>NC_084833.1:12007215-14507215 GCF_033115175.1 Lepus europaeus
GACTTTTGCTAGTAGCAAAACTGGTGGTACATTTAGGAGGGCTTTAATTTATAGAAAGCTTACTAGTTTCAATGAATAAGCTTATGAGTCATTTTTCCACAACAAGAAGAGGATGGCAACTCTCCATAGTACTTCTCCCACAATCAGTGGCACAGTATGCTGGTGTAAAAGCAGACAAATTAAGGATTGGAGACTTGGCTTGAGGTCCTGAATCTCAAACTTCAAAACCAGTATAGATCTTAATTTCATTTCTATCTTTCTTAAAAAATCTTTTTTCCCGCTGTTTTGTAGCTACCCAGCTCCTCTGAAAATCAAAGGACATAATGCAAAGAAAGAGTGTGGTCCTCTAAAAAGATCAGGAACTGCAAATTTATACATTGGAAATACAATCAACTGCAAGCATGAGGTGAATATACTTAAAGTACATAGACTAGGCCGGCGCTGCGGCTCACTTGGCTAATCCTCCACCTGCGGCGCCGGCACACCAGGTTCTAGTCCCGGTTGGGGCGCCGGATTCTGTCCCGGTTGCTCCTCTTCCAGTCCAGCTCTCTGCTATGGCCCTGGAAGGCAGTGGAGGATGGCCCAAGTCCTTGGGCCCTGCACCCCATGGCAGACCAAGAGGAAGCACCTGGCTCCTGGCTTCGGATCTGCATAGCTCCGGCCGTAGTGGCCATTTGGCGGGGGGTGGGGGAGGTGGGGGGCTGTGAACCAACGGAAGGAAGACCTTTCTCTCTGTCTCTCTCACTGTCTAACTCTATCTGTCAAAAAAAAAAAATAGAAGCAGAAATATTTATAACCCTAGAAACATATAGTTCCTACATTTAGTCTCATTTTCTTTTCTTTTTTAGGACATGACCTCAAACATAACTGCTCTTCTTTCTGTTTTCTGTTCCACTCCTCATAACTTAAGAACACTGAGCGCTCTGGGGCAAAAATGCAGACAACTGTACTATAGCAGTTCCTGATCCTCCTTCTCGTTGCAGAATAACTGCTAAAAAAAAACACACAGCTAATCTGAGAAGTCAGAAGGAGATGCAGTTCACTGGAGCTGTGACTAGATGATAGCTCATCACAAGCAGGCATTTTGCCTAAAAACCCCACTTTTCTTATATTTTTAAATGTTTTAAATGATTTGGCTTTTAGTGGAGTGGCCCTTTGCTATTTTAAGATTCCTTATTAAAAAGGGTTTGCTTTTGTTTAAAACTTCATAAGAAATTATAATAAAATATATTTTCTTCTCATGGGTTATCTATTCTTCGTTAATGTGCTATTGTTACAGTCAGTGTTTGTGCCCTCCCTCGAAAAATATTTATTTGTTGGAACCAAATCCCCAGGGGCCAGTGTTGTGGTGTAGTAGGTTAAGATGCCATTTGTGACACTAGCACCTCATAACAGACTGCTGGTTTTAGTCCTGGCTACTCCACTTCCAATCCAAGTTCCTCTTAACGCACCTGGGAGGGTAGCAGATGATGGCTCAAGTATGTGGGCCACTGACAGCCATTTGGGAGACCAGGATGGACTTCCTGGCTCCTGGGTTTGGTCTGCCCCAGACCTGGTGTTTTGGTCATCTGGGAAGTGAACCAGCAGGTGCACAATCTCTCTTGTTGCTCTCCATTCCAGATAAACGAATAAATCTTTAAAAAGGAAAAGGAAAGGAAACCAAATTCTCAATGTGATAGCATTAAGAGAGAGCACCTTTAGGAGTTAAGTTCATGTAATTGGAGCCTTCGTGAATGGGACTAGTGACCTTGTAATAGAGGCCCAAGAAGCCTGTTTGGCCTTTCTACCATGTGATGACATAGCAAGAAGGTGCTATTTATAAAGAGAGCAAGCCCTGACCAGACACAAAATCTTCCAGTGCTCTGATCTTGGGGTTTCCAGAGTTCAGAATTATAAGAAATACATTTCTGTTGTTCTTAAATTGCCTAATTTATGTTATTTTTCTCATAGCAACCCCAAAAGATTAAGACAACCGTGTGCTGGTAGTTTGTCATTTGTGAAACCTGTTACATGCAAGTGTATGTTTTCATAAGTCATTCAGTGCCTGCAGTCAAAGGTTAGTTCTGGTTGGGCTGGATGGTATAACCTAGAAATCCCACTAGTCTATTCAGAACTGGTTAAAGTGAACAACTGCTAGCAACAAAGGGAGCATTGTGAGTGAAGTTTCCTATCCTTGCCTATGTAATTCAGGGCCAAAGAAAGAAAACTGAAGAGACTTGGTACGAGGGATTAGACCTCAACAGATGGAGGTTGAGGTGACATAATTCAGCCTGTAACACTCAGCTACCATCCCTCTGGGAAAGACTAACGGTGTCCTCCAGTGTTCCTGGTGGCAATAATAGGCAGGGGCAAGAAACAAAAACAGAAACACCTTACTAAGACCAAGGTATCCATCTACCACTAAACAGTTATTTGCCTGTAGGGGTAGCAAAGCTTCTCCACTCTGTCTATACTGGATGCCGTTCCCAAGGGAGGAGGAGTTTACTATAAGGTTGCTTATTCTTAAGACACTCAATGGGCCATGTTTATAAGTCAGTGTAGCCGCTGCACTTAGGAGAACTTGAACTTCTATATTTACCATAGTTATTGTACACCCTGCTTCTAGGAAATAAAGGAGGTTTAAGCAAAGTTTGTCCCTCAAGAAAAACTGCCCTTGACTGAGTTTCATTCTTTTTTTTTTTTTTTTTTTTTTTTTTTTACAGGTAGTTAGACAGTGAGAGAGAGACAGAGAGAAAGGTCTTCCTTTTCCATTGGTTCACCCCCCAAATGGCCGCTACAACTGGCGTGCTGTGCCGATCCGAAGCCAGGTGCTTCCCCCCGGTTCCCAGGTGGGTGCAGGGCCCAGGCACTTGGGCCATCCTCCACTGCCTTCCCGGGCCACAGAAGAAAGCTGGAGTGGAAGAGGGACAGAATCCAGCGCCCCAACCAGGACTAGAACCCGGGGTGCTGGCGCTGCAGGTGGAGGATTAGCCTAGTAAGCTGCGGTGCCGGCCCCCAGTTTCATTCTTTGTGACTTTATTAGGACCCCTTTTTCATCCTGGAATTTTGTTTAGCTGTTTCTCTATAGAGATATACCTATACCTATGACTATGGAGGGTAGAAGATCCTGGATTGGAATTTCAAATTACAGTCGTATTTGTCAAGACAGCTTCTATCAACAGAACTGTATGCAAGATATTTACTTTTGTCAATAGTACAGTTTTATCTCCTTCAGTTTCTCTTACATACAGGATTTTTTTTTCCCATTCCAATAGCAAAGAAAGGATACTGATAAACCTAAAAGGAGGTATTTCCAGTTCTCTAACATAACATCATCAAAATAATATCAAAACATCTAACAGTATTTTTAACAATATTAAAATATTCTCTTACACCATATTAGTTCATTTTCTTTTGCTATAATAACACAAAGCCACAGACTGGAAAATTTATTAAAAAAAAAAAAGTTTATTTTAGCTCATGGTCCTGTTCCAGGGTCAAGGAACCACAGCTGGTGATGGCATTCTTGCTGGCCGAGTCATGAAGCAATGTGTGAGAAACCTAGGCAGGCAGCACAGACAAATCCAAAGGGCAGAGCTCTAATCACCTCAAAGAGGCCCCAGCAGGGCCCCTCCTTAATACCTCAGAATGTGGGTTAATTTCAGAGTGAACAAACCACAATCTAACCCTATTTCCTCATTGTAAAATATGCAGAATGTTACTTAGCCCCTGTGTCGTTTGGAGGATTGAATAGGTTAGAGTCCTGATTCACTAAAGCAAGTTCACCTCATTGTTTGTCTCCAACCACTGAAACTTCCTCTTCTCATATTGAGATCGGCTGATCCTCAAATCATCCGTAAAAGAGAACCTCTACAACTCATGAAGACTGAAAGACAATTTAACAGGTATCTTCAAATGTTCAGAGAAGACATATGTTCTAAGGGACTCTCAAATAGCACAAGTCTCATTTATCAGCCTTATTTTTTTTTAAGATTGTTTATTTGAAAGGCAGAGAGAGAGAGAGAGAGAAGTCTTCCATCCACTGTTCATTCTCCAATTGGCCGCAATGGCTGGAGCTGTGCCGATGCAAAGCCGGGAGCCAGGAGCTTCTTCTGGATCTCCCATGTGGGTGCAGGGGCCCAAGGACTTGGCCATCTTCCACTGCTTTCCAGGCAGAGAGCTGGATCGGAAGTGGAGCATCCGGGACATGAACTGGTGCCCATATGGGATGCCAGCACTGCAGGCGACGACTTTACCTGTTATGCCACAGCACCAGCCCCTATCAGCCTTATTTAAGCATAAAATGTGAAGCTTTACAAGGTTGAGCTAATACATCATTCTCTAATGAATTTCAAAATGCATGGCTTTTTTAAGATTTATTTATTTATTTATTTATTTATTTATTTGAAAGACGTGGCTTCAGAGGGAGAGATTATCTATCTGCTGGTTCACTCTCCAGGTGGCCACATGGCTAGGGCTGGGCAGGTTGAAACCAGGAGCCAGAAGTTTCATCCATGTCTCCCACATGGGTGGCAGGGTCCCAAACACCTGAGCCATCTTCCAAGGCCATTAGCAGGGAGCTGCATCAGAAGTGGAGCAGCTGGGACACAAACCAGTGCCCATATAGGACACCAATATCACAGATGGCAGCTTAATGTGTTACACCACAATTCTGGCCCTTACTTAGCACTTTTTAAGAAAATGGGACTAATTATGTCATATTCTATATTCTACTTTAGAAAATAACCTCTTATTTTTAAGGATTTATGTATTTATTTTTAAAGGCAGAGTGACAAGGAGAAAAAGAAGACAGAGGGACAGATACAGAAAGAGAAAGAGATCTTCCATATACTATCTCACTCCCCAAGTGCCTACAACACTCAGGGCTGGACCAGGCTAGAGCCAGGAATTAGGAATTTCTCCCATGTGGGTAGTAGGAACTCAAGTACTTGGCCATCATTTGCAGGTCTTAATCCCCATCCCTGTAACTTCCTTTTAAGTGCAATAACCAGATACCTTCTCATAATCCCTTTTTAGTTGGCACTCTTTTTTTAACTTTATGTGAAATAAAGTTTATGAATAAAGCTCTATCATTATTGACTATAATTCAAAAAAGTTGGATGAAATGTCCAAGCTCTGGGGCTTTCCAATGTTAGGAGTTGGAAGATGAAGAGGAATCAGCAGAGAGCTACAGAGAAGCCCACGAGGTTGTGCTGGAGGAAGTCAGGAGAGTACAATATGGCCCGGAAATCAACATAGAGTACAAGGAGTGAAAATAGTCAAATGCTGATGATAGACAAAGTAAGGTGAAGACTGAAAAGCAAACATCAGACTTAGCAATGTGGAAGGTAATACATGACTTCAACAAAAAAGCAATTTTGGTGTAAGGTGGGAGTAAAATTCTAAGTGGAGTTAGTTTGAGAGAGAATGGTAAAAAAAAAGGAATTTAAGAGTATTGGCAACATTCTGGAGTAGCATAACTGATGGGAGGAAGGGAAATATTTTGACAGCTACAGAGAAAAATGGGCATAGAGAACTGCAGATGACAATGAACAAAAGGAAGTTGAAAATATTGATGTAACTTTGAAGCTTAGTGGTAATTACATGGGAGCTCAAAATACAAAAGTAGAAAAAAAGCCCATAACAAAAAAACTAAAATTTAAGACTTCTTCATTTCAAAGTTGCTGAAGGATTACATGTATTACATGAACCAGCAAAGACTATAGTCAAGCCAGTTTCCAACTTAAAACTGACATGACCCTATAGCATTTGCAAGGCAGAACTGCTTGGAGTGTATTTACCAATATTTGGAGTCATAGGCTACCAACCTCAACCTCTGTCTTTAGTTCCTGCTTCTTTGTGTTATGGAAACTGAAGCAATCATCTTTTGGAACCCAAATAAGAGCACTGTCTCTTAATCCCTCTCCCCAGTCTTCTACCTCTCCATGCAGATCTGCCTGGTATTTGGGGAACATTTAGTTGAGACGGTGAAATAGAAATTTTCCATGCTCAAAAACTTTTATCCAAAATATAGTCAAATAGAAGTAACAAGTTGTAGTGTTCCTACAGCACAATGGAGTGACTATAGTTCATATTAGTGTATTTTATTCTTGTACTGTACCCCATAAAAGTATACAAATATTACATGTTAATAAAAATTTTCATAAGTAACATAATTTTTTAAAACTTTTATTGGTTGGGCATTGTGGAACAGCAGGTTAAGCCACCACTCAGAATGCCCACATCCCATATTGGAGTGCCTGGTTTAAGTCCTAGCTATTTCACATTTCCCATCCAGTTCCCTGTTGATATACCTGGGAAGCATAGGGTGATGGTTCAAGTACTTGGGTTCTTGCCTTTTTTGTGGAGGCTCACATGGAGTTCCTGGTTCCTAGCTTCCATATGACCCAGCTCTGGATCAGTTCTGGATATTGTAGACATTAGGAGAGTGAACCAGCAGATGGAAGATCTCTCTTTCTATCTCCCTCTCCCCCTCCACCTCCCCTTTACCCTCTTTCTCCCCTTCCCCTTCCCCTTCCCCTCTCCTCCCCCTCCCTCTCTCTCTCTCTCTCTCCCTTTCCTTCTCCTTCTCTGTCTGCCTTTCAAATAAAAAATTAAACCTTTAAAAAGATAACTTTTATCAGAAGACACCACACTGGGTAGATTTTAATCACTCTGTCTGGTTCTTTTAAAGTCATACTTTTGTTACTTCTTTGCTGGAGTTCTCTTGCACTCAATTCCCATTGCTAAAGCAAACATTAAACTCTTCTAGAACCATAGCCCAAACACTACCAAATTACAATATGAAACTTAAAGTCATTCTTAAAAGTGATCTTGTACATATGAAAGTTAGAAATAACATTACCTGCACCATATATTGGAGCTGTTGCACTAGAGGTGTTGTCTTTGCTAAAGAAGGTACCAAAGTCTCAAGGGCATAATATGTGGCTGATGAACTGGTTCTGGCAAATAGAAACTGGATTCACTTGGAACAGGCAACAATATACATGAATAGTGTTGTCCCAGAGTTTTTGCTAACACCCTTACTTCTTATCATAATAGACTCCAAGGAGAGCTAGGCTACACGAATGCCTCAGAAAGTATCACAGCGGCACACTCTACCGATGATATTACTTACTGAACTGGGTAAGCAAGTAGCAGGTGAATAGGATGAATTGGTAAGACACTTGAGTTCTGAAGAGCAAAGATAAACACTATGAATTTTTAGAGTCAACTTCATTGAAAGTTTTGTGTTCAGTGATCTGGGATATTCTCACAAAGACCAAATAGTTCTATTACAGCATGAAGAGAGAAGCACAGTCCAGAGTAGGTCTCTTCCCGTTTTGGAGACAACAAATTCCCAGACAGAAACACTGCTTGACACATTTACTGGGTAACAAAAACTTGCCAACTGATCCTGATGAGTGGTCCATACAATTAGACCCCATAGTATAAGGAAAAGTCACTTCCTAGAATTTATGGGAAGCCCCAATATATGTATGATAATGTAGCACTCTAGAGTTCCCAAAGAAAGCCATGCCATCTGAAGCAGAGACTTACACACCTTTAGTAAAACTGCGTTTGTGTGCCATTTGTCCTGATAGAAATAAGACATCTGACCATGGAATACCAAGTGACCATATGACCAGACCTGCACATCATGGGCTGGATTCTCTCAGATCTACAAATCATAATGGTACACATGTATCTTTTAAAACAAAAGTGGCATGATCATGATTGGGCACCAAAAAGGTCTTAAAGCACAGGCAGGAGGCTCAGGCATATAAATTCATCAAGGTATCAGCAGCTCTCCTTCAGTTCACACTGTTGACCATCTTGGGGTCCCTTATCAGATGCTTGGTTCACAAATGAGCTGGTACATATATGAGCCAAAATTATACTCTGTTGCAGGAGTTCCAGGGTCTGATGTCTGCCTGGCCCATACCTGGCTGTTTCAAACATTTGGGGAGTAAGCAAGCAGATGGTCAGTTTTCAGATATTTGTGGTATAAATGGACCTCCATGTGCTTTCATTGCTATCTTAGCGTTCACCACCTCTCTCACTGGTTGCCTTGAAAGACAGTAGAGAAGGGAAGTTTTCCCATTGGGCATCTTGTCTGGAAGTGTACCACTTGCTGTGGAAGAATGAATCTGAAATTTAGACAAAAATGGACTCCTGGACAGAGGCAAATAGCTTAACCACTTGTCCAGAAGCATGTAAAAATGACTGCTAAGAGTTTTCAGATAAATATTCCTGGCCGGTGCCATGGCTTAACAGGCTAATCCTCCGCCTTGCGGGGCCGGCACACCGGGTTCTAGTCCCAGTTGGGGTGCCGGATTCTGTCCCGGTTGCCCCTCTTCCAGGCCAGCTCTCTGCTATGGCCCGGGAAGGCAGTGGAGGATGGCCCAAGTCCTTGGGCCCTGCACCCGCATGGGAGACCAGGAGAAGCACCTGGCTTCTGGCTTCGGATCAGCACGATGCGCCGGCAGCAGCGGCCATTGAAGGGTGAACCAACAGCAAAGGAAGACCTTTCTCTCTGTCTCTCTCTCTCACTATCCACTCTGACTGTCAAAAAAATAAAAAAAGATAAATATTCCTAGAGTAAAGTTATATGGAAGTAAAAGAATACAGAAATGAACCTACAGGAATAGTACTAGGAGTAAAGATCTTTGCCTTACATGTTAACACCTGCCAGAGAGCATTCACCATGGAAGAGATACTTAAAAAATAGATATATAAAGTGATTTGTCCAGTGGACATCAGTCAGCTTCTGTCAGTAGTGATTCCATTGTTAGCATGAGAGAATCTCAACAGAGTAGCTTATGGTGCAAGAGTAAAGACTACTGTGGCACTGTGGGGTGAGCTGCCACCTGAGACAGTAGCATTTCATATGGGTGCTGATTCATGTCCCAGTTGCTCTACTTCCAACCCAGCTCCCTGCTAATGTGCCTGGAAAAGCAGTGGAAGATGGCCCTGCCATCCACATAGGAGACCCAGATGAAGCTCCTGGCTCCTGGCTTCAGCCCAGCCCAGCCCTGGCTATTGCAGCCATTTGGAGAGTGAACCAGAGGATGGAAGATCTCTCCCTCTCCCTCTCCCTCTCCCTCTCCCTCTCCCTCTCCCTCTCCCTCTCCCTCTCCCTCTCCCTCTCCCAACTTAGCCCTGGCTGTTGCAGCCATTTGGAGAGTGAACCAGAGGATGGAAGATCTCTCCCTCTCCCTCTCCCTCTCCCTCTCCCTCTCCCTCTCCCTCTCCCTCTCCCTCTCCCTCTCCCTCTCCTTCTCCCAGCTTAGCCCTGGCTGTTGCAGCCATTTGGAGAGTGAACCAGAGGATGGAAGATCTCTCCCTCTCCCTCTCCCTCTCCCTCTCCCTCTCCCTCTCTTTCTCTGTAACTCTGCCTTTCAAACAAAATTTTTTAAAATCTAAAAAAATAAAAGAGAGGGGCCGGAGCTGCAGTGTAGCAGGTAAGGACGCCCGCCGCCTGCAGTGCTGGCATCCTATATGGGCACTGGTTTGAGACCTGGCTACTCCACTTCTGATCCAGCTCTCTGCTATGGCCTGGGAAATCAGTGGTAGATGACCCGAGTCCTTGGGCCCCTGCACCCATGTGGGAGACCTGGAGGAAGCTCCTGTCTCCTGACTTTGGATTGGTGCAGCTCTGGCCATTGTGGCCATCAGGGGAGGAAACCAGTGGATAGAAGACCTCTCTCTTTCTCTCTCTCTGCCTCTGCTTCTCTGTAACTCTGCCTTTAAATAAATAAATAAATCTTTAACAAAAAATAAAAATTAAAAAATAAATAAGAGTGGAGACTACATCTGGCCCTCCCTACTGGTGGGTTCTACATTTGGAGATTTTGCTAAAAATATTCAGAAAAAAAATTCTGCCTCTTAAAGGTACTATCACTTCAAAATCACCATACCAGAGATAAGCCTCCAATACATGAACTTTGGGAGACACACTCAAACCATGTCCAAAACATACCACATTTGCATTGCATTAATTATAAATAATTAAAGATGCCCTAAAATATATGAGAAGACATGCTAGATTATACACAAATACTATGGACTTGAGCATCTGCAGAGTCTGGTGTCTGCAGGGGGTCCTGGAACCAATGCCTTGAGGATTCCAGGGGTGACTCTATAGGTTTAAACAGCATGGGTTTCTACTTACCAAGGCAAATCTAGCTACCACTGCTACCAAATGTTCAACCTGAAAACAACTCTGAGTCCCTGAGACTATATATAATTGGTGACAATTTGCCCATACATTTGTCTACCAGATAAGGATTTTCCTGCAGGGCCTTCAACAATACCACTACCCACAGACAGAGTATTTAATCTACCATCGGCCTGGAATCCTGCTTAACATCCTCCAAACTAATGGGCTCATTTTATCATTAAAGGTTCAAGTATGGGTACAGGACCAAGAGATCAACTGGTCATATGAGTATTTTAAACCACATATTGCAAGCCACACTATCCAGAAGCTGCCAGCATGATGGAAAAATGCAACACTTGTGGAAGACACCACTGAAGTGCCAGCACAGATAATGTCCTGTTGCAACAATAAATAAAATGTAAAAGGATTTCACCACTAAAAATAAAAAGACATTACAAATGGAAGAGAAGGGGAAATGACAGTGAAGACATTGAAGGCTAAAACCAATAATCCAATTTTTACAGTGATTAGACTAGCATTTCTCAAAAGAAGGCATACAAATGGCCAATAAGTCTACAAAAAAATTAACTAATTATTGGGGAAGTGTAATTCAGAGCAACAGTGAGATAAAGGTAAAATAGTATAATAGGTATAATCAAAAAGCAGAACAACAAAAACTTCTGTCTACAATGGGAAAAAAGAAAACTTCAATACATTGATGATGGAATGTAAATTAGTACTCACTATGGGAAACAGTATGGAGGGTCCTCAAGAAACAAAAAATAGATCTACCATATGATCCAGCTATCCCCCTGCTGGGTGTATACCCAAAGGTAGTAAAATCAGTATGTCAAAAAGATACCAGAACTCCCATGTTTATTGCAGCACTATTCACAATAGCCAAGATATATAATCAACCAGTGTGCCCAATAATGGTTGAATAAAGAAAATGTATGTATGTGTGTGTGTGTGTGTGTCCTCATCAACTGAGGCATAAAGTTTCTACAACCATAGCTTGAGCATTCAGACATCACATAGGCCTGAGATTCATCATCTATAGCAAAACCAGCACTCCTGATGATCCAGTTCACTGTTGTTCCAATATGACTGGAAGGCTATAAACACCTCTACTACAGAAGTTTTAGGCATTATACAGATTTCAGACAAGTTGAGATGCTGGTGACCTAGAGCTGACCTACAGCCCAAGACACAATATCTATCTTTAATAGCAGCTGCCTTTTTCACATATTCTACCATAAGTACATACAGAGCTGCCATGCTCCCAACCACCTCCAATACCGGCCTCCTACACTGGGATAATGGATTATGGTAGAGACCCTGCTCTCTAGAGAACTGATTATGACTAGTGGAGGATCCAGGCCTCAAGATATAATCCTACTGCATTATTATAATTTCTTGCTAGATAAAAGTGGAAGATAAAAGCAGGATGATCTTAGACTTCTTCTAAAAGTTTAGTTACTAGAACACATGAGAGTAAATATTGATCTTTCTTGTTTCAGCTTTTCTTGGTAGATGTTAGCCAGGAAAACTATATGCTGGACAAGCATTTTAACTCTCTTTCTCTCTCTCTCTCTCTTATTTATCTGAGAAGTCTACCTACCCAGTCATGCCTAAAGAAAATAACTGCCCATACTGTATCTTGTTCATGAGTGAATCACAGTTTGCTAATTTAAGAGACACCCACAGACACTTGGATGGTTACATTGCCAGTCTTCTGATCTTTTTACTATCATTCTTCTAATGATTAAACAGGAATTATAACAGAACAAAAAGAATTCAAAGTTTGAGTGTCAATTTTTTTGCATTCATTTCTTCTGAAAAACAGGCTTTTGTAAGTTTCAAAGGATAATGTCTGTAGAGATATTGTATAAAGCTGAAGAATTCCGTGATCTGTGCTGCTATTCAACACCTATCCGAACAAGGTGTCATAAGCTGCCTTCCCTGCAGATGGCACTGTTTAATGAGTTTAGAAGGAGCCATGTGTGCCCTTTACAGGAGGAAACAAAAAATCCAAGGTGAACTTTTATTCACTTTTTCAACAAATATTTGAGCATCTGCTCCTGTTTTTCATTCAATCTGTCATTATTTTTTTTTATATCGGGATTAAAGACATTTCAACCTTTTTAAGATTAAAGAAGCTGCTGATTCATTTGGCACAGAACCACTTAGTCTTTGAATAATTTTATAAAAATTGAAGAAAGCTCTAATGGACAGTTTTTAATCACAACTTGTGCTGCATACATTTTGCACCACCTCACATCCTTCACTGCCTCATGGCTTTGGCACATATTGTTCCCTCTGCCTGGAACTCACCTCCCGTCTACCCTCCTGAACTTCAACCAATTCAGTTTCTACTCATAATACTTGGTATCACTCTCCAGGAGAACATTCCCTCTAGAGGGAATCAAGCCTCCTTGTTGAAGCGTCTACAGCTCCAAGTACTTCAGTCCTCATCAGATTGTGTGTGTGTGTGTGTGTGTGTGTGTGTGAGAGAGAGAGAGAGAGAAAGAAAGAGAGAGAGTCATCTCTCTCCCCCACTAAACTGAACTTAACAAGACAGGTACTGCGAACTTCTGAATTCCAAACATTCAGCATGGTATCTGGTATCCAACAGGTCATAAGTACTCAAAATATTTATGGAGTGAGAGAATGAAGAATATAGGAATAAATCAATGAATCCTCCAATTAGCTGAGGGCAGCCTGCCAAGAAGAGAAGTCTACAAGGTCAAAGGAAGAGGTGAGAACATTTGGATGAAACCGGAGTCCTCTCATAAGCCACAGTTTCTTCAGGCATCTCCAGAGTTCCCCAGGTCACAGAACCTTGGAGGAGCAGTCACAGCTTTAGTGTCATAATGGGGATGTTTTGGGCCAGTGCCGTGGCCCAGTAGGTTGATCCTCCGCCTGCGGTGCCGGTATTCCATATGGGCACCAGTTCTAGTCCTGGCTGATCCTCTTCCAATCCAGCTCTCTGCTGTGGCCTGGGAAAGCTGTAGAAGATGGCCCAAGTCCTTGGGTCCCTGTGCCCACATGGGAGACCAGGAAGAAGCTCCTGGCTCCTGGCTTCAGATCAGTGCAGCTCTGACCATTTGGGGAGTGAACCAATGGACAGAAGATCTTTCTTTCTGTCTCTCCCTCTCACTGTCTGTAACTCTACCTCTCAAATAAATAAATAAAATCTTTAAAAAAAAAGGGGGGGGGGGAGGTGAGATGTTTTAAAGCAGAAGTCTCATCAGAGAATTATAATGGGAAACCAGGCCAGGAAATTCGCTGAAAGGTAGCTCAAAGGAATTCAGGAATGTGTTAACAAAAAAAAAAAAAAAGAAGAAGAAGAAGATGAGGCATGAAACAGTCATAAACCGGAAAATGCACTATTTCCTAAGACATTTTTAAAATGAGTTAGCTAGTCAGGTTGAGATCCATTGGCCTTTGATAAGAGCAGGAGCTAGTCTTGTTGTAACCACCAGACTTAATCATTCAACCCACCAACAACCCGAGACTTCTTGCCTATCTGACAATAGCTCAGAACTGGTAAAAATCAAGGAAACAAGAGAAGCAGCCCTCTTCCCCACACAGAAACCTTCTGCTAAAGCTCATGGCAAAGACTGGCCAAGAAAGAGCAGGGGGCCGGCACCATGGCTCACTTGGTTAATCCTCTGCCTGCGGCACCGGCATCCCCTATGGGTGCCGAGTTCTAGTCCCAGTTGCTCCTCTTCCAGTCCAGCTCTCTGCTGTGGTCAGGGAAGGCAGTGGAGGATGGCCCAAGTGCTTGGGCGCCTGCACCTGCATGGGAGACCAGGAGGAAGCACCTGGCTCCTGGCTTCGGATTGGCGTAGCTCTGGCCGTGGCGGCCATTTGGGGGTGAACCAATGGAAGGAAGACCTTTCTCTCTGTCTCTCTCTCTCTCTCTCTCTCACTGTCTAACTCTATCTGTCAAATAAATTTAAAAAAAAAAAAAACTTAAAAAAAGAAAGAGCAGGAGTTGAAGGTTTGGGAAGCCTCACTGATGTGCGGCCAATGGCTGTGTTCATGTGTAAGCGACTTCACGCGGCAGCACACCTGAAGAAAACGTGCACCACTACCACTGAGCCTCCGGAAAACATCTTCATAACAACTCTGGAACCACAAAGTCCACGTGTCCCATACAATCAAAGAGCTGTTTTCAGTGTCCATGGACCCAAGTCTTCTTGGGGACCTTTAAAGTTCTGGAGGATAGCATTTACAGGTCACCAGACATGAAAAGGTCCCACCTACCAAAATGAGAAAGTATGTGAGTAAACCACACAGTTTAGATAAATTCCTGCAGATTGGACAACTGGGGAGAAAATCTTTTTTTTTTCCTCTCTCTCTTCAGAACTTTAATTCTCTTCAAGAATGAAGTTTCTTGGCTCTGGGACACTGACTGGGCCACCGCTGTCAGCCTTTATCAGCCCCTTGTTCCTGTTCCAGAGTTGATGAACCTTTAACAGAAGATATAAACAATAAGAAATAGTTTTGAATGAAAGTAAATTCAGGGGCAGGCATGGTGGTATAGTGGATACAACCACCACCTGCAGTGCCAGGATCCGGTATGGGTGCCAGTTCATGTCCCAGCTGCTCCACTTTCAATCCAGGTCCCTGCTAATGGCCTGGGAAGGCAGTAGAAGATGGCCCAAGGGTTTGGGCCCCTATACCCAGATAGGAGACCTGGAAAATGCTCTTGGCTCCTGCCCTTCTCCTCTCTCTACTGTTGGAGCCAGGAGCTTAATAATTAGCTATTTAAACCTTTTAGATTCTGCTAGCAGTAGACACTGGCAGAGATTGGAAGTCCTCTGTCTCACCCTGTTATGTAGAAATGATATGTGCATCCATCCAGATTCTCCCTGTTGACTAAAGTTTGCTAATATCAGTAGAGGCATAGAAATTCACATATAGGCTTGAGCTCTAAAGAAAATCCTTATACACATCTTCAGAATTATGCTGTTACTAACAGGACAGTGGTAATTGAAATAAAGTACTGGGGAAGAGATACTAAGATCCAATTGGTCCAGTTGCATCCCATATTGGGGTGCCTTGGTTTGTATCCTAGCTCTGCTTCCAGTTCTACCTTCCTAATAATGCACAACCTGAAAAGCACAGGTGATGGTTCAAGAAATTGGGTCCCAGGGCTGGTGCTGTGTTGCACCGGGTTAAAGCCCTTGCCTGAAGCACCAGCATCCCCTATGGGTGCCGGTTCTAGTCCCGGCTGCTCCTCTTCCTCCAGCTTTCTGCTATGGCCTGGGATAGCAGTAGAAGATGAAGATGGCCTACGTCCTTGGACTCCTGCACCCACATGCAAGACCTGGATGAAGCACCTGGCTCCTGGCTTCGGATCGGCGCAGCTCCAGCCATTGTGGCAATCTGGGGAGTGAACCAGTGGATGGAAGACCTTTCTCTGTGTCTCTACCTCTCTCTGTAATTCTGTCTGGCCCTGCCCAGACTATTGCAGGCATATGGGGAATGAAGAAATAGAAGGAACTTTCATTCTCTGTCTCTCAAATATATAAACATTTTAAAAGAAATAAATAAGTATGATCTACTTATACTTATGCCTCTCATAATCAGAAAAAATAATTGCTAATTTTATATCTGATAAGGAGTTTATATTCAGGGCCAGCACTGTGGCACAGTGGGTTAAAGCCCTGACCTGCAGCACCAGCGTCCCCTTTGGGTGCTGGTTTGAGTCCTAGCTGCTCCACTTCTGATCCAGCTCCCTGCTAATGTGTCTGGGAAATTAATGGAAGATGGCCCACGTCCTTGGACCCCTGTACCCACATGAAAGACCCAAAGGAAGCTCCTGGCTCCTGGCATCGGATCAGCTCAGCTCCACCATTGCGCCCATTTGGAGTATGAATGAACAGATGGAAGACCTGTCTCTCTCTCTCTCTCTCTCTCTCTCTCTCTCTCTCTCTCTGTCTCTACCTCTCCCTGTAACTCTTTTAAATAAATAAAAAACTTTAAAAAAGAAAAGACAAATAGCCTGAAACTGGAACCCTCAAACATTGCATGAAAAATTTAAAAATCACTTTAAGAATCTCTGGCAATTCTTCAAAATGTAATATTGAGTTAGCATGTGATCCAGAAATTTTACTTCTCAGTATTTATCCAAATACAATTAAAAGTACATGTTTACACAAAAACTTGTACACAAATGTTTGTAGCAGCACTATTCATATGCAAAAACTGAAAATAACCAAAATGTAGTATATTTATAGGATGAAATGCTATCTGGCCATAAAAACTTGGCCGTTGCAGCCAAGTAGGGAGTGAACCATCAGACAGAAGATACCTCTCTCTCTCTCACTCTGCCTCTCCTCTCTCTGTGTTACTCTGACTTTCAAATAAATAAATAAATCGGAAAAAAAAGGAAAGCCATCACAAAAGGCCCCATATTATATGAAACAATTTATATGAAACATCCAGAAAATGCAGATTTATAGAAAGAGAGATTAGTGTTTGCCAAGGACTAGGAGGAAAGGACATTGTGGAGAGATTGCTAGTGGGTTCAGAGTGGCTTTCTGGGGTAATTAAAATATCCTGGAATTAGTGGCAATGGTTATGCAACTTTGTAAATATCCTAGAAATCACTGCTTTGTACCTTTAAAAATGTTTAGATGAACTATGCTTCTCTATTCCATGGCTGTTAGATAATGGAGTGCTACAGGCTTGCCTTTTGTTTCAGTACTAGCTAAGGAAATTCTAGATCCTCCCCTTTAAAGTCTTCATAATAAATGTAAAAACTAATAAGGAAATAAAGCTACAAGGGAGCTATTCATTCTGTGACAAAAATCATTCAACAAATCTGATTTGATAAAGTGTAGAAGCAAAATACTGATAAGAATATCAGTGTTACTTTTTGTGTATTGTGGAAAATTGAGAATTTTTTAAACTGTCAACCAAACTATTCCATATACAACATGTCCTTGGAAGCATAATTTCCAAGGGATCTTGTAAGCCTTTATACTGTAATGTAAATTTAATATGGTATCTCAAAAACTAAAAAAAAAAAAAGAAAGAAAAGGAGAAGGAGGGTGGGAAGGTAGCAGGGAGAAGGTGAAGGATGGGAGGAAGAGAGGGGAGGAGGATGGGAGTAACTTGTCTTGGAAGTCAGAGTAACTTGTCTTGGAAGTCGGAGTAACTTGTCTTGGAAGATATCTCCTGAACCCCTTGGGAGGTCTTAGAGTCTAGCCTTGCTCTGCCACTAAGCCTTGAATGACTTTTCCAGACATCTAGGTGCTTGGGTAACTCCTCAATTTTCACCTTCAGTAAGTCAAGCAAATAACCAGAATTACATAACTCTTACTTATCAGCAGGGAGAGAGGTAAAACAAAAGAAATAAAGATATCTCAAAGTGGATCTGCTCGATTAAATAAAGAAATGTTGCATAGAGGACTATATTTTACCTAACACTTGGACCACCTTAACTCCAACTCCAGGTGCCTAAATCACCAATTCTCTCTCAGTCCTACACTTGATCTTAGCCAAAAGGCCGAGAAGCGATCCCTCTCAATCCTGATGGAAGCCACCTCAATCATTTATTCCTACATAAACAGCTATTATTTAGCTAATAAAATTATCTACCAATATGTATTATTCATTTATCATTTGGCTTAAGGATCTGAGGTTCCTTTCAGCAAATATTTGGCAACTCCTTATGTAGTAGGCATTTTGCATGGTGCAGAGAGGGACACAATAGTGAACAAGGGCTTACATTTGTCTTTGAGGAACTCAGTCTTGCAGTGAAATAAATATTAAACAAACAGTTAAGAAATGATTCTGCAAATAATTGCAATTCCCATATGTGCTACAAAGGAAAGTATAGATCATTAAGAAAGTGGCAAACACAGGGCCAGTGCTGTGATGTAGTAGGCTCCAGCCATTGTTGTAGGCTCTGGCCATTGCAGCCATCTAGGGAGTGAACCAGTGGGTGGAAGATATCTCATATCTCTCTATCTCTCATATATATATATATATATATACACACATATATATATAAACATATACACACATATACATGTATATATACATATATATACACCTATATATACACACATATATATAGACATATATACACACACACATACATATATATAAAACTCTGCCTTTCAAATAAATAAATAAATAAATCTTTTTTAAAAAAAAGTCATGAACAGTGTGTTTCAAACTGTGCTCCTTAAGAGGTTTTTGGTTTTTTGTTTTTGTTTTTTTTTTTTTTTTCAAAAATGATCTGCTTACTAACCAAATTTGGAGGATGCTATTTGATGAATTAGGTAGACAATGGCTAGGAGAAGGTATAACTGAATGCTAAGACAAAACTTTAGAAGTTATTTCAATAGTGCAGGAAATTCTGACAGTTTCATAAAGACAGTAGTGGCAGTTAAGGCATAGAGAAACAGAATGTTTCCACAAAGTAGAATATGTGAAATTGGTTATTGCTTATATAACAACCAGTCTTTAGGCAGATATAACTGAGTTGGTGGTTATTAGTGAAATAATAATAATAGCTATCAATTATATATTGCTCAGAAGTAAGCTTATAAAGAGCTCTGGCAGCTCTGCCAGCCAAGAGTTGGGTCACTGGAAACAAAACTGTCCTGGAGTCAGAGGACTCCAGGTCAGAGCCATAGGCCTTGTTCGTTCTAAGCTGAAAAACCCTTCATTCGGTCCAGCTTCCAAAGTAGCCAGTGCTGTTGAGGGGATGGCCAAACAGGGTCAGCAACATTGCAGGCAGAATTGTAACTTAACTAAAAATATTTTCCTTTTTTAGATGCCGCCTACCTTCTTTTCAAGCCAGCTCTCCTCCCACATTATCTGGGTAATGGAAGTCAACAGTATGCCTTCCCTAACAAGGTTCACACCTCCCTTATGATGTACCCCAGTGAAGAGATAGATAGGTCTGGGCCTTAAAACTGGCAAGGCCTTAAAGCCCACCTGATTTTTGTCAGGCCCCTTCTGTCAGTTCTATTTACCTCTCAATGGGGAAACTTGGTGGTGGTTTAAACAGCACCTTTCTTAGGTCCTTCCTGTCCTTTATTTTAGAAGCTGTGAGTTAAAACTGCTTATTAGATTTGTTTTCTCCAGACCTGAAACAGTGAAATTCTAGGTTTCTGCAAACTGGCACTGCCATCCTCTCAAGAACCGAGCGGTCACCTCCAGCTGGAACCCTGTCTTGACTCCCATTCTCAACGATGCCCTTTGTCAGCGTGAAGCAGCCACAGGCATCATCCCCGGTTCCCCTAACAGAAGTTAGGGTCCATTCTTGTTGAAGGGGAAATGTGAGGAATCAAATGGGTTAATAGACAGTCTGGAAATTGAGGGTGGAAAATGTTCCTCCATAAAAATGTATCTTTTGTGAGATCAAAAGTGTCAGTCCTGGCCGGCGCCGTGGCTTAACAGGCTAATCCTCCGCCTTGCGGCGCCGGCACACCGGGTTCTAGTCCCGGTCGGGGCACCGATCCTGTCCCGGTTGCCCCTCTTCCAGGCCAGCTCTCTGCTATGGCCTGGGAAGGCAGTGGAGGATGGCCCAAGTGCTTGGGCCCTGCACCCGCATGGGAGACCAGGAGAAGCACCTGGCTCCTGGCTTCAGATCAGCGAGATGCACCGGCCGCAGCGGCCATTGGAGGGTGAAGCAACGGCAAAAAGGAAGACCTTTCTCTCTGTCTCTCTCTCTATCCACTCTGCCTGTAAAAATAAATAAATAAATAAATAAATAAATAAACCTTAAAAAAAAAAAAGTGTCAGTCCTCCTTCCTTAGGAATCTCCAAATTTGCCATGAGAATAGCAAGGGAGTGGTGATCCCATCCTCCTGAGCTCCCAGTCCATTGTGAAAACAAGTTACCTATCCCACTTCTGGATGGTTTTTTGTTTTATCATGAGCAAGCAAGATAGGATAAAAGATTGTAAATCAGATCTTTCGATGGGTTTTGTCCCCACATTATAACTGAATGTCAATCAAAATTGTTCTTAAAAACTCTACTGCCATGGACCACTTTGGATTTTTTCCTCTCTTGGAAGCCCCCTTTCATGCCACTCTGGCTGGAGGTCTTTGACTCTAATAAATCTTGCTTTTAAATCTCAAAAAAAGTCATTTATTCTTTATTTGCACCGATTACTATTCTAAGCACCCTCCATATATCAACTCACTGAATCCCTATGAAAGCCTAGTAGATAAGAACAATTATTTTACTGATAAAAATACAGATTCCAGGAAACTGAAACTTGGAGAAGTTAAGTAGCTTACGTAAGGTCACATAGTTATTACAATGTCAAAGACATCAGCACTGACAACAAAAGAAGTCTTCAATAGAAACTAAAGATTTGGTTTTGGATATGCCAATTTTGAAACTGCTATGAGATATCCAGGTAGAAGTGCAGAAAAGAAATTTAGCCATAGGTTAGGACTCAAAGGGGTACCTAAAGTAGAAGTAAAATTTTGGAAATATTCACATATTTGAAGGCATGGACATAGAAGAGAAAATTTGGAGAGACTATATAGCATGAGAAATAATATCTAAGAAAATATCCCTGTTTCCCAAATATTTTCCAAACTTATATATGTGTATGTGTCTGTATTTACAGAATTTAAACAAAGAATCACATGACATTAGACAACTAAATTCACATTCTACAGTTTAAAAATGCAATGACTGAGTTTGAGTTCATTTGACCTCTGAAGCATAGGGAGAAGAAAGAAAGAATGAAACAGAACAGAGTATAGGAGACAGATGAGCCACCAATGTTTAAGTACAAACAATGGGAGTCCCAGAAATAGGGAGAGAGAGAATGAGGTAGAAGAAATAATTCAAGAGATAATGGTGGATTATGAGCTGAATAATCCCCACACCCTAAATTCATCTGTTGAAGTCTCCAGTACCTCAACATATGACTATCTTGGGAGACATAATCTTTTTTTTTTTTTATTTTTGAGATATAGTCTTCAAAGAAGTAATTAAGGGACTAGCGCTGCAGCGTAATAGGCTAAGCCTCCACTTGTGGTGCCAGCACCCCGTATGGGTGTCTGTTTATGTCCCGCCTACTCCTCTTCCAATCCAGCTCCCTGCTTATGGCCTGAGAATGCAGTAGAAGATGGCCCAAGTGCTTGGTCCCCTGCACTCTCATGGGAGACCTGGAGGAAGCTCCTGGCTCCTCCTGGTTTCAGATTGGCTCAGCTCTGGCAACTGTGGCCATTTGGGGATAAACCAGCAGATGGAAGACCTTTCTGTCTATAACTCTCTCTCAAATAAGTAAATAAAAGAAGTAATTAAGTTAAAATGAGATTCTTAATTTGGGCCCTAATACCAAAAGATTATTGTCTGTATAAAAAGAGAAAACTGGTACACAAACATATATAAAGGAAAATTCATCAGAAGACAAGAAAGAAGATAGCCATCTGCAAGCCAAGGAGAAAGACATCAGAAGAAACCAACATTGTCAAAACCTTTGTATGTAGCTTCTAGCTTCCAGACATTGTGAGGAAAACAAAATCTGTTATTTCAGGCACTCTGTCTGTGGTGCTTTGTTATGGCAGCCCTATGAAACTAATACACAATGAGAATAAGGCAAAGGTCAGGAGAGGACCTTCCCTTTGCATAACAGAAGGCAGAATAGAGCATACGGACATAGATTTCCATATAGTAGCGGTGAGATCTTATAAAAATATCTTTTCTCATTTGTTTCAGTCCTCTCAGAAAAATAGACAACAAGGGCATCAAATAAAAGAAAGGATGAGATAGCAGGCATTATTTGAGAAGAGAGTATATGGTACAATATCACTATATAAGTTAATAAGACTGGAGGAAACAAGAGTGCAGTGAAAGCATGGTTAGAAAAAGAAAGCAAAGAAGTATGTGACCATGAAAAGAATGCTTTGTCTAAGAGATAAGATGCTTAAAGGAAAGGATAGATTAAAACCCACAAAGAGGAAAAGAAAGATCCCAGTGCACTGAAGGACACAGAAGTCCCCAACACCCTTCCTGCTTATTCTTCCAATATAACACACAGCTGGGTATACTTACAACATCCTGGTTGACACCAACTTTCTCAACTTTTTCATTAATGCCAAACTGGACTTAGAACAATCAATGATGGACTTTCTGTATTCCAGGTGCGTCCCTTGTAATTGTGTAATGGCAGAAATTGAGAAACTGGGGCAGAAATATTGAGTGGCACTAGGAATGCCAGGAATCCAAGATTTGAATGATTACCATAAACATACAAAGAACCTATGCAGATGATAGCTTAGTACAGAGACTGACTCAGTATAAATCTTAAATCATGGTCACAGTTGATAACCACCTTAAAGAAGAATCCCAAGATCCCTAGGATTCCTATCATGTACATTTTTAACCATAGATGCAACAATGAGCAGATGCCAGGTGTTTATGGAGCTCTTTCATTCTAATTCTTCCAAGACAAAGTCTCCCTGACTTCTTCCAATAAACTTTATCTGTTGCCAATTCATTAAACATGCTATAATATGGGTTATCACTCTCTTCACACATTGACTCTATTTTGAATTCTGTATGATTAAATACACTCACTTTTGATGTTTATTTGAAAATTATATTCTGTCTTATTTAAGAGAAACAGACACTCCAATCATTGTTTACATTAAAGAAAAAAAATATAATAGGGGCTAGTGCTGTGGCAAAGTGGTTAAAGCTACTCCCTGCAGGGCTGGTGTCCCATATGGGTATACCAACTTGAGTCCAGTTGCTCCACTTCTGATCCAGCTACCTGTTGATGTGCCTGGGAAAGCAATGGAAGATGGCCCAAGACCTTGGGCCCCTGCACCCATGTGGGAGACCCAGAAGTTCCAGGCTGCTGGCTTTGGATAGGCCAAGCTCTGACCGATGTGGCCATTTGAGGAGTGGATAGAAGATCTCTCTCTCTCTCTCTCTCTCTCTCTCTTTCTCCCTCTCTCTCTTTCTCTCTCTCTCTCTTCCTCTCTCTCTCTGTCTCTCCCCCTCTCTCTTTGCCTCTGCATCTCTGTAAATATGTTTTTCAAATAAATAAATCAATATTTTTTAAAAAGATCATAGGAAAGTTAATTGTGTTGGGAATAGTTTAATTATCAGTCACCAGTTCAGGTCCAATAGAGCTTAGTAAATATTAATTGAGGAGAGTAAGCCAAATTAACACAATTGTTTATTTTTGTTTAGCTTATATCTTAGTCTGTTTGGGCTTCTGTAACAAAATACCGTAAATTACTTTGTGTGTCTGTGTGGGTGCCGTCTGTTGAAATCTTTCCTTAGTATATACTAAGTTGATCTTCTGTATATAAAGATAATTTAAAATGAATCTTAATGAAGAATGGGATGAGAGAGGTAGTAGAAGATGGGATGATTTGGGGGTTGGAGGGTGGTTATGGGGGGAAAAACCGCTATAATCCAAAAGTTGTACTTTATTCATATTTAGTAAATAAAAGTTTTCTAAAAAATACCATAAATTAGATAGCTTTTAAATAATAAACATTTATTGCTCACAGTTCTGGAGGCAGGGAAGTCCAAGATGAAGGTGCAAGCAGGTTTGGATCTGGTGAGGATCTGCTTCCTTATAGGTGAGGCTTTCTCACTGAGACCTCACATGGTAGAAGAGCAAAGGGTTTCACTAGAGCCATTTTTGTAAGGGCACTAAATCCATTCATGAGGGCTCCACTTCCATGACCCGATCAGCTCCCAAAGACCGCACTTCCTAATACTGTAGGGAACAAAGTTTTTGCAACAGCGTTCTCAGGTTAGGACACACTCTTCCTGAACAGAGGGTGTGGCCACAGGAACTGATTAGAAATAAGAAATGACCATTATCAAGAAGAGCATTGAGTTCTCATAGGAATGTTGGCTCCCATGAGGACATGCAGCTACTTTCCCAGACTTACTTATCCAGTAAACCAAGTCACACGGTGCCCATCAGTGTCTTGGCAATCATGTTCTGAAAATGATCATGCAATGTTACAAGTAATGTCAGAGCACGCACATGTGCTGTGCATGGCTGATGCAATCCCTGTCAATAAAAGAGGCGCTCTGGGGTGGCTCTATGCATCCCAGCAGCATTCTTCAGAGGAAGAGTTCCCGTGCCCTATCTCTCCATGCACTTGCAATAAACACCCACCAACAAATACCATCACAGTTGGGATTAGGATATCAACATGTGACTTTGAGGGTAAGAGGGGGACACAAACATTAAGACTATAGCAGCCTCAATTAATTATGTAGGTTCAGAGAGAATAGACGAGCTTGATTTAACCGGAGTTAGTCCAAAAAAGTATTTGAAAGAAAATAGAGACCAAGGAATTCAGAGTATATGTGAAGTAGCAATATAATGACAAATCCTGGAAAGTCATCTAAATATAGGCAACGTGAGGACATGAGTGGGACAAAAGTCAGTACAAAAGAGGTAATAGCATTGATTATACAGTTGCTGGGGGTTAACTTAGATTGATTAATTTTGATATGTATGAGATAGGCGCTGTGATGTAGTGGGTAAAGCCACCACCTGCAGTGCTGGCATCCCATATGAGCACAGGTTCAAGTCCTGGATGCTCTACTTCCATTCCAGCTCTCTGCTATGGCCTGGGAAATCAGTAGGAGATGGCCCAAGTCCTTAGGTGCCTGAACCCACGTAGGAGACCCAGAGGAAGCTCCTGGCTCCTGGCTTCAGCCTGGCCAAGCTTTGGCTGTTGTGGCCAATTGGGGAGTGAACCAACAGATAGAAGGCCTCTCTCTCTCTCTCTCTCTCTCTCTCTCTCTCTGTCTCTCCTTCTTTCTCTGTGTAATTCTGATTTTCAAATAAATAAATAAATCTTTAAAAAAAATTTTTGATATGTATGAGATTATTCCTACAAAAAACTACTTAAAGACTAAAAAAGTGGTTCCAAACTGAGTTTGGGGCAATTTTATTCACAGGGAACTTGTGGGACCACCTAGAGTTTTTTTATTGTTGTAACTATTAGAAGGGTAGTGGACAACAACATCGCTTAACAGCATATAATGCATAAGACACCTGCCCCTCCCCCATTCACACACACACACACACATCCTAAAATCTGCCACAACAAGGAGTTGTCTGGTTCAAAATATTAGTAGTGTCACTTTTAAGAAACCTAGACTGGGGCCCACTGTGCCAGCTCTGTGGTATAGCAGGTGAAACTGCAGCCTGCAGTGCCGGTGTCCTACAGAGGCGCCGATTTAAATCCAAGCTGCTTTGCTTCTGATCCAGCTCCCTGCTATTGTGCCTGGGAAGGCAGCAGAGGATGACCCAAACTCTTGGGCCCCTGCACCAATGACAAGGGGGACCTGGATTGGGCTCCTGCCTCCTGGCTTCAGCCTGGCCCAGGTCCAACCGTTGTGGCCATTTGGAGTGAATCAGCAGATGGAAGATTCTCTTTCTGCCTCTTCCTCGGCCTCTCCTTCTCTGTAACTCTTTGAAATAAATGAATCAATACATCTTTAAGAAAGAAAAAGAGAAGAAATAAAGGAAGGAAAGAAGGAAGGAAGGAAAGAAAGAAAGAGAAAGCCTTTACCTAGAACCTTCACTGAATTTATCCTATCTTAATATCCCCTGGCTTCTATTATGATACTCTATGTTGAATATGTATTTCCTAAATGCCTTCTATGGACTGGATAGGGTGCATGTAAGGAAGCTGTATTATGGTTCTCCAGAGAAACAGAATCAGAAACAGTGTGGGAGAGACCAAGAAAGACAGATTCAGAGCGAGACACGTAGTTTTATTATGAGTAATTGATCCATACAATTATGCAGGCTGTGAAGTTCCAGTCAGCTGTCTGCAAACCAGAAACATAGGTCAGTGGTGTGATTCAGTCTAAGTCTGAGGGCCTGAGAACCAGAGCAGCTGACTATTATATATACATGATCATTATTATCAATAATTATACATTATCATATACATAATATATAAATCCCAACCCAAGGGCTCAGGAATGAGATGCCCCAGCTCAAGCAAGCTGGCAGGAAGCAAAAAGAGGTGAATTCCTCAATCCTCTACCTTTTGTTCTATTCAGACCCCCAGTAGATTGGTTGGTGCTGGATTTACCTATTCAAATGTTAATCTCATCTGGGCACTTTATGGCCAGGCAAGCTGTCACCAAAAAGTAGCCATCACAGAGGTACAGTGCAGCACTAAGCCACGCTGAAGTCCTCAGCTAGGCTGCCAGGATTCTCTAACTGTTCTTGGAAGAAACATGATAGCAACACCTCACATGCAGCATATTCTGGCAAGGCAAAAATGTGTATCTCTCTGGTTTTCCTCCTGGTCTAAGAAACTTTCAGGGCATCTCAGGAGAAAGAGCCTCCCAAGTGCCAGGCTTCCCAACTGTGCCTGCTCCTTTTTCAGACTTAAAACTTCCCCCTCCCTTGTATATGTTGAATGCCTTTGTCCCATCAAATCTAACCTCTCATTAGACATAAATAAGACATATCCAAACTGGGATGAAAAAGAAGAAAACACCACCAAAAGCAGCCATTCAACTAATTTATGTCTATTGAACAGAAGGCAAATAATTAATATGAACTCTGAAGGTTTAGAACAGGAAACGAAGAAAACAGGTTTCCTCATTCTGCCTAATACCTTTCAAGTCTTCTTCCTGATTCATCATATTACTTGAACAAATACACTTGACCACACCTCCTGACATTACTCAATATTTACTTGAGTGAAAGAAGTTGCAGCAACCTGAAAGAGAAGCTCTCATTACCCACTTCCCATCATCCAAGTAAAACCCTCAACACTGTTGAAACTGCAAAGCCCTCAACACTCCAGGGCACTGTTGGAGAGATGAGACAATACCACCAGCTACCCTTAGTGGGGTTCCTATTGTTTTCTCTCATTCCAAGCCAACTTTGCAAGACTTGTGGTAAGTACACTTTGAACTAAAGTTACTTTAGTGTGAAAGTCCCTTGAAGGTTTCTGACAGGAGAATTACCTGGAAAAAAAAAATCTGATTTCAGCCCTCTCTGTGGTTGGATTGCATGAGTGATTGAAATAATGTCAGTAAATTGTGAGGAAGGTCCCACCGTGCGTATTGATTTAGAGTGGTCATAAATTCTCTGTTAACCTGCATAACTGTTCTTCCGCTGATCATATCCTCTCTACCACAGCAGCCTCCCTACCAATTATCTCTCCATTCATTCAGTTCCAATTTCAGAAAACTCATAACCCTAGAGACTTTTTAAGATAATGCAATTTTTTTTCCAAAATTCAACCCATGGTTCTTGGGTTAGCCTCTTGTAACCATATGGTGAGGCGGGGGTGATAATAATCCCTTCCAATTAATAAGACTGCTCTCTTGTCATTAAGTTTAGAAGTTTCAAGCTACATATTTCCCTACCTTCAACTCTTCCCCATAGGCTGTGGCTAAAAGTCCCAATGTCTCTCCTCTCCTCTGAGTGCTGGCTCCAGAGGTTGTGTGATCTGATTAAACAATACTAAAGTAAGAGAAAGAAAATCTAGGATTGGGTTCAGGTTTATTCCTGAGTAGCTGAAAGCCCAATGTTCCTGCATCCTTTATCCCCAACCAGGAATGGATGATCTGGAGGGGAGGATTTTGAAACAATTGATCTCCTGAAGTCTACTGTAGCTTTCAGCTGCATGATTTCTCTTTCGTGAGTCTATACCCTGGAACTGAGTTTCAAACCAGTTCAGCGATGATAATATGGTGCCTTCTGTGGATACATCTTCCTGGCACTCTGTAACCAAGAAGAGATCAAACCTACAAAAAGCAGACTTGCATTTTTAAAAAAGCTTAAAGCACAGACTCTGCCAATCCAAACATTTCTTCCTGGGTTGTCATTTCTCATTAGAGCCTAAGAATAGGTGACCTCTATGGGGTCTTGGAAGTTCATTTAATAGTACAAAATAATTGATTGACCAAGGAACTAAAAAGTCTGCTTCAGTGCCAGAAAATCTGATGAACCGGATGCCTCCACAACATCTCAGAGAAACAACTCACAATTGTCCTATTGTGCCTGTTCCAAACCACGACCTTTCTAGGACCACTGCTCTTTGATTTTCTTGACTCTTCCTTTTAACGTGAAGAAGAGTGGCAAGGGAAACCTTTCTTGGAATCTCTTAGTGACAGAAAGTTCATCTGGAAGCTATACTGTGTATAGAATTTTACAGTTAAGTGATTTATTGTCCAGTACCTGTGAGGTAGGTACTATTATCTATATTTTTAATGAGGAAACTGAGGGCCAGAAAGTTACATAATTTTTCCATGATTATAAGGTAAAGACAGTGAGTCCAGCCAAGGTCTGGCTTAGTCAGAGCTCATGTTCTTCTCATTCTCCCAATAACCCATGAATCCATGAATCATCTGGAGATGGGTAGGATTTGGGTGATTTCTCAAGATTATGGTCAAAGTATATGGAAAATTTTTCCTGTTTTATGTAGTTGCTGACTCTTTTTATTCACCTCTATTTCTTTGAAGGCTCTGAATTCGCTTTTTACTTCCACCATGTAATGTGACCTGGCTACATCCTCTGCTCTGGGATTTTAGAATGTTACAGGTTAAAGCTTGGTAGTTGGGGCTGGCACCGTGGTGTAGCAGGTAAAGCCGCCACCGCTAGTGCTGGCATCCCATATGGCCACTGGTTTGAGTCCCGGTTGCTCTACTTCTGATCCACCTCTCTGCTATGGCCTGGAAAAGCAGAAGAAGATGGTCCATGTCCTTGAGCCTCTGCACCCGCGTTGGAGACCCGGAAGAAACTCCTGGCTCCTGGCTTTGAATCAGCATAGCTCCGGCCATTGAGGCCAATTGGAGAGTGAACCAGTGGCTGGAAGACCTCTCTCTCTCTCTCTCTTTCTCTCTCTCTGCCTCTCCTTCTCTCTCTGTGTAATCTGACTTTCAAATAAATAAACGAATCTTAAAAAAAAAAAAAAGCTAGGGAGTTTCCAAGGGAAGGGGGATAATATTGCTTAAAAATGATCTTGATGCTTGACTAGTTGGACAATCAGATAATGTGGTTGAAGTGTTAATCACTACTGTAACATAGAATTTTGCCTGTATTTCCTCTGTATTGACCCAATTGATTTAGAAGAAGATGGATAAGGTAAGAATTGAATCCAGGAAGTAGAAAGGTCTATGAGAGAGTCAGAAGATGTGTGTTCTTGCTCTAAATAAGACCCAAATACTGATGTCTCTTGAAGGATATTATCTCTAGGTTTCACATACAAAATTACTGAATAACACTAGATATACCAGTCAACACTGATATTCTGACAGTACATGATGAAAAGACTATACCAGTTGTTCAAATATTGAAATGTTTCCATTGGTTATTAAAGGAGGAATAGATGGCATAAAGGGGACTCCAGACTCACATTTTTATTATTCCACCAGTGCAGCTGGTGGCTGCTATATTGGTCTAGGTCTGTGCTGTAGTGGTTACTAAATATTTTAATGTAACCCTTGATCCTCATCTTAGTATTTTCTGAGTGTGTGTTTCTTATTTCCTCCCTTTTGCCACAGAAGTAAGTGAAGAAAATGATGTCCATCTAAACTCTCTGTTGAGCACAATGACCACTTCAAAATACACAAGTGGAACCCAATCTGCCAACGTTCTGTTGTCCCTCAGACTTGTCGGGATCCAGAACCAAACCCTAAAACAAGAGCTGTCCCAACAAGTCAGATCCAGTGTGGAGACGAGAGGTGAGTGCCTGTGTTCTCTGGGAGGTTTAGCAAAACCTGTTATAAATGATGGCCTCCAACTAACTCTAACAATTGTGTGTCCAGAGTAGCCCTACTATATCTTAGCTGTGTGAAATTTAACTTCACAGAAAGGTGTCTTGAAATACCAAGCCTTGCCACTTGTTTCAGAGCTGGATCTTGTGTCTTTTAGTCCTGTAATACATTTTACTTCAAGGGGACACAAGAAAAAGCAAAAGAAAATGTAGGATCTTAACCATTAGTACTGATACATAATCTTGCTGTGCTCACAAACACATAAGGGTACAAACCACAACTATGAAACCTTAATCATATAACAATAATACTGTACTCAGTGTGAGTCAAGTTGACTTTGAGCCAGTCAGGTCAGTACTGAGCCCTAATTTTCTAATAGGTACAAGGGGACAATGAGGCCACCTTTACCTGTCTCCTAATATCATTGTAAGACTTATGAGGATGCCAGCACTGTGGCATGGTGGGATAAGCCTCCACCTGCAGCACTGGCATCCCATATGAGCACTTGTTCAAGTTCCAGCTGCTCCTCTTCTGATCCAGCTTTCTACTATGGCCTGGGAAAGCAGTGGAAGAGAGCCCAAGTCCTTGGGCCCCTACACCCAATGGGAGACCCAGAAAATGATCCTGGCTCCTAGCTTCAAATTGGCTTAACTCCAGCTATTGCGGCCATTTTGGGGGGTGAACCAACAGTTGGAAGACCTTATTCTCTGTCTCTTCCTCTCTCTGTCTGTAACTCTGTGTCTCAAATAAAATAAATTTTTTAAAAAATCTTTAAGACTTATGAGAAGTTGAGAATCTTGATAAACTATAAGGCAGAATATAAAAATCAAATACTACTGTCCTAGCAAACTGGCATCACAAAGAGAGAAAATCCCAAGGTTTGTTATTTATCTGTTTTTCTTCTTTTTTTTTTTTGTTTTTATAAGGATTTGTTATTGCTAAAAGATCTTATAATTTCATGAGAAAGACTAAAATTTGGCTTGCATTTATATCATACTACCATAATAAGCCCTAATTTGGGGATTAAAAAAAAGAGAACAAAATATTACTGTAGAGTGGCACAGAGGAATGAAATGATAAGCAACATGAGTCACAAGGAAGATAGGAAGTCACAAGCATGTACCTTGTTAAATATTTTTATTTTCAGAGTCAAATTTAAGCTCAGGACAGCTTGCCATGATAATACTTGCTTTGGGAGCATGCCATTCCCCTGATGAAACCTTTATATATGATCATCACCTCATCAGTCATCTAGAAAATAAATTCCAAGCAGAAATTGAAAATATGGGTAAGCATAAAACGATCAGACCCATGATAGCCTTGACCTCTCCTCTATTGTTTAAGAACTGTATGACGTTTCCCTGCACCCCTTCCTTCCATTTATCCTGTTCACCTCACCATATCTTTGTGGGTCACTTTTTCTTCTTTCCCCTTTTATTGTGCTTCCCGAACTTTATTTTTAAATGTGTTCAACTGAACATTGATCCTACATCAAGCACTATGTATGATGGCAGATTCATACAGACACATAAGACACAGATCTCTAATCCTCCAGGAACTTGGCTTTTAGAAAAAAGAAAATGCACACTGTATTCTTTATTATGCCTGTGTCATGAGTACTGAAGCGTCCAATGCTAGTGAAATAGCCAGAGAGGACCAAAGTACTTTAACACTGGGAAAAATGTGTCGACCATGTTGGCTGTTAGTGAGGTATATTATTTTTTATTCCAACTCCCATCCAATATTTACCTTATTGATTAATTTTTAATTTCAAAAGTTTTTATTAGCATTTAATGCATATGCATTTTTATGGGCTGGAGTTCAAGTTTTCAACACGTGTTTGTAGCATAAACTGATCAAATCAAGGAATTAGCTCTTCCACCTCCTTTTCTTTTCTTTGTGTTGGGGTCTAGTACCTCCTCTCTTCCAGTTCTTTATATGGTATATAATACATTATTGTGAACTATAGTCATCCCATTGTACTGTGCAACACTACAATGTAATACTTTCTCTCTAACTGTGTTTTGGTACCTGTCATGTAATCTCCCTCCATCCTACCCCTTTCCATCCTCCCCAGCCTCTAGCCATCACTATTCTAAGACCAGCTTTTATTTAACTTATACATATTAGAAAAAACACATAATATTCATCTTTCTGTATCTGGCTTATTTTGCTTATGTTCCTCCAATCCCACATCCGTTGAGATTGCCCCTAATGCATGATTCCGCTTAGTTTCCACCAATACCTTACTATTGAAAGTGCAAGAGACTTGAGCATGGGAAACCTACATTCTAGTCCTAGCCTTGTAACTCCCCAAATATCTGTATAGCATTTTAATAGCTTTAATTCTGGATCTCCTCAATAATAAAAGGAAAAAGATTCAATTGAATTTGGTAACCCTTAAGAGTTTTTAAATTTCTCAGGTTTGCGGGGCCGGTGCTGTGGCACGGTAGGTTAATCCTCCACCTGCGGTGCCAGCATCTCATATGGGCATGGGTTCTAGTCCCAGCTGCTCCTCTTCTGATCCAGCTCTCTGCTGTGGCCTGGGAAAGCAGTAGAAGATGGCCCAAGCACTTGGGCCCCTGCACCTGTGCAGGAGACCAGGAAGCTCCTGACTCCTGGCTTCAGATTGGCTCAGCTTTGTCCTTTGCAGCCAACTGGGGAGTGTGCCAGAGGATGGAAGACCTTTCTCTCTCTCCCTCTCACTGTCTGTAACTCTACCTCTCAGGTAAATAAATAAAATCTTTTAAAAATTTTTCTTAGGTTTACTAATCCATTAGACGATTTCCCCCCTTTTATTGTCTGTATCTTCTGTAAAAATAAAGAAAGGAGGATAAAGTACATTGGAATACATTGAAAATGTATTATCCCAGTATGAGCTCCATGAATAAGGCACTTCTTTTCTTCTCTCTGCCAGTAGCACATGATGGCAATCTACTGACTAATTACTACCAGGTCAGCCTGGATGTCTTGGTCTTGTGTCTATTTAATGGGAACTACTCAGTCACCAAAGTTGCTGACCTTTTCTCTCCTGAAAATAAAAACTATTATCTTCGTGGCCACTTCTCAGTAGGTAAGTCATTAGCCCCATTCCCTTGAAATAAGGGGCATTGGGACATGTAGGTCTTGCCCTTTGAGTTTTTCTGTCTTTTTTACCCTAATCCTCTCAAAAAAGAATGCTTTGTTTTTGGAAATAATGGATAATGGTTGGCATTTAATCCTATTTCTAGATGTCTGGTGTAAAAGAAAGACCTGGTTCCTACCTCAGTTCTTCTTTGAGTCATATAACTAATGTTCACTCTTGAACTTAATTTTGTCATCCATAAAATGAGGTTGGAGCATGAGAATATTTGTACAAAATGCTTTAGGAAGTACAATGTTAGAGAAAGAAAACACAATTTAATTCATTGATCTTATCATTGCCTCTTTCTCTAATTTATTGAAACAACTTAGATACCTGGGTTGACTTGAACAGCATAACCTTCTAGGAACAAGGTTCATTCAATATTTTGACAATAAAGTGTGCATTCATAATGGAGAAGGCTCTGCTAGACAGCTAGTATTGACACTCACCCCCTGTGGAGCCTGATACCTACTCTCATATTTCTTTAAGGACTTCAAAGCAAATTGTCCTTCAGTATTTCTGGAAAGTAAGGAGAATGTGCTAGCTCTATCCTATTTTTCCAATAAGAGAGGGAAGGCATCATACTAAAAGACACCCAAAAATGAAAGTTCTTATCCTTCCTTCTTCCAATCCCTTCCCTCATCTTCCACCTTAAGGGGAAGATGAAAGGTAAACATCTCAGTATAGGACAAACTAAGACAGTTGGTTGTCTTATCACCAATATTTTGTTTCCTGAAAGATACCGGAGCGATGGCAGTCTTGGCTCTGACCTGTATGAAGAGGAGTCTAATGAACGGAAATATCAAAGCAGGTGAAGAGGACTTAAAGGAGATCAATAATCACATAGCATCACTGGTAAAAAAAATTCTATCTCAGAAGAAAGAAAATGGTCTCATTGGAAACATATTTAGTACAGGAGAAGCTATGCAGGTAAGTCAGAAGCTAGAATAGGAGACAGGGAAGGGAGCTGTGGAGGAAAGAAGTATCATTATCCTTTCTTACTGATTTCCTAAGATCATATTATCTATTCTGCAGTTCCTATTCTAACTTTGATTTGGTTTATATGATTTCCCACCCCTGCTTTTTTCAACTTCAACTTTTAACTCCCTAGAACAAATAGTCCAATGAAGGTCTTCCTAACTACAATTTCTTTAAAGAATTTTAGAAATACTACAACCTATCTTGTTGTTCTGTCATGTGCAATTTCATACTTAATCATGTAACAATATTTTGTGCTTTCATTTTACCTCCCAAACTAAATTATTGCAATATAAGTAATAAGTGATAATGATAGTAACAAGAGCTAATATCTATTGAATACTATTAACTCATTAATGACCACAGCAACTCAGTGAGTAACTATTACCTCCATTGTTTAGGGTAAGTCATAAAGTTTAAGTCACTTACCTCATATTACAAAACCAGAAAATGGTGAAAAAAGACAAAACTCACACTCAGTACCTATAGTGTCATATATTTATTTTGAATTCTTCTACATTATCCTTGCATTAATTACTGATTTACTCAACTTGAAGGGGTAGATACAAGGAGATAGCAAGGAAAGTTCATATTAAAAATTTTCACTAAGGGGCCGGCTTTGCAGCATAGGGGTAAAGCCACAGCCTGTGATGCCGGCATCGTATGTGGGTGCCAGTTTGAGTCTCAGCTTCTCCACTTATGATTCAGCTCCCTGCTGATAGCCTGGGAAAGGGAGCAGAAGATTACCCAAGTGCCTGGGCTCCTGCCACCTACCTGGGAGGCCCAGACGAAGGTTCTTGCTACTGGCTCCTGGCTTCTGCCTGGCTCTGCCTTGGCTGTTGTAGCTATCTGGAAAGTGAACCAGGGGATGGGAGATTCTCTGTCTCCCTGTGTCTCTCCCTCCTCTCAGTAGCTCTGACTTTCAAATAAATAAATTGTTAAAAAAAATTTTTTTCAGTAAGTCAAGCTGCCTTGGAATGAGAGGATTCTCAAGGGAGAAAGGACAGAAAGGCAAAAACCCAAGGCATGAAAGACCATTAGGCATTTTAGGAAGACCAAGGTGTTCAGCATGACCAGTATAGGGCCCTGGGGAAACAGTACATACTAAAAACTGGTGCTATAAGCAAGAGTCCAGGGTTGACTTTATTGCTGGTGTTGTCTGTCTTGCTAAATGCCTTCCCATTTTGGCTATATTTTGAATCCCCTGAAAGAACTAACACTAACAACTAGACCCCACATTAGACAGTTAATACAGAAGTTTAGTATGAAACGAGGCTTTGGTCTTGTTTAAAATCACTGCATGTGATGTTAACACACAGCGATGGTTTTTAAGAGAAGACAGAGTTTAATTGGAACTCAACCACTTTCACTTTGATCTTAATATCCCACAACTGCTTGTTGATTACTTGATTAGCTTTGAGCGTGTCCCAAAAGAAAGATGATGAGGAGTGTAGTTTCCATGTAGTAGAACAACATCTTCAAGTCCAGGCCTCCTAACTTTTAATAATAACTCACAGTTCTGCTCCTTCAGCTGAGCTTACATTTTGCTGCTTGGATAGTTTCTGTTCAACAAACTACCAGACTTTCCATTGTCAATCAAAGTTTATCACATACCTCACCCTGCATTTCGTGTTCTTCCCTCTGAGCACAAATCTCCCCTTCTCATTTCACCTACCAAAAGGCCATCACGACACCAAAGCCTACTGTGAGTGCCCCTCTGTCCAGTGAAGTCTATCCTCACCCTCATAGACATCTGTGAGCTCGTTTCCTCTTTTGAAAGGCCATGCAACTGGGTGCTTCTCTTAGAACATTCACCTTAAGACCCCTTTCACATCAGTGTGTTTATTACAAATATTTATTGAGTGCTTTCTACATGCAGCAAGAATTTTTCTAGTGTTGGGATGCAGGAGTGAATTTCAGCAAAGAAAGTCTGTTTCATTGAAGGTGTTGTAGCTTGTGTTAAGCAATTCCTCACCTCTCCTGCTCAAACAAGTTTACAAGCATGTTGTTGGCATGAAAGATGTCTTATTTAACTAATATACCTCCTAAAAAGTCAATGTCTAATAAATACTCACTAAATTAGTTGTATGTAGGTTTCCCCCTTATTTGAAGTGTCTCTCATTCTCTCTCCATCTCCATCTCTCTCTCTCTCTCTCTCTCTCTAGGCACTTTTTGTCTCATCAGATTACTACAAAGAAAGTGAATGGAATTGCCAACAAACTCTGGACACAGTACTTACAGAAATTTCTCAGGGAGCATTCAATATTCCAATTGCTGCAGCCCAGATCTTACCTGCCCTGATGGGAAAGACGTACTTGAATGTTAGCAAAGATTCCTCTTGTGTCAGTGGTTCAGGTACAAGCACTAACGAATGTGAATATCTCACCTTTCAGAATAACAGTCAAACCATGTGAAATGTGGGGGTTCTCAGGAATCAAAAATGACCAGAGAAGTCCCTAAAGCTGCTAAATAGAATTCAGTTCCCATGACTTCATCAGGGACAACAGCCACCTAAGGACTTGTTCCTAATGGGTTGATAGAAATTGCTATTTATTGGTTCCAGTGTTGATATGCAAGGTAGACTTGATTAAATGAAATCTATCTCCAAAGGAATGTTTTCCAATTTTTTGATATAAGAAAGATCTGAAAATCACTCCTATCCTAAACAAAGTATAGAGAATCTGTATTGTGTCTCTGACTTTCCACTATCCACATTGAGTGATCCCTTAGGGAAATAAGACATTTGTTTGGAAGGAATATGGCAATGTTCTAAAAAAAATCATAGCATGAATTTATTTAAATAAATCATTTTGCAACAAAACAGAAATAAAGGAGACATTTCCTTCTACCTCTGTTAAGCCACTTACAGATTTAGAGGTTTTGAACATATTATTTAACCTCAAAATTTCAGTTTTCTAATGTAAAAATTGGGAATATTAAGAATATTGAACATAGGTTTTTGTAAGAATTGAATGAGAAAATTGATATAAATTAATTAATGTGGTGTCTAGCACTTAATGTATTTCTAGTAAATGTTAAGGAATAAGAGGAGAGGAGTGAAGACAAAAGTGATTAGATTCTATACCAAAAGGAAAAAAAATCAGGATCCGGAATTAGGGGCGAACATTGTGGTGGGTGTAGTGAGTAGATATACTATCTATGAAGCCAGCATCCCATATTGGTGCTGGTTTGAGTCCCAGTTGTTCCTCTTTTGATCTAGCTCTCTGCTAATGAGCTTAGGAGAGTAGTAGAAGATGGTTCAAGTCCTTGGGCCCCTGCCAACCATGTGGGAGACCTGTAAGAAGCTCCTAGCTTCAGCCTGGTCTGGCCCTGGCTGTTGCAGCCATTTGGGGAATGAACCAGCAGATGGAATATTTCTCTCTGCGTGTAACTCTACCCTTCAAATTAATAAATAAAATCTTTAAAGAATAAAAAAGAAATTGCTTAAGTGACTGGAAATTGAGTCAACTGCCAGCATTCACAAGCCAGTAAGTTTGTGGTTTTAGTTTCTGCTTTAGTTATATTCTAGATCTGCCCCTTGATTTCCTTGGAGCAAATCCACCTCTGCATTAAGAAAGTAGTCCTTGGATAAGGATGGGAGAGATGACCACATCCTAACATGATTTTAATTATCCTGAATCTTGCTGACTGCCTTTCTGTCTCTCCCAGGTAACTTCAACATTTCCAGTCATGTGCCTAAATCTGTGACAACTCCTAACCCACCCTCAACTATATCGGTCAATTACTCTGTGGTAATCACCAAAACATATTTCACCACCGTCACTGTGCCCAGTGGTTCTGTCTTCCTAGATGTGATGGAGGAAGCTCAGAAAATAAATAAGACTGTATTTGGGTATGTCTGTCCATAACCTAAGGTCAAAGTGCTCACTGTGATTTCAAAAGACTTAGTAAGGAGACATCTAGACCTGAATAAAAAACGCATTTAAATCCCTTCCAATCAGTACCTTTGCTCTCCACATACATTTCACAGTAGGTGTTAAGGTGAAATATTTCAACTTCCAGGTATTCTGGGTGTTAAATTAATGTTCATTTAATGAATAAGTGAATTCCAGATTCATTATCTCTCTCTTTTCAGGAAAACTTCAATAAATAAAATCTCTTGCTTCAGACATTTGGGGTCTAAAACAGTGGTTCTTAACTTTTTGAACCACTGATTCCTTTGAAAAATCAGATGAATGCAATAAACGTTCACTCCAGAAAATGAATATACAAAGTTTGACATTTACATTAGGAAATTTACAAATGCCTCTGAGATCAAATATTAAAATTAAGATATTGACTCTGCCTCTGAAAAGTATGACTTTTTTGTTTCCTTAAATCTAGTTTACAATTATTTATTGTGTCCAACAATATGATGTAGGATTCTATAGAAAAATCTGAATAATTTTACACATATACATATATATATAATTTATTATAAAAGCTTTCAAAGGTGCCAGAAAGGTAGAGAAATATGTGTAAGGAATGAGAAATAAACATTGACAATATTACTTTTATTTGTCCATTAGAGTTTTAAATCATTTTTAAAGAAAAATTTAACAAATAAATTAAAATTGTAATATTTATGGGATATCACCTGATATTTTAATACATATATCAAACCAATGTCTCTTCTTACCCCTATCCAGATATAATTCAGCACCTATTAAGTAACCTTTCTCCATTCCTTCCTCCCTTCCTCCCAGCCCAGATTCTGGTAACCACCACTAAACCTTTTTAACTTCAAAGAGATCGTCCTTTTTTAAGACTTCACTTTCTAATAAACACATCATGAAATACCAAATTATTCTCTCCTGTTACTCTTTCCTAAGAGAAAATCCACTAACTTACGATGCCTCCAGGACCCAAAGTTAACACTGTCCTCTTCTGACTCAGTTTCTTCAACAGTTACTTTCTTGGGTGAAAAGTTGAAGCTATTAACTTCCAAGTGTCCACTATGACAGGAGAGGATTCAGGCAGAAACCATGGGCATGGAGTGGGGAAAGCCTGCATCAGAAACATCTAGAATTAATAAAACATGCATATTCCTGGTCCCTAGCCCACACTTAAGAATCAAAGTATATAAGGCAAGGTCAAGGAAATCTGTATTCTTGCAGTATCGCCAAGTGGGTTTGAGGCATAGTAAAGTTTGAGAGATGCCTGTGTAGGGTTTCTCCTGAAAATCTAAGCTCTGTGACTTGTTCACCATCCCTTACAGTTTCACAGCGGAGAAGAGCTCATGGGGCCCCTACATCACCTCTGTTCAGGGCCTAAAGGCCAACAATAATGAGAGAACCTTTTGGGAAATTCTGAGTGGAGGCAAACCACTGAGCCAAGGTAAGGGAGCGATGTGCCCAAAAGACCCAGAGTGAAAATGCCCAAAGCATTCTCATGTGAGGATGTGAGCGTTCGTAGGAAATGAATGGACGTATTGGAAGAGGTGGTGTGGTATTCATTATTCAGTGATCAAATCATTTGACTCAATTCTCTTTCTTCTTCCTTTGCAGGAGTTGGTAATTATGTTGTCCACGATGGAGAAAGCTTAGAAATTCACTGGAGCAAATACTAACAAGTCCAAACTTGCTCAGCTGGATAGACTTAATGCAATGGGATTCCATGCAGAAAAATTGTCTTAATACTTTCCTTTTCATTTATTCCATTCCCAAGAGGAGATTCACTAACCTTCCCTTCTTTTATGCATTTTCAATAAAAGATTAATATAATAACCAGACCAAAAGTACATTTGAATCACTTTTAAAGGATCTTATAGTTCACAATAACCTATTATGAATTTTATGAGCAAATATAAGAAATATCTCCAAGGATGCAAAAACAAGGTAATGTCAAAGAAAGTGTCAGCTTGTTTACCTTCATTTGGTCAGTACACATTGTGTACATGTATTGTAATGTCACCATGTGCTCCATAAGTAGGTACAACTATTTTTAACTTTAAACTGTTTTAAGTTGTTAGAGGGGCGATCACCTTAGAAAGGAATGAAGTTCACTTTACGTTGCTATGTGGGCAAAATGTTGAAATCTTTACCTAATATATACTAAACTGATCTTCTGTATACAAAGAGAATTGAAAATGAATCTTTACATGAATGGAAGGGGAGAGGGAGTGGGAAAGGGGAGGGTTGCGGGTGGGAGGGAAGTTATGGGAGGGGGGAAGCCATTGTAACCCATAAGCTATACTTTGGAAATTTATATTCATTAAATAAAAGTTTAAAAAAAAAAAAGAAAGGAATGAAGTGAAAAGAGATTACACTACATTGCCTAATAAGCTAATTTCTACTCAAAGTGTCCACACCATTTGCATACCATGGGGTAACTTGGGAAAATGGACATTTAGCTCTAGATATAATTTTGCAGCAGTGGCTAAGGATATCAACAGAAATTTTGTAGGAAAACTAAGCTCTCTAAGGCTCAGGTGCAAAGAAGAAACTCAATGGCCATACAGACTTCATACAGATAGTGTAGGATAGAGGGGAAGATGTTGCTTAGAAAAAAGGAGAAGTGTGAAGCTTACACATTAAAATACTAGTCCACAGTTTAAGGAATACCATTCCCTCCTTGAGCTGTCTCCCTTGGGTCCCACTTGTTCTTATCCCACATTTATTTTTCATTTACTTCCCCATAAAATCACTCTGATATTCACATCATCAAAATATGCATGCAAAAAAATCACCATCATTATTCATTTCTGCAGAATTCACTTTGTAGAATGTTGAATCATGTCTAAGCAGCATAAGTTGGAATCCACTCCATACACTGGTAAGTCCCTGTGCTACAAGCAAATACAGTCAGGAATAGAAGTATTTTTAAGGTGCCAAAGAGCTAAATATGCCTCACTTAAAGCTTATAGTAACCCATTTAAAGTAGCCCCACTCCCCCCCCAAAAAAAAAAAAAAACACAATCAGGAGGAATTGTGCTTTCTTCATGATAAACTTAACTTTCTCCCCTCTGCCTGTAACCACACTTCATGGTCAGAAATTGATTCTTCTTTCTAATGCTTCTAATGTACTTCTTTCTAATGCTGATCCTTGATTCTCAAGTTCAGCTCATCCCAGGCTCTCATTAACTGGATGTGACAGATACTCTCATTTCTAGCCAGTGATGGGCTGTACCCTCTGAGGTCTTTGCTCATCTTCAAAGCTAAATTAGAGACATAGGGAAGCGTGTAAACTTTCTGGACCCCCAGGGTCCTGCTAGCACAGGGAAAAAGTTGGTAGATCTTTCAGTAAAAGATACAATTTATGTGAAATTGAAGATATTGAGTTGAGGTAATAAATACACAAAATAGTAAAACAGTTTTTACTGGCCCTTGTGAGCCGCGTGACCTCTCATCATCCAATCAGGACACTGTTAAGAATGATGTGAGGGTATGTGGTGTAGTGGGTAAAGCCGCCACCTGCAGTGCCGGTGACTCACATGGACCCCAGTTGGAGTCCCGGTTGCTCCACTTCTGATCCAGCTCTCTGCTATGGCCTGGGAAAGCAGTAGAAGATGGCCCAGGTCCTTGGGCCTCTGCACCCGCGTGGGAGACCCGGAAGAAACTCCTGGCTCCTGGCTTCGGATCTGCACAGCTCTAGCCGTTGCGGCCAACTGGGGAGTGAACCATCGAATGGAAGACCTCTCTCTCTCTCTCTCTCTACCTCTCCTTCTCTCTCTGTGTAACTCTTTCAAGTAAATAAATAAAACTTTTAAAAAATAATGTGAGCACTGTTAATAATTACGTGAACAATGGGTTGCTTTCATGCAGCTGACAATGTGGAATGATTAAATCAAGCTAGTTCGCATACTCTTCACTCATTTATATTTTTTTAATTTTTATTTAATAAATATAAATTTCCAAAGTACAGCTTTTGGATTACAGTGGCTTCCCCCCCCCAATAACTTCCCTCCCAACTGCAACCCTCCCATCTCCCTCTCCCTCTCCCATTCCATTCACATCAAGATCCATTTTCAATTATCTTTATATACAGAAAATCAATTTAGCATATATTAAGTAAAGTTTTCAACAGTTTGCACCCACATAGAAACACAGAGTGTAAAGTACTGTTTGAGTACTAGTTATAGCATTAATTCACATTGTACAACACATTAAAGACAGAGATCCTACATGGGGAGTGAGTGCACAGTGACTCCTGTTGTTGACTTAACAAATTGACACTCTTGTTTTTGGTGTCAGTAATCACCCTAGGCTCTTGTCATGAGTTGCCAAGGCTATGGAAGCCTTTTGAATTCGCCAACTCCAATCTTATTTAGATAAGGCCATAATCAAGTGGAAGTTCTCTCCTCCCTTCAGAGAAAGGTACCTCCTTCTTCGATGACCTGTTCTTTCCACTGGGATCTCACTGGCAGAGATCTTTCATTTCGGTTTTTGGGTTTTTTTGTTGTTGTTGTTTGTTGTTTGTTTGTTTGTTTTTGCCAGAGGGTCTTGGCTTTCCATGCATAAAATACTCTCATGGGCTCTTCAGCCAGATCCGAATGCTTTAAGGGCTGATCCTGAGGCCAGAGTGCTGTTTAGGACATCTGCCATTCTGTATCATTTATATTTTTGATAAATTTTTTTGCAGACACATAAAAATTTTTCATTTCTGCAGGATACCCATGATTCTTTGGTACATGAATACACAGTAAATGTGGAATAAAATTAAACATTTATATCTCCTCAAGCATGTATCATTTCTTTGTGGTGAAAATATCCAAAAACTCTTCTAGGTTTTTTGGAAAAATATATTATATCATCATCATCTGTAGTCATCTTACTGTTCTAGTGCACCAGAGCTTCTTACTTCTATCTAGCTATATCTCAGTACCCACTAAATACCCTTTCCTTATTCTTCCCTCTCCCCTACTCTCCCTAGCCTCTGACTACAACTGTTATACTCTAAACTTCTATGAGAGCACCTTTTTTCAATACCATGAGTGAAATCATACAGGACTTTTCTGTCTGTGCTGGGCTTATTCCATTTATCATAATAACCTTAAATTCCATCAATGTTAGTGAAAATGACAAAATTTCAGCATTTTTTTGCTGAATAGTATTTCACTGTGTTCTTTATTTATTCATCAGTGGATGGACACTTAAGCTGTCTCTATTTCTTGGCTATTGTGAATGGGGTTGCAACAAACACATGAGTGCAGATGTCTCTTCAACAGACTGATTGCAACTCCCTTGGATACATACGCCCAGGAGTGGGGATGCTGGATCATATAGTATTTGTAATTTTACTTTTTTTTTTTTGACAGGCAGAGTGGACAGTGAGAGAGAGAGACAGAGAGAAAGGTCTTCCTTTTCCATTGGTTCACCCCCCAATGGCCCCTGCGGCCAGTGCACCACGCTGATCCGAAGCCAGGAGCCAGGTGCTTCCTCCTGGTCTCCCATGGGGTACAGAGCCCAAGCACTTGGGCCATCCTCCATTGCACTCCCGGGCCACAGCAGAGAGCTGGACTGGAAGAGGAGCAACCAGGACAGAATCGGTTGCCCCAACCAGGACTAGAACCCGGTATGCTGGCGCCACAGGCGGAGGATTAGTCTATTGAGCCGTGGCGCCAGCCTGTAATTTTACTTTTTGAAGAATTTCTTATTTTTTGTGATGAGATATTAGAAATTTACTCTTAGCAATTTTGAAATTCACATTATTATTAACAGTCACCCCACTATGCAAATTATGTCATGAAGTCATTCCTCCTAACTGAAACTGTGTACACTTTGACCAAATCTCCCTATCCCCCTCACCAACACCACATTGTACCCCATAAATATATACATTTATTATCTGCAAATTAAAATAACAATAATTTAAAAAACACTTAAAACTTATACGATCCTTGGAAAACTAGTGCATATGACAGGTTTTAGCTGAAAGGGAAAATAGGTGGGTTGTTGTGGTGCAGCAGATTAAGCAGCCACTTGGGGCACCCACGTTCCATAGTGGAGTGCCTCCACTTTGAATTCAGCTTCCTGCTGGTGACCACTTCGGGAGGCAACAGGTGATGGCTCAAGTACTTGGGTCTCTGCCATCTACAAAGAGGACTCAGATGGATTTCCTGGCTCTCAGCTGTTGTGGGCATTTGTGAAATTAACTAGTAAATGAAAGATATATCTCTCTCTCTCTCCCTCCCTCCTGCCCTCCCTCCTCTCCTTCCATTCTCCCTCCCCTACTCCCTCCTTTTCAAATCAATAAAATGAATAAATATTAATTTCTTTTTTAAAATATGGAACCCAATGATAAATCATAAACACAAATAAATCCAAACAACAGAAATAACTGACCCTGCAAATGACCAATGATATTGAGTCTCAAAATTACACAGTTAGATAGGTTTCTTGAAGAGCTGTGACACTCTCAATGATTTTAGCTCACTTTTGATAACATTGATTAAACACCAGTAAAGAACTAAATTTGTTTTAGATCTATTTTCTCAAGTGTATCTGAGATATTATTCGAACTGGCATATGGACATGGAATAAAATAACATTAAATCACAACATTAAAAAATAATTTCCTCTGCAGTTATTATTTAATCTATCAATGTCAGTCTATCAATTATTAACAAACGTATCTCTCTAGCAAGGCCTTTGATAATAGGGGAAGCTGTGCACACGTGAGGACAATGCACATATGGAAAATCTCTGTACCCTACTCCCAATTTTGCTGTGAAGGTAAAACTGCTCTAACAAAAATAAAACCTTTTTTTAAAGTGATATGAAACAGGCCGGCATTGTGGAGTAGCAGGTAAAGCCACCTCCTGCAGTGCTGGCATCCCGTATGGGTACCAGTTCAAGTCAACTGCTCCACTTCTGATCCAGCTCTCTGCTATGGCCTGGAAAATCAGTAGTAAATGCCCAAGTTCTTGGGCCCCTGAACCTGCATGGAAGACTCGGAAGAAGCTCCTGGCTCCTGGCTTTGGATCTGCACAGCTCCAGCCATTGCAGCCAATTGGGGAGTGAACCAGCGGATGGAAGACCTCTCTCTCTCTCTGCCTCTCTGTGTAACTCTGACTTTCAAATAAATAAATAAATCTTTTTTTTTTAGAAAGTTACATGAGTTATCTGTACCCCTTGTTTATCAGCTCAATTCACAATAAATAAGATGGAATCAACCCAGGTGTCCATAAACTGAAGACTGGATAAGGAAATTGTGATATATACTCCATGGTATGGAATACTACTAAGAGCTGTAAAAAAAAAAAAAATAGGAATGAAATCCTGTCTTTTGCAATAAAATTATACTTAATGAAATAAGCTAGTCCCAAAAAGGCAAATACCATGTTTTTCCTGATCTGTGGTAACTAATAGATTACCAAAAAATGTAATGTATAGCAGTGAAATTGACATTTTTTGAGATTTGATGATTGTTTACAGACCTGTCTCTACTGTTGAATAACAGTGTTTTTTTTTTCTTCTTACTATTTGTTGAACTCTTTACTTACTGTAGGGTTAACCTTGTGAGTATAAAGTAAACTGAAAGTGTGTCATTGTAAAAATTAAGAGGGGGATTAAAAGAAGAAGCAGGAGGAAAGGTAGGGTGGGAAGTATCACTATGTTCCAAAATCTGTATTTATGAAAACATGAAATTTGTTTCTCTTAAAAATTTTTAAGTAAAAAAAAATGTAAAATAAATAAATAAATAAAATTTTTAAATAAATAAATTTTAAAGTGATTTTGTTTGATGTTCCCATTTAATTCTTCTGATTGGCTTCAACAACCACTCTCATTTTGCATGTTTTTTAATGCCTTCTAGCACTTCTAACCTCCTTTTTTTTTCCCCCTAACCTCCATTTTTAACTGAAACAACTGAGTTTCTTCCAGGCGGAAGTCTCTTGCTAGAACACAGAACACTGCAGGCTGACACAAACACCTTTTATATGAGAGATGTTGTGAAGATCAATGATATCACATTCCCTTAGCAACCCACCAACACTGGCTCGTGAAAACCTACTTCTGGCCACACCTTCCGAAAAGCTGCTAAGGCTTGAAACCAATACAGAACCTAGACCGAGTCCAAAGGGGAAAACTTCCATCTGCTACCACAGCAAAAATAGTCACCATAAATAAACTCTAGAGTTGTCCAGAGAGCATCAGGACAGTGAAATAAGAAAATAGGCACAGGATAAGTCAATGAATAGTTCATCAAATATTGTCAAAATGCATTACTTAAGAAAAGCATAGACTGTGTGGGTTTTGTTCTGGAGGTTACGTGCTAACTGCAACAACTGTGTCACAATCAGTCTTGCAGCAATTCTGGCTCTAAGTGATTTCTTAAAGGAAGGGCATGTGAAGGAGGTGGCCCACAAAGGGTGTGCAATCATCTCTGGATGGTCCTGAGTTGGCGCTGGAACCCAAGATCAGTACCTGCCGAGTTCCTAATCCATATTAGATTCTTTCTGTTGCTATAACAGGTTATCACAATTTAGTAAGCATGGGCCGGCGCCATGGCTTAACAGGCTAATCCTCCGCCTTGCGGCTCCGGCACACTGGGTTCTAGTCCCAGTCGGGGTGCCAGATTCTGTCCCGGTTGCCCCTCTTCCAGGCCAGCTCTCTGCACCCGCATGTGAGACCAGGAGAAGTGCCTGGCTCCTGGCTTCAGATCAGCAGAAATCGCCGGCCACAGTGGCCATTGGAGGATGAACCAACGGCAAAAAGGAAGACCTTTCTCTCTATCTCTCTCCCTCACTATCCACTCTGCCTGTCAAAAAAAAAAAATTAGTAAGCATGAATTTATTATATTACAATTCTGAGATTGGAAGTCCAAAATTGGTCTCACTGGGCTAAAACCAAGGAGTATAAAGGGTTGTGTTCTCTTCGGGTTCCAGGGGAGAGTCCACATCCTAACCTTTCCAGCTTCTGGAGGAGCCTCCAATCCGTGACTCATGGCCCTTTCCATGCTTAGACCCAGCAACTGTGTCAGCCTGACCTCTGCTTGTGTCCTCACATCTGCTTTTCTGACTCGGGCTCCTGCCTCCGTTTCCACTTATAAGGACCCTTGTGATTATACTGGTCCCACTCAGGTACTCCAAGCTAACATTTCCTTCTTTAGTTCAGCTCATTAGCAGCCTCAATTCTATGTGTGACTTTAATTCCCCTTTGCTATATAACCCAAATAACATGTGGCAGATCCAAGTAATTAGGAATTAGACACCTGGTAGGGGAGTCAAAGTGGTATTGCTCTGCCTACTACTTCATGTACCATCCAAGGCCCTCTGCTGCATAGACTTAAACTATCTTTCTGGTCTTCTCTCCTACCATAACCATTTATTGGATATATATTGCTGCATACCAGATTACCCCACAAATTAGCCCAAAATAAAACATCTCAAAGTTCAGCTGCGGAAGGAGCTGCTTTCCACCTTGCTCGTATGGTTGTTGTTAGGATCACTCTTTCCCTGGCTGCATGTTGGCTGAAGGGTACTCTCAGTTCTTTAGGACTTCTCCAGTAGGCAGCTCACACTTGGCAGCCAATTTCATCAAACCAAGGAGCAAAAATCATCAGAGGAGAAAAGCAAGCAAGAAGGGAGTCAGTCTTACTTCATCCCACCACTATTTTTTTATGGGAGCATGTTGTTCCAAGTGCCATATTTTTTAAAAGGTTTATTTATTTATTTAAAAGGAAGACTGATAAAGATAGAGAAGGAGACAGGGAGAGAGTGTGTGTGTTGTGTAAAGTGTGTGGAGGGTTAGAGAGAGAAAATCTTCTATCCACTGGCTTACTCCCCAAATGGTCACCACAGCTCCAGATCTGGACCACACTGAAGCCAGGAGCCAGGAACTCTATCCTGGTCTCCCACTCAGGTGGCAGAGGCCCAAGTACTTGGACCATCTTCTCAGGGAACTGGATGGGAAGCCATGTAGCCACTGATAGGGGATGCCAGCATTGGAAGCAGCAGCTTAACCCACTGTGCCACAATGCCAGCCCCCTATACCACTTTTGTTGCATTCTACTCATTAGAAGTGAGGTTGCTTCTAGGGGACTTGGTGGGGCCACCAAGAAAGAAAAGAATACCTTCTAATCCATGTCTTATATCTGTCTATTAATGCAGTCATTCAAAAAAATTATGAGAGACCTTCTGTGAGTTAGGCAATGTTCTAACTGCTGGGGATAGAGCGTGAGCAAAACAGAGTCTCTTTCTCCTTGGAGCAGACATTCCTGTGGGAAGAGAGACAAACAATAACCAACCACACACCTGGTATGACAGAAGATGACGGGTTGTTACAGGTAAGGGTCAGGGTCAGGATGGGTGTCAGTGGTGGGCAGACTCCCTTATATTATATGGTCCAGCAAGGTCTGTCTACGCACTTACCTCGGAGCAGGGATATGAAGGAAGTGAGGAGCCACTGTGAAGATCTATGGAAAAAGACTGCCCTGGGTCTCTTGACATAGAATGCAAAGGCGACTGACACACTCAAGGAACACCAAGCGGTCCTGTGTGGCTGGATCAGAGTGAGCAAGGGGAACACTGGTTGGAGGTGGGGTCAGAAAAGCCAAATCTTATAAAGCCTTGTCGGTCATTAAAAAGACTTGGACTTTCATTCCTAAATGGAAGCCATGGAAGGATTTCTTCCTGAAAAAGAACTGAAAATGCAGAAAAATAATCAGCCCTCTCTTCATAATTTCAGATATTATTTCTAGTTCTCTGCTATAGAGATGTATTTGGCTTTAGGGGATAGCTACGTTTTTGAAAAAAAAAATGTACTTAATATAAGTTGATGCCACATTTTCCAGTTACTTTAAAGATTTTATTATTTAAAAGTGCTGGGAGTTGGAAACTGCTTTTACCCCCAGATAAGGAAAGAAAAGTCAAAAAACAATTTTGGAGCCATGGGATCCATTTCTTACCTAAAGCCAAACAATTTCAAAAAGTGTAGGCTAGAACCCAGGTCCATGTCAGCTTCATTGATTGCATGAATTCCAACTACACCTGGAAGATCCCCACCTGAGACTTTAAAAGGGTGTATTGTAAAGTAGGTGAAATGAGCTGACACCTATGAATTGCCCAAACCTCAATGAAGTGGTTGCTAATAAAAAGCCAAGAGATTTTTCTGGCCAGCTATCCTGAGGCCTAGAAGAAGTCTTGTTTATATTTGCACATTAGCCAAACTTCCTGATGGAATGACCTAGGATTTTGGCAAAGGACAATTTCTTGTCACCGCATATCCAGCCCTAAGTTTTCCACATGACTGTGCTGCCTAAGAGTCACCTTTAGACACACTGGAGTGTCTATAGTAGGTAATCTTAGGTAAGCAAATGGAACTTAGGTATATAAGAAAAGGAGAGGTGAAGGTAGGTAGAAGTGGCTGGGTCAGGAACCGACCATTTTACAAAGAGAAGCGCATGTAAGAGAAAGTAGAGAAAGACTCTACTTGCAAATACTGGTATTTGACAGGAGTGCTGGTACAGGACGGAATGAGTAAGATGGCCTGGTTCTCCCTCCACCTCCTGAACCTTCTCTGGGCTTTGGCTGGGACCAGTACTCAGACCCAAAGTTCATGCTGTGAGTATGGTATTTTCTCTGGGGAAGTCAGGGAAGCAGTCACCCTAGGGAGAGGCAGAGACCTCAGATACTGAGCTCTCCTGGTGAGAAAGTGGTTGAAAATCATGATCACAGCTGGAGATCCAATAAGGGTAAGTCAGGTGTATGTGTTTTTCATCTTTCCTGACTTGATGGCACAAGCTCTTTGAAAGGCAAGTCTACACTTTGTGTTGCTATATGGGGCAAACTGTTGAAATCTTTACCTAATATATACTAAACTGATCTTCTGTATATAAAGAGAATTGAAAATGAATCTTTATGTGAATGGAAGGGAAGAGGGAGCGGGAAAGGGGAGGGTTGCGGGTGGGAGGAAAGTTATGGGAGGGGGGAAGCCATTGTAACCCATAAGCTGTACTTTGGAAATTTATATTCATTAAATAAAAGTTTAATAAATGAAAAAAAAAGAATGATCTGTAACCAAAAAAAAAAAAAAAAAAAAGAAAAGAAAGGTAAGTCTACTCATTTTTTAATTGAGAGGTTGAAGTACTTTTGTGTGATCAATGATTGATGATTCAAAGATAAATAATGGCAATGTTGACCAAGTCCTAGTGGGAAATGTTGATACCTGCTGAGAATAGGTCGTATCCAAAATACTTAATATTCTTCATGGAACAGTTGGGAAAAAGGGATGCAAAGAAATCACTGATTCCTAGGAGGTACTAGAAACCATGTGAAATGTGCATGTGCCATAGTCCTTGAAGTTATTCCATAAAAAACATATTTTCTATCTTAAAGATATGGATGGAGAAGTTGTAGGGACTAATAATTATCTTCCAAAGAAAAATCTCAATGTTTTTTCCATCTCTCCCAAGTCACTTAAAATACCAATGTTAATTGAGTCTTCTCCTAAAAGAAACAAAAGACACAGGAATCCTGCTTCTAAGGACAAAGCATAAGGGTTAGGGGTTTTCTCTTCCCAGCGGTTCCCGCCTCAGAGCAGTCACTGGTTAAGGGTTAGGGGTTTTCTCTTCCCAGCGGTTCCCGCCTCAGAGCAGTCACTGGTTAATGGCATCCAAGTGCTCATGGAGGATTCGGTGACCTCATCAGCCCTCCCAAACCCCAGCATCCTTATTGCCATGAACCTGGCTGGAGCCTATGGCTTGGAGGCCCAGAAGCTCCTGACTTATGAGCTCATGGCCAGCGACCCTGCAGGTAAGATCTCCACGCCCCTCTCATGCTCCCTGAATTTTGGATTAGTCCCATGAACACCTCTCTCTACCTGCTAAATACCTGGAGAGAAGTGTGTGTGAGCACTCATGGAAGAGGGCAGAAAAGCACAAAGAGCTCTAGATCAGGTGTTAAAAGATCCGGCTTCCAGGCTGGCTTTGCCTTTTATTAACTCTGGGACTTTGCACAGATCACTAATCCTACTCAGCCTCTCCCCAACTCTAATAACAATATCAATGATAATAACAGTAAAATCTCTGTTTGCTACCTCCCAAGAATTGCCTTGAGGCTCAAGTTAGATAAAAGTTTTAAATTATTTTGTAACTGTGAATTGTCCTATGGAAATTTTCTCTGTCGCTTTTCTAACCAGATACCAGGGATTCTTGATGGAGTTCTCAAGTCACACAGAAACCAATTAATTAAATTAATTGAGGAGATTAAATATATCATCAAGGTTTTTTTTCCATATTTCTTTCTTTATAAAGACAAAACCTATTACTCACATTATTAAAAAGTCAACATGGTCTGGGTCAGCCCTGGTTGCTAGTGGTCTCTTCCCTGAGAATATCTTTGTGTAACTGTTTTGTTCTCTCCTCTGCAGACCTAACCACTGGGCAGCTTGCCCTCACCGTTATGGCCCTCACCTCTTCCTGCCGAGACCCTGGGAATAAAGTATCCATTCTGCAAAGCCAGATGCAGAAGTGGGCACCTTCAAGTGAGACATCAATGGGAAAGATGGCAGAGGGAGGTGCGGGTCCTTCCTGGGCGTTTAAAACCCAAGGAGGTTACAGGTGGTGAAAATGGAAAATTAGGGAAGAGACGCTCTGATCCCTCTAATAATCCCACAAGTGAGAGATTCACTTCCAATCCATTACCTCCAGGAACACGGCCTTGTCAGTGCATCACCTGTCTGATGAAATCATCATTCATTTTATTCTATTCAAATGTCAGATGGCATTCCCATTCTAGGAACCATTGAAGCTATCCTTTGCCCATACTGTGTCTTTCTTTGGGGGCAGGTTTTCTAGCAATTCTTATTTAAAAGTTTTGATTTTTCATTCTGCACAAATTTCTCCATAATAGTGAATGTTCACCTAATAATGACTCTCTGTCCCCTTCTGAGGCCCCAACGCTGACGCATCAGCCTTCTACAGCCCCAGTCTGGCCATCTTGGCCCTGTGCCAGAAGAACTCAGAGGCAACCTTACCAATAGCTGTACGTTTTGCCAAGACCCTGCTGGCCAATTCTTCTCCCTTCAGTGTGGGTGAGTAGATCACCACTGTTTAAAACTGTGCTGAACTGGGAGCATTCCAGCTGAGGCACAGTGCACAGAATGGTAGAGCAGGAGAGGGGAATGAGAGAGGAGAGCTTTCCATAGGGAAAGAACCAAGGACGATGGAAAAGTGTGTCGATGGAAGATACTTAACAAAACTTGTTGAATATGTGAATTAGGCATAAACAAATAAAGGGGAAATAGTGAGACACAGAAACCAAGGTAATACTTCATATATTCTAACAGTTACAGAACCTCCACTGGGAACAATAAACATGTCACCTAGTCAGAAGTCGATCCTAAGTTAAATATTGAGGTCTTGTCTGCATCCAACCCTGTTCCCTCTCTCTAGTGAATATTGATGCTTCCATACTCTATTCTTCTCAATGATTATCATTGTTACATCCAAATAGTCTCTTTCAATTAAACAGCTACTACCTGAACCTTTAAACCAATGATTTCCTCATTCAAAGCAAAGCTGGGGCCATCTGATTCCTTTGTTCTGAAAACACGGTTGCTTACTAATGGCCTTCTTTTGGCCACCCTTTTGTGTTAATTATCCCATCTCTCTGGGAGCCACTGTCATATTGCATGGTCACTTTTGCCCTCTGTCATTCTCTAAATGCTATCTCAGGTTTTCACCTCCTTCCACATGCCTCATTAGCGACTTCTCATGTTTCTGTTTCTATCAGACAAGCTGGTACACATTTGCTCTAGTAGCCCGTAGGTGGGTCAAACAACAGACAGGTGTCCCTTTTCTATCCGGGACCTCTCACGTTGCTGAGATATCTCTGCCAGTTTTAGAGAGTTTGGACGTCTTTGCTCTGGGATTCAGTAACACAGTCACCCTCGGTGACATTATGCAACTCTCAGAGAATAGTGTGGAGAGCAAAGATCAGTGAAATAAAAGATGCTACCTGGCGAGCTTTTCATTTGGTCTGGTCTTTTCATCCCAGAACTGTTCATTCAGTCTACAAGTATCTCACTCACAAATAATGAAAAAGTCCCTGTGCTGGGTGCTATGGGAGGATGCAAAGTTCACACCATCCAAGCATTCACTGAGCACAATTAACAACAACACATGAGGACATTTCAAAAAGTTCATGGAAAACTGAATTAAAAGATACATGTATTTTAGTGAAAAAAAAAAAACTTTTAAGTCCATGCATAGTATTTTCACAATACACAATGTTTATGAACTTTTTGAAGACTCCTTGAATTTCAGAGAGTGTCAAAATTGAAAACAGGTATAAACAACAAATGCTAAAGGAGAGAGACTCTATCTGTTGGGCTGGGATGACCAAGAAGGCTTCATTGAGAGAACATGAAGACTGGCCTTCAAAACCTGGTGACATTTTGAAAGATACACATTAGAACAAGAGAAGTACGATTCAACATACTGCCAGTCTATATAAACACAAATCATGAGCCATTGAATGACACAGATCTGGGTTCAGGTCTGGTGTTTCTACTTACTGGTTGTGTGACCTAGGGAACTTGTACATGAAATAATTACAGATCCTAATTCACAGATTTCTCAGAGGATTACATGAGATCATGTAACTAGAAGTAGCGGACAACTAATGCGAGATGTTTATATTGTGGCGATGGTGATCTATCCCCCCTGTGATTCACAGACACGGGAGCAGTGGCGACCTTGGCTCTGACCTGTATGTACAACAAGATCCCCGTGGGGTCAGAAGAAAGTTACAGAGACCTGTTTGGTCAGGTACTAAAGAATATTGTAGAGAATATCAGTGCAAGGATCAAAGACAATGGCATCATAGGAGATATCTACAGTACTGGCCTTGCTATGCAGGTAAACACACCCTGGATACTTTTGACTGGGTCCATACCAATAAGATAAAATTGTAGGATCAAGAAACCAGGCCTCTGCTGACATCTCTGGGTAAATCCTACTGGTGTACCTTGAGGTATATTTTTTGTAGTGACTGCATTAGTTTATCCATTGGTACAATGCAGGCTAAGTGTTATTTGCTCCTTACCCCATAGGTAAAATGTGACAACAAACCTATATGAATCTGTTTACCTTCTTTGGAAAATGAAGCAAACTAAATAAATCCAAGAACTTTATTGGTTTCTTATTGAAAATAATCAGTTTATTAATAATAGTTACAGACTATTGAAAGTTTGATGTATAAATAATAAAGATTATAAGGTAGGTCCTCTAAATATATTAAATTTAAAAAAAAAAAACTTTATTTATCTGAGAGGTAGAGTTATGGACAGTGAGAGGGAGAGACAGAGAGAAAGGTCTTCCATCCGCTGGTTCACTCCCCAAATGGCTGTAACGGCTGGAGCTGGGCCAATCCAAAGCCAGAAGCCAGGAGCTTCTTGGTCTCCCACATGGGTGTAGGGGCCCAGGCACTTAGACCATCTTCCACTGCTTTCCCAGGCCATAGCAAAGAGCTGGATTGAAAGTGGAGCAGCCAGGACTAGAACCAGTGCATCTATAGGATGCCAGCACCACAGGCAGAGGCTTAGCCCACTACACCACAGCTCTGATCCAAAATATTAAATTTTAAGAATCAATCTTTTGAGCCAATTTTTTTTTTTGACAGGCAGAGTGGACAGTGAGAGACAGAGAGAAAGGTCTTCCTTCTGTTGGTTCACCCCCCAGTGGCCACTGCAGCCAGCGCACTGTGGCCGGCGCACCACGCTGATCTGAAGCTAGGAGCCAGGTGCTTCTCCTGGTCTCCCATGCAGGTGCAGGGCCCAAGGACTTGGGCCATCCTCCACTGCCTTCCCGGGCCATAGCAGAGAGCTGGCCTGGAAGAGGGGCAACCGGGATAGAATCTGGCGCCCCAACCGGGACTAGAACCCGGGGTGCCGGCGCCGCAGGCGAAGGATTAGCCTAGTGAGCCGCGGCGCCGGCCAATTGTTTTTTTCTAAGTCCTTTATCTTAATCTCAAAAAGGCAGATTTGTGTTCAAAATGATTAGCAAAAATCATCTAAAGTTGACTAAACTTTTCTAAAAGCCCCTGGTAGATGATAGAGCCAGATCTGCCTAGAACCAAGTCCATACTCAGTCCTATGCTTCCCTAGTGTAACGTTGAAGTTTGAAGTCCGTAAGATGCTTCTTATAGCTCCAAGTCCAACTTCCTGTCCTGATCCAGTTAACTAGTGCAGCATCCCACATAGAAAGCAGAGGCACCGATAATAGTGGAAAGATTTAACCAAACAGTCAGAAATTTAAGTCACTCGTGTCCAAATCCTCTAGTCCATACTAAGAAGTTTGTGCTCTACTTTCTCAAAATATCCCAGAGAATTAATAGAAAAACTGTACCAATGGCTCCCCACTCAGAAAGCCCAGGAAAAGGAGAATTAAAGAGTTACAAAGCCACCCCTCAAACTAATATAGCTGTGGACTACTGTTAGAAGGAAAGTATCTTCCGGGTCAGGTTGGAATAAAAGTCAGGAATGGTATTTCACACATTAAAGATTTTAACAGATGTCCAGAAATTATTTCATTTTTCAAAATTAAAATTTATTAACATATGGTTTTAAAATTTCATGCACTGAATATTAAGAAAGTACTAAACAGCTAGGAATTAGTTCATTTTAAGCAAGAGAATAAAAATAAAACCCCTGGAGCAGGCACTTGGTCTAGCAGTTGTAATGCTGATTAAGATGCCACATCCCATATCTGAGTGCCTGGGTTTGAGTCCTAATTCCTTTCCATATTCCAGCTTCCTGCTGATGGACACTTGTGGAAGTAGCAAATTATTTCTCAAATGTATGAGACCTGTGTTGAGTTCTCAGCTCTGGGCTCCAGCCTCAGGCCCAATCTTGGCCATTGCAGGCATCTGGGGAGTAGAGCAGCAGATGGGAGCATCACACTTCCTCCCTCCCTCCCTCTCTCCCTCCCTCCCTCTCTCTCTCTCTCTCTCTCTCTCTCTCTCTCTTTCTTTCTTTCTTTTTCTCTCTCTCCCTCTCCCTCTCTCCCTCTCCCTCTCCCTCTCCCTCTCTCCCTCCTTGCTCCCACTCAATCTCTTGCATAAAAAGTTCCCACTCTAACATACCATGCTTAAAAGTGATTAAATAAAAAAGATAGCTTGTATGTCACAGTCATTGACATCATTGACATTTTGTCATAGAACAAAAGCCTAGTTTTGATCCACATCTGGATCTAAAGAGTATTTTCAAGGGCCTACAAAGATTTGTAGAAGACAAAGAAAGTCTGTAACGGATTATAAGATAATTTGAGGAGTTGTGTGTGTGTGTGTACCTCACATAAAATAACCTTGCTTCAACTTAGTGCCCCACAGAGAAACATTTACTTTAACTGATTTGATTTGTGGATTCTATTTGAAATTTTATCACCTGCTGCATACACTCTGATAAGCTGTACCTGGGAATGAAAGCTTTTCCTATCAAGGGCAAGACCTCAGCCATATCCAGATGCCATAGCCCAGAGGGATTTCTTAGATTACTCAGGCAACCTGAAAACTGGAGTCACCAGGTCTCTAATATGTAAACTTTTCCATCTAAAATGTCCTTGCCTTGTCTCAGATCTGCCACCATCTCAAGCAAATATTGAATTTCTCTAGATTTCATCTCCCCCACAATAACAAGGCTGCTGTTAGGTTAAGTGAAATGTAGTCTGAAAAAAAAAAATTCACAGTTCCAGCATTGTTTGTGTTTTCTCCCAGCAGAACAGTAGTGCTTCTAACCCTTCTTTGCAGGCTTTGCTCAACCTCTTCCAGGAGGTCAGTGCCCTTCCAGTGGCCTGGGAGATGCATATCGCTTGCTAACAGCATTCATAAGGCATTTCCTCTGTCACAGAACTTCACCTCTTTCTTCCATCAATATTCTCAGATAGAAACTTACCTGGAAAATAGATCTAACACATGTCTTAATATGGAGTTAGTAATGACTTCTGACAGCTTAATGTGTTACTCTTCTCAAGACTGTTGGCAAGCAAAATTGTTGCCCTAGAAGTGTTCCCCAAATCTGATTGTAACACAGATATTTGTTCTGTGACTACTATGTGACAGACACCATGCTAAGTAATGACATCACATTAAAGAAGAAAGATGTAGTTTAAACCTTTGGTAGCTTAAGTTTTAGATTCTAGGTGATCAAAAAGATTAGTGATCAAGTCTATTCCTTACAGGAACCACTCCATATATGCTTAGTTCCTTACTCTCACTCTCTCTCCCCCATCTCTCCCTCCCTCTCTCTCTCTCTCTCTCTCTCTCTCTCACTCTCTCACCCTATCTCTCCCAGGCTCTCTCCGTCACACCTGAGAAACCGAGGAAGGAGTGGAACTGCGAGACGACCATGAACACGATATTTGATGAGATTAAGCAGGGGAAATTCCAGAACCCCATGTCCATTGCTCAAATCCTCCCTTCTCTAAGAGGCAAGACGTATCTAGATGTGCCCCACGTGACTTGTAGCCCTGGTAAGAACTCTTTTAACACCTAACTCTCAATTCTTACATCACACACAGAAACTTATGCCAGTAATGATGTGTCCATTACTCCCCTGTGGATGAAGCCCTGTCTGACTTTCAGTTCCCAAGAGTGTGTGCTACTGCATAAACACCTGCCCCCAAAATTCAGACCCGTGTTTACTTCCTTCAGCATGCATTCACTGAGCACCTGGTATGTACAAAACATTTTGTAGGAGGGAAAATTCCATAATTCCATGTAAAACAACTTCATTCATTCACTTGAAAATGTACTACCAAGCATTATGTATATCTTACGATGTCTGCTCTTCCAAAGTCATGAGACAGCTATGTAGACAAAAACTAGAATATTTGGAACACTAGAATAAGTATTAAATAGAAAGCCAAGACACTCTGTCAAAAAAAAATGACCTAAATGAAAGATCTCCACGAGTGAGATCCCAGTGGAAAGAACAGGTCATCGAAGAAGGAGGTACCTTTCTCTGAAGGGAGGAGAGAACCTCCACTTTGACTATGACCTTGTCTAAATATGATCAGAGTCGGTGAACTCAAAAGGCTTCCATAGCCTTGGCAACTCATGACAAGAGCCTAGGGTGATTACTGATGCCATAAACAAGAGTTTCAATGTATTAAGTCAACAACAGGAGTCATTGTGCACTTTCTCCTCATGTAGGATCTCTGTCCTTAATGTGCTGTACATTGTGATTTAATGCTATAACTAGTACTGAAACAATATTTTTCACTTTGTGTTTCTATGTGGGTGCAAACTGTTGAAATCTTTACTTAATATATACTGAACTTATATTCTGTATATAAAGATAATTGAAAAATGAATCTTGATGTGAATGGAAGGGGAGAGAGAGCAGGAAAGGGGAGGGTTGTGGGTGGGAGGGAAGTTATGGGGGGGGAGCCATTGTAATTCATAAGCTGTACATTGGAAATTTATATTCATTAAGTAAAAGTTAAAAAAAGGAGAAATTGAACCATATACAATGAAAATGCAAAAAAGAAGTAATGATTGATCCTTGATTTTGTTTAGGAGACTTAGGAGGAGAACAGAGTTGATATTTCAGTCAAGTTTTCAAAGTCCCAAATATGAAAGCTTGATGCTAACAGCACACTGAAGGAATGGGGTGAAAACCTGCAATGCTGCTTTTTAATTTGAAATATTCTTTACTTTATTCAATTACAAATATGATGCTGAGATACTTAAAATCCAAACATTGAGGAAATATGGATTTAAAAAGTAGAAATGTTTTGCAGAAATTTATCACCCCAGAACTAATCTTTGTTTGATATGGATTCTTCTAATTCTCTTTTTAATCAAATATTAATATAAAGTATTGTTCCATTTAAATTGCATGCACTTCATTTTTTAATTTTTTTAGATTTATTTTATTTATTTGAAAGATAGAGTTACACAGAAAGAGAGGGAGAGACAGAGAGACCTTCCATCTACTGGTTCACCCCCCACATGGCTGCAACAGTCAGGGCCAGGCCTTGCCAAAGCCAGGAGCTGGGAGCTTCATCCAAGTCTCCCACGTACTTGGGTCATTTTCCTCTGCTTTCCTAAGTGCATTAGCAGGAGCTGAATCAGAAGTGGAGCAGCCAGGACTCGAACTGGCACCTATATGTAATGCATTGCAGGCAGCAGCTTAACCCATTATGCGACAATGCCAGCATGCATGTATTTCCTAGAACAACAAGAGATCAGATTTCTTTGTCTCAAATGCAGATTCAGAGAACAAAATCAAGCAAGTTGCCGGCGCCGTGGCTCAACAGGCTAATCCTCCGCCTTGCGGTGCCGGCACACCGGGTTCTAGTCCCGGTCGGGGCACCGATCCTGTCCTGGTTGCCCCTCTTCCAGGCCAGCTCTCTGCTGTGGCCAGGGAGTGCAGTGGAGGATGGCCCAAGTGTTTGGGCTCTGCACCCCATGGGAGACCAGGATAAGCACCTGGCTCCTGCCATCGGAACAGCGCGGTGCGCCGGCCGCAGCGCGCTACCGCGGCGGCCATTAGAGGGTGAACCAACGGCAAAGGAAGACCTTTCTCTCTGTCTCTCTCTCTCTCTCTCACTGTCCACTCTGCCTGTCAAAAAAAAAAAAAAATCAAGCAAGTTGATCCCAGTTGTACCAAATACTGCCACGTTTACCTGACTCCTAAGACTCCTGCTTCCCAATGATTTTCCAAGTTTAACAAATTGTCTATGGGGTCCTTGCCAGGATTCTACACTTGCTATCCAAGCACTTTGTTAAACTCTGTGAAATGTATTACTTTTTTAAAATATTTTCTTGAATGAGTTGCTAGTGACAGATTTTGTACCTATAAAACAAATGCCAGAATCTTTGACAAATTTGGCCTCTTTGCTCTTCACAGGAGTTGAGGCACAACCAACTCTACCCAGCCAACTTATCCCTACCCCCACTTCAGCATCCAACATCACTGTCACATACACAATAAACAACCAGCTGAGGGGGGTGGATCTGCTCTTCAATGTGACCATCAACATCAGTGTGAAAAGTGGATCAGTACTACTCGTAGTCTTAGAAGAAGCAGAGCGCAAAAATCCTATGTTCAAGTAAGTGACATTTGCCATTCTCCCCAGGCCTAACCCGAATTCCTATCTCTCTCTCTCTCTCTCTCTCTCTCTCTCTCTCTCTCTCTCATTTTCTATTTCCTTCTGATAATTTATGGATTTTTAAATCTAATAACTCCATGAGGAGTTTGCAATGGAGTAATTAAGCAAGGATCTCATGAAAAATGAAATCCTACAGGTCAATACATCACAGAAATTTAAAAACAAGAATGCAGAGGAGAGAGAATCCATTGTGCATTAGAAAAGTCAAAGAAGGCTCTGTGGAATTGCAACAAGTAGAATAAATAATTTCTACTTAGGAAAATATGAGAAAGGGTCATTCTAGAGAGAAAGAATGTCTACAGCAAAACATCTTCAGTAGGTATGAGCAAGGAATGGGGGTAACTGAGTAGGCCCAGCTTGGCTAGAGAGAATAAGGACTGAACTGAGTGAAGTCTGAAATGATAGTTTGTGTGATATTGTAAAAAGCCTTAAATGCAAGGTTAAGGAGATTAGTCTTCATGTTTCAGAGAAGCATTGCAAATTTTTAAGAAAATCCGTGATGTGAATGTTCCTTGGGTTACAAGAGTAGGAGACAAGGGGAGAATGAGGCCATGACTTAATAATGAAGCTGTGACATGACAGAGATATCATCTAGCATAAAGGACTCACCCAAGCAAGACTCTCTGGGGCTCTGTGGATGATTAAATGTGAAGGTCAAGAGAAAGGATCTACAAAATTATTGACAAAAATGTCAAGAAGGAAGAATATCTCTCAGAGAAACTTAATTCCTTAGAATTGCTTAATTTGGGGTGTTCAAAATAGAAAATTCAGAAGTATTTTGAAGGTATATAGAGGGAGTCCTAGAAAAAAGAAGCCAATGGGCTGGCACCATGGCTCACTTGGTTAATCTTCCACCCTGCGGCGCCGGCATCCCATGTGGGCGCCAGGTTCTAGTCCTGGCTGCTCCTCTTCCAGCCCAGCTCTCTGATGTGGCCCAGGAGGGCAGTGGAGGATGGCCCAGGTGCTTTGGCCCTGCACCCACATGGGAGACCTGAAAGAAGCACCTGGCTCCTGGCTTTGGATTGGTGCAGCTCCAGCCATAGCGGCCATTGAGAGGGTAAACCAATGGAAAGATCTTTCTCTCTGTCTCTCCCTCTCACTGTCTATAACTCTACCTGTCAAATAAGAAATTAAAAATAAATAAATAAAAAAGAAAAGAAAAAAGATGCCAGCACAGGCAAAAAAAAAAAAAAAAAAAAAGGATAGTCATCTGATGGAGCTGATGACTGTGCAGTAGGTAGCATGTATGTGCACCCAACAAACTGTGAGACCCATTTACTTTTAATCCCATTTATAAGAACAAGGGTACTTCAAAATGTTCATGGAAATTGAATTCAAAGATCAGTTTATTTCAGAGCAAAAACATGTTGAACTCCATGCATACAAGGGGTCTTCACATTGTGAGGAATATGGACAAAGGTCAAGTAGTCAACAATTGAGTGAGACTGCATGGGGATCTATCCACAGGGTGATATTAAGCACATGATATCTATTGCCCACTGCATGGCTCCTCACTGCACTGACTTCTATAGGCAGGTTTCATGAGGAATATTTAATTTACAAACCCCCAGAATATACTTTCCTTCACTGAGATCTGCTTTTATTTTGCCTGATTTTTTCTTTTTCTGTTTGTAAATACAATAAATACATATAGTAAAAATTTTGAGAGAAAAAGCATAAAGAAGACAACAAATCGGCTCCATCCATCAAAAAAATGTATCCAGTATTACTATCGTTCATGATTCTGTAGGTGATTTTTCACATGCATATTACAAACAGTGTGATCCATCATTTACCTGGGGCAAATATTTTATGTAAAATTTGTATTCCACAATTTTAGTTAACATTTTTGCATAAGCATTTTCCCATGTTACTAAAACTTATTGAAAAATATAATTATTTTCACAACCTTCAATTTTAGGCATTCATTCCATCATTCACTGAATTATTCACCCTTTTTGGGGCATTCACATTTTTAAAAATTTTCTTATTTAAAGCTTTTTTTTGAAAATCCGCTCATTTTTATTTCATTTCAAGTGGGATAATTTCATATTAACCACTGCATTTCTCTTTGGGGCATGATTTTATCTGGTCCTTATGCATTTAGAATGTCTTTGTTACTTCTTTTCTTCATATTGCCTGATCTCAAATGAGGTCTTAATCATATACCATTTTATCCTTAGATTTGAAACCACAATGACATCTTGGGGTCCTATCGTCTCTTCTATCAACAATATTGCTGAAAATGTTAATCACAAGACATACTGGGAGTTCCTCAGTGGCAGTACACCTTTGAATCAAGGTGAGGAAAGAAAAGGAATGGGCACTTCTTCCATAATTTGAAGGCTACACTCCTTAATTATTTATTTAATTTTTTCCATATAATCAAAAAATGATTGTGAGGTCACATGTGTATATTCAATGATTATACATACATATGCATATATTGTTGTATACATACATTCAATAGAGATAGATGATAGATAGATAGTTCTTTAGTTATTTGTGACTCTCTCTACAGAGAAGAAAATTAAGTTTTAGAGACATTGAAGGTATTTCCACAAGACATGCCTCTAGCATGTGATAGAGTGAACAATCAAACTCAAATTTCCAAACTCTAGGGTGAATGCGCTTTTTTTCCATAGCTACATTCAAAACTTCATTCTTTGCCCTTTTTTTCTGTCATGGCTTTCTTTAAATCTCCAAACAAACGAATGTCTGTGCATGCATGTTTCTGTGGAGAAAGTGGGAAGAATAAGTCAGACTTTAGCAAAAACTTAGCATTCATTCAATGTTTTTCACAAATACTAAAATATCCTCCAATTGGGAGTCCACTGGTATATGGTTTTGACTAAAGATGATGTCACCTATTGAATCTGTTGTTAATTGTCTTCAGACAGAGATGTAAAGCCAAATGAACTCACAGCATTGCCAAAGAGGCTTCATTACCTCTATATATATTACATTATAATGGCAGTGATTTTTTTCTTAAAGTCTATCATGTATTTAACAAAATCTGGTTGTCAGAATGTGTGGCGTTGCAACAAAGCATGCAATAAAGACTGGAGACACACAGGCCTTTTTTTAATTTTTTTTTTTTTTACTTTCAAGTTAATTTTTTTTAAAAAAATATTTAATTTATTTGAAAGTCAGAGTTACACAGAGAGAGGAGAGGCAGAGAGAGAAGTCTTCCATCCGATGGTTCAATCCCCAATTGACTGCAACAGCCGTAACTGCGCCGATCCGAAGCCAGGAGCCATGAGCTTCTTCCAGGTCTCCCACATGGGAGCAGGGGCCCAAGTTCTTGGGCCATCTTCTACTGTTTTCCCAGACCGTAGCGGAGAGCTGGGTGGGAAGTGGAGCAGCCAGGTCTCGTTAACCCTCTGTGTCACAGCGCTGGGCCCCCCACACAGGCCTTGAATAGAAGTTCCTCTCTTAACTTACTTACATGGCTTCACTAAGCAAGTCACAGAGCTTTCATGAGACACAGTTTCCACAACAATAAAATGGTAGTAGCATTAACCTTTTCTTGGGTATTTTGAGGATTAACAATGATGTGTTTAAAATTATTACAAAGGGGGCCCGGCGCTGTGGCTCAATAGGCTAATCCTCTGCCTGTGGCGCGGGCACACAAAGTTCTAGTCCCGGTCGGGGCGCCAGGATTCTGTCCTGGTTTCTCCTCTTCCAGTCCAGCTCTCTGCTGTGGCCCGGGAGTGCAGTGGAGGACGGCCCAGGTCCTTGGGCCCTGCACCCGCATGGGAGACCAGGAGAAGCACCTGGATCCTAGCTTCGGATCAGTGCGATGCGTCCGCTGCAGTGGCCATTGGGGGGTGAACCAACGGAAAGGGAAGACCTTTCTCTCTGTCTCTCTCTCTCACTGTCCACTCTGCCTGTCAAAAAAATAAATAAATAAAATTAATTGATTAATTAAATAAATAAATGATTACAGAGGGGCAGACATCTTGCACAGTGGTGAAGATGTCACTTAAGATGCCCACACCCCATCCTGGAGTGCCTGAGATCCAGTCCCGAGTCTGCTCCTAATTCCAGCTTCCTGTCAACGCACACCCTGGAAAGCAGCAGGTGATAGCTCGAGTACTTGGGTATCTGCCACCCATGTGGGATACCCGGATTGAGTACCAGGCTCCAGGTATCAGCCTGGTGCAGTCTAGGCTTTTGAGGACATTTGGGGACTGAACCAGCAGATGGAAGATTTTTCTGTGTCTGTCTCTTTCCTTCTCTCTGTTTCAAATAAAATGAAAATAAATAATAAACAAAATTTTAAATAAAATTAAATAAATAAATAACTACAGGGCTTTCTGCATGGTCTGTAATCAAAAATGCTAATCATCGTCAATATCATTCCTTCTACCACCTTCATCTCGAGAAATTGCCCTGGGAACTTATAGCAGGCTTATTCGCATGTCTCCTAGTTACTATTCTTTTCTAGGAGAACTGATGGTCAAGAAAAACTCTCTGAGAACCAAAAAGGTTTGGGCCTGGAATTGCCATTCTTTTTGTTGCCTGATCACCTGAAAGATAACAGATATTGTCATTGTCTGTCTTTCCAGTCCCAAAAGACAAGAATTCGCAATCTGTTACTCTTGTTTATTTCATACAAAATTGTCAAAAATGAATATGAGATCCTCTCTAGAATACTTTAATCTTGGCCTAAATAACCTGTTTTAATAATAACCACCATTTATTCCACAATTATTGCATGTCAGGTACTGTATTTGGCACCCAGCAATTATTGTTTCTAATCCTAAAAATAGCTCTTTGCAGTAAACATTAACAAAATTTTCCACGAAGAAAAGAAGCTCCCAGTTCTAAACCACTTATTGGGGACTGGTGCTGTGGTACAATGGGTTAAGCTACCCCCCGCAACTCCAGCATCCCATATCAGAACACTGGTCCGGTTCAAATCCCAAGTGTTCCACTGCCAAGCCAGCTCCCTGCTACTGTGGCTAGGAACGCAGCAGAAGGGACCCAAGTACTTGGACCCCTGCACCCTCGTGAGAGACTTGGATGAAGCTCTGGCTCCTGACTTCAGCCTGGCGCCAGCCTGGCCCAACACCATCTGTTGTCACAATCTGGGAAGTTAACCAGCAGGTGGAAAAATCTCTGTGTGTCTGTCTCCTCCTCTCTATCTCTCTGTCACTCTGCCTTTCAAATAAATACAATAAACTTAAAACAAAAAAGGCAGAAGAAAAACAGCTTATGGTGAGTTGGAGACTGGAATCACAAACTCTGTTGTTTCTGCTGTAATAATCAGCTGTCCAGTTCTCTCCAGGATGATTTTACCTTGGTTTATGGCCTGATCCTTTGGGGTGGTTCCATGCACCATGGTGACCTCTTGCTGTTCTCTGCTTCTTTCCAGGGGTTGCTTACTATGTACCCTTCAACAAGGAGCACATCACAGCCAACTTCACACAGTACTAAGCAGGAGGTGGATTCAGCTTCTACTGAGCATCTACAAACTTGGGTGGAATAGGTTTTGCTTCATTTAAAATCAATACCAAAAAAATTAGATATCTATAATGCTAACATGTTCCTGGTAAAAACAGAAAGCTGCTATGTAAAACAGATAATTCAGAGCTCTCTGGAGTCTCAAAATCTATGACCTATGAAAATAAAATGTCCAGTTTCTCAGCACAATAGCTGTCATTCTTTACTTACAGCTACAGAGAGAGAACCCAGTTGGTATGTTGGGGTGACATAAAAAGATTTCAAAAAAAGATCATTTTGATCTTCTTTATTAATTAAACAATACACTCCTTATTTCTATAAACTAAATTATATTTTTGGTTTTTACAAAGTAGTCCTTTTTAAATCACCTAATGTAAACATATGTACATATGTCTGTACATATATATACATGAAATGACCAAAATCTTTTCTTACGAAATTCCCAGATGGTTCAGACTGAGAAAGTGACATAATATCATAACACTCTCCTTTTTTCCCTCAATATTTGTACTAGTTAAAATCAACTTTAGGGGCCAACACTGTGGCATAGTAGGTTAAACCTCTACCTGCGGTGCCGGCATGCTATATGGGCTCTGGTTCATGTCCCAGCTGCTCCTCTTCCAATCCAGCTCCCTGCTAATGTGCCTAGGAAAGCAGTGGAAGATGACGCAAGTGCTTGGGACCCTACATCTGCATTGGAGACCCAAAAGAAGCTCCTGACTCCTGGCTTTGAATCGGCCAGTTTCAGCTGTTGAGGCCATCTGCGGCGTGAACCAGAGGATGGGATCCTCTGTCTCTCCCTCTTTCTGTCTGTAACTCAACTGTCAAATAACTAAATAAAATCTTTTTAAAAATCAAATTTAAAACATATTTTATATACTGTATATATAAAAAAATCAACATAATCTATATTCAATATAGAATTTTATATATTTATATATGAGACAAATATAGATTTTTTAAAAATTTAAACTTTCAAAGAAATGTTTTTTCAATTTTTAAGAAAATTTTAAATAGTTTTTACAAATTTTTTAAAATACATACTTATTTATTTGAAACACAGAGTCACAGAGAAGGAGAGAGAGAGAATCTTCCATCCACTGCTTTACTCTCCAAATGGCTGCAATGGCCAGGGCTGGACCAGGCTGAAGCCAGGAGCCTCAAGCTTCTTCCAAGTCTCCTATGTGGGTGCAGGGGCCCAAACACTTGGGCCATCCTCTGCTGCTTTTCCAGGCACACTAGCAACGAGCTGGGTAGGAAGTGGAGCAGCCAGGACTTGAACCAGAATCCATATGGAATGCTGGCATCACAGGTGGCAACTTCACCGACTATGCCACAATGTCAGCCCCTACAAATGTTTCTAATTTAAGTTTTCATAACTTTTTGCCATTAGTGGGAGTCAACACTGGTGCAAACTTTCTAGAGGATAATATAAAAAATATGCAATAAAAGCCTTTTACCCCCAAAATATCTCAATTATGAAATTTATATAAAGGAAAGAATGGTCAGAGGACACAGATACACAAGAATCAAAATGTCAGCTGTGACTATCAGAGAACAGAGCTTAGGTGAACAGTATACTTCCTAACGCTGAGTCCCAGAATTACAGCAGCCTCCCATCCTAGCACCTCGGAGCAAGTGCCTGCTCTCTGATAACTCTGACTGCCGGAAGAAAAAGCTTTGAGCCACACAGGCCCCAGTTCTCATCCCAAACACACCTGTTAGGGGAGTCACTATGTCCCAGAAAAGCGGCAGGAATGCCACTGTAATGGAAGGAAACCTAGGAGTGAAGAATAAAATGCTCTCTCCTAACATATAATGTTTATGGCATGGAAAAAGTAGAAACAACATATTTATCCAACAATAGGGCAATGGAAAGACAAACTCACGCATCCAGGTGATGGGATAGTTAAAAGCGCCTAAACTTCATGTGGAAGACAAAAACTTGTATTCGTGAAGACATGTTCATGAGGGACAGCCAAGTGAATGAAGCAGCTTACACAGCGTTGTAATAGCACCTGTTCTGATGGAGTGTTTTAGGGGCTGTGTCTAGCACAGCACCTGGCATAAAATATACATTGAATTAATGAATTCCATTCAGAAAAGACTATATCCAGTTGGAAAACACAATTTACAAATACAGTGTGAGAAAAAAAAAAAGATTTTGGGTAGGGGTCGGTGTCATGGTGCAGCAGGTTAAGCTACAGCCTTAGATGTTGGTATCCCATATGAACACCAGTTTGAATCCTAGCTGCTCCGCTTCCAACCCAGCTCCTGTTAATGTGCCTGGGAAAGCAATGGAAGATGGTCCAAGTACTTGGGTCCCTGACACCCATGTGGGAGACCTGGATGAAGTCCTGGATCCTGGATTCAGGCTGGATCAGCCCTAGCCATTGCATTTAAGGAGTGAACCAGTAGATGGAAGATCTCGCTCGCTCTCGCTCTCTCTCTCTCAACTCTGCTTTTTAGATAAATAAAAAATAAATCTCTAAAAAATATTTTGGGTACTTATTCTGTATTTGTTCATAAGTTAGTTGAGTAACCCGAACAGGCAATCCTCCAGTTAACTCAAACATTAGTTTCCTCCTCTATAAATGAGGAGTTTGGCAGAGTCATCTCTAAAATTCTCTTCGATCTGGAAACGTCTTAAGAATTATATTCTTTGAGATTTGTACATTGCTTATGATCAGATGCCTCTTGTAATGTACTGACTGTGATGGAGAAGAATGAATTAAGATGCAACTGTTCCCAGCAATCATAACCAAATGTGTATGTTCCTTGTCACATGATACTCAACGCTTTTGGTTCAGATTGCAGTGACTAGCACTTTGGTGACCTCTAGTGGCCACAGATGGTAAAGCCTAAACTTTCTTTAGGAGAGTAGTCAATTACACATAACTTTTGCAGAAATGCAGGAGAAAAGGAAGGCAAATTGCTATCAAACACTTTTTTTCTCCATTTAAGAATTGTATGAAATTGTACTTGCCCTTGGAAGCTACATGACTGGCCCATAAGAAGACCCGCATGATTGTAGACAACACAGAACTGGAACTAAGTGGATGACACTTTCAGTTCCTTCCAACTATTTTTTAAAAGATTTATTTTTATTTATTTGAAAGAGTTACAAAGAGAGGTAGAGACAGACAGAGAGAAAGGTCTTCCAACTGCTGGTTCACTCCCCAAATGGCAGCAAAGAAGAGCTGATCTGAAGCCAGGAACCAGGAGCGTCTTCCAGGTCTCCCACTTGGGTGCAGGGGCCCAGGGACTGAGCCATCCTCTGCTGTTTCCCAGGCATATTAGTAGGGATCTGGATGGGAAGTAGAGCAACCGTAGAACAGGGGCCCATAGGGGATGCTGGTGCTGCAGGCTGGGGCTTTAATCCACTACTCCACAGCACCAGTCCCTCAGCAAACACTTTAAAATAGCAAAGGCCTCAACTCTCACTCAGACGTATGAATGGCTCTGAGATTAAAACAAAAGATAAGAAGAATTGTATCCAAGAAAACAAAAATAGAGAATAGGAACTTAACAAAACAGTTCTAAATTTTATCTCAAAGATCAAATATACAGACCATAGCCAGGCTGGGGGCATTGTTGGAGCAGTGGGTTAAGCACTGCTCAGGATGCCTGCATCCCATATCAGAGTGCCAGCTGAATCCCAGCTCCTCCTCACCTGACTCAGCTTCCTGCTAGTGTATCCCGAGAGGCAGCAGATAACCATTCGAGTACTTGGGAATATGGGAGACCTGAATGGCACAGCTCCTGGCTCATAGCTTCAGCTTGGCTCAGCCCCGACCATTACAGCCATTAGGGGAATTGAGGAATGAATCAGAAAATGGAAGATCTCTCTCTCTCTCTCTCTCTCTCTCTAAGAAGAGGAATATGAATATTTTAAAATTACTTAGCATTTTGTTTGAAAAGTGGAGTGTAAAAATGATGAACTTGACCAAATGGTTGTAAAAATGTGTAATAAAGTGACAAAAATTAAAAATTGGGAGCACTGGTATTAGAAAATAAGAATGGAATAAAATATCACAGGGAATCAAAAAAGTCGTGATAATTTTGTACATCATAAAGTCACATACTAAATCAGAAATTTTTAGATTTATTTACATATTTGAAAGACAGAATTATGTTAGATTTCTACCTCTGACCCTAATAAGCTTATTATAAGTCAAAATTGTTACACAAACATGGCAAGCAATTTTGGATGGATATGAAAGAATTTAATAGTACATTGAAAATACACAGAAAAGATATACAAGCAAGCAAAGCACACATCTAGAAAACAGATGAACAAAAATATCTAAAATCATAGAGATGAGAAAAAGTTCAATGTTACTCATCACTAAAGAAATGCAAACTAACCATAATTTGTATGTAAGAGCTTTTACACATTTTCTCATTACTCTTGATTTTAAAAAATTCGAAGTTGTATTATCACTTCTAGTGACCAAAAGCATTCTGATTTCAGTACCTAAAATGCCCAGTGCTAAGAATTAGTCACAACTCTGAGTTCTGTTTAAAAGTTTTAAAGCTACTCATCTCCTGCAGCTTAGTCCCCCTCCAGGTAGAAAACGAGTAGTGAAAACAAAATGCGGGAGAGACACAAGATGTGCCTCTGTTTACTCACTTTCATTTTTTCCAATCGATTAAGATCTTCCCTGCCCCTGATCTCTCACCACTCCTGAACCTCCCTGGGATAGCACCTGTTGAGGATTGAACTGGGTCTCACCAATGATTCATGTTTCAGTCCTAACCCCTGCTCAGAATAAGACCCTATTTGGAATTAGGGTCTCTATAAAGGTAATCAGGTTCAAATGAAGTCATTATGGTGGGCCCTAATCAAATATGGCTGGGGTCTTTTTAGAAAGGGGGACTTTTCACCCACAGAAATAGATGGGCATAGAGGGCAGAGAATGAAAAAAGACAGAGAGAGAAGATGGCCATCTACAAGCCGAAGAGTGAGCCCTCAAGCAGATCCTCCAGCCCAACCCTCAGAAGGAACCAAGCTTGCAGAAGGAACAGGCTTGCAGGTTTGTGCCCCCCAGGGTGGTGAGGCAATAAACTTCTGTGGTTTAAGCTGCCAGTTTGTAGTACTTTGTGGTGGAAGTTCTAGCAAACTAACACAGCACCCAAGAGTAGTTTCCATAGACTTGGGCATAAGTTAAAATAAAGTCTTTCTCAGCACCGACGCTGCAGTGTAGCAGGTAAAACCGCCGCTTGCAGTGCCAGCATCCCATGTGGACCCGGTTAGAGTCCCCGCTGCTCCTCTTCCTATCCAGCTCTCTGCTATGGCCTGGGAAAACAGTAGAGGATGGCCCAAGTACTTGAGCCACCTGCACCCATGTGGGAGACCCAGAAAAAAGCTCCTGGCTTAAGATCAGCTCGGTTCCCGCCGTTGTAGCCATCTGAGGAGTGAACCAGCAGATGGAAGATCTCTGTCTCTCTTTCTCTACCTCTGCCTCTCTGTAGCTCTGCCTTTCAAATAAATAAATTATATATATATATATATATAGTTGTTCTCTTATGAATTTTTTTAAATTTATTTTTGACAGGTAGAGTGGACAGTGAGAGAGAGACAGAGAGAAAGGTCTTCCTTTTCCGTTGGTTTACCCCCACAATGGCTATTGCGGACAGCACGCTGCGGCCAGTGCACACACAGCACTGATCCGAAGCCAGGAGCCAGGTGTTTCTCCTGGTCTCCCATATGGGTGCAGGGCCCAAGCACTTGGGCCATCCTCCACTGCACTCCCGGGCCACAGCAGAGAGCTGGACTGGAAGAGGGGCAACCGGGACAGAACCGGTGCCCCGACCAGGACTAGAACCCGATGTGCCGGCGCCGCAAGGCGGAGGATTAGCCTGTTAAGTCACGGCGCCAGCCAACTTTATATTATCTTTTATTTCATTATCTTTTATTTACAAAGCTAATTATATACATTTGTGGGTACAATGTAATGTTTTGATATGTGTATTCAACACAGAATAATTAAATCAAGCTAACATATCCATTACCTCTGTTATCTAACATTTTTGAGACCTTTGACATTTATTTAGCTATTTTGAAAAATACATTATTATTGATTATAGTCAATAGTAGATCTCTTGTCTATCTGAAATCATGTACCCTTTGACAAACAACTCCCCATTCCTTTCCCCCACCACCCCTACTCCTACCACTACCCTGCCTCTGGCAACCATCTTCCAACTCTCTGCTTTTATGAGCACAATTTTCTTACACTATGCAGACTTATTTCACTTAACTTAATGTCCTTGAGATTCATCCATGTTGCCTCAAATGACAAGATTCCTCTGTCTCTTTAAAGCTTAGTAGTTGGGGCTGGTACTGGGGCATAGTGGGCTAAACCTCAGTATGACATCCCTTATGAGTGCCGATTCATATCCTGGCTCCTCTTCCTCCTCTTCCAATCCGGCTCTCTGCTATGGCCTAGGAAAGCAGTGGAGAATGGCCCAGAGAAAGCTCCTGGCTCCTGGCTTCTGGCTTCCTATTGGCTCAGCTCTGGCAGTTATAGCCATTTGGGGAGTGAACCAGTGGATGGAGGACCTTTCTCTCTGTTTCTCCCTCTCTGTAACTCTCTCTCTCAAACAAATAATAGAAAGCTTTAAAAATAAACTTAATAGTATTAAATTTTTAAATAAAGCTTAATAATATTCCATTTTGTGTATACAAAGGAGAATCAAAAAGTTTATGAAAAATGTTCACTCCGCAAATTCCCAAAACAGACAGAGCTGGGTCAGGCTGAAGCCAGAAGCCAGGAACTCTGTCCAGGTCTCCAACATGGGTGGTAGGAACCAATATACTTGAGCCATCTTTTACTGCCTCCCAGGATGCACACTAGCAGGAAGTGGATCAGAAGCAGTGTAGACTGAATTCAAACCAAGCACTTCTATATGGGATGTAGGAATCTCAAGCAGTGACTTAAGCACTGCACCAAATATCTGCCCCTCCTTGTGGTTTTAATTTACATTTCCCTAACGATTGGCAGTGCTGAGCATTTTTTTCATGTACCTGTTGACTACTTATGTCTTCTTTTGGGAAATGGTTATTTCATTTCTTTGCCTACTTTTTAACTGGCTATTTGTTTTCTCGCTACTGAGTTGTTTGAATTCTTCATATATTTTGACTAGTAATACTTTATCAGATGTTATGATTTGCAAATATTTTCTCCTATCCTGTGGATTGTCTATTCGCTTTGTTAACTGTTTCCTTTGTTAGGCAGAAGCTCTTTCTTTTTTAAGATTTATTTTATATATTTGAAAGGCAGAGTTACAGAGTGAGAGGGAGAGATACAGAGAGATCTTCCACTTGCTGGTTCATTCCCAGATGGCTACAACTGCCTGTGCTTGGGCCACTGCCACTCACGTGGGAGACTCAGATGGAATTTTAGACTTCTGGCTTCAACCTGGCCCAGACTTGGCTGTAATGGCCATTTGGGAAATGAATCAGTGGATGGAACATCTTTTTCTATGTTTCTCCATCTCTCTGTGTCATTCTGCCTTTCAAATAAATAACTCTTTTTAAAGAAATAAAAATAAACAATGAAATGGAAACTTTAGGGCACCAAAAGACTCAGAAACCAAAGAATGATTTTGCTACCACTCTATTTTTCACCCAAAACATTTCTAGATGCCTGAGCACATTTAGAGGATAATATAGGAGGTGCCTGGAATCTTAGACTAGCCCTAGGGGAAGGTCAGGGTTGTGGAGATTTATCATTTGGCCTTTTAAGAACTCCTCTTGGGGCACAAACGATTGGCTATAATAAAGTCCAGTCATCCTTTTGAAGTAGATTCAGTGTGCAAATTAAACAGTGCATACAATTGTGGTCAGAGTTCTCCAGGCAGCTTTGTAAGCATTACAGGTTTCATTTGTTGACGTTTGTGAAGTTAATTGTGGGGGAAATTCATACAGAGATTTGGTATAATTTAACTACAACAGACATTAGCCTCAATTTGCTAATCCCATTTGTGTCCTAGAAGCTTGGGGGGGGGGTCACAATTATAAGAAGCTTGAGGTTCATAAAAATGGCTTTTTCAATATTCTACCAGAATAATTATACATCATTTCAACTTAATAGCAACTTATGCTATTGTCCATTCACTGGAGTGTGAGAGTATGTGCCCAAATTCTGACTGCACTGTTTTGCTATTCTGTGACACTGAGAAAGTCAATCCTTTGACCCTCAGGATGGAATCTGCAACAGATAACTTACAATGACTTAACGTTCAAGAGGGATTTGTTCAAAGGGCTACAACGGGGTATTCAACGTCTGATATACGGCAAGTGCTCAGTAAACGTTCACAAGTCAGAGACATTTTGCAAATCTGAGAGGGTCCCGCAGAAAAGGGCGGTAATGCATTTGCCCGGAATGTCAAATATCAGCTTGCGCTGACGGCGGGACGGAGGAACCTCCCCGCCCTGCTTCCCTGCTTTGGGGAAAAATATTGGATACGGTTGACAGCCTCCAGGAGCGCCCGTAGGAGCGCCCGTGCTTTGTCGACTAGCAGACATCAGCCCCGGAACCCAAACTGCGAGCCTCGGATGTTTTCCGCTTCCGTCGGAATTCTCGGCGGGGTGGACCAGTGTGCACACAACTTCCGGCTCGGCTGAGCTGCGTCCTGATCCGACTCCAGCGTGGTTGTCCAGCACAGCTACAAAGCGGGGTGGCGGCCGCTCGCGTGCGACCATGTGGAGGCTGCTGGCCCGCGCCAGTGCGCCGCTCCTGCGGGTGCCCTTGTCAGGTCAGAAGTCCCTGCTGATCCCGGAAGAAGGCGTTCCCGGTGCCCTCCCCCCGTTTCCCATGCTGTCTCCCATGCCCAGAGGCTCCGCATGTACTTGGTGCAGCACTGGTTAGGGGCTCCGCCTTCCCGCCGCCGCCTCCACCCTGGGGATTTGCGCAGCAAGGTCACAGCCGAGTCTGGGAACCGCTCCCCAGAGACCCCATCCGGCTTCTTTGAGCCCACGTAATGGACCTCGCGTCCCATGCCTCCGTACACCCCCGTCGGGAGTTCAGTACCTTTGGCCAACGTTGTACGTGTAATTTGTCGTTTTAGATTCTTGGGCAGCCCCACCTGCCGGTGCTGGCCTGAAGACGCTGCTCCCGGTGCCATCGTTAGGAGGTGAGCACCTGTCCGTCGTTTCCTGTGTGTCCGTCTTTGATGGGAGGGAACCCAGGAGAGGCAAGCAGACGTAGGAGAGGTCTGGTGTTTCCTGTGCTCCCTCACCGAGTATGTGAGGCATTTGTATCGCCACACATGTTCCAGGCACCAGAGATGAGCTGAAGGATAAAAGCCCCAAATGTTCCTGTACTTAAGGAGCACATGTCCAACGTGCTAGCTGCTCTGCACCCTCCTCCGGCGTGGGCCACTCAGCCAGGGCTAACTGGCCTCAACTGTGGTCACATATATGCAGTCACTTAATATCATCACAGGAAAAGCACCAGTTTGTTACATGTAAACACTGAGGTAAGACACAGTCTTGTAAATCAACTTTTTGTTTTTCCCAATGTACTAGGAATTTCAAAAAAAATCACAGGGGACATGTGAGGGTCTTACCTTCTACAAACAATTACTAAACCGCTGTGCACTCTAGAAATACTGACTTGTGGCCGGCGCCGTGGCTTAACAGGCTAATCCTCCACCTTGCGGCGCCGGCACACCAGGTTCTAGTCCCGGTTGGGGTGCCGGATTCTATCCCGGTTGCCCCTCTTCCAGGCCAGCTCTCTGCTATGGCCCGGGAAGGCAGTGGAGGATGGCCCAAGTGCTTGGGCCCTGCACCCGCATGGGAGACCAGGAGAAGCACCTGGCTCCTGGCTTCGGATCAGCAAGATGCGCCGGCCGCAGCGGCCATTGGAGGGTGAACCAACGGCAAAGGAAGACCTTTCTCTCTGTCTCTCTCTCTCACTATCCACTCTGCCTGTCAAAAAAAAAAAAAAAAAAAAAAAATTAAAAAAAACAGAAATACTGACTTGTAGCAAGAGAAAACATTGCTAAATTGCTCTGTAGTTGCACATAATGTTGGGAGGGAGGGGCAGTTCCTCTAACTCTGAATAGTAATAACGTGCCAGTTCCCTTAAGTCTGTGTGATACAAGCCTCCATGCTTGACTGACTACAGAAAAAGATTAGATGAATTATAAGGTTTTTTTTTTTTTTTCCAAATTTGAGTAAGATGATAGCTGTCACATGTCTGGCCTACTGTTGTGTTCACCTGGCCACAGCCAGCACAGGATTGTACACTGAAGGAACTGCAGCATAGAAAGCCTCTGTATATGCGTTTTAAAGAGTCATGCATGGCTGGCGCCACGGCTCACTAGGCTAATCCTCCGCCTGTGGCGCCGGCACCACGGGTTCTAGTCCCGGTCGGAGTGCCGGGATTCTGTCCCAGTTGCCCCTCTTCCAGGCCAGCTCTCTGCTGTGGCCAGGGAGTGCAGTGGAGGGTGGCCCAAGTGCTTGGGCCCTGCACCCCATGGGAGACCAGGAGAAGCACCTGGCTCCTGGCTTTGGATCAGCGCGGTGCGCCGGCCGCAGCAGCCATTGGAGGGTGAACCAACAGTAAAGGAAGACCTTTCTCTCTCTCTCTCACTGTCCACTCTGCCTGTCAAAAAAAATAAAATAAAAATGTCATGCTTCCCAGCTTAGCTGTTTTAACTAGCTGGCCTAGACCAAATTAAAAAATTTCGCTAGGCCTCAAGTTCCTTTTCTATCAAATTGAGATTAAAAACACTACCTAGTGTTGTTTCTTTACCTGGGTGATAGTGGTGTGTGTGTGTGTGTGTGTTCATGTATTAACTTACCTGGTAATTCCCTTAGCTGTGTATTTTTTAATTTGGCCCTTTTATGTGTGTGAAACTTTGAAAAGTTAAGTTTAAAAAAGGAAACTCTAAAAGCATCCACAAGAAGATAATGATATACCTTTGAAATTACTGTTCAGTGGTAACCTTTAGATTTTGACGTAATTGTTATAAATCTGACTAGGAAAAACAGAGGATCCTGTAAGATATGTAGCTTTACTTATTCTTGGTTGTGTGTGCTTTCAGATGTTTCCATTCCTGAAAAGCCCAAACTGAGATTTGTTGAAAGGGTACCGCTTGTGCCAAAAGTCAGAAGAGAACCTAAAAACTTGAGTGACATACGCGGACCTTCCACTGAAGCTACTGAATTCACAGAAGGCAATTTTGCAATCTTGGTGAGTGAGTTCAGCATCAGCCAACTATAGGATGGAAGTCAGTAACATCTCACATACTCTTTAATCTCTTCCATCACAGATTTTATGAGAACTGCCACCAGTTGCTCTTTAATATGTGTAGAGGCTACTGGGTACCAAGTAAACATCTGAGTTATAGTTTTTTTTAATGTAAAATGAAAATAATGTAAAGGTGGGAGAAAGAAGTGGCTCCCTAATTTGCCCCATAATCAGACCATAAGATCTTTCCAAGCCTCTGGTAAAAATAGAAGTGTGACGCAGGATGCGGGATGGTGTTTCTTTTCTTGTTGAGTAGTTCTTACTTATGTCAGTCCCTACACCATGGGCGTGCACCAGGATTTATTGTCCATCTGGCAGCCAGACAACCCGAGTGTCCACTCTCCCCCTTCCTCACTCCACTCCAGACACACTGGCTTCTACCTAAACGCGCCCCTTGCAGGGTTAGGTCCTTTACATAAGCCATTCTTCTGACTGCAGCACTCCTCTCTTCCTTCAGCTATTTTCATTCTGGCCTCAACTTTAAATGTCACTTCCTGGGGTGGGCCTTGTGGTTAAGCTACTGCTTAGGATGCCCACATCCTATATAAGAGTAATTTGAGTCCCAACTACTCTACCTCTGATCCAGCTTCCCGCTAATGCACCTGGGAGGCAGCTGTTGATGACCCAAGCACTTGGGAACCAGCCATCCACATGGGAGACCTGGATGGAGTTCCTGGATCCTGGCTTCAACTTGGCCTAGCCCTGGCAGTTGTAGCCTTTTAGGGAATGAACCTGCAGATGGAAGAGATTGAGGTCTGTCTCTCCCTCTCCCCCTGTGTATGATTCACTTTGCCTTTTCTCCTTTATTACTGTACTGTACCCAAGGTTTGGATTCCATGGCACTTAGAGAACGCATATTTTAACTTTTGTTTCTATCATTGAATCCATGCTTATAAAAGAAGAGACATAATAATGGAGTCTATCTAAGTCCTCTTGTGTTTCTAATTCTGCCATTCATTTTTAGGCACTGGGTGGAGGTTACCTCCACTGGGGACATTTTGAAATGATGCGCCTAACAATCAACCGCTCTATGGACCCCAAGAACATGTTTGCCATCTGGCGGGTACCAGCCCCTTTCAAGCCCATCACCCGCAAGGGTATCGGGCAGCGCATGGGGGGTGGCAAAGGTGCCATTGATCACTATGTGACCCCTGTGAAGGCTGGCCGCCTCGTGGTAGAGATGGGTGGACGGTGTGAATTCAAAGAGGTAGAAGGTTTCCTGAACCAGGCTGCCCACAAGTTGCCCTTCCCAGCGAAGGCAGTGAGCCGTGAAACCCTAGAGAAGATGCGGAAAGATCAAGAGGAAAGAGAACAAAACAATCAAAACCCCTGGACCTTTGAACGCATAGCCACTGCCAACATGCTGGGGATACGCAAATACCTGAGTCCTTATGACTTGACCCAGAAAGGGCGCTACTGGGGCAAGTTCTACCTGCCTGATCGTGTGTAATAAGAGCAAGAATAAATGTACATAAGCTACTAAGAGAAAGAAGCTATATTTTTATTCCCCTCGGCCTTCCCTTAAAGTCTTTGGGTAGCTCTTCTGTCATAACTAAGTAGTGGCATGTAAACAGATGACTTCTGAAAAAGTTACCGTTTTTTAAAGTACATTCTATTAAATAAAGTTTGAGCATCACCTCAATTCTCACTGGAATCTCTTAATCCCTTAAAAGATTAAGATATAGCCGGCACCGCGGCTCACTAGGCTAATCCTCCGCCTTGCGGCGCCGGCACACCGGGTTCTAGTCCTGGTTGGGGCACCGATCCTGTCCCGGTTGCCCCTCTTCCAGGCCAGCTCTCTGCTGTGGCCAGGGAGTGCAGTGGAGGATGGCCCAAGTGCTTGGGCCCTGCACCCCATGGGAGACCAGGATAAGTACCTGGCTCCTGCCATTGGATCAGCGCGGTGCGCCGGCCGCAGCGCGCTGACCGCGGCGGCCATTGGAGAGTGAACCAACGGCAAAAGGAAGACCTTTCTCTCTGTCTCTCTCTCTCTCACTGTCCACTCTGCCTCTCAAAAAAAAAAAAAAAAAAAAAAAGATTAAGATATAGGTCTGACTGGCTGGTTCCATCTCCACTCCCTCTTTGCCTTTAACAAGATTAATCTTTTTCACAGCTAGCCAGCAGCAGTCTTCTCTCCCCTCTTCAGACTAAAGAGCTCTTGGGTCTCCTGAACTGTAAGATGAGTGTCATCAGGACTCCAGCAAATGCTTGCGTCCCACAGCTCTGATGCAATGCTGACTTGGTATCTGTGCTGCCTTTTGTGTGCACATGCTTCAGGAAGAGCTGGGTTCTTTCACATTTTCCTAGTTACAAATATAAACCTTTTTGGAGTAACAAAAAAATGACAGTACATCAATGAACTGATTGAACAGGTATTTATTGATGCCAAGGTACCCATCTTCTCTCAGCCTTGGAAAAAGAGGGATGTTGACAATATGACAAGGATAATACCTTTTAGCGAAAGGAACTGATAACAAAAGTTGAAACTGGGTGGTGCTTGTTAGGTCTGAAATTCTCCACGAGGGAAAGTGTTTGGCTCTATCTTTGTGCCCCTGCAAGATCTAGAACAGTGCCATCCAGCACACAATTGCTCACTTCTGGATAAATGGGGATGCCCTGTGATTCAGATCCCCATGGTACCAGCTCCCTGTGTTTAACAAGATTAATCTTTTTCAGATGCAGCCAGCAGCAGTCTTCTGTACCCTACTCAAACTAAACCTAAACTGATAGAAATAGTAAAACCAGTTTCTTTTCAAAGTAGGTAGGAAATGGCACACTGAGGAAACATGTAATTATTTAATCCTACTTAAAAAAGAGATCTCCAGCAAAGAAAATAAGAATTTAATTTACTTTGAAAAACATTTATCTAAAAATTTGGGTGGTCCTCAAGAATTGTATATTATAATTTTTAATGTATTTTTAGTGACCCTCATTTAATTACTAAGTAATTTATGTTCAGAGTTGTATTCACAGAGCTGGTTTAAAGCTGAATACAGTTGAACCTTGAATTGGGACAGTGTTTGGAACAGTTTCTTGCACATACATCACTGGCCAACAGTTTCAGCTGACAACACAAATCAGGTGAGAAGTGAAGTGATAGCCGCATTTCACCTTTCTCACATGACATCTGCACCTCTCCTTTGCTGTGGTTCACAGAGTGTGATGGCTGCTGGGAGTTCAATCATGGTGTAGTATAAACCAGTTTCTTCTGAGTGGTGTCTGTATTTAGTTACTGAATGCAGTTCTGGGGCTGGCCCTCTCTACAGGATGAGCAGCTGTTAATAGAACCCCTCCATCATCACACACCCACAGTGTATGCTATGGAAAAGGGGGAGCCTGTTGTAGCATGTTTGCATGAATGGCTCAGCCCGTTCCCAGGCAGCTTCACACAGCCTCTGGTAGTAGCAAACTGTATGCCCTTAAAGGACTTGTCCGTGAATGAAACCAGAGCTTACTTACAGGTAATTAAATCAGACATTTGAGCACCTCTGAGTGGCAGGCACTGTGCTAAGCAGTGGGCAATACAGGTGCAGTGCCCATCCTTAGATTACCTTTGCATTTAAGACTACTTTTGGGCCTGGGAGAGGGAAGCGTGTGGACTGGTCAAAGAACCTCAAGAGCAGAAATAAGAAACACCCCGATCTTCTCAAACAACTCACAGCAGTTCAAATAAGAGCCTGTTGAACATGGTGTGCTACAGTAGCTTCCTCTTCTCCGCCAGATGGTGATGCAGGCTGTAAGTTCTGTTTACAAACAAGTACCCATTATGCTTTGCTCTCTACCCTGCAGTCCCTCTATCTGCCTAACAGCTGTATGTTGCTATGCTCCCTGTTCCTTCAACCCTTCCCCCCACCCAATTCCAGTTTTCATGTTCTCCTTTTGCACAACTTTTAATAAGTAGTTGAGTGGTGCCCTGTGTCACAAGAAGTCTCGTAATGGAAGGAGGAGTAGTGGGTGAGGAGTCTGCGGTGGAGAAGTCATGGCACCACCAAGGTGGAGGGATTAGAAATGGCCAGCCAGGGGTCCAGCTGTGAGGGCTGAAGGAGATAAGAATGGAGGAAGAAAATCATAGATTACATAACACAGTGTTCATGGTCAGGATCACCAAGTTTCTCTCCCACCAGGGGTAAGGGACTACGCACAAGGCTGCATTAACTTGTCCTAACCTTGGGAGGGAAGAAATATTCTGAATTTAGGTTTATGTGTGGCCCTCTTCCAGAGCTCAGGTACATCTCATACAAAAACTGAATCCTTTCACCATTCCCAACACCAAGGCTCAAATTTTGCCACAGGAATCAACATCTTTAATGTATGCGAAGCACTCTGTGGGTCAGACTTCTGCCTTCCATCTCCTTTACTCCTCCCCCCACATCCCACTACCTGCTACCAACTCATTCTTCACTCATTTTCCTATGAGATGTACACCTTTTTTTTTTTTAGTTTTCTAAGGTCCTAACCTGTGTCAGTCCTACCACCTGGTGACAAAAAAATGCATGCTCCCAGACACAAGAGTTCAAGGAACGGCAGGCCTGACCCTCCCTCCAGATGGCTCACCTTGTTCAGGCAAATATGCCCCCAATGGTAGAAGCTAAGATGATCGCAAGGATAATACAGCAGATCATGATCATGATCTTCTTCTGCTCATCCCAACAAGGAAAGAAAAAGCACATGAGAACCATTCCTGTGTAAGCACTGAGTTCTGGGAAGGGAGTCCAGGACGTGGACTAGGGTATGAAGGGAAAGGGAGTACCAGAGGAGGGAGGTGATGGATCTGGCTTCTTGAACCCAGAATGTGAACAGAAATGTTATTTCCTGGTGAAACATCCAAGCCTCGATCAGAGGATGTTTAGTGTAAGGTGGTTCTGCCTTTTAGATAATATAGGAGAGATCTCCCCCACTTCCCCCTAAAGCTAGATGCTCTCAATAAAGAACGTGATTCTTTTGGAGGCAGCACTTTAAGTCTGAAGCTCAGATACAGTCACATCACATGCTTTGGGAGTTAAATCTTTTGCAAAAATCTGATCTTTTGAAACAGTGTGATTGAATAAAAAGATTTTAGCCCCATTCCAAAACCTGGACAAAAATCTACCACATGGTGGCACCAAGTCACCTTGTCTTGCAGGAAGGTAGAGCCAGACTATTTCACAATCAATACAAAGTCATTTATTTTTAAGTTAGCAATAAAATAATCATTTACATTTTTAAAAATTATAAACCAAAAAAAAAAAAAAAAAACCACCTTCACATGCTGTATCCCAGTCTGTGAGCCCGAGGCCTCACTCTCAGTGGTCAGTAAAGGCCTATGATTAAAGTCTGTTCCCCTGTTGCTGGAGTCAGTCCACTATTTGACATCATAACCACGGGCAAAGGGGCAATCCGTTGGTTCTGTCTGATTGCTAGGTGATGACTAGGAGTGAGTAGCCTTTGCAAAGCAAGCTAATGAGCAGCATCTGGATTAGGGTGCCGCTCACCCTACCCTGAAAAGCTTTAACGTCAAAGCTGAAATATAGCCGGTACCCCAAATCAGGGAGACTGGCCAAGACCAGCAGGGAATCTGAGGCACTTGCCACTGAGTTAACACAGACATTAGAAGATATCCTAGCTGTTGCTTCCTGCATATTAAGAATTAGGGGACACAAGCAGTCTAGTTCATTAACCCAACAGGAAGATCTACTCTGTAGTCGCTGGTCTCTCCCAACTGACTCAGTCCTGGAGACACAATATCCCATAGGTCATGTGATAACATCAAGTTGCTGTGGGATATTCTTGGGATGAGCCTATCATAGGCAGCAGATAGGGAAGATGTCAAAACACTACACTTCTCTGCTATGCAGAAAAACTGAGTAGGGATCAACTAGATAGATCTTCACTCCAAAAATCTCATTTGATCATTGGATTCTCCCATTCCTCGACTAGAAAACAAGTTTCTTGTTGACATGGGAAGATCATATTCCTATAGTGATTCATTTGCAAGTAGGCAAGTGTCTGCAATTTTTAGCCTAACCTTTTTTTTTTTTTTGAGGTCATTCACTTCTAGTTTCTTACTTCTTGAGACACACACACATACATGCACATACATCTCACACACACAGTTATAAATATATTTATATAAATATATATATAAAATTTATATAAATATATTTATATCTGGAACACATGTGTGACCAAATACTCAAACTGATATAATACCAGTCTCAAATATTTCTGGAGTCTGAGACTCTAGCACCTTGTCCCTGGCCCAGTTTGAAATCCCTGGTTATTTTTGACCTCAAAGCAATGGCTTCACAAAGAATCACTCTCTAATAGCAAAGTTTCCAAACCTCAGACATGGGAACAAATATGCAATACTCCCAGCCTTTGCAAATGATAGCCTCAGATGACCATATCATCCTGGTCCCTCCTTAGTAAACATGAGAGAATACGACATAGATAAAGAGTAAATTGGCCCCAAGCTGAACATATGAAATTAAGAATTTCAAACAAGTCAGCCTCTCAGACCAAAATGGCATCTGCCAGTCTGTGTGTTTTTAGAACATGGGGACAACAAACCGAGCATTGGCATCAGGTAGAAGACTCAGATCCAAGCCTTATTGTTGCCAAACTAAGAATCCCTCTGCTTTGTTAAAGATACTCTCCTAAAAAAGTACACTGAAGTTGCCAGGAGAATACCCCATGAGGTAGAACATACAGCACCTTTGGGAGGGTCTCACGTGGGCTCTCCAAGGTACAAGGCATAATTTGGCACACCCCAGGAGGAAAAAGAAGCCCACTGGTTCCTATGGTCCAGGAGAATGGTACGTCAGCTGGTGGGGCAGCAGGTGGTTCTGAGAACTCAGGGTTGCTTCAGGTAGATTAGATTCCTCCAGGGGTAGACTGTTTGCTGAGTCAGGTCCAAGGATGGTTCACAAGGAAACAAAGGAACAGGTCCCACGCACTCTCAGGAAGGCCATTCAAACTCCGTTCCCATCTGCAGACAAGGGTGGCCACGCCAGGCTGGAATGAAATCAGGTTCTAAGAGAGGCGGGGAAGGGAGTTGCTGATGGGTGTAGAGGATGATGATGAAGAGCAACAGGAGGAATCAGCCTCAAGCCCAGGAGGTGGAGAGGAAAGATCAGAAATAACTGCAAATAGAGAACAATGGAGCAGGCAGTACAACCTGAAAATCCAACAAACCCAAGACAGGAGCTGTAACTAAATATTCCACTGCACAAAGAACAAAAAGCCCTATTATGAAGTTTAAAAAAAAAAAACCAGAAAAATCTCTAGACCGTTTATAAGCCTTCCCACAGGCTGTCAGGCTGTCCCCCTCCCCTGGAAGGACTTTCAGGGGAAGCACAATCACTGGTTGGAAGTGCCTGTCTTCTGCGGCTTCAGAAGCTTTCTGGTGCGCGAGTCTCTTCCATGAGCGCCCAGAACTCCTTCTTTTAGAGGCAGAAGGACACAAAAGAATACTGCGGCCACCCCAACTCAGAAGGCATATAGATAGGCTTGGGCAAGTTTCTTAACTTCAGAGATTCAAAGAGCTTCCTAGTCTGTAAACTCAGGATAATGATTAAGGAATTTTAGCTTCCAGATGTGAGGGAGAACGTGTGGGTTTTGTCTTTGTGCCTAGTTTATTTTACTTAACATAATGTCTGCCAGTTCCATGTATTGAAGTGTCACACTGTAACCCATCAGTATGTACAATTTTTAATAATAATTTCTTAGGGGTGCTGTGGCGTAGTGGGTAAAATCGCCTCCTACAGCACTGGCATCCCATATGGATGTTGATTCAAGTCCTAGCTGCTCCACTTCTGATCCAGCTCCCTGCTAATGCTCCTGGGAAAGCAGCAGAGGATGGCCCAAGTCTATGGGCCCCTGCACCCATGAAGGAGACCAGAGGAAGCTCCTGGCTCCTGGCTTTGGACCAGACCATTTCTGGCCATTGTGGCCGTTTGAGGAGTGAACTAGCAGATGGAAGATCTCAAGATCTCTGGATCTCGATATCTCTCTCTCTCTCTCCCTCCCTCCCTACTTCTTTTTCTCTCTTTCAAATAAATTTTTAAAAGTCAATAATAATAATTTTTTAAAGTAGAGATAATGATACTATCCTAAAGCGTAGCCACATACAACTGAGGAGTGTAAACACCGGTTGCCTGCCTTCCCTCCTGCTCAGAGACCACTCTCTCCCTAAGGTACACAGAGAGAGGGTTGTCTGGACCTAGGTGACAAACAGTCTTGACTTTATTAGGGATTTGTAATATATCATGATGAGCATCTTAGTCACTCAGGAACTTTACTTCCTCAGAAATCATTAATTTACATCCTGAATTCTTGAAACTAGGAATGGTAAAGGACACCATGAATTTCCGAGACATCTTTCACGCGAGAGTATGGAAAGATAACTTACTGTATCTTTTTAAAATGTTAATATCCTGTGTCAGAACAAGACTGAAATTTTACAAACAAGAATCCAAATGCCAGAAAAAAAGGGAACTAATTAACTGCCTAAAAGGGTCACCTCATTGCCACTTATCTCTGAAGATTAAGCTGAATGCTTAATACTAAAATATCCTGATTTTCAGACCCTCTGTCATGTGGAAGGAAGAAGAAACACTAAATCAGATTAAATGAAGGGTCAGCTCTGGATATCCACATGGTAGTATGCATCAGGTATTTAAAATATGCATATCTTTTACCTCAGTAATTCAACTTCTAGTTTCTCTTATAATGACAAGAAAATTAACATGGAAAATATGTAAGATTAGACACAGAGCAAAATAAAAACAGACACCTTCAACAATAGGGAACTATTAAGTACTTGAGAGTATATCCACAATCTCATGTTGAAAATTAGTTTTACATGGGGCCAGCGTTGTGCACAACAAGTTAAGCCACCAACTGTGACACTGGCATCCCATATTGGAGCACAGGTTCGAGTTCTGGATGCTTCACTTCCCATCCAGCTCCCTGCTAATATGCATGGAAAAGCAGTTGTCTATACTCTTAAGGAACAGTGGTTTTTGTACTTACTACTTGTTGAATTCTTATTTAGTGGAGGGTCAAGCTTGTGATTATAAAATAAACTGAAAGTATGTCACTGTAAAAATTAAAATTAAAAAAAAAAAGAAATGAAGGAAGGGGGGAGGAGGGATGGAGAGTATCATTATGCCCTTTTACCTATATATATGAAATTGATTCACCCTATTAAGTAATTTAAAAAAGAAAGAAAAGCAGTAAAAGATAGCCCAAGTACTTGGACTCCTGCCACTCATGCGGCAAATCTGGATGGAGTTCCTGGCTTTGGCCTGGTCCAGACCTGGCCATTGCGGCTATCTGAGGAGTGAGCCAGCAGTTGGTAGCTCACTCACTCTCTCCACCCCTACCCCTAGACCACCTTTCAAATAAATAAACAACCTTTAAAAACGTGAAAATTAATTTTACAAGGAGCTTAATGACACAGGCAGATGTTTATGATTTTGTACCTGGATACAAAATCATGAATATAGTCTGTACCATGTAAAACTATGAGTATGTAACATGTCACAGGGTTATCGGCAATGATATTAAGTTAATTTTCAGGGGCCATGTGGCATACTGGGTAAAACCGCTGCCTGCAGTGCCGGCATCCAACATGGGTGCCCGTTCGTGTCGCGGCTGTTGTACTTCCAATCCAGCTCTCTGCTATGGCTGGGAAAGCAGCAGAAAATGACCCAAGTCCTTGGGCCACTGCACCTGCATAGGAGACCCAGAAGAAGCTCCTGGCTCCTGGCTTTGGATCAGCGCAGCTTCAGCCGCTGCGGCCAACTGGGGAGTGAACCAGCGGATGGGAGATCGCTCTTTCTCTCTCTCTCTGCCTCTCCTTCTTTCTCTGTGTAACTCTGACTTTCAAATAAATAAATAAATCTTTTAAAAAACGTTAATTTTCATTCTTGCTGTATGTTTTTTATTAATAATACATGCTATATTACATTAATAAAAGTATTTTCAAAAATCACAAGTCACTCTTGTCATACTAACTGCTATTTAACTTGATTCAGCAGACCTATCCTTTTAAACAAAGTTTTAAAAAGACAATCAGTAGCCTAACTTTTAAAGCCACTATTCTCTAAGACTGTCTGCACTTTGTAGACAATGATAAATGGCTACTTTGTTTAACGAACAGAAGCTAAGATGCAGTAAAAACCCTCCTGGATCTACTATCAGCTGAGTGAACTTGTCCCTGTTACTTCTCTTTAAGACTGAATTTCTGGCCGGCGCCGCGGCTCACTAGGCTAATCCTCCGCCTGTGGCGCCGGCACACCGGGTTCTAGTCCCAGTCGGGGTGCCGGATTCTGTCCCGGTTGCCCCTCTTCCAGGCCAGCTCTCTGCTGTGGCCCGGGAGTGCAGAGGAGGTTGGACCACCTGCATGGGAGACCAGGAGAAGCACCTGGCTCCTGGCTTTGGATCAGCCGGCCGCAGTGGCCATTGGAGGGTGAACCAACGGTAAAGGAAGACCTTTCTCTCTGTCTCTCTCTCTTTCACTGTCCACTCTGCCTGTCAAAAAAAAAAAAAAAAAAAAAAGATTGAATTTCTTTATCCATAAAGTGTATAATACTACTACTTATCACATAAGGCTGTTGTAAGGATTCAATAACAAGTGTATAACGTGTTTAATACACTGTTTGGCACAACTCAGCACTCAGAATGTTCCCTATTACATCATTCAGGATCCAGCCAGCCATAAACAAAACTATACTCCCAAATCCCTATTCAAAGCTTCATTTACATTGAAAAGGATACAGAAAGCAAAGCTCAACACCCATGACAGCCAGTAAGAATCCAAAAGACAGACCACATTGAAACATAGATTGTACCTAATTATCTACCCATACTTCCTGACTAAGTGCACTTAAAATGGGTGCTCAGGTATGCTAGGAGAGGTGGTAAAAATACAGGCCATGGCAGCAAGGACAGATTTTAAATAGGAAGAAACAACAGACACAGTACTGCAGCCAGAGTCAAGAACAGAATTTTGGGGCTTAGCACTGTGGAAGAGCAGGTTAAGATGCCATCTGCAACACTGGTGTCTTTTTGGGTGCCATTCATGTTGGCTGCTCCAATTCCAATTCAGCTCCCTGTTAATGCTCCTGGGAAAGCGGTGGAAGATGCCCCAAGTCCTTGAGCCCCTGTTACCCACAAGGGAGATCCCAGTGGAGCTCCAGGGTCCCAGCTTCAGCCTGACTGAGCCGCAGCCGTTGCAGCCATTTAGGGAATGAACCAGCAGATGAAAGATTCTCTCTCTCTGCTTTTCAAATAAATAAATCTTTCAAAAAAATAAAAAGAACAGAATGTTAAGGAGATGAAAGAATCTACAAGCTACTGAAAGTTTTGAAAAAGTTTAGCATGTCCAAAGACAATCGTAAGTGGAAAGAAACAGAATTTGAAATACGAGGCTAATTTCCTCCAAAAGGTGACCCAGAGTCCCCGAGAGAATCATTCATTTACTTACATTTCACTGCAGCCGCCTTTTGGGGCACTCTTATTACAGTGCAACAGAAAGTCCAATAATCAATGCTAAAATGCCCAGCAACACAACTACTATCACAATGATAATTATCAATTTCTGGAGAGAAGAACAAAACAAACAAAACCATATCATTAGTATCAAAAACAACACATCCAAAACTCAACCTCTCCCAGCTCTACTAGAAAGCATCTTTTAGATCCAAATAAGCCTAACATCTCTCCATAAAGACATTCTTTTAGGACATTTTACATTTCTTAAGTTACTTCTTGGCTAGCAATGCCAGCAGATACAAATATGGAGCTTCCACACACTGTACTCTTGCGTATACCACTGAAACAGTAAGAGCCACTATTATGGCACCTCTAAGCAGCAACAGGCCAAGATAAAGTAACTAACTTTCCCTTTTCAAAAGGAAAAGTTAAAGACATTTTTATATAGTCCTAATTTCCAGCTTCTGTCCATCTGTCTCCTAAAGTACATTTCTGTCTTTCAGATCCTGTATACTGAATATCAGAAAGTTATGATCCAGCCTAGATTCCTAATATACAACAACTTTCCAGCTCCCTAAATCCCTGCATAAGCCATAAGTAAAGTTGGAAAAGAAAGAAAAAAGAAACAAAGAACTGAAGAACAAAAATATCACAGCCCAAGAGAAACAATCAAAGAAGAGCAATTTAAAAAGCAGAAGCCTCTAGAGCTGGATATCCAGAGACCACTGGCAAAGAAGCTTAGAAGTCCTCAAGCAACAGGAGCTCCAAGAAGGGCGGGCAAATGCAACAGTGTAACAGAAAGAGCATGACTGGGATCTGATTTAGAATCTCAGCTCCTCTACTTACTGGATGCCTTGAACTCAGTTACTTAACCTTTGACCCTCAATTGTATCATTTATAAGACAGAAAAAAATAGGTGCTCCATAAATATGAGCTAATGTTTACACAGCAGTTAGCACAGTGCTGGGTTACGAGGTGGAGAAAAAGAGAGGTGGAGGGAGGGCTTGGGCTACTGCAGTGAAAAACCATGACGTAAAGGTGTTTGATGAAGAGTCTAGTGTAATATCTGAAAGCTCCATTAGCTACATCCTGAAGATGAGCAGCAACACTTGGGCCATGCAACCATCCTACAGAACTGCCTTTCAAGTGTGGGTTCTCGGGTGAAGTACACATGAGCCAGATCCATGCAAGGCACACCTAGGAAGGAAGAGTAGGCAGCTAGTCTCTAGGAAAGACTAGGTAGAGGGTTGGAGAAGGCCAGGACAGAGAGAGAGGATATGGGCTCAAGGACACAGGTAGGAATGACCACAGAGAGGAGAAACAAGACCAGGCTGAGAGGAAAGGGCTCACCCTCCGGGCTTCACTCTGATACTTGACAGCCTTTTTGGTATCTGCCACGGCCCGCTCCACAAAGCCCACTGATTGGTCCATGTTGTTCTCAATTCGGTCAATCATGGCTCCCTTTCCCAGGATGCAAGAAGCAGCAGTGCGAACAGAGATAGCGAAAGGGAAGAGAAACAGCAAGAGACGGCAAACCAAATGGACTCTCTTCCCTGGAAGCAGCAGGTGTATCTCACCTTCCGGGCCTGACTCTGGTATTTCACAGCTTTTTTAGTCTCATCTCGTGCCTTCTCCACATGGTCCACTGTGTGCATGACATTCAGCTCTATGTTATCTAACATCTCACCCTGCAAAGAACCAACATTAGTCACATTCAATAAACCCACCCAGAATACAGACCTACCTCCTGTGGGGAAGGGTACTCCTATAATCTTCAGTGCTAACAGGAGCTAACCATGAGGCACAGCCTCCTGCAGGGCACATTTCAAATTTCCCATGTGATTATCTGTGGCTTCCTAGTCCTTCGAGGTGGTCATTCATCCAAGAAACATTTACTGAATTACTTCTCTGTGAAGTACTGTGCAGGGACCAGGCACATACTACAGATGCTTGGTAAGTACACACACACACACACACACGGAACCCCTCCCACTTTTTTTTTTTTTTTTTAACTTAAGCACATGGAGAGGAGCTCAAATAAGAATATCTCATGTTCTTAGGATATAATCAGCATGCTGGCCTCTTCTGGTCACCGGGAACTAAATCAAGCTTATGCAGGCTGAACTGAGTTTGTTTACTACTGAAAGCTAATACCTTGCATGCAGTGGGTGCTCTATAAATATATGAGGTTGGTAACTACTTCCTCTAAGAGATATTCCCAGCCTCCTTAAGTGGTAGTCACTGGGTTCACCCAAGCTCCTGGGTTTTATCTGCCCCTCCAGACAGCGGTCTCAGAATAAGATGCCCACCCACTCCTAGTTGTTACTTCCTGACAGGGAAATTTGGTCCCTCCACTTAGTTCCTGGGCATCTTAGGACAGAAACTGCTCCCACCTACCCATACCTTCCCAACCAACCCCATGGCTTTGTAGCAATCTGTAAAGAGAGCAAGGCACTTACCAGCACTTGAATCTCAAACCAGTTCCTCGGCAAGGCAGTGTGGGGGGAAAAAGAAGAGTGGGGACCAAGGGACTTTAGGAGTGGGTTCAAAGGCCTTAAGGGGGATGGGGGGAGGCACTCAGGCTCTGTACTGATAACAAACCAGTAGAGCAATGTGTAGATTTCAACTAGGTTTTTACAACCTGTTTGCTAAGGAGAGTCCTCAATCCCAGGCAGAACGCACAGTGCTGAAGTTAATAGTGATCATCACACAGCACTATGACCCTGTGACCTAATAACTGGAAGCCATCTGACTGTGTGAAACTAAACCCCCCACACAGGCAATGAGAATTCCATCCCTGAGCAAGCATGCCTGGGACAAAGCAAGCTGTCGAACTATGCACCATGAGTGTTTCAAGTATTTCTGTCAATATTTCACTATTCCTCCACTTATGTTGTTGACTGCTCTTGTTCCTTAGCAAAAAGTGCCAAAATTCTTAGAGAAACACATATAAGTGAAAAATATAAAAACAGAAAACAGATAAAATCTGTTAGGTGGGGCCGGTGCTGTGGCATAGCAGGCTAAGCCTCCGCCTGTGGTACCGGCAACCCATATGGGCACCAGCTGCTCCTCTTCTAATCCAGCTCTTTGCTATGGCGTGGGAAAGCAGTAGAAGATGCCCAACTGCTTGGGCCCCTGCATCCACATAGGAGACCTGGAAAAAGCTCTTGGCTCCTGGCTTCAGATCAACCCAGCTCCAGGGGTTGCAGCCACTAGGGGAGTGAACCAGTGGATGGAAGACCTTTCTCTCTGTCTGTCCTTCTCTCTTTCTGTAACTCTACCTCTCAAATAAAAAAAATAAAAAATATTTTTAAAAAACCTGTTAGGTGTTCACAGTGAACTGGAGAAAAGATCCCAGGTTCTCAGTGTCATCAGTGAAACAGGTCATATCAAGAGACTGCTTTAAGGCATCTTTATTAAGGACCTGTATCTCAAAGTTTAAAAAAAAAGGATCCCAAGTCTGGGGCAACTAGGTACTTGGCAGAGCACATTAAACCCCGTACTGCCTAGACATGACTGAGGCCAAAGCAACAGACAAGAAAGACGAGGCTGAGAGCCCCTGAAGGTGAGCATTTGATAAGCATTCCCTCACCTCCCCGGAATACTGGAATTCTATTACTCCGTTACACAAATCCCCAGAGAGTCTCCTCCCACACCTCACCAGCTTCCAGCATGCCCTTCCTCGCTGTTCTCAGGAGGGCCTGAGCTCTCCTCTCTGCCCTCCCACACTGGCCTCACTGCGGTTACCTGATTCTCCACCAGCATGGCGATGTCCATAAACATGTCGTGAAGCTCCTTGATGCTGCTCTCCAGCCTCACGATGTCCTTGTGCCGACCCTCGATCTCACTGAGCGCTTGTTTGGAAATCTGGGAGTCGATGATCTGCAACAGGCCACACACACCCCCACAACACACACTTCAGATGAGCCTCTCACCTCCCCTAGCTGCCTGCAGCTGCCACTCACCCTTAACCTGCTAGACTGCGTGAAGCTCCACAGAGGCCGCTCAGGTCACAAGAAGGGTGTGCCATCCCCATACCCAAGGCACTCACCCCAGAGGTGAAGATGGCTGGGTTGCCACTCTCTAACATCTCCTCCAGTTCCTCATCTGTTGTCTTTTTGCCAGCTTTATAACAAAAGAGGTAGAGCATCAAATATAAGATTGAAGCACTGAATACCATTTGTAAAGTTCCCTGAAGACTAGGCACGTGAGGACTTCCCTGTAAAGACCACGGCCTCTACAACCCTCCCCCCAATAGTATCTCAATGCACTTTGCTTCTGATTTGTTCCCTAACCCATCCACCCTTGACATTATCAGCAGTTAACTTCCTAAAGCGCATATCTGATCACATGATGCTCCAGCTTAGACCATTGACAGCTCCATTCACTACACCACGGTGTCCAAGGCCCTCACGACCGAGCTGGTGCAAGGGGAAGCCCTCCTTCAATCATCTTAATCATTCATCACCACACCTGCTTCCCAGACCCTGGACAGTGTGTAATTCTAAGCATACTTGCTTTTTCTTGATTACATCTTTATTCATACACTCCCTCCCACTTGGAGCACGTTCCACCCCACAGAGCCCTGCTTTCCACATTACAGAAGGGCATGGCTTTTGTCGTTTCTTTATTCCTCAAAGCAACCAGCACCATACCATGTACTCCATAATTGTGCTTTGTTGTCAAATAGACAGGAAAAAGGAGGTACTGAAAGAAAATAATCATTTAGGGCCGGCGCCGTGGCTTAACAGGCTAGTCCTCCACCTCGCGGCGCCGGCACACTGGGTTCTAGTCCCGGTTGGGGCGCCAGATTCTATCCCGGTTGCCCTTCTTCCAGGCCAGCTCTCTGCTATGGCCCGGAAAGGCAGTGGAGGATGGCCCAAGTCCTTGGGCCCTGCACCCACATGGGAGACCAGGAGAAGCACCTGGTTCCTGGCTTCGGATCAGCGAGATGTGCCGGCCGCAGCGGCCATTAGAGGGTGAACCAACGGCAAAAAGGAAGACCTTTCTCTCTGTCTCTCTCTCTCACTATCCACTCTGCCTGTCAAAAAAAAAAGGAAATAATCATTTAGAAAAATTACTCATTGGTGCCGGCGCTGTGGCGTAGGGGGGTAAAACCACTACCTGCAGTGTCGGCATCCCATATGGTGCCAGTTCGAGACCTGGCTGCTCCACTTCCAATCCAGCTCTCTGCTATGGCCTGGGAAAGCAGTAGAAGATGCCCCAAGTCCTTGGGCCCCTGCACCCACGTGGGAGACCTGGAAGAAGCTCCTGGCTCCTGGCTTCAGATCAGTGCAGCTCAGCCATTGCGGCCATTTGGGGAGTGAACCATCAGATGGAAGACCTCTTTCTCTTTCTCTGCCTCTCCTCTCTCTGTAAATCTCTGACTTTCAAATAAATAAATAAATATTAAAAAAAAAAAAAAGAAAAATTACTCAGGCCTGATAAGCACTGTGCCTACCACCTTTCCACCTAAGATGCAGGATTCAGGACATAGCAGAGCTACAACCTCTATGCTCGTCCTGGGTAAAAAATAAGGACACAGAAGCCCCAAGGAGAGTTGCTGCCTGGTCTCCCAAGATCTCACAAATGGAGATGGAAAACCATGGAGCAGGAAAAGGTGGAGGAGCACAAACCAAACTTCAAATACACACTGATTTCAAGCTGCCGCTGGATTCTCCCTTTGCTGCGTTCACGGAAGTCCACCTGAGCTTCGTTGTATTTGGTCATCACCTCCACAAACTTCCGGGAGAGGACAGAGTGCTGCAGGAGCAACGTTAAGACAGAGTAAGCCCCCAGGAGGTGGGGGAGGGGAGGAGTCTATCACTATTGGAGAGCTCCCCCCAACACACACACAGAGCATAGTCCACAGCAGCATGGACCTGGAATCAAAAGACCAGGAATATGAGCCAGCTTTTTGTTTCCTAGTTCTGTGCCATTGGTAGAGTCTACTGCCTTTTCCAAAGCATGGTTTCAGCACCACAGGGTAATGGTGTGACCAAAGGAGATAATCTCTAGAATACTCGAAGCCTTTCAGCCACTTGTCTTGCCTTCCAAAGCTGCCACTCTTCCTTCCCATACGGAACACTTATAAAGACCCTTGAGTTCTTACCCTAGTCGATCTCAACTTTCCTTGCTTATAAGTGGATGCATCAACTCAACAGCTCTGGATGCCTAAGCACAAACCTTCATAATTTTTATATCCTTTGCCCATGTTTCAGCATTTAGCCCTACTAGTTTCTTCTCTGCAAAATCAAACAGATTTTTATGCTTTTTTAAAAATCTAGTACTGCCATGGAAATTCAGATCAAAATCATGGCAAAAAAAAAAAAAAAAAAAAAAAAACCTAACTGGGGCTGACGCTGTGACATAGCAGGTAAGGCCACCACCTGCAGTGCCAGCATCCCAGCACCAGTTCGAGTCCTGGCTGCTCCACTTCTAATCCAGCTCCCTGCTATGGCCTGGGAAAGCAGTGGAAGATGGCCCAAGTCCTTGGGCCCTGCACCCACGTGGGAGACCCAGAAGAAGCTCCTGGCTCCTGGCTTCAAATCGGCACAGCTCCAGCCATTGCAGTCAACGGGGGAGTGAGGGGAGTGAGCCAGCAGATGGAAGACCTCTCTCCCTCTCTTTCTACCTCTCCGCCTTTATACCTCTGCTCTCTGTAACTCTGCCTTTCAAATACATAAATAAATCTTTAAAAAATAAAATGAAACAAACAAAAAACCCCTAACTGCTAGCCTCTCACTTCTTCCGCACAATACTGGACTAGATGACTGCCAGACCCAGAGAGACCTCACCTGAGATTTCCTAATCCGAAGGTCTGCAGATGACCGGACCTCATCTTCTTCAATGTGCCTCTCCATGCCTGGCAAGGAAAGGACAGTTATTCCAGCAACACATCTGCTCTTCCTTCCAAGAAACACTCTTTTCGATGTAAACCTCCTGGGTCACTCTCACATATGCAGGTGTAAAAATTGACAGAAGTCGTCTCAATGAGTCAGCTCAAATGTGAGCCCCAGCAGTTGGAGTCTGCACCCTTTACTATTACCAGGTCTCACCATAATGGTTAACAGCATAGATCTTGGTCACCAATAGGGTCAGGCTCATACATGCTGCCACTTACTAGCTGCATGGCTATAAGAAAACCACATAACCTCTCTTAATGTTCCTGTCCCCTCACCTGAGAAACAGAATAAATGGCAGTATCTTCCTCCAGATCTGATGTGAACATTAAATGAGTTGAACATAGAGTGCTTAATAATGGCAGGCAGCTGGCGCCATGGCTCACTTGGCTAATCCTCCACGTGCGGCGCCGGCACCCCAGGTTCTAGTCCCGGTTGGGGCGCCGGATTCTGTCCCCAGTTGCTCCTCTTCCAGTCCAGCTCTCTGCTGTGGCCCAGGTGCAGTGGAGGATGGCCCAAGTGCTTGGGCACTGCACCCACATGGGAGACCAGGAGGAGGCTCCTGGCTCCTGGCTTCAGATTGGCACAGCGTGCAGGCAGTAGTGGCCATTTAGGGGGTGAACCAACGGAAAAGGAAGACCTTTCTCTCTGTCTCTCTCTCTCTGTCTAACTCTGCCTGTCAACAAAAATAAATAAATAACGGCAGGCACACGATCATTATTATTATAAGTTGCAATGGCACCCCCACCCCAATGAAAACAGTTTTGGGGGCTGGCGTGACTTAGCAGGTAAAGCTGCCGCCTACATTGCCAGCATCCCATATGGGAGCCAGTTTGAGACCCAGAAGCTCTACTTCCAATCCAGCTCTCTGCCATGGCCTGAGAGAGCAGTAGAAGATGGCTCAAGTGCTTGGGCCCCTGCACCTGCATGGGAGACTTGGAAGAAACCTCTAGCTCCTAGCTTCAGATCAGCCCAATTCTGGCCATTGTGGCCATTTGGGGAGTGAACCAGTGGATGGAAGACCTCTCTCTCTCTCTCTCTCTCCATCTCCCTCTCCCTCTCCCTCTCCCTCTCCCTCTCTCTGCCTTTCAAATAAATAAATAAATATTTTTAAAAATAGTTTGGGAGAATAAATGGTAAGTTGTGTTCCAACAGTATACATTAACAAATATATTGGGCAAGAATGAAGACTACAACCATGGAATGGAACTATGTAAACTTTTGGGCCCCTGGGAAAAGTGAATTCATGAACTATGCTCTAATGTGGTGGGAGTGGCAATAGGAGGACAATACCTTTAGAGACACTACTGCTCCAACTTATGTAGGCCCTGGGAAGTACAGACAGTAAAGAAAGGTTGAGGGACTAAACTAGAGGACCAGGATGCACAACTACTCAGTAGCTGAGAGCGCATTTTTATTCTCATTGACTAACTTCAATTCTGGACTCTTAACTAAAGTCAAGATTCAAGAAGCAGTAAATTTCTGGGGCTACAATATGTCACTGCAGGGACAGAGCCCAACCCATAAGCAAAGATGGACAAGTGGTGTCCTTCCCACCAAGAGGAGTTTCAGTTCAGCAGAGCTGGACTCTGGGGAGCGGAGACAGATGGTGGTAGGGGCTGGCTGGTTCCTCTTTCCCCCTGCTTACTCTTCAGCTTGTTCCGGACATTGTTGGCTCTTTTCTTGATCTCAGTTGTGAGCTGCTCTAGGTCATCCTTGGTTTCTAGGTACAAAGGCAGGCAGAATCAGTTAGTAAGGAAAGGACTAACTGCTTTGTGAGGCACATTGATCAGCAGAGGCTGTGGGGCAGTTTGATGGGCACTTGTTACCCACAGCAGAACTGATCCCAGTACGCTCCCCAAGATTTGTCATTAGAATCACAGAGAGCTTATTTTTAAAAGGCATTTCCTAGGCACTCTGTCCTAGACCTGCAGAATAAAAACACACCAGGTAGGGGGCCTAGAATCTTCCTTCTAAACAAACTTTCCCAAAAAATTCGCCAGCACACAAAAGCCTGAGAATCTTGCTTTTACAGAAAATAATTTGGCTTACCATGAAGACTATCTTAGAAGGTGTGAGACAGCTTTATGAGAATTCTAGGGAAGAGATTTCACCAAGTCTCATCAACTTAGAATGAACCAAATACTTATGATATATCTAATACATGCCCCCAACTGCCCTTTGATGGTACCAACTAAGAGCACTGATTTAAAAACCATCTTTCAGGGGTAGGCAATTGGCATAGTGGTGAAGACTCTGCTTAGGAGGCCCACATTCCTTACCTGAGTGTCTAGGTTTGACCACCAGCTCCACTTCCAATTCCAGATTCCTGCCACTGCATACCTTCAGAGGCAGCAGACTGTGGTTTAAGTGGTTGGGTCCCAAATACTCAGAAGGGAGATCCAGAGTTCCCAGCTACTGACTTCAGCCTGGCCCTCCCCTAGCTATCACAGGCATTTGGGGAGGAAATGAGCAGATGGAAGACATCTCTCTCTCTCTCTCTACCTCCCTGCCTTTCAAATAAATGTATTTTCAAAATCCTTAAGTACCTACTACAAGCTTGAAACATATCCAGAAGATTCAGAACCTGCCTACAAGGTGCTCAGAGTCCAGTAGAGAACAATGGAGAAATAAGTCAGCAATCCTAACATGTGCTGTGGAGTAGAGTGTGATTTCTGGTCAAGGTGTACACAGGGTAGTAGGAAGGGCTCTTTAGCATGGCTTCCACGGGCTGGGAAAACTTCTAAAGGTAGAGAGAGTAGGGCTGCCCTCAATGGAGGACAGAGAGTTAACTATGTGGAGAAGGAAACTCAAAGTGGGAATGTGAAGGAGAAGGAATAATACATAAAAGAGGGGAAAAGAAGCATTTGGGAAGCAGTCAGAGCTTAGTCTGACTAAAATGCAAGAATCATGAGGGAGAGGTGGCAGAGGTGAAGGGTGGAGAGGAAGCCACGACATGACCAGGACAGACTGGATATGCTCTGCTGAAACACTTCAACTTTAATATCCAGGTTCCAGAGAGCCACTTAGAAAAAGGGAAAGTGTGAATTCCCATTAAGGAACCAAAAATATAACCCTAAACCCTACTGCAAAAACATTTAACAACCAGGGGGAGAGAGATGTTGTCCTCAACGGTGGTAACAAACAGGAGTTCAGGGATGAGAAGGATTCTTGTGAACGTGAACCATGCTGGAATACCTCATGAGGAAAGAATACACTTGACCTGGCAGGACTGAGAAAGGGAGCTGGGAATGTATCTCAAGCAGGAGAAATAGTGCAAGCCAAGGTGCAGAGGTGAGACAGAGCATGGGCATGTGAGAAGCAGTGACATCATTGCTAGTCACATGAGGGACTAGCTGAGACGAGAGGAAGATCTGCCTTAGTGTGGCCATGAAAAGAGCTGACTGCAGCTGGATCCTGGAAGCCCAGAGAAGCTAAAGGAAACAGAGGGATGATGTGTACACTGGTGCAGTGTGATGTGTACATCCCCAGCTGTTCACAGAAAGAGAGGAGGGAAACAAGCCTGGCTCTAACCCAACACAAAGGGCCACTTGTAGGTGACTGGGCGTTGAGTAAACACTCACTTGGCTCCGGAATTGGTGCAGAAAGAATGATACTGTAGAGTTTCTTGGCCTCCTCCACGTGCTCTGAGATCTTGTCAATGTTGAGCCGAGTTTCTTCAATCTATAACCAGAAGAAGAATGAGCTTCATCATCAGAGGAAGAATATGTCCACGGCAGAGATAAACACTTAGCAAAGCTCCCTGCTGAAAGCCAGGCACCTTCTGGCTTGAGGAAGGAGAGGAATCCTGAAAGGCTCCAGCTGCCCACTGAGTGCCTGTTCCATAATCAGATAAACTAATCCCAACAGAGCAGAGGAATACCCCACCCACCTTGGAAGGCAGGATTCAGGCCAGAGCCAAGAAGAGCCAGGAAAACCCAGGAAGACTAGCCAGAGGGAGGGCCAGAAAACCTCATCAGGCTGTTCCTACAGGCGCGAAAAGTGACACCGGAAGAGAGAGAGGCTAGAGAGGGGAGGAACAAGAAAGGAGGGAAAGAAGTGAGAATAAACCTAAAGAGTGGAAAACAAAGAAGAGAGAGAGAAACAAAGACGACAGAGATGGAGAGATCAAGCAGTGACCATGTGAAGAGGCAGCCCCAGCCTCCCCTGGACATACACCTTGGTGGAAGGGCTCGCGCTAGCTGATTCCCACAGGAATTAGGAGGCAGAGGCCTGAGTCATGGTACATTTCTACACATTCCTGATTCCTGATTGTACAAGGTGGGTATCATAAAATATTTCCAGAAGCCCTTTCTGTCCATACAGGCAACACCACAAGACGTTGCTCCATGAGCATCAAAAGCAACCTTCACTCCCCCTTCAAAGGCACCATGGCTCCTTCTGCCGTGAAAGCAAACATACAGGGAGCAGCAAAGGAAAAGAGACCTCAGTACCAGCAGCGACTCCCTCACTGCCCAAACCAGGTCATGTCAGCACTGCCACAATTAACCAACAGAAATCTTGCAAAACACCTCTCAATGGGATCTTATCTGAAATGCAACAGAAATTCAACTCCATGTACGTGTTTCCTTCCAGGGCATGATTCATCACTTCTTAAAAACCGGATTGTAGTTCTCCAAATTGCACAGAAAATAGGAGAAATAAAACTTGAGCTCTCGGAGGAAGGGAATCTCATTATGTTCTTAGACCTATATGTCATACTCAATGTTAAAAATTAATTAAAATTAAAATGAAGAAAAAAAAAAAACACCTTGAGCTCCCTAACCCTCAAATCTGTACTTCCGTCACTGGAATAAGGGATGTTCCCCTCTACATATACACTGGCTTAGATGTGCCACAGTTTGAGAGTACAATCACTTATTTAAAGATGGAGAATACAACTGGGAATACTGTTTCCATTAGAGCTAATTTTTTTTCTTTAATTCTCCATGCTGTTTCTCTTTCAGCAGAATCCCAAGACCATCCAACTATAAAAACGCCTGCGTCAGCACTGTGGCACAGCGGGTTAAAGCCCTGGCCTCAAGCACCAGCATCCCATATGGGCGCCGGTTCTAGTCCCGGCTGCTCCTCTTCCGATCCAGCTCTATGCTATATTCTGGGATAGCAGCAGAAGATGGCCCAAGTCCTTGGGCCCCTGCACCCACATGGGAGACCCAGAAGAAGCTCCTGGCTCCTGGCTCCGGATCAGCACAGCTCCAGCTGTGTGGCCATTTGGGGAGTGAACCAGCAGATGGAAGACCTTTGTCTCTGTCTCTTTCTCTGTAACTCTTTCAAATAAAATAGTAAATCTTAAAAAAAAAAAAAAAGGGAGGGAGGGAGGGAGGGAGAAAGGTCCTCATCCATTGGCCCACTTCCTAGACAGCTGCAATGGCCGTGCTGATCTGGAGCCAGGAGCTTCTTATGGGTCTCCCATGTGGGTGCAGGGGCTCAAGAACCCGGACCACCCCCTGCTGCCCTCCTAGGCCACAGCAGAGAGCCAGAATGGAGGCAGAACAACCGGGACCCGAACCAGCACCCACACAGGACGCCAGCACTGCAGGCGGTGGCCCCAACCACTAAGCCACAGCACTGGCCCTCATCTGGTATTAAGAAGAGTTGGGTGCTAGATATTTAGGAATTCAGGATGAGCAACTGCCTTTTTCTTTTTGAACTTCGTATCTTTTATTTTTTCTTGGAAGTGTTGGTTTTCCTCAAAGGTTACTTTCTGAGTATCTCATGGTGGCAGCTACATGTGATTTCCTTGTGTGAATTTGCCAGATGAGCGAAAATTCATGTGGGGCGAAGGTACAAGGAATCTAGTAGAAAAATGACAAAGGCCCAACCTCAAAGGTCAAGCTATTTGTATGAGTCTGTGGTTAAGCACACTGACATTACCCTATACTATCATATATTTAAGAACTGATATTGATTCAACATATATCTCTACCAGAAACAAGGCTAGGCCCCTCACAGAACTTTTGAGAGGTTCCCATCATTTTTTTCTTTTTACACATGAGAACACTAAGGCTCAAAAAGTAGAGGAACTTAATCCAGACCATACTGCAGACAGGGGCAAAGCTTGAGGTTTGAACCCAGGCATCTGTCTCCTGAGTCAGGGAAACATGGAAGAACCACCCACTCTGTCTTCTCTCCAAAGCTCACGTGTGTCCAGCCTAAACCAGGTTCATATTCAGCATAGTGTTTTGTAAGCCTGCTTCAGTCCTGTTTCACAGAGATCATGAACCTCATTTCATTATCCTCTAGCCACGTCTCTCAGTAGAGGGCTTTTTTACACAATAAGCACCCAAGAAATACTGCTGACTGAGGGAACCAATACAAACTCACTTTTTAAAAAAGCACTAGCCAAAATCTGCAACAAATACATCTCTATTACTAAATGTTGCTTTTTAAAATGCAATTTAATAATGTGCCAATAATATAGGGATCAAGAAAATAAGGACTTAAGAAGGTACATTAGGATCAACCAGGGTTCAGGTTTGGCTCCACTACTTAAGTTTTATGGCCTTGAAAAAGCCACTTATCCTTCCTAACTTCCAGTTTTCACATCTGTGAAATGAGGATTATCACCATTTCTACTTCATAGGTGTTGTGAGGATTAAAGCAGATCATACATATCAAATGCTTGACACAAACATGTGCTCAATAAATATGAGATGATGACAATCTTGAATACAATTGCCAGCAGTGGGGCAGGCGCTCAGCCTCGTGGTTAAGATTCCTGTCCCGTGTCAGAGAACCTGGATTCCATGTCCAGCTATAGCTCCTGACTCCAGCTTCCTGTCAATGTGGCCCTTGTGAGGCACCAGTGATGGCTCATGTGACTGAATTCTTGTCGGCCATATGGGAAACCTGGATTGTGTTCCCAGCTCCCAGCTGAAGCCAGACTCAGTCCCACTCACTGTGGACACTGGGAGAGTAAACCATACCAGGAATAAACTCACTCTCAGGCTTGCTTGCTCACTCTCTTCCTATTTCTCAATTAAAAAAAAAAAAAAAAAAAAAAAACAGCAATTTCTGTATATTTATTACATGCTAGGCATCATGCCGTGCCTTTACAAGGACATCTCATTTAATCCTTCAGCAGTGCTAATGGTGACAACACACTCTGATGTCACTGGTAGCCACTTAAGGAAATCTAAGAACAGCAAGTCAGCCACTCCTTATGCTGAGTTTTGCCATTTACAGTTATATTATACTAACCACCATCATCTAACTTTAAGGAGGTAGTTAAAGCCATTTCCCTCTGATCTAACAGCCAGCAGAATTTAATTAGATGATAGAAAGCACTATTTTGGAAAACTGACAGGTTGTCATAAGGTAAGGTGTGAGGCTAAGCAAAAAGCTTTGTTCAATCTCCGTAAGAATTAGTTTCAGCCTCTCTTAAACTCTCATGTGCCTTGTGCCTCAAGCTGGTTATTAATTCCAGTGTTTACTGAAAACTTATTACATGCCATCCTTCCTGTTTTAAATTTTTATTTATTATTTATTTGAAAGGCAGAGAGATGAACAGAGAGACAAGAGACTTCCACCAGTGAGACACACAAAGAGCTCCTAGCTGCTGGTTCATTCCTTAAATGACCATAATGGCCAGGGCTAGACTAGGCCAAAGCCAGGAGCCAGGTACCCAACACAGGTATTTCATGTGGGTGGCAGGGACCCAACCCCTTCAGTCATTACTGCTGCCTCCCAGAGGGCACAACAGCAGGAAACTGGAATCCGTGGCTGCTGAAGCTGGGCATGGAACGCGGGCACTCTAATGCAGAACATGGGTGTCTTTCTACCCCATGTGTCACCCTTCTAAGGTACAAAACTAATGTGGTTCTAAGAGTCAAATAAATTATTCCTCTTTTTCAAAATTCATACACTTTTACCTCCCCCCACCAAAAAAATGGCATAATCTAAATCAGACCCTAAACTAGAGCTTTTCAGTCCAGACATTTTTGACTTGTGTGCTTCTTTGCTTTAGAAAACAATGACGAGATCGGAGGGAAGGAGGAGGCATCTCAGTCAACCAAGCAAAAACTCCTAAGGGCTTTTGTCAAGACTAGGGTTTCAACTCTCCTTTTATAAATGAAAGCAAAATAATGATCTAGTTATGCTACCCAGAAAAAACAAATATTCTCAGAAAATGATCCCAAATCAATGTATTTGGGCTCCTCATCACACAAAATTTAGTCTAGAAGACAAAAAAAAAAAACTATCCAGTTATATTAGTCAAAGTAACAAATAGAAGAAATTGTCTACAAATAGGAATGGGGGGCTGTGGAGTCAGGGGATGGTGAAGCACTCAAAATTAGCAACACAGAGTAGGCATTTGGTCTAGTGATCTGCAGCCAGTATGAGAGTGCTTGTGTTCAAGTCCTGTCCCTGGCTCCTAACTTTAGCTTCCTGCTAATGCAAACCCTGAAGGAGGCAGGTGACGGCTCAATACTTGGGTCTCTGCCATCCACACAGAAGACTTGGATTTAGTTCCTGGCTCTTGGCTTCAGCCTGGTCCAGCCGTGGCTGTTATGGGCATTTTGAGAGTGAACTAGCAGATGGAAGAGCTCCCTGTGTCTGTCTATATATGTCTGTCTCCCTCCCTCTCAAATAAAAATAATAATAAAATAAATTAGCAACAGTAGGCTGGAAGGAAAAAGAAAGAAGATAGGGTAGCCAGGGCCCACTGTGAGAGTCAGCCCATGCTGGAGCTGACCAGCAGAATTCCATGGGACCATGAGGGCAGAATTCCATGGGACCATGAGGGCAGGGTCTATGGAGGCCATGGAACAGTCAAGTCTGAGGAACAGAGGCAGAGAAGGATAACCAAGGCCTCTTCCCGTGCCCGAGTCACGTGCCAGTACCTCTTTGTCTTAGTCTGTTTTAGGCTCCTATAATAAAAACACCATGGACTGACTAAGTGACGTAAAAATAAGCCTGTATTTTAACAGCTCTAGATGCCGGGAAGCCCAACATCTACAATGGGCTCCAACACATAAATTTAGGGGAGGATACAAACATGCAGTTCATAGCACTCCCCTTGGTCAAACATACAGAATCCAGTCGGCAAGGGAACCCAGGAAATGTTACCTGTAATACAGGGCAGAACACAGGCAGGGCAAGAAGTGGCCCTAACAGCAAACAGGAAAACGACTGGCAAGGGCTTCCTGCCTTCGCAATTGAAAGAACCCAGAAATTCACAATCTACCAGTTTGCCTAGCAGGTCCCTGTCACTGAAATATCCCGCTTAAAAAATTGTAAAAAGTCTTTACTGTCAGATTTGGCTTAATGCCTACATTTCCAAATGACACTAACTTTGAGGTTCTAATCCTAACCAAAAGGAAGCCTACCTGGCAAGTCCCTATGCTTTAAGACTGCTACCTTTCAGTTCCTCTAACCAGGCACTGTTCTACCTCCCACCACATCTACAACCCCACCCACTCTACCCAGGCCACACAGAACTGCGCTCACAATCCTTCCACTCGCATTTCTCCCGGTCCTGGGGCCGTGTGTTGGTGTCCATGACTGTGTCAAGTACATGAGACCACTCATTAGACAACTGTTCAATGAATCAATGAAAACAAGTAACTTTAAGAGACAAGTATGCTTCATTCGCCACCGCAAAATGGTCTCAGACTTTTTTTTAAGTGTGCCTGTTATGAACTGAATTTTTTTTGTCCCCTAAAATTTTGCACGTGTGATACGAGGCCATTGGGCAGTAGACTGAGTTGCACATAAAACATTGCATCCCCAGCACCTTACACACTGGAAGACAGTAAGCACTCACATATTTTGATGAATAGATGTCCTATCAAATTAAACCCCTAAAGTTTCTGCCTCCAAAGACAGTACGCTCTGAAACACTGTTCTGTCAGCTGAGCAAACAGATCAAGGGAAAGACAGACAATCACAAATTAGACAAAAGTCTGTGGTTTATCATTTACCAGGTTCTGGAGTAATCAGCCAAGATGGCCTGGAAACCCAAGGGCCAATTCTTTAACAGCTGAGAAACTGGAGAAGACATTCAAATCACATCTGAAAACATCCTGGCCCTGTGACTTCATCTGTACCTTGCAAATGCCCTGTGACCAAGCTGTGATTCACATTATCAGCTCTCAGCAAATAACCAATGGTGACCTACTGGAACCAGTCCAAAAAGCAAGTTTCATCATAAGAGTCCTTTTCCAAGAAATCTACTTAGTTACATTTTGCAAGATGTGCTAAGCGTGTTTCCCAGTCACATAGACAAGGAAAAACTCTCCTTTCTCCAATACTGAAATGTACATTATGCCAATTTCAAGGATGTTTACAGATCACACTCTATTAAAAATAAAAATTTCTGGTCTACTTACACACAAGAACATTGGAAGACAGAATGGTGATGTGAACTAAAATCTATTGCATCTAGATTTACCATATGTCAGGCACTGTGTTAGATGCATCCATATAGTTTCTCATTAAATATTCATAATAACTGGAAGGTGATAGTACCATTCCTATTTGAGAGGAAATGCGTTTGGGATTTAAATAGCTTTTTCCAAGTTATACCACTGATAATGGACAGGGCTGAGATTTAGGTCAGGGTCTGTGAGCCAGAGCCTGAGGATTTCTTCCCATGATCTCTGTCTCTGTCCTCTCCCCCATGTCTATCCCTCTATTCTATCAGTTGAGGAAAGAGGAAAGTAACATTGCCTAACCCCATGCTAAATACTTTGTTAGCTCTCCTTAATTCCCAAGAAATCTGTGAGGTGAGTATTTTTCTTCCCATTACATCAATAAATCCACTGAGAAATGAAGTTAAGGATGCAACCAAAATCACACATTTTGTAAAAGATAAAAAATTTACTTTCAAAGACCATACTCATTCTACATTACTTAGCTGTCCCCAATTCCATCCTAAATATAAAAGGATTTTTTTGTGTGTGGGGTTCTACCTAAATGACAGAAAACCATTTAGCAGAGATAAACCAATAGAAGCAAAGTAGCTGGAAGGTCTTGTTCAGTCTCCAAAGGAACTCTTCAAAAATAGCAATCACCCATCTCATGCTATTTTGTCTAGAAAACACTTTCCAGATACATGATCCCATGTGATTGTCACAAGAGCCTTGAAAGATAAGTACTAACATCACTGATTTCCAGAACAAGAAATTAAAGTTCAAATAGGATAATTAAGGCCGGCGCCACGGCTCACTAGGCTAATCCTCTGCCTTGCGGCACCAGCACACCGGGTTCTAGTCCCGGTCAAGTGCCGGATTCTGTCCCGGTTGCCCCTCTTCCAGGCCAGCTCTCTGCTGTGGCCAGGGAGTGCAGTGGAGGATGGCCCAAGTGCTTGGGCCCTGCACCCCATGGGAGACCAGGAGAAGCACCTGGCTCCTGCCATCGGATCAGCGCGGTGCGCTGGCCGCAGCACACCAACCGCGGCACACCAACCGCAGCGGCTATTGGAGGGTGAACCAACGGCAAAGGAAGACCTTTCTCTCTGTCTCTCTCTCACTGTCCACTCTGCCTGTCAAAAAATTAAAAAGAAATAAAAAAATAAAAAAATAGGATAATTAACTTATAACCACACTGTTATGAAATTCTTAAGGCTGAACCCAAAATATTGGTGGCCCAACTCCACCATCTTCCCCTCTCACAAGGAATATTTCTTCTCAGGGACCCTCTTAACTGGAGTTACTGGACAGTTACTGGAAAAGATCCCTTATCTTACGGAAGATGTTCTTCAATGTATGTGGGTCTCCAGGGCAAGACTGTAGGGATAAGCTCTAATGACTTCAATCATCTCCATTAAGTCCACCCCAACCAGTGAACAGAAGAACATCTTCCTTCCACAATGCACACTGGGAATAAAACTGGGATCACAAAATCCAAGTATTCTTTGCTCTCACTATGACTCCTCAACAAAGAGGAGGAGGGTGGGGCACCGTGGAACATGCACAGCCAATCTCCCAGTCTTCATCTGTTCTTCAAACCCTTTGCTGCTCTAATGGATAAAAAGGTATGAACCGTCATGTTCCTCTCCACTCCACTCCATTTAGAGGAGCTGCAGGGCTACTTCTCCCCCCACCATATCTGCAATATGCAGGATGGAAGCACTCACGATCTCCCTGTAAAAAGATTACGATGCCTCTTGTATTCCTACAAAGGAAATAAACCACAGTATGGTGCCAAGAACCTCAGTGATAACATGCTTTTGGGGTTTTCTGTTTTTTAAAAAAATCATTCATTGAACAAATACATACCTAATGCCACACTGAATGTTTTATAAGCATTATCCCATTTAATCTTTATAATAATCCCATGGGGAACTATATTATCGATCCCAATTTACAGATTAGGAAACCATGACTCACCATGTTAAGGAACATTCACAAAATCAACAGCTGGTCAGAGTGGAGCTGAGCTTTATACCCAAGCTCCCCTGGCTCCAAAGCCTATATTTCTGATTCCACAAGCTTCCCACCACTTCCTATCTACTGCAGCACCAGCCCAACAAAGACCTCTGAGATTCAGGATTATGTGAGAATCTCCAAGCAGCTCATTTGCCCTGTAGTTTCTTAGTTCCTCAGTTACCACCAGAGTAATTCAAAGGGACTATAAAAATTTTGGATTCAACAAATTTGATCTAACTGGTAACAGGCTTTAAGATACAATGCTTTTTCACATGACCATTTGGGGGATGCTATATTTAAATTATGGACTTGAGGCAAGAAAGGATGTCATTGAAATGTTGTTATATAACATAAGAATGAATCCAAAGGCATCTTTTCAATTACAATTTACCCTCTGCTGACTTTCTTAATAAGATTAAAATCCAGATCCTCCCAAAGAAGTACTGAAAAGACCATCTCCTGCTAACTTCTTCATGTAGGCACCCCACCCAGCAGAAGCCTGCTGACCTCCTGCTGCTGCCCACGAAAGACGGGGGATTTTGTATTCTTACTATGGAAGCTGTGTTTTCTTATGGATGTTCAGAGTAAAACACGGGAAGGTCGCCTACCTCTGAAAAGAACTCATCCATGAAAGCTGTGTTGTCAATAGCGATCTCGACCTCATCAGTGTCATCGTCCTGTGTCAGCTGCTCCTGTAAGACACGAAAAACAGAAGAGGGGGGAATTAAAAAGCACAACGAATAGTCAACATTACTGAAGGCTCACTAAGTACTAGAAGCTGGGCCCGGCGCTGTGGTGCAGCGGGTTAACACCCTGGCCTGCGGTGCCAGCATTCCATATGGGCACCGGTTCGAGACCCGGCTGCTCCACTTCTGATCCAGCTCTAAGCTATGGCCTGGGAAAGTATTAGAAGATGGCCCAAGTCCTTGGGCCGCTGCACCCACGTGGGAGACCTGGAAGAAACTCCTGGCTCTTGGCTTCAGATCAGCACAGCTTCAGCCATTGTGGACAATTGGGGAGTAAACCAGCAGATGGAAGACCTCTCTCTCTCTGCCTCTCCTCTCTCTGTGTAACTCTTTCAAAATAAATAAATGAATCTTTAAAAAAAAAAAAGTACTGGAAGCTATTCTAAGCTTTTTGTACATGAATTGCTTAAAAACTCATAATATCTCTATGACTTATCAAACTGGGGGGGGGGGGGGGGGGGGAGGCAGGTTACACTGCCTGAAATTAAATCCTTGCTCTATCACTTGGTAATTTTTTGCTATGGGTAAAAGCAGATAAAGGGAGGGAGGTGCAAGTGACCAATCAATCTTGCTGCCTCTAGTTTAAATGCCAATACAAGTAAGAGTACTACCCACTTCACAGGGTTGTTGAAGCAATTAACAAGATCATGTATATAAAATACTTTAGCACAGTATTTGGCACACTGAAGTACTCAATAAATGCTATTTATTGGTAGTGGCAGTCATGGTGGTAGTGGTGGTATTTCTGTAGGAGGTAGCTTCAAAAAATTCATGGAAAATAGAACTAAAACATAAATTTACTTTGGTGCAAATTATTTGAAACCCATACATACAAAGGAAAAGATGGAAAATACATATTATGGAAAAAAAAACTATACATGGATCCCAAAACATTTTTACAACAAGATAAACTTATCTTTCAATTCTAAGTAACCCCCTTGTCCCCACACTCACACAGTTGAGTTTACTAGCTTAAGGTTAAAAAACTCGTCTAAAATCACACAGCTAAAACTTGGGACAGGCAAATTCTATCCTATCTACTGAATCTGGGACCATTCTCAATTCTGTTCAAACAGGTCCAAGACACAATTCCTCTAAGGCATGAGCTTTAAATACTCTCAGCAGGAGTACAGACTTTCCTGTCTCCAGAACCACCTATTGTCAAAGAGTTCATGTTTATAAGGAAAAGGAAGTTCTCTCCCATCGCCCAGCAACCTCTGGGGACCCAAGCTTTCTCATTCAACTTCCTCTGGAAGATCTTCAAAAGGGAGGCATTCCACTCCCTTCCCAGCTCAGGCGGCTCAGCTGTTTCTTCTTGAGTGCTCTCCCCAGACTGCTGCTGTACTACACACTGCCAGTTTCTAAGCACACAGTGGGTACTGCTTGCTGAGGGAGGAAGCTGGGGAGAACTTCCCAGTCCTTGCTTCTTCAGTGGCCTGTGAGGCCCCAGACGTCCACAGGCAATGAAAATCACCAGGGACCTCTTTTCTTCCCTTGCCACCATTCCCTGAATCTGCAGAAGGAGCTGTTACTGGGAATTCTCATAGATATCTGGAGCTCTCCAACCATCTGGGAGGTGTCTTGATTGCCTCTCCCAGTGTTTCATTCTCTGGATGGTTTAGAGCACCCCACAATTTACAGCCACAATCAAGGGAGTCAAATTTGAGGTCCCTGCTACAGCCTCCATGATCATGTCCCTAAAACTAAGAACTGATCATGTCCTTTTACCACCTAAAATCACTCAAAGACCACTCAACTTCTAGGAAAAGTTTAATGTCTAACTCAGTTCACTGGCCCTTTAAGACCCATCCCCAGCCACATCTCTCCCACTATGATGCACCCTCTAAACCAAGCACTTGGAACTCCTTGCATTTCCTGGACACACCATTGTTTCATTATCACTGATGTCACATAAGGCCTTCTTCCTGAAAGGCACTTGTCCAACTGGCAAATTTTTACCTAGCCTTTAAAACCTGGCTCAGCCAACGCTCATGGAATGACACATGCCTAACACATGCCTCCCCCCATGCAAATATAAAACCTCCCTAAACTCCCAGTGCACTTAATTTGTACAAACTTTCCATAGCAACTATCACAGCCTTCTACTATTTATCCCTTAAATACCTATTTTTCCCCACAGGCTATAGACTCTGAGGCTCAGAGTTGACTCATGTATACGTTAGAGTAAATTTGTGTGTGTGTTGGTGTTCCCAGAATACCTTCCTTTGCAGAGTTGTTCATCATGCTCCCCATCTATTCCTGGAGAGGCTATAAATCCAGCTCCCTGAGAAATCTGACTTACGAAAGGAGTCTAAACCAAGTGGAGCTGAGTCAACCAATGGTAGCATCCAAAAAATGTTCATGAAATTCCCAGGGCTGCCTTTGTTCTTATCCTTCCTGAGGCCCCCATGGCTATGGACAGGTTCTACAGATCTTCTCAAGTATCCTTTGGATGAGCTTAACAGTATCCTAATAACATATTATTTTGCCAGAATCAGCTTTTGTCACTTGCAATTAAGCCTCAGCACTGCTTTTTGTCATTAATTCATTATACCTGACTGAATAACTCTTATCTGAAATGCTTGAAACTAGAAGTGTCTCAGAATTTGGATTTTTTTGGAATATTTGCATATATGTGATAAGACATCTTGGCAATGAAACCCGGGTCAAAACACAAAATTCATTCATTTAATATACACACAGCAAAGGTAATTTTAGACAATATTTTTGGTGTATTTTTGACTGACTCACCACACAAGGTCAACTATAGAATTTTTCATTTATGGTATCATATTGGCAGCATTCAAAAAAATTTCAGATTTGGGGTACATTTCAAATTTTGGATCTTCAGACTAGGAATACTCAACCTGTACTTAGTAATATACACACACATTCACACACGATTAATTCAGGCCTCAACCACACATGCTGACTGGGAAGAGGGATGGACTAAGAGAAGTTTCCAGAGGCTGGGAACAATGGTGTCCGTGGTGATACAAGCTGTTGAGAACCCTGAAATTTTTACAAGGAATCTTACAAGATGGCCATCTCTCGGCTTTGCGCAGGCTGCAGGTGGGCAGCCTTGTCCACTGACAGTCAGAGAATGCATGAACTGAGGACAGAGAAGCCATTGGTAAGCGCAACACAGGTCCAAAATAAGCTATCACCAAATACTGGCTGCAAGATCTCAGTCAAACCATAATCTGAGTCTGCTACATGTGGATGTTAACACCACACACCTTATGAGGACTGGAAGACATCACGTATGGAAAGCTTCTAGCGCAATAGAAAGTACACACAAATGCCTAATAAATGTCAGTTTCCCTATCACCAAGCTTAAAGGTGTGGGTTTAAAGAACAGAACCTGGCACTAGCATTGTGGCACAGAGGGTAATGCCAACGCTGACATCCCATATAGGCGCCGATTCATAGCCCCAGCTGTTCCACTTCCGGTCAGCTCTCTGCTAATGGCTTGGGGAAAGCAGAAGATGACCCAAGTACTTGGGTCCCTTCCACCCACATGGAAGACCAGGAGGAAGCTCCTGGCTCCTGGCTTCGGCTTGGACCAGACCTGGTCATTGCATCATTTGAGGAGTGAACCAGCAGTTTGAAGATTCTCTCTCTCTCTCCCTCCCCCCTCCCACACTTTCAAATAAAAATATAAATATATTAAAAAGAAAAGAAAAATAACAGAATCCTGTATGAGAAGGAGAAGGGGGGGAGGGTGAGAAAAGCAGAAGGGAGAGGGGGTGGGGGCAAAAAAGGGGAGGAGTGGGAGAAGGAGGGCAAACTTCAGAACTTCCTCCACAGGAAATTCTCACACTAAAGGCAAAGTAGGCAAGAGTGGTTCCACAGCATCATGATGACCAGGTTCTGTATCTGCCTCCAGCACATGCTCGTCAGTGTGCATTAAACAGATGGTCCAACATCTCCAAGCCTTGATAGCCTCATCTGCAACCCAGGAATAACTGTGTTGCTGGACCCTGCTTCAGAGGCAAGCTCTGTACCACTGCAATCGCCCACAACCTACTTGATGATCTCTCTGTTCCAATCCCATCACTCCTCCCATTTCCCAGCATACACTTGCTCCCTATCACCTACTGTGCGAAGTCAAAGTCCTCAGCCTGTGTTTCAAGACCCTCTGCCAGTTGGTCATATGTACCCTTAACTGCTCATATTTCCCACTGCTCTCTGCCAGGCACTGACTCTCAACTTCATTTCCTCACTATCTTTTGCAGCCATCACATTTATTCCTGCCCCTGGACTTTCTATTAGCACTGTGCACCCTTATTCCCTAGCACCACCTACATACATGGTTGTCCCTTGGCATCTGGGGGGGTGGTTCCAGAACACTCTGGGGACACTGAAACACTTGGATGTGCAACTCCCTTATAGAAAATGGCACAGTATTTTCATTAACTTACACACATCCTCCTGCATACTTTAATTTTTTAAAATATTTTATTTATTCATTTGAGAGGTACAGTTACAGACAGAGAGAAAAAGAGAGAAACAAACGTCTTCCATCTGCTGGTTCATTCCCCACATGGTTGCTACAGCTGGAGCTGGACTGATCCGAAGCCAGAAACCAGAAGCTTCTTCCCAGTTTCCCATGTGGGTGCAGGGGCCCAACCACTTGGGCCATCTTCTAATGCTTTCTCAGGCCATAGTAGAGAGATGGATTGGAAGATGAGCAGCCAGGACACAAACTGGCACATATATGGGATGCCAGCACCACAGGCAGAGGCTTAGCCTACTATACCACAACACCAGCTCCCCACCTGCATAATTTAAATCATCTCTAGTTATAATACTTAACACAATGTAAATGCTCTGTAAAAAATTGTTCTGTTGTATTGTTTCAGGACTGATGACAAGAAAAAAGAAGTCTCCACACATTCAGTACAGAGCAAAAGTTTTTCCCAATATTTTCAATCTACAGTTGTTTGAATCTGTCGGTGCAGAGCCCACAGATACTACAGAGGTCCAACAGTAACTAGAATGCCTTCCACCTTCCTCTGCTTTCTGGACTCAACCTTCATGGCCTAGCTCTGGTCCCACTCCCCCCACCCACTTCATTTTTATCTAATTATTTTGAGTTGCAACCACAAATTTCCAAGCTCGATTATAAGCCACTTGAAGTCAGGAATAGTGTCTCCTAAGTCTTAGTTGCTCTGGAGCACCCTGGGACAGAGCGGAGCAAATGAAAAGTAAGCAGGAATCAACTGGCTGAACTCGCTTACAAAGTGGCTGCATGCCAACATTCACTCCCAGACTGTACAGCAACAGACAGTAACCCTGCAAAAATCTACTCCCCGCCTTGCCTCCTTCCATATGTTATACACATTATAGTATTATATTATATATTATACACACACACATGAGAGGTCTTCAAAAAGTTAATGGAAGGGGCCAGCATTGTGGCACAGCAGGTTAACTTGCCATTTGCAATGCCAGCATCCCACATTGGGTTGAGTCCTGGCTGCTCTGCTTCTAATTCAGCTCTCTGCCAATACACCTGTGAAAGCGGCACAAGATGTCCCAAGTGCTTGGATTCCTGCCTCCCACTTAGGAGACCAGGACGGAGTTCAAGCTTCGGCCTGGCGCAGACCCAAAGACTGTGGCCATCTGGGGAGTAAACCAGTGTATCTCTGGCTTTCAAACAAACATTAAAAAAAAAAAAAAAAAAAGTTAATGGGAACTAATAGTATACCTAAAACACAATGTATTGGAGTGAAATAGACATTTTAAAATTCAAGGATTATTTACAGCCCTTGTCTCTTCCATTGAGGAACAGTGTTGTTGTTGTTTTTTTTCTCTTCATACTATTTGTTGAACTCTTTTATTCAGTATAGGGTTATATGATCATCAAATAAACTAAGAATAGATCTTTGTAAAAATTAAGAATGGGGCTGTGAGAGGAGGAGCAAGGGTTGGGGCATGGGCAGGAGGGAGGGTAGGGGGAGAAGTATCACTATGTTTCTAAATCTGTATATGTGAAATACATGAAACTGGTATAACTTAAATAACATTTTTTTAAAAGTTAATGGGAAATAGTACTATGAAAAAAATTACATGGATTTAAAAATGTTTTTGTACCAAGTTTAATTTCATTTTTCCACATTTGTATATCTTCACACACCCACATAGAAGTAAAACATGTGTGTATTTATATATGTATTTGTATATACATAGAGAGATGGGTGGGGAGAATAGCAGGGTGGTTGCAAGGATTAAAAACCATTTGTAAATATCCTTTTGCAATGAATAGCACATAGTAAAAACTCAATAAAGTAACCATATCTAGCCAAGTCAACTTCTCTATAGACTTATCTGGATCTAACTAAACATAAAGAGAAAAGGGCAAGGAAAAAAATAGGACTGGCCGGCGCCATGGCTCAACAGGCTAATCCTCCGCCTTGCGGCGCCGGCACACCGGGTTCTAGTCCCTGTCGGGGCACCGATCCTGTCCCGGTTGCCCCTCTTCCGGGCCAGCTCTCTGCTGTGGCCAGGGAGTGCAGTGGAGGATGGCCCAAGTCCTTGGGCCCTGCACCCCATGGGAGACCAGGATAAGCACCTGGCTCCTGCCATCGGAACAGCGTGGTGCGCCGGCCGCAGCGCGCTACCACGGCGGCCATTGGAGGGTGAACCAACGGCAAGGGGAAGACCTTTCTCTCTGTCTCTCTCTCACTGTCCACTCTGCCTGTCAAAAATAAAAAATAAAAAAATAAATAAAAAAAAAATAGGACTTTCAAAATTGAACTAACTTTAATGATTTCACGATCATCTCCCCACACCTATGATGGGGAAACCAAGGCTCAAGAGTTAACTCAAATAATGAGTTACTGTCACAGACAGGGACAGAAACAGGTTTCTCGATTTTCATCTTTCCATGCAGTTCTTACCACTGTAGCACACCCCTCCCAAAAATATGAAACAACAACAACAAAGTCAAGTCCACATCAGGAAATTCAAGGGAGGCCATCACAGACCTTATCTGGAGTTGGGTAGAAACGGACTGACCACCAGGCTGCCTTACATAGTGGTCTCCAGCTGACCCCAGGGCAAGGGCTCCTCCCTGCTCACCCAGGCGTACTCCTACAGAACAAAGGACGTCAGGGTCCCCAAGGGGAAGGAGAGCACATGATGCCCCTTATCTTCAGCCCACATTACTGTGTGCGGTCAGGAAGAGAGCTTGAGCATCTTTATCAGAGAATCAAGGCATGTGGCAATAGGAACGTTCCAGTGGCTGCAGTATCAGCCACAGTCAGACAAGCGCGAGCCCAGCCACCCACTGCCTTCCCTCCCCAGCCTCCTGATGCCTCTCGTGCCAGGAGATGGGAGATACCAGTGAGTGAAGCAGGCAACACTGACTTACAACCTGAGATCTCTCTGCCCCCAGACCCCACCCTCCAAACATGCCCTGAAACTGAGAGGACACCAGGGCTAGGACTTCCTCTCCCGATGCAGCAGCCATTCAGGGTCCTGCATTCAACCTCAAACAACTTCACCTGCAATTCCTCCCGCTCCGGGCTCACTGCCTGTTTCTCAAATTGTTTCTCTATTGTTCCAAGACTTTTGGGCCCTCTTTGTTAGCTCATCTAATGAATAAAAACATTTGTCTCTGAGAGAGCTCCTGCTAGGTGCTAGGTGACCACAGTCCTGTAGCTGCTTTATGCACACCATGCCAAAGAACCCCATCTACATATTCTCGTGGAGAACCTGCAAGTCAGGGAAGTTAGTACTCAAGGTGTCCTCGCTGCTGAAGAGCAGAGCAGGGCTCAGGCGTAGCTCATCTATCCTAAACCCTTCTTACTGCTCTGCACCCTGTTCAAAGCAGCATGTGACTGACAGCAGCCAGGGGCCCAGGAGAGCAGCAGCCCAGTCATGCAGAAAGCACTCTTGGCAGGACACCTGTCTTGTGAAGCCATGCTTTTCTCACTAAGTAAGGGGCTCATCTTTCCAGTGTGGCTTTGAGGAAGCCCAGGACACCTGCAAGGTGCCTGAAAATTCAGCCCACAGCTGGGGCTCCCGGGCCTTTCCTCTCTCTAATCTGCATGACTTCACATTTACCTGGCTTTACACACTGGGACTGAATATAGCATGCTATTGTTTTAAAAAAAAAAAAAAAAAGTCTTGTCAAAAAAGGAGGAAAGCAAGCTGGAAAACCAGCCAAGTAGGTAATGCGTGCCTTCTAAGAAGAAAGGGGACACAACGAAGGAAGTCCCTTTAGCCTAAGTTAAAGCCCAGCTGCAACAGAAATGTCAATCATCAGCATTTCCTTAAGGATTTTTACAAATCAGAATTGTGAGACAGGAACAGAGAAAGAAAAAGGAAGTCATCTCAAATAAGGAGCACACTGTTCACCAGCTCGCTCGCTCGCTCTCTAACCTGCCAGACCCCAGGGAGATGGGAAGGTCTCAGGACAAGACGGGAGGCCCAGGAGCTTCCAGGAAAGAGCTTCTGGGTGAAACAAAGGAGAAAGGACCCTAAGGTTTCACAGCAAGGTATTAAAGGATTGTGGCCTGGCCAGGTGAGGACAAAGTGCTCTCAAGGCATAGTCTACTCTTTGTAAACCCAGATCATGCTCCAATAAATTTGATTCAAAGAGATAATCACAGCTCACTTTTCTTTTGTAAGATTTATTTATTTATTTGAAAGGCAGAGTTAGAGAAACTTCCCTCTGCTGGTTCACTCTCCAAATGACCGCAACAGCCAGGGCTGGGCCAGGCCAAAACCAGGAGCTTCTCCCGGGTCTCCCACATGGGTGGCAGGGGCCCAAGGACTTGGGCCATCCTCCACCACTTTCCCAGGCACAGTAGCAGGGAGCTGGATCAGAAGTGGAGCAGCCAGGACTTGAAGTGGTGCCCTTATGGGATGCCAGCTCTGCAGGCTGCAGCTTTAACCTGCCGAGCCACAGCGCAACCCTGACACATCTGGCTTGTCTTGTCCCTGCTTTGCTTCTCTCCTACCTTTCTCCTTCTAGGATGAGTGTCTGTGGGTTCCCAAAGACGAACACCACCACTTACAAGAGTTCCAAACAGGCACAGACACACTCTCATGCATATGCTGCCCAACATCTGGTTTTTCCAGTCCTTCTGAAAGAGCCAGAAATGCTGCCCAAGTGTGTCAGCTCTCAATAAACTCTCCCCAGCACTCGGTGCTCTCCGTTCCCCAATTAGGCAGTCAGATGACCCTTCTTCTCAGCCAGCTCTCCCTATTATGCATCGTTTCCTCTTCCAGTGAAACTCTCCCTGAGGGTTCCCCTTCTTGCTGAATAACACCTTCCCCTTGTTGGATGAATCAGAGGAGCCCGTTGGACAAAGACACCCTGTGTGAGTCCCTCATGCTTCTACTTTCGTGATGATCGGACTGAAGCCAGAATGTGCCCCATTTGAAAGATGAAGCCACTGAGAAATACACTCATTATCAGACTGGCCCATGGCCCACAGTCAGTGGACCACTGGATCAGAGCCAAAGACCCCAAGGACCGCACTCCATGCATTCTGCCAAACAATAACAAGAGAAGGCAAGGATGTATGCCTGCATTTTGTCACAGGCACTCTCGTGGCTTCAAATATGTTATTAAATTCTCACAGCACACCTTGAGGGGTAAGTATTACTGTCCCCACTTACAGATGCGGCAACTGCTTAATTAGACTTAATTCACCCAACATGATTCAGCTAACAACTGGCAACTTTAGGACTCAAAGCAGGTCTGTGGAAGCCCAAGGCCCCTGCTCTTACCCTCTCCGTGCTACCTGAAGGCATTCTTCCCACCCTGCCCCATAACACACCCTTGCTTCTTTCAGGGGATGCTGCAACACCCATAACTCAATTGGGTGAATCAATACCCATGAATGACAAGGATACGAGAGCATATAATCCTATGAATATGCACATACGTGGAGACAGAGATACATCCTACTGCCTGAGTTGCAGACCTGGCTCTGCCACACAGTAGCTGTGGAATCTTTACAGGTTATAAACTTCTCTGTGCCACAGTTTCCTTGTTTGAAAGATGACCAGAATAACCTGATCCTAGAACTACTGGATGGATTAAATCAGTTACTGCACGTGAAATATTTAGAGCAATGCTGAGCACATATTAAATGCTCACCACCACAGCATCTGTGGCAGAGAATTGGGTCTTATTTCTTCTGATTAGAGTTTCTGCTGGAGATGCAATGATAATGCCAGTTCCTAGAAAATGACAACAGGTGTCTCAAGAACAGAGAATTTCATGCCATTACTGGAACTTCCTTCTGTCACTTTCCTACTCCATGCATTTTGAGAAAGAGGGCTCCCTCTGCATTCTGCTTCAGTGACATCCTCACAAATTGCTATTGACCACTCTTCTCACCATTCGTTTCTACATAGTTTGCCATTTCTGCTTTGATTTTAAGCCAAGAATTCTTTAGAAAAGTGTTTTAAAATTTCCAAAGCGGGTAAGTCTGGGGACAACTATTATTGGCATGTTTGTTCCTCATTATATCATTGTCAAAGGACATGGCCCTGAAATATTTTGTGGAATATCACTTTTTGTTTCTTAATAAAGGATCAATATTTCCTACAACCATCTATATGTGTCTCAAAAGAATAGGCATACTGTTTGTTGCAAACATTACTGAATTCCTTTCCCATGTGCCATGTTAATTCCTGCCTGCTTACACTGCTTGGGGCCTGAGCCAGGTCCAGAGTAGAGGCCAGGAAGTCTCAAGAAGGGAAACAGAAACAACAAAAACAAACAAATAAAAAGCCCTCTGGGAAGACGTTATCCATACAGACAAAGAATCTGTTCTTAGGAATGTCAATTCATCCAAAGCCACCCAGCTAATAAGGAACAAAGCCAAGACTAGAACCTGCCTAACGCAATCCAATGTTCAGGGCTACATTAACTTAGAGAGGGGTGCTGGGGTTTCACAACCAGCCACCACACCCATAATATTCTCTGCCTCACTACAAGATCCCACGCAGAGTCATGGATTCATTTCCCATTCATTCACTCAACAGTATTTACGGAACACTTAACATCTGCCAAGTAACAGTGCAGATGCGGGAGAGACAGCCAGGACCACCCTGTCTCAGACCCACAGACAGATCATTACAACACCATGTGATGAGCGATAACGGGAATTATACACTTGGAGAAGACAGGCTGCCCAACCTCACCTAAATACAAGGTAGAGTCTGGGGAAGATGGAAGTCTGTTATAGAAGGTTTGCAGAGGTGACTTTTTGGGGAACTTTCAAAGATCAAGTGGATTTACCCAGAGGAAATATAGAGGAAGGCCATTTGGGTGAGGAAAGCTGTATTTTCCCCTGCTTTATCTCTTATCCCAGGAGATTTTGTTCAAAGATATTCAAAGAATGCCACCTTCTTCCTCCTGGAGAGTACAGGTCCCCTTTAGGTCCTCCTTCCTCTACCCTGAGCTTCTCTCTATCTCCCTCTCCCCTCCCACCCTGGCTCCTCAACACCACACCATTCAGTTCTCAAGGCCACAAAGAGGAAGCAGGAAGAAACTAACAATGTTTCAATCCCTCACCAGCCCTCACCTCCACTCCTCCTTACAGCCTCGGTCCCACAACCCTCCTCCCCACGATGGTCCTTCCAGAATACGGAAACCACGGTCGTAACAGGTGAAACTCACTGAATACCTGGCAAGTGCTGAGGATTCATCTAAGACATGTGCCTTATTTACGCACCACGGCATGGAACCCCTGCAACAATCTTCTGCAGACACTCCTGAGCCTACAGCCGAGAAAACTCATGCATAAAAATGCTAAGTAACCTGCCCAAGGTGGTGTAGACAGGAAAGCCGGAGCTAAGAGCAAAGCCTGCACAAGTGGCTATGGAGCCTTTGTTCTCACCCATCATGGAATGAGACCTCTTAACATACCCACCCCAACTCCAGCTGTGGCACGCAGCACCAGCCACAGGAAGGGCACTATAAAACAGATGGCACACCGACGAGGTCATGAAAACAAGGAAAGACTGAGAGACAGTCACAGGCGGGAGAAAACAAAAGAGACAGGACAAAGAAATGGATACGGTGTCCTGGATTGGATCCTAAAGCAGGAAAAAAACAGTAGTGACATGCAAATAAAGTCTACAGTTTAGTGAACAGTAATGCACCAATATCAGTTTCATAGTTTTGATAAGTGCACACTGTAATGTAAGCTGTTAACAATAGGGGAACCGGATGAGGGGTAGACAGGAACTTTATACTATCTTTGTAGCTTTTCTGTAAATCTAAAAGTAGTCTAAAATAAATGTTTGTTTAAAGAAAAAAAAAAAAAAAAACTGACAGCTGCCCTAACCCAGACAGTTGAACATAACCAGACAGCATATGCTCCACTAATCCCTTTAGGAGGGGGTTGAACTTCAGTCACTTTCCGCACAGAGTGGGGGGGATGTTGCCATGGAAATGGCCCCATGCCAGACAGCAGGCTGACCTTGGGGGCAAGGGGAGGCAGTGCAGGAGGGCCACATATAAAACTGGCTGGAGATAAGGCTCCTCAGGGAATACAGAAGCCTCAGGTAAATACATTTATAGAAGAGCCCCATTCATCCACTGAATGGCTTCATTTACAGCTTTTGGGCATCAGGATGGTAATGACGCTACAGGAGAGAATGAGGCATGCATGGTGTGTGCTTTCTCCCAAGGCAGATAGCTTCTGAAACCCTCACATCAATTTTGGCTGTTTTTATGTGCCAACAAAAATAAAGTATGTGTGAGAGTCCCCAGGAAAGGCCTGGTCAATGCCATCAGCCTGGGTCACCTTGCTGCAGCAATGTGACACTGTAACTGAGCCTGTCAGAGTGAGTAGGATGATGTGGGGGGCGGGGGGAGCAGCCAGATACCCTCTACCATGTCTTGGGCTGCAGAGGGTTGGGTGTAGCTGGGAGCCTTGGAATTCATGTGTCTCTGGGCATGGACCAGTGACCTCTGGCTTCATTAGCAAACTTAGGGATTCCCTGAGTTCCTGTCCCACTTCAGGCAGGTCAAGTTTCACCAACCCACAGGGAATGGAGCCAAGAACGGTAAGTCACAGTAATGAATATGGGGTGTTCAAGGATGTGTAAGGGCCAAGTTGTTAACTGGCCAACAGATCAATGCTTAATACAGGTCTACCTTTGGAGTGGGCACTGTGGCACAGCAGATGAAAGTCACAGCCTGTAGCACTGGCATCCCACATGGGTGTTGGTTCAGGTCCTGGCTGTTTCACTTCTGATCTAGCTCCCTGCTAATGCGCATGGGAAGGCAGAGGAGGATGGTCCAAGTCCTTGGGCCCCTGCACCCATGTGGGAGACCCAAAAGAAGCTCCTGGCTCCACTCTGGCCCAGCCTGGTCCAGTTGTTGTGGCCATTTGGGGAGTGAACCAGTGGACAGAAGATCTCTGTCTCTCCTTCTTTCAGTAAATCTGCCTTTCAAATAAATAAGTCTTTAAAAACAAAAATACAGGTATACAATGCAGCATGCTAGGCAGTGGGCCCCAAAGGAATATCATATTTGCCAACGCATCAAGGAATATACAGTGTAGTTGGGGAGATGACCAAATCAAGTGCAGGGTGGTAAGATGAGGTAAGACAGACATGGTTAACTCTCGACCCCACCAGAGATTCTCAATCCCCTTCCCTGTAAAATGGGAATAAAATATAACAGCACCTTGCTGGGAGGATTAGAAACCAAGTATATGAGGCAACTAACACAGGTCTGGTCCAATAGCAAGAAACTGCTCAACAATGTTATTGTAGTTGATATGGTGACAATAACATTGTATTAGAACCACTGAACTTCAACACAATAGGACAGAAGACAAAGAGTCCAACTTAAAATGAACAAATAGAAGGTGCCTTCAAATCCACTCCAGGGTAACAAACAACCCCACTGACTTCACAGAAGAAAAGTAGTTGATTGCAAAGCAACCTACGGCCAACACAGGCTGTAGGAATGAAGGCCGAATATTCTAGGCTCAATGAAGGAGTAATTACCTATAAAGAATGAGCACAGGAAGAGGGGTAGGAATTTTGACAAGACAGGGAGAAAGCACTCAAAAAGGGGACAACATGAACGAGCTTCTCTCACTTAGCTCCTGCCTGTCCCCAGCCACCCCCACACCCACAGGAATAAAAATAAAAATAATCCCCTTCTCTCATCCAAGCATTTCTCTCTGGCCTCTGGCTGATGGGTCTCTCTAATCCCTGCTCAATCCCCATTACTCTCATCTCAGCTCTGCTTCCCGTCTGCTCACAGCAAAACATCTCTCCCACAGAATGAATCCTTCTAGGCACAGAGGGTGGGGAAGGAAGGAATTCTGAGCTTAAAGGAATCATACTAAAGAAGGTTGGGATCTAATGAAGGGGCAAGTTGTTATGTGAAGATTTAGTTATGACCCAAAGCACCTGGCACATGGTAGAGGCTCCATCAGTGTTTATTGAATGATTTAAGCTTTAAAGGGGGGAAGCACAGCTATTTATTTCTGATGGGATTACAGTACAGTGCCATCCTGAGGGACTCTCATTCCACAGAGATCCCAGAACTTCCACAGTGTAGGAGGTCAAGGACAGGTCTTTAGGAAGCAACATGACACAAAATAGAACAGAGAGAGGAAAAAGCTGGCCCTTGGAGCTCGGTGGTTGATTTTGTTAGTGTGCTATTTTTACTGGCCTTGGAGAGGCCACTATCTCCAAGTCAGTTCTCATCTTCTGTAGATCAGTCTTCAGGGAGTCAAAGTCCTTGACCTCTATTCCACACATCACTGGCTTCTCCATTACCGTCACCTACCTTTGATAGGACTATTTATTCTCTAACGATCTTGCTTGCCTTTCTTAAGAAATTCTACATGCATCCAAAGGAACTCAATTAAAATGAGACCTGAGCTCAGGTATTACTTGTTCTAGGAACCCCCCCATTCCCTGCCCATCTCCCAGAGGGTGTTCCTGTGGTCACTGAGATCACAAAGATGGTATCACCATGTTTATTTCTTGTATGTCTCCCTGATTGTGAACTTCCTGACAGCCAGGAAGATGGGTTAATCACCACTACACCCCAGCACCTATAGCAGAAACTGACACCCAGTAGGTTCTCGGTAAATGTTTGCAGAATGGAAAGAAAGCCAGAGGAAAAAAAGACCCCAGTCCAGAAGTTGTCCAGACTCAGCAGATTCAAAGTTTAGCTGATGAGACATCTGTAAGAACCATCTTCTGAGATGGGCTGGATGTAGGCACCACACATTCCTAGGCAAATCTTTCCTATGTCACTGAAGAACAGGAGAGCACCCTGAACCTGTCAGGGGAGGGTGAAGGGAACAGTCCAGGGAGAAGGTGAGTCAGGTCTTGGGATCAGAAAGGTATGCCTCTCAGTGAGAACACTGCTCGCAGCAGTTTGGAGAACTCTCATTGTCTGTGGTGGGTGAGTCTCTCGGACTGCCTTGTTTCATCCTCACAACATTTCCCACGCTATGGGAAAAGGATGATGACCCAATTCACAGGTGCAACTCTGAGGCCTCAGTCTTCATGGACTGCAAAGCCTTAGGACAGGCTCACAAACAAAGCATCTCACAGAGCCAGACAGTCTCAGGACTGAAGGAGGCCCTAAATCAGCCAGCTCACCTTCCCTCCCTCAGAGAGGTGCCCCAATTCCTAGAGCCTTCAACACCTCAGCAAGCTGCCTGCCTGCCTGCCTCCCTCCCTCCGGTGCTGGAGGGCTCACTGCCTCCCCAACCAGGCTACCCCATCCCTGAGCAGCTCCAACAACCAGAAGTGCTTCCTTACAGACTCCCAATTTCCACCGTCATCCCCACATCTTCTAACATCTACACAGAGCAAAGCCAATCTCACCCACAAGACCGCCCTCCAGCTATCCATCATCACCTCCCCTACCCCAGAGTTTAGAAAGACCTCTAGAGAAACAGACAGCACAGGCTGTTCCACCAGAACTGTCTACTGCAGGTTAACAAACACGCTCGGCTGATAACAGGAATCAGCGAGAGAGCATGGCACATCTGGTTGCAGGGATGGGATCTTCAGGGAGGGAGGGGGTACGGGAGGTAGAATCAACACCAAAAACCCACATAACTCTTAAAGGTCTTCATAGAAACCAGCAACAATGTCAGAAAGGGGTTCTGAGATCAACCAAACCCCGGTTTTGCAAAAGAGGAGGGCGTAAAGGAACGCAGCTACTAAGTGGCAATACCACAATTAGAAAGAAGCCTTTGAACTCGCAACCCTGTGCTCCTTACCCTGCACCCCCACACTTCTCCAAAACGCTACAGTAACCACCCTGTGATTCCAGAACAATGCACCCATAATAACAGCACCGTCTATAGTCTCACTTTCGTTGCATCCCCAAGAGGTAGAGAGGAAGCGTATCATTAGCTTTGTTTTACAGACGGTAGCCATGGGAGAAAGGACTTGCTTGGGTGCCTCCGCAAGTTGACTTTATTCTTGGAATCTAAAGCTCAGTTAAGGCACTGTTGCTCTTTGTTGACAATGGGTTATTGAAGGGGGCTCTGGAGTATCCTCCTCTGGAAACACATTTCCTAACTAAAGGAAGAAAGCAGCCTCTGTCTGTGGTTCAGTTTTGCACTGTTTTGTGCTTGCTGGGTGTGCTCACACAGGAAGATCTTCGAAATTATGCTCTTCTTCTTCTTCTTCTTCTTTTTTTTTTTTTTTCCCTGCCTCCCCCAGCGGTGTAACAGGAGGGAAAGGACATGGAGGAGATCGTCAGGAGCTTGTCTTCTGCTGAAGGCTGTGCCCTGACCAGTTTGTGATGGGACAACCGTCCTGCCTAGGGCAAGCTCCAGGATCTCTGTCTATAAAACAGGGGCAATAAATTCTGCCCTTTGGGTCACCAGTATGACGCCAGGCTCCAGTGACAAAGAGCAAGTGTGGGGCAAGAGGGCTCCCTCCCACGATAAGCAACTGTCCCTTTGCTTCTTTCACATCCTCAGCTCCTTTGCCACTCTGCAGCCCTATAACCCAGAGCAGGTGGAAGAGCCACAAAAGAATCACCTAAGAATCGCAGCCTCATCCCAATGGTCCCCAACATGAATTTCCAAAGAGCATTTAGCTATTAGCATAACTTTGCCACTTACTTAGTCTTACATGCTGTGCACCAAAGGATTCTTTTGCATGCTTTCCTACTTTTAAGTTCTCACAGCTACCCATATTACAGACGACAAAACAGAGCTGGAGTGTAAGGGAGAGCCAGTAAGCTGGTTCTGGTGTCTGAGTCCATGGTTCTACATTGGGGGGGGGGGGGGGAGTTGAGGGTAACTTGCTACACTTCTGACAACCTCCCAAGTAGAAAGACCACACTGTGAGTGGCAAGGGCCAGATTCTACCTTCTGTTACGGTACAGCCTGTGTTACCAGGATCGCCGAGGGTTAGCACTGGGTCTGCCTCAAGGAAGGCATTCGATAACTATTTATTGTCTCTGTCAATAAATATCTGGCTCAAAAATCCAGGCTTTTTACACTTGTCTATATCAAGTCTCATTATGTCACGTCATCCTTGGGGCAAACCTCTCAAGCGGGTATAATCATTCTCACTTGACAGATACCCAGGCACAAGCCCCACAGAGTAAGTAGCTTAAGGTGTTCCGGCTTCTGTGCCACAGGGCTGGAGGTGGTCCACCTTCCCGTCCTTTTGCCCTGACCACTCCCATCTCAAGGCAAGGGTTGGAGTTGATAACAGACCACTGAATGGCCACACCTCGTGACCAGCTCACAGCTGGAGAAGTCACCTGGGAATTCAGCTGCTCCGGGGGCGGGGTGGGGGGGCTGCTGGACCCCCACGCAGTCCAGAAGGGAAACAGGAAGAGGGGTGGAGGAGGCCGATTCTGGACAGAGCGTCCGGCAGCAGCGGGCAGCAGGTGGTTAGGTGACCCCTTGAGCCCCCGTAAGCCCCGCTGGGCACAAGGGCGCACGCACACCCCTGAACCCGAGTCCTGCTTGCGGGGTGGGGGGAGGAAATGGGAGCGCCGGAGGCGGTCAGGGAAGCCACGGCCCGGCGGTGAATCATGGGCACATGACCCCGCAGGGAGGGGAGGGTGCGGCACCCTCGCGGGATGCCACGGACAGGCCTAGCGCGCAGCCTCGATTTGGGGAGAAAAGGCGAAGCCCCTGTCCCCGGCGCTGCACCGCCCGGCGGCTGCCGGCAGTCCCGCCCCGCCCGCCGGGGCCCCGGGAGCAGCTGGACTCACGGCCTTCAGCTGCTCCAGCCGGTCCTTCATCCTGCCGCCGGGGCGCCCGAGGCCGGGAGCGCGCCCCAGGTGAGCGCGCCCCAGGTGAGCGCCCGGAAGTGGCGAGGGAGCTAGGAGCGCAGGCGGAGGCGGGCGGCGGCCGCTCGCGAGCAGGTGCGTCCCACACCGCGGAGGCCCCGCCGCACCGCCCCTCCGGCCCCCGCGGCCGCCGCGCGCTCCAAATCCGCCTCCCGGGCGGGCGCCGGCGCGCAGCGCTCATCCGCAGCCGGCCCGCCCCTTACCTGGGCCGCGCCCCGCGCTCCTCCTTAAAGGGCCCGCGCCCGGCCGCGCTCGCTCCACCTCCAGGGCACTCGAAGGGCCGGAGTGGAGGAGCTGGCGAAGACGTCGTTTCGGCCTCGGGCCGCCTTTCCTATTGGGATTCGCCGTCGGTGCCCTTGGCCGACTCACGGCCAGGCGGGGAGACAATTCCCCCCACCCCGAAACAGACGCATCAGGTGTGCGTGGGGAAGGGGGAATAAGGTCGCTCCGGGAGACGGGATCTGCGCACGCGGGGCCGGACCTGAAGGGGGTCGTGGTGGGGGTGGGAGGGGGCGGCGGCCCGGGATGAGGACTTTGATGCTTTTGGCCATCGGGACCCTGCAGAGAGAGAGAGAGATGGAGAGGGAGAGGGAGAGGGGGAGATTGAGAGGGGGGGGGGAGATAGAGAGAGAGAGAGAGAAGCCTCTCCATGTCGAGATCTTTTGTGCAACTTTGGGAAAACGCACTTTCTCAGGAGGTAGCACCTGCTTGGGCGTTTGCTGTGAAACCCACGTGATTGACTCGTAACCCACGGATCGGGGTTTAAGGTTAAAAAGTGTCTCGGAAAGCCGAATCCTTCATTTCCTCTGCGGTGTGCAGATCCCAGCGGGGGGCAGCTCAGTAACGGGCCGGGAGAGACTTCTCCGGAGAATTTGCTCTTCAGCCTTCGGTTGACCGGCTGTGAGTGGTTTTGCGGTCGCACAGGACTTTGCCCTCTTCTGCGGCCCTGCCGCGTGCTGACTTCGGCTGCCATAAAGATACGGTCGGTAGAGCCGAGGCCTGGCTTCTGGACCTGGCCCTGCTTTTCTGCGCGCTAATCCCCTCTGACGTCCTGTGCGCTCGGCTGGGTGGCGCGTCTGTAGCAGCGCCCCCTGCAGGTCATAAATGGAAAAACTGAGTACATCGGGAATACTATTGGACCTGTTGACCTCCACAATCTTTGATGGTCAGGATAGGTACTTGGTGAGGATAGGTACTTGCCCGCCCTGAGGGAAATAGGGCTGAGAACATCTCTTTACGTTTGAAGGTCTAAAAGGATCATAGCAATCAGGAGTCCTTTCAATTCTAGGAACCAGCAAGTGACGGTTCGTACTCTGAATACATGTCAAAAATTCGCTATTTTCAAAGGTTAAAATCATGATTCTCATACAAATATAAAGTGAATATGAATCACAGGTCTTATTTGATTCCTCAATTAATGAAGGAACCGGTAGGAAGCTAAAGCTATCCAGAGAAGAATCCAAACAGCAGGAGAGGGTGCTACAGGTAACAGAAATGCTGAATGCTGGAAAGAATATGCTAAGAAATGCAAAACTCTTGAGGTGGTGGGAGAGCAATTGCACTTCCATGGGACAAAATTCATTCATATGTCTCTAGACAAGAATCATTTGCATCAATATTAATTTTCTACAACTTACAGTCTTGGAAAACAGCAACAAAATCATAAAAAAGGCATAGACCACCCTAAAACCAGATAACCCACATGCTAGAGTGGGGAATGTCTGGGCCATATAAGACCTGTGAGATTATGTAGTCTGGCCCTGCCAAAGCAACAAGAGGTAGGACTCGAAATTTGATAAATCTGTAATAGGCTAATTGTTAAGCTGATAATTTTGTATGGGCCACCAATGCTGTTTTAAATATCCAAATAGCCCTGGGTGGAAAATAGGTTCCCACCGGGCGGACGCTGTGCCCCAGTTGGTTAAAGCCCTGGCCTGATGCTCCAGCATCCCATATGGGCGCCAGTTCTAGTCCAGGCTGCTCCTCATTCAATCCAGCTCTGTGTTACAGCCTGGGAAAGCAGTAGAGGATGGCCCAGGTCCTTGGGCCCCTGCACCCACTTGGGAGACCTGGAAGAAGCTCCTGGCTCCTGGCTTCAGATTGGGGCAGCTCCAGCCATTGCGGCCAATTGGAGAATGAACCAGTGAGTGGATGGAAGGCCTCTCTCTCTCTCTCTCTCTCTCTCTCTCTCTCTCTCTCTTTCAAATAAATAAAATAATTTTTAAAAAAAAATAGGTTCCCCACCCCTGTACCCTCCAGGAGTGAGTTAAGTGCTCCTTGAATGTGCTTCTGTGATACCCTAGACTTGTCCTTCTACCTTACCATGTCACATAATCACATGACCATGTCTGGTTCCTGTACCTTCTGTAAGCTCTGTGGGGGCAGTAGCTTTGCCACTCCTCACCAAAGCATAGGGCCAAAAACTACTAGGCTCTCAGGACATGCTTACTAACTTTATTAATGCATTTTCTAGTATTATGGCTCAATGCATCTTTATTCTGATTAAAACCCATCAGTGGCTTCTCTTCACAAACAGTAGGGAATCCAGACCCTTCTTAGAATAACATTCAAAGAAGGGGCCATCAAAGAAGGAGGTACCTTTCTCTAAAGGGAGAAGAGAACTTCCACTTCAATTATAGCCCTGTCTAAATGATGTCAGAGTTGTGGACTCAAGAGGCTTGCATAGCCTTGGCAGCTCATGACAAGAGCCTCAGGTGATCACTAACGTCATAAATAAGAGTGTCAATTGTTTTAACAATTTGACACTCCTGTTCATGGCGTCAGTAATCTCCCTAGGCTCTAGTCATGAGTTGCCAGGGCTATGGAAGCCTTTAGAGTTCGCTGACTTTGATCTTATTCCGATAGGGTCATAGTCAAAGTGGAAGTTCTCTCCTCCCTTCGGAGAAGGGTACCTCCTTCTTTGATGGCCCCGTTCTTTCCACTGGGATCTCACTCACAGAGATCATTCATTTAGGTCTTTTTTTTTTTTTCCATGATATCTTGGCTTTCCATACCTGCTATACTCTCATGGGCTCTTCCGCCAGATCCGAATGCCTTGAGGGCTGATTCTGAGGCCAGAGTGTTGTTTAGGACATCTGCCATTCTATGAGTCTGCTGTGTATCCCGCTTCCCATGTTGGATCTTTCTCTCCCTTTTTGATTCTATCAGTTAGTATTAGCAGATACTTGTCTTGTTTGTGTGATCTCTTTGACTCTTAGACCTATCAGAGCTATCAATTGTGAGCTGAAATTGATCACTTGGACTAGTGCGATGGCATTGGTACATGCCATCTTGATGGGATTGTGTTGGAATCCCCTGGCACATTTCTAACTCCACCATTTGCGGCCAGTCCGATTGAGCATGTTCCAAATTGTTCATCTCCTCCCTCTCTTTTTCCACTCTTAGATTTAACAGGGATCACTTTTCAGTTAAAATTTAAACACCTAAGAATAATTGTGTGTTAATTACTGAGTTCAACCAATAGTACTAGAACAACAACAACAACAACAAATACTAAAAAGGATAAAGTATTACATTGTACATCTAAAGTCAGGACAGGAGCTGATCAGTTCATTGTTGCTTATAGTGTCCATTTCACTTAACAGGTTTCCCCTTTGTTAAATCAGCAATAGGAGTCACTGTGTACTTACACCCCATGTGGGATCTGTCCCTAATGTGTCGTCTAAAGCCAAGTGATGCTATAACTAGTACTGAAACAGTATTTTTATACTTTGCGTTTCTGTGTGGGCACAAACTGATGAGGTCTTTACTAATTATATACTGAATTGATCTTCTGTATAGAAAGAGAATTGGAAATGAAAAAAAAAAAAACAACCTGGTGTTAAAATGGAAATGGCATAGAAAATTAATTAATTTGAAAAAAAATTATGTAGGTTCTCTGTCTTTAATGTGCTGTACATTGCTATTTAATGCTATAATTAGTAATCCAATGGTAGTTTTTTCACTTTATGTTGCTATATGGGCAAAATGTTGAAATCTTTACCTAATATATACTAAACTGATCTTCTGTATACAAAGAGAATTGAAAATGAATCTTTACATGAATGGAAGGGGAAAGGGAGCGGGAAAGGGGAGGGTTGCGGGCGGGAGGGAAGTTATGGGAGGGGGGAAGCCATTGTAACCCATAAGCTGTACTTTGGAAATTTATATTCATTAAATAAAAGTTTAATTCAAAAAAAAAAAGAGTGTCAATTGTTAAATCAATAACAGGAGTCACTGTGCACTTGCTCCCCATGTAGGACCTCCGTCTTTAATGAGTTGTACTATGAGAATTAATAGTAAAACTTGTCTTCAAACAGTACTTTAAATTTTCTGTGTCTATGTGGGTACAAACTCTTGAAATATTTACTTAGTATACAGTTGACATTCTGTATATAAAGATAATTAAAAATGAATCTTAATGAAGAATGGGATAGGAGAGGGAGTAGGAGGTAGGACAGTTTGGGGGGTGGAAGGGCAGGTATGGGGGGAAGAACCACTATAATCCAAAAGTTGCACCTATGAAATTTATATTTATTAAATAAAATATTTCTATAAAAAATAACATTCAAGGCCTTGCCCAATTTTGCCCCCCTCTCACCTACCATCACTACCTGATTCACAATGCTCCTCCACCAACCTCATGAAACCACCCCTTTCCCAAACCTCACTCATCCTTTTGTGATCTCTCACCTCTGTCCACCTGGTTTGTGCTTCCTCCACGTCGTGTCTGGAAAATTTCTACACCTCCTTCAAGATTCATATTCATATTCACTCAGGTGGTCTCCAGTTAATTTCTCTGCACCTCCTCCAATGGTACTTGCTCATATCTCTTTCTAAAGCACATCCTATGTTTTGTACCTAGTTGTTTACACAACTTTCGCCCTGGCTTGAGAGTAACAAGTATTATTCACCTCTGTGGCTACCATGAAGTAGATATGCTGCAAATATTTGGACAATAAGTCAAATAATAAAGGTGGCTGTTGTGCCACAGTGAGTTAAGATGCCGCTTCGGACACCTGCAGCCCATATCAGAATGCCTGGTACAAGTCCCTCCTATTCTGCACTTCTGATCCAGCTTCCTACTAATGCAAGTGAGAGGCAATGGACAATGGTCCAAGAGATTGGGTTCCTGGCATCCACATGGGAGACAGAGATGGAGTTCTTGGCTCCTGGCTTCTGACTTTGGCTTGGCCTAGCCCCAGCTGTTGTGGTTTTTTTGGAGAATTAACCAGAAGATAGAATATCTCTTCTAGTTCTGGCTCTAGCTCTAACTCTGTAACTCTGCCTTTCAATGAATAAATAAATGTTTTTTAAAAATAAAAGAATAGGGTCCGGTGCTGTGTCTTAGTGGGTAAAGCCACCGCCTGCAGTTCCAGCGTCCATATGGGCACTGGTTCCAGTCCCGGCTGCTCCACTTCCAATCCAGCTCTCTGCTATGATCTGGGAAAGCAGTGGAAGATGGCACAAGTCCTTGGGCCCCTGAACCCATGGGGGAGAAAAGAAGCTCCTGGCTCCTGCCTTTCAGTCAGCACAGCTCCAGCCATTGTGGCCAGTTGGGGAGTGAACCAGTGGATGGAAGACCTCTCTGTCTCTCTGCTTCTCCTTCTCCCTGTGTAACTCTGATTTTCAAATAAATAAATAAATCTTTAAAAAATAAATAAAAGAATAGTTGGGGCCAGTGCTGTGATGTAGCAGGTAAAGCTGCCACCAGTAGTGCTGACATCCCAGATGGGTGCCGGTTTAAGTCCTGGCTGATCCACTTCCGATCCAGCTCTCTGCTGTGTTCTGGGAAAGCTGTAGAGGATGGCCCAAGTCCTTGGGCCCCTGCCCCCACATGGGAGACCAGGAAGAAGCTCCTGGCTCCTGACTTCATATTGGTGCAGCTCTGACCATTGCGACCAATTGGGGAGTGAACCAGCGGATGGAAAAACCTCTCTTTGTGCCTCCCCTTCTCTCTCTGTGTAACTCTTTCAAATAAATAAATAATCTTAAAAAAAAAAAAAAAGAATAGTTGGCTATCCACACACACATAAACTCACAAACTCTGGGGATCCTTCTCTCCTCTCCGAAAGGAGGAAAGAAGATCCTTCCTGGATCCTGAAACTTAAAACCAATTGCAATGGCAACTGACACAGCTTGAAGGATGAATGTTATGTCCCTGAGTACTGTATTTTAAAGAATTTGTTTTACTGATAAAGATGTTTTATTTCAAGTTGTTCAGAGCTTTCCTTAATAATCTCCACATCCCTATGCTTGTGACTTAACAAGGTAAATTATTTGCACCATAAGTTATTTTGTATTTTGATAGAATCTCCTCAACCTCTGGAGCCATCAGCATGCAGCGCTACTGCTGTGAAGAGGCTGGTGGGGACAATGGCAAATCTCAGTGGGGAAGCTGCTTACACAGAAGCCTGTTGTGATTCTTGAGGCACAGACGATGTGATGTTTCTTATAGCTCCTTTGTAGAAATGTCAAGAGTAACAGGCTAATCATAATGGAGCAGGTGCAATGCAATTGACTAAGTATGGATTTAAATGGTTTGTACTAAAAAAGCCATCTAGTGACCTGGCATGTGGTGCAACAGGTTATGCTGTCATTTGCAATGCCATCATTCCATATTTGAGCTCCACTTCAAGCCCCAGCCTCTCCACTTCCTTTGCAACTTCTTGCTAATGCACCTGGGAAGGCAGAGGAGGCTGGCCCATGTGCTTGGGCCACTGCCATCCATGTAGAAGATGGAGTTCCTGGATGTTGTGGCTATCTGGGGAGTTAACCAGTGGATGTAAGATCTCTCTCTCTCTCCCTCCTCCCCCTCTCTCTTTCTCTCCTCCCCCCCCAACCTTTTCTGCTTTTCAAATAAATCTTTTTTTCAAAAAAGCTATCTAGGGGCTGGCGCTATGACACAGTAGGTTAAAGCCCTGGCCTGAAGCACCGGCATCCCATATGGGTGCCGATTCTAGTCCCGGCTGCTCCTCTTTCGATCCAGCTCTCTGCTATGGCCTGGGAAAGCAGTAGAAGATGGCCCAAGTCCTTGAGCCCCTGCACCCATGTGGGAGACCCAGAAGAAGCTCCTGGTTCCTGGCTTCAGATCAGCTCAGCTCTGGCTGATGTGGCCACCTGGGGAGTGAACCAGTGGATGAAAGACCTCTCTCTCTGTCTCTACCTCTCTCTGTAACTCTGTCTTTCAAATAAATAAAATAAATATTTTTTAAAAAACTATCTAGTATTTCTCCATTTGGATGTTTGGATAATCATGCTGAATTATTTATTGTACTTTTATATTTTTCTTGAGCTTTGTTTTGCATTGCCATCTCATAATAACAGGGAGAGAGTTCCATATTACATATTATTGAGTAGATATTATTAGATGCTAAATATTATATTATTAGATAAGATATTATTGTCCCTATCTTATTATAAATTAAGTAGAAAGGAGAAATAAGGAGATTTGCCCAAGCTCACATGGAAAGGTATTAGTTACATCTCCAGGTTGTGGAACCAAAAAGCCTAGGTCAAATCTCAGTTGTATCATTATTTATTATGTGGTCTTGGGCAATTTATTTAATTGATTTAATCTACCTATGCCTCAGTTTAAGTAAAGATAATGATACCCATCTCATGGACTGTTGTGAAGACAAATGAGATAACCTGTGAAGATCATTAATTCTCTTATGCTATCACCTGAAAAGAAGAATCCCTGCTATGATTTGGATAAAATTTTGTCCCCAAACTCAGGCAGGATATTAAACTCCAAAGTCATAAGTTAATAGTACTAATTGGAAACCTAATCCAATTATGGTGTTTAGGAGGTGGAACCTATACATCACCTCCTAGGGATGGGAGGTCTCTAGGTCACTCGGGCATGCCCTTGGAAACTAGTTCTTAGCAGGGTTCTTGTAGAAGACTGAGTTTGGGGGCAGGCATGGTAGTATAGCATGTTAAGCCATCACCTGCAACACTGGCATATGTGCACCAGTTTGTGCGGCAGCTGCTCCACTTCCAATTCAATTGCCTGCTATTGTGCCTGGGAAAGCAGCAGATGATGGCACAAGTGCTTGGGCCCCTAACACCCTGACTTTTTGGCCACCAAGCTGTTGCAACCATCTGGGGAAGTGAATCAATGGATGGAAGATATCCCTCTCTCTGTCTTTCCCTCTCTCTGTGTAAATCTACCTTTCAAGTAAATAAATAAATCTTTAAAAAAAAAAAAAAAGATTGAGTTCGGGCCCAGCCTCTCTCTCTCTGCTCACCATGTGATCCTTTCTCTGAATGTACATACCCAGCCACCTGCCATGGACCCCTCACTAGAACCAGAGTTTACATCATGCCACTTTAAATGTCCAAAACTATGAGCTAAGTAAATCTTTACTCAGCTACTTTCAATGTAGTAACAAAACAGCTGACTATTGAATTGATCTCGATTTTAATCATTACATAGTGTCATTCTTTGTCTTTTTAAACTGTTTTTGTGTCAAAGTCTATTTTGTCTGATATTAGGATGGCTACACCTGATCACTTTTGCTTTCCATTAGCATGGAATATCTTTTCCCGTCATTTCACTTTCAGTCTGCATATATCTTTGTTGGTGAGGTGCGTTTCTTGTAGGCAACAAATAGGTAGGTCTGGTTTTTTTAATACATTAAGCCAGTCTGTATTTATTTTAAAGATTTATTTAGTTTATTTGAAAAGCAAGTTAGAATGGCCAGTACTATTGTGTAGGGGGTTAAGCCTCTGCCGAAGGTGTGAGAATCCCATGTGGGCACCAGTTCAAGTCCCAGCTACTCTACTTCTGATCCAGTTCCATACTGGTGGCCCAGGAGGGCAACCTAGGATGGTGCTTGGGCCTCTTCAACCACTCTCTGTGTCTCTACCTTTCAAATAAATGAATAAGTAAACCTTTTAAAAAAGAAAGAGAGAGGAGGAGAGACAGAGAGAGAAATCTTCCATCCACTGGTTCACTCCCTAGAAGACCACAACAGCCAGTGCTGGACTGGTATGAAACCAGGAGACACGAGTTTCATTTGGATCTCCCACATCAGTACAGGGGCCCAAGCACTTGGGCTATCCTCCACTTCTCTCCCAGGCACATTACTAGGAGCTGGATCAGAAGTGGAGGAGCCAGGAATCCAATTGGTGCCCATGGGGGATGCCAGCACCACAGGCAGCAGCTTTACCCACTGGAGAATTTAAGCCACTTGCATTCAAGGTTATTATTGATAAGTCTTGACTTGGTACTGCCATTTTTCCATAAATATTCCTATTGTTTGTTTTGGATTTCATTTGTAGATTTACTAGGAGATTTTCTTCCTTCACATTCTTTCACGATGCTTACTATCTTTCTCTGTTTGTAGGTGTAGCACATCCATAAGTATCATTTGTATGGCTGAATGAGTGGTGATAAATTCTTTAAATTTCTATCTTTGGGGGAAGGTCTTTATTTCACTTTCAGTTGTAAATGAGAGCTTCAATATCTCTGTCTCCCAACAGAATTTCTCATCTATGTTTTCTGTGGATTTCTTTAACTCATGTATTTGCTTCTCTTTTGAGTAATCTTATGATCACTCTTTTTTCCCAAAGAAAGCTTTTATTTAAGGAATAAAAATTTCATAAGTACAATTTTAGGAATATAGTGATTCTTCCCACCATACCCACCTCCCACAAAGACTCCTATACCTACTCTTCCTCCCTCTCCCATTCCTAGTCCCATTCTCCATTAAGATTCATTTTCAATAAACTTTATACACAGAAGACCAACTTACACTAGATAAAGATTTCAATAATTTGCATGCTCATACACACAAAAAAAACCTGTTTGAGAACAAGTTTTACAGTTAACTTTCATAATAAAACTCATTGAGGACAGAGGTACTGCATGGGAAGTTAGTGCACAGTGACTCCTGTTGTTAATTTAACAACACTTTTATGTATGATGTCAGTGATCACCCAAGGATCTTGACATGGGCTGCCTAGGCTATGGAAGCCTTTTGAATCCACAAACTCTGTCAGTATTTAGGCAAGGCCATAAGCAAAGTGGAAGTTCTCTCCTCCCTTTAGAGAAGAGTACGTCCTTCTTTGATGGCCACTTCTTTCCAGTGGGGTCTCACTCACAGAGATCTTTCATATAGAACATTTTTTGCCACAGTGTCTTGACTTTCCATGCCTAAAACGCTCTTGTGGGCTTTTCAGCTCGACCAGGATGACTTAAGGGATAATTCTGAGGTCAGAGTGTTAATTAAAGTGATTGTCATTCTGAGTCTGCTGTGTGAACTGCTTCCTATGTTGGAACATTCTCTCCTTTTTAGTTCTATCTATTATTATTATCAGACACTTGATCCTATTTGTATGATCACTTTATAACTTAATCCTATCTATATGTTCATGTTAACACTTAATATGATCACTTAAACACTTAAGATGGCATTTTTACCACCCAGTTTAATAGGATTTGTGGTTCTATGGCAAATTTTTAAACTATACTCTTAGAAGTAAGTCTGTAGGAACTGTATGCAGAACTGTACAGCTTTACAGTAACAAACTTGCTCCTCCTTCTCTTATTCCCATTCTTATTTTTTAACTGAGATCTGTTTTCAATTGACTTTATATGCATATGATTAAATCTATGTTAAGTAAAGAGTTCAACACATATGAAGAAAAAATGAAAAAAAAAAAAAAAGAAACTGTTCCTCGACACTCAAGAAGATAAGGGAAGTTCAAGTCATTGCTTCTTGAAGTGTCAATTTCACTTCTACAGATTTCCTTTTAGGTGCTCTATTAGGTCTCGCAGATCCTGGAGAACATATGGTATTTGTCCATTTGGGACTGGCTTATTTCACTAAGTATTATGTTTTCCAGATTCATCCATTTTGTTGCAAATGATTGGATTTCATTTTTTTAATTGCTATGTAGTATTCCATAGTGTACATATCCCATAATTTACTTATTTATTTACTGATTTCATTTCCCTTGGGTAAATTCCCAGGAGTGGGATGGCTGAGTCATATGGTAGGTCTATATTCAGATTTCTGAGTTATCTCCATACTGTCTTCCAAGTGGCTTTACCACTTTACATCCCCACCAACAGTGGATTAGGGTACCTTTTCTCCACATTCTCGCCAGCATTTGTCGTTTGTTGATTTCTGTATGAAAGCCATTCTAACTGGGGTGAGGTGAAACCTCATTATGGTTTTGATTTGCATTTTCCTGACAGCTAGAGATCCTGAGCATTTTTTCATGTGTCTGTTGGCCATTTGGATTTCCTCTTTTGAAAAATGCCTTTTTAAGTCCTATGCCCATTTCTTCACTGGGTTGTTTGTTTTGTTATTGTGGGATTTCTTCATGTCTTTATTTATTCTGGTTATTATTCCTTTATCAGTTACATAGTTTGCAAATAATTTCTCCCATTCTGTCCTCTTCATTTTCCTGTTTCTTTTGCAGAACAGAAGCTTCTCAATTTGAGGTAATCCCATGATTTAATTTTGACTTTTATTGTTTGTGCCTCTGGAGTCTTTTCCAAGAACTCTTTGCCTGTGCCAATGTCTTGCAGGGTTTCCTCAATGTTCTCTAATAATTTGATGGTGTTGGCTCATAGGTTTAGGTCTTTAATCCATTTTCAGTGGATTTTTGTGTAAGGTGTAAGGTATGCATGGATCACAGCATCTCTACTTGCCTTATTAAGATGGTGCTTCCATGGCTGGCACTGTGGTGTAGTAGGTAAAGCCACTGCCTACAGTGCCAGCATCTCATATGGATGCCAGTTCAAGTCCCAGCTGCTCCACTTTCAATCCAACTCTCTGCTATGGCCTGGAAAAGCAGTGGAAGATGGCTCAAATGAGTGGGCCCCTACACCCACGTGGGAGACCTGGAAGAAGCTCCTAGCTCCTGGCTCCTGGATCCTGGCTCCTGGCTTCAGATCAGTACAGTTCTGGCCATTGCAGCCATAGGGAGTGAACCAGCAGATGGAAGACTTCTCTCTCTGCCTCTCCTTCTCTCTGTGTGTGTAACTCTTACTTTCAAACAAATAAATAAATCTTAAAAAAAGGAAAAGTGGCACTTCTTCCCTGCTAGTCACTCTTGTTGGAGAGGATGGGAAGAAAGCAATGTTCTCTCCCTTCACTTGGTTAGGTGGGCACTCTGCCCCCTGCTAGAGCTCCAGGCCAGACTCGAAGTCAGTAGAGTCCACAAGATTCTCCCTCAGGCAACATCAACAGTGACACAGACAGCTGCAGGTTCCTCTACCTCACCCCAAGAAGATGGCATCTCCAGCAGGAGTCACTGGTGGTGTGCAACTCACTATTGTGTTATTGTACTGTCCCCACTGCTCCAGTGTCTCTCTTCTTTCTTTTTTTTTTTTATAAGATTTACTTATTTATTTGAAAGTTAGAGTTACACAAAGAGAGGATAGCCAGAGAGAGAGAGGTCTTCCATCTTCTGGTTCACTCCCCAGTTGGCCGCAATGGCCAGTTGCACTGATCTGAAGCCAGGAGCCAGGAGCTTCTTCCGTGTCTCCCACATGGGTACAAGAGTCCAAGGAGTTGGGTAATCCTCTACTGCTTTCCCAGGCCATAGAAGAGAGCTGGATTGGAAATGGAGCAGCCGGGACTTGAACCAGCACATATATATGGGATGTGGCACTGCAGGTGGCAGCTTTACCTGCAATGCCACAGTGCCAGCCCCCTCTCTTCTTTCTTTAGAATTTCCACTGCAAAATTATCCCCAACTGTCAGCTGGGAACGCAGTCCCTACCCTTTTCTTCTGTTATCTTCCCATGATCAAAATCAGCATGTCCTTCCCCTTCTCAGCCATCATGGATTTCTTGGTTTCAATTCTTAAATCCCACAAGACTGCTTCTAACTTATCTTCCCCTTTCCCATTCCACCAACCACAAATGAGTGCATATAACAAAATAGAGTCCAATAAATCCTTGTGCACTGTCATGTTGAGTGTAGTTGAATGAATCAATCACTAAACAATCAACGGATAGAATTAATGACTGTCCCACACTCTATAAAAAGCTTACCATCCTACTCAGAACCACATTAACAAGTCCTTTCCCTCCTCACTGTGACCAGTCTATGTTTGTCTTAACAGAATGAATTTTGCTTGGGGTGGCCTTTGGCACAACAGCTAACACATTCCTTGGAATGCCCCATCTCATATCAGAGTTTCTGGGTTCAAGTCCTGGCTCAGCTTTTGATTCAGCTTCCTGCTAACAGGCATTCTGGGAGGAAAAAGGTGGTGGATGAGGTACTTGGGTCCTCCCACTCACATGTGAGAGCCTGACTGAGTCCACAATGCCTGGCTTCACCTGCCCAGCCATGACTGTTGTGGGCATTTGGAGAGTGAACTAGGCACGAAGATATCTTTTGCTCTCTCTCTCTCCTTTTTTTTTTTTTTTTTTTTTTTTTTTTTTTTTTTTTTGACAGGCAGAGTGGGCAGTAGAGGGAGACAGAGAGAAAGGTCTTCCTTTTGCCATTGGTTCACCCTCCAATGGCCGCCGCGGTAGGCGGGCCGATGGCAGGAGCCAGGTGCTTCTCCTGGTCTCCCATGGGGTGCCGGGCCCAAGCACTTGGGCCATCCTCCACTGCACTCCCTGGCCACAGCAGAGAGCTGGCCTGGAAGAGGGGCAACCGGGACAGGATCGGTGCCCCGACCAGGACTAGAACCCGGTGTGCCGGTGCCGCAAGGCGGAGGATTAGCCTGTTAAGCCAGGGCGCCGGCCCTCTCTCTCCCTTTCAAACAGAAAGAAAGCATTTTAAAATGCTTGCCAAAAATGATTACCTTTGCTTTCACTCAACCCACATTTGCACCAATATTCTACCTCTTCTTTACAGGAAAACTGAATTGGCAATGAAAAATTTTCCTGTTACACATATATGCATAGGAACAGAGAAAAGAAACATATGAGATATGTGTACCAGTGGTTGAGGAGGAGGAGGAGAAAGAGAAGGGAACCATAAGGAGAGGGAGAATGAAAAGGGAGGACAAATGAATGAATGAATGTGAGGTCATTATTTTAGAGGCAAACTGGTGGGGAGTCACAGATTGATGCAGAAACTGTTACCTCTGGTGTAAAGATAAGGAAAGAGAAGCTACCAAAGCTTTTTATTTGTAAAGATTGTACTTATTTATTTGATAGGTAGAGTTACAGACAGAGAGGGGAAGAGACAGAGAGAATGGTCTTCCATCTGCTGGTTCACACCCCAAATATCTGCAATGGCCAGAGCTGGACCAATCTGAAGCCAGGAGCCAAGAGCTTCTTCTGGGTCTCCCACGTGGATGGCAGGGGCCCAAGCACTTGGCCCATCTTCCACTGCTTTCCCAGATCATAGCAGAGAGCTAAATCAGAAGAGAAGCAGCCAGGACATGAACTGGCGCCCATATGAAATGCTAGCACCGAAGGTAGAGGCTTAGCCTACTACACCACAGCGCCAGCCCCTTACCAAAACTTCAAACTCCAGCACTTTCCCTAGCATCTTTCCCTGGAAGTGAAATTAGGGTGAAAGAGAAATAATACAGAATGACAGTAAAAAATAAGAATGTGAATAGGAGAGGGAGGAAGAAGAGGGGTGGAAGTGTGGGTGAGATGGCAGGTATGGTGGGAAGAATGTTCCTAAAGTTGTACTTATGAAATGCATGAAGTTTTGTATTCCTTAAATATAAGTTTCCGGAGGAAAAGAAAAGAAAGACACAAGCCCAGCATGTATACAATGTAACCTTGAGAAAGCAGTTAGGATGATCCTAGTTTGATTTGTATCTCATTCCTGGCTTTGCCCCTGCCCAGATGGGCAATGTTTTGGCCTACTGAGGGCCTGAAAACTACACATAGAGATAAATTCAAAGTAGGACAAACACATTGCATATGATGTTGAGGATTATTAATAACTACATTCATTGCCAAATCTCATTTTAAAATCCTGAAGTATTTTCACTTGCTGTATATTTTGATCCTCATAATGACTTCAGAATTTAGATACACTATATATTTTTATCCTCATTAAGGACATGAAAAATATGAGACTGAGAAAAGGACAATGACTTTTCAAAACTAATACAATCCGTCACAGTAGTTAAATTAATATTTCATCATAACTAATAGAGAGGATTTCAAATGCTTGCAACAAAGAAATGATAAATGTCGCCAGTAACAAACTACCAACTACCGTGAAATGATCATTAAACATTGTATACATGTGTCAAAATGTCACATTCTACCTCATAATTATGAATAATTACTGTCAATGAAAAATAAAAATTTTTTAAATGAAAAGAATAAAAATAATAAAAAGGTATGTTCTCAGACTACAATGGAAGGAATTTAGCAAACAGAGAAAACAAAAAACATGACCAAACTCTTAAGGATATGAAAATTAACCAAAGTACTGCTGAATCACCAATGGGCCAAAGAAGAAACCACAAAGAAAATCGGAAAATATTTTGGCCTCAAATAAAAGAAAATACACATCAAAAATTATGACACTGGGGCCAGTGCCATGGCACAGAGATTTAAAACCCCAGCCTAGGGGCCAGCACTGTGGTACAGCAGGTTAATGCCCTGGCTTGAAGCACCGGCATCCCATATGGGTGCCAGTTCTAGTCCCGGCTGCTCCTCTTTCAATCCAGCTCTCTGCTATGGCCTGGGAAAGCAGTAGAAGAAGGCCCAACTCCTTGCGCCCCTGAACCCATGTGGGAGACCTGGAAGAAGCTCCTGGCTCTTGGCTTCAGATCGGCACAGCTACAGCCGTTGCAGCCATCTGGGGAGTGAACCATTGGACGGCAGACCTCTGTCTCTCTCTCTCTGCCTCTCCTCTCTCTGTGTAACTCTGACTTTCAAATAGATAAATAAATCTTTATTTTTTTTAATAAATAAATCTTACCAAAAAAAAAAAAAAAAACTCAGCCTGCAGTGCCAGCATCCCATAGGCACTGGTTAAATCCTGGCTGCTTCTCTTCTGATCAAGCTCTCTGCTATGGCCTGGAAAAGTAGTAGAAGTTAGCCCAAGTCCTTGGGATCCTGCACCCACATGGGGGACCCAGAAGAAGCTTCTGGCTCCTGGCTTCGGATCAGTTCAGCTCTGGTCATTGCAATCATTTTGGGAGTGAACCAGCAGAATGGAAGTCCTCTCTCTCTCTCTCTCTCTCTCTCTCTCTCTCTCTCTCTCTCTGGTTTTATCTTTTGGGTAACTCTGTCTTTCTTCAAAACAAAATTATTTGATTTTGTGTGACACAAGTCTCACATGGAGGTTTATAACACTGAAGGCTTATATAGAAAATTCAAACTAAAAGCCTAATATGTGTTGAAAGCATTTTTTGTTGTTTAAAGCATTTAAAGGCAAATCAACCACCTATACAACATGGGGTAAAGATTATCAGCAAACAATGCAGATGCTGAAGAACTAAATTAATATACAAATAACATCGTAAATTTATGACAATCTGCCTGGAGTTAATACCAATGTAGCTTGAATTGTACATGAATATCATGTCTTTGTTCAGTTTTTATCTGCATCCCTATTATTGTAACAGTGTATATAATTATATATTGCATTGCTATTAAAATAAACTAATACAACCAAGAAGGCTAATAGTATAAAATCAATAACCTGATAGCCCACACATTAACTTGGAAACAGCCTGCCCATGTGTCTCTGCCCAGCAGTGTAGTAGATGAGCGTCCACGAAATTACTGAGTTTAGAGTAGCAAGAACCTCATCATTGCTCTCTTCAAAGCATCCTTAAGCTCTCTGTTCCTCACGCTGTAGACCAAAGGGTTCAGCAATGGGGTAATGAATGTGTAGACCACAGACACTACCTGGCCCCTCTCAGGAGAGTAGCTGGAACTGGGGCACAAGTAGATGAGGCTTCCACATCCATACTGGAGAAGGACCACAGTCAGGTGGGAGGAGCAAGTGGAGAAGGCCTTGTGCCTCCCCTCTGCAGAACGGATCTTCAGGATGGCAGCCACAATGAAGACGTAGGACAGAGTGATGAGCAGGAAGGGGATGGTGAGGACGATGACGCTGACCACAAACAGAGTGGCCTCATGGACCCGCGTGTCAGCACAGGCCAGTCTCATGACAGGGAGGACATCACAGTAGAACATGCTGATTTCCTTGCTGCTGCAGAAGGGGAGCTGGAAGATGAGCACAGTCAGCTGCATGGCCAAGATGAACCCCAGCAACAGAGACCCCAGAGCCAGCCGGACACACAGCCTCCAGCTCATGATGAGGCTATAATGCAAAGGGTGACAGATGGCCACAAACCGGTCATAGGCCATGACAGCCAGCAGAATGCAGTCAGCGCTGCCCAGGAAGATGAAGAAGAACATTTGGGCTCCACAGCCAGGCAGGGAGATGAGGGTGCTCTCTGCAGCCAGGACGCTGGCCAGGGTCAGGGGAGCAATGGTGGAAGAATAGAAGGTCTCCAGTGCCGCCAGGTTTGCCAGGAAGAAATACATGGGGGTGTGGAGACTACGACTGACCCAGATGGTGAGGAAAATGGATACATTGCCACTGATGCTGACCAGGTACATAGCCAGGAAGGCCACAAAAATCAACAGCTGTACCTCAGGAAGTTTGGAGAAGGGGCGGAAGTGGAAGTGGATGGGTCCAGTTTGGTTGGTATCCTCCGTGTGTTCCATGCATTAGGCCTGCTAATGGCACAGGTGCTGCCCCTGAGGATAGACAAACAGCAGGAAGAGAGGCTGCTGCTGCTGCACGATTATTCAACTCCTGGCCTCACCCTTCCTTCATCTCCTTAGTATCTTTACCTCCAATCTGAATTCAGCAACTCATTTCTACAACTACGTTTCTGTTCTGTCACCCAGAACATCATCATGGAAATATTTTTATTGTTTAAATATACACAACACAATATTTTTCATTTTAACGTTTTGCTCAGTGGCATTAACTACATTCGCAATGTGGTGGAACTATTATCATCTCTACATTTCTTACTTTCATCAACAAAACTTTAGGAACCATGATATAACAATTCCCCATTATGCATTTCTCCCACCTCCTAACCACCTCTATTACGCTTTGTTATTACCAATTTGCCTATCCTAGGTACCTCATATAAATGGAATCATATCTGTCCTTCTGTGACTGTCTTATTTCACTAAACATAATATTTTTGAAGGTTTGTCCATGTTGTAAAATACATCAAAATTGCATTAATTTTATTGCTGAACAATCATCATATGTATGCATATATATATATACAGATGCTGCATTTTGTTTATATTCATCTTTTCGTGAACAATGAATTGTTTTCACTAATTGGCATTGTGACTTACAGAGCATGAACACTGGTGTACAAACACATCTTTGAGTCAGCACTGTAATCTTCTACCAAAGTATGCCATGCCCAAATCACAAACCCCTCTATTTCCTTATCTCTGCAGCAGAAACCCAGTAGAATTATCAAACTCAGGAGAGTCCTCAGGTCTCTGAGTCAGCTCTTCCATCTAGTCCTCACCAAGACAAGCACAAATTTCCCTGGTCCCTCAAACCTTGTCCTCTGGTACCTTTTCCCTCATTGACAGTAAATGACCCAGATTCAAACATCACAGAAAAAGAAAGTAATAGGTGCTACTTAAAAGCCACCTAGCAGCCGGCACTGTGGCTCATTAAGCTAATCCTCCACCTGGGGCGCTGGCACACAGGGTTCTAGTCCCAGTTGGGGTGCCAGATTCTGTCCCGGTTGCTCCTCTTCCAGGCCAGCTCTCTGCTGTGGCCCGGGAGTGCAGAGGAGGATGGCCCAAGCCTGCACCTGCATGGGACACCAGGAGGAAGCACCTGGTTTCTGGCTTTGGATCAGCGCGGTGCACCAGCCAGAGCGGCCATATGGGAGTGAACCAACAGAAAAAGGAAGACCTCTGTCTCTCTCTCTCTCACTGTCCACGCTGCCTATCAGAAAAAAAAAAAAGCCACTTAGCACTATTCTCTGGACACATACCATTCTCTCTCTACCTGTGTATCCAAATCACACTCCCATATGCCCCTGTAGACAAGTCTGCTCTGCTGTGCAGTTAATGTGGTCTCAGCTTCCTCATGTTTTGTCTGGGATCTTGCTCCATAACTTATTTCCTCATTCTCCACCTTCTATTCCCTCTCCCCTGAATACAGCAACTTTATCTCTCTTGGTAAAAAGAAGCTCCCTTCAGTCTTCTGTCATCTTCTAACATCTCCCCACATTCTTCTCGTGAGAGCCACTTCCTATTCTTTCCTCAGCACACTCAATCAGGTGCCCATCATATCCCTTTACTCCCTGAGACCTCTCTAATGAAAGTCATCAATGGCTTCCAACCTGCTGAATGCAATAAATAATTCTAACACAATTTACGTTCCCTTTGAAGCTCTTGGCTATTCCCTTTGTTTGCAATTCCTCACCCATGGTCTCTGTGATATTATTCTATCCATGCTTTCCTCCTACCACTCTGGAAAGTCTATTCCCGCCACATGTATAGACTGCTCTTCCTCCTGGTGAGTCATAAGGAGAAGGGTTGGTAGGTATCCTTCAGATGCCCCCTACATCCACCCCCTAGCTTGTTCTGCCCCGTGAGCAACTCGTTGCTAAAGACAGCACCAGAAAGGCTTTTTGACCTGGTAGCTTCTGGTTGGGCTTAGCAAAAGAGAGGCAGAGGGAGAAGAATGAAAAGCACCAGAAAGAAAGGAAGTACATTTTTATCCCACACACACACCACTTCCTCCTCCCTTTACTGCCATGGTTCTAGACCCACAGCTCTGGTTGAGCAGCCCAGCTCCCATGGTTCCAGGTTTTGCTGGACTCCAGTCACATTGTCTCTGCACCTTCTCACATCAGGCACAAGTATGAAAAGAGCTTAACACAATTGCTAGTACTTGAGTTCCATGCCATCCCTTGTACATCCCTAAATTCTACCCTCACCTTTGTAAATGATCCCAACAATACCTGCCTGTTCACAAGGAATAACATGCAGGTGATTTAATGAGTGATTTTTGAAAGTATAAGGCAAAAAAAAAAAATCTAGTTCATTTTAGTATAATTTCTTCATGAAATTTTCTTTCCATTGAATATAATCAGTAGGAATGAATTTAAAGACTTTATAAGGTAAACAAACAACAACAACAAAAAAACATATTCCAGATATACGCACACACACACAAACATCACCACCCATATCTCCTGACACTTGGCCTTGCTCCAATGAGTAAGCCCTTGTCTTGGTCAGTTTGGGATGCTGTTTAAAAATTCCATAGCCTGGGGGACTTAAACAAGGCACATTTATCGCTCACAGTTCTGGAGGCAGGGACACACAAGTTCAGGTTGCTGCAGACTTGGCTCTTGTCCAAAACTGCCAATTGTTACCTCCTCATTATATCCTCACAAGGAAAAGAGAGGAAGTTATGGTGTCTTTTTCTCTTCTTCTGATGGAAAAATTCACCCTCAGGAGGTTACCCAAACCAAATTACCTCCCATTGGCCAAATGTCATTACTTTGGGGAATTATAGCTGCAACATGTAAATTGGGGTTGGGTGGGAGAATACACATTTAACTCACAACACTCACAGACCACAACAGAAGTGAGAAAGCACTTTGCACTTTGCATTCTAAGTTAAAACCAAACCAGCAGAGTCATCAAAAAAAATGTATTTTTGCTCACTTTTGCCATGCTAATGTCTCAAAATATGTCATGACCTTTCTCAATACAAGGACTGTGTTGTTTTCCATCATACAGAGTAACACAAACTTAGTATTCCTGCTTATCTACAGTTTTTTCTCAAATATGCGCTGTGTTTTTGTGTCCAGCATATCTGACTCCCTGCCCACATTGCTAGTAAACTTTTTCTTCCCCTTTCTGGCTGCTGCTTCCTCCTTTATCATCCAGTAGTGTAGAGGTGTTTGGCATAGCCGTGTACAGGTAAGAGGATTAGAATATGGGTGGCATCATGGCAGGCAACTTTCCCTTGAGTCATTTCTAACAGTATGTCGTTCCTTGGCTTTTCAATTCCTCTTCTAGGAGCAGCATCAGGAGCATACACATCCCACCTCTCTGACTAGCTGAGTAGGAAAATGCCCAGCATACCCTCTACCCAAAATATGTGTTTCTATGAATCTACAGGGAAAAGCCAGGCACTAAAAGAGAACCACTGTCTCCAACATAGACCTCATTACTCTTGTAGTGATGTGTTTACTTCTATGTTCATTTGCTGATGCTACCACCTCTATGGACTCTAAATTTCATGAAGGAAGGGACTGAATTCTGACCCTCATTAATGCCCAGGACTGAGAATAATGCCTGGTACAAGGTAATTACCCACTGATGAGAACACCAAAGATTCGTTAAGGGAGATTTACAGAATGAGTGACTCTTATTCAATACCTTCAAGGTGGAAAAGATAATCTTCATTTTTATAGTCTGATACTATTTGGGCATTTCTGACTGCTGCTATACAACTCCTTGCTTTATTAACGTTCAAATAATAAACTCCAGGTATCTTCTATCCAAGGAAATATTTACCCTGAGGAATGTTGGAATCTCACTAATGGGTTTCTTTTACCCCACAGTCCTACAGCTAAAGATTTGGTGAACAAACACAAAATGTGCCCATCCTTTTCCTTAAGGCTTTTATTCTTTTCCTCCTTGTTTTCCTCTCTCACAGGGTGCAATTAAAAAGGATGTTCATTCATTCACTAGTTTGACAAGCACTTATTGAGCATCTACTATCAATGAGGCATATGTTTAAACTGGGAACTAAGTGTAGTGGACTGTTTTCTGGGTCTCCAACACAATATGTGATATTCCCACAATGGAGTGTGGACAACTCTTTCTCACTTTGCTTAGGCCACCCAGGAAATGGTCACACTTCTAAAGACAGACTTAGCCTTCCTTAAACGTCTTCAGTAATGGAATGTCTGTTTTGAGGACTAGCGTTTTATCAGTGTCATTGGCATGAACATTATCTCCCAGAGGTTAAACAAATAGTCTAATTCATTTGGAACTCCGTACAAGGAAGCCCCCTCAAAAGTCAAGAAATTCCAAGATCAGAAGCATTCATTGGTCCATTCCCTAGGTTCAGTATCTCACAGCAGCTTCATCATCCTGATCTTCCCTTTACTCTCCTTGTCTTCTGCCTACAGAGGCTGTCAGCCACATCCTTACCTGAGGCTGAGTGAAGCCCAAGGTGAAATTCTCTTCTGAATATCTTGGGAAACATGGATCACAAACTCCAAGAAACTACTTTTCATTGAAGCAAGTATACATTTAGGAACCATTAATCCTTCTCTGCCTTCTCTTCGCAGGGGAAGAATGTGGGACTTTGGAACTTGCAGGTCAGAATCCTGGGTTCTTTCTCCACTCTCTCTTCCTCATCTCACTTCTGGAGAATTTCCTATCTTCTTTGATTCAATAAAACCCCAAGAGGCCAACTTGGCTACAATTTGACCATCCCCAGTGGGTCAATGTTGACACACAATCAGGAATTGTTTGGGGACACGATACTCTAAGCTAGTTTACTTGCTACTACACTTAGCTATATATTAATCATTGCTTAACTTTCTGTTCTTCATGTTTAACAAAATAGACACTTTTTCTTTATCAAATGAGAGGTTAATTTTGTGTAGTACCTAGACAAATTTTCAAAATCCTTCAAATCTCAGCAAGTATCCCCATTAAATGAAGTGGTATTTTGTCAGACTTGCCTTCCCCTACACTCCTCCAAAGAGGGAAAAGCACTCCATGCTCCATGCCCCATGGTGTCTTTGTGCTCACTGCAATTACAGCAGTTATCATTCTGCTTTGTTTGTTATGATCTTCTCGCTCCACCCCTACTAAACCAGGTCCTCAATGGAAATAACTAATTCTACTACGCATTGCATAGCATCTCCTGATGTAGTGCTAAGCACATAGCAGCTGTCAGATAGTCATTGACTGTAGCTATCTATCTATATGCATTGATTGTATTATTGAACATTTCTTTATTAATTAACCATATGTTATTAAAGACCCTACAACATTATTTATAAATAAAATGGTTCACACAACTGCTGATATTGGTCCTGGTAAAGAATATTATAAAATGTAGAGGATAACTTTTTCCAAAGTTTAGCTAATCGTGAAAACTTTCATGATATATGTTTTATTTCTTTTTTTGATATAATTTACTAACATTTTCTGATATTAAATGCAACCCACTCATTTTTTGTTACCTAACAATTTGTATTGCACTAGTTACACAAGGATAATTCAGGTCCATGAGGAAAACTGAATTAAAAGTAAATTTACTTTGGTGCAAAAAAATGAAATCCATGCATAATTTCTTAATAAATGCATTTTCTATGAGCTTTTGAAATGCTCTTATATATATATGATATATATCATCACTCAACTTTAAACAATTACAAAAAAACATTAAAATGTTCATTAATTTATCACCTAAAAATTTCACTTTGAATATGAGTAGCTCCCAAACTTTGAAACCATTATTGAAAAGAACATTTTCAGGGATTGCATAAGAGTGTGTGATAGGGAGAGAGACAGAAATGGAGAGAATTTTTCAAGAATTTGTAAAAGCAATCTTGAAAGAAAACCATAAAGCAATGCCTGAATAAACAATGTCTAGCCAGTTGAGAGTCTAATTCAGTATATCCTGTTCTGGAACATATTTCAGGAAAGTATCAGTAACTGGTCAAGTATCCATGCAAGACCAACTTAAATCATTTAGAGCAAAAACTGCAAGTTGCTGTCCCACTTGCTACAAAAAGACCGTGGGTGAGTTTTCAGAGGGATTGTGTTTGGTCATTTTGTTACATGCCCAGCGCTTCAGAGTGTAACACAGCATAGTAGCTTGTACACTTGGCTTGGAATAAAATTTATCTGGAATCTTCATTCTTTCCATTAGAGCCAGAGCAATAATTGTCTCTAGGTGACACCAAAGGCACTATTCACAGTATTTTAAGAATTCTTGTTGCAAAACTACTTTTAACCTTGTTTTTGGTTCTTTCATTAAATTCTGTATTTCTCACCCCCTCCCATTTCCATTCTCTCTCTCTCTCTCTCTCTCTCTCTCTCTCTCTCTCACACACACACACACACACACATATCATTCATTCCATCTTTCTACTTGCTGCATTTAATGTGCCTTTTACCGTATAGGTGCAAAGTAAATATGTTTTCAAGAGCTGTAGGGAGAAAAAATCTAGTGACTCCTTACAAGCAGCACCAGCCCATGGTCATCTTCTAGCCCTTCAACTAGAATTTGATTCCAGGGAGTCTGGAAGACAATACAGTATCCAAGGAGGCCACAAAGATATTTCAGTATCAATGCATTTTTTATTCAGGATGCTCTCTCAAAATTCCACAGTGGTTCGCTGAATACTTCTCACCAACCCTACCATTTCAACCTGGTTTTCCCAATTGCAACCACAAGCCACCATAGGCACAGTAGGCAAGTGTACTGTGTCTCTATGGCAGAGCCAGCAAATCTTATAAACAGAAGCCTTGACTAAAACCTACTTCTCCCCTTTCCAGGAAGCATAGAGATGCTCCAGCCAATGTTATGTGTTTCAAAAGTCTTTGTTTTCCTTACTGAGAGCTAAGATCAAGCATGGTGATAGGTGAATTTCACTATCAAAAATTCATTCAATTACTGAACTGTTTCTATTCTTATTTCAAGCTTTTTAGCTTCTGGGTCATATTTAACTGAAGGAAATAGAACCTTAAGATATTTCTAAAAGGATTTATGCTCATTGATTGAGTAAAAGTTTCAACTTTTTATATGTTTATATCTACAGCCTGATTTCTATTACAAAAGACTTATTTCATTCATATCTATAAGACTATTTTACCTACAGGTGGTCACAAACATAAGATGGTACAACTCACAATTTTATGAATTTATTATAATGATGCAAAAGCAGTAAGAATTCAGTAAAAAACATACTTTGAATTTTTTTATCTAAGTACTTCTTATGACTCTTCTTTTCTTTTTTAATTTTTTAGAAATCTTTTGTTTAATGAGTATAAATTGCATGAGTACATATTTAGGAATGCAGTGATTCTGCCCACCATACCTGCCCTCCTGCCCCTACTCCCTCTCCCCTTCCTCCTCCCTCTCCCATTCCCAGTCCCATTCTCCATTATGATTCATTTCTAATTAACTTTACACACAGAAGACCAACTCTATACTAGGTAAATATTTCAACCATTTGCACACATGCACACACTAAATATAAAAAAACTGTTTGAGAACAAGTTTTACAGTTGAATCTCACAGTATGACTCATTTAGGACAGAGGTCCTGCAAGGAGAATAAGTTCACAGTGACTCCTGCTATTAATTTAGTAATTAACACTCTTATATATGACATCAGTGATCACCCAAGACTCTTGCCATGAGTTGCCTGGGCTATGGAAGCCTTTTGAGACCAGTCTTCATCAGCATTTGGACAAGGCCACAGCAAAGTGGAAGTTCTCTCCTCCCTTAGGAGAAAAGTACATCATTCTTTGATGGCCCTTTCTTTCCACTGAAGTCTCATTCACAGAGATCCTTCATGTAGAACATTTTTTTGCCACACTGTTTTGGCTTTCCATGCCAGAAATGCTCTCATGGGCTTTTCAGACAGAACAGAATGACTTTAGGGCTGATTCTAAGGCAAGAGTCCTATTTAAAGTGATTATCATTCTATAAGTCTGCTGTGTGAACTGCTTCCCATGTAGGAACATTCCCTCCTTTTTATTCCTATCTATTCTTAATCCTAGACACTAGATTTTATTTATATAATCACTTTAACAGTTAGTTCTATCTATATGATTACTTTAATACTTAATTTGGTCACTTTAACACTTGAGATGGCATTTTTACCACTCAGCTTAATGGGATTTGGGATCCCATAGGAAGTTCTTAAACTACACACTTAGAAGTAAGTCTGTAAGCATATATGCAGAACTATAGAGTTTTACAGTTACAAATTTCCCCCTCCCGCTCTTCTTTTCACTCTTATTTTTTGCAAGATCTATTTTTCAATTGACTTTAACACATATAAATAATTCTATGTTAGGTAAAGAGTTCAACCAATGGTATTAGGAAAGAATAGAGAAGAGAAGAGAGGAGAGGAGAGGGGAAGGGAGGGGAGGAGAGGGGAAGGGAGGGGAGGGGAGGGGAGGGGAGGAGAAAAATAGAACTGTTCAAGTGTTCTAAGTGTCAGTTTCACTTTTTCAGGTTTCCTTTTAGGTACTCTGGTAGTTCTTACAGATCAGGGAGAACATACAGTATTTGTCCCTTTGGGACTGGCTTATTTCACTAACTATGATATTTTCTAGAATCATTCACTTTGTTGCTAATTACTGGATTTCATTTGTATAAAATACTGTGTAGTATTCCCAGGAGGACATATCCCATAATTTCTTTATCCAGTCTTCAGTTGTTGGACATTCAGATTGATTCCATGTTTTAGCTATTGTGAATTGAGCTGCAATAAACATGGGGGTGCAGATACTTCTTTTATTTGCTGATTTCATTTCCTTGAGTAAATTCCCAGGAGTGGGATGACTGGGTCATATGGTAGAACTATATTCAGATTTCTGAGGTATCTCCAAACTCTATTCCATAGTGGTTTTACCAGTTTACATTCCCACCAAGAGTGGATTAGAGTACCTTTTTCCCCACATCCTCACCACCATTTGTTGTTTGTTGATTTCTGTATGAAAGCCATTCTAACTGGGGTGAGGTGAAACCTATTGTGGTTTTGATTTGCATTTTCCTGACAACTAGAGATCCTGAACATTTTTTCATGTGTCTGTTGGCCATTTGGATTTCCTCTTTTGAAAAATTTCTGTTAAAGTCCTTTGCCCTTCTCTTAACTGGGTTTTTGTTTCGTTGTTGTGCAGTTTCTTCATGTCTTTATTTATTCTGGTTATTATTCCTTTATCAGTTACATAGTTACATAGTTTGCAAATAATTTCTCCCATTCTGTCAGTTGCCTCTTCACTTTCCTGACTGTTCCTTTTGCAGAACAGAAGCTTCTCAATTTGATGTAATCCCATTTGTTAATTTTGGCTTTGAGGCTTGTGCTTCTGGGGTCTTTTCAAAGAAGTCTTTGTCTATGCCAATGTCTTGCAGGGTTTCCCCAATGCTCTCTAATAATTTGATGGTACCAGGTGATAGGTAGGTTTAAGTCTTTAATCCATTTTCAGTGGATTTTTATGTAAAGTGAATGATAGGGATCTTGCTTCATACTTCTGCATGTGGAAATCCAGTTTTTGCAGCACCACTTGTTGAAGAGACTGTCCTTGCTCCAGGGATAGGTTTTAGCTCCTTGGTCAAATATTAGTTGGTTAGGTGTTTGGATTGGTTTCTGGCATTTCTATTCTATTCCATTGGTCTATCCATCTGTTTTTGTATCAGTATCAGGCTGGTGTTTTTTTTGTTTTTGTTTTTTTTTTGACAGGCAGAATGGACAGTGAGAGAGAGAGACAGAGAGAAAGGTCTTCCTTTTCCGTTGGTTCACCCTCCAATGGCCGCCACGGCTGGCGCGCTGCAGCCGGCGCACCGTGCTGATCCGATGGCAGGAGCCAGGTGCTTCTCCTGGTCTCCCATGGGGTGCAGGGCCCAAGGACTTGGGCCATCCTCCACTGCACTCCCTGGCCACAGCAGAGAGCTGGCCTGGAAGAGGGGCAACCGGGATAGAATCCGGCGCCCCGACCGGGACTAGAACCCGGTGTGCCGGCGCCGCAAGGCGGAGGATTAGCCTAGTGAGCCGCGGCACCGGCCAGGCTGTTTTGATTATAATTGCCCTGTAGTATGTCTTGAAATCTGGTATTGTGATACCTCCAGCTTTTTTTGTGGTATAAGATTGCTCTAGCTATTCGAGGCCTCCTGTGTTTCCTAATTAATTTCAGCATCATTTTTTCTAGATCTGAGAAGAATGACTAATATTTTAATTGGTATTGCATTGAATCTGTAAATTGCTCTAAGAAGGATGGATATTTTAATAATATTGATTCTTCCAATCCATGAACATGGAAGTTTTTTCCATTTTTTTGTGTCTTCTTTTATTTCTTTCTTTAGTATTTGATAATTCTCCTTGTAGAGAGCTTTAACTTCCTTGGTTAAGTTTATCCCTAGGTATTTGATTTTTTTTTTTTTTGTAGCTATTGTGAATGGGATTGACCTTAGTTCATTTTCAGCCTTGGTTTATCTCTGTATAAAAAGGTTGTTTTCTGTGTATTGATTTTATATTCTGCTACTTTGCCAAACTCTTCTTTTTTTTTTTTTTTTTTTTTTGACAGGCAGAGTGGACAGTGAGAGAGAGACAGAGAGAAAGGTCTTCCTTTTGCCGTTGGTTCACCCTCCAATGGCCGCCGCGGTAGCGCGCTGCGGCCGGCGCACCGCGCTGTTCCGATGGCAGGAGCCAGGTGCTTCTCCTGGTCTCCCATGGGGTGCAGAGCCCAAGCACTTGGGCCATCCTCCACTGCACTCCCTGGCCACAGCAGAGAGCTGGCCTGGAAGAGGGGCAACCAGGACAGGATCGGTGCCCCGACCGGGACTAGAACCCGGTGTGCCAGCGCTGCAAGGCGGAGGATTAGCCTGGCGAAACTCTTCTAAGAGTTTCAATAGTCTCTTGGTGGAGTCTTTTGGATCCCCTGTATATAGGATCATGTGATCTGCAAATAAGGATAGTTTGACTTCCTCCTTCTCAATTTGAATCACTTTGATTTCTATTCCTTGTCTAATGGCTCTGGCTAGGACTCCAGGACTATATTGAATAGAAATGGAGAGAGTGGACATCCTTGTCGGGTTCCAGATCTCAGTGTGAATGTTTCTAACTTTTCCCCATTCAATAGGACGCTGGATTGAGTTTCATACTTTGAATTTTGAATTCTAATCATTTTGCACACAAGAAAGTATGCGATACAATACTTAATACTCTCTCACAATGCTGGGTGGTGACAGCAAGCCACAACACCCAGTCAGCCCGGTATTCACCAGGGCAAACAACCTATACTCCTCAGATACTCAATTAATAAGTTATAATATTCTGCAAGCTATGCATACCAAATTCATTTTTGATTAATGCTATTTCTACTGTATGAAGACTTTATTCATACATAACCCCATTATAAGGCAAGGAGCACTTATGGTACCACTTCCCTGGAGCTGTTTATTGATCATTTACAAAACTATTTCCCTAAAAGTGTTTCCAGAAGATTGTCTCCATTGGGTTAAATTACAGATGTAAAGAATTAAAGAGTTCACTTGGTCATATATTTCGGAAAGCCATGGCCCTACAAATATGGCTCCATTCTAGAATTTCCCAGATAATGTGCTTGTGAGTCTTCAAGAGGAAAGTGGAATCATCAATTTGCCTCCCCTTTATCCATGAAATGTTTTTCAGGTCATCTAGGGAAGAAGAGATTTGATAGTAAGCCAGCATTTCAAGAAATGCTGATCTATACTGTTCCAGAAGACTAAATGATACAATTTCTTCTGGTAACTCCCTTTCAGAAGCATTGAAGAATTCTGAGGTCTTTGTGCTCTGGAACTTGGCACTCTTGCTATCCTAGCTAGCAGCCAACTCAACAAAATAAACAAATTTTAGGAGAAGCAAAAAAAAAAAATGGATTTTTGTTTCCAGAGAGCAATGGAATCAAAAGTAAATGCAGGGGGCCAACGCTGTGGCGAAGTGGGTAAAGCTGCCGCCTGCAGTGCCAGCATCCCCTAAGGACGCTGGTTCTAGTCCTAGCTGTTCCATGTCTAATCCAGCTCTCTGGTATGGCCTGGGAAAGCAGTAAAAGATGGCCCAAGCCCTTGGGCCTCTGCACTCACATGGGAGACCTGGAAGAAGACCTTGGCTCCTGGCTTTGGATCAGCACAGCTCCAGCTGTTGCAGCCAACTAGGGAGTGGACAAGCAGACAAAAGACCTCTCTCTCTCTCTCTCTCTCTGCCTCTCCTCTCTCTATGTAACTCTGACTTTAAACTAAATAAATAAATAAGTTCCTGAAAAAAAAAAAAAAAAAAGATGGCCAAGTCCTTGGGGCCCTGCACTCGCTTGGGAGACCTGGAAGAAACTCCTCGCTCCTGGCTTCGGATCCGTGCAGCTCCAGCTGTTGCAGCCAAATGGGGAGTGAACCAGCGGATGGAAGACCTCTCTCTCTCTCTTTCTCTCTCTCTCTCTTCCTCTCCTTCTCCCTCTGTGTAACTCTTTCAATAAATAAATATTTTTTTAATGTAGATGCAGATCATTTGAGACCGGGTGCTGCCATATTCACAAAATGCTTGTCTGTCTAAACCTCACCTGGTGACCTTTCCAGCAGGCCCCACAAGGAGGCTGGTCTTAGAGAAAAAGAGAGAAGTTGTGGCTTCACAGACAAAACTTGGACACATAGGAACAACAGGAGAGAAAGAGATCTTGCAACAATTTCTGACACTTAAGTGTGTCATTTCCCCTAACTTCTAGATTTGTATATAGTTCAAACAGTAGGAAAAGCTGTTTGATTAGCAATATCCAGAAATATTCAATGTGCCTGAGAAGCAAGAACCTCTCAATCGTTTTTTTTTACAGCATCCTTGAGCTCTTCCTCATGCCACAAATCAAGGAGTTCATCTGACAGATGAACTGGCACCCAAATGGGATGCCAGCACCGCAGGCGGTGGCTTTACCTGCTAAGCCACAGCACCAGCCCCTAAATATCTAATTTTCAAAGGACTGGTGTCTGACAGATAATGAATTAGTAGACTAGTAAAGTAGAACTTATGACAGGAAGCAAGTGTCTAGGAAGGAACCAAAGATTTTCCTTTCAAAGTATATGTCTTTCAAAAGAAGACAAAATTGTAGTTTCTTATATGAATTCTGGTCATAGGTTTTGCCTTAAGGGAATGTGATAGGATTTCAAAAAGTATACAATTTTTAAAATTTTCCAAATAAGAAAATAAATTCCCAAGGAGAAGGTTCATTGTTCTTGTGGCATTCCAGTTCCCTCCTCAGAAATGCTCTTTCTGCTTCTCCGTGCACACTTTAAGACCAGGGGACCTCTCATAGCACAACTCAAACACCCTCCCTTCCCCCATCACAATTGTTTTGCTTCCTTTCACTTGACCTCCTCTGATGTCTCATAGTATTGTATTAGTTGGTTCCAGGTGTAATATGGGTTTAATTCTCTTTCCTTTTGATTTTTTTCTATTTGAGAGACAAAGAGATTCAAAGAGAGAGAGCAAATTCATAGGTAGGTTCACTCCTCAAACACCCACAGGACTGGGCCAGGTCAAAGCCAGGAGTCAGGAACTCAACTCAGGTGTCCCAAAGAGGTGGCAGGAAGACATGTACTTGAGTCATCACCAGGAAGTATATTCAGGAACTGAAGCTCAGCATCGAACCAGGTACTCGGACAGTGGATGTGGGAATCTTAACCAACACCTTTTTTTTTTTTTAAAGATTTTATTTATTTATTCAAAAGTCAGAAAGTTACACAGAGAGAAGAGAAGCAGAGAGAGAGAGGTCTTCCATCCGATGGTTCACTCCCCAATTAGCTACAACAGCCGGAGCTGCGCCAATCCGAAACCAGGAGCCAGGAACTTCTTCCAGGTCTCCCACGTGGGTGCAGGGGACCCAAGGTCTTGGGCCATCTTCTACTGCTTTCCCAGGCCATAGCAGAGAGCTGGATCGGAAGAGGAGCAGCCAGGACTAGAACCAGTGCCCATAGGGGATGCCAGCACTTCAGGCCAGGGCATTAACCTGCTGCGCCACAGCGCCGGCCCCTTAACCAACATCTTAACCAGTAAGCAAAACACCTGCTCTGATCTGAGTTCTTAAATCACACTTGACATTTTCTCCAAGGTGAGAGCTGCTTCTTACTCACATTTATACTTCCTGCAGTACTGACCACAAGTGAGCTCATAAGACATAGTCAAATTCAATAAATACTTGTTTATTGTCTTGTTGAATGTTGTTGAATGAATAAATCACTACATGGTCAATGAGTAGTTGAATTAACTTCCTCTATCCTACAAAAACATGGTAAACCATCTATGAGCCTATGCCATTGCCCTGAGACAAATGACAACCATGAATACATTTATTCTACTCAGACTTCTCATGCCATGTTAATGACACTCTCTTCTCACTGTCTAGTCAGTATTTATCTTCACAAAAGTAGCTTTGTTTTAGCTGAATCCAGATTTATACCAACATTCTCCCCTCCTACCTAGAGAGCCTCAATGAACAAAACAATTGTTCTATATTATGCATACTTAGGCAAAGGCAGAACCATGGACTATGAGGTATGCATAAGAGGGAGAGGACCCAAGGAGAGGATTCCCTGTTTTTGGTGTGCATTCTGTTCCCTCCTTCAGAAATGCTCACCTTACTTCTCCTGTATGCCCAAAGACCTGGAGATGGATCATAGCACAGAATGAGGAGAAAAAAATAAGCAAGGGTGTTTAGGGAGGGTAATGAATAAGGACAGGGACAGCATTTTAGAGGCATAGTGGTATAGCCAGAGCCTGACACGCAAGACAGACTAGCTGCAGTGTAAAGATAGGAAAATAGAAGCTATCAAAACTTTTAAACTCTAGAACTTTCCAAAACACTTTGTTCCAGAAGGGAAATTAAGATCAAAGATTAAAAAATAGATCAAAGATGAAAAATACAAAATGGCACAATCTCAACAGTTATACAATGGGGATCACGAGATAGTGGCTGAGATGGCACCAATTCAATTTGCTCTTACTCCTGTTTTTCCCTGCTTGGAAGTGTAATATTTGGGTCTACTGATAACCTAAAAATACATCTGGAGATAAATCTAAGACGGGTAACAGACTTTAAATGTGATGGTGGAGAATGAAATGACATCCACTGCTATATTTACCATTAAAAGTTGCAAAGAGTTTTCACCTAACATATGTTTTAATCCTCATAACTACCCCCAGAATTTAGATACAGCAAGAATTTTAATCCCTGTCCTGCAAATGAAGACCTGAATTTGAAAAAAAATGATTTTTTGAAAATGATGTAAGCAGGAAAAATAACAATATAAAATCAGAAAATGTTTAGTCCTTGCCTCTTTATCTTCCCAATAGCCTACTCATTTCATTCTACCCAGAGGTGTTGTAGAGGAGCACTCAGAGGAGCTCACGGAGTTTACAGCAGCAAGAACTTCATCATTGCTCTCTTCAAAGCATCCTTAAGCTCTCTGTTCCTCACGCTGTAGACTAAAGGGTTCAGCAATGGGGTAATGAATGTGTAGACCACAGACACTACCTGGCCTCTCTCAGAAGAGTAGCTGGAACTGGGACACAAGTAGATGAGACTTGTACATCCATACTGGAGAAGGACCACAATCAGGTGGGAGGAGCAAGTGGAGAAGGCCTTGTGCCTCCCCTCTGCAGAACGGATCTTCAGGATGGCAGCCACAATGAAGACGTAGGACAGAGTGATGAGCAGGAAGGGGATGGTGAGGACGATGACGCTGACCACAAACAGAGTGGCCTCATGGACCCGCGTGTCAGCACAGGCCAGTCTCATGACAGGGAGGACATCACAGTAGAACATGCTGATTTCCTTGCTGCTGCAGAAGGGGAGCTGGAAGATGAGCACAGTCAGCTGCATGGCCAAGATGAACCCCAGCAACAGAGACCCCAGAGCCAGCCGGACACACAGCCTCCAGCTCATGATGAGGCTATAATGCAAAGGGTGACAGATGGCCACAAACCGGTCATAGGCCATGACAGCCAGCAGAATGCAGTCAGCGCTGCCCAGGAAGATGAAGAAGAACATTTGGGCTCCACAGCCAGGCAGGGAGATGAGGGTGCTCTCTGCAGCCAGGACGCTGGCCAGAGTCAGGGGAGCAATGGTGGAAGAATAGAAGGTCTCCAGTGCCGCCAGGTTTGCCAGGAAGAAATACATGGGGGTGTGGAGACAACGACTGACCCAGATGGTGAGGAAAATGGACACATTGCCACTGATGCTGACCAGGTACATAGCCAGGAAGGCCACAAAAATCAACAGCTGTACCTCAGGAAGTTTGGAGAAGGGGCGGAAGTGGAAGTGGATGGGTCCAGTTTGGTTGGTATCCTCCGTGTGTTCCATGCATTAGGCCTGCTAATGGCACAGGTGCTGCCCCTGAGGATAGACAAACAGCAGGAAGAGAGGCTGCTGCTGCTGCACGATTATTCAACTCCTGGCCTCACCCTTCCTTCATCTCCTTAGTATCTTTACCTCCAATCTGAATTCAGCAACTCACATCTACTATAGCTTTTCTGTCCAAATCACCCATAAAGAGTTTACTACTGATATCTTTTTTATTGTGACAAAATACACATAAACATGCATCATATTTATCATTTTAACCATCCATGAGTATATACTTCAGTAACATTAGATATATTTACAATGTTGTGCAGTCATCACCCCTTACTGGCACACAAACATTTTTATCATTCTCAACAAAAAAATTCTGTACAGATTATGTAACTCCTAATTATCCATTCTTCCTACCTCCTAGAGATCTCTCTTTCACTCCATATCTATGAGTTTGCTCATTTTAAGTACTTCATATAAAGGGAATCATACAATATTTGTGCTTCTGTGTTTGGTTTATTTCATAAAACATGCTGGTTTGAAGGTCCATTCATGTCCATAGCATTTGTCAATATCACAATCTTTTTTTTTTTTTTGGCTGGGTAACATTCTGTTATATATGAATGTCACACTTTGTATAAACATTCATGTACTCACGTAACTTTGGATGGTTTCTACCTTCCTACTATTGTGAATAATTAGACAGTGGGTGTACAAACATAACTTCAAGTCAGCAGCAAAATTTTATACCACGATAGAGCATTCCCAGACGACAAACCCCTCTGCTTCCTTGATCGTTTGCCTGGTTGTCGAGGTTCTAATCTCTGGTTTGATTGACAAGTTGTATGATATTGAGAAACTTCTTGAACCTTTTTGCTTCAACCTTCATCTGTAACTAATAAGAAACAACTCTTAAGGTGGTTATGATAAAGATGATAATAATAGGAAACAACTCTTAAGGTGGTTGAGATCAAATGTGTCCAGCCCTTGGAAACTGACCTATAAATGTTAGCAATAATTATTAATATACTCTTTTTCCCCTTCTTCAAGACTGCACTGATACCTCCAGCTCCAGCAAATAAGCTTCCTTTAAGCTTTCTTCATGTCCTATAAAACTATACCTGTGGTCATTCTCTTCCATTAATGTTTCTCCAATGGTCACCACTCTTGGTTAGTTGAATTTCTGAAATCTCTGTTACCTTCTATAATGTCCACTGTTTCTATCCTGGGCTAAAAATGACAAAAAATAGAGTGGCATTAACCCCAAGACAGTCCACAGTCCTCTTAGTCAGCTTCTTTTTCTGGTCCACCAAAACTATTGCATGTTTCCCTGGTCTCCTCGAATCTCTTCTGCTACATCCCCACTCAGTGATGTCCTAGCCTCAATATCACAGAGAAAGTGACAAGCTACCTGGAGGAGACAACTCATCATTATTCTCACTAGCTATGGACCTATAATACATTCTCTGACTACCCATATATCAACAAAACATTCCCATATGCCTCTGCAGAAATATATCTTCCTTCTGCTATGCACAGCCGATGTTCCCAGTGGTCTCAGCCCTTCCTGCTTCCTCTGGAATCTAACTCCACAACTTATTCCCTCACTTGCCAGCATCTGCCTGTGCTCCCACAGCAGCTTCATCTCTCATGGTAAACAAGCAGCTGCCCTCAATCTTATGTCACCGTCTAATATCTCCCTATCTATGCTTTTCCCAATAGAGCTATTTCCTATTCTTTCATTAGCATAGTCAATCAGGTTCACATCATACCCATTTACTACCTGAGCCTATTTTGACCCATTAAGTCCCAAATTTCCAATTCTGCAAATATTTCAATGATGTAATGTTAATTTCAAAGTTACCATAAGTGGTATATTCATTGCTCAGTTTAAGTCTTTTTTTTTTTTCAGTTTAAGTCTTAATAGGTGTCCTATGTATTTAGGATGATGAGCATAATGGGTTTTAATGAATGTCACCAATGACTTCCAAATTGCTGAATCAAATAGATATTTTAACTTGATATTTATTGAATTTGAGACTGTTGGTTTCTACCCTTTCCTTAAAATTCCTCACCTATGATGTCAGTCATACTATTCCATCCAAACTTTCTTCCTAACTCTCTGGATACTCCATTCCCAACATTTATAGAGAGTGCTCTTCCTCTTAGTGATTTGCCAAGGGAAAGTTTTGCTGGTTATTCTCCGATTACATCTCAGATTCACTCTGCCCTACTCTACTCCACAGGACACTGGTCTCTAAGGACAGCATCAGCTAGGCTCTCTCATCCTGTGGCTTCTGAGTGGGTTTGACCAATGGAAAATACAGTCAGGAGGATAATGAAAAGCATAAAGAGACAAAAGGCATATGTTCCCCCTCCCACACACACCACACCCTCTTGTCTCTGCCACAATATTATTACTACAGTTCTGGGTAAGCAGCCCATCTTCCACTGTTTTACTGGATTCCAGGAACATCATTCCTTCATCTTGCCACTTCAGGACTAAGGACAGAACAACTTCCCACCATTGCTATCTTTTGAGTGCTGCATCGTCCCTTATAGGTACCCTTAATTCTGTACTTACTTCTGTAATTATCCCGACCTTAAACACCAGCCCACAGATACTAACACAAATTTCATCAATGATCATTTGCATGACTAAAGGGGAAAAATCTTTCTTAGCTCTTCCTCCAAGTTTCTTCCCACTACCAATGATTAGTCTGAATGATTTTCAGGACAAGTTTATCCAAAAACAATGTATTCCAGGTACACACAAATACAAACACATATACACACATACATACATGTGAATACACACCTGTAGAAGCAAAAACCTACAATTGACCTTACTCCCATGAGAAAGCACTTGTATTAATTTGGAATACTGCATTAAAATACCATAGTACGGGTGGCTTGAACTTCAGACATTTATTGCTCACAGTTCTCAGGCAGGGAAGTCCAAATACAAAGTCCTGCAGATCTGGTTCTTGTTAAGAATTCTCATTCTGGTTTGCAGGTCACTACACTGTCTCATGGCAGAAAAAGGAAACTGGGATATTTTTTTCTCTTCTTGTAGGAGCACCAACTTCTTCATAGGACTATCACCTTCATGAACTCATAGAGACCTAATTACCTGCTAAAGGTCCCACCTCCTAACACTATCATATTGGAGAATTAGAGCTGCAACATACAAATTTGGGAGGAGTACTGAGATTTGGGGTGACAGCAACATTCAGTTGTAACAGTATTTCACATACTACAGTAGGGAAAAAAACGCTTTCACCCTAAGTTATAATAAATCTAACAAGGTCACTTCCCCCAAAAAAAATATGTTTTGGCTTATTTTTGCTTTACTGATATTCAAAAATGTGTCATGACCTTTGCCAACGTGATAACCTTGTTTGAACATTGTTGTTTTCCAGCACACAATGCACACTTAGTGTCTCTGCTCATTTAGTTATTTCCTTAAATACTTGCTGGCAAGTGTCTGGTAAGTCTGATTCCTGACCAAATTGCCGGTAAAGCTTTTCTTCCCCTTTCTGAATGCTCTACCTCTGTGTTATCATATGATAGTTGCCAGAGGTGTTGCCAGAGCCATATGTGAATAGAAGAGTTAGAATATGGATGGCCTCACCTCACACAAATTTCCATCTGCATGCTTCTGAGAGTATGTTGTTCCTGAAGATTTAAATTCCTTCTCTGGGGGTGCAGCATCAGGAGCACACACTTCCCACCTCTCTCTCTAGGTGGGTGAATGAGGTTGCCCTGCACACACTTTCCCCCAAATTTGTCTCTATGAATCACACTACAGGGAAAAATCAGCCACTAGGAAGGAAACAGCTGTCTCCAACAGGGACCCTCATCACTCTTGTAGTGTTGTGTCTACTTTTGGGTTCACTTGTTTATGGCTGTCCCCTCCACAGACTTTGAACTCCACAAGGGAAGGGACTGATTGCGTTCTAACCCTCACTAATGCCCAGGACTGAGAACGGTGCCTAGTACTATGTAATTACACACTGATGTGAACACTGAAGATTTATTGAGGGAGATTTACAGAACCAATGTCTCCTACTCAGTATTTTAAAATAGAAAAGACACTCTTCAGTGTAGTACTCAGATACTATGGGTACATATCCTTTTTGAAGAAAATAATAATTTTGTAGAAGAATTTTAAAATGTTATATGCATCAAATGTGCTCTGACACTCAAAAAAAGAACCTAAGGAAACAGTTTGGAATATGGGGTCAAATGCATAAAGGTATATGCAGCATGATTTAGTTTTCAAAAAGGAAATAAAGCAAATACTTCATGAAAGGTGCCATTCTAGTCACTTTTGGAATATTCATTTGGGGGCCAGCACTGTGGCACAATGGGTTAATGCCCTGGCCTGAAGTGCTGGCATCCCTATGGGTGCCAGTTCAAGACCTGGCTGCTCCACTTCTGATCCAGCTCTCTGCTATGGCCTGGGAAAGCAGTAGAAGATGGCCCAAGACCTTGGGTCCCCTGCACCCACGTGGGAGACCTAGAAGAAGCTCCTGGCTCCTGGCTTCAGATCGGCACAGATCCAGCCGTTGGGGCCAATTAGGGAATGAACCATCAGATGGAAGACCTCTCTCTCTCTCTCTGCCTCTCCTCTCTCTGTGTAATTCTGATTTTCAAATAAATAAATAAATCTTTTAAAAAAAAAGGAATATTCATTTGATCATCTATTAGATTTTCATTAAGATTGTCATAATTAAGAGGTATAATTAAGAGGTACAATGAGGTGTTTATAATATACAAGGGTTTTTTAATTTATTTTTTAAGGAATACAAATTTTATAAGTACAACTTTAGGAATATATAATATACAAGGTTTGATGAAAGCAATTCTGTCTTCAAACTGAAAAAGAAACTATAAACACATAATTTTGATCTTGAGAAAAATAGAATATTGCCATTTTTGTGCTTTTCTCTTTTTTGAATTTTCTGTAAAGAATGTGTATTTACTTTACTTAATATAGAGTTGGTCTTCTGTATATAATTAAAAATGAATCTTAATGAAGAATGGGATGGGAGAGGGAGTAGGAGGTAGGACGGGAGTGGGAGAAGGAAGGCAGGTATGGGAGGAAGAACCACTATAATCCAAAAGTTGTACCGATGAAATTTATATTTATTAAATAAAAGCTTTATAAAAAGGATGCGTCTTTATCTTTTTAGTTATAAAATGGTATTGATTTTTTAAATTCCCATTTGAGAGGAAAGAAAACTGAAGTGACAAACACAGTAATTATCAGAGCCAGGATTAACATATAGATACTGCAAAACAAAGCCTGTATAACTGATGATGATACAGTGCAAGACTGGGCTATTTCTGTTTGCCTATGTCTGTTCATTTTCAGACATAGCATGCTCTTGATTATTGCTAGGCTTGTTGTGTAATTGCCCTTCCTTCCATCCTTCCCTCCTTTCCCACTTTTTCTTTATCCTTACCTCTTTTTAAAATCAACCATTTAGGTTTGGCTCACCATTCCAGTCCATTGAGACCTTGTGGAGAATTCCAATTTTTTACTCTAACAAATAACTGAGAACTCTCCACTTTCGGCTGCAAATTTGATGAACACATTTCCTTTCAACATCACATCAAATTTTCTTTAAACATCAATCAGTTTTCAAAATAATGAAAGACTCTCTATGTGACACCTATCTGGAATACTTAAATAGTAAAATGAGTAGCAGGTGTTCTGGTGCAGTATGTGAAGCTGCCACTTGGGATGCCCAGAGTATGGTTCAAGCCTCATCTATTCTGTGCTTCCAATCAACTTCCTGCTAATATGCTGAAAGGCAGCGCATGACGGTCCAAGTACTTGGGTTCCTGTCACCAATGTGGAAGGCCCAGATGAACTTCTTGGCTCCTGACTTCCACCTGGCCTAGCCTCAGCTATTGCAGGCATTTAGGAAGTAAACCAGTGGATGGAAGATTTCTCTCTCTCTATCTCTCTCTCTCTTCCTCTCTCCCTGTCCCTCTCCATCTCTCTCTCCCCCTCTCCCTCTCCCTCTCCTTCTCTCCCTCTCCTTCTCTCTCTCTCTCTCTCTCTCTCTCTGCCTCTTTATCACTCCACCTTTCAAATAAATAAATCTTTTTAAAATAAAGATATTTTAAAATGACATGAATTTCATTGTTAGTTATAAGCATATTAGTTACATTGCCAGTTATAAGCATATTGGTTACTCAAGGTTTTTTTGCCTGAGTTCTCAACACTTTCTACCACCCTCACCAAGACACACAATTCTCTTTTAGGTGAGAATACATGCCATCCCACTTGTCCATGACCACAATATGGTTCATGTTTCCATTTCTGCTAGAAAGCCCATAATTAAGTCTTAGATTCAATTGCTTAGCTTTGGATGTCATTCATCTCTATTGAACTATTATTATCTCTATTGAACTATTATTCTATTGCTTTTTACTTCATTGTAGCTAGAGATTTATTGTATTTATTCCCATATATTTTAGGACTATTCAAATCATAATAGATATGTTATCCAAATAAAAAATTATTATTTTGTGTCATCATTCAAGACACTGATGAGTGAATGAGAAATATCCCCACTCTCAATTTCTGGGTTTTCTCCTGTCCTCAGGTCTTCTCAAAAGGATACAAGTGACAATATGTGAGATTTCACTGTATTCCCTTCTATTGTCTTCTTTATTCTTCTTTGGCTGCTGCAAAATTCCTTGGTAGTTAATAGACACTTCCAGGTTTCTTTTTATCTTGGAAATATATACCCTCAGGAATGTTGCATGCTGTACTTCTTCTGCATCCTAACACATGGTAAACATCCACATAGGGGCTAGTATTGTGGTAAAGGGGGTAAAGCCACTGTCTGCAATGCCGGTATCACATATAGGTACTGGTTTGTGTCCAGATGCTCCACTTCTGATCCAGCTCCCTGGTAATGGTCTGGGAAAAGCAGCAGAGGATGACCCACATGCTTGGAATCTGCTATCCACATGGGAGACCTGGAAAAAGCTCCTGGCTCCTGGCTTTGGCCTGGCCCAGCCCTGGCAGGTGTAACCATCTGGAGAGTGAATTGGTGGATGGAAGGCCTCTCTGTGTGTCTCTCCCTCTCTCTCTCTGTAACTCCAACGTTCAAATATGTAATAAATAGATCTCTAAAAAAAATACATCCACATGTGAATGGGATGGGAGAGGGAGCAGGGCATGGGAGGGTTGCAGGTGGGAAGGAGATTATGGGGGGGAAAGTCACTGTAATCCAAAAGCTGTACTTTGGAAATTTATGTTTATTAAATAAAAGTTTAAAAAAATACATCCACAGAGAGTGCTTTTTCTTTTCAAAAAGACCTTTGCTGCATTTCTCCTTTACTTTTCCTCCCTCACAGGGTGCTGATAGAGCTGTTTGTGAATGAGCTCATTTGACAAGTATTTATTGAGCTTCTAATATCAGCTAGAATGAGGTGTGTAATTTGAAAATTGGGTAGATTATACTATAATTTCTGAATCTCCCAACAAAGTATGTAACCCTCATACAAGGGAGAGTGAGCAACTGTTTCTCACCACTCTTGGGCCACCTAGGAAACTGGTCATATTTCTAGGGTCAGACTTAGCCTTCCTCACTCATCCTCGGTAGTGGAACATGTCCTTTGAAGACTAATTTGTTATCAGTATCATTGGTGTGAATGTTAGCTCCCAGAGCTTAAACTAATAGTCCAATTCAACTGCAACTCCACACCAGCAACCCCCTCACAGGGTCAAGAAATCCCAAGGTCAGCAGCATTCATTGGTCCATGGTCTGGATCCCACAGCAGTTTCATCAGCCTGATCTTCCCTTTACTGTCCTTGCCTTCTGCCTACAGAGGCTCACAGCCTTACCTGAGGTTGAGTGACGCCCAAGGTAAAATCCTCTTCTGAATATCTTGGGAAACATGGAGAAGAAGCTTTAAGAAAGCAACTTTCATTTAGAAACCATTAATCCTTCCTTGCTACTTCTCTAAAGGGGAAGAACATGGGACTTTGAAATTCACCAAATCAGAATAGTGGATTCTCTCTCAACTCCCACTCCTTCACATCTCATTTTTGGAGAATCCTCTACCTCCTTTGGCTCAATAAAACCCCAAGAGCCCAACTTGGCTTCAACTTGACCATCCCCTGCGGGTCAATGTTGGCACACAAACAGGAATTGTTTGGGGACATGATACTCTAAACTAGTTTAATTGCTACTCCACTTAGCTGTATTTTAATCATTGCTTAACTTTGTTATCTTCAAGTTTAGGAAGACAGACAGTTTTAACTTACCCAAGAAGAGATTTGTGTACCTAGATAAATTCTCATAATCCTTCTTATTTTAGCCAAGTAACATCTGTAAAATAATGCCATATTCTGATGCACTCACCTTCTCCCACACTCCTTAAAATCACTCCATGCTCAATGCCCCGCGGTGGCTTTGTATCTGTGCCAATTACAGCAGTTATCTCTCTATTGTGTCTTGTTGCTCCAGCCCAACTAAAACAGGTCAGCAAAGGAAGTAGCTAAATTTACTATGCATTGCATTGCATCTTGGGTGTGTTGTCAAGCACGAAGCAGATAGCTAATAGTAATTGACTGCAGAATGTGTACCATTGTGAACTCCTTTATTCACTAATCAAATACTAAGACCCTATCACATTCCTTACAAAGGAAATTGCTGGTACTAATGCCAATAGCCACTGTGGAAGACAGTATGGAGATACCTCAGAAATCTGAATATAGACCTACCATATGACCCAGCCATCCCACTCCTGGGAATTTACCCAAGGGAAATGAAATCAGCAAATGAAAGACTTGTCTGTATCCCCATGTTTATTGTAACTAAATTTACAATAGCTAAGACATGGAATCATTCCTAATGTCTGTCAACTGAAGACTGGATAAAGAAATTATGGTATATGTACACCATGGAATACTACACAGTGGTAAAAAAAAAAACGAAATCCAGACATTTGCAACAAAATGGATGAAACTGGAAAACATCACACTTAGTGAAAGAAGCCAGTCCCAAAAGGACAAATACCATATGTTCTCCCTAACTAACAGAGCATCTAAAAGGTAATCTATAGCAGTGAAATTCACACTTGGAGATGCAATGTCTTTGTTTTGTTTTGATTTGATTTAAAAAGCAAGATTTATTAGAGTCAAAGAACTCCAGACAGAGCAGCATGGAGTAGAGCTTCCAAGAAAGGAAAAATCCCAAACGGGCTGGTGGCAGTAAGGTTTTTACGTACAATTCTGGGGATGACACTGTCAGTCAAAAGCTGGGACAAACCCAACAAAAGACCTGATTTACAATCCTTTATCCTGTCTGGCTTGCTCCTGATAAAAACAAAAAACCATCCAGAAGGGTGGGATAGGTAACTTGTTTTCACTATAAACTGTGAGCTCCAGAGGATGAAGTCACCACTCTTATTCTCATGGTAAATTTCTAAAGAAGGAGGGTGGATATTTTGTTCTTGCTAAAGTAACCTTTTGTGGGGAAGCAAGCATTCCACACCCCAAATTCCACTGGTATCCCCTTGACCACCTATTAACCTATCTGACTCTTCACACACCCACAAGAAGAATGAACCCTAACAAATGTTAGGGGGACTGGGCAGTGATTGCTCTGGCTGCTTCATACTGAAAAGGGCACCATTGGGAAAGCAGTCCAGACAGGGTTCCAGCAGGAGGTGGCGTCTCAAGTCACCAATTAAGCAAAACTATTATAAAGGAGATGCTGTAGTTTTTAAACAGATTTTTAAGACTATTTCAAAATATTTACTAACATAGATGCATTGCAAAAACCTTAGTGCTTTAATGGAGGATCAGATTCCTGTTCTATGTCAAAAAAGAATAGACTAATAGAAGACAACATTTTCTAAATAAGATAACACATCAAATTTCAATCTTAGTTACTTGCAAGCAGTGTTGAACTATTTTCATAGACAACTTATGAAAACATGTTAGCAAACCTAAATAGTTTGACTATAGAATATAAGGTGCTAAGAGTACCAAAGCTTACATTTAGACACATTTATTTCATTTGCTTTACCCAATTTATATTTATCAATTATACATAGATGACTGAAGATGCAGATATTATATCATACCTCTATCTGAATTAAGGTCAAAGTTACATTTATATAAAATTCTGCTTATTTTTATAAAATTCTATCTATAAATCAGTGACATTAAACCAGAGATTGCAAAATCCACTTAAGGGGAGGAGGGTGGCCATAACAAGCATGGATTACCCATTGCTGTTTCATCAGAAACCTGCTAAACTAAGTTGCAAAACAAGTTTGGCAAGTTACAAAGCAATATTTTTTTAAAGGCAGTGATTTTCTAGATTTAAAAGAGAGAAATTCCTTTAAACCCAATGTCCAGTTACAGCTGAACCAAATTCTCGTGCTTGAGATTGTTATTTGCCCAAGACATACTTTCATATTCTAATTGAGCCGGTGCCATGGCTTAACAGGCTAATCCTCCACCTTGCGACGCCGGCACACCGGGTTCTAGTCCCGGTTGGGGTGCCAGATTCTATCCCGGTTGCCCCTCTTCCAGTCCATCTCTCTGCTATGGCCCGGGAAGGCAGTGGAGGATGGCCCAAGTCCTTGGGCCCTGCACCCACATGGGAGACCAGGAGAAGCACCTGGCTCCTGGCTTCGGATCAGTACAATGCGCCGGCCACAGTGCACTGGCCGCAGAGGCCATTGGAGGGTAAACCAATGGCAAAGGAATACCTTTCTCTCTGTCTCTCTCTCTCTCACTATCCACTCTGCCTGTCAAAAAAAAAAGAAAGAAAGAAAGAAAGGGGAGACCTGCCAGGAGTCAGCGCCTCGGTCAGCTCTCGTTAAAAATAAAAAAAAAAATTATATTCTAATTGAATTTGAGTCTACTTTTCTTTTTATCCAAAGAACACCTTAGGCCAATAATGCCCTAGTCAACAGTCAGTTACTTGGGACTGCCTCCAAAACAAAAATTTCAGGCAGCTGCCTGACAGGTCCCAGTGAAGTAGGCAGGCATACAGGCTAAAATTGATTAGATTTGTGACCTGGAAGACCACGCCTTTGCCATGCCCCTGTGTGACTTCACGCCCTACCTGATACCCCCACCATGCCCCCATGTGACATCAGGCTCTACCTGACCGCACCTGAGCGCCCACCTGGCCACCAGCCACTCCCCTGTGGAAAATACACAAAAAGGCAGGGAGTGTCGAAAAAAGCTCTCTTGGTCTTTGCATTGCTGCTGGTGATAAGCGGTGGATAGCAGCTCAAGGTGCTTGCTGCACCTGGCTTTGGCCTGCTCTCTGAGTGGTATGGATGCTACCCTAGTTTCCAGACTTTCCCCTCTCTCCTATCTGAACTAAAGCCTTCACTTTCCTAGATACCTCTCGCACTAAATAAAAGCCTAAAACATACGATGCTGCCTCGTTTATCTGTGCCAGCATTTAGAATTCTTCTCTAAATATTGGGCAAGAACCCTCTTGGGCTTATTAATATTGGGGATTTATTAATAAGTTCGTGGTGAAATCATATGGCACCCCAAATTCCCGTAGCATATGTGGCACCCCAGATAGCACTTCTGGGGAACTTTAAAGGGCCACATTTTTTGGTGTAAATTTTAGGGGGTCATGTCTGATTTCACCAAGGGTGACTGTGGGCTAGGGGCCGATGTGCCAAGGACAAGAAGTCAAATGGAAACTGCTCACCGTTATGTCAGGTTTAATGGGAGAGGGCATCCATCAGAGCAGGTGGGCACCCCTCCAGGGATTCCTAAGGAGGAGAATTTGATAGGAGGCAGAATAGAGGGCAATGACCTGCAAGGAGGCTCCTGTAAGACTCCATGAAGAGGCAGGGTAGAGAGAGAAAAACTGGATGCCCTGTAGAGAGACAATAACCTTGTACTCCAAAACCAAAAGCCAATACTGGAAGTGATGCAATAACTTCTTTGAACAGTCTTTGTCTCAACTGTTGAGGAATAGTTTTTTGTTTTGTTTTTTTCATACTATTTGTTAAACTCTTAACTTAATGTAGGGTTAGTTTCATGTATATAAAGTTAATTGAAAATAGATCTTAGAAAAAATAAGAATGGGAATAGGAGAGGGAGGAGGAAGAGGGGTGGGAGTGTGGGTGGGAGGGTGGGTATGGTGGGAAGAATCACTATGTTCTGAAGCTGTATTTATGAAATGCATGAAGTTTGTATTCCTTAAGTAAAAGGTTATGAAGGTGGGGAACAAATGCAGATATTGATCCTAGTCAAGGATATTATACAATATATAAAAATTATTGCAACTTCAAAATTGCTAAGAGGATAGATTTCAAATGTCATCACCACAAAAAGGTATGGAATAATATATATGTTAATTAACTTGACTTAGCCATTGTATAATGTATACATATATGAAAAAGCATGTGTACTATAAATACAATTTTATATGTCAATTAAAAATAAAAAATAAATATTAATTTTCATAATCATCAGTCATCAATGAGTCACCATCACTAAGCATGTTTTACCTGTATTATTTAATTAGCTATTAGAGCACCTAAAATGAAATTTTTAGAAGTGAAATTGACATTTCAAGAAGGGATGATCTGAGCTGCCCTTCTCTTGACTGTCGAGAAAAAGTTTTGTTTTGTTTTGCTTTTTCAGTTTTTTATTCATACTATTTGTTAAATTCTTTAATATAGAGTTAATAATATGTGTATAAAGTCAACTGAAAATAGATCTCAGTAAAAAATAAGAGTGGGGATAGGAGAGGGAGGAGGAAGTTTGTAGCTCTGCATACATTCCAATGGTAGTGTTTAAAAACTTGTCATGGGATTCCAAATCCCATTAAGCTTGGTGGTAAAAATGCCATCTTAATTATTAAAGTGTTCATATTAAGAGTTAAAGTGAACACATAGATAGGATTAAGTGTTAAAGTGATCATTTAAATAGGATCAAGTACCTGGTAATAATAATAGAGTAAAAAAGGAAAGAATGTTCCAACATGGGAAGCAGTCCACACAGCAGACTCAGAATGATAAACATCCAAAACAGCACTCCGACCTCAGAATCAGCCCTTAAAGTTTCCTGGTCTGGCTGAAAAGCCCGTAAGATTGCCATGCATTTCAGGCAGGGAAAGCAAAGACACTGTGGCAAAAACTATACTACATAAAGGATCACTGTGAGTGAGACCCCAGCAGAGAGAAGAGGCCATCAAAGAAGGATGCACTTTTCTCTAAAGGGAGGAGAGAACTTCCACTTCGTTTTTGGCTTTGTCCAAATACTGATGGAATTTGTGGACTCAAAAGGCTTCCATAGCCTAGGCAGCCCATGTCAAGAGCCTCAAGTGGTCACTGATATCATATATAAGAGCGTTAATTGTTAAATTAACAATGGGAGTCACTGTGTACTAACTCCCCATGCAGGATCTCTGTCCTCAATTTTTCAGAAGAGTAAAGCACTATTCAAAGAAGAGAATTGATTTTTCCAGGTTTACACAGCTGGTTTGTAACTGATCTGGAATTTTATTTTATTTTTTTTAACTTTTATTTAGTATATATAAATTTCCAAAGTACAGTTTATGGATTACAATGGCTTTCCCCACCCCCCGATAACTTCCCTCCCACCCGCAACCCTCCCCTTTCCCGCTCCCTCTCCCCTTCCATTCACATCAAGATTCATTTTCAATTATCTTTATATACAGAAGATCAATTTAGCATATATTAAGTAAAGATTTCATCAGTTTGCCCCCACACAGAACACAAAGTGCCAAATACTGTTTGAGCACTGATCATATCATTAATTAACATTGAACTACACATTAAGGACAGAGATCCTACATGGGGAGTAAGTGCACAGTGACTCCTGTTGTTGACTTAACAAATTGACATTCTTGTTTAAGGCATCAGCAATCTCCCCAGGCTCTAGTTATGAGTTGCCAAGGCCATGGAAACCCCCTGAGCTCACCAACTTTGATCTTATTTCGACAAGGCCATAGTCAAAGTGGAATTTCTCTCCTCCCTTCAGAGAAAGGTACCTCCTTCTTTGATGGCCCATTCTTTCCACTGGGATCTCACTTGCAGAGATATTTCTTTTAGGTGGGGTGTTTTTTTTGTTTTTGTTTTTGTTTTTGTTTTTTGCCAGAGTGTCTTTGTTTCCATGCCTAAAATATTCTCATGGGCTCTTGAGCCAGATCTGAATGCCTTAAGGGCTGATTCTGAGGCCAGAGTGCTGTTTAGGACAACTGCCATCCTATGATCTGCGATTTTAAATCAGAACTTCTGAATTTATATTTCATCTTGCTTCATCAATGTGGGTGACAGGCAAGAAAAGATCATGGGTGTCGGTGGGGTTCTGCCTAACGCTGACTTAAAGCTAGATTGACATTGTTAGTTAAAACATGGAATGTTTTCTTAAATGACTATATTCTATAAACTAGTTACCCAGGAGGACTATTTCCTTCACATAGGTAATGCTGTTAGGAGTCACTCCAGCAGGCTCTATGAGTAAATAAAATCAAATTAGAATATAATAACATTTTGTGCTGTTCATATCTAATTCACCATCCATCCAGCCCTGCAGAAGATGCTTAAGAATGTGCTGCACACAGAAACACAGAAATATGGTCATCACTACTGAAGAAGGTAAAGGAAGGGAAGCTCCCAGTAAAAGTACAAAGGAAATCCAAAGTAAACAATAGGAATATTTATGGAAAAATGGCAGGGCAAAGTCATTGCTTATCAATAGTCACCTAGAATGTAAGTGGCCTTAACTCTCCAGTTAAAACACACAGAATGGATAAATGGATTAAAAAACAAAACCCATCTATTTATTGCCTACAAGAAATACATCTCACCAACAAAGATGCATGCAGACTGAAAGTGAAAGGATGGAAAAAGATATACCATGCTAACAGAAACCAAAAAAGAGCTAATGTAGTCATCCTAATATCAGACAAAATAGAGTTTAACACAAAAACTTTTAAAAGAGAACAAGGACACTTTGTAATGATTAAGATATCAATTCAACAGGAAGAGGTAACTATTATAAATGTATATGCACCTAATTACAGGGCACCTGGCTATTTAAAAGAAATGTTAAGGCATCTAAAGGGAGACATAGACTCAAATACAATAGTAATGGGGGATTTCAATACCCCCTTTCAGCAATGAACAGACCAACCAGACAGAAAATCAGTGAGGAAACAACAGAGTTAATCATCACTATAGGACCTAACATATGTCTACAGAACTGTTCATCCTACAGTTGCAGAATACACATTCTTCTCACCAGTGCATGGAACCTTCTCTAGGATTGACACATGCTAGGCAATAAAGCAAGTCTCAAAAAATTAAAAAATTGAAATACTATGCATCTTCTGAGACCACAATGCAATGAAGCTGGAAATCAGCAACTCAGGAATCTCTATAACATATGCAAACATGTGGAGACGGAACAATATTTTCCTGAATGAACAGTGTGGTCATAGAAGAAATAAAAAAATTTCTGGAAACAAATGAAGATGACAACACAACATATCAAAACTTATGGGATACAGCAAAAGCACTATTTTTTTTTTTTTGGGGGCTGGCAGAGTAGACAGTGAGAGAGAGACAAAGAGAAAGGTCTTCTTTTTCAATAGGTTCACCCTTCAGTGGCTGCTGAGGCCAGTACACTGCGGCTGGCGCACTGCGCTGATCCGAAGCCAGGAGCCAGGTGCTTCTCCTGGTCTCCTATGTGGGTGCAGGGCCCAAGGACTTGGGCCATCCTCCACTGCCTTCCCGGGCCATAGCAGAGAGCTGGCCTGGAAGAGGAGCAACCAGGACAGAATCCAGCGCCCTGACCGGAACTAGAACCCGGGATGCCAGTGCCGCAGGCAGAGGATTAGCCTATTGAGCCGTGGCGCTGGCCTAAAAGCACTATTAAGAGGAAAGTTTATAGCAGTTGGTGCCTACATCAATAAATTGGAAAGGAACCAAATAAATAAGCTATCAATGTATCTCAAGGATCCAGAAAAACAAGAACAAACCAAACCCAAAACTAGTAAGAAAAAAGAAATGATCAAAATTAGAGAAGAAATCAACAAAATGAAATCTAAAAAACAATACAAAAGATGAGCAAAATGGAGAGCTGTTTTTTTTAAATAAACAAAATTGACACACCATTGTCCCAACTTACCAAAAAAAGGAGAGAGTAGACACAAATCAATAAAATTAGAGATGAAAAAGTGAATGTAACAACAGATACCACAGAAACAAAAGGAATCATCAGAAATTACTACAAAGAAATGTATGACAACAAACTAGGAAACCTAGCAGAAACGGATAGATTCCGGGACACATACAACCTACCTAAATTGAGCAATGAAGACAAAAAAAACCTAAACAGACTCATTACCAAGACAGAAATTGAATCAGTAATAAAGACCTTCCCAACAAAGAAAAGCCCAGGACCAGATGGCTTCACTGCTGAATTCTACCAGACATTTAAAAAAGAACTAACTCCAATTCTTCTCAAGATATTCAAAACAATTGAAAGGGAGGGAATCATCCCAAAATCTTTATATGAAACCAGTATCACCTTAATTTCTAAACTTAAAAAAGACACAACAGAGAAAAAGAACTATAGACCAATTTCCCTGATGAACATAGCCGCAAAAATCCTCAACAAAATTCTGGCCAATTGAATCCAAAAAACAATAATCAGTAAGATCATTCACCCAGACCACATGGGATTTATCCCTGGTATGTAAATATGGTTCAACATTCACAAATGTGATACATCACATTAACAAATTGAAGAACAAAAACCATATGATTACCTCAATGGATGCAGAGAAAGCATTGATAAAATAGAATACACTTTCATGATGAAAACTCTAAGCAAATTGGGTATAGAAGGAACATTCCTCAACACAGTCAAAGCAACTTATGACAAACACACAGCCAGCATCCTATTGAATGGGGAAAAGTTGGAAACATTCCCACTGAGATCCGGAACCTGACAAAGATGTCCACTCTCACTATTGCTATTAAATACAGTCCTGGAAGTTTTAGTCAGTGCCATTAGGCAAGCAAAATAAATCAAAAGAGATTCAAACTGAGAAAGAGGAAGTCAAACTACCCCTATTTGCAGAAGATATAATTCTATATATAAGAGATCCAAAAGACTCCACTAAGAGACTACATAGACTCATAGAAGAGTTTATTAAAGTGTAAAATCAATACACAAAAATCAACAGCCTTTGTATACACAGACAATGCCATGGCTGAGAAAAAACTTTTTTAGTAAGCTTTTAATTAATAAATATAATTTTCATAGGTACAGCTTTTGGAATATAGAGGTTCTTCCCCCCATACCTGCCCTCCCACCCCCAAAGCATCCCACCTCTTACCCCCTCTCCCATCCCATTCTTCATTAAGATTCATTTTTAATTATCCTTATATACAGAAGATCAACTCCATACTAAGTAAAGGTTTTAACAGTTTGCACCCATATAGACACATAAAGTAAAAGTACTGTTTGAAGACAAGTTTCACTATTAATTCTCATAGTACAATTTATTAAGGGCAGAGGTACTACATGTGGAGCAAGTGCACAGTGACTCCTGTTATTGATTTAACAATTGGCACTCTTATTTATAATGTCAGTAATCACCCAAGGCTCTTGTCATGAGCTGCCAAGGCTATGGAGGCCTTCTGAGTCCACAAACTCTGTCAGCATTTAGACAGGGCCATAAGAAAAGTGGAAGTTCTCTCTTCCCTTCAAAGAAAAGTACATCCTTCTTTGATGGCTCCTTCTGATAAAGAACTTCTAAGATCAACCCCATTCACAATTGTTACCAAAAAAGATGAAATACCTTGGAATAAATTTAATCAAGCATATGGAAGATCTCAATGATGAGAATTACAAAATATTAAAGAAAGAAAAGAAGAAAATTAAAAAATGGAAAATCTTCCATGGTTAATGGATTGGAAGAATTAATATCACCAAAATGTCCATTCTTCCAAAAGCAACCTACAGATTCAATTATACCAATCAAAATACCAAAGACATTCTTCTCAGATATAGAAAAAAATGCTGCTGAAATTCATATGGCAACACATGAGACCTCGAATAGTTAAGCAATCTTATACAACAAAAACAAAGCCAAAGGCATCACAATACCAGATTTCAAAACATACTACAGGGCAGTTATAATCAAAACAGCCTGGTACTGGTACAAAAGCAGATGGATAGACAAATGGAACAGAACAGAAATGCCAGAAATCAATCCAAGCATCTACAACCAACTTATATTTGACCAAGGAGCTAAAACCAACCCCTGGAGTAAAGACAGTCTCTTCAACAAGTGGTGCTGGGAAAACTGGATTTCCACCTGCAGAAGTATGAAGCAGGACCCCTACCTTACACCTTAGACAAAAATCCACTCAAAATGGATTAAATACCTAAACCTACAACATGATACCATCAAATTATTAGAGAACATTTGGGAAACCCTGCAAGAGATTGGCACAGGCAAAGAGTTCTTGGAAAAGACCCCAGAGGCATAGGCAATCAAAGCGAAAATTAACAAATGAGATTACATCAAATTGAGAAGCTTCTGTACTGCAAAAGAAACATTCAGGAAAGTGAAGAGGCAACCGAAAAAATGGGAGAAATTATTTGCAAACAACACAACTGATAAACGATCAATAACCAGGATATATAAAGTCATCGAGAAACTCCACAACAACAAAACAAACAACCCAGTGAAGAAATGCTAAAGGACTTAAACAGAAATTTTTCAAAAGAGGAAGTCTAAATGACCCACAAACACAAGAAAAAATGTCAGGATCACTAGCCATCAGAGAAATGCAAATCAAAACCACAATGAGTTTCCATCTCACCCCAGTTAGAATGTCTTTTGTATAAAAATCAACAAAAAACAAATGCTGGAGAAGATGTAGGGAAAAAGGTACCCTAATCTACTGTTGGTGGGAATGAAAACTGGTAAACTACTACGGAAATCAGTTTGGAGATACCTCAGAAATCTGAATATAGACCTACCATATGACCTAGCCATCCCACTCTTGAGAATTTACCCAAGGGAAATGAAATTAGCAAATAAAAGAGTTATCTGCACCCACAGGGTTATTGCAGCTAAATTCACAATAGCTAAAATATGGAACCTATCAAATGCCCATCAACTGAAGATTGGATAAAGAAATTATGGGATATGTACTCTATGGAATATTACACCGCAGTAAAAAAAAAAAATGAAATCTGGTCATTTGCAACAAAATGTATGAATCTGGAAAACATACTTAGTGAAATAAGCCATTGCTAAAGAGACAAATACCATATATTCTCACTGATAACTAACAGAGCACCTTAAAGGAAATCTGTAGAAGTGAAATTGACACTTTGAGAAGCAATGACTTGAACAGCCCTTGTCTTGACTGTCAGGGAACAGGCTGGCTTTTTTTAAATGGAGAATGGGACTCAGAATGGGAGAGAGAGGATGTGGAGTGGGAATGTAGGTGAGAGGGTGGGTAAGGTGGGAAGAATCGCTATATTCCTAAAGTTGTACTTATGAAATTTGTGCTCATTAAATAAAAGGTTTCTTTGTGAAAAAAATCAACCTCCATACTATTTTCCATAAGAGCTGTACTAATTTACATTCTTATCAACAGTGTGCAAGGTTTCCTTTTTTCTATATCTTCACCAACAGTTTTGTTACCTTGTGTCATTTTGGTAATAGCCATTCTAACAGGAGTGAGATGATATTTCATTATAGTTTTGGTTTTCATTTTGGTGATGATTACTGGTGTTGAGAATATTCTCAAATATCTATTAGCCATTTGTGTGTCTTTACTTGAGAAATGTCTGTTAAAATCTAGTACCAATTTTAAAATTGAAATTTTTTTTTGCTATTGAGTTGTTTTGAGTTTCTTATATATTTTGGTTATTACCCTCTGTGATGGATAGTTTGCAAATATTTTCTCCTAATCTGCAGGTTATCTTTATACTCTCTTGATTATTTGTTTTGCCTTAAAGAAATATTTTACTTTTATGTAATTTCATTTGTCTAATTTTTCTATTGTTCTGTACCTTTGAGGTCATAGAAATTGACCAGAACAATGTCTTGGAGATTGTTCCCTATGTTCTCTTCTAGTAGTTTCACACTTTTAGGTCTTAAATTTAAGTCTTTAATCAATTTTTTATAAGCAATTTTAAGGAGTTTTTTTTTTTAATTAGGAGAGATAGCAGTCTAATTTCATTCCTCTGCAGGTGGATATTCAGCTTTTCCCAACACTTTCCACTTACTTGTGTCTTCTATTTCTTTCATCAATTATTTAGTTTTCAATGTAGAGATCTTTCACCCCCTTGCTTTACTCCTAAGTATTTTAATTTTTTATAGCTAGTATAAATGTGTTTGTTTCCTTGTTTTATTTTTCAGAGCTCATAATTTATAGAAATGCTATTATTTTGGGGCCGACGCTGTGGCGCAGTGGGTTAACACCCTGGCCTGAAGCGCCGGCATCCCATATGGGCATCGGTTCAAGACCAGGCTGTTCCACTTCCAATCTAGCTCTCTGCTATGGCCTGGGAAAGCAGTAGAAGATGGCCGAAGTACCCTGTACCCGAGTGGGAGAACCGGAAGAAGTTCCTGGCTCCTGGATTCAGATCGGCGCAGCTCTGGCCGTTGCGGCCAATTGGGGAGTGAACCATTGGATGGAAGGCCTCTCTCTCTTTGCTTCTCCTCTCTCTGTGTAACTCTGACTTTCAAATAAATAAATAAATCTTAAAAAAAGAAATGCTACTATTTTTAATATGTTGAATTTGTACCTTGTAAATTTATTAAACTCATTTCTTAGTTCTAGGAGTTTTTTGGTGAAGCCTTAAGCTTTCTATAAATAAGCTCATGTTGTCTGCAAACAGAAATAATTTAAGTTTTTCCTTTCCTGTTTGAATGACATTTTTTCTTTCCCTTGCTTAATAGTTCTGGCTAGGTCTTCTAGTACCATGTTGAATATAAATGGTGAAAGTGGGGATTTTTAGGAAAAGCTTTCAACTCTTCCTCATTCTGTATGATGTTAATGCTTTCATTGTACAATGTTCATCTTCTGTTTTTACAGTTTATAATTCAAAGTCTGTTTTGTCTGACAAGTTATTTCTGCCATATTTTGCTTATCAGTTGCATAAAATGTTTCTTTTCCATCCTTTCACTTTCAGTCTATGTGTTTCCATATGGTTGAAGTGAGTCTCTTGTTGGCTGTATAGAGCCAGGTCTTTTTTTTTTTTTTTAATCTATTCATCTACTCTAAGTCTTTTGAAATAGTAAAATTACCTTGAAAACCTCATTAATAATCTTCAGGACCTTTTGATACTAGGGATTCAAGGTGAAAACCACTAGGTGACCTCAAAAATTCCTATTAACTCTATGCTTTGGTGAATGAAACTGAACGGGAAGGGCACAGCAGCATCAACTCTAAATAATCTCTCATTTCTCCAAAGGACACTGGAAGAGAAAGTACTTGTCCAGATATGTTACATGAAGTTGAATGAAGAATTAGGATTCATCAATTTCAACAAATATTTGTTGAGAGTCTACTGTCAGGATTTGGATGGACCAACACATGACACCAAAGTAGATGATGGATTCAAACTTCTACTTTAGGGGTCGGCGCTGTGGCACAGCGGGTTAAAGCCCTGGCCTGAAGCGCTGGCATCCCATATAGGCGCCGGTTCTAGTCCCAGCTTCTCCTATTCTGATCCAGTTCTCTGCCATGGCCTGGAAAAGCAGTGGAAGATGGCCCAAGTCCTTGGCCCCTGCACCCACTTGGGAGACCTGGAAGAAGCTCCTGGTTCCTGGCTTCAGTTGGTGCAGCTCCAGCCTTTGCGGCCATCTGGGGAGTGAACCAGCGGATGGAAGGCTTCTCTGTCTCTACCTCTCTCTGTAACTCTATCTTTCAAATAAATAAAATAAATCTTTAAAAAAAATTCTACTTTAGATATATTAAATTGAAGATTCTCACTAGTGTCTCAAATGCAGGTTTCAGGTAGACAAATGTATATAGAAATTTGGAGCTCAGTGACAAAGTGAGGCTAGAGATACACATTTGAAAGTTATCAGTATATTGTTTGTATTTAAAGCCAAACAACTAAACTGAATCACCTATTCAAAAAAAAAAAAAAAAAAGTGAATAAGGGGGCCGGCGCCGTGGCTCACTTGGCTAATCCTACGCCTGCGGCGCCAGCATCCCATATGGGCGCCGGGTTCTAGTCCCGGTTGCTCTTCTTCCAGTCCAGCTCTCTGCTGTGGCCTGGGAAGGCAGTGGAGGATGGCCCAAGTGCTTGGGCCCCTGCACCCATGTGGGAGACCAGGAGGAAGCACCTGGCTCCTGGCTTCCGATAGGCGCAGCGCGCCGGCTGTAGCAACCATTTTGGGGGTGAACCAACTGAAGGAAGACCTTTCTCTCTGTCTTTCTCTCTCTCTCACTGTCTAATTCTGCCTGTAAAAAAAATTAATTAAAAAAAAGGAATAAAATACAGTACCTAGTGCCAAGACACAGCCTAAGTAAAAGTCAGGGAAATAGAAGCCAGCAAAACTAACCAAGAAGAGTATCAGAGAGATAGAAGTAAAATTAGCAGGAAATAAGTTCCCAGAAACAAAAAGAGTAGGAGATGCTGTGGAATATTTTTAAAAAATGTAATTCTGTATGTGGAAATTTTTCTGTTTAAAATCATTTCTAGATAAATCAAATAAAAACTGATCTCATCATTGAACTTGAACAAGTCACTGAAAATCCCTAGAGGAGATCTACCAGTGGAATAATCCTGATGCAATTTTAACTTTTAGATGCACTCTATTTCACCTTGTTGATTTTTGCTTCCCAAGCAGACCTCAGGCATCTCGGGGGACCAATGACTCACTAGTCAGGTTAATTATGAAAGTCATTATGTGGTGGTAATTTCGAGCCTGACAACAAGAACAACTTCAAAGGTAAGTTCCAAGTTGCAGAGGTGAAACCAACCCCAATGTTACCTTGTACAAAAATGAAAGGCAGGATGGAACATACCCACTGTCCAAGAGTTGACCTGACGTGTATCAGGTCTGATTTAAGAAACGTTTTAAAACAGTGTCCTGAATCAGTGAGATATGGGATACAGACATGGTCCCCATGCCAGCCTGGGGAACTCTTCAGGATAGAAAAGCTTTGATACCAGCTCCTGGCATCCTCAATATCTATCAAAGGATTCAAGAAAATCTCCAATAGTTCACATGGGTCAAGAAAAAGGTATGAATCTCCTCCAAGGACACAGATTTTAGATTAGAAATGAAATCTCTTTTCTGTAAGATGAACAGGGTTTGGGGGAGAGGTTAGCCAGGAACAGAAGCAAAGTATGCTGATTTTCACAGAAAGTCAAAGTCCAGTTCCTACTCAGAACCAGTGCTTTATACCATATGGCTTAAGGGGAACTGAAGACTACATACTGTGAAATCCATGCTCTTAAAACTGATGAGAGGCAGAGAGAATGGTGTGTTCAAAATGGCCAAGGGATCACACTCTAAATCAGATAAAATTAGCGCAACACTAAACAGTTCTGAAATATAGAGATGAGTATTCTCAATGGGTCATACACCTTAAAAAATCCATCACCCCAAATTTCAAATTTATGGAGGCTGAAAAATTAGACAAAATCTATTTCTATTATAAAAGGAATGACCGAGAAGCCTCTTCACATGGGAATCCCCTTTATTTATTAAAAAATAATGGTAATCACATGGAGTTTTTCAAAAGGCATAACTGTAAAATTTAAAAAAAGGGAGAAATATGCCTATGCTCCCCTAGCACATTGTCCTTTTATGACCACATTAAACTGTGACTGGTATTATTTTTATTACCACACCTCATTCAATTCTAAGCTTTCTAAGTATTGAAAACCTCTCTCTTTTTCCACACTTCTTCCTCTTTCCCCAGAAACCAAAGCTATGTCTTATAATAGAAAAGGGTCTTAATAATGTGTGTAAAGGAGATTTATTTAAATAAATACTGTTGGTTAAATGAGGGAGGAGAAAAGAAAGAGATTACAAATTAGGGTATTGGGCACTGCCTTTGTAACAATCTGAGGAATCCTGTGGCACATTTTTTTAAAGAATTATTTTTATTTATTTGAAAGACAGAGTTACAGAGAGAGGTAGAGCCAGAGAGAGAGAGAGAGAGAGAGAGGTCTTCCATCTGATGGTTCACTCCCCAAAAGACCACAATGGCCAGAGCTGAGCTGATCCGAAGCCAGGAGCCAGAAGCTTCTTCTGGATCTCCCACACGGGTGCAGGGGCCTAAGGACTTGGGCCATCTTCCACTGCTTTCCCAGGCCATAGCAGAGAGCTGGATCGAAAGAGGAGCAGCCAGGACTCAAACCAGCACCCATATGGGATGCCGGCACTGCAGGCTGGGGCTTTAACCCACTGTGCCACAGAGCCAGCTCCGGCACATCTTTTTACAATGACATTGTTTGTTAATATTGGACTATTAGAATTAAATTATTTTATCTCTTTTTGGCACCTGTCACTCAGCCTTGTACATAGTAAGGTACAGTTTATCTTACTGATAGAAATATACTTGATTCCAGACTGACCTGGGAATTAAACCCTACTCTTTCATTTACTAGCTGGACAAGATAGTTACTCTTAAGCCTCAATTTATCTAAAAAACTATGAATGTTGAAGGGATATGTTGCCTAGGACTAAAGAGCCACTTCAAGTGAAATGATACCTGTAAAATGATCAGCACAATGTGCAGATCTTAGTGAGTACTCAGTAAATTACCCATTCTTATTGCAGTTGGAGAACAACTTTGTTGAATGTCTGAATGTTTCATATGTTTTTTTGTTGTTTTTTTTTTTTTTTTTGGTGACAGGCAGAGTGGATAGTGAGAGAGAGACAGAGAGAAAAGTATTCCTTTGTGCCGTTGGTTCACCCTCCAATGGCCGCTGCGGCCGGCTCATCGCGCTGATCCAAAGCCAGGAGCCAGGTGCTTCTCCTGGTCTCCCATGCGGGTGCAGGGCCCAAGAACTTGGGCCATCCTCCACTGCCTTCCCGGGCCATAGCAGAGAGCTGGCCTGGAAGAGGGGCAACCGGGATAGAATCCAGCACCCCAACCGGGACTAGAACCCGGTGTGCTGGCGCCGCAAGGTGGAGGATAAGCCTGTTAAGCCACGGCGCCGGCCCTGAATGTTTCATATGATATACTCACAGTTCACAAGGGCTGGCATTGTGGTGCAGCAAGTTAAGTTGCCACTTGCAATGACAGCATCTCAGATGGGAGTGCCGGTTCAAATGCTGGCTGCTCCGTTTCTGATTCAACTCTCTATTAATGCACCTGGGAAAATCTTAGAAGATGACCCAAGTACTTGGACCCCTGTCACTCATGTGGTAGATCCAGATGGAGTTCTAGGACCCTGACTTTGGCCTGGCCTAGCCCTAGCCTTTTTGGCCATCTGGGGAATGAACCAGCAGATGGAAGATACCTCTCTCTTTCTCTGTCCCTACCTTTCAAGTAAGATAAATAAATATTTAGAAAATTAAATTTAAAAAATTAAAATAAAAGTATCACATTGAACAATGTAAATTTTGATTAGGCAAAAGAAAAGAGATACTGTTTCTACTTGGAATAACAGAAGTATATGAAGCAGGAAAGAAGATCTGGGTAAGAGGTTAATGAGTAGACTGTGTGGTACCCAACACTAAAAGACTAAAAGACTAAAAGAGCCAAATCCAAGTAAATTTGGAATAACTGGCTGAGGAATATGAAGGTTGACATTAAAGCAACAACAAGGCACTGAAAATTTCTGAGCACATGGATAACATAAAAATAGACGGAAGGATGATTATAGTGGGAAGAGAAGGGAAATGGGAGACTAGGTACCAATTATAACAAGAATCCAAATGAAGGATCATAAAGAATAAAACTAATTGGGACAGTGGGAAAGGACTAAAGCAACAGATATGAGAACTTTTGGAAGGTGAATTATCAACATTTAGAGATAATTAGATAAAGCAGATGAACCAGAATGAATCTACACAAGTCTCTAGTTTTTGAGATATATTATGCAGTTTATGATATAATACACAGCACATCAGTTGCACAATTATATTTATTTATTTATTTTCACTTTTTTTAGACTTTTATTTAATGAATATAAATTTCCAAAGTACAGCTTATGGATCACAATGGCTTCCCCCCCCATAACTTCCCTCCCACCCGCAACCCTCCCCTTTCCCGCTCCCTCTCCCCTTCCATTCACATCAAGATTCATTTTCAATTCTCTTTATTACAGAAGATCAGTTTAGTATATATTAAGTAAACATTTCAACAGTTTGCCCCCACATAGCAACACAAAGTGAAAAAATACTGTTGGAGTAATAGTTATAGCATTAAATAACAGTGTATAGCACATTAAAGACAGAGATCCTACATAGTATTTTTTAAAAATTGATTACTTTTGTATGCAATTTCCAATTTAACACCAGGTTTTTTTTTTTCATTTTCAATTATCTTTATATACAGAAGATCAATTCAGTATATGCTAAGATTTCATCAGTTTGCACCCACACAGAAACACAAAGTGTAAAAATACTGTTTTAGTACTAGTTATAGCATCACTTCACATTGGACAACACATTAAGGACAGATCCCACATGAGACATAAGTACACAGTGACTCCTGTTGTTGATTTAACAATTTGACACTCTTGTTTATGGCGTCAGTAATCTCCCTAGGCTCTAGTTATGAGTTGCCAAGGCTATGGAAGCCTTTAGGGTTCGCCGAATTTGATCTTATTCCAATAGGGTCATAGTCAAAGTGGAAGTTCTCTCCTCCCTTCAGAGAAAAGTACCTCCTTCTTTGATGGCCCCGTTCTTTCCACTGGGATCTCACTCACAGAGATCTTTCATTTAGGTCTTCTTTTTTTTTTTTTTTCCAGAGTGTCTTGGCTTTCCATGCCTACAATACTCTCATGGGCTCTTCAGCCAGATCTGAATGCCTTAAGGGCTGATTCTGAGGCCAGAGTGCTAATTAGGACATCTGTTCTATGAGTCTGCGGTGTATCCCGCTTCCCATGTTGGATCGTTTTTTCCCTTTATGATTCTATCAGTTAGTATTAGCAGACACTAGTCTTGTTTGTGTGATCCCTTTGACTATAAGAAACAATGACCTGATCAGCTCTTGTCCTGACTGTTGATACTTTATCCTTTTTAGTATTTTGTTGTTGTTGTTCTAGTACTAGTGGTTGAATTCTGTAATTAACACACAATTATTCTTAGGTGTTTAAATTGTAACTGAAAAGTGATCCCTGTTAAATATAAGAGTGGGAAAAAGAGAGGGAGGAGATGTACAATTTGGGACATGCTCAATCGGACTTGCCCCAAATGGTGGAGTTAGAAACATGCCAGGGGATTCCAATACAATCCCATCAAGGTGGCATGTACCAATGCCATCTCACTAGTCCAAGTGATCAATTTCAGTTCACAATTGATCACTCTGATAGGTCTAAGAGTCAAAGGGTGCACAATTATATTTAAAGCATGGTGTTTGCCCATACAAATGTCTTAAAATGTTTTATTTCAACTTTTGTGTAATGAATTAATATCCTATTTTATCATTTTGTAAATTTGAACCTTATAATTCCTTTTATCTTTAATTCTTTCAGGAAATGCTTCTTGGAAAACTTTCCATATCAAATACTGTGCTCAGCACTGGGTTTAAAACAAAGATCATCGAAATCTGTACCACTGAGTATTTTTGGCACTTAGGGACTAGGAGATGAAGGATGATGATGTGGCAAACATAAATTATGACATTTGATGTTTTAAAATGAAAGTATGCACATCATTTCTGAGGTACTCTCACACTGAATAGAGGATTTGGGACAACATCACATTAAGAGATGCGGTGTCATCTTTCCTTTTAGTAGGTCCAGTATACAACCCATGGAAGGAATAAACAAAACTACGAAGGTACAGTTCTTCTTTCGTCCATTTTCTCTTGACCCTGAGGTCCAGCTGGTGATTTTTGTGGCCTTCCTGGCGATGTACCTAACTAGCCTCAGTGGAAATGCCACAATTGCAGTCCTTGTCCAGATCAACAACTCCCTTCACACCCCCATGTACTTTTTCCTGGCTAACTTGGCAGTTCTGGAAATATTCTATACATCTTCCATTGCCCCCCTGGCCCTGGCAAACCTTCTTTCAATGGGCAAAACTCCTGTTTCCATCATTGGATGTGGCACCCAAATGTTTTTCTTTGTCTTCTTGGGTGGGGCTGACTGTGTTCTGCTTGCAGTCATGGCTTATGACCGGTTTATAGCCATTTGTTACCCTCTAAGATACACCCTCATGATGAGGTGGTCCTTGTGTGTGGAGCTGGCTGTGGGATCCCTGGTGCTGGGTTTCCTGCTGTCACTGCCCCTAACCATTTTAATCTTCAGTCTCCCATTCTGCCACAACAATGAGATCTATCACTTTTACTGCGACATGCCTGCAGTCATGCACCTGGCTTGTGCCGACACACACATTCATGAGACTGCCCTGTATGTCATAAGCTTCATTGTCCTAAGCGTCCCCCTCACGCTGATCTCCATCTCCTACATCTTCATTGTGATAGCCATTTTACGGATACAGTCAAAAGAAGGGCGTCACCGAGCCTTCTCCACCTGCTCCTCTCATATTTTGGTGGTCCTTCTGCAATACGGCTGCACCAGCTTCATTTATTTGTCCCCTAGTTCCAGCTACTCGCCTGAGATGGGACGAATGGTGTCTGTAGTCTACACTTTTATAACCCCCATTTTAAACCCCTTGATCTACAGTATGAGGAACAAAGAACTGAAAGATGCTTTAAAGAAGTCACTGAAAAAGTTCTAGATATGATGATCATATGACCCATTTAAATCAAGATACTTCATAAAGTGATATGGAATGTTATTTATAAGTATGCAGGGATGACATACATAACTAGGAATGTCCTCAGCAGATTGGACAGGTGGTCCATTATTCTGGGAGTTCAGAGGAAACAAATGTGACTTCTGAAAATAACACTATTACATAGGGCAATCTCATGCCCTGAGCATGGACGAAAAAAGGAGAATCATTATATACTGAACAGCTATTATATACTCATAAATTGGTAATAGTTCTCTCACTTAACCCATAGGAAATATCATTATCTTCATTTTCAGAAAATTAAACTAAATGTCCAAGATCAGAAAACAAGTATGTAGAAATCTAAGAACTAAACTCTTTTCACAAATGCTGCTCTCCTGTTTCTGAGCTTGCACTACCAATAGGAGTTTATATAACCTCAGGCAAGTCTCTCCATATCTATAGATTCTAATTTTCTTATTTCTGAAGTGGTGATGCTGAACTAAAAGATTCCAAAGGTTCTTTCCTAGGTCATAACATAATGTTTTAGATATTGACAAAACAGGTCTTAAGTGGCCAAAAAGCACATATATAAATAAAAGAGATTTTGCAGTAAGAAACAGGAAATGGAATATTTTTCATTTTTGTTTTTTTACCAAAATGAAAACTCATGACAATGTCCATAACTTTTAAAGAGCATCTCTATAATGGAAAGGATAATAATATAGAATATGTTATTTTATCTAATAAGTGAAAAACATACAAAAGAAAGAAATTGGGCACTGTTGAATATCATGTTCCCCAAGAATCTCTTTTTCATCATCTCAGGCAGTTATGTAGATGCTGCTTGAGCTCCCAAGGAGAGAGATATCATGAACTCATAAAAGGCCCTATTCCTTATTAACAACTCCAGCTGCTGAAGTGCTGTATCTGATTTTGAACTATAGTCTATTTACAAACAACTTTCTCCCACTGGTCCTGTTTTCAACATCCAGAGCTCTCCTCTAAATGACAGTTCTTCAAATGTATTAGGACAGACTTTGCATCTTCTGTTAAGTCTCCAATTTCTCACTCCTCTTCCAGGAGGTTATATTTTAAGCCTCTCATCATAGCAGTCACCTTCCAAAAACTAGTTTTCTCTAGTTCCATGTCCTTCTAAAAAATTTCACCAAAAACAGCTATAACACACAGGAGATATTTTGTTCTAAGGAACTGATACTTTTGAAGACCTGTGAACTTTTAATTTAAATTTAATTTAATTTAATTTTAATTAATTCATTCGATCATTTTAAATTCATAATATTGATATCAAATAAAACTTCCATCTAATTTTCATATAACTTTCAATTCTGCCAGACCATAATTTATTTTAGTAGCATAAATTAAGTACTTTCCACTTAACATTGATATATTGTATTTTATTGGTTTTGGCCAAGTAATACAAACTGTGAACATCATCTTTGGGCTTTATTTTATTCATCATAGCTTAGTATCAAGGTCAAAATTATAATCATATGTCATTTCCTTTGTCCAAATCATTAACAAAATATAAAGTAGGACAGGATGAAGTCAGAGTCTCTAATAGTCTTCTTTGAAAATTATTCAGTTAGATCCAAACCTACTCACTTAATATCAACTGTGGTAGACTATTGCAGTTATGGCCTCACTGATTTCCACCTACTCACAGCCATTCCTTTAGGTAGTCCACCCTCCCATGATTCTAGATATAGCTATATGACTCACTCTGTCCAATGGGCCATTAACAAATGTTTTATAATAATGACCTTACACTTAGAATTTGGGTACATCTTCTTTGATATTCTAAAATGTCAACAGAGCCAGGGCTAAGATGACATCCTAACAGAGATGAAGACATCCTAACAGAGAGAAGACACAGGTTGAAACTCCCAACCAACCAGCCCCAGTGTTGACTTTAACCACATTATAATTCCAGAAAAGACCAGTAGAGCACAGCCGAAAGTGTTGACCCATAGAATCAGAAGCAACTAAATGATTGCTATTTTAAGCCATTACTTTTTTAATGGTTTATTTTGTAACAATATATTATAGATAATATGATATAAATTATATTATTTTGTAACTCTAGCCATGCAATCTATAATTAATCAGTGCTCCAAGAAACCTGAGGAAACATAAAATCCTTTCATATAATCAAAATACACTACAGCACTTTCATAAATCTAACCACTTAGAGCCTTAGTCTTAAAATTAGGTGCATTTGGCATGATGTATCTTAAGTCACTTCATCTAGGCTCTTAGTAATAACCAGTCTTCTCATAATACTTACTTACTTAATATGATCCATTCCATCAACCAATTCCAGAATCCTATGAGAAATTAGCATTGAGATAGCCATTTTATTGGTTTGACTCATTAGTAGTTATGTATATATTTTGTATTTATAACTTTATCTGGATGGGAAAAGAAGCATTTCAATAGTTGTTCATGCTTTGGGAATGAAGAGTATAGCATTCGTCTTTGAATACACATGACAATGGATAGCACTTACTGGACTCAGCTCATTTGCTTTCTTTTTTTTTTAAGATTTATTTGTTTATTTAAGAGGTAGAGTTACAGAGAGACAGAAGGAGAAACAGAGAGAAAAATGGAGAAAGAGAGAGAACAATCTTCCATCCTCGGGTTTACTCTCCAAACAGCTGCAATGACCAGGGCTGGGCCAGGCCAAACCAAGAGCCAGGAGTTTCCTCTGGTTATCCTACATAGATGCAGGGACCTAAGCACTGTGACCATCTTCTGCTGCCCTCCCAGGTACAACATCAGAGAGCTGGTTCAGAAGCGGAGCAGCCAGGACTTAAACCGGCACCCATATGGGATGCCAGAGCTGCCGGCTGCGGCTTTAACTGCTGAGCCACAGTGTTGGAACCCAGATCATTAGCTTTCAAGAAATAAATTACAACTTAAGAGAGTGTTTAAGTCTTGTCTCTCATAAATTTTGTGTACTCCTTATACATTACACAAAAATCCATTCAAGATAGATCACAGACCTAAATCTACAACCCAATACCATCAAATTACTAGAGAACATTGGGGAAACTCTGTAAGACATTGGCCTAGGCAAAGACTTCTTGGATAAGACCCCAGAAGCACAGGCAATCAAAGCCAAAGTTGACAAATGAGATTACATCAAGCTGAGAAGCTCTGCACTGCAAAAGAAATACTCAGCAAAGAGGCAACAGACAGAATGGTAGAAAAATATCTGCAATCTATGCAACTGATAAAGGATTAATATCCAGAACTTATAAAGAGCTCAAAAAATTCAACAACAGCAAAACAAACAATCCAGTTAAGAAATGGGCAAAGGACTTGACATTTTTCAAGAGAGGAAATTCGAATGGCCAACAGACACTTGAAAAAAATGCTCAGAATCAGTAGCCATGAGGAAATGCAAATGAAAACCACAGTAAGGTTTCCTCTCACCTCAGTTAGCATGGCTCTTATACAGCAACCAACAAGCAACAAATGCTGATGAGGATGTGGGAGAAAAGGCACCCTAATCCACTGTTGGTGGGAGTGTAAGCTGGTGGAGCCATTGTGGAACACAATATGGAGATTCCTCAGAAATCTGAATATAGACCTGCCATATGATCCAGCCATCCCACACCTGGGAATTTACCCAAACCAAAAGAAATCAGCATATGAAACAGTTATCTGTACCGCCATGTTTACTGAAGCACAATTCACAATAGCTAAGATATGGAATCAACCCAGATATCCATCAACTGTTGACTGGTTAAAAAAATGATAGTATATATATATACTATGGAGTCTACACAATTGTTGACTGGATAAAGATATTATGGTGTATATACAGAGTACTTCTCAGCTGTAAAAAAAAAAATGAAATCCTGTCATTTTCATCAAGATGTATGCAATTGGAAACCATCATACTTTGTGAAATAAGCCAGCCCTAAAAAGATACCATATGTTTTCCCTGATCTGATCTAACAGAGTACCTAAAATGTAATGTACTGGAGTGAAATAGACATTTTGAGATCAATAATTGTTTAAGCTCTTGACTCTTCTGTTGAGGAACAGTGGGTTTTTTTCTTCATACTATTTGTTGAACTCTTTTACTTATTGTAGGGTTAACTTTGCAATCATCAAGTAAACGATCTTTTTAAAAAATTAAGAGTGGGAATGGGAGAGAAAAGAAGAAGGGTTGGAGTGTGTGTGTGTGGGGGGGAGTATCACTATGTTCCTATATCTGCATATAACTTAAAATTTAAAAAAAAATCTTGTGTGCTCCCTATATAAAATGACTGTGTTTCATACTCTTTTTTTATCTTTTGTATTCTTTATTGCTGGTCACTTTGATTGTTTTTGCGGAACTGAACAAAGCTTTCTTTGAAAATAATTTTTTTTTGTTTTTCAGATTTTTAAAATGTTACTAATAGAGGTACATTTCCCTTTAAATTATTTTTGAAACATTTATTTTTAATACTAAATTTTTTCTGGTCTTTCAATCATTCAATTCTATGAACACATAAACCTTAAGCAGACCCTCAAATAAAGATAAATTTGTAAAGCTGGGCCATTTTTTAAAAGGTTTTTACAGATTAATAAATAGTTCTCTTGATGATCACAAATATTTAAGTCTGTTTGGTAATATTCAGAAACATCACAGTAATGGTAATTTTCCCATTTAGTTTGCAGTCTTCAGTAATGACTAGAAGTTACTTGCATTGGCCGGCGCCTCTGCTCACTTGGTTAATCCTCCACCTGCGGTGCCGGCACCCCAGGTTCTAGTCCCGGTTGGGGCACCGGATTCTGTCCCAGTTGCTCCTCTTCCAGTCCAGCTCTATGCTGTGGCCCGGGAAGGCAGTGGAGGATGGCCCAAGTGCTTGGGCCCTGCACCCACGTGGGAGACCAGGAGGTAGCACCTGGCTCCTGGCTTTGGATTGACGCAGCACGCTGGCCGTAGCGACTATTTGGGGAGTGAACCAATGGAAGGAAGACCTTTCTGTCTCTCTCTCTCACTGTCTATAACTCTATCTGCTCCTGCACCTGCATGGGAGACCAGGAAGGGGCACCTGGCTCCTGGCTTTGAATCAGCGCAGCACGCCAGCCATAGCAGCCATTTGGGGGGTGAACCAACGGAAAAGGAAGACCTTTCTCTCTGTCTCTCTCTCTCTCCCACTGTCTAACTTTGCCTGTCAAAAAAAAAAAAAAAAAGCTACTTGCATAAAATTGCAAGTGAGCCACAGCACCAGCCCTCTTTCTCTCTCTCTCTCTCTTTTTTTTTTTCTTTTAAGATTATTTAATTGAAAGGCAGAGTTACAGAGTGAGGGAGAAACAGAGTGGGAGAGATTTTACATCTGCTAGTTAACTACCCAGATGGCTACAACAACCATGGCTGGGCCAGGCTGAAGCCAGGAGGCTGGAACTCCATCTGAGTCTCTCACATGGGCACAGGAACCCAAGGACTTGTGCCATCTTCTGCTGCTTTCCCAGGTGCATTATCTGAGAAATGGATCAGAAGTGAAGCAGCTGGGACTTGAACCAGCACCCATATGGGAACTTGGCATCAGTAGGCAGTGGTATAACCTGCTGCACCACAATTCCAGCCTCAGGAAAGATTTCTAAAACTTCAGTCATAGAAAATTATGAGAGGTGGGGCCGGCGCTGTGGCTCACTTGGCTAATCTTCCACCTGCGGCACCAGCATCCCATATGAACACCAGGTTCTAGTCCCGGTTGCTTCTCTTCCAGTCCAGCTCTATGCTGTGGCCTGGGAAGGTAGTGGAGGATGGCCCAAGTGCTTGGGCTCCTGCACCTGCATGGGAGACCAGGAAGGGGCACCTGGCTCCTGGCTGCGGATTGACGCAGCACGCTGGCCGTAGTGACTATTTGGGGAGTGAACCAACAGAAGGAAGACCTTTCTCTCCGTCTCTCTCTCTCACTGTCTATAACTCTATCTGTCAAATAAAAAAAAAAGAAAATTATGAGAGGGAGTAGGTGGACAGGCACACTCTGCAGTTATACCCAGAAAAAAATAAATTACCATTTTCATCTTTTATGGCATTACATTATTCAAAAGGAGAAAAAATGAAGGGGAAATTGTATTAACTAGGGAAGAGATGGAATAATCCAAAAGAGGTATGTTGGAAGGTACTGAAAAGATAAAATTAGGTGGAAAGATAGAAACAGGATCTACAGTTGAAAGAAGATACTTATGGACTACCTGGGATGTGGCTTGACGTGGTTTGACTGAGTGTCCTCTCCAAAATGCACGTTCAAACATAATCCCCATTGAGGTGGTATTAAAGACGGAGTCTTTTTTGGAATTGGCTAAGTAATGAGGGCTCTTCTTGAATACCGGAAAGCCTATAAAGGGGCTGGAGGAAAATATCTTAGATTCTTTTTGCCCTTCCACCCCTTCTGCCATGTGAGGACATGGTGTTGAATGTGCCATCCTAGTCACTTTACCAACTTCATTCATTAAAACGAGTAGAAAGAGATGATGCTTTATTTCCAGATGACAATTGTCTTCCAACGTAAAAAGGAATGAAATTTCAAATGTGTATGGTCATTTTCATACACAGAGCTTTAGAAAGATTATCATTTTTATCCACTTATCAGTAATCCCATGAAACTGAAATGTTAACACAGAGTTGACATAGACTGGGAAATGGAACATCAAGGCAGCTTTAAAAGATTTTCCCAAGGTTATCCATCTAGTGAAGGGAGAAAGTAGAAACTCAACTTTATTGTTATGATAAAGTCCAGGGTACAATGAAGGTAGCATCTGCATTCCCAAAATGATCTGTTCATGTATATTACATGGTTCTAAATATGAAGTTTCGGAGCCTAACTTGCCATCTACTTTATGAAAACTCAGATCCCATATTTTAATTGTTCCATTTCTTCTCAGGTCATGAATATCAACTCAGGCAGATAGTAAACAAATCAACCTAATGACTGTTAATAAATGCTGGCATTATGCCTTCTGTGAAAAAATTACTTATTTGTTCCAATGTCTTTTAATCAGTGGCTTTGCTATTGTTTGGCACGGATCACCTCTTGCCAAGTGACCAAATGACACCAAAGAACAAGACAATTTCCCACAGCCTATCTAGAATATGCCATGATGGTCATCAGCTTTCAGGTTTGAATCAAGAATTTGGTCTCAGAAATAATATTTTCCACTGTATAGTAAGTGTTCATTTATACATTGTTTTCACCTGTACTGGATCCTCAAAACCAGAATCTTCCCAGTTTGATACTGTAATTGTCTTCATGTAGCAACTGAAAAGTACAGCTCCATTCTGTGAGGTTGAGTGATTTGCTAAGGTCTTCTGATGACAAGCATATTGCTCTTTCCACTTGTTTAGGCCTCCTTTTCAGTAAATTAGTAATCAAGAAAAACTGAATATCCAGACTAGTAATCTGACTCTCTCTGATATTTGATTTTATATTCTACTTTAAAAATTATTATCTCCATTATAAAAGTAATCCATAATTACTATAAAGTCTTTAAATAGATAAAAGGTTTTAAAAATCATCTTCATTCACACTACCAAATAACTGTTATAACACTTTGTTAACCTACCAATTGATGCCCTGATATAGTATGTTTTTAACATAATTATAATTACAAGTATCCTTGTGCGGCCAGCGTTGTGGCATAATGTGTAAAGACATTGCCTGCAACACTGGCATCTCATAGGGGTGCCAGTTCATGTCCCGGTTGATACAGCTCTTCTGCTTGGGAAAAGCAGCAGAAGATGGCCTATGTGCTTGGGTGTCTGCCACCCACATAGGATACCCAGAAGAGGCTTCTGGCTCCTCACTCCTAGCTGAGGCCTAGCCCAGCCCTGGCCATTGTGGCCATCTGAAAAGTGAACCAGCATATGGAAGATCTCTCTCTGTCTCTCCCTTTCTCTATAGCTCTGACTTTCAAATACATAAATAACTCTTTTTTAAAAAAAATTATACAGTATCCTATTTCACTTGAATTTATATTCATTTCCTATATTATTAAAAACTTGCTGTTGGGGCCAGTGCTATGGCATAGTGGGTAAAGCCACCACCTGCAGTGCCAGCATCCCATTTGGACACCGGTTTGAGTCCCAGCTGCTCCACTTCCAATCCAGCTCTCTGCTATGGCCTGGGAAAGCAGTAGGAGATGCAAGTCTTTGGGCCCCTCTACCCATGTGGGAGACCTGAAGGAAGCTCCTGGCTCCTGGCTTTGGATCGGCACAGTATTGGCCATTGCGGCTAATTGGGAAGTGAACCAGTGGATGGAAGAGCTCTCTCTCTCTGCTTCTCCTCTCTGTAACTCTGACTTTCAAATAAATAAATAAATAAATATTTTTTAAAAAACCTTACTGTTGAAAAGATTTTTAATAATTGGTTAAGATCCTACATTTTGCCCATATAGCAACATAAATTGAAAAAAACTACCATTGGATTACTAATTATAGCATTAAATAGCAATGTACAGCACATTAAAGACAGAGAACCTACATAATTTTTTTTTCAAATTAATTAATTTTCTATGCCATTTCCATTTTAACACCAGGTTGTTTTTTTTTTTTTTTTTCATTTCCAATTCTCTTTATATACAGAAGATCACTTCAATATATAATTAGTAAAAGATCCTATCATGGGGAGCCAACACTGTGGTGTAGTGGGTAAAGCCACTGCCTGCACCACCAGCATCCCAAATGGGCACCAGTTCAATTCCTGGCTGCTCCATTTTGATCTGGCTCCCTATTAATGTGTCTAGGGAGGTAGCAGAAAATGACCCAAGCACTTGGGCCCCTGTACCCACATGGCAGATCTGAAAGAAGCTCCTGGCTCCTGGCATTGGCCTGGCTCAGGCCTGGCTGTTGCAGTCATTTAGGAGGTGAACGGGATGGAAGATTCTCTCTCTCTCTCTCTCTCTCTCTCTCTCTCTTTCTGCCTCTCTTTCTCTCTGTAACTCTGCATTTCAAATAAATAAATAAATATTTAAAAAAAGATTCCATCATGTGCTTAAGAAATTATTGTGGTCATGACTTTTTTAAAAATCACATGTGCATAGCTTTCCCTATTATCAACATCCCTCCCCAGAGTGCTTCATTTGTTAATAATCGATGAGCCTACATTGATACATTACAGAATTACAAAGAAAATTATTTTTAGTGCCATGATTTAACGTTATTTGATTCTGTGTCCGTATGCCAACTAGAGTAATCTCTCATACTACATATGAGAAGTTTGTCTAATACAAATTGGGTTCTTACTAGAGTTGAATTGGTGTTATTGAAAGTGAAAGGGACAGTCATGGGTCTCCAAGAGGCCCATTCCAGCCTTGTGATATTGAGGCTCAATCTCATTGATCAATTTCAGGTCAATACTTGCCATCATTTGGACATATTTGTGATTTGTGTTTATGTTTGTTCATTGAGCTTGCTCATTATGCTTTATCCAGTGTCACAGGCAGTGGCCTAACCCACTACGCCACAATGCCAGACCACAAACTCAGTTTCCAATGCTTTTTTGTCTTCTTGAAAGTTAATGTTGTGGCCGGCACTGTGGTATAGTGGGCTAAGCCTCTGCCTGCAACACTGGCATCCCAATTGGGTGCCAATTCGTGTCCCAGCTGCTTCTCTCTTTTTTTCTTTGAAGATTTATTTTATTTTATTTGAAAGACAAAGTTAGAGAGAGAGGTAGAGACAGAGAGAAAGGTCTTCCATCTGCTGGTTCACTCCCCAACTGGACACAATAGCTAGAGCTGCACTGATCCAAAGCCAAGAGCCAGGAACTTCTCTGGGTCTCCCACATAGGAGCAGGGGTCCAAGGACTTGGGCCATCTTCCACTGCTATCCCAGGCCATAGCAGAGAGCTGAATTGGAAGAGGAGCAGCTGGGACTAGAATCAATGCCCATTTTGGATCCTGGCACTTCAGGCCAAGGCTTTAACCCACTGCACCACAGCGCCGGCCCCAGCAGCTGCTTCTCTTCCAATCAAGCTTTCTGCTTATGACCTAGCAAGGAAATTGAAAACATTAAGCAAATTGGATATAGAAAGAACATTCCTCAACACAATCAAGGCAATTTATGACCAACCCACGGCCAGTATCTTATTGATTGGGAAAAAGTTGGAAGCATTCCCACTAAGATTCAGAACCAGACAAGGATGCCCACTCTCACCATTGCTATTCAATATTGTACTCAAAGTTTTAGCCAGAGCCGTTAGGCAAGAAAAAGAAATCAAAGGGCTACAGATTGGAAAGGATGAAATCAAACTATCTTTATTTACAGATGACATGATTCTATTTATATAGGGGATCCAAACTCCACTGAGAGACTATTAGAACTCATTAAAGAGTTTGGTAAAGTGGCAAGACATAAAATTAACAAACAAAAACTCAATAGCCTTTGTATACACAGACAATGCCACAGCTGAGAAAAAACTTCTAACATCAACCCCATTCACAATAGCTACCAAAAAAATTAAATACCTTGGAATACATTTAACCAAGGATGTCAAATATCTCTACAATTAAAGTTACAAAACATTAAAGAAAGAAATGGAAGACAAAAAAAAAGAAACATCTCCCATATTCATGAATTGGAATAATCAATATCATTAAAATGTCCATACCACCAAAAGCAGTTTACAGATTCAATGTGATCCCAATCAAAATACCAACCACATTCTTCTCAGATCTACAAAAAATGATGCTAAAATTTATTTGGAAACACAAGAGACCCTGAATACCTAAGCAATCTTATACAACAAAAACAAAGCCAGAGGCATTATAATACCAGATTTCAAGATCTACAACAGGGCAGTTATCCTCAAAACAGCCTGGTACTGGCACAAAAACAAATGTGTAGACTAATGGAACAGAATAGAAACTCCAGAAATCAATCCATGCATTTACAACCAACTTATCTTTGACAAAGGAGATGAAATCAATCCCTGGAGCAAAGTCAGTCTCTTCCACAAATGATCCTGAGAAAACTGGATCTCTGCATGCAGAAGTATGCAACAAGACTCCTACCTTACACCTTATACAAAAATACATTCCAAATGGATCAAAGACCTAAATCTACAACCCAATACCATTAAATTACTAGAAAACTTTGGGGAAACAGTCCAAGACGTTGGCATAGGCAAAACTCTTGAAAAAGATCCCAGAAGCTCAGGCAATCAAAGTCAAAATTGACAAATGGGATTACATCAAGCTGATAAGATACTACACTGCAAAAGAAACACTCAGCAAAATGAAGAGGCAATAGACAGAATGAGAGAAAATATTTGCAATCTGCATAACCAATAAAGAATTAATATCCAGAACCTATAAAGAGCTCAAGAAATTCAACAACAACAGAACAAATAATCCAGTTAAGAAATGGGCAAAAGACTTGAACAGGCATTTTTCAAGAGAGGAATTTTAAATGGCCAACAGACACTCAAAAACTGTTCAGGATCACTAGCCATCAGGGAAATGCAAATCAAAAGCACAATGAAGTTTCATCTCACCCCAGTTAGCATGGCTTTCATGCAGATATCAGCAAGCAACAAATGCTGATGAGGATGTGAGGGAAAAGGTATCCTAATCCATTCTTGGTGGGAATGTAAACTGGTGCAGCCACTGTGGAAGACAGAACCTTAGAAATCTGAATATAGACCTACCATATGACCTAGCAATTCCACTCCTGGGGATTTACCCAAAAGAAATGAAATTAGCATATGAAAGAGTTATCTGTACCCTCATGTTTATTGCAACTCAATTCACAGTAGTTAAGATATGGAATCAACCCAAATGTTCATCAACTAATGTCTGGATAAAGAAATTATGGTGTATATATACACTATGGAGTACAACTCAGCTATTAAAAAAATAAAATCCTGTCTGTTGCAACAAAATGTAAGCAACTTGAAACCATTATATTTAGTGAAATAAGCCAGTCCCCCAAAAGACAGAGATCATACATTTTCCTTGATCCAGGGTAACTAATATAATCCCTAAAATGTAATGTATTGGAGTGAAATGGAACTTTTGAGATTTGCTGATTCTTTACAACCCTTGTTTCTACTGTTGAAGAACAGTGTTTTTTTCTTCATACTCTTTGTTGAACTCTTTACTTAGTGAAGGGTTAATCTTATGAGTATCAAGTATAGTGAAAATAGATCTTTATAAAAATTAAGAGTGGGAATAGGAGAGAGAGGAGGAAGAAGGGTTGAAACATGGATGGGAGGGAGGGTCGGGTAGGAAGTACCATGTTCCTAAATCTGTGTATACGAAATACATGAAACTTGTATACCTTAAATAAAATTTTAAAATGTCATAATATCAAAGAAAAATTTTCAGAGACACATACAAATTATGTGTATTTATGGGGTATCTATCATATGATGTTTCAATACATGTATATAACATAATATTCAGTCAGGGTAAAAAATATATATTACATATAAATATATCCTCAACATTTATACATCTTTATTGTGAAAACATTAAAAATTCTACCTTTTAGCTTTTTCCAGAGAAATATACAATATGTCAACATTATCTATAGACATCCTTACTGTGCAACAGAACCCCAAAACCTCTTACTCCTATCTAATGGTAACTTAGTACTCATTAATCAACCTTTCTCCATCCCTCCCAGTCCCTTGCCCCCACAGCCTCTGGTAACTACTATTATACTTAAGGTAATAGGCATGTTTACCCGGGCTAGACATTATACAGCACATGCATATACAGAAACATCACATGGTACTCCAAAAATATGTACAAATTTAATGTGTCTACTGAAAATAAAATGTAATAGGGCTGGCGCTGTGGTACAGTACGCTAAAGTCTCTGCCTGTGGTGCTGGCATCCCATATGGGCACTGGTTCATGTCCCCACTGTCCCTCTTCCAATCCATCTGTCTGCTATGGCCTGGGAAAGCAGTGGAAGATGACCCAAGAGCTTGCGCCCCTGCACCCATGTGGGAGACCAGGAAGAAGCTCCTGGCTAAAAATCAGCCCAACTCTGGCCATTGCAACCATCTGGGGAGTGAATCAGTGGATAGAAGACCTTTCTCTCTGTCTCTCCCTCTCTCTGTAATTATTTTAAAAAAAGAAAAATGTAGGCTGGCATCACAGCTCAATAGGCTAATCCTCCGCCTGTGGCACCAGCACACCGGATTCTAGTCCCAGTCGGGGCACCGGTTCTGTCCCAGTTGCTCCTCTTCCAGTCCAGCTCTCTGCTGTGGTCCGGGAGTGCAGTGGAGGATGGCCCAAGTGCTTGGGCCCTGCACCCGCATGGGAGACCAGGAGAAGCACCTGGTTCCTGGCTTCGGATCAGCGCAGTGCGCCAGCTGCAGTGCACTGGCCGAAGTGGCCATTGGGGGGTGAACCAATGGAAAAGGAAAACCTTTCTCTCTGTTTCTCTCTCACTGTCCACTCTGCCTGTCAAAAAAAAAAAAAAAAAAAAAAAAAAAAAAAAAAAAGGAAGGAAGGAAGGAAAGAAGGAAGGAAGGAAGGGAAGAAACATGTAAATGAAAGAAAAAAAACCCTTCCATATGAAACAACATGGTTGAAGCCAGCCATGGAAACAGAAATCCTGAATAGCACCACTTATATGAAATACTCAAATAGTCAAATTCACAGAAACAAAGAACAGAATCATGGTTACCAGGACAGGAGCAACAGAGAAATGGGGAGCTGCTAATCAACAGGTATAAACTTTCATTAATGCAGGATGAATAAGCTCCAGAGATTTGCTGTACAAAATTTAGCCTATTGTTAATGATATTGTGTTTTATATCTAGAGATCCATTAAGAAGGTAAATATCATGACTTTTAAAAAAATACCCGAAATAAAGTTATTTTCATACACAAAGCAAGAAAATATCTCTGAACCATTAATTCCAGTGTTTACAAATTGGCACCTTTTTTTAGCTGTATGTAGAAATCTGTTTACAGTTGTTACTTGTGTTCTCCTTATTAGAATTAACTCAATAGAAATTCAACTTCGCTTTTTAGTCTGATGATTATGCCTCAAGTTCACACATTGTCATTTGAGAATTATTATATCATGCCCACACATATGTCCCTCTAGGTCATAACTTCATTTAATAAGGCTCAAAATAATGAATCTAGGAGGTGGATAATTATTGAGCTGAAGCCTTGGTCTCCTGACAAATTCCTTGCTCCAATGTCAATATTCAGAACTCCAGTTTCAATTTCTGGTTCCTGTCCAAGTTTTCAAACCAATTGTTTCTACTGTTTCCTGTTTTTTAATGCCAATGGCCACTAAATATTTCCTTTGCCAGTTTCATTCACTAAGATGAGTAGAAAAAGGCAATGCTCTTTGAACAACCAAGTAATAACCAATCAAATGTGCACAGTAATTTTCCTATATAAAGCTCTTCAATGAGGACCACTTTTATCTTTTAACAGCATCCCTATGAAGCTGTCATTTTAATCCACATTTGATAAAGTTTGGGAAATGATGAAGGGATTTGTTTAAAGTTCTCCAGTTACTGAGAGGAGGAAGTAGAACTTCAACTCCTATTATGATAAAGTCCAGGTCACACTGAAAGAAACAACATACAAGTTCCCAAAATAATTTGTACCTATTATATGGTTCTAAATATGAAATCCCACAATCTACTTCGCCATCTGCTTATGAAAACTCAAATCCCACATTTTAATTGGTCCATTTTCTCTCAGTAGACTTAAACACAGAACATAGTTATCAACCCAGGGAGACAGTAAGCAAATCAACCTGACAGTAAATGCTAGCATATTGCCTTCTATTGAAAATAAATTATTTTTTCCAAAGTTTTATATCGGTCATTTGCCATTTACTGCTTGTCATAGATAGAGGACCTTTCAAGATAATGATCTGATTTCCTTATTTTTGGAAAAAGAAAGAAAAAGTAAGGAGGACTCTTATACAGTCACAAGACTAGGGCTGGCATTGTGGCACAGCATGTAAACCCCTTGCTACAACTGTGGCATCTCATATAGGGTTCTTGTCCCAGCTGCTCCACTTGGACTCTAATTCCCTGTTACTGGCCTGGGGAAAGCAGTGGAAGATGGAAGATGGCTCAAGTACTTGAGCCTCTGTCACCCATGTGGGAGATCCAGAAGAAACTCCTGGCTCCTATCTTTGGCTTCCCTGGCTTCAGCTTGGACCAACCACTGCTGTTGCGCTCATTTAGGGAGTGAACCAGAAGATGGAAGATTTCTCTCTCTCTCTCTCTCTCTCTCTCTCTCTCTCTCCCTCTCCCTCTCCCTCTCTTTCTGTTACTCTGACTTCCAAATAAATAAATCGATCTTGGGCCAGCGCCGCAGCTCACTAGGCTAATCCTCCGCCTATAGCGCCGGCACCCCAGGTTCTAGTCCTAGTTGGGGCACCAGTTCTGTCCCGATTGCTCCTCTTCCAGTCCAGCTCTCTGCTGTGGTCCGGGAAGGCAGTGGAGGATGGCCCAAGTGCTTGGGCCCTGCACCCGCATGTGAGACCAGGAGGAAGCACCTGGCTCCTGGCTTCGGATTGGCGCAGCACACTGGCCGTAGCGGCCATTTGGGGGGTGAACTAAAGGAAGGAAGACTTTTCTCTCTCTCTCTCTCTCTCTCTTTCTCTCTAACTCTGCCTGTCAAAAAAAATAAAAAATAAATAAATTGATCTTGGAAAAAAAAGTCATGAGACTATTTAGTTGCAACCAAAGACCTAAAACCCAAGCCATGCAATCAGAAGTGAATAGAGCAATATGCTCAACATCAAAGGACCTTATGCATAGCCCTCAAATTATCAGAACCTAAGAGTAATTCTCGGTTCCCAAATGAGGATAGTATAATACCAAATAACAATCACCTTGGCCCTGAGAATCTCGTACATGTGAAAACATTTGATAAATAAAAATTTGTCATACAGTTGTAATGCATTATTTCTGGGGCCAAATTCCTAGCTAGATGTTGAAAGTTGATAATGATAATGACATGGTATAGATAGAAGACTATGAGAAATACCAGAGCTCATGCTAAATGAACAATGGCTCCTGGATTGGCACAGCTCTGGCCATTGCGGCCATTTGGTGAGTGAACCAGCAGACAGAAGACCTTTCTCTCTCTCTGCCTCTGCCTCTCTGTAACTCTGCCTTTCAAATAAAATAAATAAATCTTTAAAAAAGAAGAGGAGCAAAGCTGACTCCTGAATCTCTCTTGCTCCCTTCTCACCATATGACCGCTTTCTCTTCTCACACGTTCCACCATGATGGAATCTACCACACTGTGATTCAGCCAAAGGCCCTCATCAGAGCCAACAGAAGACAGCACTATCCACTTGAACCTCCAGAATTCTGAGCTAAATAAACTGATTTTCTTTAGACATTACTCAGCCTCACGTACTTCATCATGGTAAAGCAAAAGACTCATACAGTCAAAAACTATTACAACTGATATTGCAGAAATACAAATGATCACAAGAAACTACTATGAACAGTTATATGCCAACAGACTGGACGATATAAAATAAATGGATAAATTCTTAGAAACATACAACCTACCCAGACTAAATCACAAGAAAACAGAAACACTTATGTAGAGGCTGGTGTTGTGGTGTAACCAGTAAAGCCTCTGTCCGTGACTGCATCCCATATGAGTGTTGCTTCATGTCTCAGCTGCTGCACCACATCCAGCAATTAAAAATGAAATCTGGTCATTTGCAACAAAATGGATGAAAATGCAAAGCATCATACCTAGTGAAATAAGCCAATCCCAAAGGGACAAACACCATATGTTCTCCCTGACCTGTGATAACTAATAGAGCACCTAAAAGGCAATCTGTAGAAGTGAATTTAACATTTTGAGAAGCAATGACTTGAACAGACCTTGTCTTTACTGTAGAGGAACAATTTTTTTTCATACCATTTGTTGAACTCTTTACTTAACACAGAGATAATCATATGTATATAAAGTTAATTGAAAATGTTTTTAGTAAAAAGAGTAGGAATGAGAGGGAGGAGGAAGGGGGCTGAGAGAGTGGGTGGGAGGGCTGCATGTGGGAAGAATCACCATGTTCCTAAAGTTGTAATTGTGAAATGTATGAAGTTTGTAACAGTAAAACTGTATAGCTCTACATACATTCCTATGGATTTACTTCTAAGGGTACAGTTTAAAAACTTGCCATGGGACCCCAAGTCCCCTTAAGCTGGGTGGTAAAAATAGCATTTTAAGTGTTAAAGTGAGCATATGGATAGGATTGAGTTTTTAAAGTGATCATATAAATAGATTTAAGTGTTTGGTAATAATAATAGGTAGAATTAAAAAGGAGCAAACGCTCCAACATGGGAAGCACTCCATACAGCAGACTCATAGAATGACAATTGCTTTAAGTAGTACTCTGACTTCAGAATCAGCCCTTATGGCATTCTGATCTGGCTGAAAAGCTCATGAGAGTATTTCAGGCATGGAAAGCCAAGATACTGTGGCAAAAAGTGTCCTACTTGAAGGACCTCTGTGGGTGAGACCCCAGTGGAAAGAAGTGGCCATCAAAGAAGGATGTACTTTTCTCTGAAGGGAGGAGAGAACTTCTAATTTGCTTATGGCTTTGTCTAATACTAAAGGAGTCTGTGGATTCAAAAGGCTTCCATAGCCTAGTCAGCTCATGTCAAGAGCCTTGGGTGATCACTGATGTCATACATAAGAGTGTTAATTGTTAAATTAACAACAGGAGTTGCTGTGTGCTAACTTCCCATACAGGACCTTTGCCCTCAAATAGTTGTATTATAAGAGTTAATAGTAAAACTTGCTCTCAAAGATTTACTTCACTTTTGTGTATTAATGTCTCATAACCTTTAGTTATGTCGAAGTGCTTGCAAAAGCTGTGTATCATTCTTGGGTTCTTCTTCAAAGTAAATTAAATTTCTCAAAAAAATGCTTAAAAATAAATTAAACCTCAGAAAGGTTTACTTTTTTGAAAAAATGTAAAATCAGATAATTTGATGCCAATAAATATTATCAGTCATAGAATCAGGATTATTATGACTTCACAATTGATAGCCAGTAGATTATTGTTAGGTAATGTGTAAGTTCAGATGTCCAGAAGTATCAATTTAGATGGTTCTTGAAGAACAAAATAAAATCAAGGTCCAGAGCTCAATTCCCACATGGCACAAATTAATTTTGCTTTTATTCATGGCAAGAGACTTCATTAAAAAAAAAATATGTATTCATTTCAAAGAGTTACACAGAGAAAGGAAGAGACAGCTAAAGAGAGATCATCTACCTGCTGGTTCACTTCCCAGATGGCCTCATTGGCCATGGCTAAGCCAGGCCAAAATCAGGAGTCAAGAGCTTCTTCCAGATCTCCCATGTGGGTAGCAGGGACCCAAATACTTGGGCCATCTTCCACTCCTTTCTGAGGCACATTAGCAGGGAACTGGATTGGAAGTGGAACAGCTGAGTCTTGAATCAACGCCTATATGAGATGCCAGTGTGGAAGGCAGTGCCTTTACTGCTACAGACAATGCCAGCCCCAACACTTCATTTTCTTTTTTTCTAAGAAATATTTTATTTAAGGTATATAAACTTCATGCACTTCATAAATACAACTTTAGTAACATAGTGATTCTTCCCACTGTACCCACCTTCCCACCCTCCTTCCTCCCTCCCCTCCAATTCCCATTCTTATTTTTTACTAAGTGCTATTTTCTTTTTTTAAAGAATTATTTATTTATTTATTTATTTGAAAGATTTACAGAGAGGTGGAAACAGAGTGAGACAGAGAGAGAGAGAGAGTAAGAGAGAGAGAAGTCTTTCATCCACTGGTTCATTCCCCAAATGGCTGCAATGACCAGACCTGTGTCAATCTGAAGACAGGATCCAGGAGCTTTTTCCAGGTCTCCCACGTGGGTATAGGGGCTCAAGGACTTGGGCCATCTTCTGCTGCCTTCCCAGGCCATAGCAGAGAGCGGGATTGGAAGTGGAGCCGGGAATTGAACCAGCACCCATATGGGATGCTCGCATCACAGGCAGTGGTTTTACCTGCTATGCCACAGCGATGGGCCCATTCTATTTTCAATTAACTTAGTATACATATAAGATTAACTCTATACTAATTTGAGCCAAATCTCCTGCATATGTGAGCTGATAACACAAGATCAGTGGATCTTTCAACTGTATCTAGTTTGGTAAAGTAGCAGGATATAAAGTCAATACACAAAAATCAACAGCCTTTGATACACAGACAATGCTACGACTGAAAAAGAACTTCTAAGCTGAATCCCATTCTCAGCAGCTACCAAAAAAAAAAATCAAATACTTTGGAATAAATTTAACCAAGGATGTCAAAGATCTCTACAATGAGAATTACAAAACATTAAAGAAAGAAATAGAAGAAGATACCAAAAAACGGAAAAATCATCCATGTTCATGGATTGGAAGAATCAACATCATCAAAATGTCCATTCTTCTGAAAGCAATTTACAGATTCAATGAGATACCAATTAAAATACCAAAGACATTCTTCTCAGATCTAGAAAAAATATTGCTGAAATTCATCTGGAGGCACAGGAGATCTCAAATAGCTAAAGCAATCTTGTACAACAAAAACAAAGCCAAAGGCATCACAATACCAGATTTCAAAACATACTACAGGGCAGTTATAATCAAAACAGCCTGGTACTGGTACAAAAATAGATGGATAGACAAATGGAACAGAATAGAAACACCAGAAATCAATCCAAGCATCTACACCAACTTATATTTGACCAAGGAACTAAAACCATCCCTGGAGCAAGGACTGTCTCTTCAACAAATGGTGCTGGGAAAATTGGATTTGTACATGCCAAAGTATGAAGCAAGACCCCACCTTACATCTTGCACAAAAATCCACTAAATATGTATTAAAGATCTAAATCTACCAACTGACACCATCAAATTAATTGAGAACCTTGGGGAAACTCTTCAAGGCATTGGCACAAGCAAAGAATTCCTGGAAAAGACCCCAGAGGCACAGGTAGTCAAAGCCAAAATGAACAATTGGGATTACATCAAAATGAGAAGCTTCTGTATGGCAAAATAAATATTCAGGGAAGTGCAGAGGCAACCAACAGAATGGGAGAAATTACCTGGATACTATGCAACTGATAAAGGATTAATAACCAGAATCTATAAAGAGATCAAGAATCTCCACAACCACAAAACAAACAACCCAGTTAAGAAATGGGCAAAGGACTTAAACAGACATTTTTCCTTTTTTTTAAGTTTTATTTAATGAATATAAATTTCCAAAGTACAGCTTATGGATTACAATGGCTTCCCCCTCCCACAACTTCCCTCCAACCCGCAACCCTCCCCTTTCCCGCTCCCTCTCCCCTTCCATTCACATCAAGATTCATTTTCAATTATCTTTATATACAGAAGATCAATTTAGTATATATTAAGTAAAGATTTCAACAGTTTGCACCCACATAGAAACACAAAGTGAAAAATACTGTTTGAGTACTAGTTATAGCATTAAATCACAATGTGCAGCACATTAAGGACAGAGATCCTACATGAGGAGTAAGTGCACAGTGACTCCTGTTGTTGACTTAATACATTGAAACTCTTGTTTATGGCATCAGTAATCACCCTAGGCTCTTGTCATTAGTTGCCAAGGCTATGGAAGCCTTTTGAGTTCACCGACTCTGATCATATTTAGACAAGGTCATAGTCAAAGTGGAAGTTCTCTCCTCCCTTCAGAGAAAGGTACCTCCTTCTTTGATGACCTGTTCTTTCCACTGGGATCTCACTCACGGAGATCTTTCATTTAGGTCATTTTTTTTTTTCCAGAGTGTCTTGGCTTTCCATGCCTGAAATACTCTCATGGCTTTTCAGCCAGATCAGAATGCCTTAAGGGCTGATTCTGAGGCAAGAGTGCTTAAACAGACATTTTTCAAAAGAGGAAATCCAAATGGCCAACAGACACATGAAAAAATGTTCAGGATCACTAGCCATCAGGGAAATGCAAATCAAAACCACAATAAGATTTCACCTCACCCCAGTTAGAATGGCTCTCATACAGAAATCAACAAACAACAAATGCTGGAGAGGATGTGGGGGAAAAGGTACCCTAACCTACTGTTGGTGGGAATGTAAACTGGTAAAAGCCACTGTGGAAGACAGTATGCAGATACCTGAGAAATCTGAATACCATATGACCCAGCCCACTCTTGAGAATTTACCAAAAGGAAATGAAATTAGCATATAAAAGAGTTATCTGTACCCCCATGTTTATTGCAGCTAGATTCAAAATAGTTAAGACATAGTCAACCAAAATGCCCATCAACTGAAGACAGGATAAAGAAATTATGGGATATATACACCATGGAATACTACACAGCAGTTAAAAATGAAATCTGGTCATTTGCAATGAAATGGATAAAAATGCAAAGCATCATACCTAGTGAAATAAGCTAATCCGAAAGGGACAAATACCTTATGTTCTCCCTGATCTGTGAGAACTAATAGCACACCTAAAATGAAAGCTGTAGAAGTGAAATTAACACTTTGAGAAACAATGACTTGAACAGCCCTCATCTTGACTCTCAAAGTTTTTTTTTTCTTTTCTTCATACTATACGTTGAACTCTTTACTAAAATAGAGTTAATCATCTGTATATAAAGTCAATTGAAAATAGATCCCAGTAAAAAATGAGAGGGAATAAGAAGGAGGAAGTTTGTAACTGTAAAGCTGTAAAATGCCATTGTAATTGTTAAAGTGATCATATTAAGTGTTAAAATGAACATACAGATAGGAGTAAGTGTTAAAGTGTCATAAATAGCATCAAGTGCCTGGTAATAGTACACAGAATTAAAAAGGAGGGAATGTCCAAAATGAGAAGCAATCCACACAACAGACTCATAGAATGACAATCGCTTTAAGTAACACTCTGACCTCAGAATCATCCCTAAGGCATTCTGGTCTGGCTGAAAAGCCCATGAAAGCAATTAAGGCATAGAAAGCCAAGACATTGTGGCAAAAAAATATCCTACAAGAAGGATCTCTATGAGTGAGACTCCACTAGAAAGAAGGGGCTATCAAAGAAGGATTTACTTTTCTCTGAAAGGAGGAGAGAATTTCTACTTTGTTTATGGCCTTGTCTAAATACTGACAGTTTGTGGCCACAAAAGGCTTCCATATTGATGTCATAAATAAGAGTGTTAATTATTAAATGAACAGAAGTCACTGTGTACTTACCTTCCATGTAGGCCCTCTGTTAATGAGTTGTACTATGAAAATTAACTGTAAAACTTGTTCTCAAACTGTACTTTATATGTGGTGTGTGTGTATGAGTGCAAACTGTTGAAATATTTACTTAGCATTCCTTAAGCTCCTAACTATAAGAATACCCATCTCTTTCACTGGTTGTAGCACACAGATGTTCTTTGTCTTTCAGGGCAATGCTGACTGCATCTTCTTGGGAATCATGGCTTATGATCAGTTTGTAGCAATCAGATTCCTCATCATGAGATGGCAGCTCTGTGCTCAACTGGTATGGGTCCTGGTCCTTGGTTTCATTATTTTTTTTTTTTTTTGACAGAGTGGAGAGTGAGAGAGAGAGAGAGACAGAGAGAAAGGTCTTCCTTTTTGCCGTTGGTTCACCCTCCAATGGCCGCTGCGGCCAGCGCATCGTGCTGATCCGAAGCCAGGAGCCAGGTGCTTCTCCTGGTCTCCCATGCGGGTGCAGGGCCCAAGCACTTGGGCCATCCTCCACTGCCTTCCCAGGCCATAGCAGAGAGCTGGCCTGGAAGAGGGGCAACCAGGATAGAATCTGGCGCCCCAACCGGGACTAGAACCCGGTGTGCCAGCGCCGCAAGGCGGAGGATTAGCCTGTTGAGCCACGGCGCTGGCCGGTTTCATTCTATCCTTACCATTAACAGTTCTGATTTTCCATCTGCCATTTTGTGGCTACAATAGAATCACTCACCTCTATTTTGAAGTATTCCCTTTCTTGTGGTTGGCATGTGCAGACACTTGAATGCAAGGAGCCATGATCTTCATCATCAGTCTCATCATTCTTCCCATACACTTTTCCCTGATCTCCATCTCACACATCTGTATTGCATCTGCCATTTTGAGGATTCACTCAGCAGAGGGACAACACAGAGGCTTCTATACCCACTCTTCTCTTCTGACTGTGCTTTTAGTCCAATATGGCTGCTGTATTCTTATCTATCTACATCCCAGCTCCAGCCACAACCCAGAAATGGGTTGTGTGGTATCTTCTACACCTTTGTCACCCATCTTAAACCCCTTGATCTACAGCATGAGAAACAGGAAGCTGAAAGATGCACTAAACAGGGTAATGAGAAGACATTTACTGAACTAGGAAATGTGGGGATTTCTGTGCTCATAATAATGACAGAAAAGCATTCTTTAGAAAATTATAAACTCAGGGATTTGATGCTGAACCACTGAAAACTGAATTTCTTACTTCCTCATACCCAAGTTCCTCTTTCTAGCTCTAAACTGCAGTGTAAGCAACTGAAAGTAGAAATTTTATTTTAAATTAAAATAATTATATGTTTAAAATAAAATTATTTTTTAAAATATTTAATTATCATTGAGACTAAACTCCTGATGGGAATTTTTGTATGTTTTATTCACTAATCTATCCTCCCTAAAACAGTGTCTTGCTAAGGCAGACACTCAATATAGTCATTAATGAATCCATTCCACTGAGGTCTAAAAATTTTGTCATCTTCCCACAAAACTATGTACAGATTGCAGATAGTGGACATTCACCAAATATTGACAGAATAACAAACATAATATAAACAAACATAACATAAAAACATAATATAATAACATAATATAAAATATATAATACCATAATATAAAAATATAAACAAACATAATAACAAACAAAAATATAGCTCCTATAAGAGACTGATGTTGTTCATTTTCACTCATAAAGTCTTCTTTTTCTTTCTTACAGAAACTGGGTCTCAGAAAATGTTTATTGTGAGAAAAATCACAGTAGAGAAGTTATAGAGCCATAATACCTAAATACCTGTTCAATACTGTAATTTTTCAAAATGTAATTGGTGATGCTTCAAAATCACGGATCTTCATTCCACTTTATTCTCATTCAGGGTAGAAAAATCTCAACAAGGGATGATTAATTGTGATTTAGCATAACTGTTAAAACTTCCTTCCTCCATTCTTGTGAATGTATCATTATAGCTTTAAATTTATAACATATTTGTATTTACAGAGCACATGTCCTTTTTAGAAAAATTGTATAATAAATATAAAAGTATACAGAAACCAAACTACTAAAAATTATCTCTAACCCCACCAATTAGAACAAACCTGAGATAATATTTGGGTAGTTTATACATTGCGCATATTACATTATGCAGAGTGCTTACTCCTTGCTTCATCCTCTGACTTGTAGCATGGTCTTCTGCCATGCTAAAACAGCCTTTAGAACATGATTTTGTCATACCACATCCATTTCTCTTTATTGATACTTACCCACCAATTTTCCAATGGTATGGGGAAGTATCACTGTGATAAATATACTTATATGTAATTCACTATAACTTTCTTAGGGTTAAAATAGTTTAAACCTCTACATAAACATTGCCAAATGGCATTTCAGACAATTAATTTATACCCCCACAAATATTTAAAAAACTGAAGCCTTATAATATCATGGTCAACAACATAGACTGGCTACTTTCTTTTTCCTCCTTTCCTCCCATCTTTGTTCTTTCTTTCTTTCCTTTTTCATTCTTTATCCTGCTATCTTCTTTTCTTCTTTGTCAATTTGATGGTTTCTACCTGGCAATGGTTTATGTTTGCATTTATTAAATTAATCTTTTCACACACTGTATAGCCATTTATAATTTTCTATGGATTATCCTAAAACAGCTAGAGAATTTTAAGGTTGGTTCTTAAGTCTTTGTAATTATGTCAACTCTTTAATCTGTGGGGCCAGCACTGTGATACAGCAAGTTAAGCTGCTGCCTACAATGTCGGTATCCTATGTGGGTACTGGTTCCAGGTGTCAGTTGCTCCACTGTCAATCTGACTCTCTGCTAATGTGCCTGGAAAAGCAGTAGAGGATGGCCCAAGTGCTTGGGCCCTTGTCACCCATGTAGGAGACCCAGATGAAGCACCTGGTTTCTCGCTTCAGTTTTGCCCAGCCCAAGCCATTATGGCCATCTGGGGGGTGAACCAGTGGATAGAAGATCTCTTTCTCTGTTCTCTTCTCTGTAACTTTGCCTTTCAAATTAATTTAAAAAATTTTTTGAAACTTTATTAATGATTTTACTTATATGTTATTATTGTGGAAATCAATATTCAACTTTTTGCTTTGTGATTTTTCCATTTTATAATGTAAGCTCTGAAATTTTATCCTGTCATGCAAATATTCACTTTAAAAAAAAAAAGGATTTATTTATTTGAAAGGCAGAGTGACAGTTAGAGACAGAGGGGAGGAAGAGAGAGAGGTCTTTCATCCACTGGTTCACTCCCCAAATGCCTACAACAGCCAAGGCTAGGCCTGGTTAAAGGCAAGGATCACGAAATGCATCATCCTGGTCTTCCATGTGGGTGGCAGAGCACTTGGACCATCATCTGCTATCTTCCAGTCACGTTAGCAGGAAGGTAGACCAGAAGCAGAGGTAGGACTCAATGCCAGGCACCTGAATATGAGAAGTAGACATCTCAAGTGGTAGCTTAACCCACTGTGCCACTATGGCCCACCCCATTTGTTCTTGCTGCTGTATAAGTTAAAATTTTACAAAATCTATCTATCATTCTGGAATTTCTTCTGTTACATACTGTGATATAAAGCTCTTTAAATCTTCTGCCAAAAGAAGTAACCAACTGCTGTAGCACAAATTTGTTTCAAATCTTGTTTCGTCTACTGAACTGAGGGGTTATCTGTATCACATCTGAACACACATTTATACTAAGGTCTATTGCTTAGCTGCTTACTCTGTCCATACATCAATCTGTATATTCCTACATCAATACCACATTATTTTTATCACTGGTATTTTATAATCATTTATGTCATAATGTTAGAATCTACTTATCCTTCCAGAAAATTTCATGGTTTAAATGTCTGCAGTTTGCTTTCAAGTAGGCTATAGTAGTTTTAAAATAAGTCCACAGATTCTTTCATATCCCTCCCTTCATATGGTGGAGCCTAATTCCTGTCCCTGTGAATATGAGCTGCATTTAAAAATTTATTTCTAGCAAATAGAATGGGAGAGAAGTAGCCATGATTTTTGAAGCTAGATCGCAGAAGACATTGTGATTTTAACCTTTCTTCAGATAACTATGGGAAGTTACCATGTCTGAGCACAATCAAGAAACCCAATGGAGATGTCCATGTGGAAAGAAACTGAGGTCTCAGAAAAACTGATACCTCTTACTAATGGCCATACAAGTGAATCCTCTTGGTCCACAGATCCTCCAAGCTTTCAGATGACTGGAGCTCCAGCAAATATTGTGAATGCAACCTCCTGAAACACCCTTACCCAGCTAAGCTGTTTCTAGATCATGACCCTCAAAGCTGTGAGATATGGACATATAGCTACCATTTTCCTGGGAGTGAATGACATGAGCATAGAAACCACAGGGCCGGTGCTGTGGCACAGCAGGTTAAAAGCTCTGGCCTAAAGCGCTGGCATCCCATATGGGTGCCAGTTCTAGTCCTGGCTGCTCCTCTTCTCATCCAGCTCTCTGCTATGGCCTTGGGAAGCAGCAGAAGATAGGCAAAGTCCTTGGGCCCCTGCACCCACGTGGGAGACCTAGAATAAGCTCCTGGTTCCTGACTTCGGATGGGTTTAGCTCCGGCTGTTTTGGCCATCTGAGGAGTGAACCAGCCTCTCTCTGTCTCTACCTCTTTCTGTAACTCTGTCTTTCAAATAAATAAAATAAATCTTAAAAAAAAAAAGAAAGAAAGAAAGAAGCCACCAACAAGCTGAATGGGGGTTTAGGGGCAAGGAAGTAGAGGCTAGAATGAAAATCAAAGAATATCCTCACAAAAGATTTTTAAGCTCCCAAATTACAAAAAGATTCCAAGTCATCCCCAATTTTGTCCTACCTTCATACATTATAATGAACACAGGCAATGGTGTTGCTGGTCATGGTGAGTTTTTAGGAGGAGTAAAAATATACTTCCTTGTAAGATTTGCCTTTTGTTTCAAGGGATTCTTAGCTTAATTTAATAAGCTATGTCTCCTATTTTGGCTCCTGTGTCACATTGTATTTTCCAAAAACATGGCATATCCCTTTCCACATAGTCTCCTCACATTGTGATGTTGACAGTCCTCCCATCCATTGCAACTGGGCCTTCAGAGACACATGCTCTTGGAACCTAACCATTGTGCTATGGGGAAAGCAAGAAACCATATAGAGCCCACATAACATTCTCTGACAGAAAAGTCCACAGAGTTCCTGCTGACAGGTAGCACCAGCTACCAGATAGTGAATGAAATTTCAGATGATCCTAGCTCCCAACCACTGAGTCACTCCAAGGCTTCACAAAGCGGAAATTAGCTGTTTCCATTGTGTCCTGGCCAAACTGCTGGTTCATTAGTAAAATACATCATTATTGTTTTCACTCACTAAACATAGGATGGCTTGATTCACACATTAGACAACTACAACCTCCCCGAAAGTTAAAGATCTTGTGTTTTACGTTATAAGTATCATAACTCAATAGGGAGTGAACAAAAGAAACCCATAATAAACATGTACCCTAAACCAAAAATTTTCCAACTTAAATTTCAGCTAATGGTGAGGGAAACAATAGTGTCTGAGTTCTCAAACATCCCGTCAGGCATCTATATCAATGTTAACGGGATGCCTCAAAACTTTTGTTCATGGAATTTGGACAAATTGTTCAGCCAAATGGGCCATCAAAGAAGGAGGTATCTTTTTCTGAAGGGAGAAGAGAACTTTCACTTTGACTATGGCCTTGTCTAAATAAGTTTGGAGTTGGTGAACTCAAGAGGCTTCCATAGCCTTGGCAGCTCATGACAAGAGCCCCGGGTGATTACTAACATCATAAATAAGAGTGTCAATTGTTAAATCAACAACAGGAGTCACTGTGCACTTACTCCCCATGTAGGATCTCTGTCCTTGGTGTGTTGTACTATGTGAATTAACAGTAAAACTACTACTAAAACAGTACTCTGTACTTTGTGTGTCTGTGTGGGTACAAACTGTTGAAATCTTTACTTAGTAAATACTAAGTAGGTCTTCTGTATATAAAGATAATTGAAAATAAATCTTGATGTGAATGGGATGGGAGAGGGAGTGGGAGGTGGGATGGTTGTGGGTGGGAGGGAGGTTATGGGGGGAAAAAGCCGCTATAATCCAAAAGTTGTACTTTGGAAATTTATATTTATTAAACAAAAGTTAAAAAAAAAAACAACAAATTGTTCAGCCATGTCTTTTTTCTTTTTGCAAGATTTGCTCAAAGGAGAGACAGCAAAGGTCCATCCAGTACAGCAGTCTTAATCTCTCTTTGCTTTCCCAACTGCCCCTCAAAAAGTTAGAAACTGGAAGATAAACTACAGGTGAGGGGAAAGACAATCAATTTATGCCAAGATGATCAACTTATGCCATAAACACACTTGAGTAAGCCCCAGACCAAGGGCCTGATCAAGGAGTTAAGCAGTACAGGCTGTTGCCCAGGATTTGCTTCAATACTACTGACCTTCTTATTTCCTCATCCTCCTGTCTCACCCCTCTTCCTTAGCAGCAGCAATAGCCAGAAGCTTATGGTTGACACATTAGACATACTGCTGGGCTATAAACATGATTTTTGTAAGATGTATACATTGTGTACACATTGTACAATGACCAAGTCAGGGTAATTAGCACTGTCATCAATTTAAACATTCATCATTTGTGATGAGAACATTCCCAAAACCTCTCTTCTAGCTGTTTTAACACACAATGTGGGCCGGCGCCGTGGCTCAACAGGCTAATCCTCGGCCTTGCGGCGCCGGCACACCGGGTTCTAGTCCCGGTCGGGGCAACGATCCTGTCCCGGTTGCCCCTCTTCCAGGCCAGCTCTCTGCTGTGGCCAGGGAGTGCAGTGGAGGATAGCCCAAGTGTTTGGGCTCTGCACCCCATGGGAGACCAGGATAAGCACCTGGCTCCTGCCATCGGAACAGCGCGGTGCGCCGGCCGCAGCGCGCTACCGCGGCGGCCATTGGAGGGTGAACCAACGGCAAAAGGAAGACCTTTCTCTCTGTCTCTCTCTCTCTCACTGTCCACTCTGCCTGTCAAAAAAAAAAAAAAAAAAAAAACACAATGTGACTAGATATATGTAAATATATAAGGTGACTAGAGTTAACAATAATGTATTACATAAAGCAAGGATATATTTTTGAATGGAATGATGCCACCCCAAGGCTGTTCTGGTGATCCTACAGGAAATCAAAGCAAGCAGATATTAAAGGTTCCTTGAACAGAACCCAGGCTGACAAGATAGTATTTCCTATGTCTAGTTTGTAATTATTTTTATTTCACCATTTCTGTCTCTGTATATTGGTTTATGATTAAAAGAACAACTTAGGAGTCAATACTGTGGTGCAGCAGGTTAAGCTGCCACCTGCAACACCAACATCCCCATATCAGAGTGCTGGTCCAAATCCTGGCTGCTCTGCTTCCAATACAGCTCCCTGCTAATGCACTTGAGAAGGCAGTGACAGATTGCCCAAGTACTTGTATCCCGGCCACACTTTAAGGAGACCAATATGGAGTTCCAGGCTCCTGGCTTTGGCCTGCTCCAACTCTAGCAGTTGTGGCCATTAGGGAAGTGAACCAGCAGATGAAAGATCTCTCTTTCTCTTTCTCTCTCTCTCTCCCTCTTCCTCCCCTTCTCCCTCTGTCTCTATCACTCTGCCTTTCAAAAAGGCAAAAGTAATCCATTTTTTTAAGATTTATGGAAATTATGGAGATAGATCTTCCGTCTGCTGGTTCACCCCCTAAATGGCCTTAATAGCTAGAGCTGGGCCAGGCAGAAGCCAGGAACCAGGAGCTTCTTCCAGGTCTCCCACATTGGTGCAGGGGCCCAAGGACTTTTGCCATCCTCTGCTGCTTTCCCAGGCACATTAGCAGGGAGCTGGATTAGAAGTGGAACATCCAGGACTCAAACAGGCACCCTTATGGGATGCCAGTGCCACAGGTGGTGACTTAACCTGCTACACAGCAACATCAGCCCCATCCAACAACTCACTCTTACTGTCAAGACCTAAGTACCTTTTCTGTGGAACTCTGACAGGATGAGCCTTAAATTTCTCACTTTCACTGTTGCTTCTCCTTTTAATTACACTTCATAGTTGACCCACTGACAGCTCCTATTTTTCATTTTTTCATCTTTAAGTAGTACATAAAACAAATACTTTAAAATGTTTTCTCATCATACAATCAACAGTCATTTTGTATACCTCCAAGACTCATACACTGCACATGTGGCAAGCTGAAAAAAATCACTCCTCAAAAAAAATCCATGTCCTAATTCCCAGGACTTGGCAAAAGGATTGCAGATGTGTTTACGTTAAGGATCCTGAGATGAGAAGACGATCTTGATGATCCTGGTGCGCCCAGTGTCATCATAGTCTTTAAAGGAGGGATGCAGGAGGGAGAAAAAAATGTGACAACAGATGCAGAGAAATTGGAAGATTTTTACAGCTGGCCTTGCAGAGAGTGGGGCCCCAAGTTAAAGGATGCAAGCAGCCTCTTGTCTAGAAGGCAACAAAAGTGAAAACCAAAAAACAACAGTAACAACAAAAACCAGATTCTCCCCTAGAGCCTCCAGAAGAGATGTAGTACTACAACCCATTTTAGACTCCTACCTCCTGAACTGTAAGAGAATTTGTGGTAGTTTGATGCAGCAGCCACAGAAACCTAATAAACCACGATTAGCACTTAACATTTATCTAATAAACTACTCAGACTTTGCTCATGACTTTCCTTATAAAACATTAATGTTTCCATAGATCTATGTATAGAATTGAATTCCCTACAAAATTCATGTTTAATATAAATAATAGCTTGCCCAAGTATAATTTTCAAAAAGCTTAAAACATATTCTCTTCCAAATATATTCTGAGCATGTATCAAAATTTTATTTACCTCACTAAAGAGAGAACTAGCATGATAGTGAAGCTGATTCAAAGGAGGATACAAGAAATTTAGAACTACCATAATGGAAAAACATGCAAGAATAAGACTCGAGCTTTAATGTAACATGGATAAATGTCTTACAGGTAATAAAATTGCCCCCTTTGAGATTATCTTTCCCAACACAATGAAATCACTGGATAAAGATAATTTGCAACTTATTAACCTTCTATAAATTAACACCCGAATCTATTAAGTCTGGGACCTCACAAATAGTAATTAATAAATCAAAGTTATTATCTCCAAAACTTCAAATGACCCATAGGCAGAGTTGTTAGATGATGCTCTCCATGTAACATTCAAAGGGCATAAAAATGACCCTTTTCCCTTTTTTTTTTTTTTTTTTTTTTTTTTGACAGGCAGAATGGATAGTGAGAGAGAGACAGAAAGGTCTTCCTTTTTGTCGTTGGTTCACCTTCCAATGGCCGCCGCAGCCAGCATACCACGCTGATCCGAAGCCAGGAGCCAGGTGCTTCTCCTGGTCTCCCATGCGGGTGCAGGGCCCAAGCACTTGGGCCATCCTCCACCGCCTTCCCGGGCCATAGCAGAGAGCTGGCCTGGAAGAGGGGCAACCGGGATAGAATCCGGCGCCCCAACCGGGACTAGAATCCGGTGTGCCAGCGCTGCAAGGCCGAGGATTAGCCTGTTAAGCCACGGCGCCGGCCATTTTCCCTTATTTTCAAGTTTCGTAAAATTTTTCTAAATGGACTGGTCCCAGTTACCTTTCAGTAATAAAGTACGGCAAAATTTTATGGCTTAAAACTACAACCATTTTATTATATATCACAGTTTTAGAGGTCATGAATTTGGGGAAGGCTTTGTTGATTATTCTGCTCCACATGATACTGAATGAAGCTACTTAATATTTGCTTGATAGACAAGTCAGTATGGAGATTCCAAACAGCTGCTTCACATAGCTGGTGCCCTGACTGGGAAAGGCTAGTAAGCTGAATACAGCAGGACCCCTCTTCCTCTCCATGTAATCTTGGCCCTTTCCATGTTATCTCTTCAACAGGGTAGCTGGATATCTTAAATGGATTTAGGCTATCTAGTCTCAAAGACTAGATCCAGAACTGGAATAGCTCTGCTCTCCCATTCATCTTTGGTCAAAACAGTGATGGAAAAGGGGAAATAAATCCCACCTCGGGGCTGGCGCTATGGTGTAGCAGGTTAACGCCCTGGCCTGAAGCACTGGCATCCCATATGGGCACCTGGCTGCTCCACTTCTGATCCAGCTCTCTGCTGTGGCCTGGGGAGGCAGTAGAAGATGGCCCAAGTCCTTGGGCCCCTGCACCCGTGTGGGAGACCTGAAGAAGCTCCTGGCTTCGGATCGGCGCAGCTCCGGCCGTTGCGGCCAATTGGAGAGTGAACCAGTGGATGAAAGACCTCTCTCTCTGCCTCTCCTCTCTCTGTGTAACTCTAACTTTCAAATAAATAATCTTTTAAAAAAAAATCCCACCTCTTGATGGAAGAACTGTCAAAAGAATTTGTGTGTAATCCACCATAAATTTTATCTTATATTTCTTTTCATTACAGGAGCAATGTGTGTAGCCCACTGCTCTTTCTCCCTCTCTATAACCCCTCATGCACTTGTGGACCATGTGGGTTTTCAAAGTATAGCTTCAATATCACATGGGAACCTGTTATAAATGCAAACTCTCAGGCCCAACTTCAAACCTGGTGCTCCGTAATCTGTGTTTTAGTTAAGTCCTCTTGGTAATTCTGATGCATGGTAAAGTTTGAAATCTTCTGTTACTTGATAAATATATCACAACAAAGTTGCTATGTGTTTTTCACCACAATTTAAAAATAGATTGAAAATACTACCATGGATTATTTAGACTTCTGCAGAAAACACCAATTGTACCAAATAAAGCCAGTGTGGTGAATTTCTCTGATTTGCTTTCTCAGCTCTCAAAAGCCTCTTCCACCTACTTGGAATGCACAAGAAATCTCCCTTCTTATTCCATCACCCACTCCTCAGAGGTGTCATAAGTTATGTCTAAAGAATCACTTGCAAAATAACATATACCTTCTCCATCTTAATAATAAGTCTATCAAGCAACTCAAAAAATATATTATTCTCTTACAGGAACTCTCAATCTTCACAAACAGTTGTGTGTGACAGAATGGAAAATTTTATTAATTCTATGACACCTTGTTTTCTTTCTTTAGTTACTATTTTGCATCAATTCTTTCCTAGGACTTTCTTTAGATTTACTCTATAGTTTTTATATTAAATCTTTCCAACTTGTGTATATAAGCTGCACAAACTGTATCCTAAATTTTTTGACATGCTAATATGCTTATCACTCAGTTCCAAACACTTTCTACTCTTATTGCCTACTTACTCTATAATTTATATTTTTTTCTGAAACTAAGATTTTTTAATCTATTTTTACTATTGATTTCTAATATAATTATGTCAAAACATGATCTGCAACATAAAAATTCACCAAACTCTTTTATAAAGAGCAAGACCTGGTCTCCACTGTAACTCCTCTATTCTGCTGTTGTAACAATAAAGCAACCAAAGACAGTAACAGAAAAAAGTGAGAGTTACTACATTCCAATAAAACTATTTACAAATATAGGCAGCTTGCTAGAGCTGGCATTGTGATACACCAGGTCAAGCCACTGCCTGCAATGCCAGCATCACACTGAATCCCAGCTATTCCACTTGTAATGTGCCTGGGAAAGCACCAGAAGATTGTTCAAGTGCTTGGGCCCCTGTCACGTACATGGGAGACCTGGATGGAGTTTCTGTATGGAGTGCCAAGCTCCCAGCTTCAGCCTGGCCCAGATCCAGCTGTTGCTGCCATTTGGGTAAACGAACCAGAAGATGGAAGATCTCTTTTTTTTGCCCCTCCCACCCCTACCCCTGGTAACTGTACCTTTCAAACAAATAAAGTAAACTTTAAACAAAAGTCACCTAGCAAATCATAGTTTGCCAAACCCTTGTTCTACAGGGCACAAGTCTGGTTAAGACTCGCTATACTTAGTACATGAAGATTTATAATGTCCCATGCAATCTCTTTTTTAAAAAAAATATTATTTTTTGAAAGGCAGTTACAAAGAAGCAGAGAGAAAGAGAGCTCTTCCATCCACTGGTTCACTCCTCAAATGGCTGCAAGGGTGAGAGATGGGTCTATCCGAAGCCAGGAACTAGGAGCTTCTTCCAGGTCTCCCCATGCGCGTAGTAGGGGGTCCAAGCACTTGGGCCAATTTCTACTAGCAGGTCATAGCATAGAGCTACACCACAGCGCCAGACCCTTCCATGCATTCTTGCATGCCAATTATTATGCACACTTTAAGGTTCAGGTCTGGCCTACTGCGGACATTTGCTTTTAAAAAAATGTATTTTATTGGAAATTACATAGAAAATTAATCAATTTTTTAAAAAAAATATCATGTAGATCTCTGTCATTAATGTGCTGTACACTGTGATTTAATGCTATAACTAGTACTCCAACAGTATTTTTCACTTTGTGTTGCTATGTGAGGGCAAACTGTTGAAATCTTTATATATACTTAACTGATTTTCTTTTCTTTTCTTTTCTGACAGGCAGAGTGGATAGTGAGACAGAGAGAAAGGTCTTCCTTTTTGGCGTTGGTTCACCCTCCAATGGCTGCTGCGGCCAGTGCATCTCGCTGATCTGAAGCCAGGAGCCAGGTGCTTCTCCCGGTGCAGGGCCCAAGCACTTGGGCCATCTTCCACTGCCTTCCTGGGCCATAGCAGAGAGCTGGCCTGGAAGAGGGGCGACCGGGATAGAATCCTGGCACCCCAACTGGGACTAGAACCCGGTGTGCCAGCGCCGCAAGGCGGAGGATTAGCCTGTTAAGCCACGGCGCCGGCCTCTCAACTGATTTTCTGTATATAAAGAGAATTGAAAATGAATCTTGATGTGAATGGAAGGGGAGAGAGGGAAAGGGGAGGGTTGCGGGTGGGAGGGAAGTTATGGGGGGGGGGAAGCCATTGTAATCCATAAGCTGTACTTTGGAAATTTATATTCATTTAATAAAAGCTTTAATAAAAAATTTTAAAAATGTATTTTATTTACTTGAAAGGCAGAGTTGGGGGCGGGGGGGGGGGGTGTCTTCCAGCTGCTGGTTCACTTCCCAGGTGGCTGCTACAGCCAGAGCTGTGCCCATAGGAAACCAGGAGCCAGGAACTTCCTTTGGGTTTCCCATGCGAGTGCAGGGGCCCAAACACTCGGGCCATTCTCTACTGCTTTCCCAAGCCATAGCAGAGAACTGGATCGGAAGAGGAGCAGCTGGGACTGGAACCTGCCAGGTATGGTATTCCGGCACTGCAGGGGACAGCTTTACCCCCTAAGGCCACAGAACAGCCCCCCCGCCAATATTTTTGTTACTTTGGCCTAGTGATGGGATTTTAGAATAAGAGGATCCTCAGCTGCCAGCTTTGTCGCTTATCATTGAGTAGCTTGAGGCAAATTACTAATGTCTCTAATCCTATCCACCTGCAGAAAATAACAGTACCTACCTCATGGAGTGAACCTAAGGAATGACTCAATAATCCACACAAAGCACCTAGCCAAAGGATGGGCAGCCTTCAATCACTATTAGTAGTAGCAGCATCATCATGTCATTGAACCACTATTCTGAGAAAAGTATAATTGTAAACCAATTTTCCAAAGAAACTAAGGATCACTGATCCTTAGAAAACTTTCCTAAATCTCAATGCCAGTGACCAAGCACCAGTTCCCACCCAGAACTTCTATTTCCAAATCCAGCATTGCCAGTACTTAAACTCTGATTAATCCAGTCACACTAACGCGAAAGGAATTTACTGGACACCATTCCCAGGCAAGGCTGCATTTTAAGACAGAGAAAGGGATTACGAAACACACAAGTGTTTATTCTTCATGGTGCTAATGTAGCCCTTGGGGGGTGGGGGCGGGAAGAGTTCAGGGAGCTCGAACAGGATTAAACGTATGGAAAGTGCTGGACCAGGTTTGCAAACCACCAGTCTCCTGGAACCGGCTTATACGCCCGGCAAACTTCTCCGGGCTGGATCCTTTAAGAACGTGGCGGCACCCGGAGGTGCCCCCGGGCTCCGTGACCTTGCCTCCGTCCGTCGACCCCGCTTCCCGGTCCGGCTTCCCGCTCCTCGTGCCTTTAGGCGCCTGGACCCTAAAAATATCACCCGACGTCAAACCTCCCGGCTCTTGCCTTCGGCTTTTTAAAACCCGGCGCCGTCATCACTCTGAGTCACGGATCCCAGCCTGGGCGCTGTAGACTCAGGCCGCTGACGGCGCTGACGAGGGCACCGAGGAGCGCGTCCCTCACGAGAGGCTCCGCCAACAGCCCCAAGGCGGGCTGCACGCTGGAGAGCAACCCCAGGAATCCTCACGTCTCCCAGCTCAGCCGCGCGACTCCTCAGAGCCTACCTAGTGACAATCACTAAGGCTTTCTCCGCCCCGTCCATGACGGAAAACTCGTGACTGGATTCTCGGCTCGGAGCTGGGCGCTAGGCAGGCGCGGAGCAACCGAGGGGCGGAGCCGCAAGCCCTCAGCGCTACAAAAGCCCCCGACGGGCGGCGCAGGCGCAGTCTCTCGCCGTGGAACCTCCTTCCCGCCGCTGAGACTAGGAAGCGGGACGCCAAATCTGTCCCCGCGCAGCCGCCGCCGCCAGGCGCCGAGCCGGGTGGCCGCCCTTCCCTAGGTGCGCCTGCGCACGTTCCCACGCACGCTCCGGCGTACGGCGGCGGCCAGGGGTCGCGAGCCGGTGGAGGACCCGCGCGCGGAGAAGCTCGAGGAGTCAGCGCCTCTTCCCTCCCTCCCCCGTTCCCCTCCCCACTCCCTCCCCCCCCCCCCAAGAATGTTCCGCTACGAGGTGAGTTGTTGCGACCGGAAGTGACCCCTCCCTCCCTCACGCGCCCCCTTTCCTCTCACCCCCGACTCGCCGGTCCGCGGCTCCTAAGGGGGGAGGGGGTGGGCTGTGGGAGTCGCGGGACCGAGCGGAGCTCGAGCGGCTCGGCGTCGGGGATTGCTAATCCGCGGGTTGGGAGCTGGCTTCGGGGGGCGGGACTGCCCCATCAGTTGCCGCTGGGGAGACTTGGTCTCTGTTTTCAGGTGGGGAGGGCCCGCTAAGTGCTGTGACCGGACCACCCCCTCACGCTGACCGGGGTGAGCCCTGGAGTAGAACGCCTTGCAGCTACCTGGTGGCTCCTTGAGGAGCGGTCATCCAGGAATGCCCAGCGAGGAGTTTTCCCGCCCTGGACCCAGAATCTGCCCCCCACCCCCCACCCCCACCCCGTTACACACACGCCCCCGAACGCTCAGCCAGCCTTCAGGTCCGGAGGGCTGGACTTGCCCTTCGACTGGGACCCCAGGCTGTTTGCTACCTAGGGCTTGGAGTTGGAAGGGGGGCGTGTCCGGCCGAAGTTCCTTGTAGGCAAGTGTAGGGAGCCGTGGGTTTGGTGACGGTCCCGGGAATGTAGCAACAGCCTAGAGCCCTGACCCTGTCACCGACTCGCAGTTTGACCTTGAGCGGCTCCTAATCACCGGAGTTTCTAGAGTGAAGGGACTGGTCTAGGTGATCTCTAAGAATCTTTTTTCATTTAAAAAAGTAGTCGGGTTAAAGTAGATCTTTGTGGTTTGGGAAGGAGTGATGTGGAGGCAGTTGATTGTCTCATTTGTGCAAGTTTGTGAGGGCTCTGGGATGGGTAGGACTGCCCTTTGTCCTAAGGTTTCCTTGAGGGAACAGCCTAGCCAAGAGGTAGATAGGCAAGATATATCACAAAGCTACCCACTGTAAGTGTGGAATTCTAATTCTGAATCTTTGAAAGTTGGGAACAGATACCCTTGACAGGAGTGATCCACGACCAAACTGACCCAGTGTAAACATGTTGAGAGATGATGAAATGCAAAGGCAGAAGTTGCCAAAAGAAAAGACTTGCAGTTGAATAAAGTGGAAGAGAAAAGGGAAAATGGAGTGAAAGAGGAAATGTTTAAAGTAGAATACATTTAAGATGTTGCAGTGATATTTATAGCTTTTTGTTCAGCAATCCACAGTCTTTGCCTAAATCAGTTTGCCTCTCACAACTGTAAAGTATATGATTTGTTTATGCCTTATGAGTTAAGAGACTGAAACACAGGAGATTGTCCCAAGGTATTTGATGCATTAATTTTATTCCTTTTTTTTTTTTTTTTTCCTTTGGACAGGCAGAGTGGATAGTGAGAGAGAGAGACAGAGAGAAAGGTCTTCCGTTTTGCCATAGGTTCATCCTCTAATGGCCGCCGCGGCCAGCGCACCGCACTGATCCGAAGCCAGGAGCCAGGTGCTTCTCCTGGTCTCCCATGCGGGTGCAGGGCCCAAGCACTTGGGCCATAGCAGAGAGCTGGCCTGGAAGAGGGGCAACCAGGATAGAATCTGGCGCCCCAACCGGGACTAGAACCCGGTGTGCCGGCGCCGCAAGGCGGAGGATTAGCCTGTTGAGCCATGGCGCCGGCCAGATGAATTAATTTTAAAAAATCTGTTGCGGTGTTAACGCTGCTTATAAGAGTGGAGCCAAAACTTGAACATATCACAGCTTTCTTGGAGTTTGTTTAGTTGTGGTCGAAAACTTGGCTTTCTGTTTTATCACTAGTATAGGCCTTTAGGAAGTAGAAGGAAAAAAGGGTGGAAAGTGAAGAGAAAGCTTTAATAGTTGAAATGATAACATGAATATAACAAGGAAAGTGAGAACTCTTTAAAAAGATACAAAATTCAAGCAAGATAACAAAGTGTTCGTTTTTAATTACCATAACCGTTCTAACCAGTGATAGGCATAATTTCTTGATTGCATGAGGAGTTGCTACTATTAGACTCTTGATAAAATAAAGAAATCGGGTGCTTGTGAGAGAAGATATTAAATGGAATAAGAAAGAGGAAATGGAAACCAAAAGAAAGAAGATAACTGAACTCTTCCAGTGTCAGGGAGATGGATGAATAGAAAAAAAGTCATCATTACAAAAAGAATGAGATTATTGTGTTCATTGAGAAGGTGAGATGAACATTTTTAGAACATTTTAAAAATGAGGTGTGTTTCATGAATAGCTAATCCACTTTATCTTGTGTTTAGTCTTTGGAGGATTGTCCTCTAGATGAAGATGAAGATGCATTTCAGGGTCTGGGAGAAGAAGATGAAGAGATTGATCAATTCAATGATGATACATTTGGATCAGGTGCAGTTGGTAAGTAATTTCTTTGTCTTATAATTGCAGTCTCTTGCTCTTTTCAGGTGCTCTTATTTATACCTGCTTTATCTTAGTGGGAGTAACTTTATTCACTAATTTTTCAGGATAGTGTTCTATTGTTGATCTCAGGATACTATATTTTTCTACCCTGCTCCTTTGGAGCTCTTTTTGCCTCACCTGTAAAACCAGGTCCCTTCCAGCTGTATGATCTGTGGCTCTAGGGTGCCACAAGAAGAAATTCAAATGTTTAGAGAAGTAGATATTTACAAGAGATTTAAAATAATCCAAGGGGAGGGGAATTTTTTATTTGTAGAACATACAACTTGGGGAAAACTAATGAATAGTAGAACATTCAGATTCTAGAATGCAGATCTGTGTTTTAGAATTCAGTCCATTCCTAGTATATTAAATAACCTTGTTATATAGCAATTTCAATAAAAATTAAATGCCATTATACCAAGAATTTTGGTGATAGATAATCTTCATAAGTTAGAAAAGTGTTGTGCGCAGATGAAATTTTTTTTCTGTCCCTGGATATGGGTTAATAATCTAGGACATGGAAAAAGTATAAAAAATTAAAGAGTCAAATTAAACTTACAAACCACATTTATAAATGTTAGGATAGAAAATTTAGGAAGTAGGTTTATATGGTAAAGTTGGAGAACACATTTCATTTGAATAAGTAGACTAAAAGTTAAAATTTACTTCTTATGTTGTAGTACAGCAGGTTAAGCCACTGCTTTGCATGCTCATATCCCATATCAGAGTACCAGTTCTAGTACCAGCTACTCCACTTCCAATCCAGCCTCCTAATGCATCCTGGGAGACAGAAGATGATGGCTTAATTGCTCAGGCCCCTGCCACTCATGTGGAAGACCCAGAGGAAGTTCTGGGCTGGTGTCATTTTGCCTTTCAAGAAGATGAAAATAAATAACTTTTTTTTTTTTTAATTAAAAAAACGAATAGGGAAGAGTCAATGTAGGTATTTTTGCCTTAACTGTTGGTGTTGGAAAATAACAATGACAGTGTTTATGTTGGGATCTGTAAATATGTGTGAATCAATCACAGCACTTCTGTCAGTGTAAGAAATGTTCACAGTTAAGTAATAAGGGAAAAAGGAAATTTAGCAATAAGGAGTACTCAAGATCTTCAGTATCAAGGACAAATAAGGATCTTACTGGTTTTGCAGTGACCTAAACAGCTTAAGTTTATTAAAACTTACACAGAGTTGAATGAACTGCCAAAAATGGAAGTGTTTGCTATTGTCAGTCATTTACAAAATTCATTAGAGAACTAAAACTTTGTCATGATTTCAGAGCAGCAAAAGGAATGTTGAAGGTACAAGGTAAGAGTGATTGTGAGGAAATCAAAAATTTTTTGGCTTATATCCATACTGTAAGGAGATGAGATTGTCCAGGAGAATGACATGATTCAAGATGCTATTGTCCTAAATTTACTTCGCCATCAGCGAGGTAAACAGTAAACAGAAAAGACCTCCCTTTCAAAACAAAGGGTAAGAAAGTTTTAAAGTGAAAATAGAGTTTTCCTCATGGGCATTGTCTGCCTCAACATAAACTACTACAGAACATGCCTGTGACTACAGACTTCTAGTTTAGGCCACCGAAGATTAGAGATGGGACTTGAGCACCCCTTTGACTTGCTTCCTCTGGTCTGCTTTAACAAAAATCAGGAGGAAAAGAAAGCTAGGCATCAGAAAAGTAGAGATAGGTGGCAGGCCTATTAAATGTAGCTCTGCGCAGTGATCTGCCCTCAAGGAGACCCAACAGGCCAGTCCACTGCAGTGGCTTTCAATGTGGCAAGCCTGGGCTTCAGCAGAAGTCAGCTATGAAGAGCCCTGGCAGCTCTGCCAGCCAAGAGTTGGATCACTGGAAATGGACCTGCCCTGGAGTCGAAGGATGCCCAGGTCAGAGCCACAGATCTTATTGGCTCTAAGCTGAAAAGCCCTTCACTCAGCCCAGCTTCCAAGGTGACCACTGCTGCTGAGGAGATGGCCAAATAGGGTCAGTAACACTGCAGGCAGAACTGTATATTTCCTGTTGGAGTTGCCACCTGCCTTTACCTGGCCAGCTCTCCTCCCAGGCCAGCTAGGTTATGAAAGTCAACAGAGTGCCTTCCCAAGGAGGATCACACCTCCCTTAGGATGTAGGCTATATGAAGAGATAGATGAGTCTGAGCCTCATAATTTACAACGCTTTAAAGTCCACCTGATTATTATCAAGCCCCTTCTGTCAGGTTCTATTTGCCTCTCAATCAGAAAACTTAGTTGTAGCTTAGTTAGCACCTTTCTTAGGTTCTCTAATAACAACTCTGTCCTCGGTATCTAGCCCACTTGGGCCTCATTCCTTTGTAACCATAGCCTCTACTCTACCACCAGTGGCTCTACTCCCAACCTGTGTGTACTGATGGTCCTCTTCCCCACTTAATGTTGTATGATTGTTCAGAATTTCTCTACAGACAAACCCCACTACCTGCAAAAGTTAAGTGGCTTTTCTCCCAGTCTTAGCTGGAATCAGCTTTAAACCACATGCATCAAACTGTCTCCACAAGGGTCCAGAGACACCCCCCCATTTCTCCTCCTCTATAAAATCCTCTCATTACTTGGTTAATGCTACTCTTAGGATCATTGGTTACTATTCTCAACCCTGTCTTTTATACTACAGTGTCTAAGTGTTTACAGCAAGTTATAATGAAACAAACAAAGGCCTTCAACAACCAGGCGGTCAACCAAATGCTGCTACAAGATGCTATTGTCTCCATGGAGATCACAGGAAAAGGGACGTAGAATTGCAAGTGCACAAAACTGTGTGAATTTTGAAAATTATATTTGGAAGATTATTAATAATTATAAAATAGAAGCTAGAAACATGTGTTTTTAAAACTCTTTTTCCATTAAAATAATGTTCTGAATGTTATTTTTCAGCAAATGAAGTTGATGGAATTGATATATACATATTAAGATGAAGTAATATGTCCTCATTTTTGAACTTGGAGAAGGAATTGTTTTGCCTCCTCGTTGATTTCCAGAGTGCAATGAACAATCTCTTTGTTAGAGTTTCTCTTTGATTTTTAATACATGGAGAGATCATCTTGAGTAATAACTTTTAGTGCAATGGATATTTTAGATCACTGTCCACATATTTGATATCACTTTAAGAAATTAGTGACTGTCTTCTGCATGAAAAAAATGCTTGCATCATGTTGGAGCAATAAATTATATTGCAGTAAACCCAGTTCAGTCTCTAAAAATAAAAGCTTACACTTATATGCTGCTTAGTAAGTGCTAGGCACCGTTCTAAATGTTCTACATACGTTACTAACCTTCACAGCAACCTTGTGAGTTGGATACTATTATTATCCTCATTTAAACAAATGAGGAAGCAGAATAACAGAGAGGTTAAGTAACTATAAATACAATTAGTGTAAATCTATTATGTTAAACAGTCTTTGGATAAAGTTTGAAAAATCTCCTGTCTCTGCTTATGAGGGCTCCCCCTATTCTTTCTATTTGCCTCTAATTGAAAACTGCTATAATCTTAAGGACTGAGATTGCCCTAAAATTAAATCATTTCTTCTTCCTTTTAAAGATTTATTGTTTATTTTATCTGAAAGAGTTAGAGGAAGAGAAGCAGAGAGAAAGGTCTTTCATCCTCTGGTTCATTCCCCAGTTGGCTGCAACAGCCAGAGCTGCGCCAATCTGAAGCCAGGAGCCAGGAGTGTCTTCTGTGTCTTGCATGTGGGTGCAGGGGTGCACGGACCTGGGCCATCTTCCACTGCTTTCCCAGGCCATAGTAGAGAGCTGGATTGGAAGTGGAGAAGCCAGGACTCGAACCAGCACCCATATGGGATGCCAGCAGTGCAGGCAGTGGCTTCACTCGCTACACCACAGCACCAGCCCTATGAAATATTCTTATAGTAAGGGCATGAGATCCCTGACACACCACCTCAGATGGCTTGCTTTATTAGAGCAAGAAAAATCTAAAATGATAATGTATTCTACAGCATAGATCTTTGCTTGCACATTTGAAAACAATAATTCACAAAAGACCCATTTGCACAGAATATGGCTGTTTAACCAGTATTTTTTACATCTTATTAAGGACAAATAGAGTATCCATATTTGGTGGGATCTGGTTAAGTTAGCCAGAAACAAAATTGAGAACTGGGGACGGAAAGCAATGTGTTAGGGCCAATCAATTAACAACTTATTAAATTTTGGAAGTTGGCTGGCACCATGGCTTAACAGGCTAATCCTCTGCCTTGCGGCGCTGGCACACCGGGTTCTAGTCCTGGTTGGGGCTCCGGATTCTATCCCGGTTGCCCCTCTTCCAGGCCAGCTCTCTGCTATGGCCCGGGAAGGCAGTGGAGGATGGCCCAAGTGCTTGGGCCCTGCACCCGCATGGGAGACCAGGAGAAGCACCTGGCTCCTGGCTTCGGATCAGCGAGATGCGCCAGCCGCAGCGGCCATTGGAGGGTGAACCAATGGCAAAAAGAAAGACCTTTCTCTCTGTCTCTCTCTCTCTCTCTCTCTCTCTCACTATCCACTCTGCCTGTCCAAAAATAAATAAATAAATAAATAAATTTTGGAAGTATTTTTAAAGTCCCTGAATTCAGGATTATAACCTCCTTACTCTTTTGGCATTGTTGGGTTAGTAAAATTGCAAACAACAGTTTATCCTTTCTCACTCACTCTTCCTCACCAAAAATATTAATTCCGCAGTTGATTTTTAGTTACACTGAACCTTAACAGTATTTATTTCAGATGAATGAGCACTTAAATTAACACTGTAATTTTCATCTAATAAAGATTTTTCCATTTTTTTGAGCACATCAAGGTTATGTTGGTCAGAAACTATCAAAATGAAAAGGATACCTTAAATTCTTTGCTTCTAAGATAACATTTCAGGGGCGAGTGTTATGGCATAGTCAAGTCACTGCCTGCGATGCCAGCATCTCATTTGGGGGATGCTGGTTTGTGTCCCAGCTGCTCCACTTCTGACCCAGCTCCCTGCTAATGACCTGGGAAAAATGTCAATGATGGTCCAAGTATTTTGGCCCCTCCACATATGTGGGAGACTCGGAAGGAGCTCTTGGCCTTGGCCTGACGCAACCCTGGCTGTTGCAAATATCTGGGGATTGAACTAGTGGATGGATGATCTCTCTGCCGGTCTCTTTCTTTCTCCCTCACTCCGTGTAATTTAATTTAATACCCTGTGTAATTAAAAAAAAAATAGATTTGTTTATTTATTTGAAAGAGATACACAGAGAAAAGAGGCAGAGAGAGAGAGAAGTCTTCCATCAACTGGTTCATTCCCCATTGGCCGCAATGGCTGGAGCTGCGCCATTCCAAAGCCAGGAGCCAGGTGCTTCCTCTGGGTCTCCCACATGGGTACAGGGGTCAAGGACTTGGGCCATCTTCTACTGCTTTCCCAGGCCACAGCAGAGAGCTGGATCGGAAGTGGAACAGCTGGGACTCGAACCGGCGCTCATATGGGATGCCGTCACTGCAAGCAGTGGCTTTACCTGCTATGCCACAGCGCCAGCCCCTAAATAAATCTCTTTTAAAAAGAAATAAAGATGGCCAGTGCCACGGCTCAATAGTCTAATCCTCCGCCTGCGGCGCCGGCACCCCGGGTTCTAGTCCCGGTCGGGGCACCGGATTCTGTCCCGGTTGCCCCTCTTCCAGTCCAGCTCTCTGCTGTGGCCCGGGAGTGCAGTGGAGGATGGCCCAGGCTCTTGGGCCCTGCACCTGCATGGGAGACCAGAAGCACCTGGCTCCTTGCTTCGGATCAGTGTGGTGTGCCGGCCGCAGCGGCCATTGGAGGGTGAGCCAACGGCAAAAGGAAGACCTTTCTGTCTCTCTCTCTCTCACTGTCCACTCTGCCTGTCAAAAAATTTAAAAATTAAAAATTAAAAAAAAAAACATTTCAGAAGAAGAGTGCCTCTTGCCTTAGTAAGAGGAAGCTGTGGTTGAGGAAGAGAACTTCCCTTGATTAGAAAAAACAACCCATGTCCTAGAGGCTTAGGTAAGAATAAATATTCTTATTGTTCTTGTCCATGTTTATCCCAGTGATGGCTAGGTGATCAACAGTTTAAGGATCTGGTTCCCATAATTGGTGTTCAGGATTACAGTGTTTCCAAAGGCTTTAGACAATATATCCTATGATGTAACAATTATAAATTTGGAAGTTCTTTTCTCATTTTTTGGGTCACTAGTGTAAAATATAGTTATATAATAAAAATTGCAAGGGGCTGGCTTTGTGACACAGCTTGTTTAGCCACTGCCTGTGACACCAGCACTCTATATGAGCACTGGTTCAACTCCCCACTGCTCCACTTCTGATCCAGGCAAAGCATAGGATGTCCCAAGTGCATGGCCCCTGCCACCCACATGGGAGACAGAGATGGATTTCCAAGCTGCTGGCTTCAGCTCAGCCCAGCCCTGCCTATCACTACCATTTGTGCACTGAACCAGCAGATGAAAGATTTCTGTCTCTCATACTGTCTCTTTCTGTTCTTCTGTTTCTGTAACTCTGCCTTTCAAATAAATAGATAAATCTTTTTAAAAATAGAAGCAGCAAATTATAAATACTTAGTATGCTCCTGATAAGGAATTAGCCTCCTTAAATATTTATTTTAAAAAATATATATATAGGGGTGATACTGTGGTGTAGAGGTTAAAGCCGCCACCTGCAGTGCCAGCATCCAACATAGGCTCCAGTTAGCCCCAGATGCTCTACTTCCAATCCATCTCCCTTCTAATGTGCATGGAAAAGCTGCCCAAGTGCTTGGATCCCTGCACCCACGTGAAGCTCCTGGCTTCAGATCAGTCCAGCTCTAGCCTCTGAGGCCATCTGGGGAGTGAACTAGTGGATGGAAGACTTGTCTCTTTCTCTCTCTGCCTCTCTGTAACTCTGCCTTTGAAATAAATTAATTTAAAAAATAAAAGATAACTTTTTAAAATATATATACATATAAATGTTCATTACAGGGTTTTTTTGGTTTTGGGGTTTTTTTTTTTTTATTATTTCAGAAGCAGAAAGTTCTCATCTGCTGGTTCACTTCCCAAATGCCTTCAAGGGCCAGGATTAGACCTGGCTGAAGCTGGGAGCCGGAAACTTAATCCAAGTCACCCACGTAGGTGGCAGGAGCCCAGTTTCTCGAGGTATCATCCCTTTCTCCCATGGTCTGCATTACCAGGAAGCTGGAGTCAGGAACTGGAACCTAGAATCTAACTCAGGCACTCCTGAGAAGTGGTGTCTTAACTACTAGGCTAAATGACCACCACTTCAGTACAATATTGTCATGTTAAATTATCCAAATGTTTATCAGTAGGAAGTAAATGAAATTACAGTTTATCCTTAGAATGAAGTCTTATATAGGTATTGAAAAGTTTAAGATAACATTATTGGTAATTATACTTAAATTTTCAGCATGAAAAGGTGTCCAAGATGTATTGCTTAAGGAAAAGGAACATGGATAAAGAGTTAAGCCACTACTTAGGAGCCCTGCATTCCATATCGGAGTGCCGGTTTAGGTCCTGGCGACTAAGCTTCCAATCCAGCTTCCTGCTAATGTGTCTAAAGAGGCAGCAGATAGTGTCCCAAATGCTTGGGCCTCTGCCACCCCTGGGGGGCTCAAATGGAGTTCCAGGCTCCTGGGTTGACCTGGTCCACACTTAGCTATTAAAGGCATGTGGGGAGTATACCATCAAAGGGAAGATCTCTCTCTGCATTTCAAGTAGATAAAAATAAACTTTTAAAAAAAAGACAAAAGGTTTACAAAATAATTTTAAAAAATTTTGAAAACTCAAAATTTTTATGGTTTGTAGTTTCAAAAACTTAACTGTGGAATTATGAATAACTTTTACTTTGTAAGTTACTTGTTTTTGTGTTGCTTGAATTTTTAAAAAAACAATGTTAGCAGTAAAAAGAAAGTCTTTATCCCTGTGTGTTGAATTGTATGAAGCATAAAGCATATAACTAAAATAAGAATAAAGTACATGACATATACACAAAAGAACTTTTTTTTTTTTTTTTGGAGTTAAAAAGTAGAGCACACTGAGGGCCAGCGTTGTGGCATAGCGGGTAAAGCTGCTGCCTGTGACATCAGCATTTCATATGGGTGACAGCAGTGTCCCAGCTGCACTACTTCTGATCCAGCTTCCTGCTGAGAAAAGCAACAGAAGATGGCCCAAGTGTTTGGGCCCCTGCCATCCACATGGGAGACCCAGTGAGGCTTCTGCCTTTAGGAGTAAACCAGCAGATAGAAGATCTCTCTTTCTGTGTCTCCATAACTCTTTCAAGTAAATAAATCTTTTTTTTTTTTTTTAAGTAGAGCACATTTTGATGAAGTGAAGATAGAATTAAAATGAAAGTATTATTTAGGGGGAACTTCAGTGAAGGGAGAGGTTTTTGCATGGAAAAGCTGAAAGGGATCAGAATGGTGAATACAGTTTTATGACTGAAGCAGAATGGAATGATTAGGTTGAAGAGAACTGGAATTAGAGATGGGATGAAAGGAAGGTTGGTTTCTAGAGGAGCTGAGGGTTCTGAAGGGTTTAATCCATGCTGTAATGGGACTCAAAAATGCTGTGTCAGCCAAATAAAATGGGAAAACCACATTAGTGTCAGTGCTACATACTGCATAGTAGTGTGCAGGAATAACAAAGACGTAATTAAAATAGGAGAGGAATTGACTCTGGTCCAAATCATTATTACTTTTCCCCTGGACTGTTGTAATAGCCATCTGGCAGATTACCATATTTCCAGTATTGTCACAGCTATCCCCATTCCCCAATCCATTTTTAACACAAAAGCCAGAGTGATTCTAAAAGTTAAGCCACATCAAAACTTGCATTGCCTCCCATTTTGATCATAGTAGCCCAGAAGACTCCTGACTCATTTTCTATTTTTAGTATTTATTTGTTTGAAAGGCAGAGTTACAGAGGCAGAGGTAGAGGGAGAATGAGGTCTTCACCTGCGGGTTCACTCTCCAAATGGCCACACTGGCTGGAGCTGAGCCAATCCAAAGCTAGGAGCCAGGAGCTTCTTCCGAGTCTCCCATGCTGGTACAGGGGCCAAAGGATTTGAGCTATCTTCTACTGCTTTCCCAGGCCATAGCAGAGAGCTGGATCAGAAGTAGAGCAGCGAGGATTCAAACCAGCACCCATACGGAATACCAGCACCGCAGGCAGCAGCTTCACTTGCTACGTAACAGCGCCAGCTCCCTCCTAGCTCATTTTCTACTCTTGCCATTTTATTCCAAACTGCTCTCCTGGCTCTTTCTCAAAACTGACAAATCTCTCATTTTAAGAGTTTTCTACTGACTGTCCTACCTATAATTTCCTTAACGTTTTGGCTTGAAATGTCATAGAATCTCAAAACTAACAGGCAGTAATATGTATATGTGTGTGTGTGTGTGTATCTGTCACCAGTTTAGGAATCAATTTTAGAATATAGTTTGACAGCACAGGTAATGTTTTAAGCTGTTAATTCAAATACTTGAATTTTATTCCTGATGTAATGTGATTTGCTCTAAATAATAAAGAAAAAAAAAACAACTCACTTTCTGTATCCTTTAATTCAGACTTTATTTGATATCTCTAAGTGCAAATTTAACCTTCACCTGTCTTCTGGAGTTGTAGTTGTTTGGTTAAAAGAACATTTTTCTAAAACTCATTCCATTGTCCACTACATTCCACTATATTTCTTACACGACTATATTGTCTTATAGATGATGATTGGCAAGAAGCACATGAGCGCCTGGCTGAATTGGAAGAGAAGCTACCAGTGGCAGTTAATGAACAAACAGGCAATGGAGAAAGGGATGAGATGGACTTGTTGGGTGACCATGAGGAGAATCTGGCAGAAAGGCTCAGTAAGATGGTGATTGAAAATGAACTAGAAGATCCAGCTATCATGAGGGCAGTGCAAACCAGGCCAGTTTTGCAAGTAAGTTAACTCTGTTTTGAGAATTGTAGCAGACTAATAATTAACGTGCAACATTGAGCTTTGCTACTTTATTTCATCTTCTATAATGAAAGGATTATAGTGTGCCATAGACAATTGATAATGTAATCCTTACGATCTGGTTCTCAAGTTGAAGTTGGGAACTAAGCTATATTCTAGAGCATTGTAATTTCTTATACTTTAGCAGTGGAGACTGTTTTGGACCTTGCTCTCCAAAAGCAGATAACTCACCCAGAGAGCCCACACTATTCCTAACTTTGTATATATGTTTTTCTTTTTTATTAGCCCCAACCAGGAAGTCTGAATTCTAGCATCTGGGATGGATCTGAAGTTCTGAGGCGAATCCGAGGACCACTGCTTGGTCAGGTATTAAACATTTTTTTCTTTATGTAAAATTCTTAATATCCAAAAATTTTAAGTTGCCTCCTATTTTTAGCCTTTCCTCACTGAAAGAATGTATAGATGCATATCACTTGCCAATATTGACTACTGCATCTATTACTGTTGATATACCCTTCCTCAGGTTCTGGGGTAGAGGCTAAAAAGGAACTGTTAGAATTCAAATTTGTCAGTGTATGATTTGAATTGCTTCAGATGTCTAGGCAAAACTGTAGGGATAGGGAGCAAATGAGTGTTTGCTAGTGATTGGGTTTGGCAGGAGGGGTTGACTATAAAGGGACATTTCCAAGGAGCTTTCTAGGGTGATAAAACTATTCTGTGTCTTGAATACAATTGCAGATCTATTACTCTGTATGCCAAAGAGTAAATTTTGCTGTATGTGAATGAAAAATAAATGGAAATTTAAAACTTAATTTTTCAAGGTGTTTGTCATCTGCACAGATTATTAGACATTTCATATTAACTAATTTTTTTAACCACTTCCTCAATTAGGAAATGCCTACAGTATCTGTGTTAGAATATGCCTTGCCTCAGAGGCCCCCACAGGGCCCAGAAGATGATCGAGACCTTTCTGAACGTGCATTACCAAGGCGATCAACTTCACCTATCATTGGGAGTCCTCCTGTCAGAGCTGTCCCCATAGGCACCCCACCTAAGCAGATGGCTGTACCCAGCTTCAACCAGCAGGTACCTTTCATTAACAGGCACTCAGCCCAGGATATTGGGAATCTGGGCAAAATTATATGGGAAATTGGTGATACTGGGAGGGGGGTGGAAGTTTGGGGTAGGCATTAGATTAGAAAGAAAAGTAGCCAATTAGAGCAGAAATTAGTACAAATAAGAGACACATTCCCTAATACCCTATGCTGCTGCTGCTGCTGTTGCTGTTGCCTTTTCACTGGGGGAGAAGAAGGGTAGTCAACCACATTAATGCATAAATACTTTTTAAAAATGTTTTTCTGGCTGCCCAAAGCATTGGCAGAGAGATAACTGAAAGCTGGGGGGAATGGGAACACGCAGCGTTGTCCACATCCCTTTTTACCTTTAAGATATCCCTGCTTTCCCTAGAGCCTGTGCAGTCCTGTTCCATAGACTTTCCTCCACCTGAAACCAGCAGCTGAAAAGGAAGGCCAATTTGGAAGGTATGGGGGGAGGGTGGTGTTGGTATGGCCTAGTTAGGCTCAATATTCTATGAAATGGTGGAGTCACAATGTATCATAAAATTGCTGAGCATGGTGGCCATATCACAGGGGCTTCAGAATAGGACTTAGTTAATCCTCCAGCTTTCTTATCATTCCTTCTCCCTCACTGCTACCAAAATATATCCTCTTGGAGAGAATTTGCAAGTCAGAGTATCTGCTGGTACCTCCCTCAGATAGCGTGGAAGGGTGGGGATAACTGGAGAATTAGCTAAATCTTCCTCAGTTAAAACTGACACATCTTGATTTGTGAGAGGAAATGACCAAAGGTTCTGTATTTGAACCCATAGCCATAGCATTTGCTTAGAAGTAGGGCTTTGTGTTGAGTTCTGTGTCTCTACCAGTACTTGAGGGGAGGGAGTATAGATGGAAGAAAAACTGATTTCATTGAGTGTAGTTGTGTATATGTTTATCCCGATAGATTCTGTGTCCGAAGCCTGTCCATGTTCGGCCCCCAATGCCACCACGTTATCCTGCTCCCTATGGTGAGAGGATGTCTCCAAACCAGCTCTGCAGTGTCCCGGTATGTCACTTTACAACCTAACAAAAATGTACAATATGTGTTTTATAATCACTACCTGTATAATCACTATCAGTGTATAAAATTGACATCTCCTAAATTATATATATATTTTTATAATTGCTATACTTGAATTTCTGGATCTTATAGTTCCCAGGTTAAAGGACGTGGTCACTTGTTTCGTATCTCAACTCTTTTCTTTAAAAATCCAAACTCATTCTGGTCATCTGCTTTGCTGCTACTTCCATTGCTCATTGTGTAGTTGTTGATTTCCTGTTATATGGTCATAGTGTTTTATCATCTCTTTTTTTATGATTCTGTCAGTGGAGAGATTGATATTACATATCCAAGTTTCTTATACATTTTTACTGAATTCCCTCATTATATTGATTTCCTGTTCCATAACATAGTTTTTTTCCTTTTTTTCCCCCTTAGAATTCATCCCTCCTGGGTCACCCTTTCCCTCCTACTGTTCCTCCTGTTCTCAGCCCCCTCCAGAGAGCACAGCTTCTTGGAGGAGCACAGGTAAGCCTATGTTTAGCCTTAGCCGTAAAGAACCCTTCTAATTTCCTAAGGTTCATTAGATATCACTTTTTTTGCTTTTAATCACAACTCTTCTTGTTTTTTCACTCTTTTTTTTTTTTTCATTGGTAGAAATAGTTTTAAATTCTCTGTGGATAGAAGCAGGGGAAGTTTTCAATGAACTAAATCTAATATATTGTCCCTCCTTGTAGCTACAGCCTGGACGCATGTCTCCCAGCCAGTTTGCACGGGTCCCTGGATTTGTTGGTAGTCCACTAGCTGCCATGAATCCCAAGCTGCTGCAAGGGCGAGTTGGGCAGATGCTTCCCCCAGCACCAGGCTTCCGTGCCTTCTTTAGTGCTCCACCCCCCACTACACCACCTCCACAGCAGCATCCTCCTGGCCCAGGACCTCATCTGCAAACCATAAGGTATATAAAACAAATGCCACTATTTGTACATTGTTAGCCAAGTCTCTTGCTCATTGACTTTTGGTTTTGCAATACAAAAGTCTCTTGATATTTGCTCAGTGATACATATTGAGTTGTTATTGGATCCTCAAGTTGGCAAACACAGGAATGTTTGATAATCTCCAGGCTTTCGTATGAGTCACATTTCCTTAAGAGTTACATGCCTCCTTTGTACATTTGCACATTACAAATTAATCACCTCTTACTTCTAATAAAGTTTTCATTAAATTTTACTTCATACCCATTTTAAAAACACGTACATGGTAACATATATACAATTTTTTTTTTTTAAGATTTATTTATTTAGGAGGCAGACTTACAGAGAGTGAGGAAGGACAAAGAGATCTTCCATCTGCTGTTCACTCTCCCAATAGCCACAATGGCCAGAACTGTGTCGATCTGAAGCCAGGTGCTTCTTCCAGGTCTCCCATGTGAGTTCTGGGCCCAAGCACTTGGGCCATCTTCCACTGCTTTCCCAGGCCATTAGCAGGGAGCTGGATCAGAAGAGGAGCAGCCAGTACTCAAACCAGCACCCATGTGAGATACTGGCACTGCAGGCTGAGGCTTAATCTGCCACACCATAGTTGTTGGCCCTCACACAATTCTTACCACTTAAAACAATTGCCTTATGTTAAGGAACAGGGATAGTAATGGCAAGAAGTCAGCTAAACTCAGCACTAGCTGAGTTGCTTGCTTCTGCTTTCTGGTTCTATAATAAGAGTTTAAGATCTTACTTCAGTGAAATTGTGTTTAATTCCATATCATTGTATCAGCCACAGTTCTCAAGAGAAACACTACCAATAGCATGGACACACACATACTTCCTTGTATGTATATACACAGAGAAAGTGTGTGTGTTTCGTTTTAAGAAATCGGCTGACTCAGTTGTGGAGGCTGTCAAGTCAAATCCATAAAGAAGACCAGTAGACCATAAATTCAAGTAATAGTTGGAAATTGTGGTCTTGAGGTTGAAATATTTAGGGTAGGCCAGCAGGCTGGAGGCTCAGGCAGGAATTCTCTTTTTTCAGTCTTGAGGCAGAATTGCTTCTCTGGGAAACTTTAGTTTTTGTTTTAGGGCCATTAACGGATTGAGACCCTCCCACATTGTCAAATTGAATCTCGTTTTCTTAAAGGTAACTGATTATAAATCATGGGGCCAGTGCTGTGGCACAGTGGTTTAAAAATCCTGGCCTGTAATGCTGGCATCCCATATGGGCACCGGTTCCAGTCCTGGCTGCTCCACTTAAAGTCCAGCTCCCTGCTAATGACCCTAGAAAAGCAGGAGAGGATGGCCCAAGTCCTGTACCCACATGGGAGACCCAGAAGAATCTCTTGGCTGCTGGCTTCAGATCAGCTGAGCTCCAGCCGTTGTGGCCATTTGGGGAGTGAGCCAGTGGATGGAAGACCTACCTCTCTGTAACTCTTTCAAATAAATTCTTTTTTAAAAAAAATGTTATTCACATACAAAATAACTAATTGAGACCCTCCTACATTATCAAGTTGAATCTCATTTTCATCTTTTTTAAGATCATTTATTTATTTATTTGAAAGTCAGAGTTACAGAGGAGAGGCAGAGAGAGTGGTCTTCCGTCATCCACTGGTTCACTCCCCAGTTGGCCGCAACAGCCGGAGCTGCACCAATCCGAAGCCGGGAGCCAGGAGCTTCCTCCAGGTCTCCCATGCAGGTGCAGGCACCCAAGGACTGTGGGCCATTCTCTGCTGCTTTCCCAGGCCATAGCAGAGAGCTGGATCGGAAGTGGAGCAGCTGGGACTCAACCCAGTGCCCATATGGGGTGCCGGCACTGCAGGCGGTGTTTTACCCGCTATGCCACAGCGCCGGCCTCAAATCTCATTTTTTTAAAGATAACTGATTATAAATGTTAATCACATACAAAATACTTTCACAGCAATATCTGAACTGGAGTTTTATCAAATAGCCAAAGACAAATAATCAAATACTATAACCTATCCAAGTTGAAATATAAAATTAATCATCCCATATTTGTTTTCTATGTCATTCTCACATAGTGCATTTCTATGTCATACTCACTGAGTACATTAATCTATTGAGAGACTTGTTAAATAAGAGCAAAAAATAATTATAGGAAAAAAGCAATTATATTGCTTTACTGATAATTCAGTTGGATTTCATGATGATTATTTAAGAAATTGAGAACTAAGGCTTCGGGGAGGATATATTTAAAAAAATAGTCTATCTTTTGCTTTTACAAGGTCTCGTTAGAAAAGACTCTAGCAGGGGCCTGCGTTGTGGCACTGCCTTTGATGCCAACATAGGCGCACCAGTTTGAGTCATGGCTGCTCCACTTCCTATCCAGCCCCTAGGAAAACAGCAGAAGATGGCGCAAGTGCTTGGGCCCCTGCCAGTGGAATGATATAGAAGATATGGAGATATGGAAGGAGTTCCAGGCTGTGGTCTGGCTCAGCTCTAGCTATTGTGACCATTGAGGTGTGATCCAGCAAATGGAAGATATTTCTGTCCCTCTTTTTTTTTTTTTTTTAAAGATTTATTTATTAATTTGAAAGTCAGAGTTACACAAGGAGAGAGGCAGAAAGAGAGGTCTTCCATCCGATGGTTCATTCCCCAGATGGCCGCAACGGCCAGAGCTGTGCCAATCTGAAGCCAGGAGCCAAGAGCTTCTTCTGGGTTGCCCACATGGGTGCAGGGGCCCAAGGACTTGGGCCATCTTCTGCTTTCCCAGGCCATAGCAGAAATGCTGGATTGGAAGTGGAGCAGCCGGGTCTCGAACCGGTGCCCATATGGGATGCTGGCACTTCAGGCTAGGGCGGTAACCCACTGAGCCACAGCGCAGGTCCCTCTCTCCCTCTCTTAACTGCCTTTCAAATAAAGTTTAAAAAAAAAAAGAGAGAGAGAGAGAGACTCTAGAAGTCCCTTGGGTGAACCTATATGAAGTTATGCAGGACTGACTGACAATATTCTTTAAAATGTCAATTCATCAAAGAGGGCATTGTGATGCAGCAGGTTTAATCTCCCACCTGGGATATCCCATCCCATACCTGAGTGCCTAATATCAGTACCTCCACTTCCAATCCAGCTCACCCTGAGAGTCAGTAGATAGTGATCATTAAAGTGCTTGGGTCTCTACTTCCCATGGGGGAGACCCAGATGAAGTTCTAGGCTCCTGGTCTCATCCTGGCCCAGCCCCAGCTTTTGCAGGCATTTGAGAAGTGAACTAGCAGATGGGACGATCTCTCTGCCTCTTTCTTTATGTGTTTCTGCAATTAAGTAAATAAAAATTTCAATTAAGTAAATACAAATTTGTTTCAAAGTGATTGAGCACCAAATCACCAGGAGGACAGAATTGAGAACCTTTTTTTCCACTGTTCTTAGATCTCAGGCCCCAATGTTTAGACCAGACACAACTCACCTTCATCCTCAGCACCGTCGACTCTTGCATCAGAGACAGCAACAGAACAGAAAGTAAGTACTCATCCTACTCCCTTATGATTTCTTAATTTAGCTTTTAATTTTCATAGTGTTAAGATGCTAATAATTTAGTTTACTTTTGCAGTAAATGTACTATCTTTAGCTTATTTTGCTGGTAATGTCAAATCAGAAATGTTGTCATTTTATGTTTTTAATGCACCAGCCCAACTACCAGAATTAAAAGTTTTGAGATCTTATTTTTTTCAGACATTTTATACTGCTTTCTAGGTGCTTACTGTCTTCTTAACTGCCTCTTTATTTTAACCTCAGATTAGAGATACTCCTAAAATATGGTGGCCAACCTTGCATTTGGATCTCATGTGAATTCAATGGTCATTATTTATTTTTGCCTGTAATTATTTAATCCTCATTTGACAAATATAAACATGTCTTTATATATGGGATCCCACCTTGGTACCACACACCATGGTAGGTTTTGTGGTAAAAGTAAAACAATGTACCCAATAAAAATGTACAACTAATTTTTTTTTAAAGAAGTTTTTTTACTCTTTAGTGAGATGGAAGTGCTAACCTGATTTAATCTTCACACATTCAATACATGTATTGAATTATCATACTGTGATCCATAAATATATATAATTAAAATAATAAATAAAAAGATTACAAAACAGATAAAATCCCTACCTTAATGGAACTTATATTCTATAATCATCTATATTAAATAAAGAAACCAAATATATTAAAATTGCCTGAGCGGAGCTACTTAGAAAAGAAAGTTTATTTTAGCTTAGACTTTTGGAGGTTCACTGTCCAAGATCAGTAGCTGGCGAGGCTGGAGGATGAAGGAAGGAATGATTACGTGTTGAGCCAGGAAAGATGCTCAGCTGGTAGAATCAGCTCTTTCATAGGAAGTACTTCTTGAGGGCAGTTCCCCAGTAACCAAAAGACCTTACCTTTGAGTTGCCTTCTAAATGCCTTATATCAAATCTCCATCCTTAATTCAGTAACCATTAACATTAATCCGTTAAAATTAGCATAAGACTTTGGGGCCCAAGTGCCAATTCATGGACCTTTGTTTTTGTTTTGTTTTTGACAGGCAGAGTGGACAGTGAGAGAGACAGAGAGAAAGGTCTTCCTTTTTGCCATTGGTTCACCCTCTAATGGCCGCTGCGGCTGGCTCATCGCGCTGATCCAAAGCCAGGAGCCAGGTGCTTCTCCTGGTCTCCCAAGCGGGTGCAGGGCCCAAGCACTTGGGCCATCCTCCACTGCCTTCCCAGGCCATAGCAGAGAGCTGGCCTGGAAGAGGGGCAACCGGGATAGAATCTGGCGCCCCGACCGGGACTAGAACCCGGTGTGCTGGCGCCGCAAGGCGGAGGATTAGCCTGTTAAGCCACGGTGCCGGCCCAATTCATGAACCTTTGAAAGATATCCAAACTATTATCCAAGCTGTAACATCAAAGATAACTGAGATGTCTTTAGCCTTCAAATTCTGTTTTTCTGTGAGTATGTGTGATTCCTTCTCACTTGCAGAAACATCCCAGAATATTTTTTGCAGGGGGGAGAATAAACTAGTATTTACCCTTAAACAGGACACAAAAAATAGAGGCTGGCGCTATGGCACAGCGGGTTGAAGCCCTGGCCTGAAGTGCCGGCATCCCAAATGGGCACTGGTTTGGGTCCCAGTTGCCCCTCTTCTGATCCAACTCTGCTATGGCCTGGGAAAGCAGCAGAAGATGGCCCAAGTCCTTGGGTCCCTGCACCCATGTGGGTGACCCGGAAGAAGCTCCTGGCTCCTGGCTTTGGATCGGCGCAGCTCCGGCCGTTGCGGCCATCTGGAGAGTGAACCAGATGGAAGACCTCTCTCTCTGTCTCTACCTCTCTCTGTAACTCTGTCTTTCAAATAAATAAATCTTTAAAAAAAAAAAAAAAAAAAGACACAAAAAATACAAACCATAAAAAGGATAATGCATTTGACTGTTAAAATATTGAATTTCTATAAATGAACAATATTGTAGACAAGTCATGAAACTCCCAATACAAGAAATCCCAGTGGCTCAAAAAATGAAAAGTTGTTCAAGCTCATACATCAGAAAAATGTAGATTAACATTAAGTAACCAGTTAACTTCCTTAGACAGGTAAAACCTGAAGTGTTGCACCACTGTCAGTGTTGGCAAGGATGGAGCATACAGCTTATTGAGAGAGAATTTGACAGTAGAGAATAAGATTGAAAGTGTGAATATGCCTTACACTAGCAGTTCTACTTTTTGTTGTTTACCTGGTATATTATCAGTATGGTAAAATTATGAAAAACATAATATTGAATGAAGAAGCAAGAAGCAGAATTACATGTCACTTATATCAAATTTAAGGGCATGCAGAATAATACTGTGTAATATTTAAAGGTAAACACATATAATAAAAGTGTAAAACAGGATGCATGCCAGTAGAAAAGTGGTTCTTCTGTGAAGGAAGGGAAACTGGAAACTAGGATCCAGAGAAGTACAAGAGGCCTTCAACTGTAGATGTAATTTTGTGTTGCTATAATAAATTATGAACAAATTTTTTTTCACTAAATCAAAATGGTGGGTAAATAAATACTTATTATTGTATATTCTGGACTTTTGTCTATATTTGAAATATTTTTAACAAGTTTTAAAAAATGTGTATAAACTGTATAGTCAAACAAGGTGTATGACTTTCAACAAGTTACTTGATCTTTCTTTGGCTCACTTTGTTATCTTAAAGTGGACAAAAGAAAACTACTTCATAGGGATATTGTGAGGCTTATACAAACATCTGTGGTGAAAGTGTTATGGTAAGATACTCAAATCTTGGTTTTATTTCCTTGATTATGTATTGCATAGCTGTTTCCTTTTAAGTTCTGTTGACTCAACCCTTTTTCATTATCTTTTAAACATAAGCTGAGAAGAATCTTTATTTGGCCTGATTTATTCCTCTGTTGTTAAAAGGCTTAATTAATGTGTCCACTTGGAGTAAGTATGACATATTTGTTCTTCAGTCAGCATCGGAATCTTAATGGTGCAGGAGATAGAGGAAGTCATCGGAGCAGTCATCTGGATCATCTCCGAAAAGACCCCTATGCCAACCTCATGTTGCAGCGGGAAAAGGATTGGGTCTCCAAAATCCAGATGATGCAGCTGCAAAGCACTGATCCCTACCTGGATGATTTTTATTATCAGGTAAATACTCTGCTAATTTCAAAGATAATAATCTGCCCTCTTACATCGATGAGGATATTCATTTAAATATTGGTAGTTTCTTTTGAGGTAGTTTTCAGATGGGTGAAATTGACTAAGCAAATTCTGTCCTCTTTTCAAGTTGGAGACACTACTGTGCTATGTGACTTTGGATTCTTCCAAGTAGAGGCCCTCAGACCAATGTTTTCAATTCTTTTGGAATCAATAATGTTGGTTCTTTCTGGTAAAAATATTGATAGTCTGGAGCAGTGTTTAGCCTGCTGGTCAAAACACCCATATCCCACATTGGAACCCCCTGAGTTCAGTTTCTTGCTCTGGCTCCTAACTCGAGCTCCCTCCCTGTGCTGACTTTCTGAAAGGTAATGGTAATATCTCAAATAACTGTGTTCTTGCCTTCTAAACGGGAGATTTGGATTGCATTCTTAGCTCTAGACTTCAGTCCAGGCCAACCTTCAGCCATAGCAGGCATTTGGGGCGTGAACCTGGGTAAGAGTTTGCTCACTCACTTGCTCTCTGTCTCTCAAGTAACTTCTCAAGTAACTTTTTTTTTTGCAAAAGGGGCCAGTGTTGTGGCACAGTGGGTTAAGTGGCTGCTTGCAATGCCAGCAACCCATTTTGGAGCACAAGTTTGAGTATCAGCTGCTCTAGTTCCCATCCAGCTCCCTGCTAATGCATCTATGAAAGCAGTGGAGGATGGCTCAAACACTCAGGCCCAACCACCCACATTGGAGACCCAAATGGAGTTCCAATCTCCTGGCTTTGGCCTAAATCAGGCCTGACCACTTGGGGAATGGATCAGCAGTTGGAAGACCTCTTTTCCCTCTGTCTTTCCTTTCTCTCTCTCCCTTACTCTGTCAAATAAATAGTTCTATTTTTAATGGAAAAGAACACTGATAGGCTAATTTTAGAGATATTTCCATGGAAAACCTTTGTGAAGGGTAGAAAATTTTAATAAAGTAAATTTCTAGCAGTCTTAACATTTCTAGAGTTCAAGTTTGTGTTACTGCCACTATCCAAATTAATTATTGAATGAAAAAAACAGCCATGTTTTGTTGTGTTGCGACTACAATTACCTTCTCATGTGATAGAATTACTTTGAAAAACTGGAGAAGCTCTCAGCTGCTGAAGAAATACAAGGTGATGGCCCTAAAAAAGAACGCACCAAGCTTATCACTCCTCAGGTGGCCAAACTGGAGCATGCTTACAAACCTGGTAAGATCCTGATCCCCAGGCCTGTAAGAGAAATTTGAAATGCTGTTGATGTGCTAAAATTGAGTCAGCCATGCATATAGACAGATACAGGTATTTGAAAATTACTTACAAAATACCATTGTCTTTAATAAATGCAAAGATCAGCCTTTGTTCAAGCATAGAATGAGTAGTGTGACAGAGGACCTTTCAGGCTCTTTTCTACTTGAAATTTCATAATTTTTTAAAACCTGTTACAATTTTCAGTATCACTCAGATAGGTAAAAGGGGAAGAAAGTACAGTAGACTTTTATTTTGATAATTATTGCAACAAAAAAAGGGTAGGTTAAATAATCTGCTTTTGTAGTATACTATGAATAAAGAACAGAGAAAGTAAAGATCTTTGAATACTGCTTCCTACATTGCTGAGTTTTTACTTTATTGAAAAATTTTTTATTCTTACAGTGCAGTTTGAGGGCTCCTTGGGAAAGCTTACTGTCTCTAGTGTGAATAATCCTCGAAAAATGATCGATGCTGTTGTGACATCTCGGAGTGAAGATGATGTAAGTTTAAGCAAAATTGTATTTTTAAGAATGGGTGGGCCTTCACCACTTGTTTGGGGCTCACTGAAATGAGATCAGGCATGGTAGAATTGTTTGTAGTCTAACCCAGAACTTCCGTCTGAAATGTTACAGCATTCTGGTTTTCCACAGATACGCTGTTATTAGTACCTTCATTTCTAAGGCATCCAGACTGGGCCTGGGGTGGCAGGAGTCTCTGGACTAGATAACTTTTGGTTCAGATAGCATCTACAACTATATTTCAAAAAGTTTATGAAAGGGGACCGACATTGTGGCACGTAGGCTTAAGCTGTGGCTTGCAAGGCCAGCATCCTGTGTTGGAGTGCTTGGTTCAAGTCCTGGCTGCTCTGCTTCTGATGTAGCTTCTTGCTAATATGCCTGGGAAAGCTGTAGAAGCAGTACAAGTGCTTTGGCCCCTGGTACCCATGTAGGAAACCCAGGTGAAGTTTTGGGCTCCTGGCTTTGGCCTGGAAGATGGATCTCTCTCTCTCTCTCATCCTCCTTCCCTGCTTTCCTCTCCCTCCCTCTCTGTCACTCTGCCTTTCCAATAAATAAATAAAATACTTAAAAAACAAAGTTTGTGGAGGGGTCATAGCAGTTAAAATGCCACTTGGGATGCCCACCTGTCATTGGAGTGCCAGAGTTCACATTACAGCCCCACTTGTAATTCCAGCTTCTTGCTGATGGGCACCTGAGAGGCATCAGATGATAGTTGAGTCTCTGCCACTACTTTGGAAGACCTGGATTTGCACCTGGCTTTGGCCATGGCCCTGCCCCAGCTATTACAGGCATTTGGGAAGTCTACCTGTTTCTCTTTATACCTTTCAAATATGTAATAATTAAAAGTATAAATTTAAGACACCTTGTGAGAAAAAAGGTATGTTTATTTTGGTATAAAACTTTTAAATTCATATACATCATATTTACTCCAGCTTACTGATTTAAAAATTACTGTTGGTGCTGGCACTATGATGTAAGCAGCCATCTGCAGCACCAGCATCCCATATGAGCGCCAGCCTGGCTACTCCACTTCTAATCCAGTTCCCAGCTAATGTGCCTAGGGAAGTAGCGCAAGATGGCCCAAGTGCTTGGACCCCTGCACCTGTGTAGGAGACCCTGATGAAGCTCCTGGCTTCAGCCTGGTCCAGCCCTGGTCATTGCAACCATTTGGGGAGTGAACCAGAGAATGGAAGGTCTCTCCTTTCTCTGTCTGTCTGTCTGTCTCTCACTTTCACTCTAACTCTGATTTTCAAATAAATAAATAAATCTTTTTTTAAAATTTACTGTTTTCTATGTGTTGAAGATTTTCCTGTATCTTTATATGCTGCTGTATTCTATAATTATCATTTACCTGTCTATGAATTCAGTTCAATAGTTTGTGTGTGGTTTGATTTAAGTAAACTGTCCTTTGTCCACACTAGTATTGTTTTAGGTTATTAACTTTCAGAGAGTTAAGATTCTTTTCTCATAAGTATTTTCAGAATGAATGAATGAATGAATCTAGAAATGCACACTTGATCATTTTTTTTTAACAGAGATAATAAAGAGTTCACATTGAATAGTCTTAATCTTTTTTAGGAGACAAAAGAAAAACAGGTTCGAGACAAGAGAAGAAAAACCCTTGTTATAATTGAAAAAGTAAGTTTTAAATTTGTTGAAGCAGTTAGTTTCAGATAAGTGTCAAAAGTATATGTATACAAGAAGTGGAAGCAATTGGTGTTTGATTTTCATTGGTGAATATATTTAAGTGCCTGTCGTGTAGCACAGCACTCTAGAAAGGATTGTGATACACCTCACCTTGGGCATCATGGAAAGAACACTGTAGTTAAAGTTAAAAGTACTGGGCTTTTGTCCAAGCTTGTTCAGTTATAGCTGAATAGCTTTGTGCAGGTTATTTTCTAAGCCTGATAGAATGAGGAGAAAGATTAAATTGTTTCATGTATGGATTAATTAGGTCAAGTCAGTTCACAGATATTCATTGGGTACTCCCTGGGTGATGGGTTCTATTCTGAGTTCTCAGGGTAATCAGATATATATAGGAAATTGGTTTGTAAAATATAAATACAATGGCACAAAGCCATAGAGCAGAGTGGTTAAGAGCATAGAGTCCAGAACCAAGCTACCATGCCTGTCATTTCCATTCCTGACACTGTGACTTTGGCAAGTTATTTAACCTTTGTTTGCTGCTCTGAATTTCTTCATCTGTAAAAAAGGAGATGATACTGGTTTTCTCATCGGGTAGTGCTAAGTTTAATTATTTTATTACCTTTACCTGCTAGATGACGATCAGGGAGGAGTAATGATGTTTGAGGAACTTTTTAAGTCATTTCAATGTTTGACTTTTTTTTTTTTTTTTTTAATCTCTCTCTTGAGTTTTCACTCTTTTGTCTTTATCTGATAATCCTAAACTGGGAAGCTCTTTAATGCTCTGTGATCCTGACCTAGCCTGTATTTGGCCTGCTTTTGTCTCTTCCTTAGACCTATAGCTTACTCCTTGATGTGGAGGATTATGAGAGACGATACCTCTTAAGTCTAGAAGAAGAGCGACCTGCCCTGATGGAGGAAAGAAAGCACAAAATTTGTAGCATGTATGACAACTTAAGGGGGAAATTGCCTGGACAAGAGAGGTGAGCATTGTGTACTTTGAGGAAATCAGGAGGCTAGCTAGACTCTCCTCTGAGTTTTATATTTCTTCCTTTTCCTACCATATCTGTAAGTTCTGGATCTATTCTTTTGATCTAACTCAAATTCCACTTCATATAAAGCCATTTCTTAATAATTTCCAGTCAGAAAAATAATCTGTATTCTGAATGTATTTATTATTTAGCAAATACGTGTTTAATGTTTACTAAAGACTATGCTAGGTTTTGGAGGTACAGTGAGGAACATTAATTGGGCTTTTATTTATCTATTTTTTTTATTTTTATTTTTTTTTTATTTTTTGACAGGCAGAGTGGACAGTGAGAGAGAGAGACAGAGAGAAAGGTCTTCCTTTTGCTGTTGGTTCACCCTCCAATGGCCGCCGCGGTAGGCGCTCTGCGGCCGGCGCACCGCGCCGATCCGATGGCAGGAGCCAGGTGCTTATCCTGGTCTCCCATGGGGTGCAGGGCCCAAGGACCTGGGCCATCCTCCACTGCACTCCCTGGCCACAGCAGAGAGCTGGCCTGGAAGAGGGTCAACCGGGGCTTTTATTTTTTAACCAGATTGTATTCTGGTTCATGATTACTGACATGTCCAGCCTTCTAATTTTATGTATTTGCTTTCCTACTAATATAGGAGGTATAAATATTTCTAGTTCCTTGAGATTCCCATAGAATATTTATATGCTATATACTAGTCAATTTTCCAATGAAGACTAAGCTCTTCTTTGTCTCTCTTTATTATCTCCCATTTTCTGAAAAAGACTTATTAATAATAAATATTCTGTGAATACCAAATACTTGTTTGCTGAATGCAAGCAGACTTCATCTCCTAATGGCTCCCACTCCCTTTGCCCTTTCAAGAAGACTGCTTCTAATCTAGGGCAAAGAATAACAAATACTTTCTTTTCAGCGCATCTTTTTTTGGAGTTCGGCTAATGGCACTGGTTGAATAAATGTGGTTTATCCACGTATTAGGGATGTTATGTAGTTTAAAGTTACCAAGTTTAAAATGTATAGGAGCGGAAATATTTTTATTGACATGGAAAAGTGTTCCCAAGAATATGAGAGAAAAAGTCATTACAAATGCCTATGAATTCCATGGGCCCATTTCTTCATGAAGCCAGGAGCCTGGAGCCTCCTCTGGATCTCCCATGAAAGTTGAGTGCAAGAAAAATAAAAAAAGACAAAAAAAAAAAGCGCAAAGAAAAAACAAAACAAACAAACAAAAAAAAGAAAGTTGAGTTCAGGGGCCCAAGGACAGCTTCCTCTGGCCATAGCAGAGAGCTGGATCAGAAGTTGAGCAGCCAGGACTTAACCCAGTGCCCATATGGGATGCCAGTGCCACAGTGCCGGCCCCTAATGTATAATTTTTGAAATAATTTTCTACATTTATGAAAAAAAATTCTTCTTTTTGTAAGATTTTTATTTATTTATTTATTTGAGAGGTAGAGTTACAAACAGAGGGAGAGATAGAGACAAAGGTCTTCCATCTGCTGGTTCACTCTCCAAATGGCCATGATGGCTGGAGCTGGGCCGATCTGAAGAGCCAGGAGCATCTTCAGGTTTCCCATGTGGGTTCAGGGGCCCAAGCACTTGGGCCGTCTTCCACTGCTTCCCTGTGCCATTAGCAGGGAACAGAGCCAGAAGAGGATTAGCTGGGACTCAAACTGGTGCACATGGGATGTCAGCGCCACAACCAGAGGCTTAACCTACTACTCTACTGTGCTGGCCCCAAACATTTACTTTTTATGTTTTGAGAGTTGGAGAAGTAATTCTCACTATTTAGCACTATAGATTGCTATGAAAATAAATGTATGTTCATATAGTAACAACTAAGCAAGACAAAATGAGAGTTTGTTATATTGTTCTTGCTGACCTGGTTGGTATTTTTCTTCTTGTGCAGGCCAAGTGATGACCACTTTGTACAGATTATGTGTATCCGAAAAGGGAAGAGAATGGTTGCCCGCATTCTTCCCTTCCTCTCCACAGAGCAAGCAGCTGACATTCTCATGACAACAGCCAGGAACCTCCCTTTCCTTATCAAGAAGGATGCACAAGATGAGGTGATCCATTATGAGGGACTTGTTGGCTTTCGGTCTTCATAGTTAAGATTTCTAGAATCCAGATTTCTTTTCCTCTCTGCCCTTTGTGTTGTTTTCTCTCACTTTTGGTAGTATGGTTTGATTTTTTTTTTTTTAAAGATTTGTTTATTTATTTGAGAGGTAGAGTTACAGACAGAGGGAGAGACAAAGAGAAAGGTCTTCCATCTGCTGGTTCACTCCCCAAATGGCTGCAATGACCAAAGCTAGGCCAATCCCAAGTCAGGAGCTTTTTCCAGGTCTCCCATGTGGGTACAGGGGGCCAAGCACTTGGGCCATCTTCTACTGCTTTCTTAGGCCATACCAGAGAGCTGGATTGGAAGAGGAGCAGCCAGGTTATAAACTGGTGCCCATAGGGATGCCAGTGCTGCTCACAGAGGCTTTAGCTCACTATGCCAGAGCGCCAACCCCTGATTTGATTAAAGCAGAATCTTGAGTGCTCCAGACCCATATTTCTTTTTTTTCTTTTTTTTCTTTTTTTCTTTTTCTTTTTTTTTTTTTTTTTTTTTGGACAGGCAGAGTGGATAGTGAGAGAGAGAGACAGAGAGAAAGGTCTTCCTTTTTTGCCGTTGGCTCACCCTCCAATGGCCGCTGTGGCTGGCGCATCTCGCTGATCCGAAGCCAGGAGCCAGGTGCTTCTCCTAGTCTCCCTTGCAGTTGCAGGGCCCAAGCACTTGGGCCATTCTCCACTGCCTTCCCGGGCCATAGCAGAGAGCTGGCCTGGAAGAGGGGCAACCGGGATAGAGTCCGGTGCCCCAACCGGGACTAGAACCTGGTGTGCTGGCGCCGCAAGGCGGAGGATTAGCCTGTTAAGCCACAGCGCCGGCCCAGACCCATATTTCTAAGCACATATTTGATATACGGACCATGTTTCTAAACATGAAGAAAACAACAGTTCCATCTTACTTGATGGAACTGTGAAGATATGGTCTGTATCTTTATTACTTGGGAATTAAGTAATTTAGCACTACCCTTTTACTGACTTAGAATTTACAAGGAGGAGGGCTTTGTGTCTTTAACAAGGTCCCAGCTGAATCTGACACCCACTGGAGTTGAAAATTTCTAGTCTTGATTACTTTGCTAGCTATAAAGTATCACTCATTGGACTGCTAGTAGTTTAACATTAACCTGTAGACTTAAATGGGGTCCCACAGAAATCAAGCCAATGCTTTTTAATAATTTTTGTTGTAATCTAAATTTGAAACATTATCATTAAGTTTATAAGTTAATTCTTGGTTAGCGTTTCTGTTTATCGCTGTCAAAGCACTTGATAGATTTGCGAAATTTTCACTGATCTTAGAAAATTTAAAACAAGTTGTTAAGAGTAGGATAGAGGATTAATATTAATGATTGTGAGATTCAGAGGAATAAAATGTATCAGTGTACCTGTTGGAGTAGGCAACAGGTTGAATACAAGTGATGTCAGGATACTTTATAAGTGAAATGCCATGAAAGAGTTGGAAAGTATTCTTTCTGTAGACCCTTGAAATTTTACCATCTGCAGAAATAAATGAGAAATTTAGGTCTCATCATAGGAAAAAATAAAGTAGGATGAGACAGTGCATTTTTTTAAAGATTCCAAGAATGAAAAATGGATTGGAGGAAAGTTTAAGAACGTGAATAAGAGAATACCAGACCAAAAAGTAACAGCTACTTAGAGTACATAAACTGTAGGCAATGAGGCATTTGTTCATCATTATCTCACAGGAACTCATAAATGAAAACCAGACTGGGCATGCTTTGTTCATTCAGCAAATATTTATTGAATATTTCTCTGTACCAGATACTCTTTCATGTCCTAGAAATACAGCACCTCATTCTAGATGCCAGGAGCTAGTAATACAAATTGCACGCCTTCATGGAGTTTTCCAGCTAATGAGAAACACTTGGTTAAAGCAGTAGCAATTCCAGTTCTGAGGCATAAACTGTACAAAATAATCCTGGAGTATCTCATTCTAGGAAGCTAATAGATTACTGAGGACCAGTCCAAAGGATGCACAGATAATCTTGAAGAGGCTCCCATTAGCCAAAAGTGAGATGATTTGTGTCAGAAGGAAAAAGTAAAGCAATGGATTAGAATATATCAGATATGTTTAATTTAATGAGTTCATAATTATACCGAAAACACATTGAACACCTTTGGAATTCAACTCATTATTCTGAAAATTGGTAAACAAAGGAAAAGATAGAAGCATTAATCTATCCAGCCTTTCTAATTCAACTAAATGGCATGGTTACCAGAGAGTTGATAATACACAAAGAGTTCTTTATAGAAGAATTTAGCTAAAGAATTTAGCAAAAGAAGGGATAAAATTAGAAAGTGGCCATTTTGTGTGCCCTAATATAAGGGCAACCAGTCAGTCTGGACAGTGATCATTTCTCATTGCTGACAGCTTTAGGTAAAAAACAAATGGAGAACTATATAGTGGTTGGAGCAGGCTGATAATACCTGAACCCACACTGATGCAGTCATCACTAGTAAATGGCACAACCAAGCACTGTGTGCTTCTGAGTGATGGGATGTAACAAAGCACACAGCTGTACCCAGGAAATTTTTTTCAATGCCCCTGCCACCACCAGTACCACCACCACCTCCACTCCCCATACCCCTGCAGTGAGCCCGAATCTAATCAAACCTGCAATTCTGTCAATATATAGGGGGGAAGTATAGCAGAACCTGTTAAGTGACACCATGGAGATGCAATTAGCCACATCCAAACTATGGGATAAATGCAAAAAATACAAATAAATGACAAAGGGAGCTGGGCAGTGGCACAGAAACTATTACAGATTTTTAAAGACTTATCAGCCAATTGCAGTGTATGAATCTTCATTGAGTCATGATTAGGACACATTGGCTGCTAAAAGAGACTTTTGGGGCAATTGGAAAAATCTGAATTTGGAGTACATGTTAGATGATATTAAATTTGCTAATTTTGTTACATGTGATTTTGTGAAAAAAAGTTATAGAGATGCATACAAGTACTTTTAAAGCAAATGATGTGATAGCAATTTAGTAAGTTTGGCAAAATGTTGATTTGAAGTAGGTGGGGGATACATGAACTTCCTCATACTGTTCTTTGTGCTTTTGTATATGTTGTAAAATTACCATAAAATTTTTATTTAAAGTAATAGGCCACCAAAAAAAAGGTCTACTTTGAGTTCGTGGAAGCACTGTTGATTTTATGTTTTATAACCCAGTTTTTCTTATTTTAACTTTTCATTCTGGGCCACTTGGCAAAAAGGAATGGATCACTAGAAGGTTAGAATTTGACAGACTTGGGTTTTGTTTCTGGCTCCTTGCTATGTAACTGAACACTTAAGTTTCTGATCACTTAGCTTCTCTAATTGTGAGAATTGGCTAATCATATCCATTTTCTCAATGAGCTAGGTAAGATACAACTAAGTCTGAAAATACTTATCACTAATTCTGGAACACTCTGAATTTATTCTGTCATACAGTGTTTCTCACGATGTATTGAAATACCAAGTCTTTCCTACTTTACTTTAGATCTCTGAGGGTTTGTGTTCTGTTTACCATTTGTTATCAGCTTCCAGTGCCTGGTACTTTGTAAGGCATTTAAATATTTGTGGAATGAGTTAAAATACTGTTTTAGCATGAACCTTTTTTTTTTTTTTTTGACAGGCAGAGTGGATAGTGAGAGAGACAGAGAGAAAGGTTTTCCTTTTTGCCGTTGGTTCACCCTCCAATGGCCGCTGCGGCCGGCGCATCTCGCTGATCCGAAGCAAGGAGCCAGGTGCTTCTCCTGGTCTCCCATGCGGGTGCAGGGCCCAAGCACTTGGGCCATCCTCCACTGCCTTCCCGGGCATAGCAGAGAGCTGGCCTGGAAGAGGGGCAACCGGGATAGAATCCGGCGCCCCGACCGGGCAACTGGGATAGAACCGGGTGTACCAGCACCGCAAGGCGGAGGATTAGCCTGTTAAGCCACGGCACCGGCCAAGCATGAATCTTTATATGTATTAAAAAGTGATTTTATATCTTTGATTCATGCGTGTCTTGGCATTTCCATTGCAAATATAGCGATTTAAAAGTTTCCAGTAGATACCTTTGAACCCATTGTTAAGTTTCTAGTCATATCTGCTAGAATTGTCACCTTTTCCTTAAATATTATCCAGGTGACAGCTGCAGCCATTGTTGAATGGCAGTTGGTCACAGCTGCCAGGATATAATGCTTTGTTTATATTTTGTAGGTGCTGCCATGCTTACTGAGTCCCTTCTCTCTCCTCCTCTATCATCTTCCATCAGTGACTGTCACCAGCCTTCTGCAACAGCTAATGAACCTACCTCAAAGTGCACCTGCACCAGCACCCTCCAACCCTCACCTCACTGCTGTGCTCCAGAACAAGGTAGTGTTTTCCTCTTATATTACTGAACTTTATAGCTATCTGAGTTTAAATTATAGGTGAAAATAATGTCTGCTATGGCTGTGGTAATTTGAACCAAAGGCTTCTTTCTGTCAGGAGTTATATTAAGCTCTTAGTAACAAGCTAGAAATATAATTTTATGTATTTCATGTGAAATACATCTGGTATAGTAGTTCAGTATGTGTCATCGGGGATCCAGTTTTTCTTCCTTGCCCTTCTTTGTAACATTTTCTAAGGTAAACTCCAAAAGGTGGATTGGAGTCCCAGGATACTTCAGCTCCCTTTCAAAAAAGACCCATTGTAGTTGTGATTTATACAATACATGAATATTGGTGTCACTGTTTGCATTTTCAACCTAGCCAATTGAGACTGTTTCCTGTTTTTACTCCTGAGTAAAAATTTTGTACAGTTGAGTCTCTAACGTATGTTGTTAAGTTTTAGTAGCCCTACATCTATTTATCCTTTTTCTCTTTTATTTTATTTATTTATTTTTTTTGACAGGCAGAGTGGACAGTGAGAGAGAGAGACAGAGAGAAAGGTCTTCTTTTGCTGTTGGTTCACCCTCCAATGGCCGCCGCGGCTGATCCGAAGCCAGGAGCCAGGTGCTTCTCCTGGTCTCCCGTGGGGTGCAGAGCCCAAGCACTTGGGCCATCCTCCACTGCACTCCCGGGCCACAGCAGAGAGCTGGCCTGGAAGAGGGGCAACCGGGACAGCATCCGGTGCCCCGACTGGCATTAGAACCCGGTGTGCCCGCGCCGCAAGGCAGAGGATTAGCCTATTGAGCCTCGGCACCGGCCTCCTTTTTCTCTTTTAGACTCCTGCTAACAACCTCTATTTCTGGGTAAAACTGTCCTTTTATAAGGATGTTTTTTAAAGATTTATTTATTTATTTATTTGAAAGTTAGAGTTACACAGAGAGAGGTCTTCCATCCGCTGGTTCACTCCTCAGATGGCCACAAGGGCCAGAGCTGCATCAATCCGCAGCCAGGAGCCAGGAGCTTCTTCCAGGTCTTCCACGTGGGTGCAGGGGCCCAAGGACTTGGGCCATCTTCTACTGTTTTCCCAGGCCATAGCAGAGAGCTGGATCGGAAGTGGAGCATCTGGGACTCAAACCTGCGCCCATATCAGATGCCGGCGCTTTAGGCCAGCATATTAACCTGGTGGGCCATAGCGCTGGCCCCAAGGATTTTTTTCTTTGAACCCTAATCAATCACCCTTTGTACAGTTTCCTAAGTTGTTGGTGGTTTTTTGGTTTTTTTGTTATTGTTGTTTTTGTTTTTGTTTTATTTATTTGAAAGACAGAGTTAGAGTTTCCATCTGCTTGTTTATTTCCCAAATGGCTGCGACAGCCAGGGCTAGGTCAGACCAAAGCCAAGAGCTTCTTCTGGGTCTTCCACGTGGGAACTTGGGCCATCTTCAACTGCTTTCCCAGACACATTAGCAGGGAGCTGTATCTGCAGTGGTGCAGCTGGGACTCAAACTGCCACCCATATGAGATGCTGGCATCACAGGTTGTCGGTTTACCCACTACACCACAACATTGGCCCCTTAACACCATTTTTATTCGTTCAGAACATCTTAACTCTATTTAATGTTTTTTTCTTTTTGTTTACATGAATTTGAATTTTCTATATCAAACTTTGTCTGAGTTTGACTTTCCTGCTTAATCCATTTTGGTTCCAAGTGGGAGGAGGAGAAGAAGCCAGTTCTCATATTATGGCAGGGAAAAGTCATCTTTTCCTCTCAGGGTGGACAGCAGAGAGGACTGCTGAACACTGACATTCCATTGCCAAGGCTAAGTTCTGGCACCACTGCCAGAGTGCAGCCTGGAGAGACAGCCTCTCCACTCAGAGTTGTCTGCTCTTTGCCTGGTTTCACGGAGAAGCCCAGCATTGAGTTTATTTGATAGTGCAGCTCCCATCAGACGTCAGGACCCTTCCACAGTGGTGAAGGAAGTTTAGCTCTACTGTTGAGTTTGATTCCCTGTCTTTTTTTCTAGTTTGGCCTGTCATTGCTCCTCATCCTTCTGAGCCGTGGGGAAGACCTACAGAATTCAGACCCTGCTGTAGAATCAACGCAGAATAACCAGTGGTCAGTATGAAGTGGTTTCTTCTTAAAGTTTAGGTTCTTTCAGATAATCTGGTTTTTTTTTTTCTCATATTGTTATGGGTTTTCCCTCAGGACTGAAGTGATGTTCATGGCAACACGAGAACTCCTCCGGATTCCCCAAGCAGCCCTGGCCAAGCCGATCTCTATGCCCACAAACCTAGTGTCCCTCTTTTCTCGCTATGTTGACCGGCAGAAACTGAATTTGCTGGAGACAAAACTGCAGTAAGTTTGAAACAAGAAAGTTCCTATCTTGTTACAGTTGGCACTTTAGAAGTTATGATGGGGGAGGGGCAAAACTAAATTTGGTGGAAGATGTTAAAGACTTTTACTAAATATGTATCTACTAGTTGTAAAGATTTTGGGTACCACAGTGCCCTCACAGAAGTTGACTACAATACTAAATCGTGGGTATTATGTTATAAGAATTCTAATAAGAATGTAATTTTAATGCAAAGATTGCCTTCTGTTTAAGTTATTTATACAAACAAGTTTCCTTTCTCTCTTTCTTTATACCCTTAGGCTAGTTCAGGGGATACGATAAAAGATCTCCAAATGTGTCCTGTACCTCCTTGTGGCTGCCACCTGCACTGCTGCCATCAACCAATGGAGTGTTTTTAATGAGGGAGGGAAGGTAGCTTATTGCCCAAAGCAAAGTCTTGTGGGATCAACTCCTGGTTCCAGGGGTTGTTTCCATGTGCCAGGTAGTTCCCCACTGCTCTGTGAAATTTGGCTGGGTGATACTTCTGCTGGTTTCTTCTTTACCTTCTGTGTTACAATTCTGCATGTCCTCCTTTTACTCAATTCTTCTCAATTTTGCATTTTCTTTGCCCTAGAGACACAAATATAATATCTCCCTTTTCCCCAACATCACTACTACAATTCAAATTAGATTATAGCCTACCAAAGGATTCCTTCCCTCATCCTATTCAAATCTCCTTTTATTGTCCCATATTAATATGACTATAGGAAAACCAAGTAGAAATCAAAACATAGAAATATATATACATAAACTTACCCCTAAACATACATTAATATGGTCTCCAGAGGGTCCTTAAAGAATCAATTTTAGATTGAAAAATATTTAATTGACACATACCTCCTCTAAACACAAAACCAGCTGATGTATTTTTAATCTATTTCTATTCCTTCTTTTAATTAATTTTATGGGTTCTATTGGTTTCCATAAATACAGGGTTGTAGCATGTTTAATAAAATCAGAATTCATAATTGGCTGATGCCAACCTCTAGGCTGAGAAGTCCTTTTTCTCCTCCCACCTTTGTTTCCTTTGTTTGGTCCTCTTTAATGGAAACAGCACACGGTTAAGCCTTTTTCTTGCTACAACTACAGCATACTTGAGCCTGTCCCCTCAAGTGCATTCAAGATCACCAAGATGATCCTAACTTAAACCTGCTTCTGCAGTGTAGCTTTTTGCACACTCACCCTGTCTTCCTGAGACTACTTCTGTAAGCCATGCTTTTACTTTTCTTCCCCATTTTCAGTTGATGCCATGGGAGAAAACCTCAAATGTAACCATGGAAGCTAAGTTTTACCTGAGTGCTCTTCAGTTTCCTCTACACGATGGGCAGACCTGCTATCCTCGCTATTCTATCTCACCCAAGTCCCATTCCGAGGCAGCCAGGGGCCTGGGTTTGAATTCTAGCAGTGAGGGTCTTCCATGATCTTTCTCACTTACCTACCCCTCTCCTGTTCAGCAATCAACTAGGATAAAGAGTTTTGGTCCCTAGTGATTATAAGCCCTGAAGAAAACAAAAACATTAATTCTAATTACCATCCTGATCTACTTTCTGCTGTTCTTACTTTTTCGAATGTAGTAGGAGGGACAGGCTATGACATTTAAAGAGAATAAGTATTTTGCACATACATGTATTGTACAACAGTAAAATCCTCTATGATAGCCAGCTGCCCCTGTTCTCCATCTCCATTTTTCCCCTTCTGAAGCTCCAGGCTCCACCAGCTGTTCCCCCAGTGACATTGCCTAGACTTCCTCCACATTGTCTGAACTTGCCATTAGGCGCCTTTCCTACCTTCCCTTCACACTGATCAAGTGAATACTTGATTATTATTTCTTCCTTACTGTGCTTTATCTTTTTTTGTTTGGTTCTAATTAAAGTAAAAGTTTCTAAATTTACATTTTTATAGGGTATTGTAAATAAAAACAAATTGTATACTTGAAGAAAATGTGTGCCTGCATTTCTACTTTTATTTTTTACTTCTGACAGTGATTTGTAATGTGTTTCTATCATATTTGGATACAGACTGGAAAGCTTCTTGATACTGAAGATTGATAAAGATATTATCACTTAGTTTTTTACTTTTTATTTTTGTTATAAGGAAGGCATAAATATTATGTCTAAAAGCTGAGATGCTTTTCTTTCCCTCCCCGACCCTGTTTTTTGTTTTTTTGTTCTTTTTAATTTAATGGATAGAGAAATCCCATATCCACCTGTTCACTCCCCAAATGCCCACAACAGCCAGGCCAGGCCAGAATTAGGAGCCAGGAACTCAATCTGAGTCTCCCATGTGGCTGGCAAGTTCCCAAGTACTTGAGCTCTCACCTGGTGTTTCCCAGGGTATACATAGCAGGAAGCTGGAATTGCAAGTAGAGCCAGAACAGAGGTAACACTCAGACCCAGGTGCTCCGACGTGGGAGCAGGCGTCCCACAGCCGCGCCTTAACTGCTGCAGCAGTGCTCATGTCCTCCCCCATCCCTCCATGTAAACTACAAAGCAGAGTTACAAACTTTAGTAAATATACTATGGTTCATTTTCTCCATCCTATCTGTAAACATAAACAAATCTCCCCTGAGATTTGTTTGGTTGTTGTTTATTTTCATTTTATTTGGAAGGTGTAGATCTTTTATTCACTGAATCACTTCTCAGTGGCCACAACAGTCAGGTCTGGGCCAGGCAAAAGCCAGGAGTTAACTCAATCCCCGGGGCTGACGATGTGGCCTAGCAGGTAAAACCGCCGCCTGCAGTGCTGGCATCCCATATGGGCACCAGTTTGAGACCCAGCTGCTCCACTTCTGATCCAGCTCTCTGCTATGGCCTGGGAAAAGCAGTAGAAGATGGCCCAAGTCCTTGGGCCCCTGCACCTGCATGGGAAGACCCAGAGGAAGCTCCTAGCTCCTGGCTTCCAATCAGCACAGCTCCAGCCATTGCAGCCAATGGGGTGTGAACCATTAGATGGAAGACCTCTCTCTGCCTCTCCTCTCTGTGTAACTCCGACTTTCAAATAAAGAAATAAAATCTTTTTTTTAAAAAAAAAAAACCTCAATCTCTGTCTCCCACGTATATGATAGGGACCCAAGTACTTGAGCCATCTCTTGCTGCCTCCCAAGGTGCCCATTAGCAAGAAGCTAGAAATAGGAGTAGAGAAGTCAAGACTTAAACCCTGGCATTCTAATAAGGGATACAGCTGTCCTAAGCGTGTCTTACCAACTTATTTGGCATGCCAAATGCCCGCACTTCCAAAACTTTAAGCAACTTGCTTTGTATTTAGCTGCTCTCATGGATAATACTCCCTTAGCTCTTAAAGCACACCTACTCAAAAGGGAAAAGGCCACTGTATAAATGTATAAATTTAATTACTTTAGACTTAAGTATCATTTTTATACTAAAATGCTCAAAAAGACAACGAACAAGTAGATAAAAGCCAAAAAAAAGTTTAGTATGGGAAAGAGGGAGATAATTTAACATTGGGCTCCTACTTACATAAAGCTTAATTTTTCCTCAGCAGGAAATGTGCTCCTTAAGGCTAAATTGCTTGCCTTGGGTACACACCTAGTGGGCAGCAGAGCAGGGGACTCATACAGGATATTATTGCTGTGAGGGAATAAAATTATCTTCAAGTAAAAGACTTATTCTCACTTCTTAACATAAATGAACACCAAGTGTCATTAGGTAAATGCTTTTCGTGTGGACTGACCCAGTGTTTCCCCTGCATTCCCCCAAGATCAGATTCAGAATGTCTGAAGTGAGGAAGACTTCAGCAGTGTAGCCCTTAGGTTTGAGATAGGTGGTGAAGCTCTGAGAGAACAGTGAAGACCCACTAGTGGGAGAACCAAGGTAGGAACTCACCTGTGTGTGCACTCTTTTATTGTGCTGCTACAACTTGGGCAATACAAGCCCTAGACCAGAAAATGTATGTTTTCTGTGAGGAAAAAGACTAAGAAATAAGTGCTTCTATTTTATGACTATAACAATAGTTTACACTAACAATACTAATTGATGGCTGGTTGAGTCAGAGTATGTATCAGATAAAATTCAAGAGGCTTTTAAAAATTATTTTCTAATCTTACAGTAACCATTCAGGGTAATATTAACTTCCCTGCTCATAGATGTCAAAAATTATCAACTTAGGCGGGGGTACTAAAATAATTTACAATATGGGACAGTTAAAACAGGCATCAATGTTTGCAATCTTACATAAGAAAAAAGACCCAGGGGCCAGCATCCTGGCATATCCCACATGGATGCCGGTTTGAGTCTGAGCTGCTCCCCTTTTGATCCAGCTTCATGCTAATGGCCTGGGAAAAGTAGTAGGGCCCAAGTACTTGGATCCCTGCCACCCATATGGGAGACCCAGAGGAAGCTCCTGGCTTCTGGCTTTGGATCAGCGCAGCTCCCACTGTCGCGGCCAATTCGGAAGTGAACCAGTGGATGGAAGACTTCTCTGTCTCTCCTCTCTGTGTCTCTGACTTCCAAATAAGTAAATAAATCTGCAAAAAAATTATTCATCAGGGCCAGCCCTGTGATGCACAGGTTAAGCCACTGCCTGCAGCACTGGTGTCCATATGAGTGCTGGTTTGAGTCACAGATGCTCCATTTCTAGCCCCCTGCCACCCATGTGGGAGAACTAAATGTTGTTCCTGGTTTCATCCTGACCCAGCCCCAACCATTGTGGCCATTTTGGGAGTGAACTTGTGAATTGCAGAATTACCTGTCCCTCTTACAACTCTGCCTTTCTTTTTTCTTTAAGGAAAGATTACAAAGCAATTATACTCATCACAGCTTTATTTAAAAAATTAGAACCTAAGTGTTCAACATCACAATAATCTGTCAGACAACAGAAAGGCAACATAATCACAGAAAGTCTTTAGGCAAAGAGGAAAATGCATATATATATGTTTTGAATCCAACTTTTTTTAAAGAAATATTTAGTGCTGGTGCTGTGGTGCGGGTAAAGCCATTGCCTGTAGTACTAGTATTCCATACAGGCACCGGTTCAAGTCCCAGCTGCTCCACTTCTAATCCAGCTCCCTGCTAATGCACCTGGGGAAGCAGCAGATGGGCCCCTACACTCATGTGAAAGAGCTGGAAGAAACTCCTGGCCCTTGGCTTCAGCCTGGCCCACCCCCTGTTGTTGCGGCCGTTTAGGGAGTGAACCAGCAGGTGGAAGATCTCTCTCTGTCTCCCTCTCTCTGTAACTCTGCCTTTCAAATAAATAAGTAAATCATATATACATATTCATACACACACACACATTTGAAAGGCAGTTACAGAGAGACACTTCATCTGCACGTTCACTCACCAAATGGCCACAACAGCCAGGGCTGGGCCAGACCAAAGGCAGGAGCCTGGGACTCCATCAGTCTTCCAGGTGGGTGGCATGGATCCAGATGCTTGGACCATCTTCCACTGCCTTTCCAGGAGCATTTAGCAGAAGCTGGATTGAAAGCAGAACGACCAGGACTCAAGCCAGCACTCCGGTATGGGATGCCAGTGTCACAGAAAGTAGCCTTAACTCACTGTACCATGGCACCTGCTCTTTGAATCCAGTTTTTTTTTTTTTTTTTAATTCATTTATAATGAAACCCAGAGAATATTGGAAAGAAGTTTACTGATACCTATCTCCAAGTTGTAGAGTTATGGGGAACTTTCTTTTCCTTTTCAGTTTGTATTGCTCATATTCTTAGAGAAAATTTTTTTTAAATTTTTATTAATATAGAGAACAGATTTCATGTATTTCATAGATAGAGTTGTGAGATAACCATGCTTCTCTTCCTCAGTATCCCCTCCTTCCTTCTTTTCTTTTCCTTTAATTTTTGCAACAACAATTTCAATTTACTTGATTATCACAAGCCTAATATCACTAATTATAGTGTTCAACAAGTAAGGGCTGTAAACAAATAGCAAAATGTCACTTCCATTCTTATACATCGCCTTTTTGTGTTCCATGTTAACTACCACATGTCAGAGAAAACATGATATTTGTCTTTTTGAGACTAGCTTATTTCATTATTCCAGTTGCATTCATTTTGTTGGGAAAGGCAGATTTCATTCTGTTTTATGACAGCAGTATCCCGTTGTGTATATATACCACATTCTCTTTAGTCATCAGCTGATGAACATCTGAGTGGATGCCATGTCGTAGCTATTGTGAACTGAGCTACTATAAACATGGGAGTACAGATAACTCTTTCATATGCTGACTTCATTTCCTTTGGGTAAATTCCCAGAGAAAGATATTCTTGAAAAGTATTTTTGAAAAAAGTAATTACAGAGGCCAGTGCTGTGGCGTAATGGGGCTAAGCCTCTGCCTGTGGCCTTGGCTTCCCATATGGCACCAGATCATGTCCCAGCTGCACCTCTTCCAATCCAGCTTTCTGCTGTGGCTTGGGAAAGCAGTGAAAGACAGCCTAAATGCGTGGGCCCCCACACTCACCTAGGCGACCCAGAAGAAGCTGCTGGCTCCTGGCTTTGGATTGGCCCAGCTTTGGCCACTGTAGCCATTTAGGGAGTGAACCAGTGGATGGAAGACCTTTCTCTCTTTCTCTCCCTCTCTGTAACTACCTCTCAAAGAAATAAATAAAAAATTTTAAAAACTAATTATGTGCAAAAATACTAAGAATATAATGTTCAGTAATAAACATGTTCTGTGTATGTATACAATCTGGAGAAAAAATATATGAGAAAAAAGGGCCGGCGCCGTGGCTTAACAGGCTAATCCTCCGCCTTGCGGCGCCGGCACACCGGGTTTTAGTCCTGGTTGGGGCGCCGGATTCTATCCCGGTTGCCCCTCTTCCAGGCCAGCTCTCTGCTATAGCCTGGGAAGGCAGTGGAGGATGGCCCAAGTCCTTGGACCCTGCACCCACATGGGAGACCAGGAGAAGCACCTGGCTCCTGGCTTTGGATCAGCGAGATGCGCCAGCCGCAGCAGCCATTGGAGGGTGAACCAGCGGCAAAAAGGAAGACCTTTCTGTCTGTCTCTCACTATCCACTCTGCCTGTCAAAAAAAAAAAAAAAAAAAAAAGAAAAGAAAAATATATGAGAAAAAAGAATGCAATTGAGGATGAACAAGTGCAATATTAGCCTTTAAGGGAAGGGTTGTGAAGAATTTTTGTGTGTAGATGATTGTTCCTGTTCTTCCATATTTTCCAAATTTGTGTTCAATTTGAGTATGTATTTTATTATAATCAAAAGTTATTCTCTAAAAGCTATTTAAAATACTAGCCATCTATTTCTAGTGAAAACCTAACTTCTAGCAAGGCTAAAATGTCTAATCAAATTGTGCTTGACTTTGGAGCCATGCAATTGACTGCATAGCAGATGAATATGCTAGGAATCTGAAAATGTTGTGATTTTCCTCAGCATTGTGGTCAGTTACTCCATCATGAACATTCAAGATCATATGCCAGTTGAAGGTGGGAAGAACCCCTTTAAATAAATCCAAGTTGCATGTTCCAGTAAGCCTCTGTATTTGTATTAAATTACATTTTTTCCCAAAATGATGGCTGAATCAACAAAGCTGTGCTGTTAAACATTAGAATAAGACCAAGACATGACTCTGAATTTGACAGACTTCTCATTTTCTGGAGCACTGAAGGCCATTGCATGAGAAATGGGGAGACTGAAGGAGTCTTTTCCTCTCCTCCCAATTATGCTTAAATACACTGGTAGCATGATACTTCAAAAAAAATGTGATTCTTAGGAAACAGTTCTATAATCTGAGGATTCACTGTCTTAAATTACCTAATAGCATTGTTTTGACCTTTTTTCTTGCTTTTTTCTTCTAGTACTGTTTCGACCTTCCTTCTTGCATAAGATAGGTAGTTGCAAATAGATTGCATGTCTCATGACAGGCTTTGCTTTTTATTTTGCAAATGTTGCACATAAAGCTGTCCTAAGAAACTTATTTATCATTCAAGGTGACTCTCTAGGCTCCCAAGTTAGCTGACTTCATTCTCCAAAGCAGTATTAACCAAAGTTAGACTTGAGATCTGAGAAATATCTAGAAGGGAGCTAGGTAATCAGTGATATGTGTATTTGCCTGTAGTGGATATAAAATCTTAAATTGCCTAGACTGTGCCAGTCTAACTAATGAGAAAGAAATTTGCATATAACAGGGAAAGTATCTCAAATTCCATCCCCCAGGAAAAGCACTACCAATCACTTAGTTATAAACCACTGCTAAGTGTGTTATCCTCCAAGTAATTTCTATAGCATATGCATACAAAGAATTACAAATGTTTTAGTCTTTTTTTCCTAAACATCTTGTTATATATACACAGCTAGCTTGTTCTTTTTGACAATTGTATAATGTTCTATCATGTGCAATTGTGCTGTAATTTATTATTTAAGTGCTTCCCAGTTAATAGATTCAGTCTTCAAATACTTTTTATCAGTCACCATCATTCTTCCAACACTGAACCAAGGTAAACCTACAAAAAGACCTTACATTTCTATGGCTTTATTGTAGTGTACAAAGAACACACATTCATTTTCTAAATCAATCCTCTTTATAACCTTTTGAAAGGATGAGTAACAGTGATTGTATGTTACCAAAACTAGATCAGCAAGAGCATCCAGCTGATAAGGACTAGCACTTTAAGCTCCATATCTGGTGTGCTGGCTTCAAGAAGGCTCCTCTTCTTGGACACATGGTTTCTGTAGGAGCAGCTGAAAAGCTGTAAGTGTAAGCCTTGAATATCACAACTGCAAAGTCTTCTGATTAGATTTTGATGTCTTCATTTTCATTATATTAATCAGTTGCCTCTCAGAATGTCAAAAGAGGCCATTCCAGCTGTAGTTATTGGGACTAATTGCAACATGGAAGGATCAGAGTCACAGATGCAGCTGTCAACCATCCGTATGGACCTTTTAGTTTAAATATTTTGGAAGAACAAAAAAAAAAAAAAAAAAAAAACTTGCTTTCACTCTTCCTCCCTCCCAATATTTTGAAGTGTAGTTTTTATATTGTATATATTCAGTCACAGGTGATTGGTTTGTTCATTAATTTTCTGCATTAATATGTGAACTCCACAAACAAAGTAGTCTGTCTTGTTTACAGCTGTGACTGAAAACTCAGTACAGGGTCAACATCTAGTAGGCTGGTCATTAAATAAATAGGTTATTCAAAAACAGCTTAAAGGGGTGATGCAGAGAACAATGCTTGATGTAATAAAGATGTTTATTACATAAGGCCAATTTCAAAATCCACTGTCACCCATTTTATCACAACCACCCCTGGGTCAGGGACAATTTGATAATAATATAGATCAGGATAAGTAATGATAAAGACCAACAGCCCCTGTTCTGGTGCAACTTACACTCTGAGGGTGACACAGTGATAGGGTCTGAGAAAAGACCAAACTAGAGTAACGGAAGGAGGCCTGTGCTTTAGACAGAGTAGTCAGGGAAGGCCTTGATGGGCTGTGACGTTTAAGCAGACACGTGAATGATGAGAAAAGGACAGCACGTAAAGGTTTATGAAGATAGTCAAATCCTTGAGATGAGAATGAGGAATTCCTTGAGGATTCAAGGAATGATAGAAGGTCAGAATCACTGGAGTAAAGGGAGTGAGGCAGCAAGTGACCAAACACAGCTTTGAAGGCATTTATTCTCATTGCAATGGGAAACCTTTTCAGAGTTTTTAAGGAAAAAAAATGCTTTTATAAATACATAGAGGTGGAAACACACATGAATGGGGCTGTTTTAATCTACTTTCTATAACTATAACAAAACGATTATAATCTACTTTCTAAGTAAATCTATAAAGCTAAATAAATTTAGCTGTTTTAATCTACTTATTATATAACAAAATTCCTGAAGCTGGGTAATTAATCAAGAAAAGTTTTCGCTAGAGTTGTGGCGTAGCAGATTAAGCCACTGCCTGCAAAGTTGGCATCCCATATGGGCACTGGTTTGAGTCTCAGCTGCTCTACTTCCATCTGATCTGGCTCCCTGCTAATGTGCCTGGGAAGCAGTTAAAGATGGCCTAAGTCCTTGGGTCCCTGCCATCCATGTGGGAGATCCTGATGAAGCTCCTGGCTTCAGCCTGGTCCAGTCCTGGGTGTTGCCACCATTTGGGAAGAGAACCAGCAGATAAAAGATCTCTCTACCACCCTGTAACTCTGCCTTTCAAATAAATAAATAAATCTTAAAGAAAAATGAAGTTTACTTAGGCTCATTGTTCTGGAAGTTAAAAAGCATGACACCAGCATTTGCCCAGCATTGGGTGAGGGCTGCTCCATGTGTAGTAGAAAAATGGAAGGGGATGTGGGCAGGTACAAAACAGAAGGGGCAAAGAAGTTGATATTCTTTAGAACAACCCACTCTCTTGGAACTACATGAATCCCTTCATGAGAGCAGAGTGTCCATGGCTTAGTAGCTTCCTAAGGTCCTACAACCTTTCAGTACCATTGCACTGGCAGTTACATTTCAACATGAGCTTGGACAGGAGCAAGCCACCTGGAAAACATAACAGGGGCACTCATCAGAGAGCCTTACACTGCAGGCATACCTCACACATGTGGGTTCTGACCAGAACACCACAGTAAACCGAATAGCACAATAAAATGGGTCAGACAGTGTTTTGGTTTCCCAGTTAATATCAAAGTTATATTTACACTATACCGTGGTCTATTATATATGCAATAGCATTATGACTAAAAACAATGACATACCTTAACTTAAAAATCTTTTATTGCTGGGGACCAGTGTTGTGGCACAGCAGATTAAGTCACAGCAACACCTGCAACACAGGTGTCCCATATCGGAGCACCAGTTCAAGTTCCAGCTGCTCTGCTTCCGATCTGGCTCCCTGCTAATGTGCATTGGAAAGCAATGGAAGATGGCCCAAGTGCTTGGGTCACTGCCACCCACATGGGAGACCCAGAATGAGTTCCTGGCTCCTGGCCTCTGCCAGGCCCAACCCCTGCTATTGTGATCATTTGGGCGAGTGAGCTAGCAGCTAGAAGATCTCACTCTGTCTCTCACTCTTTGTCGCTCTGCATTTCAAATAAATAAGTCTTAGAAAAAAAACTTTATTGTAAAAAGATGCTAATGTCATCTGAACTTTCAGCAAGTCATAATCGTTTGACTAGTGGGGGATCTTGCCTCAATGTTGATGGCTACTGACCTGGGTGGTGGCAATTTCTTATAATAAGACAAAACAATGAAACTTGCCTCATCAGTTGACCACTTTCACAAAAGATTTCTCTGTAGCATGCAAGGCTATTTGATAGAATTTTACCCATAGGACGTCTATCGAAATTGGAGCCAATCCTCTCAAACTGGCCACTTCTTTACCAAGTGTGTGTGATATTGTGAATCCTTTGTTGTCATTTCAATAATAGCATCTTCACCAGGGATAGATTTCATCTCAAGAAAACAATTTTACTGCTCATCTATAAGAAGCAACTCTTCATCATTTAAAGTTCTATCATGAGATTGCAGCAATTCAGTCACATCTTCAGGCACCACTTCTAATTCTAGTTCTCTGGTATTTCTACTACATGTCCAGTTACTTCCTCCACTGGAGTCTTGAGCCCCTCAAAGTCATCCTTTTCTTCTAAACTCCTATTAACATAGTTATTTTGACCTCTTTCCATGAATCGTAAATGTTCCTAATGACATCTAGAATAGTAAACTTCTGGATGGTTTTCCATTTAGTCGGCCCATATCCATCAAATAAATCACTCTCTTTGGCAGCTATAGACTTATGAAATTTATTTCTTTATTAAGAGAACTGGAGTGTTGGAATTACTTCTTGATCCATGGGCGCAGAATGGATGTTGTTTTAACACACAACAAAACAACATGAATCTTATATATCCCCATCAGACCTCTTGGGTGATCAGGTGCATTGTCGATATCTTAAAAAGAATCTTTTTTCTGAGCAGTAAGTTCTCAGTAGTGGGATTAAAATAGTCAGGAAACCATGTTGTAAACAAATGTGCTGTCATCCAGGCTTTGTTCCATCTATAGAGCACAGGCAGAATAGATTCAGTTTAATTCTTAAGGCCCCTAGGGTTTTCAGAATGGTAAGTGAGCATTGGCTTCACCTTGAAGTCGCCAGCTGCACTAATCGCTGACAAGAAAATCAACCTGTCTTCTGAAGCTTTGAAGTCAGGCATTGACTTCCCCCTAGTTTTGAAAGTCCTTGGTAGAGTCTTCTTTCAATTTAAGGCCATTTCATCTGCATTGAAATTGTGACCATCTTCCTCAGTGATGTTAGCTGATCTGGACAACTTGCTGCAGCTTCAACACCAGCACTTACTGCTTCAGCTTGTACTTTTATGGTATGGAGACAGCTGCTTCCTTAAACCTCAGGAACCAACCTCTGCTAACTTCAGACTTTTCTTCTGCGGCTTCCTCAACTCTCTCAGGCTGCATAAACTGAAGAACATTAGTGCCTTGCCCTGCATTTGGCTTTGGCTTCAGGGAATGCTAAGGTTGGTTTGTTCCATCAAGATTGCCAAAACTTTCTCCATAGCAGTAATAAGGCTGTCTCACTTTCTTGTAATTCCTTTGTTCCCTGGAGAAACACTTTTAGTTTTCTTCAAGGACTTTTCCTCTACATTCACAATTTGACTAATTGGTTGGCATGAGGATTAGTTTTGGCCTATACTGGTGTTCAGCATGCCTTCCTCACTAAATTGTTTCTAGCTGTTGTGAAAAAATGTTTATTCATTTACCCGTTTTTTTATTTATTTACTTTTTTATTTATTATGAGAGGCAGAGAGGAAATACAGACAGAGATCTCTCCTCTGCTGCTTCACTCCCCAAATGTCAAAGCCAGGAGCCCAGAACTCAATCCAGTTCTCCCACATGGGTTGCAGGGACCCAAGTACTTGAAGATTCATTACCATGGGAAGACCTAGGACCTGAACCTAGACACTCATAGGGGATGCAGGAGTCCCAAGTGCCAACTGCCGGACCAAATGGCCAACTTCCATTCCTATCTTTTTTACTTAAAGTGAGAGATGATGTGACTCTTCCTTTCACTTAAAGATGCTGAAGCCATTGTAAGGTTATTAATTGTCCTAATTTCAATATTGTTGTGTTTCAGAGAATAGGGAAGTCTGAAGAGAAATAGTGGAGCAGTCAGAACACACACAGCATTTATTAAGTTCACTGTCTTACATGGGCATGGTTTGTGGCACCCCAAAATAATTACAATAGTAACATCAAAGATAATTGATCCTAGATAAGTATAAGCAGTATAATAATAACGAAAAATTGAAATATTGCAAGAATTACAAAGATGTGGCAGAGATGAGATGAGAGCATGTGCTGTTAGGGGAAGTATGCCCAAGGAGTGGACTTGCAGAAGGGCCACCACAAACCTTCAAAATGTAAAAAATGAAGTATCTACAAAGTACAGTAAAGTGAAGTGCACACATGGGAAAAACGAGGTATGCCTTTATTATCCCTGGTCCACAGGGCAAGGAAAATGGAACTCTAAAAGGCTAAGCGACTGGAGTAGTTGCTGTGCACAAATGGATTAAGCCGCTGTTTGCAATGCCTGCATCCCATATTGGAAGAGTTGATTCAGTCCCAGCTACTCCATTACAGATCCAGCATTCCAGTTAGTGCTCATGGGAAGCAGGGGAGGATGCCCCAGGGGAGGATGGTCCCTGCTACCCACATGGGAGGTCCCGGTGGAGTTTCTGGCTCCTGGCTTCAGCCCGGCCTACCCCCAGCTGTTGTAGACAATTGGAGAGTGAACTAGCAGATGGAACACCCACTTCCCTGTGCCTTTCAAATGAAACAAATAAATAAATCTTTTTTATGAAAGGAAAAATGACTAAAGGAATACTTTATTAAAAAAGAGCAGACCTGCACTGGCTGAAAAGCCTGTGAGAGCATTGCAGGCATGGAAAGCCAAGACACTGTGGCAAAAAGTGTCCTACAGGAAGGATCTCTGAGTGGAAAGAAGTGGCCATCAAAGAAGGATGTACTCTTCTCTACAGGGAGGAGAGAACTTCCACTTTGCTTGTGGCCTTGTCCAAATACTGACGGAGTTCATGGACTCAAAAGGCTTCCATAGCCTAGGCAGTTCATGTCAAGAGCCTCAGGTGGTCACTGACGTCATACATAAGAGTGTTAATTGTTAAATTAACAACAGGAGTCACTGTGTACTAACTCCCCAAGCAGGACCTCTGTCCTCATGAGTTGTATTATGAGAGTTAACTGTAAAACTAGTTCTCAAACAGTTTGTGCATGTGTATGCAAATTGTTGAAATCTTTACTTAGTATAGAGTTGGTCTTCTGTGTACAAAGTTAATTGAAAATGAATCTTAATGGAGAATGGGACTGGCAAGGGGAGAGGGAAGAGGAGGAGTGGGAGTGTGGGTGGGAGGGTGGGTATGATGGGAAGAATAACTATATTCCTATAGTTGTACTTATGAAATTTGTATTCCTTAAAAAATTAAAAAAAAAAAAAAACCAGACCTACAGGGGGCAGGCATTGTGGCACAGCATGTTAAAGCCACTGTTTGGGACACCTGCTTCCCATCTCAGAGTGCCAGTGCAAGTTCCAGTTGCTCTGCTTCCAATCCAACATCCTGCTAATGCACCTGGGAGCCCCAGTAATTGGGTTCCTGCCATACATGTAGTAGACACAGATGGACTTCTCGGCTTCTGGCTTTGGCCTGGTCCAGACCCAGTTTTTTCCGATATTTGGGGAGTGAACCAGCTGATGAAAGATCTCTCTCTCTCTTTCTCTCTCTCTTTCTCTGTGTGTATGTGTGTTGTGTGTATATGCATGTTGCTCTACCTTTCAATAAAAATGAATAAACATCTAAAAATAATACATATAGGATAGCATTTATCTTTGAAAGTATTTAGGGGAGTGAGATTGGAATAAGGACATAGGAAATGTTTGATATTTCTTATGTTGAGTGGTGGGTTGAATAGTATTTATTTGGCTGTTAAACTTCATAATTTTCATATATTGTATGCATTCTATGTATGTTATGGGCTGACTGTGCTTCTTCAAAACTTACCTCACTCCCAGTACCTCAGATTGTGAGTATAATTGAAGATTAGGTCTTTAAAGAGGTAATTAAGTTATCACAAGATCATTAGAGTGGGCCTAGTTCCAGCATGACTGGTGTCGTTATGAAAAGAGATTAGGGCACAGGCAGGTGCAGAGGAAAGACCTGGAGAAGACAAAGGAGAAGATGAGCCATTTGAGAGTCCAGGAGAGGCAGAATAAACTCTGCCAAAACCTTGACCTTGGCGTTCTACCTTCCAGAATTGTTAGAAAATACATTTCTATTGTTTACACCGCCCAGCCTGTCCACCCCTTGCTATAGCAGCCCCAGCAAACTAACAGTACCATTGTCAAATATTTCATCAGTAAAAACATTTTTTGTTGTTAAAAATCCCTAAGATGGGGCCGGCGCCACGGCTCACTAGGCTAATCCTCCGCCTTGTGGCGCCGGCACACCGGGTTCTAGTCCCGGTCTGGGCACCGATCCTGTCCCGGTTGCCCCTCTTCCAGGCCAGCTCTCTGCTGTGGCCAGGGAGTGCAGTGGAGGATGACCCAGGTGCTTGGGCCCTGCACCCCATGGGAGACCAGGAGAAGCACCTGGCTCCTGCCATTGGAACAGCGCGGTGCGCCGGCCGCAGCGCACTACCGCGGCGGCCATTGGAGGGTGAACCAACGGCAAAAGGAGGACCTTTCTCTCTGTCTCTCTCTCACTGTCCACTCTGCCTGTCAAAAAAAAAAAAAACAAAAACCCTAAGATGGGGGCTGGCGCTGTGGCACAGTGGGTTAATGCCCTGGCCTGAAGCACCGGCATCCCATATGGGCACTGGTTCGAGACCCAGCTGCTCCACTTCCTGTCCAGTTCTCTGCTATGGCCTGGGAAAGCAGTAGAAGATGGCCCAAGTCCTTGGGCCCCTGCATCCACTTGGGAAACCTGAAAGAAGCTCCTGGCTCCTAGCTTCTGGCTTTGGATCGGCACAGCTCTGGCCATTGCGGCCATCTGGGGAGTGAACCATCGGATGGAAGACTTTCTCTCTCTCTCTCTCTCTCTCCCTCTCCTCTCTCTGTGTAACTCTGACTTTCAAATAAATAAATATTTTTTTAAAAATCCATAAGATGCTAAAAGGATGTATAGCAAACTGTTAACAATGGTCATTTCTGGAAGGTGTGATTATAGAGAATTTTCACTTCCTATACTTAAATTTCTGAACACAAGGGCCATCCTCTACTGCTTTCCAGGCCACAGAACAGAGCTGAGGGGCCGGCGCTGTGACATAATGGGTAAAGCCGCTGCCTGCAGTGCCAGCATCCCATATGAGAACCAGTTTGAGTCTCGGCTGCTCCACTTCCCATCCAGCTCTCTGCTATGGCCTGGGAAAGCAGTAAAAAGATGGCCCTAGTCCTTGGGCCCCTGTACCCGAGTGGGAGATGCAGAAGAAACTCCTGGCTCCTGGATTTGCATTGGTACAGCTCCAGCCGTTGCGGCCAACTGGGGAGTGCACCAGCAGATGGGAAGACCTCTCTGCCTCTCTTCTCTCTGTGTAACTCTTTCAAATAAACAAATAAATCTTAAAAAAAAAAAAAAGAGAGAGAAAGAGAGAGAGAGCTGGATCAGAAATGGAGCAGCTGGGACTCGAACCAGTGTCCATATGGGATGCCAGCACTGCAGGTGGCGGCTTTACCCACTATGCCACAGTGCTGCCCCCTCAGTAGCTTTTTAAAAAAGAAAAAGAAAACCTGAATTATATATATATATATGTTTAATTTTTATTTCTTTATTTTTGTGTTTATTTGAAAGGCAGAGAGAGAATCGGAAATCTTCTGTCCACTGATTAACTCCCCAAATGCCCACAACAACCATGGGTTGCACTATGAGGAAGCCAGGATTGTGGAACTCAAATATGGTCTCCAACATGAGTGGCAGGGACCCAAGAACTTGAGCTATCACCTGCTGCCTCCCAGGATGCATATTAGAAGGAAGCTGGAATCAGAAACAGATTTGGGACTTGGACTCGAACTCAGGCACTCTGATATGAAATGTGGGTGACCCAAGCTGCAGCTTAACTGCCAGGCCCCTGCCCCTCCAGACTTTTCTATAGCATGTCTAATACCCTCAAGGAAGATGTGGGCTAGTTAAGTTGTGCTGCAAAGATTGTCTTGCATAATTAATAATTAGAGCTAGCATTTGTTATTTACTATATGCCAGGCACATTTCATGTATTTCCATTTAATCCTTCCCTAAAACCTTGAAAAACAGATACTATTAATATGATCACAAGGAAACTGGTGAAATATTAATAGCCCCAAATTACATTCACTTAGCAAAAACAAGACATAAACCCAGGTGATCAAAAACCCAAGACAGTATAATTAATTATGCTATGATGCAGCGAGTATGTAGCTAATCTTTTTGAGAGTTAAAATTTCTCCTTGTGTGACTGTCTATAACATACACATAGAATATGTGTATGGTTCTTGTTGTCCAGAAGTACCCATTCCCCCAGTGACACAAAACGAGAGGGTGGGATTGGCTTTCTTGAGGCTCTGTCGAAGAACCTTTTCTGATATACTGGCAGTTCCCACCTTACTTGTGTCTTCTTAGTTTTAGTGATTTTTATTATTCTATTACACAAATGATCAAAGAACTAGAGATGTAGCTCTTAATCTAGGAAAAGTTCGACAACAAGAAAGTTCAACCAGGCAGGCTATTCCTTGCCAACCACGGAGATACAACACATTCTCCAATGTTTTCTCCACTCTTTTTTTTTTTTTTTTTTTGGACAGGCAGAGTGGACAGTGAGAGAGAGAGAGACAGAGAGAAAGGTCTTCCTTTTGCCGTTGGTTCACCCTCCAATGGCCGCCGCAGTAGGCGCGCTGCGGCCGGCGCACTGCGCTGTTCCAATGGCAGGAGCCAGGTGCTTATCCTGGTCTCCCAAGGGGTGCAGGGCCCAAGGACTTGGGCCATCCTCCACTGCACTCCCTGGCCACAGCAGAGAGCTGGCCTGGAAGAGGGGCAACCGGGACAGGATCGGTGCCCCAACCGGGACTAGAACCCGGTGTGCCGGCGCCGCAAGGCAGAGGATTAGCCTAGTGAGCCGTGGCACCGGCTTGTTTTCTCCACTCTTTAACACAGTACCTGGAACTACTAAGCTTTAATAATTGTGAATGGACAAAGTTACGCATTGCAGCCACTTGGGACGTCTGGATCCCATATCAGAGTGCCAGTTCTAGTCCTGGCACTCTGCTTCTGATCCAGCTTCCTGATAATGCATTTTGGGAGGCAACAGATTATGCCCCAAATGTTTGGGCCTCTGCCACCCATGTGGAAGACCAGGAATGAGTTCTTGGACTCCTGGCTCAGTAATGTCTATTGTAGGCATTTGGGGCATAAACCAGCAGATGGAAAATCTTTCGATAGATAGATAGATAAGCTAGGTAGATCCATATGTGCTACTCTGTTTTTCAGGTAGATGAAAATAAACATTATGTGTATATATATGTGTACATATATATGTATATATATTATGTGTATATACATATATGTACATATATACACATGTATATATGTATATATACATGTATATTTACCTATATATGTATATGTGTGTACATATATACATATGTATATATTATGTGTGTGTATGTGTACATATATATTAAACATGTGTATATATGTGTGTGTGTATATATATATATTTAAGAATTACATAGGGAAAGCATGAATGAATGACATTAGCCTCAGCATCTCTCTGGCAAACATAGTAACAGGTTTACCAGGTACAGCATCAACCAGGTATCCAGTTTGCTGCTGCTTTCATGTAGGTCTAAGGGAACCACATAATGTAATTTCTAACCTCTAAGGAGAAAATGGCTCAGTGTTGTAATGGGTGCTCTGGAGTGCCATCAAGATCCCTCGTTAGGACCAAGCACTCATAGTTTCCACTGCTCAAAGTGCTGGTGATCATAGCTGAAACGTTCTCCCTCTGGGGACTGTCCTTTCCTGAAAGGAAACATCTTAGGTACGTCCCCTCCTTGACACAACCTGTACGCACTGACTGATCAGTGCTTTGCACTCAGCACCCAGCCATCTAGCTCTCTCAAGATTGGATGCTTGGGATAGTCCAACTCAACGCTAGCTTTCCCCAAGCCAGCGGCTTCTGATGTTAAGTGAATCTCAGCTCAGTTTCCCCTCTGTCTCATCCTGTTCTTTGCTCCCATGCAGGTATTGTTCTTGAGTACACTCCCCAGTAAGCTTGTGCGAGAGCCTGAGCTGAGGCAAACTCAAATTGCTTCTTAATCAGTTGAGACTCCTGCTATCTCTTGAAACCATAAATTATCTATTCTGATAAGAATGTTTTGTATTGATCATACAATTGAAGTGAGAGTAAAACTGGGGAACTAGATACCTGCATTACCTTTCATCAATAAGATCAGCACTATTAATAATCACTCAGCAAAAGTCAGGTGATAAAACCAGTGCCCATGTGGAAAATATGGGGAAAAAAGTTGAAAATTTACCCAGATGAGTTGGAAACTTATATCCATTCAAAAACCTGCACACAGAAGTTTATAGCAGTTTTATTCATAACTCTAAAACTTGGAAGCAGCCAAACTGCCCTTCAGTTGGTTAAAGAATAAAATATAGTTACAGAAAAAATTATTTCTCTGATCATTTAGTCCTATCTATTTAGAAACATGTAAAACTGGATTTTTTTTCCTTAAGGTAAAATGTGACCAAAGTTCATTTTCTCCCTAAGGTCTAAATAAAGAGAAATCAGTTAAAAAAAAAAGAATAAAATATAGTACATCCAGATAATGGACTATTATTCAGCACTAAAAAGAAATGAATTATCAAGCTGTGAAAGGACATGGAGAAAACTTATATGCATATTACTGAATGAAAGAAGACAGTCTGAAAAAGTCACACCTACTGCATGACTCCAACCCTATGAGATTCTGGAAAGGCGAAACTCTGGAGACAGTAAAAAGATCAGTGGTTCCCTGTGATTATGGAGTAGGGGAAGGGCGGTGAGTGGGATGAGGCAGTAAGAGCAGAGAGGTTTTCTAGGGTAATGGAACCATTCTGTATGATGTTCTAATGGTGGAAATGTGCCATTCTACATTGTCAAAACCCAGGGAATGTACAATACAAGAGGTACACTATGGGCTTTGGGTCGTAATGATGTGTCAGGATAGATTCAGCACTGGTAGCAAACGCATCACTCAGGATACTGACATCAGGGGTCACTATGTATGTGTGGAGACAGAAACTCTGTACTTTCAGCTCAATTTTCCTGTAAATCTAAAACTGCTGTAAAAAAAAAAAAAGTCTAGGTTAAAAAAAAAAAAAGCCTAAAGCATTGGCGTTTGGCAGGTAAACCAGTCTGGGCTGAACAGAGTAGTAAAAATTGGGATCAGAAAGGCAAAATAGCCCTCACAGGGCCTTAGGCAGCAGAATGAGTTACTGGGACCTTATCCTGTAGATTACAAGGGGGGCTCTGAAACTCACTGAGTGGGGAACTCAGTACTGAGCAGCTGTTCTGTGAGAAGGCGTCTAGAAGACAGACGTGAGGCAGATAGTTTAGAAGCAGGAATAAACTACACATGCCTAGACCAGTAAAGAAGTGGGTGCATATAAGACCACTCAGGTTCTGGTAACTGATTGGACAGAGGAGAATGATGAAAAACTCAAACACTGATTGTTTTTAAATATTGTTTCAAAGATTTACTTATTTATTTGAAAGGTAGAGTTACAGAGAGTGGGAGAGCTGTTCCACCCTCTGGTTCATTCCCCAAATGGTTGTAACAGCCAGGGCTGAGCCAAGTCAAAGCCAGGAGCCAGGAACTCCCTCCAGGTCTCCCACAGGGATAGCAGGAGCACAAGGACTTGGGGCATCTTTAGCTGCTTTTCCCAAGCACATTAGCAGGGAGCTGGATCAAAACTGTAGCAGCCGCCGGCGCTGTGCCTTAACAGGCTAATCCTCCGCCTTGCGGCGCCGGCACACTGGGTTCTAGTCCCGGTTGGGACGCTGGATTCTGTCCCAGTTGCCCCTCTTCCAGGCCAGCTCTCTGCTATGGCCCGGGAAGGCAGTGGAGGATGGCCCAAGTCCTTGGGCCCTGCACCTGCATGGGAGACCAGGAGAAGCACCTGGCTCCTGCCATCGGATCAGCGCGGTGCGCCGGCCACGGCGGCCATTGGAGGGTGAACCAACGGCAAAAAGGAAGACCTTTCTTTCTGTCTCTCTCTCTCACTATCCACTCTGCCTGTCAAAAACAAAAACAAAAACAAAAAAAAACCTAGCAGCTGGAACTCCCACTGGCACCCATAAGTGATGCTGGCATCATAGGCAGTGGCTTAACACACTATGCCATAACACCAGCCCCTCAAACACCAACTTTTAAAAAAGTTGTAATTATTTCACATAGTAGGCATTGACTGAAGTACTATCATGCACCCAGTTCTATCTCCAAAATATATTAGGAATTTGTTCATTTTTCTCCTTCTCCCTTGCTACCACAGCCAATCAAGTCACCAGTACCTCCCTTCTAAAAGACTGTAGAAGCTTCCTAGAGGTTGTCCTTTCTCCAGTCTTGTGACACTTCAGTCATTGATATTTTTAAACAAAAATTGGGGTCACTTGCCCTAATCCCTTCAGCTGTGTCCCATTGCACTGAAAATGAAACCCAAACTGCTTATGAGATCTTGTAAACATTTCGAGTCTGCCCCCTCCACACCCTCTCTCTCAGTTACTGCCTCTCTTTTCCTTCTCAGAATTCACACAAGAATGACTATATTCTTTCCTTTGCTAACTCCTCACCAGCCTCTAGACTATAGCTTTAAGAGGGTAGATGCCTCTTTGAGACAGGTTACACTTGCTGTTCTCTTTTATAACATCCTGGTTGACATTACTGTATATATGTGTATAATTACTGCGAATATTTTCTCTATATAATGACTATGTACATTAATTTGTATAATTCTTATGTAATACCTGTCTGACCCTAATGTCTTGTATGTCTTGTGGGGAACCAGAGCTATGTCTTCTCTCCTGTGACCTCAGCATTTGACTTAGGCCTGGAGATAAACAACAGATGTGCAAATTGTTAAATGTGTGAATATGCTAAGCGTGTGCTACAGGGGGAAGCAAAAATGAAACAAATATGGATCACCCCTTGGAGCAATTCGCCTCCTCCTAGGGGACGGATGACTGAAATATAAAGAACCCATAAGGAAGAAAATTAACATCACAGGAAACTCTGCAAGTCTTGGGAAAACGGCATTATTTCAAGCCAGGGAGGTTAGAGGAGTTACTGCAAAGAGGTAGTACTACATTGGGCATCGAATGCAGGGAAAGCATGCTCAAAGGCACCAACCTGAGAAAGTAGAGGGCAAATGTGGAGAAAGAGGTGTGGGTCACTTTAGCCACAACATAAAGTACCTCAAGAGTAAGAAACAGAGTACAGAAGAGTAAGAGAGGAGAAACGAAGTGATACCAGACTGTCACGAGCTTCATGTGCCAGACTAAGAATTCTGGGCCGTATTCTGGAGGTAGCATAGGATAACAATCACTCAACCCAGTCATTTCAAACCTTAAATTTTTTTTTTCAGACAACATGTTGAAATAAGCATCCTATAGTTACTACCTAGATTCAAAGGAGATTACAGACAACATGACTATTCATTCCTAAATACTTTAGCATTTTTCTGCAATTATAAACATTTTCCTTCATATCGAGCAAACTATTACACTGAACCAATGTAACAACTACCTAACAGCATCTAATACTAGTTCATCAATTGTCCCCAATTATCTGTTTCTTCTGAACCAGAATCCAATCATTTGTTTTCTGTGTCTTTTAAGTTGCTAATATAAAACAATCATCCTTTGACACTTTTCTATGAGATTGGTTTTCTTTAATCTTTGTCTTACCCTTTGTAGCAGTTGTCTTATAGACTGCTTCACATTCTTGATTTATCTGATTGGCTCCTCAAAGGTGTGGTTTAACTGGTTCCTCCTGCCCCCATAAACTGGAGGTTAGATCTAAAGGCTTGATTATATGCAGTTTCAGCATTTTTGGCAGGAAAACTCCATTAAGTGATGCTGTATACTTCATGCTGCAGCACACCAGGAACCTCATAAAAATGTTGGTTATGTCACAGCTAATGATACTGGGTTGGATATCTGGATTAAAGGTGGGAGGGAATGCAGCCAGATCTTTCCCATTGTGAAAGTATGGATCTCTCCTTGGTGATTCACAAGTAACCCAAGGGATGTATTTGGCACCATAACTGTTTGCAGCTTACCAAACATGCTCAAATGCACCTAATCACAACATTCCTCTAAGTTCTATTCCTTTTTCTTTTTTTAATTACTGGGGTTGATGCTGTGGCGTAGCCGGTGAAGCCACTGCCTGTGGTGCAGGCATCTCATATGAGCACTGGTTCAAGTCTCGGCTGCTCCACTTCTGATCCAGCTCTCTGCTATGGCCTGGGAAAGCAGCAGAAGATGGCTCAAGTCTTTGGGCCCCTGCACCTGTGTGGAGACCCAGAAGAAGCTCCTGGTTCCTGGCTTCGGATCAGCACAGCTCTGGCCATTGCAGCCAACTGGGGAGTGAACCAGCAGATGGAAGACCTCTCTCTCTCTCTCTCTGCCTCTCTGTAACTCTACCTTTCAAGTAAATAAACCTTTAAAAATATTTAAGGTATACAAATTTCATGTATTTCATATATACAGATGTAGGAACATAGTGATACTTCCGACCCTACCCTCCTTCACACCCATGCTCCCAACCTTCTTCCTCCTCCCTGTTCCTTTTTTTTTTTTTTAAAGACGTATTTATTTTACTTGAAAAGAAGAGTTAGAGAGAGAGAGAAAGCAAGCGAGAGAGAGCTAGAGCTAGAGCTAGAGTGAGACAGAGAGAGATGCTCAATCCGCTGGTTCACTTCACAAATGGCCGAAACAGGGAGTTGGGCCCCGCCGAAGTCAGGAGCCAGGAGCTTCCTCTGGGTCTCTTATGTGAGTGCAGGGACCTAAGCACTTGGGGCATCTTCATCTGCCCTCCTAGGCACATTAACAGGGAGCAGGATGGGAAGTAGAGCAGCCCAACATGAACAGGCACCCATGTGGGATACCTGCACCACAAGTGGAGGCTTTACCTGCTCCAACACAACACCAGCCCTAGCTTTAAACCTATTTAACCTAAGTGAAAACTGAGGCTTGGAGTACTTAAATGACTTTCCCTATGTAGCAAAGACAGGACTCAATCATATGTGGGTTGACTTTACTTTCATAAAAAAAGAAAAAAAAAAATACCTGGGGCCAGCACTGTGACTTTAAATGAGTAAAGTTGCCGCCTGCAGTGCTGGCATCCCATATGGGCGCTGGTTTGAGACCCAGCTGCTCCACTTCCGATCCAGCTCTCTGCTATGGCCTGGGGAAACAGTGGAGGATGGCCCAAGTCCTTGGGCCCCTGTACCCGCATGGGAGACCCAGAGGAAGCTCCTGGCTCCTGGCTTCGGATCTGCTCAACTCTGGCTGTTGTGGCCATTTGGTGAGTGAACCAGCGGATGGGAGACTTTCTCTTTCTCTCTCTGCCTCTCTGTAACTCTTTCAAATAAATACATGAAATCTTTATAAAACAAAACAAAACAAAACAAAAAACAAATAGTCTACACGTCACTGAAGTTTTGAAGGATATTCTGTCTCTAAAATTCAACAAACATTTCTCTCCTTTGAAAATCAGTTTTTTAAAAAGTTTATTTTCTTGACACGGGGACATTGTTGAGAACAAATCGATTTGTCTTAGTGTCTAACTAATGGCCATTTATTTCTACTGTTTGTTCAAACTGGCAAAATGTAACAGGTGCTGGATTCCCCCAAGTGTGGTGTTTTCGGCTACATTTATAACAATAGCTTACAACATCTAAACGTCACATGTTACTGAACCCGTGGCTTCCACGATGCATGAACAAAATCAATTGCTCAAAAATACCGACGTCTGGCCAGTGAAGCGTGTGCACACAATGTGTGCTCTCGATGCTAAAAGCAACACTGGCCTTCAGGTATGGAAGAGGCCGAACGCCAAGGCCTGGAGGCTCTATTTTCTCCTGCAGCGAGGTCAGCAACTCCTGGGGCAGAACTAGTGGAGGCCGACAAGGCCTAGAATCGAGAGAGCAGGGGTGTGGGGCGCGGACCGCGGGTCCAGGATGCGGCCAGGGGAGCTTCCCCTCCCCAGAAAGCCAGGCCTGCGGCCCGGGACACACGAGGCCCCCGATGGGAGATTCAGGCAGGGGTTGACGGCCGAGGGCCGCTCCGTCAGCCCAGGCTTTTCCTAACAAGCCACTATCTGACGCCTGAAGTCAGAAGGAAACCCGACCGCCCACTCGCACATAAACCAAAACAAAAACACCCCCAACACTTGAGAGACTTTCACCTCCCACCAACTTCCCAGAAGCTAGAAGCAGGCGGGCACGCCCCCAAGCCCTCTTCTAGAATCCTGTTGGTTGTCCCGGCCTGCTCCTCTCTCTGGGGGCCCCTTTCATTGGCTAGCACTGCCAAGCTCCACCTTTCACAGACAATTCCTGGAGCCAATCGTCTCCGCTCATCGCGCGACCTCTCCGTTGATATGTGAGTGGCATTCATGCTAACCAGTAAGAAATGAAAGTGAGGTTTTGAGGACTAGACACCTCCCTTTCTCCCTCAACTCGTTCAGTAAATGGTAGAAAAGATTGAGCAGCTGATGCCAACACCAATCCGTAAGGGCGGAAGAGGATGAGGAGAAGAGTGATGGGAGGTGGTGACGTGGCAATGACAGGAGCATAAACTGAAAAGAGTGGCAGAAACACTAGCCAATGGGCGATCAGATTGGTCAGGCACTCCGCATCCTCCCTTCCTCCCAGAGCGCTAGGGACTTCAGAAAAGGACCAATTAGCTTGTGCACTCGCCTGATTGGCCTTCATCTGAACCAATCAACGGAGAGTCTGGCGGACGCGTCCCACCCCGGGCTCTCACTGGGCGGTGTAGAATGACAAGCCCGAGAGAAATGCCAATGTCCAAGAGGTCTTCTTCAAGTGACACTCGGCAGCACCAATCGACGACCTCCTTCCAGGCTGCCGAGCCCTCCTCCTCACGGCGGGGCTGGCGAGGCGGGGACGCTGCGCGGCGGCGGCTGATGCGCTAGCCGTGTTGGGCGCTCCGGCTGGCAGCGGCGGCGGCTCTCGTAGGCGGTTCCGGTCCTGTATCTCCGGGCGGCGGCGGCTCATGGCGGCGACGGAGCTGAGAGGAGTGGTGGGGCCGGGCCCGGCAGCCATTGCAGCTCCCGGCGGCGGCGGCGGCGCGGGTCCCCCGGTGGTGGGAGGCGGCGGCCGCGGAGACGCGGGGCCGGGCTCCGGGGCCGCGTCAGGGACGGTGGCCGCGGCGGCTGCGGGCGGCCCGGGGCCCGGGGCCGGGGGAGTGGCGGCGGCGGGCCCGGCCCCTACGCCGCCGGCGGGGGGCTCCGGCAGCTCGGGCACTGGGGGCTCGGGCTCGGCTCGCGAAGGCTGGCTCTTCAAGTGGACCAATTACATCAAAGGCTACCAGCGGCGGTGGTTCGTGCTGAGCAACGGGCTGCTGAGCTACTACAGGTAACTGCTTCCGGGGCGCCGTCGCTCACCTTGCCTCCCCCACCGCAGCCCACGGCCCCGGCGCCGTCACCCTGGAAGGTCGCCCCGGGCTCCGCGTCGTCTGCGCGAGTGGACAGCCGGCGACCGGAGCCCGCCGTGACCACAGTGAAAGACCCCAGACGTGCAGCCCCCGGCCCTCCGTTGCTCACCCTCGATGCCACATCCTCCTGCTCGTCCCCAGGCCTCCCGGGTGTGTGGAGAGCGTTTGTTCTTCCCTTTATTGCCACCACCACATGGGTGCAGCTGCTAACCGTGCAAGCCAGGCACCGCTGGGGATGCTCACAGGCACTGCTGTCCAGGAACTCGGCTCCAAGTCTTGGCTGCCCATGCCCAGCCGCTTAAAACTCAAGGTTATTCGCAGCCCTTGGTGTGCCCACCCTGGCCCCCTCCACGTTCAGGCACAAGGACACCACGCGTAGAGTGGCTCCAACACCCCTGTAATTCCTTATCTCGCCGAGCCTTGTGCGTGCTTGTGCCTTCTGCACACCCCGAAATGGAGATCTGCACTCCAGGGATGCAGATCCTCCTCCCATGGGAATGATTTCAGTGCCGTATCCCACATGGCTGTCAGCTTTTCGGTTGGTTAGGATTACGTTTTATTCAAGGGAGAATCCGTGTCTTTGGTAGAATTACTTCTGTTCGACAGTGTTTATTTCAGAAATGCTCAGTATTCACCGTGTGACCGCAGCATACATGCTTCTTTGGGTTTTTGTGTTGCTGTAGGTAAGAGGCGTAAAGAGAGATGATGGGACAGGACATACACATTTTCTGGGGTTGAACAGCGTGGCTGGATGTCATGCAAACAGTATTTTGTAGGCTGCCAACAGCCACCTGGGAGTTAAGAGGTGTTCTCATCTTCCTGATGAGGAAACCGGCACTTCCATGGGCAACTTTCCCAACGTCTTGGAGGAGTCAGGGTCTGAAACGACTTCTGTTCACACCAACATAAAACCAGGTTCCTGTTCTATGAACCCGTCAGGTACAAAGATGTTTGTATATCTGTAGCAAGTAAGTTTACAGGTCACAGTTACTATGTATATTTTAGAAAAGTATAAAAGTCTCCCTTAAGGACTTTGCTTAACATAATGGCATTTCTAATTGAAATCTTTTTTGGGGGATCCAAAACACTGATGTTGAAGAGCAGCTCACTCTGTATTTCTTTTTCCTTTGCCAGTAGTCATTCTGCTTCCAGGCAAGAGAGGGTAAACAAATCTCTATTTCACTGTATTGGCTTTCAGAAAATTTTGAGGAGAAAGTTAAGGTGGGAATTGAAAGGTGTTGATAAGAACACAATTTTTATCTGTCCTTGAATGCTGTGTAAAGTGCCTTAGCTTATGTTAACTGCTTAAGCAATGTTGATTGTGAGTAGTTGTGTCATTTGCATCATTGTACTCATAATTTGTTTTAATTATAGCCCTTTCTAATCATTCAGATTGTCAGTTTAAGGTTCTATAATAAATCCAAAATTTTAGTTTACTGCAGTTTATCCCCCTACTCAAGTACACGTTTTTCTATTATCATTGACCATCATTTTAATAATAATTGGTTGACTTACATTTTTACTTGCTTCATAAAGTCACTATTAATATTGATTCCCCATTTTAAAAAATTGTGTATCAGCTGATGGCTTTAATTTATTGCCTTTTCTCAGTGAAGTTCTTACGGGATCCACTTTGTAGGCTAGTTGATTCTTCGATGAGTTTGAGTCTTGATCAGTATTCATTGTGAACATTAATAACTTAGTGGTCTCTTGAACCACTCTTAATTTCTCTCTTAGAAGAGCTAATGGTACCCATCTGACTACAGATAAAACTTCTGAAGCATTCCAAGCCACGGATTAGGAAATATGCCACAGTACTGTCTTTGCCAACCAAGATGGTTCCACTCGCAAACCAACCAAGCAGCAGGATCCAGAGTTATCAAATCTAAGGATTACCCTCAAAATCACGTTGAAGTATTTCCTAACAACTTCATTGACAGCTTATTCTTCCCAGAAGTTCTTTTGGTCCCCATCTCCCTACTAGAAATATTTAGCCATGTGTCATCCCTCTTGATTTTCATGCCTCCAAAACCTACATTCTCTTATATGCTGTTTCCAATACTGGTTCTTTTTAGCTGAGATCATGTGCTTCCTAGACCCATCCTCTGCCTCTGATGAACCATCCTTATGTGCCTTTGGAAGCTGCTGCTTTCTTTTTACCTGTTTTATACTTTTTTACCTGCCCAGTTAGATAGATGTCCCTTTACTTCAACCCTTACAGAGTCCCAGCTCTCCCAACAACACCATGTCAGGCCATAGTATTAGTTTTCTTGGCTAGCTTCTAGAGATTAGGTTACTATTTGGGCTGGCCTTTTCAGGGAAGATCTTTCTAGCCAGAAAATGCCACCTAACACTGTAATGCCTGAAGAACTTACCTTGCATCCTGACAATCATGTATTTCCAGCTTCTGCACTAATCATTTATAACCACAGGTGTATCTTCTCAAGCCTCAGCTTGGGAAGTGTTAGGTCGAGTCTGCCTTACTCCCAGGGTTCCATGCTATTTTTTAAACTGCTGCAGACTTATGATTTGGAAAAGGTCTTTATTTCACAAAGATGATCCAGGCAGAAGAGATTGCTAGGCAGTGGTTTGTGAAAAGTGCCTGTAAGGAGGAATGTGATAGAAGGTCCAAGTGGCTTCCTTAGAGTAGAAAGCAAGAGTAAGCTGTCCTGTCAGCTGTAGGTCTATAATTCAGCCTGCATTATTCATAATGTAACTGAAGCTTGGGGGTGGGGAGGTAAGAATAGAAAAAACAGGGACTCATGTTACAGTGTGGCAGGTGCAGGGGATGGAAAATGGGCCAGTCCAGGGAGACCCCTGGCTATCACATACTGCTCATTTGTGCATTTGAGGGAAAACCAGTGTGATGGGGCAAAATCAACAACAGCAAATCTGACATCCTGAGCACAATAAACAAACCTCAAGTGCACAGAATTTTAGTGTGCAGTGATAGGGTATATGCCATTTCTGGCATGCACGGATTCTGGATGTGCCAGGTGTATTTGGACACTTGGCTCCACTGAAAGGGAAATGGCTCTGCTTTCTACTGTGGCAGTTGGCAAAGGACTTTGACCTCTTTATGTTCCAAGTTAGGCAGGGAAAACTGCAGTCTCAACATGCAGGTTCCTGGGCATAGCCAGCGAGTGGTGGAAAACTTAACAGTTTCCACTTTACATTCTGTTATGCTAGGAGCTTGTTTTTTTTTTGTTTTTTTTTTTTTTTTTCATATGAAGTGTCTAGCTTGTCACCATGCAGTGCTGTAAAGTTCAAAAGTTAGTCTATTAATAGAACTGTCAGTCAGTAGAGATTGAGAAAATTTTTACACCCAGTCTTCTGAGAGCAGATCTGCTGAATCTTTCCTAGCTATTAATAGGATGGCTTAGAAGCTCCCACCAATAGAGGTTGGTGGACCTTAGGAAAGAGCATATTCCAGAAAGAGTTAAACACCTGGTGATTCTTTCATGAATATTCTTTCTCTCCCCTCCCCCAGAAAGGGAATTATTCTTCATATCATTTGAGCCGTAGCCAATATTTAATACTCTCAATGTTCTACTGTACCTTTTTACACTTCTGCAATTTAACTCTAAGCATGGTGTTGCATTTCTCATTTGGGCTGAGTTATAGTGATGGGGATAGTTCAGTGTATCTAATGAAGCTATTCTTAAGGAATGAGAACCTTGTATGAAATTTTGTTGCATGAGATCAGAGAGCACTTGATCATTTTCTAAGTAAAAAGTAATTCTTGACTGCACAAGGGAACAAGGGAGCTCTTTGAGGTAATGGAAATGTTCTACCTTTCGATTGTGCTGTTGGTTAGACAATTGTGTATATTTGTCAAAACTCATTTAGTTGTATACTGAAAATTGCTGAATTAATTTTGCACGTAGTTATCTTTCAGTAAAGCTTATTTTTAACAAGTTAATAATGAAAGTAACAGCAGGGCAATAAAATCTGACCCAGAAAATACATAGGTTCTGAAAGGAAATTCCTGCTGGTTGTTTCTTGAATTTTAGGGAGCCATTTGAGGGAAATGTGACTAGAACTTGCTGAATCCTTAGAATGCCGTATTTTCCAAAAGACTAGTTATGAAAAGAAATGGAATATGCTGATGGATAAATCATCCATCACCTTTATGTGTAGCTTAACTTTGCTTTGCTATTACAGGTCAAAGGCAGAAATGAGACATACTTGCCGTGGTACCATCAACCTAGCCACAGCCAACATCACTGTTGAAGACTCCTGCAACTTCATCATTTCCAATGGGGGTGCCCAGACCTACCATCTGAAAGCTAGCTCAGAAGTAGAGCGGCAGCGCTGGGTGACAGCCCTGGAATTGGCCAAGGCCAAGGCTGTGAAGATGCTGGCAGAATCAGGTAAGCAACAAAGAACACCATACCTGGGGAGCTTTCTGTGTGCCCCTTTATGCACAAATCTTTTGTCCCGCACTGTGCTGTGTCATTTGATCATTGTCTGTCTCCTAGATGTCTCAAGCTTCTCCACATCATGCAGTATTTCTCCCGGAGTGGTGGTTCTCAACTGGGCCAGTTCTGTCCCCTGCCAGGGGAGCATTTGGCAAGTCTGGAGACATTTTTGGTTGTCACAAGCTGCTGGCTTCTGGAGAGTCCAGGCCAGGTTCTGCTGCTACATCCTACAGTACATACAACAGCTCTTCCCTCCTCCCCACCACATAATTATCTGGCCGAGGCTGAAAAACCACTGTCCTACTGGCATACAGTTGTGCTGATGCTTTTAATGACAATTGACTACCTTAAAATTTTGAAAAATAATCATTTTATTGCTAGATCAGCCTTAGGATTGTAATACCTCACAAATTGTATCTACCCATACCTTCTCCTGACATCTTCTTACTTAACTGTTTGTTGAAATTGTTAAGTTGAAACAGTAGTTAGCCAAAAACTCTAAATGATATTTTCTATGAAAAATTTCCATTTTGCAACATTTGCTACATTCAGAAGAACAGTCTACTTAGGTTTTGATTTTTCTCAAGGAAAACAGTAGGATTTCCCCCCTGAGGTAGTGAGCTTGTTCACTTAGGACTGACCTGCTGACTTTTGTTATCTATCTTATCCTGTGTCATTTCCTATACTGTATTTAATATCTATTAAGCAGTGGAAGGAAAATTGGTCCTCTTGTAAATTTTTGGTAACAGATTTTATTTCGACTCTGGCCTTGCTCCTTTGTCTGGCAGATAAGTCAACTTTATCTTTACTTCTTTTGTCTTGATTTTAGTGCTGTTGTTCCTTTGCTCCTGCAAAGGAAGTGACACTTCTAAAAAAGCACTTTGCAGTTACAAAATGTTAAGTATAAAACTGATAGAAGAAGGCATAACATAATGGTTCTCTACTTGATTTCTTTTTTTTTAATTTCTTTTTTTCTTTTTTTTTTTTGACAGGCAGAGTGGATAGTGAGAGAGAGAGAGACAGAGAGAAGGGTCTTCCTTTTTGCCGTTGGTTCACCCTCCAATGGCTGCCGCGGCCGGCGCATTGCGTGGATCCAAAGCCAGGAGCCAGGTGTTTCCTCCTGGTCTCCCATGCTGGTGCAGGGCCCAAGGACTTGGGCCATCCTCCACTGCCTTCCCGGGCCATAGCAGAGAGCTGGCCTGGGATAGAATCCGGTGCCCCAACTGGGACTAGAACCCGGTGTGCCGGCGCCGCAAGGTGGAGGATTAGCCTGTTAAGCCACGGTGCCGGCCTCTACTTGATTTCTTAATAGAGAGCTACTTAATATAAGGCCCTGCATTGCTTTCATGGTTGTTGTAGTGTCAAGTGAGTTCATCATGAAGTTCCTGAACTCTCTTTCAGAAAAAAATTTAATGAGCCTTTTATTGATGTGGACTTGGTCTACAAAGAGCTAGACTATGATTCTCAATTTACTTGATACAAAGACTATTGATCACCCAACAGATGACCATGGATTCGTGATAATCATTGGCATAGACTGGATTGGAACCCTCAAACTAGGGTTAAAAGGCTCAATAAAGCATCCCTAATTTCAAGATTCATTCAGCTTTTCCATCCCTTTCTCCAGGTCAGTGTTTCTCTGATTTCACTGTGCATCAGGAATACCTGGCAGCAGAAATGCAGATTCCAGGACCTTGCCTCACACTGGCTAGATTAGAAGTGTCTGGGAATGGGGCCAGAGACTTTACTCCCTTAAGAGGCACCCCAGGTGTTTTGATGCAAGCAGTCTGTGGACCAGTGTAAAGAAACCATCTGGTAATGTCAGGCCCTCAGTAAGTGAGATGGCACAGCACGAGCAGTATCAGTTTGCTTGTTGGCAGAGTTAATAGGTTGCTGATTCTTGGTCCTGATTCTAGACTCACATAACTAACCTTTCCATCCCTAAAGATGAATCAGGAGATGAAGAGTCTGTCTCACAAACTGACAAGACTGAGCTGCAGAATACCCTCCGGACACTCTCCAGCAAAGTAGAGGACCTGAGCACGTGCAATGACTTGATAGCCAAGCATGGCACAGCCCTGCAGCGTTCCCTCAGTGAGCTGGAGTCCCTGAAGTTGCCTGCTGAGAGCAACGAAAAGATCAAACAGGTCAACGAGCGAGCCACACTCTTCAGGATAACGTCCAACGCCATGATCAATGTGAGTGCAGATGGTATCTGTGTTGCTTTTTGATTCTTTCCCTCTTTGAAACATAGTTCTTCCCAAGTGCTAGAAAACGGTATCTGATAAAGCCCAGGACATTAGGTACTGCTTCACTGCCCAGGGACTTTAAGTTACATTGTTTGTTGCACTAAATAGAACAGGCTACACAGATGGAGTCACCTTCATGCTGTGCTCAGTTGGTCAGAAGCACATTGCTGCAGCCTAGGAGTGAGTTAGGCCAAAGTTCCAGAACTGCTTCTGCAACCAGCAGGCCATCTGATAGTGATAGTAATTCAGTCTCTTAACCTCTCTCTGGGTTGTGGTTTTACTCATCTATTTATTGTCAGTTATAATCTGTTGGAACTAAAAAATCTCCGTGGGTCTTTTCACCATGGTGAAAAAGTTTGAACTATAGTCCTGCTTTGCTAAAGTATTCTAACATGTAGGATGGAAATGGGGGCTGGCTCAAGTACTAGTGAGAATTGTAAAATACTGGTTAATCTTGTCTTTAGTCCTTGATTTCAGGTAATTCTGTTGATAAGACAAAATACTCAACTTTGGGCACCTTTCTTTTGAAAAGAAGGGACAACGATGTGACTTAGACTTACTTGTGATTTAGACTTTGGAGAGCTTTTGTTGGTTTGCCAAATATTTTAGCTGTGTGGGTACAAGGCACCAGGTAAACACTAAACACCACTGGTGTCACTGGTGCATTGTTAGGTATGAAATGAATACATGGCTTTAGTAGTGCAGTTTTTCCCATACTGGTAACTGATTCTCACCTGGCAGGTTGTTTTAGTTACCTTCCACATAAAAATGCTCAAAGACATTTCCTAAGTGAGAGGAATATAATGTAAGAAAGGGTTTATTCTGGATGGGATTTTGTTAGTTTGTTTTGTCTAATTAAATGGGATGAAATTACCTCACCAGAGTCAGATTTTCCTTTGTATAAAGAGTGATAGATCTGCTTAGAGCTAGTTTAGTTCACATGGCTTCCTGTGACCAAGGGAAAAACCTGTTTTTTCTCATATAATTCTTTTGTTACTTAATGGGAAGTTATGATAACCTTTATTTTTAATGCCATTTTCTGAAGTGTGAATACAGTTCTGATTCACAGTGGTAGAAAGACGACAAATTATTTTCTCCAACTTGGGGGCTGCAGGGAGATTCAGTATCTTCTAGGACCATTCAGCAAATCAGTCCTGATGCTTGTGAAGTCATTCCTGATGTTTGGCCCATGTTCTTTTTTCCAAACTGATGTCTTTTGTAGCAGCTGTGTGCTTGCTTGTTTTTCTGGTTCTTTTGCGATCAGGGAAACCTCTTAAATCATAAAAGTCAATCAACAGTAAATAGATATACTTTTAAAAATGTTTATGTATTTACTCATTTATACATGAGACAGAGTTCTCCCATCTGCTGGTTTTTTCTCTCCCAAGTATCTTCAGTAGCCAGGGGGCTAAAGCCAGGAGCCGGGAACTCAGTCCAGACCTCCTCTGTGGGTGGCAAGGATTCAAGCACTCCACCCGTCACCTGCGGCCTCTCAGAGTGCACATTACCAGGAAGCAGAGCCAGGACTGCAGCCTGTGATACTCTATGATACTGCTATGAGATGTGGGTGTCCTGAATGGTGGCTTAACTGGCAGGCCAGCTTGCTGTCCCAAGTATATCTTTTATTTTTATTTATTTTTTTTAAAAGATTTACTTATTCCTTTGAAAGAGTTACACAGAAAGAGAAGGAGAAGCAGAGAAGAGAGAGAGAGAGAGAGAGAGAGAGGTGTTCCATCTGCTGGTTCACTTCCCAATTGGCCGCAATGGCCGGAGCTATGCCAGTCTGAAGCCAGGAGCCAGGAGTTTCTTAGGTCTCCCACGTGGGTGCAGGGGCCCATGGACTTGGGCCATCTTCCACTGCTTTTCCAGACCATAGCAGAGAGCTGGATCGGAAGTGGAGCAGCTGGGACTCAAACCTGCGCCCATATGGATGTAGCAGTGCAAGTGGTGGCTTTACCTACTATGCCACAGCGCTGGCTCCCCAAGTATATCTTTTAAATAGTCCAGCCCAAGACACAACAGTCTTCTAAGATAAAAGGTTACCTTTTATCCATGTTGGGTGTGTATCCCAGGCTAGGACAGTTGTTTTCTACTCTGATGTGTAGAAAACATTTTGCTGAATAAAATACCCCTTCATAAAACTAAAACTTTAGTTGGATTTTTCTTTTGAAAATGTACTTATCTTTGTTCCTCGGGCGAATTCTTCCCCAAGTTCTAAGTGTGCAAGTCCTAAGTGTGCTTGTATTAATAAGAACATTCTGTTGCAAGTCAGAGTTAAGTTTTGTTTTCTTGTTCTGTTCTGCCTTGGTGTACTACTTGTGGCCTTTCCATAGCCGATTATTGCTTGAAATGCATTTTTATCTGTGTTGTTTCCCTCATACCTTTTAGGTGATGATATAGCAAGGCATGTAATAATGCATGTCAAAAATTATCATGTTAGTGCATTTCAGCTCTAAACAGGCAATTACGTCAAAGGAGGAATATGCCTCACTCAGTTCCTTGATTACTTAGGGTACCTGTATAGTTTTTCTTACTACCAAAGTGAATCTAACTAGGGAAGCAAATTTGACACCTGTATTCATTTGCTATCTATTGACCACCTGCTGTTTATAGGCACCGTGCTAATGGATATCCCTAAGGGTCGAGGTGTGTAGTCCCTTCCCTCAGAGATTACTATTTAGTGAGAAGACAAAGAAGGAAATGTATCATTATATCGTGCACAAAGTGCTGTGTAGAGGTGTGATGGAGCACATTGGAGGTGTTCAGCCCAGACTAGGAGGATTTGAGAAGGTAGCGCCACAGCTTCATTCAGAAAGAGAATGGAGAGTCTTCTGATGAAGAAAGGGAATGTGAGCTTGGGGCCGGGAATCAGCTCTCTATCACCTATCTGTATATCCTGGGGCCGCCTGCATCTTCTGTGACATCAGTTCCTTATCTGTAAGCAGTGATGATGTTAATAGACCATCACAGGATTGTTGAAAGTCTTTATTAGACAACTGTTGTGAAGTACTCAGCAAAATGTCTGACACAGAATTGTCTTCTGTTAAGTTTTAATTATGATCAATGTTGTTAATGAGGAATAAGGTAGTAGTGTAGCATATGTGGGTTCCTTCCTCACCTCCAAAGCCTGGGTACTGCTGGTAATTAAGTATTAGAGCAAGGAAATAGCTAGAGATGAAACTGGAGTTAACTGAGTGCTGGCATGCAGGTTATGCTAAGTGAGTAGAGGATTAGAAGAAGATGAGATCAACTTTGGTGTATTCATAATTATAATAGCTAACACTTTATTGGATGTTTTTTATTAGCCTGATATGGTTCTAAGTGCTTAATATGTAAAGCAACAAACCTTTGAGATAGTTACTATTGTTGTTTTCTGTTTACTTATTAAGAAAGATGTTCTTCTTTGTTTACCGTGTGATAGCAGGATGGAGTGTGATTTGAACCCAACAGTGCAACTCCAGAGTGTATACTCTGTACTGCCTCTGAGTGTGGAGGATAGAAAGATGCGTGCAGGTTCCAAAAATATTTACAAATAATCATTAGGACCTGATAATTGGAGGTAGAAAGGAAGCAAAACTAAGGAAAGGCTATCCCTTAGGTTTCTGATTTGGCCAGCTGAGAGGACCCTGGAGCTGTTCTTGGGGTGGGGAATATCAAAGGGAAAAGCAGAGTCGCTCAGGGAGTGTGGTGAGTACAGTTTGAACCCATTGATTTTGAAGTTACTTAAGTGGGCAATTGGATGTTCTAAATTGAAACTCAGTGAGTGCTGGGCAAGAATTACCAGTTTAGTAGCCATTAGCCTATACGCAGTAGTTGACATTTGGGGAGCCAATAATGTATTCACCTTTTAGTTCCTGTGAAACAGAACACAACTTTTAAGCTTACCTTGCCTCCTACTATGTACAAAGCAGCTAAGTTAAGAACTAGAGATCTGTGTGTGAATAAGATAAATTTTGTCTTTAAGTTGCTCATGATCCATCTGGAGTGGTAGAAAATCAGTCATGAAACTGCCATGCATGTGTAAGATAGACGTATGTGCAAAGAGTTAAGGCAAATGTCGAGAAGACATTAGCTCCTGAGGGGAGGTGTCACAAAGGAAGTAACATTTGCCATAGGTCTTAAAAAATGAGTAACAGCATTCTCGGCAAAGTGCGTATCATATACTGAAGTGAACAGGCCTGAAAGAAGTCTGTCTCTAAGAAATGGTGAACAATTTGTAGCAGCTGCTTGGAGAGGAGGATACAAGGCTAGTAGTTGCTATATAATGTGAAAGGCTCTTTTTATTCATAACCAGGAATTAGCATTTGGTCCTAATATTAACAGGGAGCTCATGGAGAGACTGGTCAGAAGTTTTTCTCTAGATCCTTTCTTTCATTCCTCAAGTAGGCTTCTGATTTTTAAGGTCAGTTATTGTTTTTAGTGACCAAAATAAGAAAATAAGCTCCCCCCTAATTGGTCTAGTTCAGAGCATTTTCTCTGTTTTCAGAGTCTGAATTTCTTAGCTTTAGGTCACTGAAGTTTATTAAAGAACTTATTGAAAATATTGGGCCGGCGCCGTGGCTTAATAGGCTAATCCTCCACCTTGTGGCGCCGGCACCCTGGGTTCTAGTCCCGGTTGGGGCGCCGGATTCTATCCCGGTTGCCCCTCTTCCAGGCCAGCTCTCTGCTATGGCCCGGGAAGGCAGTGGAGGATGGCCCAAGTCCTTGGGCCCTGCACCCGCTTTTTTCATCCTTTGTTCAGTTGGTAGAGCTCTTCTCTTGGTGCAGTTCACGTACCTACACTCACCTGGCATTTAGTCCTCATGACCAGGAAAATACAGATTACCAGACTTGCGTGTTTGGCATAACAGTTAAGCTGCCACTTGAAGTGCCTGAATTCCACATTAGAGTGCCTGGCAGGTGCCAGCTCTGCTCTTGTTTCCAAGTACCTGCTAATGCACACCTTGGGAAGCAAAGGTGATGCCTTAGGCAGTTGTGTCCATGCCACCCTCTTTGGAGACCTTGGATGGCATTTCTGGCTCCTGGCTGTGGCCTGGCCTCGCCCAGCCCTAGCCATTACAGGCATTTAGGGAGTGAACCTTTGGAGGGGAGCTCTCTTTCTGACTTAATCTGTCTTTCTCTTTCTGCCCCTCAAAATTTTAGAAAAGTTTTAAGAAACATGAAAGCCGTGTTCACTTTTTTTTGGACTTGAGCTTAATTGCAGCTGTCCCTGATACTGTAGATAATAGGGCAAGTCTTTTAATATAATTTGCCAGTTAAATTTCCCAGAGTAAGGTTACTGACTGGACTTACAGAAACCTGAGAGGAGTCTGGCGACTTGAGGTGACACAATCAACACTTTCTCTCTACAGGCTTGCAGAGATTTCCTCGTGTTAGCTCAGACCCATAGTAAAAAATGGCAGAAGTCGCTGCAGTATGAGAGAGACCAGCGCATTCGACTGGAAGAGACCCTCGAGCAGCTGGCAAAGCAGCACAATCACCTGGAGAGGGCCTTCCGGGGAGCCACAGTTCTGCCTGCAAATACCTCTGGCAGCACAGGTTCTGGTAAAGGTAAGGCACTTGGGTAGCGCGTGGGGAGACCAAGCTCTGTAGTTTTCTGCAAGTGCTAGAAGAGCTCCAAATTCTCAAGGACTCATGTGTAACAGAATTGGAGCTGCTTATTTTGGCTTTCCCACTGCTTTCTATCTTTTATTGTATGTTATGGTCTATATTTAAAAGAATCTGCTATCCCAGGCATTTGGTCAGTATAACCAAAGTAAACAAATAGGGCTTTTCTTTTTATAGATCAGTGTTGCTCTGGCAAAGGGGACATGAGTGATGAGGATGATGAAAATGAATTTTTTGATGCCCCTGAGATCATCACCATGCCTGAAAATTTGGGACACAAGTAAGTTGTTATTATAATTATTTTTTAAAAGGTTTATTCTTTATTTATTTGAAAGGCAGAATTACAGAGAGAGAGGTCTTCCATCCACTGGTTCACTCCCCAAATGGCCGCAACAGCCAGAACTTGACCAGGCTGAAGCTAGGAGCCAGGAGCTTTTCTGGGTCTCCCATGTGGGTATAGGGGCCCAAGCACTTGGCCATCCTCCGCTGCTTTCCCAGGTGCATTAGCAGGGAGCTGGATTGGAAGTAGACCAGCCAGGAATCGAACAGTTGCCATATGGGATACTGGCACTGCAGGCAGCAGCTTAACCTGCTACACCACAGCGCAGGCCCCAAGTAAGTTACTCTTGACTGGCAAAGAAAATGAACATACCTGGCCATCAATAGGTTAGAACCGTTTTAGGAGAAGTATCATAGTGTCAGTGTTTACTGGAAAACTGTCAACTATTTTAACATAAACAAATTCTCTGGAGGTATTTAAATGCATACCTATTCTAAGTGTCATCATTTGATCACCCATCAGTAAGTTTGTACAGTGTACTTGGCATTCTGTTTTGTAAAGAAATGTCAAGGACCAAACTCTAGTTCTGATCTTTGTTCTCATTCTCCCACTTTTCCCATCCATACAGGCGTACTGGCAGCAACATCAGTGGAGCCAGCAGTGACATCAGCCTTGATGAACAGGTAATTCTTACAAGGGAGTTAACAGAGGTGAGGGAGTTGGGGTCTGAGTCCCAAGAATTTGTTTCTGAAGTGCTAAGAACAACAGAAAATACTGTTTTTTAAGCATGGGGGAAGGGAAGGTTATAAATAACAGATTTTCTGTTCTTTGTGGGTGATTCAATGGCTTTGTTTTTGTTCTCAGTACAAGCATCAGCTGGAGGAGACCAAGAAGGAAAAGAGAACCAGAATACCATACAAGCCAAACTATAGCCTGAATCTGTGGAGCATCATGAAGAACTGCATTGGAAAAGAACTCTCCAAGATCCCCATGCCGGTGAGGTTCTTGCACACCCAAACTGTTAGGCTGTCTTCTCAGCTTTAGTGGAAAGAGTGCTAATGTGACATCCCATTTGTTTAGCATCTTGTGGCATGGTCTTTATTACCCTTATAGTCATAAATTGTCCGTTAAAATTAGCTGCTTTAATTTTGGCCATGAGTCTAGTATGTTCCTGGATCACCTAGAATCAGATACTTCAATAACAGTTATTTGTGAGCAAATTCCTATACTGGAGACATGCAAAAATAAAAACAGCGTGCTGTTTTCAAGATGTAGTTAGTTTGAAAGAGACGGACCTAGGTGTAGATATGGTGGTACAGCAGGTTAAGCTGTCACTAGGATGCTTGCTTCCCATGTCAGAGTGCTGATTCAGGTACTGGCTCTAACACTTCCGATCCAGTGTCTTGTTAATTGTGCCTGGGAGGCAGCAAGTGATAGGCCAGGTGCTTGGGTTCCTGCTACCCTGCTGGGAGACCTGAGTAGCACTCTGGCTGTTGCAGACTTCTGGGTAGTAAATTAGTGGATGGAAGATATGTCTCTCTTTTTCTGCCTTTCTCTCATTCTACCTTTCAAAAAAAGACATGAAAACAAAAAATTCAATTTTTTTATTATAGTGTTAATGTTATAGAACTACTGCACATACAAAGGTTTAGGGAACACAGAAGCAAAAGCATCTCATTCCAGCCAGGAAGTTGAGGACCATCTCCATGGTTAAGATGGCATATAGGCTGACCTCCTTGGCTCTGATCAGGTCGTCATCCAGCATGTCCACATTGTTGCCAGTGATCTTTTTAAAATCCCAAATGTAGTCATGTCACTCTTCAGCTTAAGAGATATCAGTAGAGTGCTCGCTTCGGCAGCACATATGCTAAAATTGGAAAGAGATATCAGTAGATCTTAGTTGCTTTCTTTTTTAAAAGATATATTTGAAAGGTAGAGTTACAGAGAGAGAGGGGTAGACCGAGAGAGATCTTCCATCCACTGGTTCACTCCCCAAATGGCTGCAACAACCAGGACTGGGCCAGGGTGAAGCCAGGAGCCAGGAGCTGCATACGGGTCTCCCATGTGGGTGCAGGGCCCCAAGCATTTGGACCATTCTCCGCTGCTTTCCCAGGCTCATCAGCAGGGAGCTGGATCAGAAGTGAAGTAGCCAAGACTCAACTCTGTGCCCATATGGAATGCCGGCAGTGTTGGCATGCAGTGGCTCAGCACCACTATACCACAATACCAGCCCCTAATCTTCATTGCTTTGAGTGTAGTCCATATACTTTAGGGAACCCACTTGGTATTTCTTCCCAGTGGGCAAGGCTCTGCCTTACACATCTGGGGTTCTAGTCATTAGGATTACCTTCAGGTTCTCAAAAGTATCTTGTGTTTTCTCTCAGGACTTTGCACACAGTCTTCTTTCTGCCTGGACTTTCATCAATTCACTGCCAACTCAAGCCACTTTTCTTTTGCTGTTCCTAGTACCCTTTTCTTTGGAATTCAGCTATCGTGTTGTTTCTTGAAGCACACCTTCTCCAGCACCTCCAGTAAGCATGAGATGTCTGTCTCCTGTGCTCTTACATCTGGGCAGTGCTTGTTCACTTCACAAGCATTGACTGAGTACCTACTATTTGCCTGGTGTTGAGCCAGTATATATTAGGTATAGGTTCAATGTGAAGAAACAAATCCAGAATGTATTGCTTTAAACCAGGGTTTTAGCTCCCTGCTGGTATGCCTGGAAAACCAGCAGAAGATGGCCCAAGTTCTTGGACCCTGTCCCCTATATGTGAGATCCAGAGTTCCAGGTTCCTGGCTTCAGTCTGGCCCAGCCTGGGCTATTGCAGCCATTTGGTAGTGAACCAGCAGATTGCAGATTTCTCTGTGTGTGTGTGTGTATGTGCACGTGCGTGCGTGCACACATCCGTATGTAAGTGTATGTCTCCTCCCTCTCTTTTTAACTCTGCCTTTCAAATAAATAAATACATCTTTTAAAAACAATAAAATAAAGCAGAGATCTGCAAACTAAGGTCTTTAGGTCAAATCTTGATGCCATTTCTTCGGCCTGCAAGCTAGGAATGGTTCTTATATTTCCTTCTGCATCAACAGCACTAAATAGTTGTGACAGACTACATGGCCCTCCCAGCCTGAGTGTTTACTATCTCACCCTTTACAGAAAAAGCTGGCAACTTCTGCCTTGAATAAATATTGGCTTAACTCATTCTTACTAAAATCCAGGGTAGGTGATCCTGTACTGGCACTGTACTCTACAGTGTCAGGACCAGGCTTCTTTCTTTCTTTTTTTTTTTTATGGGAAAGTATCATTTTATTAGTAATAATATAAGAATTTGATACCAAAGAAATGAAAGTGGTTTTACAAGCTCAGAATTTTTGTTAAGTACATGAAATTTCCATTTTATTGTACAGTTTTATGTTTACACTAGTTTAAATGCATTCTCTATAACTATATCAACTTAGGTCCTATGGGATTATTTCAGTCATCCCCACCGTGTGACTTTACCAACAAGATTGAAGCTAAACAAAATTAGAAACAGCAAACTTTTAGATGAATGTGGTAAGAAATGGTTATTAGATAATGACTAGGGGTGTTAACCTCCAACAAGATACTTTGTTAAAAGGATCCTTCTAACACAGCAGTTATATCAGAAGCTTCAAAGCACAAGGGCTTTCAGAATTATAGTACAATAAAAGAAGTTTCTGCAGCTTAAATCTCTTGCAGGCCCAATCCTGAGAAGTGAGGCAAAGCATCTTTCCTTCAAATGCAGTGTGTCTCCAGCATTTCCACCTGACTGAACTTTCAGAGATGGATGTCCAAGACATATCATAAATCTGTGTACCACCGTGGGTTCATACCCATACACGTCTGAGGGTGGAAGAACACATATGGTAATCAGCAGGAGCTGACTGTAGAAGCAGAGGCTGGTGGTGCTGGTGCAACCCTGTGGGAAGTTCTCTTCCACAGAGGCCAAGTAGAAAAGTCCTAGAGAAATCAGTGGAATAAGGATGGTCAGAGTAGGAGGAGACAGAAACATTCTCTTCTCCCACCACTACCTGCCACGGTGTTTTAAAAGGGCTATGGTATTAAGAACATTTAGTTGTTGTGGTTTATAAAAATTATGATCTAGTGCTGCTCAGTTTCTTGCTTCTTTTGATCGATCATCCTTGCTGCCTGTGGTATCATATTAGGGATCCCATCAGTGATTGGACAGGCTATTCCCAACTCTTCATTAATCAATTCATTTGTTGATGCTTCATAGCTGAGCAACTTCTTGGACAGGGAGCACACCAGGAACTCCAGGGGCACTGGGTGGAAGGCACTGGGCAGCAGCCCCACCCTCTCATTCAGATCTGCCAAGGGCCTCTACCCAGTGTACCCGCAGCACTGAGGCCAGCCTGCCGATTGCTCCACTAAGCATGGTCCGGCTCTGGCTTCTTTCTGTCCTGTTGCACTGCTGTTTCTGAAACCATCAGAATCTCGTTCCAGACATCTTAGAAGATGGATAAACAGGATGAGCAGGCTCAGCCTTTTCAGAGTGTTTCTTGGAAACTGTATAAACTGTTTTCACTTAAATCTCTGTCGACAGAACTTAGTTGTATGGCCCCAGCTAACAGGAAAAGAGGCTGAAAACGACGACTTCTATTCTGGATACCATGACCTAGTCAAAAATTGGCAGTTCTACCAGTTGTAAATGAAGGGAAGAATGGATTGGGGGCAGGGGTGGCTGCCTGCAAGTTCCATCCACAGTCAGGTGTTTGGCATACAGAAATACAGAAACCATTCTCTGATTGGAACTTATGGGACAGTGTGGTTGCCGCCTCTTCAGTGATGGCTTTCCTCACAGTCAGGAGCTATGTCTAATTGATCTTTTTCTTTCTATTTGATCCTTAGCCCAGTGCCTGGTATATGTAGATCATACAGCAAATGTTGAATTAATTAATTAATTGGGTCTTAGAAAACAAGCTTATATGTAAGTATGTAGAATTTTTTGTTGGAAAAATGTTGGCTTCCAACCAAGAGAAAGACATCAGTAAATATACTGGAGAAACACAAAATTGTCTTATTGGGGACCTGAAAAGAATCTCTACTTGCCTAGGGCTTCAGGCAGTCAAGGCGGATCATTGCAATCTCATAAATGCGGTTCCTGTTCAGAAATAGCTTCTGGGTCTAGGTGACCTCCCTGTCCTCCTTTACTGTTTGTTCCTTGTTGACATTGCCCTTAGGAATGTGCAATCCTGTACCTGTTTGCCTGCAACTCAGGTCCTCACCCTTACCCTGTACTGTACTGTGTCACAGAAAAGCTGATCTCTCTAGGCTATATTTTTCAGGCTTCTGTGCGTGCTGCAGTCTGGCTGGGCTCCACCAATACAAGATAACAGCAGGAGATTGCAGCCAGGAGGAAGGATGTTTCTCCTGCTCTGTGCCCTTTGAGACAGTGCTCTGGCAGCAGCTGTGTGGCTCTGGTTTTTGCTGGACAGGCCTTCCCTACACCCTACTAGAGATTTTACCTCCCTGCCAGATCCCCCTCGCCTCTGGGCTGCAATAATACCAACTGTTGTTCTTTTTTGTTTCTCTAGACTACCAGCGGTTATGACTTCCTGCTGTTGCTAATCTCTGGGTTATCTTTTTTGGCTGCCTAATTCTCCATCAGCAGTATAATGAATTCCCTGCTTCCTTCCACTTTAAATACTCAGATTCATTTGTTTCCCTGTTTGCCCTCTGAATGACAAAATGACCATTATAAAAAGCTTGGCACTTTTAGAGATACTGTGGTTTCTGGAACAGCTGTGGGACCAGTGCTGTGTGTGTGTGTGTGTGTGTGTGTTTGTAAAGCAGCGATAGCTTAAGGATTCTGTGCTCCTAGTCCCAGGCAGGGCTAATACGTGTAGTATCCTCCCATGGACTATACCACTCATCCCTGTTTCCCTGAAATTGTATGGCAAAGCAAAGGTACTTCATACTACCTGAAATTCTGCTACTGAGAAAGTTTGTTAACACAGTTAATAAGCACCCTCTTTTAAAAATGCCCTTCATGATTAGATTTTATCAGCTTTGCCATCCTACAGTGTGCACTTGTCTTATACTGCTTGTCTCTCTATAGAGAAGGTGGTTTAACATGTAGAACTCTGGTGGATCCTACTTCCAAAAAGATAAGCATTCTAGTGTTGGGAAAATGTACACAGAAAAACATTTGACATATTTCTCAAAAGAAAAAAGCAGATTCTGGTTTATTATTTTTTTAAAGTATGTAAAAATATGCCACAAACATGAAAAATGAGTAGTGGTTTATTAATGGTGGTTATTGATAGCATTTTGAGTACTCTTTTTCACTATACCTTCAGAGTTTTTTATAGAGAAATTTTCAAGCTGTTAATTTCATAATTGACAGCAGACAGTTCAGCATTTCTTAATTGACAGCAGACAGTAAACATTAGGATAGTAAATGGCTTAGAGATTGGTGGGTAGCAGGTTAGACAAAAATACAGAAAGAAAGGTGGGATATAAGAAAAATCTTTTTTTTTTTTTAAACTAAAATAATTGCTTAGGACCACTACCATTCTATAACAAGACTTTTCTTTTCCTTCCATCCTCCGTTTTCTGTACTTGGAACTCAGGCTAGTAATACCCAGGCTCATTCAGCTGTATTGTTGATCACATAAACTTTATGGTCTAACTTGGGAAATCTAGCAAGTTTTAAAGTAGTAATGTATTTAAAATCCATTTAATTTAGAATCTTAACTTCTGAGGGTAGAGAGTGTAAACAATATCTCTTTTGGGCTGGCGCCGTGGCTTAACAGGCTAATCCTCTGCCTTGCGGCGCCGGCACACTGGGTTCTAGTCCCAGTTGGGGCGCCGGATTCTATCCCGGTTGCCCCTCTTCCAGGCCAGCTCTCTGCTATGGCCCGGGAAGGCAGTGGAGGATGGCCCAAGTCCTTGGGCCCTGCACCCGCATGGGAGACCAGGAGGAAGCACCTGGCTCCTGGCTTTGGATCAGCGAGATGCGCCGGCCGCAGCGGCCATTGGAGGGTGAACCAGCAGCAAAAAGGAAGACCTTTCTGTCTCTCTCTCTATCCACTCTGCCTGTCAAAAAAAAAAAACAATATCTCTTCTGTTCGCTTCTTCACACCCAGTCAGTAACATAGGGTTTGACACACAGGTGGCCTCAGTAAATATTTGTGGAGTGAATAATTGAATAAATGATTGAACGTCTTTTTCCGCATTAGAAGCGCCATGTACTTACACAGCACACTGGCTTCATCCAGTGCTTGAACGCCATACGCTGGCTGTAAAACCTGGAAGGAAATCTGTGCAGCTTCCTCACAGATCCCATCGTGAGCACGCCAGGTCCAGAAACACAACTGTCCAACCTTGGAGAAGGAATCAGAGCCCTGGCCTGATGCAGAATTAAACCAAGACTTGGCAATTGTCTAGTTCAGAGTGGAAGCTAACTTTTGTAATGTAGTCTTCACTAATCAGGACATATCTATACTTATAAATTTTTTTAAAGATTTATTTATTTATTTGAAAGGCAGAGTTACAGTGAGAGAGAGAGAAGCAGAGAGGGAGGGAGAGAGAGAGAGGTTTGCTCCATCTGCTGGTTTGCTCCCCAAATGGCCAGAATGGTTGGAGCTGGGCAGATCTGAAGCTAGAAGCCTGGAGCTTCTTCCAGGTTTCCCATGTGGGTAAAGGAGCCCAAATACTTGAGCTGTCTTCCACTGCTTTCCCAGGCACATTAACAGGGAACTGGATTGGAAATGGAGCAGCCAGGACTTGAACTGGTGCCCTTATAGGATGCCAGCACTGCAGGCTGCGGCTTAACCTGCTGAACCACAGCGCCAGCGTCTGTACTTATAATTTGCTATCAGTTCTTCCCTCTCCCAAGGATTTGTAAATACTTAACTTCCTTTCTAGGTATACTTGTGCTAGAATGCATTACATTTCTTTTAAAAAAATATTCATTCATTTAATGCCTATTCAATGATGGAGTCTCCTCTGGGTTAGGCACCGATGGCTCTTGGGTGTGTGGTGCTAAACAGAAGAGGAATGATTCTCATATCAAAGAGCTTATAGTTGGTGAAACAAATGAAAATGGTGCTTTCTATCACTCACATGAACAGTTGACTACGAAGAATGAGTTGCTTGCAAGTTAGAGACCTGCTCTCTGAGCTAAGGCCTCTTTTCCTAGTGATTTCCATTTTCACCTCAGCATTTCGGTATCTGTTTTTCTACTTGGAGGAACTTAAACCATTTCTTATTAACCATGTGAGGAGTGTTTTTATACCTCTCTTTTCCTTACAGGTGAATTTCAATGAGCCCTTGTCCATGCTTCAGCGCCTTACTGAAGATCTGGAATACCATGAGCTGTTAGACCGAGCTGCAAAATGTGAGAATTCTCTAGAACAGCTCTGTTATGTTGCAGCTTTCACCGTGTCCTCCTACTCCACTACTGTCTTCCGAACTAGCAAGCCATTCAACCCATTGCTTGGGGAGACCTTCGAGCTGGACCGATTAGAGGAGAATGGGTACCGATCCCTCTGTGAGCAGGTAAAGGAGTCTCAGGACCTTAACACCTTTTGATTGCTCTCTCTGGGTGTTATGTCTGCAGAAATTCTTGTTCATGTCATCCCAGCCCTCTTGTTTCCGTCAGCACTACAACACTGGAGACCTTGGTATTCGCCTACTATTGCGGGTGTGAAAATGTCAAGTGTAAATTTTGACTGTTTGTCATTATCTAATAAACAGTATCTTTTCCTTCTGCCTTTTAATTTGAACTTGATTTCTTCAAGGTGAGTCATCATCCCCCTGCTGCTGCACACCATGCTGAGTCCAAAAATGGCTGGACATTACGTCAGGAAATCAAAATCACCAGCAAGTTTCGAGGCAAATACCTCTCCATTATGCCCCTCGGTAAGGCTGCCATCTTTGCAATAATTGGTGTGCCAGGACTGAAAGTTTTCTGGCATGATGGAGGAAGTCATGGTTCAAGAGTCAGCGGACTGGAGGTCTGATAGGGGAATAGAACCTCACTAGCTGATTTGGCCGAGTCGTTTAACATCTCAGCTATCGAATGAGTGATGAGGCCAGAGATTTTTAAGAACCTATCCAGTCAGAAATTCTTTGGTGTTTTTTTTTTTTTTTTTTAAGATTTATTTATTTTATTTGAAAGGTAGAATTACAGAGCGGCAAAGGCAGACAGAGAGAGGGAGAAGTCTTCCATCCTTAGGTTCACTCCCGAAATGACCGAAACGGCCAGAGCTGAGCTGATCCGAAGCCAGGAGCTTCTTTCATGTCTCCCACACAGGTGCAGAGGCCCAAGGACTTGGGCCATCTTCTACTGCTCTCCCAGACCATAGCAGAGAGCTGGATTACAAATGGAGCAGCTGGGACACAAACTGGCACCCATATGGGATGCTGGCAATGCAGGTGGTGGCTTTACCCCCTACACCACAGCTTTGGTCCCTTAGCTTTGCTTAATGCATCTTTAAACACTAGTTTGGTGGCTGGTGTTGTGGTACAGTGGGTTGAGCCACTGCCTACAATGCCGGCATTCCCATATAAGCACCAGTTTGACTTCTGACTGCCCTACTTCTGATCCTGCTCCCTGCTAATGTGTCTGGAAAGGCACTGGAAGATGGCCCAAGTACTTGGACCCCTGCCACCCATGTAGGAGACCAGAATGGAATTCCCTGCTCCTCTCTCCATAACTCTGCATTTCAAATAAATAAATAAATCTTAACAAACAAAACACACACTAGTTTAGAACACAAATTCTAGCATGCAGGAGTGTGTGTGTGTGTTTGGAAGCATTTTTATTAATTTTTAAATTTTTTTTTCATAATTACAGCTTTAGGAACATAGTGATTCTTCCTATTATGCCCACTTTGCAACCCATATTCCCACCCTCCTTCCTCTTTCCTCTCCTATTCCCATTTTTATTTTTTACTGAGATCCATTTCCAATTAACTTTCAATACATATGATTAACTCTGTACTAAGTAGAGTTCAACAAATTGTGTGGAAAAAAAAAAACAAAACTGTTCCTCAACAGTGGAGATAAGGCCTGTTCCAAGTCATTGCATCTCAAAGTGTTAATTTCATTTCTATAGATTACCTTATAGGTGTTATCACAGATCAAGGAAAACATATGGTATTTGTCCTTTTGGGACTGGCTTCACTAAGTATGATGTTTTCCAGTTTCATCCATTTTGTTGCAAATAACAGGATTTCTTTTTTATTTTAACCTCTGTGTAGTGTTCCATGGTGTATGTATCCCATAATTTTCTTTATCCAGTCTTCAATTGATAGACATTGGGTTGATTCCATATCTTAGCTATTGTGAATTAGATGCAGTAAACATGGTGGTACAGATAAGTCTTTCATACACTGATTTCATTCCCTTGGGCAAATTCCCAGGAGTGGGATGGCTGGGTCATGTGGTAGGTCTATATTCAGATATATTCAGATTTCTGAGGTATCGCCATATTGTTGTTTTTTTTTTTTTTAGAAGAAAGCTTTATTGTCAGGTTGGGGAAGCCTGCCAGGCCAAGGGGAGAGAGCAAGAGGGTAAGAGAGAGGAGGAGAGCTTAAGAGAGAGCTGTACTGTCTTCCACAGAGGCTGTACCAGTTTACATTCTCAACAACAGCGGATTAGGGTACCTTTTTGCCCACATCCTCACCAGCATTTGTTGTTTGTTGATTTCTGTATGTAAGCCATTCTAACAGGGGTAAAGTGAAACCTCATTGTGATTTTAATTTGCATTTCCCTGATGGCTAGTCATCCTGAGATTTTTTCATGTGTCTTTTGGCCATTTGGATTTTGCCCATTTCTTAACTGGGTTGTTTGTTTTGTTGTTGAGTTTCTTGATCTCTTTATAGATTCTAGTTATTAATCCTTTATTGGTTGTATAGTTTGCAAATAATTTCTCTCATTCTGTCAGTTGCCTCTTCACTTTGCGGAGTGGTTATTTTTGTATATTTGTTTTTTTTAGTGCAGAAGCTTCTCAATTTGATGTAATCTCATTTGTCAATTTTGGCTTTGATTGCCTGTGCCTCTGGGATCTTTTCCAAGAAGTCTTTGCTTATGCAGTGTCTTGCAGGGTTTCCCTAATATTCTCTCCTAATTCAATGGTATCGGCTCACAGATTTAGGTCTTTAATCCATTTTGAAGATAGCGGTCTTGCTTCATACCTCTGCATGTGGAGATCCAGTTTTCCGAACACCATTTGTTGAAGAGACTGTCCTTGCTCCAGGGATTGATTTTAGCACCTTTGTCAGGGATAACTTGGTTGTAGATGTGTGGGTTGATTTCAGGTGTTTCTGTTCTTTTTTTTTTTTTTTTTAAAGATTTATATATTTATTTGAAAGTTAGAGTTACTAAGAGAAAGGAGAGGCAGAGGGAGAGGTCTTCCATCCGCTGGTTCACTCCCCCATTGGCTGAAATGGCCAGAACTGCGCTGATCCAAAGCCAGGAACTTCCTCCGGGTCTTCCCACATGGTAGTGCTGCATTCCCAGGCCATAGCAGAGAGCTGGATTAGAAGTGGAGCAGCCAGAATTCGAACCGGTTCCCATATTGGATGCTGGCACTGTAGGTGGTGACTTGACACACAGCGCCGGCTCCAATGTTGCTGTTCTGTTCCATTGGTTTATTCATCTGTTTTGTGCCAGTGCTAGGCTGTTTTGATTATAACTGCTCTGTAGTATGTCTTTTTTTTTTTTTTACTTTTTCATTTTAATTAAAAAGTAATCATTTCATCTTACTGACACAAGGATTTTAAAGAGGAAAAAAATACACTATATAACATAAACAGTTCAGAACATAAAATGCTGCCATTTGAGGGACCTTGAGTTTTGAAACCATTTCTTGGTCACTGGCAGGAGCTCAGCCAAAGCCACAGTGGCTCCCTCACCCCTGCCAGGGGCCCCTTGAGGCTGCCCCACGGGGCTTTACTGAGCACAACCCTAAGGAGAGGGCAGCTTTCCTCTGGCTCAACTCAGAGCAGCAGCCAGAAGCCCTCCCTGCAGCAATTTTATTCCAGCTCCAAAGTTTTGAATTGCCACCCCTATCAGAACATGTCCAGCCGTCAGAAGTCTGACATCGAACTGTTCCCCAGCTCCTGCTGCTCAGAAAACAGAACCCGGGTCTGGAGGAGAATAAGAGGCGGGGTCTTTGAGCCAAATACTGAAAACCAGTCATTGAAAGGATGGGTGTCCACTGCCAGAGCTGAGCTCCTCCTCAGAGCCAGCTCCAGGACGGTGCTGCTAGAGAGGGGTGCAGACAGAACTGTGAAGGGGGAAGCATGGGGGCCCAGATTCACAGTTTGTGTCAAACTGCTGGTGACTGGAGCTGTTCAGTCCATTAGAGATCCTCCAGCAAAATGGGGGGTGGGGAGCCAAAAACAAAAAACCACCACCCTGACTAGGGCAGAGAACTTTCTTCTTTTGTAGCTGCCTTGGCCATGCTTCCACACCGCAGAGCAGCTGACTTAGGAATCCCAAGGCAGCCCTGCCCCCATGTCGGGGGAGGGCACGAGGACACAGAGCCTGTCAAGGGCACTGTGCTTCTTTGCGACCCTAGGTAGAAGCTCAAGCCCTTGTCGACATGCATGGAAGCCTTGGTGAGTTCAAAATGAACAATGGTGGCAGCTACCACCATGACCCATGCCAGTCCCAACTCTGCTAGCTGAGGCTTGCCTTCTTCTTCCTTTCCTCCCACAAGTCCAGCAGAGAGGACCCAGAGAAGCTCCCTCAAACATACACTGAGCCTGGACACCTGTAATGTCCCCAAAACTCCAGAGATATTTGTCTTCTATAAAAAAACAAAAACAAGGAAGGTACATCTCCAGGTGCATTATAAACTTAGTAGGGAATAAGTAATACAGCTCTGGGCAGAAGAGAGCAGGTGGCAGAAACGCATGACAGTGGATGTAGACCTGGAGCATTCAAAGGACGTCCTCTAAGCAACTCCATTTAGAACACAGTAGCTGGGAGGAGGCCAGGGGCCCTGGGGACATCAGTAATGCCTCTGGTAAGATCCCATGGGGGCCTGGGGCTCTCCCACCTGTACCGTGGTCTGGTTAACCAGGTGGGAGAGAGCAGGGCCACTCTGGATCAGGGTGTCCAGAGCTTTCTGTACACTTAGATTGTCAAAGCTGATACCTGTGGAAGTCACAGGCCTGTGGCTAGCCATGTTGCTCACAGGTGCCAGGCGACTGGAGGGCTGTCCAGAGAGTCCTTGGGAGGGAGCCCCAAACCTAGGGCCCGTGTTCTGAGCAGATCCTGCCTGTCCCAAAGTGTTCGGAAGCTGATTGCCAGAGGTCTGTGATCTTTGTTGAGGCTGGCTGTTCCTTGCTGTGGGAAAATTCTGGTTCTGGGTGCTTCCGGCAGCAACCACGGGGGATGCAGAGCTGCTATTGGCCGTGACCGTGCCACTACTGAAGAGCCTGAGTATTTTGGCCTGAAGCTCTTGCTGGGAGGTGGGGGGTGCAGCTGGAGCAGGTGTAGCAGAGGGGAGCACTTGACCACTCTGGAACAGTTGGGAGCTTGGCTGTGTCTTCAGCAAGGCACCCGAGATCGCCCAAGTGGCTGGTGGGAAATGTAGTATGTTTTGAAATCTGGTGTTGGGATACCTCTGGCATTGTTTTTGTTGTTTAAGATTGCTTTAATATTCATATTCCATATGAATTTCAGCATCATTTTTTCCATATTTGTGAAGAATGTCCTTTGTATTTTGATTAGGATTACATTGAATCTGTAAATTACTTTTGGTAGTATGGACATTTTGATATTGATTCTTCCAATCCATGAACATAGAAGATTTTTCCATTTTTTTGGTATCTTCTTTTTTTTTAATGTTTTGTAATACTCATCGTAGAGATCTTTGGTGTCCTTGATTAAATTTATTCCAAAAGTATTTGGTTTTTTTTAATAGCTATTTTGAATGGGGTTGATCTTAGAAGTTCTTTCTCAGCTGGGCATTGTCTGTGCATACAAATACGAAGGCTGTTGATTTTTGTGTGTTGATTTTATATCCTGCCACTTTACCAAACTCTTCTATAAGTTCCAGTAGTCTCTTGGTGAAGTCTTTTGGATCCCCTATGTATAGAATCATGTCATCTGCAAATAGCGATGGTTTGATTTCCTCCTTCCCAATTTGTATCCCTTCGATTTCTTTTTCTTGCCTAATGGCTCAGGCTTAAACTTCTAGGTTTATATTGAATAGCACCGTTGTCTGGTTCTGGTTCTCAGTGGGAATGCTTCCAACTTTTCCCCATTCGATAGCTTGCTGGCCATGGATTTGTCATAAATTGCCTTGATTGTTGACGAATGTTCCTTCTGTATGCAATTTGGTTGAAGTTTTCATCATGAAAAGGTGTTATGTTTTATCAAATGCTTTCTCTTTATCTATTGAGATAATAATTTGGTTTTTGTTCTTCAATTTGTTAATGTAATATATCACATTGATTGATTTGCAAATGTTGTACCATCCCTGCATAAATCCCAGTTGGTCTGGATGAATGATCTTTCTGATGTGTTGTTAAATTCAGTTGGCCAGAATTTTGTTGAGGATTTTTGCATCTATGTTCATCAGGGAAATTGGTCTATAGTTCTCTTTCTCTGTTGGATCTTTTTCAGCTTTAGGGATTAAGGTGATACTGGATTCATAGAAGGTGTTTGGGAGGATTCCATCCCTTTCAGTTATTTTGATAGTTTGAGAAGAGTTGGAGTTAGTTCTTTAAATGTTTGGTAGATTTCAGCAGTGAAGCCATTGGTCTTGGGCTTTTCTTTGCTGGGAGGGTCTTTATTACTGATTCAGTTTCCATCTTGGTTATTGGTCTGTTTAGGTTTTCAGTGTGTTCATGGCTTAGTTTAGGTATGTTTTATATGTCCAAGAATTTATCTATATCTTCTAGATTTACCCATTTGTTAACATATAGCTCTTTGTAGTAATTTCTGATGATTCTTTTTATCTCTGTGGTGTCTGTTGTTACATTTCCTTTTTTCATCTCTATTTTTATTGATTTGGGTCTTCTTCCTTTTTTTTGGTTGATTGGGCCAATGATGTGTCAATTTTGTTTATTTTTTCAAAAAACCAGTGTTTTGCTTTGCTGGTTTTGGGTTTCTATTTTGTTTACAATAGTCATATCTTCCTGTTGAATTGGTCCCTTAATTATTACATAGTGCCCTTCTTTGTCTCTTTTAACAGATTTTGTATTAAAGTCTATTTTGTCTGATATTAGGATGGCTGTACCAGCTCTTTTTTGGTTTCTGTTAGCATAGAATATCTTTTTCCATCCTTTCATGTTCAGTCTGCATGCATCTTTGTTTGTCAGATGTGTTTCTTGTATCAGCAGATAGATGGGTTTTGTTTTTTAATCCATTTAGCCAGTCTGTGTCTTTTAACTGGAGAATTAAGACCATTTACCTTTTTTTTTATATATAGATTTATTTATTTATTTTTTGACAGGCAGAGTGGATAGTGAGAGAGAGACAGAGAGAAAGGTCTTCCTTTTTGCCATTGGTTCACCCTCCAATGGCCGCTGCGGCCGGCGCATCTCACTGATCCAAAGCCAGGAGCCAGGTGCTTCTCCTGGTCTCCCATGGGGTGCAGGGCCCAAGGACTTGGGCCATCCTCCACTGCCTTCCCAGGCCACAGCAGAGAGCTGGCCTAGAAGAGGGGCAACCAGGATAGAATCTGGCGCCCCAACCAGGACTAGAACCTGGTGTGCCGGCGCCGCAAGGCAGAGGATTAGCCTGTTAAGCCACAATGCCGGCCTATAGATTTATTTTATTTATTTGAAAGACAGAGTTACAGAGAGAGGTGGAGACAGAGAGAGAGGTTTTCCATCTGCTGGTTCACTCCCCAGATGGCCACAATGGCTGGAGCTGTGCCGACCTGAAGCCAGGAGCCAGGAGTCTGTTCCGGGTCTCCCATGCGGGTGCAGGGGCCCAAGGATTTGGGCCATCTTCTACTGCGTTTCCAGGCCATAGCAGAGAGCTGGATCAGAAGAGGAGCAGCTGGGACTAGAACCAGTGCACATATGGGATGCTGGCGCTTCAGGTCAAGTAGCTATAACCCACTGCGCCACAGCACCAGCCCCGAGACCATTTATCTTTAAGATGGCTACTGATAAGTAACGACTGCTACAAGAACCACACAAAGGATCCGTGCAGTCCTCAGTGTGAACACGAATCCTGCAGTGATGACTCTCACCAGGGAATCAGGGAGCCCCAAACATGTGGAGCCACCCACAGTGACAGCCAAAAGTCCCAGCCACACCCTGCCCCCTCCCACAGGGCCACAGTGTTTACACAGTCCTAGTACAGAAGGCTCCCAAAGTCACGAGCACCCAACCCCCTGCCACTTCTCCCAGCCTGACTCGGGCATCTCCTGCTGAGCACCCAGACATGAGCTAGCGCAGCTGTTACATATGTCCAAAATGGTGCCTGCCCTCTTTATGCTAGATAGGGATGCAAGTGCAGGGTGGTTGGGGAGAAAAATGTACCCCCTTTTTTTTCCTCTAGGTTGGCAGGTATCCTGTCCACTACAGGGCTCCAAGCTGGGCCCACACTAGGCTCTTCCTTCAGCTTTATCACCAGTGGCTTGGGTGCTGCAGTCTGGTCTCACCACACTCCAAGGCTGGTGCAGTGGCTCTCAGCTGCTGGGGTCCCAAGCTGTCCCTGTCCATACCCTCCACATAGGTCTCCCCATTCTCTGCCGTTTTCTCCCAAACCCTTCCCTGAGATTGTACCCTCTCCACATCTTTTGATTATCCTCCCCTAGACTAGAGCAGTAAGCTCCCTCCCTCTTCTGCCATCTTCTGTATTACTCCTATTTTTATTTGAATGCATTTTTTAAAGAAAGTTCTCTCTCTTAAATGATTTTGTAAACCCACTATGTTAACCATCAGGTGCTCTTGGTACATCAGAACTCCATGATGTGAGGGTAGTTTTCCTGGCAGCTCCTCTCTTACCTCTCCTCCCTGCTTCCTTTTTTTTTTTTTTTTTTTTTTTTTTTTTTTTTTTTTTAATTTATTAGGTAGAGTTGCAGACAATGAGAGAGAGAGACAGAGAGAAAGGTCTTCCTTCCGTTGGTTCACTCCCCAAATGGCCACTATGGCCAGTGCTGCACTGATCAGGAGCCAGGTGCTTCCTCCTGGTCTCCCATGCGGGGGTAGGGGCCCAAGCACTTGGGCCATCCTCCACTGCCTTCCCGGGCCACAGCAGAGAGCTGGACTGGAAGAGGAGCAACCAGGACTAGAACCCAGTGCCCATATGGGGTGCCGGTGCCGCAGGTGGAAGATTAACCAAGTGAGCCACGGCGCTGGCCCCCCTGCTTCCTACTTACACCTGATGGATTAGATATCATTTATATAATGGCTGAATTCCTGGTAAGATGAAACTTTACTTAAAAAGATCTTATTGAATTACACAGTAATTTTGTGTAAGGATTAAAATATCAGTCCTGGGACTAGGAATCCTAATATGCAATATTAGAGTACTATATAAAAACTTTACACCTTTATGGATCCATTAGCTTTCCCCTACTTTGTGTTTTTATTTTCATACAAAATTATATTTTTAACATTATCTGATCAATAAGTATTTTTAGCTTTATTTATTTGAAAGGTAGAGCGACAGAGAGAGAGCTTCTGTTGACTAATTTATTCCCCAAACGGCTTCAACAACCAGGTCCAGGCAGGGCCACAGCAGGAGCCAGGGACTGCATCTTGGTCTTCCAAGATTGCATCTTCTGCTGGTTTCCCAGGCACATCAGCAGGTAAAAAGGAAGCAGTCTCATCACAAGCAATGGCTTAACCAGCTGTGCCACAATGTTGATCCCTGATAAACAGTTTCATAAAGTTGTTTTATCTTCTAAATCATAGAAAAAGGAGGAAAAAAGAATTACATTTATATTGTCCTTATGTAGTTTAACTATAGCTACTTTTACTGGTCTCGTTTTCAAATTTATCTTTTATAAGATTTTATTTATTTATTTGTGAGGTAAAATTACATACAGAGAGGGAGAGACAGAGAGAAAGGTCTTCCATCCTCTGGTTCACTCCCCGGAAGGTTGCAACCGCCAGAACTGGGCTGATCCAAAGCCAGGAGCTTCTTCCAGATCTCCCCACGAGTGTGGAGGCCCAAACACTTGGGCCATCTTCCACTGCTTTCTCAGGCCATAGCAGACAGCTGGATTGGAAGAGAACCAGCTGGGATCCAACCCCCACTAATATGGGAAGCTAGCACTGCAGGTGGAGGCTTGGTCCACTATGCCACAACACCAGCCCCTCTTTTTCAAGTTTGTTTTTTTTTATTTGACAGATAGAGTTAGATAGAGAGAGAGAGACAAAGGTCTTCCTTCCATTGGTTCACCCTCCCAAATAGCCGCCACGGCCAGAGCTACGCCGATCCAAAGCCAGGAGCCAGGTGCTTCCTCCTGGTCTCCCATGCAGGTGCAGGAGCCCAAGCACTTGGGCCACCCTCCACTGCCTTCCCAGGCCACAGGAGAGAGCTGGACTATAAGAGGAGCAACCGGGACTAGAACCCGGCACCCATATGGAATGCTGGTGCTGCAGGTGGAGGATTAACCAAGTGAGCCATGGCACCAGCCCCGTGTTTTTCAAATTTTTAAATATCTTAGAAATCATGGAGAAAGAGAGAGAGTGAGCGGTATCTCTTGTCTTCTGACTCAGTCCCCATATGCTTGCCAATGGGTAGAGCTGGGCCAGGCCAAAGCTAGGAGTTGGAAACTCAGTTTGAGTCTGCCACACAGGTGGCAGGGACCCAGCTGTTTGAGTCATCATCTGTGGTCTCCCACAATACACATTAGAAGGAAACTAGAATTGGAAGCAGAGCAGGAACTCTAAGCCTGGCACTTCAGAATAGGATGCAGGCATCTGGAGTAGCTCTTAACTGCTACACTGGATGCCTAACCTGGGTCTCTTTATTTCTTAATGTGGATTTAAGTTACTGTCTAATGCCCTTTCATTTTAGTCTGTAGGACTCCCATTTAGTATTTCTTATAAGGTACAACTGTTTATCTGGGAATGTTAAGTTCTCATATGTTTGCGGGATTATTTTCTAAGTTATAGAACTGTTGCTTTGAAAGGCTTTTTTTTTTTTTTTTTAATATGTCATTCTGCTGCCTTCTGGTCTGTATGGTTTTTCTTTTTCTGGTTATTTTATTGTAGTAAAATGCATATAACAAAATTTAGCATCTTAACCATTTTAAATGTATAGTTCAGTGGTATTAAATACATTCATAAAAACCACCATCCATTTCTAGAACTTTTCCTCTTGGAAAACTGAAACTATGTACCCATTAAACAACTCCCTATTCTCCTTCACTCCAGCACCTGGAAACCACCATTGTGTTTTATGTCTCTGTGATTTTTAACTAAGTACCTCATATAAGTAGAATCATATAGTATTTGTCTTTTTGTAACTGGCTTATTTCATGTAATGTAATGTTTTCAAGGTCCATCCCTATTGAATGCTGAATAATATTCCTTTATATGTATATAGTGCATTTTGCCTATCTGTTCATCTGTCAGTGGACACTTTGGGTTGCTTCCCTGCTATTGTGAAAATGCTACTGTGAACATGAGTGTACAAATATTTCCTTGAGACTCTGCTTTCATTCTTTTGGGCATATATACAGAGAATTGCTGGATCACATGGCAGTTATGTTTTTAATTTCTTAAAGAACCACCATACTGTTTTCTGCAGTGGTTGTATCATTCATTTCCACTAACAGGGTATAAAGTATAATTACTCCACATTCTTCCCAATACTTGTTATTTTTTGGTTTTTTTGTTTTATTTTGTTTTGTTTTTTGATGGTAGCTATCCTAGTGGGTAGAAGGTGGTATCTCATTTTGGTTTTGCCATGTATTTCCCTAATAATTAGTGATGGTGTCCCTTACTCAATAACCATTTGTACATCTGTATTAGAGAAATGTCTGTTCTAATCTTTGCCCAGTTTTGAATTGTTTTGTTTTTTGTTGTTGAGTTTTAGGAATACTGTATATATAACCCCTTATCAGATATAGATTTGTAAATATGTTTTCCCATTCTGTGAATTGACTTTTTCTCTGTTGATACGGTCCTCTGCCGCACAATATTTTCAAACAATCTAATAAGTTCATTTTGTCCATATGTTGTTGCTTTGTCTTTGGTGTTATATCCAAGAAATAATTGCCAAATCAAGTATTGTGAAGCTTTTGCCTGTGTGTTCATCTAAAACTTTTATAGTTTTTGGTCTTTGATTCATTTGAAGTTAATTTTTGTATGTGATACTAGGGAAAGTTTTAACTTTATTCTCTTGTGTGTGGATATCCAGTTTTCACAGCACCATCTGTTGAAGACATTGTCCTTTACACACTGAATAGTCTTAGCACTCTCTGACAAAAAATCATTTGAGTATGTATTCAAGGGCTTGTTTCTGGGCTGTTTGTTCTTTTGGATAGGTTTATATCTCTGCCTTTATACCTGTCTTCTTACACTATTTTAATTACTGTAGCTTTTAGTAAGCTTTGAAATCAAGAAGTATGAGTCCTCCAGCTTTGTTCTGTCTCAACATTATTTTAGCTATTTGAGATCCCTTTATTTTCCATATGAATTTCAGGGTAAGTTTTTCTTTTCTGCAGAATGCATCATTGGTTACCCATTTTTTAAAAATTATTTATTTATTTGAAAGGCAGAGAGAGAGAGCTCCCATTGACTGGTTCATTCCCAGATGCCTGCAACAGCTGGGGCTCTAGCCCAAGAACAGGAACCCAGAACTTACTCTGGGTCTCTCATGTGGCTGGCAGGAAACCAAGTCCTTAGCCATCACCTGCTATCTTCCAAGGTGTACATTAGCAGGAAACTAGAATCAGGAATAGAGCCACGATTTGTCACAGGTGCTCTGTTAGGGGATGGGGATACTCCAAGAGGTGTCTTAACCACTGTGCCAAATGCCCACCCCAGACACAGACTGCACTGAATCTGTAGATTCCTTTGGGTGGTGTTGATATTTCAGCAATTTCAAGTCTTCCAATCTATGGACATGGGATGTATTCTCATTTATTTTTGTCTTCTCTAATTTCTTCTAGCAATGTTTTGTAGTTTCCATCTCGTTGGTTTAGTTAATTCTTAAGTATTTTATTTTTAACACTATTGTAAATGGATTGTTCTTAAGCATCCATTTTTTTTTTTTTTTTTTTTTTTGGACAGGCAGAGTTAGACAGTGAGAGAGAGAGACAGAGAGAAAAGTCTTCCTTCCCTTAGTTCACCCCCAAATGGCTGCTACGGCCGGCGCACTGCGCTGATCCGAAGCCAGGAGCCAGGTGCTTCCTCCTGGTCTCCAATGAGGGTGCAGGGGCCCAAGCACTTGGGCCATCCTCCACTGCCTTCCCGGGCCACAGCAGAGAGCTGGACTGGAAGAGGAGCAACTGGGACAGAATCCGGCGCCCCAACCGGGACCAGAACCCAGGGTGCTGGCGCCGCAGGTGGAGTATTAGCCTATTGAGCCGCAGCGCCAGCCCAGAGCATCCATTATTAGTATACAGAAATGCAACTGATTTTTGCATATTGTTTATAACTTACTATTTTGATTAATTCATTCTAACTTTTGTTTGTATGTATAGATCTTCAGTGTTTCTGAATATGAAATCATATTTGTGAACAGAGATAATTTTACCTCCTTTCCTTTTGGATTTCTTTTCTTTCTTTTTCTTACCTAATTGTTCTGACTAAAACCTTCTAGTATTTGTTGAATAGGAGTGGTTAAAGTAGGTGTCCTTGCATTTTTCCCAATCTTAGAGGGAAATCTGTCGTTATTGATTCTGATATTTGCTATGGGAATTTTCTTTTTTTTTTTTTTTCCTTCTTTTTGGAAAAGATTTATTTATTTGAAAGGCAGAGAGAGAGAGAGAGAGAGGTCTTCCATCTGCTGGTTCATTCCCTAGATGGCCACAATGGCTGGAGCTGCACTGATCCAAAGCCAGGAGCCAGGAGCTTCTTTCTGGTCTCCAACGCAGGTGCAGGGGCCCAAGTGCTTGGACCATCTTCCATTGCTCTCCTAGACCATACCAGAGAGCTGGATAGGAAGTGGAGCGGCTGGGATTTGAACCAGTGCTCATGTGGGATGCCAGCGCATAGTGGCTTTACCTGTTGTGCCACAGCACTGGTCCCAGAGCGGTCAGGGAGGGATTTCCTTATATAACTTTTACTTTGTTGAAGTACTTTTCTTCTATTTCTAGTTTGTTGAGTATTTTTAATCATGAAAAACTGATCAATTTTGTTGAATGATTTTTCTGTATCAATTGTGATGACCATGTGTGTGTTTTTCCTTTATTCTGTTAATGTGGTATAATGCTTTGATCAGTTTTATATTGAACCATTCTTGCGTTCCATAAATCCTGTTTGGCCATATGCTGCTTAATTTGGCTTCCTAGTATTTTGTTGAGGATTTTTACTTCACTGCTGATAAAGGATACTGGTCTGTAGTTGTTTTTTGTTTTTCGTTTTTCTCCCCTCATAGTGTCTTTGATTTTGGTATCAGGGTAATATTGATCTCAGAGAATGAGATACATTAAGGTTAGGCAAATATTTTGAAGATATTTGGGATGGTTAAAAGAAAATACATGAGGAGAATGTGGTACAGTGCCTGGTAAATGCCAAGTGCTCTCAGCAGAGATACTGTTATTATTATCATTGTGTTCTCTTCAGTAGTGGTTATAGAGTGAGCTTAGAATTATATTCTTACTGGAATTGGCTGAATTATTCATACTTAATGTATCTTTCTAAACTTTTTTGATTATTTTGAATCCTCAGTTCTTTTTTCAAAACACTGATTTTAGTTTGGCTTTCACTTGTGACCAACTCACAGGAATAGGAATCAACTGTATCTACTGAGCACCTATTAAATTTTAAGCATTTTATTTGGCAAATAAACATTTACTGAAAAATAAAATGTGATTATCTGAAGTCAACACATGATAAAACTGAAGCATGGGGAAGTTAAAGCATTCAGGTTTCATTACTGTAATGTGGTTCTGACTCCACTCAGATTTCGTGCACATTCAAGATTGCCGTTGTTTTGGTTACCTGCCACAAGGATGGGGGTCCCCGGACCACCCACACTTCTGACAGGCCAGAAATTCAGGGGGCCCCACAACTCTCTCAGGTTCTATAATTTATTAGAACACCTCCTAGAACTCTGGGAAGTTCTGTACTTAACATTACAGTTTTATCACTCACAGCACAAAACAGCCATAGTCAGTGACCCATAAGGTGAAGTCTGGGAAGGTCCTGAGCACAGGGCTTCTGTGCTGTCTCCCTGTCCAATCAGGACTGTCACCCTCCTGGCACCTTGATGCATTCACCAGCCAAGACACTCCATCAAGTTTTGATGTCCAGAGATTTTATTGGAGCCTTGTTATGAAAGCTTATATAAGACTTATATAAGATAGATAGATAGATCAAATCTGATAGATAGATATATCAAATATATATATATTTGAGTGTCTGTGACTGAATTCAGTGTCCCGTCCATTTCCCTCTCTGGGGTCAGGAAGTTGGACCCATTGCAGATGATCCAGCGCCCCAACTCCGTAGTCACATGGTTGATGTTTCTGGCTTGGCTTGTCCCCATCCTGAGTTATCTCATTAACATTAGCTGTCTGGTGCCCATGAGTCACCTCATCGGCATGAACTCTCCGTGAATAACAAAAAGACACTCCTATCACTTGGGAAGTTACCAAGGTTTAAAGGTTCTCTTCCAGGAACCATGGACCAAGACTCACAAACTTTTTATTATACAACAGAGGGTCACACATCAGATAAATGGTAGAGCCAAGATGGAATCCATTCTTCCTGATTCCAGAGCCCTTACTCTATTCACTTTTTGAAAGTAAGAAATAGAGGGAAATTAAGCTGTCATCTTTTCTGATGTTTATACACCTCTTTTTGCTTCCAGGTACCATTCATTGTATTTTCCATGCAACTGGGCACCACTACACTTGGAAAAAGGTTACCACAACTGTGCACAACATCATTGTGGGCAAGTTGTGGATAGATCAGGTGAGCAGAGGTACCAGTGTGCTCTTGAAGTTCAGAAGAACACCCCTAGGTACACCTTTGCAGTAATTAACACATGTGATCTGCCCAGGATGTTGTTACTGGTTCATCGGTTTCAGGGAGTTCACCCCAGTACCTCCTCTACAAGTTTCTGTACCACAAATCATTGTTTATGAATGACTCAATTTATAACATCCATCAGGGACTACCCTGCTAGGACTGTGCTGTGCATTATGAGGTATATAAGAAAATAATAAACATAGCCCCCACTTTTAATCCTCTTACTATTCATTAAACATTTTTTGCTAGGCAGTGAGATAGATTCTGTGGATACTTAGACAAGACATCCCTTAAGGAGTTTCTGTGTTGTTGAAGATATATAACAAACATATCTAGGATGAAAAGTGTGCAAAAAACAGACTAGTATAAGAGATGTGCTAAAATTATATCTAGTCAGTGGTTACAGTAAACTTAGAAAAGAGGGAATACTAGTATTGTCTTCTGGGAGTCGTAAAGATTGGTTTGGGATTTAAAAGATAGAAAAATGAAATAAGCTAGTTGTAGAAAAGCTGACTGTAAGTTTGAAACTGAGTAATTTAAATAAGAGAGTTAAGAGTACTAGCAAGGGATTGGTTTGGATAGGTCAGTTATTTTGTGAATTTCAGTTTATGCACTAAAGGGCTAATCATACCACCACACAATTCAAAATGAAAGAAAATATCATTTGGTCTTGATCTTTTTGATATTGGAGTTACAAAGGGATTTCATAGCATCCCCAAGGTTGACTAATACCTGAATCTTAAGCAAGGGAATGCTAGAAGATAAGATTGAAAAGTAAAGATTTATGAGGCAGGTGATTTGGCACATAGTCAAGTCATCCAGTCTTAATAAAATTAATCCATGCTTCTTTTCATTTTTACAGTCTGGTGAAATTGATATTGTGAATCACAAGACAGGAGACAAATGTAATCTTAAATTTGTTCCCTATAGCTACTTCTCTCGGGATGTAGCAAGAAAGGTAAGGGAAGTTGGAATTTAAATGTTTTCCACTTAGCGTGTGTTTCTCTTTTTTTTATTATTTTATTTTTATTTTTTATTTTTTGACAGGCAGAGTTAGACAGTGAGAGAGAGACAGAGAGAAAGGACTTCTCTCCGCTGGTCCATCCCCCAAAATGGCTGCCATGGCCGGCGCGCTGTGCCGATCCGAAGCCAGGAGCCAGGTGCCCCCTCCCAGTCTCCTGTGTGGGCATAGGGACCCCAGCACCTGGGCCATCCTCCACTGCCCTCCCGGGTCACAGCAGAGAGCTGGACCGGAAGAGGAGCAACCGGGACCAGAACCCGGTGCCCATATGGGATGCCAGCACCGCAGGTGGAAGATTAACCAAGTGAGCCACGGTGCTGACCCCGTGTGTTTCTCTTAGAAAAACCTGATCCTTCAGAGTCAATATGTATGTGTGTGCATCCTATACAATATATCCTAAATAAAGTGATCCCAAAAAATATAGGTAAAGGAGAAAACAAGAAATTGGAAAGTATTACGTTAATAAACCAATTGCTTTATTTTCTGGAAAGACAAATGAGGAAGTAAAATTTAAAAGCAATGAGAGGTTGAAGATGGGAAACAGAGGAAATACTAATAAAAGCATTGCAGAAAGAAGGTGTGAACAGTTTGACCCTTGTGGAATTCAAGGAAGAGTTGTGTGTTACCACTACAGTGGGACTGTGGCATTACTTTCTATGAGACGGTAAAGAATACCTGAGGATTTAAATCTGTGATCTCTATGATTTCTGGAGAAAAGAAAATGAGTTCTGAGTGTCAGATGCCTTTCCCACTTTCATCATTGCATTAAAAATCCCTGTTCAACAAGAAAGTGATAAACCTTCAAGTCATAGCTCAATTATTGCAAGTAGTATCTGTTATTTGGCCACTATTTACCTAGGAATTGGTTTCCAGAACAGTGAGATAAGCTACACCACAGTGGATGCTATTCTCCAAAGCCCTATTCTCCACCTTGCAGGTGACAGGAGAGGTGACAGATCCATCGGGGAAAGTTCATTTTGCTCTTCTGGGGACATGGGATGAGAAAATGGATTGTTTCAAAGTACAGCCAGTCTCTGGGGAAAATGGAGGTGATGCTCGACAGAGAGGCCACGAAGCAGAGGAAAGCAGGGTCATGCTATGGAAAAGGAATCCTTTGCCGTGAGTATCAGTGTGTGTGCTGCCCAGATACTATTTTGACCTTGACAGTGGAGCAGTATTGAAGGATTTCTTACCTGCCTTCCCACTTGTGTGAAGGAGTGAACAAGGGAAATCAGAACCTTTGGAAAGATTACCAGAAAGCTGTCCTTGTATCATTTAACAGCCTTGTCAGAACAAAGTTCAAGGTAATCAAACCATTTCTGCCAAGAAATATCATGCTTTCTAAAAGTCATTTGGGATTGTCATTCAGAAAGATACCTTTTTTTAAAAAAGTTTATTTATTTATTTGAAAGTCAGAGTTACACAGAGAGAGGAGAGGCAGAGAGAAAGAGGTCTTCCATCCACTGGTTCACTCCCCAATTGGCCACAATGGCCAGAACTGCGCCGATCCGAAGCCAGGAACCAGGAGCTTCCTCCGGGTCTCCCATGCAGGTGCAGGGGCCCAGGGACTTGGGCCATATTCTACTGCTTTCCCAGGCCATAGCAGAGAGCTGGATGGGAAAGGGAACAGCCGGGACTCGAACCGGCGTCCATATGGGATGTCAGCACTGTAGGCAGCAGCTTTACCCGCTGTGCCACAGTGCTGGCCCCCAGAAAGATACCTTTTTAGAGTTCAGAGCAATAGTATTCAAAAGCAGCTAAAGGAGAGAGGTACCTTCCACCTTTTAATTTAGCAGTAATTGAAAAGTCGCTGAGACACATGCAGAGGTCATTTATCTCCTGTCATTTTCTAATACATTCAGTCTGTAGTATTAGCCAAGGTTATCCCAGAAAGAAGTTGGAGAAAGCAAAGGAAGGAAGGAGGAATGAGGACTTTTCATTTACTAGAATGTTTCATTCTCCCCAATGAGTGTATGCAAATCCACTGAGAGCAATACAGATCCCAAAATATTATTGACTCAGTGATGGTGGCAAGCGGATGGGGAGTGATCCAGTTTGGCTGTCTCAATTCGAGTTGTCTGGTGTGATCCTAGATTCTTTGTATTTGTAGAACAACCTGATATAATCTTTTTTTGTTTGTTTGTTTTTATTTTTGTGATAGGCAGAGTTAGACAGTGAGAGAGAGAGACAGAGAGAAAGGTCTTACTTTTCCTTTGGTTCACCCCCCAAGTGGCCACTACGGCTGGGTTGTTGTGGCGGCGCACCACGCTGATCCAAAGCCAGGAGCCAGGTGCTTCCTCCTGGTCTCCCATGCGAGTGCAGAGCCCAAGGACGTGGGCCATCCTCCACTGCCTTCCCGGGCCACAGCAGAGAGCTGGACTGGAAAAGGAGCAACCGGGACAGAATCCGGCACCCTGACCGGGACTAGAACCCGGGGTGCCGGCACCACAAGCAGAGGATTAGCCTAGTGAGCCACGGCGCCGGCCCTGATATAGTCTTAGAAGTATACTTAGATATTTCTCCTTAACTCTGGTCTTTGTTTTGACATTACCCTTTCTCATTTTTTACTTTTAGGAAGAATGCAGAAAACATGTACTATTTCTCAGAGCTTGCTCTAACTCTGAATGCTTGGGAGGGTGGCACTGCCCCCACAGATAGCCGGTTACGGCCTGACCAGAGACTAATGGAAAATGGGCGCTGGGATGAAGCAAATGCTGAGAAGCAGCGCCTGGAGGAAAAACAAAGACTTTCCAGAAAGAAGAGAGAAGCAGAAGCTATGAAAGCCACAGAAGATGGTAATGAACTTGCCTTCTACTCTTAGTTCTTGATAATTGGAAAAATGTCATCTCTAATTTTGTTTTTCTTTTCTCTCATCCCCCTTTAGGCACACCTTATGATCCTTATAAGGCGCTGTGGTTTGAGCGGAAGAAAGACCCTGTTACCAAGGAGTTAACCCATATTTATAGGGGGGAATACTGGGAGTGTAAAGAAAAACAGGACTGGAACTCATGCCCAGACATTTTCTGAAGTGGCAGTAACAGAAATGAAGAGGATCTAACAGAAGAGGACAGAAGATGTGTGGGAAAGCTGGCGTTTGTGACTCTCTTACCAAGTGCTTTCCTCAAGTTTGTCTGTCTTAACCAATCATTTTTTTTTCCAAATCAATCACCAGAAGCAAACACCAGTGGTGGTGATTGGCTGGTTGCCTTAGCTGATCGAAAATGAAATCGACATACTAGATACCTGTGTTTGTAAGGGAGAGGTTTGGTGGCTGAAAAGTGAGTGCTATTCCACATCTACAAAGTCAGGTGTTCTTGACTCTTCTTTCCCCCTCGGCCCCCATTTAAAATGATGTCATTCATCCTCTCTGTAATGTCCTGGATGGCCAAGATCTATGTAAGATGATGATTCAGGGGCATTTTGTGCTGTTCAGAGCAAGAGTTGGTTTTAAACCAACTTTAAAAAGAAACACATAAGACTTACCTCTGGAGGCATTGCAAATGGTTGCTTTGGAGCTTAAGTATAACATTATGAAATGTATTCACATGGGGGTCATTCTCGTGGGATGTCCGTGCATAGAGAGCGGAGGTGTTGGACACCTGCAGGAAAGATTGTTTTGTAAGGCTGCAATATTCAGAGTCACATCCTTGGAAGTTTATATCTTCACTGGCATCAGACCTGCCTCTGCTATTCCCCATCTTTGACAGCAACTGGAGATGGTGGTTAGTAAAAAGGTTGCATTGTCCTCGCAAAGGGGTTTATCAACTTTCTCAGGCAGGGGACTTCTGAGAATAGGCAGAGTGGAAAAGACTGCTCACCACTTTTGCTTTCCCTGTTCCTCTACATCTCCATCTTTCATTGCCTTTCTAGTTTTTCTTCTCTCCTGGCACAATACCAGTTTGGGTCTGTTCCTGTCCCATTTACTATACATCAGAATCTGAGAGAAGTTATATGGACAAAAGATTTTACCATCTCTCAAGCCCCATGGACTGGAGCCACCTCTGAAATAATGTGTTAAATATCTGTATATTATATATATGTAGAGAAAAATCTAATTTTTGGTTTGATTTTCCTCTTTCCCATTAAGAATCTTGGTTTTTGATATCCCTTATCTCCCTGGGACTCGCTCTTGGACTCGTTAATATGGATTGGCACTTCTCTGCTTGTGAAAAGGGGCAGGCAGATTCAAAACCCGAGGAGGATCAAGTCTGGCAGTTACTGAACAGGGACCTTGTCCATGGTTTGTATCATGGGGTGCCCACTGCTGTCTAAACTCTGCTTTCCTAATTACCTGATTCTTAAAAATGAAATCCTAACCTCTTTCCTGCCTCTTTTCTTTCTTGCATTAGGAAGAATATGGGTTGAAATTCAGGAGGGTAATTTCCAGTTTAATTCTGCCCTTGTTCAATACACAGGCTAACTCCCAAAAGAACTTTCTTCCTCAGATGTAGGGCTAAAAGTACTGTCTGGCCGAGTAGACAGGAGACCTGCTCCTGCTGGGCCTTGGCTTCCTTCTTTGTTCCGTGTTTGTTTTACGTTTAGAAATCTAACCCCTGTACAACCCACCCTTGGTTGAGGATCACAAATTGAGGTGCCTTTCTTGTATGCTTTTTGTTAGTGTTTTTTTCTTTTTGTTCCTTAACTGCTGAGCCTCAGCCAGTGTGGATCCTGGGGGAAAATATCATTCCAGAGGAAGCCATCCCTCCAGGGAAGTTGGATTTATGCTGGGTAAATGGGTACTTTTATTCCTTCCCCACCAGACGAGTGACTGCTGGGGGATTTCCTCCTAAGAACCCTGTTCCCAACACAGGCGAGAGCCAGGGAAGCCCATAAAGCTCGGACTTCATCTGGGGCTTTGGGTGGAGTGGAAATTCCCCACCTAAATTAAACGTCCCTGCCTTCTCCCTCTTTTCTTTGTCTGCACTACATTTCTGGCTTGATCCCCTATCAGATTCTTGCTAATGGAAGCTGAGTCCTTCAGGTGGAATAAAGTCAAATGAAAACAAAACAAAACTATATATATTTTCAGTTTTTTTGCCTTATTTTTTTTTTTCAAAAAAATTTACTAAATTAAATAATTTTTAAAAAGTCATATTGTTTGTCTGATTCACTTCTACTCCTACCAGGCAGAAAATGTTGGTGAGGAAGGGAAGGAGAACTGGTCCGATGGCGCTTTGTTAAGCTTAGGAGTCTGGGTGCCCAGGAATGATGGTCTTCATGACAAACTGAAAGGAAAGCTGATGTTCCCACTGTTGAACACCACTCCTTGGGCCCATGAGCAGAAGAGTAACTTTAGAAGCCCGTTGGTACAGGGGAATAGTTGCTAGTGTTTTTGATACTGAGCCTGCTTCACCTCAAAATTAGAAGTTTTTAGGGCTGCTATTGTGTAGCTGGTAGAACTGCCGCCTGTGACTCTGGCGTCCCCCTTTTCCAGTCCAGCTCCCCGCTAATGCACCTGGAAAGGCAGAGGAAGATGGCACAAGTGCTTGGGCCCCTGTTCCCACATGGGAGACGTGGAGGAAGGTCCTGGCTCCTGGCTGCATTCTGGCCATTGTGGCCATTTGGGAAGAACCAGTGGGTGGACGACCTCCCTCTCTCTGTCTCACCCTCCCTCTCCCTATAACTCTCCCTTTCAAAATAAATTAATCTTAAAAAGAGTAAATAGGGGTGGTGCTGTGGCATAGTAGACTAAGCCTCTGCCTGTGTTGTCGGCATCCCATATTGGTGCCAGTTTGTGTCCCGGCTACTCCGGTTTCAATCCAGCTCTCTATGGCCTTGGAAAGCACTGGAAGATAGCCAAGTGCTCGGGGCCCTGCACCCATGTGTGAGACCCAGATGAAGCTCTTGGCTCTTGGCTGGCTCCTGGCTCCTGGCTCAACGGCCCAGCTCTGACCATTGCAGCCATTTTGGGAGTAAACCAGCAGTTGGAAGACCTTTCTTTGTCTTTCCCTCTCTCAGTAACTGCCTCTCAAATAAATAAAATTTAAATAAATAAATAAATTTTATAGAATTTAATTTCTCTTGCTCACTTAAATTCTGAGTTTATTCAGCTTTTTCATGTAGGAATTCACGATTTTCAACATTTTAAAAAATTTTCTCATTTTCTAAATATACTTTTTACAACATTTAAAAATTATTAACAATAATTGTATATATTTATGGAGTACAGTGGGACATTTCAACCCTTATAAACAATGTGTACTGATCAAATCAGGATAATGTTTCCCTCTCTTGGTTGTTACGTGTAATTGGAGCCTTGGAGCCTCTGTCTTCTGTTTGCTCAGAAAATACAGGTTATTGTTAACTGCAGTCACTCCACTGTACTCTAATAATGTGCTGGAACACAGGGAGCCTAAGTCCAGTCTGATTTGGTGCCTGTTATCCAACTTCCTTATCTCCACCTCCACCCTGAGATTCAAATTTTTGATTCTGTTTTTTGAAAATAAGTGATTGACTTTTTAAAGGTTTACTTATTTATTTGAAAGTCAGAGTTCTGCTGGGTCACTCCGGGCTGCAAACATTTGGGCCATCTTCCTCTGCTTTTCCCAGGCCACTAGCAGGGAGCTAGTGGAGCAGCCGGGACACAGGCTAGAGCCCGTGTGGCTCCAGCAATTGGCTTTTAATTTGAAGAGCTTTGTGAGAAAGAGAAAGACAATGAGCATACTTATTTAGGTTTTCTCTGTAAAATTCAGGTTCAGGGAGATCCTGGGATGGGGAAAGTAACCAAGAGGCCCCAAGAACACTGGCAAGCACAATTCCTGCCACGGGACGGAACTCCCTGAGCATCTGCTGTGTGTGCGTGCTGGGGTGCGGCATTCTCCTGCTTACACATAAGCAATTCTAAGAGGAAAATGTAACAGTTATTATTTTGAAAATAAAGTGCTCATAACCCAATTTAAATAAATTCTCTCAAGGTCAAATAGCTGGTTACTAACAATATTGGAATTCAAAACTTGATTTGTTAACCTCAGAGTCTGTGACCTCTCACTCTGTGCTCTGGAAGAAATTGGGCTGGAAGGCAGCTGGTGGTTGGTGTACTCTGCGGGGTTATAAGCCAGGATGTGGAAAGGCCACGTTGTTTCTCTCTCCAGAGGTTAACATGGACAGTGTCAGCTCTTTTGAGGCTGTACTTGAAGAAAGAATCAAGAAGCATCCTTGAATCCAGCCTCCAGGCCACTTGACTTCTCAAGGCTCTCGGTTCCACAAAATTAGCTGTTTTGTCAGGGAATATTTTTCTAGCGTGGTTGTCAAGAAGGCCACTTATCTGTTTAACCCATGTGCCTGCTTCCCGTTGCTGTCTTTGATGTTAAGTTTCAGCTGAGGTTTTTATCTGCCAAGCTAAAAAGCACTGCAGTGCAATTTGCCCCCCTGGTATATAATTTCCTGCATTGGGAGCAGTCAAATATCACTGAAATGTTTAATGATCCTTCCTTGGTTCCTATAATATGGCAGGAAGGGTAGGAACATAGATCCTACGTGATCTGCCAAGCCTGATCATGATTCAAAGTTTTGACTTATAAAATTATAAATTATTACACCTAGAAGAGAAAAAGAAAAATAATAAATACACTTGTCAGGGATCTCTGAAGTCCCACAGAAGTGTTAAGCTTGTCCTGTACATTTCGAGAGTCCACTCTACTTTGAGCAAGATAACAGGACCAACCTGCAGTTCAGTCCTAAAAAGAGGTGTAGAAACATCTTTGATATTTGATATTTTGTATTTGATATACAACCATAGTTTTATACCCTGCACAACTCTTAAGATTGTTGCCAAAATTGAAAGCTTGCCATTCGCAACAACATGGCAGTGAAATAAGCCGAGTCTTAGAATGATCTAGAAGTTAGGAAGTGTAATGATGGTTAGCAGAGAGGAGGAAAGACGAAGGCTGGTGAAAGGTTGACTGGAATAAGATCTGGGGTTCTAAAGCACAGTAGTGTGACTACAGATAATGTACGTATTTCTCTATTTGAAAAACCTAGAAGAGAGGACTTTGAATGCTTTCACCATGAAGAAATGTTAAATGTTTGAGAAGATATATTTACCCTGACTGGACATTACACTATGTATATACATGTTTGAAACAGCACATGGTACCCCATAAATATGTACAATTTTTGTATGTTAAAAATATTTGTAATCAATTAAACTTTTTTTTTAATTTACAGTTTGCTTCTAAAAGCTTTAACCCTTTCGCCCAGTACTCTGCCCTATCCAGTGGGAAGCGTTCCAAGCTTTTCGTGGCTTTTCCTTCCACAGCTCATAAAGCAGTCTGTGGTTATACTGTTAGACTTTCCTCCCTATTCAAGTACCGTCTCCCTTGGTTCACATAGATCCCTTGTGGAAAGGAGGCAGGGTGACCAAGTGAGATGTCTGAAAAAGCAAGAAACCAGAGAGTTCAGGATCTCCCATAAACAGTCTTGCAGAGGGCACAGCCTCTGAGTTTGACCAGGTGGTTTTATTTATTTTTATAACTTACCTGTTTTCAATTATTTGAAAGGAAGAGCAACAGAGACCTTCCATCCATTGGTTCTCTCCTCGAATGCCCACAACATACATGGCTGGGCCAGGCTAAAGCCAGGGGCCTGTGTCACATGTGGGAGTGGCCCAAGTGCTTGAGCTGGCGCCTACAGCCTCCCAGGTGTGCAGCAGCAGGAAGCTGGATCCAAAAAGGACACAGGCCTTGAGCTCGCGACTCCTATGTGGAGTAGGGGCATCCCAAAGCACCCTGCCCCGATCAGGTGACTTTTGAGGTTACTAAAATACTAGTTGGTCCTGAGATAAGGCTAGAAATGTTTTCATTCACTCATTCTTCATTCATTCCATATTGACCCAGCCTATTACTGTAACATCCGTTGGTAAGGTCTACTTTGATAATTGATGTAAAAGCACTGGAGGGAGCCACCTATCTGTAGGGAATGGGTAGAGAGGTGAGAAAGACATCAAGGGAAGGCTGCTAAAATTAGAAAAATGTGTTAGCTGCAAGGCGCAGGTTAAATAAGGGTTAGGAGAACCATAATGTAATGAAACACTGCAGGGACAAAACCAAGCGCCGTGAATCTGCATGGGTGGCTGGAGTTAGGGGTCAAGAACTCCCGAGATATGGTACTGGAGAAAGTGAAGACCCACACTATGGAAGGTTTTATATACCATGAAGAAAAGTCATGGGTTTCCTCAGTGTCTTGGCTTTCCATTCCTAAAACACTCTCGTGGGCTTTATTTTCGGCTACAGAGCCAGTGAAGGATTTTTAAGCAGGATAGTGGGCTCCAGCATGGAAAATGATGAATAGGTAAGAAGGCCAATTAAGAGGAAGTGAAGACGATAAGTAGAGGGATTCCAGAAATAATTGAAGTAGAATGAACAGCACTTGGGTATCATTTTGGATGGGGAGCAGAGAGAGGCAGGAATTCCTATTTTTCTGACTTGGGAATCTTGTAAGGTAGTGGTGACATACACACGTTTGGAAGGAAAGACAGGTTCATTTTTAGACAAGCTTTGAAGTGCTTGTGGGGAGATCAAAAGAGCAATTTTTAACATGGTTCCTGTACTGAACTGTTACATATGTGAAGGAGCAACGGCATGAGGGGGCTGAAACAAACCACACATTCAAATCACCTGGTCAACTTAAAGACTGTATAATACCCGGATCCTACCTACAGAACTTCTAATTTGAGTAAGGACTAGATCTAGCGCAATTACACACCTAGTACAAATAAGAAGGAACTCACTTGCCCAAGATGACAGGAAAGTAAGTGAGATGGGATTTAAATCTACTTTGTCATCAATACACCAAACGTAGGGAAAGCCTGCACTACTGTATTATTTTCCACGGCATAACTGATTACTCTGAACTTAACGGCTTAAAGCCATTAGATTTCAGTACTTAGCGCGCAGTTCTGTAGGTGGTATGTCTCACAGGAGGTGGCTGGCTTCTCTGCTCAGGGTATCAAGGTGGAAGTCACAGTGTGTGGGGGGGTGAGTTCTCAGCAGGAGGCACGAGGGGAAAATCTGTTTCCAAGCTCATTGTTGATGGGACTATTCAGTTTCTTGTAGCTGTAGAACTGAGCACCAATTTCCTTGTGAGCTGTTAGCTGGGAGGCACTGTCAGCCCCTCAAGGTTCTCCACATTCTTTGCCATCTTCAGGCCAGCAAAGGAGCATTGCATTCTGTGTTTAGAATCTCTGACTTCTGCAACTCTTGGAGAGAATCTTTTGTTTAGGTCAGGCCCACCTAGATAACCACGTTTTAGTCAGCTGTGCTGTGAAATGTAACCTAATCACAGAAGTGAAATCCATCACATTGACAGACCCAGGGATTATACAGGGCATTTGGGGGGCTGGAGGCTTTTTGGGGCCATTTCAGGATTTTTCCTACTACAACCAACTAGGGAAAGAAAAACTGAAGTTGAAACTCAATGAATGATAGGCTCTGGACACTGAAAAAGCTTGAAGCTACCTAGCTTAGGTGTGACAACCTAGTACTTTTAATTTTAGAAGCACCCTCTCCTTACTCTCTCTTGAGAAGGTCAATCTGGAATCCCCCTTCATTTAAGGTCTATTGTATATGGATTCACACTAAGGTCGTCTTTTCAAGTTATAACAAGCCTATGTTATCTCCTAACTTATGACTCAAGTAAATATGAAGCATTGCATTATTCTATGCAACAGCCTTATGGAGTTCATTTAAAGCACTTTAGCTTTTAAGTAAATGAATGCAAGAAATGCAAAATGATTAAACAGGAAGCAGAGGTGGAACACATCAGCATACTAGGGATATTATTAAACCACAACTTGCTCCTTAGAGTTTCAGAGAGGCCTGAGACAATTCCAATTTTTGACTACATATGTATGTATATATATGAAAAAAATTCTCCACGATATAACTATACAGATTGAGGTACATCTTTAATACCAGGTTTAGCAAATCAATGCTTTAAACAAATACAGTGACTCTATGCATACCTCATGTAAAGGTAGCATTCAACGTCTACCTTGAAGCCTTTACCCATGGCCTTCTTCCCACTTCTATGCACTTCTGGAGTCCTGATATATCTGCAAAAACAAACAAACAAACAAACAAACAAAAAACCCGTATCTTTTGACCTTGCAAAATCTTCCTTCACACAAGAACAACAAATATACATGCAAAAGAATATTCATTTCACTACTGTTTTGAATAATAAAATTTAGAAGAAAAAAATGAAAATGTACGTCCTTAGGAGTTTGATTACATGAATTGTGTTACATCCATACAATCCAATGCTGTGCATGGATTAAAAAGCATGAAATAGGCATATAAAACCACCATGAGAAACATCCCTGACCTTTTTAAATGAGAAAGGCAAATTGCTAGCAATAAGGAAAAAAAAAATCTAAGAAAAGTGGGTGTTATGTCTAGCTTATACATCAGGACCTTGCATTATTACCTTTAATATTTGTAAAATGCTTACCTTCAACTGAACTTGTCTTTTACTGTGGAACAAACTAGTTCCTTATAATTATGTGGAGGAGCAAAAAAAGGGTGGTGCTATGAGCAGCCGAAATAGCTCAGTTGGGAGAGCGTTAGACTGAAGATCTAAAGGTCCCTGGTTCAATCCCGGGTTTCGGCAATGGTTTTAAACAGCTGTCACCAGTGAAACACAGCAAGACTGTAATGTTACCTGGAACTGCAGGTTGGCCCCTGATGGATGGACATCTTCCTTGCTTCCAAAAATACTCCCCCTGCTTACTTCCTGAGAAGGAGAAACTTGAAACCAAAAAGGAAGGGATTTGCCCGAGTTCAAAGTCACTGTCTCAATCTTTGATTTTGCATCTGAGTCCGAGTCCTCCAATGCAGCTCCTTCCTGCCTTCTCCGTCCCAGGCAGCTTCAGACCCTGGAACTGGTGTCCAAGGGTCAGAGCAGTGGGCGCACTCGGGTTCGCAGAGGCGTCTGTCCCCGCTGAGCGGGAAGGCCACAGCTCCAGGCTCCTCTTGGGCAAGGAAATCTTAGAAAGCATCTGGTGCCCCGGTTTTATCCAGCTGGTTTAGCGATAAGAGGGACCCTAGGATAGCTCTTGGTTTTGGAGTTGGGGGGTCACAAGCCCCAACTAGGGTTGTCCAATCAAATTACAGGGTGCCAAATTAAATTTGAATTTCAGAGGAAAAAACTACTTTTTAGACGAGTATGTCCCAAATACTTTGTATGTGTGGAGCAAAGCACACTTAATTGTTTCTATGAAACTCTGGATTTAACGAGGTGCCCTGTATTTTTATTTGGTAAATCACAAGTCCCTAGTTTTATTTTAAACATTTATTTATTTATTTAAAAGGAACTGTGACAGAGAGCAAGGAGGGAGATCTTGCATCTTCTGGCTCACTCCCCTGCTGACAGTGATGGCCGTGTCCTTGCCAGGCTGAAGCTGGAAGCAGAAATTGTATGCTGGTATCCCACATAGATGGCAGGGGCTCAAGTACTTTGGCTACCTTCTGCTGATTTTCCAGGTGCATTAGCAGGAAGCTAGATGGGAAGCAGAGCAGCCAGGAGTGGAACTGCACTGTGATATGGCACAACGTGGGCCCTGTAAGCCACTACGGCACAACGTATCCCTTTGGACTTGATGGAGCGCAGTGGAGATACTCAGTGTTCTGATCCTCAGCATCTCACAGGTTACAGATTAGCACCCAGCCCCTAATTTGTTCCCAGCACCAATGGACAAGTCCATGGCAGAAAGCACAGGGAAGGAAGCAGCCCCGCGATCAGCCTTCCCACCAGTCCCCAGGCCTCCAGAGTTGGTGGTGCTAGTCTGGGAGGAGTGGAGGACTGAGGAATCCAGAGGTTCCAGGTTGGATCAGAACACACACACACACACACACATACACACATCTTGTTAAGATGATGAGCTATTTAGAGCCTGAAGACAAGCTAAAACAAATAAATACCATGTAAGATGTCAGAAATGTTTGGAATTTGGACACTGGACTTAGCAATGCACAGGAAAAGGGGAAATGCCTACACTGCCCTTCAAGAACTGCAGAACTAAAGAATGTTTTAAAAGAAAAAGAAAGCAGTATTACAACAAAGCGTTGGAGAAACTAATGTAGAAGGAAAGACCAAGCGAAAAGGGTGTGAGAGTGACCACGTCCAGGAGCGAGAGCAGGAACAGTCAGCCCGTGATTCTCCAGCAAATGGCAAAGAAGCATCTACTTCTTCCTCAGAGGACAGCAGTGCCCACTCCAGTTCACCATCTGTAGTCCCCTCGACAAACTCCTCCTCCTCCCGTGACTCAGAGGCGGCTCCCAGCTCCTCCAGCAGCAGTAGCCCCAGCACAGACAGCCGCTCTGAGGACGAACCACCGAGGAGGAGAAAGAAACAGAATTGCTCCATCCATGGTAGAACCATGGACTGAAGATGCTGATGTTATTCAGAGTTCAGAGGATATTAATGTCAGATTGAATAACTGGTCAGCATTTCTAGACTTCAAACATTTCCAAATGTCTTAACTGTAAGAGTATAAGGAGGATGAATAATGGATTATATCATTACCTGACTTCTTTAAGGGTGAATCTTGTTTTTCTTTTGCATCTTGAAAATATATCTCCAGAACATAAAACTGAAATCGAGTAAATCTGTTTCTGTGAGGAAACATTTTTTTCTTCCTATGAAATTAAAGCCATAGTTTATTATGTTAATGGTTGATATCAGAAACAGTTAGGATAATGCCTCACAATATCTGGTACCAAATTTTCAATGCTTTTCTCTGCATGTTCTTCTGCAAGATTTAATTCATTTTATGATAAGCTGAGGAGTTTTCCTCCAGTTAATAAGAGCACCCTATTTTTACATTTAGGAAAAAAAAAAAAAAAAAAAGGCCGTGAACCATGCTTCTCTAGGTAATTCAATGGAACAACACGGGTCTGGGGAGGCCTTCTTTTAGGTACCCAGCTGGACCATGAGGAGAGAGGAATGAGAGATCCAGTTCTCACATTCTAAGAACTTGCAGTGTCGCAAAGGCAAAACATAGACCTACAGTCTATCCACCTCCTGATGCCTTTTCCCCTTCCTATTTATCTGGGCCAAGTGCCAGCTGACGAGGGGCTACATTCCCCTTAGTGTTCAGCTCCTGAATGGAAAGATGTAGTCTGGTAAGGCACTGTTGATGATCCAATGATGATCAAAAGAAAGGAGATCATAGTGGTGGTGTTGTATATTGGGGTGTCCAAACCTTGCATTATGTCTGTACATACAATGGTTAATTTATCTGTGAATTTGGGGAGTGTGGGGTCCATAGTTGTTTCATCAAACACCAGTCAAAATGCTACTGTGCAGGTATTCCTTAAATACGCTTAACAGACCATTTCGTGGACACCAGGTGTGAGGGAATACCTGTGGTAGCCAGGCCGGAGAGAACAGGAAGATTCATGGGAGCATGTGGAGTTGACCCTTGCACTTCTAATGGAAATGTATCATGACTCTTGTCCTTTGGACTGCAAGGTTTATGTAGGTAATCTTGGAAACAATGGCAACCGGACTGAATTGGAACCAGCCTTTGGCTATCACGGATCACTCTGAAGTGTGTGGGATGCGAGGAACGCTTTTGGCTTCACTTTTGTTGAATTTGAAAATCCACAACGTGCTGAGAGCTAGATGGAAGAAAGCTGTAGGGCTGCCATGGAAGAGTGGAACTGCAGAATGGTGAGAGAAGGAGTGAAAATTGTGGCTCTCCTCCCTCTTGGGGTTGTCGCCTCTGAGATGATTATCTTAGGAGGAGGCCTCCAAATCAATGCAGATCTCCAAGCAGAAGAAGCTCCTCTCAAAGCTGGAGCAGGTCCCTTTCCAGAGACAGGAGGACACAGAGATCGCCGTCTCCAGAGAGAACTCAAAAGCTGTCCAATCCTTCTCCAGGTCTTGTAGCCCATCTAGGTCAAATGAAAGAAAACAGATCAGCTTGCAAGAGAAGTGGTATAAAGGAAATAACTTCATTTGACAGGAGTATGTACGGAAAATTCAAGTTTCTTTTGAGACTTCTCAGGCTTGGTGCATTTTTAAGATGTTTACCTGTTCAAATTTGTCTCTTGGAATAGAGTGACACACAAAAAGATCTGATTCTCTATGGATTGAAATGAATCATATGAGGCATGTAATACTAAGAATTGTTACTTTACAATGTTCCCCTAAGCAAGATTGCCTTTGCATTTGAATTTCAGTCTTGCATAGACTGGTAACCTCTAAATCCTGCCCAGCTACATAAATCATGTTGTTTTAATATTGTAGAAACAACTCTGTCAAAAATTGAACTAAGATGTACTTTTTTCATAACCTAGTATGTAGTACACAGCCAGGATGAACAAGCAGTCTTCAAAGGCTGCTATGATGCAAGCCAGCAGAGAAAAATAAAAGCAGCACCGTTAAACTAGATTAGAGATTTTTAAAAACCCAGGTAGTCTTACCATGGGCAGAGGTTGTCTAGTTGTATAGAATCCGGTAAGTTTCTGGAAAGTTCATCTTCACTTAGTTCGTAAATTTCTTATGTGATTGCAATATAGGATACAAAGCTGTTGGTAACTGTCTCTATTGGGAAATTTGAGATTTCAAAAAATACCAACTGTCCTGCCAGTTTAAGGGCTACATGTAGAGCTGAACTTTGGTTCTGTTTCTCTGGGAAACCCTAACAGCATGTTTTACTCTTGATCTTAACTACAAGGCCAAGAAGCAATGAGGACAGGCTTCAAAAAGTTACTTACATGCAGGTAAGGCACAACTGAGAATGTTACTACTGCTTTGAGCAAAGGCCAACACCCTTGGGACTATAGCGGTAGGACTCACCTCCTAAGAAAGAGGACTCACATCTTTGCCCTGAAAGGTCAAATCCTGCCCAGTTTCCAGCTAGAGGAGGAAGGGGGAAATCCCTGTGAGCAGCATTTGGAATACAAGCAAGAAGCTCAGAGAATCAGGCCGGGTGTCCTCCGTGGAAGCTGTCTTCTGGCAGGCCTGCGCACCCTTGCTCACCGTGTTACTCTGCCTGCCTTTTTCCTCTGTTACCGAAGTTCTTGCACATTCCTCTATAAAAGCATGACTAAGTGACTCTCCACTGTTTGCAGCCTGTATATGCTCCCGACCAACAGTAAATACATCCTGGGGGCAGGGTGACATCAGGTGAGATGGGAAAGAGGAGAAATGGTGTTAGCCCCGGGGAGCCACGCAGAGAAGACGGAAGGTACTCTGCCTTCTCAGAGGTGTGAGGAGTAATAGACTGTGCCGCCATTGCACATGCCACTCTAGCACCAGAGTTATTTTGAGCTAAAGACAGTTAAGAAGCAGGTGTAAAAAATATTCCCTACCCTCCCCCTATTTACCCAAAAACAGGGCAGACGTACAAAAGTATCCCTTCTCCCTTCTCTACCAGGAAGGACAAAGGCTGATGACCAACGATGACACGAGATCCTTATCGGCTCGGAGACGGCACCACAGGAATCGATATAACAAACTTTACCAGTCTTTATCTACTATTGATTTCCCATATATTTACTTTCCCACAGTTTGCTACCCCTGGAGACTCAAGGTCCTTTTGCTTTGTCTTGTCACTTGTCCAAAAAATGTATTGTTCTCTGTTGACGATGTGATATAAACCAGTATTCTGAACCACCTCTTTGAGGCGTACTCATTCCCTGGGCATGTCCCATGTATCTACTCAATGCACACACTAATCCACCTCTGTGTGTTTCTCTTGTGATTCCATTTTTTTTTTTTGTCACAGGAGTGTCAGCTAAGAACTCAGAAGGGTAGAGGAAAAATTGTATTTCCTCTACAAAGATTGGGATTAAAAGAGATGGAAGGAATTGAAAAGATGTGGACGTTCTAATCAGGGATGTTACAGCACATGCAAAGGCCCCCCAGGACTGAGACGGTGCGGTGATATGAAAATAGCGGGAAAAAAATGGCAGCTTCAGCAAGATCAAAGGCATTCCTGCACATCTCTCTGTTCTGCTAAGATTGCGAAGGGGATTCAAGGCAGGGCAGCGAGTTCCGTCTTCCGTGTCTGCGGAGCACAAACCTTCCCTGGGCGCTGTGAGGGCCTGACGATGGGGCTCTTCAGGAGCCATCCCCAAGGTGGACTTGACCGTGAGACCTCCTCCCCGGCTGACTGCGATTCAGCGTGCTGCTCATCAAGACAGAGGACTGCATGTTGTCTACAGTCTACAGTGGCCATGATCTGACGTCCAGAGGATTGAAAGTAGACATACGGGGATTTTTGTCTAAATGGTGTGATCCTTTGAAACCGCGTCTTTGGTTTTAGTCACACAACCGGAAGCACGAAAGGGGAATGACTTTTAAGGCTCCTAATTTTAAAATATTAAATATTAAAATTCATAGCCTGCTATGGCTTTACGAAAGGAAGAAAAAGAAAAAAAGAAAAGAAAAAAAAAAAAAAAAAAGCCAAGGTTGTGGGGCTGAGGAGACACCGCGGCGGGCTGGCGGCGGGCGGCCGCGGCGGGAGCTGCGCGTGCGCAGAGCCGGGCGGGCCTGGGCCGGCGTGGGCCGGCGTGGGCCGCCGCCGCTGGCCGGAGCGCAGGCCCGGTCCTCGGAGCGAGGCCGCATCCCGCGTCGTTCTGAGCTGGCCACTGGGATGGGGACGGGGGACTGCGAAGTGAGGTCCTTTCGGAAGAAGCGGAGGCCCGTGAACCCTGAACTTTGGCCCCTGACCCGGGGCGCTTTGGATTAGGGCGTCGGCGCTTCCTCCCCTCTCCGCGCGGGCCTGCAGAACCCAGCGGTTCTCGTGAGCGAAAGGGTCTCCGGATTCACCAGGAGCGGGCCTTACCGTGGTCGCGGCATCGGTATTCGGCTGCCAAGGAGCAGCCTCACCTCCCTCCCTGCTCACGCCCCGCTTCGCTTGTCCTCGGCCCCGCGGAATTTTACGCTGGGATTGGCCTGGAACACGCAGGCGACGACGAGGAACTCCGCTGCGTGGTCCTTTAATGCTAGGAAACCCACGACGCACAGTCTTCAGGCTCTGACGCGACGGCAGGGTTGTGGGCCCGGATAGCTCAGTCGGTAGAGCATCAGACTTTTAATCTGAGGGTCCAGGGTTCAAGTCCCTGTTCGGGCGCAAATTTTTTTTTTTCATTTGAGGGAAAAAAAAAAAAAAGACACAAAACAGGCAAACTAGTTTTACTAATAAAAATCCTGGAGTGTGTATGTTGCGGTCTCCAACCGCTCCCAATCCGGGGCCTCCACTGGGGAAGGCACACATGGTCTTTTGGAAAGTGCCATTCCATTCTCCGCGCAGAGCTGGGTTCATTGTGCAATGGGAAGCGGACGTGCCCTCCGGGAGTCTGGATCCGCTTTATGGATCCGCTGACTTTCCGTGGGTGTTCTGCTAGGTGCCTGAGGAATGGGTCCTGTAGCTTCACCACCCCTCCAAGCTCCTCATCTGCCAAGAAGGTTTTCCTGCACTCGGAGAAAGGAAGAGGGGAAGAGACCAGGTGCCTCCCTGGCTTAGCTGAGCTGACCCCGGCGTCCTCTCTGACGGCCTGGGAAGGTGGCCTGAAGGAGCCAGCGCGCTCTCAGCGCAGGGCCCCCGAGCCCTGGTAGGCGGGGAAGGAGCCAAGAGGGACCCCACTCGAGCGTGAGGCAGGGTGGGCCAGGCCGGCCCCTCGAGGGCAGAGAGCTCTGCAGGTGTTGGAGGCAGAGAAATGGACAAGAGCCTATGGGAGCGCAGTTTTCTGACTGGACTAAAACAGAGCAGCAGGCTGGTCCAGGAGAGGCAGGGGCGGAGGGCATGGAGACCCCCACCCCACCCCACCCCAGTCTTCCCTCCTGCTCTGTCCGCTCATCGTTTTCACCCATTGGTGACAGTGACAGACAAAATCCACTGAGTCTGTCTCGACCACCACCTTTTGGCCTCGGGTGGGAGCCTCTGGGTAGTTTTGGTTCCGTTCTGGATGCTTGTTGGGTGGTGGTGGTGGTGGTGGATTGGTTCATTGAAAAGTTTTATCCACCCTAGGGCAGGCAAGGGGTGGGACTTGGGTGCTGCCGAGCTGATCAAGTGCTAGGCACACAGTAGGTTCTTGGTTAAGGGGCTCTTATTCTTTTTATGGCCCTGGGGACACAGAGAGAAAACATTAGGAAGACAAAAAAAAAAAAAAAAAGGTTGTCTGAGACAAAGCAGAATGGGAAAGTTTCGTCATAGGACACACATTAATTTTCTTACTGCTTTGGAAACCTCAGTGCTAAAAATAGCTGGGATGGTACTATTAGGAATTAAATGGGAAGAACAGAGGAAAATTGAATTTGTTTTTCTTTTTCAATTTCTCCTCAACAGGGTGGGGTAGGTACTCGTGTTTGCCGAAATAGCTCAGTTGGGAGAGCGTTAGACTGAAGATCTAAAGGTCCCTGGTTCAATCCCGGGTTTCGGCAGAACTTTTATTGCTACTGAAACCCATTTACTCCCAGTTGCTTTGTACATTTGTACCTGTGGCACACACAGAAACAGCGCGAATCCGTGCCTCTAAGGAAAGAGTCCACATAGTATTGTAAGAATGCAGAGGTTAGGCCTATTAGAGGAATTGGAAATCAGAATGCTCTGTCCGCAGTCTCGTGCTCATGTTATTGCGTGCTGTATTCATATTATTGAGGTGGCAACATGTGGCAAAAGATTGCCTGTTGTGGTAGCTAACAGGTCCACTTCATGGGTGGAAGGTCACCGTCAACTCACTGTGGCTGCAAATTTCTCATCTGGGACAAACGTGAAGTCAGTCTTTAAACACGCTTGTCATACAACAAGACTCGCCAGGCAGGGTCGCCAGCGCGTTTGGATTGGCCTGAACCACGTGTCTTCCTCTGAATTATTTCTTAGAGCCTCAGGTTCCTCATGGAGAGTTGGCTAAAACTGCCTGAAGACATTGTTTAGTGCAGAACTGCCGAGAATATACTTGAAAGCAGGTATAGTTTTCTTGGCTATGTGTTTGCTGGTATTTTGAATATAAAAAGAATACACGTTAGTGTTAGGGAAAAACTCATCTGAGAATAAAATAATGTATGACTATGAAGGTTGGAAAAGAAAGCCTGAGGTGCCACCTTCTCACTCATTTTGCTTCCAGCAAAACCCCCACCTATTTTCCTTCCAGTTGGTGAAACCCACTCCTTCAACAAATTTGTGTTAGTTTAAAATAACACGCCCGAACAGGGACTTGAACCCTGGACCCTCAGATTAAAAGTCTGATGCTCTACCGACTGAGCTATCCGGGCCCTTAGGGGAGACTCTTACCATAGGCTATCCACAGTAAAATAGCCAGGTGGCCTCCGTCTTTATTGGCTCAAAATCCCAGAGTCTTTTGGCTGTTTCTCTGACAGGTGAACCTGCAAAAGCGAGGTCGAGCCTGCACGTGGTGAAACCGAATCTTTAATTCTCCCTTTCTCCTTTCACAGATAGACCACAAAGACCAAAGAGCACAACTGCTTGCTTGACCTAAGTTCCTAAGAGGAAGGTCCCAGGTCTAGGGCATTCGTGGCGCGTGGAGCCTGAAGTGTCCTGTGGGCTGAGTGATGAATGATGAGGTTTCCCATCACCGAGTCGATGGGCATTTGTTGAGTGCACACCGCCTACAGCCTAGCAAGCTTGAGAGGGTGCAGAGCCCCGCTGCTGAGAGTCGGCTGAGCCTCCCAGGGGGTGGCAAGGCCTCCGCTGAGCTGGGTAATGGCGACCGGTCCCGGAGGGAATCCTGACAGAGGGAACCGCGAATGGGAAGTGACATTTCTTACTTTGTTACGGAGTCTGACCACGTCCCAGAAGCTCCCATTGAAAGATCTGGAGCAAGCTGGATTTTATCTTCAGAGCCCTATGACCTTGGCATTGGACTTGGCATAGCTGTGTCCTGGATGTACTTAATGAGCCAATTTTGGAATTCATTTTGCTGCTTTATCACTTCGTTGTCCTGTCATTCTTTGAGGCATTGATAAGAGGCCTTGAAAGTGAGTGAGGTGAGAGGTGGAGTCTTGCACCCGTCTTAGCTCTCCTAGGAGTCCTAGGAGAGGACTAGGAGTGACTCCACTGTGCGAGGAAACTGCCAGGTTTGTACTTTTGCAGGCAGAATGCATCAGGAGAACAATAGGCAAAGATTAAAAAATAATCATGGAGCGACTATCTATGTTGTATCAAGTGAAAAGGACCCAAAGTGCCAAACACTATGTGTCCTATAATATTTGTGAAAAATTAGTGTGTTTATGTGAATCCCCTCTCCTTTAATTGGAATAGAAGTATGCGTTTTTAATTATTTAGTTATACATCTGTGGCTTGCGTACATGTAGGAGGATCTGTAGGACAGGAAACAATGGACCAGGATTGCCACCCTTGATGATGAGGTATGACAAGAATTCCCCTAATCTCCTTTGTGTGGGTTTTCAAAAACAAGCATGTATTACTCTAGTAATAAAATAAGTGAACAAAATGTCATCCATTCAATTACTTGATACTTCTGGAATCGCATGTGTGGTTCTGTCGATCAAAGCTGCTGGATGCTGTGTTTTCTAAAGATTGTCAGAGAAGGTGAAAAGCTCAAAGTTCCTTCTTAGTCGGGAGTGGGGGAGAGGGGAATGCCCTCCTTGTCCCGTTGTTTTGGGGAGCGGTTGTCGGTGCTGAAAAAATCCCAGATGTATTGGGTCATTTTCCCAAAGGAAGACATAGGTCCCTAAGCACCACCTGGTAAGCCTCGATTCAAGGAAGAAAACTAAAACCAGACCCCTGGAAGGGAGCTGCCTGCCGGTGGCAGGAGCAGTTAGGAGCCTTTGGCCCATTGCTCTTCAAGCTCTGTAAGTCCACCTCTTACAACTGTGCCAGGGACACAGTGGCTATGGAGTGCAGCTTTGAATGAATGAGAGCGTAGAGATCTGTTTCCCATTCTCTGGGGATAGGCCAGATTGACAGGCACCAAACACTGAGACCAGACGTCTCAAACCGCATATAAGCAAGTGTTTATAGTGTGACGAAGGCCTGCTTAACTCGAAGCAGTAACTGGAGCTGTCTGTATTTCATTCATAAACCGTCCATGAAGCACTCATTCATAAAATCCTCTAGAGCACTGGTTCTCTGCCTCCACCCCCACCTTACAGTGCTCCCCTCTTGCCACTTTCTAGCCCCCTTTGCTTTGGGGAATTCTGGCTGATCCTTACTGGCAGAGCTCAGGGTTTGGTGCGGAGATGGGTCCTTGCTTGGTTCTCTCGAGACAGGGTTAGGAACTGGGGACTCACAGCTGGTACCCTCACTACCTCCACCACAGCCGCCCGACCACCGGTTCAGTGGGCTTTTCCTCCCGGGAGGTTTCTGCTGTGAGGACGGGGACTCTGTTATTTCCCCAATGCCTCGAGAGCTGCAAAACAAACTCTCAAAAACCGTCCTTGAATGAATGAATGAATGAGTGGATGGATGAATAGTTGAGGGACAGCCATGGTCAGGGAAGGCTTAGGTGCAGGAGAGGCAGAATGGATCCTTGGAGGTTCCCTTTGGTGGAGAGGGTGAGGAAGCACATTCCTGTTCGGGTGAAGCGATTTCATAATCAAATGAAGTATATTTGTCCTGGGAAAGTTCTATGGTGCCCCTGGTTTTATTTTCTTTATAGCGTTTAGCATCACTGGATATTCTCCTACTGATCCTGTCTGCTTTTGTATAAAAAATCTCTTGTCATGTGTCGTTGGGCAGTGACCCTGTTGGTGGCATTTTCTTTACTTTTTATAAATGTGGATATCTGCATTCTAACAACCCTAGCCTCCAGAACACTACCAGATACATAGCAGGATCTCACAAAATAAGTGTTGACTGACCGGCTGCAGCACAGAGCACCTCTCTGACCCAGCCCCCACCCCCAAGTAGAGCTGTTGCCTTCATTTTGTTTCTACTTTTCAAACTGCAGATTCCGAAGCTGTCTCCACATTCGCCGCGTCTGGCAAAGACACCAACTTTCAGGTTGAAATGTCATTGTCATTTTTCACTCGGGCTGTGTTGGCTGCTATTACTTGAACGCCTACAACTGCAAAAGACAGATTGAAGAATTTGGAAATGAGGTTCCTGCTGGAAAAAACAGCCAGCATCTACCAGAAGTGGGGTTCGAACCCACGCGGATATAAATCCATTGGATCTTAAGTCCAACGCCTTAACCACTCGGCCATTCTGGTAGTTGGGTAAGCACCAGCTTATTTTTTGGCAACTCGGGCAATATCGTCCCAAGTTGCAGTAATAAAAAAATTATTTTTATTTCCGATGTAAGAGAAATAATACGGAGAAAAAAGTGACTTTTATTCTATCTCGCTGATTTCTTCACCTCGTCGTCAGAAACAAGAAAACGAGTGAGAACAGCTCGCGCAGCAGAATTCCCAACACCTTAGAGCGACGCGGAGCATGAGGACAGGGGTTTATTTCCGTGCTTCTCAGAACCGGTGAGTCAGGCTGGATGTTCTCCTCCGTCCAGGACAGGTATTTTATTTTAAATGGAAATCAAACTAAAAGCGACTCTGGTGGGACTCGAACCCACAACCTTTGAATGCCTCCGTCTGTCTAGAAGTCCAATGCGCTATCCATTGCGCCACAGAGCCAAGTGCGCTGGGGGCCTCCCAGCAGCGAACATCAGCGCAGGAGGGGCGTGGACTCGGAAACCCGCGCTCTCCCCCTCAGGCTCGGTCCCCGGGCCGGGGGCGCCCAGGCCGGCTGCGCCAGGAGACCCGGCCTCCTTTTGAAGGTTGCTTTCAATGCGCAGGCGCTCCGGGCGCGAGTCTAGGTTTCCTCCATCGCCTTGTTAAAGAAGCTGTAGCGCAGGGAGCCAGCGTGCGGTTCCATAGTGTAGCGGTTATCACGTCTGCTTTACGCGCAGAAGGTCCTGGGTTCGAGCCCCAGTGGAACCACGGGGCGGCCTGCCCTTTTCCGGGTGCTCACTGTTCTCTTTTCCCAGGCAGAACTCCGCTTTTCCTCCTGGAAGCAGTGCCGCCAGGTACGAAATTCTTTTAAAATTCCTTGTCTCTTCCAGTCCCGAACAGCAAATCTCTAACACAGCGCCCATCATTCAAACGTCTCCAGTTACTAAACTCTGCAGCATCTTCTTACCACGTGGTTCCATAGTGTAGCGGTTATCACGTCTGCTTTACACGCAGAAGGTCCTGGGTTCGAGCCCCAGTGGAACCATGGTGTCGTTTATTTGTTTTGGGCCGGCTGTTTCGCGGCAGAAGCCGCCACCTCGACCGCGCCGGTGGAGGGTCATAGGCCCCGCGGCAGCGGCCCGTCCCGGCGCCCGCTCCGCCTCCCAGGCTGCCGCGGCGGGCGGCTCTGAGGAGGTCCGGGCGGCTCCTCCCGGCGCGAGCGCCGCTGCGCCTGCGCAGTGCGCACTGCCGGGCCGCCCTGCTGTCGCGGTGTCGCTCGACCCGGTCCGCTGGGGTGCGGCTGCCCGGTCCTCCGAGCCCGCACCCCAGCGCTATCTGAAGACTCTCGTATCGGTTCAGAAGCCCTCGCTGTCCCTTCCCCGCCAGCGCTGGGCCGGACTACAGCTCTGGGGATGACGCACAGCCAGATCGTCCCCAGGCGGGCAGTGCCGCGCTGGCCTAATTAGTGCGGACTGCGGACGGTACAAGCTCTGGAGAGGCACTGCGTGGCCTCGCGAGCCCACTGTCCGGCCCGCCCCGTGGCGGCCACTCCAGTGCCCTCCGTCCCGTCTCACAGAGGACCCCGTGGCGGCCACTCCAGTGCTCTCCGTCCCGTCTCACAGAGGACCCTGTGGCGGTTACTCCAGTGCTCTCCATCCCATGTCACAGAGGACCCCGTGGTGGTCACTCCAGTGCCCTCTGTCCCATCTCACAGAGGACCCCGTGGTGGTCACTCCAGTGCCCTCCGTCCCGTCTCCCAGAGGACCCCGTGGTGGTCACTCCAGTGCTCTCTGTCCCATCTCACAGAGGACCCCGTGGCGGTCACTCCAGTGCTCTCTGTCCCATCTCACAGAGGACCCCGTGGCGGCCACTCCAGTGCCCTCCGTCCCGTCTCACAGAGGACCCCGTGGCGGCCACTCCAGTGCTCTCTGTCCCGTCTCACAGAGGACCCTGTGGCGGTTACTCCAGTGCTCTCCATCCCATGTCACAGAGGACCCCGTGGCGGCCACTCCAGTGCCCTCCGTCCCGTCTCCCAGAGGACCCCGTGGTGGTCACTCCAGTGCTCTCTGTCCCATCTCACAGAGGACCCCGTGGCGGTCACTCCAGTGCTCTCTGTCCCATCTCACAGAGGACCCCGTGGCGGCCACTCCAGTGCCCTCCGTCCCGTCTCACAGAGGACCCCGTGGCGGCCACTCCAGTGCTCTCTGTCCCGTCTCACAGAGGACCCTGTGGCGGTTACTCCAGTGCCCTCCGTCCCGTCTCACAGAGGACCCCGTGGTGGTCACTCCAGTGCTCTCTGTCCCATCTCACAGAGGACCCCGTGGCGGCCACTCCAGTGCCCTCCGTCCCCTCTCACAGAGGACCCCGTGGCGGTTACTCCAGTGCTCTCCATCCCATGTCACAGAGGACCCCGTGGCGGTTACTCCAGTGCTCTCCATCCCATGTCACAGAGGACCCTGTGGTGGCCACTCCAGTGCTCACAGAGGACCCTGTGGTGGCCACTCCAGTGCTCTCTGTCCCATCTCATTTTACTTATAACTGAGGGGCTCAAGACCCCCAGCCCCACTGGACAACTTCATGATTTTTATGTAGTTAAACCTTTTCTAATGTTTGTATCTTTGGTTTATGTGAAATTGCTAAAAACTGGGTTTGCCATGAGATAGAGAAGGCGGATTTCTGGAAAGGAATTTAGTATAGCACTCTGGAGGTGTGTGAGTGTGTGAGTATGTGTGTAGATAGATCTACCAGCTTGATAAAGTCACATAGATTCCAGAAATTAAGCTGGTCCTGCCTCTTACATATCGCTTAATGTCCTTTTGTTTGAACTTTCTCTAGCTCTGCTAACCTAGGCCTTCCTGCTGTGCTCCTTGGGTTCATCACGCCCTGTTCCTTTTGCTTTTCTGTGTTTCACAGGCGAGGTTAGCTTTTGTCTCACAAAGGGTACAGTGTGGTATAGACCTTAAGAGATTCAACATGGAGGCTTCTGTGCCAGGCTATGGTTCAGTTTCTCTTCATTGTCTTTTGGTCCTGTGAGCTTGGCACAGTCCATACCCAGTCTGAGTTGTGTGACCCTGGACTAGCTGTTTGGTTGCTTCATGCAGTTTCCTCCTCTGTGAAATCTGGATTAGCTCACATGATTCTTTAGATAATTTAGTGAGTTGCTACGAGGGGGCTTCAAAAATCTGTGGAGAATGTGCATTATCATTTAATTCCATTTTTGCATGAACTTTGTTGATGCACCCTTGTTTTTTGGATGTTCTGCACATGGTGAGCACTGAATAAGTGTCATCTCCTATACTGTTTTGCTAGATAAATCTGATGCAGCTTGGGCAGAATGATGTGGCTTTTTCTGGCAAATGTAAAGTGTTAAGCAAGTCAGATCTCAATTTGCTAGGCCTGTCTCTTCGACTTTCTTCTTGTATCTCTGCACATCATCTTCCTTTATGTGCATGTCTGCACCCAGTGTTCCCATTTTGGTAAGGACACCAGTTTATTGGATCAGGGCTTACCCTAATGCTCACATTTTAACTTGATTACCTTTGTGAAGAATTAAATTCTCATTCTGAGCTACTGGGGGTTGGGACTTTGACATGTACATTTTGGGGAGGCAATGGCATAATTGAACTCATAGTGTGTGTTGTCCAAAACAGAACATGCAATTTCGCCCCGAAACTTGCGCTTCTTCTGCATTTCCCTCCTTGGTGAGTGGTCCTCATTATCTGCCATGCATGACCCCTGACAGACATTAAGCAGTTGTCCTGTTTCTTTCTCACTTTCTACATCCCACCATTCGGGCACCAGAGCCTGCAGATTCCTTTCTGCATCCACATGTCCTCCACGCTGTACTCAGTTCAGGTCTCTTCATTTCTACCTTGTGCTGCCGTTTGTGCCCCTGTCTCTAGTCCTGCCCGTCTTTAATGTGAGCTTCAAGAAGTGGCCAAAGACTTTCCTGAAGGGTAAATTGTTCCCCAGGCCCTTTCCCTTGAAACTCCTCTGCAACTTTCTGTCCCTCTCTAGCCTGCCTCTTGTCCCATTTCCACCCTTCCCCAGCGCCCCAGTTCTTGGTGCCACTTCTGGTACCTTCCCTTCTTCCTCACTGTCATCTTTAAAGACCAAGCTGCTCCCCATTAATGACAATTTGGATACAACTTCCTGTGTAATGTCTTTCTGAGGTCAACCCCAGTGTAAGTAGAACAGGTCACTCCTTCTAACCCCATCAATTTTGTGGCATTAAACCCATGAGGGTCACGGCATCTCACTATTTATTTTTATATCCGTCCCTCTCACACTCCCGGTTTCTGTTAAAAAATTATTCTGCCATTTGTTCAAACAGCATGGAAAATTTTTTTCAGGACTATTGCCATTGGTGTCAAGATTGTGGCAACAGGGGAGATGGATTGGGTAAATTCCAAATACAATGCAGACAGCTGGGGATTTGTAGCCAGGAAGCAGAGTTGGTGGGGGCTGAGGGTTGGGGGGTTGTCAGTGGATGGAAAATTACTAAGAGGAGACATCAGGAGTAAGGAGTATTCTGGCTATACTGACTCAACAGAATTCTTTTTTTTTTTCCTAAATATTTATTTATTTGAAAGTCAGAGATAGAGAGAAGGAGAGAGAGTAAGAGAGAGAGACAGAGAGAGATCTTCCATCTGCTGCTTCACTCTTGAAATGATTGTAATGGCGAGGCTGAGCCAGACAGAAGCCAGGAGCCAGGAGCTTCTTCCACGTTTCTCACATGGGTTCAGGGCCCAAGGACTTGGAGCCATCTTCCTCTGCTTTCCCAGGCACACTAGCAGGGAGCTGGATTGGAAGTGGAGCAGCTGGGACTCATATGGGTTGCTGGCATTGTAGGCAGAGGCTTAACCTCATCAGGATTCTTACTGAAGGCGGGCCAAGGATGTCCCCTACAAAGGGTGGAAGAAATTCCAGATAAACTGAATTTGCAGGATCCATGCTAAAGGTGGGTCCTGGGCAGACAGGAGAGGAAGGAGGCCAAGATCTGGAACTAGTGGGGCTGAGGGCTCAGAGGAGCCTGGCCTCTCCACACCTCAGGCTGTCACAGGCACACGGTTCATGCGTGTGGAATTAAATGTGTTTCTGAGGAAAAGGTTTTCTAATAACGGTGGTTTAAAATCTTGGTCGTCTTGTTCAGTTGATTTAATTCAACCTCTGTAGTAATAGAAATTTAACTGCTGAAGAAAAAAATATCGGTGTTTTTGGAGCTTGTCTTTGTGGATTTCTAAACACAGCACACCCTTTGCAGGGGGATGTTTTGTTAGAGATGCTGCATTTTAATCTTCAAAAGGGCAGGGTTTATCCTAGAGTGAATTGAAGTACCTGACACTATCAGGTATTTCCCCTCAAAGAAGACAAGGGAGAAAACCTTTGTGATTGCTGTTTAGCAAAACTTTTTAAGAGGAAGTGTCATCCGTAAATTATAGACTTTTTGGAGGGTATGGTAGTGACTTTACTTCTGCTGAATTGGCACTTTTTTTTTTTTTTTTGACAGGCAGAGTGGATAGTGAGAGAGAGAGAGAGAGAGAAAGGTCTTCCTTTTGCCGTTGGTTCACCCTCCAATGGCCGCCACGGTAGGCGCACCACGCCGATCCAATGGCAGGAGCCAGGTGCTTCTCCTGGTCTCCCATGGGGTGCAGGGCCCAAGCACTTGGGCCATCCTCCACTGCACTCCCTGGCCACAGCAGAGAGCTGGCCTGGAAGAGGGGCAACCGGGACAGGATCGGTGCCCCGACCAGGACTAGAACCCGGTGTGCCAGCGCCGCAAGGTGGAGGATTAGCCTAGTGAGCCGCGGCGCCAGCCGAATTGGCACATTTTTGTAGAAGCTTGAGACTATGAAAGTATTTAGTTAGTGCAAAATACTAAGAAAATGCTACAGTAATACTTAATCTTTATATTTATTGATCTGGATTTCTTTTTTGGCTAGTTTGACATTTTTCCAGTAATTTTTAAAGTTTTTAATTGACATAATAATTGCATATATTTGTAGTGTACAGTCTGATTATTGAATACATACACATGATATGTAATGATCAAGTCAGGATAATTAGCATTTCCATATCCTTAAAAATTTATCATTATTTGTGTTAGGAACAAATGAACTCCTTCTTTTCTGGTTCTTTATAACATATAGTAAATTATAATAAATTGTAGTCCACTCTACTGAACTGTAGACACTAGAACCTGTTCTTTTTATTTAATTAATATTTAGGTACTCATTTAAGAGACAAATAAATTTGACTTTTTAAAAAAGATTTATTTATTTATTTGCAAGTGAGTCAGAGTTACACAGAGAGAGGAGAGGCAGAGAGAGAGAGAGAAAGAGAGAAGAGGGAGAGGGAGAGACGTCTTCCATCTGATGGTTCACTCCCCAACTGGCCGCAACCACCGGAGCTGTGCCGATCCGAAGCCAGGAGCCAGGAGCTTCTTCCGGATCTCCCACATGGGTGCAGGGGCTCAAGGACTTGGGCCATCATCTACTGCTTTCCCAGGCCATAGCAGAGAGCTGGATCGGAAGTGGAACAGCCAAGACTCAACAGGTGCCCATAAGGGATGTTGGCACTGCAGGTGGCGGCTTCACCCGCTCTGCCACAGCACCGGCCCCCATATAGCCCTTTTCTATATGCCTGAGAAACAGTGGTTTTTTTGACTTACTACTTGTAAGATAAAGTAAGTTGAAAATGTGTCATTGCAAAAATAAAAGAAAAAAAAGAAAGGAGGAGGAAGGGTGAGAGTAAGGGAGGGAGGATAGGGTGAGAAGTATCACTATGTTCTTATAACTATATATATGAAATACATGACATTTGTTCCATTTATATAAATAAAAAAGCTTATGAAAAATGGAAAAAATTGGGCGGTGCCACGGCTCATTTGGCTAATCCTCCGCCTACAGCGCCAGTACCCCAGGTTCTAGTCCTGGTTGGGGTGCAGGATTCTGTCCCGGCTGCTCCTCTTCCAGGCCAGCTCTCTGCTGTGGCCTGGGAGTGCAGTGGAGGATGGCCCAAGTGCTTGGGCCCTGCACCCGCAAGGGAGACCAGGAGAAGCACCTGGCTCCTGGCTTCAGATTGGTCCAGCTGTGGCCATTGTGGTCATCTGGGGAGTGAACCAGCAGAGGTAATACCTTTCTCTCTCTTTCTACCTCTCATTGTCTGTAACTCTATCTCTCAAATAAATAAATAAAATCTTAAAACATGCACGCACACACACACACACACCCCTGACAAAACCAAGTGTAGGTAAGAATGAGGAGCAGCTAGAACTCTCATACATTGCTTGTGATAATGCACATCATATAGTCGCTTAGGAAAAGAGTTTAGGACTTTCTTATAAAACTAAAAACACTTACTAGGGGACCCAGAAGTCCCACTTGTAGGTATTTACCCAAGAGAAATGAAAGCACATGTTTATACAAAGACCTGTATATATGTAAATGTTTTTAGCAACTCTATTTAAAATCTCCAAAAATGGAAGGAAACTAAACAGGTGAATACATAAGCAAATGGTGGTACAGCCGTACAAAGGAATACGTCTCTGATAGCTGCAGCCAGGATTAAATGCCAAGCGGAATGAATGTATAAAAGGCTACATGCTATATGATTGCATTCATATGATTTTTCTGGAAAAGGGGAAAAACTATTGGGACAGAAACAGGTAAGTGGCTTGGTTTTGGAACCCAGGTAGGCTTTGACATGATGCCTGTATTGGTCAGTGTTCTCCAGAGAAATAGAGCCAGTAGGGTCTATGTGGGGATGTTGCAAAGGCTTTATTATGGAGCTTCTCATGTATTTATGGAGGCTGAGAAGTCCCACATCTGCTGCTTCTAAGCTGGAGGCCCAGGAAAGCCAGTTGTTTTGGTCCATTTGGGCTGCTACAGCAAAAATAGCACAGATGAGGTGGCTTATGACCAGTAGACATTTGTTTCTCACAGTTCTGGCAAGTCCAAGATTTGATCTGCACTGGTAGATCTCATGTCTGGTGAGGGCCTGCTTCCTCTCACTAATGGCCATTTCTCTCTGTCCTCTTATGGTAAAGTAGGCAATGGAGCACTCCCATCTAAAAATTTATTTTTTTGCTTTTGCATTTCTTTCTTTTTTAAATATTTATTTATTTATTTGAAAGAGCAGTAGAGAGAGAAGGGGAAAGAGAGAGAAAGAGAGAGAGAGAGAAATATTTTCACTCCTCAAATGCCTATCAACAGCCAGAACTGGGCCAGCCCCAAGCCAGGAACCCCAACTGGGTCTCCCGGGTGAGTGACAGGGTCTTAAACTCTTGGGCCATCCTCTGCTGCCTCCCAGGCACATTAGCAGGAAGCTGGATTGGAAGAGGAGAGCAGCCGGGACTCGAACTAGGCACTTCAGTATGGGATTCAGGCATCCCAAGCAGCAACTTAACCCATTATGCCATAACTGTCTTTTTTTGTATTTTTAAATATTTATTTATTTACAAGGGAGAAAGAGAGAGAGAGAGAGAGCACGAGCGAGCGAGCGAGCTAGTGCTCCCATCTGTTGGTTTACTCCCCAAGTGCCCACAATGGCTGGCCCTGGGCCAGGTCAAAGCCAGGAACCAGGAACTCACTCCAGAACCCAAGAGCCATCACCTGCTGCTTCCCGTGAGTGTGATTAGCTGGAAACTGGAATCAGGAGCAGAGCCAAAACTTGAACCCAGAGGCACGGTATGGGACACAGGCATCTCAACCACATTTTCAATGCTAGGCTGAACAGCTACCCCTTGAATTGTTTGGATTCCTTACATATTGGATGTTAACCCCTTATCGGCTATCTGGTTTGCAAGTACTTTCTCTCATTCCTCCCATTTGTTTTGTTTTTATAGTCTAAGAAATATAGTAGATGATTTTGTGATGTTTTTATTCTACTCAGGGCTATTCTATTTCATTTCTAAAAATCGAATTCAGACCTACTAAAATCATATCACACCCTTTAAAGTTTCAGGACCTTCAGTTTAAACAACATTGACCAAATGCGATATATAGACCATTTGCATCAGAATCATAGGAGACTGGGTGGGAGGGGAGAGTGTGTTGATTTAAGATGAACCCATTCCTGGTATCTCTTAGATGGTGACTGGAATTTTGTATTTTCATCAGCTAACCAGGTGAGTCTTACGCCCATTCAGGTTTGCGTATCACTGGCCTGGCAGCACGTGGGGTGCCCCAGCAGTTTTCAGCTCTAATCTGTGTGGCCTTAGACTCACAGGACTGCATAGGAAGTACCCCTGGAAAACAGGTACAGAGGCTACTCCTCTTGAGCCACATGAGAATTCATGTAGAAAGTAATTTCCAATCCTAAGAAACAGATGTGAATTTTAATGGAAGGAAAGCCAATATGATGAGTTTTGGTGTTTCATCTCTCGGTATAAAAATCAAAAAGTTGACAATCTTATGTCCAAAGGAGAAATCCAGAAAAGGAATGGCTCCCTCTAGTGGTAATGTTTTACTCAGTAGATCTGGGAGATGTGGGAGATGTTGAAAAATTCATCACAAATTTAAATATCATATATTAGAATACGAAGTTAAAATATTGTTGTCAGGCAACACACCTCAAAAGAGAAGAAAAACACATTTTCATGAATTATAGATTTTTATGTATACTTTATATCCATCCAGTCTGAGGAAACTCAGTGTATATCTGTGTGTGTGTAAGTGTGTGTGTTATTTTTGTTTTTTTTTTTTTGAACAATTTAATTTATTTGAAAGGTAGAGTTACATAGAGAAAGATAGAGACACACAGAGAGGTCTTCTATCTGCTGGTTCACTCCCCAAAGGACCGCAACTACCAGGCCAAAGCCAGGAGCCAGGAGCTTCTTCTGGATCTCCCATGTGGTTGCAGGGGTCCAAGGACTTGGGCCATCCTCTGCTTCTTTCCCAGGTACATTAGCAGAGAGCTAGATTGGAAGTGGAGCAGCCAGGACTTGAACAGCTCCCATATAGGATGCCAGTGCTGCAGGCTAGGGCTTTAACCTGCTGTGCCATAGCACTGGCCCCTTAATTTAAGTTTTGAGAGACAAAAAGTGAGAGACAGATATATATCTATATATAGAGAGCTCCCATCCACTGGTTCTCCAAATGGCTGAAATGGCTAGGTTAAAGTTGGGAGCTGAAAACTCAAATCAGCGAAGTAAACAGTAAGTAGAAGAAACCTCCCTTTCAGACCAAAGGGAAAGAAAGTTTTAAAGTGAGAATATAATTTTCATCATGGGCATTGTCTACCTTAGAAAAACTACTACAGAACATGCCTGTGACTATAGACTTGTAGTCCAGGCCACCGAAGATTAGAGATGGGACACGGGCACTCCCTTGACTTGCATCCTCTGGTCTGCTTTAACACAAACCAGGAGGAAAAGGAAGCTCGGCATCAGAAGCAATGGGTGGCAGGCCTATTAATGGCTGATCTGTACAGTGATCTGCCCTCAAGGAGACCCAACAGGACAGTCCACTGCAGTGGCTTTCAATGTGGTAAGCCTGGGCTTCAGCAGAAGTCAGCTTGTGAAGAGCCCTGGCAGCTCTGCCAAGAGTTGGATCACTGGAAATGGACCTGCCCTGGAGTCGAAGGATGCCCAGGTCAGAGCCACAGATCTTATTGGCTCTAAGCTGAAAAGCCCTTCACTCAGCCCAACTTCCAAAGTGACCACTGCAGCTAAGGGGATGGTCAAGTAGGGTCAGCAACATTGCAGGCAGAACTGTAAATTTCTTGTTAGAGATGCCCCCTGCCTTTACCTGGCCAGCTCTCCTCCCAGGCCAGCCAAGTAATGAAAGTCAACAGAGTGCCTCCCCCTAGGAGGTTCACACCTCCCTGAGGATGTACGCCATGTGAAGAGATAGATAGGTCTGGGCCTCTTAACTTACAAGGCCTAAAGCCCACCAGATTATTATCAAGCCCCTTCTGTCAGGTTCTATTTGCCTCTCAATCAGAAAACTTCATTGTAGCTTAGACAGCACCTTTCTTAGCTCCTCTAATAATGACTCTGTCCTTTGTTCTAGGCCCTGTCTAGTGCACTTGGGCCTCATTCCTTTGTAATCATAACCTCTACTCTACCACCAATGGCTCTACTCCCAACCTGTGTGTACTGATGGTCCTCTTCCCCACTTAATGCTGTATAATTGTTCAAACCTGGTAAATGCCACTCTTAGGATCATTGGTTACTATCCTCACTCTGTCTTTTATGACCTTGTCTAAATCTGATCAGAGTCGGCAAACTTGGAAGGCTTCCATAGCCTTGGCAACTCATGACGACAGCCTAGGGTGGTTACTGGCACCATAAACTAGAGTGTCAATTTGTTGGGTCAACAACAGGAGCCACTGTGCACTTGCTCCTCATGTGGGATCTCTGTCCTTAATGTGCTGTCCATTGTGATTTAATGCTATAACTAGTACTCAAACAGTATGTTTCACTTTGTGTTTCTATGTGGGTGCAAACTGTTGCAATCTTTATACTAAATTGATCTTCTGTATATAAAGAGAATTGAAAATGAATCTTGATGTGAATGGAAGGTGAGAGGGAGCAGGAGAGGGGAGGGTTGCGGGTGGGAGGTAAGTTATGGGAGGGGGAAGCCATTGTAATCCATAAGCTGTACACTGGAAATTTATATTCATTAAATAAAAGTTAAAAAAAAGGCACTATTTGTATGTCATTGTAAAAATTAAAAGATAAGAAAGGAAGGTGGAGAGAGGGTAGGGTGGGAAGTATCACTGTGTTCCTAAATCTGTGTATAGGAAATACATAAAATTTGTTCACCTTGGCCGGCGCTGTGGCTTAACAGGCTAATCCTCCGCCTTGCGGCACTGGCACACCGGGTTCTAGTTCCGCTTGGGGCGCTGGATTCTATCCCAGTTGCCCCTCTTCCAGGCCAGCTCTCTGCTATGGCCCAGGAAGGCAGTGGAGGATGGCCCAAGTGCTTGGGCCCTGCACTCGCATGGGAGACCAGGAGAAGCACCTGGCTCCTGGCTTCGGATCGGCACGGTGCGCCGTCTGCAGTGGCCATTGGAGGGTGAACCAACGGCAAAAAGGAAGACCTTTCTCTCTGTCTCTCTCTCTCACTATCCACTCTGCCTGTCAAAAAAAAAATTTTGTTCACCTTATATATAAAAAAGGAACAAAATGGAAAAAATACTATTCGATGAGTTTTGACATATATACGTAGTGAAACCATCTCCATAATGAATCTCCGTGATCCCCCCAAATCACTCCTGAGCACTGCACTCAGCACCTAACAGCTCCGTCCATGCCCCTGCACATCACCTAAGTGTAGTGTAGCTTTAATTGCATAAGGCCATGTGCCTACCTTGACCCCAGCCCCTATAAAAATGCTTGTCTGAGAAAAGCTCAAAGCTGCCAGGAGAATTCACTGTCCCCGATGAAAACCCCCCTTTCTTAGAGCATTTGTTGGAATGGGCTTACAATAGTGAATATGTATCTCTTGCAGCTTGGAAGTAGCTCTCTCAAGGGCCTGAGAGCCATTTCTTTGGGACTGGAAGGGCGTAGCTTCGATGAAACCATCTAGCAGGCACAGCTGCCTCATGGCGTTAACACACCAGCCCCTGGTACTTTTCCATTACTCTCACTCTGCTGAGCTGAACAGCCCCGTCCTTTACTTGCCCTTTACAAAGTCCAAATACCTCTGCACAAAAGGAGCTCAGCTTTCCCCTCCTGTCAGTAGTTACTGAATAAAATCTGTGTTCAGCCCTGGCTGGTATTTGGCTGTATTGGTCTTTGACAGGCCTTTGTAGTTGTTGCCTTCATGTTCTGCTGTGTGGAGGCCAAGCTCTGGTCTTGCTGCTCACACCTTGATGCCTGGATTTCATTGCATTTTGCTTCTAATTTTCTCATCAGAACAGAACTTCTCTGTGCGGACTATCCCCCGTGCTCTTTCCTTTGAAGCCCAAGCAACACAAAAGAAAATATCTAGACTTACTCTTCTTATTATCTATTCATCCATCATACTCAAAGGATGTCATAGCTTTCAAACTTTTTTGGTTTTTAAAAGGGCCAGGTATTTCTTCAGAGTAAATAATTTAAAGGAAAAAAATCAGACAGAACACATGCAGCTTTTTTAGATAATGAGTGGTGTTTTTGCTTTTGTTTTGAACTATGATAGAAAGTAATGTTGTATAAAGAAAAGGCATCAGCTTGGGAGACTTGAACTTTGATGCCACCCCCAGAGCCTTCATAGAGCAGTGGTAAATATTTAAAGGCATCGGTACCCCAGGAGATTCAGGCTTTCATCAGTGAAATGGGAGCATTTGCTGCCTCGAGTCCTTTTGAAGGCAGCAGAGTCTGAACAGCACATGAAGAGCATTAAATGGGTCCGCCTATCTAGATGACTTCTAATCCTCGGTAGCCTTAATAGTCAATGGTTTCAATCATGTTGCCCTCCAATTACTTTGTGACTAGACAAGCTTGTATTCTGTGCATCAGCCTGGTTTAACCTCAGGAACCATAACCCTCAATCTACAGGCTTTGTTTTTTGATGTTTAACTTTAAGCTCATTGGTGGTGGCAAGAAAAGGGGCTGAAGTCAAGAATTTCTGGGAGCAGTCTAAGGTAAAGGTTAGAAGAATGGGCTTTGCAACCCAGAGTGGCCACTTTAATATCTTAGTTCTGCCATTTTCTAGTTATTTCTAGTTACCATTGCTACTTATTCAATGCTTCTGTGTTTACTCATCTGTGAAGATTAAATGAAATATCCCATGTGGCAGGTCTGGAAGTACACCAGGTTTCTTCAGTAAATGCTAACTATTTTTATTCTTTTTTTTTTTAAAAAAGAATTTATTTATTTATTTGAGAGGTGGAGTTACAGACAGTGAGAGGGAGAGACAGAAAGAAAGGTATTTCTTCTGCTGGTTCGGTCCCCAGATGCCTGCAATGGCTGGAGCTGCGCTGATCCAAAACCAGGAGCCAGGTGCTTCCTCCTGGTCTCCCAGCAGGTGCAGGGGCCCAAGGACAGCCATCTTCTACTGCTTTCCCAGGCCATAGCAGAGAGCTGGATTGGAAGAGGAGCAGCAGGGACTAGAACTGGCGCCCATATGGGATGCTGGCACCGCAGGTGGAGGATCAACCTATTGCACCACGGTGCCAGCCCCTATTTTTACTCTTTTAGGTTTGATTTTGCTATGAATATCTTGTACCTTCTATGTCCACCTCTTCAGTACTGTGTCATCAGCATTACTATTTAGAACCATCATCCTGAGACATGGCAGGACTCTTATATAGAAGTCATCAACTGCTGCACAGCAAGTGACCATAAACAAGCAAAATTGTTATCTCACACAGTTTCTGAAGTTCAGGAAAGTGAAAGCAGATAAGCTGGTTGCTTTTGGCTCAGGATGGCTCATGAGACTGCAGTCAAAATGTCACCAGGTCTACAGTCGTTTGAGGTTCCACTGGCATTGAAGGATTCACTTTCAGTCTTATTGTTGTGAATCTTGGTAAAGGTTTGAGTTCCTCACCATAGGAACCCCTCCGCAGGGCTCTGCGAAACTGGTTGCTCCCAGGGCTGAAAGAGAGAGAAAGTACCCGAAACAGAAGCCTCCATTTATAACTGAATCTCAGAAATGGTGCACCATCACTTGCATAGTATTTCGTAGTTCATGCAGAGTAACCCTGGTTGGCTGTGGGAAAGGACTTTGGTGTGACTGAGGAGATGGTGATCATTAGAGGAAGATTGGCAAAGATATTCCACATACTTAAATACCCCAAATAAGCTTCTGAAGCCCAGGTTTTGGAATGAGACTCTGAGCTCAAATCCTAGTCTTACTGTTGGTTTTTTGTGGGACCTTGGGCCAGTTATTTGGTCTTGTTCAGGATCATAACCGTACCTACCCTCAAGAGATGTTGGGGATTTCAAATAAGATAATTTATATAAAGCACATAATCTAGCTGCCTGGTACATGGGAAGTTCTCACTAAATGCTAGCTATTGTTATTGTTACTGTGCTACAAGGATACTTCAAAAATTCCATGAAAAAACAATTAAAATATATATTAATTTTGGTGCAACAATTTTTTTGAAATCCATATCTGTGTTTTTAGAATATACATTTTCTATGAGCACTTTAAAGATCTCATATATTTCTCATAGTGTTTCTAAAAGTGTCCTTTTCACTTCAACAGGTTTCCTTTTTTGTGCTTGGTTAGTTGTCACCCATCAGGGAGAACATATGATATTTGTGCCTTTGGGACTGGCTTAATTCACTCAGCATGATGTTTTTCAGATTCCTCCATCTTGTTGCAAATGACTGGATTTCATTGTTTTTGACTGCTGTATAGTATTCTATAGAGTACATGTCCCATAATTTCTTTATCCAGTCTACTGTTGATGGGCATTTGGGTTGGTTCCAGGTCTTAGCTATTGTGAATTGAGCTGCAATAAACATTAAGGTGCAGACAGCTTTTTTGTTTGCCAATTTAATTTCCTTTGGGTAAATTCCAAGGAGTGGGATGGCTGGGTTGTATGGTAGGGTTATATTCAGGTTTCTGAGGAATCTCCAGAGTGACTTCCATAGTGGCTTAACCAGTTTGCATTCCCACCAACAGTGGGTTAGAGTCCCTTTTCCCCCACATCCTCTCCAGCATCTGTTGTTGGTAGATTTCTGTATGTAAGCCATTCTAACCGGGGTGAGGTGAAACCTCATTGTGGTTTTGATTTGCATTTCCCTGATTGCTAGTGATCTTGAACATTTTTTCATGTGCCTGTTGGCCATTTGGATTTCCTCTTTTGAAAAATGTCTATTGAGGTCCTTGGCCCATCTCTTAAGTGGGTTGTTTTGATGTTGTGGAGTTTCTTGATCTCTTTGTAGATTCTGGTTATTAATCCTTTATCTCTTGCATAGTTTGCAAATATTTTTTCCCATTCTGTCGGTTGCCTCTTCACTTTCCTGACTGTTTCTTTTGCAGTACAGAAACTTCTCAATTTGATGCAATCCCAAATGTTAATTTTGGTTTTGACTACCTGTGCTTCCGGGGTCTTTTCCAAGAAGCCTTTGCCTGTGCCAATATCTTGCAGGGTTTCTCCAGTGTTCTCTAATAATTTGATGGTGTTGAGTTGTAGATTTATGTCTTTAATTCATGTTGAGTGGATTTTTGTGTAAGGTGTAAGGTAGGGGTCTTGCTTCCCACTTCTATATGTGGACATCCAGTTTTCCCAGCACCATTTATTGAGTAGACTGCCCTTGCTCCAGGGATGAGTTTTAGATCCTTGATCAAATATAAGTTGGCTGTAGATGTTTGGGTTGATTTCTGGTGTTTCTATTCTGTTCCATTGGTCTATCCATCTGTTTCTGTACCAGTACCATGCTGTTTTGATAACAACTGCCCTGTAGTATGTCCTGAAATCTGGTATTGTGATACCTCTGGCTTTGCTTTTGTTGTACGAGATTGCTTTAGCTATTCGAGGTCTCCTGTGTCTCCATATGAATTTCAGCATCATTTTTTCCAGATCTGAGAAGAATGTCTTAGGTATCTTGATTGGTATTGCATTGAATGTATAAATTGCTTTTGGGAGAATAGACATTTTGATGATATTGATTCTTCCGATCCATGAGCATGGAAGATTTCTCCATTTTTGGTATCCTCTTCTATTTCTTTCTCTAAGGTTTTGTAGTTTTCATCGTAGAGATCTTTAATGTCCTTGGTTAAGTTTATTCCAAGGTATTTGATTGTTTTTGTAGCTATTGTGAATGGGATTGATCTTAGAAGTTCTTCCTCAGCCGTGGCATTGCCTGTGTATACAAAGGCTGTTGATTTTTGTGCATTGATTTTATAACCTGCTACTTTGCCAAACTCTTCGATGAGTTCCAGTAGTCTCTTAGTAGAGTTCTTTGGGTCCCCTAAATAAAGAATCATATCATCTGCAAAGAGGGATAGTTTGAGTTCGTCCTTCCCAATTTGTATCCCTTTAATTTCTTTTTCTTGTCTGATGGCTCTGGCTAAAACTTCCAGAACTATATTGAATAGCAGTGGTGAGAGTGGGCATCCCTGTCTGGTACCAGATCTCAGCGGAAGTGCTTCCAACTTTCCCCCATTCAATAGGATGCTGGCCGTGGGTTTTTCATAAATTGCTTTGATTGTATTGAGGAATGTTCCTTCCATACCCAGTTTTCTTAGAGTTTTCATCATGAAAGGGTGTTGAATTTTATCAAGTGCTTTCTCTGCATCTACCGAGATAATCATAGGGTTTTTCTTCTGCAGTTTGTTAATGTGGTGTATTACGTTGATTGATTTGCGAACATTGAACCATCCCTGCATACCAGGGATAAATCCCAATTGGTCCGTGTGGATGATTTTTCTGATGTGTTGTTGCATTCTATTGGCCAGAATTTTATTGAGGATTTTTGCATCTATGTTCATCAGGGATATTGGTCTGTAATTTTCTTTCTTTTTTTTTTTTTTTTGACAGGCAGAGTGGACAGTGGACAGTGAGAGAGAGAAAGGTCTTCCTTTGCCGTTGGTTCACCCCCCAATGGCTGCCGTGGCCAGTGCACTGTGGGCAGCACACCGCGCTGATCTGAAGCCAGGAGCCAGGTGCTTCCTCCTGGTCTCCTTTGCAAGTGCAGGGCCCAAGGACTTCCAAGAAGTCTTTGCCTGTGCCTATATCTTGCAGGGTTAATCCTCTGCCTGTGGCGCTGGCACACCGGTTTCTAGTCCCAGTCTGGGTGCCACAGGCGGAGGATTAGCCTATTGAGCCCTGGCGCCGGCTTGTAATTTTCTTTCAATGCTGCATCTTTCTCTGGCTTAGGGATTAAGGTGATGCTGGCTTCATAGGAAGAATTTGGGAGGATTCCCTCTTTTTCAATTGTTCTGAATAGTTAGTTTGAGAAGAATTGGAGTTAGTTCTTCTTTAAATGTCTGGTAGAATTCAGCAGTTAATCTATCTGGTCCTGGGCTTTTCTTTGTTGGGAGGCCCTTTTTTACTGTTTCAACTCCTGACTCAGTTATGAGTCTGTTTAGGTTTTCTATGTCTTCCTGGCTCAATTTAGGTAGATTGCATGTGTCCAGGAATCTATCCATATCTGATAGATTTCCCTGTTTGCTGGCACACAACTCTTTGTAATAATTTCTGATGGTTCTTTTTATTTCTGTGGTGTCTGTTGTTACCTTTCCTTTTTCATCTCTGATCTTATTGATTTGGGTCTTTTCTCTTCTTTTTTTAGTTAGATGAGCCAATGGTGTGTCAGTTTTATTCATTTTTTCAAAAAACCAGCTCTTCATTTGGCTGATAATCCCCTTCGAGAAAGTGTCTCAATCCTTGTAATGTAACTCAATTGTGAATTCTTATCAGTGAGTCATACATGTGGAAGAGATCACTAGAGTTCATTAGTCTTCCTGTTCTCTCTGGAAATAGAACTTGTTTACATTCTTCAGGCTCCCTTGCAACTAAGAGGGACTGTATGAGCAAGGAATGGCCAGTGGAATGGAATCAGAAATGGTCCACATTACTTCCAGGACTGGCCCATAAAGACATCTTCCTTCCTATAATTTGTAACCCTCTTTCCCTTTCTCTGTCTTCTGGAAGAATAGACATGATTCCAAAAATCAGGAGATTTTTGTTTAAAGAAAGTCTAGAGAAAAATGAAACTCAAGATGGAAGAAAATGCATCTCGAAATGACTGTGTGGAGCAGCACTCATTTTCTGTTGTGATGTGAGCAGGAAAAAAAGTTTGTAGTTAACCACTCAGTTTTGATGTTTTTATTACAATGATTAGCCTATTCTGATCCATACTTGAGAACCAGTTACATCCTTGAGCTTTACCATAGTAGGAAATATAGTACAGTAAAGTCAATAGATTCCAGCAAATTTCAGAGAAGTCTTCTGGAAAGTCTCCATCCCTGTCACTACAGAGACTAGAAAATTCTGATTCATGGATTAAACTCACGCTTTTTAGGTCCCTTTCTTTGCTTTGTAATGGATTGAGTGGAAAGAATAAAGAAGTGGTAAAGTCACTTTGAGCAGAAACAATGAGAAATTTGGACCCATCTTGTCTGTGAATGGAATAATCTTGTTGTACAACAGGGAGTCAGCTGCTTCTCATAGGAGTGCTTGGCATTTGCTTTTTCTCAAGCTTTTCACAAAGTTACCATCTTGCACCCATCAGTGATTTTTCCTTATGAATACTCCCACTAACAGAATGACCTTCTTCTTCCAGACAGGAAATCATGTCCTTGAAGTGATTTTCAGATATACCTTCTCCAGTAGAAATCATGGCTGTACATTTAACTTACCAACTACTAGTTTTCACTCCATAGGTATTCTACTTAATGACTAACCTGTGTTCACTTTTTGCACAAATGTGGCACACTCTAAGAACTTTTCCTCCCTCTGAATATACTGTTTTCTTTGCTTAGATTGTTTTCTGCCTTTTACCACTGAAAAGGTCTATTTGATGTCAAGTATCTTTGGAAGCTCTCAGTAAAGACCCCCTACTGTTTCCCAACACTTTGCTTATATCTTTAATAAAGCATTTTAGAGTTTACATATTGGGCAGTGACTAATTTAATATTTTTGGAGCAATCTGAATCCTCACAACTGTCAGTCACATAGTATTTTCTTTTTCTTTCTTTCTTTCTTTTTTTGTTTGACAGAGTTAGTGAGAGAGAGACAGAGAGAAAGGTCTTCCTTCTGTTGATTCACCCCCAAAATGGCTGCCACAGCCGGAGCTATGCTGATCCGAAGCCAGGAGCCAGGTACTTCTTCCTGGTCTCCGACATGGGTGCAGGCGCCCAAGCACTTGAGCCATCCTCCACTGCCCTCCCGGGCCACAGCAGAGAGCTGGACTGGAAGAGGAGCAATTGGGACTAGAACCTGGCACCCATACGGAATGCCAGCGCCGCAGGCAGAGGATTAACCAAGTGAGCCACAGTGTCAGCCCCAACATAGTATGTTTTCTATAAAGATTTATTCAATGGATGGTTCAAAGTGAATAGTGGAAGACATGAGTGAGTCTCACCTGTGGTTCTCACCCACGTGGTCCCTGGCATATACTATACAATCAGCCTCTTTTGGACTTGGTGGTAGTCTTAGATGTCCTTTTTTATTTTAAGGTACTCTCATTTTGAGAAAGTGAAATTTACTATCTACTTTCAAATTTTGGTGCTATCCCATCCTCATCAGATTTAAATTGTGTCTGAATGCCGTAGTCGTTTCTTGAGTTTTCTCATGGCTGACTTCATTTCTTGGTTCCTCAGAGTGTAGATCATAGGATTCAGCAGAGGGGAGATGACAGTGAAGGTGACAGAGATGGCTCTGTCAGTGGGGAGGGCAGTGAAGGGCCGGGCATAGACATAGATGCAGGGCACAAAATGCAGGGTCACCACAGTGATGTGGGAGGTGCAGGTGGAGATGGCTTTCCTCCTGCCCTCTCCAACATGAGATCTCAGCATCATCATTATGACCGTGTAAGATATGAGGAGAAAAAAGAATACAAACCAACTGAGTAAGCCATTATTGGAAATCATCAGGAGCTCCATAGTAAAAGTATCAGTGCAGGCAAGTTTGAGGACCTGGGGGACGTCACAGTAGAAAGTGTCAAGGACGTTGGGTCCACAGAAGGGGAGGAGCAGTAACAAGGAAATCTGCACAATGGAGTGGACAAACCCCCCCACCCAGGAGGCCACAATGAGAGCAGTGCATCTCCCCTTCCCCATGATAGTCATATAGTGCAGGGGCTTGGAGATGGCTATGTAACGATCAAATGCCATCACAGAGAGAGAAAAAACATCTGCTCCCCCAAGAAGGTGGAAAAAGAACATCTGCGTGACACAGCCATTGAAGGAGATGGTCTTTTTCTCTGATAGGAGATCAATCAGGACCTTAGGAGCTGTGATGGAGGAGAAACAGATGTCAAGAATAGATAGATTGCGGAGCAGGAAGTACATAGGAGTGTGAAGATGAGAGTCATAGGTGACTGTAACCATGATGAGGAGGTTTCCCATCAGGGTTGTCATGTACACCAAAAACAAGAAGACAAATAACACCCAGCTCAACTCTCGGGACTGAGTAATTCCCAGAAAGATAAATTCTTTCACTCTGGTGTAGTTCCCCTGATCCATTGGATCACAGATCGTTTTCCTGGTTCATCTCTGGAAGAAATAATAGTGAAATTATTAAACAATATATTATGATACTTAGTTTTATATTTCCATTTAAATTTTCATTTTTGACTTTAGAGGAAGTTCTTCTTCTATACGTATACCATACCCACAATTCGGAATGCCACCAATTGATGACAGATTACCCAGGTTTTTGAAACAGTGTTCCAAGCAGACATGTTTACTATCATTGCAGGCACTGAAACAGAGCGTACAGGTCTACTAGCCTATTCAATTACAATTTCACTGTAAAACCTGACAATGTCTTAATGCAGTTGAATTTATTATTAAATTTTTTTTTTTGACAGGCAGAGTGGATAGTGAGAGAGAGAGACAGAGAGAAAGGTCTTCCATTTTGCCGTTGGTTCACCCTCCAATGGCCGCTGCGGCCAGCGCATCGCGCTGATCTGAAGCCTGGAGCCAGGTGCTTCTCCTGGTCTCCCATGCGGGTGCAGGGCCCAAAGACTTGGGCCATCCTCCACTGCCTTCCCGGGCCATAGCAGAGAGCTGGCCTGGAAGAGGGGCAACCGGGCTAGAATCCGGCGCCCCAACCAGGACTAGAACCCGGCTTGCTGGTGCCGCAAGGCAAAGGATTAGTCTGTTAAGCCATGGCGCTGGCCAATTATTAATATTATTTTTAAAAATTTCAGTTCACAAGAGGCATCATTAATAACTAAAAGGTAACTTGTAAATGAGAAAAAATATTTATAATACACATATTTGATAAAATACTTATGTCTAGAATATAGAAAGAACTTCTACAGTTCAGTTAAAAAAAAACCCAGATGACCCAAATGAAAAATGGCGAAAGGTAGGAACTAGTACTTCACAAAGGAAGATATCCAAATGTTGACTCAACTTCATCAATTATTAGGAAAATGCAATTTAAAATTACAGGAATAAACCACCACATACATATCAAAATGGATAAATTGAGAAAGCAACAGTGTTTTTTTCTTCATACTGTTGAACTCTTAACTTAGTGTAAAGTTAATATTATGAGTATAAAGTAAACTGAAAATAAATCTTTGTAAAAATTAAGAGTGGGAAAAGGAGAGGGAGGAGGAAGAAAGGTGGAAGCATGGGCAGGAGCAAGGGTAGGGTGGGAAGTATCACTGTGTTCCTAAATCTGTATATATGAAACACATGAAATTTGTTCACCTTAAATAAAATTAAACAAAAATACCAAGTGATGGTGAAGACATGGAGTAGTTGAAGCTTTTGTATTCTGTTGTTGAGTGTGTATTGATATATCTACTTTGCTGCTTGATATCTACTAAATTAAATGTATATATATATTCAAATGCACACACTGTATAACCTGTATATTATATATTATGCTCTTTCTCTCCATATGTTGTTATATATTTACTAAGGATATGTATATCTATTAAACATACATATGTCTGCTCCTAGGGAAAGCCACTCTAAGACATATCCCTGAATATTCCTAGAAACACTGTATATCATTTCTTCAAACTGGAAAATAACAGTATCCCATCAACAGTAGAAAAGATAAGTTGTGTGAAATTCACACAATATTATTCAGCAACGACAATATTTATACTGTATGTAACAATATAAGTGTATTTCATAAATGTCATGTTGTGCTGAATAATTCAGACACCAGAAAGCACATATGCTTTTGGGGTACTGATAGTGTTCTGTGCACATCTGAGCGTTTGTTATAGAACAAGCTGTTATATTAAGTTTGTGCAAAAATTCATTGAGTTGTACACTATCTGTGTTTTTCTGTATGTGAATATATTATATTTCAGTAAAAAGTTAAAAATAATAAACATATGGTAATTATAACATTTTAATCCCATGTGTGAAGAATAATTTCACTTAAAGAAAAATTTAATGGATCACTGACTTCCATAACCGTTACTTTTTTTTTTTTTTGACAGGCAGAGTGGACAGTGAGAGAGAGAGACAGAGAGAAAGGTCTTCCTTTTTTTTCGTTGGTTCACCCCCCACAATGGCCGCTACGGCCGGTGCACCGCGCTGATCCGAAGCCAAGAACCAGGTGCTTCTCCTGGTTTCCCATGCGGGTGCGGGGCCCAAGCACTTGGGCCATCCTCCACTGCACTCCCGGGCCACAGCAGAGAGCTGGCCTGGAAGAGGAGCAACTGGGACAGAATCTGGCACCCTGACAGGGACTAGAACCCGGTGTGCCAGTGCCACAGGTGGAGGATTAGCCTATTGAGCCGTGGCGCCAGCCATAACTGTTACTTTTACAGTTACATGGGGTTCTGTAGTTGTAAGGTATTTCAGAAAATTTGTGGAATGAATAGAATTTATTTTGGTGATAAAAAATTTTGAAGACTATGCCCAGTTTTTTCACAGCCGTATTTTCCATGAGCCTTTTGAAGATCCCTCCTGTAGATATAGATTTCACCAGTTGCAAGCTGAGAATTCCTTTTATTTCTCCCTTACTTGTGGATTTTAGGTATTCTCAAACTTTTCTGTCATGTAGGTGACTCTGCTATCAACATGTAATTCTTTGCTGATTTTGATTTTAATTTTTCCATTTTCTTTTTCATAATGTTCTTAAAATACCAAGCTTCCTCAAGCAGCACTCTCTTTTTAATTCACACAGAAAAATGAGATAAGAGCTCCTATTCCTCCTCGATGTTTATGTTAAGAAGGTGACAAGAGGGGTCAGTGCTGTGGTGCAGTAGGTTAAGCCTCCACCTGTGTCACTGGCATTTCATGTGGGCTCCAGTTTGTGTCCCAGCTGCTCCTCTCCCAGTCCAGCTCTCTGCTTATGGCCTGGGAAAGCAGTGGTAGATTGCCCAAGTGCTTGGGCCCCTGTACATGTGTGGGAGACCAGGAGGAAGCTCCTGGCTCCTGGCTCCTGATCTGCCCAGCTCTGGCCATTGTGGCCACTTGGGGAATGAACCTGCAGATGGGATAGACCTGTCTCTCCCTTCCTCTGTCTGTAACTCTGCCTCTCAAATGAATAAATAAATCTATTAAAAAGAAAAGAAGGTGACAAGAATAAATGTTCAGAATAATGATTGTAGGAGATTCCAGGTCTCCAGAATCCCTGAAGTTGGAATCCCCACACTGTACTTACTGTGGCTGGAAAGTGGAGGAACCATCCAGATGGAAATCTTTGGTTAATCTGAAATGTAGACACATATTGTTTTAATTAACTACAGCAGCCCACTTTAGAATCTTTCTTTTGGATACTGAAAGAAGTCAGTGGTTTTTAAAATCTGCTCAGGGGTTCGGCACTGTGGTGCAAAGGGTTAAAGCCCTGGCCGGTAGTGCTAGTATCCCATATGGGTGCAGATTCAAGTCCTGGCTGTTCCACTTCCAATCCAGCTCCTTGCTAATGCACCTGGGAAATCAACAGAGGATGTCCCAAGTCCCATCCACATGGGAGACCCAGAAGAAACTTCTGGCTTTGGATTGGCTCAGCTCTGGCTGTTGTGGACATCTGGGGAGTGAACCAGCAGGTGGAAGACCTCTTTCTCCCCCTCTAACTCCATCTTTCAAATAAAATAAAAAATAAATCTTTAAAACAATCTGCTCAGGGAAATCACTATGACAAGCTTAAGACTTTCTGGTGTCACCTGTTCTCTTTTCACTCCACTTCCCTCACTTCCTGTCTCCTTTCTTCTTTTCTGTTTTTTTTTTTCTTCCTCTGTATGCCATTTCCATCATACTGAGATGGTCTTTAGGAGGGAGAGGGGACTCGAACATAGGTCCTTTCTTTAGGAAGTTTACAGTGCTGTCAGCATGTTGTGGCTTGTGGAATCTGTAGAGAAGTAAGTGCAACTGTACATAATCTTGACGATAGGAACAGTAGCTGTATCTGTGCATCGAATGTTTGTAACCCCCATGCTAGTCAGGAATTCTGATGGGCAGTAGTGTGTCTTGCACTTGGATTTTGGATACAGATCTGTGGATCATCTGGAACACTGATGCAATTTGGGTTTTGCCACTTCCTAGCTGGTGTGACCATGAGCAAGTCACTCAATAACAGTAGTGAACTCATGAGAAATTATGAAGCACACAGGGCATAGGCAGTTCTCAACATGCACTAATGTGATTTATCTACAACAAGATGAGAAGAACTTCCTAAAACACAAGGTGACTCTAAGGAGTAGGTATTATTGTACGTCTGTTTTGGAAATTAATGGCATCTGAGAATCTGATTTTCACCAGTGGCTACCCAGTCCTGCTAATCCTGCTAGTCCTTACATGTGCTAGATCTATCTGTGGGGGCTTATATGAGAGTGGTTCATTTGATATTGGCCCTGTAGGTCAGTGCCATCCTCTCAATACTTTCAGGAAAGTGGAAAATGCCATCTCTTTTATGGGGATATATTTCCTTTTTCTTAGGGGCTTAAGTTACAGCACTTCTCCAGAAATCAAGGATATTTGTACTCACACACTTGCTTTTGAGGGTTTTTCATAAAGTTTATTGAAATGCACATTAAACTATGCATGGCTTAAACATATTTTGCACCAAAATAAACCTCTATTTTAATTTCTTTTTTCTACAAGGAATCTTTATAAAAACAAAAATTAAATATTTTTGCAATTGTAAATATATTTATGTTATAAGCCTTTAAAGAAAATAAATACAGCATTATTCTCCATAAGAATCCTCAATATCTACATAATACATAATAGGCCCCAGGGGATCCACGCACTATTCAAGGTCTTAGAGTTATAGAAATGTGGGCAGATTAATGGAACTCCAGTTTGCCAATTTTTGCTTGCTTTTAGAAAACTTTCATGGGATGATTCTTATGTGCAATGCCAAATGCTTCATTTTGTCTCTTTCAAAACATATACTATTGATGTGAAATAGTTATTATTATTCCGATTTTATAGATTAGGAAACTGAGTTATAGAAACATTGATTTCATCAAAGTATTGGCTGGTAAAGCCTTTTCTCAAACCAAGATTCGTTGGTTTATTGTAAAGACTATTCCAAAGACTAATGCTGTTCACTACTGCAACCATACTTTTTCCTGATGCTAATTAGTCCTTCCCAGAAAATGCTATGAAGGAAAGAGTTTAGGGAAATTTTTTTGCAATTCAAGTGAAATATCATGTGGTTTAAGATGGTGGTGATAGAAGCTAGTGTGTGGTAAATGAGCAGAATGGCAGAGTGACTTAGCAGAGTGGATATCAGAAGTTTCTTTGAAAAAACAACTGAGTTTGAAAAAAACAGACTGCAGCCTTCAGAGCCACCTTCACAATGAGCCAGCATCAGCCAAGTAGTGCTCCCATGACAAGATGCAGAAATGAGTACTGAGTAAACTTACCTCAAGCAAAAATTCCCCTTGAAAACAATGGATCTGTGGGTCCCTGTGGATGGTGTCTTTTTACAGAATGGGAAAAATACCTTTAAAGTGTAGGATTATGCACATTGCATTGAACTACATGCACAGCAGCCAGAGAGTTAGGCAAATGGTTAAAGAAATACAAATTGATTCTACCTTTGCAAGGTCAAAATAAGAATCACAAGAATTTCCTAGAAATTACCCTAAAGGGTACCAGCCTTTGGAAACAATCTTATCAAATATTTAGACAAAGCCTGCAAACTGAGGGGTCTCCAGCACCCCACTGAGCAAACTGTGCCTCACTGAGTTGACTTTGTAGGATGACCGTCATGTCACCATTTTCTCTTTCTCAGTTTTAAAAACCCTCTGCTCTTAATCAAAATCCTACAAGTTTTTGAGACAGTATTTGTTATGCAGTGGCAATTGAGGGCATGGATAAACTGGTCAGTAGAACAACTCACTCAAAACCCCCAAACTTTTATTCCCAGCCAAGAAACACAGATGACCAGAATGCTCATCTGGAACCTAGGAATCACTGTTCTTACATGCTATTTTCCAAGGCAGTTGCCCTCCTGGTATCAGCACCTTCACAACTACCTCCAAAACATTCTATACCTCAATAACCTGTCAAGTAACATGCAGCCACATCCCCTAGAGCCAACGGATATTTCTCTGTTTTCTAAGCTACACTTTCCCTCTTCTAAATATTAAAAAGCTACCCCTTTTCTTTGCATCATAAAGAGTATTGGCTTTCATGAAAACAAAATATGCACTTGTAGCTTTTTTGAAAAATCACCAGTAGCAGCTTTTCAGTCTAAGAAGTTCACACACACTAACACTAATGGTTGGTTTAATCTCCAAGTGGGAAATTGATCCTCATATAGTGCCCCACCTGCACTGCGGAAGTAGTAGGTACTGAGAAATTCTGTGCTTAAAATGAAGCCTACCTTAATGCTAGTGATTTTGTTATCTTTGTGCTTCAGATGGAAAAAGACAACCTCAGGGAATCACATTGTTCTGACTCTTCAATTCTGCCTTACCGTGGCTTGTCCAACTGTCTTAGTCACTCAGCTATAATCCCAATATAGGAATTAGCGAAGGGAATATTGTTGGGTTTGCACATGGAAGCTAAATGGCAAATGCAATGAAGTTCCTGTGGGAGTCATTAAAATGTCACCGAGTTACCCCCTCCCCCACCCTGTCTCCTGTCCGTCCCATTTCACACATCCGTGCAGAGGCCCCAGTGTACTTTCAGGACATATCCTTTCCTCTAGAGGAAGCACACGAGAGACTGCATTTTCCTCTTTGACTCAGGAAGAAAGTGTTATGTTAAATCACTCAAAGGGCTATGCAGTCTTTCTCTTGACCAAAGTCATTTTGCCTGCAGTCAACAGGAAAATGAAACTTAAATAAATAAAAAGATAACAATGAAAAAATGATTGCTTGGTGGCTTCTCTCAGGGCAGGTCTCAGAGACTGGACTGTGTAGATACATATATGTAACTTCTGTTTGAATCAACATTATTGCCCCTATGCAATTATTTAATCTTACATCTCTGAGATCTACAATTCACCTATAATCTGAAGAGGTAGAGAGGTGATAGTTCTTGAAGCTCATTAATCTCATTACTTTATAATTGTTTTATTTTATTTTTTAATGAGATGTTTACCATTAACATGTTTGATACAGGGAACATATGTACCAAAGAGTAATTTGAAAGAAATATGTTGACTCTTCTATGGTTCTTAGCAACAGAGCCCTGGCAGCTCTGCCAAGAGTTGGATCACTGGAAATGGACCTGCCCTGGAGTCGAAGGATGCCCAGGTCAGAGCCACAGATCTTACTGGCTCTAAGCTGAAAAGCCCTTCACTCAGCCCAGCTTCCAAAGTGACCACTGCAGCTGAGGGGACGGCCAAGTAGGGTCAGCAACATTGCAGGCAGAACTGTAAATTTCTTGTTAGAGATGCCCCCTGCCTTTACCTGGCCAGCTCTCCTCCCAGGCCAGCTAAGTAATGAAAGTCAACAGAGTGCCTTCCCAAGGAGGTTCACACCTCCCTTAGGATGTACCCCATGTGAAGAGATAGATAGGTCTGGGCCTCTTAACTTACAAGGCCTAAAGCCCACCAGATTATTATCAAGCCCCTTCTGTCAGGTTCTATTTGCCTCTCAATCAGAAAACTTAATTGTAGCTTAGACAGCAACTTTCTTAGCTCCTCTAATATTGACTCTGTCCTTTGTTCTAGACCCTGTCTAGCGCACTTGGACCTCATTCCTTTGTAATCATAATCTCTACTCTACCACCAATGGCTCTACTCCCAACCTGTGTGTACTGATGGTCCTCTTCCCCACTTAATGCTGTATAATTGTTCAGACCTGGTAAATGCCACTCTTAGGATCATTGGTTACTATCCTCACTCTGTCTTTTATGACCTTGTCTAAATATGATCAGAGTTGGCAAACTTGGAAGGCTTCCATAGCCTTGGCAACTCATGACGACAGCCTAGGGTGGTTACTGGCGCCATAAACTAGAGTGTCAATTTGTTGGGTCAACAACAGGAGTCACTGTGCACTTGCTCCTCATGTGGGATCTCTGTCCTTAATGTGCTGTACATTTTGATTTAATGCTATAACTAGTACTCAAACAGTATGTTTCACTTTGTGTTTCTATGTAGGTGCAAACTGTTGCAATCTTTATACTAAATTGATCTTCTGTATATAAAGAGAATTGAAAATGAATCTTGATGTGAATGGAAGGCGAGAGGGAGCGGGAGAGGGGAGGGTTGCGGGTGGGAGGGAAGTTGTGGGAGGGGGAAGCCATTGTAATCCATAAGCTGTACACTGGAAATTTATATTCATTAAATAAAAGTTAAAAAAATAAAAAAACATAAAAAATTAATCATTTCACAATATTTACATATATCAAGCATCACTTTGTATACCATAAATAGATGCAACTTATATTAGTCAATTATACCTCAAAAAGTGGGTAAAAACCGGATTTAAGTGGAAAAAATGCAGCTCAGGATATTATGTCATCCAGGTAAATGTGTGATGATATACCATGCTTTCTCATTTCTGAGTTAGTGCTTTTCTGAGTTAGTGTGTATTTAGACATGGTTTGAAGAAGTCATCAGGTACAGTGAAGTGGCAGGGGTCCTTGGGTTTGCTCCCTTGTGATTAAACTTCTGAGATACAATGATTCAGATGCCATAAGTCTTTGGTGACATCTGCTTTTGGCTAAGAGATAAAAAAATTTATTTGAGTAATCCATGAGACAGGAAGGAAAGGAAAGTACACATTTGCCTATTAAATAGTTTGTGGTGTTGACTTTTCACAAGCAATTTCATACAAAAAGCCGAAGAACTCTTGAGAGCATTGCTACTTGGGCAAAAGTAGCAGGACCTATGTATGCATAGTGACTTGACAAGTGTGATTGTCTATAAAATTTCCATGGTTGGAAAAATAAGTTAATAATTGTGAAGAGTTAGAATTTTAATCAGGTGACAAGATATGATAGGCATTTGTGCATAAGCACAATGAAAGTTTAGGGGGCCAGGTCAGATTCAAGGCATCAGTGAAGTTTGTCTTCAGCAGTGCCTTGGCGAGCTCTCTAGGCTCTCTTTCTGGTCCTGCTGGTCTGGTCTTCATTGTCTGATCTCTGATAGCTCCTTTCAGAGCCAGTGTTTGTCCTTGACCAATTATTTTCTTTTGGTATGAATCTCTCTTGTGCTACATCTGCCATCAGTTTCAGGGTGACTTTTTAAGCTTTATATATAACAAGCAAGCCTATGGTAATGTTTTAATGATGGAAATTTTAAGATGATAAGATGGTTGGAATTTTATGGGAATTGCAATATTTTCTACTTTACCAGTTTTTTCTCTAGTAATGAGGAGTAGGTGCCTTAAAGAGGAAGGGTATAAGAGGCCAATGGGGGATAGAGGTGTGATAGGCCAACCTGTACTGGTGATATGAATAGTGACATTTGCCTTTCATCGAGCATTTATTGTCTGTTAGGTGGTTTATATTTCACACGTGCTATCTCATTTTAACCTTTACAATGACTCCATGGATGAATATTCTAAGTACCTTTGTGTAAATGAACTGTGACCTCTGGAGAGATGAAATAACTTACTCATGATTACACAAATGGGGCATGGCACAAAAGAGAGGGAGGAGATGTACAGTTTGTCACATGCTCACTCAGACTTATTCCTAATGGTAGAGTTAGAAACGTGCCAGGGGATTCCAATACAATCCCACCAAGGCAGCATGTACTAATGCCATCTCACTAGTCAAAGTGATCAGTTTCAGTTCATAATTGATCATAATGATAGGATTAAGTGTCAAAGGGATCACATAAACAAGACTAGTGTCTGCTAATACTAACTGATAGAATTAAAAAGGAGAGAACGATCCAACATGGGAAGCAGGATACAGAGCAGACTCATAGAATGGCAGATGTCCTAAACAGCACTCTGGCCTCAGAATCAGCCCTTAAGACATTCAGATCTGGATAAAAAGCCCATGAGAGTTTCTCAGGCATGGAAATCTGAGACACTGTGGCAAAAAAAATAATTGACCTAAGTGAAAGATCTCTGTGAGTGAGATCCCAGTGAAAGGAATGGGCCATCAAAGAAGAAGGTACCTTTCTCTGAAGGGAGGAAAGAACTTCCACTTTGACTATGGCCTTGTCTAAATAAGATCGGAGTTGGTGAACTCAAGTGGCTTCCATAGCCTTGGCAGCTCATGACAAGAGCCTCAGATGATTACTGACGTCATAAGTAAGAGTGTCACTTGTTAAATCAACACAGGAGTCACTGTGCACTTATTCCCCATGTAGGATCTCTGTCCTTAATGTGTTGAACTATGTGAATTAACAGTAAAACTACTACTAAAACAGTACTCTATACTTTGCGTGTCTGTGTGGGTGCAAACTGTTGAAATCTTTACTTAGTAAATACTAAGTAGATCTTCTGTATATAAAGATAATTGATAATGAATTTTGAAGAATGGGTTGGGAGAGGGAGTGGGAGATGGGATGGTTGTGGGTGGGAGGGAGGCTATAGGGGGAAAAGCCACTATAATCCAAAGTTGTACTTTGGAAATTTATATTTATTAAATGAAAGTTAAAAAAAAGGGATTTGGATTGTATGACCCTGAAGTTAGTACTTTCAGCTACTGTGTTTTACTGCGTTTCCACACTGTGACTGTAGTCCAAGCTGCCTCTTTACAAAAACAGTTTGAAAACAGATGGAGGGACCGGCACCCTGGTGTGGTGGGTTAATTCTCCCCCTGCGGTGCTGGCATCCCATATTTGTGCTGGCTCTAGTCCCCGCTGCTCCTCTTCCAATCTGGTTCTCTGCTGTGGCCTGAGAAAGCAGTAGAAGATGGCCCAAGTCCTTGGGTCTTTGCACCCATATCAGGGACCTGGAGGAGGCTCCTGGCTTCAGATCGGCACAGCTCTGGTCATTGCAGCCATTTGAGGAGTCTCTCCCTCTCACTGTCTGTAACTCTACCTCTCAAATAAATAAATAAAAATATTTTTTCAAAAAAGAAAACTGATTAAAGTTTTTATCTTCTTTAATACTTTCTCTATTGCTCTCCTACCACCACCCCCAGAGGGAAAAATGTGAATTTTTAGTGGAGAATCCAAGCCAAAATTGACTCATGTAAGGCTGCAACTGGAAAATCAGTTCTTGGGAAGTAGGAATAAGTTGGCCCATCTTTGAGTGTCCCTAAGGTTCTGCTCTTGTATAAAATCACCATGAGAATGTAGATCTGGCATGTGCAGATCTGCATTAAGATCAATACCTTTAAACAAGTATAAGAAATTTGCTCAAGCTTCATTCCTGACAGGGATAAGGGAAGAAAAGCATTATTCACTTGTAAAGTTTTTGGTAGCTGAAGATCCTATAACAATTTAATCAAGAGAAAAATTTCTTAATTTGTGATAGGCCACATCTACTCATATTGTGTAAACAGAGGCATTGACTATGAACCTTTAGGAAAAGATAATACTTTAGTATAGACAGGCCCCACACTATAATATATCACATTTATGTGGCGATAGAACAATGGGTTGGGTTTATGAAGGTGTCTCTGTAATTAACTTGCTATAAGACTTTAGTACAGATCACTTTATCTCTCTAGGCTTTTATTTTCTTAGCTTGTAGAAAAGATTGGATCATCCTTTTAGGCTGCCATATAATTTTCTTTATTGACATGTTGTTATCTTGGTGTTTTAACAGAAATGCATTTTTTAAGTCTTTATTTAATAAATGCATCTCTCATAAGTACAACTTTAGGAATACAGTGGCCCTTTCCCCCATACCCACTCATCCACCCTGACTCCCACCTCACCTCCCCACTCTCCCCCATCTCATCTTCACTATGGTTCACCTTTAGTTTGATATACAGAGGACCAACTCCATGTTAAGCACAGATTTCAACAGTTTGCACTCCCCCACACACAACATATAGAGTACAGTTTGAGAACAAGAGTTGCAGTCAATTCTCATAGTACAACTCATAAAGGACGGAGGTCCTACATGGGGAGCAGGTGCACAGAGACTTCTGTTGTTCTTTTAACAATTACCACTCTTATTTATGATGTCAGCGATCAGCTGAGGCTCTTGCCATGGGCTGCCAAGGCTATGGAAGCCTTTTGTGACCATAGATTCCATCAGTATTTGAATACGGGCATAAGCAAAGTGGATGTTCTCTCTTCCCTTCAGGGAAAAGTACCTCCTTCTTTGATGGCCCTTTTTTTCCACTAAGGTCTCACAGAGATCCTCTGTGTAGGGTATTTTTTGCCACAGAGTCTTGGTTTTCCATGCCTGAAATGCTCTCACAGGCCTTTCAGCCAGACCAGGAAGCCTTAGGGATTGATTCTGAGGTCAGAGTGCTATTTACAGAGAATGTCATTCTAGGAGTCTGCTTTGTGGTCTGCTTCCCATATTGGACTTTTCCTCCTTTTTAATTCTATCTATTATTATTACTGGGCACTTGATGTTATTATATGATCACTTTTACACTTGAACCTATCTATATGTTGACTTTAACATTTAACATGATCAATGCTATACCAATGAAAATACCAAAGGCATTCTTCTCAGATCTAGAAAAAATGATGCTGAAATTCATGTGGAAGAACAGGAGACCTTGAATAGCTAAAACAATTTTATATAACATAAACAAAGCCGGAGGCATCACAATACCAGACTTCAAGACATACTACAAGTCAATTATAATCAAAACAGCCTGGTACTGGTACAAAAACAGATGTTTAGAAAAATGTAACAGAATAGAAACCCCAGAAATCAATCCAAACATTTACAACCAACTTAAATTTGACAAAGGAGCTAAAACCAATCCCTGCAGCAGGGACAGTCTCTTCAACAAATGGTGCTGGGAAAACTGGATGTCCACATGTAGGAGTGGGAAGCAAGACCCCTACCTTACACCTTACAGAAAAATCCACTCAACATGGATTAAAGATCTAAATCTACGCCACAACACCATCAAATTAATGGAGAACATTGGGGAAACTGCAAGACACTGGCACAAACAAAGAATTTCTGGAAAAGACTCCAGAGGTACAGGTAGTCAAAGCCAAAATGAACAAATGGGGTTACTTCAAATTGAAAAGCTTCTGTACAGCAAAAGAAATAGGAAAGTGAAGACACAACTGACAGAATGGGAGAAATTATTTACAAACTATGCAACTGATAAAGGATTAATAACCAGAATCTACAAAGAGATCAGGAAACTCCACAATAACAAAACAAACAACCCAGTTAAGAGATGGGCCAAGAACTTAAACAGACATTTTTCAAAAGAGGAAATCCAAATGGCCAACAGACACATGAAAAAATGTTCAGGATCTCTAGCCGTCAGAGAAATGCAAATCAAAACCACAATGATATTTTACCTCACCCCAGTTACAGTGGCCCTCATACAGAAATCAACAAACAACAAATGCTGGAGAGGATGTGGGGAAAAGAGCACCCTAACCTACTGTTGGTGAGAATGTAAATTGGGAAAGCCACTATGGAAGACGATATGGAGATACCTCAAAAATCTGAATATAGACCTACCATACAACCCAGCCATCCAACCCCTGGAAATTTACCCAAGGGAAATAAAATCAGTAAACAAAAGAGCTGTCTGCACCTTCATGTTTATTGCAGCTCAATTCACAATAGCTAAGACATAGAATCAACTTAAATATCTATCAGCTGAAGAGTGGATAAAGAAATTGTGAGATATGTACACTATGGAATACTACACAGCAGTAAAAAAAATGAAATCTGGTCTTTTGCAACAAAATGGATCAATCTGGAAAACTTCATACTTAGTGAAATAACCCAGTCCCAAAGAGACAAATACCATGTTCTCCCTGATCTGTGAGAATTAATAGCACTCCTAAAATGAAAGTTACAGAAGTGAAATTGACACTTTTAGAATCAATGACTTGAAATCTGTCCTGACTGTGGAGGGACAGTTTATTATTGTTACTTTTTATTTTGTATTTCCTTTTTTTTCCCCTTTGTTTTCTTTCTTTCTTTTTATTTTCTCATCTTCATACTATGTGTTGAATTCTTTAGGTAACATCGAGTTAATCATATGTATATTGAGCCAACTGGAAAAAGATCCCAGTAAAAAATAAGAGGAGGAATAAGAGAGGGAGGAAGTAGTCTATAACTGTAAAGCTGTATAGTTTTACATACAATCCTACAGACTTACTTCTAAGGTCACAGCCTAAAGACTTGTCATGGAACTCCAGACCCATTAAAATCAGAGGTATAAATGCCACCTTAACTGTTAAGATGATCATATTAAATGTTAAAGCCAACATACTGATAGGAAATGTATCATTCAACTCAATTCTGTAACACTGGTTATGTTATGTTGAAGAGAGGCTTGAGTTATTAGTTACCTAATAACTTAATAGGAAAATAAATGGTTATGTAGTAAGTGTAGTTAGCTTATTGACAATGTATTTGAGTATATAAATATTAATCTATGGAAAAATAATTAAAACCATTCTTATTGAGGAAGAGTTTGGGATCATTTTTTTTTTTATTCCCTTTCAGCAGGAAAAAGTCTTCTTTTCAGTCTTCTCATGGCTGACTTCATCTCGTGGTTCCTCAGGGTATAGATCAGGGGATTCAGCAGAGGGGAGATGACAGTGAAGGTGACAGAGATGGCCTTATCAGTGGGGAGGGCAGTGAAGGGCCGGGCATAGACATAGATGCAGGGCACAAAGTGCAGGGTCACCACAGTGATGTGGGAGGTGCAGGTGGAGATGGCTTTCCTCCTGCCATCTCCTGCTTGAGACCTCAGAATCATTAGGATTACTGTGTAGGACACAAGCAAGAAGATAAACCAAAGGGTGGTGACCAGGCCATTGTTCGAAATCATCAAAAGCTCAAGGGTGAAGGTGTCAGTGCAGGCAAGTTTGAGGACCTGGGGGACATCGCAGTAGAAAGTGTCAAGGACATTGGGTCCACAGAAGGGGAGTGGGAGCAACAGGGAGATCTGCACAATGGAATGGACAAAGCCTGCCACCCAAGAGGCTGCGATGAGGGCAGTGCATCGTCTGATGCTCATGATGGTCACATAGTGCAGGGGCTTGGAGATGGCCATGTAACGGTCAAACGCCATCACAGAGAGAGAGAAAATGTCTGCCCCGCCCAGGAGGTGGAATAGAAACACCTGCACCATGCAGTTTGTATAGGAGATGGTCTTTTTCTTTGACATAAGGTCCACCAAGACTTTAGGAGCAGTAATGGAGGAGAAGCAGATGTCAAGGACAGCTAGATTTCGGAGCAGGAAGTACATGGGGGTGTGAAGGCGAGATTCACAGGTCACGGTGACCATAATGAGAAGGTTTCCCAGCACAGTTGTCAAATATACCAAACATAAAAAAAGAAATAAGACCAAGCTCAGGTCTTGGGACTGAGTAAGTCCCAGAAATATAAATTCGTTTATTCTTGTGCCATTTCCCAACTCCATTGGCTCATTCTCCTTCTTCCTTGTATACCTTGGAAAAAATTATTAGTATTATTTCATAAAGTGTTTACTCTCCTTTACTAAGATTCATGTTTGTAGAATCACGTGTTAGGTCTGAGAACTCAAGAGGTGTTATGAACATATGAGTTATAATTCTGAGGTTATTGCTAATGCGTTCAAGATGATATCTTATCACACAAGTATTTAATTATTCTTTCTTCTGGAAATATTTAAGAACATGCATAAAAATAATGTTCTAGATATATGAGGAGGTCTTTAAAAACTTATGGAAAATGAATGTTATGAAAAACTATGCAGATTTCATAAAGTTTTACACCAAAGTAAACTTACCTTTTAATTCAATTTTCCTTGGCCTTTAAAAATGTATTTATTTTCAAAAATTTTATTTGAAAGAATGGGGTAGAGAGAGAGAGAAAGAGAGAATGAAACCACTTGCATCTGCTGGTTCACTCCCCAAATGCCTGCAACAGCAAGGGCTGGGCCAGGTCAAAGCTGGGAGCTTGGAACTCCATCCTGATCTCTCATGTGGATGGCAGGAGCCCAAGAACTTGAGCCTTCACCTGCTGCCTCCGAAGGTGCACGTTAGCAGGAACCTGGAATTGGGAGCAGAGGTGGGAATCAAACCCAAGGTGTACCAATATTGGATGCAGGTATCCCACATGGCATTGTAACCACTGCACTAAATGCCCACCGCTCCATGAAGTTTTTGAAGCCCCTTCAAATAATTTCTAAGATTTTAAGGTAAACAGAGATGAGTGCTCAATTTTCAGAAAGAGACTTTTGTGGTATGAGATGTAAAAACAGTTTCTGTGTGGATAACATAGTGTCTGCTTGGTGTGACTAGAACTCTTTATGTCCTACAGGTTGCATTTTTTCCTTTCCAGACAGGAAACTCCATTTAAGCGGTTCCAAGAATTCCTGTTTGCTAAATCGTCCCTTTGGATGGAATTCTGTAGAAACACTATCCCCTTTTATAAGTAAGAAATTTGATTCCACAAAAATTAGAAAGCTTTAAAGCCATACGATTCATATCTATTATGGCTCTAGCCTTCTTTAAAGAACTTCTTTGTTTCTTCCTTTACATTAAAACCTAAACCCCTGATGATGAAGAACTCCTCAGCTATGGAAATATAAGGATGACTTGAGCTTCTCTTCTGCCATTGTTCCAGTTTTTTTTTCCTTAGAAATTAATTTATGTAGTGCTATCATCAACATATGAAAGTCTGCACACTTTGCTAAGTTTTGACGTAAGAGCATATTCATGACACTGTCACCATTGTTAAGATTGTGCACATGGTTAACACCAAAAGTGACCGTATGACTTTTGTAATCTAGCCCCCTACCCCTCCTTCTTCAGGCAACTGCTAATGTGTTTTATGTCATTACACTTTAGATTGTATTTCCTAGAATTTTCTACAAATGGACTCTCACTATTATCTACTCTCTTTTTGTGCAGCTTCTTTTAGTATATTACTATTTTGTTCCTTTTTATTATATCCGCCAGTCAGTTTGTTCATTCATTCACTTGTTGATGAACATTTGGGGTTTTTCCAGTATTTAACTACTACACATCAAGCTGCTACAAATATTTGTGTGCATGTCTTCGCATGGACATGTGTTTATATTGTCTTGAGTAGAAGGCTAAGTGTGGACTAACTATAACCTTAAAAAAATCACTCATAAGAAAACAAGTGACCCACTTAAAAATACAGATAAGTGATTCTAACATATTTTTCAACAAAAAGATATAGGGATTGAAAGCAGACACATGGGAAAGATGGGAATGTCATCTATCACAGAGGAAACCTAAGTGAAACCACAGGGTAAATTATATCATCGTGTAAATTAAAAACAGCACACAGTGTGATGATTGACTTATGCTCTTCAACTTGACAAAGTTTTCTCTGCTTACAACAGCAGTATACACTTATTAGAATGATTAAAATAAAAAAGATGATATATCAAGAGTGGGCAAAGTGTTAGAAAAACTGGAGTGCAGGTACATTGAAAACCGTTTGGCAGCTTCTTTCAGAGTTAAGCATATTCTTACCGTATAATTGTGTTGCTTTTGAATTCCCTTCTGTTTTTCACGAATACTTGAAGTGGACCTCAATTTCTTTCTTTCCAGTTTATCTGTCTTTTCCCCATAATAAGAAACAAAAGGCGAGTGAAAGTCTCAGTCTTTTCGTGTTTAGGGTGAGTTTTCCAGTACACATGAAGGTATTTCTTTACACCCGAGAACCTTCCCTTCTTTTCTTTCATCTGTTTGCATTTTTGTCCAATGGTCATGGAAAACTAAAAAGTTTCTCCATGGGGTGATTTGGGCAAGTGTACGACCACACTGAATCTCTACTTCTGCATTTGTGGAATGGGGATAATAATAATACCCAACTCATAAGGAAGTTACAAAGTTAAGGTGAATTAACAGGTGTACAGGTCTCTGTATACAGGCTAGTTACTGGTTATGATTAGAATTAAGGTGAGTAACCTTAACAGTAGAGGGTCATCAGTAAATAGAATATATTGAATCGAATGGAAGCTGAGCTATCAGTCCTGTATAGCTTCAAGAGAGAGAAAATGATCACCAGAAAACACCAACTCAGTAGAGACATTGAGAACAAACTTAGTTATAAAGTCCTCCACAGAGAAACATCCCTCTACCCACCCCATGTAAACAGCACACCTGGTCTACACGAAAGGGTAGAAGGCAGGCAAAGCCTTAGTCCCCGGGGCCAAGCCTGTGTGTTAGAAAGGAATCGGTCTCATGTTTGCAAACTCACTGACAACTTCCTCCAGCTTCTGGTTCATCTTTATGCTATTTTTTGATCTATCTAATTATTTAGAAAATAGTGATGGAGCTTTGGCAGAGTTTTAGGTTATCTGAGAGAAAGGAATAAAATTCAAACATATGGGAAAAAAATTGAAATCTGAGTGTCACATGGGAGTGATGGAGACCATCTAACGACAGATGAAGAGCTGTGAGTGACAAAAGGACGATGGAGGACGTGACATGTATAGTTGGAGCACATGGAAATGGGAATAAATGGTGCTCTGGATTTAGAGAATCATCTGAGTATATGAAAATTGCTCAAGAATATGGGAAGTTTGGCTGGAAAGAAAGGGTGTGAACATGAAAGCATGGAAAGACAGGAAAGAAAATCATTGCTGTAAGATTTCATTTCTTTTTTGGTAAATCTAAACAAGGATATGTAAGAATTCATTATACTAGTTTTTTAAAATATTTCCGAGGGTTTAAAATATCACATTTTCTCCCTATATTTAAATTTAGGATAAGGGGGCAGGAATTTGGTGCCTGTTAGGACACCTGCGTCCCATATCAGAATGCCTGGGTTTGAGTTCCAGCTTCACTCCCAGCCCCAGCTTCCTGCTGATGAGCACACTTAGGTTATGCTCAAGTACTTGAATCCCTGCCATCCACGTTGGGAGATACGGATTGAGTTCCTGGCTTCTGGCATTTGGGGGAATAAAATGTGTTTGGGAGCTCTCTCTCTCTCTTTTTTTTATGTCTTCCTCTCTCTGTCTCTCAGATAAAATATAAGCTAAATTTAGAGCGAGAATTACATCTGTTGATTTTAGTCTGAAAAATTTAGGAAGGAAATCTGAAACCACTTTTCTGTGTATAATTTAAGAGATCTCCTGAAACGAAAGTTGCCTTTTCTTCAGTTCCAAGCTGGCCTCATCTTTATGTTTGACATCTCACAATCTCCTCTTTGCTGATGTTTCTAATCTGTGCTGTTACTAAATGTTCTACCTGGAATTCAGCATCTTGTGTACATCTTATATTATTTGTAGTGAAAATGCATTTATGAATCTTATTGATTTCTACGGGCTTTCAATTTTATTTTCGTTTTTGTGTTATAGACACCCAGACGTCATAGCACAAATGCTCACATGGAGTTACGTCTCTTACCTAAAGTCTCCAGCCTTCTTTCAAGAACTTCAGCGTGTTAAATAAAATTCACACAAACCTTGGGAATCAGAAAATCCTATTGAACTCCCTCTTAAGACCATTGACTTCAGTGTCTTCTATCTTGATGTGGCAAAGGGCAGATGAAGGGTTACTGTGTGTTGACTCCTCCACACTGATTCACAGTGCCCCATCACATTTATCAATTCTTTAATCCCAGAATGAGTGTGAGAATATCAGAAGGGTTATAATTGGATGTGGCTGTGGAGAAATTCTTCTGATGGTGAGATAGTTTCATTGGGAATAATTAAGAAGTTACTGAGACATATACACTTTGAGGCTCCTCTCAACTCAGACAATTTCTCAGAATTCCTTTGTTTTTGACAACTTTTACAGTTTAAGGAGTCCTGGGAGGATATTTTATAGAATGTCCCTTACTTTTGGTTAGTCTGATGATTTTCTCACAATAGTCAGAGGTTGCAGGTTGTTAGGAGAAAGAATACAGTAGTAAAGTATCATTTTCATCACATCATATCAAAGGGTCCAGGCCTTTACTATATTTATCATTGATGATACAAACTTTGAACACATGACCAAGGTAGTCTTCATTATGTTTCTCCAAGTTTTTCTCCCTCCAGTTCCATATTGTACCCTTTAGGAGTAGACTATTATTCACAACTAAATCTTAAGAATTTGGAGTTATGCTTCATGTGTTTGAGGGGGAAAACTCTGTTATTTGAAATTCCTTTGTATGTGAGACTTATATATTATCCTCCATTTAATTATTTATTCAATCATTTATATGAACATGGACTCATGAATATTTAATTTATACTTTGGTGATAATCGAACACTACCTTATATATTTTGTGATGTGAATTGTTCCAGCTCTGGCCATAGGAACTCCTTTTTTTTAAAGTTATTAGTTTAATTGAGAAAATGTAACATCTCTATGAGTTAAGTCCATGTTGACAGTCTGAAGAGTCAGCCACGTAATTAATGAAACATAATTGTTACATTGCAGAGTGGCTGTTAGCACAGACTAACCCTCATCATTGCAGTCACTACTAGTTATGGAGCTCCTACCACCTGTCAGGAGTTTAATACTCACAGATTCTTTTGTTCCCCAAAGAAACCTTTTAGTTAAGGAATACAAATTTTATAAGTACAACTTGAGGGATATAGTGATTCTTCCCACCATACCTCCCCTCCTACCCACACTCCCTCCCCTCCACCTCCTCCCTTTCCAACTCCCAGTCCCATTCTCCATTAAGATCCATTTTCAATCAACTTATACACAGAAGACCAACTCTATACTAAGCAAAGATTTCAACAATTTGCACACACACACACACACACAAAACATGTTTGAGAACACATTTTACAGTTAACTCTCATAATACAACTCATTGTGGACAGAGCTCCTGCATGGGGAGTTAGTGAGTGTACAGTGACTCCTGTTGTTAATTTAACTATTAACACTCTTACGTAAGATGTCAGTGACCACCTGAGGCTCTTAACATGAGCTGCTTAGGCATTAGGAACTCTTTTGGTTGTATCCTGTGTCCCTTTGATAGACCCTCAGTGATTTAATTTTTTGAGTGTTTCTCTGCTTTTTGGCATTAGAAGATGCCACAGACTCATGTAGAATATTCCCTGTCCCAGCCCTGGTGTTGCCCATTTCTCCAAGGAAACTTGGTTATTTTTTATTTAAAATGTTTGTTTATTTTCACCTACTGGAAAGTCACAGTAACAGGGGTTTGGGCTGGGGGAGACATACAAACACACACACACACACACAGTGAGAGTGAGAGCGATAGAGAGAAAATCTTCCGTCAGCTGGTTCACTTCACAAATGCCTGCAGTAACCAGGGCTGTGGCAAGCTGAAGCCATCAGCCTGAAATTTCATCCAAGTTTCCCATGTGTGATGCGGGGACCCAAACACTTGGGTCATTATCTGATGCATCCCAGTATGCGTTAGCAGGAAGGTGGACTGGAAGCAAAGTAGTCAGGACTTGAACCAGCCCTCCAGTTAGGGATTCTGCACATCAAGTGATGTCTTAACCTGCTGGTGACAACTCTCACCTTGAATTGGCTGTTTCATTAAACATACCCTCTGAAGATTTTAAGAGAAGTGATGGGCAGTGTTAATTCATTGAGTGTTATAACTCAATGTATTTTAGTAGTGTTTACTGTATTCCACTTGTGCCAGGTGAAGGAGATGCAACAATAAACAAAGCATAATTCTAACCCAGAAAGATAGGAAGAAACAGAACAGGCTATTCCAAGGAGGTTCCTGAGAGTTGTGCTAGAGGCTTTAAGTGCTGCTGAGGGAATGCGTTGGACAGGTGGTCAATGAGTCTGTGGCTCAGAGGGTCAGGTATGGTCTTTGCTCAAGGTCACAGAAGTCTATATTTTAACTCAAGCTGTGTTAGTTCTCAGGTACTTTCTGTTAACCATTGAAGTGCGGAACTTACATGAAAATATCTTCAGGTGATAATTACTTGATTTGCTCCGATTATAGAATTGGAAAAAGAACTTGATACGGATGTGTTTATTTAATTAGGATGTGAGTACTTAGTGAAAGACCTTATGGAATCCCAGTGCTCAAGCTGTACCATTTTTCCAACATGTGTCTCTGCTATCTTCCTGGTAACAGTGCAGGAATGGGCTGGGAATGTCTGAGTGTGTTTTGGTTCTGTTTCCTTTTTCCTTATTTCTTCCAAGGCTTTATTGCAAAAACGATATAACCTCTTCTGCTGACAGTTTTATTTTTCTACCTTTGTGACAGGAAATCCAGCTTTTTACTTATATGACTGATCAGAATCTTTGATAGTCATTTGCATTTTAGTAGAAACAGAAAAGTTAATTAGCAAATAGAGTTTATTTAATGTGTATACATTTCTAAAGGTGGTGATGGGAAGGAATGGCCAGTCTATTCACTGTCAGAAGGCCCGAGTCTTTTTCTGAGCCTCCTCATGGCTGACTTCATCTCGTGGTTCCTCAGGGTGTAGATCAGGGGATTCAGCAGAGGGGAGATGACAGTGAAGGTGACAGAGATGGCCTTATCAGTGGGGAGGGCAGTGAAGGGCCGGGCATAGACATAGATGCAGGGCACAAAGTGCAGGGTCACCACAGTGATGTGGGAGGTGCAGGTGGAGATGGCTTTCCTCCTGCCCTCCCCAGTCTGAGACCTTAGTATTAAGAGTATGACCAAATAGGACACCAGGAGTAAGAAAAACCACAGTGTGGTGAGCAGTCCGTTATTGGAAATCATTAGCAGTTCAAGTACTACTATGTCTGTACAGGCAAGTTTAAGGACCTGGGGGACGTCGCAGTAGAAAGTGTCAAGGACATTGGGTCCACAGAAGGGGAGTGGGAGCAACAGGGAGATCTGCACAATGGAGTGGACAAAGCCCCCTACCCAGGAAGCAACTATTAATCCAACACACCGGCCCCTACTCATGATGGTCACGTAGTGCAGGGGCTTTGAGATGGCCACATATCTATCTAAAGCCATCACTGACAATGAAAATACATCCACCCCTCCAATCAAGTGGAAGAAGAACATCTGAGTGAAGCAGCCATTGAAGGAGATGGTCTTTCTCTTGGACAGAAGATCCACCAGAACCTTGGGAGCTGTGATAGAGGAAAAGCAGATGTCGGCAACAGATAAGTTCCGGAGCAGGAAGTACATGGGGGTGTGGAGGCGTGACTCACAGGTGACAGTGACCATGATGAGGAGGTTCCCCAGCAGGGTTGTCATGTACACCAACAGGAGGAAAAGAAATAAGACCACGCTCACGTGTTGATTCTGGCTTAGGCCCAGGAAAACAAATTCTTCTACTGGGGTTGAATTGGTTACCTCCATGATTCATTCTTTTTCCTCTTTCGTTTCAGGATATGTCATGTGAAAGCAGTCGTGAGTTATTTTGTTGTCGCCCTAGCACCTAGAATGCAATTCAGAAGTTTTCTCACATAGCAATAATGTTTGCAGTTTGTTGAGTTGTCCTCATTTTTAAGATTTCAATCAGTTTGGTGTTCAAGTAAGATTATCACACACAAAATAATTCAGCTGTTCTTTTCCTATAGAACTATTTTGAGAAATAAAATATGGTAAGTAGTGATAAAAAGATACCATTACCAAGGTTCAGTGTGGTGCTTTGGTTCTGAAACTTCCAATATAATAAACATTTTTTCCCGTTTTTTTTTTTTTTCTGCTCTAAGTAAATCTTTTCATTTCCTCTTGTCACTTAAGCTGATTTGAGAGTCAAAATGTTCCAGATTCCCTAAAAGGAAGAAAAAAGTATCATTTATAGGTTCTTAGTTTGTTTCAACACTTGTTTTCTGCACTGTGCCAGAATACATTTTGACAAGAACCTATAGAGATTTTAGAAATCTTAAAGGTGATGTTTTTCCCCAAAAGAAATAACTTCCCTGCTGAGAGAGGCCGTGAGCTCTGTACTTGGAGACTGGAGCACTGGTTTCATCTCCTTCATACCTGCTACAAGTGAGCTGACTTATGGGGACTCAGGCTCCTCAACTCTGAACTGCATGGCGTGGACGCTGGGTACCTGAGGTCAGTGTGAGACAGCGGGGAGGGGGAGGAATCTGAGCTAATGGGGAGATTCACTTGAGAGGCTGCGGAACTGGGTAGAGACCTCCGCATCTGAATCCAGGTGCCTAATTTCAGGCTCTGCAAAAGGCAGGAAGTAACTGATGATGTGCTTGATTTGTTCTGCTCTATTCCTCCTCCCTTCTCCATCAGATAGCTGGGAAGGGCTGAGTGTGAAGTCAGGATGCCCCATGAAGCCTTCAGATCTAGACTTTACGTGGCTTGTGAATGGTTCTCTTATGTATTCTGATGAAGAAAGGTTTTCTTCTTTCCTACAGATGAAGAAATGATGTTCAGAAAGACAAAGTCATTTCCCCAAACTCACAGCAGCAATAAGTGGTAGGCCTGGACTTCAGATATGGTTCTGATGAGCTCCAAAGTTCCACCTGCTACAACATACTAACACTTAAGCACTCAATTGTTGAGAATTATTTTTTCACCTTAATTTTAGGGTAAAGGTGGCATAAAAACAATCCCTGATGAGTTTTGTAGAAAAAAATCACAGTCTTCAGATAAATTTGGAGCATGCATATGTTCAACCCAACACACCTGTAGTGTACCAGCCTCAGTAAGATTTTGCACTTAACACTTTGCCAAGTGGGTAGATAATCTCTCTCTCTGTCACATGTGCGCGCACACACACACACACCACCCATCCACCCACCCACCCACCTGATCTATTAGGAGGATAGAATGAACTGGTTTAAGTAAACTCAAACTACTTTACCCTTTCTCCTCTCACAGGATGTATCCTGCAAGGCATCCGAAGCACAAACATCAAATTGTTCAATTACCCTGTTTAATTAGACTCTTTTAAAACCTGAGAAACCAGGCTATAGCTGTGATGCTCACATCGGTGTTCATTTTCTTGGAATGCTCTCCTTATTATTGTCCACCTTCACAACTTCATTCATCCGCAAAAACTCTGATAAAGCTTTATCAAGCTCTTTACTTTTCTGTTTTTTGCCATTCTCTCCTTGCATATAGCTGGCATGTTCTCACTCTTTATGGTTCTGTTTCTTAAAAGCCTATATAGGTTAGTGCTGTGGTGCAGCGGGTTAACACCCTGGCCTGAAGCACTGGCATCCCATATGAGCACCAGTTCTAGTCCTGGCTGCTCCTCTTCCAGCAGATTGGAAAACCTCTCTCTCTGTCTCTACCTCTCTCTTTAACTCTGTCTTTCAAATAAATAAAATTAATCTTAAAAAAAGCCTATGTATTATTTCAAATGTCAGACATCACTATATTTATGTAATATAATACTCATTATTGCATTATAATATTCATAGCCAATGAACATGTATTACAATCTTAAAATGAGTGGATGATTTGTGTGAGTTAAGGCACAAAATGAATGATAAAAAGTGAGACATCATGGCCAGCGCCGCGGCTCACTTGGCTAATCCTCCGCCTGCAGCACCGGCACCCCAGGTTCTAGTCCTGGTTGGGGTGTGGTTCTGTCCTGGTTGCTCCTCTTCCAGTCCAGCTCTCTGCTTTGGCCCGGGAGTGCAGTGGAGGATGGCCCAAGTGCTTGGGCCCTGCACCCGCATGGGAGACCGAGAGGAGGCACCTGGCTCCTGGCTTTGGATTGGCGCAGTGCACCAGTAGCAGCCATTTAGAGGGTGGACCAATGGAAAAGGAAGACCTTTCTCTCTGTCTCTCTCTCTCACTGTCTAACTCTGCCTGTAAAAAAAAAGTGAGACATCAGAGGTAGATTTGGGTGGCATGGGGGATATAATGACATGATCATTTATGGAAATAACAAAAACTAATTGTTTAGTGTGTTCTTACTACCAGCCATTAGATAATACTAGTTTTAATGCTATTTTTCATGTGAAATTGGCAGGGTTTTCAAAGAGTTCATGGAAAATGCACATTATCATAATACTATTTTTCTGTGAACTTTTTGAAGAACCCTCATGTACTATGGATCTATGATAGGTACAATGAAGGATGAATAAAATGAGGGATAGAAGATAAGTGTTTTTACTTTTCCCCAAATTCAGTCTGTACAGATGAAAATTTTGTATTGCATGGACAGTTGGAAAAATCTGTCTGAAGGTGAGCATTTGACAGAAAGGGACTCTGGAAGCTCTTATTAGACTTATTTAAGTCTGAAGTTGTCTAACCATAAAGCAAGTCAAAGGTCACACAAATGCATGATGACTTTTCTCACACCCAAAGGACTACATTTTTATATCCCTCTTAACATATCATCTATCTTCCCAATATTTGACACCCACCTTTATTGTGTCTGTAGTGAGATGACCATCTTGGCTCTGAAGCATTTAGTATACCTTGCAAATATCAAAGTCAAATTTGTTAACCATAATGAATAACAGCATCTCAATTTCGCTATGCATAATCTTAACCTTAGGTAGTGGTTCAATGGCTGCACTTAGTTCCTTTGATCCTGCAGGTACAGGACAAAATAGCTGATGACATGCATTCTTGAAAACTTTGTTTCTGAAGATAAATCCTCCTTTAGAGGATTGAATATCTTAGTGTCTTTCCTCCATTTTCAGGTGAGAAAGGGCATACTCAAGGAGTCACCTCTTTAAGGTTCTTGCACTGTGTCCCTATCTTATGTCCAAATCCCTCAACCTTAGGCTTAATGAAAGAATTGCAAAGGGATTATTATTGGATGAGAAAGTAGAAGTCAAGTGGTTAATGCTTGTTCAATGGGTGATGCAGCTTCAATGGGAGTTATTAAAAATATTGGTAAGACATAAACATGTGTATGAACTCACACATATAGATATATGTTGGTTGGTGTCCAAATTCTTTAGAGACAGTAGGGATAATCTATCCCCTTATGTATGGTTCAATCAGAACTTCATAAAACTTGCCACATGCTATGCCCAGGAGACTTCAAGAGTCCAATTTTCACAGCTTGCAAGGCTCAGGGGACATCATATACACGAGTTTCAATCAGACTGCCAAAAACTAGAAGAAAACAGTCCTCAAGTCATTGTACCCAGTCCAGTTTCTAAATAAATACAGGATGGTTATAGCGCCATGGTGTTATCACTAGTGCCAACACAAATAGAAACTTAGATGACGTTTGGGGAGTATGCATTTTTCCTGTTTTCCAATACTCCATTTATATGCAGTCTCCCAATCGGGAGACAGCTAGGTTGGCATAAGAATCTGTATGTGAACAGGAAGCAGGAATGACATGCCTGTCAGACAGAGACTTTATGACTATGTAAGCTCTCTGGCATCTGTGATTTATGTCAAATACACAGAAATGTGTAAGATATGATTCACTCAACTTTTTTTTTCTCAAGAGCATGTTTTACATTATACTCCAGGCACTGAAAATTTAGCAAAAAATGAAATAAACCTAACTGCTATCCTTGTGTTATAGTTGGAGGATACACATAATAAAAAATAAGTAATAAAATTGTTTATAGTATGCAGGGGATGAACAGAACAAAAAATAATTGCCAGGTTGGTGAGATAGGGAACCTTTAGTAGGGGCTACATTCTACAAAAGCATTTAAGCTGAAATAGGAGGCAAGTATTGAGAAAATGATGTTAAGAGATAGTTTACATGGTCAGATTTTGGAGGATCCATAGGACATTTAAGAATTGGCTTTTATTTTGGGAGAAAATCAGAGATTTTAAGGTGGGAACTGATGTGATCTTTCTTGTAGCAGCATTTTTATAGCTATGTAAATAACAGACTGAAGAGGAGCTCTGCAAGCCTATATATAGCCTAACAAGACATGAAATGTTAATATATATTTTAAATATTTATTTATTTTCAAAACAGAGTCGTACACACACACTCATACACACAGATACACAAACACACACACACAGAGAGAGAGAGAGAGAGAGAGAGAGAGAGAGAGAAAGAGAGAGAATTTGTTCCTCTGGTTCACTCCCCAAATTACTGCAACAACCATGACTAGGCCAGGCAAATCTAAGAGCTGGGATCTCAGGCTGGATCTCTCATGTGAGTGACAGGGACACAACTACTTGAGCCATCACTTGCTGCCTCTCAGAGTCTGTATTATCATGAAGCTGAATTTGAGAACAGAGGTGGGATACGAACTCAGGTACTCAGATATGGGCTGCAGGCATCCCAGGTATCCTAAATAACATCCTATCCACTAGCCAAATGTCCACCCCACCACATTTAAAACAATCCATTCATCTATAGCTGGAAAATTTGGTTGATTTCACATACTGGCTACTTGACTAGTGTTGCAATATATATCAAGATATAGTTATTTCTTTGTTATAATGGTTTCATGTCTTTGGACATATACCTAGTTAGTGGGATTGTTGGATCATATGGAAATTCTATTTCTATTTTTTTTTTTTTTTGGACAGGCGGAGTGAACAGTGAGAGAGAGAGAGACAGAGAGAAAGGTCTTCCTTTTCCGTTGGTTCACCCCCCAATGGCTGCTGCGGCTGGCGCACTGCAGTCGGCGCACTGCATCGATCCGAAGCCAGGAGCCAGGTGCTTCTCCCGGTCTCACATGCGGGTGCAGGGCCCAAGCACTTGGGCCATCCTCCACTGCCTTCCCGGGCCACAGCAGAGAGCTGGACTGGAAGAGGAGCAACCGGGACAGAATCTGGCGCCCCGACTGGGACTAGAACCTGGGGTGCCAGTGCCACAGGTGGAGGATTAGCCTATTGAGCCGTGGCGCTGGCCTATTTCTATTTTTTTTTAAAGGAATCTCCATACTGCATAAGAGTTCCCCTTTTTGGGCAAACTGTTGAAATCGTTACCTAATATATACTAAACTGATCTTCTGTATATAAAGAGAATTGAAAATGAATCATGATGTGATTGGAAGGGGAGAGGGAGCGGGAAAGGGGAGGGTTGTGGGTGGGAGGGAAGTTTTGGGAGGGGGAAGCCATTGTAACCCATAAGCTGTACTTTGGAAATTTATATTCATTAAATAAAAGTTTAATAAAAAAAGAGTTCCCCTTTTTTCACATCCTAACAAGACAAAGATGTCCATATTATTCACTACTATTGTTCAATATAGAATTGGAAGACTTAGCAAGAGCATTTAGAGAAGAAAAAGAAATAAAGAGCATCCAAATTGGGAAAGCAGAAAGCAGAATATTCATATTTGAAGATGACATAATTTTATACATGGAAAAGAATTCCACCCAAAAGCTGTTAGAACTGATATGTGGATTCAATAAATTTGTAGGTTATAAAATCAGTGCACAAGAGATACATTTTTTTCAGATTTATTTATTTACTTGAAAGTCAGAGTTACTTAGAGAGAAGGAGAGGGAGAGAGAGAGAGAGAGAGAGAGAGAGAGAGAGAGAGAGAGAGAAAGTCTTCCATCCACTGGTTCACTCCCTAATTGGCTGCAATGGCCGGAGCTGTGCCAATCTGAAGTCAGGACCCAGGAGTTTCTTCCGGGTCTCCCATATGGGTGCAGGGGCCCAAGGACTTGAGCCATCTTCTACTGCTTTCCCAGGCTATAACAGAGAGCTGGATAGGAAGTGGAGCAACTAGGATTCAAACGAGCACCCATATGAGATGCTGGCACAGCAGGCGGCAGCTTTACCTGCTGTGCCACAGCACCAGCCCCCCCAAAATATAATTTTTAAAAGCTTGTGTGAGATAATCTTGTTTTTAGACTCCATATGACTGAGGTCATGTGATACTTGTCTTTCTGTGCTTAGCTTATGTATTTCACTGAGCACAATGTCCTTCAGTTCCATCTATAGTGTTGAAAATGACAAGATTTCATCATTTTTCATTTCTGAGTAGTATTTTATTATGTGTATGTACATTTCCTTTATTTATCAGTGGATAGGCATTCAGATTGTTTCAACTTCTTTGCTATTGTGAGTAGTGCTGCAATAGCATGGAAATGCAGATGTCTCTTTAACAGATGAGTTTCATTTCCTTTGCATTTATACCCAATAGTGGGATTGCTGGATTATGTGGTATTTCTGCTTTTAGTTTTTTGAAGAACTTTCATACTGCTTTCCACAATGGCTGTACTAATTTACATTCCCACCAACAGTGTGCAGCGGTTCCCTTTTATCCACATTCTTGCCAACACTTTATTTTTATTTTTTTGGATAATAAACAGCCTAACTGGAATGAGATGGTATCCCATTATAGTTTTGATTTTCATTTCCCCAATGATTTTTCATGTTGAGTATTTTTTTCATGTGTGTTTGGCCATTTGTATATCTTCTTTTGAGAAATTTCTGATTAAATCTGTTCATTTTTAAATTAGATTTTTTTGGAATTGAATTGAATTCCTATATATTCTATTATTAATAGCTTGTTAGATGAATAGGTGGGGAGATATTTTCCACCCACTGGTTCACTCTCTAAATGGCTGCAATGGTGAAGGTTGGACCATGCTGAGGCCAGTAGCCTAGAACTCCATCTGTGTCTTCCATGTGGGTGACGTGGTCCAAGTACATGGACCATCTTCTATTTCCTTCCCAGGTGCATTAGCAGGGAGCTGGAGCAGCCGGGACTCAAACTGGAGCTCATTTTGGATGCTGGCATCACAAATGGCAGCTTAACCAGCTACACCACAATGTTGGTCCCCTCTTAAATTTCTTTTATCAATGACTTACAGTTTACATTGCATAATTGTTTCACCTGTTTGGTTAAAAGTATTCCTAGGAATTTTGCTATTTTTTGTAGTTATTGGAAATCAGATCACTTTATTGATTTTTTTTTTTGACAGTCAGAGTGGATAGTGAGAGAGAGAGAGAGAGACAGAGAGAAAGGTCTTTCTTTTTGCCGTTGGTTCACCCTCCATTGGCCGCTGCGGCTGGCTCATCGTGCTGATCCGAAGCCAGGAGCCAGGTGCTTCTCCTGGTCTCACATGCGGGTGCAGGGCCCAAGGACTTGGGCCATCCTCCACTGCCTTCCCGGGCCATAGCAGAGAGCTGGCCTGGAAGAGGGGCAACCGGGATAGAATCCGGCGCCCCAACCGGGACTAGAACCTGGTGTGCCGGCCCCGCAAGGCGGAGGATTAGCCTGTTAAGCCACGGCACCGGCCTATTGATTTCTTTTTCAGATGATTTGCTATTGGTGTATAAAAAATGCACTGGTTTTTGTATATTGGCTTTGTATACTGAAATTTTGCTGAATTTGCTTGTTATTACAGCTTTTTGGTGCAGTCTTTTGGGTGTTCTCTATATATAATATGTCATTTGCAAACAGTGATGATTTGACTTCTTCTTTTCTGATTTAGATGCCTTTTAAAAAAAGATTTATTTATTTACTTATTTGAAAGGCAGAGTAATAGAGAGGCAGAGGAAGAGAGAGAGGTCTTCCATCCATTGGTTCATTCCCCAGATGGCCGCAATGGCTGGAGCTGGGCTGATCTGAAGCTAGCAGCCAAGAGCTTCTTCTGGGTCTCCCACATGGATGTAGGAGCCCAAGCACTTGAGCCATCCTCCTCTGCTATCCTAGGCCATTAGCAGAGAGCTGGGTCAGAAGAGGAGCAGCTAGAACACTAACCATTACCCGTGTGGGTTCCTGGTGTTGCAGAAGAAGGCCTAATCCACAGCAAAAGCCCATTGTTAACCATTGGTTTCCACAAAGGTATAAGAAAGTTTTACAAAACTATGTTTGTGGGACTGGCACTTTGGTGTAGATTACTGTTTTATCTTTTATTCCCTAATTGTACCACATATTCCACTCAGAACCTCCAACATAGTGTTGAGTAAACTGGTAATAGAGGGTGCCTTTATCTTTTTTTTTTTTTGACAGGCAGAGTTAGACAGTGAGAGAGAGAGAGAGAGAGAGAGAGACAGAGAGACAGAGAGACAGAGAAAAGTCTTCCTTTTCCGTTGGTTCACCCCACAAATGGCCGCCACAGTCAGCATGCTGCACCGATCCAAAGCCAGGAGCCAGGTACTTCCTCCCCGTCTCCCATGCAGGTGCAGGGCCCAAGCACTTGGGTCATCTTCCACTGCCTTCCCAGGCCACAGCAGAGAGCTGGCCTGGAAGAGGAGCAACCAAGACAGGACTGATGCTCCAACCGGGACTAGAACCCTGGGGTGCTGGCGCCGCAGGCGGAGGATTAGCCAAGTGAGCCACGGCGCTGGTCATTTATCTTACTCCTGATATCAGAAGAAAAATTATCAACATTTTATCATGAAGTATGATATTTGATATAGAATACTTGAGTTAACTTTATTAACAATTTCTTTATATTACTATTTGGTTATTTTGTCACCACTGATAAATCTTATCAATTATTTCTGCATCAACTAAGATGATCATATTATTGATTCACCTAGTATCGTAGTGAAATATTTTGATAATTTTCTAATATAAATTATAAATTTCCCTGTAATTAGAAACCCAATTTATCATCATGTACTATCTTTATTTATGTATATCTGGAATTGGTTTATCTGACTTATTTTTTATTTTTTATTATTATTTTTTGGACAGGCAGAGTTAGACAGTGAGAGAGAGAGAGAGAGACAGAGAGAAAGGTTTTCCTTCCGTTGGTTCACCCCACAAATGGCCACCACAGCCAGCATGCTGCGCAGATCCAATGCCGGGAACCAGGTGCTTCCTCCTGGTCTCCCATGCAGGTGCAGGGCCCAAGCACTTGGGTCATCCTCCACTGCCTTCCCGGGCCACAGCAGAGAGCTGGACTGGAAGAGGAGCAGCCTGGACAGAACCCGGTGCCTCAACCGGGACTAGAACCCGGGGTGCTGGAGCCGAAGGCAGAGGATTAGCCTAATGAACCACGGCGCCGGCCTGGTTTATCTAACTTTTTAAAAGAACTTTTACTTATATGTATATCAGTCAGAATACCACCCGATCTTTTCTTATTGACCTTGTTGCATTTTCTCATTGTCCTTGTCTGGTTTTGTTATCAGTATTATCCTAGTTCCACAAAATGAGATGGAGATTGTTATCCCTTTATCAGTTCTCTCAAAAATTTGTTCAAGATTGAATTATTGGGTTCTCTGTCTCAAGGGATTCCAAGATGACAGCATAGGGAGGGAGCATGCTGCTGTAGTCTGTGTAAGATAGTTTAAAAAAAAAGTGGAGACATGCATAAAGCTCCTTGATTCCCTGGTGAGGATCATTGCTGAGGGATCTGTGCTTACACCAAGAACTGCGCAGATCCTTTATGTGGTTGTTGTGGCAGTGCAGACGAATATTATACCCACTGGGGCTGGTGCCCAGGCATTGGTCTCCTTTGAGGAGAGGAGGTGGCTATGAAACTATACCAACAAAGAACAAATCTACTCTCTGATATAAAAAAGAGGAGATTTACCACACCCAACCTGGGTGTTACCTTAGACACTCGCTTCATCCTGGAGCACTGAACAGACCTCCTTGGCCACACCCACCACCCACCTCTAGGTATTCACTGAAAAAGCAGACATTCCACTAAGCCACAAAGGCATAGTATAAGGATAAAAGCCATCACAGGAAACAAAAAACCCAACAAGTATCATCACAAATGCCTAATAATAAATGCAGGAATTCAAGAAACAAGAATAAGGAAGACAACATGACATCCCCAAAAGAACACAGCACTTTAATACTAGAATGTGAAGATGAAGAGATTGACAAAATGCCAGAAATCGAATTCAAAAAATTGATTGTAGGATTACTTAGAAGTAAGCAGAAGAAAATCCACAAACTAATGAAATCTGTACAGGACATGAAAGAAAATTTCTCCCATGAAATCAAGATATATAAGAGAAATCAAAATGAAATTTGGAAGTAAAGAATTCAATGGAACAAATAAAAAATGCGGTGGAAAGGTTTAACAACAGACTCGGTGAAGTGGAAGAAAGAATATTGGAGTTAGAAGATAAAAGGCTAAACATTTTACAGTCAGACCAGAAAAAAAAAAAAAGAAGAAGAAATCAGAAAATTAAAAAACATCAACATATGGGTACTAGTGGTTTCTGAAGGCATGGAAAGATAAAATAGGTTAGAAGGCCTTTTTAGGGGCTGGTGCTGTGGTGCAGCAGGTTAACACCCTGGCCTGAAGCACTGGCATTCCATATAGGCGCCAGTTTGAGATTCACCTGCTCCACTTCCTCTCTAGCTCTCCAGCTCTCCGCTATGGCCTGGGAAAGCAGTAGAAGATGGCCCAAGTTCTTGGGCCCCTGCACCTGCATGGGAAGACTCACAGGAAGCTCCTGGGCCCCTGACTCATGTGGGAGACCTGGAAGATGTTCCTGGCTCCTGTCTTCAGATCAGTGCAGCTCTGGCCATTATGGCCAATTGGGGAGTGAACCATCGGATGGAAGACCTCCCTCTCTCTCTCTCTGCCAATCCTCTCTCTGTGTAACTCTGACTTTCAAATAAATACATAAATCTTAAAAAAAGAGAAAAGAATGGTGTTAAAAAAAGAAGGCCTTTTTGGTGAAATAATTACAGAAAACTTCCCTAATTTGGAGAAAGAAAGGGACATCCAAGTTCTGGAAGCATATAGAACTAATAGACATGACCAGAAAAGATCTTAACCAACACATTGTAGTAACACTCTCCATAGTAAAACATAAAAAAGGATTCTAAAATGTGAAGGAGAGAAACAACATATTATTTTCAGAGGATCTCCAACTAGACTCACAGAGGACTTCCTATCAGAAACCCTACAGGCTAGGAGAGAATGGGGAGATATATTCCAAGTCTTAAGAGAAAAAAGCTGTCAACCCAGAATATTGTACTATGCAAAGCTCTGATTTATGAATGAAGGTGAAATAAAGACCTTCTATAACAAACAGAAATTGAAAGAATTTGTCACCACCCCTGTCCAGCCTTACAAAAAATGCTTAAGGCTGTGCTGGACACGAAAACACAGAAATAGGAACATCACTACAAAAGAAGGTGAAGGCAGAAATTCTACCAGTAAAAATACAAAGGAAATCCAAAATAAATGATAGGAATATTTATGGAAAAATGTCCTGAAGTGCCAGCATCCCATTTGGGCACCGGTACTAGTCCTGACTGCTAATCTTCCAATCCATCTCTCTGCTATGGTCTGGGATAGCAGTGGAAGATGGCCCAAATCCTTGGGCCCCTGCACCCACTTGGGGTACCTGGAAGAAGCGCCTGGCTTCAGATTGGCCAAGCTCTGGCCATTGCTGCCATCTGGGGAATGAACTAGCAGATGGAAGACCTCTCTGTCTCCTCTCTCTCTAACTCTTTCAAATAAATAAAATAAGTCTTAAAAAGAAAACAAGACATACTACAGGACAGTTATAATCTAAACAGCCTAGTATTGGTACAGAAACAGATGGATAGACCAATGGAATGGAATAGATACCTCAGAAATCAATCCAAACATCTACAACCAACTTATATTTGGTCAAGGAGCTAAAACCAGTTTTTGGAGCAAGGACAGTCTCTTCAACAAGTGATGCTGGAAAAACTGGATTTTCCCCTTGCAGAAGTATGAAGCAAGACCCCTACCTTACACGGTACACAAAAATCCACTCAAAATGGATTCAAGACCTAAATCTATGAACATGGGGAAAGCATGCAAGACATTGGCATAGGCAAAAGTTTTTGCAAAAGACCCCAGAGGCACAGACAATTAAAGTCAAAATTGAAAAATGAGATTACATCAAATTGAGAAGCTTCTATACTGCAAAAGTATCACTCAGCAAAGTGAAGAGGCAACTGCCAGAATGGGAGAAATTATTTGCAAACCATGCAACTGATAAAGGATTAAAAACCAGAATATATAAAGAAATTAAGAAACTCCACAACAACAAAACAAACAACACAGTGAGGAAATGGGTAAAGGACTGAAATAGAGATTTTTCAAAAGAGGAAATCCAGATGGCCAACAGACACATGAAGAAATACTCAGGATCACTAGCTGTCAGGAAAATGCAAATCAAAACCACAATGAGGTTTCATCTCACCCCAGTTAGAATGGCTTTCATACAGACATCAACAAACAAAAAATGCTGGTGAGGATGTGGGCAAAAAGGCACCCTAACCCACTGTTGGTGGGAATGTAAACTGGTAAAGCCACTATGGAAGACAGTATGAGCTGCCTTAGAAATCTGACCTGCCATATGACCCAGCCATCTCACTCCTGGGAATTTATCCAAGGGAAATGAAATCAGCATATATAGGGGCCAGTGTTGTGGCATAGTGGGTGAGGCCATCACCTATAGTGCCAGAATCCCATATGGGTGCTGGTTCGAGTCCTGGATACTCCACTTCTGATCCAGCTCTCTGCTGTGGCCTGGGAGAGCACTGGAGGAGGGCCCAAGTCCTTGGGCCCCTGCATCCACATGGGAGACCTGGAAAAAGCTCCTGGTTCGTGACTTTGGATCAGCACAGCTCTGGTTGTTGCATCCTATTGGGGACTGAACCAGTGGATGGTAGAACCTCTTTCTCTCTCTCTCTCTCTCTCTCTCTCTGCCTTTCCTTCTCTCTCTGTGCAACTCTGACTTTCAAATAAATAGATGAATATTAGAGAAGTCAGCATATGAAAGAGTTAATCTCTTCCCCCATGTTTATTGCAGTTCAATTCACAATAGGTAAGATAAAGAATCAACCCAAACGTTTGTCAACTGAAGACTGAATAAAGAAATCATGGGGTATATACACTATGGAATATTACACAGTGATAAAAAAAAAGAAATCTGGTCATTTGCTACCAAGTAGATGACACTGGGAAACATCATATTTAGTGAAATAAGCCAGTTTCAAAGGGACAAATACCACATGTTCTCCCTGACCTGTGATAACTAAAGAGCACCTAAAAGGCAATCTGTAGAAGTAAAATTGACACTTTGAGAAGAAATGACTTTGAATAGCCCTTGTCTTTACTGTTGAGGAATAGGTTTTTTTCTGTACTATTTGTTGAACTCTCTACTTAACATAGAGTTAATATTATATATATAAAGTTAATTGAAAATAGATCTTAGCAAAAAATAGGAGTGGGAATAAAAGTGGAGGAGGAAGGGGTTTGGGAGTATGTGTCAGAGGGCAGGCATGGTGGGAAGATTCTTCATGTTCCTAAAGTTGTAATTATCAAATGTATGAGGTTTATAACTGTAAAACTGTATAGTTCTGAATACCTTCCTATAGACTTACTTCCAAGGGTACAATTTAAATACTTGACATGGGACTCCAGATCCCCTTCAGGTGGGTGGTAAAAATAGCATTTTAAGTGTTAAAGTGATCTTATGGATAGGATTAAGCATTTGGTTACAGTAATGGGCAGAATTAAAATGGAGCGAATGCTTCCACGTGGGAAGTAATCCATACAGCAGACTCATAGAATGACAATCACTTTAAATAGCACTCTGACATCAGAATCAGCCCTTTAGGCATTCTGGTCTGGCTGAAAAGCCCATGAAAGAATTTCAGACATGGAAAGCCAAGACACTGTTGCAAAAAAGTGTACTAAGTGAAGGACGTCTGTAGGTGAAATCCCTTTGGAAAGAAGCGGTCATCAAAGTAGGATGTACTTTTCTCTGAAGGGAGAAGAGAACTTGTACTTTGCTTATAGACTTGTCTAAATACTGAAGGAATTTGTGGATTCAAAAAGCCTCCATAGCCTAGGCAGCTCATGTCAAGGGCCTCAGGTGATCATTGACATCATACATATGAGGGTTAATTGTTAATTTGACAATAGAAGTCACTGTGCATTAACTTTCCATGCAGGACCTCTGTCCTCAAAGAGTTGTATTATGTGAGTTAATAGTAAAACTTGTTCTCAAAGATTTACTCATTTTAGTGTATTAAGTGGAGGATATTGTTATGTCTCATAAGTTATAGTTATGTCTAAGTCCTCACAAAATATGTATCATTCTTAAGTGCTTCTTAAAGTTAATAAATTTCTCAAAAAAAAAAAAAAAAAAAGAATGCTTAAAAAAAGAGAAATCAGCTGGCGCCGTGGCTCAACAGGCTAATCCTCCGCCTTGTGGTGCCGGCACACTGGGTTCTAGTCCCGGTTGGGGCTCCGGATTCTGTCCCGGTTGCCCCTCTTCCAGGCCAGCTCTCTGCTGTGGCCAGGGAGTGCAGAGGAGGATGGCCCAAGTACTTGGGCCTTGCACCCCATGGGAGACCAGGATAAGCATCTGGCTCCTGCCATCGGATCAGTGTGGTGCGCTGGCTGCAGCGTGCCAGCCGCGGCGGCCATTGGAGGGTTAACCAACGGCAAAGGAAGACCTTTCTCTCTATCTCTCTCTCTCACTGTCCACTCTGCCTGTCTAAAAAAAAAAAAAAAAAGAGAAATCAGCTTCGAGATGCCATGACTTTGAACAGCCCATGTTTTGACTGTTGAGGAACAGTTTTTTTTTTCATAAAATTTGTTAAACTCTTTACTTAGTACAGAGTTAATCTTCATTATATAAAGTTAATCGAAAATAGATCTTAGTAAAAAATAAGACTGGGAACAGGAGAGGGAACAGGAAGAAGTGTGGTAGTGTGGGTGGGAGGATGTGTACCAGGGAGAGAAAGGTCTTCCTTCCATTGGTTCACTTCCCAAATGGCCACTATGCTGACCCCTGTCAGTTTTCCCCACTAGAGTCAGGAATCTCCAGTTAGCTGGTTGCTGGGTGCAGACACAAGCTGGCACAGCTTTTACAAATGTCCAAAATGGTGCCCACTCTATTGGCTTATTGCAGGACACCATTGTAAAGTGATTGGGGAGAGAAAAATGTGTCCCTCCTTTTTTTTTTTTTTTCTCCTCTGGTTTGACAGGTACACTATCCCTCACAGGGATCCAAGCCAGGTTCCCTGTAGCTTCTTCCTGAAGCTTTATTGCCAGCTTTGTTGGCTTGGGCTACTGCAGTCTTTTCTCCCCTCACTTTCCAATGCTGGTGTGTAAGCTCTCAGTTGCTGGATTCCTGAATTGTGGGCATTCACGCCTTCCATGTAGGTCTACTGTGTCACTCTAATTTGCTTAGAGTTTCCTCTATTGTTTTCTCCCTAACTCTTCCCTGAGACTGCATTCTCTCCACTTTTTTAAAAGTATATTCTCCTAGTCACTGTGCACTTACTCCCCATGTAGGATCTCTGTCCTTAATGTGTTGTACCATGTGAATTAACGGTATAACTAGTACTCAAACAGTACTTTATACTTTGTGTTTCTGTGTGGGTGCAAACTGTTGAAATCTGTACTTAGTATATACTAAATTGATCTTCTGTATATAAAGATAATTGAAAATGAATCTTGATGTGAATGGGATGAGAGAGGGAGTGGGAGATGGGATGGTTGCGGTGGGAGGGAGGTTATGGGGGGAAAAAGCCACTACTATCCAAAAGTTGTACTTTGGAAATTTATATTTATGGGAGGCAGTGGAGGATGGCCCAAGTCCTTGGGACCTGCACCTGCATGGGAGACCAGGAGGAAGTGCCTGGCTCCTGGCTTCAGATTGGTGCAGCGTGCCAGCTGTAGCAGCCATTTTTGGGATGAACCAATGGAAGGAAGACCTTTGTCTCTCTCTTTCTCTGTCTAACTCTGCCTGTCAAAAAAAGTTAAAAAAAGTATTTTCTCCTAGACTGTAGCAGTAAGCTCCCTCCCTACTCTGCCATGTTGGAATTCCTGTCAAAAAATTTAAAAATAAAATAATTTTGAGTAAAAAAGCCCCCTTACCCTACAATTTAGATATAGCTCCACTGGATGGCAGCAATATTCCATAGGGGGTCAAAATTAGTAGGCATCTGTGCAGATACTGGTTTATTAATATAGTTGTCTTAGTTGTAATCATTTTGTTTCTGTTCTAGACGTATTCTTGGTTTTGGGGTAAAAAATTGAGACACAGAATAATCAGGAGCCTAATATGTTACAATACCATGGTGATTAAAATTCAGGTCAAATGACTGCTAGCCTCATGCTTTTCTCTTTTTATATACAAAATATCTTCCAAAACTTTAAAAATTTATTTATTGAGAAGCCAAGAGAGAGAGACAGAGAGACCAAGAAAGAGTTCCCATCTGCTGGTTTACTCCTCAGTGCCTACAATGGCTGGGACTGTGCTGGGCTGAAGGTGGGAGTCAGGAACTCAATCAGGTTTCTCACATGAGTGGCAGGACCCAACTACCTGCTGCCTCTCAGGGTGCATTTGCAGTGTCTTAAGTTCTAAGCCGAACACCAGCCCCTTTAAAACCTTTAAATATACTTTTATTATATTGGATTTTTAAAGGTTGTCTGGTGAAATGATTTGGAATTAATATTAGATTGAAGTTTTTATTGGTCACTAGTAGAAGAAATACAAGCCAAAGTTACCTTTCAAACTCCTTTGAGAATCATGATAGTGTTTTACTGCTACGTATCTCTGAATTTTTCTTTGGGTTTTACTTTGAGATGTTTCAAATAAACTAATTAAAAAAGTTATGCTAGGATGTTAAATAAACAAAAGAAAAAATATTTTAGGAGAATCTGTCAGAGAATAAACTCTTCGGTGAATAAAATTCTACCAAGATAAATTTTGAGTTGAATTTCAAAGCACTGTTTTCTACCTGTAAACGTTTATAAGTATATGTGGAGTTAATTTGTCTTTATATGTGATTTGCTTTTATACTTTTTTTTTTTTAAAAAAAAAGAAGCACAGCAGACTCATAGAATGGCAGATGTCCTAAATAGCACTCTGGCCTCAGAATCAGCCCTTAAGGCATTCAGATCTGGCTCAAGAGCCCATGAGAGTGTTTTAGGCATGGAAAGCCAAGACACTCTGGAAAAAAAAAAAAGAAGAAGAAGACCTAAATGAAAGACCTAAATGCTACAATGGCTGGAGCTGGGCCAATCTGAAGCCAGGAGCCAGGAGCTTCTTTCGGGTCTCCCATGTGGATGCAGGAGCCCAAGGACTTGGGCCATCTTCTACTGCTTTCCCAGACCATAGCAGAGAGCTGGATTATAAGTGGAACAGCTGGGACTTGAACCGGCGCCCATATGGGATGCCAGCATTGCAGGTGGTGGCCTTACCCATTATGCCACAGTGCCAGCCCCCTGACAGTGTTAATTTCAAATTCATTTTCTAGTCAGTGCCAATTATACATAATAATATTGTTTGAAGAAGCTCATCTAGACATTCCTATGATGCTAACAAGGACTTTTATACCCCCTTTGCAACTTCCTGCTTCATCAACAAACAACCCAGAGAGGAAACCAAATCTATCATATGTCTGTCTGTCTGTCTGTCTATCTATCTATCTATCTGTCTGTCTATCTATTTATCTATCTATTTATGTGTCTGTATTGTCTTCTTTTCCACATCAGGCACTTTTCTTTTCTTTCTCAGAGGCAGTGGCAGAGAGAAAGGTTTTCCATCCGCTGACTCACTCCCCAATTGGCCACAATGGCCGGACTATGCTGATCTGAAGCCAGGATCGAGGAGTTTCCTTCAGATCTCCCACGCAGGTGAAGTGGCTCTACCCGCTGTGCCAAAGCGCTGGCCCCCAAAAGGCACTTTTCAATATTAAGCTCCTATCTCCGAAGTCTCTTCCACTCATCATGTTCATCCTTTTTGTTGCATCATTTATACATCTCTAAATATATTCACAGTATGATTATTCATGAAACATCAATAATATAACTTAATTTAAAAATGGAGTTTAACCTTAGCTAGTGGTTCAATGACATTACATAGTTCCACTAGCACCCCCCATCCAAACAAAAGTTTTCAGGTATTAGGTCCTATACACATAGACCTTGGGTCACAGTAATTCCTGACAAATTCTGTATTTGAAAATTAATTTCTTGGAGGATGAGTGAGCCCAATGTCTTTGTTCCAATTTCATAAACCTGATGTAAATTGGAAGACCCAAGGAATCCCAAAGATCAAGAAAGTCTCAAGGAACTGTATCTTCCATGTTTCATTGTGTTCCTACTTCATGTGCTAACCCCTCAGCCCCATGCATATTATGAACCTGGCAAAGGATTACTGTTAGACAAGTAAATAGAAATTGAGTAACTTGTTCCAGAGGTGAGTGATGGAGTTTTAGGGGGAAGTTATTAAAATGTTGCTAATACAGGGGCCAGTTCTGTGGCACAGCAGGTTAAGCTGCACCCTGCATCCTTTACCGGTGCCAGTTTGAGTGCTGGCTACTCCTCTTCTCATCCAGCTCTCTGCCAACTCTCCTGGGAAGACAGTGGAAGATTGATCCAAGTCATTAGGCCCCAGCCATACACATGGGAAACCCAGAAGAAACTCCTGGCTCTTGGCTTTGCGTGGCCCAATCCCAGGCTGTTGCGGCCATTTAGGGAGTTAATCAGTGGATGGAAGATCTCTCTCTCTGTCTCTCCCGTTCTCTGTAACTCAGTCTTTCAGATAAATAAATAAATCTTTAAAAAACGATTGCAAATACAGATGTGAATGTATAGCTATACAAGACCTGTTTTGGAAAAATGCAATATGTTGACCTGTGTCCAGGTTATCTAATGGCAAGAGGGAAAATGAGTCCCCCTATTCTCAGCTCAACCAGCTTTGTTAAAACATGCATAATAGTATTTCTGAAAGACTTCCAGGGTCGATTTTCATGGTATAAAAACTGTAAAAGACTATATATCTGAATGTGTCACCTGGATTACGTTGTCAAGAGTCTGGAAACAGAGAACTGGACCTCAAACACTTTCTATTCATTGCCCTTCCTTTTCTCATCAAGCAGAGAATAGTTATGGCTATCTGAAGCTGATGTCCACACATATAATCTGTCATAGATGATAATTAGAAACACACATTTATTGACCATTTACAACTCTTTTATCTTAAGACATATTTTACTCTGGGGAGAGCTAGATAAAGCTAAGTTTACATGTAGCCAGACAGACAAAACTTGATAAAATTGTTCACAGAAGGGGAGCCTGTGCTGTGGTATAGTAGTCTAAGCCTCCCCCTGTGGTGCTGGCATCGTGTATGGGCACCAGTTCGAGTCCCAGCTGCTCCTTTTCTGATCCAGCTCTCTGCTTATAGCCTAAGAAAGCAGTGGAAGTTGGCTCAAGTGGTTGGGCCCCTGCACCTATATGCAAGACCCAGAAGAAGCTCCTGGCTCCTGGCTTCGATCAGCCCAGCTCTGGCCATTATGGCCATTTGGGAAGTGAACCAGCAGATGGAAGACCTTTCACTCTATCTCTCCTTCTCTCTGTCTGTAACTCTACCTCTCAAAAAAATAAATAAAATCTTTAACAATTGGTATCTTACACTGACTCAATTTATTAGTGTACAGAATAGGAGTAGGATGAGGCTGGTGAAATAAGGATCCTTGGTTGTTGCTATTTCTTAGGGCCATGAATTCTGGCTCCAAAATCCAGATTGATTGACAAAGCAGAAGTGATAGAGACGAATGTTTAACAAAAGTGTTAGTACATAGTAGATACCCAGTAAGTAGTCAAGAATACCTATTAATGATCTGGGACTCATTACTGTTGATGCCTACTATGTTGAGACAGATGTCCCTGGTATTGCCTTCATGTCTGGATACACAGCATTATCTTTTACCCATGAATTTCTATTATATTTCACATTTGTGTTCTGCAGAATAACTGACAGCATGACAATTATTCTTCAAGAGCTCTGTTCTTTCTGCTTCACGTCCTGCAGGTGTAACTTGTCAATACCTGTGTTTCAAGTCATTGATCATTTGTGTCTGTGCCATTCTACTATAGCTGATAGTCCGTGCATGGATGAGTCCCAATATTTGATAGCTAATATTGGAAGAAAATAAATTCAATTATATACTTGCATCTTGATACACAATCAATTATGAGGATATTTTCCCTCAGAGAGCATGAGTCTTTTTTTCAGTCTCCTCATGGCCGACTTCATCTCCTGGTTCCTCAGGGTGTAGATCATGGGGTTCAGGACAGGGATGATGACAGTGAAAGTGATGGAGACAGCTCTGTCCATGGGGAGGGCAGTGAAGGGCCGGGCATAGACATAGATGCAAGGCACAAAATGCAGGGTCACTACGGTGATGTGGGCTGTGCAGGTAGAAATGGCTTTCCTCCTGCCCTCCCCAGTGTGTGACCTCAGCATCATCAAGATGACTGTGTAAGACACAAGGAGAAGGACAAACCACAGGGTAGTGACCAGGCCATTGTTGGAAATCATCAGGAGCTCGAGAGTAAAGGTGTCAGCGCAGGCAAGTTTGAGGACCTGGGGAACGTCACAGTAGAATCCATCAACAACATTGGGTCCACAGAAGGGGAGTGGGAGCAGTAGGGCGATCTGCACGATAGAGTGGACAAAGCCCCCCACCCAGGAGGCCACAATGAGGGCAGTGCATCGTCCCCTACTCATGATAGTTACATAGTGCAGGGGCTTAGAGATGGCCATGTAGCGATCAAATGCCATCACAGAGAGAGAAAAAATATCTGCTCCACCAAGCAGGTGGAAGAAAAACATCTGTATGATGCAGCCATTGAAGGAGATGGTCTTTCTCCTTGAAAGAAGATCCACCAGAACTTTTGGAGCAGTAACTGAGGAGAAGCAGATGTCCAAGACAGAGAGATTACGGAGCAGGAAGTACATGGGGCTGTGGAGCCGAGACTCGCAGGTCACAGTGACCATAATGGCAATATTTGATAACACAGTTGTTACATAAATCATGGATAAAAAGAAAAATAAGAGTAAACTCAGCTCTTGAGACTGGGTAAGTCCACAAAAAATAAATTCGTTCACCACGGTGTAATTTTCCAGAGCCATCGTGTGGTGTTTCTTCCTCCAACCACACCTTGAAGGGAACACTAATATTACTGAGACAATGCAATCACCCGAAGGTTTATCTCTTATGCAGAAATTGAACTTGCAGTCACGTACCTTGTTGTATTACCTGGGAAAATCAACCGATTCTGCTTGACTTAGTTTTCTTCTTAGTACAAATTGTAGTTTGGACTAGATCATTTGTTTTCTTACTCATCAGGAGCCCAGGAGTTTGGTAGACATACACCTGTAGAAGCTGCTGAAAAAGGGAACCTTAAGAAAGCCCTTATGGATGGAGTTCTGGGCTCTCCGTGTCTTCATGAATCAGAACAACTCTCATTTTATTGACTTTCCACTTTGTTTCTATGACTTAAAAGCTTTATAACACATTCATTAACAACATGATAGGGATCTGTTTGAACTGCATATTACAGATTTAAAAACTACAGCGTACTTAGTTACAATAATATTTCTTAATATCCTGTAAGGCTAGAGGAGAATGTATTATTTTCACTTCACTAATAATGAAACAGAACCCACTAAATCTGAATTAATGTTCCAAATTTGTGCAAAAAGTTAGCAGCAGAAGGGAAATACAACAATTTGCTTCTGGCAATTTATGCTAGGCTACATTTTATCACTCTACTTGTCAGTTTCAAAATATATAATTTCAAGAGTAATATGTATAAGGAAATCTGTGCAGAACTTTTACAGCATTTTCAATGGTGAATTTCATCACTCTCTCAATTTCCTTTCTCTATCACAATGGAATTTTAAGTCATTGTGCTTCTATTATTTTTCACACAATATGTAAGGACACATCTTCTCTTTAATTTTTTGTTTCATTTAGTGGATACTCAGATTTGGGATAAATGTTGACCTTTAACACACAGAATATGGTGAGGATGGTGATACAGATGGCTCTACTCAGGAAGAAAATGGTTGAAGTTTGGGCATGGACATTTGCCTACACAGTGTTGTAGGCAGTACAGGTGAAGCTGAATCTCCTCTTGCTCCCTTCCTATAAATGTTAAGTATTGTCTGCTCAGTTTGGGACTTGCACTTCCCAGCAGAGTACAAATCAGCACATTCACTCTAGCACAAGATGGAATTTACGATGATCACTCTCTTCCCTGCTGTAGCTTGTAGGTTCTTTTATTATGAAGTCCTAGGCAGACAGGGAGGGGAAAATCCAACGGAGAGAATTCTCAATTCATTGTTTTTTTACCCATTTGACTCAGAAGTGAGAAGCCTTTAGATCCATAAGGATCAATTAAGGAAAAACAAAATTCCCCATGTGCTTAAACTGTGTGTAGAAGGTCACAGAGTAAACTAGTGGTGATGTTAGGCTTTGATAGCCCAACACATTTTTCATCAATGTCATTTCAATTTCTGAGAAGACTTATGATAGTGGCAGTGTGACAGAATTAACTTTGAGAAAAACCCAACCTAAGTCCAAGCATCCGTGTGAGTCACCGGGCACCATTGCATAAATACATGGTCTCCAGCTTAGGGCCAGCTGGGAAGCACTGCGCAGGGGATGAGTAAACACAACCTGAGAAATTATGTGGATAAATAAACTGTGATTGCTGAGTTGCTTCCTCTGTTCACCCAGCCTCCGTGGGCACAGCTACTTCCACATCACCTTTTGCTAGGTCGTGCATCTGAAAGACTTGTATCAAACGACTCATATTTCAAGGAACCAGTATACTATGCAAAACGAGCTTTCTTGGGGATTCCTCTTTCTTCACTTCTCTGAATTTGTTTCCTCTTCTACATTCTCAGTTAAACACTTTGGATCTCTCCTTAGGACATTGCAAGGGTTCCCTAATTGGCCCCCATTTCTTTGACCTACATTTCTCTAATTCATCCTGTGTCATTTCCAGGAATATCTTTATGTCATAAATGACATTGTTTTATTTTATTTTTTTTGACATTGTTTTATTACTTTGAGATTTTTCAGAAGTTCAGTATTGTCCAGAGGTGAAAAGTTATACTCCTTTTATGGCTTCCAAGATTTTCCTACATCTTGTGTTATCTGCCTTGTTTCCTTTAGTGATTTGTTTCAGTGGCTCAAATGTTAGGCAAACTATTGTTGGACCATGTTTTGGATCTGTGATCCTGTTACCCCCTCCATCTACCACAATCTCCCCAGCTCAGAATATGTCATCTTTCTGTCTTGGCATATATCAATTTTTACACACTCAGGTCTAGAGTGCTCTGTGAAAGCTTTCCTGACACCCCAGCTAGATCCCATGTTGTGTCTCTGTCATTCCCTCCACTGACTCTTCTGGCACCTGTAAAAATTTTTTGCACCCAATTTATTCTATGCCTGTCTCTCCTTAATTCTGTATAATTTCACTATTATAACCCCAGTTCATCCTGCCTGCTGAGTGTTTCATTCATTCTAGTGTCATCAAAGCCTTATTCTGTCTGAGGCACATGTTAGGTTCTCAGTAAACCCTTTTTAATAGACCTGAGTGATAAGTGTAGATCCTGCCTTATATGTATAGTCTTGGAATCTGGGTGAGTAAGATAGGTCCTAATGAGCACAAGCTAAGAAACTATTTTTCTCAAATTCTTGACTTGGCCTCAGGAATGCTAGGTGAAATTTGGTTCTTGATCTAGTAAGTTTCTGCTGGGTTGGAATTCTGCCTCTTTCTCCTTTGTTTTCTGGGGAAATTCCTTTATTTTCTTTCTTTTTTATTTGTTTTTTTGACAGGTAGAGTGAACAGTGAGAGAGAGAGACAGAGAGAAAGGTCTTCCTTTACCGTTGGTTCACCCCCCAATGGCCGCTGTGGCCGGCGCACAGCGCTGATCCAAAGCCAGGAGCCAGGTGCTTCTGGTCTCCCATACTGGTGCAGGGCCCAAGCACCTGGGCCGTCCTCCACGCACTCCCGGGCCACAGCAGAGAGCTGGCCTGGAAGAGGAGCAACCAGGACAGAATCTGGCGCCCTGACCAGGACTAGAACCCGGTGTGCCGGCGCTGCAGGTGGAGGATTAGCCTATTGAGCCATGGCGCCGGCATTCCTTTATTTTCTTTCACTTGCCTCCTGTATAAGCCATAGGCTTAACACTTACTTCATTAGGTAGAATAAGGAGTAAATTGCAAAGTTCCTGGCACATAGTATGCAACACATGAACGTGGTTCCTTTTCCTTTCTCCTGAGAATGGAATCTCCCCTATCATAAAAAGTTGTTTATAAAGACTTCTACAAAATGTAAAATGCTACTCTAAAAAGAAAAACTGGTCTTTGAACCAACTGGGTCACTTTTGCTTCAATGTATGTGAATTGATCAATATGAACAGAAGCTTTGGTACTGGGTCAGTGAGTTGCAGAACAAGGTTGCCTCAGGAAATCCCATGAGCTATAGGAAAAGTGTGCATTTGAGGTATCCTTCAAAGCCTCCACTGTTTTCAAGGGAATTTGGGGTTAAATCATGTTTTTAGAGGCAGAACTTGTTTTACATCATGGCAAATCACAGACTGAAAAAAATCCCCATCTCCTTTTATGCATACCTCCATTTTTCTATCAAATGCAAACTTGTTTTTATTTTTTTTTTACCCTACTGACACCATCTTGGTGACTCCTTCTCGTGAAGAAATTTCTAATTTCCTGATACTTAACATTCAAATACATTCATGTATTTGTTTCCTTTCACTACATTTTAAAATATTTTTGCAGTGTATTATATATCTGTTACATGCTTATGCTGATGACATTCACATATAACCCACAACATCACACACTCTGACAGTGCAATACCATTTCCTTATCTCTGTCCTTCAGTGTCCAACCATGAATTTACACCATCTGAGACTGCATACCTGGGTCTTGGTGTGTATGCCAGTGGTGTAATTGAAGGTGAAGTCCTTCTGAAGGCGTTAATGCCAGGCTTCAGTGTCTTCTCTTCAGCCTTTACATCGGAAAGGGCAGAAGCAGAGTCACATCATCTGAGCTCTTCTGCCTGTCCCACAATGTCCTTCTAGGTACACTAGTATCTCAGGCACATGCCCGATACAAACATTAGCAAAGGGGATTTTATTGAACGTGAGTGTGGAATAGAACAGACAGCCTCCTGGTAACAGAGCTCCAGTGGGAATTACTACACAGTTCCCACATCAGTGCTGCAAGCAAGTGTATGCATCTGTGTGTGTGTGTGCACAGGTGCACACAGGAGCATGTTACCAATGCCCATATTTCTTTGCTTTTGAAATTCTTGCAATATTCTAGAAGACATAACTGTCTATTCTGTAGGTCTCTGAATTTTAAGAAAATATTAGAATGTGGAAACATCTAATATCATTCATTCTTAATCAAGACAACATATCCAAAGGAACAACAACTGGTTCTTGGGGGAGCCAAAAATTTTTTAGATGTCACAGTGATGCGTGTTTCTTCAAAGGGCCTCAGTACATAAAGAGACATATGTTGTATCTTCGGCACTAAATTTCTTGTGAGATGGGAAATTAAGACAAATATCTGTTTTTCTTAAAAGATTTATTTATTTATTTGAAAGGCAGAGTTACAAAGAGGGTGAGGCAGAGGCAGAGTGGGAGAAAGAGAGATTTTCCACCCACCGTTTCACTTCCCAAATGGCTGCAAAGGCCAGGGCTAAGTCAGGCCTACCTCAGGAGCCAGGAGCTTCTTCTGGGTCTCGTAAGTGGGTACGGAGGCCCAAGCACTTGGGCCATCTTGCATTGCCTTCCCAGGCACATTAGTAGAGAGCTGGATCGGAAGTGGAGTAGTTGGGATTTGAACCAGTGCTCATTTGGGATGCTGATGCTGCAGGTGGCAGCTTAACCTGCTATGCCACAGTGCCAGCCTCAGAAAATATCTTAAAGAAAGCTCCTTGGAGGCAGTAATTTTAAAAAGATTGAGAAGACTGTGATGTGATCAGGAGTCTTGGCTCAATGTCTCTATCTTAGAGGATGACAGATGTGGATTGCCGCTAGGAACTTCCTGGCCAAATATTGATGCATCATAACAATTTGGTATTTTGCCAAAAACTGATCACTGTATTATTTCCTGAGTTTCCTTACTTCAAGAAATCTACTTTTGAATGACTATTAGAGGTTGAAGAGTGGATTTTGAAGTGACCACAGTGGGAAAGGGAAATTCATTATCTCTGTCTGCGTATCTACTCTCTTGGAAATCTTCCCTTGGGAGAGAGGTAGATTCCAAAAATGATCCAATGGCTACTTTTTAAAATAATACTGGAATCAATGTGTTTTCTTTGCTACTATGAAATATTGTATTTTAAAAATTAATGCCCTTTAGGGCATTAAAATTATTTCTTAGAAAGTTTTTTAAAATTACAATAACTTTTTTTGAATTGCTTATGCGTAGCCAGACAAAATGTATACTTTTGCTCCAGTCATAAAAGCCCTAGGCATAAAATGGAAAGATGAGATAAAAAAGTTCAGGTTAGTACAAAATAAGTAGTGGATTTCATGCACTTATGTCCCCAAACTATAAAATTACTTTTGAGATTAATTTTAGTGGATAACTCTTGAGATTATACCCAAGAACAGGAAATACTTGGTCCATGTATAGATTTGTCCATTGAATTTGAGAACACAATTTAAAATATTCCTTCTTTTTCATTAATGGGTGAAATATATTTAAGAATCTGCACTCAAAATATAAAATCCACAACTTGTTTTGATAATTGATTGGTAGTAACAGTCACATAAGAAATCATGAATGAAGTAGTATGTCTATATTCTTTGTAAATGCATTTTTAGAAATAAGGATAGATAATAAGAAACAGTAATTGAATACCTGCTTAATGCTAGGAGTAGTGCTAACCTTTGCAACTATCACATTATCAACATTGATTATTTTATTATGATAGTCTTATGAGTAATTTTATTTCCATATAACAGGTGGTTGAAAGTGAGTTAAGTGTTGCTTTAAGGGTAACAAACAACCCTGAAAGAGCATTAGGTTATTAATTTTGATTTTTTAAAAAGAAAATTTGAAGATTCCAAGATGAGTGAATAGGGAAAAGACATGCTGATTTTTACCAGGGGAAGGGGAGCAGAAGAAAAGAGGAGGAAGTGCATTCCCAGGGGAGAGTTGGAGAGACGCTTACAGTGGAAATTATACTGAAAGAAGAGGGATGCCATAGAGCAGTGTGGAAAGAGTGGATGCAGAGCAGCAATTGGGGCACCAAACACAGCTCCTGTAGCTGGGGGCTAGAGGAGATGTCAGTTTCTGAGCTGGGTGAGAGCAGACCTCAGAAGCCCATGAGTATGGTGATACTGCATGAGGGAGAACTTTGTGGACCATGCTTACTTTGAGTGTGGCCTGAAAACCTAGCAGGGGACAGAATACCCACCTAATCCAGCTAAGAAAAAGCACATTTCCTTCTCCTCATACCCCATCATGGCACCTGGGAACCCAGGGGGAGATGCAGGCTGTTCTCCTATGCATTCATTATGGGAGATTTTACCAGAGGGAAAGATCCATGTTTCTCACTGAGTTTGGCTGGAAGAGTTTACAGGGGCTGGGCACCCACTTAGTATTGTGAGGTGCTCCCATGATTTCAGCATGTTATAGGCTCCACAACTCAAACTGCCGAAGTAGAGCACACATAGGCAGCTGGCTTTGGGAACGTCTCTGCTCTCTCTGTGGACAGGGTGTGCTCCTGGGGCTGAGAGGGGATCCTCTGCACCCCGTGACTGTGGGAGCCTTGCATGTGTGACTGTGGGAATTCTGTGACTGCACAATAGCATGTGGTTATAGCTGGGTTTCTGGGCAATCAGTATGTCTGGCGTCAGTATGTCTGGAGCTGGAGCTTGGTTGCCTGGGGTAGGTCAGTGTGGAGGGTTCCATGCTCACACTGAGGTCTGCATAGATTCTTTTTGTGGTTTGTGTGCCAACATGGGTGAGAGTTGTACCCACTATGGGCTAACCCTGGGCACTGATCAGTTGGAAAAAGAGGACATGAGAGTGTGATTACAAAAATAGGCATGATTAGCTCTCTGCTGTGGCCCGGGAAGGCAGTTGAGGATGGCCCAAGTGCACCCACAAGAATGACAGCTGATTTCTCATCAGAAAATCCACAGGCTAGGAGAAAATGGACAGACATAGTCAAAGTCTTAAAAGAAAAACCCTGTCAATCCAGAATACTGTAGCCTGCAAAGCTTTGATTTATGAATGAATGTGAAATAATGACCTTCCATAACAAACAAATTGAGAGAATTTGTCACCACTCATCCACCTTACAAATGATGATTAAGGTTGTGCTACACACAGAAACACAGATAGTCATCATTATGAAAGAATGTTAAGGCAGAGAATCTCCTAGTAAAATTACAAGGGAAATCTAAAACAAGCAATAGGAATATTTATGGAAAAATGGCAGGGCCAAGTCGTTACTTATCAATAGTCATCTTGATTGTAGATGGCCTCAACTCTCCAGTTAAAAGATACATACTGGCTGAATGGATTAAAAAACAAGACCCATTTACTTGCTTCCTACAAGAAATACATGTTACCAAAAAAGATACACACAGATTGAAGATGAAAGAATGGAAAAAGATATTCCATGCTAATAGAAAGCAAAAATGAGCATATGTAGCCATCCTAGTTTCAGACAAAATAAACTTCAACACAAAAACTGTTTAAAGAGATAAAGAAGGGCATTATGTAATGATTATGGGGTTGATTCAGCAAGATGTGAGTATAATAAATATATAAGCACCAATTAGAGGGTGCCTGGCTATTTTAAACAAATGTTAATAGATCTAAAGGGAGACACAGACTCACAGTGGTAACATCGGACTTTAACACTCCACTTTCATCAATGGACAGATCAACTAGATAGAAAATCAACAAAGAAACAACAGAGCTAATCTACACAATGGACCAAATAGACCTAACTGCTATCTACAGAACATATCATCCCACAGTTGAATAATACACATTCTTTTCATCAGTGCATGGAACTCTTTCTAGGATGGGTAATATTCTAGGCCATAAAGCAAGTCTCAGCAAATTCATAAAAATTGAAATTGTACCATATATATTCTCTGATTACAATGAAATGAAGCAGGAAATTAACAAACTAAGAATCTGTAGAAAATATGCAAACATATGGAGACTGAATAACATGCTCCTGAATAAAAAGTGGATCATAGAAGATATCAAAAGGAAAATTTAAAAAAAAGTTGTAAATGAATGAAGAGTACAGTATAATTTATTAAAACTTTTACGGGGTACAGCAAAAGCAGTGTTAGAGGAAAGTGAAATTGGAAAGGCATCAAATAAATGAGCTATCAATGCATCTCAAGGACCTAGAAAAACAGCAACCAAAATACAAAATTAGTAGAAGGAAAGAAATAATTAAAATTAGACAAAAAACCCAAAACCCAAAAAACAATACAAAACATCAGTGAAATGAAGAGCTGATTTTTTGAAAACAAAACTGATAGACTATTGGCCCAACCAACCAAATCAAAGAGAGAGAAAATGACAGATGAAAAAGGAGATGTAGCAATAGATATCACAGAAATAAAAAGAATTATCAAGGATTACTACCAACAGCTACATGCCAGCAAACTGGAAAACCTGGAAGATATGGGTATATATCTGGACACATACAATCTATTGAAATGGAGGCACACAGACATTGAAAACTTAAGCATACCAACAACCAAGATGGAAATTGAATCGTAATAAGACCCTCCCAACAAAGAAAAGCTCAGGATTGGATGGCTTCACTGCTAAATTCTACCAGACTTTTAAAGAACTAATTCTAATTTTTCTCAAATGACTTGAAAATAATTGAAAGTGAGGGACTCCTCCTAAACTCCTTCTGTGAGGCCAATATCACCTTAATTCCAAAACAAGAAAAAGATACAACAAAAAAAACTATAGTTCAGTATCACTAAGGAACATAGATGCAAACATCTACAACAAAACACTAGCTAATTGAATCCAGCAGTACATCATACAGATCATTCACCTGGACCAAGTGGGATTTATCTTTGGTATACAGCGATGGTTCAACATATGCAAATCAATAAATGTGATATATCACATTAACAAATTGAAATATAAAAACAATTTGATTATCTCAGTAGATACAGAGAAAGCATTTGATAGGATACGGCATCCTTTCATTTTTTTAAACTATTATTTAATGAATATAAATTTCCAAAGTACAGCTTATGGATTACAATGGATTCCCCCCCCCATAACTTCCCTCCCACCCACAACCCTCCCCTTTCCTGCTCCCTCCCCCCTTCCATTCACATCAAGATTCATTTTCAATTATCTTTATATACAGAAGATCAATTTAGGATATATTAAGTAAAGCTTTCAACAGTTTGCACTCACACAGAAACACAAAGTGTAAAATACTTTCATTTAAAAACTTTAAGCAAATTGGGTATAGAAGGAACATTCCTCAATAAAATCAAGGCAATATATGACAAACACACAGCCAGCATCATATTAAATGGAGAAAAGTTGGAAGCATTTCCACTAATATCTGGAATCAGACAAAGATTTTCACTTGTATCATTGCTATTCAATATAGTTCTGGAAGTTTTAGCCAGAGCCATTAGGCAAGAAAAAGAAATCAAAGGGATACAAGTTGGAAACGAGAATGTCAAATTATCCCTGTTTGCAGATGACATGATTCTATATATAGGAGCACAAATGACTCCACTGAGAAACTATTGGAACTCATAAGAGGTTTTGGTAAAATGATAGTATAGAAAATTAACACACAAAAATCAATAGCCTTTGTATATACAGACAATGCCATGACTGACAAGGGGCTTGTTAAATAAGTCACCTTCACAATAACTACAAACTTGTTTAAATATCTTCGAATAAATTTAACCAAGGAGGTGGAAGACCTCAGTGATGAAAATTATAAAATGTTAAAGAAAGAAGTAGAATATATGGAAAAATGAAAAAAATCTCTCATGTTTGTGGATTGGAAGAATTCATATAATCAAAATGTCCATACCACTGAAAACAATTTACAGATTCAATGTGATCTCAATCAAAATACCAATGACATTACTCTCATATATAGAAAAAATGATGTTAAAATTCATATGGAAACACAAGAGACCCTGAATACCTAAGGAATCTTAAACAACAAAAACAAAGCCAGAGGTATTACAATACCAGATTTCAAGACATACTACACGGCAGTTAGAACAGCCTGGTACTGGCAAAAAAAAAATAGACATATAAACCAATGGAACAGAATAGAAACTCCAGAAATCAATTTACACATCTATAACCAACTAATATTTGATAAAGGAGCTAGGATCAATCCCTGGAGCAAGGACAGTCTCTTCAACAATGGTGATGGGCAAATTTGATTTCTGCATGGGTGGAAGAGATGGAAGTATCACTATGCTATTAAATCTGTATATATGAAATACGTGAAATTTTTTCACCTTATATAAGTAAAAAAGAAATGAAAAGAAAATTTGGCTGATTAATTACAGATGTTGAAAGAAGTGGGAGGAGAAAGAGAATGCTATCACACATTGTCTGCTTCACTTTCTAAATTCCTATGAAAGCTATGGCTGGGACCTAGGAACTCAATTAGGTCTCCCATGTGAGTGGCAGGGTCCCAAATATTTGAGCCATCACTTCTGCCTCCTTGGGTATATACATTACTAGGATGCTGGATTGGGAGCAGAGCTGGACTGTAACTCAGGTACTTCAATATGGGATGTGGGCATCCCTAATTGGCACTTAACTGCTAGGTCAAATGCCCAAACTTGATATCAATTTTAGACTTCGATATTCTCCCTAGTCCAAAAGCCCAGGAGCTTATTGTTCAATCTCTTCTCTTCCTTTTGTTTGTTTGTTAAAGATTCATTTACTTATTTGAAATGCAGAGTTACACAGAGGCAGAGGCAGAGGCAGAGGCAGAGAGAGACAGAGAGAGACAGAGAAAGTCTTCCATGCGCTTGTTCATTCTCCAAATGGCCACAATGGCCAGAGCTGTGCTGATCCAAAGCCAGGAGTCATGAAATTCCTCTGGGTCTCCCACATAGGTGCAGGGGCCCAAGGACATGGGCCATCTTCCACTGCTTTCCCAGGCCATATCAGAGAGCTGGATTGGAAATGGAACAGCCAGGACTCGAACCAGCACCCATACGGGATGCCTGCACTGCAGGCTGCTGGCAGCTTTACCCGCCACGCCACAGCACAGGTCCCCCTTTTGTTCTTATATTCCCTCTAATAGAATTGACTAGTCATGAAAATATACAATGAAATGACTGGGAGGCAAAAGGTAGCTTTCTCTTACTCTTAGACTCGCAGTGTGGGAAAACAAAATCAGTCTAGGTGTCTATGGTTAATCTCACTGCTCACCCCAGGTTACTGCTCTCTGAAGGCCCAAGCCTCCTCTTCAGTCTCCTCATGGCTGATTTCATCTCTTGGTTCCTTAGGGTGTAGATCATTGGGTTCAGCATTGGGGTGATGACAGTGTTATTGATGGACACGGCTGTGTCCATGGGCAGAGTAGTGAAAGGCCGGCAGTAGATATAAACACAGGGCAAAAAGTGCAGTGTCACCACCAGGATGTGGGATGTGCAGGTAGAGAGGGCCTTGTTCCTTCCGTCCCCAGAGTGAGATCTCAACATGACCAGAATGACAGTGTAGGAACTTAACAGGAAGAGGAACCATAGCAGTGTCACCAGTCCATTGTTAGAGATCATGAGGACCTCCAAAACAAAGGTATCAGTGCAGGCCAGTTTTACCACCTGGGGTACATCACAGTAGAAGGCATCCAGGATGTTTGGGCCACAGAAGGGGAGTGGAAGTATTAGAATTACCTGGACAATTGAATGCAAACCACCGCCCACCCAGGAAGCCACCACTAAGGTTACCCATACCTCTCTCCTCATAATGGTCACATAGTGCAGGGGTTTGGCAATTGCAAGATACCTGTCATAGGCCATCACAGAGAGGAAGAAAATATCTGCTCCTCCAGCAAAGTGGAAAAAAAAGATCTGTGCCAAGCAACCATTGTAGGAGATGGTTTTCCTCTCTGATAAAAGATCCACCAGGAACTTGGGGACAGTGATGGAAGAAAAAACGATATCCAGGACTGATTTGTTCCGTAGAAGAAAGTACATGGGTGTGTGGAGGCGGGACTCAAAGGTGATCGTGATGACAATGAGGGCATTCCCCAAAATGGTTGTTATGTAAACAAGAAGAAAGATCACAAACAAGAAGAATTCCAGTTCCTGGAAGGGAGTGAGTTGCAGGAAGACAAACTCCTTCACACTGGTGTAGTTGATTTGGTCCATGATGGGATGACTCTCCTCCAGGTGCACTTTGGGAGAAGACATGCAGGGATAGGAATGTTGTGTCATGAGATGGCAACATCGCTGATCATGCATAAATATTGTTATGGGCCGTGTCAAGAATGCAGATCAGCGTGATCACTCAGGACAAGCAGGCTAGATACTATTTTTGGGGTCTGGACAATTTTTTCTTTATTTTTGTGAATGCCCTGAGTTGATAGGAAGAACTACTATATTCTTTTGTTTTTACTCTGCCCAGGGAGAGATGGATGGACTGTGCTCATTTGCCAATGGCTTATCTTCTGCCTAGTTGACCCCTACTTAGGACTTTCAAATAATGTTGCATTCAATCTTGTAAACGAATCTCTGTGTACATCTTTGATTTCTTTAAGATGCAGTCCCAGAAACAGACTTACAAGGTGAAATGGCAAGTTAATTTTCTGATTTTTAGCTGATGATTAAGGTAATATATAAAAATAGCCTAATTCTAATTGTGCATGCATGTCTGATTTCTTTTTATGGAGCCTGTGAGCTAAAACAAGTTGCTACACCTTTTAACTTCTCATTGAAATGGAAGACTGGAGTAGATTTTATCATTCTGGCAATATAAATATTAAAGATTAAGACAGTTGAACTACTAGAAAAAAATTTTAGTAAATGTTTTTATAATTTTTGGAGTAAAGGTGCATTATTAAAAATATTTTTAGATTTGACTTATATACTTACTTACAGTTTGAAATAAAAGATTTTTCTAATTAACTTGAACTCTGCCATTACATTTCTTGTATTTTTCCCTTTCCTTTCTGTAAACTCTTCTAAGAAATTTTACTTAATAAAAAAAAGATGCGTGGTGAAGAGAGTTCTAATTTTTCTTTGGTATTCTGTGGATCCATGAAGCATTGGCTCTAGTTTTTAGTACAGAATGGTACAGGCCAACTCAGGCCTTTGGGAACTGAGGTTGAAGCGACTTATTGCTGGTTTATTTCTGAATTAATATTATTCCACCTGCTATTCTTGTCAGTCACCTTAAAAGGTTTCAGACTATCAAGTTCAATGTCAGGTCAGGATCAACGTTGGCCTTTCTACCTACTAACCTCTGGGTAGCCTTATTTAGCTTAAGGGCAACTTGTTCAAAAGAGCATAGCATCTAACGCCAGGTTTAAATAATTTAAATTTTTCCTTGGAACCTCAGAATCTTCTTCCAGGAATCTCAGAGTCATATTATCGTGTATTAAATGGGAAGCATATCGCTTTCTTTGCAGTGGGGTTTGCTTTTGATAACCTAGCACTTTTTATTATCTATTTGTTTCTGCCCTTTCCTCCAAATATAAGTTCACTGAAGTCAAGACTTTCCTTTGTCACCAGTGTGTCTCCAGTCCGCTGATGTATATATTACTCAGTCATGAGCAAATGGATGTCAGTGATTCTTATGCAGTAGTTTCCCAACAAGTATTTTTTTTTCTCCTTTACTACATCTTCAGCCTCATCATATACCAATGAATCACTTGTGTCGATGCAGAGATCAATTTAATGAATCAATGCATGTGAGAACACACTGTGAACTTCAAAGCATCATACAGATGCAGGATATTAATTTCATCTGATGCTAATATAACTTATGTATTGGTGCTTCTCTCCCTGCTGCCAAATAGTGTTTAATTTCCTTTTCAGAAAAGGAACATGCCCGTTGTTTTCCTACACATTGTAGTTGCTCAGTTAATGCTTATGGAATGAGATTTGATTTTTAAAAATCAACTTCTAATTTGAATGTGTTTTAAGAAGCTCAATATTTTATGTTAGAGGCTGGGGAATCTTAATTGGCCTAAAACTTTTTGTTCGAAGTGACATATACTTCAAGAACTGCAAATGAATACTTTGTCTTCTAAAGACTGAAGACTGAGCACTATGTTAGTACAATTTTCTGTATGCTAAATTCAAGTTGTTTTCAGGATGCTGTCACCTACCTTTGTTAGGAAGATGAGCCTTCCATCATCACTATTCTGCCCTTCGTCACCTATACACGTGCACAGCCTGTACTGTTCCCACAGACACTGAATTAGAAGTCTAGTATAATAATCAGCATAGGGAATTGCATCTGATATTTATAAGAGATACTGTAATTTTCAATGAAGTATTTGCAAATGCAATGGGATTTATTAAAAAGCTACTAAGCAATGTGTACACATATGTTCTACACACACACACACACACACACACACCCCACACCCATCGGTTATAACAAGACACCTAATCAGGAGCTGATGAAACTGTGCAGGAAAGACAGAGGAATCCCCAAAGGCCACTTCCCTAGGCTATCTCACTATGGAATTTGAATCAAAGTCCTTGTGTCATTTGTACCCTTATAGCAACAAAAATCAAGAGTCAGTTTCATGTGACAAATATGAGAGTGGGTACAAATGATTCCCTCTGAAAGGATAACTTATAATGAATCAGAAATATGTATTTAGTGCTTCTGATATTGGAAATGACCCCCTAAAATATATATGAAAATGTGGCCTCTTAAAGTTCCCCAGAGGTCGAGTCTGGGGAGCCACATGTTACCAGAATTTGGGGTACCATATGATCTCACCATATACTTATTAATGAATCCCCAATATTAGTAAGCTGAGAGGGTTCTTGCCTAATATTTAGAGAAGAATTCTAAATACCAGAATAAAAAATGAGGCAGCATGGTACATTTTAAGCTTTTATTTAGTGAGAAAGATGCATAGCAGAGTGAGAGCTTTATCTAAGAGAGAGAGAGGTAAATCTGGGTTCATATCGAGCACCAGGAACCAGCCATGTGGAGTAATATCTAGGCCAGGAAGCCTAGGGCGGGTGGCCCAAAGACCACATGCCCTGGAGGCACAAGGCTACAGTCAGCCCCCTCCTGGCTAGAGGCCAGGGGAAAAGAAGAGAGAGGGGTAAATTTGGGTTCACACCGAGCACCAGGAATCAGCAACATGGAGAAGCATCTAGGCCAGGAAGCCTAGGGCAGGTATCCCGAAGGCCATGCACCCTGGGGGCGCAGGGCTACAGCCAGCCCCCTCCTGGCAAGAAGCCAGGGGAAAATAAGAGCGAGAACACACCATGTCCCAGGCTTTTAACCCACTTCCAAAGGGGAGTGGTTAATTAACCTGATTGGCTGGTGGGCACTCAGGTGTGGCCAGGTAGGGGCATGAGGTCACACAGGGGCGTGGTGAAAGGGGTGGTCTTCCAGCTCACAAACCTAATCAATTTTAACCTGTATGCCTGCCTACTTCACTTCTGGTGTATCAGGCACAGTTCTAGATGCTGAGGATATAGTGATGAAAAAGCTTTTTATCTGGTGGGCAAATCAGGCATGGATCATATCACATGAATTACAACCTTGATGAGTGATAACAAGGGCAACAAGGGGGAGAATGGCATGAGAATTTATTGTGGTCCGGGATGCTTGGGATTGTTCCTTAGGGGAAGTGGTATTTGATAGTAGAATATCTAATATTTAGATCATATTTTCATTTTTAATGAGAGATTTATAAAGAAATTCGTTCTCTTCTTTGGGCTTATAATATTACTGCAAGACCAGTTGGATATGCCATCCATATGCAGAGACCTCAGCTGAGACCTGGAGATACTGGCAAGTTGGGTTCCACTATACTGGGCCTCCTAATCTGGCGGCCCTTGAACTCATGGAAGGGTCTTCACTTCAGACCTTCTTAGTGGGTGAGCATGGAGGAACCCCTCCCTCCTTCCCCCCTCTTCTCCCCTCCCCTCCTCTCTCCTATTTCTCTCTCTCTACCACCCCCTTCTTCCATCCCCCTCTCTTCCTTTGTTTCTTTTTTTAAAAAATTTGCCTCCCTGTAGGGAGTGTGTCAATTTTTTTTTTTTTTAGTTACTCAATAAGCCCAGGAGGGCAGAATCAGAGTCTGTTTAATTCTGGGGTAATTTTTGGGCACTCATTGGGCTAGATTAGAGCCATGCCTTCCAGCAGAACATTATCAGTAACTAAGCTGGTATATTGTCTTTCATCTACCTGTTTGCTATTGTTCTCTCATTGGTGGTGATTTCTTGGTCATTTTCTAACTATCATCTTCTTCTCTCACTGCTTCTGTGCAGTAAAATAAGAACACAGCCAAAAATAAAATCTATTTAAATAGATTCTATTTAAGCTTCATCCTACATTACCTGTTTTCGCCACCATATTCTCTTCCTTATGCTACTTATGTAAGTCAATTAAATGACTTAATGCCTAGGTGAACACATTAAACATTTTTAAGCATTATGTAAATGTTAAGTATTCATATCAATGTGGTGACAATATCATTATATAAGTGTGTTTATGAGCCATCAGGTAGAGGAAGGAGTGCTCTTCTGTGATGTAGACAAAGGGAGCAGAAGGTAGAAGAGTAGAAATAACTGGCTAAAAGAGGAAAAGTCAAATTCCGACTGACCCCTCAACTTCTTAGCAAGCGTTGACCTTTTACTCCTGTACTTTTGCTGTTTGCAGAATGTCATAAATTTTGAATCATGAAGCATGTAGCCTTTTTAGATTATTTTTCACTTAGCAACATGTACTTAAGATTCCATCAAGTATTCTCATGAGTTGATACCTTATTCCTTTTATATTTCTATGTAATATTTGAATCATTGTATGGATGTACCACAGTTTGTTTATCCATTCACCCAGTGAAGGATATCTTGGCTGTCCCCAGTGTTCAGTGATTATGAGTAAAGATGCTGTAGACATTTTTGTGCGGGGTTGTTTTTGTGGGCATAAGTTTTCAATTCAGCTGAATAAATACCTAGAATCACAACTGATCAATAACATAAGACTACGTATAGCTTTATAAGAACCAAATTGTCTTCCAGACTCCATACCATTTTGTATTCCTGCCAGCAATGAATTATGGTACCTGTTGCTCCACATGCTCATCAGCATTTGATATTTTCAGTGTTCTGGATTTTGGCCATTTTATTAGATGTGTCGTGGTGTCTTCATTGTATTAATTAGCGTTTCCCTGACAACATAATGCTGAGCATCTTTTCATATGCTTATTTGCCATCTGTGTATCTTATTAGGTGAGATGTCTGTTCAGATCTTTCCTTAATTTTATTTCATTTATTTAGTTATTTATTTTTTGACAGGCAGAGTGGACAGTGAGAGAGAGAGAGAGAGAGAGAGAGAGAGAGAAAGGTCTTCCTTTTCTGTTGGTTCACCCCCCAATGGCCGCTGCAGCTTGCGCGCTGCGGCCAGTGCACCGTGCTGATCCAAAGCCAGGAGCCAGGTGCTTCTCCTGGTCTCCCATGCGGGTGCAGGGCCCAAGGACTTGGGCAATCCTCCACTGCACTCCCGGGCCACAGCAGAGAGCTGGACTGGAAGAGGAGCAGCGGGGACAGAATCCGGCGCCCCGACTGGAACTAGAACCTGGTGTGCTGGTGCCGCAGGCAGAGAATTAGCCTATTGAGCCACGGCGCTGGCCTTTCCTTCATTTTAAAATTTGCTTATTTGCTTTCTCTTTTTTAAAAGATTTTTTATTTATTTTCCTTGAAAGTCAGAGTTACACAGAGAGAAGGAGAGGCAGAGAGAGAGAAGTGTTCGCTTTCTTTTTGCAAGTTTTTAAGTCTTTGCATATTTTGGGTACAAGTCCTTTATATGGTATGTGTTCGCAGATGTTTTCACTTAATGTATATCTTCCTTTTCATTCTCTTTTCTTTTTCTTTTTCTTTTCATTCTCTTAATAGTGACTTTTGCAGAGCTGAAGTTTTTCAATTAGTAAAGTCCAAATTAGATTTTTCTTTCATTGATCATTCTTTTATTGTTGTAACAAAAACTCATGACCAAATTGAAGATCTTCTAGATATGTTCTTTTGTTACCTTCTGGAAGTTTTATAGTTCTGTGATTTAGATTTTAATACATTACCCATTTTGGGCTAATTCTTGTGAAAATTGTATGACCTGTGTTTAGATAATTTCGTCTCTATGTATGTCCAGTTGTTGCAATACCATTTGTTGAAAAGACCATCCTTTCTATATTGAATTGCCTTTGCTCTTTTGTCAAAGACCAATGGACTATATTTGTGTGGATCTATTTCTCTGGCTTCTCCATTAGGTCTTACATCAGAAATAATCTGAAAGGGTTCCTCACATTATATCTAGCCAGATGAAAGAGCATAAAAATAAAAATGTCCTGGGTATAGCATCCATCAATAGGAATGACTTCTAACACAGTGTCATGTATAGGTCCTGATATTCATAAAGTAAGTGATAAAAGAATTTCAGAAAAAGTTATTCATTAGGGATTTTCAGTAGAATTAATATAGTAGTTTATAATATTTTTGATGACCAAGACTTTCTTGAAATAAATAGGAGAATGGACATCAAAATACAGCTGTGGTTGTAGAAAGTTATAGAATATTTCATGCTGTCTTCTTTTCTTATTTTGACTTACATTGATAAAGTAGTTTATTTATAAAAAATAAATTGGGTCATGCTGGTATAGCAAGCATCCTCCAGCTTTGAGTCACAACAAAGGATTTTTTCTTGTTATGTGTCCTTCATGATTCATCTAGGATCTCTCCTGTACATCGGCTTCATGGAAAAAAACAAGCCAAAGTAGGATTTATTGCCATGCTTCCATGGTTGTTGATACAACATGTTATATTGTGCATTTCCTTATAAATCACATTTCATTGTCCTAAGAAATATTCACATAAGCAAAACTACTATTTGCCCAGAACAATTCTAATCCAGAATAATACCAAATAATCCATATAATAATTTAATTCTTAGTTAAAATCATTTTCTTAATATGAATGGAGAATCTATGTAATTGGAAAGACCAGGGCATAATAAAAAAGATAAAAAATGAGAGAAGAATCTGAAAGGGGAAGAGGGTCACCAAAATGATAACAGGGCTGTGTACCAAAAGGATTTTTTTTTCATTCACACAGTGGTTTTGATATGGTCACTTTGACGTCTCTTTCCTGGAATCTAATGCACGTGTTGAAGAAGACAAGAATATTGTAACAAGAATTAGTAGTGTGTTGAGTAAAGAACGCGGACTTTGAGGTTGGAGAGAGTTGTGACACTGGAAAGTTGTTAAACACACTGGTTTTAAGAAAGGAGGTAATATCATCTATCCTATATAGGGACTTTAAGAGAACTAGAATGAAATATATTGAGTATCTGGAACATATAGATGCTCATTGAGTCATAACTATTGTCATAGGGCTTGATTCCTCTTTGTCATTACACTCATACACTGAATAAAAATGTAATCAATAAAATCTGTCTTTCTCTTGCTTGATATGTCCCTGAAGACCAACAATTCTGGACGTGTCAGTTAATTCCCATAAAGAAGGAAGAGAACGAACCTGACTTAAAAGACTTATGGGTTTCACGTATATCAAATTGGCATAATATTTGAGCTTCGATCAGTATAACTTCTTCAGACTTGTGAGTTGTGAACTGGGACTAACGTGTAATTTTGTTTCTTGTTGCTGCTTAGGGGAAATCAAGTTCCCAAATATGTCCTGTTAGACGATGCTAGAATTATGTAGAGAATGGAAGTGTGTGGCACTATATTTTATATGCCACATGAAAACATATTAACATTGTTGAATTTAGAAAACCATGACATTGTCAGTTGGGGTCTGTCTTGCTGAAAAGGTCACATTATTTCAGAGTGACACGCAGATTCCTGTTTAATTTCTCTTTCTTGGTGATTGTTTTATGGAGAGGTAAAAGATCATTTTTAGGTCAAAATACTCTTCCATCTGTTTTTATCCTTACAGACAAGCAGGAAGAAATAGAAATGTAATGATATTTTACCTTTCTTAAAAGATTAAAATATAATCTCATTCACCATCATCCTAATCATGGGCCTTCTGTGAAGTAATGTAAGACAGTGATACAGAGTTTAGACTGGGAGCCACATGCTTGAATTGGAAGTGAGATTTCACCCCCTGGCTGTGTGACTGGGGAGGCAGTGGGTTAATAAATACAAAATATCTAGAATAGGGCTTGACACACAGTGGACACTCAAAGTTAACTCTCTGTACTCTTATATACAAGAATACTTCAAGAAGTATGTAGAAAAATGCTGTGAAAAGATAAGACTCTTTTGATGCAAAAAATTTAAATTCATGCAAAATGTTTTCCATAATATGTATCTTTCCATGAACTTTTTGAATATTTCTTTTTTTTTATTTTTTTTATTTTTGACAGGCAGAGTGGACAGTGAGAGAGAGACAGAGAGAAAGGTCCTCCTTTTGCCGTTGGTTCACCCTCCAATGGCCGCCGCGGTAGCGCGCTGCAGCCGGCGCACCGCGCTGTTCCGATGGCAGGAGCCAGGTGCTTCTCCTGGTCTCCCATGGGGTGCAGGACCCAAACACTTGGGCCATCCTCCACTGCACTCCCTGGCCACAGCAGAGAGCTGGCCTGGAAGAGGGGCAACCGGGATGAATATTTCTGGTATGTACAGGTGGCCCTTCATATCCATAGGTTCCATATTCATGGATTCTATCAATCACAATGAAAGTAATCAGGATGAAAAACTTTCTGTGCTAAACATGTTCAGTCTTTTTTTTACTTTTTTTTTTTTTTTCTGACAGGCAGAGTGGATAGTGAGAGACAGAGACAGAGAGAAAGGTCTTCCTTTTTGCCGTTGGTTCACCCTCCAATGGCCACTGTGGCCGGCGCATCTCGCTGATCCGAAGCCAGGAGCCAGGTGCTTCTCCCGGTCTCCAATGCAGGTGCAGGGCCCAAGCACTTGGGCCATCCTCCACTGCCTTCCCGGGCCATAGCAGAGAGCTGGCCTGGAAGAGGGGCAACCGGGATAGAATCTGGTGCCCCAACCGGGACTAGAATCCGGTGTGCCGGCGCCGTAAGGTGGAGGATTAGCCTGTTGAGCCACGGCGCTGGCCTAGTCTTTTTTTTAAAGATTTATTTTATTTATTTTGAAGGCAGGGAGAAAGGGAGAGAGAGAGAAAGAGAGAGAGAGAGAGAGCTATCTTCCATCTGCTGGTTCACTCCCCAAATAGTCACATTGGCTAGAGTTTGGTCATGCTGAATCTAGGAGCCTGAAACTACATCTGGGTCTCCCACGTGGGTGACAATGACTCATATGCTTGGAACATCTTCCATTGCCTTTCCAGGTACATTAGCAATGAGCTGGATTGGAAGTGGATCAGACAGGTCTTAAACCAGCACTTACATGGGATGCTGGTGTCCCCAACAATATATGAAGTCACTGCACCTCAATGCCCTCCCCAAGACTTTTTTTAATCATTATTTTGTGACCAATACAAAATTAGTACATATTAGTATAAAAACTAATAACAAATCATGTACATTATATCAGGTATTATAAATAATCTAGAAATCATTTAAAATATAAGATATGTATAGGTTATATACAAATATAATGCCAATTTAAATAAGAGACTGAGCATCCAAGGATTCGGGTCCAGGGGGGTCCTGGAACCAGTCTCCAATGGATCCCAAGGGATGACAGTGTGTGATTTGCAGAGATCATTATAAATTTTCTTGGCCTTGGCTGGGAATAAATTTATGGTACTGAAAATCTCTTCCAGAATGGAAGGAAATAATGAACTCTTTTATATGAACAGTGAAATCAAATGGCATCTCTGTATATCCAACAGACTTACACTCATAGAAAAGTGAGTGTGGTGGGAGTGGCCAGAACCTAAAGAACTGAGCCAGCAGGAATGTCATGTTGGTCAACTGCGCTCCAAGTTCCCTCTGCGAAAGAGAAATGAGAGCCTGGGATATACCTCCCTGAAATGATGGAAAGTAAATAACCAGTTCAGATGAGGGAACTGGGATTTTTGGATAGATGAAGGCAAGGGGGAATTCAGTCTGTGGGAATCAAAGTAGACGTCAATTTATGAAATAAAGTCAGGTGCCAATGGGTGAAGGAAAGGGATGGCTAAAATCAAGGTGATCCTAGCCAATTAGCTGACTGAGACTGTAAAGAGTATTGTGATTGTATTGGACCCAAATTTTCCAAGCCGGTCCTTAGCTGATTTAGAGAGAAGTGGCAGCAAAAGGAAATGTCATTCAGTGTTTGCTCAGCAAATTATTCAGTAACCATAATGAAAGTCCATCAGAGAGATGTAAGAATCTTACAGGTTGTTGCCTCAACTTTACAGAGTGTGTCTTTTCAAATTCTGCCATATGCTAGTCACAAGACTTAGACAGTTGTGTGAATTCAGGGCTGTTATTGAATGTGGAGTACAGCATGTAGACAGAGCTTGGGATGTGGAATCAGGAAGACCTTAGCCTGAATCAAGAGTTTTGCTCCTTGCTGCCAACAGCCCTGAGCAAATTAGTTTTTCTTGCTGAGAAAGTGTTTCCTCATTTTGTAAGTGCAATATACACTGTAGTATTGTGATGCATTTTTTTTTGACAGGCAGAGTTAGACAGTGAGAGAGAGAGACAGAGAAAAAGGTCTTCTTTTCCGTTGGTTCACCCCCCAAATGGCCGCTACGGCTGGCACACTGCACTGATCTGAAGCCAGGAGCCAGCCAGGTGCTTCCTCCTGGTCTCCCATGCGGGTTCAGGGGCCCAAGCACTTGGGCCATCCTCCACTGCACTCCTGGGCCACAGCAGAGAGCTGGACTGGAAGAGGAGCAACCTGGATAGAATCCGGCGCCCCAACCGGGACTAGAACCCAGTGTGCTGGCACCACAAGGTGGAGGATTAGCCTAGTGAGCCACGGTGCCGGCTGTGATGCATTTTTAATAAAAAAAAAACCTCTTGTGCCTGCATCATATTGTCAAATAAAGACTAGTTATTGTGATTATTATGAGAAAAGGCTATTTTGGGGGGAATTTGTTTTTGGTTTTTATTTTTTGCTGAAGACATTTTCTTTCCCCTTTTGGTTATTCATGGTGGGGTCAGGAGACAGGTGACCATGAAGAGCAATGAGAGGAAGCAGGTGAGGAGCCTTCATTTTTCAAGTATGAACACATATCTCTCTTTCCTAAGACAGAGGTGAGGGAGATGCTGCACATCATTTAAGCCTCCAGTAATTTGGAGGCTGCCACTCATGGCCTGGGAAAACTCTTCTTCTCCAACACCTTCCATAGAGCATCCTTGATCTCTTTGTTCCTCAAACTGTAAATGAGAGGATTCAGCATGGGGATCACCAGCGAATAGAACACAGATACCACCTTGTCCCTGCCAAGTGAGTAGCTGGAGCTAGGTCTCAGGTACATGAAAAGGGCCGTTCCAAATAACAGAATCACCACCATCAGGTGCGAGGCACATGTGTTGAAAGCTTTCCATCGGCCATCCACCGAGCGGATCTTCAAGACGGCAGTCACTATGTAACTGTAGGAGATAAGGAGGATGAGGAACGATGTCCCTCCAACAGCAACCACCACGAGGAAATTTATCACTTGACTGGGGAAGATGTCAGAACAAGACAGCGCCAGGACTGGCGGGAGGTCACAAAAGAAGTGGTTGATGATGTTGGGGCCACAGAAGTGAAGCCGAAAGATGGAGCTGGCCTGAATCAGGGAGCTCAGGAACCCACCAACATAGGCCCCAACCACCATGCCTGTACAGAGGCTCTGAGACATAATGGCGGTGTAGAGAAGGGGACTGGAGATGGCTACATACCGGTCATATGCCATAGCAGTCAGGAGGAAGCACTCAGTCAGACCCATGCCAACAAAGAAGAAAAACTGAGCAGCACAGCCCACAAACGATATGGTCTTCTGCTCCTGGAAGAAGTCAGTGAGCATCTTGGGAGCCACGGCAGAAGAGTAGCAGATGTCAATGAAGGATAAGTTGCTGAGAAAGAAGTACATTGGTGTGTGCAGACGAGTATCGCTTCTGATCAGAAAGATGAGAGCCAAGTTCCAGGCCAGGGTCACGAGATAGATGCCCAGGAACGTCACAAAGAGGAAGACCTGGAGCTCTGGATGGTCTGTGAATCCCAGTAAGATGAACATGGTCACTGAGGAACTGTTGTAGACCTTGGTTATGTACATGTTTCTCATGGACCACAAGCACAGAGACTGACCTGAGATGATGAGAATCCACATGACAGGGAGAGTCAGCAAATAATTACAAATACGTGAGAGGGAGGGCAGAGAATTAGAGGGTTGCAACTTTACCCAAAGACTCTATCCCTACCCTCTTTTCTCTCTCCCAAGATCCCCGTCTTTGCTTCAGCCGCTCTCTCGAAGGCAATTGCAGTCAGTGTCCTAAATACATAGGCAAGATAGTGAGGCCGATAGGAGCTTAAATTTAGGATTTGGGCTTCCTAGGATCAACCCCTTCCCCCACCATTTATTCATTGTATCATTTCGGATGAGATACCTAACATCTCTTGCTTCAATTTCTTAATCTTTAAAATGAATGACAGTGATTATTTCACAGATTTTTTTTTAGCATGCCAATTTTAGCATTTATATAAAGGGAACAGATTTCATGTATTTCATATATATATATACAGTTTTAAGAACATAATTATGCTTCCCAACTTCCCTTCAACCCTCCCTCCTCCTTCTTTCCTTATTTTCATTTTAGTTATTGTGATGACATACTTCCAATTTACTTTATAATCACAAGGTTATCCTCCACTTAATAAAGAATTCAACAAGTAGAAAGTAGAAAGACCACTGTTTCTCAGGAGTGTAAACAGACAAGGGCCACAAGCAATGCTCAAATCACAAGATGTCAATCTCACTCATATGTTACATTTTTTGTACTGTATATATTCATCACCACATAATTATGTGTGTCTTTTTGGGACTGGCTTATTTTACTAAGCATAAAGGTCTCCACTTGCATCCATTTGCGAAGAAGGAATTCATTCTTTTTTATGTCTGAGTAGTATTCCATTGTGTATATACACTACATTTTCTTTATCTAATCATCAGTTGATGGACATCTGTGTTGTTTCTGTATCTTACCTATTGTGAATAAAGCTGCAATAAACATGGGGGTACAGATAACTCTTTCATATGCTGACTTCATTTCTTTTTTATAAATTCCCAGGAGTGGGATGGCTGTGTCATATGGCATAATCTCTTTTCAGATTTCTGAGGAAACTCCGTATTCTCTTCCATAATGGTTGTACTGGTTTACAGCCCCAACACTGTGTTATGGTATCTTTTTCTCCACATCCTTGCCAGCATTCACGGATTTGTTTTTAAGGAGTAAATGAGGTAGTGTTTGTAAAGTGCCTGACACAGTAAGTGACCAGTGAATTATTATTAGGACAGTTCCAGACCATGTCTTGAAATAACTACTCATTTATTTCACTTGTCTCAATATTAGAAAAGGAAAATTAGTGGGACCAGGTATGGCTAAGAAGTTCTGACAAAATGTTTTTACTGTAGTGTGTATAGAAATGCTTTTGATTATTAAATATTAGAGCTGAATACATACTAATGTGTTTCTAATGTCAAAATTATTTTAATATGATTTCTCTGAATTATTTAGTTGTTAGGAATGTGGGCTCTGGATCTAGATACCCTGGATTCAATTCTTAGGTTCACCACTTAGTGGATGTGTGACATTGATCTGGTCGCTTGAACTATCTATGTCTCTCTAAAGTTAGAGATAATAAGTCGCACACACTTTGTTACAGGGTGTCTGTTTATCTATCTATCTATCTATCTATCTATCTATCTATCTATCTATCATCTCTTTTAGAACATACCTGGTCCATTGTAAGTGCTGTATGTATTTGTTGTCATTGTTGTTATTTAAAACCCAAGTTACAAAGTATCCTAAATCAAATTATTTGAATTCACATGAGGTATCTTTCAGAGCTTGGGACTTGTTTCTATGAAATTCATATCTGTAAAAATTCCCATCACACTTTGACATATCTACAGTAAATCCCAATCCACACAAACAGAAGAGAAGTACTATCAGCAGGACCCTGAAGCTGAGTCCCTAACCCTACAGATATTATCCTGAAATATGTGGTCAGAGGGCCTGGTAGCTCACTGTGGATGGATGACCCTTAAAGATTTGGGATGTATCTTGACCTTTCTTCATGTCTTAACCCAAATAATTTGAAAATTAGTGAAACTGCCTGGGCTGACTTTTAAACTATATTTTCACCACATTTCACATATTCCTTTAAGTATGCTAAATCTCAAACATTTCATTTTAGTTTTTCCAGAATGGAAATACTCATGTTATTTTATGAATTTAGCAGAAATTATGTGAAAACTCTAAGATAAACCTAAAAATAATATGTGCAATGCAAAAAAATAACTGGAAGTGATTATTTTATCTCCTGAAATAATAGCTGTTGACATTTTGGTGTGTACTTTTCATGACTAAATATGTATATGTGTGTGGGTGTCTTTAATCATAATATGCAAACTCTCATAACTTATGCATCAGGGAAATCATAGCAAGTCAGTAACCTCATGATTTTGGAATGGATATTTTCTCTATTTTCTCTGAGTTCTTCTTGCTCAGTTTAGGAGAACTATTTCACTTTTGCATCTAGAGTTTTCAGAAACCAATCCATAGCTATTTATTGCCACTTTTTCATTAACCTTTCTAGTGTTTTCCTGGAACTTGTAGAGAGAGATGCCCTTGGTTAGGGTCCATCCTCTTCACTCTCAGCAATTCCCGCTACATATTTTTTCAGTGTCAAGCTCTTTAAGTTTGAATGTGAGGGAATATGAAGCTCCTTTTTGTTCAGGGTTTCAGAGATACCTCACGTTAGTCCCAATCTTGTCAGTATGACACTAACCTTTACCGCATATTCAAAGGTTATGCACCTGTTTGTGAAAGGTGTGTAGACTTCGGAGTCAGGAGAGGATTCTTAGTGAAGAAGGAGGAAGGACTGTGGCAAATCTTTGCATAGTTGAGTGCAAGTGTAGAACCACCTGGAAGAATTGCAAGCTAAAGTAAAAACAGCTATTCTGGATTCCTCACCCATTGTGTAGGGGGTCAACCATATAGCAAAGTAGAGACCCGAGGTCTGTGTTGTGATTCAGGGCCACCTGGAGTACCTGTTCAGGTTAGCAGAAAATAGGTTAAGATAGTGGTAATGGTAATGATTCTGATTAGGCTTTGGGGTACACTTGGTTCTAATGTGACTGCCACTTGACATCTGTAGATTTCTGGGCCACTCATTTAGCCTTTCTGAGTTTTACTTTCCTCATTTGAAAAATGCAGATAATAGTGATTACTTAACAGAGTTGGAAGACTGCTTAAGATAATACATACACGGTTTATGAGCCTGAGATACAGCATTTATAAACTGGTACTATGCTTTTTATCAATAGAAATTATTCCTTAAGTGTTATTTACAGAATTGACCCTTATTTGGCAATATTTCCTCCTCATGTGATAGGTTGAAATGTGCTTATCTTATATAATGAGGAGTTCACTGAAATATCATGCAGGTTTGTAAAAAGTGCTTAGGAGTGAGACAGAGGAATTTGATGATTTTTGGGGAAGATCAATGGATTAACTGAAAATCTGTTTTGAATGTTGTCCTAGAAGGAGGAGTTTTCATATTTTTTTTGCGGAAAAGTTTTCATATTTAAGAATGATATTCCACAGTTTCAAAAATATAAATTGAAATGAAAGAAAAAGGCCTAAGGCTAGTGTTGTGGTGTAGCGGGTTAAGCTAGTGCCTGGGATGCTGGCATCCCATATTAGTCATGGCTGATCTACTTGCAATCCTGTTACCTGCTAATGGGCCTGGGTAAGCAGTGGAAGATGGCCCAAGTATTTGTGCCCCTGCCACTGACATGGAGACCTGAATGGAGTTACAGGTCCTAGCTTGGGTCCATCCCAGTCCTGCTTGTGTTGTAGCCATTTGGAGACTGAACCAGTGGATGGAAGATAACTCTCTGTCTCTCTCTGTCTGTCTCTCTCACTATAACTCTTTCAAATAAATAAAATAAAACTTAAAAAAGGAAAACTATATGTAGGGTCTTATTTCTACATATGGATCCTCCTGAACCTTGTTCTAGAACTTGATAAAGAAAGAATTGTAAGGGTGCCTCCTCTCTTTAGAGCTAACAGAAGTCTCCTTCACTCTTACAGCAGATATTGGAGGCTTAGATTGGTCTGAGTCTGGACATCCTACAATCCTGATGGGGTTTGAATTTGGGCTGTCTTGGTAAAACTCATGTTTAAATTTTTGTTCAGATCCCTGATGATCCTGCCCACCTCTCCTCTGGTTGGACCTCTAGGGAGGAGGTGGTACTTCCCTTTTCCTCGTGCACAGAAATGCTCAGGGTCTCCAGGTGCCTGTTGTTCATCCCTCACTCATCTCTTATCCCTTTTCTGAGCATGTGGTTCCCCCACTGCCTCTGCAAGCTGTGGACAGCTGCCTTCCTAGGAGTGAGAAGCAGTATTAAGATCACTACTGCATGTGCACTAAAAACTCAAGTTTTCTGTACCCATGGGACAGAAAATTGCATGTGAGGTGGAATAATCAAGTTTCAATGATCCATGTCAGTTACACAGCAAAGCCAGACCCTAGACTAAAATCGGGATATGGAGCCCTGAAGAGAGATGATTGTCTTTCTTGTGAAACTGGATGAGTTCTCACAGGAATTCTTTAAATGAGAGTGGGTTGGAATATAGTGGGTCAGCTCTTGACCCCTTCCTCTCTTCTGTACCTGCCTGCTGTCCTTCTGCTGTTTCCCAACATGTTATAGGGTAGCATGAGGTCCTCACCACATGCAGCCACCCAGTCTTGAACTTCCAACTGTGAGAAAAATGAATCTCTTTTTTGTTGTAAATGACCCGGTCTCAGGTATTCCATTATCACAACTGAAAATGTGCTAGGACAAATCCCATCATTTAGGTATAATAAACACCAGGATTATGTTATACAGATGAGGAAGGAGACCTCCGTGAATTCAAAGATGCTGAACTGCATCTTGGTGAGTAACACAAGCCTTGAAGATTTGTGTAAAAATTGAATCATGTGGTAAAATGATGCACCTAGCACAGTACCTTGTACATAGAAGACAGTAATTGATGGGAACTTGCAGTCGATTTATGAATCACTTCACCTTTCATAAAATATCTTCAAGAGAGTGTTAAATTTTATGACCAAATGCGTTTAGTTTGAGCTCAACAGATGGAGGAAAACATGGAATAACAGTGGAAACCCTCAGTTGAATCATAGAGTTGGTAATGTTCTGTGATTGCCCCATCAATCTTGATCCTTTACTTCATGATACCTCCTCCACTCACCCCTGCAGATGGACAGTTCCCTGAAAGTCTTGCTTTTACAGGTCTTGCTTGCATCTGAATGTACAAATGGTTGAAGGAACTGAGAGTCCCTCTCTCAACGTAAGGAGACAGTTTTAAAAAGGTCAAGGCTTTAATACAAGAATTAAGATTCTGATGGCAAAATTCCATCCAAAAAGAGAGGAGGGTTTTGGAGGTGAGGAGGATTCTCTGCAGCGTTGGGAAAACCTACAATGTATGTAGTCTGTATACAGCTCTTTTTTTTTTTTTGACAGACAGAGTGGATAGTGAGAGAGAGAGAGAGAGAGAGACAAAGGTCTTCCTTTTTGCCGTTGGTTCACCCTCCAATGGCCACTGTGGCCGGCGCATCTCGCTGATCCGAAGCCAGGAGCCAGGTGCTTCTCCTGGTCTCCCATGCGGGTGCAGGGCCCAAGGACCTGGGCCATCCTCCACTGCCTTCCTGGGCCATAGCAGAGAGCTGGCCTGGAAGTGGGGCAACCGGGATAGAATCCGGAGCCCCGACCGGGACTAGAACCCGGTGTGCCGGCGCCGCAAGGCGGAGGATTAGCCTGTTAAGCCACGGCGCCGGCCTGTATACAGCTCTTCTAAATTACTTTTCAGACCACTTACGAACAACTGGGGGCTGTATTAAAGAGCACAGAATTCACTACAGGAGTTTCATTCCCTCTTATTTCTCTTGCTAGTTGCAAGGACTCAAACATGTCTCAGGGAGTTCATCAAAGGAGGAATCAGGCAGAACCAAGATTGGGCTGTGATTGTAGAATCAGTCTCTGAAGAGTCTTGTTCTGCATTCTCTCTCAGATGATCATGATGGACAAACTTTGCTCTTTAGAATAAACTGTTTTTCTTTTTTTTTTTTTTTTAAAGATTGGGGTCATGTTTGTTTTACCTTAGCCTTTACTGTCATGATTTATACAAAATTTTTAATGAAAAAATCAGTGCATTTATAAAGTAATTCAGTTCATCATGACGTTCTGAAGACCTTAAAAAATGCCACTGAATATTTAATAATCAGCTGGTTGAAGAGACCATGGGTTTCTTTTAGCTGTGTCTTAGTAATATGACCCATTTAAGGATTAATGTAGAATACAGTCCAGCTTACAAGTACATATCGTTGATAAAACGTGAAGTGAAGAAACTGTTATACTACTCAGCTGATAAATTGAGAGCATTGAGATATCTGAGGCAGATAACAAAGTTTAATGTAAATCCTGGATCTGTGTTTATTGAATTTCAATTTTTCACTTGAATTAAAGCTCAATGTTTATAAAATATTCAGTCTGTAAATAAAATTTTGTCATATTCTATTTAAGAACATACATGGCTGTCAGGAATACTTGAAAACAAGAAAATATACACCAGACATTTTGAAACAGATAGTCTAAAAATACATAAGCTATCAAGTCATGAAGTGACATGAGGAACCTTAAGTATATATTGTTAAATGAATGAAACCTATCTGAAAATTCTGTGTGCTGTATAATTCCAAATATTACTTTCTGGAAAAAGTCAAAACTATAGGGACAGTAAAAAGACCAGTGATTGCTGGGGGATGTAGGAGAGGGATGAATAGAGAGTACAGAGGATTTTTAAGACAGTGAAATTACTGTCCTAACCCATAGAATGTTCAACACAAAGAGTAAACTATTGTAAATTGTAGTCTTAGATGTGTCAATGTAGGCTTATCAATTATAACAAAACATTCTGGTGGAAGTTGTTGGTAATGGGAGAGGCTGTGATGTGTGGGGCAGAGAACATATGGGAAATTTCTTTACCTTCTGTTCAGTATTGCTACAAAGCTAAAACTGCAGTAAACCATAAAGTCTATTTTTTAAAAAAGAGTACAAAAGGAGATTAGGCTGAATTTGAGAAAAGGCGGACAGAATGGGGAGTTTCAAGGGGAAAAACTAAGTCACAGAATACGTTGTTTCTCTAGGAGCTTGTAGATCTAAGATGCTCTGTAAACTGAGATTAATATGGACATGAAGACAAAGAGTTGAAGATGAGTGAATGGCTGCACCTACCTTCCCGTTCCTGTTCTGTCTTCCTTTGGCTGCCACCTGTCTTGGGTTTTCTTGCTTTGGGAGGAGTTCAGGAGTTCAGGAGTCAGGCTTCCCAGGCTGCTTCCAATCCCCAAAGTACTAATAAGTGTGGAAACAGAGTTTGCAGCTGGTATGTTCATCAAGGATCAAAATCTGTTTGGCACATAAGAATGTGTTTTTGGACACAGTGATGGAGAGGAAAGACAAAGAAAGAGGTTGTAATTTTTAAGAAACTTGTAATATTCACTAACATTGCATTCGGGGTCATTTCAGGGAAGTATTTCAAAGCTGGGTTGGGTGAATTCGGGAGAGGTTTTTCCTCTCTCCTTGGAGATGCTTCATTACATTTGCCCTTGAGGGTCTTTTTGAAACAGAAAGGAATGCATCACCCAAACTTCACAGCTTTGCAGTTAATTGCTCTCTGGGGTGGTTTTGAACACAAACTTACATACACGCTCCAAAGACAATGGTTATTAAACTCTGCCCCAGTGGTCAAGTCTTCTGATCCTCCAAGAACAATCAAGATATCTTCTGCTAAGATATGATGAAGAAATTCAGGAAAGCATTGGAACATGAGGAAAAGATAAACTTTCACTCTATAGAATAAAGGAAGATGGCCTAAATGTGACTATGTACTTACTAACCCTCTTCCATTCCTTCAAATTACCTATTTGGTCTGAAATATGTGAAACAGATGGGGCCTTAGCCTTATGAAGCTCCTACTGTGTGCCAAGCACTGTAGTTTGTACTTTATGCATATTAACTCACTAAATCCTCCAAAATTTCCTTGCAGAAGAGGAAACTGAAATTCAGAGAAGCTAAATAAGTTGCTAAGAATTTTACAGCTTGTAAGGGATTGATTCAATATTTGACTTCATGACTAAATGGCATCAAAATCTTCATATGAATGTATGGTGCATGTATGCCCACCTGCAGTTACAAGACTTTCTTTGTCTCCACATTATCTTTTTTTTTTTTTTTTGATGAGCAAAGCAAGATTTAAGTGAGAAGCCTGCTGCTGTAGCATGCAGGATGGCAGCTCCCATGGAGGAATTCCCAAAGAAACTTGCCAGTGTGGGCTCTTTTATGCACAATTTGGGGGGGGGGGAAGCAGAACAATAGTTAACAATCAGAAGGTGGGGACAAAACCCATCAGAAGGCTGGAATTTGTAATCCCATGTAGTCTCCTCCATGAAAACAAACAAAAAAACCACAGCAGAGTGGTGGGATTGGTAATTTTGTCTTGTTATTCTCACGGTAAAACTAGAAACTCAGAGGGGTGGGATCAGCATTTTTTCTTTTTTAAAGTTTTTTTTTTTTTAATACTTATTTGATTTATTTGATCTCAAGGTCAAAGACTCAGCTTTAGAACTTTAGGTGTAGAAGAATTGTCAGAGGCTTGAACCATCTGGTCAAGTTCAAGTTAAACCTGGGCATTTTAACCAAAGCTGTGGACCAAATCTAATCAGTCACCTCCTTTAAGACTCAGATTTTTAAAGCCATTAAACTCAAAGGCAACAGAAAACACATGACACTTCTCTGAGATTCATAAAATGTTGTGATCTAAGTCAGTTACAAAAACAGAAAAACCTTGATTGAAAAGGATTAGCATGTGATATCAGTATATGAACCCATCACTTAGGACAGTTAAATACATCTCAGAACAAAGAGGTAGAGAATCAGGCAATTCTGCTGTTTTTTAAGATAGAAAGCCAACTTTAAAATCTCATCCAAACTAATCTTGAACAGCATTCAACTTCCACAAACCTTGTACAACACGCCTATTCCTTCAGTTCCTCTTTCTATCCAAAAACATTCTTTCTACCCAAAATTTCACTTAACCTTCTGTAACCAAGAATGCATTCTCATGCTTATAGCTTCTTACACAACTTCCTTTCCCACTTTCTGGTTCCTTCAATTCACATCTTAAAACAATCTTCAACATCTCTAAATTAAGAAAAAAAATCTTTTAACAGAACATACAGAATTTTGGGCTGGTGCTGTGATGCAGCAGGTTAAAGCCCTGACCTGAAGTGCCGGCATCCCATATCAGCGCTGGTTCTAGTCTCGGCTGCTTCTCTTCCGATCAAGCTCTCTGCTATGGCCTGGGATAGCAGTAGAAGATGGCCCAAGTTCTTGGGCACCTGCACCCACATGGGAGACCTGGAAGAAGCTCCTGGCTCCTGGCTTTAGGTTGGTGCAGCTCTGGCCATTTCGGCCAACTGGGAAGTGAACCAGCAGATGGAAGACCTCTATCTCTGTCTCTACCTCTCTCTGTAACTCTGTCTTTCAAATAAATAAAATAAATCTTTTTTTAAAGAACATACAGAATTTTAACCCATTGTTACTTTAAAGGAGTTTTCAAATTTTGAAACATTAAAATGATTTTTGAATCCAGGTAGGAAAAAGTAAATGATTTTTATACAATTATACTTTACCAAAGTGTTGCAAATACTAGGAAACTCAGGAAAATGTTAGCCTAGAAGACAAGACATTTAAGCATAGTACTAACAATACTTTGTTAAAAGACATAAATATTTTTAGAATCACATTATGGATGGCAAAGCATTTACACCAGTCACGACTATAATAAGAACTCAGCAGTTTATAGCATCTTAGGAAGCACAGCAAGGTTGCACATTCCTTTATACTTTTTTCGTTGAAGATTTATTTATTTTATTTGAAAGGCAGAGAGAATCTTCCATCTGTTGGTTCACTCCTCATATGGCTGAAAAGGTCAGAGGTGGGCCAGACCGAATCCAGCAGCAGGAGCTTCTTCCAGGTCTCCCATGATGGTGCAGGGGCCCGAGCACTTGGGCCATCCTCAGCTGCTTTCTCAGGTGATTACAGGGAGCTGAATGGGAAGTGGAGCAACTGGGACTCCAACCAGTGCCCATATGGGATGCCAGCATTGCAGGAGGTGGCTTAACCCCACTACACCACAGCACTGACCCCAGACCTTTATAATTGTAAAGACAGTGGTGATCAGCTGGAAAGCTCTGTAGTTTACCAAGGCATATATTGATGAATGGAGAACAGAGAAATCTTAAATAGGTGGACAGAGACACTTCTAGAGTTTAGCAAATGAGTAAATGTGAACTCTTTGGGTCAGAACAGCCAGTCTCGGGGAAAAACTCAAGAGGTAGATGGGAAAGCAGGCAGTCTGGTCACTGGTAAGAATCAGCAGTTTAAACAAACCCTTTGAGGATAAGTTCTTGCTAGTACCTTTTCAAAATAGTGACTAAGGAAGTAGGGAAAATGAGACATACGGCATCCTTTAGTGCTGTTTAACAGGCACAACATCTATCTCCCCACCCCCTTCCTGACATTTGAGTTGAAGGAGAGTAGATAATGAATAGCCTCTGGGCAAATCCAAGTCAGGAGGCCCTAGCTAGTTTGAGAGAGAGAGAGAGAGAGATGGCAGAGGCCCCTTTTCAGATAATCCTCCTCCATGAGTGTGATCAAGAGACTTTGGCTGGAAGAGAGGTTTTGTCTTCCTGCAAGAAAGAATTTAGATGTGAGATGGAAAGTTGCAGTAAGCAAGATAGCAGGATATTGGAATTAGGAACCGCAGGATGTATGGGCAGCACCACTTCATTAATGAGGTGGAGATCCCCTCCATTCTCCATTTGACTTTTGAACCCCTAGAATTGGAGTGTTGCAGGAACTTTTAAAAGTCCCCGCACCTTGAGATTGTCACTTACAGCTCTTAGTTGTTTCTGAGTCTCAGGCTTTAATGGATATTGTCTCTGCTGGGGAAAAGGTAGGTGTTTAAGAGGAGCCTGGACAGGCTGAGCAGTCATAGCCTAACTGACTTTTCCGTGGGCACCCCAAACTTCAGAACCGATGTCTGTTTCTGTAGCAAGGAGTCATAATGTCTCTCCAGGTCCTATTATAAAAACTGTGATCTTCCTCTGGGCCTGGAGATCTCTACCTATAATATAGGTATAATATCTGGTATAATCAAAAAGCAGTGGATAAATATTAGATCATTTCAGTCACAGCTCAAAGGTTGGGTGAGATATCTGACTTGGGATCTTCTGGGACACCCTTTATAGTTGTTCTGTGAAAAGAGAGGGGGCCAAAGCTAGAGTGAAGGATGGAGAAAGTTGCTCCAGTGTCCAGAGGAAATTTATAGGCCTTCCTTCCACTATGGGATCACCAGGGCCTCCTGGGTGCCAATCTGATGTGCCACTGGAGCCTGTATGGAGAGTCCCAGGCACATTCAGTACCATGTGGGAGATCTATTGGAAATGCTTGACTGTGGAGTTCTTGGCCTTCTGGGACTGTCAAATCTCCAACATTCTCCTCTGCAAATAGGATATGGCCCTGGGGGTCTTTTTTTTTTTTTTTAACAATCCTTGGCAAAATGTCCATTCCTTCTGCAGCAAAAGCACTTGCGAGATCTCTGGGGGTCTCATGGGAGTTTACACATCACCAGGAGTGCACACCTCCACTTATCCATTTGCTCCTGCTGTTTGGCCCCCTCCTGATCTCTGTTATGAAAGACCATGGTGGCCACCTTTAAGGGTTGACTAGGGTGCTTTTGGGCCCCATTTCCTAATGTCCAGGGCAGACTGGGTAAAGAATCTGTTTTTTAAAATCACCTGGCCTTCTGGCCGGCGCCGCGGCTCAATAGTCTAATCCTCCACCTGCGGCGCCGGCACACCGGGTTCTAGTCCTGGTCTGGGCACCGGATTCTGTCCTGGTTGCCCCTCTTCCAGGCCAGCTCTCTGCTGTGGCCCAGGAGTGCAGTGGAGGATGGCCCAAGTCCTTGGGCCCTGCACCGGTATGGGAGACCAGGAGAAGCACCTGGCTCCTGGCTTCGGATCAGCGTGGTGCGCCGGCCACAGTGGCCATTGGAGGGTGAACCAACGGAAAAGGAAGACCTTTCTCTCTGTCTCTCTCTCTCACTGTCCACTCTGCCTGTCAAAAAAAAAAAAAATCACCTGTCCTTCTACAGAGTCAGGATCTGTTGGGGTATATTTTTTTAGACTCCCTCAAATGTTCTAAGAAGGCAGAGGGATTTTCCTGTGGCCCCTGATCTATCAGGGATAGTTTAGGGCAAAGAAATCTGGACATAACGGACCTTAAACTGCCTAGGCTAACTTTTCCATCACCGAGTTTGTAACTAGGCCAGGCAGTGGTGCAGAAAAAGAGCAGGCATTTTTTTCTTTAAGCCCTGGGGGTCAAAGGAATGCCAGTGTCTGAGGATGCACCCCAAGGGAGTGTTTGGGGCAGATGCTTTGTTTTCCATCTGCCAATGAGAGCGTAAAAACAGAAGGACCCCTCAGCTTTTCTCTCTCCTCAGTTTAAAATGTTTCTCCTCTCAAAATTCTTTTGCTGCCTGTGGCATCCAAGCATGCACTGAAGCCCACAAGGGATAAAGGTGCAGGTGAGAATAGCGTGTATTACCTATGCTTGCTTGGCCTTCCACACCTGCAACTTAGGGTATGTATTAGTCAGAACTGCATGCGAAATGAGTGATCAGTTCACTCTACTGGCAGCGTGCTAGAACGGGGTCTTTTCCTGGCTGAATATAAACTGTCACTTTCCTCCCTTAAGTGAGGAGAAATAGTTGTTCTTTGCCTCTTAACCTTGAGTCTTATTTTACTTGCCTGATTTTGACATGAGCCTTCACAACAAAAGACTTAATAAAGGTGTTTTGAGCTAGAGTGTGGAGGTGGGGTACTAGTGCTGGCCACCACTTGGATTGGTGACTAGGCAGGTACAATGGGGGAATAAAAATGCTTCATAGTGAGCTTTCTCTGAGGTATGGATTAGTAGAAAGGACATAATGGAGGTGGACTCAAAAGAGGGAGAGACTTGAGAAGGAAGGAAGGGGACACCAGAGAACATGCTGGAAGACCTGTATCTACAAGTCCAGGCCATGAGAACATCTATGCCCAAAGATGGAAAAGGCCACCTGTGTCTGTGAAAGGGGTATCTAAACTGTGACCCAAAACTAACCAGATGTTTGGGGGAATACTCATGGGAGCAGAAATTTGAGATTGTAAGAATTGAGGAGATTTTTGTGGGACAAGGCGATCATCTGGAGACCACAGTGTGGTGTGGCAAACAGAAAAAGAGACAGAGATCTTGTCAGAACTGGGATGAAGAAATGAGTCACTGGGGCATTGGGGCATGGAGCCCATGGCTTTGCTCCAAATCGTGTCCAGTCTCACTGACCAAGTGATCTCCCCGAAAAGAGCAGAGTGCAGTTTTCAGCCCAACATGCTATTGGGCTGTCAGACTGTGGTTTCCAGTCAAGGAACCTTTGAAAAACACCAGAATGTTGCCCTGTCCTGGATTTTGCAATCACTCCAGGGCTTTCTCCCAGTTTCCCTGGATGGGCTGATCCCTGCGAAAACAAACTGAATTAGGCAGGACCAACGTTCCTGAGCTGAGAGACGTGAAGAGTGGGGCCTCTAATGTTAAACCTTGTAAGGACGCCAAACGAGCAGGTAATGAGCACCCGGGTCTCGGGTAGAATAAGGAGTCGTTAGGACACTGGGTCACAGGCCCACGGCCTTGCTCCAGACCATGCCCACTCTCAATAGTGCCATTCCCTGCAGGAGGTACACCTATCAGCACAACACCCTCATGGGGTGTCAGGGACTGGGGTCCAGGCAAGAGATTTTCGGGAAGCATTGGGGTGTACCCCTGCCAAGAGCCTTCAGTTATCTCAGGGCCTTCTCTCAGTCTCTCACAAAGGGCCAATCCACACGGGAGAGAGGTTAGAAGAGAGTCTCAGGGCTGATGCCATAGCATAGTGGGTAAAGCTGCCGTCTGCAGTGCTGGCATCCAGTATGGGTGCCTGTTTGAGTCCCAGTTGCTCCACTTTCCATACAGCTTCCTGCTATGGCCTGGGAAAGCAGTAGAAAATGGCCCAAGTGCTTTGGCCCCTGTGCCCATGTGGGAGACCTGGAAGAAGCTCCTGGTTCCTGACTTTGGATAGGTGCAGCCCTGGCCATTGCGGTCAATTTGGGAGTAAATCAGAAGACAGAAGACTTTCTCTCTCTCTGTCTCTGTCTGTCTCTCTCTCTCTCTGCCTCTCCTCTCTCTGTGTCACTCTGACTTTCAAATAAATAAATAAATAAATAAATCTAAAAAAAAGAACAGAGTCTCAGCTCCAGGGGGTTGCTCCAGCTCTAATCAGTAAGCCTGACCCTTAGTCTTTTTTTTTTTTTAACTATTTTTAAAATATTTATTTATTTATTTGAAAGGCAGAATTACTGAGAGGCAGAGGCAGAGAGAGAGAGAGAGAGAGGCGTCTTCTGTCAGCTGGTTTACTCCCCAGATGGCTGCAGTAGCTGGAGCTGCACCGATCTGAAGCCGGGAGTCAGGAGCTTCTTCTGGGACTCCCACATGGTTGCAAGGGCTCAAGGACTTGGGCCATCTTCTACTGCTTTCCCAGGCCGTAGCAGAGAATCCATGTCAATAAAACTCCAACAATCAAGGGAATTACACTCATTTCTGTAACTTCAAAAATCTTTTCCAGATGAACAGAAGTTAACCAAGCTCAGAATAGCTAACGGCACCAGTTGGAATGCCATTTTTAGTTTCCAGTGAGGAACAAACCTTCCAAGCTTGTACTTGTGCCAGTGGTACAATTCATCTGCTGAGAAAACTGCATAGAAAGACAAACTACAATTGGAAGTTTATTTGGAGAGACAGGGATCAAGTCAAAGTGGATAATGTGTATCAATGCCTCTGTGCCTAGCTACAGGGTTATGATGGGTTGGATATTTCTGAGTTTTTCTCACCAAGCATTCCTTTTCCTCACTTCCTAGAGGACCATTATCATTTCTTTATTTAAAAAAATCTAAAACTTATTTATTTATTTGAAAGAAAGAGTAGTAGAGAGAGAAGGAGAGATGGAGATAGGTCTTCCATCCACTGGTTCACTCCCCAAATGGTTGCAACAGCTGGGGCTGGGCCAGTCAAAAGCCAGGAGCCAAGAGCTTCTTCCAGGTCTCAAACGTGAGAGCAAGAGGCCCAAGCACTTGGGCCATCTTCTGTTGCTTTCCCAGGAATGTTAACAGGGAGCTGGACTGAAAGTGGAGCAGCTGGGACTCGAACCAGCACCCATAGAGATTCTGGAGTCACAGGTGGTGGCCTAACAAGCTACACCATGATGTTGGTCCCCAAAATCTAAGACTTTTATTTGAAAGAGAGAGAGAGAGAGAGAGAGAGAGAGAGAGAGAGAGAGAGAGAGAACTAGCACTTCCAGTCACTGGTTCACTCTCCAAATGCTTGCATTAGCTAGCATTAGGCCAGGCTGAAACCTTTAGCCTGGAACTCCATCCAAACCTCCCTCATGAATGGCAGGTACCCAACTACTGAAACCATCATCTGATATTTCTGAGGATGCACATTATTGGAAAGCTGTGTCGGAAACAGAGGAGCTGGGACCCAAACCAGGCACTGCAATATGGAATGTGGGCATCCCAAGTCGCAACTTAACCACTGTGCCAAATGCCTGCTCGGACTACCCTTTCTTCTAATCAATATTTTTATTTATAGATTGATGAATTGACAGTTTTTTTAATCTTTTGGTTGAAGAAACAATTTTTTTCCTCTAAGATGCCTCTGTTAAACATTGTATTAATCTATTATGGGCTGATTGTATGGCTTGATTTTTGAAGTTTTATATCCTTTTGGTAGTTGTCCCTATATCCACTAACATCCCCTTGTTCTTTTTATAGGTATATGTGATTGTACACACTTATAATGGGTGAGTGATGCATTAAACAGGCTCTGATGAGATTTTTAACTTTTTTCTAAAGATAGTCATTTTGGCACTCTCTTCTGAAACCCAGACCAACCTAGAGCTTGCCTATTCTGTGGTCATCCACTCAAATGAGGAGCCACTTGCATGTCACTTGCCTGGTCTGGATCTCCTTGATCTAACATGATCAGGGGAAGCCTGACTGTCTTACACATCAGGAGTTAGGCCATGCACCTCAGCATTCTCCTATCAGTTTATTCTGTGACTACCTTCCCTAAATTCTTGGTGCTTCATCTTCGTGTCTACACTGGAAAAGATAAACCAACTCGTCATATCTGAATTTCTTTGCTTTTATGCCAACCTCCCTTTTCTCACGCTTCCCTTTCTTGTTCTAAGATTGTCCAGCATCTCCTATGTGCAATACTGTTTATGAGCTTGGCCAGAGATGAGATTCACCTTTTTCCTACAAGCAAATAAATAATCACAACTATTTCTCGTAATCACGGCTTGGAACTTTTTACAAACTAGATGTGGCAGCATTTTCCTTCAGAGTTGCCAGACCAAATGGCTGGCACTGTCTAGTTGGAAGAGGGATTAACACACACTTTGGTGGGACCATGCTCTAGAAATAAACAGGAAGCTAAGTTCTTCTGAAATAGAACTACCATGTTAACACTGGACTTAAATGTCAGTGTACACAGGAAAATTAAGATGCAAAAGGTATCACTTTGAGATTGTATGGCATATTGTTTATTCTAATAAAATCTCATCCTTAGGAAAATGGAGGCTGGTTTGCTTTCATCATAAGAAATCCTTTAGGATCAAAATTGATTCCTGTGGTTCAGAAGGAAACAGCCCATAAATCAGAAATGCACAGAAATGCCCATATCATTTTTTTAACAACTGTACATCAAATAACTAGCAAGGTAGGAGTCATTTCACCCCTCACTTTGACTCTCAACTTGTAACACAATGGTAATGAGATTCCATTTGTGGCTGAGGTGCTGCTGGGAGGCATCCTATGAACCTAATCAAGAAAAGGATCCTATACCAGTTGGTTTTCCCATTCCTCCTTGCGCATATCCTGTGACAGATTCTACTGACCACTGCTTGCATGGTCTGTACAGATGTCACTTATTTCTCCTTGCAATCCTTTCATTTTTACCAGAGGAAAAGCAAGTATTTTTTCTTTGCTGTATATCTTTAATGTCTGTGGCTTTCAGATTCTGGAAAGTTCTGGAATTATTTTTCATCATGTTGTCCCTGATAGTTTTCCAACAGAAGCTCATACATGAGATTTTTCTGCATTAATTAGTTAGATACCTTTTACTGGGACTTTGGCCTTGCCTATTAATTTGATTTGTTTATTTTACAATTAGCTATAACTTATTATTTTAAATTGATAGGCATATTTATGATGGTACATTAGGGTGTATCTATCTAACTAACTATCTAGCTAGCTAATTAACACATCCATTTTTATCTTTTTTCCCCTTTGATGTTCAGTGCTGTCCTTAAGTGACAATTTCTCTACTCTCAAAAAATAATCTTTTTAAAAAATAGGTTTACTTATTTGTTTGAAAGGTAGAATTACATAGTGAGAATGAGAAACAGAAAGAGAGGGAGAGAGAGAGAGAGAGAGAGAGAGAGAGAGAGAGAGAGAGAGAGATCTTAGATCAGCTGCTTCTTCCCCAAATGGCTACAACTGCCAGGGCTGGGCCAAGTTGAAACAAGGAGTTTGGGTCTCCATATTTGTCTTCCATGTAGGTGGCAGGGGCCCAAGTACTCAGGTCATTTTTTTTTTTTTTTTTTACTTTTCCAGGTACATTAGCAGAGAACTGGATCAGAAGTGGAGCAGCCAGAACTAGAACTAGTACTCTTATGGGATGTTGAATTTCAAGCTACAGCTTAACTTGTTGTGCTCTGGTAACCTTTCTCTTGAAGAGGTTCTTAGTGGAGTTGAGAGTAGGTTTCAAAGAAGCCTTGGTTCAGTAAATCTTTCTGTGACATTATTTACTAGTCTGTTTTGAGTTCTAAGAAGAAAGGGGAAGATTATTTCAAAGTAGACTCTTGGTCACCATGGCTTCTATCCCGAATAACAGTTTCCTCAGTGGTTCAGCATTTGAGCAGTGCTTTTACACATCAGACGCTTAATCAATATTTGTTGAATGATTGAATGACTTAGTATTTTAGTACCAATCTTAGTAGTCTGCTTCTTACCAAGTCAAAATTATCAGGTTATTTACATTCAGCAAAGTTTGTGAAAGAGTTACATGAAAAATAAAGTGAAATACTTTTTGTGACAGATTGCATGCCATAGGGTTTTTTCTAAAGCCAAATAGTAATTATGACTTTGATTTTCAGGTTATATTAGATTGTAGCAACATTTTTTTGTGTGTGTAACTGAGTTGATTTTTGTGAGCTGGCATTGTGATACAGCTGGTTAAATTGCTGACTGCAATGCAAAATGATTAATTAGAAAAGAAGTCAAGGTGTTTGCCATAAGCATGAAAGGGGAGATGAAGTAGACAAGTATTTACCATCCTAGATGTAAGGATGGTTTTGTCCCTGTAAGACTAAGCAGTGATGGGGCTGGTACTGTGGTGTAGTGGGTAAACCCATCGCCTGCAGTGCTGGTATCCCATATGGATGCTGGTTGGAGTCTTGGCTGTTCCACTTCCGATCCAGCTCTCTGCTATGGCCTGGGAAAGCAGTGGAAGATGGCCCAAGTCCTTGGGCCCAGGCACCCACATGGGAGACTCAGAGGAAGTTCCTGGCTCCTAGCTTCAGCCTGGCCCAGCCCCAACTGTTGCAGCCATTTGGGGAGTGAACCAGCAAATAGAAGATCTATCTCTCCCTCTCCGCCTCTTTAACCTTGCCTTTCAAATAAATAAATTAAAACTTTACAAAAAAGTTTACTTTTTATGTTGAAATTGTATTTGTATGGTTTGTTTTTCAGATCAACTAAAGGGCATAAATAAAATTATTTATTTTAGATTCTATACTTATGATACAGAATTTCTTTTAAAAGTTTTTATTAATATAAAGAAGACAGATTTTGTGTATTTCAGAGATGCAATTCTAAGAAGATAACTATACTTTCCTTCCTCCCTTTCTTAATCCCCCTCCTGCCATCCTTTCTTTTTTTTAAATTTTGCAAAAATATAATTTCAGTCCACTCTATAACCACCAGCTTAATGCAACACTAACAATAATATTCAACAAGTAAAAAGTAGAAAGACCACAATTCCAAAGGAATATAAACAAGGGCTAAGAATAACAATCACATCCAATGTCCATTTCATTCCTATGCATTTTTTAATAATCTATAGTAACTACCACATATCAGAGAAAACATATGATATTTGTCTTTTGGTGACTGACTTTGTTAAGCATAATGATCTCCAGTTGTACCCATTTTGTTGCAAAAGGTAGGATTTCATTCTTTTCTATGGCTGTGTAATATTCCATAGTGTATATATATACCATACTTTCTTTATCTAGTTTCAATTGATGGTAATCTGGGTTGATTCCGTATCTTAGCAATTGTGAATTGAACTGCAATAAACATGGGAGCACAGATCGCCCTTTCATATGCTAATTTCTTTTCAGTTGGGTAAATTCCCAGGAGTGGGATGCTTGGGTCATATACTAGATCTATATTCAGATTTCTGATGTATCTCCATACTGTCTTCCACAATGGCTACACATATTTACACGCCACCCAAATGTGGATTAGGGTACCTTTTCCCCCTCATCCTTGCCAGGATTTATTGTTTGTTAATTTCTGTTTCAGAGCCATTCTGACTGAGGTGAAGTGAACCTCACCATGGTTTTGACTTGTATTTCCTTCATAGCTAGTGATCCTGAGCATTTTTTATGTGTCTGTTGGCCATTTGAATTTCCTCTTTTGAAAAATGCCTGTTCAAGTCCTTTGCCCATTTTTTACCAGGATTGTTGCTTTGTTGTTGGGTTTCTTGAATTCTTTATAGATTCTGGATACTAATCTTTTATCAGTTGCATAGTTTGCAAATATTTTCTTCCTTTTCTGTCAGTTGCCTCTTAAATTTGCTGAGTGCTTCCTTTGCAGTGTAGAAGGTTTTTAGCTTGATGTAATCCCATTTGATTATTTTTTGATTTTGTTGCTAGTGCTGCTGGGATCTTTTCCAAGAAAGATCTTTGCCTCTGCCAATATCTTACAGAGTTTCTGTGATGTTTTCCTCTAGTAATTTGATGGTGCCAGGTGATAGAGTTAGAGCTTGATCCATTTTGAGTTAATTGTTGTATTAGGTGTAAGACAAGGGTCTTAATGCCGGCGCTGCAGCTCACTAGGCTAATCCTCTGCCTGCGGTGTTGGCACAGCAGTTCTAGTCCTGGTTGGGGTGTGGTTCTGTCCTGGTTGCTCCTCTTCCAGTCCAGCTCTCTGCTGTGGCCTGGGAGTGCAGTGGAGGATGGCCCAGGTCCTTGGGTCCTGTACCCGCATGGGAGACCAGGAGAAGCACCTGGCTCCTGGCTTCGGATCGGTGCAGTGCGCCAGTCACAATGTGCCGGCCACAACGCGCCGGCCGTAGCGGCCACTTGAGGGGGTGGACCAACGGAAAAAGGAAGACCTTTCTCTCTGTCTCTCTCTCTAACTCTGCCTGTCAAAAAAACCCAAAAAGACAGGGGTCTTATTTCATACTTCTGCCTGTGTAGATTGAATTGTCCAATGTCATTTGCTGAAGAGACTGTCTTTTTTTAGGGATTGAAGTTAGCTCGTTTGTCAAATATTATTTGATTGTAGCTGTGCATATTAATTTCTGGGGTCTGTATTCTGTTTTATTGCTGTACATGTCTATTTTTGTATCAGTACAAGGCTTTTTTGTTTATAACTGCCCTGTAGTATGTTTCACGAATTATGATGCCCTGGCTTTGTTTTTGTTGATTAAGATTGCTTTAGCTGTTTGGTCTCTTGTGTTTCCATGTTTTACAGTTTTTTTTTTTTTTGTAAATCTGAAAATGTCCTTGGTATTTTGATTAGGATCACATTGAATCTGTAAATTGCTTTCAGTAGTATGGACATTTTGATGACATTAATTCTAATTTACAAGCATGGAAGGTTTTTCGTTTTTTTGTTTTCTTTAATTTCTTTTGATATTTTGTAATATTTATTATAGAGATCTTTTTACACCCTTGGTTAAATTTATGCCAAGATATTTAAATTTAAAAGATTTTTGTAGCTATTGTGAGTGATACAGATCTTTAAAGTTCTTTGTCAGCCATGGCATTTTTTGTGTGTTGATTTTATATCCTGTAACTTTGCCAAACTCTCTTATGAGTTCCAATAATCTCTTAGTTGAGTCTTTTGGCTCCCCTATGTATAGAATCATATAATCTGCAAAAAGGGATAATTTGACTTCCTCCTTCCCAATTTGTATCCCTTTGTTTTCTTTTTCTTGCCTAAAGGCTCTGGCTAAAAGTTCCAGGACTATATTGAATATCAATGGTGAAAGTGGACATCCTTGTCTGGTTCCAGATCTTACTGGAAGTGCTTCCAAGTTTTCCCCATTCAATAAGGTGCTGCGATGCATTTGTCATAGATTGCCTTGATTGTGTTGAGGAATGTTCCTTCTACACCGTATTTGCTTTAGATTTTTATCACAAAAAGCTGTTACATTTTTATAAAATTCTTTCTCTGTATCTATTGAGATACCATATATTTTTATTGTTTAATTTATTAATGTGAGTATCACATTTTTTAATTTGTGTTTATTGAACCATCACTGTACACCAAGGATAAATCCCAGTTTGTCTGGGGGAATGACCTTTCTGATGTGGTATTGGATTTGATTAGCAAGTATTTAGTTGAGGATTTTTTCATCTATGTTCATCAGTTAGATTGATCTATAGTTCTCTTTCTCTGTTGTATCATTTTCTGGTTTTGGAATTAAGGTGATAGTGGCCTCACAGAAGGAGTTTGGGAGGACTCCCTCCCTTTCAATTATTTTGAATAGTGAGGAAAAATTGGAATAATTTCTTCTTTAAATGTCTGGTAGAATTCAACAATGAAGCTATCCAGTCCTAGGCTTTTATTTGTTGGGAGGGTCTTATTATTGATTCAGTCTCTGTCTTGGTTATTGGTTTGTTTAGGTTTTCTATGTTTGTGACTCAATTTTGGTGGACTGTATTTGTCCAGAGATCTGTCCATTTCTTCTAGATTTTTCCAATTTGCTGCAAGACAGCTGTAGTAATTTCTGATGATTCTTTTTATTTCTGTGGTCCCATTGATGCATCACCTTTTTATCTCTGGTTTTATTAATTTTGGTCTCCCCCCATTTCTTTTTTTTGGTTGGTTGTGCCAGTGGTGTAGCAATTTTGTTTATTTTTTTTTAAAAGCCAGCACTTCATTCTACTTTTGTACATTTTTTAAACTCAATTTTGTTTATTTCTTCTCTTAATTTCAATTATTTTATTCCTCCTAATATTTTTCTGCTTGGTATGTTCTTGTTTTTTTAGGTACTCAACTTCATTGTTAGATATTTATTTGACACCTTTCCAAATTTTTTTAAAGTTTTTTTATTTATTTGAGAGGCAGAGTTACAGACAGATAGAGGGAAAGACAAAGAAAGAGAGATCTTTCATCTGCTGATTCACTCCCCAAATGGCCACCAAGGCCCGAGCTGGGCCTATCCAAAGGCAGGAATCAGGAGCTTTTTCTGTGTCTCCCACGTGCTTGCAGGGGTCCATGCACTGGGACATCTTTGACTGCTTTCTCAGGCCATTAACAGAGAGCTGGATTGGAAATGGAACAGCTGGGACTTGAACCAGTGTCCATATGGGATGTTGGTGCTGAAGGTGGAGGCTTAACCTATGCCACAGTGCCAGCCCCTTCAATTTCTTGATGTAGGCATTAATTACTATAAACTTCCCTCTTAACACTGTTTTTCTGTATCCCATAAGTTTTGATATGTTGTATTGTCACATTCATTCAGTTCCAGGAATTTTTTATTTCCCTTTTGATTTCTTCTATGACCCATTGTTCATTCAGGAGCATGTGATTCAGTCTCCATTTGTTTTTATATGTTCTAGAGATTCTTGAATCGTTAATTTCAAGCTTCATTCCATTGAGGGCAGAAAAGATAGATGGTATGAATTCAATGTTTTTGAATTTTCTGGAACTTGCTTTATGGTCCAGCATATGATCTATCCTAGAGAAAGTTCTACACACTGATGAAGAATGTGTATTCTGCAGCTGTGAGATGAAAAGTTCTGTAGATATCAGTTAGGTCCGTTTGGTCCATAGTGTAGATTAGTTCTGTTGTTGATTTTTTTTGTCTAGTCATTCTGTCTATTGATAAAAGTGGGTGTGGAAATCCCTTTTTATTATTATGCTGGAGCCTATGATTCCCTGTAGTTCTACTAACATTTGTTTCGAAAATCCAGGTACCCTGGCATTGGTTGTGTATACATTTACTATAGTCACATATTCATGTTGAATTGATCCCTTAATCTTCACATAATGTCCTTTGTCTGTTTAAAAAATTTTTGTGTTAAAGTCTGTTTTGCCTGATATTGTAATGTCTACTCCTTTTCGTTCCATTAGCATGGGATATCTTTTTCTATTCTTCACTTTCAGTCTATTTGTGTCTTTGTTGGTGAGATGTGATTTTTTTAGGCAGCAAATAGATGGGTCTTATTTTTTAATCTCTTCAGCTAGTCTGTATATTTAATTTTGAGAATTTAGGCCATTTAAATTCAAGGTTGTTATTGTTAAGTAACTACTTGGTCCTTTTTTCATAAATTTTCCTTTTTATTGTCTTGGATTTCCTGATACATTTACTAGGATATTTTCTGCTTTCACTTTTTTTTTCATGATGATGACTGTCTTGCTTTGTTTCATTAAATATTACTTGTAAATCTGGATAAGAGGTGAAAAATTCCTTCTATTTCTGTTTTTGTAAGGTTTTTATTTCATCTTCATTTATAAATTAAGGCTTTGCTGGGTACAGCTTTGGGTAGACATTTTGTTTTTCTTTAGGACTTGGTCTGTGTCTCTCCACTCTCTCCTGGATTATAGGATTTCTAATGAAAAATCAGCTGTCATTCTAAATTGGAGGTCCTCTGAAGGTAATATGGCATTTCTCTTGTGCACGTTTTAGTATTTTTGTTTGCTTTATTTTGAAACTTTGGATGTAATATTTTGTGATTAAGATATTTTCTGATCATGTCTATTAGGAGTTCTATGTGTTCCATTTGTCTACATGTTTGTTTCTGTGTCAGTACTAGGCTGTTTTGATTATAACTGTCCTGTAGTATGTCTTGAAATCTGGCATTGTGAATCCTCTGGCTTTGTTTTTGCTGTATAAGATTGCTCTTCCTATTTGGGTTCTCCTGTGTTTCCATATGAATTTCAGCATAATTTTTTTCTAGATTTGAAAAGAATGGCATTGATATTTTGATTGATATTGCATAGAATCTGTAAGTTGCTTTTAGTTGTATGGACATTTTGATGATGTTGATTTTTCCAATCCAGGAACATGGTAGATTTTTCCATTTTTTGGTCTTCTATTTCTTCCTTTAAAGTTTTGTGCTTTTCATCATAGAGGTCTTTGATGCCCTTGGTTAAATTTATTCCAAGTTATTTAATTTTTTTGTAGCTATTGTGACTCGGATTGCTCTTAAGAGTTCTTTCTCAGCCATGGCATTTTCTGTGTATACAAGGCTATTAATGTTTGTGTGTTAATTTTATTTCCTGCCACTTTACCAAACTATTTCATGAGTTCCAATAGTCTCTTAGTGGAGTCTTTTGGTTCCCCTATTTATGGAAACATGTCATCTTCAAATAGGGATAGTTTGACGTCTTCCTTTCCAATTTGTATCCCTTTGATTTCTTTTTCTTGCCTAATGGCTCCGGCTAAAACTTCTGGGCCTATACTGAGTTGCAGTGGTGATTGTGGAACCCTTGTCTGGCTCTGGATTTTAGTGGGAATGCTTCACACTTTTCCCCATTCAGTAAAATGCTGGCTGTGTGTCTGTGTGCCCCTGCTCGTTTCACAATCATGCCTTCTCCCCACCAGTTGCTGGGCATATACAAGAGCCTCTGCACTGGTACTGATGTCAGAATGGCTCCTTATCCCCACCCATTGCTAGGTGTACACACCTGAGTCTGCTGCAGCTGATACTGCTAAGATGGCATCTTGCCCTCACCAGTTGTTGCATGCATGGACAAGAGCTACTGAAGCTGCTACGTATGTCCAACATGGTGCCTACTCACTCTCAGCTGGTTTCCAGGTGCTATTGTTGGGGGGGTTACAGAGAGAGAAACATGCTCCCTTTTTCACTAAGTTAGTAGGTACCCTGCCCTCCTCAGGGCTCCAGGCTGACTCAAAGACAATGTAGTTGACTATGGTCTCCCTCCAGCTATATCACCGGTGGCATGGGCCGCTATTGTCTGATCTCACCTTGCTTTCCAAAGCTGGCACTTTGTCCAACCTCAGCTGCTGGGGTAATGTGTTGTGTCTGTGCTCATTGCTATGTGTCTGCACCTTCCACACAGATTCATGGTATCCCTTCTCCTTCCGCAGAATTTCCACTGCAGTTTTCTCTCCAACGCTCTCCTGAGGATGAACTCTCTCCAATTTTTTTTTAAAAACTATTTTCCCCTAGCCTAGAGTAGTACACCCTTTCCCTATCCTGCTGCCTTGGAATTCTAATAATGTTGTCTTGTTATGAGACAACATAAATGAAATTTTTGAAAAGACATTGATTAGAGGATAAATTTTATTCTCTTGTTTCAACTCCATTCAACTTATTTTCAAAAATTTCATTTATGGCCGGCGCTGTGGCTCAACAGGCTAGTCCTCTGCCTTGTGGTGCTGGCACACCAGGTTCTAGTCTCGGTTGGGGTGCCGGATTCTATCCTGGTTGCCCCTCTTCCAGGCCAGTTCTCTGCTATGGCCCGGGAAGGCAGTGGAGGATGGCCCAAGTGCTTGGGCCCTGCACCTGCATTGGAGACCAGGAGAAGCACCTGGCTCCTGGCTTCGGATCAGTGCAATGCGCCGGCCACAGTGCACTGGCCGCAGAGGCCATTGGAGGGTAAACCAATGGCAAAGGAAGACCTTTCTCTCTGTCTCTCTCTCTCACTATCCACTCTGCCTGTCCAAAAAAAAATTCATTTATGTTGATTCATAACAAGACAATATTTTAAATGCCTGAGTAGGAATCAACTGTAATCTACTGTAGAAAGCTGCTTGGTCTTCTCTGTAGCCTTGCCTCTTCTGTTCTCTGTAAGACATTGTTCTCATGTAGTGCCAAAAAAAAAGTGTTTTTCTGAAATAAAAGTCTGACCTTGATTATCAGTGGGCAGCTGTTGCTGTGGAATCGTTCTGAGAGGAGGAGTGCGGTGGGGGCAAGAGGCGTGGAGTCACCACACAGACCCCGGGAGTCAGGTGAAAGTGGGCCAGAGGCGAGCAGCCCACAGACTCGTTTATTTCAGTTGGTACAGCAGCTTATATAGCGAAGGCAGCCAATCCGGTCAAGGGGCGGTCTATGCCCTAACCAATCACAGCCTGTTGCCAGGCAGGCTCCATTGCCATGTGGGTTCTGAAGCCATCAAATCACAGTCTGTTGCCAGGCAGTTTCCATTGCCAGTGGCCATCTTGGCATGGCCTTCTCATTCCACTACAGGCAGGTGCTTAATTCTTGTTAGTTTCTTGAGTGGAAAAACAAGATTTTCTGCTTTTCTTGCTTAGTATGGAGATGAAAGATATTGGTGTATGTTTTAGGGAGCATGAAAGTTATATGTCTTTTCAAAGCTCCCTACATACTTTTCCCAGCCCTTTGTCTTTTCTCATCATCTCTGCTTCTCTTCATATGATTTGTTTTCTCCTCTGATTCTTCCTTTCCTTCTTTTTCAGTCCTTTAAACCAAACAGAGCTTGAGAGAGAAGAGGGACCTGTTTATGTTTCTTCTTTCTTATTCCAAATCTCTGGAAGGTCTTTATGAATATGATCCATCCATGTAGTCCCATTTATATGTAAAAAACTGGTCTAAAATGAGAAAGTAGAGAATGTAAACTCATTTACTGTACAATCTGAGAATTTCTGAGAATTTGCCACTTCTTCATATCTGATTATTCCTATTCTAGGAAGATACAATTTAATATATGGATAACAAGGTTAGAAATGACCTATATATCATCCACATTTTTTTTCAGGTAGAAATGAGAGTTTCTTGATATCATAATGTCTCAAAAGGTTAACATCCTCAAGGGACATCTTGGAGCTTAGGCAAGTGACCAATTAGTAGAGTTGTTCTGTCTGTTACCCAGGAGAGATATTGTTTATAGCTTGTAGTTTTAATTATTCCTTTATTGTTGCTGGTTGTGCTCTCAAACCCTCTCTTAACTGTTATGTAGAAGTCTCCTAAGCCTTGAAGGCCCCCTTCTTCTACACTTGGACCATTTCTGAAGGAAGTTGATTGAGTCAAAGATTACTAACAAGACTATGTACTCATCTCAGAGTATTGATGAAATAGGATACTTCAAGAAATGAGAAATTGAAGCATTTGTAGGTTGTTTGTGAATAATCGATCATACCACAAAGTAAAAGGAATTAGAACATTAAAAGGAAATATTTTTCAAATCTCTTAGGTGAGTGCCTTAGAGACTCTTTTCAAAAGGATGAAAAGAGTCTTGGATCCATATAGCATTTCATAGGTTTACAAATAGCTCCATGTCATCATCTTTGAAGTCTAAGTTTCACTAGGGGTCCTCTTCTGTGCCCACTCTTTGAACTTGAAAAAATATTAAAAGGATGATATAAATATGTAAGCTGTGTCAGTATACTTTAGCATAAAGTGTGTGTGTGTGGGGGGGTGGAAAACCTTGATTGATGTATAAAATGAGAAAACATAGACCCAGAAGAAGAGTTGTGGGTTATTTTTGAGAGATTTATTTATTTTATCTGTTCCATTTAAAACTTTAAAATTGAACAGCTTGTAGAAGACTTTTTGGAAATTCTGAATTAAGTGGAATCAATGCAACTGGTAGACATAAAAGGTTTTGGAACAAGTGAGGATCCATTAGTCAGGAATAAATGAATATTTATTGTGGGTTAGCTTTATTAATTATTTTGATATTAATATCTTGAGTGTTCTTGCCATCTATTTAGATAAGAATTCTGAATATTGGCTTGAATAAAACAGGTGATATGGTAAATTTTTAGCATTTATTAAACTAGAGAAATACACAGGAAAGTATGGGCTTTGTTTTAAGGGAGAAAAGAGTCTAAAAGCATAAGCTGGGTCTATACCAGGCAGAAAGCAGAGTAGGAGCCACGTGAAGCAGTGTGTGGCTAGGAGCAGCCATAGGTAGCCTACTGCTGTCAGGAAAACAGAGAGAAGGCAGGTGCCCTGAGGTGTAGAACAAGAGAGGGGCCCCCTGTGCTACACACCTTTTATACACTTTCACAGGGGGAGTGGTCATGTAATCTAATCAACAAATAAGGTGTATGATCACATGAGATCATCCAGGGAGCAGGAAGGGTGTATTTTTCCAGCTCATGAGTCTAATTGATTTAATCCTATCTGCCTCTTATATCACTTAATCTTCCAAGGCTAATCAGTTCTATCCCCAGTAGACAAAGTTCTTCACATTTTGCTTCCTGTCTTGCAAGATGGCGGGTGAAAGAGCTCCAGCCCCAAAGCCGGACGCTGCGAAGAAATCTCCAGCCAAGAAAGCTGATCATGCCCGCAGCAAAGGCGAAGAAGAAGACCCTCACGGATAAGAAGCCCAGGAAGGGGAAGCCCCACTGCAGCCGGAGCCCCGTCCTGGTGAGAGGGATTGGCAGGTACTCCCGGTCCGCCATGTGGTCCAGGAAAGCCCTGTACAAGAGGAAGCACGCGGCTCCCAGTCCAGGATTGAAAGGAAGAAGAAGAGGGAGAAGGTGCTGGCTACCGTCACGAAACCAGTTGGTGGCGACAAGAATGGTGGCACCAGGGTGGTCAAGCTCCGCAAAATGCCGCGATACTATCCCACCAAGGATGTCCCTCGGAAGCTGTTGAGCCACGGCAAAAAGCCCTTCAGGCAGCAGGTGAGGAAGCTGCGGGCCAGCATCACCCCGGGGACCATCCTCATCATCCTCACGGGGCGCCACAGGGGCAAGAGGGCGGTTTTCCTGAAGCAGCTGAGCCCTGGTTTGCTGCTTGTGGCTGGGCCTCTTTCCCTGAATCGGGTTCCTCTGCGTAGAACACACCAGAAATTGGTCATCGCCACCTCCACCAAAATTGACATCAGCGGTGTGGAAATCCCAGAGCATCTCACCGATGCTTATTTCAAAAAGAAGCAGCTGCGGAAGCCCAGACACCAGGAAGGCGAGATCTTCCACACGGAGAAGGAGAAATATGAGATAACAGAGCAGCGCAAGGTTGATCAGAAAGCTGTGGATTCGCAAATACTGCCGAAGATCAAGGCTGTGCCGCAGCGCCAGGGATCCCTGCGATCTGTCTTTGCTCTAAGGAACGGAGTTTACCCTCACAAACTGGTGTTCTGATTTCGGAGGGGAAGCTCATTAAATAACGAACAACAACAACAACAACAAAAATGTATTGAACTTTTCCAAAACCAGTTATTAAAATATTAGGAAAGGCTGCTGAGGAAATATCTTAACCAAAAGGAACATGTCAAACAGGCCATTTTTTAATGTTCTCTTTCCATTTCATCCTGAGAAAACATTGAGAAGTGAAAAGGGACAAGAAAAACTACTCTAAGATGTACTTTCTAAGATACTACAATGAAACCTAGGAGTCCTTGAATAATAAGAGGCAAGTAAAAATAAAGTTTAATTAGAAATGGTTACATGCAGAGTGGCTCATAAAATGCTGTGACAATTCAAAGGTGCCTTCAGGATAAGCAGCAACATCGGTGGTTTAACACAGGACTCCATGGATGGTAACACCTGCTTCAACAGTTTTATCTCTCAGGCCTCTGTAACACAAGGTTTGCAGTGGTGTCCATTTCAGTGCTCAGATTTCCCTGCGCCTCCATTACACCAGTTTAAAATGTTTGTAAAATCAGTCTTCCATCAAAGAAAAGTCTTCCATTAAAAAAAAGCCCAGGACCAGGTGACTTCACTGTTAAATTATGCCAAATACTTAAAGAATTAGCACAGATTCTTCTCAAATTGCTACGCCAGATTAAAATGTTTGTGAGACATTTTAATACCTCATCATTTCTGCCTGAAACAAGACAGATTTTCTAACAATTTGTCTCGCTTACTTGGTAACCAACCAGCATTACCACTTTTCTGTTCATTTTCAGAGAGTATCTATGTGAAGAGACATGGTGATCATGTTGTTGACAGTATGCTCTATTATACTGCCATGGCCCTGTCCATTTTTACAACACTGTCTTTGAAATAGGTTCTATTAATCTAGAGACCTTTTATGAAAAATTCTTACAAAGAATATGTAGGAACCTTCTCTGAAATCTAATTTTCTGTCTACATCCAGCTGATAACTGTCTACAGGATTTTATTTCTTTTTCATGCCATACATCATCTCTTGCCTGTATTTTGTCTCCATAGAAATATTTATCATCTCCCTGGGTTATAGGTTCATATAAGGGCCTCTGCCTCTTCTAAACTACCATCTACAGTGTTTTGTTCTCTGTAGTTCTTAGAAATAAGATCAATACAACAAAGTGTACATTTTAGTCAGACAGTGGTGTGCAATCTTTTAATATGTGGCTCCAAAGCTAAAAAGCATAGATTTGAATCCCAGTTATGTCCTTTGTGGGATGTGTGACTTTGTTTTTTTATGAGAGCTCTTCAAAAAGTTCATGGAAAATGCAGTTATCCTTTTTTTTAGATACAGATTTTTATTTTCTCACATCCTGCCATGAAGTAGCCATGCTCATAACTGTGAAGACAACTCAAAAGCAGCTCTGAATAAAAAAACTCCATCAGTATTCAGACAAGGCCATAAGGAAAGTGGAAGTTCTCTCCTTCCTTCAGAGAAAACTACATCCTTCTTTGATAGCCACTTCTTTCCACAGGGGTCTCACTCCCAGAGATCCTTCATGTAGAACATTTTTTTTTTTTTGCCAAAGTGTCTTGGCTTTCCATACTAAGACCGTGATGCTTTAGGGGCCAATACTCAGGTCAGAGTGTTAATTAAAGCGATTGTCATTCTATGATCTGCTATGTGGACTGCTTCCCATGTTGGAACATTCACTCCTTTTTAATTCTGTCTATCATTAGTATCAGACACTTGATCCTATCTATATGTTCACTTTAACACCTAATAAGGTCACTTTAACACTTACGATGGCGTTTTTACCACCCAGCTTAATGGGATTTGGGGTCCTATGGCCAGTTTTTAAACTGTACCCATAGAAGTTAGTCCATAGGGATGTATACAAAACTATACAGCTTTACAGTTGTAAACTTCCTCCTTCCTCTCTTATTCCCACTCTTATTTTTTACTGAGATCTATTTTAAATTGACTTTATGTACATATGATTAACCCTATGTTAACTAAATAATTCAACAAATACTATGAAGAAAAAAAACCGTTCCTCAACAGTCAAGACAAGGGCTGTTCAAGTTATTGATTCTCAAAGTGTCAATTTTACTTCTGAAGATTGTCATTTAGGTGCTCTATTCATTCTCATAGATCAGGGGAACATAGGGTATTGTTCCTTTGGGACTGGATTATTTCACTAAGTATAATGTTTTGCAGATTCATCTGTTTTGTTGAAAATGACTGGATTTCATTTTTTTTGTGTGTGTGTGTGTCTGTGTAGTATTTCATAGGGTACAAATGCCGTAATTTCTTCATCCAGTCTTCAGTTGACAGGCATTTGGGTTGATTCCATATCTTAGCTATTGTGAATCGCACTGCAATAAACATGGGGGTGCAGAAAACAGTTTCATATGCTGATTTCATTTCCCTTGGGTAAATTCGCAGGAGTGGGATGGCTGGGTCATACGGTAGGTCTATATTCAGATTTCTGAAGTATCTCCATACTGTCTTCCATAGGGGCTTCACCAGTTTACATTACCACCAACAGCAGATTAGGGTACTTTTCCCCCACATCCTTGCCAGCATTTGTTGTTGATTTCTGTATGAAAGCCATTCTAATGGGGGTGAGGTGAAACCTCATTGTGGTTTTGAAATATTTTTCCCTTTCACTTGTGATCCTGAACATTTTTTCATGTGTCTGTTGGCCATTTGGATTTCTTCTTTTGAAAAAATGTCTGTTTAAGTCCTTTGCCCATTTCTTTACTGGATTGTTTGTTTTGTTGCTGTGGAGTTTCTTGATCTCTTTATATTATTATAAATAATATAATATCTGATATAAATAATATATTTATCTGATTATTAACAGTTTATCAGTTGAGTAGTTTGCAAATATTTTCCCCCATTCTGTTGGTTGTCTCTTCACTTTCCTGAGTGTTTCTTTTGCATTACAGAAGATATTCAGTTTGATATAATCCCATTTGTTAATTTTGGCTTTGATTGACTATGCCTCTGGGGTCTTTCCCAAGCAGTCTTTATACCAATGTCTTGCAGTGCTTCCCCAACATTCTCTAATAACTTGATGGTGCTGGTCATAGATTTAGATCTTTAATTCATTTTAGTGGATTTTTGTGTAAGGTGTAAGGTAGGGGCCTTGCTTCATACTTCTGCATGTGGAAATCCAGTTTTCCCAGCACCATTTGTTGAATAGACTGTCTTTGCACTAGGGACTGGTTTTAGCTCCTAGGGCAACTTTAAATTGGTGTAGATGCTTGAATTGATTTCTGGTATTTCTATTCTGTTCCATTTGTCATTCCATCTATTTTTGTACCAATACCAGACTGTTTTGATTATAACTGCCTTATAGTATGTCTTGAAATCTGGTATTACGATTCTTCTGGCTTTTTTTTCTTTGCATAAGATTGTTTTAGCTATTCAAGGTCTCCTGTGTTTGCATATGATTTTCAGCATTGGTTTTTCTAGATCTGAGAAGAATGTCTATGGTGTTTTGATTGGTATCACATTGAATCTGTAAATTGCTTTCAGAAGAATGGACATTTTGATGATATTGATTCTTCCAATCCATGAACATGGCAGATTTTTCCATTTTTTGTATTTTTTTTCTATTTCATTCTTTAATGCTTTGTAATTCTCATCATAGACATCTTTCACATCCTTGGTTACATTTATTCCAAGGTATTGTGAATGGGATTGATGTTAGAAGTTCTTTGTCAGCAGTGACATTGTATATGTATACAAAAGCTTTTGATTTTTGTAAGTTTATTTATTTTATTTTAAAGATTTATTTATTTATTTGAAAGTCAGAGTTACACAGAGAGAGGAAAGGGAGAGAGAGAGAGAGAGGGAGAGAGAGAGAGAGAGAGAGAGAGGTCTTCCATCTGATGGCTCACTCCCCAATTGGCTGCAACGGCTGGAGCTGCGCTGATCCAAAGCAAGGAGCCAGGAGCTTCTTCTGGATCTCCCACGTGGGTGCAGGGGCCCAAGGACTTGGGCCATCTTCTACTGCTTTCCCAGGCCCTAGCAGAGAGGTTTATTGGAAGTGGAGCAGCTGGATCTCGAACTGGCACACCTATGGGATGCCGACACTTCAGGCCAGGGCTTTAACCCGCTGTGCCACAGCACCAGCTCCACAAGTGCTCCTTTTTCTTAACACTCTCACCTACATTTCTTATCTCTTATCTCTTTAACAATATATATTATAGCAAGTGGAGGTGATATCACAGTGGTTTTGACTTGCATTTCCCTCATGAATAATGAAGTTAGGCACCTTCCTGTTGCCCATTTTTATGTCATCTTCGGATAAATGTATATTCAGGTACTTTGCCTATTTTAAAATCAGATTATATATTTTCTCATTAGGAAATTAAGTGAATTCTTTTAAAAAAGTTTTAATTGCACATAGTTATGGAGTATGGTGTGACAATTTGATATATGTATTTGATGTGTAATGATTAAATCAGGTTAGTTAGCATTTACATCTGCATAAACATTTATGTAGTTTGAATAACACTCAATAATTGTACATATTTATGAGACATAGTGTGATGGCTCATTAAATGCATAAAATAAGAACTTATCAAATCAGGGAAATTAATATTTTTCTCTTCCTGTCATTACTTTATATTTGGAGACTTCAAGCTCCTCACTTCTATTGTGAACCATAGCCACACCACTGTGCCTTAGAATTATTTATATTAATCCTTATCATATACATAGTCTACAATTTTTCCCAGGACTTTTTGGGACCCAGGGATGGTGGAACCCTGATGTAACTAGCTTGGGACCAATCTGGGCACCCAAAGGCCTACCTTTGTCACCCTCCTCCAAACTTGAGCAGACCAAAAGGAACCAAGAAACTCTGTATTTTAAATCATTGCTGGGTTGTTAAAGCCCAATGCTGGGTAGATGCTAACAGTTTTCATCCCTAAGCCAGTGTCTATGGAGATAATCTCAGGACGTGCCTAATATCAGGCAGAGACCTGTGCCGTGGTGAGACTGGCTTGTTTTTGAAAATCTGCACATTGCTTCTTCTTTTTTGCTAATTGTTTCCTTTTCTGTGCAGAACTTTTAGTTTGCGGTAGTATCATTTATTTTTCTTTTGTTGCCGAAGCTTTTGATGTGATATCCAAAAAATCACTGCTAAGACTAATGTAAAGGAGTTTTGCCCCTTTTCTTTCTTCTAGGAGTTTTATGGTTTCAGGTCTTACATTTAGGTCTTTATTAACTTTGAGTTGATTTTTCATTTTTTCATATATGGTGTAAGGTAAGGATCAAAGTACATTCTTTTGAATATGGAAATCCTGTTTTTCCGGGATCATTTTACTTAAGAGACTGTTCTTTTCCCATTGTGTCTCCTCAGTGTTCTCGTCAAAAAATAGATTCTCACACATATTTTGATTTATTCTGGTTTGTATATCTGTTTTATTCCAGTACCTTTTTTGATTAATACAGATTTATAATATAATCCAATGCTTTTAATATAATAAATTTAATATAAAACTTAATAACAATTATCCAATTTAATTATCAATGAAGGCTACTCTATGAATCATCATGAAAACTCTGACCTTAGGAGATGTTAATTTTCTCAGGGTCATGTAACTGGCAAGTGGAAGAAACAAAATTCAGCCAAAATTGTCTTACATCGATACTCATGGTCATAGTCATGATAAGTTGTTACTCTATCATAAATTAGTTTATTTTATTCATCACTACTTCAATTCCTTCATTTATTCCTAAGAAATATTATCATGTCTGCATTAGGGCTGCTGTGGATGATTGATTCAGATCAGATAGTTGAGTGATTATATGTGTATATGTATCTAAAATGGAATACAATCAGTGAAATCTAGATATACTGTTATTCAGATCTATTACCACCAACCTGTGCCATCTTGGTAAAATATTTTAGCTTCTCTGACTTCAGATTCTTTCTTGGACATTGAGAATTATGGATAGAAGATTTGTATGTCCTTTCCAGCTCAAATGACTCCAAATTTAGTAGAGAAAAACGACAATCATGAGAACATGTTGGAGCTGTGGGGGAGTGGGGGAATGGATCCAGAGGGATCAATACAAAGCTAAACATGTATACAGTAGGGACAATAGCTTCGTGATAGTCATGGTACCAGAGAACAAGTACCAAGAGTTTTTTCTCCTTTTAGCCCTGCACTCAACAATGCATTTAAAGGATCCCTATTTGTGGTCTTCTCTCTTGCTGTGAATGAATGGCCAGTTTTGTGGCCAAAGTATCTGTATTGGATTATAGTAAGACCAGCTTAGAAAATCTGGTAATGAAATATGCGACTTCAACCTTTGGTAAAAAGTGTCTTGGTTGAATCTGAGTCAAGTTTGGAGAAAGATTTAGAGAGTGGTAGATTGTGTGATATCTTAATATCTATGTGATTTTTCCAGGACCCCACATTGAACAAGATTTGTGGTTCCTGAAGTCTCCCATTCCTCAACTCTTCTCACCCTCTTTACTTCAGTACCCTCCACTTAGTGTTCTTCCTTGAGATCTCTTTCTCTTTACTCAGATTCCCTTGACTTTTTGAAAAGAATAATCTTGAACATAGCATTTAATGTGCAATGAGATCAGGAATGGATGTTGAGCTCTTGTTCTGCAGTTTCTTAAGAATATGAACTTTTGCTTTTATATTTTTTCAACCATTAAATAGAGACTATGTAATCACCTAGAGTCAAATTTGACAATGTCTTGAAAGTCTAATGTATCTTATAAATCAGCAGTTGAGAGGTAAGTAAAAAATAATAATTGAGTTTGAGGGGAGATAGTCTACTGAGATCAAAATATACTTATCTGTCTCCCAGCTTTCTTCACCCCAAGGAAAATTTTAATTTTTGCCCATGAGGTTTATATTTTTGCAATAGTAATGATTTATTTTATTTCCTTTTAAATATACAGTTTTGATAAATAATTTCTGAGCAGCAAGACACAGGCTGAATCACTCCATAATATGACAATGCAGTCATTTACAATTTTCATTTTGAAATGAAATAGCTCCACATTGTCATCTTTGCAGAAACTGGGCATCTAGAGATACTAACCTGGATACCATAGATATCAGAAATATTCACTCCCAAAAAAGTGATATTGGTTTAAATGTTTCCCTGTTTTTATTCTTCATTAAGCAATGTTCCTGGCTTCCTTTATCTGATTTTATATCTCATACAACCTCACAAACTGACCATGTCCTTATTAGATCAAGATTGGGAAGAGTTTTTTAAATTATAAGGGTTTTTTTAATTCTAAAATTTAAAAAAAATTTTACACCTTTTGCCATGCTCATCTAAAATGTGGACATCACACACACACACACACACAGACATATACACACTATTTTCCCTAACAGATATCTACAGGACATTTCACTCCACAGATGCAAAATACCCATTCTTTTCATCAGTGTATGAAATTAAATCATGTATCTTTGTATGATGTATCATGTATCATGAAGCTGGAAACTAACAAGATAAGAAACTCTGGAAAATATACAAACACATGGAAACTGAACAACACGCTCCTGAATGAACAATGTGTCACAGAAGTAATCAAAAAGGAAATCAAATGTTTTTTTCTTGACATGAATGAAAATGAAAACATCACATATCAAAACTTATGGGGTACAGCAAAAGCAGTGTTAAGAAGAAACTTTATAGCAATAAGTACCTACATGAAAAAATTGGAAAGGTATCAAATAAATGATCTAACAATCTCAAACAAGAAGAAACTAAACTGAAAACTAGTAGGAAAAAAGAAGCAATAAAAATTAGAGACGAAATAAACAAGAGAGAAATTAAAAACTATACAAAAGATCAGTGAAACCACTAGCTCAACTAATTAAAAAAGGAGAGGAAAAGACCTAAATTAACAAAATCATTTCACTTCTAGTCTGCAGGTGTCATTATTGGTGAAGTATGTTTCTTGTAGGAAGCACATAGGTGTTTTTTTAAAATCCATTCTGCCAATCTCTATTTCTTAATTGGAGAATTTAATCCATTTATTTTCAAGGTTATTACTGAATATTCCTCCTGTTTGTTTTGAATTTCCTTTTGGATCTGTTACAAGGAGGTTTCCTACCTTCATATTGCTTCATGATGCTGCATGTCTTTCTCTGTTTCTCTGTGTAGTGCATCTTTAAGTACCATTTGTAAGGCCAATGGGGTGTGACAAATTCATTCAAATTTTGTTTGTCTTGAAAGGTCTTTATTTCACCTTCATCTAAGAATGACAGCTTTGCTGAGAAAAGTATTCTGGGTAGCAGTTTTTTCTTTTAGGACTTTATCTTTCCATTTTCTCCTGGCCTATAGAGTTTTTGTTGAGGGATCTGCTATTAATCTGATGGTGGATCTGTTAAAGTTGATCTGATGTTTCTTTATTGCATATTTTATGATAGTCTCTTTATGTTTCACTTTTGGAAGTTTGAATATAATGTGTTGTCATGAGGATCTTTCTGATCATGCCTGTTTGGAGTTCTATGTGTTTCTTTTATTTAGATGTTCACATATTTCTCAAACTATGTCCTCTGTGCTAAGTAAAGAGATCAACAAATAATATGAAAAACACTTTCCTGAACAGTTGATACAAGGGCTATTCAAAATCATCGCTTCTCAAAGTGTAAATTTCACTTTTATAGATTACCTTTTAGGTGCTCAATTAGTTATCACAGGTCATGGAGAAACATATAGTATTTGTCCTTTTAGGACTGGCTTATTTCACTAAACATGATGTTTTCCAGTTTCAGCCCTTTTGTTGCAAATGAGTGGGTTTCCTTTTATTTTACTGTTGTGTAGTATTCCATGGGATACATATCCCATAATTTCTTTATCCAAACTTTAGTTGACAGGCATTTGTGTTGATCCGTATCATAGCTATTGTGAATTGAGCTGCAATAAACATGTCAGGGATACAAATAACTCTTTCATATGCTGATTTCATTTCCCTTGGGTAAATTCCTGGGAGTGGGATGGCTGGGTCATATGGTAGGACTATAATTAGATTGCTGGGGTATCTTCATATTGTCTTCCATGTTGGCTTTACCAGTTTATATTTCCAACAACAGTGGATTAGGGTACCTTTTTGCCAACATCCTCACCAGCAATTGTTGTTAGTTAGTTTCTGTATGAAAGCCATTCTAACAGAGGTGAGGTGAAACCTCGTTCTGGTTTTGGTTTGCATTCCCTGATGGCAAGTGATCTTAGCATTTTTTTCATGTGTGTATTAGCCATTTGGATTCCCTTTTTAGAAAATGTCTGTTTAAGTCCTTGGCCCATTTCTTTATTTTTTTATTTTTTTGACAGGCAGAGTGGACAGTGAGAGAGAGACAGAGAGAAAGATCTTCCTTTGCCGTTGGTTCACCCTCCAATGGCCACTGTGGTAGGTGCGCTGCGGCCGGGGCACCACACTGATCCGATGGCAGGAGCCAGGTGCTTCTCCTGGTCTCCCATGGGGTGCAGGGCCCAAGCACTTGGGCCATCCTCCACTGCACTCCCTGGCCACAGCAGAGAGCTGGCCTGGAAGAGGGGCAACCGGGACAGGATCCGGTGCCCCGACCGGGACTAGAACCCGGTGTGCCAGCGCTGCAAGGCGGAAGATTAGCCTAGTGAGCCGCGGCGCCGGCTTGGCCCATTTCTTTACTGGGTTGTTTGTTTTATTGTTGTTGAGTATCTTGATCTCTTTATATATTCTGGTTATCAATCCTTTATCAGCTGCATAGTTTGCAAATACTTTCTTCCATTTTGTTGGTTGCCTCTTCACTTTGCTAAATGTTTAATTGTAGTACAGAAGCTTCTCAGATTGATATAATCTGATTTGTCAATTTTGGCTTTGATTTCCTGTGCCTCTGGGGTCTCTTCCAAGAACCATTTGCCTATACCAATGTCTTAGAGGGTTTCCCCAATATTCTCAAATAACTTGATGGTTCTGGGTAGTAGATTTAGGTCTTTAATGGATGTTGAGTGGATTTTTGTATAGATTTAAGGTAGGGATCTTGCTTCATACTTCTGCATATGGAAATCCAGTTTCCCAGCACCATTTGTTGAAGACCGTCCTTGCTCCAGGGATTGATTTTAGCTCTTTTTTCAAAATAGGTTTGTTGCAGATGCTGGAATTATTTCTGACATTTCTATTCTATTCCATTGGTATAGCCATCTGTTTTTGTGGCAGTACTAGGCTGTTTTGATTATAGCTGCCTTGTACTATGTCTTGAAACCTGGTATTATGATGACTCCATCTTTGTTTTTGCTGTACAAGGTTGCTTTAGTTATTCAGAGTCCCCTATGTTTCCATATGAGTTTCAGCAGCATTTTTTCTAGATCCAAGAAGAATATCTTTGGTGTTTTGATTAGTATCACATTGAATCTGTATATTGCTTTTGGTGGTATGGACATTTTGATGGTATTGATTCTTTTAATTCATGAACATGGGAGATTTTTCAATTTTTTTGTATCCTCTGTTTCTTTATTTAATGTTTTATAATTTTCAACATAGAAATTTTTGACATCCTTGATTAAATTTATTTATTTATTTGTTTTTTAAAGATTTATTTTATTTATTTGAAAGGCAGAGTTACAGAGAAAGGTATAGCCAGAGAGAGAGAGAGAGAGAGAGGAGAGAGAGAGGGATTCCACCTGCTGGTTCACTCCCCAAATGACCACAATGGCCAGAGCTGAGCTGATCTGAAGCCAGGAGCCAGGAGATTCTTCCAGGTCTCCCACACAGGTGCAGGGTTCCAAGGATTTGGGCCATTTTCTACTGCTTTCCCAGGCCTTAGAAGAGAGCTTGAACAGAAGTGGAGCAGCCTGGACTCAAACCAGTGCCCATATGGCATGCTGGTGCTGCAGGTCACTTCTTAACCTGCTGCACCAAAGCGCCGGCCCCTTGATTAAATTTATTACAAGGTGTTTGATTTTTTTTTGTAGTTATTGTGAATGGGATTGATCTTAGCAGTTCTTTCTTGGGGTTGGTGCTATGGCACAGTGGGGTAAAGCCCTGGCCTGAAGCGCTGGCATTCCATATGGGTGCTGGTTCTAGTCCTGGCTGCTCCACTTCTGATCCAGCTCTCTGCTATGGCCTGGCAAAGCAGTAGAAGAAGGCCCAAGTCCTTGGGCACCTGCACCCACGTGGGAGATCCGGAGGAAGCTCTTGGCTCCTGGCTTCGGATGGGCCAGTTCTGGCCATTGCGGCCTTCTGGGGAGTGAACCAGCTGATGGAAGACCTTTCTTTCTGTCTCTACCTCTCTCTCTAACTCTGTCTTTCAAATAAATAAAATAAGTCTTTAAAAAAAAGTTCTTTCTCAGCTGTGGCATTGTCTGTATATACAAAGGCTGTTGACTTTTGTATGTTGATTTTATATTCTTCTACTTTACCAAACTCTCTATGAGTTCCAATAGTCTCTTAGTGGAATTTTTTGGATCCCCTATTATAGAATCATGTCATATGCAAATAAGGATAGTTTTATTTCTTTTTTCCTAATTTGTATTTTTTTTATTTCTTTTTATTGCCTAGTGGCTCTCACTAAAACTTTCAGGACTATATTGAATAGCAATGGTGAGAGTGGGCTCTGGATATCAGTAGGAATGCTTTCAACTCTTCCCCGTTCATTAGGACTCTGGCCATGGATTTGCCATGGATTTGCCATGGATTTGTCATGGATTGCCTTGATTGTGTTGATGAATGTTCCTTCTATCACCAATTTTCTTTTTTTTATAATTAAACTTTTATTTAATGAATATAAATTTCCAAAATACAGCTTATGGGTTACAATGGCTTCCCCCTCCCAAAACTTCCCTCCCACCCACAACCCTCTCCTTTCCCGCTCCCTCTCCCCTTCCAATCACATCATGATTTATTTTCAATTCTCTTTATATACAGAAGATCAGTTTAGTATATATTAGGTAATGATTTCAACAGTTTGCCCCCATATAGCAACACAAAGTGAAAAAAACTAGTACTGTTGGAGTACTAGTTATAGCATTAAATAAGAGTGTACCGCACATTAAAGACAGAGATCCTACATAATATTTTTTTTAAATTAATTAATTTTCTATGCCATTTCCAATTTAACACCAGGTTTTTTTTTTTCATTTCCAATTCTCTTTATATACAGAAGATCGATTCAGTATATAATTAGTAAAGATCTCATCAGTTTGTACCCATGCAGAAACACAAAGTGTAAAAATACTGTTTCAGTACTAGTATAGCATCACTGCACATTAGACAACACATTAAGGACAGATCTCACATGGGATGTAAGTACACAGTGACTTCTGTTGCTGACTTAACAATTTGACACTCCTGTTCATGGCGTCAGTAATCTCCCTAGGCTCTAGTCATGAGTTGCCAGGGCTATGGAAGCCTTTAGAGTTCGCTGACTTTGATCTTATTCCGATAGGGTCATAGTCAAAGTGGAAGTTCTCTCCTCCCTTCAGATAAAGGTACCTCCTTCTTTGATGGCCCTGTTCTTTCCACTGGGATCTCACCCGCAGAGATCTTTCATTTAGGTCTTCTTCTTTTTTCTTTTCCATGGTATCTTGGCTTTCCATGCCTACAATACTCTCATGGGCTCTTCAGCCAGATCCGAATGCCTTAAGGGCTGATTCTGAGGCCAGAGTGTTGTTTAGGACATCTGTCATTCTATGAGTCTGCTGTGTATCCCACTTCCCATGTTGGATCTTTCTCTCCCTTTTTGATTCTATCAGTTAGTATTAGCAGACACTTGTCTTGTTTGTCTATCACCAATTTTCATAAATTTCCTTCATAAAAGGATATTGTATTTTATCAAATGCTTTCTCTTCATCTATTGAGATAATCATTTAGTTTTCTTCTTTAATTTGTTAATGTGATGTATCACATTGATTGATTTGTGAACGTTGAACCGTCCTTGCATACCAGGGATAAATTTCACTTGGTCTAGTTGGATGATCTTTCTGATATGTTGTTGGATTCAGTTGGCTAGAATTTTGTTGAGGATTTTTGTGTCTATCTCATCAGGGAAATTGGTCTTCAGTTCTCTTTCTCTGTTGTCTCTTTTTCAGCTATAGGAAGTAAGGTGATGTTGGCCTCAGTGAAAGAATTTTGGAGGATTTCCTCCATTTCCATTATTTTGAGCAGCTTGAGAAGAATTAGAGTTATTTCTTCTTTAAATGTCTGATAGGATTCAGCAGTGAAGCCATCCAGTCCTGGGCTTTTCTTTCTTCGGAGGGTCTTTATTTCTGATTCAGTTTTTCTATGTCTTCATGACTCAATTTAGGTAGGTTTTTGTGTTCAGGAATCTATCCATTTCTTCTGGGTTTCTCAGTTTGTTGGCATACAGCTCTTTGTAGTAATTCATGATTTTTTAAAAAATTTTTGTGGTGCTGTTGTTACATTTCCTTTTTCATCTCTAATTTTATTAATTTGGCCTTCTCGCTCCTTTTTGGCTATTTGGGCCAATGGTGTTTCAAGTTTGTTTATTTTTTCAAAAAAAAACCAGCTCTCCATTTTGCTGATATTTTGTATTTTTTGTATCAATTCTTCATAATTAAGTTTTAAATGTTTTTCACTTTTTTTCTCTTATGATTTCTGTTTTGGTATTGTGTTTCAGAAATATCTTTTCCATCTCTGTATTATTTAAATGTCTATTTACTCCTCTAGTACTTTTCATTCATAGTGAGTTATATGTCTTAAAATGTTTGTAGATGAGTTTATCAATTTAAAATACTGTTTACCAATATTAAATCCTTGCCAATGATTAAATTTATTTACATAATTTCCCTGTTCTTTTGACATGTGTCTCTTATTAAAAACATGTGATTCAACACTGTTGATAACAATTTTTGTTTTTATTTAATAAGTATAAATTTCATAGGTACAGCTTTTGGAATATAGCAGTTCTTCTCCCCATACCCACTCTCCCTCCCCCAAACTGTCCCACCTCCTACTCCCTCTTCCATCCCATTCTTAAGATTCATTTTTAATTATCCTTACAGAAGATCAACTCTATACTAAGTAAAAATTTCAACAGCTTGCACCCACACAGCCACACAAAGTATAAAGTACTGTTTGAAGACAAGTTTTACCATTAATTCTCATAGTACAACTCATTAAGGACAGAGGTCAAACATGTGGAGCAAGTGCACAGTGACTCCTGTTGTTGATTTAACAATTGACACTCTGGCTCTTGTCATGAGCTGCCAAGGCTATGGAAGCCCTTTGAGTCCACAAACTCTGTCAGTATTTAGACAGGGCCAGTGGGAGTTCTCTCCTCGCTTCAGAGAAAAGTACATCCTTCTTTGATGGCCCCTTCTGATGCTGTCTCAGGAACGTCCCTAAATTAACCCATAAAATTCAAACAACCCTGGCAATTTTATCCACAGGTATAGCTACCGATTATAGTTATCTATAAATAGTCAATGATAATGGCCAACAGCCACTGAACAGTTACTGTATGCTTACTTGTATGTTGAGTAGTCACATGAATTTCATCTTATAATCCTCTCAGTAATCTTATAGTTCAAGGACTTTCATTATACTTGTCGGCTTCCCGATCATCAGCAGCTGGCCAGGAAGCCAACGACAGGTTCAACAAAGGAGACTGAGAAGACTCAGGTACACACCTTTATTATGGAATCTAGAGGGAGAGACTGCTCAGCCAAACTCCTGCGGGCACAAGGCGCTATGGACCAGGAGAATCCCCGTGGGCACAAGTCACAACGGACCAGGGAGAGAGGCTGAGCAACCTCTGCTTTACAGCCTCTGAGGACCCACTTATATACAGTTTTCAAAGGTCAATCCCACCCCTGCACCGCCCTCCTAGGGTCTTGTAGTCATAGCAACGCCACCTTCCTAGGCCAGGTAGTCCTAGTGGAAGGGTTACATAGTTGTAACAACGGTCTACGGTTAGGCCATTTCCTCTTGCAGGGCAGCTTAAAGTGCAGCTTCTTCTCCTTTGTAATTCCCTGTCAATACTCACTTTATATTTTTTTCATTATACTCACTTTTATAATTTATACTCACTTTATAAAGCTTAGTTTTTAAGCTACTTAAACAAGTTTATATAGCAAGAGGTTATATAACCAAACTCCAAATTCTGAACTTTTAACATAGAACTATCCTATTTCCAAAGAAGCTTAATCGCCTAAAATTGAGACAATAGTTAGGGACAAGATTGAGTAGTATTGGTCTCCTTTTGAAAATCCTTCATATGAAGGCTAAGACTTATTCCATAACTTTATTGGGAACATATGTTCTACCTCACCAAAATATTATCAGAATTCTAAATTATGATATTATTTTGCAGATCAGTTTGGAGATGTTATAGTAAATACATTTATCAAAGAGCTTGAGAAATTATTACAAAAAAGATAAATAACTTTTCTTATGAATTAAGTAAGAAATTTTAAGACTCTATTTAGATTACAGGATAGGAAAGAAAGACTATTTTAAATTTATTTTGGAAATATGCCCCTTAAATTTTCATGATTATAAAGCAGCAGTTATGTAACAAACCATCAAGGTCTTTTGAAAATCTTTTATTGGAATCAATGATCTTTACTTCATGTATAGCAACTTCAGTATTTCTATGGCACTTCTTACAAAACTTGCCAGTAAACTTTTAAAAATATTTATTTAAGGTATACAAATTTCATGTATTTCAAAAATACAAATTTAGGAACATAGTGATTCTTCCCACCATACCCTTCTCCTTGCCCATGCTCCTACCATTCTTCCTACTCTCTCTCCTATTCCCACTTTTAATTTTTACAAAGATCTATTTTCAGTTTACTTTATAGTCATAAGATTAACCCTACACAGAGTAAAGAGTTCAACAATTATTATAAGGAAAAAAACACTGTTTCTCAAAACTAGAGATAAGAGTTATAAGCAATCATTAAATCTCAAAATGTCAATTTCATTCCTATACATTACATTTTAGATACTCTATTAGTTATTACAGATGAGGGAAAACATATGTATTTGTCTATGTGGGACTGGCTAACTTCACTAAATATAATGATTTCCAGTTGCATCCATTTTGTTGTAAAGACAAGATTTCATTTTTTTTTAACCACTGAGTGGTCTTCCATAATGTATACATTTTATATATATTTAATTTATCCATTCATCAGTTGATGGATATCTGAGTTGATTGACATCTGAGCTGATTCTTTATCTTAGCTATTGTGAATTGAGCTGCAATGAACATGGGGTATAGATAACTCTCTCATATGCTGATTTCTTTTCCTTTGGGTAAATTCCCAGGAGTGAGAATGCTGGGTCATATGATAGATCTATTTTCAGTTTTCTGAGATATTTCTATACTGTTTTCCACAATGGCTACACCAGTTCACATTCCCACCAGCAATGGATTAACATCCTTTTTCTCCCACATCTTCACCAGCATTTGTTGTTGACTTCTGTATCAGAGCCATTCTAAATGGGGTGAGGTGAAACCTCATCGTGGTTTTGATTTGCATTTCCCAGATGGCTAGTGATCATGAACATTTTTTATGTGTCTTTTGGACATATGAAAAAATAGCCAATAAACTTTTACAAATGTCTTTTTAAAATTCTTATGAGGCTCATGAGTTAATTGTGAATCTGAAGCATCAAACAGGTGTCTGTTGATAATTTGAGAAGGAAACCTGAAATCTTTGCCCCATGAAAATGAAAAATTTCTCCTGTTATTTTGCTCAGTGGAGGACAAGATTGGATACATATGAATATGGTAATGCTGTTAATTCACCCAAGTCAGCAATGCGTTCTCTGTCTCCTTTCATTTATTAGGAGCACTGAGCCAATGATTGGCGGAGGAAACATTACAGAGCTCATGCATTCATCCTCTTAGGATTCTCAGATTTTCCCAGAATCATAGAAATGCTCTTTGTTATATTTCTCATTATCTAATTACAACTCTGCCCTGGAACTTATGCCTCACTGTTTTAATAAAGATGGATTACTAACTCTGTACACCCATGTATTTTTCCCTCAGAAATGTGTTATGCATAGACGTTTGCTGTGTCACATCTGAAGTCCCCAATATGCTCTCCAGCCTCTTCCAGGAGCAGCACAGTATCTCCTTTGTAGGTTGGATTATTCAGAACTTTATCTTTTCAACCTTGGGACTGATTGAGTCTTGTCTTATGACAGCCATGGCTTATGACAGATATGCTGCCATTTGTAGCCCACTGCTCTGTTTGTCAGTCATGTCACCTAGCCTTTGAATTTGGATGGTGCTGACAGCTTTTGTGGCTGGACTCAATGCTTCTGTATGTCAACTGTGTGCTTTGCATCAGCTCCACTTCTGTGAGCCTAATGTCATCAACCACTTCTGTGACATGCCCTAACTGTTAATCCTGTTCTGCTCTGAAATGTTCTTTGTGCTAGTCATGACTGCCATATTACCAATTATACTTGGCGAAGTAAATGTCCTAGTAATCATGATATCCTTTGGCTACATCGTCATTTCCATCATGAAGATCACTTTGGCAAAAGGCAGATCCAAGGTGTTCAATACCTGTGCTTCTCACCTGGCAGTTGTTTCTCTCTTCTATACTCCAGGCTCTGGTGGTTCCTCCAGCATTGAAAGTTTTGCTTCAGTCTTCTACAGTGTGGTGGTTCCCATGTTGAATCCCTTGATTTACAACCTGAAAAACAAGGAAATCAAAGATTCCTTGAAGTGGTTGCAGAAGAGAAACTGGGATGCTGAGGTCAAAGATACTGAGATTTCTGACAGATTTGACCTTTCAGAACCACCTTAACCCACAATAATATGCATATAAATGGAGTATTTAAAAACCCTACTGCCTTTGGACAAAGAAGACTTACTTTGATGTAGATTTTTATGCTAATACAGACCAACAACTGAGTTGATTCCATGGAAACACAGTATCTCTAAGTTATGTAGATTTACAATTTTCACACTACATCAGGGATGCCTCATACAGTTATGAATATATTGAAACATATTGTGGGAAACAGCAAGGTCTATGTATTTTTCTTCTTTTGGCTTCTGAGATTGAAGAGTGCTCAACTGTCCTCAGAAAAGAGATGCCTGGCACAAATCCTGCCCCAGGATGCAGAAGCCTCTTCTCAAATATTCTGATGCAGCATAATAAAGACATGGTGGCAAGCACTGATTATTCTGTGTTTATGAAGAGGTGTGAATGCACAGACAGAAGGGATCTGTGGTTGGAAAGAAATAGAGCTATACACTGGCCTGGTTGTGCTGCCTGGAAATGTAAGTCTGAAACAGCTAAGTTTTGTCTTAGATCTCTCTCAGTGCTAATCATCTAATAATGTTTTGGTCATATCCTTGTCTGTAACATCTATAACCTAAAGAAGGAGGAGGTAATTTAAATCATGAAGAGGGATGAAAAGGATATGGTCCCTTAAGTGTCACTTACTGATTTATGATTGTGGATATTCAACATCCAAGTTATAGGTAATACCTGATATTGTGAGACTGTGACCACTCTTTTCCTTTCCATTAAACCCAGATGATTACATTTGGTTGACAGAGCCAGTGAAATTGCAGAATAATTTTGTTTTCTGAGTTTTCAAGCATACATTCAAGTTTGTTGTGATGAGACTTCTGTGAATTCATTTTAACAATAGAGTCACTGAATATTCAATGTGGCAGATGCTATTAACAAATATTAAGATTATTTAAGATTATTTATTTGAAAGGAAGAGTTACAGAGAAGTTGAAGCAGAGAGAGAGAGAAGGAGAGAGAGAGAGAGAGAGAGAGAGAGAGGTCGGTCTTCTATCCCAATGGCTGGAGCTATGCTGATCTGAAGCCAGGAGCCAGGAGCTTCCGCCAGGTATCCCACATGGGTGCAGGGGCCAAGGACTTAGGTCATCTTCTACTGCTTTCCCAGGCCATAGCAGAGAGCTGGATCAGAAGTGAAGCATCTGGGACTTTAACTGGCACCCTTATGGGATGTTGGCACTACAGGTGGAAGCTTTACCCACTACACCACAGTGCCAGTGTCATCTTTCTGATTGCCTATATTTAGGTGATTTGTTTCTCAAAGTTTCAGAGTTGTATGAAGCAATACAGTTGATGGAGTAGAAGTGTTACCTTAATTCTGATATTTTCCAGGGAGCTCCAAGAACTAGGAGAGGAAATAGATAGTGATATAGACTGAACTCTCATTTCTGACTAATTATCACCATATTGATGGGGTAAATAGAGCTTGTGGTTCTATCTCTGTGTTTATAAAGACGACCACAAAAAAATAGATGACCAAGATGAGTTACAACACTGACTACACACTACTGTTGATTTGCAGGGTTTCCTGGATTTGAATAAACTGTGTGACTCTGGAGATTCATTAGATCCTTAATGTGTCTTGCAGTCTCAATTTTAATAAGAGCCACATGGATCTTCTGTTTAATTAAGGAATGTAAGTGAAGAGGTATCTGAAGGCCTTGGCAAATCTTCAATGAGTTTACAAATGGTTAGGATAAAGAGAAGTGGGAATTGTATTATTTCTGAGAGAATGTTAAGGTTTATTCAATGCTCAGGAAATAATGCAATATCAATAAGGGATAAGTGGCCCTTAATGCAGGCATAGGTATGTGTATGGTGGAATGAGAAGGCCATGCCAAGATGGATGCTGGCAATGGAAACTGCCTGGCAACAGGCTGTGATTGGATGGCTTCGGGAACCACATGACAATGGAGTCTGCTTGGCAACAGGCTGTGATTGGATGGCTTCAGGAACCACATGGCAACAGAGTCTGCCTGGCAACAGGTTGTGATTGGTTAGGGCATAGACAGCCCCTTGGCCAGATTGGCTGCCTTGGCTAATTAAGCTGCTGTACCAACTGAAATAAACAAGTCTGCAGGCTGCTCGCATCTGGCCTGTTTTCACCCAACTCCCGGGGTCTGTGTGGTGACTCCGCGCCTCTTGCCCCCACCATGCTCCTCCTCTCAGAATGAATCCACCTCAACATCTGTGCTTTCAAGCACTGTTGATAAAGATTGTGAAAGATGTTGTGTTTAAAGATGTGGTTAAAGATGTATGAGGAGGTTGCTCCTAAAAGGCTATGAAAGCTTCAGAATTAGACAAACCTGTGTTAGGGCTAGGTTTCTATAATAATGCACAAATATACCTCTTTTTTTTTAACTTTTATTTAATGAATATAAATTTCCAGTATACAGCTTATGGATTACAATGGCTTCCCCTTCCCATAATCTCTCTCCCACCCGCAACCCTCCCCTCTCCCGCTCCCTCTCCCTTTCCATTCACATTAAGATTCATTTTCAATTCTCTTTATATACAGAAGATCAATTTAGTATACATTAAGTAAAGATTTCAACAGTTTGCACCCACATAGAAACACAAAGTGAAACATACTGTTTGAGTACTAGTTATAGCATTAAATCACAATGTACAGTACATTAAGGACAGAGATCCCACATCAGGAGCAAGCGCACAGTGGCTCCTTTTGTTGACCCAACAAATTGACACTCTAGTTTATGGCACCAGTAACCACCCTAGGCTGTCGTCATGAGTTGCCAAGGCTATGGAAGCCTTCCAAGTTCCCCGACTCTGATCATATTTAGACAAGGTCATAAAAGACAGGGTGAGGATAGTAACCAATGATCCTAAGAGTGGCATTTACCAGGTTTGAACAATTATACAGCATTAAGTGGGGAAGAGGACCATCAGTACACACAGGTTGGGAGTAGAGCCATTGGTGGTAGAGTAGAGGTTATGATTACAAAGGAATGAGGCCCAAGTGCACTAGACAGGGTCTAGAACAAAGGACAGAGTCATTATTAGAGGAGCTAAGAAAGGTGCTGTCTAAGCTACAAGTAATTTTTCTGATTGAGAGGCAAATAGAACCTGATAGAAGGGGCTTGATAATAATCTGTTGGGCTTTAGGCCTTGTAAGTTAAGAGGCCCAGACCTATCTATCTCTTCACATGGGGTATATCCTAAGGGAGGTGTGAACCTCCTAGGGGAAGGCACTCTGTTGACTTTCATTACTTGGCTGGCCTGGGAGGAGAGCTGGCCAGGTAAAGGCAGGTGGCATCTCTAACAAGAAATTTACAGTTCTGCCTGCAATGTTGCTGACCCTACTTGACCATACCCTCAGCTGCAGTGGTCACTTTGGAAGTTGGGCTGAGTGAAGGGCTTTTCAGCTTGGAGCCAATAAGATCTGTGGCTCTGACCTGGGTATCCTTCGACTCCAGGGCAGGTCCATTTCCAGTGATCCAACTCTTGGCAGAGCTGCCAGGGCTCTTCACAAGCTGACTTCTGCTGAAGCCCAGACTTACCACATTGAAAGCCACTGCAGTGGACTGGCCTGTTGGGTCTCCTTGAGGGCAGATCACCGTACAGATCAGCCATTAATAGGCCTGCCACCCATTGCTTCTGATGCCTAGCTTTCTTTTCCTCCTGGTTTGTGTTAAAGCAGACCAGAGGATGCAAGTCAAGGGAGTGCCCAAGTCCCATCTCTAATCTTCGGTGGCCTGAACTACAAGTCTATAGTCACAGGCATGTTCTGTAGTAGTTTTTCTAAGGTAGACAATGCCCATGAGGAAAATTATATTCTCACTTTAAAACTTTCTTTCCCTTTGGTCTGAAAGGGAGGTTTTTTTTTTCTACTTACTGTATACTTCGCTGATGGCGATGTGAATCTAGCTATGAGATTATTATTTAAGCTCTTATTTTGGCTATGCTATTACAGAAAAATGTTAGCCATCTCTTATAAGGTCTAAAGATTAAATTGTGCATCCTACAGATTCCTTCATAATAGAATTAGTTCCCTACCTTGAAGAGAATAGAGAAATGAAAGAACAAGTTGGGCTTAGAATAGAGAAATGAGGGAGCAAGTCCTAGATCACTTGCTGACAATAGCAATATCACATGAATACTTAGCAAACCGTTTCAACCCTTAGATAAGAACTTAATAAAACATTTACCAGAAGGTCCAATGCCTTCTGTAAATTTTAAGAATCATGTATTTGAAAACACCTCTTAAATATCTAAGATGGTGTAGTTTGTTTAACCAGTAAACTTAAGTACAACCATATAAAATGTTTTTAGTTTCTTTCTACCAACAAGTTTAAAACATATGATACACAGATTCAGGTCACACAAATTAAAATGTATCTTTGATTGATTTTAGCAGCTTAAATTTATGGACAATCTTATCTTAAAGCCATTTAAAATAAAACTCTTAATAAAATTTCCCCATGTGGACATACAATATGTACGCACATATAACATAGCATAATAGACCAATATCAAAATCCAAAATATCTGGTTGAACTAAGATTCCTTAAAATCATGACATAACATAGACCAAATTTGATCATTGTTACAAGGTGATTATTCAAGTCTTTGAAAATAAGCACATAGTTAAATAACCCATAGCTCTTAATAAAAATTCAGCTGTTTTTGAACAATTAGAATTTAACAGACATCAAGAGAACATAATAGATTACTTTAACACATTGCTCTAACAGTGCATCAGAGTTTAATTCTATGTCAAAGAGAAATTGAGCTTCCTGTGATCTTTTGCTGTGAGGTTTCCTTCCTTTACCTTCTTTCATATTGGTGACCATGTTTCTGTGTTTCTGTGTGTAACACATCTTTAAGCATCTTTTGCAGGGCAGGATGAGTGGCAACAAATTCTTTCAGTTTCTGTTTGCTATGAAAAGTCTTAATTTCACCTTCATTCACAAATGAGAGCTTTGCAGGATATAATATTCTGGGCTGGCAGTTTTTCTCTCTTAGTACCTGGGCTATGTCTCGCCATTCCCTTCTAGCTTGTAGGGTTTCTGATGAGAAGTCTGCTGTGAGTCTAATTGGAGATCCTCTGAGAGTAATCTGACGATTCTCTCTTGCACTTTTTAGAATCTTTTCTTTATGTTTCACTGTGGTGAGTTTGATTATGACGTGTCGTGGTGAGGATCTCTTTTGGTCATGTTTATTAGGGGTTCTATAAGCTTCCTGTACTAAGATGCCTCTGTCCTCCAAACCTGGGAAATTTTCTGCTAGTATCTCACTGAAAATGCCTTCTAATCCTTTCTCCCTCTCCATGCCTTCAGGAACTCCTAGAACCCGAATGTTAGATTTTTTAATAGTATCCTGTAGATTCCCGACAATATTTTTTAGATTTCTAATTTCTTCTTCTTTTCTTTGGTTTGCCTGTTTCCTTTCCTGTTCTCTGTCTTCTAAGTCTGATATTCTCTCTTCTGCTTCGCCCATTCTGTTTTTAAGGCTCTCTAATGTGTTTGTCATTTGATCTATTGAATTCTTCATTTCATTATGATTTCTCATCACTATCAGAGTTTCTTGTTCCACTAGTTGTTTCATTTCATTTTGATTCCTTCTTAATATTTCACTTTCACGAGAGAGATTTTCTATCTTGTCCTTAAAGGATTTCTGTAGTTCAAGAATTTGTTTTTGAGAACTTCTTAATGTTCTTATCAATTTTTTGAGATCTGCTAAGTCTTGCATTTCTTCTGTCTCATCATCTTCATAATCTTGAGTTGGGGTGTCTTTTTCATTTGGGGGCGTCATAGTGTCTTCCTTGTTCTTGTTACCTCGGTTTTTGCATTTGTTGTATGGCATGTTGGAGATATTTGGTTTCTTCACTGTGGTGTTTTTTTTTTTTTTTCTTGTTATACTATGACTCTAGATTAAGTGGACTGTCTGCTTTTGGTGGAGCCTTAGAGGCTTGAGATGGGTGTGGACTGAGAGCTGTGTTTGGTTCCTTAGGGTTGAGGGTGTGTCAAGATGACACTCCCAGGTTAGGTGTGGTAAATCTCTCTTTCTTTTGTTGATTCAAAAGGGAAGTAATTCCGCACAGCTGAACGTAATTGGAGGTAGTTAGCAGGCAAATGATATACCCACAGGAGTCAGAGATTGGAAGCTCTTTCCCAAGGACCACACAGGGAATCTCTGCTGCCCTCGGTGTGGGCTCCAATTCTCCTGCAGTCTCCCACTGGGTTGCCAAGTTAGATGCTAATCTCCAGTTATTTCACCCCTCCCCCCAGAGTCAGGTTTTTCTGCTCGGCTCAGGGCCGGTGCAGACCTGAGGTCGCCCTGCTTATGACGTATGTCCAAAATGGCGCCTGCTCTTTGTCTTGCTAGCCCTTGAGGGGTGAGCGGAGAGAGAGAAACTCGTGTCCGTTTCGGTCACTTTTTTTTTTCCCTCTCTCTCTTCTAGTTAGCCTGGTGAACGTTTACCCACGGGGTTTCAAGCCACGTTCCCTCTAGCCTCCTCTTTCCGCTTGCCCGCTGGTGTCTCGGGCTATGGAGGTTCGGCTCACCTCGCGTTCCAGCGCTGGTGCGTTGAGTCTGCTGCTGGTGTCCCGAACTTGGGCTCCCACACTCTCCACGCAGGTCCACTGTGAATCACTAGTTCCGGAAGAGTTTCCTCTGCTGTTTCTTCCCCTACTCTTCCTTGACCCTGCAGTATCTCCACTTTTATTAACCTATGTCTTGCCGAAGAATATCAATGTGCTCCCTTCCTATTCCGCCATCTTGGATTTTTCTGTGTAGATGACAAAACAAATATACCTCTTAATTATTTTAGGTACTCCATGGAAGTGATGAATAGAAGTTAAAAATAAAAAATTGGCAAACAAAAAAGCCATCTGCACATTAATGTTTATTGCAGCTCAATTCACAATAGCTAAGACCTGGAACCAACCCAAATGCCCATCAACAGTAGACTGGATAAAGAAATTATGGGACATGTACTCTATAGAATACTATACAGCAGTCAAAAACAATGAAATCTGGTCATTTGCAACAAGATGGAGGAATCTGGAAAACATCATGCTGAGTGAATTAAGCCAGTCCCAAAGAGACAAATATATGTTTTCCCTGATCGGCGACAACTAACTGAGCACCAAAGGGGAAACCTGTTGAAGTGAAATGGACACTATGAGAAACAGTGACTTGATCAGCTCTTGTCCTGACTGTTGATGTACAATGTAAATCTTTATCCATTTTAGTATTTTTTTTTTGTTCTAGTACTAGTGGTTGAACTCTGTAATGAACACACAATTATTCTTAGGTGTTTAAATTTTAACTGAAAAGTGATCCCTGTTAAATATAAGAGTGGGAAAAAGAGAGGGAGGAGATGTACAATTTGGGGCATGCTCAATCAGACTTGCCCCAAATGATGGAGTTAGAAACATGCCAGGGGGGCCAGCGCCATGGCTCAACAGGCTAATCCTCCATCTAGCGGCGCCGGCACACTGGGTTCTAGTCCTGGTCGGGGCGCCGGATTCTGTCCCGGTTGCGCCTCTTCCAGGCCAGCTCTCTGCTGTGGCCCGGGAGTTCAGTGGAGGATGGCCCAAGTGCTTGGGCCCTGTACCCCACGGAGACCAGGAGAAGCACCTGGCTCCTGCCTTCAGATCAGCACGGTGCGCCGGCCACAGCGAGCCGGCCGCAGCGGCCATTGGAGGGTGAACCAACGGCAAAGGAAGACCTTTCTCTCTGTCTCTCTCTCTCTCACTGTCCACTCTGCCTGTCTAAAATTAAAAAAAAAAAAAAAGAATCGTGCCAGGGGATTCCAATACAATCCCATCAAGGTGGCATGTACCAATGCCATCTCACTAGTCCAAGTGATCAATTTCAGTTCACAATTGATGACTCTGATAGGTCTAAGAGTCAAAGGGATCACACAAACAAGACTAGTGTCTGCTAATACTAACTGATAGAATAAAAAAGGGAGAGAACGATCCAACATGGGAAGTGGGAGACACAGCAGACTCATAGAATGGCAGATGTCCTAAATAGCACTCTGGCCTCAGAATCAGACCTTAAGGCATTTGGATCTGGCTGAAGAGCCCATGAGAGTATTGTAGGCATGGAAAGCCAAGATACCATGGAAAAGAAAAAAAAGAAGAAGAAGAAGACCTAAATGAAAGATCTCTGTGAGTGAGATCCCAGTGGAAAGAACGGGGCCATCAAAGAAGGAGGTACCTTTCTCTGAAGGGAGGAGAGAACTTCCACTTTGACTATGACCCTGTCAGAATAAGATCAAAGTCAGCGAACCCTAAAGGCTTCCATAGCCTTGGCAACTCATGACTAGAGCCTAGGGAGATTACTGACGCCATAAACAAGAGTGTCAAATTGTTAAGTCAGCAACAGGAGTCACTGTGTACTTACGTCTCATGTGGGATCTGTCCTTAATGTGTTTTCCAATGTGAAGTAATGCTATAACTAGTACTGAAACAGTATTTTTACACTTTGTGTTTTTGTGTGGGTGCAAACTGAGGAAATCTTTACTTAGTATATACTGAATCGATCTGATATAAAGATAATTGAAAATGAAAAAAAAAACTTGGTGTTAAATTGGAAATGGCATAGAAAATTAATCAATTTTTGAAAAAATATCATGTAGGGCAGGCACCGCGGCTCACTAGGCTAATCCTCCACCTTGCGGCGCCGACACACTGGGTTCTAGTCCCGGTCGGGGCACCGGATTCTGTCCCGGTTGCGCCTCTTCCAGTCCAGCTCTCTGCTGTGGCCAGGGAGTGCAGTGGAGGATGGCCCAAGTGCTTGGGCCCTGCACCCCATGGGAGACCAGGAGAAGCACCTGGCTCCTGCCATCGGAACAGCGTGCTGCGCCGGCCGCAGCGCGCCTACCACGGCGGCCATTGGAGGGTGAACCAACGGCAAAGGAAGACCTTTCTCTCTCTCTTTCTCTCTCACTGTCCACTCTGCCTGTCAAAAAAATAAAAAAATAAAAAAATAAAAAAAAAGAAAAAATATCATGTAGGATCTCTGTCCTTAATGTGCTGTACATTGTGATTTAATGCTATAACTAGTACTCAAACAGTATTTTTCACTTTGTGTTGCTATGTGAGGGCAAACTGGTGAAATCTTTACTTAATATATACTAAACTGATCTTCTGTATATAAAGAGAATTGAAAATGAATCTTGATGTGAATGGAAGGGGAGAGGGAGTGGAAAAGGGGAGGGTTGCGGGTGGGAGGGAAATTATGGTGGGAGGAAGCCATTGTAATCCATAAGCTGTACTTTGGAAATTTATATTCATTAAATAAAAGTTTTAAAAAAATGTAAAAAAGAAATGAATATTTTTGGTAAGATTGTACATACTTTAATAGTTTATAATTTTGTACAACTGAAAATACATTTAAGGATATATTTCTGGACAAGATAGCAGATATTACTCTGGTGCCTTCTATATTTATAATTTCATTCCAAACAAAATGAAAATGATCTGTAAATGTTGCAAATAAGGAACAGTTGTTACTATCAATGATGGATAGTGACAGTACAAATACTAGGAAATTTGAAACATTTTTAATGGCCTTTACTGATGATATTGGATTAAAGAGGCTTGTCTGGAAGTAAGTGAGGAGAAACCTTCATGATTTTTCACTCATCTAATATATTTAATGATGAAAGGGCACTAAGTGGGTGAAAACTGAAGAGGAATCAGAAGATCTTTAACAATAAAACTGAAAGAAAACAAGACAATTAACAAATGCCATCCAAACAGAAAAAGGCACTAAAAGTATAGAAGCAAAATGAGATGTAACAGTTAATATATTTAAGGTTAGGTGATATCTGTGTGTTAGATTCACTACCAAGTAAACAAACAAAGCCATTGTCTCATTGAGTTAAAGACAAACCAACCCCAATGATATTCTGAATATTAGGAATGCTCCTAAGAATAATGACTCAAAATAAGTGAATTTAAAGATGCTGGGGGAAATATAAATGCTATACAGACACAAAACCCAAATGAGTAGTAATATTAATGTGAATAAAGTAAGAGAAAGGGTGAACTGATCCTACTACCAACAAAGACCAAATTCATAATAATGCTGTAACAATCAAAAACTCACTGCATTGAATAGCAGCAAAAAATATGTGAAGCTAACTATAAAAAATAAAAAGTCTATGCCTCTCTATTATAGTCTTGCAACAACATTGGCATGGATGGAGTATACTTCAATACTTACCAGGTGACGTACTTCGGTTAATAGAAAGTTGGTAGAAGTGTTCTGTGCCTAAGCCCTAAAAGACCTTAAGTGTTTACACTTTCCCACTTGTCCTGGATGACTACTGATTCTAGGATGAGAATGAGAGACACTTGAGTCACATCTGTCTCAGCCAAGGTCAAATTATAGCCAAGTTACCAAAGTCATCCATTCACACCTAGTCTACATCAGCAAATAGCAGTGTTCTCCTAGGTGACTGAATATGCCTGAGTGACTATAAATGAGTATTGCAGTCAACATTGAGTATTAGGGTTTGTTATGTAGTAATAATCACTAAAAAGGAAAACGTTTCTTCTGAATCAAACTGCCTGGTTTCAAATCTAGGCTCTGCCACCAACTAGCTGCATGATGCTGGACAATCCTTCTGTGCCTCAGTTTTCTTGTCTGTAAAATGGGATTACTGTATATCTATTTTGAGTTGGTTAGGATGACTACATGAATTGATCCTTGTCAAGCACTCAGAATAATGATTCTGCTGTATAAGAACTATATGTGTTATTACTATTTATTGAGTGCTTTTATGTTCAAAGAATTTTTTAAAAGATTTATTTATTTTACTTGAAAGTCAGAGTGACACAGAGAGAGGAGAGGCAGAGAGAGAGACAGGTCCTCCATCCGATGGTTCACTCCCCAATTGGTCACAATGGCCGGAGCTGTGCTGATTCGAAGCCAGGAGCCAGGAGCTTCTTCCAGGTCTCTCAAGCAGGTGCTTTGGACTTGGGCCATCTTCCACTGCTTTCCCAGGCCATAGCAGAGAGCTGAATGGGAAGTGAAGCAGCTAGGTCTTGAACTGGCACCCATATGGGATGCTAGCGCTTCAGGCCAGGGCATTGTTAACCTGCTGCGCCACAGTGCCAGCCCCTCAAGGAATTTTTTTAAAATTTCATTTGTTTTATATATATATACATATATATATGTTTAATATATTTCGTATATATACATTTAGGAATGTAGTGACACTTCCCTTCCTACCCTCCCTCCAGCCCACACTCCAACCCTTCACCATCCTTGCATTTCCACTCTTAATTTTTACAAAGATCATTTTTCAGTATACTTAATGATAGTATAGTTAGCACTTCTCTAAGCAAAAGAGTTCAACAAATAGTATGAAGAAAAAAAGAAAAAAAAAACCACTGTTTTTCAATGGAAGAGACAAGAGCTATAAATGATCATTGAAACTCAAATTGTCTATTTTACTCCAATACATTGCATTTCAGGTATTCTATTAGTTACTTAGGATCATGGAAACCATATGGTATCTGTCTTTTTGAGACTAGCTTATTTCACTAAGTATAATGGTTCCCAGTTGTATCCATCTTGTGGCAAAAGACAGGATTTCATTTTTTTTTACAACTGAGTAGTACTCCATAGTGTATATAAACCATAATTTCTTTATCTAGTCAACAGTTGATGGACATCTGGGTTGATTTCATATCTTTGCTATTGTGAATTGTGCTACAAAAACATGAGGGTACAGATAACACTTTCATGTGCTAATTTATTTTGGTTTGGGTAAATTCCTAGGAGTGGGATGGCTGGATCGTATGGTAGGTCTAAATTCAGATTTCTGAGGTATCTCCATTCTGTTTTCCACAGTGGCAAGTTTACATGCCCCTCAGCAGTGGATTAGGATAACTTTTCCACCACATATTCGCCTGCATTTGTTGCTTGTTGATTTCTGTATGAGAGCCATTCTGACTGGAATGAGGTGAAACCTCATTGTGGTTTTGATTTGCATTTCCCTGATGGCTAGTGATCCTGAGCATTTTTTCTCTTGTCTGTTGGCCACTTGATTTTCCTCTTTGGAAAAATGCCTGTTAAGTGCTTTGCCCATTTCTTAACTGGATTGTTTGTTGTGTTGTTGCATTTATTGATCTCTTTATAGATTCTAGATGTTAACCCTTTTTCAGTTGTGAACTTTGCAAATATTTTCTCCCATTAAACTGGTTGCCTCTTCACTTTTCTGAGTGTCTCTTTTGCAGTGCAGAAGCTTCTCAGCTTGAGGTAATCCCATCTGTCAATTTTGGCTTTGATTGCTATTGATTCTGGGGTCTTTTCCAAGGAGTCTTTACTTATGACAAAGTCTTGTAGGGTTTACCCAATGTTCTTTTGATGGTATTGGGTAGTAGATTTAGGTCTCTTTTATGTTTTGAGTGAATTTCTGTGTAAGGTGTGAGGTAGGGGTCTATTTTCATACTTGGGCAGGTGGAGATCCAGTTTCCCCAACACAATTTGTTAAATGGACTGTCCTTCCTCCAGGGATTGATTTTAAGTATTTGTCAAAGATAAGTTGATTATAGATGCATGGATTGATTTCTAGAGTTTCTTTTTTGTTCCTTTGGTCTACAAGTCTATTTTTGTGGCACTACCAGGCTGTTTTGATTATAACTGCCCTTTGTATGTCTTGAAATCAGTTATTGTGATGCCTCTTCTTTGTTTTTTGTTGTATAAGATTGTATTAGATATTTGGGGTCTCTGTGTTTCCATATGAATTATAGCATTATTTTTTCTAGATCCACAAAGAATGTCATTGATATTTTGAATCAAATTGCATCGATTCTGTAAATTGCTTTTGATAGTGTAGAAATTTTTCCAATCCATTAACATGGAAGATTTTTCCATTTTTTAGTACCTTCTATTTCTTTCTTTAATGTTTTGTAATTGTCATCAGAGAGATCTTTGTCATCCTTAGTTAAATTTATTCCAAGTTGTTTCTTTTTTTGTAGTTATTGTGAATAAGATTGATCTTAGAAGTTCTTTCTCAGTCATGGCATTGTCTGTGATACAAATGCTGTTTATTTATGTGTATTGATTTGATACCCTGCTATTTTACCAAACCATTCTATGAGTTCCAATAGTCTCTTGGTGGAGTCTTTTGGGTCCCCTATGTTTAGAATCATGTCAACTGCAAATAAGGATAGTTTGACTTCCTTATTTGCAATTTGAATCACTTTGATTTCTTTTTCTTGTTTAATGGCTCTGGCTAAAACTTCCAGGATTATATTGAATTGAATAGCAAGGGTGAGATTGGGCATCCTTGTTCTGGTTGCGGATCTCAGTGGGAATGCTTCCAGCTTTTCTCCACTCATTAGGATGCTGGCTTTAGGATTGTCATGAATTGCCTTGGTTGTGTAAAGGAATGTTTCTTCTATGCCCAGATTGCTTAGAGTTTTCATCTTGAAAGGGTGTTGTATTTTTATCAAATGCTTCTCTGCATCTATTGAGATAATCATATGTTTTTTGTTCTTCACTTTGTTAATGTGATGTATCACATTGATTAATTTGAAAATGATGATCCATCTTTGCATACCAGGGGTAAATCTCACTTGGTCCAGGTGAATGATCTTTCTGTTGTGTTGCTGGATTTGATTGATCAGAATTTTGTTGGGGATTTTTGCATCCATAGGGAAATTGGCCTATAGTTCTCTTTCTCTGTTGTATCTTTTTCAAGTTTAGTAATTAAGGTGATGCTGGCTTCACAGAAAGAATTTGGGAGGATCTCTCCCTTTCAATTGTTTTGAATAACTTAAAAACTGAAGTTAGTTCTTTAAATGTCTTGTAGAATTCAGCAGTGAAGCCATCTGGTCCTGGGCTTTTCTTTGTTGGGAGGCTCTTTATTACTGATTCAATTCCTGTCTTGGTAAAGTGTTTGTTTCAGTTTTCTATGTCTTCATGGCTCAATTTAAGTAGGTTGTATCTGTACAGGAATCTATCCATTTCTTCTAGGTTTCCCAGTTTGTTGATATACAGCTGTTTGCAGTAATTTCTCATGATTCTTTTTATTTCTATGGTGTCTGTTGTTACATTTCCTTTTTCATCTTTAATTTTATTGATTTGGGTCTTCTCTTTCCTTTTTTTTGCTTAGTTGAGCCAATGGTATGTCAATTTTGTTTTTTTTGTTTTTGTTTTTCAAAAAAACAGTGCTTATTTTTGCTGATCTTTTGAATTTTTTGGATTTGATTTTGTTGATTTCTTCTCTAACTTTAATTATTTCTTTTCTCCTACTAGTTTGGGTTTGATTTAGTGTAGTTTTTCTTGATCCATGAGATGCATTGAAACTCATTTATTTGGTGCTTTTCCAATTTCTTGATGTAGGCACCAATTGCTATAAACTTTCTTCTTAACACTGCTTTTGTTGTATCCCATAAGTTTTTATGTGTTGTATTGTGTCTTCATTTGTTTCCAGAATTTTTTTTTATTTCTCTTTTGATTTCTTCAATGATTCACTGTTCAATCAAGAGCATGTTGTTCAGTCTCTATGTGTTTGCATATGTTCTAGATATTCCCGAGCTGCTGATTTCCAACTTCATTGCATTGTGGTCCAAGAAGATGCAAGGTTTAATTTAGATTTTTTTGAATTTGCTGAGACTTGTTTTATGTCCTAGCATGTGGTCAATTCTAGAGAGGGTTTCATGCACAGGTGAGAAGAATGTGTATTCTGCAACTGTAGGATGAAAAGTTCTGTAGATTCTGATAGATCCATCTATACTGTCGAATAACTCTGCTGTTTGCTTGCTGATTTTCTGTCTGATTGATCTGTAATTAGTGATTAAGCTGCCACTTGCTATGCTGGCATCACATATCAGAGCACTAATTCAAGTCCTGTTTATCCTACTTCCAATCCAGCTCTCTGCTAATGCACCTGGTAAGGCAGTGGAGGATGACCCAAGTGCTTGGGCCCCTACTACCTACATAAGAAACATGATGGAGTTCCTGGCTGCTGGCTTTGGCTTGTTCCAACCCTGGAGATTTGGGGAATGAATTAGTGGATGGAAGACTCTCTTATTCTGTTTGTCTCTTTTCAACTGCCTTTCAAATAATTAAATCTTTTTTTAAAAAAGTTGCATGACAAATGCTGAAGAAATAATTGTACCTGTAAAATAGCCTCAAAAATACGAACAGAAAAATGGATAAATTAAAATAATTATCACATTAGGAATAATAAAATTAATAAAATATATTGAATACTTCCAGGCACTGAAAAAAACTATCCCACTGAAATTCACCACAACCATATAAAGTAGTTGTATCTCCACTTTACTATTTAAGAAATTGAGGCACCATGAGATTAAGCTCACAAAGCTCATAAATTATGAAGTAAGAATTCAACCCCAGAGCTTGAATATATAATCACCAAATCCATAAGCAATAGTACTTTTGATAGACTTAAAATGTTGGGGGATCAGGGCCAGCATTGTTGTATAGTGGGTAAAGATACTACCTGTGGTGCTGGTTTGAGTCTTGGCTGCTCTTCTTATGATCCAGCTCCCTGCTAGTGCACTCGGGAAAGCATCAGAAGATGAAGACGGTTCAAGTACTTGGGGCCCTGCACCCATGTGGGAGTCATGGGAGAAGCTCCAGGCCCCTGGCTTCTTGCTGGCCTAGCTGCGGCCATTGTAGCCATTTGGGCAGTGCACCAGAAGATGGAAGATATCTCTCCCCCCGCCCCGCCATAACTCTGACTTTCAAATAAATAAAATAATCTCTTAAAAATTTGGGGGACCATAAACTCAATTTTCTCAAGACAATCCTATTCATGTTTATTGTTCTGACATGATTTTTTTAAAATGTAAATAACTACAAGGTGAATCCATTCTTTTTCTTCAAAGATTTATTTATTTATTTGTAAATCAGAGTTACACACACAGAGAGAAGAAACAGAGAAAGAGAGAGAGAGAGAGAGAGAGAGAGAGAGAGAGAGAGAGAGAGGTCTTCCATCCGCTTGTTCACTTCCCAATTGGCTGCAATGGCTGGAGCTGCACTGATTCGAAGCCAGGAGCCAGGAGCTTCCTCTGGGTCTCCCACGTTGGTGCAGGGGTCCAAGGACTTGGGCCACCTTCTACTGCTTTCCCAGGCCATAGCAGAAAGCTGGGTTGGAAGTGGAGTAGCCAGGACTCCAAGTGGTGCCCATGTGGGTTGCCAGCACTGCAGGTGGCAGCTTTACCTGCTATGCCATGGTGCTGGCCCCCAACATGATTATTAATAACTCTACTTTTCATGCTCAAAGTTGTCCAGTTTAGATAATGAATGATAATGGTCACCTCTTCTTAAGAATTCCTACAAAATTTCATGATTCAAAAATTCTGCAAAGAAAACTTGTTCTCAAACTGTACTTTATATGTTGTGTGTGGGTACAAACTGTTGAAATCTGTACTTAGCATAGAGTTGTTCCTCTGTATATAAAGTTAAACTAAAAATGAATCATAATGAAGAAGGAGGTGGGAGAGGGAGTAGGAGGTGGGATGGGAGTCGAGGTGGGAGGGCAGGTATGGGGGAAAGAACCACTATATTCCTTAAGTTTTACCTATGAAAAATTCATTCATGAAATAAAAGCTTTAAAAATAATTAAAAGTCTGCAAAGAAAATTTGGAACTTTTTCCAATTAGGTCATGAGGGGCATATTATTACAGTGAAGTAGAATCTACTGGGAACATTTCTCCATTTGTTTTCTCCATCCATCACTCTGGAGAATAATTACCTGAAAATGGTTCCTTCTGTTAATTGCCTCTTCTCTCTCCACACTGACCCTAAGGAAATATTTGAGAGAGTCTTCAGCTGGAAGCACCTCTGTTGCAGCAATGGCCAGTAGCGGCCATGGTCCCAAGTACAGAGCCCACAGGGAAACTGATTGCTTATTATATTTTTGTGGCTTCTACCTTCTGAAAGAATTCTTTGCACATCAGAGGACTTAGAACACTGACCAGGAAGACAGCTGTCGTGTCAGTACCTCCTAGATTTCACCAAGGGACACCAGTTAGGAGCTAAACACTGCAAGAATGCCTGGGTGGGTAAAATCAGAAGGAGAGTGATGTGGCTGCTGTGATTGAAACCAGTTCTTTTTTTTTCTGTAACGTGTCTTTCTTTTTTCTTTTTCTTTTCTTTTCTTTTTTTTTTTGACAGGCAGAATTAGATAAATAGAGAGAGAGAGACAGAGAGAAAGGTCTTCCTCCCATTGGTTCACCCCCTAAATGGCTGCTACGGCAGGTGCTGTGCGGTTCTGAAGCCAGGAGCCGGATGCTTCCTCCTGGTCTCCCATGCGGATGCAGGGCCCAAGCACTTGGGCCATCCTCCACTGCCTTCCCGGGCCACAGCAGAGAGCTGGACTGGAAGAGGAGCAACTGGGACAGAATCCGGCGCCCTGACCAGGACTAGAACCCAGTGTGCAGGCGCTGCAGGTGGAGGATTAGCCTAGTGAGCCGCGGCACCAGCCAGGTGGCTTTCTTGTGTACTAGACTCAAACACCTCATCCATTCACCTATGTTTATTTAAATTTTTTTTCATAAAATCATCCATGATTTCTCTTCCCTAATCCTACAAGATAATGTTCAATTTAATAGAATTTAAAATATTTGAGCTGAAAAATTTTAACATCAAATTTCAAACATTATAGAGGGTAAAACCTAAGGAATGACATAATCTAATTTGAAAGACAGAGTTACAGAGAGGCAGAGGTAGAGAGAGAGAGAGGGAGGGAGAAAAAGAGGGAGGGAGAGAGAGAGAGAGAGAGAGAGAGAGACTTTCAGTCTTCCATCTGATGGTTCACTTCCCAATTGGCCACAACGGCTGCAGCTGTGCTGATCTGAAGCCAGGAGCCAGGAGCTTCCTCCAGGTCTCCCACTTGGGTGCAGAGGCCCAAAGATTTGAGCCATTTTGTACTGCTTTCCCAGGCCATAGCAGAGAGCTGCATGAGAAGTGGAGCAGCTGGACTCCACTTGGCACCCATATGGGATGCTGGCACTTCAGGTGGCAGCTTTCTTTTTACCCACCACACCACAGCATCGGCCCCAATCATCAAATATTTCTGCACTTGATCTTAGCCAAAAGGCCGAGAAGCGATCATCATCGTATATTTCTGATAGCGTACCAACTGAACCATGGAATCTAATATTTTTACCATCATATAATCACATTTTTCATTGTAAGATTTTTTGGTTATCTAAATTTCCTAAACATGCGTAATTATTATTCATAATAATATAACAGCTTCAATTTTTCATGCGTGTACTTGTTACTTTACATATTTTGCATGCCATAGCCCTCACTAAAGCTCCCTAATGTGATGATGATTCCTCCTTTACAGGTGAAGAAATGGGGCGCATAGAGATGAACAAATTTGCCAAAATCACAAAGTTAGTAAATAGTGGTACCAAATATACTCTGCCTCTCAGCAATTAATTTAACTTCAGTTTTATTTACCAGAGATAATTAATACTTTGGTGTAGTTTGGAATAGAGTAGTCAAAGTGTTAGTGTAATTTTACTTCAATGCAATTTGATGGTATTATTTTGAATCAATATATAATTTTAATAGCTTTTTGGGATACCAGAATTGTCCTCTACTGCCATCTTTGCAGACCTAGGTAACATTAATCATTATATTAGTTAATGTAGGGGGCAACTTTACCTACAATTTTATTGGGCTAATATGATCCTTTGACTTCACCTACTGTGTCATGAAGTTTTGGCAACTTGTACATTAGTTAACTTAATGGTATAATGCTAGTGATTAGGAAAATGAAGATGAAAAATATACAATCCTTATGCATAAATTATAATTGTGAAATGCCTGAATCTGGAGTTATCTGAAAGAGTTTCCCCCTCTACCATTTAGTAGGCTTGGCACCATGGGAAAGTTGCATAACTACCTGTACTTCATATTAAAATCGGGTTGCTGTGAGGATTAAATATGTGTGTTAGAAGGACTAGGAAGTAAGTGTTGAATACATATTATTAGTATTTTATTGATGAAGACAGAGATGAAACAAAGGGTGGGAATTTATGATGCTGTACTCCAAAATTTACAGTTGATTTATCTGATGTTCAAAACCTGGCAGAATACAAACTCTAATGCATCCTTTTAAAAAGCCTCTTTTTCTCCTCTATGGGGCCTGATTGATTAATAATAGGAACGGTCATTACCCTCTTTTACATGTGGGAAGGTTGATGCATAGAACCCTTGGTGATTATTTAGGGATAAGGATAACAGAACTATTTCCTCTGAAATGACTTGATGTTTCAATTGGTTCTGTGTTCAATGTGGACAGGAGATTTATTTCAATAAAAATTGGGATGACATTTGGTTTGGAGGTTTATTCTCTTCTTTCCCTACAGATCCTAGGGTCACCAATACAATGACTGGAGAAAGGAACAGTACAACAGTTACGAAGTTCATTCTCTTGGGATTCTCTGAATTTCCAAAGCTCACCATTGTACTCTTTTCAATATTCCTAGGGATATATCTCATGACAGTGTCCTGGAATGTGAGCCTCATCACGCTCATCAGGATGGACTCCCATCTGTGCACACCCATGTACTTTTTCCTCAGTAATCTGTCCTTTCTGGACATCTGCTATGTTTCCACTATAGCCCCCAAGATGCTCTCAGACTTCTTGAAGAAGAATAAGTTCATCTCTTTTACGGGATGCACCATGCAGTACTTCTTCTTCTCTAGCCTGGGCCTGACAGAGTGCTGTCTTCTGGCAGCCATGGCTTATGACCGATATGCTGCCATTTGTAACCCACTGCTCTACACAGCCATCATGTCACCCACCCTCTGTGTGCAGATGGTGGCAGGATCTTGGATAACTGGATTCCTTGGCTCATCTATCCAACTGTGTGCTTTGCTTCAGCTCCATTTCTGTGGGCCAAATGTCATCAACAATTTCTTCTGTGACCTGCCCCAGCTGCTGATCCTCTCCTGCTCTGACATCTTTTTCTTTCAAGTACTGATCTCTGTGCTCACTGTGATCTTTGGACTCGTATCTGTCTTGGTCATCATGATATCTTACGGTTCTATTGCTGCCACCATTCTGAAGATTACTTCAGCAGAAGGCAGATCCAAAGCATTCAACACTTGTGCTTCTCACCTGACCGCAGTGACCCTTTTCTTTGGTTCAGGTATATTTGTTTATATGTTTCCAAACTCTAGTGACTCCCTGAGGCAAAACAAGTTGGCAACAGTCTTGTACACTATTATAATCCCCATGTTGAACCCATTGATCTATAGTCTGAGGAACAAGGAAATCAAAGATGCCCTAAACAGATGGAAGAAGAGAACTTTTTCCTGGTGTTACTAATTATGGAATTTATTTCAGATGTATAAACATCATAGGAAGAAGGGCGTTTAAACATTTATCCTCAAGTCTCCAAATTGTGGGAAAAACAACAGCTGCTATAAACTTCTAATGTAAACCCAAGACTGGCACAAAGCCAGGCTCAATATTCATCCTTCATCAGTTGTGATCTAATAAATCAAGACACCAAGGAGTCCACAATTACTTTTGTAGTTAACGAATACTCCCATTACTGCCCATTATAGGGCTACATCCATGACCAGAGATGCCAGTGCTGGTCAGGGCTTCAAGAAACCAACAAGTCTCTGTATTGCATTTCGTTTTAAGTAGCACAGAGATTATTGTTAGTATTGGGAGATCTTTCAAAAAATAACCTAGCTAATTATGTTAGTTCTAACATTTTACCTATTCTTTCACCTCTGGAAATTTTGGATTAATTTCTTTTTTTTTTAAAGATGTATTTATTTATTTGAAAGGCAGACTTACAGAGAGGCAGAGGGAATGAGAGAGAGTGAGAGAGACAGGTCTTCCATCTGCTGGTTCACTCCCCAGATAGCCACAACAGCTGGAGCTGGGACGATCCAAAGCCAGGAGCCAGGGACTTCATCCAGGTCTTCTATGCAGCTGCATGGGCCCAAGCACTGAGCCACCTTCCACTGTTTTCCCAGGCCATAGCAGAGAGCAGGATCGGAAGTGAAGCAGCTGGTACTCAAACCAGCGCCCTTATGGGATGTCATCAGAGCAGGTGGCAGTTTTACCTGGTGTGCTACAGTGGCAGTCCCCTAATTGGACTTATGTGTTTGTCTAAGACAAATGTAACAGATGAAAGTTTTTCTAATTTTGCACTGATAGAAATTTGTTGTAATATGAATGCTTAAATTGTCTGTCACAGTTAAGGTTTGGTTGACCAGTTGGCTAATTAGGTATTCGTAGAAAATTTCTTAGATTATTGCTATAAAGTTGTCTCTGTTTTTCCTTATCTCCACCATGTAACCAGAAAAGGAATCCAGAAACTTTCCCTCTGTTCCAGAAGTAATCTAGTCCCTGATTTTTGTAATTTGTTAAAATTATCTTAAAGGGCCGGCGCCGCGGCTCACTGGGCTAATCCTCCGCCTTGCGGCGCCGGCACACCGGGTTCTAGTCCCGGTCGGGGCACCGATCCTGTCCCGGTTGCCCCTCTTCCAGGCCAGCTCTCTGCTCTGGCCAGGGAGTGCAGTGGAGGATGGCCCAAGTCCTTGGGCCCTGCACCCCATGGGAGACCAGGATAAACACCTGGCTCCTGCCATTGGATCAGCGCAGTGCGCCGGCCGCAGCGCGCCAGCCGTGGCGGCCATTGGAGGGTGAACCAACAGCAAAGGAAGACCTTTCTCTCTGTCTCTCTCTCACTGTCCACTCTGCCTGTCAAAAAAAAAAAATTATCTTAAAGGAATGGAACCTCTGAAAGCGTAAGAAAGTCAAATTTAGTTATTTCCTTACTCACCTTATTTGGAATTGCTATTGACATACAGAAATATTGGAGAGTTGAGATAAAATTATACCAACAAAGGAAAAATACCAGGGGCCCAAATTATAATTCTATTGTTTTTCACCTAATAGGATTCTGGTTTCGATAATAATCTTGGGACAATGATCATGGAAACTTCTAGGAGATGATTGTAATAAAAAAGCATTTTGCCCATTCTTCCATATTTCATTGAGGAGGGAAAATTCCAAATCTACATGAGTATTTATGTGTTAAGAACTTAAGGCAGGTCTTTTGGACAACTGTAGACACAACTGATTGATAAGTCTTGCTTCTAATGCTCTATAGCCACGGAGCAGAATCTCCTTCAAGGAGCTGGCAAGTGAAAGGGCAAGTCTTTTGGAGAACAGCTGATTTGCAACTGTGGATGAGGACGGTGTCAGGGGAGCTTCAAAAGGGGATTGCAGGCCTAGGTTGTATCTAAGATCTTCTTCCCCACTGTGTGTAATTATCCCACCTGAACTTCCTTTAGCTTCTGTCTAAAACCAAGGATACTAGCTGACATCTGCACTCACATGGAGTGAGGAATAACTCCATACATGCGTTCATTTTACTTGGTTATTATATTCTTAGTGTTTTTATGGTTGTAGATTATTAACATCCCTGTAGAGTTGGAGTCAATATCACAGCCAACAAAAATGCTCCATTATGTAAAATTCAACATTTTCTTAATTATTAAAAAACATAATCCTTAGAAAAGAGTGGTATGGGTCTTAATTAAATAGCTGGAGGTAATAGGATTATTAAATTGGAATAGGTGATTCCCTTGAACTGGAAGAAAAAAACTTGGATGTTTGTCTATTTTAAGCAAATAATTTGTTTTTAACATTGATTTTCAGCTAAATCCCACTAGAACCGGGAGGATTTGTAGTGAAAGGGACTTTGTAAAATGATATTAATGTTAAACTTGGAGAATAAAGGTTGACAATAACAAAAACTACTTTGAAAAAAACTTGATTAAGGAATATTCGATTTGAACAGTAATTAAACAATGTGGAAGTAGTGCAAAATAGGATAGTGGAAAAATAATTTACTTGAGAAAAGATCTATTTTAGATGAAAGGTAAAATTTAATAAAATAAGCACCCACAAATTATTGAGAAAAACATTATGAATGTGATTCTGAAACTAGTTAAACATTTTGGAATATAAAAATAAAGTTTGTGTTTGTTTCACAATACATAAAATGTATCTGTCATGTGAATTGAAGAGTAATGAATAAAACACATTTAAGCTACAGGTTCATACTAGAACAAATTGAATAATATTGACAAATATATCTAAGGAATTACAAATGAATGTGATGTGTGAATGAGAAAGCTTAATAAGCTTAAACATCAGTGAAAGAAATCACAAAGTGAAATAATTTGGGTTTCAAAAGACTTGAAATATTAGATGACATGAATAAAATTGGATATCAAGTATTTGAGGCAAATACAACAACAAATTGATGATTGATAGAATTAAATTTTGATGGCAGATTCATTCACTCTCCCAAAAAATAATCAGAGTATTACAATTTGATAAAAAGTTGAGTAACAAGAGTGAAGCTGAGTTTAAACAAACATAAATGTGTACATACATATATATTTAATAGTTAAAACTCACAATAAATACATATGTATTACAATTACAAGTACCCCATTTCACCTGCTAAAATAACAAAAGCTCTTTAAAGTACTTTCATATTGAGTGTGATCTAATTGTTTTGGAAGACCCTTAATCAAATATTCCATTTTTGTTGGACTGCAGACCCTTCACAACATGAAATTAATTATATTTCCTTTCTTTGAGGGCAAAGAGATGAAATTGACCATTGTGATTATTAAGTGAACTTTATCAGGGTCACTTTGCTCATTTCTCGAGGATCAATTTCATCTCATAAAAAAATCAATGTGCAATATTTAAGAATTATCTCTGTCAAAAAAGTCAGGATAATAAAAATGGAGAAATCTCCTCTATCACAATAGAGAGTATTTGCTTAAATTTCCAGATAATAAAGACAATATTTCCCTCTGGAGGGGTGATGGGCAAGATGCCAGCAACCCCTTATCAGATTGGGGTATTGGGTGGGGAGTCAGTGTTCTTTTACTTTGACAAAAATCCAGACTGTATGTGCATGAAACTCCTGTTTGTTTCCCCATATCTTTCTCAAGACACCTGAGAGACTAGAGGAACTGTTGCAAACATGAAGCTCATGCTGCCTAAATGCATAAATCTTTCTAAATCCATTTGAGCTCCTTTTCCTTACCACCAAAATCTGTTGAAGTGTGAAAAGCCAATTTGGAAGTTGCTATCACATAGCTGCATAGAAATTACTTGACTGTTTGGCAACAGATAAATACCAACCTATCAGAATGAAAGGCATCAGAACATCTCCTCTATGACCATGCCAGTGTACACTAATTGAGGTGCCAGACCTGCCAGTTAGTAATAATTATAATAGATTATGCTTCTTGAGCCTCTATCGAATGCCAAGTTCAGTTCCATATGTGTTATAGTACCTATTCACTTCATCCTTCAACCCTTGAGAGTTTCATTATTATTATGTAGTCATTTTTAACATGAGAAAATGGAGGCAAAAGGGCTTAAATAAGTAACTGTCCCATGAGTAGTACAAACAAGGCTGAAATCTGGACAGTCTACTGGCAGAATTAGCCATTCACTATAATGTGATTTCATTTTTTCACCTTTGTATGTGTTGGCACGATGATACATACCAAAGTATTTTTAAACCTTCATGCTTTGTTGAATTTATTTGCTTAAATCTCAAAAGTCTTTCCCTAAACTGGAAAGTCAAATATTAGTTATCCATATTAAAGGAAAAGTTGTCACAATTTCTATATTGTTGTGCTTAAATGCTTTGTTTCAAGTACAAGACCAAAATTATTCATCATGTGACAAACTTGATAAAACCAAATAAGGATCCTCCTTATCATATAGCAGAGGAAGTCAAGAGCTGGTTATGAATGAAAATTAGGATGTGTTTGGGAAACTTGTCCCTTGCTTCTAAATTGTTTTATGTTAAGCTGAAGGTCTAGAAAAATCTAAAAATATTTTGAGAATATAAAGTTGCAGGACTTATTGATGATCCTTATTGGGGCATAAGAAAGCAACACAAATACCAGAAGGTCTCCTATTTTACCACATAAACCTGAAAGAAGCAGGAATAGGACATACAGATCAGCAAGAAAATCCCAAGCTGAGAAAGTCACTCTGAATTTTCTGTGCCTGCAGAGAGGCACGAGGAGGATCAGAAAATTTCCCACTTACTCAAAACAGGGTATGAAAGGCTGATGGACCGAGAGAGTCAGAGGGTCAGGAGGAGAATGAGGAATATGGGGACTAACAGCCAGAGATCATCAGGACCACAGACAGTTCAGCAGGGGTTGAGGACACGGCTGATACAGATTAGATTAAAAATCAAAGAAAGATGTAGCCTGAAAATCATGTGGAAATACTGTGCATTTTGAGGAAAGCCACATAACACAGATTTGAAAACTGAAAGTCCTCTCTTCAATAACCCTTCAGAACTTCACTAGCAACATGGAGTAGCAGGGAGCCAGTGAAAGATAAAAATCAGAATTGATGGGTTTAGATATTCAGAAAAAAAATTTTAAAATCCCAAATTGAAAGATTTTACTTGGAAGCAGTAATAAATATAATAACTATATTTAGTATCTGTCATCAGGTGGCATAAAGGCTTAGAATGGAAATTATATTAAAAAGACAATAAATGAGTTGCATTTTTCTCAGTATTCAATTCATGGCTTGAAAATGCTATCTATCTTATTCTGCATTAAGTGGACAGGAATGAGTCACAACTCAATGGTCTACTTTTTCTCCACATACTAGATTCTGATTTACAGTATATCCATAGACCATCATAAAAAGGAGTGAAACGGAAGGAAGAATTAGCTACTCTTTCTAGAACTATATATCTTAAACTGCTTGGACTAGGTATCTACCCTTTGAATGGCTACCTCATGGAAGGAAGAGAAAGGAGGAAGGGAAAGAAAGAGAAAGGAGGAGAGAGATAAAGAATATTTCAGTGGAGAAATGGCTTCAGAAATGCTAGCATTTTTTATAGCAAGGGAGCAAGGACTAGAATGACCAAACTCATAAACCCTAGATTTTAGTGAGGGTTGTATACACCAGCAGCCTGGACTTTATTGAGAAGTGAAGTATGCATGAAGTTCTACTGCTATGGTCACATTGTCAGCTCCTGCAGCCAAATACATCCCAATGACTGTCTTCTGCTGTACTCAACAAAAAGATACTCAACCAAAGCATGCCATGGCCACCAACATCCCAGAAATGAGTTCAAGAAGCCTTCTAATTTGTAGCTAATCCCTGGATTGCTTTGTTTAGATGTTTGAGCAGCCATTGTGGTGGAAGGTTAACAATGCAGTGCTAGACTCTATTTCTCAGTCCAGGTTTGGAAATCTGGGTTTAGAACCTTATTTGTGTTTGTGTGTCTAATTAGTTGCTCTTGGCTAAGTCTTTCAAAATAGGAGACTTCCTAGCAGTGGGTTCCTTTGGATGTGGTTTTGTGTCCTCTTTTCTCTTGGCCATATTACTATTTTATTTTATCATCATTTCTTGGTTGTCAGATGGTAATTTATTGAAACAGCTCCTTTGTTCTTCTTAACTAGCAGGGCATTCCACTGCACCTCTTTTGATGTCATCTATGAAAGTGGCAGCCATCAACAATGCAGCCCCCACACTGGGAAGTCCCAGGATCTTTATAATGGTTCTGAAGAATTCTCTTGCTAAAGATAGGTGATGCATCTGCTGGGCAATGTTAACAATCTCATCAAAAGTGATGTTTCCACTGTGTTTGATGTTCTATTTCTTTTTGTCTCTGGGTGATTTCTTCAGGGCTTTGATGATTACAGAAGAGGCAGAAGGTACCACCTTAATCTGGGCCTGTCTGTTCTGATTGGTCAGTTTCATTGTAATCCTCAGACACTTCCAGTCACCAGTTGCCTTGGCGATGTCATCATCAACCTTTTCTTGGAGACAGATCCAGGGGGCCTATCTCAGTGGCACCCAACTTGCTGACAACTTCAGATATACAATTTTGATCTTGTTGTGGTTGAACTTGGGCAGTATGGTAGAGGTGCCTTGCGTCAGATGAATCTGGATTCAGGAGGACTGAAGAAAGTTACACCTTGTCCTCCTTTGTGGCAAGACCCCAAAAGACCATATTCTATTTTAGGTGGAAAATCTGAAAGTCTGTCAGAGTAAAACACACAACTATCTTGATTTTGGAGAAGTTGATCTTGCAGGATATAAAGCTTATGAACTTTATTTATTTATTTATTTTTTGACAGGCAGAGTTAGACAATGAGAGAAAGACAGAGAGAAAGGTTTTCCTTCCATTGGTTCACCCCTCAGTTGGCTGCCATGGCCAGCGCACTTCGCCGATCCAAAGCCAGGATCCAGGTGCTTCCTCCTGGTCTCCCATGTGGGTGCAGGGCCCAAGCACTTGGGCCATCCTCCACTGCCTTTCCGGGCCATAGCAGAGAGCTGGACTGGAAGAAGAACAACAGGGACGGAACTGGTGCCCCAACTGGGTCTAGAACCTGGTGTGCCAGCACCACAGGCAGAGGATTAGCCTAGTGAGCCACGGTGCCGGCCAAGCTTATGGACTTTAGACCCTTACAGTCTCTGCCTAGTTTAATATCTGCTGTATAAACTCCCAGAAGAAAGCCTTTGTAATCCCTTTGTCCAGACTGCTAGTAACAAACAGCAATTTTCTTGGGGAATAAGGTACAAAGTTCCAACAGACCCATACACAATAGATAAATGGGAAGATAAGACATGAGCTGTAGAGGGTTAGCAGTATTAACAGTAGTTATTTCTGGACTTCAGGATAGGTCACCTTTTATTGTAGTGTTTGCATTCAAACTTCCCAAAATGACAACTTACTCATTTTGAATTTAATAATAATAATTAAAAAATGAAGGGAAAAAGAAAAGTCCAAGGGACAAAGTGAAAATAGTGAAACATGCATCTAAGTCTTCTCTGCCATCCCATTGTTAATGCTGTTCTAGTGTTCTTAGGATGTTCAGTTTTCCTTTGGCCATTCAAAAAGGTTCTAAATGAACCTCTCTTATGTATTTGTGGTTGATGGCAATAATCACTGACTTATAGGTGGGTGAAGAGATGCATCCAAGGAAGGCCTGGCCAAAGAACATAGAAATAGCTCTCTTGTATTCTTACCCACAGGAAAAAAAAAAAAACAATATAAAACTCTTCAATCATCAAGCTCCACTGGTATTCATTAATTCTTTCATTTATGTCAACAACATTCATGTGCACTCATGTGCCAAAGACTAAGGGATAGATGACTAATAAAGACATCCTTCTTAGGAATCTTGCAGTTTAGTGGAGAATATGGTGTAAAAATAATTTCAATGCCTTGAGATAAAATGCAGCATATAAAAGTATATGCAAAGTGCATGATAATTTTGAATCCTCACTGTATCGCTTAAAGTTGAGACAGATCATCAAACCCAAACTGACATGAGTGAAATTTGAATAAAGATGTTGGAAAATTAAGTTGTATTTTCATATTAATATATAAAGGATAAAATTTCCCTGTACTGTCAAAGGAATTGTGGTCACTGCTTGATGTTTTGAGCTTTGAATGTCTTTTTTTTAATATTAGGAAGCTAAGAAGTATAGATAATGAAGAAAAATAACAAAATTATATTATAAGATTGAATTGACACTTTTTATTTTGAGATGTACATAATATCTAAGGAAAAGCATTCAAATCTAAGTAGAAAAAATGTAAGTTGTTTCATAACCCATATATAAATATGATCAAGGAGTTATAAATTATTGAAAAATCAAGCTTCTTTTTAATTAAATAGAAAGGTAGCTAAGAAAAAGTAATTCCTTACATATAAATTGTAATAATTTTAGGCATGGGCATTTGGCACAGCACTTAACATGCCACTTACTATGCCCACATCCTATATTGGAATTCCTGGATTCAAGTCCTGGCTCCACTTATGATTCTGGTTTCTGACTACTGCACACTCCTCTGGGAGGCATCAGGTGATGGCTCAGATACTTGGATCTCTACCACTTAGGTGAAAGACCCAGCTGTAGCAGGAATTTAGGGAGTTGAAGATCTCCGAATCTCTCTTTCTTCCTCTATTTCAAATTAATAAAAATTTAAAAAATAAATTCTAAGCCAAGAAAAAGTAGAAGAATCATTGGTCAATATTTATTTGGCCCTTGCACTGGGAAGAAGCATTTCTTAAAATCAGTGTGAATGGGGTTGGTGTTGTGGTACAGTGAGTCCAGGCTACTCCACTTCTGATCCAACTCCCTGATAATGTGCCTAGGAAAGCAGCAGAAGGTGGCTTAAGTACTTTGACTCCTTTTACCTATATGAGAGATCTGGATGGAGTTCCAGGCTCCTGGCTTTGACTTGACCCAGCCTCAGCCATTGTGGACATTTGGGTGGTGAACCAGCAATTTGTTTTCTCTCTCTGTCACTCTACCTTTCAAATCAATCAATCTTAGAAAAATCAATGAAAGATATTAGAACAATAAGTTCATTGTGAAAAAAAGATCTTTTCTTAAATTTAATTTTTTAAAAAAATTTTTTTTGACAGGCAGAGTGGACAGTGAGAGAGAGAGATAGAGAGAAAGGTCTTCCTTTATGCCATTGGTTCACCCTCCAATGGCCGCTGCGGACAGCACACCCCGCTGATCCGATGGCAGGAGCCAGGTGCTTCTCCTGGTCTCCCATGGGGTGCAGGGCCCAAGCACTTGGGCCATCCTCCACTGCACTCCCTGGCCACAGCAGAGAGCTGGCCTGGAAGAGGGCCAACTGGGACAGGATCGGTGCCCCGACCGGGACTAGAACCCGGTGTGCCGGTGCCACAAGGTGGAGGATTAGCCTATTGAGCCGCGGCGCCAGCAAATTTAATTTAAAAATTGTGTGTTAGTACATAAACATTATATACTAGGAAATCATAAATAAAATTTAATGAAAACAGAAAGGTAGGAAACTGCATTTGCAATAATAAAGTAATGTTCCTTTCTAGGAATTTATTTTATGGAAAATTTCTGAAATGTTGAAACTGCCTTTTGATTTCAGAATTATTTTTTCAGAGCAACAGTTTAGATTCTACTTAAAATTCAGTAGAGGGAAAATCCAACAGTGGTGATTTGTTTAAAGTAGTACATTATACAATTATCAATACTTATCAATGTGATGAGTAATTTAAATATTATAATACATTGAATAATTACATACATAGTAACAAAAGATTAAAGCTACATAATGAAATATGGATTTCATATAAGGTGATATATCAGGCTCATTCCTATTCTAATGATTTCTTGATCTAAAAAATTTTGGAACTTGAGAGATCTCTACAGTGGAAATGTAATCATCAAGGGAGAGCCCTCAGGTTATTGCCACCACTTCATCACACCAGAGAACAATTACCTGGGCAGCTTAATTAATCATCCTCTTTCCATCTTGGAATGAGGAGGCATTTAAGTGAAGCCCAGGTGGAAGTGCCTCTCTTGTCATAGGTGGCCTGCAGATTGCACGGACAAAGCAGACTTGGGAGGAGAAAGATCTTCCTGTGGGAATGTTCCTTGAAAGTAAGTGTTCAATGAACTTCCTCAGGATCAGAGGCCCAGGAATCTTACCAGGGAAGGGAAGTGGATCCTTCTGGGTTTCCCCAGACTGCAACAGGGGTAAAAGCCGCCAGTAGTCTGCTTCCTTAGACATCTGGGTGAGACCTTGAGAAGCACAGCACAGAGTGGGACAGCATAGTCGTGTTGGTACTTCATCACCTGGTTTTGATTTGGGAGCCTCCATCAGCCATGTCTTCCAGCATCATCCTGTTAATAGGATAAATGCTTGGAGCTCAGGTCGTTTCTACCAGGAAGTAAAATCTTTCCTTCAATAGAGATTTTTAAAAGAAACAAAACGATTCCATTGATTGAATAATACCTTGGATTTAGGAATTTTCCATTGTATGAAATAGAGTTTAGTATGAATTCTATTACCACTTCCTCTCTTCCCTGGTGTCTTTTTCTAAAAAAAAAAAAAATCATGGTTTTGTTTATTTCCCAAGTGATGGGCTACAAATGCATGATGTGAAAGCTTAAAAACTACCATGAAACTGTGATAAGGACACTGCAAGAGAGTATATGCAGGGAGAAATCTGTGCATATTCATCTTAATAGCGGATGGTCAAAAATATTTCTTTAAATACTCTTGTTTATGCTCAGGAAAATAGATTTGCTAAACTGAACAAGTAGGAATCAGCCCCTCTTTGTGATGAAATAACAGCTCTAAGAAGGCAATTTCGAAGGAAAAACTGAACTGGAAAAAAATCCACATAAAAAAACCCCACTGCTATTAAATTTTTATTTTTAATATGTTATGAGATATCTTGATTTTATATTTTCCAAAGCACTTCCAAGCCACATCTCCCAACCCTTCCAAAAGATCTCAGTCTTTCAATGCAGTTAAAATACTGGCTTACAGTTTTATCTGCCTTCTCCTTTTGAAAGCAACATAATACTAATGACTTTAATGGTAATGCATTCTCATCTAATAAAGCACAGCATTTACAAATATTAGAAACCCAGTTTTGAAACATTTACATTAATTTTGAACTGGATCAGCATTTTGTGAGCTTCCTAAAAAGGCAGCAGTTCCACTTACAACTTGCTCTTGAATACATTTCTGCTGAGCAAAGAGGAAGAGAGGAGAGTGAAAGCTGCATTTCTCCACTGGTCCCAAAAGTGCTAGTTTCACCAAGGGATACATTAAAAACAACCGTGCAATGGTGGTTTTACAACTTCTACTGGGGGGCTGGTGCTGTGGCATCGTGGGTAAAGCCACTGCCTGAAGCGCTGGCATCCCATGTGAGCACCAGTTTGAGACCCAGCTGCTCCACTTCTGATCCAGCTCTCTGCTATGGCTTGGGAAACAGTGGAAGATGGCCCAAATCTTTGGGCCCTTACACCGGCATGGGACCTGTTAGAGGCTCCTGTCTCTAGCTTCGGATCAGGCACAGCTCTGGTCATTGCAGCCATCTGGGAATTGAACCAGTGAATGGAAGACTCTCTCTCTCTCTCTCTCTCTCTCTCTCTCTCTCTCTTTCTCTGCTTCTCTCTAACTCTGCCTCTCAAATAACTGAATAAATCTCAATAAAAACTTCTGCAATATAAAAATAAACAGTAATTAGACATCTACCAATTTCCCCCAAATAAAAATGTAAATAGGAAAATAACTCTGTCTATACTTGTACATCTTCTCAAGTCATGTTAGAAGGGTCTCACATTCAATTTAATGATCAACAAATTCTAAAATAGCAGTAATTATTCTCATTTTAAGAAAAGGTTCCTTTTCTCCCCTTGCCCACTCCAAGTATTTATTTTGAAGAATGAGATTATTTACATATTAATTTTATACTTATGTGAAGCAGCAACAACCATCAATAATTTGGCATTTCTGACTATAGATGCTCCAGTTTTTTTTCAGTTTCACAAAGCCATTTTCCAGTGTCACCTTGAAACAGAGACTAAAATTCTAGGTAGCAAAAACTCTTTATGAAACCAATATAAAGTAAAAAAAAGTAAAGCAGGGCATTATGCTAAATTTCTGAGTCCAATACACTAAAAAGAATGAAGCCTGGGAAAAGTTATAGGAAAAGAAGCTATAGAAAGGCTAAAGGCATTAAAGTTACCTACTGCGTTATTGAAGAAATAAAGACCTGCAAAAGCTGATTTTTTGATTGTATAATATTTTACACACTGTGTGTATTTGTAGCATCTGCTAGTTGAAGCAGACATGTAAGATATTTGTCCCTGTCCTATATCCTAGATCCCTCCCTTTCCACCATAACAATCTACCTCTGTGTACCAAGTATTGTGGATATGAGCCAAGTCATCCCAGACAATTCAGGGAACAAGGTTAGGGCAATGCAGTGGTGTGAAGTGTGAGATAAAAGAGTCCCTTTCAATCGTCATCAAAGCTCTGCTGTAGAGGGAAATTGGCAGCCAAATTCTCATTCTTCTCACAAGCACAATGTGCTCTCATCACAAGTCCTTCAGGAAATCCCGAGATGTTACTTGACCGTAGTTCATAATGAGCACTTCCATTGTCTACGATTCCAGCACTGTCATTTCCACTCCCTCTTCCTTGACTGCTTGCTTCTTGAAATGGTTAATTTAACGACTGAATAAAATGCTCCTAGTGTTGGCTAATTTGCCACATTGATTGAGGATCCTCTGGACCTATCTGTTGTAGCAATGCTGGAAGCAGGGAAGGATTTTGTTGAATGATTTGTCTCATCTGTTGAAATTGAGGTAGATTCTATAAAAATTCAAGGGGATACCCTCCAGAACTTGTCATTGTTTCTGCTGCGGTTGCTACCCTTGCAGTCACTGCTGAACTATGAGTAGCATCAGTAGTAGCTGCTTTAGGGGACTCAACCCAGCCCAACTTTCTCTATCTCCATGGCTCTAACAGAGTTTTTGAAATTGGTTGTCAGGGCTCTAATTACTTGCTCTAGTTCATAGTCCAAATGATCTCAGTCATTATATTCTCATAAGACTGACCTGTCACAAGTGCACATGTTGCATCTTCAAAAAGATTTGACCAAGTTGAATCTCCTCATGTGCTGTCAGCTGATGTTGGACTAGTAGCCATTAGCGTGTCTGCCAGCTCTTCTGCAGGTTTCTTTTGCTTAGTTCCACTAGCAGGTGCAGGTTCAGAAGATGCTGTCTTGATGCTGGAGCAATGAATGCAGGTGTGGAATTGGGAAGCAGAGTAAGAAGGGCAGGTGTTGAGGCTGGAGTTGTTGCTGTGGAGGAGCTAACCGTGGTAGTGGTGGCAGGATGTGATTGCTGAGTGGCAGCCGATGATGTCGTCACTGCTTTGGGTTTGCTCATCATAACCACCACAAAGTTCTTCTCATTTTTGTGTTCTTTGAGAGCAGTCTCACCACTGAGAATTCTGCCTGCATAAATTAATTTTTGACCTGCTACTGAAAAAGCATTTTTCCCCTTTTCAGATTCAATCTTATGTTTCATGTTTTCACCAAGTTTGAGTCCCAACTCCACTGCCAATTCCAGCTTCTTGCTAAGGTGCACTTTGGGAAGCTGCAGGTGGTGTTCAGGTAGTTGAGTTCTTGCACCCATGTGGAAGGTTCAAATTCACTTCCAGCTCCTGGCTTCAGCCTGGCTCAGGACCAGCTGATTCTTTTATTTGGAGGAATGAATCAGCGGATGGAAAATCAATCTCTCTCTCTCTCTCTCTCTCTCTCTCTCTCTCTGTGACTTTCATATAAATAAAACAAAAAATAATAAAAAAGCTTAAGTAAACTTTATTACAACACATAGTAAATTTTAATTATGAAGAGTAATTATAGGCCGGCGCCGCGGCTCAATAGGCTAATCCTCCACCTGCGGCGCTGGCACACCGGGTTCTAGTCCCTGTCGGAGCGCTGGTTCTGTCCCGGTTGCCCCTCTTCCAGTCCAGCTCTCTGCTGTGGCCTGGGAGCGCAGTGGAGGATGGCCCAAGTCCCTGGGCCCTGCACCCGCATGGGAGACCAGGAGAAGCACCTGGCTCCTGGCTTCGGAATGGCACGGTGCGCTGGCCGCAGCGGCCATTAGGGGGTGAACCAACAGAAAAGGAAGACCTCTCTCCCTGTCTCTCTCTCTCACTGTCCACTTTGCTTGTCAAAAAAAGCAATAATAACAAGAAATATGCCTCAATTTTAAGGATTTTATACATATGTATGTATATGTATGGTCCTACACAAATCTCAGAGAAATGTGTATTGTTTATAAGCTATACAACTATTTTAAATTTTTTTGCACCAAAAGGAACATATTTTAATTCCATTTTTATATAAACTTTCTGAAATACTCTCATATATATATATGTATTGTACATACACACACGTACATGCATGTACCATGGTTCCCTGAAACACACTGCAAAGGCTAGCTGAAAAATGAAACGGCTTACCCAGACAATTAACAATTAGTCTGTAATGAGACCAAATACTTAAATGGCTTGATTCATTTTTCCTGAATAGAAGAACAGAAAGTCGTCACCATCCCAAACAATTTTATAACTCTTATTTACCATTTGAGAAGTGCTGGAGATTTTTGACTGGCAGCATTTCTCTCTGGGTGTATGCCTGCAGATAACAAGATTTTCAGACTCCTCCAGCGTTAGGAGCAGGGAAGGACAAAATGAAGCAGCTGTCGGTGGACACAGATTTTCATACTTGGAATAGTTTAATGCCTACTTCATTCCAAGTATTTATTCAGCACATTTTGTGTTTTATTTTTAAAAAGGTATAGAATCATTTTATCATGAAATGGTAGGAAAATTCAGCCACAGTAATTTCTGTGTGTTCATAGTTCAGTAGGGAAAGGGCTTACTCAGAGGTGTTAGAAAATGACCTTCAGGAAATTAGAAACTAGCTAGGAAAATCGTGACAGGTGATCTGTTTTATAAGGACATATGTAAGATAAGTGCTCTGGAGTTTTGGCATAAATGGTGTAGTGGGGAGAAGGTAAATAATAGAACATTTTAGAAAAACCTATTCTATCCAGATAATTTCTTAACACTATCAGTAACCATCACATAGCAACCTGTGACTCTGTGCCAAGAGTTGTTTAAAGCATTTTACCAGGGTGATTTCATGCTATTCGTACCATGGCCCTACAAATCTTTATTTCACAAAGGAAGAAATTGAGGTCATAAAGGTTAAATAACTTAGTCAAGGTCATATACTTAATAAGTAACTACTGTTGACCCAAACCTCTGGCCCTTTTCAAAATTTATTCTGCAGTTACATTTATTCAGAATATTACCTAAAAGCACTTTTAAAAAAGTCCTTCTCAGTTCATTGAGAGTTCTTGATAACTGCTGGTATCTGTCATGGAGATAAGTACGTTCTTGACATGTGCTTGTGACTCCTAGTAATGATGTCATCTTTCAGTAATCATGATAAATGTGAAGATAATGTGTTTTAAGTACATTGTTGTGAAAGAATCATGGTGGCCAGTGCTGCGGTGGAGTGAGTTAAGCCACAGCCTGCAGTGCCCACATCACATATGGACGCCAGTTTGAGTCCCAGCTGCTCTTCTTCCAATCCAGCTCCCTGCTATGGCCTGGGAAAGCAGTAGGAGATGTCCCAAGTCCTTGGGCCCCTGCACCTATGTGGGAGACCTGGAGGAAGCTCCAGGCTCCTGGCTTCAGATGGGCCCAGCTCCGGCTGTTGTAGCCATTTGGGGAGTGAACCAATGAATGAAAGGCCTCTCTCTCCTTCTGCCTTTGTAATTCCGCTTTTCAAATAAATACACAAATCTTAAAGAAAAAAAGAATTATAAGAAGCAGATTTTGCAAAGTTACAATGTAACAGAAACTCAAAATAAATTGAGGAAGTTACTAGCATTGTGACCATTTTACAAAATAAACAGACTTAAAGGAGTTAAGAAGCTTGTCTCTAAGCACACATGTAGTGGGGGTGGGATTTGAAACAATATCTATCTAACTTGTGGTCATTAAGCCGCTGTCTATAAAATTGTAACTTCTCTCCTTTATTTCTGTGTTTATTAATAAACTATTCGGAGCATCATGCTCTTGGAAATATTTAGATAAAAGCCTCATTTTGTTGTTCCTATTATTAACATTTATTTCTATTCATAGTAATTATCTTTTTCGGTACCTGCTTTCACTGAGAGGCTGAAAGCTCTTTGCTGACACAGCAATCAATTTTTGCTTGGATTTCAGCAATAGTTGTTTTTTTTGTATTTTTTGAAATTTATATAAAATGAACAAATTCCATGTACTTTATATATACAGATTAAGAAACTTAGTGGTACTTCCCATCCTACCTCCCCTCCTACCCACGTTCCCACTCTCCTTCCTTTCTTATTCTTTCTTTTAATTTTTACAATGACATACTTTCAGTTTATTTTACAATCATAAGATTAACCCTCTACTACCAGTAAGAAGAATAAAAACACTGTTCCTCAACAGTAGAGACAAAGGCTGTAAACAATAATTAATTTTCAAAATGTCAATTTCCCTCATATACATTACATTTTTTGAACTCTATTAGTTACAACAGATCAGGGAAAATGTATTGTATTTATGTTTTTGGGACTGACTTATTTCGCTAAGTATAATGGTTTCCAGTTATATCAAAAGACAAGATTTAATCAGCAATAGTTTTTATACTGCGTTCTGTCTCCTGCTCACTCTGTTGCAATCACAAACACACCAGGTATTCCCAGCCTTGGGGTCTTTCCACAGGCTTTCCTTCGGTTTCGCACACTCTTCCTTCAGCTATACGCCTCTCTAAGCTTATTCAAATTGTACTCAGCTGTCACTTCTCCCTGCCACCTACCCTTGACCACCTATTTGAATATTAGCTCTTGTCATTATTATCTGATGTTTTACTACAGAGTATTTTCAAAGGTCTCACTCTGAAGTTCACCCTTTACTCATTGGCATGCAGAAGGTTACACAGGGTTTGATTGTGCCTACAACACACTAAGATCTATATAGTAGTCTTTTAATGATTATAAAGATGATGATAATTATCTGAGCAAATAGGACAAATAATCATGGGGTGACAAAACTCAAATCAGAAAGACTCAGGAAGACAGGAAGATAGAAAATATGAATTTTGTGTAGGATGGAACCAGTAAATGGAAATTAGTAAAATATCAGGAATTGTTTACAATGAATATATTTATGCTTGAAGTTATTTCTTAGGGATATATTCTTAAAATATTTTAGAATATTTCCCAAGAAGATAATTATAGAACAGCTATCAAATCAAAAGTTATGAAATTTTTATGTTACATGCTTGTTGCCTAAGCAAGATCTTCAAGATCTATAGTAAATCAGTATCTTTAGGAAGCCAACATGTTTTTAAGCATTTTAAATAGTTTGTATTTGATGACATTTAGGGTTAGATATAATTTTGATGCCTATGACCTATTAAGATTTTTTGGACAATTATTCTTATGAAGCTTATTATGACAGTAGTATTAATGCATTTCAACTTGTTGGTTAGCTTTGTGTATTTGAATTTGAAACAAAATGAATGTAACATGCACAATGGTGATTGCAGGGTATTTACCTTTTGGCTAACTGATTTAGATTGCAACTGATGGTTTAGATCTATTACATATAATAGATGTGCATATTTAAAAAACCCAGACATAAGTAGTTACTAGACAATGTGTAGCCAAACGTAAGCAGTTACTAGGACATTAACCAACTGTAGTGCGGCTTTGTATGTTCAGTTTCTTTTTGACCTTCTGAACGGATTGAATCTCTCCATGTTGATACCAAGATCAATCAGTTAATTGGGCCTATCCACCCTTTTTTTTTTTTTGACAGGCAGAGTGGACAGTGAGAGAGAGAGACAGAGAGAAAGGTCTTCCTTTTTGCCGCTGGTTCACCCTCCAATCCACTCTTGAGACATTGCCTCATTTACTCTTCTTGCTAAAGACAAACTGTATGTTTGATGGAAGAAGTAACTCTCTTTACAGAGAGTAAGTACTTTTTCTACATTGTTCCAGGAGAGATATTTGAATGCATTACAGTTGTGCAAATATTTATTGCATACATGTATCATTTGGTTCAGCCACTGAACTAAAGCTGGGTGTGGGCCATTGTTACATGAATGGGCACAATGAATCATATCTTTCTGTCTCTGTGTCCTTGCACAATCTCCTTCCACATGAAGTCTTTCCTTGCCCTTGAGGCTTGGTGTGCCCAGTGAAACATCAGCAAATGCAATGCAAACAGTGACCTAATAAGCACTTGCTATTAGAGCTTTGAGTCTTAAAATCCTGAGAATATTCTAGAAGAATCCAAGATACTCGGAAGAATATCAGACAACCTAGCCATTCCAGCCATCCAGGAGACCCAAAATAAGTGAGTGAAATTATCTTGGACCCATCCAGCTCCATCTGCGCTGCCAGTAGACTGGAGCCACAAGAGGGATACAAGTGAGGCCAGCTTATGAACTTCCGATCAACAAGAGAAACATGATAAATGACGAATCATCGGTGTTTTAAACAAATAAGTTTGAACTTGTTTTTAACGCAGCAAGAAATAATCTATAGAATAGCTGCTGAAGAAATATTTTAAAAATATTACTCCTGTGTGAAAGAAAGGTTTAATGGATAGTGTCATAAAAATAGGGACAGTGAGACACTTACCAGAAAAAATACAGATGCCATGGGGGTGTAGAAGAAGGAACTCCAAATTCATAACAGAGAGAGTTGCAGGATAGGCAAGAGGACTATGCTTTACTTTATAAATTGTGTGCAAATATTTCCCTCTTCATTTTAAATCACCTACTTCCTTTGCCTTTGCAAATGTGTGAGGAGCAATACTGAATTGTCCCAGGAACCATTTGAAATACTTATCTAATCTTCCTTCTACTGCTTCCCAAATGATAGTCTTGCTTCATTGCAAGTGTTAGATATTCAACAAACAACACATTATCTGCTGAACAAAAGAGAAACATTTTCTGTGATTCTTACATGGTGATTTAATTCAGGCTTTACTATTAAAAAGAAATAAATGTAAACCATTTAGCTCATGGAATATAAAATTTTATTTAAGAAATATAAAATTTTATTACATTAAATTGAGGAGAAAGATGAAAAGCAAGAATTGGGGAATGAAATTTTGCTTTTTATTTTTTTAACTTTTATTTAGTAAATATAAATTTCCAAAGTACAGCTTATGGATTACAATGGCTTTTTCCCCCCCATAACTTCCCTCCCATCCGCAACCCTCCCATCTCCCGTGCCCTCTCCCATTCCATTCACATCAAGATTCATTTTCAATTATCTTTATATACAGAAGATCAACTTAGTATATATTAAGTAAAGATTTCAACAGTTTGAAATTTTGCTTTTTAAAACTGATTGTTAAATTGCTATTGATACATTATACTGCTTCCTTGGGTTGTAAGCATATAAATAAATTATTAATGATGTTTGTTAAGTTTAGAAATTGTGTATCTACATGGAGCAGTCTGATCTTGTTTTAAACTTCTCCATTTATTTTTCATGAATTTTATCTTTATGTGAGGTTTTGAAAACAGTGTTTCTGCTGTGAGTTTCTAAAATAAGAAAAAATTTTAGAAGAACATTGAGTTTGACCCTAACAGTGTTCACTTTGTTTACTGCTGTTATTGTCATCATTTTGACATCACAGGTGTCAGGTTGCACTGGTGCTGCTTGGCCAGCCAATCCATATCCCAGGCTTGAAGGAAAGTGAAGGAGTGGAGTGCTACCATTCCAGGCCTCTTATTCCCAATCACAGCAGTGACTTTGATTGTTGTATGTTTGGTCTTAAATTAATAGTGAGGAATAAAGACAGACAACAGATAATAGAGGTAACTCGAGGGATTCGTATGAAATATCTTCTCCGTAGATTTTTTCAGTTATGTAATAACTTTTCTCAATTACTGTGTTTTCCACCCCCCTTCCTCCACCATCGCCTCTAAATATTTTCATTTTCTTTTGTTCATCAGTGAATTAGAAAAAGTATACTATATACTATAATGCACATCTTACATTGTTTCTATCTTCTTATTAAGGTATCTTTACCTTTTTTAAAAATGTATCAAACCAAATTAACTTCAATGAAATATTTTCCTAAGATCTCAAAAATTATCTTATAGTTCCAAGATCTCCAGGACACATGAATCCTGAGAACAGATATGGCAAATATGTATCACAGAAGTACCACAGCCACTAATACTTCCAAAGAATCTTTTGTTTAATTTCTTGAAACATAAAACCGATGGGATCTTTTTGTCTATAGAATATATTCTTAGCATTGTAACTTATGATCCTACTCTTACTATGGAAATACAGCCTGGATCTTGTTGTGCTCTCATTAAATACCTTGACAGATGGTATTTAGGCAGCACAATTTTCTTTTTTTAGGTAGCTAAAATAATTCTCTTCTTTGAGTGTTAAAATCACATTAACAATGCTGTAGACAGATCACTCTTCTTTCACTGATTCTCTGCCTTGGCTGTTGCTTCCTTAAGCTTAAAAATATCTGATTCTACAAGAATAGCTAGAATTACCTCATTTGGTAGATTAGGAAACTGATTATATAATATAAAGGAACAGAGAGCCTGGAACCTTGTGACCTAATTTCTATCGCTTGATACAGAGGCTTTCATAAGGTTGATGATCTTCTTAGTATCATAATACTTACAAAACTTTAGTGTTATCTTTTCTATAACTTAGCAAACTGAGCAAAAATAAAATTGTTATTTTTTCCCAAATTAATGAAAAATGAAATGTAAAAAGGTTGTGTTTGATTTACTTTGATGGATTCATTATAAACATTTTCTGAAGACATAAATATAAGGACATCAAAATTAACTCAAAGTGGAAAAATGAGAGAGCATTTACTAGTTATCAAATTGTATGTAATTTATTAATAAAAATATAATTATAAATAATTTAAAATATATGGTATAGGACTGGACAGATGGCATATGGACTGACAGATTAAAAATTGAGCAGAATAGAAAATACACAAGCAACTTTATCATAAAGGTGACTTTAACCAATGGAGAAATCATTAATTGTTTTGGGATAAGTGGCAATAAGTCTGGAAAAAACAAAGCCAAAATAATGTCAAATATATACCTCATACAAAGCATTAAAATGTTCCAAAAACTTTAAATTGAAATACAAAATACAAAAGAACAAAAAAAAAATCATGGGAATCATTGGATTTTCTCCGTGTAACACAAAGCTTAAAACCATAAATAGCAAACAAAACTGATGATATAAAAGTGAAAAAAATCTGGATAGCAATGCACATCACAAACAATACAGATAATAAACCCAAAAAAGAAGAGTCATGGGGCCAGCATTGTGGTATAATGGGTTAAGCTGCTGCCTTTGATGCTGGCATCCCATGTGGGTGCTGGTTTGAGTCCCAGCTTCTCCACTGCTTATCCAGCTCCCTGCTAATGATCCTGGGAAAACAATGGAAGATGGCCCAAATCCTTGGGTCCCTGAACCCATGTGGGAGACCTGGATAAAGCTGCTAGCTCCTGGCTTTGGCTTGTCCCAACCCTGGGCATTGTAACCAGTTGGGGAGTCAGTCAGCAGGTAGAAGACTCATATTCATTCTCTCTCTCTCTCTTTCTCTCTCTCTCTTTCTTCCCCTTGGTCTCTGTAACTCTTTCAAATAAATAAATAAAATAAATCTAAAAAAAGTCACGAATGACATACAATGAATTAGCACCATTATATAAATAGCTTCTAGAAATCAATAATGAACAATCTAGTTAACAAATGAAGAATAAATATATACACCATATATATACATATATGAGAAGATCAATAAAGAAAAAAACAAAACAGTGCAATAGATTTAGTTTTTTTTTTTACCTGAATGATAGTCAAAGAATGGCACAAAATAATTACAAGTGATGTTGATAATTATATGGTAAGGAATATTGTATTAAATCTCCCCCCCCCCTTTTTTTTTTGATAGGCAGAGTGGACACCGTTGGTTCACCCCCCAATGGCCGCCAATGTTTAGGCATCAATTTGACAACATGTGTGTGTGTGTGTGTTTCTGAAGAAAATAATTGCAAGAATATAACTCCAATTATTATGTGTAATTGAGAAGTGAAATTTCCAATGGTTTTTAAAAATAATTGCTACAATTTTTATAATGTTGAGGATACTTTGTGGATGTTTTCTGTCCAAAACCATGAAGCAATATTCAAAACAAGGAAGTTTCGTAACAATAAAAGTCAATTATTAACCCAAAGATCTTTCTACAGGTTTAAGAAGTTTCAAGATAATGGCTGAGGGAAGGAACAATACAACAGTCACCAAATTCATCCTTTTGGGATTTTCAAATTTTCCTAAGTTCAAGATTATTTTGTTTGTGGTATTCTTGGGGATTTACCTCTCGACAGTGACCTGGAACCTGGGCCTCTTCATTCTGATTTGGATGGACACAAACCTGCATACACCCATGTACTTCTTCCTTAGCAACTTATCCTTCTTAGATTTCTGCTATGTCTCCTCTGTAACCCCTAGGATGCTCTCAGACTTCTTTCAGAAGCCCAAGTCCATCTCTTTTACGGGATGCACCATGCAGTACTTCGTCTTCTCTAGCCTGGGCTTGGCAGAGTGCTGTCTTCTGGCAGCCATGGCTTATGACCGATATGCTGCCATTTGTAACCCACTGCTCTACACAGCCATCATGTCACCCACCCTCTGTGTGCAGATGATAGTTGGGGTCTATATAACTGGTTGCTTTGGCTCATTGATCCAACTGTGTGCTCTACTCCAAATCAATTTCTGTGGCCCAAACATAATCAACCACTTCTTCTGTGACCTGCCTCAATTATTAGTCCTGGCCTGCTCTGACACCTTTTTACTACAAGTCGTGAAGTTTGTGATCGCGGTGATTTTTGGCGTGGCATCTGTCTTAATCATCATGATATCCTATGGGTATATTGGTGCCGCCATCTTGAAGGTTAGCTCTGTTGAAGGTAGGTCCAAGGCCTTCAACACCTGTGCTTCTCACCTGACAGCAGTGACTCTCTTTTTTGGGTCCGGACTCTTTGTCTATATGCATCCCAGCTCTGATAACTCCCTGGGCTATGACAGGATGGCATCAGTCTTCTATACAGTGGTGATTCCTCTGTTGAATCCTTTGATTTACAGTCTGAGGAATAAAGAAATCAAAGATGCCCTAAGGAGGTGTAAGAAGAGAGTACTCTCCCACTGCCATGCTAAATAAAGGTCCGGTCTACTAGTGGACCTGCTGAATGGAAGCCTCTGACCGTGCAAGGGAAAGGCAACATTATTCAACCTCACTGATGCTCTGGCAGGATTGCAAGTGAGTCAGCCCATCCAAATGCAGAACTGGCTCCATGCCATGCAAATTCTGTGACTTCTTTAGTTTTGACAGTGGGCTTTCCTCTCCTACACAAGCAATGACCTCACAATGCAGTTACTATACCGATCTTTATAGAGTGGCATCCTCCAGTTTTTCAGTATTGGCCCCTTATATGTTATTTAAGAATTTCTGACTGCAGGTCAGAGAGAATGGCACTAAACACAAGAGCTGTGGTTTTTCTGACTTAAGACATCACAGGCAGGCAGGATAATGACAACTTTGTGCCACATGTCAAACCCTGAGGGTGCCCAGGTAAATTCTAAGTGATTGTAATGAGGATACAGAGAGAAGCATAACTTTAGGTTTTGACCTAACTTCTTGGCCAAAAAATACACTATAGGTAGTTTGATCTAGAATTTATTTTCTAGGATTTTATTTTTAGAATTAAATATCATATAATCTGAAAGTGAATGAACATGGTAGTATATTTCTGGAAAGCTAAAAGGCAGAGGAAAAGTGGTGATTTGGATTCTAAAATATATTGAAAATACTACATTTCTGTTATGATGGCAGACTGGATACATAAATGTACCCACTGCTGCAAAAAAACTAAAGATGTTAGAGGAAATATTTTTTTTTTAGAAATATTTTACAATACATTTCTGAGCAGGCAGGTAAATAAAGGAAATCTCCAAGTATCCAAATATAAAGTACTATCAGGAATTCTGAGAAGAAAGGCAGTTTTTCACAATTGGAGAAATTTAGTAAACTCTGGTAATATTGGACTTGAATTTGGACAAGCCTGATAGAGGACCTATATATATGTATTCCAACAAGGAAGAAACAAAGAAACAAAATCCTGATTCACACACCAAAAGGATCTTGACTGTCAGACTTCATTCAGGTACAGGGAAAAGCAAGCTGAGAATTTGTGACCACAGGCTCTAATGGAGGTTTGTGGTCTGAATTATACCACCCATGTAGTTCAGGGATCTTTAGATGATAATTGATTGTAAAATAGTCCCAGATTGTGGGGCTGGCTCTGTGGCGCAACAGGTTAACGCCCTAGCCTGAAGTGCCGGCATCCCATATGGGTGCTGGTTTGAGACCCAGATGCTCCACTTCTGATCCAGCTCTCTGCTATGGCCTGGGAAAGCAGTAGAGGATGGCCCAAGTCCTTGGGCTCCTGCACTCATGTGGGAGACCTGGAAGAAGCTCCTGGATCCTGCCTTAGGATGGGTGCAGCTCTGGCCATTGCGGCCAATTGGGGAGTGAACCAGTGGATGCTTGAAGATCTCTCTCTCTCTATGTAATTCCGACTTTCAAATAAATAAATAAATAAATAAATAAATAAATAAATCTTTAAAAAAAATAGTCCCAGACTGTGAGTGCCCTCAAACACTAGTCAGAAGCAGATGCAAATCCTCTCAAGATTCTTAAAAGACAATCTTAACCCCATACCCAAATAATCCTCACAAATAATCTCCAGAGAAAATCAGCCTGCAGACATCCTAAAATACACAAGGAAACAAGACTGTGTGGGAACAAACCAAGATGGCATGGCAATCTCAAGCTCACAAAGACTTCAGAAGCCCATGGTCATACTACCTTGATGATATGGCCTGATCGTGTCTGATCTTGAAGCTAAGCAGGGTGGGGCCTGGTTAGTACTTGGATGTAAGCTTGCCTGGGAATATCAGGTGCTATAGGCTTTAAAAAAGAAGAGAACAGGTTAGAGTTAGAGTAAGAAAAACAAAAAATAAATTTTTAAAAAAGATAAGAACAGAAAAATATTAAATTACCAAAAAAAGAAACTTACTGATAGGTTAAAAATAGAAATGCAATAAACATGGGAGTACAGATATCTTGTCTGCATACTGATTTCATATTTTTTTAGGCTAAGAATCCAGTAGGATTTCTGAATCATGGTAGTCTTATTTTTAATTTTTGAAAAAGATAGCATTTAAAAATAACTACTTATTTATTTGAAAGGCAGCGTTACAGAGATGCAGAGGCAGAGAGAGAGAAAGAGGGAAAGAGAAGTCTTCCATCCATCCACTAGTTTACTCCCCAGATGGCTGCAATGGCCGGAGCTGTGCCGATCCAAAGCCAGGAGCCAGAAGCTTCTTCCTCATCTCTCACGTGGGTACAGGGGCCCAAGGACTTGGGCCATCTTCTACTGCTTTCCCAAGTCATAGGAGAGAGCTGGATTGGAAGTGGAGCAGCTGGGACTCAAACTGGTGCCCATATGAATGCCAACACTGCAGGCGGCAACTTTACTTGCTATGCCACAGTGCCGGCTCCAAACCTCCATAGCATTTCGCATAATGGTTATTCAAATTTACATTTTCACCAGTAGTCTATCCTCATTTCTTCACATATGTGCCAGAATATTTTTTGTCTTTTTGATAATAGCCTTTCTGATTGGGGTAGGTGGACATCCATTGTGATTTGGCTTAGCAGGGTGACTGTATTAACAGTATTGTAACATGTATTTCAAGATTACTGGGAGAGAGAATTCTAAATGTTATTGCCACAAAGAAATGGTGAGCATTTGAGGTGATGAATAATTTAAACATTGTGATTTGATCATTACAGACTGTATACATGGATTAAAATGTCACATTTTAATGAATATTTATGTACAATTATTATGTGTCCATTAAAAACAAGATAAGGGACCGGGGTTTTGGAGTAGTGGATTAAGCCACTTCTTATAACACCAGCATCCCACATGAGCACCAGTTAGAGTCCTGGATGCTCTACTTCCAATCCAGCTTCCTACTAATGCACCTGGGAAGACAGCTGAAGCACCCTGCCACCCATGTGAGCGTCTCTGGTGGAGTTCTAGGCTCCTGATCTAGGGCTGTCCCAGCCCTGGCCATTGCAGGCAGTCATCTGGGGAGTGAGCGAGCAGATGGAAGATTGATCACCTGCTCTCTGTCTGCCTCTCTCTCTGTAATTCTGCTTTTCGAATAAATAAATAAATCTTAAAAACTGTAAAACAAAAAGAGGAAGAAGAACGAGAATTAAAAATGTGATTGAAAGAACCAGAGGCGTTTCCGGAGGATTTCCATTACCGGCAGTTTAGTGCATTATAGGATGTATAAATGGCCCTCTTCTCTGGAACAAATGAAATGTTGGATTTGAAACAGAATCATCTTATAAATGTATTTACACTTCCGTAATCAAAATGAGAAATACGCTAAGTCCCCAAATGAAGTGAAAAGAGGAAACCAGGGAAGTAAGCAAGTTCCAAGAGCTGCAGTCCCCAACCTTTGGCTGTGGACCCCAGGCTTCTGCTATAGGCTGTGACATTCTGCTGTAAACCATGAAATTCTGCCGTGGACCCTGAACTTCTGCTGTGGACCCCAAGTTTCTGCTATAGACCACGAACTTCTTCTGCAGACTCCGAACTTCTATTGTGGACTTCTGCTGTGGACTTCTTGTGTGGTGCTGGGTCAGAAAACCAAGTCAGCCTTCCCCCCCCTTCTATCTGGAAGGTGACCTGCACAGAAAGCATGGAGGGCCATACTCTCGGTGTATATGAAAATTCTTAAAGATTCTGTTCAGTAAAATAAATGCACAAATAATTTGTAGTTTAAAGCAATTACAAAAAATTTCAGAATCAAGCCCCCATAACTGAATACCATCAGGGAAAAGAAAATAGGCCATATAAACATACCTGTGAAATACATAAAATTTGTTTGCCTTAAATAAAATAATTAAAGAATAAAGAGAAAACAAGAGAGGCTGGCATGCCTGAGAGTTCACAGGCTCAAAGGTAACGATCTTAGGAAAGCATCATTCCCGAGGTTGGTATTTCTCAGGGGTTTGGTCACGAAAGGAAAAAGAAGCAAGCTGTGGAAAGAAATGTGCTAACAGAATTTTAAAAATCAAGTGAATTAATAACCCATGTCTGTTCTTGAGTAAGTCACCAAATACAAAAGAAAGTGCTCTTTCCTGTTAGCAACGTAGGACCACACACTGAAACTAGGAGACGTAGCAAAGTGCGCCAATCCCAAGTATTTGTGTGATGCCTGCATGATCCCACATAGTCGTAAATCTCAACCTCTGAGAGACTGTGATTTGCCAATCGTTTCAGGCTTCCAGAATTCCCTCAGTGTTGTGCTGTGTCATGGTCTGGTTATATCATTCACCAACGAGACCTTTGTTGCAAAAATCCATATTCTCGGTACAGAACAGTCAAAAGAGGAAGAAAGAAGGAGATAGAGGCACTCCCTTTGGTGGGAATGAAGAGATTCACCCAGGGTTTTCATGAAATGGTCATTTCTTCTTAATGCAGTTACAACATAGTTTGACTTGTACCAATCCAAGTTGTCTATGGGCTATCAGGAATATTCAAAGTACTTCAAAAGTTTGTGGAAAATGGAATGAAAAGATAAGTTTATTTCGGTGCAAAAATATTGAAATCCATGCATACAAGGAATCTTCAAAACATTCGTGGAAAATGCATTGATGAAAGAAAGTATGCATGAATTTCAAAATTTTTTTACCCCAAAATAAACTTAATTTTATTACGCTTAATTTTATTTCTCCACGAACTGTCTGAAGTACTCTGGTACTATATAGCTATGAAGAAGACCAAATTAACCAATGAATGTAAAGTGACATGCAAAATAGAGCATTCTTGTATGTCTGGCATATTTGTTAACAATGAAACACCAAAATGTGAAATCCTGTTAGGCTTTCGGTAACCAGTAGAGGGAGGTCAATCCCAAGATTCTACAGTAACAGAAAAGTTAAGGAAACTTTGAGGATCTGATTAGTGATAGTGACAATTCTGTACTGACTTCCATATGTATCTCTTTACAGTTTGCATCTATGAACTTTTAGGATTTTTCACAGCTTGGCTATGAACCCTTCATCTCATGGATGAGGGAGCAAAAATTTAGCTCACACCTGCTGAAGGTGACCTAGTAAAAGAGCAGCAGATGAGGGACCAGAGAAACACGTACATTATCCTGGGGGCAGATGTTAAACCCTTCTCACAATGGTCCAGATGGGATTTTTTTTTTTTCCTTAATAGTTCCCACTTCAGCATGGATGATCCCTACTAATATCTTGACATGCATGTCTGAGAGAGAATGAATAAATCCACCTTAGCATTATTCCCAGACTTCACTTTGTCTCAAGGTCTCACAACCTGTTATTCAGTTCCTTTTTTCTTTGGACAAATATAAGAAAATTATGACTATAAGAAAAATTCCTCCTTGAGCTAAGCATTAATTCTTTCCTATAATTTCAACATATTACTTCTCTTCTGCAAAAGGGACTTTAAAATATCCTCCCTCCCTATTTCACAAGATGCAGCAGTGAATATCCTTATTAGCTGTGAGGCTACAGTTACACAGCTAAGCTCACAGGCAGCCTGAAGATATCACTGGGAAAAAGAACAAATGGTGGGGGTGGTGGCAGGAATCATTTAGGGCTGAAATGATGGGCTTAGGAATTTGGGAGGGTCTGAGGAGCAATAAATCATGAATATTTAAAATACATTCACTGGGAGTGGCAGTATAGAAAAACAGGAAGTCTTGGTAGAGGGAAAATTTCAAGTTTGAGATTTTCAAAGTAAGCAGATTCCTATTGGGGTGAGGCCTGGGCTGAGGCAGTTAAATCGTCTGATCAGGGTGGCACACAGTTTTAATTCGGGGGAAGGGTAGAGGTCAAGACAGTGTATAGTTAGGGAATTCAGAAGCACATTAGCCTTGAAGCCATTTGATTTATCTTTCTGGTAGCCAGCATACTGGGTATAGTGCTGTGTCACATGGAGGCTAAATCAATGTTGACTTGAGAAACAGGAAAATGAATCACTGGGAGGTAAAGTTGGTCCAGAAATGCCCCCTGCATTACTGAGCTTGAAAGTTGGTCTTTTCTTTTTAAAATGTTTTTATTTATTTGAGAGATATAGACACATGCAGTGAGAGAGAGAGAGAGAGAGAAAGAGAGAGAGAGAGACATGGAGAGAGCTCCCATTGCGTGATTTACTCCTCAAATGTTTACAATGGCCATGGGGTTGGCCAAGGCTGAAGCTGGGAGCCAAGAACACAATCTCCCATGTAAGTGGCAGTAACCAAGTTACTTGAACCACCAACTTCTGCCTCCCAGGGTCTGCGTTAGCAGGAAGCTGGAACCAGGAGCTGCAGTGAAGAATGGAACCCAGGCACTCTGATATGGAATGCCTGCATCTTAACCACTAGGCTAAACGTCTGCTCCCTGAAATTTGGTCTTGAGGAGAGGCAGCTGATGGGTGAGCAAGAAGTGATTCCCTGTCATTATTAGACAGATGTAGTAATTCCCATTTAGGTGTGGTTTCTTTTAAGCTGATTGCCCAAACCCACTGGTGATCAGTTTGAGAAGAATGATGTCTTGAGAACCCAACACAAGACACACTGTAGACAGTATCCAGAGAGAAGCTGTTCATTGTTTTTTTTTCTACCTTTCTCTACATCCCATATGGCAAAGAGGATTTTGAAGATAATTTTAGATTTAATACATTTATGTAAAATTAACAGATACTTGATAACCTATAGCTGTCCTCTGCTCTCTTCTTCTCCTACCTCCCCAAACCATCAAAATCCATGTAGACTCAAGGATCCTCTGTTCATCTGACTTTTCATGGTCCCCTGTAGACAAGACCTTTCCCACCATCTGGGGCCTGTCTGAGTAGCCCTCTCCACTGAACATTCATCAGCCACACTGCCTGCCTCCAATCATTGTGGCCTCTTCTTGAAACAGTCCTGCCAACAAAATGCTACTTTTAAGAGTAAGCAAGTTCAGCATGGTCATACTTTTCCCAAATCACATTAGCACTGGATCATTTTCAGGTCTATTTTAAGGGACAACATGGTGTTGCAATGCATGAGAATCAATGGGATGCATGATTCCCAATGGCTCCATGCTTCTCTGTGTTCCTGGTCTGAGAAAGGCTTTTTCAAAGGATGGCTTTTTAAGGAAAAGCGAAGGGTGGGCTGTCTTAGTGGGGGATACCACAGCTTTGCGGCTTCCGAGAAATGGCTCTATTCCTCCCCTCACTCCAAGCAGGATCAGAGGATCAGAAGAATCTCTTTAAATAATAGGCCACAGGCACTATGTATGGAGGGCTGCAGATGTCTGACAGATGTGGTTAGCTAACTGTTTTCTAGGTTTTACCATGCTAGTTTATAGATCTATTCTAAGACTGAGAACCAATTTCAGAGAACACTTTCTCCCATTTATCCTGTATCCAGCAAAATAAATAAATGAACTTTCATGTTATTTTTTAAAAGCTAAAACAGTTATTTACAAAGACAGACAAGACTGGCTTTCAGCCAAAGTATAAAATTCTGTAATTTGTCTTCTGCTTCAGCATTTCCCATGTGGAGTCCCTGTCTCCTTGATTTTAGGTTTCTTGTTCTTCCCTCTGCTGCTTGCCTCTGAGCCCTTGTGTGACTTTCTTCTCCATGACTTCGAGCATAGGCATAAATTCTCCCATCAAGCTAATGACTGGTTGTGTCTGGTGAGCAGCCACAGCTGAGACCACTGCCTTAGTCTCCAAACCTGTTCTAACTTTTCCAATCTAGAGAATTCCTTCACTCGACAGTGCCAGCCCCTGGACCCACTTTTTCATTTCTTTTTCTTCTTTTCCTTCAAACCTGGCTTATCCCTTTCTTCAGTACTTAATATTACTCAGATTCCCTCTAAGCCCTATTCCAGATACCCCCAGCATTCTATTGAACTGTACTGGGGAAACCACACCTTTATTGCCACGTGCAATAACCTCTTGTTCATGTTTTTCCTCCAGTTTCCCTGCTATGTTCACCAACCATCGTGTGTGGTCAGGGCTTAGAGATCAGGATAAGGAATTTGGATATCTTGGGACCATTAACCAACAGCAGCAATCTAATGGACATGGTTGAACAAGGAATGGCAAGGTTGGATGCGTGTTTTAGTGTGGTCCACCTGCAGGTTAGGAGGAAAGATCGAATTGAATGGAGTCTAAAGGCAAAAAACCAGTTAGAAGATTGTGGCAGATCATGAACAGTAGATGACAATTGTCTGATGAAATAAAATTTTCTGGGGGTGGAAAAGGCATGAAAGGAGGTCTCGCTGACTCTACTGACAGCGTTTTAAGTAACAAAGAAAAAAGATAACCCTTAACTAATGAAGTGGGGGGAGGAACTGTAAAACAGTACAGTCTTCTCAAATCATACCCTTATATATTTCACGTGGCAAAAATGAGGGAGAACCCAGAGGTTTGTGTTTTTTTTTTCTCGAAAAGCTTTAATTTTGTACAAACTACTGCATTGAGCATGGTGATCTTCACTCAACACTAAGTCTTTAGAGAGACCCCAAGAATGTAGGCGTAACTCCAAGAGCAGGGGACTCAAGGAGGCAGCATAATTTGCTTAGCTTCACAGTAGGAGACTCAGACCCTGGCAGAAGCAAGGCTGGTGGGGTTGTGGGTGGAGACGGAAAGTGCAGCAGATTTGTCTCATCTGGATGCAAGTTGAAGAGCTGCCAGCACAAACAGGGTGTGGACACCATCGTTCACAAATCCTTGAAAGAAGCCACAGTCTCCTGTGGCTTTACACAATGCCCACTTCCTTCTGTTCCTTGCATGTCCTTCCCCAAGACACACAAATAGACTTCAAGTCTTTTCAAGTAGATATTTGATAAATGAAAAAAAGCACGTACATGAAGGAAATGTGGCCCTAGACAAGAAGCAAAAGGTTATTTTTCTTTCATACTCCCTGCACATAGATGTTTTGAATGATAAGAGCTATCAAGTAATTTGTTTGAATTGTCGTCTTTTTTTTTTTTTTTTTAATGTCCTTATGGGGGCAGTGGAGAATAGAGGACCCATCATGGGTTTGGCTTCTTGAAGACCTTATTTTAAATTCCAGCTTTGCCACAAGCTTTCTGTGTGAACCTTGCAAATGACTTCTCAAAAATTCATTTTTTCAACTGAAAATGCATTTAAGAATTTTTCTTTTGGTGGTTACTATGAGGATATTATGCCATAAAGTATACAAGAAGCCACTCTCCACAATCGAAAATATTTAATACCCGCCTATCTCCTTTCCTGTTTCTTTATTTCATAGAATTAGAATCTCAGGATTTCAAGGAATTCACAAGTTCAACTAACTCTTTAAAATCATAAACCTCTTCACTGTCAAGTGCACGAACTCTGCTTCTACACTTCCAGCATGTCTGGAGTCAACTTGTTTTCCTTTTAACTTTCAGGTTGCTGCTTTGGCAATTCTAGACTCATAACTGTGTGTAAACATGTGTTTGCATTAAAAGCCTCCCCACTTCCTTCCCTACTTCTGAAAAAAAATTTTTTTAGCACATTTCATTCTAGTTCTAATTCTTGGAAAATACCCAGAGGAGTTCTGTGAAATCGGTTGCTTTACAAAGGTAACTGCTGTTGTGTAATGTTGTTGCTTATTTTGGAGCCAAAAACCAGCCTTGGAGTTTATTGACTCCAGGGATATCTTACTGGAACGAGACCAGGGGTCAGGAATATAATGGAAGCAGGGCTTATGAAAAGCAACTCTACCCAAACAAAGCTGTCATCCTCTTTACTCCTGAGCCCGGGCAGGCAGCCAAGCTGCCTGTTAGTACTCTCTGGGACACATCATAACTCACCATCGGGACAGATACCATGGCAATTGGAACCTTCCATTAAAGCGCCATAAAGTCCTTTCCATGGTGGACAATTTACCATAGCTACATCCAAATTTTATTTATCTCTTTGGTCAAGACCGGTACTTCAGGTGCTAGCAGAGCTAGGTTTTGTTACTGTTCCAAGACTGTGATCTTAGCCATCCCACTGAAATGCAGAGTTCAATGATTTGTAGGTAAGTCTGCTGTTTTCCTTCCTTGGAATGGTTCCTGGAGAATCCTAGAATCCGAGAATAGTGAAGTAAGAAAGACCCTTGAACGTGGGGGAAGCAGAGCAGGCAAGATGCTCTTCTATGCTCTGACTTTAACCAGAGGAAGCTGAAATTTACCTATTTTGTATTCTGTAATTCTGCAAAAATTCTGTGGTCTTAAAAATGTTTCTGTTATTTGCAAATAGAAATAAGAAAGGAAGAAAATGGACCAAAAAAAAAAAAAAGACTGATCTAAGCTAATTTTTCTATTTTTTTATGGTCTATACAGGATATGAGACTATTAAGATTCAGAGAGGGAAATATTTTTCCAAAGGTCACACAGCATAAAGGTAAGAGAAATAGGACTTGGATCAGAATTTTTTCCTTGAACTTTCATACTGGTGCTTTTTGTGCAATTCTAGATTCATAAGATGTAGTTTGATTATGTCTGGATTCTCCCCAGTTATCTTTGGGACTACATATTTTAATACAATACAGAGCAGAGCAGAAAGAGCTACTTCTGGAAAAGAAGACATTAATTATATTTTCACCTCTGGTACCAATGAACTGCACAAACACTCACTTTATCTCTGTTGGAATCAGATTTATCATCTGTCATGGAAAAAGACTAGGTTAACCGGTTTCTGACTCTGATATTTTACTATTCCAGTATTTTTGCTATATCCTCATAGTTTTCTGGACATTAACGCAGTATTTAAAATAGGATAGGCCCAGTGATTGAGGGATTAGGACAAACTTACAGTCCCAGTGTGGTAATTACTGGATAACCCTTTGAGCACCTGTGATGTGCCAGGCACTGCAGCAGATGAGGGGAGAATGAATGGTCAGGGTAGACAGCCCAGCTCTTGTCCTCATGTCAGGCTGTCCAGGTTTCCTTCAACACACCCCACAAAATCACCCAAACTACCAATACACGCCACCCCCCAAATTCTTCGCTCACTTGGGAATCACCACATTAGAACTTCATTCCTCTTTATCTTGATTTGTTGTTCCCACCATATCTAAAATGTAAACAGCCCTGCTGAGGTTCAGGACAAGAAAGCTCTTCATCATCATTTTCAGAATTCAGACTGCACATGACCATTTTTGGTCCAGTCAGATGGGAGGGAAGAAGGATCCTATCCAAGGCAATTATAGCTATGACAATTTGGCTCCACTGATTGCCCAGACCCAGGGTCAGTTCACGAAACAGGCTCTGGAGTCAATAAATGGGGGGTTTAGATCTTAACCCAGTCACCTAATAACTTCTTGAGCTTTTGCAACCTCAACAATCTTCTTGTCTGTAAATGCATGGAATAGTAATTTAATTCATTCATCAAATATTGCTTAATGCCTGGTTTGTGATAAACCCTGGGTGAGGCTATGAGGCCTCCTGGAGCTTGCAGTTAAGGGGACCGAGAAGAAGCAAGCAAACAATCACAAACACAAAGTGTACCACGTTTTACTAACTAAAGGTCATGTGGCAGATGTAGCGTTTTGATTGCATACAAGTCCATGCACCAAGCTTAGGCAGCAGGTATGGTGCAGAGAAGACACTGGATTAGGGATGAAAATACATGGGTTCATATTCTGCCACTGTAGGTCATTTGAGAAGTAATGAAAACTATTTTTCCTCTCCAAAATTTTGTTATTTCATTTAATATTCACAATCTATGAGATTGTCTTATTATTGCCTCCATTTTACAATACAGCAAAATCACAACAGGAGATTAGAGTGATATGCCCGCTTGTCCAAAGCCACCAAGCTGGTGAGCATGGATGCCAGGATTAGAGGCTAATCTGGTATCAAAACCCTACTTTTGGTGACTACAGTAAGGTAACAGATGTGAAAATGCTTCATAAAGTCAAATGCACTGTAAAAATAAGTGGTGGTGGCTCAAACAGCATACAAATATGTATATATGTTACTTTTAAAAGGAAATGTAACATATATGATACAAAATTTTTCTTTAATTTTACCTGCAGATGCCTCTAGGTTTTTTTTTTTTTCTTCTTTCTTTTTGACAGGCAGAGTGGACAGTGAGAGAGAGAGACAGAGAGAAAGGTCTTCCTGTGCCGTTGGTTCACCCTCCAATGGCTGCTGCAGCTGGCGCTGATCCAAAGCCAGGAGCCAGGTGCTTCTCCTGGTCTCCCATGCAGGTGCAGGGCCCAAGCACTTGGGCCATCCTCCACTGCACTCCTGGGCCACAGCAGAGAGCTGGCCTGGAAGAGGGGCAACCGGGACAGAATCTGGTGCCCCGACCGGGACTAGAACCCGGTGTGCCAGCGCCACAAGGCGGAGGATTAACCTATTGAGCCACGGCGCCGGCCGCCTCTGGTTATCTATGTACTATTTATAGAAAATAACCAGGAGTTAGCTTTTTTTAAAAAAAGATTTTATTTATTTATTTGGGAGGTAGAGAGAGAGAGAGAGAGAGAGAGAGAGAGAGAGAGAGAGAGAGAAAGCTCTTCCATCTACCGATTTACTCCCTAAATGGTCACAACAGCTGTAACTGGGCTGATCTGAAGCCAGGAGCCTAGAGCTTCTTCCAGGTCTCCCACTTGTGTGCAGGCACCCAAGGACTTGGGCCATCTTGCACTGCTTTCCCAGGCCATAAGCAGAATTGGAAAAGGAGTAGTAGCCTATTATGCCACAGGGACAGCCCTAGCAGCAATTAATTTTTATCACACTTTAAAAATTCATAGATTAGAAATACTAGACACATGGAGTTTAAATAAAAGAACTGATGAATCTTGGTAAAATGTACCTTTCATTCTAACTGTAGATGTGCAGAAATAAGTGGGAGGGTGGGGGAAATACTGCTTTTAAAGTTTCTCTTCCTTATTCTGTTACCTATTACAGAAGAATTTATTTCTAAAACTGTCTCAGTTCAAACCACTGACTTTCTTCTTAGCTTTTGAAGAAATTTTCTGGTCTTTTTTCTCAGTGTCCTTGCACTCCCAACCACTTCTACACTAGTCTATTATATTGTTAAAGATTTGTTTGACAACTGATCCCTGCTTGAAAAGAAATAAACAAAATTTTAAAAAGAAGGGAAAGTAAAACTTTTATGGTTCCTTCTTGTCCATAGGAAAAAGGTCAAATTCTTTACATGATATTAATTCAGCAAATAATTATTGATCACTTACTATGTGCCAGGCACTAATATAGGTGTCTAGGATACTTTAATATCAAAAAAGGGCCTGAGTGGTGGTGTAGTGGGTAAAGCTACTGTCTGTGACACAGGCATCCCATATGGGCACCAGTTCTTATTCTGGCTGCCACACTTCTGATCCAGCTCCCTGCTAATGGCCTGGAAGAAGGAAAGGAAGATGACCCAAGTGTTTGGACCCATACCATCCACATAGGAGACCTGGATGAAGCTCTAGGATCCTAGTTTCTGTCTGGCCCAGGCCTGGCCATTGTGGCCATCTAGGGGAGTGAACCAGCAGATGAGAGCCTTCTCTCTCTTCTTTCTCTGTCTCTGTAACTCTCACTTTCAAATTAATAAATCTTAAAAAAAAAACAATCAGAAGAAACAGAGATCCCTAAATATATCAAGCTATATTGGAGGGAAGAAGTCAATAAAGGAACGGGTTTTGCATTTAATGTTAGAAGACAATAAGTACTATAAAAACAGAATAGGATAAAAGGGAAGGAAGTCCAGAAGTGAAGAGAAGATAGAAATGTAATATGAATACATGTGTACACATGTAATTATATATATACAGTTTATGCAATTATATGTGTTTGTATGTTTGTGCTTATGCATATATATATATATGTATTTTTTATGAAGCATACTACTGTGTTTGCATCTTTGCTTCTGAAGATCTTTCACAATTTTTCCGTTGTCCTTTCTCGAAACTTGTCTTCTATTAATCATGTTTATTGTGTGCTCCCGCCATGGTATTTGATGTCCCTAAAACCCTATGCTCTCCTGTGCTTTTGGAAACACTTTACCTCCTTTTAATTCAGAGATCTCTGAACCAACCACCTCCCAACTCCATCACACACCAAATTTTCATTCTGATAACCCTTTACTCATCTTTGGAATCCTCCTCAAATATATCTTTTTGAAAAGACCATCTGCTAAGTCCAGATTGTGTAGAATTGTATGAACAATTCTCAGAGCACCTGTTGCAGAATGATAAAATTGAACGGCCTGTCTGTCCCATGCATTAAGTTGAGCATTTTGAACTTAAAAATGTTCATTAATTTTTACATCATTGGCATCTAATCCTGTCAAGAACTTGAGGCTAGATATTTGATCAATTGGCCATGTTTGTGCAGAAGCAGTGGTAGAATTTTAATGTCAGACATCTTTAGCCCATTATTTAGTCTCTCAAAGGGATGCTAGTTTTGCAAAACTCTATGTACTTCTCTCCCCTACTTAAAGGAGAAAAAACTAAACTTGACCTCATAAACCAAACTACATTTACAAGAAACACATCGGTCTCTCCAAGCATTTTGAGTTACGGTGTTTTTCTTCTCTTAGAAAATAATAAACAGTGTAAATCTTAGTGATCTAATAATCTAATCCCAATTCTTGGAGCAATTGAAAACAGTAGTAGTTAGTGAAAGTGCCATTAGTAACTTCCTTCGGTAGTATGGTGATGTTGGTGATGTTGGCAGCGAAGGTAACAATCCAGGCAATGCAGAAATATTAAATAATTTCTTCTAGAGTCTGTCAATTTTACATAAACATATGCTTCAGAGCAAGGTGATGGTGATCTCCATGAAAGACCCGATCATGGGGTGGAATGAGATTCTGCATTAGGGATAGGACATTTGCCTTATGGTGTCTCCTCTGATTCTGGGAGTGTATGATTCCCCTACAGACCCAGTTTCTTCACCTGACTGTCATTGCCCCAGGAAATCTCCCTTTGGGGCTCTGAATGCAGCAGAGAGTTGATACATGGATGTGGGAAGAAATGACAGCACAGTGACCAATTTCATCCTTTTGGGATTTTCAGAACGTCCTGAGCTGCAGGTTATGCTCTTTTTGCTTTGTCTGGGAATCTATTTCATGACTCTGGCTGGGAACCTGGGCCTCATTGTACTTATCAGGATGGACTCACATCTACATTCCCCCATGTATTTCTTCCTTGGTAACTTATCCTTTGTTGATATATCATATACCTCCTCTGTAGCCCCTAAGATGCTCTGTGACTTCTTCCAGGAACAGAAAGTCATCTCCTTTGTGGGCTGTGCTGCTCAGTTTTTTTTCTTCCTTGGGATGGGAGGCACTGAGTGTTGCCTCCTGGCGGCCATGGCATACGACCGATATGCTGCCATCTCCAACCCTCTGCTCTACACATCCCTCATGTCTCCCACCATCTGTGTGGGGATGGCCATTACAGCGTATGCCGGTGGATTCCTCACGGGGTTGGTCCAAACTAGCTCCATATTCCAGCTCCATTTCTGTGAGCCACGAGTCATTGACCACTTCTTCTGTGACCTGCCACCCCTGCTGGGCTTGTCTTGCTCCAGTACCTTCATCAGCCAGGTGGTGAACTTTATAGTTGTGTGTGCGGTCGGTGGCACGTCAGCTCTTGTTGTCTTGGTTTCCTATGGCTACATCATTGCCACTGTTATGAAGATCCATTCAACTCAAGGGAGGATAAAAGCTTTCAGCACCTGTGCCTCTCATCTGACCACAGTGATTCTCTTCTATGGCTCAGGGCTCTTCTCATATCTTCATTCCACTGTTGGGTACTCACGGGACCAAGATAAAGTGGCTTCCATGTTCTATAGTGCTGTGATCCCCATGCTGAACCCCATCATCTATAGTCTGCGAAACAAGGAGATCAAAGATGCATTGAAAAATATCAAGGAGAGGAAGATGCAGTTATCCTCTCTGTGTTTTATAGTTCCTTAAGTTAAAAAAAAAAGCTTTTCCAGTTTTGCTCAATCTAGATAAGCATGAAATAAATGGCATATAGACTCTGAGAAGCATTAGAGACACTCTTTCAAAATGAAATCCCCAAGCTGCATGTCCATTGGACAATTAGGCTCAACAGAGGTTTGCTTTCTTTATGTACATGTTTTTTTCATGAGCTGATAGGATTTCAATTTTGGTCATTTGCAATAGAAAATAAATACACTTTCCTGTAAGGTTCCTTAGCTGTAAAACATCAGGTGCTTTAGAACCTGCTGGAATATGATTCCAGGACTGCTGATATGAAGACCTCTTTACAATACAATACTTCTCCTACCAATCCATTTACTTTTTGGGACAAATCTTCTATTCCTCTTAACTTGGATCCTACCTAACCAAGGATTGGTACTGACCAGCAAAGCTGACTCTGGGTTAGAAATCTGAGCTCCCTATCTGAGGTCAGCAGTGTTTACCACAGGAGTAAGAGGAACCTGTTAACCACGTTTGAGAAGAGCCAAGGTCACATTTGGGGGCCATGAAATCCATTGGGGCCAGAAACAGGAGTCAAAACCCAAGGCGCCAAAGCTGTAAAGCCATAGCAAGCAAAAAACATGGAAAAGGTCAAATGAGAAATCCTAACAGGGAATAGTGTGCCATAAGGTTAATTTGCATGTCTGAAATGTCCCATGATGGGTGATGAGTGAGGCCACTTGCTTTAAGGAACAAGGTCAGGGAAGAGAGATTTCCTCTGGCAGCCCTGTTTGCGCATTTACTCCTGAGACCAGTTCTACTCTTGTCCTTATATGGCTATCTGACTCACTCTCTGTCTCACCCCATCCTCACTTGACTTTTATGTCACAAACTGCCAATTGTACACTGTCTCCTGGAACTTGACCTCGGTTTGTCACATGATTCTGACATCCTTGTTTTCATTTTTATCCACTATCTCAGACAGGGATCCCAATCCACGACATGATCTGAGATAGGACAACCATGTCAGTGAGTGCGCATCACAGCTGAATGTGGATTTTAAGTTGTCTTTGATCCCGTTTTGAAAATGACTCTTGAAGAAAGGATAAAAATTGTTTGTGTAAACCATGGTGAACCATGCAGACAAACCCTAAATCACATCTTCTACGGCCATAACTATTCCTCCTCAGTCCCATTATAAATAGCATAGTTCTCATAGATCTGACCACTTGGATTATTAGCAGTTTATGTAAGGGTGGGGTTGTGACTTAGACTAGAGATTCCTTTGTAAAGCCTTCCTTGATCCTGGCCTCCAAAGACCAGATTAATTGTTTCTGAAATGCATTCCTATAGCATCCTCTATTTCACCCATCATTACCTAGGACATTTTGTAATATTTTTCTTGTTTAATTGTTAACATCCTTGTCTAAACATCCCTCTATTCTTTCCCCAAAACAGGACATGGCTGGGACAAACTATGCACTTAATAAATAAATAAGTAAATCCAAATTCACTACACAGGTAATTTAGAGATTTTATAGCAAACGAAGGGAATTAACATTTATGGAATGCTTATACTATGTCAGGAATTATGCACAATTTTTAAAAATTGTATTTTAATTTTAAATCATACACACTGATTTCTTGTTTAAAAGAAATCAAACCTATGGGTAGAATATATCTCCTTCGACCATGGCACTCAGGATCAGTCTATTCCCACACTCCCCAAGAAGCCATGATCCCCAGGCTGAACTACATCATCCATGGTATGTAAACTTATACTTTCTATGCATGTTAACATTCACATGTATACTAGCTGAAATATATAATACTGCTTTGTGTATATTTATGTAAATGGTGTTGAACTATATGATTATTCTATATTTTGTGTTATTTCATTCAACATTGTTTCTTGAAGCTCTTTTGGTGTTAAGGACACACATATCTACCTCAGTCTTTTTTTTCTTTCATAGAATTAAACGCCAAAGTTCATGTACCTGTTCCTCCACTGATGATCATTAAGGCAGTTGTCACGTTTATCAGTTACATAATATCTACAGCATCCAGCAGGAGGTACACATATTTGTAGATGCCAGCTCATGCTCATAGCCACTTTTTAGTGTAGGAACTGAGAGGCTGGATTGCTATTTAGAGGGTGTGTCTAGCCAGCTGTGTAACGGACACCGAGCTCCTCATACCCTTGAGGAAGGGTGATATGATCAAGCAAATTTATTCTCTTGATAGACTCTATATATTCTTTTTTTTTTTTGACAGGCAGAGTGGATAGTGAGAGAGAGAGAGAGAGAGAGAAAGGTCTTCCTTTTTGCCATTGGTTCACCCTCCAATGGCTGCTGCGGCTGGCGCATCTCGCTGATCCGAAGCCAGGAGCCAGGTGCTTCTCCTGGTCTCCCATGGGGTGCAGGGCCCAAGGACTTGGGCCATCCTCTACTGCACTCCCGGGCCACAGCAGAGAGCTGGCCTGGAAGAGGGGCAACCGGGATAGAATCCGGCACCCCGACCGGGACTAGAACCTGGTGTGCTGGCGCCACAAGGCGGAGGATTAGCCTGTTAAGCCACGGCGCCGGCCAACTCTATATATTCTTTTCATACATTCTTTTAATACTTGAAACACAGTTGTTTACTGTCCTGATTTACATGAAATGTTCTGTACACTACAGACAGGTTTTTACAGGAATTATTTTTTTAGCTCTTAGAATCAGAATTTTAAAAATTATTTTATTATTTAATTTCCTTTTAAATTGTAAAATAATAACTATATGTATTTATGAGGTACAGTGGTGGTAATGTTTTGATGTGTGTTTACAATGTCAAATGGTTAAATCTTGTTGATTAAATCCATTTACTTTACATCCTTACCATGTTTTGTGGTGAAAACATTTAAAATCAACTCCTTTAGCAATTTTTAAATACACAATGCATTATTTTTATAGTCACCATCTGAAATAGAAATTTTAATTATTTTTATCTGGGATGCCATATGTATGGCTCAGGGAGGAGATTAAGTTACATAAACATGGCACATGCTAGCAAGTTCAAGAAATCCTAAGTGAATATTAGATGACACTTAGAGAGTCAATCTGATCTACACATTCTTACATGCATACCTGGATCAATCAGAGACAAAGAAATAAAAGCAAATTCTGTCAAAAACCGCCTAGAGGACTGTGCACTGTGGTGCAGAGGGTTAGACTGCTGTGGAGCCCCAGTTCTAGTCCTGCCTGGTACTTCTGCTTTGGACCCAGATTCCTGCGAATGAATCATGGGAGGCAGCAGATGATGACTCAAGTGCTTCAGCCCCTAACACCTACGTGGAGGACCCAGATGGAGTTCTAGACTCCTTGCTTTGACCTGGTCCAGCCCTGGCTGTCGCAGGCATTTTGGGAAGCAAACAGATAGAAGATCTCTGTTTCTCTCTCTGATTCTCTGTCTCTCTCTTTCCCTTTCATGTAGATGAAAACATACATTTTTAAAAACTGCCTAAATTTTTTTGCAATAAAATTTTAATGACACAAACATTATAGATATGTATGGGGCACCATGTGATGTTTCAATCATGTATACATTATATAATGTTCAATTCAGGGTGGGTGTACTTATCTTCTCAAATATTTCTTTTCATGATGAAAATACTCTTTTTTTCCTAGCTTTTTTTGAAATACATTGTACATTACTATTACCTGTAGTCACCCTCCTGCACAATAGAATGCCGGAACTTATTTCTGTGATCTAAGCATAACAACACTCATTAGTCAATATTTCTCTATCCCTGACACTGTCCCTTCCCCCATCCATTTACTCTTCCCAACCTCTTGCAACTATTATTCTATTCTGCATTTCCATGAGATAAACCTTTTTAGATCTCATATATCTAAATATTTTCTTTAGTTAGACTTCTTTAAGTGCACAATAGGGAAGGAGAAGTGGCTCACTGCTGTTAAATATTTAATTTGTTTCAATAACAGGAGAGATGAAAACTATTTAGAACACATTTTTCAAAAATAGATTTCTTTGGGGGCTGGTGCTGTGGTATAGCAGGTAAAGCTGATGCAGTGCCAGCATCCTATGTGGGTGCCGGTTCTTGTCCCAGCTGCTCTACTTCTGATCCAGCTCTCTGCTAACTCCTGGGAAAGCAATAGAAGATGGCTCAGACCGCTTGGGCTCCTACATGTACCAGTAGAGGAGACCCAGAAGAAGATCCTGGCTCATGGCTTTGGATTGGCTCAGCTCCAGCCATTGACAGCCATCTGGGGAGTGAACCAGCAGATGGAATACCTCTCTCTCTCTCTGCCTCTGCCTCTCTGTAACTTTGCCTTTCAAATAAATAAATAAATAAATAAATAAACAAATATTTTTTAAAAAAGGGTTTCTTTTTTTGTTTTTCAACAAACAAATGTTTACTTAAGAATTAAGTGAAAACAAACACATTATGTTGTTCAATGTGATTTAATGCTATAACTAGTACTCAAACAGTATTTTACACTTTATGTTCTGTGTGGGTGCAAACTGTTGAAATCTTTACTTAATATATACTAAATTGGTCTTCTGTATATAAAGATAATTGATAATGAATCTTGATATGAATGGAATGGGAGAGGAAGTGGGAGATGGGAAGGTTGCAGATGGGAGGGAAGTTATGGGGGAGAAAAAGCCATTGTAATCCATAAGCTGTACTTTGGAAATTTATATTTACTAAATAAAATAAAAAAGAAAAGAAAACAAACACATTAAAGCAATGGAATATGTCAACTGAATACAAGTTGTCTTATATGTTCTGAAACTTTGAGAAAGGTGCTTTACTTATCTGAGGTAGATTAGGTTGTCTGCTCTCAGGGACACTTCATTCATCCCAGAAATTTCCTTCTAATTTTGGTCAGTTTCCCAAATATTGCCTTTCAATTTCAGGTTTCCTATGTGAGTAATGCCAACACCTTTCCTGTGCACCTCTGTGATTAAAAGCCCTCAGACCTGTTTCATCCTTTCTGAGTTCTTTGCTAGAGGATAGTCCACTGTGAATTTTCTTAAAGACTTGAGACAAGTACAATAAGCTTAATGGAAGGAAAGAGAAAGTCAATGTCCTGCTAATTATACCAAACATGTCTGCTTCTCCAGATTCTATCTAGTAACTCACCAATAGCCCTAAATGGTGAATATTCATTATCACTGAACCATATATGCACTACTATTTTAAGGAAAACAATTGTCAAACATAACTAGTGATTGGCATGATTTTCACTAAAGAGAAAAAATGCAATGTGTGTTTTATCACTGGCAACTTTTCATGGTGCAGTAGCTATTTATAAAAAAATCACTGGAATATGTTAAATCAAATAAACTTCCTAGAAATATAAACCCAGGATATATAAATGAGCACATTTCCATTTTCTTCTTCTGTTGGATTAAAAAATATTTAACACAAATAATTAAGACTCAAGTAGCATCTGCTACTGTAGGCCGGTGAATAAATATTTTATTAGTGGTATGAATCCCTTGGTTTTGGTTTATCTTAGCCAATCCCTTCCCATAGGCATTGGCATTGGGATTCATGAAGCTAACCAGCTGTTACCTTGCAGGAGGATGATAGCTTTGATCCTATTGACTGGTGGATGGTCATGATAATCCTAGGACCAATGGCTATAGCTCATAATGGTAATAAGGTATCTGATTCCAGGGTATTTTTTTTTCTTCTAGAAAAGTGGATTTCTTAAGAGAACAATTTTATAATTGGTTTTGTTCACAAATGATTGATATGAAATTAGTAAAGAACTCAAATGTTAAAATAAAGCAGAATTGAATTTATTATGAATTAATGATGATTTCCAAAAGTAATGTTAGGAATGAGACCCTCATCGCAGCTTATAGCATCTGTGTCTAAATTCAGCTAAATGACTGACCACTAGGCAGTAGGCTCTGTCAAGCTTAGCAGGGGTAGGAGTGAGTCTGGTAAGGGGGAGACTGATGTTTTAAAGTTTACAATAAGATCAAGCCAGATGAGATTGCACTGACACACAACTATGCTTCAGAGTCCAGGAAACATTGTTTATGCTGGAGGACTCCTTTGACAACTCTGCCTTCTCAGCAACTTTTCTGTTTTCCTTCTATCAATAAACTGAATTGTATCATTGAAATGGAAACATGAATTCTTCCCACATTGGCCACTGAGCAGTTCTCAGTAAAATTTGTAGCCCATCTGTAGCAAGAATTTGGGTCACTCTGGTAAGCACTTTTGTTGTTATTCTTGGTTTTATTCTGCACCACTATTTTTTTCACCAGTCTTTCAATTTGATATTTTTTATACTTATGTATCTTTGCAAGCTGCTTGCTTACACGTTTTTGAGCAAAGTAAAAAATAAAAACGCCCAAGAGTCTGTTTTACTCAAAAGGATGATGCGTTGGAAAGTGAATTTGTCATGGTTCTTTTGGTCACAAATGTCAAAAAGCCAGATCTGTTGCTACTGTAAAGATAAGAAATTGAAAAAAAAGTCAATTAACCTATGAGTCATAAGAATTGCTCTCATTTATTTTTAAAACTTTTATTAAAATAAAGAGAACATATTTCATTTATTTCATAAATAAAATTCTAAGATAATCGCACTTCCCTCCCTCTTCTCTCCTTTTCCTCCCTTCATTATTCTTTAATTTTTACAAAAATATAATTTCAGTCCACTCTATAATCACAGACTTATTGCACCACTAGCCATAATACTCAATGAATAAAAAAAAATAGAAAGACCACAGTTCCAGAGGAATATAAAAAAGGGCTAAAATCAGCAATCAAATTCAAGGTGTCCTTTTTGTTCCTACATTTTTTTGTATTCTATATTAACTACTGCATTTCAGAGAAAACATGATAGTTGGCTTTTTGAAATTAGCTTATTTTATTAAGCAAATTGGTTTCCAGTTGCATCCATCTTGTTATAAAAGAAAGGATTTCATTCTTTTTTATGGCTGAGTAGTATTCCATAGTGAAAAGAAATTCCATTTTATTTATTCAGTCATCAGTACATGGACATGTGGGTCGATTCCATATCTAAGCTGTCATGAATTGAGGTGCAATAAGCATGGGCTACAAATAACTCTTTTATATGCTGATTTCACTTCCTTTGGGTAAATTCCCAGGAGTGGGATGGGATGGCTGGATCATGTGGTAAATCTATTTTCAGATTTCTGAGGAATTTCCATATTGTCTTCCATAATGGTTGTACTAGTTTACATTCCCACGAGTAGTGGATTAGAGAACTTTTTTACCCACATACTTACCAGCATTCATTAATTTTTGATTTTTGGATGATAGCCATTCTAACTGGGGTGAAGGGAAACCTCATTGTAGTTTTGGTTTGCATTTCCCTGATGGATTGTGATCCTGAGCATTTTTTTCATGTGTCTATTGGCCATTTGAATTTCATCCTTTGAAAAATGCTTGTTCTTGTCCTTTGCCTATTTCTTAACAGGATTGTTGTTTTGTTATTGAGCTTCTTGCACTCTTTGTAGATTCTGGATATTAATCCTTTATCAGTTGCATAGATTGCAAATATTTTCTCCCATTGTGTCAGTTGCTTCTTAACTTTGTTGAGTGCTTCCTTTGCTGTGCAGAAGCTTCCTAGCTTGATGTAATCCCATTTGTCTATTTTTGCTTTTTATTATCTGTGCTTCTGGGGTCTTTCCAAGAAGATTTTGCCTATGCCAATGTCTTGCAGAATTTCTCCTATGTTCTCCTCTAGTAATTTCATGGCATCATGTTGTAGATTTAGATCCTTGATCCACTGTGGGTTGATTTTTGTATAAGATGTAAGTTAGGGGTCTTGTTTCATACTTCTGAATGTGGAGACCCAATTTTCCCAGTACCATTTGTTGAAGAGACTCTGTTTTCTCCAGGGATTGATTTTAGCTCCTTTGTCAAAGAATAGTGGTTGTAGTTGTATGGCTTAATTTCTGGGATTTTTATTCTGTTCCATTGGTCTGCATATCTATTTCTATGCCAGTGCCAAACTGTTTTGATAACTTCCCTTGTAGTATGTTTTGTAATCTGGTATTGTGATGCCTCTGGTTTTGTTTTGTTGTTTAGGATTATTTAACTCTTCAGGGTCTCTTCTGTTTCCATACGAATTTAGCATTGTTTTTTTTTTTCTATATGTAAGAAGAGTTTCCTCAGTACTTTGATTTTTTCCATTTTTTAATGTCTTCTTCTATTTCTTCCTTTAATGTTCTGTAATTTTCACTGTAGAGATCTTTCACATCCTTGGTTAAATTTATTCCAAGGTATTTGAAATTTCTTATAGCTATTGTGATTGGGACTGAGCTTTCAAGTTCTTTGTTAGCCACAAGAGGTTTTTTTGTGTGTACAGACTGTTGATTTTTGTGTTGATTTTATATCCTGCAACTTTACCAAATTCTCTTATGAGTTCCGGTAGTCTCTTAGTGGAGCCTTTTGGTTACCCTATACATAAGATCACGCCATCTGCAAACAGGGATAAATTGACTTCTCCTTTCCAATTTAGTATCCCTTTGATTTATTTTTATTGTCTAATGGCTCTGGCTAAAACTTCCAGGACTAAATTGAATAGCAATGGTGAAAGTGGAAATTCTTATCTGGTTCCATATCTTAGTGGAAATTCTTCCAATCTTTCATCATTCAATATGATATTGACTGTGGATTTGTCATATATTGCATGGATTGTGTCAAAGAACGTTCCTTCTATACTTAATTTGCTTAAGGTTTTTATCATGATAGGATATTGTATTTTATCAAATGCTTTCTCTACATCTATAGAGATAATTATATTGTTTCTATTCACCCATTTGTTAATGTGATGTATCACATTTATTGATTTGTATATGTTGAACCATCCCTGTGTACCAAGTATAAAACTCACTTGATCCATGTGAATGATTTTTTTTTCTGATGGGTTGTTGGATTTGATGAGTTAGTATTTTGGGGGGGGGATTTTTGCATGTATATTTTTGCATCATAGGTCTATAGTTCTATTTCTTTGTTGTATCTTTTCTGGTTTTGAAATTGATTTGATGCTGGCCTCATAGATGGAATTTTGAAGGATATCCTCCCTTTCAATTGTTTATGAAGAATTAGAAATAGTTCTTCTTGAAAAGTTTGATAGAATTCAGCAGTGAAACCATCCATCCCTAAGCTTTTCTAAGTTGAGAGTGTCTTTATTACTGATTGAATCTCAATCTTGGTTATTGGTTCTCTTATTTCTTACTTGATCTGTGTCTTTTCTTTAAAGATTTATTTTATTTATTTGAAAGACTGAGTTACAGAGAGAGGTAGAGACAGAGAGAGGTCTTCCATCTGCTAGTTCACTCCCCAGATGGCCACAACAGCCGGAGCTGCGCCAATCTGAAGCCAGGAGCCAAGAGCTTCTTCTGGGTCTCCCACATGGGTGTAGGGATCCAAGAGTTTGGGCCATCTTCTACTGCTCTCCCAGGCCATAGCAGAGAGATGAATCGGAAGAGGAGCAGCCGAGACTAGAACTGGCGCCCATATGGAATGCCCGCACTTCAGGCCAGGGTGTTAACATGCTGTGCCACAGTGCTGGCCCCAATCTGTGTCTTTTAAGATAAAGCAAATATCCCATTGTTTTAGTTTGTATAATGAAAATAGAAATAGCTATTTTTTATTTCTTATTTTATTTGAAGTATACAAATTTCATGTATCTCATATACACACATCTAGGAACATATACTTCCTACCCTACCCTCCCTCCTGCCCGTGCTCTCACCATTTCTCCTCTTCCCTTTTTCATTTCCTCCCTTAATTTTTTACAAAGAATTTACTTTCAGTTTACTTTTTAATTACCTGTATCAGTTTGAGTGAGACTAAAAGTGAATGATACACATAAAAGAAATCTTATGAACTATAAAATGAATGAAATTTCAAATATAAGTAAAGGAACCCTCTAGTGTGCTTTTAACTTTTATATTTTTAGTGATTTCATGGGTTCAATTAGCATAAGAAAAACAGTTTTTTCAAAAGACACCACAGTACAGCAACATGATAAGCTAATTTGTGATGAATCACCACTAGTCATGTGGAATAGTCCCTTGTTATCAGGATTACCACTGATAATTTTGCTAATGATATTTCTTTTAACTTGTATTTAATAAATATGAATTTCCAAAGTACAACTTTTGGATTATAGTGGCTTTTCCCCCCATAACCACCCTCCCACCTGCAACCATCCCCTCCCCCACTCCCTCTCCCATCCCATTCTTCATCAAGATTCATTTTTAATTATCTTTATATACAGAAAATCAATTTAGTATACACTAAGTAAAGATTTCAGCAGTTTGCACCCACACAGAAAATCAAAGTATGAAGTACTGTTTGAGGAGGAATCTGGAAAACATCATGCTGAGTGAAATTAGCCAGTCCCAAAAGGACAAATATGGTATGTTCTCCCTGATCGGTGACAACTAACTGAGCACCCAAAAGGAAACCTGTTGAAGTGAAATGGAGACTATGAGAAACAATGACTTGATCAGCCCTTGTCCTGACTGTCGATGTACAACTTAATACTTTATCCCTTTTAGTATTTTTTTGTTCTACTTAATACCATTGGTTGAACTCTTTAACAAATAAGACTAATGGTATTTCTAATAGGAACACTGTTCCCTTTATGTAACAAAAACTGCAGAAAAAGGTAAGTGGCTAAAACTCTGATAATTTAAAAGGACAATAGTGAAATGGGACATTTAAATCATAGCACATTGAAAAGCAGTGTGCTTTACTACAGTTTTATCTTTCTGGCTCAACCCTGCAGCTCTACAGGCAGCAGAATGTGTTGGTTGTTTTGAAGAAAAAAGTATTTGTTGGAGTTGCTCACAACCTTTTGAACAGATCCTGAGCAATCAATAAGGAGGGCCCTTATTTGCTGTGTTGCAAGTTGATTTTATGCTTTGATTTAGGAATGGATTCAAGGATTTAGCATTTTTGAGTAGATTAAGAAACTAAGATTGCTGATCACCATTAGCAGTTGTCCCATTGCACTATTGTTCTCACTGACAGTTTGCTGAGGAACAGAATATACTAGAAGAAGGTGACTATTATTTTTTTTATTAATTTATTTTTATTTTATTTTTTTTTTATTTTTGACAGGCAGAGTGGACAGTGAGAGAGAGACAAAGAGAAAGGTCTTCCTTTTTGCCGTTGGTTCACCCTCCAATGGCCACCGCGGTAGGCGCGCTGCGGCCGGTGCACCGCGCCGATCCGAAGGCAGGAGCCAGGTGCTTCTCCTGGTCTCCCATGGGGTACAGGGCCCAAGCACTTGGGCCATCCTCCACTGCACTCCTGGGCCACAGCAGAGAGCTGGCCTGGAAGAGGGGCAACCAGGACAGGATCGGTGCCCCGACCGGGACTAGAACCCGGTGTGCCAGCGCCGCAAGGCGGAGGATTAGCCTAGTGAGCCGCGGCGCCGGCCCATGACTATTATTAATAATAGAGAATTTCATTCAGTAATTTTCAAGAACACAGTTTGGACTAACTAATCAGTGGGGAATGAGTTAACAGATCTTAAAGGATTCTCCAGTAAACTTTTTTTTTTTTTAAAAAAGATTTATTTATTTACTTGAAAGTCAGAGTTACACAGAGAGAGAAGGAGAGGCAAAGAGAGAGAGAGAGGTCTTCCATATGCTGGTTCACTCCCCAGCTGGCTGCAACAGCCAGAGCTGTGCCAATCCGAAGCCAGAGGCCAGGAACTTCTTCTAGGTCTCCCACATGAGTGTAGAGGCCCAATGACTTGGGCCATCCTCTACTGCTTTCTCAGGCCATAGCAGAGAGCTGAATTGAAAGTAGAGCAGCTGCGACTTGAACTGGCGCCCATATGGGATACTGGCATTGCAGGCAGTGGCTTTACCCGCTATGCCAGCATACCGGCCCCCTCCAGTAGACTTGAATGTTCATCCTCACTGTCAAGTGTTATCACTGCTGTCCATAAAGAACCTAAATCCTAAATCCTAATCCATTTTTGGGAAGGAAATCCTAAATCCACCCATGTGAAGGCTTTAACTAAAGGGCACATGTATTTGAGACGTTTGCTGTCACTTATCAATCATGGTAGTGGTGGTCTACAAAATAGCACCTCTAACCTTGGAATCTGTGAATGTGCTACCTTATGTGACTTAGAGGACTCTGTAGTGGGAGATGGGATGATGGAAGCAAAAGTTTGGAGAGATCTAAAGAAGATGCCACAAGTCAAGAATAAGTTGGCTTTTCTAAGTGAAAAAAGCTAGGACAGAGATTCTCTACAGCTTCCAAAGGAATGGATTTATGAAGACACTTTGATTTTAGAATTTGGATCTTTAGGCCACTAGGAGAAGAAATTACCTTTGTTGTGACAGAATAGGAAATTAACACAATGGTATCCAAACAGACCTGATACATCCTCAAGGAGCATCCTGAGGGATCTCTTAAAAAGAGATATTGTGTAATTTTTACGTTCCAGAGTAAAATCCTGCATTGTCCTCAGCATGAAGTCCACAGCCCTGATCATAGGTTATATACAATGTTTGACAAAACTCACAGCTATTAGTCTAACATGTACTCAAACTATACCCATCTCCAGAGTCTTTAGTCACCCTAGACTTCTTCCTCATCCTCTCTGCTTCTACCTCTTTCTTTTTTCTCTCTGTTCTCTCCCTGTATCTCTATTTTTCTGTTTCTATCTCTGTCCCCTGTATGTCTGTCTTCATCTCTAACTCTTTTTCTCTTTCTCTTTGTGTGCCCTTATCGGTCCCTGCATCTGGGAGGACCACCTGAACCCCTGAACCAAGAGCCCATCTAAATTCTCTTAGCATTCTGTTCTTCCATTTTGTCTAAAGCATCTTATTCAATGTTTGTCTTCCCATTAGACTAATCTCCATGATAGAGCAAGGGATATCTGACATTTGGCAATGTTCAGTAAATTTTGGTGTAGTAAACCATTTGATTATAACTCAGGAACATTTTTAGAGCTATTAGTGACATCTCGGTGAACAGTTTATTCACTCTCCTGTACACAAATAAAAAACAAAAAGCTCCACACAGTGAAATTATTTGTGAATATCTCACAGCTGGTTAGCAAAACATCTTTCCAGCCCAGCAATCTTTCCACTTAACTACACAACAGCTGGCCATGGCTTGTTGATAACTTACTCAAAAGGAGGTGAAAGGTTCTAGAAAGAAGAATGCGTGCAGTATGGTCTGAGAACTCTTGCTTCACAGTTTGGCAACTAACTTCCTGTTTTCAGGGAAATCGTGCTACATCAGTTGAATTCCCGTGAGTTTTATAACTAAGGGAAATTTTCTCTTTCTCAGCCTAACTAGAATGCCTAAACTGTAGAAAATTCTAAGATAATATACCAACTTCAGTTTTCAGACTGTGTTCCAGGGAATCCCAGGCCTCTGCCCAGAGGAGGAAACTAAGACATTGGCCTTTGGAGCCTGCCCCCTGTTCAACCAAGGCAGCTCGTCTTTTAAACATTTTATGTCTTGGCTTGTATGTAAGCCTGTGTTTGAAAATAAAGTTTCCAGTGCCAAAATAATGCCATAATCTAGTTCTCTAATTATATGAATGAGGAAATTAGAGATCAGAGAGAGAAAACAATTTGCAAGACAGAGCAAGGACTTGATTCCTTAGATCCTCATCACGTACTTCTCTCTCCACGAAGAATTTGCTTATATTTTCACTCACACCATCAAAATAAAGGGGAATAGGAAAGATCTTGTTAGCTGGATGCTAACAAGAGTAGTAAAGTCAGTCTCCAAAATGCTCATCTAGGACTCAGCATTTTTCATCTCTCCCTTGCTTTATCTCACTTATGCAGTAACCAGCTGCTGTCTCTCCATGCCTTCTCTGTGCAATTCTTCTTTTTGGACAAAGAATTCTGGACTTCAGTTTTGGACTTACTAGTGGAAGGTTGTGATCACAGAAAAGTTCGTTTCTCAAAGTCATGGTGCACCAAACTATGTGTGACCACCAATTAGATCTACTAAAAGATTAACCATAACTAAAGAGAATTAAGCTGGTTAAGCTGACGCATGGAAACTCCCTTCCCCAGGCACTCAGGCAAACAAATCACAAAAACTCAAGCTAAAAACCAAAAAGGGGAAATATTTGATTGCCACAAATAGGGAACTCAAAATTAGTGCTCTAAGTCAAAGGTGAGGCTCTGTGGCTAAGGGGTTTTCTGAGACAGATGTAGATCTAAAAGTAGGGTATGGGGGTGATAAAGAATGGGAGGAGGGATCCAGGCTACTGTTCCTATGTATTGTGTTCAAGATATGCTAGCACTATCTGGGGAATCAAGAAGACCTGAGGCCACATACATGTGAGGTTTTAGTTCACACTGACCCCAAACCAAGAAACTACTACAAACAGTGGGTCAGTGTAAGGCCTCAGCAGAAGCAAAACAATAACCACCTTGAAACAAACTGGCCTCTCACGGCAAATGACCCCAGCAGAAAAGGACCCCAAGACTAATAAATTGCAAACCACACAAGGAAATAAGTCACCAGGGGGAAGTATCAGCAGCAACAACAAATTGGAGAATTTGCACACTGTAATCTATATGTGACAGAGAATTCTCAAGTTATTTTAGCTGAGCATCTGTCCTAGTTTTTATTGAGGCGGGTTGTTGTAGAAGCTGGATCACAGAATCATGGAGCATGCATCGTGGATACCTGATAGGACTTCGGTGAACCCTCTTGTTTTACAAGTGGGGAAGCAGAGACTCAGAGAGGGGAAACGGCTCATCCGTCGTCACTAACAGGTGAGTGGCAGATTGAGGAACGGAATCCAAGTGTCTAGATTCCTAGCCTGGTGCTGATGTTCTGTCCTGTGATGTATTTATTTTCCAAGCTAGGAATTAAAACTCTAGCTTCAACAGAGGCTAGGAAAAAAAAGGAGGAACAGATAGGCCTACCCAGGTCTAAGGCAAACCCGGAGCAAGAGGTCCTGATTCTTGTTACCAGAGCTCCAATTTGACTCTATAATAACTGAGATTTTTCAACAAATACTCCTATATTTTAATTTGCACAGTGTTGACTTGTTTCCCTTTCCAATTAATCCCCTAATTTCCTTATGCAGTCAGTCAGCAGAGTAAATATAGTTAGATCTTCACAGGACTTGCAGGCTGGTAGGCAGATACTTAAACTAAAAAGACTTTTCTTGGTTGATCTGGTAACAGCATCACTGTTAGATGACCACAGCACAGAAGGGTGCTATCAGCTACTCAAAGATCAAATGAACAGTTTGGACTCAGTTGAAGCGCGAGTTTTTAATGTGTCAGAACTGACTACAGTGAGCGCTATGGAGCCACTGTGCTCTGAAGGTGTCCACACAGAAACTGGAAGATCACATTGTAAAACTTTATTGGAAGAGACTCAAACATTGTGTGTGAGGGATCCTATATCATGGGATCCTACAGTTCTACCATGCTAAACTTGGGATCAATATAAACCAGAGGCCCCAGGCCAAATTTAACCCCCACTCATTTTTATAAATAAAGATGTATTGAAACACAGTCATGCCAAAGCATTCAATTATAATCTACCTTTGAATTACAATGGCAGAGCTAAGTAGTCACTTTTAGGGGAAAGCCTAACATATTTACTAGATGGTGAATTACAGAAAAGTTTGTTATCTCTACTCTAATAGATTCCTAGGATAAATTATTTGAGCAAACAACCAATCACTTCTGATTCTGACCACTCACCGTGTTATTAATCCGGAGTCATTGCACCCAGATTGTTTTCCTTAAAGAGGTTCATGCCTTTGTTTAGGATATTGGTATAAAATATTCAAGCAGTCCACACTATCACATAGATGATCAGGGGAAAGTCAAGCTTCTGAAATGCCCTTTTGCACACTCTCATCCAGAAAAGATTGAATTATAGAGTCCATCTGAAGACTTAGCTGCAAGCTCAGAAGTGCAAAAAGCCGATACACATCGAGCTCCTACCTGTGGCATTGTGCCTCCCACGCATGATTGCTGTAAATCCTCCTAACAGCTTCATTTACTACGTAGAGGTAGATGGTATCATTTGTGTTTCACAATTGAAAGGATGATGTCCTAGGGAGACTCCAGAACTTGACCAAAGTCACATAGACAGCTGGATGCTGCCTATATTTCAATTATGAAATCTTTTCTCCACATCCACATTTATCAATCTAACAGTTGAGATATTTGAGGTATTTTGTAAAGAAGAATAAAATCTAGGAAATCTATATATGCTAACCGAACCCATTCTCTTAATCTATTTAGATTATAAACTGATAGGACAGTCAACAGGAATATTTGAGTAGAGGGACCAAAGCTCCTAACTCCACAAAACCCCGTAATGGCAGAACCAACTAATTTTATGCACTTGTTTTCACTTCTGCCTATCAGTAGATATTTCAGGGAGAAAGAAACCTATGCTTTAGCTGAACATCTATCTGAAGATCTGGTGGTGAGACTGAACGTTAGATTGGTTTTGTATTACCCAAAAATGGAAAAAAAAAGTGTATGAAGTCTGCTAAAAGTTCACCCAGAGAACTTATGCCACTCAATCACTTCTTTTGCTCAAATATACAAAGGAGAAGTAACATGACGGGAAGTAGAAGAGAACCGAGAGAAGAGGACATAAGAGAAATTCCATTGTTTCCAGTCCTGTTTTGTGTAAAGCTCAGTGGCTGACCTGCTTTCAGCTTAAAGAGAACGCAAGAGGAACTTTTCACGTTAGGCTGATGGCTTTAGGAAGCCTGGAGACAGATGAGAATGGGAATGGCTTGGTCCCAATTACTCAGTCCTTGGGGATCTTAGTTTGGGGTGGATGAGAAAGAAGGAGTGGTTTTACAGACTCACTCTGTACTCTAGACTCCTAGAAACTATTACATTTGATATTGTCTACTCCCAACAATGGATGTCTTACCAACGACAGATGTTTAGTAAGTATCTGTTTAATGAATTGATGAAGTAGTCTTCCATTAGGATGTTCTGGAAAACTGTATTGAGACTGATGCTGAGGAAGACAACCTCAGAAATCAGTGGGAATCAAAGGTGTGACTGATTAGTGATGTCTGCGCTGACACAGAATGGAGCGTAGGGGCCTCAAGACTGGATTTTTGCCTTGTCAGAGTTTCCTTCTTCAAGTGTTTGTGTATTTTGAAAGGCAGAGCAATAGAGAAAGAGAAGAAGAGGAGGCTGGCACTGCAGTGCAGTAAATGAATCCTCCACCTGCAACACCGGCATCTCAGCTCTCTGCTATGGCCTAGGAAAGCAGTAGAATATGGCCCAAGCTCTTGGGCCCCTGCACCCACATGGGAGACCCAGAAGAAGATCCTGCCTCCTGGCTTCAGATAGGCCCAGCTCTGGCCATTGTGGCCACTTGGGGAGTGAACCAGCAGATGGAACCAGCAGTTACACTGTCTGTAACTACCTCTCAAATAAATAAATAAAATCTTCAAAAAAGAGAGAGAGAGGAAGAGACAAAGATTTCCATTCACTGGTTCACTCCCCAAATGGCTACAATAGTCAGGGCTGGTCTAGGTTGAAGCCAGGAGCATGGAACTCCATCCAGGTCTCCTACATGGGTGGCAGGGGCCCAAGTATTTGGGCCATCTTCTGCTGCCTCCCCAGGTGCATTAGCAGGAAACTGTGGAGCAGCCAGAATGCAAACCTGCTCTCTGATAAGGGATGCCAGAGTCATAAGCAGTGGCTTAGCTTGCTGTACCTCAACGTGGACTTCTTCCTTGTTTAGTACCCTGGAAGTGCACCCCTTTGAGTCACAGACTTAGCTTCTCCAAAGGGGAAAAAAGAGAAGAAAGGGAATAGGTAATAAGGAAAAAAAAAGAATCAAGGAAAGAGTGAGAGACAGGAGGGAGAAAAGTACTAATATAGAAGAGAAAGGGGCTGATGCTGTGGCGTAGAAGGTTGAGCATCTGCCTGTGGCACTGGCATCCCACACGGGTGCTGGTTAGAGTCCAGCTGCTCCGTTTCCAATTCAACTACCTGCAGATGGCCTGGGAAAGTGGTGGAGGATGAACCAAGTGCATGGGCCTCTGAATTCGTGTGGGAGACCTGGCGAAGTCTCCTGGCTCCTGGCTTCAGATATGCCCAGCACCTAGCTCCAACCATTGTGGCCATCTGGGGAGTGAAACAGTAGATGGAGGGCCTCTCTCTCTCTCTCCATCTCTTCTCTCTCTCTCTCTCCACCTCTTTCTCTCTCTCTCCATCTCTCTCTCTCTCTCTCTCTCTCTCTCTCTCTCTCCCTCCCTCTGTAACTTGGCCTCTCAAGTACATTTCGGGACTGAACCAATGTAATGGAAGACCTCTCTGTCTTTAACTCTGGCTCTCAAGTAAATAAATAAATCTTTAAAAAGAACAAAAACAAAAACTAGAGGTGGTCTTTAAAAACAAAGAAAGAAAGTAAATAAAAAGGCTCTGGCTGGAAAATTCTGGGTTAGCTTTTATTGGGAATATGCAGAATTTCAGTTGAGCCTTGTATTTCTAACCTCCAGATTAGAAGGAATCAGAAACTCTGGCATTCTTGCTTTTGTGGTTAGCACATAAACAGTCCTGGTGGGAAGAATGGCCTCTGAGGCGAAGGAGCTGACGAGGCAGATCCCAAAACATCAGGTTAGGAATCAACTGTGCGGAAAGGAAAATATCACTTTGTTCACCAATATCTCCTAAATTTTCCAGAGCAAAATTTATTCCAGGATTCATGAAAGTTGTCTGATCTACGTAGCAGTTACTTGACTGTTCACTTTCAGACTAGTCTCCTAAATTGCTGCTGGAAATAAGAAAGGGGTCCCAGTAAATGCAGCCAGACTCCCCTCTCATTTCACACCAAAGGTGAAGTGAAGTAGAAACACCTGGACCAGTGCCAGACCCACACAGAACTGAGCCTTGGATGTGAGCTGTGGTGTAGCACCACATGAGACAGCATCAGAAAGCGCACACGTGCTCAAACTGAGAAAGCCAGCGGACTTAGGACTTCCCTCTGGCCTCTTTTGGGGGGGAAGTGAAATTGCTCCTGGGCCAAGCAGATGCATGCCTTTTGTAGAAGAGCTGCCTCCTTCTTTTAGAGACCGACCTTGAGGTTTTAGCCACAGGCCCTTAGACCTCCAGTGTGGCTGGCCATCTGGAGAGGTTATGTGACTGCTTGTGCATTTCAGTACAAGAAAAAGCAGAGGAAATTGCTGGCGAGCGGAGCAGGACGGGAAAAGTGTGAGTGAAACATGCTGTTCAAGCTCTCGCCACCACTTCCTCACTCCTGACCATTATGAGCTGCTCCTTCTGCTCCTGGCATGGAAATTCACGTTAGGCCCACATTTCCATCACTTCCCTTTTCACTGTTTCCCTGTGAACCCAAGAGAGAACTTCATCACGCACAGCCATCCACAGGGTTTGGATCATCTTGGGCATATGATTATTCCAGAATAACTTGCTTCTTTTCTTTTGTTTTTCAGATGTATGTTTGATGATTATTATAAAAGTGATGATTACTTAGTACTCATCTTTGTTTTATATTTAGTAGATTCTCCATTAAATTTAATATTATTATAAAATTACATTATAAATTTTATTTTCAATTAAAATATGTCAAAGGAGTAAAGACAGGTTCACTGTTGAAAATACAAAACACACAGAAAAGAGGAAAAAGTAAAGTAATTCATAAAACCTACCAACCAGATATAGTTAATGGGTTAGGGTACACCCCATTAGTTATAGATATTTATACATACTTGGGGTCATGATGACTGTCTATTGTCCTTTTTGTTAATATGATGGCATAAGAGCTTCTCATGTCCATCAAATTGCCTGAAATAATGGCTGTAAAATATTTTGTCATATAGATAAAATACAATTACACCTTTGTTGGCTCTTTTAGCTTTTTTTCCCCACTTTTTTTCCTTTGATAAAAATGAACAGGAAGGTTTTAGCAAAAGAAAGAGAGAGAGAAAGGAAGGAAGGAAGGAAGGAAGGAAGGAAGGAAGGAAGGAAGGAAGGAAGGAAGGAAGGAAGGAAGGAAGGAAGAAAGAAAGGAAGGAAGAAGGACAGACAGCCTGGGTACTTAGAGAGGCAGGAACATCTGAGATACAATTATCTATACTCACCTTGCTTGCATTTCCATTTCAGGAGACTGAATTCCTAATAGGATCTAGGAAAGATCTTAAAGAGTAAGAAATTTGGGCCAGCACTGTGGCATAGCAGGTAAAGCCACTGCCTGCAGTACCGGTATCCCATATGGGTGCTGGTTTGAATCCTGGCTGCTCCACTTCCAATCCAGCTCTCTGCTATGGCCTGGGAAAACAGTAGAAGATGGCCCAAGTCCTTGGGCTCCTGCACCTGTGTGGGAGACCCAGAAGAAGCTCCTGGCTCCTGGCTTTGAATCGGCGCAGCTCCAGACTTTGCAGCCAATTGGAGAGTGAACCAGTGGATGAAAAGCCTCTCTCTCGCTCTCGCTCTCGCTCTCACTCGCTCTCTCTCTGCCTCTCCTTCTCTCTCTGTGTAACTCTCACTTTCAAATAAATAAATAAATCTTTAAAAAAAAAGAGAAAAGAAATTGTCAGCATATCTCTACAATTGTCCTGCTGAGGGCCCTGGGAAGACAGCAGAGATGGCCCAAGTATTTGAGCCCCTGCTACCTGTGTAAGATACCCAGATGGAGTTTCTGGCTCTTTGCTTCTGCCTGGCCCAGACCTGGCTATGTGGCCATTTGGGGACTGAACCAGCAGATAGAAGATCCTTCGCCCCACATCTCCCTTTCCCTTTGTTGCTCTGCTTTCTTTTTTTCCTCTGATTTCAAATAAATAAATATTTTTAAAAATGAGCAAGCTCTCCTTCTGAAGAATTATCTCTGAAACAGTTTGAAGTGCGCAAATAATTCTGCAAGCTTATTAGAAATACTTGAGTATTCAACTGTGATCCCAGAATTTGGAAAATCAGAACTGAATTTTTCAAATTCTGGGATCACAGTTGAAGTATAAATTCATGACTAGCTGATTAATAAACTAATTGGAACATCCTGTTCAGAGCTTTGGTTTTCCTAGCCAAGTGCAGACTGCACACTGGGTGATAGATGAATCCCTCTAGGGTGGATGATGTAGGTTGGTCCTCCCCCACAGCATGGTAGCTGTGGCATGAATAGACCCAGATGGCTTTTCAGAACACCAAAGAGGTTTCGGTAAGATGGGGCTGGCATTGTGGCATGGCAGGTTAAGCTGCTGCTTGCTTTGCTGGCATCTTATATGAGTGCTTGTTGGAATCCTGGCTGCTCCACTTCTGATTCAGCTCCCCGTTAGTGTGCTTGGGAAAACAGTGTAAAATGGCTCAAGCCCTTGGGCCTCTGCCACCCATATAGGAGACCTGAATGGAGTTCCAGGCTCCTAAAATGGCCTGGCCCAGCCCTGGCCACTGGGGATATTTGGGAAGTGAACCAGGAGGGGGGAGATCTCTCTATTTCTGTCTCTTCCTTTCTCTCTGTAACTCTGCCTGTCAAATAAAATACATAAATTTTTTTTTAAAAAGATTCCAGTAAGAACTAGTGGATCCCAAACCATGAGGCTACACAACTGGCCTCATTCTTTTTTTCTTTTTCAAGATTTATTTATTTATTTGAAAGGCAGAGTTACAGAGAGGCAGAGAGAGAGAGAGAGGTCTTCCATATGCTGGTTCACTCCCCAAATTACTGCAATGGTTGGAGCTGCGTCAATCCAAAGCCAGGAACCAGGAGTTTCTTCTGGGTCTCCCAAGCAGGTGCAGGGGCTCAAGCATTTGAGCCATTTCTACTGCTTTCCCAGGCCATTGTAGAGAGCTGGGTCAGAAGTGGAGCAGCTGGGACACGAATCAGTGCCCATAGGGGATGCCTGCACTGCAGGCGGCAGCTTTACCTGCTATGCCACAGTGCTGGCCCCTGGCCTCATCCTTTCTAAAATCATTTATCAGCTACATCCATGACAATCCAAGGACACTGAATTCCTCAGAACTTGCTTTCCAGGATGTATACAGGTGATAATGTAGTGATGTCTGTGAAATGAATTATGACTTTTTTCAGGTTTTTTTTTTTTTTTTTGACAGGCAGAATTAGATAGTGAGAGAGAGAGAGACAGAGAGAAAGGTCTTCCTTCTGTTGGTTCACCCCCCCCAAATGGCCGCTATGGCTGGCGCACTGTGCTGATCTGAAGCCAGGAGCCAGACGCTTCCTCCTGGTCTCCCATGTGGGTGCAGGGCCCAAGGACTTGGGCCATCCTCCACTGCCCTCCCAGGCCACAGCAGAGAGCTGCACTGGAAGAGGAGCATCCAGGACAGAACCGGTGCCTCAACCCGGACTAGAACCCGGAGTGCCAGCGCCACAGGTGGAGGATTAGCCTAGTGAGCCGTGGCATGGGCTGACTTTTTTGGATTTCAACACTGCCTCTGGTTCATTAAGGTGTACCTGGGAGCTTCCTTAATTCCCTTGGATTCTCATAGCTACCAGTAGAACTTGAAGGCACACTCCAGTTGTCCCCAGGAATTAGCCGAGCTGGGCTTCAATTCATCTGGGTACCAGAGCAATGAGTCTGAAGATTTTGTTCCAAGTTACAGGTCTAATAAACCTGGCAATCATCACATGAAAGGAAATTCATGAAATTATGTTTTCCTACTGAGTTGTGGCTTTAAAACATGTGTAGTGAAGAACTACATTCTTCTTGACGCACCTATACTGATTACATATACTTGACAATGGGATGGAAAATTAAAAATATAGCAACAGATATCAAAATGTATTTCCACTTGCACGTACATAGATGGTATACAAAGGTGTACACATGTATATTTATATTCCTTGGCCACTGTGTGCTTTTGATAAATCAAAATCTAGATTATATTGTACCTTTTTTCTTTGTTTGTGCATCTCCATCTGAAAGGAAGTACTGAGAGTGTTCGGCCGCTTGCTGTCACTCTCAATGCTTTGGGCAAATGCAGACTGTGATACCCTGGCATAAAGCAAACAGAATCCTCTTTGGGTCCCTATCGCTCTGCTCCAAATAATACCATCTCCAAATCCCAGACTATCAGGGCTTACAATACTGGAACCCCGCAGGATGTGTGTCCAAGGTTGTTATCTGTCTATGGGAAGAGCCTTCACCTCAGGTGAATGGGAAGTGCAGAGCTGGCTTTGACCTACACTGGTTTGGCGTGCTGGAGGCAAGGTGTCTCAGCAAGGGCGATGTTGCCACTCATCACTGCATTTCCAGGAAAAGAAAACTGAAACTGCAGATTCCTGGAGAAAGCAAACAAGGAGAATTCAAAACAACAAACCCAACAGAATGAAGGAAAAGCAGACCCAAAACTCTCTGCTCGAGGAAGTGGTGAGTGTGGGGTCATTCTTTTTCTAGGCGTCCACCACAGCTTCAGAGTGGCAGAGGTGGAGGATGTTAGAGTGGTGAACTGTTAAGGGTTCAGAGCCGTGTTTGCATATCCTGTAGAGCACAATTTCTAAAAGTACTAATGGACCATAGTATTCCAATTACCCCTCACTTCCCCATTTTGCGATTCTATTAGCTTAAAGAGGAACTGGTGTCTCTAGGAGAACTTGAACTTTCTGTTTCAGCAACTGCTTTCTTTTCTATCTTTCAGTTTGCACCAAAATTACTGGCTCCTGCTTAGGGGTAGTATGCGACTGGGGCTGTCTGAGCCATGAAGAGCCTCAGCGTTGCTATCCTCTTCGGGGCTGTGGCAGCCTGGGCTACAGCGGACAAGCCTCTAGCACAGACAAATGAGGCTGGATTTCAGAAATGCAAAGATGCCTTGAAACTCCCTGTCTTGGAAGTCCTACCTGGAGGAGGCTGGGATAATCTGAGGAATGTGGACATGGGACGGGTGATAGGTTTGACTTACACCAACTGCAGGACCACAGAGGATGGACAGTACATCATCCCTGATGAAATCTTCACCATTGCTCAGAAACAGAGCAACCTGGAGATGAACTCAGAAATCCTGGAATCCTGGATGAATTACCAGAGCAGCACTTCCTACTCCATCAACTCAGAGCTCTCTCTTTTTTCCAAAGTCAATGGCAAGTTCTCCTCTGAGTTCCAGAGAGTGAAGACACTTCAGGTGAAGGATCATGCTATCACCACCCGAGTTCAGGTCAGAAACCTGGTCTACACTGTCAGAATCAACACCGCTTCAGAACTGAGCTGGGGGTTTAAGAAGGAGCTCATGGACATCTCTGACTGTCTAGAGAACAATCAGACAAGGATGGCCACCTACCTGGCAGAACTCCTGGTCCTTAACTATGGCACCCATGTCATCACCAGCTTGGACGCTGGGGCTGCTCTCATCCAGGAGGACCACATCAGGTCCTCCTTCCTCGAGGACAACCAGAACAGCCGTGCCACCATGACTGCCTCTGCTGGAGTTGCCTTCCAAAACATCTTGAACTTCAAATTTGAGGAGAACTACACTTCCCAGAATGGCTTCACCAAGAGCTACCTCTCCAACCGCACCAACTCCAGGGTGGAGAGCCTCGGAGGGGTACCCTTTTACCCCGGTATCACCCTCCAGGCCTGGCAGCAAAGCATCTCCAACCACCTGGTGGCTGTGGACCGTGCTGGTTTGCCCCTGTATTTCTTCATCAAGCCTGATATGCTGCCTGACTTGCCGGGCCCCTTGGTGAAGAAGCTGTCTAAGACAGTGGAAATGGCTGTGAGACGTTATTATACGTTCAACACGTACCCTGGCTGCACAGATGTTGATTCACCCAACTTTAATTTCCAGGCCAATATGGATGATGGCTCCTGCGAAGGGAAAATGACCAACTTCTCCTTTGGGGGGGTTTACCAGGAATGCACGCAGCTCTCGGGGAAGGACGCTGTTCTCCTCTGCCAACACTTAGAGCAGAAGAATCCACTCACCGGTGACTTCTCCTGCCCCTCTGGCTTCTCCCCAGTCCATCTTCTGTCCCAGATCCAAGAGGAGGGTTACAACCAGCTGGAGTGTCAGCGGAAGTGCACGTTCCTCATCTTCTGCAGGAGAGAGTGTGAAGATGTTTTCCGGGTGGCAAGGGCTGAATTCCGGGCTTTTTGGTGTGTGTCCAGTGGCCAAGTACCCGAAAACTCAGGACTACTCTTTGGGGGCCTCTTCAGCAGTAAAAGCATCAACCCCATGACCAATGCACAGTCGTGCCCAGCTAGCTATTACCCACTGAGCCTCTTTGGAAGCCTCAAGGTGTGTGTTTCTCAGGACTATGAGTTGGGATACAGGTTTCTGGTCCCCTTTGGAGGGTTCTTCAGCTGCATAGTTGGAAACCCCTTAGTGGATTCTGCAACCTCCAGGGATACAGGGGCACCTTCTCTGAAAAAGTGTCCTGGGGGCTTCAGCCAACATCTAGCTCTCATCAGCGATGGGTGCCAAGTGTCCTACTGCGTCAAAGCTGGGATCTTTACAGGAGGGCCTCTGCCCCCAGCCAGGCTCCCGCCTTACACACAGCCACCCCTCATGAGTCAGGCTGCCACCAACACCGTCATAGTGACCAATACTGAGAATGCCAGATCCTGGATTAAAGATGCCCAGACTCATCAGTGGCGGCTGGGAGAGCCTTTGGAACTGCGTAGGGCCATGAAAGTTGTCCATGGGGAGAATAACGGTCTGTCAGGAGGGGCAGCAGCTGGGGTCACGTTTGGGGTCACCACCTTCTTGGCAGCTGTCATTGCCCTGGCTGTCTATGGCAGCCGGAAGTACAAGAAGAAGGAATACCAAGCAATAGACAACGAGAGAGAGAGTCTAGTTCCAGACATCACGGTGACTGGAGACACCCATGTCAGAGGACAGGAGCAGAGCCCAGCTTAAACCTCTCCAGGAAGATGATTTCTCTCTTCTGCAACTAGAGCTTCAAGCATATCTTTCATGACTTCCCTCTATATTTCTGCCCTGCTAAGTACAGAAGAAGCAAGTGCAACCAAAGCAGGTATAATTTTGTTACCTCTTGTTTAGATGTCTGTCCCAGCAAATTAATGGAGCCACATGGAAAGGCTGGGGATGGGAAGAGGGAGTTATTGTGGGTTTTTTTTGTTTTGTTTTGTTTTTAGCAAAATCCATCCTGGGAACTAACCCATGAAGGGGGGAATCCCTTTCCAGGTGTGTGTGTGTCACCAGTGGTTTTCATCTGGATGCATGTGTATAAAAAGAGAGGGAATGTTGACATTTGAATTTGGAAACTGTACTTTTAATCTGAGGTCTGAAGTTTTCAATTTATGAGCTGCAAGAATTTTGGCTTTTAAGCACTCTCCTCTATTTTGCTTTCTCCCAACTGCCTGACAATGAAGACATGCTTAGACCAGACAACTCTCAAAACGTCTCACTTCTGTCATCAGGTCCTCAGAAAATATTTTAACACATCAATTTCCATTAAGAGGGCAAAGAGGACAGATGATTGAATGACAAGGAGTAAGCAGAGAAAGGTAAAAACATAGGAAATATTCTGCTGTTCAGGGGAAGTTGGTTACCCTCAGCCAGCTAATTGATTTCTTCCTCTTAGCTCATCATAAAGGGGCACCAAGAAGAGATAGAGCTGGATAGATCAAGCATTACAGTGTCATGTTCTTTCCTCTTCCCTGCATGGCCCTTACCTTCCGTATCTTCCTCTTACATGCACACACGCACAGATAAGCAAGCAAATAGCTAAAGATTACTGTTACTTCCTCCCTAAAGTCAAAGCAGAGTAGAAAGCACCAATAAGGCACCTGCCTTTTCTTTCACCAGCAGAAAGGGGGTTGACATGGTCAAGTCCACATTTTTAAATGAATTGAAAAAGACAGCTAGCATCACTCACTTCAGTTCCAAGCTGACTTCTCTGGGGCATCTAGCAGAATGCATAATCGTTACCCAGCAATATTGGGAGCTTTGCTCAATTTCGATGTCTAGCTCACATAATTGTTAATTAGCTCCACATAATTCATGTTCCTCCACAACAGTTAAAAAATTTGTATATTTACTTACCAAATCAAAAGTCATTAGTGAATTAGTGTCCCTGGAGGATAATTTGTTCTTTTTTTGTTAATGCTTGCAATTAAGGTCTAGGGCTTACTCTTTCTCTTCCAACTCAGATACAGAGAAATGCAGAACAGAATTTGAGCCCTGCTCTCCAGCTTGCACAGCCACGGACACTGATTTCTACAACTTGAGCATTTAATTCTGCCTCATAAGCACGGACATGTTCTAAACCTCTGGGTGTTCTGTGGGTTCTGGGTGTTGTGTATGTTGCAAACAAGCTAACCACTTTTTGGCAATTACTGACTTTCCAGTGGCTTCTTTGAAGATTACTGGGTATAACCAAAGATTCCCAGACCTTTAATGTAATAACCGTCTACTGAAAAGAACAGTTCTTCACACACTCACATTTTTACTAACCAAGCTGCATAGCAATATGAACTAAAACATGTACTAGGGAACACTCTGACTGTTCATCCCTATGAAACCAACATTCACCATATCATGCTGCAAAGTCAGAGCCTGAGGGAGAGCTCAGAGCCTCTGCTTTCAAGTCCTGGTGGTCTTGGGCAGGATCTGTGGAAAGATCCACCCTGGCTTCCAAGAAAACCACAACTGGTGAGCTATGAAAAGTGGAGACAAGTTCAGAATGATAAAGATGGCTCTACATGTGCATTTTATTTTTGTGTTCTCACTAGTCTCAGGGTGATTATTACTAAACATTTATTTGAAAACTATGAGTGATTGAATCATATTATCTTGTGGTCAGGTGAAGGGACCCTTAAAAGTAAATGTTTGGGGCAGCAGGTTAACTGCTATCTGTGATGCTGACATCCAATATTGGGGGGAAGGGGAGTATTTCAAGTCCTGGCTGCTCCACTTCTGATCCAGCTCCCTGCTAATGCGCCCAAGAAAGCAGCAGAAGATGGCTTGAGGACTTGGGCCCCTGCCACCCATGAGGGACATCTGGATGGAGTTCCAGGCTCCTGGCTTTGGCTTGGCTCTGCCCAGGACGTTGTGGCCCTTTGTGAGGTGACCACATGGATGGAAGATATCTCTGTCTCCCTTCTCTCTGTCAAATCTGCCTTTCAAATAAATATTTTTCAAACAAGTGAATGTTCATGATTTTAGAGATGACCTTTCTCCCACAAGATCACTTACGCATTTCTTCATGCCACATATGTGGTCTGCTTCTTTAGATGGACCAGGAATCAAGCCAGGTCAGATTTGTGGGTGGAGAACATGCAGAAATTTCAAACAAAACACAGAAAAGGGACTCCCCCACCAGCATCCAGGGGAAGGTTTTGTGGTTGCTTATGGACTCAGGGAGGTAACCCAATATTTCAGATAGATGCGTGCATCTACGGAAAGCAGAAGGTCAACAGTTCTTTGTGGTTGTTCATTTGCCATTTATTGTTCTGCACATACACCTCATGAGCACCAGGTGGCGATGTCCTCTCACAGAGCAACACCAAGGACTTAAAAACACACCAGTAACAGAACAATTCACATTAGGACATACACCTGCCCTCTCCCAGAAACCCCCCCCCCCCCACTCAAATGCTGGGCAACCACAGACAAGGAAAGGGGGCAGGGGGCCTTTCTTGTACCACATGGGCCTTCCCCCAATCCTTTCATGCACACGACAGTGCAACACCAGGGTGAGTACTTCTGACCAAGTATAAAACCACAGAGAGGTCCAGATTTTACAAAAAGGTGGAGTGGGGTGGGGTGGAGAATGAAGACACAAAGGCACACACAACCACATATACACAATTCACCTTTCAAGGGATGAGCATCTGAAAAGGTTGGTCTCCAGTCCCATTCATCAACCCTGGAGATTCAGGAAGGGTGAAACCATACTGCTGGTGCTAAGCCCACGAGAGAAAAGGCATAGAATACACTGCCTGGGCCAGGAGAGCACAGCAGGGCTGCCGGTGGGAAAATGCCCTGTGTCACAGTAGCAGGTGCACAGGGTTCTGCTGGCAGCATTCCCGCCGAAACCAAGATCGTGCCTTTCTAGGTAGGCACGAAAGAAGGAGCAAACGTATGCCCCCTGCCTTGCCTTGCCTGGCACAGTGTTATGGAGGAAATTCAGGATCTCTTCTGCCTAGAAAGTCCCACAAGAAGAGCAGCATGAGGACGAGGTAGCCCTGGCTGAGCATCCCCAGAGAGTAAGAGAACAGGGCACAGAAGTGATCCAAACCCTAGAGGGAAAGGCTCGAAGTATGAAGATGAACTCCAAAGTGGTGGTGCCACAGGAGCCCTGAGTCTCTTGCATATCCTCTTGTTGGCTACCCCTTGCTCACCTCTGCCAGCTTCTGCCTGATGCAGAGGAGCCAGGCTCTCCCCAGTCCCATTTCCAGCTGCCAAAGTGTGTCTTCTCTACTCCACCTCCTACTGCCTCACTGTGTTTTTCTACCCCTGGGTGCCGAAGGCAGGCATGGTACTAAGCCTACCTCAAGGCTCTCCAGTAACCCCTGACAATTGCTAAGTGTATGGGCATGGCATTAAGCACTGTCGGGATGTCTCTTTCATTTAGTTCAGATGTTTCCTTCCCGACTGTGGCAGGAAATTGCCCATGGTTCAGGGAGCCCAGGACTGGTGTGCTGGTAGCTGGTGAGGCCAAAAGGAGAGGCTGGGACTATGGTGGCAGGAACAGTTCCTCCTATCACAGCTCCCTCTGGTGGAACCAATAAATACCCCAGGGCCACTTGGATAGTGAGATAAGACTCAACACCCGCGTGTCCTGTCCTGGAGAACTGGGTGACCCTCAGGCGAATGCAATGCCACACCAGTGTCAGAATGGCCATCAGCCCAACAGGAAGTTGGTCTCCCATTCTAACATCAGTACCATTTTGAAGGTTCTTTTGTTTCAACTTGCCTAGCATCAAAAACCTTCCAAACACTATGGAACATATATGCATATATATACGTCAAACCCCCAAAACATGAGGTATATAAATCGAATTAGTATCCAGAGGAACTTCCCCCAAACACATAGTTCAAAGAACCCACTTTCAAAGGGGGAATTGGGTTTCCCTTCTTAATCCTCCCTTTCTCTCCTCCCTGACCCTCAATTCATTCTTTAATGGGAGTCAAAGGCAAGAGGAATGGGCAGGAGGAGATAGTCAGGGTCTGGTGACACATCCCAGATGCAAACTGGACCAGACCATAATGGGTTAGCCCAACCCAGTTAGGAATGGGCTTAAGAGGCTTCCTCCATGCTGCAAATCAATTTGTAATAGATGAGTGTGATGAGGGGGCCCAGCACCATCTCCGGGCTTTGAATAGCCAATTTGCATGGAGACAGATGGAAGCCCTCATAGACAAAAGACTGATCCTATCTCAAAAAGAAATATAAAAAGGGGTCAGTCTAGCCCTCAACTCATCACATCTCCCCAAGCACAGTTTTGTCTCCATCAGGTCTAAGCTTACTATGGGATAGGTTGACAAAGGGTGAGGAAAGTCAAGGGACCACAACTAAGCTGTTTGATCCCTATCAGAACTGGGGTCTGGCATCTTCCAAAACAGAGTGAGGACTATGATGGGACTGTGCACCCCCACACACATACACACATACACAGATGGCACAGAGCCCAGCATGGGCTCCACTCACAGTGACCTGATGAAACTCATGGAATCTTTGAGCTGGTCTGGGATGAGTTGGGAAGAAGGCTATGGGCTCCTCTCCCTGAGGACATTTCAGATGCTCAGTGGATGTAGGCTCTGGTTTGATCAGAGAGGGGTTGGAAACAGCATCATGGGATGCCACCCCAGAGAGGAATCCCAGAGCCCAACCATCCCCACGAGAGAACCAAATGCCTCTTTAGGCAGGTCAGAGGCGTGAGGAGGAGGGGAGGGTCCAGAGAAGCCAAGGACTATGATGAGAGCTGACCGTGCTCCCAGAGGCTCCTGACCCTCGCAGCAGGAAGTGCTTCCTCACTCTACACCGAGGCATCTGATTTCTGGTGTCACAACAGTTGAGCGGTTCACCCCTTTGTTCCCCAACCTTGCACAGTGAGAGCTCCCTGCCTCCTGAGGAGGAGAGAAAATCAAAACTCCACTCTCAAGCAGAGTGGAAGCAGCAAGAAGCCGGCGGAGGCCAGGAGCCTCAGGCTTCACAAGGCCAGGGTATGGAGTGCCCTTGCACGGTCCGTACCCTAAGTGTGCTGACCATGCCCCCCGCTTGGGGCGTGGGGAAGGGGTGAGGGTTCCTTCCTACCCAGCACCAAAAACTCCATGGGAACAGACCCAGGATGCCCTCATCCCATGTCCCCTTTGTGTTGGATGAGGCTTATGAATGACAACATCGTATTCAATCTATCTCCCCCTGGTGGCTGGGAGGGGTGAGGGATGGAGACAGGACAGGAGGGGTGATGAGGGAGTCGAGAGGGCATGGCACCAACTTCCACCTTGACTCTCCCCACTTTTCACCCTGCGGTCCCCATGGCACCTCCCACCTCAAGGCCCTTCCAGCTTCAGTCCTTGTCCTGGGCAGTACTGTCCTCAGAGATGCCCTGGGCAGCTAGTTCAGCCAGTACGTTATCCAGGTAATTGGCATCTGGGTAGCCATGGCCAGTGAGATTAGAGCCAAACTCTGTCTTGTGGTGGACCTCGTTCCAGATGACGGTGTCTGACTCCCCTGTGGTGCTGGAGGTACCAATGGCAAAGATGAGACGACGATCCCAGGCCACAAGCAGCAGCTTCAGAACCTAGTGGAACAAACATGGGAGACCCAAGGCAGACATTCAGTGTCGGTCAAAGGCTTTCCCTTGGATGACAAAGTCCTTCCAAAAGTCCCACCCCTCCTTGCATCATGATGCCCTAAGCAACACAGTGAAAGAGAAAGACATTTGAACTTGCAGTCAGAGAGCTACAGTTGAGTCTTGGCTTTGTCACTGAATAACTGTGTGACCTTGGAGAAGTTGCAGCACCTTCTGAGCTCCCATTTCCTTATTTATAAAATGGCAGCAGTACAATCTGCCTCTAAAGGTTTGAACACCTTATGGGGCACTGTATGAAAAGCATTTTCGTGCTAGTGTCCGGAACACGCTACCCAATCAATGGTAGCTACCAGCAGCAGAACAGCTGCATTATGAAACACAGGATCTGGTAGCTGCAGGCATTTATGACTAAGCACTTTGGGAGCTCTGCCTTTTGCCATCACCACCACCACCTAATTAATTTACCCACAGCTGACACTGTAGAATAGTTCTCTGATGACATCTTAAAGCACTTTGACCTCTTCCAAGCTATTTTACATTTATTTGCTCCTCCGTTTCTCACAGTCCTTAGTTCAAAACTGGGCTATTACCATCACGGTGTGGGCTGGAGGAGAGAAATAATAATAGCAGTAATAATTATAACAATAGACTTAAAATTATGAGCTACCATTTCCCAAGTAAACTTTCAAACTGCCAGTCATTGGGTAATATAATGTTAGAACAACTGGATGAGATAGGTACTCTCGCATTGTCCCTTTTTTGCAAAGGAGGAGAGAGAAGCTGGGAAGATAAACGATGTGCCTTGGTTTTTTAAGTTAGTCTTTTTTTTTTTTTTTTTTTTGACAGGCAGAGTGGACAGTGAGAGAGAGAGAGACAGAAAGGTTTTCCTTTTGCCGTTGGTTCACCCTCCAATGGCCTCCACGGCTGGTGTGCTGCGGCCGGTGCACCGCGCTAATCCAAAGCCAGGAGCCAGGTGCTTCTCCTGGTCTCCCATGGGGTGCAGGGCCCAAGCACTTGGGCCATCCTCCACTGCATTCCCTGGCCACAGCAGAGAGCTGGCCTGGAAGAGTGGCACCGGGACAGAATCCGGCGCCCCGACCGGGACTAGAACCCAGTATGCCAGCGCCACAGGCGGAGGATTAGCCTATTGAGCCGTGGCACCGGCCATAAGTCGGTCTTACAGTAGGCAGTCAGGGCTGGGAGTGGGGCTCAACTTCATGGCTGTCTGCCTCCATAGTCCACAGTGTGAGGCATATTCTGTTGATTCCCAGAAGGGAACAGTATAGATTTCATGCAGAAGGCTGCTTCTGAGCTGAGCTATATACCAGTTCCCACTGCTCATATATAGCCAAACTAGGACTTGAGCCCAGGCTGGTCTGGCTCCTAAGTTCATGTTCGTGTTACACTTAACTCTACAGGTCAGCCCACAGTCAGGGTTCTGGAATGCTGATGCGAAGAATGAGAGAGAGGGGAAGATTGAGGCCCATATCAGAGCAGGTTTTATATGTCAAGAAAAGAAGACTGTGCTTAGTGAAGAAAGGAAAAGCCATTGAAACAACTGCCTGTTTTTTCATTTAAATTTTTTTTGAATAAAGGAGCTAGATGTTATCCTGTGCTTTGGGGTAAGTACTCTGGTGGCAGAGAAGAGATGAAGAAGCACAAACTAGTTTGGCAGTGGAAGGGTCAGAAAAGGTGGCAGGTGGTTTGGAAGGCAGTGCAGGGAGGAGTGGGCAGAGTGGATCGTTTGGGTAATATCTGTGTATATCATTAGCCTAAAGATGGAGGCCTGCAGGAAGAGCAGCCCCTGGCAACAGGACTCTAGGTTTAGCTGCAGGACTTTTAGCCACCAGCTGGGACGCAAGCAGGGGCACAGAAACCTGGCTCTGGAAGGTGCTGGCACACTGTCATGGCGTGGTTGGTTCTCTCATTATTTAAACACTTTGCTTCCTCCCTGGAAGTAGAGACCACATCTGCTCCCACTGTGATGAGGCCCAAGGTGCCTTCCTGGGGGGAGCTCAGTCCCCGCCCCTTATCTGACTTGATTGAGCCTATGACAGGTTGAGCAGAAGTGACAAGCCTCCAGAAGCTCTAAGAGCTGACACACACCTGCGTGGACTGCCTCTTGGTCCTCATCCCGATTCCATGGGTAGGGCATGGATCACACTGAGGCTACTCCTTTAGCTTGGATTCTGGGATGTGAAAACACATGGAGCAGACGAAAGCTGACTGCTAGGATCTGAATGTTTATGCTCCTCCCAATGCATCTACTGAAATCCCTATACCCAAGGTGATAATATTAGGAAATGGGTCCTTTGAGAGGTAAGAGGTAAGTATGCCCCCATAAATGGGATTGGAACACATCCAAATTATTAGAGGCCCCTTTCCCCTTCTGCTATGTGAGGACACAGCAAGAAGACACTATCTGTGAACCAGGCAATGGACTGTGGCCAGACAATGAACCTGCCAGCACCTTGGTCTTATACTTCTCAGCCTCAAGACTGTGAGAAATAAATTTCTGTGTTTATTAGCCACGCAGTCTATGGTGTTTTGTTATAACAATCTGAACAGACTAAGGTACTGACCTCCAGCAACAATGCAGCCATAGTCACTGACATGCAAGGTTTATGAAAAAACAACGTGTTGAAGTCAGATGCTGACATTTGGAAGGGAAGCTAACTAAAACACACATCTTGCCCAATATTTTCCCAGAGCTCCCCTTAGGTCTATGGTTCTTATCCCTTTTTGAGATTATGAAAGACTGTGAAAACCTACTGATATTATTGGTCTCATACACACAAAAAAATAAACATAATTTAACAATTGTTCATAGAATCACTACAGTCTGACCATGAACCCTAGGAATCCAAAAACTCAATGATTGTTCCCTCTGCCCTTTGGGTAAAAGTCAAAGAATGTAAAAGTGAATAAGAAGAAAATAACCCATCACTGACTACTAGCTTTAATGTGTTGTCAGATCAATGAAGGATCTTGTTCAGATGAAGTAAGTCTTCTGCATTTCTTTTTTATACTTTTAAAAATTTATTTGAGGGAGGAAGACAGAGAGAGAAAGAGAGAGAGAGAGAGAAACCAACCCCACATCTGCTGGCTCACTCCCTAAATGCTTGTGGTGGCCAGGACTGGGCCTGGGATGGGGCCAAAGCCAGGAAGTAGGAATTCAATCCAGGTCTCCCATATGGGATGCAGGAACTCAATCAATTGAGCCATCACCGCTGCCTCCAGAGTCTGCATCAGCAGGGAGCTGGAGTCAGGTGCCAGAGCTGGAAGTTGAACCTAGGAGTACTCCAGTGCGGGGCACGAGCATCTGAACAACTAGGTTAAACACCCACTGCTGCACTTCTATCATTGGTGTTGGTTCTAGGATCAGACTGTATGCAGTAGAGCTCTAGACAAAGGTTCCTACAACAGACAAACTATTGCCAATGATATCCTGAGAGGAAAAAAAAAAAAAAAAAAAACCCAGAGCCCCACCTCCACACATCTGTAAAAGAATTTCCAGTCCTATTTGCCCTTACCCATGGTTGACCCAAATATGAACTCATCTAGTTTAAAATGACCCAGTTCATTGTAGGAACAAAACTTCAAGCCCTAATATGGAAGTAAATTCCTGAGCGCTATCCTGCGCCCTTTGCTCTTACCTTTCTCCCTTTCTCACTGTCTGGAAGGTAGCAGTGTCGCGGGAAGCCACGGGCACTAAAACTCTTCCCCGGGTTTGGGTGTTCTGGTCCCTGAAAAGAAATCAAGCAAAGCTCATTTTTCAAAACGCTTCTGATGAGAGTCACGGGCTGTAACTAATTGGAACAATGATGACAATAACAGCTATAGAATCTGGACAGAGAACAGCAGTATGAGTAGCCAATAAACACATCTGCTTTGGTATCCTTAGATGTGGGTGTGGGCCCAGAGCTGCTACCTCCTAGCTGGATTACTCGGAGCCTCTCTTGGGGCTTTTGTTCCCCATCTCTTCAATATGAGTGATTTGGAATACTCACCTTCTGGGATTGCTGTGAATGTTAAGTGTGTGTGGTGCTTGGGGCATAGTAAGAGCTCAGTAAATGTCTAATATCATCATCATCATCATCTTCTATTTAACCATCACCATCTATTATTTAATCATTATAACCATCATCTATTGTTTACTCATCACCACCATCATCTATTGTCTCATATCATCCCCATCATCACCATCACCACCATCACCATCACCACCACCATCATCATCATCATCTATTGCTGGAAGTAAGAAAAAAACTTTCCACAGAAGTCAAATGACTCCTGTAACATTATGGCTTTGCTAAAACCTAGGCCCACATTTCCTGCGGCAGACCCTGGGTGTTTCGTGTCTAATGAGAGTGTCTCTGATCTAGATCCATGCAATTACAATTTCAGTATGATTTGTGTGGATTTTCTTCCTTGTTTTTTTAAAATCTGTTTGATTAACAATGTGAATCTGGGACCTTCCTCACTAAAAACCCAGTAACATTTCAGTTCCATCATCCATTATTGCCAGTGGGTGGGAAAGACACTGCAGTACAGCTGAGTCAGAACCCAGGTTCCCTAATCAAGACTCAGAATGGTCTATGAGTCCTTTAGAGAAACTCATGAAAAGCAGCAGTTTTTCTCCCAGAAATGATGCACACATGTTTCCTCCTCCACGTGCAAATCTTCATCTACTTTTTCTGAGTACCCCTGAGCCCTGACTTCAGGATACAGTCCTATTTAAAACTCCTTCTAGATGCAACCAGTGTACATTGATAATCCCATCCAGCTCCTGGAACAAGCTCTCACACCGATGATCAGTGTGTCCTGGCTAAATAAATGAATGAGTGAGTGAATAAATGACAAAACTACAAGAAAACATTTTTCATTTTGTCTTTTATGGATAATGGTTACAAATGATTTAAAGAAAGCTTCTGTGGTTTTAATTATTAAAATCATGATGGAAGGTCACGTATGATGTGGCTGCCTAAATGGTATGATATGCACAATGGGGTCTCAGAGACAAAAGGCCACTGTTGATGGGAAGAAGCAACAGGGTCTTCCTGGAGATGCAGGATCTGACAGACAGGAATTGCACATTCATGGGACGTCATTACAAATGTACAGCATCCCCATGGCCACAGCTACCACTATGCCTGTCTACCTGACTGAAGGTCAGCTTCAGAAGTGGATCTGACTGCTCTGCTCTGCCTGAGGCTGCCCATTGTGTGGCTGACTCACAGTCTGCAGGCACCGCGCCAGCAAGGCTGTACACAGCCAGGACCGTCACAAAGCACAGCCATCACCACCCTCCCTCAGTCCAGCTTCTAGACTCACCCCCAGGGAATTGCTCCCTGCAGCGCAGGCAGCACTTGAATGGCTCGACGCCTCAAAGAAGCCCAAGCCAGTGTAGTCCCTGGACTGCAGCACTGAATGTCCTGTTACTCACCCTCAGGAGTCAGCCTGTGGAATGGCCACACTGACCACAGGGAGATGCATGCTGCTTCTCCTTATTGTCCATGGATAGCCCCACTTTCGCCCTCTACCACTCTGTTACAACCTCCCACTAAGCATTCTGTCTTCCATGTCTCCATGTCTTTCAACATGCAACCAGAGAGTACCCTGTAAGAGAGTATCCTCTGACCCTCCCAGAACGGCAGATGGAGTCCTCCTCCTTACAGAAACAAGAAGGATATTCAAAGGATGATGGTGACCAGGTGTGGAGCCCCTGAGTACTGCGCAGAGTACAAATGCTGTCTCCCATCCTCACAGCAGCCCTGCATGATTGGTGTCCAGCCAAACAGGAAAATAAAATAAGCTCAGAACGGGCAAGTGTCTGTCCCAAGTCACCAGCTAATAAAGACTCAGCCAAGAGTCAAAGACCAGCTTTGTTAGGCTTTGAAGACCTCATGTTTCCACTGCGTCTACACTGCCTTCCCCAGCTTTTATCAAAGGTGCTCATCAACATTTTGCTCAACAGCTGAAATTAGTGATGCGTGTGTATCCTTCCCCATCTGGTTGGGAGGTTCCTCAAGAAAGAACCATGTTTTATTCAATTCTTCTGTAGGTGATTATGCCTGTCTGTTTTATTTCCTCCATATTACTTGTACTATTTGGAATTACCTTATTTATTTACTTTCTGACTTGTCTTTCTGGTACCACTACAAAGGAAACTTCAGGACATAAGGACTGACTCCATGTGGGTTATTGTTTTCTAGTACCCGGAACATCCCTAGACCATAATCCACATTCAAACACTTGTTAAAGAAAAGACCAGGGACTGGGCTGTGATGCAGCTGCCAGCATCCCATATGAGCACCCATTTGAGTCTCAGCTGCTCCATTTCCAATCCAGCTCCCTGTTTATGTGCCTGAGAAAGCAGCAGAAGATGGCCCAAGCACCTGGGCACCTGCCACACCTGTGGGAGACCCAGATGGGGTTTCAGGCTCCTCACTTCAGCCTGGCCAAGACCTGTCTGTTGTAGCCATTTGGGGTTGTGAACCAGTGGACGGAAGATCTCTCTCTCTCTCTCTCTGGATTCTTTCAAATAAATAAACCTTAAAAAAAAATAAAATGGAAGAAGACACATAGGATGGAGGAAGAGGGTGAATTAGTAAATATTTACCAAGTAAATGAATTCAGTCTGCACCCTAGAACATTTAGAGATCTCTCCCAGCTCCCTTTCAAATCAATAAAATAAATAAAAATAAATAAATAAATAAATAAATGTTTAAAAATTTATTGTGTGAAAGGCCAAATTGAGAGTTACTAACTGTGAGGAATAGTGTTCAATTTGTTCCTTAGGACTGTCAATGAATCAAAAGACACAAGAAAGGCCTACAAAATATCAAAGCTGAGTACAGCTATCAAATTACAAATGCAAATATCATTTGACAAAGAAATTCTAGTTCTCTACCCCCATGTGTATATAAGATTATTCATTACATCATTATTTGTTATAACAAAAGTCTGGAAACTATACATATGTCCATCAAATGTAGACTGTTGACTATAAATTAAGGGGCATGTATACAATGGATTATTACACAGACATAAGAAAGAATGAGGAAGCTCTCTGCACTGACATGGAAAGACCTATTATTTGTTGAAAAATACAGGATGCAAAACAATGTGCCCAAAATGTCACTCTTTGTGCAAAAAGGGGAGGGGTGGATGCAATGTCTGTTGCAAGTGCACAAAGAACCCCGAATGGCGCTATCAGAAAGTGAGAACAATGGTGGTTGTGGAAGGAGGAAATGGTGGGGCGAGAATGTGTAGATGGGTGGGAGATTTTCACAGTAAAATGTTTAGGTGCAAAGACTTCAACGTACAGCAGCAAAAGCCTGTAGATGAGGGTGGGCTCACCTGAATGCCAGGGGGTATACTGTAGATGATTCGTATGGTTTTGCAGTCCGGATGGCCTGGCAAGGAGTGGGGGATCAGGTGGTACTCCATCTTCCCTGGAGGCTGGGTACCTGTCTTCACCCCATAAATGGTCTTGCAGGTTGGACACTGCAGACTCCCATCCTGAGAAGGCAAGGCCAGAAGAGTCAGGTTGGAAACCAGTTTTGATGATGTCCTCTTCCCCAGCCCTCAAAGATGCCAGAGGTAAAGGGGGGACCAAAAGAACCCAAAGCAGCAATAGACCTGAAACCTGGCCCAGCTGCTTTAAACTCCATAAATATTCCTATAGTTCCTGCTAAGGGACATGAAAGAGATGTCCCTGTCTTCGAGGGAGAGACTGGCTCGCTGCCGCGGGGAGCAGATACAGCAACATTCATCTAGACACAAAGCACCAAAGGAGTGCAACACACAGCAGGCAACTGGCCAGCTGCTGTGAGTCAGAGCCAGCAGGGAGCCTGTTTACAATAAACATGCTGGGACCCCAAACCAGGCCCACTGAATCAGAACCAGGAGGCTGCAGAGCGTAGTGGTTCCAAGTGTGAGCTGTGAAGTCAAACCGCCTGGATTAGGTTCTTTGCTCTGCCATCTACCTGCTGCATGACCTCAGACAAATTAATAAATGGCTCTGACTCTGTGTTTCCTTAGAGAACAAAGGAAGGAACAGTCTGCCTCACTGGGTTGTTGGGAGGATTAAGTCAGACAGTCCATAGGAAGTATTTAGCATGTGGAAGATCTTGCTCTGATTTCTGTGTGGAGACTAACACGCATGCAGGTTGGAAGTCTCTGCTGTGAAAGAGGAGCTGAGTGTGATGGGTTGTGGCAGATGAGGATGACTTTAAGAAAATGGTCTTTGGGGCCAGCGTTGTGGTGCAGCAGGTTAAGCCACCAATTGAGACGCCAGCATCCCATACTGGAGTGCCAGTTCAAGTCGTGGCTACTCTACTTCCCAACCAGCTTCTTGCTACCGTGCCTGGGAAGGCAACCAAAGATGTACTGGAGCCCCTGTTATCCGTGTGAGGGACCAGCGTGGAGTTCCTGGCTCCTGGCTTCAGCCTGGCCCTGCTCTGGCTGCTGTGACCATTTGGGGAGCCAATCAGAAAACTCTGTGTGTCACTTCTGCCTTTCAATTAAATAAGCAAATCTTTTTTTTTTACAGAAAAGAAAATGGTCCTTGAAGAATAATCTAGAAGGGTAGAGGTTAAGTTCTGCACCAATAACAGAGGGGAGAATGGTGTCATGGTTAGAGTATTCTAAATCTCACAAGAGTTTACATTTTTTTGTGGCATTGAGGTCTCACTCTGACATCGGTCAGGAAGGAATTATCAGCTTCCTTGTACAAGGAAGAGAACTAAGGCAGAGCAAGATGAAAGGACTTGCCGCTACTCAGGGTTAGGACTCCAGGGGTTCTGTCTAAGCCCCACAGGCCCTGCACTGCACCTTGGTGGCTCTGCTGACGGACAGAGATCCTGCCTACATGGATGCAAAGAGTTGTGGTTTTACAGCAGGATCTGGGGAGGTGTTGCCTGGAGGGAAGGTAGAGAAGTGGGAGGAGAACTTGACAAAAATCCCATTCCTGGGCAGGCACACACAGGCAGGGAGTGATGTGTGTGCCCTGTGCTGTTGCTCACCTGGGACCAAAGCTCTGCGGGACATCCCCGTCTCTTCTGGAAGATGGGGAGCCTCTGCTGAGCTATTTAGGGACATTTCCATTCAAGCTCTACTCATTTAAAGGAGTTGCTCAGAGGCAGGGTAACCGCTCTCACAACAAGGTCCTACTCTCTGCTCTGGCCTTCTCTTGCTTCATGGCCTTGCACAAATCCTTCCTCTATCCTAGGTGTTTGATAAAATAAAAGCAGATGCTTCAAGGTATTAGTAAAAAAGAGAGCAAACGATGGTGTCCGAAGGAACATTTTTGAGGTACCATGAAAATAAAGGCAGAGTTTGTAGATATTTCTTGTGAGTATTCAGATGAATGTTTTTGTTTTCCATCAAAAAGGTAATGCATGGGCTAAGAAGCCCTTTTAAGTCCAAAATGACTTCTGAAAATGTAAGGTTCCCATGGAGACTTCTAGCCCTGGGTTGGGAAAGTGAATGCGATCCTCCATCAGTGATCGACACCCCCTGAAAGCCTCATTCTCTGGGACACTGAGAAAGAGTCCAAGGTTAGCACTTAGGGGACTTGAGCCACATAACCTACACAAAGGTGAAGGGCAAGAATTATAGCTGTAATACAAAGGAAATAGCAATTTTAACAATCATAGGACTAACACACTATAAAGCAGGTATTGTCTTATCTCCATGTTCCAGATGGAACATGTAATCTCTGAGTTGTGAAAAATCCTGCCCACGGTCACTCATCCAAGAAGCCCAGAAAGAGGCATGGGTCTGCTGTCTCTCTTATTTTTACTGTTTCCCAGAGCATGAGGCACATAGAGTAACCGCCAGATTCTGGACATTTTGGGGGATGACTAAGAGGCTGGAAGTTAACAGGGAAATCTCAGGATGATGCAACCCAAGGTGGGCCTGGAGAAATGAGAGCAGGATTCAAGTTCATAGAGATAGGAAGTGAAAGTTATTCCAAGCACAGGAGAGAATATGAGAAAAGTCAATGACTTTGACATTGCCAGGAGAGAACTACCGTGGAAGGAGACTCCCAGATGCCTGGGAATCAGCTCTAATGTCAGAATACCACTCTGTTGTCAGCTAACTGACTAGACTCACAAACAGCCTTTCTCTCTTCCCACAGAGGGGTTCCCGGGTGGGAAATATATCAGGCATCTGGTAGTGTCTTTTTAAAGGGACACCTTGATTACTGTCCAAAGAAAAGGAATTATAAATTTATAAATGAGAATCACCAGCCCTTCCTTGGAGAAGGAAGACTGACTAGGAAACCCATTACACTGGTATAAATGATGCTCACCACAAGCCAGCATTGGGTGAACAATGAGCTGTGACACTGGGTCACTTCTCTCAGAACCCTGATGGACAAAAGCCCATACATCTTTCATCTCCACATCCAAGGTAGAGACTGGGACAGTTGGGTAGCATGGCACAAAGGGAAGGTGAAGACAGGTTTTGGCCAAGGTTGCAATTGTGTGGATAATTGATCCTGCTGAGAACAACCTACACCATCACTCCCATTGCACTGAGCTGCTTCCAAAACACGCTAAATCACCTGGGTAAGGACCAGGGAAAGCCTTCACGCTTTATGGCCCCTGGCCCTATGTGTGCATGCATGTGTGTGTGTTTGTGCACACACACACGTGGGGGTGGGGTGGGGGCAGCAGCCCCAAAAGCCAGCACTAACCTTGTTTCCATTGTTGTACATGGCGACCAGGCAGTAGATGTGGTATATGTGGCCACATCTGGATAGCTTTCCCACCAGGTCAGGCTTGACCATGGGCTGTGGGCCCTTGTAGCCTGAGGGAGTTGTGAGGCGCTCCATACAGATGGTGCAGTCCTGGGGCAGGAGGGGACAGAGCAGAGAGGCTGTCAGTTATCACCTGGCCTGGGAGGCCATAGCATCTCCTTGGTGACCCCTGCAAGATCTCAGAGGTCAGATGAGCTGTTCTGGCTACTCCTCCAGAAAACTCACAAATCAGGGTACCTGTGTTTTTAGGGATGTAAGCATAGCTTTGTCTTGCTTTAAGCAACAGAGAAATTCCTAAAGTAATCCCTGGTTTTGGTACATGTCACCTTAGACTGATCAACTAAATGATAATCTCCCAGAGTTCTGTGATGTACTGTCCTTCCTTGGTATCCTCCAATGGCTTATGGAAGCAATGGGTGCTTGTTGATAAACTCACTGACAAGATATACCTAAGTAGAACTTTTACAAAGGAATTTCATTTAAAGTGTTCTTCAGGGACTGCTATTTAAATAAATTGATAGCATACTTTCTCAACTTTAGCACTTTTGACATTTGGGGCTGGGCAATTCTTTCCTATGGGCATTGTCATGGTATAGAAAGGTAGCCAACAGCCCTCATCTGTGCTCACTAGACACCAATAGCATCTCCTCCCCCTTATCCCTCAAACATAACAACTAACACTGTCTCTAGAGATGGTCAGATATTCCCTTGGGGTCAAGTTACCACTGTGAAAAATACAAGTCTCCATAAAATCCATGTTTCCATGGCTTATCTTACTGAATTTTCCTTAAATCGAGACTGTCATGTTGAAGGAGTTTAGAAGACAATCAGCACTATGCTGAATGGGGAAGTGGGCAGAGTCAAGGTGCACCTGCAGTTCTGGACCATGAACTTTGGAGTCCAGTATTAGGTCTGACCAGCTCTGCACCTGTCAAAGCTTGGAAAGCAGTTCCTGTCTCCTCCTACCGAAAACTAATGCTTCAGGAGTACCAGAAGAGGTAAATTCTGCTGCCCTTCTCTTCAACTCACCTCATCTGGTGGGTGCCGGACCTTCTGCAGGTACTTCTTCAGCACTTCCTCTGGGGTTTTACCTGTGGAGATAGGAGGATCAGTGGGCCACCAAGGTAGACCAAGGGATCAAACAGCCTGGCCATGTGCAGTAGGCCACAGAGAGGAGTTATTAGCCAAGTTCAAAGCAGAAAAGAAGAGCAATTCAATCTACATTTGGATCTAAGAATGTGAAAGAGAACACACTAGCACTCTATTGTATTCTGAATGGCAAATAATCCTGAGGTGATTTATAGTACACAAGATGGTGTGCCTAGGTTATATGCAAAGTGTATGTCATTTTATATAAGGGACTTGGGCATCCTCGAGGTGTGCTGGAACCCAGCTTGTGATACCAAGGGATGTTGGGACAACTGAGAGAGGTTGAGTGGCTTTCTCTTCCTTATAATCAAAAAGCCTGGACTTGCTCAAATGATCCAATGAGATTATAGAAATGAGAGCACTTTATAAACCATTACACATTAACACCTATTAGGCAGCTTGACCACATTCACCTTACAATTTACTAGGCCCTATCTCACTGTATCACGTAGTACCCAAGTGAGATTCTTTTTACGGAAACCAGGAAGTCCCGAGCCACAGCTCCAGGACTGGCTTCCATGGCACTGGATGATGCTGTCACTGGCAGCAGACACCGCCCTGAACAAGGGAAAGATGAAGTTCTGGGAAGCACCCTCATGAACCTCAAGGATGTGGGGGTTTCTTTGGGGGCTGGATCTGTAGGAAGTAACTCAAGATCCAGATGGAGGACGGGTTAATAGGATCTTGTAAGGAGGCAGAGAGGGAAAAAGGTCAGTGACACTTTGGGTTGCTCTCAACTTCTCTAAGCACCTGTTTTCTCACCTTATAAAAAGGGAAAGTAGAATTGCACCTGCCTCAGAAGGTTGCTCTGACAAATCGATGAGCTAATGGAGGCACAGTCCTTCAGCACTTTGCCAGGGAAGGGCCCACTGTGTGCTATTTTACTAATAGGAAGAGTGGGCAAGTGTGCAATCCTGTCACTTCCTACCAGACTAAGAGCAAGGCAACTGAGTTCATCCAAGCAAGGAAATGTTTATATACCTGAAAAGCAGGAAGTAGATCATGCAACAACCAAAAGCCGGGAGGCAGGCCCTGCTCTCCCACTGTCCTATTTCTCTTATAAGAATTAAGCTTCTATTAATGGAGAATCTATTTCTTGCCAGGCCCAGGGGTAAGTGCAAAATCCATGAGATCCAATTTCAACCTCAAAAGAAGCTTGCAAGGGGGGGAGCTTAATGAGGATGACAAATTCATGTAACAACCAAAGCCAGAGACCAGAAAGACCAGCTGCTGAGCTGAGCCAGTGTCCTTCAGTGCCAAACTCCTAGGCTGCTGGCCTCTGGGCAGGTAGGCCGGGTTCCTTAAAGGAGGGTTCAAGTGGCCAGAGGGTCTGGAGACTCCAGGGGACACAAGGCAGTGGCTACTTCCCAAATGCCACCAATGCACTCCAGGACATACTAACTGAATGCTGGCTGTGGGCATTTTCACCCCATACAAGAATGAGAAAGCAGAGTTTCCATGTACCCACACAACCTGTGAGGGATCCAGTCAGTTTTATTTCTGACACCAAAGTCCTCTTTCCCTATTTTCTTTGTATCACACTTTTTGTGTGTCTATCTTTTGGCACTGCACATTTCCACTTCTCAACGTTCTTCCATCAATCCATACAGAATCCATTTCAGTGTAACCCTCACAAATCCACTAGCTGGGCCCACTTAGCAGATGCAGAATTAAGCCCTGGCTAGGACACTTGGTGACAAGGGTAGAGCCAGAGCTAGGGGCCAAGTCTTTGACTCCAGGTTCCTAGCAGGAAGGATGTGGGTACCTTTCTTGGCTTGCTTTTTGGTGGTCTTGCGGCTTGTGTTGGAAACCCCTGGAATGGACTTTATTTCGCTCTTGCTGACGGGGGGTGGGTGCAGGACGAGTTTTGGTGGCCTGGTGAGGCACACAGGCAGCCCCGCTGCGCTCATGAGGATCCCGGTGATGCCTAGAAGGGGCAGGGCACAGGTGAGGCAGGAGTGAAGAATCGGCTGCCAGCACTCCCCAAATTCCTCCCTCCCCCTTCACCTCTTCCCCTCCCCCCTTCTGACAGGTCCATAATTTATAGATTCTCAGCTCCATCCTTTGCTTTTCCAAGAAATTCATTCAATCCTGCATCTTCAAGAGCAGGCTTTGCTTTTAGTAATCAATTCTGTCCCAGACTCTTCCTATCTGCTGAATGCAATTTCTAAAATACTCCCAAATGATCTCCCGTTTATAACTGCTCACCACCTGTTTTGTGACTGATGTTTCTACCTTAAGTAAGTTTGGCCCAGGTGTGTGTGTGTGGGGGGGCTCCTACCTGCCAGGGCAGGATTGACAGGACTGGTTCCATTTAAATTCTTCACTGGGACAGTAGGAACCCTGTGAATGACAAGAGTAGATACATTACAGCTTGGACAAGTAGGGCCAGAGACCAGTGTGAACCCTACCAGTGATACAAGTTCTCAACATAGCAGCAGGGGGTGACACCTGCCAAACCTAACCGAGCCCGTGTCACTCCACCACCCAGAACCTTAGAAGTCAGAATGGCTCCTTAGTGTATACTCAACATCCAAATCAACTTACTAGTGAGGCCCCCGCAGCCTCGCAGGGGCCGCCAACACCCCCACCCCAATTTCCTTATCTCTCTGGCCTCCTGTGATATTACTCACTTCTTGATCTTCCTCCTGCATGCCCATGCCCGCTCTTGCTTCAGGGCCTTCGCATATACCGTTCCTGCTGACTGAAATGCTCTCTTGTCACATAAGTGCTTAGCTCCCTCCTACACTTCAGTCTTGGCTCAGATCTTGCTTTCACAGTGAAATTCCTGAGACCACCCTATTTAATACTGCTACCCATTCCTCCGTCCCCCCACCCCAGGGGGGCCCACAAACTTTCTTACTCTGCTCTACCTCCCCACCATGGAAGTTAGATATTTTAAAGTACATTGTTGCTTCTTATCTCTCCTTCTGGAACTTAATCTCTACAAGGGCAAATATCTTTGCCTACTTTGTTCAGAGTCTGGCTTGGGTAGGCATTAAATTTGTATTGGTTGGCCGGCGCCGCGGCTCACTAGGCTAATCCTCCGCCTTGCGGCGCCGGCACACCGGGTTCTAGTCCCGGTCGGGGCTCCGGATTCTGTCCCGGTTGCCCCTCTTCCAGGCCAGCTCTCTGCTGTGGCCAGGGAGTGCAGTGGAGGATGGCCCAAGTGTTTGGGCCCTGCACCCCATGGGAGACCAGGAGAAGCACCTGGCTCCTGCCATCGGATCAGCGCGGTGCGCCGGCCGCAGCGGCCATTGGAGGGTGAACCAACGGCAAAAGGAAGACCTTTCTCTCTGTCTCTCTCTCACTATCCACTCTGCCTGTCAAAAAATAAAATTTGTATTGGTTGGAGAAATACAAAAATAAAGAAGCTCAAATATGAGAGTACAAAATAGGCACCACATAAGATGCTTAAAAACAGAAACAAAAAAATCAAACAAACAAACACACAAAACCAGAGCTTCAACGGCAGATCCAGATCCCCTCCACCGTGGGATCCATGAATCTGAATTCTCCAGAGCTCCCAAGAGGATGCAGATGTCACCACGCCCGAGCCCAACATCTGGAAACCTCTGCTGGAACAGCTGTCACTTCCCCTCTTCCCTGAGATGTTTAGATATCAGGCAGAGCCTCCTCCCCAGCCACACAGCAAGGCCGGAGAGGAGCTGGCACGGCTGCCTGGGAACGGCCAGGCCCCCCACAATGCTGGCTAGGAAAACACAGGCCAACCCATCTGCCACCCAGGCCCCCACAGCTGGGCTTGGAGAGGCCGGTGGGCCTGGCTACAGATGTCCGGGAGCCAGACAGCTTGAGGAGCCAGCAGTTCTGCTATGGGAAAGAAGGAGGGGAAAGGAACACTTGGTTATCTGTCCATTTGAACAGCACATACTGCGCCTACTTTGTGTGCCTAGTGTTAGGGAAACAGCAAGGCACAGGCCATGGAAGGCCCTTCACCTACATGCACAGAGCTTACCTCCTATCAGGAGCGGCTGCCACTGCTTACAACACATAAGCTCATCTTATCTCTCCAACAACCTCTGCAAGAGGGACTACTGGGCCGGCGCTGCGGCTCAATAGGCTAATCCTCTGCCTTGCGGCGCCGGCACACCAGGTTCTAGTCCCGGCCAGGGCTCCGGATTCTGTCCCGGTTGCCCCTCTTCCAGGCCAGCTCTCTGCTGTGGCCAGGGAGTGCAGTGGAGGATGGCCCAAGTGCTTGGGCCCTGCACCCCATGGGAGACCAGGAGAAGCATCTGGCTCCTGCCTTTGGATCAGCGTGGTGCACCGGTCGCAGCGCACCAGCTGCAGCGGCCATTGGAGGGTGAACCAACGGCAAAAGGAAGACCTTTCTCTGTCTCTCTCTCTCACTGTCCACTCTGTCTGTCAAAAAAAAGAAAAGAGGGACTACTTACAGGCAAGGGAGTACAGCCATAGAGAGGCTAAGCAGACTGGACAAGCCTGGGGTGGGGCACAATGAGTTAAGCCTCCTCCTCCAGTGCCAGCATTCCATATGCTGTCCCAGCTGCTCCACTTCTGATCCAGCTCCCTGCTAATGCTCCTGGGAAACCAGCGGAAGATGGTCCAAGTGCTTGGGTCACTGCACTCACGTGGGAGACCCTGGAGAAGCTTCTGGCTCCTGGCTTTGACCTGGCTCGGCCCCGACCTTTGCAGCCATTTAGAGAGTGAACCAACAGATGGAAAACCTCTCTGTCTTTACCTCTCTCTCTCTCTCTCTGTAACTCTGCCTTTCAAATAAATAAAATAAATATTTAAAAGAAAATCCCAAGGCTGAGAAAATCTGGCTCCAGAGCCCATTCCCTATGCCACTCACTCACTGTGCCAAGCTCCTGTGTCTATGTAGTCTTTGTATCCACTCCTCCCTGCCCCTGGAAAGCATAAAGAATAAACCCACCACCAGAAGAGAGAAGAGCTGGGCGGGGCCTGAGGCTGAGCAGTGGGTCTGTCTGTCCCCGTTTGTCCCTAAGGATGGGGGCGTAGCAGCTATTCTGAGCCTGTAGGGGCCTCTGCCCCTTCCCAGGGACAAAGGCATAGCACCAAAGTTGGGAGAAGCATGTGAAACAACAGAAAGTGAAAATGCTTGTGTCTCAACAGGCCACCGAAGGCAGCTTCTCTTCTGAAACTGTCCCCAGGATAAATCAAACCCAGATGAGGGGAGGGAAAGCTGAATTTAAAACAAGGGCCACTGGGCCAAGCAAACAGGAATAGACTTGATTCTGGACTGTGTGGCTCTGAGTCCTGTCCCACCAAGCCCACCATTGTAGGGTAGTCAGGGAGTCAGGAAAACCAGGTTTGAGTCCCAGCACTGTCAGAAGCTCCTTACCAAGTCAGTTAACTTTTCCGAGCATCAATTTTCCATCCATAAAACTGTGAGAGTCTTGGGTTAGAAGATGCCAGAGACTTTTTGATGGTATCTTACCCCAGGGCCTGAGAACAAGGAGGAACCCTAAGCCCGTGGTTCCCTCCCACAGCAAATTCTCCTGCTAGCCCAGCACTATCAGGTCAGGCTGGTAGGGAAGATTTCACCTGCTGAGGTCTATTCCCTGGCTCTCCACGAGGGGGCAGCACAGGCAACCCAACCCCTCATCAACTCCAAGGCCCCCACTCCAGTTGATAAGTAGCTGTGATCTGTGACAAAAGCTACCTTTGTTCTCACAAACTGGACTGGCAGGTTTCCACACCCAATCTGGTCAACCAGGAAATGTTCCAGTGCCCAGCTAAGCCCAAGGACTCAGGTGCAAGGTCTGGAGAGAAGGAGGGGGCCTGCCCACGGGGAGCCAGCATGCACGGAGATGATGGGGGCTTGCGTGGGACAGGTGCATGTCCCTGTCAGGTCAGGGGAGAGGCCACAAGTAGGAGGGCCTGTTACCAGGCTCCGGGCGGCCACGGGACCTGGGGAGGAGGGGCCAGCTTGCATATGAAGCACAGAGGGTATAGTGGAAGGAGCCTACACTGGGGTTAAGTTCTTCATCCTAGCCTAGCTCAGCTCTGACATGGGTGGGTCCTAGAGCCCCCCAGCCTCTTTGTTTACACCTCAGCTGTAAACAATGCATCTTAAATGTCTTCCCAGGGCGTCCCAGTTCCACCTGAAAGATTATGTAAAGTCACTGAGTCCTGTGCAAATCTGGGTGACTGTTTACAGTTTTATTTCCCAACTGTCAAGGGACAGAAGGTTTTAATGAAGCCATTTCCTGCTTTCAGTTTCCATTTATCTCAGATTCTGGAGGACATAGGGTTCAAGTGTGAAGTGTACAGTGGGTGCTGGGCAGCACTTAGGATGGATGAGTTGGAAACACTGATCACCCCTCCCCCATGATTCCCGGTTAGAAACAAAACCTCAGAGAACAGCCCACGTTGTCCATGCCAGGCACAGCTGGTCTGGGCCTCAGCTACACTCCTGGGCCTGGGCTCTTCTAGAAAACAGCAAGCCAGTGCCTCTCACATCCTCCAGGCAACTCCCGCTCAGCGGCAGGAGGCCTAAGCACCTGTGGGCCAATCAGGAGCCATCTCCCTCCCCCTTCTGTTGGGTTGTGCCCAGGTTCTAATTTCTTTCACAAAAATGTAAAGCTTAGCTAAGAGAAGAACTGAGGAGGTGGCGGGGTCAGGGTGGGAGGAAGTGGATTTCCACCCCTCAGGACAATGGTCTGGTCTCTATGGCAACGGAGGCCTCGCTGGACACAGAGAGGCCTCAACTCCGGGGGAGAGGGCCAGAGGGGTGACTCCCGCCCTCCGCTGCATGGCCCCCTCTTCTCTTTAGAAACTCCCTGCTTGTGTCTCTGAATAATTTACGGAATCTTTTGTTCCCCCTCCCAAACCCCTCTCCTCGTCCCACTTCTCCGCCCTCCCCGGTCTTCCTTTTTGCCGTGGGAAAGTTGCTTGAAGAGGTCACGGGCAGAGAGAGGGGGACGGGTCTGTACAACGACAGAAGGTGGATGGCAGTCCCAGACAAAAGGAATAAACACGCTAATTAAATGGCCAAGAAAGGCTGGAGGGGAAGATGGTCGTGGGGTGAGGGAGGTGGTGAGAGGTGAAAAGGAAAAGGCTAGAAGGTAGAGAGGGGTAGCGGGGGCCTCCCTTGTCAGAAAAACACATGGAAGGGAAAAAAACAAAACCGTGTTTCTATGGCTCTTTTGAAAAGCACTGCCTGGGTCTCCACCCCACATGCCAGCTCCAAGTCTACTGGCGGGCAGAGGGAATAAAGCAGAGAGATAAAGCCCTGTGACTCCTCAAGGAGGTGCAAGGGGAGCTGGTGCCCCTCCCTGGGGATGGGAGGGGGGATGGGAGGGAGCCTGGCATTTGTGAAGGGTGCCTGGGATGAGGTGGATGTCACACCTTGCTCAGCTGTGACTTCAATTCAACAACTGTATCCATAGCACATATTCAATAAACACTTGCTAATAATAATAAAAGCAACACAGCAGCTAATACCAACTGACCAAGCACTGTGCTCAGTCTATGCATTGAGTATCTCTTTCAATCCTCAAGACAACCCCAGAAGGAAGGTGTGACTACTACTATCCCATTTTACAGATGGGGAAAGTAAAGACAGAGCAAAATTTATCACCAAGTGACACAGCAAGGAACTTGGGTTCAAGCCCAAGAAGTCAGGCTGTACAGCCTGTGTTCTCATCCAGCTTGTGAGCCTCCTCTTCTGACAGCAATCCCTGTGGACCTCTGTGAGAAGCCTCCAGGGACAGTGACAGTGCAGAGTGACTCAGCAGCTGTGTGGCTCAAGCATCCAGTCCCCTCGCCCACATACTTCTGCCAGCTCAGGGGAAGTCATGAAATCCCTATGCGTCTGACCAGCTTTAGTTATTCATACATTACCTGTCCTTACAACAAGGACCTGGGCTTTAGCTAAAAGAACAGAGAGGACCAGGAGACCAACACCTAGGTACTAAACTTATACTGCAACACATGTGTGGCTCTACTTAATTCTGAGCTAAGTGTTCCAACGTAAGGGAATAGGGTGATGCAAAAGTAAATCTGGGGGCCAGACACTATGGCGTAGTGGGTAAAGCCACCACCTGCAGTGCTGGCATCCCATATGGGCACCAGTTCGAGTCCCAGCTGCTCTGCTTCCAATCCAGCTCTCTGCTATGACCTGGGAAAGCAATGGAAGATGGTCCAAGTCATTGGGTGCCTGCACCTGCATGGGAGACCCAGAAGAAGCTACTGGCTGCTGGCTTCAGATTGGCACAGCTCTGTTGTGGCCACTTGGGGAGTGAACCAGCTGATGGAAGACCTCTCTTTCTCTCTCTCTCTCTCTCTGCCTTTTCTTCTCTCTCTGTGTAACTCTGACTTTCAAATAAATAAATCCTAAAAAAAAAAAAGTACATCTGGTAAACTGCCAAAGGGTGAACCCCTTCATGGAGGTTTTCACGATGACTTCATAGATTGGAAAGGCAAGTCTGAGCGTCTCCATTTGCCACAGGAGGACACTGGACTTAGCAAAGATCCCTGTGGCTTATCCAAAGCAGCAGAGGCAGGGTAGAGGCCAGGTCTTCAGACTCACAAGCCAGTCTGCAGAGTGCCCTCCTGCTCCTCTCCTCCCAGCCATAAACCTCTACATGCAGAGATTCAGCTGAGTATAAACAGTGTCTCCTCAGGGCAGCCTGGATTGCCAACTCCTAACCATCTGCAGCTCAGGTAGGGCCAGGTCCCTCTGCAGAAAGGGAAGACTCAGGGGGATTGGGAGGCTGACAAGAAATCAGGGGCCGGCAGGCAAAGGCTGCAGACACGGCATGGACCTGGGCAGCTCCGCTTCTGTGATTAGGAAGATTTGGAAGAACAATTAACAGAACCTACACTATCAGGTTGTCACAGGAGTAACAAGACAAGGCATGGAAAATGTCCAGCATATAGTTAAGTATTCCCTAAACATGGGCTGCTATTTTAATTGGGAGTCACCCTGCCAGTTTTCAGAGGGACGGGAGGAAAGGGGCTAACAGCCCTCACTGGGCACCTACTACATGCTGGGCGCCATGCTATGTGCTCAGTAGGGAGGGAGCACAGCAGAGTCAAACCCTCCCTCCTCCACCGCACCTGCCCCCTCCCAGCTGCAGTTGCCCCTCCTTACTCTTGGATCCAGAGGACAGTTACGTCTCATTCCTGTGGGGAGCAAGTGCTCTGAGGCAGCTCGGAAGCACCTACCCAGAGGCGATCAGCACGCGGGACTGGGCAATGGCCAGTCGTTGCAGGTTGCTACGATTCAAAGTGGCCAGGGCCACCCTTCCGGTCTTGCCGTTTGCTCCTGGGGGGCTGGCAGGAGAACCTGCAGTTGCCGCAGCTGGCATGCTGGAGGCTTGTCGTCGGATCACCTGTGATGGGGCGGTCTTCACCGGGCCTCGCATGGTACCTGTGCGGTCTGCTGGCTTGACTCCAGGGCCTGGTGGTGAGGACAGCCTGACCACTCCAGAGGGGGGCATGTTTTTGCGGGCTGCTGGGGGCTGTGGGGGTCCAGTGCTTCCGTTGACCACGGCCGCCTTAACGCTCATCACCAAGACACACTGTGGACAGGAGCAGGGTGGCGCAGGGGGTGAGGTGGCCGACCCAGGACTGATAGGCCAGGACTGGGCCTTCGGCAAGGTGCCAGTGACCATGGGATAGACGAGGTCGAGCCGCCGGCGGACGCGGCGTTGGCGCTGGGTCTGCCGGTTGATCTGGCCCATGGTGCTGAAATCGATGACGTAGCTAAAGCCGATGGAAGTGAGGTCGATCCAGGGGTGCTGTTTCTCGTAGGCATGCTGAATGGTGATGCCCACCTCCATGTCGTAGGGCGTCCAAGAGCCATTGTCGTTCTCCCACTCCCACACCACGCCCTTCCCGGGGGCCGAGGACGGGTCGTAGTAATTGCGGCGAACTGGGCGGAGGGTCCCTGCCAGAAACAGGCAGAGAGGTCAGGGTCAGCATTGGATTACAGTGAATTGTATTTACATCACGGGCAGACATAAAATAGTCCTACTGTGTGCTGAGCACAATGCTGACCACTGAAGTGTCAGCTTTGAGACACATTGCTCCCTTTAATAATTCTAAACAGATGGAGCTACAATCACGTAAGGAGAGGCAGTGCAGGTAGTGGAAAGGATGTGCTTTTGGTCCTGAGTGTGGCTTCCAGCCTAATGCATTCACCAAGTGGTTAACATAGAACCCTCAGTCACCTTTTCTCCCCTGGGAAACAGGGTAATAACACCTTCCTAGGGTTTTTGGGAAATTAAAGGCAACTCACATATTCCATTCAACAAATACATATTTATACTTTCTAGGTACTGGGTTCATGTGCAGGCCCTATGCATGGAGGCACAGAAAACCCTTTGACTTGTCGTAGGTGTTCATAAATACCATCTCTAAATGTACCTGCACCAGGTACCAGAACTGTGGAGGCCTCCGTTTGGGAAGGCGTCCAGAGGCAGTGGTGTGGAGCTGGCTCTCTGCACGTTTAAAAGTGTGGTTTTCAGAAATGGTATGTTACCGTGAGAAAGGAAACCGGGCCGGGAGAACCGTCTCATATTTCCCAACATTGAATCTACGTCAACCACAGCATTCTCAATGCTCATGAGGATAATTTCATACTTATCTAACATTTTTCTTTCAAGATGCTCAAGCCTTCCTAAAGACAGGATCATTTTAATTTTGACAGTCTTAGAGTGGGGCAGAGAAGAGGCCAGGCTTCTTACAGGGCAGTGGGACAGCAGGAATGAACCAGCAGGACCAGAGGGAAACTAATCCAGTAGCTGTTGCCCTTGTCTCTCCCACCCACCCCAAATCCAAACGCAGACATGGTATCAACATCAAGGCTAAGGACGCCTGGCTCAAGGCAGGGAGGGCAGGCTGGAAAGGGCTCTCCGAGGATGCTGGAATCTCTGCATCTGTTGGCCTAAGTTCCATCCATCAAAGTGGTGGGAAAAGGCTCCCCTTCCCTGGCCTCTGACCCACCCCCTCCTCTAGCCCAGGGGGAGACACCAAGACTGGGGACAGAATCCCATTCAAGAGGGGAAGAAAAGAAACAATAGCTATTCAGGCCTTTGCAGGGTCATAACCCGCCCCCCACCCCATCTCCAAGCCCGTTAATGACCCAAAACATCAACATTCAGAGGCACAAGGGAGAAGCAGAACAATCTGCTATTCAGTGCCAGGGCCTCTGCTGGGGGACATGGGGGTATCAGGATGGGAGGAGGAGAGGCGGAAGGGGCAACGGTTCCCTAGTTGGCCTCCATTTCCTTCCTAAGTAGCCAACTTGCTGTAGAACAAAGAGTCTGGATTTTGGGCCCAACAAGGGAAGCTCTGCCCCTTCTACCTGTGTGATTGATCCTCAGTTTCCTCATCTTTTTGGGTCCTGGGTAGCTGCTTTGAAGGGTGGATTTGACGATTAAATGAAGAAATGAATACACAACACTAAAATTGCACCTGTCACATGGAAAGAGTTCAATAAGAGCTGGTGATTATTATTGTAATTTATTTTCTGTTATATGTCTAAGCAGGATGGAGGTAGCACAGAGAAAGTTGAGTTCAAGGAGGGTGATGCGGGTGTACATGTGAGACATGAGGGTTCTATTTAACCCATATTTGCACAGCCGTTATTACTTAGAATGGATCTCACATGTCCCACTCCATAAAATCTTCCTGACAATCCTATGAAACATCCTTCACAGACGAGAGAATTAAGTTGAGAGAGCTTATGTAGCACTATTCCATACTCTACTCAGGGCAGGCACAATGGGTTTGATCCGTTCTCAAAAATGGGCTTAAAAGGTATTTTTTTAAACAAGAGTGTTTCAATCCTTAGATGATAAAGAGTTGTACCAGAACTTCCAGAAACTATGCCTGTAGCATACCTTTCCAGACTGATCTTCCTCTATCCCTGCACTGCCACAGGGATTCTTTTATCCACACATATTGTTTCACTTTCCCACTCCTTTCCCAATCCTACTATCCCCCAGGTCCCCTCTATGGAAATGCAAGCCTTTGCCATCTTTTCCCACAGAAGGTCTCCTTGTCATTTGGGTCCTGTGCTATTTGTCATTCAGGTCCTGTGCCATTGGTCTTCCATTTCTTTAAATGTTTTTCCAGCACAAGTTCCAACTTTGGGATTTCCGGGGTGTACATCTTGACCATGCTGGATGTACACCCTTGTTTTAGCACACTTCTACATGCCTTAAGCAGATGCGGGGGTTACCACTGTGTGGCTCTTTGCATTCTAGCGCCTAATGGAGAGTCTGACAATTACAAGAGCTCTGTGAACTGTGCTGTAATTGACTGAAGATTTCTGGCTACTTTGATAGTTAATCATTTATCACGTATCACTGAGTACCCATTAGCTGCCACCAGGAATACAAAAGATTCAGGCATGCCTCAAGCAGCACACAGCCTAAGCCAGGGACAGAAGACAAGTGTGCAAGTGACTATGTAGGAGGCAGAATGTGCTGCAAGAAGGAGCCAACAACTGCACGTTGGCAGGAAATCTGACCACATCCCCTCCCTGCCCAAGTCTCTTCCAAGACTTCCCCTGAAGTCAGGGCCGAAAGCCCCTCCACCCACCAACCTCGGCAGCCCCCTCACATTCTGCCATACTCTGCTCACATCTGAGCCACACGGGTCTTTGATCTCCTACCGTTTCTCTAATTCTGGGCATCTTTACGGTGTGGGTCCCTCCCCCAAATATTCTGGCACCCTCTTCACTGCTCATCCAACAGATTAAAGCTCATTTCCTCAAGGAAGTCTCTCTGGGCTGCCCTGATCAGGTCAAATTCCTGTTTTTATATATACATAGATAAAATGTATCTCAATATGCACTTGCACATTTATTTGAGTGGCTAATTTGTCTCCCTTCTTAGACTCAACACCATAAGAGGAAGCCTCGAGGTGTCTGAGTACAGCTGTATGCCCCATGCCTGGGCTGTCTGTACAGGGCTCAAACAATATTGATAGAGTCAATGAAGTGATGATGGTTTGGAGAACATTTTAAGAAATGGATGGTGAATGACACATGACTGTATGCTAAGGAGAATTTCAATAGGCAAAATGGCAGTTCATTTCAGGAGCAGGGATATTATGAGGAGCTGAGAATGGGGACTCAGAGAACTCTGAAGGGATACTTGAAGATAAAGGGGGCTTCTGTTTGGTGGGTATAGAGTATGCAAAGATAAACATGGAGAGGTGGGTTAGAGCCAAGGAATAGAAGGTCTGGAATGCCAGGCTGTGATGCATTTAATTTGTAGGCAACAAAGAGCCAGTGGAGTTTTCTAAACAGAAATGACAAGACCAAGGATTCTCTGTTAATTAGGTTCTAGGTGAATGGAAGGTTGCTGGCAGGGAAAAAGTCAAGGAGATGACAAAATGGAGAAATGCTACTGAGAACAAATGGGTAGGACTTGATCATGAGTAACTGAATACTTCAGACCAAGTGAGGTCTACCTCCTTCAGAATCTCCTGGAGTGTGGGCTGGAATACCATGAAGACCAACCAGCCAGCATCTCCAGGTCCTAGGCCCCAGAATCTGCATAGGAATGACCATCCTGGGTTTATATCCTACACACTAAACTTTACCTGTTGAACCACATGCTATCTGCCTGTGCATATCAGGCACCTAAACAAGACCTCGAATGATGGAATGAATCAAAGAATCCTTGGCATTGACCATGGGAAAGTGGCAAAATGATAATGCCATTGGCAGGCACAAAAATGTGAGCCAGTCTTTGGAGAAAACATGTTGAATTCAGTTCAATTCCAGAACTACCCTAGTTAGAGAAGTCCATGACTGGCACCGTCACAAACAGGAGGGTCTCTGAAAATAACCAGAGAATGGATTTCTACCATCTCTCTCGGTTCTGAGTTATTTTCAGAGACCCTCCTGTTTGCGATGGTGCCAGTCATGGACTTCTCTAGAATTAAGACCATATACTAGATGACCTGTGGACAAGTTCCAATTTGTCCTAAGTGACAGTGACATAGGAAAAGACATCTAAAAGGACAGGGATAAAAGATGCTTACAAGCCAAAAAGGAAGAAAATCAACTTTCCCCAGCCACTTAGACACCTGCACTCCAAGGCACTCCAGATGTTTAGGTTCCTGGGAAGTGGGAGGCCATTGTCTTTTAGGCATGTCATCTACATATATGCAAGTGACTCACTGCTGTTAGCCCATGGACAGCTCAAGAAATCCCAAGCTTCTTTTACCAGCACCCTTACCCCAATTAAAATGTTCCAAGAGAACAAAGACTTAGATGTTCTATTGCTATATCTGACATGCCTGTAACAGTGCCTGCACTAAGTAGATACTCCATAAATGTTCACCAGGTAAAGGAGTAGGACACGGAGCACTTGGTCCTGAACCTCAGCTTTCCCATTAACTAGCTTAGCTATAAACCCATGAGCAACATAACCCCTTTCAACTTGTCTCTCTTCCTATGACAATTTTATAAGACACACGGTGCCTCCTGCATACTGTAATTACCACGTGGTCAACCTGACGTCTGCATCCTTCACTCCTACACTCATTCAAGGAAAGGGGTATTGTGGGGTGAGGGTTGTAAAAAGTCAGCTCTGTCAAATCCTCAGCCAAAGTCACTCTCTCCATTTAAGCCTTCTCATCACATTCAAGACATACAGGAAGCAAAACCTGCACAGGAAATTCTGAGCTGGATAAAAGCCTCCTTTGCACCAGACCACTTCTATTAGCACTGTCACTGGTGCAGGAGCCAAACCATTCACTTGCTGATCTGCATGACAGAGGAAACAAAGGAAAAGAAGGCATCTTCAGGCTGCTCTTCATTCTCCAGGGTAAAAGTGAGCCTGAGCAGTTAGGGTCTTGCTCAGGGTCAGTCACATAATAAGCAGTGAGTCTGGGATGAGAGCCTGACCTGTGTCTTCCCCATGTCCCTGCTGGGGCCCTGGCGGGGTCTTCCACCTAAGTATTGGAAGGCTGGGGGGAGGGGGCCAGGGAGGAGGAAAGTGATGTGGAAGTAAAACTCTCCAGACACTGCTCCACAACAGAAAAAGTAAGCCAAGTTAAAGTAATTGATGGTGGGCACAGAGAGGAACCTGCCAAGGCTTTGGGAAGTAGTCTAGACCAATCCCCTCTGTCTCACCCCATCCCTTGCTGTCTTCTAGATTCTCTAGCCCAAAATGTCCAGAAGAGACCAGAAGAGTATGCAAATGAGCTCAGAACCCTAGGAAGTCCAGGGTAGGAAAGAGGCCCAGGGAAAACAGAGGCGGGCAGACGGGTGTCTGCAACCTCCCAGCCATCTCCCTGGAGACAGGCTGGATGGGCTCAGGAGCCCAGGGGAGGGGAGAGACGGAGGACTCACTTGGCAGCCAGGCAAGCAACTTCTAAAAAGACAAAGTTCTGATGTCAAGAAACGTCCCCATATAGAGAAGGCAACAAAAAGAGAAAGAAATTGCCTCCAGGCAGGGGACTTCCAGCTCACTTTTGTTTATGGGGATGTTTCTGGTTCCCAGATTTAAACTGTGGCTTGGGGGTGGGGGTGGGGGGAGACAGTGGGTAATTTAATTAAACATTGCCAGGGCTTGGCTGAGGTTGCCTGGGAGCTGGTGGTATAAAGTTCCTACCTTGTCATGGCCCCATCAATGAGCTACATTGAAAGGAGATGTGTGTGTGTGTGTGTGTGTATGCGCTGATGGAGAAGAGAGAGGAGGGGGCACAGAGCCCAGAAACCCAGAGATTCCATTCTATGTTGACAAGCTCCTTGACGGACCCTGCACTCCTGGGAACTGAGCCCAGAGCCTTCAGCACCAGCACAGAACTTGGCACAGAGGAGGAAGGTGCTTGGAATGGTTGACCAGCTGACCACAGGAATGAGTGGGTGAAACCAGAGCAGTGTGAATGTAAAACACACCCAGAGCCAGGGCGAGATCTCTGCTTCTGTCCTAAAATCCAAGCAACCTCAGCCTCAGACTGAAGTGTTAATCACCTGTCCTCAGGTAAGAGATCAGAGCTGGGGCAAACTGCTTCTGTCCTCCAGTTTTGTTTTCCCCAATTTCTCTTAGGTCAAAACTCAAGCCCATCCTAGGAACTGCCAGACAACAGGCTAGACCCTTGCCCTTCCCAAATATAAGAGGAGGACCCAGCCTTTTCTATCTCTAGGGCTGTTCTTAGTACTCTGCAGAGGTGTGGCCAACACACGAACACCTGCTTCTAAAAATGTCGAGCAGGACTGGAATTCCCTATCAGGTACCTTAGCTGCTGCTCTCCCTGAGCCTTCCTCCATGGTGCGGCACCCGGGACACACACATCTTCCTCACCACACTCACCTCCACGACCTCTACCCAAGCTGCACAATTACATTCTCTCCTTCTTCCACTTCCCACACTCCTCATTCTCTCTGCTCCACGTTCCTCCCCTCCCCACCAAGGTTGAAGCCCCTCCAGATGCTAACACTTCTGGACTCCGTTCCCCAGAAAGCTGTACTCAATGGGCCAGTGTCTGCAGAATCCTTGGCAAAGCCCTAGCTGCGAGTTGTGACTAAGGATGAGGACACGAGGGTGGGAAGATACCCCTTTCCCATGAAAATTCGAATTAGCACACAGGATGTGGGGGCTTTCCAGGGAGGCCGAGATGCCTGCTCCAACAGCTGTTCTCTGAGCTCCAGGCTCTCCCAGTCATCTCCTCCACTCCCTCTCACCACACCTGCCTTTCCAGGCTCCTTGGCGTGCCTCTTGGGAAAACTCAGCCAGAATTCCAGGGCAGCCCCCTCCCCACCGGTGTCACTGGAGGGTTTACCCGGGTCACAGGCCATCAAGTCTGCCTGGATACACTTCACCAAGCAAAGAAGGGCAGCCATGGCCTCCTCCGCAGCCCAGCAGTGACCCCGTGCACCCTGACCTCCACCCTGCGGGTTCGCTTTTTGGCTTTGACCTGCAAAAGCGGCTCAGCTGGGAAGTGGGACCGTGCTGGCCAGAGTGGCAGTCTGGCTCTCCCAAAAAGACAGGGAGACCAGAATGTTCCTCACAGGCTGTGGCTGTCCGGCGGAAGCTTGGGGACAGTTCCTCCTTAGGAATCTGCCGCCCCCTCCCTCCCCACCCCCTCCAGGGACAAAGGGAGCGGCTTCCCTGCCAGGCATTCCGGAGCCCTGTCTTCCCCCTCCTCTCTCCATCTGCTCTGGCCTGTTGCTTCAGCACTTGGAGCGCACAGCACAGGCACTCGCCAGTGCAGCACCCGGGAAGTCTCATCCCCCGGAATCTCCAGGCTGGGGAGGGGGGCGGCTTTTCCCACACTGCACTGGATCCGGAGTCTCCAGGGAATCCCTTCTGCCTTCCCCGGTTCGAACACCTAGGATCCCGCTGTGTGAAGGCATCCCACACAGGCAGGGCAGGGGCAGCAGGGCTGAGGGTGCGGGGCTCTTAGCGGCTAGGTTTAAGCTGGGTTTGCATAAATCACAACATCGGGACTATCTGGACGCACGTTTTTTGGCGGCGGTGATGGGATGTGTGGGGTGGTGTGGTGTGAGGGTGTCCTAAGGGGATCCAGGAGCCTAAGGGGCCTCCCCTCACCACCTCTCGGTGACACCTGTGCGCCACGGTGCCCACTGGGCAGGTCGAGGCGGGAGACCCCCCCCCCCCCCAGGCAGGAAGGGGAATGGGCGCGCGGGAGTGAGGGGTTGGGGTGGCCGGCTCACCCGTGTCTTGGCGGAACTGGTTCATGGACTGCAGGTCGATGATGTAGGGCGCGAGCCGGCTATCCACCTGGCCCAGCACCACGCTGCCCCCGGCACGGGGGCCGGCGCGGACCACCGCCTCGATGTGGTGGCTCACAGCCGGGCTGTAGGGACGCCAGCGGCCGTGCTCGTTCAGCCATTCCCAGACCACCACGGCCGAGGCCAGGAGCATGGCGAGCCCGGGGCTGCGGCTGCGGAGGCGGCGGCGCTGCGCGGCCGGCCTCCCGGGCCCGGCGCGCCCGACCTCCTCCGCTTCCTCCTGCGCCGCCGCCTCCGGGCCTCAACCGCGCCCCTCGCCACGCGCCCCGACGCCCCGGGCAGCTTCAGCTCCGGCCCATGGGCTGCTCCCGAGCCACGCATCCACCGGGGCCCGGAGAACGGGGCCGCCCGGCTCCGACCGCGCGCCGCCGCCGCCGCCGCCGCCGCCGCCGCCGCCGCCCGGGTGCGCCGCTGCAGCCGCTGCTCCGCGGGGTCCCAGCGCTTCATGCAAGTGCCCGGCTCTCCGCAAACAGGCCCGCGCCTAGCAAAGCCCCGGCGGGCGCGCGCGGCCCGAGCCCTGCGGCCGCGAGCTGGGGCGCACGGCGAGGCGAGGAGCGGGCGCTCGCACCAGTTGCGCCGCGGGCTCTGCAGGCGTCGGGGTGGGTTCCTGCCGCACGCCCGCGCTCTGGAAGGCACGCTCCGGCCCCCTCCCCGCCCCTCCCCGCACGGCCGCCGCCGCGGCGGGCAGAGCTCCCCCTCCCTGTGGCTCCGCTCAGTCGCTTCCAGCAAGAATCGCCCCTCCCAAGCGGGGCGCCCAGGCCAGCCCGCGCCCGCGGGGGTGTCCCCAGTCCCTTGGTGCAGGGCCGACCCCCGCCATGACTCGGCGCTAGGACCGCAGCTGGCTCCGCGCCGCAACTTCGCAGCCTCCTCCCCAGAGATGGGACTGCCTTTCTTTTAACGCGGCATGGTCCGGGTCCGGGTCGCGAGCTCCGAGGCTCTCGGGGGTCTCCGGCTGGAGCACGCACTCGCACACCCGCGCGCAGCCCCCACGCCCTCCTCGCTCCGGCTCCTATTACCTCATCTTCGCCAGCATCCTTAGCTGTCTGTCAGGATGCAGAAGCCACGCCCCCGGCTTCTCGCCCGCCTGCCCTGACGCTCAGGCGCCCCCTGCTGGCCCGCAGAGTCGCGTGCCGATCCGGGCCGACACACTTGTTCTTGCTCTAATTTGGTGGAGGTGTGTATCATCTATGTGTTTTTATGACCCGAAAAGACGTTACTAGAGTCAGGAAGATACATGGTAAACTGATTTATTCTTCAGAGTTTCTGTGACCAAAAGTATGAGACGCTAGGACAAACCCAAGCCGAGCCTAGTTATTTTGGTCTTCTATAGTAAACCGTGGAAAGTAATATAAAAGGGATGAGTTCTAACTCAAGGGAGGGTTGAAATCAGGATTACACATTAATCTTGTCCACACGAGTTTGCAACCACACAAAACAATGAATTCATTCTGTCAGGATCCTAGATAGGATATAGGAAAGTAAAAACAGGTTCTGTGTTAGGGAGTGGGATTATCAATGTTTTGAAATAATTTTTAACAATATCATGATCTTTTTCTGTTTTAGAAGCCAAGGGAGGACGCAACATCTGAGCACCTAAGCCAGGAATTCCCAGGAGGAAAAAGTAGTACGCCAGATAAGAGGGGCTATTCCAAAGATGGATGGGAAGCAGAAAACTTACCCTTGCCTATTGTCTAGCCTGATTTTGAACCTAGTTTCCTTTTTTTTAAAATAAATATTTATTGAAAGGCAGAGTGACACAGAGAGAGAGATAGAAAGAGAGATCTTCCATCTGCTGTTTCGTTCCCCTGGATGCAGCAGCCAGGGCTGGACCAGGTTGAAACCAGGATATAGGAGCTCCATGTGGGTGGGTGGCAGGAACTCAAGCAGTCGGGCCATCATTTGCTGCTTTAGCAGGAAGCTAGATTGGCAGTGGGGCTGGCAGTGGGTTACGGGTTGCCGTTATCACAGAGGTGGCTTAATCTGCTGCACCGCAATGCCATCCCTGTATCCGGTCATGTATCTATCACCCTAAACGCGACAGAGTATTACAACAGAATTAAAATACCTGGTGACACAGGAGGGTTTGAACCAAGCCTGATTCATTTGTAAGAAGAAGTGGACAAATAGATGACTTGACGTTAATAATCAGTTATAATTGTAAAATAGATGAAAAATGAAATTTAACAAGCCCTCATAATTTATAACTCATAACAGATCATTAAGAAATAACTTATAAACCAATAATAATTATACATTTATTAGGTACTCTAATACAATCTTAATTTCAAATAATATATACACCATAAATTCCTGAAAATCAGACACCCCATTTTAGTGTCCACACTATGTCTCCTCTTACCCATAAGTGGCATAAAGATCACATGCCCAATTTATAATTTAGACATATGATGGCTATAATAAAATTTCACTAATTAAGACCAATTGGAATTAAGCCAGTCTTAAACTGTTCAACGGCATAGTTTATGATAGTTTTTAAAATGCTGTCAATAGTTAACACCAAGATTCTAGGAACATGCCATTCTCTTTTGCTGTGGAATATCCATAGACAAAAATCATGTTTATTTCTAGCTACCTGTTATTATTGTAATAAACTACCCTAAAATCAGTGGCTGAAAACAAAAACAAGTTTTTATTGAGCACACAAATCTGTAACTTGGGGAGGGCTCCTAAGCCCAAGACAGCAAGTCTCTGCTCTGAACAGCTTTAGAGCAAAGCAGCTGGGAGGAAGCTGGATTCTGGAGTCTGTAGGTAGGCCCATGACTTGCGCTTGATACTGTTTTTGTCCGGGAACTCATCTAGACGATTGTCAACCTAAGTGCCTACACATGGCCTGTGGAGCTGCTGATTGGCCTCTACACAACACAGAGGTAGGATTCTGAATTGGTTCAACCCAAGAAAAAGGGCCAGAGAGATGGCTAATTCTATTTTTTAGTTATTTTTTATTTTTTAAATTTTGTAAATTAATATACAGTTTTAAGAAATGAGACAGAAAGGTCCTATGTACTCTCCTCCTCTAAGTTACCCAATGATAATATCTTACAAACCATACTTAAAAACTGTAGTACAGTACTTCTACTGATAGTGCCCAAATAGGTACAATTCCACAACGTCACTGATACAGCAGGAATGGGCTGTACATGACACAATACACACTTTGTGTACAGTATACATTTCCATCACCATAAGAATCCCTCATCTTGCCTGTTTATAGCCACACCCACTCCTTCCTTCCCCTTCCGTCCTGTCTTTAACCCTTCACAATCACGAAAATGTTCTTCCTGTCTGTGATTTTGTCACTTCAAGAATGTTATGTAAATGGAAACATTTAATCTTTCGGAATGGGGTTTTTCTGGAGCATAATTCTCTAAAATTTCCTTAGGATATTGCATATCTTGGGAGTTTGCCCTATTTTATTTTAAATGGCATTGCTTTGTATCAACAAGGGACTATTTGTCTTGCTGTTCACCCATCGTAAAACCTATTTGTTGTTTATAGTTTGTTAACAAAGCTGCAATGAATATTTTCATACAGATTTGTGTGTTAATGCCGCGGACCGGCTCTCGCGGAGACACAGACCGAGGGAGAACAAGGGCGAAGGCTCAAGGAGAATCAGGAATCGGCGGGGAAATGACAGACAGACACACACGTTATGAGTATGCTGCTGCGATTTATTATAGTAAGGCTTGGGTTTATATAGTAAAGAGGACAATGCTACAGGCAAATGTTAAACTTTTATCACAAAGGTTGACAAAATGAGTTTAGTGGAACAATGATGTCATTTGAGTGGTATTACGAGGAACATAGTAGGGGCATTATGGTTAATGTTTTTAGACAATTTTACTGAGAATGAGAATTGACCTTTGGGTTAATGGGTAATTTTGTTTTATGAACTGTTTAGGGGAATTACTGTCCAAAGTTAGCATGGAATATCTTTTTCCATCCTTTCACTTTTTGTCTTTGTGTATCTTTGTTGGTGAGGTGTGTTTCTTGTAGGCAGCAAATAGATGGGTCTTGTTTTTTTAATCCATTCAGACAGTCTGTATCCTTTAACTGGAGAATTTAGGTCATTTATATTCAAAGTTACGACCCTGCAATTTTTCCATATATATTCCTATTTTTTAATTTGGATTTCCTTTGTACTTTTACTGGGAGATTTTCTGCCTTCACCTTTTTTCATAATTGTGGGTGATCCCAGCAGTTAGCCTGAGCCCAGGCACATTTCTCCCACCAATCAGGTAAACTGCTCCCTGGTGTGGCCCAGGCCCACCTGGAAAGCTACCTTCAAGCTGATTGGAGAGGTATATTGGTACAAGTGTTGTTTCTGTCCTAAAGTTAGTGTTCCCCTGAGTTAGTTATGCCCTTTCTCCTTGCCCTTTAAAAGGAGTACATGGCTGTGAATAAAGTCAGAGATGTTTGTCAAAACTTATCTCCAGTGCTCCTTGTGGGGAGGACACTGTCACTCTGCTCTCCCTGACAGTGTGGCTTTGCAGGACAAGCTGCACATAATGATGGCTATCTTTCCGTGTTTCTGTATGTAGCAAATCGTTAAGCATTTTTTGTAATGCTGGATGAGTATGATGACAAATGCTTTCAATTTCTGTTTGTTATGAAAGATCTTTATTTCACCTTCATTAATAAATGGGAGCTTTCCAGGGTTCAGTATTCTGGGTTGAGTTTTCTTTTCTCTTAAGACTTGGACTATGTCTTGCCATTCTCTCCTAGCCTATAGAGTTTCTTACGAGAAGTCAGCTGTGAATCTAATTGGCTATCCTCTGAAAGGAATCTGGCATTTCTCTCATGCACTTTTAAAATCTTCTCTTTGTGTTTTACTGTTGGAAGTTTGACTACAAGTGTTGTGCTGAAGATCTTTCCTGGTCATGTCTGTTAAGAGTTTTATATGCTTCCTGTACTTGGACATCCCTTTCTCTCTCTAAATTGGAGAAGTTTTCTGTAATTATGTCACTAAATAGGCCTTCTAGGCCATTCTCTCTTTGCACACCTTCAGGAACCCTTAAGACCAGTATGTTTGACTATTTGATAGTATCCCATAAATCTCTTACACTGTTTTTAAGTTTTCTAATTTTTTCTTTTTCTTGGTCTGACTGAAAAATTTCTAAAGATTTATCTTCTAGCTTGGATATTCATCCTTCTGCCTCACCAAGTCTGTTGTTAAGGCTTTCCACCACATTTTTCAATTTGACCTATTGAATTCTTCATTTCTAGTATTTCATTTTGATTTCTCTTTAAATTCTCCATTTCTTTGGAAAATTTTTCATTGTGTCATGCATGGATTTCTTTAATTCATGAATTTGCTTCTCATTGCTTCTGATTTTTCCTGTGATTGATTGTTTGAATTCATTTTCAAGTATCTCATCAATCTCTTCATCTTCACATTCTAATATTGAAGTGTTTGTAGGGGGACATTTTGTCTTCCTTAATCTTGTTTCTTGAAAGCCACATATATTTTTAGGCATTTGTGGGTATACTTGTTGTTTTTTTTTCCTCTGATGACTTTTATTTTTGAACTATGTTTCTGTGGCTTAGCAGAATGTCTGATCTTTTAGTGAATACCTAGAGGTGTGTACTGGGTATGGCCAGGGAGCTCTGTCAGTGCTCCAGGGTGGGGCGAGTATCCAGGGAGACATCCACACTGGATGTGGTAGATTGCCTCTTGTTAACAGGAGAGTGGGTATATATGGCCACCTCTGTTGATGTAATCACACCCTCACATCCTCTCTTCTAAGGTGGTCAATGCCTAGGTGTTAGTCCTCAATGAGTGCAATACTCATCCACACTTTCACATGAACTGTACAAAGGATCTGTGCAGTCCTCAGTGTGAGCATAGATCCCACTGCAATGATCCACCCCAGACAAATCGGGGGGCTCTAAGCATGTGGAGCTGCTCCTAGTGATTGCCCAGAGACCCAGCTACACCCTGCACCCTTTCATGCAGTCACAGAGTTCCCACAGTCTCAGTACTCAGGCTCCTACAGTCACTGGGTGCAAAGGATCCACTCTACCCCAGCTAGCCAGTCCCATCCATAGAGAGGCTGAGACATTCCCAGAGCCAGGTGCCTGTGTGTGCTCTGGGTGCATATAAGAGTCTCTGCAGCTGGTACTAATGTTGGAATGGCTACTTCTCCCCACCCATTGCCAGGAGGGTTCACCAGAGCTGCTGTGGTTGCTTCTGCCAATAAGATGGCGATTGTCCCTGCCAGTTGCTGGGTGTGTGCATAAGAGCTGCAGTAGCTGCTACCTACTTATGTCCAAAATGGCACCTGCCCCTTCTCAGCAGGTTGCTGGGCACTGTTGTGGGGGGCACTGGGAGAGAGATATGCCTTTTTACTTTTTTGCTGGGTAAGCTGGCACCCTGTTCTCCTAAGGGCTCTGGGCCGGACTCAAAGACAGTGTAGCCCACTGGGCTCTCCTGGCTGTATCACCAGAGGCACAGGTTGTGCAGTCTGATCTCAGCTTGCTCTCCAAAGCTGGCGCTTTCTCAGGCTTAGGGCTGCTGTGGTTATTTGTTGTGTCTATGCTAGTTGCTGCACTTTTGCTCGTCTACACAGATCCATGGCATCTTTCTTCCTTCTGCAGAATTGCCAACTCTCCTATGGGAATGTACTTTCTCTACTTTTTTTTTTTTAAATACAAATTTCCCATAGCCTAGAGAAGACCTATTTCACCTATTCCCTATTCTAACATCTTGGAATCCTACTTTTTCATCATTAAGTATATTAATAGCTGTAGGTATTCTTTACCAAGCCGAGTAAGTTTTCCTTCTGAGTAAGTGTTCTATTCTTACATTTTCTGAGAGCTTTTTAAATTATCATGATCATTTACTGAATTTTATAAAGTGCCTTTTTGTATCAATTGACATGATTTTTTCTTCTTTAAATGGCTAATATTATGGGTTACATCAATTGATTTTCAATTTTTTTATTTGAAAAATCTAGATACATATTTTTAAATTTACATTACAATTAATGGCTCCACTATATAATGAGTTGGGCAAATAAAAAGCAAAAGGACCATAGTCCAGCAGGAAAATAGGCAAAGGAGGTAAACAATAATCAAATGAAAACATGCTTAATTTCACTCATTTATTTTTTAAAGTTTTTTTTAATTTAGTAAATATAAATTTCCAAAGTACAGTTTATGGATTACAATGGCTCCCCCCCCCCATTATTTCCCTCCCACTCGCATCCCCCCATCTCCCGCTCCCTCTCCCATTCCATTCACATCAAGATTCATTTTCAATTCTCTTTATATACAGAAGATTGATTTAGTATATATTATGTAAAGATTTCATCAGTTTGCACCCACAGAGAAACGCAAAGTGTAAAATACTGTTTCAGTACTAGTTATAGCATTACTTCACATTGGACAACACATTAAGGACAGAGATCCCACCTGAGAAGTAAGTACACAGTGACTCCTGTTGTTGACTTAACAATTTAACACTCTTGTTTATGGTGTCAGTAATCTCCCTAGGCTCTAGTCATGAGTTGCCAAGGCTATGGAAGCCTTTTGAGTTCGCCGACTTCGATCTTATTCTGACAGGGTCATAGTCAAAGTGGAAGTTCTCTCCTCCCTTCAGAGAAAGGTACCTTCTTCTTTGATGGCCCACTCTTTCCACTGGGATCTCACTCACAGAGATCTTTCATTTAGGTCTTCTTCTTTTTTTTTTTTTTTTTTTTTTTTTTTTGCAGAGTGTCTTGGCTTTCCATGCCTAAAATACTCTCATGGGCTTTTTATCCAGAACTGAATGCCTTAAGGGCTGATTCTGAGGCCAGAGTGCTATTTAGGACATCTGCCATTCTATGAGTCTGCAGTGTATCCCGCTTCCCATGTTGGATCGTTCTCTCCCTTTTTGATTCTATCAGTTAGTATTAGCAGACACTAGTCTTGTTTGTGTGATCCCTTTGACTCTTAGACCTATCAGAGTCATCAATTGTGAACTGAAATTGATCACTTGGACTAGTGAGATGGCATTGGTACATGCCACCTTGATGGGATTGTATTGGAATCCCCTGGCACGTTTCTAACTCCACCATTTGGGGCAAGTCCGATTAATTTCACTCATTTAAAGTAAATAATTTTTAGCTTTTGAATCTGATTTGCATCTCTGAAGTAAAATCTAGTTAGTCATGCCATGTAACTCTCTTTAAATCTAGTTGAATATTGCTAATATTTTGTTAACATTTTCGGGTCTATATTTATGAAGGAGCCTGGTCTCTGATTTTCTCTTTTTCTTTAAATTGTGTTTGTGATTTGGGCATCACAATAAAACTAGCTTCAGAACATGTGTTGAGAAGTATTCTACTCTCCTTTGTTTTTTGTAAAGGCTGTGTAGAATTGCTGTTAATTCTTTTTTTTAAAGTTTAGTGAAATTCTCCAGGAAAGTCATCTGTACCTGGGAATGTCTTTTCCCTGAGCTTTTAAATTTACAATTTCCTTAGTTGTTACATGTCTATTCAAATTATTTATTGTGGTAGCTCATAATTTTTAAGGAACTGAACATTTCACATAAGTTGTCAAATTTATGTGTATAGAGTTGTTCATATTATTCTCTTATTATACTAATGATATCTTTGAGGTCTGTGGTTACATTCCTATTTCATTCTTGATTTTAATACTCTCTCTCTCCCTTCTATCCTTCCCACACAAACACCCCCCTCACTGTCTGCCCCTCTGCCATCTTGCTAATGGTTTGTAAATTTTATTAATTTTTCCAAAGAGCCAGTTATTTATTTCCATTGTTATTTTATTTCTTTTTTTCTGCTACCTCTTTTGTTCTTTTTTCTAGATTCTTGAGATAGAAGCTTAGATTGTTGATTAGAGACTTTTCTTGTTTTCTCTTAAGATTTATTTATTTATTTGAAAGGCAGAGTTACGGAGAGGCACAGAGAGAGAGAGAGAGAGAGTCTCCCATCCACTGGTTCACTCTCTAAATGGCTGCCATGGCCGGAGCTACACCGATCTGAAGCCAGGAGCCAGGAGTTTCTTCCAGGTCTTCCACATGGGTGCAGGGGCCCAAGCACTTGGGCCATCTTCTACTGGTTTCCCAGGCCATAGCAGAGAGCTGGATCAGAAGTGGAGCAGCCAGGTCTTGAACTGGCACTGTTATGAGATGCTGGCACTTCAGACAGCGGCTTTACCTGCCACAGTGCTGGCTCGAACTTTTCCTGTTTTCTAGTATTTAGTGCTATTAATTTCACTCTCAGAACTGTTATTCTCATAAATTTTGGTATGTTTTTTGTTCACTTCATTCAGTTCAATCTATTTAAAATTTTTTTGACAATTTCTTTTTGACCCATGCATTAGACTTGTATTGTTTAGTTTCCAGTGTTGGGAGAATTTGGTATTATCTTTGTTACTGATTTCTAGTTCTATTCCATTGTGGCCAGAGAACAAAATTTATATGATTTCAACTTTTCCAAATTTGTTGGGATCTGTTTGATCTATCTTTCATTATATTTGGTGAGTGCTTGTGGGAATGTGCATTTCATTGCTGTTGGGTGAAATGTTCCATAAATGTCTATTAGATCCTGTTGGTTTATGACATGGTTTAGTTCTTTTATACCTAGGCTGATTTTCTGTAAAACTGTCAAATAAATTGTCGAGAGGGCAGCATTGAATTCTCCAACATAGTTGTGGATTTGTGTATTTTTCCTTTTAATTATTGAGTTTTGCTTCATATATTTTGTCACTTTGTTGTTTTGTGCTTAGTTATTTAGGATCTGTCATGGTCTAAGATGAAGCACTGTTTCCACCACAGCTCGGATCTTCTGTGGAGCCCTTTTGTAAGGTCCTATTCAAAGCCGGCAGCCTACCATGTCCCTGTGTAAATGGGATGCAGCAGTACACTCAGGTGTGAAATAGGATACCTTTAGAATGAAAGAGGCGTATCCATCAGTGTGAAGTAGGCAGGCATACAGGCTAACATCGATTAGGCTTGTGAGCTGGAAGACCATGCCTTTGCTACGCCCCTGTGTGACCTTACACCATACCTGATACCCCTACCACGCCCCCATGTGACATCAGGCTCTATCTGACCATACCTGAGTGCCCACCTGGCCATAAGCCACTCCCCTGTGGAAAATATATAAAAAGGCAGGGAGGGTCCCAAAACGCGCTCTGCCTCTGCTTTGCTGCCGGTGATAAGCGGTGGATAGCAGCTCAAGGTGCTTGCTGCATGTGGCTTTGGCCTGCTCTCTGAGTGGTATGGATGCTACCCTAGTCCCCAGACTTTCCCCTCTCTCCAATCTGAACTAAAGCCTTCACTTTCCTAGGTACCTCTCGCACTAAATAAAAGCCTAAAACATACGATGCTGCCTCGTTTATCCATGCCGGTATTTAGAAGTCTTCTCTAAATATTAGGCAAGAACCCTCTCGGGCTTATTAATATTGGGGATTTAGTAATAAGCCCATGGTGAAATCATATGGCACCCCAAATTCTTGTAGCACAAGTGGCACCCAGATAGAACTTCTGAGGAACTTTAAGGGGCCATATTTTTATATAAATTTTAAGGGGTCATGTCCGATTTCAAGTGTACTTTCTTCTTCATAGGGCTTTATGCAAGTTCAGTAATTTATTTTAATTTGCAATGAGACATTCTGGTATGCCCCTGATTGAGTGGGCCTCCAATTTTCCACTGGGTTTATTTCACTTCATCTGAAAGGCATGAGAACTAGGCCTCCAATGAGTTTGTTACTTCTTGCCCGCCCAGCTTGACTAACATAATGTCATTGATAGTGGATAGATATGATGGTCTGAAGGAAGCAGGCCTTTTCTGTCTGTACTGTAACAAAAGGAAGACTATATTTAATAGAATGCTGGAGCAAAGCTAAAATACATACCTTATTGGATGTTCTATCGAAGTTGCACTGTTCACCAATCCCCTTTTCTGATAGCCACAGAAAACAATATATTTATCCAATCAATGGCCGTGTAGCACATACCCAAGTCAGGGCTCATTTGCTCTAGCAAAGTAACTGCATCTGGCTTGGTGGCTGCAATTGGGCTGCCAGTCAGTTGACTTTGTGGTCAGCAATTGTCATTCTCTATGACTTAGGAGGTTTCTGCATGGATCAGGCTGAGAGGAAATGCATACATAGCAGGGATCACCATTCCTGTATCCTCTGGGTGCTTAAGGATAGCACTAATTTTCTTGCCCTTCTCCTACCTGAGTAAGTCAATGCAAAGAGAAATAGAGTTCATGAAATACTTATAGTGCTCATGAGACTACAAACTGGAACTCTGAATTTGATATGGCACAGGGTAGAAGTAAACAGCTGAGCTGGAACCCTTAGAGGGCTACACTGTAGAAGTGGAACTGATTTGAGGCAGACCAGAGCCTTAACATTTTGTAACTAGGTCTCAGGTCAGTTTGTCCCTGACTGGATTAAAGTGATCTGATTTCATGTGGTACCCGATGCTAGGGTCAACCCTCCCTGGGAGAGAAGACAACATCCATGTGGTGAAGTAAAGAACAAAGTGTCCCCTAGGAAGATACTTGCCACTTTTGTAGAACTAAGATAATGCTAGACTGATTGAGCTCTAGGATATACCATTTTCAGTTGGCTACCAAGGCCTTTTATGTCCTTCCTTTGTTAGTCAATGAATGGCAGTTGAGCCATCCCCAAAAGGGGACGCCAGATGGAAGAAGCCTCCTCAGGTGCAGTGATGTTTGCTACAGAATTCCTGGTTAAACATGCCTGCCTTTGTTCAGGAGTGCACTTGGTGGCTGCCTCAGGCAGGTGGCGACGTGGTACTAGGACATAGCATCTTGAAGTCCTCTGCCTTTCAGTCTTTAACCACAGAGGGGCTTTCCCATTCTCCTTTGGGAACTCTATAATGTGATAACCAGATTACCTACAGGGGACAGGGGAATGGGCTGGGGGGATGACTTGGATGCTTCAGAGCTTACTCTGATGATCACATTGTATTGTATTTTTTTGGCCAGGGATATCTCCCTGGGGAGGATATGCAGTGTAGGGGAAAGGTCCAATCACATGCTGGTAGATACCTGGAGAAAGAAGTGAATTGCAGTAAAGGACTGTAAGCTTGTTCTCCACCAACAACTCTAACATGATGCCCGGCACACACCTCAATATTGGCGAAGTCGTCAATGCCATGCTGGCAAGTTCTCTCTCCTGATATCCACCTTCCCACACTATTCCATTCACTTCCTCTCCCTTTTCTCTATTTCTCTGGCCAATTAGCTTGTGACCGCCTGAATGGCACTAAATATACATTTACTCCCTGATGCATTATTATCATGGTGGGAGTGTTCCTGACCACATGCTTCCTTCCTCCTCAAGGAAGCTACGTTCCTCAGGGTTATGCCTGTTAGGACTTTCACTGTGCTTTGGCTAACTCCCAACCCCAGCTCCACCTCATATCCTCTTAAATAAAAAGTTTTCCTTCTCTGCTCAGCCTGACACTTCAATTCCCGAGACTCCCAGATGACCATACCATAGAGCAGAGACGCAGACTGCCTTTCTGCTCACTGATTCCCACATCTTACCTTGCAGCAAATGCTTGAGGTTTTGTGGAGGAAAAGAAGGGGACTCTGAAGATCCAGAGACCTTGTTGCTGGCAAATGAGTGACTCGGTGGCCAAGTTTGGCTCTGGCTGAGTAAGACGGGAGAAAGGGGGTGAATTTCCATAAGGTAGTCACCTTGAAAACTGATAGACTTCTTTCTCCCAGCCATGGGACTGCTGTGCCAACTTCTACACTGTGGGCTTTTTCAGATCCTCATGACTTCTGATACTTTGTCCCCAGGGAAGCCAGGAGACACACTTGGCTTTATTATCCTTGATGACTTAGGATAGACTTCTAGGTCTCAGATGGCTCTAGAGTGTATGTTGTGGCTCCATTCCTGGATCTGGAGCTAGACACCCATGATTTAAAACCTGCTCCCTGGCTCAGGATGACCTTACATCCAGGATATGTAATTATCTCCCTGCAAAACTGACATGACTGTGGCACCCACTTACTGATTGTGGAACAGTTCAAACATGATAGTGAATTCAAATTTCTGGAAAGGCCATAATTGTCAAGTACTAGCTTCCATGTTAAAGTTACTGATGGAAGAAACAATAGAGAATGTAAAGAAATGAAAGCAGGGTAGGGGGGACTCACATTTGCAGTAAGCTACTGATTGCGCCAAACTGTTGATAATGCATGTGGGAAATGATAACAATGTTTTCAGAGATCTAGTCTGGGAGATCTTAGTCTTGATGGTAGAGTTGTGGGTAGAAATGAGACAATAGGAAAGATGTAGATCTGGACTGGGAATTTGGGGCTTGGGATATAAGAATGGTTAGTTTAACACCAGGGTTTGAAAGAACTGTATCCACCCTTTTGATTCGCAGATTTGCGCTCATGAGAGATCTCTGGGCTAGAAATGATAATCGGCTGGCGCCGCAGCTCACTAGGCTAATCCTCCGCCTTGCGGCGCCGGCACACCGGGTTCTAGTCCCGGTCTGGGCACTGATCCTGTCCTGGTTGCCCCTCTTCCAGGCCAGCTCTCTGCTGTGGCCAGGGAGTGCAGTGGAGGATGGCCCAAGTGGTTGGGCCCTGCACCCCATGGGAGACCAGGATAAGCACCTGGCTCCTGCCATTGGATCAGCGCGGTGTGCTGGCCGCAGCGCGCCAGCCGCGGCGGCCATTGGAGGGTGAACCAACGGCAAAAAAAGGAAGACCTTTCTGTCTGTCTCTCTCACTGTCCACTCTGCCTGTCAAAAATTAAAAAAAAAAAAAAGAAATGATAATCATGAAGCCATATGCATAGAAGTGATAGAGATGCTGCTCCAAGAGCTGCAATTGCCAAGTGAATAGGGAGGTGAAAGGATCAAAGACGGGATTCTACAGGAACTTTGACATTTGGGTAGTACAAGAGAAAGTGGAGAGGGGCGGCGCTGTGGCATAGTGAGTAAGGATGCCGCCTGAAGTGCCAGCATTCCATATGGGCGCCGGTTCAAGACCCAGCTGCTTCGCTTCCCATCCAACTCTCTGCTATGGCCTGGGAAAGCAGTAGAAGATGGCCCAGGTCCTTGGGCTTCTGCACCCATGTGGGAGATCCAGAGGAAGCTCCTGGCTCCTGGCTTCGGATTGGCACAGCTCCAGCCATTGTGGTCAACTGGGGAGTGAACCAGTGGATGGAAGACCTTTCTCTCTCTTTCTGCTTCTGCCTCTCTGTAACTCTGACTTTCAAATAAATAAATAAATCTTAAAAAAGAGAGAGAGAGAGAAAGCAGAGAGGGGGTGGTTGAGAGGTGGAAGGAAAATCAAGATGCCATGAAAAACTAAGAATTAAAGACCCTTAAGGACAATGGAAAGGAGGTTGTCAGGGGAGGCAAGGGTTCAGCTGCGAGGGATCATAAGGGGGTATCTTTGGAGAATTGTTCTGTATGTGGGTAGTGGTGGTGACAACAAGAATCTATGCATACCTTAAAACTCACATGACTGTGTACCAACAAAAGATTGTATCTCACTGCACATGAACTAAGAAATACAGAGCTTGTAGAAAATTCACTGAGGCCGGCGCCGTGGCTCAACAGGCTAATCCTCCGCCTTGTGGCACCGGCACACCGGGTTCTAGTCCCGGTCGGGGCTCTGGATTCTGTCCCGGTTGCCCCTCTTCCAGGCCAGCTCTCTGCTGTGGCCAGGGAGTGTAGTGGAGGATGGCCCAAGTACTTGGGCCCTGCACCCCATGGGAGACCAGGATAAGCACCTGGCTCCTGCCATCGGATCAGCGCGGTGTGCTGGCCGCAGCGCGCCAGCCGCGGCGGCCATTGGAGGGTGAACCAACGGCAAAAGGAAGACCCTTCTCTCTGTCTCTCTCTCTCACTGTCCACTCTGCCTGTCTAAAAAATTAAAAAAAAAAAAAAAGAAAATTCACTGAAACATCAGTGGATTTGATGGGAAATAGAGCAGGTTTTTTCTCCCATCTTTAGAATTCCCCAGGGGCCGGCGCTGTGGCGCAGTGGGTTAAAGCCCTGGCCTGAAGTGCCCACATCCCATATGGGCACCGGTTCTAGTTCTGGCTGTTCCTCTTCCGATCCAGCTCTCTGCTGTGGCCTGAGAAAGCAGTGGAAGATGGCCCAAGTCCTTGGGCCCCGGCACCCACGTGGGAGACCCAGAGGAAGCTCTTGGCTCCTGACTTTGGATCAGTGCAGCTTTGGCCGTTGCAACCATTTGTGAAGTGAACCAGTGGATGGAAGACCTCTCTCTCTGTCTCTTTCTCTCTATTTAACTCTTTCAAATAAAATAAAATAAATCTAAAAAAAAAAAAAAGAATTCCCCACCCCCTTCCTCCTCCTTTCTCCCTTATTCATGTAGAACTCCAAAGAATATTAGACCTATTCTCCTTCAGATCATAAATCTCTTAACCTAACCCAAAAAATATTCATCATGGCCAGCGCTGTGGCTCACTAGGCTAATCCTCTGCCTGCAGCACTGGCACCCCGGGTTCTAAGCCCGGTCGGGGTGCCAGATTCTGTCCCAGTTGCTCCTCTTCCAGGCCAGCTCTCTGCTGTGGCCCAGGAAGGCAGTGGAGGATGGCCTAAGTGCTTGGGCCCTGCACCCACATGGGAGACCAGGAGGAAGCACCTGGCTCCTGGCTTCGGATTGGCGCAGTGTGCCGGCCGTAGTGGCCATTTGGGGGATGAACCAACAGAAGGAAGACCTTTTTCTCTTTCTTTCTCATTTTCTAACTCTGCCTGTCCAAAAAAAAAATAATAATAATAATTCATCAAATTGTCTTTCAGAGTTTAAAGGAAAAGGGGGAAAGGGATTGAGAGCACCTTATTTAATCCTGGCAAGGACTTTCCTTATTTTCATCTTGTACTTTGAGAGTCTGTATAGAAGAGTTGGGAGCATGGACTCTGGAGCCAGACTGCCATTCATGCTCCAATTGTCCATCACTGCACAGCTTCATTAATTCCTTTTAATTCCTCCACTTCTGTGTCTCATTTTTCTCCTAAATGAAATGGGTATAATAAAAGTACATACCTCATAGGGCTGATGTGAGGACTTAGAGCCAACATATGTAAGGTACTTAAGCAGAGTGCGTATGCTATGTAATTAAAACAAATTACAGATGTCAAATATCAGAGATTTTTAAGTTATTTGCCAAAAAAAAACACTGAATATATATATATTGTGATATTGTCTTCAGAATTTGATACTCATAATTCTTTGTGGCTGCCTTGAAAGTATATAAGGGGAAGGGAGTGTATCTGAAAGCAGGAGTTTGTCTTTCAGTGTGAAAGATGGATAAGGGTAAAGTGCTGAAATGAATGTTCTAGAAATGAATTGGGGGCAGGAATAAGAAATGAGAGACCATGTTTAAAGCTCTTGTGAGCTCATTTAGGATTCAGATGCAGAACATAAGCAAAACAGAAAAGAAGGATGGTCAAAAGAGAAAGGATTTGTTTTTTATCCTGTATCTAATTTTAATTTGTTTTTAAACTTCATACTTCACTCTGATGGGACAAGGTATTAAACATTGCAGAATATTTCAGATGCACCATAATACCTGGTGATAAGATCTACTTATAGCATAATTTATTTGCAGGACAATAAATGCACAGATAACTTGACATTAGCAATCAGTTGTAAGATAATGTTATGATAACTGCCTCATTACCACCCAGCTAAAAATAATTTACAGTTATGTATGTGTGCACATGTTATATGTGTCATAGGCTAGTTATATGTTGTCATCTTAGTAGGACTACCACTTTCTTATAAAGCTGAGAGCTATTTATTGCAGAACCCTTGCGTTACCATCTGTCAAAGACCAAAATGCCTAAGAAATTTGGAGGGTGGAAACTAAGTGGCAGTCATGATTTCTTGGAAGATCATGGTGGTTGGAGAGGATCTTGTAATATCTCCACAAGGTATCACTTGTATGTTGTATCTGATGTACCAACTTTGCAACTTCTCTGTAATTTAATAATTTGGTGCCATTAGGGTGACAAGATATGGCATCTCCCTGGACTTCTCCACATCAATATCTATTTCTTCCCTTTTCCAATATTTTAGGCTGGCATCTTCTGGCTGTAATCTTAAATTATTCTCTCCTTCTAATCTATCCATACTCACAGAACTCTTATTTCCTAATTAAATATATTCTTCCTATAATGTGTATAGTGGCTCTTCTCCTGTCTGAACCTAGGCTGATACTATGCATGCATATCCTAGACCATTCATGACAGTCCCAACCTCACTTTTAAATTGTTTAATCCACCGAGGAATTCAAGGCATTCGAAAACTATCATGCCTGAAGTCCAAAGCACAAAACCAAAAGCCTGAAAATACCAAACACTGATACGCATGTGGAAATAAGATCTTTTATTCATTGGTCATGCAAATGAAAAATGGTACTGTCAGTTTAGAAGACAGTCTGGCAGATTCTTAAAAAAGCTAAATATAGTCTTACTACACAATCCATCCATTTTTCTTCTAGGTATTTACCCAAGTTGAAAACTTGTGTTCATACAAAAACTTGCACATACATGTTTATAGAAACTTTATTCATAATCACCTAAACTGGAAGCAGCTAAGAGATATTTCAAAAGATTATTGAACAGTTTGTGTTATGATCATATAACCAAATATTAATCAGTGACAAAAGAAAATGAGAAATGAGTTATCAATCCAGAACATGACATGAAGGAACATAAGTTCCTTATCCAAATGAAAGAAGTTGCTTTGAAATGGTAACATACTATGTGATTTCATTTATAAGACATTCTGGAAAAGTAAAAAGCCTAAAGGTTCAGGGGAGGGATAAGTGGGTGAAGCACAGGGGATTTTTAAGGTGGTGAGACTGCCTTGTGTGATACCATAATGGTTGGATACATGACATTGTGCACATGTTAGGATCCACATGACTTTACAGCAGAGTGAACCTTGATGTGTACATCTAAATATTATACGGGGGATATTTGGTAAAGTGCTTGGGACACTGGAATCACATACTGGAGTGCATGAGTTCAAGTCCCAGGTCTCTCCCAATTCCAGCTTTCCTGCTAATGCACACTCTGTGTGGCACCAGGTGACAGTTCAAGCACTATGTCCCTGCCATCCATGTGGGAAGCCCGGATTAAATTCTGTGCTCCTGACTTCAGCCTGAATCAGCCGGAGTTGGTGCAGGTATTTGGGAAGCGAACCAGTGGATACAATTTCTTTCTTTCAAATAAATGAAAATAAACAAATAAAAATTAAAAGTCATTTAGGGGTCAAAGGAAAGAATGCAGGATGTAAGGGAAAAGTTGCTGACCTAAGCAGCTGAGATTGCATGGAGTAAGACTAAAAGCACAGTAAGCATCACGTAATCACTGTATTCTAGTTGATACAAAGTTATTTTTCACTTAATCTACCTCAAAGAATTGTTAGGATTAATACCTTCATGTGCTTAGAAAAATGCCTTCACTTAAGAATCAGTATATAATATGATTATTATTTTTATGAAACTGGCCATTTTGTAATTTAGAAAACCATTTTAATTGCCTATGGAATAAACACTGCAATGACAGTAAATAGACTGAATTCTCACCCATCCTCAATCCTCATCACTCTCCATTTCTACCTCCTGCTGATTTACACATACTTCTTCATACCACTCACTATTATTTGTTTTAATATCAAGGAGGATGGACTTCATAGCAGAGCCAAACTCAATGATACTGGAAATTCCATCTTGGTATTCATAAGCAAAGCCAGCAGTATGCATGGCCACCAGTGAACCATAGGAATCGAACACTGGGGAGCCAGAAGCCCCAAAGTAAAAAGAAGTATCATAGGTAATCACATCTGCATTGTGAGTTATTCCCTGGAAACTTCTCTGAGTGTACATATGGATATACGGCAGACAATATCGGCACTCTTCTGCTTTCCTAGCCTGAATATGTTCCTGACATTTCTTTTCTCGTTCAGCCTGAGGGATCACAGTACAAGCATCAGTAGACTTTTTTTCTCCATCTGGATGGCCAATGATATAAATCAAACCACTAAGGGGTATAGGAGCAATTCCATTATACAGTCCTGCAGGTACCTGTTCGTTTTTCTTCAGTTTCAGGACTGCATAGTCAAGATCAACACCAGATATTTCAAACCAAGGCTCGATGAAAAAGCAGTTCTGTTCTCTCTCATCGGACCTTTCATAACAAAATGTCACCCTTACACTCTGAGCAAGGATGTCCGGCCATTTACTTTGCTCTATCCCATTTCCCACGATGTTACTGATTACATGCCGACAAGTGAAGATATACAGCCCGCTAAAAACAAAGCAGGTGGCAGAACCCTCATTTCCATTGTTGTTATAGAATAGGAACCCAACGGAGTCACTGAGCTGTGAAAGACGTTTGATTAATGTAACTGGAGTAGAGTTTTTTGTCAGTTTACCAAAGTTTGTTCTATGCAATTTAAATAATGTTTTCCCTGTTCTTTTTTCAATTTTTTTCTTGAAGTTTTCTCTGATTTTTTCACTTTCATTTTTCAAACAGGGATACTGATCCACAATTTCTTTTCTCAACACACAGGTGTTTCTTTTCTCTAACTCAGAATTTTGAGGGGTTTTTGCCTCAGGGCCCATTCTTTTCTTAACCTCAACCTGAAAGAGCTTACCCTCTAGTGCATCAACTGGCTGTGTGCTTTCAAAAATGGAGTCCAGATTACCAATGAGCTTCCAAGTGTCACTTTTTAGAAAGGAAAGAAATCTGCTGTCTTTGCACAGAGCATCCTTGATGGTTTCTCCTTTGAAAGCATAGACACAGAGTTTGCAGCCTTCTTTGTGAAGTTCTCCACGGTTAACAAGTCTTCTTTGCTTCTTCCCAATTGCATGAACCCAAAACTTGACACAGTCAGTAGAGGCCTTGTCATGCCGGCCAAATACTTGGCAATCTTCTTTTAGCTTACTTTGGGAAAATGTAATTACCACATGGCTGTTGTCAGGAAAACAACAGAGGGGCATTCCAAGGTTGATGTAGCCCTCAATTGCTTCTGTACCACGCACCAGCAATTCTCCGTCTTTTCGAGTTTCTATCTCTTCCCTGACTGCCTCAAGAGTGTTGAGTGCCTCATACAAGCTATCATTCTCATTGTGTGTGAGCACGTGTTTCATGCTTTTGTTTTTCCTCTGGTTTACAGCCAAGGTAAAGCTAATGGTCTTCTTTTTGGGTGTGGTCTGGTCTCCTCCAACTTTCTTAGGTGAATGGAATTGTTGAGTTGTGGCGTTGCTTATATCATTTAGATGTTTTTTGGATTTTACCTTCATTTGAGGAACACTGGTATCATTCTGTTCTTTAGGCACCTAAAAAGAAATGTTAGATACTTTAAACTTCTGAGTGCAACCTTAGTCTTTGTTTCTCTTTTTGTCATATGAAATTCACAGAAATTCTATTGGAAACTCAGGTCTAATCTTAAATTAGAATAAAATTAAATTTGACATGACATCCAAAATATAAGCTGACTTTCCTGCCACATGACTCAGGTAAGCTCTTGAAAATATTACAATAGTGCATTTTTCTAAGAAATATGAGGGAAGAAATACAACTTTTTTCCAGGTGTTTAAAAATCTACCAGCTCTCTTACATTGATATTCCAGGTCTTATCAACTGTTTTCATACATGCATGTAATTTTTACTTTTGTTGACCACAGTGATGGATTGCATTGAAAATTTTGTTCCTAAAACACCAAATTCAGGTAAAATAAGTTACCATGATTTATTATCAGGCATTAAATGTTTGTTTATAAAAATAGAGTTATTTCTGGGATATGCATTTAGCCTAAGGGTTAAGATGCCAGTTAAGGCACCTGCATCCTACATCAGAGTGGCTGGGTCTAATACCTAACTCCAGCTCCTGACTCCAACTTCCGACCAATGCAGATCTTGGGAGACAGCACTGATGGCTTAAGTGACTGGGTTCCTGTTACCCAATTGGAAGATGTGGGTTAAGTTTCCAGCTCTGAGCTTCAGCCTCAGCTCAGCTCTGCCCTGGTCATTGTCAGCATTTGGGGAGTGAACTAGCATATTGAAGTGCTCTCTCTTGGTTTCTATCACTCAAAAGAATAAATAAAAAAATTTAAAATATAGTTATCTCTAATAATAAGTTCCATGATTCACCCAACATCTGTCATGCAAAGAACTCAAGCTATTTCCCTGGTATCTCAATTAATTCACAAAGAAATGAGGAGAAACAAATATGGCCTCTCTGTCTTTTGATGGGCGAATTGAGGCACAGAAAGTTTTTATTATAAGTGCCTTCCAAAGGTCACACATAAGCAATAAGTGATAATGAAATATCAGAAGTCTCACATTTAGTCCAGTATTGTTTCCCACTAAACTATACATTTTTTAGTAAATTTTAATTTATGATTATGCTTTTTATAATTTTTAAGTATTCATTTCATAGAGTATTTTTTAAGTACTAGGGGTGAGGGAGAGCATAGAAATTAAATAAAAATGATTAACCAACTAGCATCCACTGAAAAATTAACAGCATCAGATTTCTACATCTAAAAGGTACATTTACTTCACATGGCAATGGTGTCAACAGACAAGAGTTCGTATGCCAGCAATACCACTAACTGGGAAGGGGAACAACAAGGATTGTGGTGAAGCTTGTGAAAATTAAGCCTAACATCATTGTTATCCAGCACAATGACTGATACACAATAACTTTACCTCTGTTTTCCTTCTTTGTAATAAAGCTAATATTCTGGGTCAAAAAATAGAAGGAATACAGGGGAAAATAAAAGGGAAATGAATTTATTCTGACCATGCATACAAACAAACTTTCAAAAAGCATCACTTTACATCATGTTGTCAGAAAGAAACATCCTTGTCATACACTCCGCAGCAGTCTGTGTTGAGACTTCAGCTACCCAAAGGATTCTCAGGAAGATAGAGACTCTCTATTGTTATTAATTCAGGGAGTAGTTCAGAGGAAAACAGATAGAGGCTCATCTTGGATTTCATAGACATGTGGATGTTCTGGTTTTCTAGAACCAGGACAAGATAAAACAAGTTAAAAGTTTTTAAGGTACATTCTCAGATGCCTACCAATATTCTTCCTGATAAATTCAAGGAGCATTTTAAACTCAGGAAATAATACAATGGTTGGATATGATAATGGAGTTCACATAGTAGAAACAGTCCTGACTTCATGTTAATAAATTTAAGATCAAGTCTTCATTCTTGTCTTAAGCGGTACTCCCATCTTTTTTCTCCTCCTTCTAAACAAATTGGGGATCATAACATCCTCCCTGCCTACTTCAAAGGGTTATCATAAGGACAAATATATAACAAAATTATTTTGCTAGCTACAAAGCACAACACAGATGTAAGTTACCATTATGATTAAATATATCGGGGCCAGTGCTGTGGCGTAGTGGGTTAATGCCCTGGCCTGAAGCGCTGGCATGCCATATGGGCACCGGTTCAAGTCCTGGTTGCTCTTCTTCTGATCCAGCTCTCTGCTATGGCCTGGGAAAGCAGTAGAAGATGGCCCAAGTGCTTGGGCCCCTGCACCTGTATGGGAGACCCAGAAGAAGCTCCTTGGCTTCTGCTTCGGATCGGCGCAGTTCCAGCCATTGTGGCCAATTGGGGAGTGAACCAGCAGATGGAAGACCTCTCTCTCTCTCTCTCTCTGCCTCTCTTCTCTCTCTGTGTAACTCTGACTTTCAAATAAATACATAAATCTTTAAAAAATGATTAAATATATCAGCTCTACTTGGAATGGTATACATTTTTGTGATATATAATAGTATTAATTTTGTGGTTTTCTTTCCCATAGTTTACTGTAACACATGATGCTTGACATCACGTTTTCATTGTTGATTAGGAAGTGTCACAACAGCCTTTTATTAAAGATTACTCTGATATGGTCAGGATTTATATTGTTACTCCTTTCCCCACCAGTACCCCCAAATTAGAAAGAAAAAAATGGGTAAGAAAGATTCTAACTTCTGTAATATTCCCAACACACACAAGGGTTATTTCTTCACAGGAAGAACTATGAAACTCAGTGCCAAAGATGGCTAAATATAATACAAGCATAGTGTAGACATACCTGCTGAAGATAGTCAACAATTTTCCTATTCTTCGTACAGTTGAACGGGCTCTTCTGTGACTTACGCTTCCTAGAGCTCATGATGGCCTTGAAGATGATTAGATGTTTCCACTGAAACACAAATTTCAAAAAAGTTCATGTTATAATAGCATCTTCACCTTTGTCATTAGCTCTACAGTGGAAAAAAATGAACTTGGATCCTATATGCCATCTTACCCCTGCAGCTCTAGCCTCCCTCTCCCTGGAGACATTAACAGAGTAAGTAGGTAGTTTATTTACCAACTACAATCCCCTCAACAACAGAAACTCTCTTTCACAGAACACTATATGCCAGGAACTACGCTAACACACTTTATGAAAACTGTCTGCAATTGTCAGCATCTGTAGACACCGTGAAAAGTGGATATGTCTGCATTCTGTAGATGGGAGAAAGTACAGCTTAGAGAAGGGAAGGGATCTGACCACGGCCAGGACCACCCAGCAGAGATGGAATTCAAGTGCAGGTATAAACACTCAACAGAGGATTTTGCAGATGGAGAATTCAAAAGTATGTTCTAGTTACACTGATGTTAAATTCTGATCTCTGTTTAAGATAGGAATGGCAATATTATAAGGAAAAGGAAGCGAGAAGAACTGGGTACCCTGCAAACAAAAACAAATTTGTAATGTTATTTCTTTGCCCAAGATGATAGTTAGGAACTTTAGCTACTGTTTTAGTTTTCTGTCTAAAAAGATATTTGTTCCTCTTCTTTCCTCTGGTGTCTCTGCAGAAAAGAACAAATAATTTCAATAAAATAGTGAAATCTTTAAAAGGGAGAGATACAATGGAAGAGTAAACATCATTGAGGGTACCAGCCATATCTATTGCCAGGGCCTCAACAACATCTAAGAAAATGCCCGGCCCATGGCAGGCCCTCAATAAAGATGCATTTGTAAAGATAGTCCGGCAGTGAGTGGAGTAGGCTTGCAATGGATGACTTCACATTCTATATGCTTTTCCTAAATTACCTCATGTGGTTCTCACAACTCTGTGAGATGGCTTTTATTAGTCCCATTTTACTAGTACATAAGTTGAATATGTGGAATGGTTAAACTTTTACTCAAGGTCACCAAACTCCAGAGAGTATACTTTTGAGGCTTTTTATCATAAACCTTTCAAAACAGAAAAAAACGAGAATGGTATGATGGACTTTTACATACCTATCACGTAGTTAATGAGAGTTCATTTTTTTTTTTCAAATTTACATCATTTTAAAATTTTATTAGATCATTTCAGTTAGAGACATCATGTCACTTTAACTGTAATAATCACTTTTTTTTTTTTTTTTTGACAGGCAGAGTGGATAGTGAGAGAGAGAGACAGAGAGGAAGGTCTTCCTTTTTGCCGTTGGTTCACCCTCCAATGGCCGCTGCGGCCGGCGCATCTCGCTGATCCGAATCCAGGAGCCAGGTGCTTCTCCTGGTCTCCCAAGCACTTGGGCCATCCTCCACTGCCTTCCCAGGCCATAGCAGAGAGCTGGCCTGGAAGAGGGGCAACCAGGACAGAATCCGGCGCCCCAACCGGGACTAGAACCCGGTGTGCCGGCCCCGCGAGGCAGAGGATTAGCCTGTTAAGCCACGGCGCCGGCCATCACTTTCTTTTTAAAAAAATAAGATTTATTTATTTATTTGAAAGTCAGAGTTACACAGAGAGAAAGAGAGGCAGAAAGAGAGAGGTCTTCTATCCACTGGTTCACTCCCCAGTTGCCGCAACGGCTGGAGCTGTGCCAATCTGAAGCCAGGAGCCAGGAGCTTCTTCTGGGTCTTTCATGTGGGTGCAAGGGTCCAAGGATTTGGGCCATCTTCCACTGCTTTCCAGGCCACAGCGGAGAGCTGGATTGGAAGTGGAGCAGCTGGGACTCAAACTGGCACCCAATTGGGATGCTGGCACTGCAGGCAGCAACTTTACCCGCTACACCACAGCGCCAGCCCCAGTTATCACTTTAAATTTCTAAAGTTTACTGATTTAAAAATTATAATACTAACTCATTTACACCAAAATCCAAATGAAGTATATAAATCATACTCAATTGTGTCTTTTTTTTTCCCCCCACAGGCAGAGTTAGACAGTGAGAGAGAGAGACAGAGAGGAAGGTCTTCCTTCTGTTGGTTCACCCCCCCAAATGGTCGCTATGGCCAGCACTGTGCCGATCCAAAGCCAAAAGCCAGGTGCTTCCTCCTGGTCTCCCATGCGGGTGCAGGGCTCAAGCACTTGGGCCATCCTCCACTGCCTTCCTGGGCCAGAGCAGAGAGCTGGACTGGAAGAGGGGCAACCGGGACTAGAACCCTGGGTACCCACGCCACAGGCGGAGGATTAGCCAAGTGAGCCACTGCGCCTGCCTCAACTGTGTCTTTAAAGCTCTTTTTATCCTAGAAGAAAGCATTGATTTGTTGCAGAGAGTAGAGTAGTTGTCTGTAGAAAGTTCACCTCTCCGGTTGCTTCTTCATATTCTTGTCTAACTTATGCTCTAGCCCCTGAATTTCTGGTCAAGTGGAAGTTATATAAAGACTCTGTTTATTTTCTAAATCATTCTGCCACAGAGTGAGAATCCCAGCTCTCTCCTTGACTGTAAATCCCCTCAGCCACTTTGAGTCATCGTTTCCTGTCTGTAAAAGGAGGAAATGATTCTGAATAAGGTAATGCATTTGAAAGTGCTGGCTCTTCAATGTTAGTTCTAACAAGACCATCTGGGTTAAAATATCAGGTTGCTGTCTTTGAGCTTCAGGACCTTGTGTATGTTAACTGATTGTTACCCTGCCTCATATTCTCACCCTAAAACAGGAGCAGAGTTAGAATCAACTTCCATTGTTTTGAAGGTCTAAAAATATATACAAAAATGTAAAGCCCTTATACTAGTGGCTAGAATGCAATAGGTCTCCCAGTAAATATTACTATTGTTACTATCATCAATATCAATACACTTACCACAGTGATACTTTTTAAGCAGCAGAGACCCTGGAAAAACAAAAGTGGTTATATCAAGGAGGAACTAGGTTATACTGCAGGATCCTTGAAGGCAGGAATTTATTACCCAATATTTGAGGATATTTGGGGGCTCCGTGTCTGCTGCTGCTGCTGTTTGAGAAAAAATTCAGGCACTTTAGGAGTGATTAAAAGACACAGATCAAAGAAAGCAAGCAGCACAGGCAGAGAGAAGAACGAATTTTGCAGTCCGTTGGCATGTACTTGAGGAGAGTAAGAGCTTAAGAAAACTTGATCTGCAGCACTCCCTCCTCCTTCGTGCACAGTATCCGGGCTGAACCATGGGATATCACAACGTGAAGTGCCTCTGGCCATCCCACTACACCTTCTGTTTTATACTTGGCGAAGTCAAGCTTTCCCAGACCTCAAGGGCTTGCTTGTCTTCCTATTGGAAAGGGATAAAGCAGTAAAGCCCGCCCCGGGAGGCCTCCTCCAGCCCCCAGACAGCTCCCCAGAAATCAATTCCTCTCTTGCTCTCCTCACCCTCCTTTCCTTGAGCCGCTCCCTCCCTCTCTGGACCTTAAGCCTGGTCTGAGCCCACCACTCCGATCCCTCCCAGCATCCAGTAGGCCAAGGAGCAGCCACTGAAATACAGTTTCCTGCAGCCCGTCCAGGTGGGCGCTGCTTCTGGCCCAGGCCTCTAGGTCCCCAGTTCCGTCGGCCCCCAGCCCGCGCCCACATGCTGGGAATACCCCAGCTCGGCGCGCGCTCCCCGACCCAACGCGCGCCTTTTCCACCGCCAGCACCGGGACTCAAATCCCGCGCCCAGCGCAGGCCCGCTGTTCCGGGAGGAACTCCGCGGAGACGCGGCTGGTCTGGCGGACAGGGGTGGGCTCACCGTAAGCCTGGGTCCGGGGTGGGGATAAGGGTTTGAAAAAAATCCCCCGCCTTATTGTAACTGCTGTTGGATCGACCAGACCAGTTGGTGACTTTCACTTTCGTTCGCGCCAGGACTCTTCCCTCCAAAATCCTAGCCCCTCTCACCCCCATCTCTCCCAGTTCTTTCCTGGTGGGGACCGCCTGGGGAAGAAAACCCTGAGCCGCTTCACCTGCCGGGCCAGCGTGGCCGACAGACTTCATCAGAGCCTCCCTACGAACGTTTACAGAGTTGACAGGACAGGCAAATGAAAGAAGGCAAAGAAATAAGGCAGATGGGCACCGCGCACAGCCTGGTGTGCAGGCTTTCCCATCCCCTCACCACTAGCCTGACTTTTTCCTTCCCCAAAAGTCCAGGCCAGCCCCAGAACCAAAGGGATAATTCACCTTAAGACAGAGTCCGTCCCGAACCGAGCTGTCTCGCTGCTGCACCTGAGGCTTGGGTGGAGCTTCTTCTCCCGCCTTGAGAATCCCGGGCTTCGGAGAACCGAGCCCTCCCCGGGAACCGCGCGACCGGCGCTGGAGGGACCCTGGAGTCACTGGAGACACCAACTCGCCCTCGCGGTCACCAAATGGAGCTGGTGGGAGAGAATGGGTGGAGATGCGTGCTCGCCCCTCTCCCCAATCGCTCCTCTCCGACGCCGCGAGCAGGACCCTGGCCTTCCGTGTCTGCTCTTCTCCGCTGCCCTAGTCCCGAGTGTTGAGTGTTCCAGAAGGTTCCAGGCGGGGTAGGTTGGGCGGAGGTGGGCTGGGCTAGAGAGCGCGCGGGTGTCACAGATGCGGAAGGAGAAGAAAGGAGGATGTTGGTGGCCGGGCTACTGCAGCAGCAGTTCCACCCTGGAGATCAGGGCTGGAGAGAAGGCGCCGAGGCACCAGGCTGGGGAGTTCAGGGTGCCATCTGCTCCAGCCCATGGGGGCGGCTGAGTAGGGAGACGGGGGCTTTGTGTGGGACGTGGCATTCCCAGCCGGTGGGACAGGAGCCACGCCCACTGGGACCACCAGGAAGAACCTGTGGATGCAGGCAGAGTGCATGCCCTTGCCATAACTCAAACTTTGCAAATAGGAGATCGATTATTTAAGGAAACCTAACATGTAACTACACATAAATGAGAACTATTGCACCAAAAAAGCAAAAGCAACATACATGCAAATCATTGTGAACTCTCAGGTATTGGATCTAGTCTACATCAATATAGGATATGTCTGGAAAGAGTAAAATCAGGAGAGACAGCTGGGCTTGGATCACTTCACAGAGAGGTGCTGTGTAATGGCTCATTTGAAGAATAGGAGCTGCTGCTTCCTCACTTGCTGGTTTCAATATTGCTCAAACCTGTATCTCCAGTCTCTATCTGCAGCGCTGTCCTCTCAGCTCCAGATACCAATGTTTTGTTGATGGTTTGACAGCTGCTCTTGGCTCTATCAAAGCATTTCTCCCTCTGTGGTTTCAAAACCACAGTCATAGGATGTACTGTTACTCAGCCTCTCTTCCTGTGCTTTCTCAATCTGATGATGGTGTCATCACTCCCTCACCCCCTCGAGCTGTGACTCTAGGAATCAGCCCCAGCTTCTTCTTCGATCTTTCCTTGGATGCCAGTTACTTAAAAAAAAATCTATGAGACATTTCACACATGCAAAAGCAGCATACAACATACCCCAGTATTTGATAGAGTAATAGGAAACATCCTGTATCTACCATTTAGCTTAAGAAATAGCATCGGACAAATCACTAGAAGCCTTCAATATGTTACTCCTTCATCCCACACCTTTTCTTAATCTTATGGGCAACCACAAATCCTGACCTTTAAAAATATTTATTTATGTATTTGAGAGGTAGAGTTACAGAAAGAGAGAGGGAGGTTTTCTATCCATTGGTTCACTCTCCAAACGGCCGCAACAGCCAGCTGGAGCTGGGCCAATCCGAAGCCAGGAGCCAGGAGCCAGGAGGTTCTTCTGGGTCCCCCATGTGGATACAGGAGCCCAATCATCTTGTACTGCTTTGGCAGGCCATAAACAGAGAGCTGCATCGGATGTGGAGCAGCAGGGACTCAAACCGGCGCCCATATGGGATGCTGGCACTACAGGCGGTGGCTTTATCCGCTACATCTCAGAGTCAGCCCCTGCATATCTTTTTAAAAGAGAAGTTTCCTCATTTAACAAATCTGATTTTGCATGTCTTAAGTTAAATAATGTATTGATTAAAAACTAGTCTGCAAAGTTTTTGCGGAGTTTAAGCTCCACTCCTTGCTCTGAGGATCTTGATTTTTGCAACTTAAGCAAGTTGGTCTTCAGTTTCTTCACTTGTAAAATAAAGGTGATATTAATACCCATTACATAGAGTTTTATTCAGTGGCAAATGAAATAATGCATGTAAAATAATTCCAGGTATATAGTGCTTTCCAGTAATGTCAGCTATATTTTTACTTTTGCCTGTCTATATTTCCAGTGACTTTAATTGTCTATCTATTGTTTGTCATCTTAAGACATAATTTGCACTGTTAGCTCATTTCTCTTACCATTTTAAAAAAAGATTTATTTATTTATTTGAAAGAGTTACACAGAGGTAGAAGGAGAGGCAGAGAGAGAGAGAGAGAGAGGTCTTCCATCTGCTGTCACTCCCCAATTGGCTGCAGTGGCTAGAGCTGGACCGATCTGAAGCCAGGAACCAGGAGCTTCTTCCAGGTCTCCCACATGGGTGCAGGGCCCAAGGTCTTGGGCCATTTTCTACTGCTTTCTCAGGCAAAGCAGAGAACTGGATCAGAAGTGGAGCAGCTGGAACTTGAACCGGTGCCCATATGGGATGCCGGCACTGCAGTGGTCAGCGTTACCTGCTACGTTACAGTGCCGGCTGTAGTTAGAGGATTTACCCTCTAATTTGAAAAGATTAAAAAATAAATAAATAAATAAAAACAGTGCTGTGGCACAGCAGGTTAAAGCCACGGCCTGTAGCCTGTAGGGCTAGCATCCCATATGTACACCAGTTCAAGTCCTGGCTGCTCCACTTCTGATCCAGCTCTCTACTAATGCTCCTGGGAAAGCAGCAGAGGTGGCCCAAGTCCTTGGGTCCCTGCACCCATGTTGGAGACCCAGAAGAACCTTCTGGCTCCTGGCTTTGACCTGGCTTAGTCCCGGTGCTTGTGGACATTTGAGGAGAGATGGAAGATCTGTCTCTGTCTCTGTATGTCTCTCTCTCTCTCTCTGTAATTCTGCCTTTCAAACAAACAAATAAATCTAATCCCTGCAAGGAAAATGAAATTAGACGAGTCCTGTGGCTGTCTGGCTTACTATGGGGAGGCAGTTTCCAAGGCACAACTTAGGGAGGGGAAACCTGGCCGTTTTCCTGAGTTGGGAAGACAAGTTGAAAGTCTTGGGAGGCCAAACTGGAGCTTGTGGAGCAGAGAATTGGATAGAAGAGAGCAAGAGTTACTCAGACAAGAGTACCAGAGACGTGTAATGGGTTTTCCTTGGGATTTCAGCCAATGATGTCCGTGCACAAGTGTGGTGAGACTGTCAGCGCTGTGGTAAGAGCCACCCAAAAGAAGCAGAATAATCCCGGAGACTCACACTGAAGTGGGACTAGTTTCTGGTTCTCCAAGTCAGACTAGAAAACTTCAAATTTGTGAAGTTATAAGGTCCTCAGAAAGGTGTTGCTTTGTATAACATTAGCCCTAGAATAAAAGCTGTTCTGATTCCACCTAACAAAATGCTAACATGAGACTGGACCGTATAAAGGGTTTCCAAGTCATATAATCATGAGGGAGCTCAAAACTCAACAAGAATATTGATAAAAAATATAAAAATTTCCAGCATCTCAAAAAGTGAGTTTGACAAAGTTCGATGTCCTATGAAAAATAAGGGACATAAAAAGTAAGCAGGAAAATATGCTGTATATGAGGTGAGAAAGCAGTGGACAGAAATATTTCCAGAAGTGACACAGATGCTAGAACTAATAGTCAAAGGCACTAAAACAGTCATGACCTTGAATTTATGGTCAAAATGGAATAACAGGGACCAAGTTTACCACCCTCCCCTCAGTCTGAACATAAAACCAAACAGCATGGGCAAAATATATGACATGATGACTTGCAATGAACTACACATCACATAATTAAGGGCAGGGACGAGTGAGATGCACTCCACATGACAGCCTTGAGAGATTCCAAACCAGAATGCAAGGAAGGACACCAGGTGAAAGAGGGTGGAGTCAGAGCCCAGAGACTAAGGTGGCAAGTGTGCACCTGACAGATAGGAGAGACCTGCACAGGAAGAGAGCTTAGGACACGAAGAGGGTCCCCGGTGGTATTCAGCAGTGCACTGACCAGAGCGTGACCAAGGGAGTTGAGGCCAGAAAAGCACCACCTCATAACCATCAGAAGGCAACTTGTTTTGAACTGTCAGTGGACACAAGAGGTTCACTGCTTGGGGCATCCCCAAGCAAGAAGCCTCAAGGAGGGAGAAAAGCCTTAGTTACTTGTGGCAAGGAGACAGTGGGAAAGCAGAGGTCCCCAAAATAAACAGCCTCTCTGGGAAGTCCTTTGCCAGGGCTTTTATAGCAAGAGTTGGGGGAGTGCCCAGGATATGGAAAGGGTATATAGCAGGAGGAGCCTTCCTGCTCAAGCAACGTACATCTTCGTTCATTGTATGATCACAGGATCTGGCTCAAACGGGTTTCTTGCAGCTGCTAAGTCTCTGTTTGTGGTGATCTCCCCGCCGCCTGCCCCCATGTTGCCACACAGGCGTTGCTGGAACGTCCGCAGAAAAGCAAGCCTGAGCGAGTCTGTAGGAACCAGGGGCAGAGTCTTTGCCCCTGTTTCAGTTTCCTCCTTCGGCCTAAATCCCACACTCTTGGTTATGGAACCCTTTGCTAGATCTTTAGGGATCTCCCTTCCCTCATTTGCAAAATCGGAAGTTTGGCTTAGATCAAACTTTGATTTTTCCAGATGGCTGATAGAGCTTTTGCGCTTTTACACCAGCTCTGCCCACCGCCCCCAAATGCGGTTGAAACCTCTTCGGAGACCACAGTGAAACTCCTTTGCAGCTGGGGAGCCAGAAGGGGATGCCTACGCAGGCAGCTGGCCACCGCTCCACCCGGAACCTCCTTCACTTTGGGCTGCAGTCCTCTGCCTAATGCCCATGGCCAATCGCCTGCCTAGAACTCCAGGTTCTGCAGGACCAGAAAAACCACTCCTAAGAGAGACTGTCACACTCCTGCCCTGAGCATTGGCGGTCCGGGTCCCTGGGTGGAGATGCGCAGGCAAGGGGAGGAGCTGAGCTCCGCCCGCCCGCGGGAGTGGGAGGCGCCCAGTGGTTTTGCTGTTTCCTGAGCCAAGGCGCGGTGCAGGGGCAGGAACTCGCAGTTCGCTACTGCGGTGGGCTCTAGTGAGGCTTGGTGCTCCCCGCAGATAGGCCAACCTCGACGGGGAGGGGATGGCTCACAGACGGTGCCAGCCAGAAGGAGGACACCGGCTTCCTGGGACGCACATTGTTCTGTGCCTCCTCAATCTGGTGAACTAAATGCTTTGCATGGGCTTGAGACAATATCTTGAAACACCTACATGGGAGCAGATGCTTTCGGTTCTGGGTGCTATTTTTGAGAAGTTGGTCAAAGGGGAGAGATTATGATTGACATATGTCATGTTGGTGACAACTGTTTTGTAACTCATAAAAAAACAGATGATGGTGATGTTGGCTCCATCATACGTGCTTTTCCTTACTCAATTGCTTACATTTTAAGAGCTCTTAGGGGTTTCGAGAGAGTAAACTTTGGGGGTATAAATGTACAAATAATGGAGAAAAATGATTGCTTTCACAAATCACTGTGATTTAACATGACTGGAATCAACATATACTTCCTTAGAGATTGCATCAGTGTCCAAGGGTACACTGACCCTTCTTTACACTATAGAATGTGGAGAAGTTAAAAAGCTAGAGATGGCAGAGAATGGTGCTGAGAGATACCCCTGGGGGCAGAGAATTTCCCCAGAAAGAAATATCCTTTAAGGAGCACCTGTGTATGTCTTTGGAACAGAGCAGCTCACAGGCCACAGTAGTAAAGAGTCTGATCTTTATTCCAAACAGAGGATTTGGAGCAGGGGGACACTGTACCCTGATATATATTTTGAAAAAAAAATCACTTTGGTTGCTGTGTGAGCAACAAACCCTGGGTAGAAGAGAAGTTTCAGAAGGTAGATGGAGCCAGACACACTGGAGGCACAGCTTTGGGTGGTGGTGGACGTGTGAGCCACGGTTGGACGCTGCACTTGTTTTGAAGGGCAACCCACAGGATTTGCTTACGAATGAGTGTTCCAGAAACGCTGGAGGAAAGAAAGCTCAGTGTGTTAGGAGTGGTGTGTGTGTGTGTGTGTATCAATATTTCCATTTTTTACACGTTGACTTTGAGACGTGAGCTACTCCAATGGTAAGATAAAGAGCAAAGTGGAAGGATTCAGATTTTATGTTGAGTGCTCAGGTAGGCTTAGAAGTTATGGATAAAGGGGGCAGGTGTTTGGCCTGGTGACTAGGAAATGGGCACTGGAGTGTCTGGGTTGGATACCTGGCTCTGTTCTTGTGTCCCGCTTTCTGCTGATGCAGACTCTGGGAGGCAGAGGGTGATGATTCAAACTGTTGGATTCCTGTTGCCTAGACGGAAGACCAGGACTAGTTCCCCAGTCCTGACTTTGGCTACTGCAGGGCCAGTTAGGAGGTGGAATTTGGGAGCAAACCAGTGAATAGGATCTCTCTCTCTCCTCTCTGTACTCTTTCTTTTTTTTTTTTCTTTTTCTTTTTGACAGGCAGAGTGCACAGTGAGAGAGAGAGACAGAGAGAAAGGTCTTCCTTTGCCATTGGTTCACCCTCCAATGGCCGCTGCGGCTGGCACTGATCCAAGGCCAGGAGCCAGGTGCTTCTCTGGTCTTCCATGGGGTGCAGGGCCCAAACACTTGGGCCATCCTCCACTGCACTCCCGGGCCACAGCAGAGAGCTGGCCTGGAAGAGGAGCAACTGGGACAGAATCCAGTGCCCCGACCGGGACTAGAACCCGGTGTGTGTGCCGGCACCGCAAGGTGGAAGATTAGCCTGTTGAGCCACGGCACTGGCCTGTACTCTTTCAAATACTTTTTTTTTTTTAACCTGTGTTCTTCCCTCTCTTGATCACTAATTGAGTGGTACGGTGAAAATTACAAGAGGGAAATGTTCACAGAGAGATATCTCAGCAGGAAATAAAGTTCAAAGCCTCTGTTGTTGCCCAGATCTCCTGCTTCTTGGGTATTGTGAACACCAGGTTCATTCCTTTTTTATTTTTTATTTTTATTTTTTTATTTTGACAGGCAGAGTTAGACAGTGAGAGAGAGAGAGAGAGAGAGAGAGAGAAAGGTCTTCCTTTTTTCCGTTGTTTCATCCCCCAAATGACTGCTATGGCCGGCATGCTGCGCCGATCCGAAGCCAGGAACCAGGTGCTTCTTCCTGGTCTCCCATGCGGGTGCAGGGCCCAAGCACTTGGGCCGACCTCCACTGCCTTCCTGGGCCACAGCAGAGAGCTGGCCTGGAAGAGGAGCAACCAGGACAGAACCAGCGCCCCAACTGGGACTAGAACCTGGAGTACCAGCGCTGCTGGCGGAGGATTAGCCTAGTGAGCTGCAGCGCCAGCCCACCAGGTTCATTTCTAAGGGCACCCCATCAGGCACGTGCTTTCTGCTAACTGCAGAAATAACTAACTGCTAGGCGATAGCTGCTGCTTCCACTTCATCTGCATTTGCTCCTCACTGAAATGGCAGTTGAACCACTCGCTTGAATAGACTGATGCCATTTGAGGTGACAGTCTTCCGTTTCTGCCTTCATTGAAAAGCTGCCTGGAAGTGGCTGGGTCAGGGACTCTGAGTCCAGCATTGAGCTCTGGTTTTGCTGTCCCTTTCACGGCCGTGCTCCGGGAGCATTGATACAAACTGACTGCAACAGAGATAGCTTCTGCATCAGAGCTTGGCTTTCAGTGCTCCAGGAGGACTTACCTGGCAACACTGAACTTGGAGGGAGCCATTCCACCTGTCATCAGAGAAAAACTGCAAGAAACCAGTCTGAGTCAGAGTGTTAAACATGTGATGTTGCTGGAACAGGAAGCCCGCCCACTCCCACCCCCTCCCCCAACCCCACCCTCAGCGCTCTTCCTTTTCTACAGCCTGGACGTGCCCCTAACCCTTGTTATAAAAATTCTGGCAAACTGCTTCTCAGGGGGGTAGTTTCTTTAAGGCTCGCTACCTTCCCACTGTCTCCTGTACTTGTCAGAAGTCAACGAAGCTTTCCTTTGAGTGACTCTTACCTGAGGCTGATTTTTTGGTGCTGCTTCAAATGAACAGACCCCTTGTATCTGCTATTGATAGTGACTCTTTCATGAATCCCCATCCCTAATAGAGTAGGCTGATTTCCATATTGAAGGCTGCAATGGACATGTTCTGGGAACACACAGGATGGTGCCTCTGCTTCTTCCTGGGGAGTGGGTCACAGAGGGAGAGATGAATGTATGACTTGATGGATAAAGGGGAGTAGGTATCTCATGGAGAAAAGAGGCACTGTCATTGATGCACAAAGGCAAAAGTGGCAGGAAGTTCTTTTTTTTTTTTTTAATTTATTTGACAGATAGAGCTAGACAGTGAGAGAGACAGAGAGGAAGGTCTTCCTTCCATTGGTTCACTCCCCAAATGGCTGCCACAGCCGGGGCTGTGCCGATCTCAAGCCAGGAGCCAGGTGCTTTCTCCTGGTCTCCCATGTGGGTACAGGGACCCAAGCACTTGGGCCATCCTCCACTGCCTCCCCGGGCCACAGCAGAGAGCTGGACTGGAAGAGGAGCAGCTGGGACTAGATCCCGGTGCCCATATGTGATGCCAGCACTGGATTAACCAGGCCGAGAATTAACCAAGTGAGCCACGGCACCGGCCACAGAAGTGGCAGGAAGTTCTAAGGAAAATTCACTTCTGCGGATTAGTTAGGGAACAGGGCTTGGACAACGTATTCCAGGGCTTGCAGTGGGATATGTAAATGTATAGATGTGGTGGTCATTTCGTCTTCTCCCAGACGTACACGTGGGCTCACTTAATTCACTACTGCTAAGAGGCTGCTCCCAACTGAGGTCTCCATGCTTCCAGCAACTGTGTAGGGGTCAGTCCGGAAGCCCAGGTAGCTAAACCTTCCCATGTAAACCCCAAGTTCATCCTGTCCTAGGAGTACAAATCTACCTGGATTCTGTAGGCCTCAAGAAAGAGTCTGCAACTTTTCTCTTTGGAAAGAGAAATATTGACGGAGCCACAGGCAGACAAGCCCAGGGCAAAGATGCACAAAGATGCAGGAGGGCTGTGTGCTTCACCTCTGCACAGTGGGATTGGAGCATGGATGGTGGGGGGATGGTGGTTGCATTTTTGTTCAACTCCCAGAGGCATGTTGCTTTAGGGTTGACTCATCTGGTCACAGTTGACCTTTACAGTGTGACCCCAACTTTACAGATCAGGAAACAAGACAGTCTGCCAGAGACCACCACAACAGTTGGGAGCTGGACCCAAGAGGGTGTCAGTGGGAATTTAACCATAGAGCCTCATAACATCTAAGTACCCGGCAAGGCAAGATGTCCTCCTGCCAAGATCCCCTCTGGAGTGGGAGTCTCTACTTGTAAATGAAGGAAATCTGCCAGGTTGTCATTTTCCATCCATTGTTCATGCAGCCACTGGGGTAGCTTGTTGTCGTCGTCATCATCATTTTTAATGTGGATTCTGGAACCAAGCTCAAGACGTGTAAGCTTGGTAGTTCTGGGGTGAGACCCAAGTTTACTGAGAAACTTGGACCAGTGCTTCCCGAAGTTTATGATGCACCAGAAGCCTCTGGTGAGCCGGTCAAAGCACACCTTCCGGAGCCGCATCCCAGACATTCCGATTCCAAAGGTTGGGATGTGGCACCATAGTGTGCATTTCTCAAAAGTCGACAACATGCTGCTTGTCCCTCCGTGACAGTCCTGCGGCTCCCAGATGCTTCTTCACTCGCAGCTCCCAGGGGCATCAACGAAGGCAGTCCCCGCCCGCGAGCCTGGTTCCTAAGAACAGCGCAGCCCTCCAGCTCTGCAGGTTCTTCGACACCAGCAAAGGCGCGACGTAGTGCGGTGTGTAGTCCCGCGCGCTGCCCGCAGATGGCGCTGGACGACGAATCTGCAGTAAACGGGAGAAGCAAGCAGGCCGGGAAAAGCTGGCCGGTGAAGACTGACGTCCGTTCAGGCCAATGACAGCCTGAGCTTCCGTTCTGCGAAGTCCAAGAATTTCCCAGCAGTTTAAGCGGCTGCCCAAGTTGCTATAGTTCATACTGGTTCAAACACCTTCCTCTCAGCTAACTGAGGCCACCTCCTCAGTCTCTGGGCAAACTTGTGGTAGAAGGCATCCACAGGGCAGAGGCAGCCTTGCAGTTTTCATTGAGCAGTTCAATGTCTGGACTGGAATCAGCCAGGTGAGAGCAGGGGTGAGGAGCAGATAGGGTGAGAGAACCCACAAGTTGCCCAGCCTTGCGCTTCGGCATTTTCTGTAGGTTTGTCTCATTGCATCATCTTTCTCTTTAGTTTGTTTCCTAAGGACAGTCCTTGGGTCGGCCTTTTGTTGTGCCAGGGCTGCCTTTGACGCGTTTCCATGCATGCAGGTCCCATGAATCTCTTCTCGCTACTGAAGGAGCCATCTCTGCCCGTGCATTCACCTACTCACTTAATTAGGGGCCCATCTGCAAGGTGGGGGTCTTGGTTGCTACTAAAAAGGCAATTCTGTTGGCAAGGAGAGGGAATAAGAAAGAAATACACAGGAGTTGGCGTTGTGGCACAGCGGGTAAAGCTGCAGCCTGCAGCATCAGCATCCCATATGGGTACTGGTTGGAGTCCCGGCTGCTCCACTTCCAATCCAGCTCCTTGCTAATACACCTGGGAAAGCAGCAGAGGATGGCCCAAGTCCTTGGGCCCCTGGGAGATGCAGAAGCAGCTCCTGGCTCCTGGCTTCAGATCCACCCAGCTCTTGCCATTGTGGCCATTTGGGGAGTGAATCAGCGAATGGAAGATCTCTCTCCCTCTGCCTCTGCCTCTCTGTAACTCTGCCTTTCAAATAAATAAATCTTTCAAAAAGAAAGAAAGAAATACACAGAGTTCCTATGCTCAGCTTGGTTCCCCTTTTCTCCCCTTCAACACACTATTGATACCTCTTTTGTTTCAGAATGATGTGATGGGGTCTGAAGATACAGAGATGTGAAATTCTATCCTTAGCGTTCAAGAGCTCCTTATATTAGCTAGTGGTGATCTCTAAACTCACACACCTATGCTTTTTAACAAATTGGGCATTCACTGTATGCCCACACACACATACACACACACCCTATAGGTATATATGTATATATAGCGTGATATTACAGGGGCTTCAAAAAGTTCCTGGAGGGGCTGGCATTGTGGCATAGCTGGGAAAATCACCACCTGCAATGCCAATGTTCCATATGTGTGCTGTTTCCTGTCCTGGTTGCTTCACTTCCTATCCAGCTTCCTCCTAATGGCCTGGGCAAGCAGCAGAAGGTGGCCCAAGTGTTTGGGCCCCTGCCACCTATGTGGGAGACCTGGATGAAGCTCCTGGTTCCTGATTTCCGACTGTGCCCGCAAATGGAAGATTTGTCTGTCTGTCTGTCTCTCTGTAACTCTTTCAAAGTAAATAAAATAAATCTTTTTGAAAAGTTTATGGTGTGCATTGTGTTTTAATTTCATTTCCATGAACTTTTTGAAGCCTCCTCCTGTGTGTGTCTGTGTGTTTATTATGATTGGTATATTAAATGATTAGATGTTGGGTACACTTAATTTATTTTTTAGATAAAAATGAGTGTAATTGGAGGTTTGAATATTTTTTTGTCAACTCGTGAATTTTTAGGACACTTCCTGTAGTGCTTTCTCACTGTGGAATGCTTCGGTTCTTTCTTGGTTCTCTTTCTTCTTTCTTCAGATGTCTGTCAAATGTCAAATTTTTGGGGGGACTCTTCGCCTCCTATAATAATCACTCTCTCCCCTCATCATCTTCTGTCTTTTTATCCTATTTTATTTGTTACATACTGTATCTCACTAGAAAGAAATAGAATGCTTCAAGAAGTTCTTGAAAAAGCAGAAGTGGGGGGCTGGTGCTGTGGCTCACTTGGTTAATCCTCTGCTTGCGTGCTGGCATCCCACATGGGCTCCAGGTTCTAGTCCCGGTTGCTCCTCTTCCAGTCCAGCTCTCTGCTGTGGCCCGGGAAGGCAGTGGAGGATGGCCCAAGTGCTTGGGTGCCTGCACCTGCATGGGAGGCCAGGAGGAAGCATCTGGCTCCTGGCTTCGATTTGGGCAGTGAACCAACAGAAGGAAGACCTTTCTCTCTGTCTCTCTCTCTCTCACTGTCTAACTCTGCCTGTCTAATAAAAAAAAGAAAAGAAAAGAAAAAGCAGAAGTGAAAGATAAGTTTATTTTTATGCTAAATATACATTTTTCACAGTGTGTATTTTGGTGCAAAAAAAAGAAGAGAGAATTTTGAGATCCACATGCATATTTTCCATGAGCTTTTTGAAATACACTCATATCTTTCTTTTTTCCTTAAAGTTTGTTTTGCATTCCCTAGAATGTAAATTTCAAGAGGGACAGGGAGTTGTTCTTAACACCATGAGAAGACAGGAACAATAAAAAGTGAATAGAGGAGGAGGGAGAAAGCCTTGTCCAGTGCATCTTGAAATCTTCTAGGTACCGGTGGGAACAGGGGAAAGATGGGGGGAGGTTTATTCACCCTTCTTGTGGTTCTGTGAGTTGTCAAATTCCAGCAATAAATAAATAAAACCAGGGCTTATGAATGAGGGGATCTCACACATGTATGCCTGATTGCAAGAACAAGACTGGCAAAATGACAGCCTGCACAAAGGCCATTGCAACATTGCACAGAAACTACTTCTGCACTACCATCTGCCGAGCAGCTGCCTGACCAATCTTGGATTCCTGCCACTTTTTTTTTTTAATTGTTTGAGTACTAGTTTTACTGTTAATTTACATAGTACAACACATTAAGGATAGAGATCCTACATGGGGAGTGAGTGCACAGTGATTCCTGCTGTTGATTTAACAATTGACACTCTTATTTATGATGTCGGTAATCACCTGAGGCTCTTGTCATGAGCTGCCAAGGTTATGGAAGCCTCTTGAGTTCGCCAACTCCGACCTCATTTAGATAAGGTTTTTTTTTTTTTTAACTTTTATTTAATGAATATAAATTTCCAGTGCATAGCTTATGGATTACAATGGCTTCCCCCCCCCCCCCCACAACCTCCCTCCCACCCGCAACCCTCCCCTCTCCCGCTCCTTCTCCCCTTCCATTTGCATCAAGATTCATTTTCAATTCTCCTTATATACAGAAAATCAATTTAGTATAAAGATTTCAACAGTTTGCACCCACACAGAAACACAAAGTGAAACATACTGTTTGAGTACTAATCACAGCACCAAATCACAATGTACAGCACACTAAGGACAGAGATCCCACATGAGGAGCAAGCGCACAGTGGCTCCTGTTGTTGACCCAACAAACTGACACTCTAGTTTATGGCGCCAGTAACCATCCCAGGCTGTCGTCATGAGTTGCCAAGGCTATGGAAGCCTTCCATGTTTGCCGACTCTGATCATATTTAGACAAGGTCATAAAAGACAGAGTGAGGATAGTAACCAATAATCCTAAGAGTGGCATTTACCAGGTTTGAACAATTATACAGCATTAAGTGGGGAAGAGGACCATCAGTACACACAGGTTGGGAGTAGAGCCATTGGTGGTAGAGTAGAGGTTATGATTACAAAGGAATGAGGCCCAAATGCACTAGACAGGGCCTAGAACAAAGGACAGAGTCATTATTAGAGGAGCTAAGAAAGGTGCTGTCTAAGCTACAATTAAGTTTTCTGATTGAGAGGCAACTAGAACCTGATAGAAGGGGCTTGATAATAATCTGGTGGGCTTTAGGGATTCCTGCCACTTTTGTCATTGAACTTTGTAGCCAAGGGTCAGTGTTTCAAAACAACTTCCTCATTTTGCCTTTGAAACATTCCCCTGCCTCAGACTCCTTGAAAACACACATTGCAATGTCCATTCCCAAATAAACTCTTTAACCTTGGAGAAAATCTCCCCTTTTTGTTACTTAGGTCGACAGTTCCTACTTCAACCAGGATTACCAACTCCCTTTCTGTTTCTCTATCCAAGGTTTCTAAAAGCCAGCGCATCTTTCATTGTGTTAGCAGCTAAGTATTTCAAGCGCTTCTTCCTCACCTCCAATTTTTAGTGAATGACAGCGTGTTTCCAATCCATGCCCCTCCAGGTGGGAAAGGTCAAGGTCAGATACACAAAGCCCTCTTGTAAGATTCAGTTTTGGTTAAAGAGAGAGACTCTTCTGTTTCTCTCTCTCAGCATTTTCTTATTTAGGGTATTTGCAGGACTTCAGGGAGTGTTTGAGCCCAGAAGACTTCATCTCTGTGCCTGGAATTGCCTCAGAAGAAGTGTACAGGATGGCGGAACACTTTCTCCATATTGCTGGACCCTACACAGGACAGCCTCTTAGGAACTGACCTTGGATTGAACCTCTTACCCAGTCTCCTGAACTAATGATAGATGTGGAATCTTGCGAAGTTGCCAGTCTCTGTGTAATGTAAGGAGAATGTTCTGAGAAACCTACCCCTAGATATAGTCTGCTGTATGATGATCTGTGATGAAGCGGCCCCAACTTCACCAGGAGGGGCACCAGTCACACACCCTGGAAGAGCTAACGTGACTAGCAAGGCAGAGTTGACTGTGTAGCTGCAGCAGCTCTCGGGCTTCCATCTTTATGTCTGGCAACCAAGCCCATGCACTGCAGTGGCTGAACCAGGAAGCTGTACTTGGGCCATGGTAGTCTCACTCCCAATTCCAGCTTCTTGTGACTGCACCTCCTGGGAGACAGCAGGTGATGGTGCAAGTAGTTGGGGCTCTGCCACGTGGAGCCGTCCAGTGGGGCTCAGGGGTCTGTGGTCTCCTCAGACACAGGTAGAATGGCCTTCACAGCTGTCAGCTGTGGCTGGAAAGCCTGTCTCCAGACCAGCTGACATCTCCCCCACTAATAGCTTCTTGTGTTGCATATGTGACCTTGAAGCTTTAAATCACACCGTCAGGGTGGGCGCAATAGTTCACCCAGAGCTGGCAGGGGAAGGGGCTGAACCCTTGGGGAGAGTCAGATTGGCTCCAGGAGACCCTGGCTAGCTTGTGTGACCTTGTGGTTTTAAATCATGCCTTCAAGTTAGTTACAATCTTCCACCCAGAGCTAGAAGAGGAGCCCCTAAGGAGAACCCCACTATCTCCATGAGCCTCAAGCCAATCAACGTACTTTATGTAAAATGCCTGTACTATGGGCACCCCACCGAATGACTCAATGAAAAAAAAAAAAAAAAAACAGCCATGTCTTAAAAACCCAGGACACTTCTTCAAACCAGTGTCCCGCTAGGGCACTCCACCTGCTCTCCTTTCGGACAAGATTCTTTTTCTGTTGCTTGCCAATCAAATAAGTTTCTTTTCTGTCAAATAAAAGTTTTGGCCTCTTTGCAAATTATTTCCCAGCTTTTTATTCCTATACTAAGCTAAGATAAAGAATCCATGAAACTTGCGCCTGTAACTGTCTTCCCCTTCACGCTGGTAACACCACCCATGTGGGAAATGCAGAGAGTTCCTGACTTCTGGGTTAGGCTTGGTCCAGCCCCAGCTGTTGTAGGCATTTAGGGAGTGAATGTAGCTGTTTTCTTTTTTAAAGATTTATTTATTTATTTGAAAGTCAGAGTTACATAGAGAGAGGAGAAAGATCTTCCATCTGATGGTTCACTTCCCAGTTGGCCGCAACTGCTGGAACTGTGCTAATCCGAAGCCAGGAGCAAGAAGCTTCTTCCAGGTCTCTCACGTGGGTGCAGGGGCCCAAAGACTTGGGCCATCTTATACTACTTTTTTTGTTTTGTTCTAATTTTTGACAGGCAGAGTGGACAGTGAGAGAGAGAGAGAGAGAGAGAGAGAGAGAAAGGTCTTCCTTTTTGCCGTGGTTCACCCTCCAATGGCTGCTGTGGCTGGTGCGCTGCGGCCGGTGCACCGCGCTGATCCGAAGGTAGGAGCCAGGTGCTTATCCTGGTCTCCCATGGGGTGCAGGGCCCAAGCACTTGGGCCATAGAGCTGGCCTGGAAGAGGAGCAACCAGGACAGAATCTGGCGCCCCGACCGGGACTAGAACCCGGTGTGCCAGTGCTGCTAGGTGGAGGATTAGCCTGTTGAGCCACGGCGCCGCCCATCTTCTACTACTATCCCAGGCCATAGCAGAGAGCTGGATCAGAAGAGGAGCAGCCAGGACGAGAACCGGCGTCCATGTGGGATGCCGGCGCCTCGGGCCAGGGTGTTAACCTGCTGAGCCACAGCGCCAGCCCCTGTAGCTGTTCATATAGCCCCTAGTTCCTGATTTTTTTTTTTTATCTAAGACCCACCACAATCCAAAATGATATGTTTCCTGTCTTTCCCAGATGTTGCACTCATTCAAGTCAACATAACAATCAGGTCTTAGGAGTTTAACGATCTGATTGGATTGATTCATATTAAGCTGTAACAGATCTACCCCAGGCTTCCAATGAGGAATGGGAATGTTTTTGAAAATTCATTACCTTGCATAATTTTGCAATTTTTGGGATTTCACACTTTAAAATCATATCAAATATAAACATTAACTTTTGTGGGGGCTTATCATTTTTTTAACAGAAAAATGAGAGTGAATGTTGGTTGATCACTAGTAGCTTTTGCCCCCAGGGCCAGTTCTTATAAGATTTCTTGCTTTATAGAACTTTTCTTTTTTAAAATCTTCATCTACATCTGGACTTTCAGGGAAAAAATGAAAATTCCAAAGGTTTTTTGCAAAGCTGCAATGTCCACGGTGGTCTAAATTCAGCGGTAGAGTAACAGTGAATGGCCCAAAAGGCCACGACTATGTTTGCGTTATTCCTGAAGTTTTAGAATTAGATTTTATAAATTGATTATTAAGTGCTTATAACAGTGTCTGGCATGTGTTTTCTGATTTTCTCTCTTTCTTTTTTGCCTTTTTTTGCCTGACCCCTAAGGCTTCAATGGTGGAAACACAATGGGCTGAACTCAAAATGACTCACAGGAAGCACCTCAGCCAGCATCACTTTCTCTAATGAGCAGCAAGAAAGGAGTAAGGGAAAGGAGGCATACCAATGCTCTTTCCGTAGCAGAGATCCCAAGTCCATCAGACTCATTGGTTCTCTGGATTCTGTTCCCCACACTACAGTGATGATGTCAGCCCACGGAGCCACCTGTTTGGGGTTTCACCTTTCACACCCTGCCAATCATTGAACCGCCACATTGACTCCATTGTATGAATCCATAAGCCACAGGAATATTTACAATAAACGATCGATACAGACTGGATATATTCTACCACGATTTTGTGAAAGCCCTCCATTTATCTTCCAGATAGTAGATTTTATCAAACCAGTTTTATTAAGAATTCGCCTTCTCAATTACATGTTTACTGGTACTCAATTCTTCCCAACACATCATGCATTTTGAGATTGTACCCCCACCTTGCCCAGAATATAAGTGTTCCAAGGTCATGCTGTGTCTTTCAGCACTACCTTATCACATTAGAAGAGTTTCTGGCATATCATAGATGTCCAATAAACACTTAGTGATGAAGCAAACTGTTCTGTGCCTTGCACTTCAACGTTAACAGAGGGGATTCCCAAGATGGCTAAACAGAACTGCTGTTCAAACAAGTAGAAGTCATTTCTCTGGGTGGCACATCCACTAATGCCAACCACATGGGACCACAAAGAAACCACTCCGCAGCACAGATCTGCTGGATTTTTCATTCTCTTTCAGCACAGAGAGGTAAAATGGAATATTCTTTTGCCGCAAATATTTCAGGTAATACACCATCAGCTGTCTCAGTTTTCCTTGGCTGCGGTATCTTTCCAGGGTATAAGCCTTCCCCACTTCACAGGTGGAATCCATGACAACCCATGTAACTGGATCCCCTTCTGGACCCTGCAGACTGTATGCAGGCAGGGTCTGTATGCAACGCTGGATGTAATGCAGGCTCCTCTCATTCCGGCCTGCATGCCAGTTATCATTTACCAGCCCAGCATGGGAGATGTGCAGTTGGGAAAATTTAAAATTGGGATCCTCGCTGTGAAAATAAAAAACAAAAGTTTTAGTCCTCCTTCCTGTAATGTCTGGATACTCATCTCCTTACTTAACACCCACTGTTGTAAAGTTGCTCATTTTGACTGTTGATAATCTATCCATCTCAATAATGAGCTCATCCTCTCCTCATGCAAAAACTGATTTATATGAATAACAAAAAATGTTTAAAGAATAACAGTACTTCAGAAAAGCCACAGGAGTGATTAGCACATGCTTTTGGTACCTCTGAGATTGGTCATCTGGATGCTCGGTCTCACACCGGCTGTCTGGTTTGCTCCTGTTGGAGGTACTGGGCTTTAGGATATCATCTGTCACATAGAGGAGTAAGTTCAAATAGTTTACCTTCACTGACTTTGAAAATGCAACCGCTGTTATCCCCTCACCTAAACTTTCTTGACAACCTAGAAAGAGAGGCGAAGAAAGCAATGCTGTTAGTGACTGAGTCTCTGCGGCATCTCCCTGATTAATGACCGAATACAATTGCTTAGGGTTCTCAATATTGAGCTGACACCAGAATCAGATGGAGGTCTCATTGTAACAGATTGTTGTGCTCCTGTCAGTCCCTAAAGTTTCTGAGAATCTGCATTTCTTTTAAACATATTTGTTTATTTGTTTACTTGAGAGGCAAGGGGAGAGAGAAAGAGAGACTTTCATCTGTAGGTTCATTCTCTCATATTCCCACCACAGTCAAAGGCAGGTCAAAGCCAAGAGCTGGGTACTCAATCTGGTTCTCCTATGTGGTTGGCAGGGACTCAACTACTTGGCTCCCAGGGTGCATGTTAGAAGGAAGCTGCAAACAGAAACAGAAGTGTAACATGAACCCAGACACTCTGATGCAGCAGCCCAAATGACATCTTAACTACTAGGTCACATCCCTCCCTCAGAATTTGCATTTCTAATAAGCTCCCAGGTTATGATAATGCTGTTGGCTGGGTACCCACTTTGAAAACCACTGCTGTTGCCTATTGCCTCTGATTTGTTACCTTGGATTTGGAACATCTGTTTCCAGTTTATGATCTCGGGATTTTTCAGGACTCCCATTAATTTTTTAGGTTCCTTGGAGAATATACAGTATGTGTTTGTATATGGATCCTTGTTATCAGTCATCTCCTATACAGGACAAGGAAAAGTCATTATCACTCCATCAAATTTTTCTTCATGTCTCACTGAAATCTCGACACTTAGAATCAAGAGTCCAGAGTGTGCAAGATACTGCCATGGATGCAAACCTTAATGAGGCATTATTTTTCCTCAAAGCTACAGACTATGAGCCTATTAGAATAGTGACACTTTTGTCAAAGTCAGGAATCTGCAAAATATAGTAACTGGAATTCTTGGTATCATTTTGGGCAATTTGATGTAGTGTTGTTTCCAGGAACTTGGAGGACCGGCGCCGTGGCTCACTTGGTTAATCCTCCGCCTGCAGCACCGACATCCCATATGGGCACCGGGTTCTAGTCCCAGTTGCTCCTCTTCCAGTCCAGCTCTCTGCTCTGGCCCAGGAGGGCAGTGGAGGTCGGCCCAAGTGCTTGGGCCCCTGCACCCGCATGGGAGACCAGGAGGAAGCACCTGGCTCCTGCCTTCGGATCGGTGCAGCGCGCCAGCTATAGCAGCCATTTGGGGGGTGAACCAATGGAAAAGGAAGACCTTTCTCTCTGTCTCTCTCTCTTACTGTCTAACTCTGTCTGTCAAAAAAAAAAGTATTAAAAATAGTACAAAATATCAAAGGACAACTTTAATAGAAAGTCATATGGTTTACCTATGAAATCTGTTTTCTTTATATTACTAAAAATTAAAAAATACATTCTTACATATAATTTCATAAGTCGTAAAAATGCAAATTAAATCCAATAAGATGCCATGTTTCCAACCAGGAATTTGACATAAATTAGAAGAAGAGCTAAGTGTGGGTGTTTGGCTTAGTGGTTAAGACACCAGCTGAGGATGTCTGTGTCCCATGTTGGAGTACCTGGATTCGACACCCACCTGTGCTCTGACTACAGCTTCCTGATGACGCAGACCCTGGAAGGCAGTGGTGATGGTTGAGTGACTGGGTTCCTGACACCCCACGTGGGATATCTGGATTGCATTCTTGGCTCCTGATTGGCCATTGTAGGCATCTGGGGAGTGAACCAGTGGATGAGCTCGCTCTCTCTCTCTCTCTCTCTCTCCTCCCTGCTCACTCTCAAATAAGTAAATAATAAAAATTAATTTAAAAAGATAAACAGTATGCAGTGCTGTGGATAATCGGAGAAATAGTTCTTCCATTTATTGCTAATGGGAATAAAATGAGGACAATCTCCCGAGAAAGTAATCTGGCAATGTCTTCTAGAATGAAAAAAAAAATGCTCTTTGACTTGATATTACCCTTCCTGGAAATCCACTGTGTTGCAAAAGTCCCCAGGATGTAAAGACACATGTACAAGGATGCTTACTGAAGTAACATTTTGTAGTGACAAAGAATTAAAGTAAGCAATTTGAATCCAATAATGAGAGAATGGCTGAGTAAATTATACTGTATTCACTCTATAGAGTACTATAAACTTGAGTTACTGTTGCAGTAACTCCATGGAATATTATACAATTATTCAAAAGAATGAGCTAGTAATATAATTGTTGGCCTAAAAGTATGTCCATGATATCCAAAAGGCAAATTAAAAAGTTATGAAACGAGAGGTATCCAATACCAAGTATGAGCAAGGACACTGATTCCCTCAAAGCATGAGAAAGGAGGAGAGAAAGGCAGGTGAGGTGAGAGGTGTTAACTTATTAAAACAATGTGGGGTTCTTCTACTTGTGTTAATAAACAGCATATCGTAACTTATTAAAACAATGTGTGATTCTTCTACTTGTATAATAAACAGCATATCATACTTTTGTGATTAAAAATTAAAAAATTTAAATATTTTCTCAGTAAATTATTCTGTATCCCACCCCTAAACGTTCTTATTCAAAACAGAATTGACTTTTAACACTGAAAGAAACATGATATGCTATGGAATTAGATCAAATGAATGTATTTCAAAGTAAATTGCATTATTTTACAATATCTCAATATTTTATAATATATGTGTACCACAGAACTTCTATATTTTTAAATTATTTTTATTTATTGACATATTGTTTAGAAATTACTTATGTTTAAAGCAATGAAAATATGAAATCATGGATTTGATGCTATGGTTATATTACTCAAATGTGCAAAATAACTACAAAGTAACTGGAAAAAAGGGAGACTTTATCAATTAGCGTTACTTAGCATACTACATTTTTAAGGAATTGGGCTTCTATGGAATTTGATAAACTAAGCATTAATGTTCAAGTGCAGATTGTCTGGAAGCCAGGAGATTAGATGAAGATTCCCAAGGGAAGGTGCCCAGAAGGAAGCTACGGAAATGTCCAGCTCAGCTTGCTTCCCAGCCGCTGCTCACCTCGCTTCCATAGCTAGAGCCATTTAACTGCTTCCCACACCCCAGTCCTGATCCACTTTGCAAACTACACTTGATCTGGAGTAGTTCATTTACTTGGAGACTCAGCTTTTGAACCCACAGTGAAGCTGGGTTGGCTGTGAGGCTGCAGCTCACTGATTAAATGTCCTCAGAACAGGGGAATCACATAGGCTTTTGGGCAAAAACAAATCATTTTGTACTTCAGTTAATAATTTACTCCTTATGTGACCTCATCAATGTTCAGTGACACTTGTAATAATGTGCTATGCATGAAGCCTTTGATACCCAGCATCTCATTTAAATATTATATTATCATATGAGGGAGATACTCTTATTTCTCCTGTTCTACAGGTGATGGGACTTTCAGAGAGGTGTCTGTAACACAACTAGCAAAATCCACAGAGCCAACTGAACTTGAATTCAACTCAGATATGGATTTTTTCAGTCTCATGACTTAATCCTTGTCTCTAAACTGGAGATACCAATGCTCACTTTGTAAGGTTGTGTCTGAGAATGACCTTCAGTAACAGGGGAAGTGCTTCCACGTAGTTGGCACGCAGCAATAATGAATCCCCTCCCTGGTTCTGGTGAGACAGTTTTTACTAATGGATTTCTGGGCTTTTGTTTTTAAGTGACTATTCTGGTATCCCATTAGACTTCTTTCAGCTCCTGCGGCTGACTGCTGCCACCTCTGTTTGTTCTTCAATCTGCTATCACCAGCTTTGTCTTCCTCCCCTCGGTCTCCCTCTCCTGTTCCTCCTTCCTTCCCCTCCCCTCCCTCCTGCCTCCTTTCTTCCCGGCTCACCTGCCCTTACCCTGATGTGTCCTATGCTTTTTACAGACAGTGTGAGCATGTGGAGCTCATCTGAGCGGCCAACTACTGAGTGTCCTTACAATAACCCAGATTTTCTTTTACCCTTGGGCTGTATGGAGCTGACCGTCCCCAACCATCTTTGTGTGCCTACCTGTTTCTGAGGCCGGACAATGACTGTGTGGTACTCAGGCCAGGACTCTACCAGCACCTCCATGTTGAAGGGGTTCCCATGGTTGATGTGATACATAGAGCCATACACCTGAAGGAGGAACAGAGGGACTGGCAGAGGCTGGGAGGGTTGCATTGCTGTCCTCAGAGATGGAAGCCTCGATGTGATGAGGAAGGGAGAAACGGAGACCAAGAGAGGGTTCTGGGGCCACGTGAGTGATAGCAATGGGATGAGTAGTGTCTCCAGGATCATATGGCTGGAGGTAAAGTCACCTGCAAGCAAGCAGAACTCACAGATATCCTTATAACAAACAGGCAGGGCTCACTACCTGGGCACTTGCTAGACTCCTAGCACTTAACATTGTATGGATTTATTTAATATTCACAAAACGTTATGAGGAAGGTTCTAATACTATTCTCTACTCAAAGATGAAGAGACCAAGGCACCAACATGTTATGAACATACCCAAAGCCACCCAAAGAAGACAATGTCAGACTTGGAATGCACACCCATTTAGACTGGCTCCAGCCACCATTCTCCATTGTCTTTCCAAATCAATGACAAAACCTGCAGATTGGGCCCAGCTGCCTGTTCCTGAGAAGCAGCAGATGCTCCAGATGTGTGGTCCCCACCCCCAATTCAACCTCACTTGTGGCTCAAACCTCTGCAGAAAGTCAACAAGGAAGGACCGGAATTAGGAGCCCCTGCTGTTTTGTCATCCTCAACACCCCCACTCCCACAGCCTGCTGTCCCCTCATCTTCAGGGATTCAGGGATGCTCCTGGCCAAGGATTTGTACAGGGTCAGCAGATTCTTGGGATTGTGTAGCAGCAGCATTTTGTATATGTGGTAATGTACGTTAGTCCTTGAACTTCTCAAGAAAAAACTAAAAAGATAAGAAGTTGAGGGATAGTGTTAGGTCACCAAAGGCATTAAAAATGCACTTTAAAAATAAATATCCATTTTGGTAACACTTATCATCCTTATTCTGGGGACACTGAAGCTCAGAGAAATTTTGCAAATTCCTCATGTTCTTCCAGAACTAAGTGGCAGTGTCACTTTTTTTTTTTTTTAAGATTTGCTTGAAAGAGTAAGAGAAAGAGAGAGAGACAGAAAGAGAAATCTATCTACTAGTTCACTCCCCAAATGGCCGCAGCAGCTGGGGCTGGGCCAGAGTGAAGAAGCCAGGAGTTTCATCAGGTCTCTCACGTGGGTGCAGGGACACAGAACTTGGGCCATCTTCTGCTGCTTTCCAAGGTACATTAGCAGGGAGCTGGATTGGAAGCCTAGTAGTTGGGACTTGAACCGATGCCCATATAAGATGCCGGCATTACAGGTAGCAGCCTCACCCAGGAAGCCACAATGTCGGCCCTAGAGTCAGATTTTTGAAACCACATATGAATGAATCCAAAACCTATGGCCTTCCTCTCCAATAGTTATCCCATAATCTTCTCAGTGTTCTGTCAATCATCTGTTTTCCAGCTCATCTTTAGAAGTTTGACTCCAGTTTTACAGCAGCCCCAGCAGGACCTCCAATCCTACGGCTTTTTCTTCCTCTGTCACCAATTCATATCCTATACTCTCTTTTTCATAAGTGTAAATGTTGAGAACCGTTGATGTCATTTCATCTACATTCAACCCTCTTGAATCTATTTCAAATTATTGTCATCTTGCATGGAACAACCACAAACATGGTCAAGTTCAACTTTCCACCTACACTGCACCTGTACTGTTGCACAGGGCCTGCACCTGTACTGTTGTCTGTGACCAAAAAGAAAAAGCACACATTGGTGTGGGAGTTATGGTAGAGTGGGTTAAGCCACCATTTGGTACACCTGCATCCTATATTGGAGTGCCAGATGAAGTGATTCAAGTCCCAGCTACAACTACTCTGGTTTTGATCTAGCTTTCTGCTAATGTGCTTGGGAAACCAGCAGAAGATGGCCCAAGTACTTGGATACCTGCCACCCATGTGGGAGACTCAGATGAAATCCCAGGACACTGGCTTTGGCCTGGCTCAGTTCAGGCTTCTATGGACATTTGGGGCAATCCCTCAACCCTATCTCTGTCTCTCTTTCTCTCTCTGTCTTCAAAATAAATAAAAATAGAATTTTTTTCTTAAAAAATACACGTATTCATGTTGCCTGATCTTAGTTCAGGTTTGTGACTATACCTCTGTTGGGCTCTTGTGGCTGTCAGAAAACCCTATTATCTTTCCTCAGTCTATTTGCTCTCCTACCGACTTAGACAATGATGCCACCACCCCTTTCTCCTTAAACGCATATTTCTTTCTCATATTCACTCTCTATACATGATATTACTTCTGATTTCATTGAGAAAATTTAAATAGAACTTCTTTAGACTGCCTCTGCGATGACTTTTTATTTATCACATCTTCAACCCACAAAATCTCCCTTCTATCCTGTTAGTATTGATGAGCAATTCATTAACTTATCCGAAGTCAATTCCTCCATTCTAGTACTACATTGCATTCCTTTTTGTCCTCTGAAGGATATGATTTTTAGCAAGTATCACATTTTTGTTTGCATCAAATTTTTCTAGGCAGTGTAGATACGATGCTACTTTTTCTTTTATACAGAAATAAAACATTCTCTTGTTCACAGCTTCTTATTCCAGTTACTCCCCCACTTTTTGTCCCCTTTGCATAAAAATTCACTGAAAATATTGTCTATGTTCATTATATCCAATCCTTCCTAATGTCTAATGGGGTTTTGCTGGCACCATTCTACTGAAACTCTCTTGCTAAGGTCATCAGTGATCTCCATGTTATTAAAGACAATGGTCAATTCTTGTTCCTCATCTTACTTGATCTTTCTGAAGCCTTTGACATAGTTGATCATTTTTTATGTATTTTCTTCATTTTACTTCCAAGATAATACACCACCAGTTTCCCTCTAAACTTACTGATCACTCATTCTCAGTGGACCCCTCCCTTCTCCCAAATTTCTTAATGTTGGGTCATTTCAGAGCTCAATTCTTGGTCCTCATTTCTGACTATATTTCTTTCCCTGGTGATCTTACCAAGCTCCATGGCTTTATATAATGCCTTCAAATATTATGTGAGAGGTCAGTACATATAATATATGCAGTCATATATTAAGGCATTGAAGGCTGAAAGAAGGTCCAAAAGTCCATGTGTGTTGTATTCAATACTACTTTATTTCACAAAGATCTGACTTCTGGCTGCACATTGTATCTGTTTCTGTAATAATTATGCCACTTTTTTCTCTTCTATATTTAAATATCCCCCTGCCCTCCTCTTACAAAGTTACTTGGGATTATACTTTAGGGTTCACCTAGATGATACAGGATATTCTCCTCATCGAAGATTCTCAACTTGATCACATTTGTAAAGTCATTTTTTACCATATAACACAACATTCAAAACATCTACAGATCTGAATCTGGATGTCTTGGGGGGGTCATTATTTAGACTACTATATATGAATATCAAGTGTAGGTTTTTCCATGAGCAAACTTAACTCATACTCTCAGAATTTACACGTTCTCAGTCCAAGAATTGCATTTCTATATTCCAGATCTAAACTCTTGGAAGAGAAATTTATCCTAACTTGAAAATTTAATTATCTAAAATCCTATCAAATATGTCTTATGATCAAGAAGCTATATAGAAACTGCTAACCAGGGATACCATTGTGGCACAGTGGATTAAGCCACTACCTGTGATCCTGGCATCCCATATGGGTACTGGTTCAAGTCCTGGCTGTTCCATTTCTGATCAAGCTCCCTGCTAATGTGTCTGGGAAAACAGTTAAATATGACCAAGGTGTTTGGGCCCCTGTACACATGGGAGACCTGGATGTAGTTCTAGGCTCCTGGCTTCAGCCTAGCCTAGCCCCACCTGTTGTGGCCATTTGAGGAATGATCCTACAGATGGAATTCATTCTCTCTCTCTCCTGCCTCTTTTCTCCCCATCTCTGCCTCTCTGTCTGTAACTCTGCCTTTCAAACAAATAAATAAATCTTAAAACAATTGCTAATCAAAGAACAATCATATAAGGGTTTGGGAAGACAAGTCACCATGGATGGCATATTGTTAAATTTAGGTAAAAAGGAGCTAACATTTCATCTTCAAAATACCCTTTGTTCTTACAGTTAGGTGCCCATGTAAGCTGGTAAAGGATGATATAATCAGCCTATAAGACTTTACCACTGCATTAAACAGTCCTATTTCTCTATGATCATTTTCTTAACAGGGAAAGCTCCCTGGAACCCTGCCTGAACAATGCAGAAAATTAGGCACTTGGCTCTTCTCTTGACTCCATTTCTCACATCCTAATTTATATCCCAGGACTTAGTTCTTGTGATTGATTCCTCTGGAAGCTGTGGCACACCTTGGCTCTACAACATAAATAGTATCTTTGGTTTAAGATGGGATTAAAAGGATCACAGAGACACAATAAAGTGAATGAGAAATAACCCCATAATCACAATAACTTGCAACTAGACAATACTTCGTAAGTTTCACACAGCATTCTAAGAGCTTCTCATACTTTAATTTATTTAATGCAACCACTCTGAAAGTTAGGAATGGTTAATATAGGAGAAAAGAAGGGCCGGCGCCGTGGCTCAACAGGCTAATCCTCCACCTTGCGGCGCAGGCATACCGGGTTCTAGTCCCGGTCAGGGCACCGGATTCTGTCCCGGTTGCCCCTCTTCCAGGCCAGCTCTCTGCTGTGGCCCGGGAGTGCAGTGGAGGATGGCCCAAGTTCTTGGGCCCTGCACCCCGTGGGAGACCAGGAGAAGCACCTGGCTCCTGGCTTCGGATCAGCGCAGTGCGCCGGCCGCAGCGGCCATTGGAGGGTGAACTAACAGCAAAGGAAGACCTTTCTCTCTGTCTCTCTCTCTCACTGTCCACTCTGCCTGTCAAAAATAAAAAATATATATGTATATATATATATATATATATATATATGAGAAAAGAAAACAGCAAAGAACATGTACAACCCTTGATACAAGGCCACCCAATTAGTAAGTGAGCAATCTAGGAACTAGGTTTAGTTCACATAGTTTTTAATGTTGTACTGTTAACCTGTGCTATAAAACTAAGGATAGATGATAAAGCCCTAATAAAAATTAGCAAGTGAGCTGAAATGAATCTCAGTTTTCTTAGCTATAATTGGTAAGAATAATTTTATTATTTTATTTTGCAGAAAGGAAAGAGAGCCCAAATAAAATGCTCACTACCGTGCATCTTGCAAGATTAGAGTGTTTACTTTTCATTTGGATCTGGAATTATAGTGACATCAAACTTTGAACATTAGTATTCTATTGTTTGACTGTGATCCTTTACTGAAATCTCTCTACTTCTAAGAATAATTCTCAGGAAATCAATTCAATAAGATTATCTATTCTTAGCTAATGAATTCTGACATAAAAATTAACTCTAGAAACCATTGCACAAATCTCTGGTACTCACCCCAATTCCCCAGGCTATTTGCTAAAGTTATGTTGGCTAGATGACTTCTCTTAAGGGAACATCAACCCAAATGTTGAACCCAGACATACAATTTCTTCACAGGTATTTATGCTTCTGTGCACTTTTTTTAGTACCCACAATTCCATATGAAGCTCAAACTAGATGACTCAAACATTGCTCCTCTCTGGAAGACAAGATAAGAGAAACACAAAATTGCTTTGTGCTGCCTTTGGCCTTTGAACACTAACACTTATTAAGAGAAGAACATGACCAGACTCCAGAAACAATCACTTGTTGCTAAATATTTACAAAGTTGTTAGTTAAGAATATTTAGTCTCAAGTAACAATGATCAACTTGAGGTACTTTGAGCAAAAACAAAAAATTGGAAGTTAAGATAAATTAAAAAAAATATGATATAGACTACCAAAGGCAGGAATATAGATCAACCCTAGGAAGAAGGTAGACCTGAAAATGGGAAGTTGACTAAAACCATTCTTTGTCTTTGTCTTCCTTTCTCTGGAAAGACAGGCTTAAGGAATCTCTTTCCTTCTCTCTCTCTCTCTCTCTCTCTCTCTCTCTCTCTCACACACACACACACACATACACACACACAGGGGGGTTCATCATCTAAGGCAGAGAAAGATCTAGTAGTTGGTGAGAAATTTCAGCAAGGCAATTGCATCAGCCTAGCCTGAGGACTTTCGTCCACTGGCTCTTGAAGATCTTCACATCTTGAATTACAGGAGACTACAGATGTACAAATGTCTTTGATGGGTTGAAATGCCTGTTTGTGGCAGGCAGAGAAAAACACAGACCACAAATATCTGTGTCTCTGTGCCTGAGCACACCAAGCAAAAGCCAGGAAGTTGGGAGGATCACAGTTATTGTACTTTTGAAATTAATATTATTTTTAGTGGAAAAATTATATTTGTATACACAACTAAAAAGCAACTACAAAGCAAAAGAAACAATTCACAGAATGAAGTGATAACCTACCGAGTGGGAGAAAATATTTGCAAATGATATATCTGATAATGAATTAATACTCAAATTTTACAATCACCTCAAGCAACGCAATGGCAAGAAAATAAACAACCTGATTTAAAAATAGAAAACTGAACTGAATAGACATTTCAGCAATGAAAACATATGGCTAAAAGTTATTTGGCCGGCGCCATGGCTCACTAGGCTAATCCTCCGCCTGCGGTGCTGGCACCCCGGGTTCTAGTCCTGGTTGGGGCGCCAGATTCTGTCCCGGTTGCTCCTCTTCCAGTCCAGCTCTCTGCTGTGGCCCGGGAAGGCAGTGGAGGATGGCCCAAGTGCTTGGGCCCCTGCACCTGCATGGGGAGACCAGGAGGAAGCACCCGGCTCCTGGCTTTGGACTGGCACAACGCCGGCCATGGCGACCATTTGGGGGGTGAACCAAAGGAAGGAAGACCTTTCTCTCTGTCTCTCTCTCTCTCTCACTGGTCTAACTCTGCTTGTCAAAAAAAAAAAAAAGTTATATAAAAATGCTCAGCATGAGGCCAGCACTGTGCCTTAGCGGCTAAAGCTGCCGCCTGCAGTGCCGGCATCCCTTATGGCACCAGTTCATGTCCTGACGGCTCTATTTCTGATCCAGCTCTCTGCTATGGCCAGGGAAAGCAGCAGAAGATGGTTCAAATCCTTGACACCCTGCACCTGCATGGGAGACCTGGAAGAAGGTTCTGGCTCCTGGCTTTGGATTGGCCCAGCTCCGTCCGTTTCAGCCATCTGGGGTGTGAACCAGTGGATGGAAGACTCTCTTTCTCTCTCCTCTCTCTCTCTCTCTCTGCCTCTAACTCTCTGTAACTCTGCCTTCAAATAAATAAATAAAATCTTTAAAATAATGCTCAGCATCACTAATCATCAAAGAAATATAAAACAAAACCATAATTAGATACCACTTCACACTAATTAGAAGGGAAATTATGAAAAAGGTGAAACATAACAAATGTTGGTGAGCATATGGAGAAATAGTAACCCTTGTACATTGTTTGTGGGAATGTAAATTAATGTAGCCATGATGGAAAACAGTTTTCAGTTTCCTCAAAACATTAAGAATAAAGCTGTTACTTGATTCAGAAATATTCAGAAATAACACTACTGATTGTACATTTTTGTGTTACTTGATGATCTTTGTGTGAATTTCTTACAGCGTACTTTCACAAACCTAACTGGTATCGGTCAATAACTTTATGTAGCCACCATCAAGAGACTCTATAGATACAGCTGTATGAGACTACTACTGCTGAACACAACACGTTCATTCACAATATACTTCTTTACACATAGAAGGAGTACATTTTATAATAATGATAAAAATTATAGTATAGTAAGTCCATAAGTTAGTATCATAGCAATTTACTATTAAGAATTATGCATTATTTATAATTACATGTGCTATGCTTTTCTCTGACTGGTAGCACAGATTTGTTTATACCAACATCAGCACAGACGTGAGTAACATGTTGCATTATAATGCTATGATGCCATTATGTTGCTAAGCAATAGGATTTTTTCAGCACTATTATAATTTTATCCCCCCCCCCAATTTTATATATGTGGTACATAACTGAACCAAACATTTTATGCAGTGCACAACAAAAAAACAAAGAAAATGTAGTCAGTATGTTGAAGAGCTGTCTGTACTCCTGTGTCCATTGCAGCAGTTTTTACAATAACCTATATAAGGAATCAACTTAAGTGTTCATCAATAGATGAATGGATAAAGAAAATATTATATATATACACACACATTGCATACATAAATACAATGGACTATTACATAGTTTTAAAAAGAAGAAAATTTTTGTCATTTGAGACAATACAGATGAACCTAGAGGACATTATATTAAGTGAAACAAGCTAGTATAGAAAGACAAATATTTCACAATATCACTTATGCATGGAATCTAAAAAAGGTAAACTCATAGGCCGGCGCCGTGGCTTAACAGGCTAATCCTCCGCCTTGCAGCGCCGGCACACTGGGTTCTAGTCCCGGTTGGGGCGCCGGATTCTATCCCGGTTGCCCCTCTTCCAGGCCAGCTCTCTGCTATGGCTCGGGAAGGCAGTGGAGGATGGCCCAAGTCCTTGGGCCCTGCACCCGCATGGAAGACCAGGAGAAGCACCTGGCTCCTGGCTTCGGATCGGCATGATGCGCCAGCTGCAGCGGCCATTGGAGGGTGAACCAATGGCAAAAGGAAGACCTTTCTCTCTGTCTCTCTCTCACTATCCACTCTGCCTGTCAAAAAAAAAAAAAAAAAAAAAGTAAACTCATAGAAGTAGAGAGTAGAATAGTGGCTACCCAAGGTTGGAGGTTCAGGGAATTCAGAGATGTTGGAACACATTTTTGAAATCTATTGTATAGTATGGTGACTGATGTTAACAATTCATTGCATAGTGTAAAATCCCTAAGATAATAATTTTAAATGTTCTCACTACAATAAGCATGTCAATTAACTTTATTCAATCATTCATCACATTGTGATAAATCTGTACAATCATAATCTTCAATGAAATATTTTTAAAAGCAAAAACTGGTAAAGTACCATGCAAGATTCTTCTTTTGAGCTATACTAAGATTGGGTTAAAACTTCACCAGTGCTTAGCAAGAAGACTCCCTGAGCCCTTGGGTGTGTGGTAATTGAAATGGAATGGCCAGGAATATTTGGGTATATCCCAGATCATGCCATGTCTTGCAAACCTAGATTCCTAAGGCTATGAGTTTCTATCTGCCTGATGGGAGATATTTGAGATGTTTCCAATGGATTTCAAAGGTATCTGCCATTTCTTATGTGAGTCTTATCTGTAAATGGCAGAGAATAAATCTTGCATTTGTGCAGTTAAAATTCACCTGCAAATTCCTATGGTTTATAATGTGTTTATTTCACAAAAGGGATACAGATAGTATCATTTGACATACCCGAGAATTACGTATCACAGTAAAAATTTGTTACTTCCATTTTTCAAAGAGAAAGGGAAAACAATTAAATATAGAGAAAATATACAGCCAATTAAGAATTTGACTACTCAATAAATGACAGCTGTAACCCATTCTCAGATCACTTGGCAAACTATGAAACAATGCACAGAACACAGGAGGAAAGTTTTGGTAATTTATATCCCAAAGAGAAATTTTGGTGAGATAAGAAGGAAAAAAGTTGAATTGTGAGGTATTAGAAAGAGAGCATATCAGAATCATTCAAGAATTTTGGCTTTCAGAGATATAGAAAGGTCAACAAAGTTGAGGGAAGACTTTTGTTGTTGCCTGAGGCAGGGATATTTTACAATGGAAAAACAAAGCAGATGGAGAGAAAATAAAGATGCTAGAGGTAACTGCAAAGAGATGATTATCACAGAAAGAATTCACTTCAGGGCAGAGGAGCCTATGTGGACACAGGAATTTTGAGTGAGATTCAAATATATTTGCCAGCTGCATAGCCTTTGGCTAGCATTTTTGTCATTTCTATGCCCCAAGGTTCTCACATGTGAAGTGGGAATTGTTTTTGGTGTGTGAGTTGCTCAACACACTGCCTCGTGAAGTGGAAACTATCACCAGTGCAAAAGCTCATTTAACAAAGCTTTGTTGCCTACCTATCACTCACCAGCAGTGTTTTAGCTTCTGGAACACAGGAGTGCACCTGCTGTCTTTTTAGATAAAGATTTTTATCTATAATCTCTTTCATCTCATTTTTTTTTTAAATCCTGGCTTTGGGATTGAAAAGGAAACACATAAACTTGGACGCATAGATTTAATGGAGAGAAGCAGCAATTATGTTACATCTCTTATCATTTCTCTGTTCTATATAGTAGATGACAGGCAATATTGACTATTATACCAGCACTTATCACATCTTCACCAGGCTATATCAGAAACTGTAGGAAATCACGCATTCTTTCAGTTTCATTAGCTGGGGACAAGCCTTTTGTGATAGCTAATTTTGTATTTCAACCTGACTGGGCTACAGGTGGCCAGATACTGATAATATTATTTCTGGATACATCTGTGAGGGTGTTTCCAGGATAGATGATCTTTTGAATCAATAGACTGAATAAAGAAGATACATCTTCACCAGTGTGGGTGAGCATCATTCAATCCACTTGGGGCCAGAATAGAACAGACAGGCAGAGGAAAGGTCTCTCTCTCTCTCTCTCTCTCTCTCTCTCTCTCTCTCTCTCTCATTTTGAGATGGAGAACCTGCCTGCTTTTGCTGTTGGACATTGGAGTGATTGGTTCTCAGGCCTATGGAAGTGAACTGTAACTTATATTGCCAGCTTTCTCCCAGCTTGCAGATAGCATATTATGGGCCTTAATCCTCTTAATTTAATCAATCAGTCTCTCTCCACACACACACAAATACACACAAACACAAGTATATGTATTCAGTTTCTCTGCAAAACTCTAATACATCTTCTAAATCCAAGGTAACTGGGAAAAGAGTCTTGCATCTCATCCTCAACGTTTCTTCAAGTTGTTGTCTGTGAATGGATAGCCATATGCTATTGATGGTAAAGAGTAAAGAGTGACATTGTGTGGAGTTTATTGTTGAAATAAAACTGCAGCAAATAAATACAACATATAATTTAAAGTATGTCTTTTTTAAGTATGTTGAGGTACCTCCAAAATCATCCCAGCTGACGCATTCTTTACTAGTAGTTTTGCTGTAAAGCTGTCCAGGTGGGCCCAATATCCAGAGGTTCAAAACTGTTGAGATTATAGAAACTCCAGGAAGAAAATAAAAAGGGACTTATGTCTTGAATTTATTGTTGGATAGATTGTCTCTTCCAATAATAGAAGCCAAATGAAACAGAAACACAACCTGACTACAAGAACATTTAAAGCCAATGACTTGTCAGCTGGTGAGAGCAGAAGAAGAAATGGAGTGTAGGTGAACCAATTAGTAGGATCAAAGTGGGGCATTATGAGTCTATCAGTATTATGTAACATAATTAGCATGCACTCCTAGCATGTAGAGCAAAGAGAGACTTGGTGCAGTTATGGAAATTCAAAATGTCACGTGGACTATGGTGAAATGTTATTGTGAAAACTTCAGACAACCAGAAAATAAGGAAATATTTATGAGAAAGGGGAAAGAAAAAGAAAGATGGCTTCCCAGATGATGAGTTCTGAGAAGACTAACGAAAAGAATACCACAAAGAAATTATGGTATTTTGAAGTTTTACCTAGTGCCGATCCTTTCTCAGTTCACAGAAAATCTTTACATCTATATACATATTTGATTATTCAGACAAGGAAAGAGGCAAAGATAAATAGATGTGTTTTGGGGATACAGGTCATGGTTGTGGTGAACACTTATCATTAAGCTGGAAGAATTGGGCTGGGCTTTAATCTCTATATCTCAGGGTTCTCATTTGAGGGTTTTTTGCTTGTTTGTTTTTCAGAGTTGACCTGAGTATCAAGCAGTCTTTGCTCTAAGTCTCCCATGCAGGGTTGTTGAATAGTAACTGGAAACTTGGTCAGAGTGAATGGTATCTTAGTAACATCCAGCAGAGCATCCAATATTTCCCAGAATCCCCATAACTCCTCGATAGAATAGAGCAGTCTTGAGCAGTGAGGATGGCTCATGGCTATCCTGATCTCCACCTTGAGGGCTTCTTGGGGAAGGTCAAAAGATACACAGTATTAATTTGTACTCCCACCAACAGTTTATAAAGGTTTATTTCATATCTTGGCTATTTTGAATACTGCTGAAATAAATATGGGGACAATTATATTTATTTAACATGCAGATATCCTTTTCTTTGTATATGTATCCATTAGTGGAATTTATGGATCATTTGGTTTTATAATGCATTTTTGATATTTTGAGGAACTTCCATACTTTTCTTCATAGTGGCTGCAGTAATTTACATTATCAACAAAAGTATATAAAATTCCCTTGCTCCATGTTCTTGCTAGCATTTATTATCTTTTGCCTTTTTGAAAACAGCCATTTTTACTAGTGTGAGGTGGTATTTTACTATGATTTTGATGTGCAACTCCTTGATGATTAGTGATATTAAGCAATATTTGATATACGTATCAGCCCCTTATATGAATTCTTTTTGAGAGGAGTCTATTCAGGTCTTCTGTTCATTTTAAGTTTGGATGATGATGATGCTTTTACTATTGAGTTGTCTTGGTTCCTTTTATGTTTAGAACATTGGCTTAATATTAGATATATAGCTTGTGAATACTTTCTTGCATTCTGTAGGTTGTCTCATCACTCTGTTGTTTCCTTTGCTATGCAGAAACTTTTTGGTTTGATATAATCCAATTTGTTTATTTTGCTTTTGTTACATGTGCTTCTAAGTTCATGTAAATAACTACTATAAAATGATTTGAATACACTTCCTATCCCTTTGTCATTTTTATGTCCTTCTTTATCTCCAAATATCCTTATATTTATGCTTTTGATGTTCCATAGGTCATGTTTTCTTTATTTCTCTTCATTCTTGTTCCTTTTCTTCTCCTTGGACTCCATGTTTCATCTAGCCTATCTTTTTAAAGTTTTTTAAAATTTATTTGAAAGAGTTACAGAGAGACAGAGAGAGAGAGAGAGAGACAGAGACAGAGACAGAGGCAGAGAGAGACAGAGAGAGGTCTTCCATTCCACTGATTTACTCCCTAAATGACCGCAATGGCCAGAGTTGAGCCAATCTGAAGCCAGGAGCCAGGAGATTCCTCTGGATCTTCTACATGGATGCAAGGGCCCAAGGACTTGGGCCATCCTCTACTGCTTTCCCAGGACACAGCAGAGAGCTGGATTAGAAATGGAGAAGCTGAGTCTCAAACCAGTGGCCATATGAGATGCCAGCACTGCAGGTTGAGGCTTTAACCCACTGTGCCACAGCTCTGGCCCCCATCATCTAGCCTATCCTTGAGTTCACTTAATTATTCTTTGATCAGCTTTGCTCTTGAGGCTCTCTGTTGCATTTTTCTTTTATTCTCTGTACTTTTCAGTTTCAGAATTTGTTTGTTTTTTATAATGCAGTACATATACACAATGAATAGTATTCAATTATAAAACAGAATGAAATTCTACCACTTTCAGCAAAATCTACAAAACAGGAGGACATCATGTTGAGTGAAATAAGCCAGACCCAGAAAGACAAATATTGCATGTTATCCTTTATATGCCGGAGCTAAAATTTAAAGAACAAAGAGAAAAAGAAAGAAATCTTTGTGTGTATCAGTACTGCCACAATTACAGCTTTGTAAAACTTTGTTTTATATCTTTGTCAAACCAATGGTTAAGAATGATATACTACCATAGATTCAATGATCTGTGATTACTTTAAAATTTATTGTGCATGGGTGAAATTGTCACCTCCATTTAATTATTATTTATAGCCATTGTCTATATTCCCACTGAACTAAGGTCTTTTTGCTTTTTACTTATTAAACTTCTTATTTGATAAAATATTAAGCTTTTTTACTGTAATGTAAATTTAATATGTTATCTCAAAAACAAAAAAAAAAAAGAAGAAGGAAAAGGAAGGAAGGTAGGAGGGGAAGAGGGTAAGATAGGAAGAAAAAGATGAAGGGAATACCACTATGTTCTTAGAGTTATATACACAAACTACATTGAATCTGTTAAAGGCCAGATAAAAATTAAGATAAAAATTTAAAAAGTGTTAAATTTCTCTGATAAATTTCTGAAATAGTTTTTCTGCATTCTCTTGGAGTTTGCTGAGTTTACTCAAAATTGACACTTTGTTTTTATTTTTTAATTTTTAAATTTATATAAAGGGAACAAATTTCATGTATTTCATACATAAAGTTTCAAAAGCACAATGATACTTTCCACCCTACTCTCCCTCATTTTGGATTCTTGGTCTGAAAGACCATGCATTTCTATGTTTGGTTAGATTATGGTTTCTTATTTGTTCTTGATTTTTATGGATTCACATTTATGTTTTTGTATTGAAGATTAGATATTTATTCCAGTCTTCCTTGTGTAGTTTAGTTTATGCTGATATTTTCTAAGTTGTGCCTGTCCAAATGTCCTGTGTAAATTGACTTGTGAGTCACTGCTACCTACTTGGCACTAGATGGTGCCCAAAGCCCAGGTTTTTAACAAGTCTCACAGGGATTCTGAGTTTGCCATGCTGGCTCACCCAGATTAACCTAGGAGTGGGGGCAGATTCCAGGAGGGAACCCAGACTATGTGGGAAGGCAGATTAGGGACTCACATCACAGAGCTCATGAAAGGCACTTCTTGTAATATGGTATGGCTGGAAAGTCTCTAATTTGGTGTCTCTTTTGTAGAGCAGCCAGAATTTTCATGCTGGCCAACATTAGCCCCAAACCAGAATTTTTCTCTGACTCACTTCAGGGCATTTAAACCTATAGGCATTCATCATGCCCACTCCAGGCTCAGACAGGAACTCTTCCTGAAAGAAAAATTTTCTGGACTTATGGGGAAGCCTGCTGCCTACCACAGTCTCACTTTTTCCAGTTTAAAAAACTATGAGTCTAGAGGGACTTTTCTGCTGAGAATTTTTCTTTTGGAGAGGGTTATGGTTAGAGAATTCTATTTTTCTTATTATCTACTAACAGTTTCTCACTGCTCCATGGTTCAAGCAATTGCCACAATCCACATTTTGAGTTCTTGGATATTGTAGCAGCTAATTTTGTCTATGATCAGTTGGCTATAAATGCATTGGTTTCCTTCTAGGGTTCTATTCTGTTCCATTGGTCTATGTGCCTATTTTTATGCCAATATCTTGCCATTTTAATTCTGTAGCTTTGTAATATATTTTAAAGTCAGGTAGTGTTCTGTTCTCTTTGCTCAAGATTACTTTGGCTGTAGGATTCTTTTGTGGTTCTACAAAGATTTGTCTACTATTTTTTCTAGTTCTGTGAAAAATGTTATTGATTTTTGATAGGGATTGAGTTGAATCTGCAAATTGCTTCAGATAGCACTGACATTTTAGTGATGTTGATGTTGAGTCTTTCAATTCATGAACACAGAATGTCTTTCCATTTCAATATGTCCACTTCACTTTCTTTAATCAATGTTTTATAGCTATATTTTAGAAATATTTCATCTCTTCAGTTAAATTTATTTTGAAATGTTTTATTTTTCTGTAAACATTGGAAATGGAATTGTTTTCTTGATTTCTTTTCTCAGATAATTCACTATTAGTGTATAACAGTGCTCCTGTATTTGTACATTGACATTGTGTCCTCAAACTTCACTGAATTCATTTATTTCTAATAGTTGGTGCAGTCATTGTGGGTTTTGGTGCAGTCTTTTGAGGTTTTTTTCTGCATAACATCATGTAATCTGCAAACAATGACAATTTTATTTCATCCTTCCAATTTGAATGCCCTTTATTTCTTTCTCTTGCCTGATTGCTCCGGCTAGGACTTCCAGCAGCTGGGACATGAACCAGCACCCATATGGGATACCAGTGTCACAGGCGGAGGTTTAGCCTACTATGCCACAGCGCCGGCTTCAAGTACACGTTTAGAATTGTTACTTCCTCTTGCTGGAGCGAACCATTTATCATCCTACAATGACTTTCTTTGTCTCATTACGGTTTCTGATTTTAAATCTAACTTATCTCATAGAATCATGGCTATACCAGCTTTCTTTTGGGTTACATTTGCTTGAACTCTCGATTTTATTCTTTCTCTTTCAGTAAATGTAATCCTCAGAGATGAGTTTCTTGTCAGCTGCATATTGTTTTTTATCCATTCATTTATTCTAATTTTTTAATTGGAGAATTGTATTTATTTAATATTAAGGCAATAATTGAAAGATAATGTCTTACTACTGTCAAGTTAATACTTGTTTTCTAGTTTTCTTGTAGTTCTTTACTTTTTTCTCTCTCTCAATTTTCCTTTGTGCTTAAGTGATTTTTTCTCTAGTTGTGTACTTTAATTTCTTTCTTCTTTTTTTTTTGACAGGCCGAGTGGACAGTGAGAGAGAGAGAGACAGAGAGAAAGGTCTTCCTTTGCTGTTGGTTCACCCTCCAATGGCCGTCGCGGCCAGCACGCTGCTGCCGGCGCACCGCGCTGATCTGAGGCTAGGAGCCAGGTGCTTCTCCTGGTCTCCCATGGGGTGCAGGGCCCAAGCACTTGGGCCATCCTCCACTGCATTCCCTGGCCACAGCAGAGAGCCGGCCTGGAATTTTTTTTTTTTGACAGGCAGAGTGAGAGACAGGTTCACCCCCCAATGGCCGCTGTGCTGCAGCCTGCGACCTGATCTGAAGCCAGGAGCCAGGTGCTTCTCCTGGTCTCCCATGCAGGTGCAGGGCCCATCCTCCACTGCACTTCCGGACCAGAGCAGAGAGTTGGACTGGAAGAGGAGCAACCAGGACAGAATCCTGGCTCCCAGAGAGGGACTAGAACCTGGTGTGCCGGCGCCGCAGGCGGAGGATTAGCCTATTGAGCCATGGAGCCGGCCTTTAATTTCTTTCTTAAAATTTTTAGCAAGTTTATTTTAGATATTTGCTTTTTGTTACCATGAGAGATATGAAAACATATTTTGTTTATACTAAGCTGTTTTGAAATGATTACAATTTGTCATCAATTCTAATGATAAAAAAAAAAGCTAAGAAAGAGATAAGATATAGTAATAAGGAACTCCTCAGTTGCTCCCCATTTCTTCCCACCTTTGAAATTTTGACTGAGCCAGCAGCCAGAAACTTTAATTTGGTCCCCTACATGGGCGGTGGGACCCTAACAACCTGAGCTATCCCTTGCTGTTTTCCAGGATGTGCGCTAGCAGGAAGCTGGAACTGGGGAGTCAGGTTTTGAACCCAGGCATTCGGATATGGGATATAGGTATCCCAAGAGGCACCTTAACCTTTGTGCCGAATGCCTGCCTTGCAAGTTTGTTTTGATACTTGATATAAAAGAGGTGAGTGCTTGGGACAAATGGCTAAGATGGTTTGGGATCCCTGCATCCTATATCAGAGTGCCTGGTATCTGGTTGGCTCTGCTTTTGAATCCAGCTTACTGCTGATGTGCACCACTTTATGGCCCAAGTACTTGGATCCCTGCCACCCATGGAGGAAACTTGGATTGAGTTCCTAATTCTTGCTTTTAGCCAGGCCCAGCACTGAGTGTTGTAAGCATTTGGAAGTGAACCAATAGGTGGAAGATCCATGTCTTTTTCTGCTTATAATAAAATGAAAATAGGTAAAAAATTTTAAAAGATATTAATTTCTGTATTTAGTGGTTACTCTAATTTTTACAATACATGTTCTAAACTTATAATATTTTACCTTAAATTAATGTTAAACAACATTTAAGAATCTAGCAACAATATAATTCTGCTTGTCCCTCTGTATTACTATTACATAAATTACTTCTATATTAAACTATAACTTTACAGTACAGTTATTATATTTACATGAAATGGTCAGTTGTTTTCAAGAAATAGAAGAAAAGTGTAGTTCCAAAAATTCTTTCATTGCAGGGCAAGTCTGCTTATTTATCTGCAAATGTTTACATTTTTTTTCCATTTTGAAATGGAAGGCTTTATTATAAATATTCTGAAAGTCACTGATTATTTGTATTATTGTTTCCCTTACATAAGCATTTTTAACAAAAAAAATTGAATTTATTCATTTGAGAGATGGGAGCTGAAGGTGATGGTGGGTCGGCAAGCAGAGAGAAAGAATTTACTGCCATATGCGGGTTCAGGATTGGGCCATACCCAGAGCTGGGAATGCAAATCAGGTTTCCAATGTGGGTGGCAGGAATTTAGTTTCTTGAGCTATCACTGTTGCCTCACAGGGTCCGAGTTAGTAGGAAGCTGGAATCGGGAGCTGGGAGTAGGTATTGAGCTGATATGGGATGCGAATGTCCCCACTGGCCACTTAACCATTAGGTGGAACTGCTGCCCCTGTAATGTGTTTTGTTCTGGTTGTTTTAAAGATCACTGTATTTTCTTTTCAACCTGCTGGGAATCCACTGTGTACTTTTTGTTGCTTTTGTTGTAAGGGAAAGAAAGGGCTTATTGGGGGAAAACCCGACAGAATGCAGGGAAGGGGCGAAGAAGGAAAAGAGAAGATGCAGAGCGTAAGAGAGAGATCGACAGAGAGAGATGCAGAGAACAGAGACAGAGGGAGAGAGAGCAGGAGATGGAGAGAAAGAGCTGAGTGTACTCTAAAAAGGTAGGATCCAAAGTCCTTTGTCTCTAACTAGGTTTTTGTTTACGATGATTAAGAAGAGTGCTCTGGTTCTAAAGATCAAGTTTAAAATATAGCTGCTTATTTAATTAATTAATTAATTTATTATTATTATTATTATTTTGCAAAAAGAGAGGCTAAAAAGGGTGTTACTTACAAAGACCAATCCTTCCCCTAGTTCTTTGCCAGCTGGTTTCGCAGATCAGAGTTGCTGAGTAAGGGTAGGGCCACTGAGAGCAGAGAGAGGTTCAATTTTCTGGAAAAAGAGCCTGAGCCTGCCTATGGCAAATGTGTCAGTCAACCTGATAGAACCACCTCCCTGAAGAGGGGATGAGGGGAGAGGCTTGAGGGCGCCCCCTGCTGTCCAAAGGCTGAGCGGCTTAGTGCAGGTGTTCCACTAAGCTCAGAGATTTCTGGAGAGCATGGATCAAGGATCAAGGATCAAAGTACACCCTTCAAGATCACTGTACCTACTGAGGTAGCTCATCTTCCGCAGTAGTCCGCTGCCTCCTCCTGTGTTTTCCTAGGGACTTGTGCAGAGACTGAATGAGAAGACAGCTTTGCAGGTGAGACCAGAGGAGAATTATATTCTGGGACCTCTTATCTCCTTTTGCTTTCCCCATTAAAGTGGGATGAATCAAAATGTTCCTGTAGGATCTGGATAAGAATTATTGAGTTTATGTTTGCTAAGAATTATGCTGAGTAAAAGAAATCTCTTCTTTATTAGGCACCTACTGTATACTTTTATCAGGTACTTACTGTATACAGAATAGTATGCTTAAAGAAGTATCTGATACAAATTCCCATATGCAATATGCAATATATAGCTGACTTTCTGTAGGTATTTTGCTTTCATCCACTGTGCTATAACAAAACCCCGCAAACTGGGTGGCTTATCAAAAACAGAAATTTATTTCTGACAGTTCTTGGGGGCTAAGAAGTCCAATATGAAGACATTGGCAGAGTCGTTGTCTGGTGAGGACCCATCTCCTGATTAGAGATGGTTATTTTCTGCTGCAACCTCACCTGGTGGAAAAGGCCCTCATGGGGGCTGGTGCTGTGGCACAGTGGGTTAAAGTCCCAGCTTACAACGCCAGCATCCCATATGGTCACCAATTTGAGTCCCGGCTGCTCCACTTCCGATCCAGCTCTCTGCTATGGCCTGGGAAAGCAGTGGAAAATGGTCCGAGCCCTTGGGCCCCTGAACCCTCATGGGAGACCTGGAGGAAGCTCCTGGATCCTGGCTCCTGGCTTTGCATCAGCTCAGCTCTGGCCATTGGTCATTTGGGGAGTGAACCAGCAGAATGGAAGACCTCTCTCTCTCTCTCTCTCTGGCTCTACTTTTCTTTGTAACTCTGTTTTTCAAATAAATAAAATAATTCTTTATAAAAAAAAAAGGCCCTCATGACCTGATCCCAAAAGGCTTGGTATTATCACCCCAGGGATTATGATTTCAACATATGAATTCTGGGGGACATCAGCATTCGGACCATATCTGACGTGTGTGAATGCATAAACCTTTGTTGTGTTTAAGTGACATGACTAAGTCTTTATTTCAATTCAAAGAACTCTTACATGCAATCATTAAACAGACATTTATTGAGTTTTTAAATGTGACACAGTGTGGGAATAAATGAATATATAACTTGAGGACCTGCACAGAGGGCAAAGTGTAATCTACTGTAGCAAATTACGTGATTGAAGTATGTACATAATTCTAGGGGAGTGTAGGAAAAAAGAATGCCTTATTTTCTTGGATTGAGGGACAATGGAGGGAACAGATAAGGAAAAACTGATATTCCAGTAGAACTTTGATGAAACAATCAAAACTGAATTTTGAAGATAGTGTAGCAGTAGAGTGTAAAATAAAGAAAAGCCAAAGGTGTTACAGCAGATCCTGTGCTGACAGGGTGTTCTGTGGAAGAGGAACAGTTGAGACTAATATACCAGACTCTGATGATTTTTTTTAAAGATTTATTTATTTTATTTGAAAGGTAGAGTTATAGAGAGGCAGAGGCAGAAAGAGATCTTCCATCTCCTGGTTCATTCTCCAAATGGCTACAATGGCTGAAGCTGGGCCAATCCAAAGCCAGGAGTCAGGAACTTTTCCCAGCTCTCCCACGTGGGTGCAGGGGCCCAAGCACTTGGACCATCTTCCACTGTTTTCTCAGGCCATGGCAGAGAACTGGATCAGAAGAGGAGCAGCCGGGTCTCGAACCAGTGCCCATATGGGATGCCTGCACTGCAGGTGGTGGCTTTACTTGCTATGCCATAGCACAGGCCCCTCTGATGATTTTTAAAGAAAGCAATTTACAGAAACCAAGTGAATCTCCACAAGTGAAGATGCTGCCCCTTGCAGCTACCATCAGGATACAATGACTGCCTCAGTCGTTATGATTGACACTTTTCTCCTCTTAAAATATAAAAGAAAATAAAGGTCAAGTGAAAGGCGTAGTGTTACCTGAAGACTGATGACAAAAACAAAACAAAACAAAAACAAACCTGATTCAGGGTAAACACATGGAAAACTCAAAGCAGTTAGTAGACCAAGCATTCCTCAACATGTTAAAACAAGAGCAAAAAATCTAGTGGGATTTTTTATAACAAGCCAATAAAAATAAATTTCAGCACAAATTCTCCAGGTGCAGAGTCTAATGATCATTCCAAAATATCAGTGTTGGAAACTAAAGAGCAAAAGGCTCTGAACACAGTGACTAGAGAATTGGGAAGCCAAAGTGATTAGAGACTCTGCTGAAGTTAGTGCCCCAATGTTGATAAACCAAGTTCATGGACACTGATGATAGGCAAGGCATCATTTAAACAATCATCAGCATATGATCAGGAAACACTTAGGGAAGCAGGAAGTAGAAGAGAGGTAATCCAGTTTGGACAACAGTGACTTGCTCCTGAGGTAGACAGGATATTTCAAATCTAAAATTTGTGTCCCATCAAGTCTAACAAGATGACTTTTCTCCACAGTTCCTAACACAGAGACAGATAGTGTTCACCAGGAGTGTGGCAGGTCATCTACCCCTTAACACCATTCTCTCTTCCATGACCCGTTCCACTCCAGGTTTCTTTAGGAACTCTGTAAGCTTCCACGTAGAAGTAACACCTCCTTCTTGTGAAATCTCACAGAGCTTAGGCAGAACTCTTGCCATTGTATTTAGTCCACCAATTCTTCTGATAATTCCAATTTGACAAAGTGAGTGAAAAATGCAATCTTTATAAAAATATTTATTTTGAAAGTCACAGTTACAGAGAGAGAGAGGGAGAGGGAGAGAGAGAGAGAGAGAGAGAGAGAGAGAGAGAGAGAGAGAGAGAATCCTCCATGCACTGGTACACTCCCCAGATGGCTACAATGGCCAGTGCTGAGCCAGGTCAAAGCTAGGAGCCAGGAGCTTCATCCAGAGCTCAAACCCTTGAGCCATCTTCCTCTGCTTTTCCCAGGCTATTAGCAGAGAGCTGAATTGGAAGTGGAGTAGCCAGGACATGCTTATAAGGTGCCCATATGAGGAAGTGGACATCACAGACATTGCACCCAGAAAAATTAATTTTATTGGGACTGGCATTGTGGTCAAGCCTCCTCCTGTGATGTCAGCATTCCATTTGGAAAGGCAGAGAAATGTGGAGGGAGAGAGAGAGGGAGAAGGAGAGGGAGAGGGAGAGAGAGAGAGATAAATGTATCTACTGGTTTACTCCCTGCCTACAACAGGGCTGGGCTAGGCCAAAGCTGGGAGTCTGGAAGCCAATCTATTTCTCTCATGTGGGTGGCAGGGACTCAAGCACACAGGCCATTGTTTGCTCTCTCTGAGGGTATGAGATATAACAGGAAGCTACAATTGGAAGCAGAGCTGGAACCTGTATCCAGGCATTCTGACATAGGATGTGGTGTCCCAAGCCATCTTAACAACAGTACCAAATATCCACCCCATGATATATTTTAGACCACATGAAAATGTTTCATACCAAAAAGGCTCCTTTGAAATTTCATAAAATCTATAGCACTGCTTTGCAAATATGTAAAAAAATTTAGTCCTTTCTGTATGGTGTTTACTAGTTATCTGACTGATTAATTTCCCTTATTAACATGTTGATGATAGTTTATTCTGAGCTCACAATTCCTCAGAGAGTTGTTCAGGGAAAGTGCATCAGTAGAGATCCTAACAGAGATGCAAAAGCAAGAAACCTGTAATAGGGATTCAATCTTATGCAACTATGTAGTCTACTTCAACAGTTTTATAAGGTTATTTCTTCAAGTTTGATTCTGGAGATTGAAGTACACATGGGAAACGGTGGGGAAGGGAAGATGGAATTAAAGTGGGAAAGAGCAAACAGAGATAGATTGAAACCATGCCCATCCCTGCTGACTCTGGCCTTGGTCGAATGAGTGTCTTCATACATTCCTCTATTGTGAAGTTGGACAATACAAGTGGCCGGGTGAAAGAGAAACTGAGGTGAACTGCAAATATAGCTGCTGTTTCAATTCTCCCCTCCCCCAAACCTCCCAAAGCAATCACTCTTGGGGAAAAGAATTCCAGGAAATGTTGTTCAGGCTAACCAAGGTGACACCTTACAAAGTCACTGCAGCAAGTTCTCAATCTTGATTTACTGAATGCAAGAATCAGGATGGATGAATGAATAAGGATTGATGCTTGGTTTCTACACTGATTACAAAAGTGAATTTAATATTGAAACTGTATCAGTTTATTTTTAAATAAAGGAGACCCAGTCTTAGGTCATGGCAAATTTCATTTCAAAGTCTTGTCAGAGTTAGAAAAATAACAGGAAGAAGGAGAATTTCAATATGGATAATTTCTAGATTAATAGACAGATATCTGAAAGGTTGGGAAGATAAGATCTGTTCTTTTATAGGGGGAGGTAAGCAAGTGTATGCAGTGTTTTTCTTCATAGAAAAGAAAATCTTTCTGCATGCCAGTTTTAGCCAAGGATGAAAATGAGCCAAAGTTCAGAGTCCTGAGGGGGAGGAGAAAAGGTAACTAAAGTTTAAGCAGGTTGGCTAACAAGCACTTTGTTCCAATGGGTCAGTGAGGATCAACAGTGTAGTTAACCATTCTTAGTGAAGAAACAGGGATGGAGAGAACACAGTATGGAGGGGGTGGGATGACAGGATGGCGATACTGATAATAGTAGACCAAAAAATCTTTTACCTGAAATTTTAATTTTCCTGGTAGTGGTTACTGAGCAGAGATTAATGCTGACTCAGCTTTGGGGAGGGGCAGGAGAGACCATCCATCTTTGTTTACTCATGAGGGCTAACGGGCCCACTACTCTATGAGACAAAGAGTGGGAATTTGGAGAATCTCATTCTTTGACCTTGTCGTAGATAAAAAAGAACATGTGTGAGTCCTGTCAAAGTCATGTGGGGAGGGTGTGGTCCTTGCAGAAGGCCACTTCAGAGAGGGGCTGGAGGGATTTCTCTAACCTCTTTGTTTCCCAGAGTCACAGGCCTTGGGTTAAGTTAAGTTAAGTTAAGTTCAGCACCATGAATTCTTTTTTTTTTTTTTTTAATTTATTTATTTATTTTTTTTGACAGGCAGAGTGGACAGTGAGAGAGAGAGAGAGACAGAGAGAAAGGTCTTCCTTTTGCCGTTGGTTCACCCTCCAATGGCCGCCGCGGTTGGCACGCTGCGGCCAGCGCACCGCACTGATCCGATGGCAGGAGCCAGGTACTTATCCTGGTCTCCCATGGGGTGCAGGGCCCAAGCACTTGGGCCATCCTCCACTGCACTCCCGGGTCACAGCAGAGAGCTGGCCTGGAAGAGGGGCAACCGGGACAGAATCCGGTGCCCCGACCGGGACTAGAACCCAGTGTGCCGGCGCCGCAAGGCGGAAGCACCATGAATTCTTCAGAGAATTGCATCTAATGGAAAACACTTTGTCCTTAGCCTTTTGTTTTGTTTTGCAAAGTAGCTTTATGAATATTCTTGCCACACATATTGGAAAGGTACTGTTGGAGAATTTGCCCTACCTCTCTCAATGATTCTTGACTATGGCTGCATGAGAAGAATTATCTGTAGCTGTGTTGGAGATAATGTGGAGCAAATGGAACTCTCATACAATACAATGAGAATGTAGAACAGACAGTTTCTTAAAAAGTTAAACATACAGTTAGCATATGACTCTGGAAATGCACTTCAATATTATTAAAAGCATACAGGCACACAAAGATTTGTATGTGGATTTTTGGTGGCAACTTTGTTCATAATCACCAAATCTAGAAACAACCAAGTGTCATTCAACTGGCAATGGGTAAACAGTCTGTGATATATCTGTGCCATGTAACAATAGTCAACAATTAAAATGAACGACACATAGGAATAACATGGATCTTCTGAGTGAAAACTAGTCTCAAGAATGTATGGGATACATCAAGATGGCATGTACCAATGCCATCGCACTAGTCCAAGTGAACAATTTCAGCTCACAATTGATAGCTCTGATAGGTCTAAGAGTCAAAGAGATCACACAAACAAGACAAGTATCTGCTAATACTAACTGATAGAATCAAAAAGGGAGAGAAAGATCCAACATGGGAAGTGGGATACACAGCAGACTCATAGAATGGCAGATGTCCTAAACAACACTCTGGCCTCAGAATCAGCCCTCAAGACATTCAGATCTGGCTGAAGAGCCCATGAGAGTATAGCAGGCGTGGAAAGCCAAGATATCATGGAAAAAAAAAAAAAAGACCTAAATGAATGATCTCTGTGAGTGAGATCCCAGTGGAAAGAAAGGGGCCATCAAAGAAGGAGGTACCCTTCTCCGAAGGGAGGAGAGAACTTCCACTTTGACTGTGACCCTATCGGAATAAGATCAAAGTCAGCGAACTCTAAAGGCTTCCATAGCCCTGGCAACTCATGACTAGAGCCTAGGGAGATTACTGACGCCATGAACAGGAGTGTCAAATTGTTAAGTCAGCAACAGGAGTCACTGTGTACTTACACCCCATGTGGGATCTGTCCGTAATGGGTCGTCTAAAGCCAAGTGATGCTATAACTAGTACTGAAACAGTATTTTTATACTTTGCGTTTCTGTGTGGGCACAAACTGATGAGGTCTTTACTAATTATATACTGAAGTGATCTTCTGTATATAAAGAGAATTGGAAATGAAAAAAAAAAAAAACAACAACCTGGTGTTAAAATGGAAATGGCATAGAAAATTAATTAATTTGAAAAAAAAATTATGTAGGATCTCTGTCTTTAATGTGCTGTACATTGCTATTTAATGCTATAATTAGTAATCCAATGGTAGTTTTTTCACTTTATGTTGCTATATGGGCAAAATGTTGAAATCTTTAACTAATATATACTAAACTGATCTTCTGTATACAAAGAGAATTGAAAATGAATCTTTACATGAATGGAAGGGGAAAGGGAGCGGGAAAGGGGAGGGTTGCAGGCGGGAGGGAAGTTATGGGAAGGGGGAAGCCATTGTAACTCATAAGCTATACTTTGGAAATTTATATTCATTAAATAAAAGTTTAATAAAAAAAAAAAGAATGTATGGGATAGATGTTTGGTGGTGATTACATCCCTGGTTTGGATTCCTATATCCCATTTCAGAGCGCCTGTGTTTGAGTCCTACCTCTACTCTCAAATCCAGCTTCCTGCTGCTTACAAGGCAGCAGGTGATGTCTTCAGTGATTGGTCCCTGCCATCAAAGGCCAAACAGGATTCAAATATCTCAATTGCTTCTCACTATTGATGTGCATCTAGTCAAGTCATATAAAGCCTGCATTTCCTTTACTTTTCTCATTTTCTTCAATTCTCAGGTTTCCATTACACGTAATCAAGCTTGGAAATACTGCACTGCATCATTGTTAGGTTCCTAATATTGGGGACTCACAGGAAAAGAATTTTCTGTTTTTGTTTTGTTTTTGGCCCTAGCAACAAGAAAACATATGCTTTGCTTGTAATGCTGACAATTGTTAAAAATTACTGACATATATAGAATGCTACTAAAGCTAGGCATTAGGCCAAAGACTTAGAGTTCTCATTTGTGGTATACCACATTACATGTATTACTCCCATTTAATCCTTCTTACCTTGTTTCAAATCCACAGCACATTGTAATGCATAGGAAAGGATACTTGGTGGGTCTTTTTTTTTTAAATGCAATATGGGCTGACTAGTTCTTCTGCTAATGACAATAATAAAAAAAAGAGTAGGCCAGCGCCACGGCTCAATAGGCTAATCCTCCGCCTGCAGCGCCTGCACCCTGGGTTCTAGTCCCGGTTGGGGCCCCAGATTCTGTCCCAGTTGCCCCTCTTCCAGGCCAGCTCTCTGCTGTGACCCGGGAGTGCAGTGGAGGATGGCCCAAGTGCTTGGGCCCTGCACCCACATGGGAGACCAGGAGAAGCACCTGGCTCCTGGCTTTGGATCAGTGTGGTGTGCCGGCAGCAGCACGCCAGCCGCAGTGGCCACTAGGGGGTGAACCAACGGAAGGAAGACCTTTCTCTCTCTCTCTCTCTCTCTGCCTGTCAAAAAAAAAAAAAAAAAAAAAAAAGAGTAGTAGCAATCACAATCATTAAGTGCTTACCGCATCTCATATGCTTTCAAAACATCTTCCATAGACAGTATGACCCAACGTTCCCACTCCTGAGAATTTACTCAAAGGAAATCAAATCAGCATATGAAAGAGTGATCTGTACCCCCCTGTTTATTGCAGCTCAATTCACCATAGCTAAGATATGGAATCAACCCAGATATCCATCTATTGATGACTGGATAAAGAAAATGTGGTATATATGTGATATGGAAAAGTACTCAGCTGTAAAACAGGATGAAATCCTGTTTTTGGCAACAAAGTGGATGCAATGGAAGACCATTATACTTAGTGAAATAAGCCAGTCCCCAAAAGACAAATATATGTGGTAGTTAACACAGAATACTAAAAATATATAAGAATGAAACTGATATCTTATGATTTGATTATTGTTTATAGCCCTTATCTACACTCCTTTATAATAGTGATTTTTCTATTTTTTACTTGTTAAACATTATGGTTAAATGTGCATTAAACCTGTGATTATAAAGTAAATTGAAATTATGTTATTGCAGAAATTAAAGGAAAAAAAGAGAAGGAAGGAAGGAGGCTTAGGGGAGGGTAGGATTTGTGGTTATCTTCATAGTACTATATCTATGAAATACATGAAATCTATTCTCTTGAACAACTAAAAATTATTTAAAAGCAAAAATAGAACAACAGTAAAAAAACCTACCTTTCATGTATTGGTTTGTTTGTCTCAACTACTCTCTGGGAAAGAAACTATAGTCATTACCCTCTACAGATCATGAAACCAAGGTGATGATATTAAATAACTTGTCCAATGACATTCAACTTATAAGTGGCACAGTGAGGCTTGTCAAGAATAGAAATTAATCTCAAAATATGCTCATGCATGCTCAGAGATTGTTAATATCAGTACATCCTTAATTATTGAAGTTCTTGGTGGCATAAAAACAAAAAATAAAATTCCAGGGGCCAGCGTTGTGGCATAGCTGATAAGGCTGCCACCTGTGATGCCAGCATCCCATATGGGCACTGGTCCACGTCCCAGCTGCTCTACTTCTGAACCAGCTCCCTGCTAATGGCCTGGGAAAAGCAGCAGAAGATGGCCCAAGTGCTTGGGCCTCTTCCACCCAAATGGGAGACACAGATGAAACTCTTGGTTCCTGGCTCTGCTTGGCCAAGTCGTGGCTTTTGTGGCCATCTGTGAGGTGAACCATAAATAAATAATAAAAATATAGAAATATTGGCGCGCCGCGCACTCCGCCTGCTCGCGGCCCGGCGCGAGCGCCCGCCGCAGTCTCCTGCCCCGCGCAGACATGGCCTCGGGTGCCGCCACCACCGCCGCCGTGAAGATTGGAATAATTGGTGGAACAGGCCTGGATGATCCAGAAATTTTAGAAGGAAGAACTGAAAAATATGTGGATACTCCATTTGGCAAGCCATCCGATGCCTTAATTTTGGGGAAAATAAAAAATGTTCATTGCGTCCTCCTTGCCAGGCATGGGAGGCAGCACACCATCATGCCTTCCAAAGTCAACTACCAGGCAAACATCTGGGCTTTGAAGGAGGAGGGTTGTACACATGTCATAGTGACCACAGCTTGTGGCTCCTTGAGGGAGGAGATTCAGCCCGGCGATATCGTCATTATTGATCAGTTCATCGACAGGACCATGACAAGGCCTCAGACCTTCTATGATGGAAGTCATTCCTGTGCCAGAGGAGTATGCCATATTCCAATGGCTGAGCCATTTTGCCCCAAAACAAGAGAGGTCCTCATAGAGACTGCTAAGAAGCTTGGACTCCGGTGCCAATCAAAGGGGACAATGGTCACAATTGAAGGACCTCGATTTAGCTCCCGGGCAGAAAGCTTCATGTTCCGCACCTGGGGAACGGATGTTATCAATATGACCACTGTTCCAGAGGTGGTTCTTGCCGAAGAGGCTGGAATTTGCTATGCAAGTATTGCCATGGCAACAGATTATGATTGCTGGAAGGAGCACGAGGAAGCAGTTTCAGTGGACCGGGTCTTAAAGATCCTGAAAGAAAATGCCAATAAAGCCAAAAGTTTGCTCCTCACCACCATACCTCAGATAGGGTCCACAGAATGGTCCGAAACCCTCCATAACCTGAAGAATATGGCCCAGTTTTCTGTTTTATTACCAAGACATTAAAATAGCACGGCTGCCTAGAAAAAAGGTGACTTTCTAGTTCCTGTCATCGTGGGAATTGCTGCTTAACTTGGAAAAAAAAAATCCTGAGAAAGACATGCAGCTTTCATGCACTTGCCTGGGAGAGAAAAACACCTGTAGGAAAGAGAGTACACTGCAGATGCTCAAGACTCCTCCTGGAAGACCTAGACTACTTCACAACATGGCAGAAAAAGCAAGTGCCCCGTCCACATGTGGGTAAAAACCGTACATTTTAGAATTAAGCAAGATACCATTCTTCCCTCTGCCTATTAAATTTGCAGCAGTAAAGGCTGGGAAATAATAACTGGTTTCCTACGTTGCCAAAGACGGTGAAGAAGAAATGGGACTCTGGCTACTTATTGATGTGACTGTAAATTGGTGCAATCTTTGGAGGGCAGTTTGGTAAAATGTATCAACAGGCTCAAAAATATATAGGCATTTTATTTTGTGCATTCTCTTAGGAATTTATCTTTCAGAAATTATATACATATATAAATAAGAATTTTAATAGGATTAGTTATAGCTGATTTTCAAAATAGTATGAATATTCAGCAATTGGAAATAAGTTGTGGTTTAACTGTGAAGCAGTCAACTGAAAATCATGTTTTCACATAATATTTGATATCTAAAAGAAGTGACCATTCTATAATATAAAGTGAAAAAACTATGTAAGCATTTTACAGTACTTGTTTTAAAATGCCATGTTAATGTACAGAAAGACTAGAAGTATACAAAATCTTTTATTGTATTTGGGGGAGGAGATACTGGGTAATTTTTATTTTCTTTGAATCTTTCTGTATCTTCACGGTTTTCTACAGTGAGTATAATCAAATAATAAAGTTGTAAAAAATAAAAATGCACTTAGTCCAATTCTTAAAAACACTGTTGATGATAATAAAGTGAAATTTGAGATGGTTAAAAAAAAAGAAATATTTTTAAAAAGTTAAAAAATTATATGAAAAATAATTTCAGAGGAAAGCACTTGTACTTAAACCAGTCTTAAGTTTTGTTGGAAGTAGTGAGAAATTTGGAAATTTAGTTAATGGGGAACCAGTGAACCACCAGAAATGGAGGCCAGGCTAGTGGCTAAAACAACAAACTATCCAAATGTCTTCCGGTTGCTCTTGTTCTTTGATATCTTGATCCTCTCTTTAACCTAAGGTACCTGCCGAGATGATCCATTTGCAGAAACCACAGTTGCTGCAGATGCTAGAAAAGTCCTTGAGAAAGAGCCTTCCTGAGTCCCTAAAGGTAAGAATGCAGCATTTTGGGGAGAAAAAGGCCCAGCAGCTGCACAGAAGAGTGGAAAGGAGATGGTAGCATCCACTTGGCATCTGTGCAGGCACTCACTTTTGTCATATGGCATTTAGTTTTCATTGCCTTGATGCAAGGTGGGTATATTATTACCTTGCAACTAAGGGATAAATGAAAGCTTTTATGTGACTTGACTAGCATCACACCAAGAGTGAGTAGCAATGCTAACATTTGAATACAGTATGTTCTTTGCTGTGTGATAACTTAGGAAACATTTCCTGTGTCCTTCCATCAAGTATGTTTTATAACAGTGAACATTTTTTCAGAGTTGCAAAATTAACTAAACTTACACATTAATGTTTAATTTGTTCTTCCTAAATAATAACATGCCTGATAAGAGATGAACAAACATTTCATAAATATTTCATCAAACCACAAAGGACTTTCATCACCAGACTTATAGCTTTAATACTATGTTCTTTCTAGTTTTTAGATAGGCAGGATCTGATTCAACCTTTCCAGAAGGTAATCTGGATAAATACATACTGACCTTTGGTCCAGAATTCTTCTAAAATTCTTCATCTAAAATTTGGAACAACAGGCATAGCTACAAAGATGTATACCAAAAATGCTCTTTGAAAAAGTAACCTAAACTAAATGTTAGACAAAATAGAAATGACAGGCAATTGAAGGTAGAAAATTGAGTCAGAATACGTTAACATAATTAATATTATGTAATCATTAAGCATGATTATGTAGACATATAACTATGCCCAAAGTGTGTGTGAGAAAAGGTAGATTTTAAATAACATATTTTAGATAATCTCATTGTTTACAGAATTGGGTGTATATGTAAATAAATGGAAGTAGTGGGAAGACATACTAAGTTATACAATGTAAGAGTGGATCATTTGTTTGTTTTCTTCTTTTAACTGATTCATTAAATTGTACATATTTATAGAGTACTATGTGATGCTTTTAATTTGTTCATTTCACTTATAGGAATTATGAACTTTATTTATTTGTATAATACTCTCGTGGTTTGATCCAAAAACCTATTTCCATTTGATGTAATAAAATAGAATCTGAGGACAATTTGAGGACTCTATGATCTATTTGCCCTAATTTCACAGATGTAAGCCTGGTCAAACACAAGGTGTTTTACAGTCCCTGCATAATGTGCTAATCCTCCCACTTTGTTTAAATTTCATAGGCTTATGGAACTATCTTCCACATGTATCATGGAAACCCATTCAATCTAAAGGCCTTGGTGGACAAGTGGCCTGATTTTAATACATTGATTGTCTGTCCTCAAGAGCAGGTAAGTTGCTAGAAGTATAATAAAGGTGATGCTGTGATCTTTTTTTTTCTGTGTGCTATAATGTCCCTATCAATAGTATTAATGCAGGGGAAACAGAGACAGATCATTAATGATAATCTCTGCCCCCAGGAAGCTCACAGTCTGGAGGAAAACAAAAATAAGGATATAAATTACAACATGGCATGAAAATATGTTAAAGCATAGAAAAACATCTATGTTATTGTTTTAAGAAATTGTTCTTGTGAGATAATTGTAAGAAATTGAGATAGAGCAGAATTACTGGAAGAGAGGTGATAGTTTATGTAAGTCTCAACCACAAAACAACAAAAGAAACTATTTCTCTAGCGCAGTTATTAGAATCTTTTGTTTATGCTTTACTGTTGAAAGTTGGCTATAATGTGTCGGGTGAAGATCTTTTCTGATTTTTTCCTTTTCCTTCTCCAAAGTAGGGAACTTTTCTGCTATCATTTCTCTGAATAGACCTTCTAGTCCGTTTTCTGTTTCCATGCCTTTAGCAACTGCTATGACGCATATGTTTGGTTGTTTGATAGTATACCATAAATCATGACCACTATTTTCAGTTTTTTCTTTTTTTTTTTTTTTTTGTCTGACTGAGATATTTCCAAGAATTTGTCTTCTAGCTCAGGTTTTCTTTTTTCTGTCTTCCCAAGTCTGTGGTTGAGGCTTTCCACTGTATTTTGTATTTGGCATATTAATTCCTCATTTCTAATATTTCAGTTCTATTCAATATCTCAGTCTCAGCAAAATTTTTCTTCCAATTAGTGTATGGGTTTCTTTATCTCATAAATTTTTTTCTCTGCATTTCTGAGTAATTATATGATCATTCTTTTGAATTCACTTTCAGGCATTCCATCAATATCTTCATCTTCACATTCTAATATTGAAGTGTGTTCCTTTTGGGGAATCACGTTGTCTTCCCTGTTCTTGATTCTTGTATTTCCACATTTATTTTTTGCATTTGTGGAAGTACTTGTTGGGTCTTTTTTTTTTTTTTTTAGAGCTCTTAGTAAGCTATTTTATTTTATTATTTTTTTAATACATGTAAATTTACAAAGTACAACTTTTTCATTGTTGTGGCTTTTTCCCCCATAACCTCCCTCCCAACTGCAGCCATCCCTTCTCCCACTCCCTCTCCCATCCTCTATGCATTTTATCTTTGAACTATGCCTCTCTGGCTTAGTGAGTATCTGCTCTTTCAATGGATATCCAGAGGCATGTGTTGGGTGTGGCCAGTGTTCAAGGGTGGGGTGAAAATTCACGGTGACATCCAAGTTGGGCGTGGTTGATCTCTTCTATTGTCAGCATCAGGGAGGTGTGTTCACACTTGTAATCAAAATCTCACCTCCTCTCTTCCAAGATCATCAATGCCTGGGGTTAGCCCACAATGGTTACAACTCCCACCTATGCAGGCATATTAACTGCACAAAGTTAATTGGCAATGACCTACCCCAGGCAGTCAGGGAGCTCTGATCCTCTGAAATCAGACAGAGTGATTGCCCAGCCATCCAGGTCTAAGGAGTTTATGTGCTTCCTTTATTTGGATGTGAAACTATGGTCTTCCTATTTTTTACTTGTTGAAATTTATGACTGGTTGTGAATTAAACCTGTGACTATAGAGTGGATTAAAAATATGTATTTGCAAAAACTGATGCAGAGAGGCAAGAGAGCTAAGCAGTTGTAGGGGAGCAGGGGAGTGAGGGAGGTGTGGTTGTTTTCTTGGAACTGTACCTATGGAAGGCACAAAGTCTGATCTCTTCATACTAATAAAAATTTTTTAAATAAAATTATAATAAAGATATAGTAATCAAAATGCTATGGTACTGGCATACAAACTGGCAATAGAGAACCCAGAAATAAATCTAAATATATGTGTATAGGATCAACTAATTTTTCACAAGGGTACCAAGAGGAAACAATGGGGAAATGGTGGCCTCTTTAATAAATGGTGGTGGGTGAATTGGATTTCCAAATACAGAAGAATACACCTGGAACCTCACCTTGTACCACAAGCAAAAATTAACTCAAAATAGACAAAAGACTTCATTGTAAGACCTACAAATATAATGGTCCTAGGATAGATCATAATGGGACAAACTCTGAACACTAGCTTTGGCAATTATATTTTTGGATATAGCACCAAAATTTCAGGCCACAAAAGTACAAATAAATACACTGAACTACACTGAACTAAAAATCCTCCATGCAGCCAAGGAAACAATCAATAAAATGAAATGGAAACCTATAGATTGAGGAAAATGTTTTCAAATCTATATCTGATAGAGTTAATATCAAAAAGTGTTGAAGAACTTAGGGCAGCGCTGTGGCTCACTAGACGAATCCTCCGCCTGCGGTGCCGGCACCCTGGGTTCTAGTCCTGGTCGGGGCACCAGATTCTTTCCCAGTTGCCCCTCTTCCAGGCCAGCTCTCTGCTGTGGCCAGGGAGTGCAGTGGAGGATGGCCCAAGTGCTTGGGCCCTGCACCCCATGGGAGACCAGGAGAAGCACCTGGCTCCTGGCTTCAGATCAGCGTGGTGCACCGGCCGCAGTGCGCCAGCCGTGGCGGCCATTGGAGGGTGAACCAACGGCAAAGGAAGACCTTTCTCCCTGTCTCTCTCTCACTGTCCACTCTGCCTGTCAAAAAAAAAAAAAAAAAAAAGAAAGAAAGAAAAAAAAAGAAATAGTGCAATGAAATACTAAGCAAAGATATTGCAATCACTTGCTACAAGCAATTTGATTTATTTCACGTTTCTCAAACAGGAGATGACTGATGACTTTGATCACTATACCAATACCTACCAAATCTATTCTAAGGATCCCAAGAAATGTCAAGAATTTCTTGCCACATCAGATATAATCAACTGGAAGCAACATTTGCAGATCCAAAGTAAGGAGATGGAATGTAGTCTGGCTGCTGGGACTTCCTTTGTCTCCGTCTGCCTGGTCACTTTTCATCCTAAGCACATTCCCTGGGGACCTTGAATTCCTTCTGCCAAACCCCAAGCTCTCAGCCTGGGACTCATTTCTGTGCCAGCTGACATCACCTCCTCAGTGGAGTAGAATTCAAATAGTGCAGACTATGGATATTCATATAAAGAACTTCAACAAATGTAATTTCTTGTTAGTGAAGATTCATGATATATTTTAAAGACATATTTAGGATCCCTTTCAGACAACTGTGTGTCAAAGCAAAGCTTTCCCTGTGTCCATGCATTCCTGGGATAATAATGACAGCTGGTTGTGCCATAGAGTGCCTCTTAGATCACCAAAGACAGCACCTTCTGTGACTATGGGCACAGACTCCAAAGGCTGTCATCCTTGTTCTGCTTGTAATTTGCTTTGCAATACTGATAAAATTGACTTAACTTACATATTGTTTAGTTTCCTTATATATAAACATGAGAATAATAAAAGAATTCAAAACAGAATTAATGTAAGGATTAAGAGATATCTTAGATTGATATCTAGGCATATAGTGTAGGCACAGACAAGATTGACTACTTTTTTTGAAATTCTACTTCTTGGATTTCACAGTGATATAGCTAGAATTTCTGGTACAATTTTGTTTTGCCAAAGAGAAAATATACTCGGAGCAGCTTGGTCATGATCGAACAGTTGATGGCAACAGAAGCAGCAAAATAGCCTGACTCTAATGGTGCTTACATCCATTGGGCCACTTGTAGTGACTAAACGGGTGATTCTCTCCTTAATTTACTCCCTTCTAGGTACACAGTGCAGCCTAGATGAAGTAATACAAAATCTTGCAGCTGCTAAGTCTGTCAAGGTCAAGAGAACACAATGTCTTCTTTATATGATGCCTAACACAGCCAAGAAATTGGTCCCTTTGCTGCTGGAGACAATGAACTTCTCTCCTCAACCTGTCAGACCCAAAGCTATGTAAGTTTTTTAATTTTTTTTTTTATTTGACAGATAGTTAGACAGTGAGAGAGAGACAGAGAGAAAGGTCTTTCTCCCGTTGGTTCACCCCCCAAATGGCTGCTACGGCCAGAGCTATGCTGATCCGAAGCCAGGAGCCAGGTGCTTCCTCCTGGTCTCCCATGCAGGTGCAGGAGCCCAAGCACTTGGGCCATCTTCCACTGCCTTTCTGGGCCACAGCAGAGAGCTGGACTGGAAGAGGAGCAACCAGGACTAGAACCTGGTGCCCATATGGGATGCCGGCGCCATAGGCAGAGGATTAATCAAGTGAACCATAGTGCTGGCCCAGGCTATGTGAGTTTGATAGATATTATGCACTGCTGATATCTTTCACTACTGAAGGAGTCTCCCAATCTCTGTCAATTTCCAAAGTGTAACGTGGATTATACCAATCACTGTTTAAAAGCCACAAATGTTTTCCCACTCATGTAGAATAAAACCCAAACTCCTCTGGGGCCTTGAAAGCTCCAGAAAATCTGCACTCAGGACTTCTTGGACTTCATGTTGTCCTTGCTCACTTTGTGCCATTTGGTTCTCACAGATCCACACATCTTGGACCATCGCATTTGCTTTTTCTATGCATAGAATATCCTTCCCTCTCATTGCCACATGCTTTTCTCTTTTTACCCTGAATATTCTCAAATTTCATTTCCTTTGATGGTTCTTTTCAGAACATCTTACCTATAACTACCCCTCCCCATAATTCTGTACCATGAAGCCCAATTTTTATTTACTTTATTACACTTCTCACATGCTGTTTTCAGATAATGTGTGTTGATATAATGTGTTTGTTGCTTGAATACTTTTCACAATATTTGAAACCCAACAGAGACTGGAGCCTGTCTATAATATTCACAAATAGACCTTCAATATCTACAACAGTGTCGGGCACATAGTAAATGCTTAATAAATATTCATTTAATGAATTAACCTCACAGAGAAAAAATTTTCCAATAAAGAAAATTAAACAAATGATTAATTTCTTCTCACCCATTGATGTTTAGTCTATGACTGAGTAGAATTGAAAACTGATGACAGAATTTATATGGAAATCTCAGTATTTAGAGTCTCTTAATAATTCTAGAAGACTTCTATTTAGATGGTAAAGCACATTAAATCTCATTGGATTCCCTTGTCAACCTTGTGAGATAGATAGGGTAAGAGATATTATCTCATTTTGCTGCCGGAAAGCGTGCTCTGATGTTGAGTTGGCTCTATCACTATGAATGACTAAGGGCACACCTGGGCCTTGAGTGTAGACCTAATTCCACATCCTGGACTCTTTCCAAAATGCCTCCTGTTGCTCCTTTACCCCACTGTAGGAGGCTTCAAACTTTAGCATCCCTTAACTAAGATTATCTGCACTCCACATTACTGCCCCCTCAGCCGCTCAGCTTTCCCATTTTTTCAACAGAGTGGTCCAAGGACACTCTGACACAGTGATTCTGACTTTTCTTTTTGCTAGCATGTACTATGGGGCATTTGTTTATTTTAATTTTTAACCATTTTTCTCATCTATATAATGAGCATGATGTCACTTGCCCCATCTTACATGATTCATCACAATATGAAGAATGGAACTTGAGTATTATGGAATTATTGTTGGTGTGACATTTTCCTAGGTACTTGTAGTGCGATGGCTTATATTTATATCTGTCTTTTGACAGAAGTGATGCTAATATTCTCATATTTTGCAAGAGGAAGTAAAGACAGAAAGACTGGAATTACCTGCTCAAGATCACATAGTCAATCAGATTTCAAATCCAGGCAATCTGGCTGCAGAGACCAGACTTTCATCTGTGCTCCTATTTCCTCTTAAAACAATTTTGGGGGAAACAACTTGAATCCTTCACAGTATATGTGACATGATAAGCTATCATTTTCTCTTTCTCTCCACAGTAATCAAGAGATGTTTAAGTGTTCATCCCTGGGTGTTGTCCATGCTGCCTTGGTAAATAAATTCTGGCATTTTGGTGGCAATGAGAGGAGCCAGAGATTCATAGAGCGTTGTATCCGGAACTTCCCCAGCTTCTGTCTGCTGGGACCTGAGGGGAGCCCTGTGTCCTGGTCCCTGATGGACCACACTGGAGAGCTGAGGATGGGAGGCACTGTGCCTGAGTACCGAGACCAGGGCCTCATCTCCTACCTCATCTGCATTCAGATCGAGGCTCTGGACAAGCTTGGCTTTCCTTTATACAACCACACAGACAAAGCCAACAAAATTGTACAGAAAATGAGTCACACCCTGCATCACGTGCCCATGCCCTGTGATTGGAACCAGTGGAACTGTGTGCCTCTGTGAAGCCAGCTCTAAACACAAGGAGTATTGGGCAGGCTGTGCATGTTGCTACAGGCGTGGATCAATGTGCACAGACACTTGCAATCAGCAGTATAGGAGGGGGCATACTTACAGTTTATGGATTGGCTTCACATAGAAGGAGACCCTCACCAATCACCCTGGCTAGATTTTCTGATGGCCATCCAAATATTCTCTGTGTAAGTATTTTATCTGGACTTAGGCATCTAAATTCCTCATTAGAAGGACTTGCCAATCTTTTCCCCCAGTAGTTTGTAATCTCTTGCTAACTCTATTGTCCATCTGTCATACTATATGGGTCCTCTGGAGCAATAGCACACTGACCATGTCTTATGTTGCTGCTGTTGTCAGTAGGACCCAGCCATCAAGAAAGACTGAAGCTAGCATCTCAGGCAGCCTCCCCAATTGTCCAAATTTTGGACTTGAGTTTCAGCCTTCTTTCTCTAGGGAGAATCCAGGAGCTTTGGGTTTTCCTGATTATGTCATACTGGTCCAGGGTGGAGGGACTGTGGTGGCCGAATGTACACTAGTCCCAGCAATCACCTTTGTTCTTAGCTCCCTTACTCCACACGCATCCAGAGTTTGCTAGACCCACTAGCACTTTGATACAGGGAAAAAAAAATCCAGTCCTGGGGGGCAGGGGCTGGCTCTTTGGCATAGTGGTTATTGGCACCACCCATAGTGCTGGCATCCCATATGGGTGCCAGTTCAAGTTCTGGCTGTTCCACTTCTGTTTCAGCCCTCTGCTATGGCCTGGGAAAGCAGTAAAAATGGTGGCCAAGTCCTTGGGCCTCTGCACCCATGTGGGAGACCTGGAAGAAACTCCTGGCTCCTGGCTTTGGATCAGCCCAGCTCTGGCTGTTGTGGCCATCTGGGGAGCAAACAGGTGGATGGAAGGACTCTCTCTCTCTCTTTCTCTCTGCCTCTCTCTAACTCTGCCTTTCAAATAAAATAAATTAATTTAAAAAAAAATCCAGTCCATTGGGTGGCCACATGAAAAGGCAAAATGTTGAATGAACTCTCCAAGCCTTTCCCTTACCAGGGATATAGTAGGATCTGGAGGATTTGCTTGCTGCCTTTACATTAAGACAAGGAGAGGTGTTATTGCCAGGACATGCACGTTATTCCACACCACTGCTTTTGTGCTTAGCAGCCCCTTGTCTGGATCCCTTTTCCTTCAACATTCAGATTCAGGAAATACGGATACTAGTCACTTGGGCCACCTCTAAAAGGTCAGACTATCGAACAAGTTGCCTAGACTGCTCCTTCTCCTTCCAGGAAGAAGCCAAGAGTTAGGAGCTTGCAGGGGAGGGGTCATGACAAGAGACTGTTACGCATTTTCCTGCTGGCTTTGATTGGTTTCAGCCTCAACTGGTGTGCAGGAATATTTCAATTTATCTCTGGATTTCTCACAGGGCAATTGATTTGTGTGTTGTTCAATTAATGTGTCTGTGCTGGGAAACTGGGAGGAGGGACAGTGCAGAGCATACTATTTCACTAAATTGTAGCTATTGATTGATTTTAAGATTTTTCCCATCATCTTTTGTTTTCATAAATTTAATTAGCAAATCTAGCATTATGTTTTATCTTTATTAGGGGTAATTGGGATCCTAAGGTCTGTACATTGATATTTTAAATAAACTTGACAAATTTTACTGTTTTGTCCTATGTCTCCTCTCTATTTTGGGACTACAATTATGCATATGTTAGATAGCTTGATATAATTCCACGTGTTACTTAGGATTCTATATATTTCTCAAAATTTTAGAATATTAGAATTTTTATTACTAAATTATCAAAGGTTTGTGAACTCCCTTGGCCTTAAGTAGTACTGTCCTTTCTCATGGACCCTCATTGTTCTTCTTCAGAAAGTTACATAGTGTCATACTATTAGCCACTCTCCAACAGCTCATTTAAATAGAAATACTTCCAATCATACTTAAATCCCATCACAGAAATTGATCTGGCTTAGATGACAAGGCTAATATACTCAGTCCTAGCATCAATAGTTATGAGATGCCTAGTGGGGTTTGATGTCTTTGATACCTCCAAAATTCATAATGAATCTTTTTTTTTTTTTTTTTTTTGACAGGCAGAGTAGACAGTGAGAGAGAGAGACAGAGAAAGGTCTTCTTTTTGCCGTTAGTTCACCCTCCAATGGCCGCCGCGGCCAGCACGCTGTGGCCGGCACACTGCGCTGATCTGAAGCCAGGAGCCAGGTGCTTCTCCTGGTCTCCCATGGGGTGCAGGGCCAAGCACTTGGGCCATCCTCCACTGCACTCCCGGGCCACAGCAGAGAGCTGGCCTGGAAGGGGAGCAACCGGGACAGAATCCGGCGCCCGGACCGGAACTAGAACCCAGTGTGCTGGAGCCGCAGGATTAGCCTATTGAGCCTCGGCACTGGCCTCATAATGAATCTTAATCCCTAATGCAACAGTATTAAGAGATTTATTCTTTAGGAGGTGATTGAGTTGTGAGATTTCCACACACTGGAATGGCATTAGACATGGCTTGATGGAGGAATTTCACTCTTTCTATTTTTCGACCAAGTGAGAACACAGCATTTGTTGCCTCTGGAAGACAAAACATTCAAGGTGGGATCTTGGAAGCATATACCAGGTGTCACCAGACACCAAACCTGACAGGGTCTTGATCTTGGACTCAGCCTTCTGGACCGTGAGAAATAAATTTCTGCTGTTTATAAACTGTCCCATCTCAGGTATTCTGTTATAGCATTTTTTTTTCTTTTTTTGACAAGCAGAGTGGACATTGAGAGAGAGAGAGAGACAGAGAGAAAGGTCTTCCTTTACCGTTGGTTCACCTTCCAATGGCCGCTGCGGCCGGCGCACTGCGGCCAGCGCATTGCACTGATCCGAAGCCAGGATCCAGGTGCTTCTCCTGGTCTCCCATGGGGTGCAGGGCCCAAGCACTTGGGCCATCCTCCACTGCACTCCCGGGCCACAGCAGAGAGCTGGACTGGAAGAGGGGCAACCGGGACAGAATCTGGTGCCCCGACCAGGACTAGAACCCAGTGTGCTAGCGCTGCAAGGGGGAGGATTAGCCTATTATAGCATCTTAAATGAGCTAAAACCATTCCTTTCTCTATTAACTACCTTATCAGTCCCGACATCACCTGGAACTAGATGATTTGGTGTCAGGGAAAAGGCATTACAAAAGAACTGCCTTTGGGCCATGGTGAAAGTGAACTTATCAAGGTAATTGTGTCTTTAACTATAGTTATTAAACTACAATGGAATAATCCTTAGATACATGTTTCTCAGTTAAACTGATATAGGATGCTTCAATTTTCCTATATGCCTTATTATTGATTCAAGACAAGGAGGAGATTAAACAAAAATAAATTTAAAAAGCAAAAAAGAGAAAGCAATTGGAAAATTACATCCAGGAGAAATCGTGAAGAGTTTTCCTGGGAACCTCTGTGTCCGTTCATTTTCTGTTGCTTTAGTGGAATACCCAAGACTGAATAATTTACAGAGAGGAAATATATGTATGTTGGCTCACAATTCTGGAGACTAGGACATCCAAAATCAGGTGAATCTGGAGAGGGCTGGCAAGCACATGAAGAAAGGACAATACGTGAGGGACAGCCTTACTTTATAACAATCTGCTCTTGTAGCTACTAACCCCATCCCTCCAGAATTAATCTAGATTATCCTTCTTCATGATCTAACCATGATGTAAAGGCCCCATCTTCTAATGTCAGTACAATGGCAATCTAACTTCAATGTGAGTTTCGGAGGGGACAAAACATTAGTACTCTGAATATAGAGAGTCTAAAGACGGTTAATGCAGTGAAAGTACCCACAGCACAGATATTTGTATAGAAATTGAAAGATTTTCAGAATGACATCATTACCTTGAGAAACTGTCCAATTCTCTGTTATCCACTTTTCTTTTCCATTATTTTTAATTTTTACTGGTCTAAGATCATGCAATTTTGATTTCCTCTATAATGTTGTACTTACTAATTTTAATAAACCAAGCAGGACCAGTATACAATTTAGATATCTTAGGTTATTGCTAATATAGCCAAAGTAAAGAGAATTATGGTCTAAGACAACTGAGGAAAAAATAATCAACATCTTATTAAGTGTTTCTAAATACATTTTATTTAAAGATAATCTAATAAAAATTCTCCACATAATTAAGGATAAATACCTAAGATAAGGCTGATACAATAATTTTTTATTTAATGTAAATGAAGACAAGAAATTTCACAAGGCAGTTTTAAGAACATAATGATACTTCCCCCTCAAGCCTCCTTCCATCCAACCTTTCCTCCTCCTTCCTCTATTATTTTACTTTTGATTTTTGCAGTGGTATACTTTTAATTTACTTTATAATCATAAGCTTAGTCCTCCACTAAATAAAGAATTCAACAAGTAGTATGTTGAAAAGCCATCATTCCTCAGGAGTATAGACAAAGACTATAAACAATAATCAAATCTCAAGATGTTAATTTCATTCATATATATTACTTTTTTGTACTCTGCATATTAGTTACCGTAAGTCAGGGAAAACATACAATATTTGTCTTTTTGGGACAAATTTCACTAATCATAGTGGTCTCCAATTGTATCTATTTTGTTGTGAAAGATAGAATTTCATTCTTTTTAATGGTTGAATAGTATTCAATAGTGTATATGTATCATGATTTCTTTATCCAGTCATCAGTTGATGGATATCTGGGCAGATTCCATACCTTAGCTGTTGTGAATTGAGGTACTATAATTTGGGGGCAAAAATAACTCTTTTTTTTCAAAGGCCAGAGATAATAAACTTGCTGTTCCACTCAAGCCAATTAATATATTTAGGGGTTTCTGTTCTTTGTACTTGTAAGACTGTGTCTCTTATGTGCCAATCAAAGAAGAAGGTTACATATCTCAGGCCATATTCAAGCATTGGACTTCCCATTGTCTTTAGTGAACTATTCCCCCTTGCAAAGTATCTAAGGTAAAAAGCCTGCCCAAGTGCACATATTATGAATAGTGGCATGCACTCATGACAATGGTGACCCTACCCACAGAGGGTGAACATATCCTTTGGTGTAGTTGATAAAATAACTTAAGCTGCAACCTCTCCCTCAATACCACCCCAAATCACTTCCAATCAAGTCACAATAATCAATATTTTTCTCTCCCTCTAACCTCATTATGTTTGGAGACTTTGAGCTTCTCTCTTCTAATTCTTCATAAAATGTGAGGATACAATGGTTTATTTTGCACTATAGTAACCTCACTGTGCTGTGGAACACTAGAACTTATTCCTTCTGTCTGATTGGGTTTTGGAACCCCAATCCAACCTCCATCTATTCAACCCCCCAACCCTTCTCAAACTTCCATAATCATTATTTTAATTCAGATAGATTTTTGGCTTCCACATATGAGAAAGAACATGTGACTTTTGACTTTCTGAGCATGGCTTATTTCATTTAACAAAACATCCTGGCCGGTGCCGTGGCTTAACAGGCTAATCCTCCGCCTTGCGGTGCCGGCACACCGGGTTCTAGTCCTGGTTGGGGCGCCGGATTCTATCCCAGTTGCCCCTCTTTCAGGCCAGCTCTCTGCTATGGCCCGGGAAGGCAGTGGAGGATGGCCCAAGTCCTTGGGCCCTGCACCCCATGGGAGACCAGGAGAAGCACCTGGCTCCTGGATTCAGATCAGCACGATGTGCCGGCTGCAGCGGCCATTGGAGGGTGAACCAACGGCAAAAAGGAAGACCTTTCTCTCTGTCTCTCTCTCACTATCCACCCTGCCTGTCCAAAAAAAAAAAAATCCTGTAGTTAAATATATTTTGCTGCAAATATCAGAGTTTCATTAATCTTTAATTCTGAATAACAGACTATTGTGTACATATACCATGTATCTATTCAACCATTGATAGAAACCTAGATTGATACCATATCTAGCCAACTGTGAATAATGCCACAATAAATATAAGAATGCCATTACCTCTTTGATATGCTGATTTCATTTCCTTTGGTTATATACAAAGGAGTGGGATAGCTGGACATACAGATCTGTTTTTAATTTTTTTGAGAAACCTCCATATTGCTCTCCTTAATTACTGTACTACTTTGCATTGCTATCACTAGTGTATGAGAGTTCCCTTTTTCTCCAAATTCTCACCAGTATTTGTTATTTTTTATCTTTTTGATAATAGCCATGTAACTAGGATGATATAGATCTCATTGAGGTTTTCGCCTTTATTCTCTCTCTCTCTCTCTCTCTCTCTCTCTCTCTCTCACTCTCCCTCTCCCTCTCCCTCTCCCTCTCCCTCTCTCTCTTCTGTTTGAATCATTTTCAATCTATCACATCTACCAAGCACCCAAGTCAGAAAATCAACAGAGCTGTCATGTTTATGGTTTCCCATGGGGGAAAAAATCTGAGGTTGATACTGTTCAGAACAAACACAATTCCACCCAGGTGGAGCTTCCCTGAAGAGAGGGAGACACAGGGAGGGAGAGCTCTCGAGGGATGAGGAGAGCTCGGTCCCAGTCCCAGATGGGCCAGCCCTACCCAAATGCACTCAGAGATTGCACCAGCAGCTTCTGCCCAGGTTTTTCTTTTAGTATGAATAGATACTGAATTCTATCAAGTGCCTTTTTAGCCTCTTTTGAGATAATTTTTTGTTTTATCTTTCATCTTTTGACATGGTATACTATGTTTATTGAATGCATATATTGGAACAGCCTTGCATTGCTGGGATAAATCCTATTTGATTATGGTGAATGATTATTTTAAGGTTCTTGTATTATTTTGTGGAATTTTTTTTGCTTCTATGTTCACCAGAGAAATTTATTTACATTTTTCTTTTTCTGTCGTATTCTTGCCCACTTTTGGTATCAGGGTAATATTGGCCTTGTGGAATGAGTTGGAAGAGTTCCCTTCCCTTCAATATTTTTAGAATAGTTTGAGAAAGATTGGTATTAATTTTTTCTTAAAAGTTTGATACAATTCAACAGTGAATCATGTGATCCCAGATTTTTCTTTGATGGGAGAGACTTATTACTGCTTCAATCTCATTGATCAGTTCAGGTTTTCTATTTCTTCATGGTTCAATTGTGGAAGGTCATATTTGTACAGAAATGTATCCATTTCTTCTAGGTTTTCCAACTTGTTGAGGATATTGTTGTTCATAGTAGTCCCCAAAGATCTTTTTTTATTTCTATTATATCAATTTTAATATCTCCTTTTTCACATCTGATTTAATTATTTGAGTCTTCTTTTTCTTTCTTTAATATTTAAGTTATATAAGTTTCATATATTTCATATATACACATTTAGTAATATAGTGGCACTCCCCCCCCCCAATTACACCCTCACTCCAACCCTTCCTCTACCTTGGATTCCCACTCTTAATTTTTATAGTGATCTATTTTTAGTATACTTAATGATCTTATAGTTAACCCTACTCTCAGCAAAAAAAAGTTCAAAAAATAGTATGAAGAGAAACAAAACAAAATACTGTTTCCCAATGACTAGTGATCTTGAGCATTTTCTCAATTGTCTGTTGGCCACTTCTATTTTCTCTCTTGAAAAATGCCTGTTCAAGTCCTTTGTCCACTTTTAACTGGATTATTTGTTTTGTTGTTGAATTTCTTGTGCTCTTTATAGATTCTGGATGTTAACTCTTTATCAGTTGTGTAATGTGTAGTCTGAAAATATCTTATCCCATTCTGTTGGTTGCCTCTTCATTTTGCCGAGTGTTTCTTTTGCAGTACAGAAGCTTTTCAGATTCATGTAATTATCAATTTTGGCTTTGATTGCCTGTACTTCAGGAGTCTTTTCTGGGAAGTCTTTGCCTATGCCAATATCTTGTAGAGTTTCCCTAATGCTCTCTAGTGATTTGATGCCATTAGGTCATAGATTTGATCCATTTTGAGTGGATTTTTGTGCAAGTGTATGGTAGGGGTCTAGTTTCATATTTCTTTTTTGATATATGCTTTATTTATTTATTTTTTTGACAGCCAGATTTAGGCAGTGAGAGAGAGAGACAGGGAGAAAGGCCTTCTTTCCATTAGTTCACCCCTAAAATGGCCACTAAGGCTGGCACGCTGCACCGATTTGAAGCCAGGAGCCAGGTGCTTCCTCCTAGTCTCCCATGCGGGTGCAGAGCCCAAGACCTGGGCCATCCTCCACTGCCTTCCCGGGCCACAGCAGAGAGCTGGACTGGAAGAGGAGCAACCAGGGCAGAATCCGGTGCCCCAACCAGGACTAGAGCCCGGGGTGCCAGTGCCGCAGGTGGAGGATTAGCCAAGTGTGCCAGAGCGCCAGCCTAGTTTCATATTTCTGCACATGGAGATCCAGTTTCCCTGACACCATTTGTTAAAGAGACAGTCCTTGTTCCAGGGATTGATTTTACCTCTTTTATCACAGATAAGTTGGTTTTAGATGTGTGGATTGATTTCTGGAGATTCTATTCGTTTCCATTGGTCTACAAGTCTGTTTTTGTACCAGTACCAGGCTGTTTTGATGAAACAGCCTTGAATAGCATGTTTTGAAATCTGGTATTGTGATTGCTCCAGTTTTGTTTTTGTCACATAAGATTACTTTAGCTTTTCAGGGTCTCTTGTGTTTCCATATGAATTTTAGCATCATTTTTTTCTAGATCTGTGAAGAATGTCATGGTATTTTGATTGGTATTCCATTGAATCTGTAAATTGCTTTCAGATGAATGGACATTTTGATGATATTGATTCTTCCAACCCATGAATGTGAAAAATTTTTCCATTTTTAAATGTCTTCTATTTCTTTCTCTAGTAATTTGTAATTTTCAATGTGGAGATCTTTGACATCTTTGGTTAAATTTATTCCAAGTATTTGATTCTTTTTGTAGCTATTATGAATGGGATTGATCTTAAAAGTTCTTTCTCAGCCATTGCATTGTCTTTGTATACAAAGGCTACTGATTTTTCTGTGTTGATTTTGTATTCTGCCACTTACCAAACACTTTTATGAGTTCTAATAGTCTCTCAGTGGAGTCTTTTGGATTTCCTATATATAGGATCATGTCATCTGCAAATAAGAATAGTTTAATTTCCTAATTTCCAATTTGTATTCCTTTGTTTTCTGTTTTTGCCTAATGGCTCTGGCTAAAAATTCTAGGACTATATTAATTAGCAGTGGTGAAAGTGGGCATCCTTGTCTGGTTTCAGATCTTAGAGGGAATGTTTCCAGCTTTTCCCCATTCGATAAGATGCTGGCTGTGGGTTTGTCATATATTTCCTTGGTTGTGTTAACAAATGCTCCTTCTATTACCAATTTTCTTAAGGTTTTCATAGTGGAAGGATGTTGTATTTTATCAAATGCTTTCTCTGCATCTATTGGGATATCCATATGGTTTTTGTTCTTCAGTTTATGAATGTGATGTATCATATTTATTTATTTGCAAATGTTGAATCATCCCTACATACTGGGAATAAATCCCACTTGGTCTGGGTGGATGAACTTTCTGACATGGCATTGGATTTGATTAGCTAATATTTTTTGAAAAATTTTGCATCTATGTTCATCAGGAATATTGGTCTATAGTTCTCTTTGTTGCATTTTCCCAGGTTTAGGTATTAAGGTGATGTGGGCTTAATAGAAGGAGTTTGAGAGAATTCCCTCCTTTTCAATTGTTTTTAATACCTTGAGAAGAATTGGAATTAGTTCTTCTTTAAGAGTCTGGTAGAATTCAGAGGTGAAGCTGTCTGACCTGGGCTTGTCTTGGTTTGAAGAGCCTTTATAACTGATTCAATTTCCATCTTGGTTATTGGCTATTTAGGTTTCCTATATCTTCCTGACTCAGTTTTGGTAAATTATTTCTAGGAATCTACCCAATTCTTCTAGGTTTTCCAATTTGTTGGAATACAGCTCTTTGTAGTAATTTCTGGTGATTCTTTTAGTTCTGTGGTATCACTTGTTACATTTCCTTTTTCAGCTTTGATTTTATTACTTTGAACCTTCTCTCTCTCTCACTCTTTCTTTTTTTTTTTTTTTTTTTGGTTAGTTACTCAAAAGAGGAATCAAAAACTTTCTGGAAGTAAATGAGGATAACAACACTGCTGCTCGTCATGGGGCAGCAGGTCTGATAGAGCTCCTCAGGGCCAGCCTGGGGAGCTCAGGGGCCAAGCAGGATGATGAGTGTCAATGGCAAAGGAACCACACAAGAGCCAGGACTAACGCCCAGGGTGCAGCCGGGTTCTCAACTTTATTGGGAGGGGAACAGCTTTTATAGACACAGAAAGGGGGCTGTCCAGGGCACAAGGGAACTGAGCCAACCAGCTGAAAGGTAAGGCAGGACACAAGCTGGGCACACCCTCAAGGGCCTATCACAGTCGAGGACACATAATGTCCATAAATACAGAAGTCTCCTGTCAGGCTAGGTTCCTCCCCCGGGGGCCATCTTAGATTGTTGGAAATGCTGAGTCACTGAGATGCGGAAGTGCGGCAAACTTGAGCAAAGACTTAGAGGACTTGTTGAGAGAAGGCTTAGCAATTTTGCTTCCTTTTCGGTTGGAGTCCCCCACACAACTCAACATATCAAAATTTATGGGATACAACAAAAGCAGTGTTAAGAGGAAAGTTTATATCAATAGGTGCCTACATCAAGAAATTGGAAAGGCACCAAATAGATGAGCTTTCAAGTCATCTCAAGGATCTAGAAAATCTGCAGCAAACCAGACCCAAAACTAGTAGGAGAAGAGAAATAATTAAAATTAGAGAAGAAACCAACAGAATTGAATCCAAAAAAAAATTACAAAAGATGAGCCAAATGAAGAGCTGGTTTTTTGAAAAAATAAACAAAATTGGCACACCATTGGCCCAACTAACTAAAAAAAGAAGAGAAAAGACCCAAATCAATAAAATCAGAGATGAAACAGGGAATGTAACAACAGACATCACAGAAATAAAACGAGTCATCAGAAATTACTACAAAAGAGTTCTATGCCAGCAAACAGGGAAATCTATCAGAAATGGATAGATTCCTGGACACATGCACCTACCAAAACTGAACCATGAAGACATAGAAAACCTAACAGACACATAACTAAGACTGAAATTGAATCAATAATAAAATTCCTCCCAACAAAGGAAAGACCAGGACCAGATGGATTCACTGCTGAATTCTATCAGACATTTAAAAAAGAACTAACTCCAATTCTTCTCAAAGTATTCAGAACAATTGAAAAAGAGGGAATCTTCCCAAATTCTTTCTATGAAGCCAGCATCACCTTAATCCCTAAGCCAGAGAAAGATGCAGCATTAAAAGAACATTACAGACCAATATCCCTGATGAACATAGATGCAAAAATCCTCAATAAAATTCTGGCCAATAGAATGCAACAACACATCAGAAAGATCATCCACCCAGACCAAGTGGGGTTGATCCCTGGTATGCAGGGATGGTTCAATGTTTGCAAATCAATCAATGTGATACACCACATTAGCAAACTGCATAAGAAAAACCATATGATTATCTCAATAGACACAAAGGAAGCATTCAATAAAATACAACACCATTTCATGATGGAAACTCTAAGCAAATTGGGTATAGAAGGAACATTCCTTAATACAATCAAATAAATTTATGAAAATCCCACAGCCAGCATCATATTGAATGGGGAAAAGTTGGAAGCATTTCCACTGAGATCTGGTACCTGACAGGGATGCCCACTCTCACCACTGCTATTCAATATAGTTCTCGAAGTTTTAGCCAGAGCTATTAGGCAAGAAAAGGAAATTAAAGGTATACAAATTGGGAAGGAAGAAGTCAAACTATCCCTCTTTGCAGATGATATGATTATTTAGGGGATCCAAAGAACTCTACTAAGAGACTATTGGAACTCACAGAAGAGTTTGGAAAAGTAACAGGATATAAAATCAACGCACAAAAATCAACAGCCTTTGTATACACAGGCAATGCCATGGCTGAGAAAGAACTTCTAAGATCAATCCCATTCACAATAGCTACAAAAACAATCAAATACCTTGGAATAAACTTAACCAAGGACGTTAAAGTTCTCTACAATGAGAATTACAAAATCTTAAAGAAAGAAATAGAAGAGGATACCAAAAAATAGAAAAATCTTCCATGCTCAATGATTGGAAGAATCAATATCATCAAAATGTCCATTCTCCCAAAAGCAATTTATAGATTCAATGTGGTACCAATCAAAATACCAAAGACATTTTTCTCAGATCTGGAAAAAATGATGCTGAAATTCATATGGAGACACAGAAGACCTCGAATAGCCAAAGCAATCTTGTACAACAAAAACAAAGCCGGAGGCATCACAATACCAGATTTCAGGACATACTACAGGACAGTTGTAATCAAAACAGCATGGTACTGGTACAGAAACAGATGGATAGACCACTGGAACAGAATAGAAACAACAGAAATCAATCCAAACATCTACAGCCAACTCATATTTGATCACAGAGCTAAAACCAATTCCTGGAGCAAGGACAGTCTTCAACACATGGTGCTGGGAAAACTGGATTTCCATGTGCAGAAGCATGAAGCACGACCCTCACCTTACGCCTTACACAAAAAGGCACTCAATATGGATTAAAGATCTAAATCTACAACCCAACACCATCAAATTATTAGAGAGCATTGGAGAAACCCTGCAAGATATAGGTACAGGCAAAGACTTCTTGGAAAAGACCCCGGAGGGACAGGCAGTCAAAGCCAAAATTAACTATTGGGATTGCATCAAATTGAGAAGTTTCAGTATTGCAAAAGGAACAGGAAAGTGAAGAGGCAACCAAAAGAATGGGAAAAAATATTTGCAAACTACACAACAGATAAAGGATTAATAACCAGAATCTACAAAGAGATCAAGAAACTCCACAACAAAACAAACAACCCACTTAAGAGATGGGCCAAATATCATATGTTCTCCCTGATTGGTGACAACTAACTGAGCACCTGTTGAAGTGAAATGGACACTATGAGAAACAGTGACTTGATCAGCCCTTGTCCTGACTGTCAAGGAACAACTTACTATTTTATTCCTTTTGTATTTTTTTGTTCTACTTAATACCATTGGCTGAACTCTTTAATTAACACATAATTACTCTTAGGTGTTTAAATTTAACTGAAAAGTGACCCTTGTTAAATATAAGAGAGGGAGGAAATGCACAGTTTGGCATATGCTCAATAGGACTTGTCCCAAACGGTAGAGTTACATACATGCCTGGGGACTCCAATTAAATCCCATCAAGGTGGTATGTACCAATGCCATCTCACTAGTCAAAGTGATCAGTTTCAGTTCAGAATTGATCATAATGATAGGATTAAGAGTCAAAGGGATCACATAAACAAGACTAGTGTCTGCTAATACTAACTGATAGAATTCAAAAGGAGAGAACGATCCAACATGGGAAGCGGGATACATAGCAAACTCATAGAATGGCAGATGTCCTAAACAGCACTCTGGCCTCAGAATCAGCCCTTAAGGCATTTGGATCTGGATAAAAAGCCCATGAGAGTATTTTAGGCATGGAAAGCCAAGACACTCTGAAAAAAAAAAAAAAAAAAAAAACCTAAATGAAAGATCTCTGTGAGATTCCAGTGGAAAGAACAGGCCATCAAAGAAGGAGGTACCTTTCTCTGAAGGGAGGAGAGAACTTCTACTTTGACTATGACCTTGTCTAAATAAGATCGGAGTTGGCGAACTCAAAAGGCTTCCATAGCCTTGGCAGCTCATGACAAGAGCCTCGGGTGATTACTGACGTCATAAACAAGAATGTCAGCTGTTAAATCAACAACAGGAGTCACTGTGCACTTACTCCCCATGTAGGATCTCTGTCCTTAATGTTTTATACACTGCGAATTAATGCTATAACTAGTAATCAAACAGTACTTCACAATTTGTGTTTCTGTGTGGGTGCAAACTGTTGAAATCTTTACTTAATATAAACTAAATTGATCTTCTGTATATAAAGAGAATTGAAAATGAATCTTGATGTGAATGGGATGTGAGAGGGAGCGGGAGATAGGAGAGTTTTGGGTGGGAGGGAAGTTTTGTGGGGGAAAAGACACTGTAATCCAAAAGCTGTACTTTGGAAATTTATATTTATTAAATAAAAGTTAAAAAAAAGAAAAAACTAAATGCTTTAAAACAACAACAACAAAAAAAGATTACAGTCAAGTACAGTAATGTCTCAGGCATTCACATTCACTCACCACTCACTGACCCACCCAGAGTGGCCTCAGGTTCTTCAGGCTTGCTTCATAGTAAGTGGCTGTACAATTTTGCCATTTAAAGATCTTCTATACTGTGTTTTTACTGATCCTTTTCTATGTTTAGATATGTTTGGATACACAAATATTTACCATTGTGTTACAATTTCCCACAATACTCAGTATAGTAATACACTGTACAGATTTACAGCCTAGGAGCGATACGCTATATCATATGGCTTAGGGGTCTTGGGCTATGTCATTTAGGTTTATGTAAGTATATTCTATAACGTTCACACATGAATGAAATTGCCTGATATTACATTTTTCAGAATGTATTGCTGGGGCTGGCGTAGTGGTATAGTGGGTTAAGCTGCTGTCTGCAATACCAGCATCCCATATGGGCGGGCACTGGTTAATGTCCTAAATGCTCCACTTCCAATCCAGCTCCCTGTTGTTGGGCTAGGAGAAGCAGCAGAGGATGGCACAAGTGTTTGGACCATTCCCAATCACGTAAGGGACTCAGATGAAGCTCTTGGCTACTGGATTCGGCCTGGCCCAGCACTGGGAAGTGAATCAGTGTGTGAAAGATCTCTCCTCTCTCTCTCTCTCTGTAATCCTGCTTTCAGATAAATAAATAAATATTTAAAAAGTATTCCTATCATTATCAATGCATTACTATTATTTATTTCCTGATATCAATTCAGAAATGGAAGCAAGGAAAGATAAAATAATTTGCCCAATGTCACACAGTAAGTCAATAGTACTGTCAGTAACCTAACCCTGTTAATCTGAGCCTGTCATCCTCACCGTGAGCCAGTAAGATATGCCTCTTCCATCACCATTGCCAGCACCTTACCTGGTCCTCAGAGAACTTACAGTGAAGACTGATGCTGGTGCTCCTGAACCCTCGCCCTTACATCTGATCCCAAAGCACTGAGATTTATTTCTGTTATGTAACAAAGCAAGAATAAGAGCTCCAGAGTTAAAGAACAGGAAAAATACTGTGTTACCTAGAAGAGCACATAGTTTTTATAGCTGAGATAAAAACCCAAAGAGTTTAAAAGACTAGTCCCAGACCAGAATTAAGGGCAGCAGTGGTCTGTGAGTCCTCGTCTTTTAATTGGTTGGGTATGTGACTGAATGAGCGTGGTAGCTAAAGGATGCAAAAAGGTAGGGTCTGGTTTCTGGAATGGGAGTAAAGGAGGATCCTACTCTTTGCTGCAGCCAACCTCTCAGAGATGTGTTCCACTCTGTTTATGAGAACAGAGCAGTCTGAATGGACTAGGCCCTGGGGGCAGAGTAATGGATAATTAAAATGACTTCAACTCCAGGAAATAAGATTGAGAATTAATATTCTAGGAGAAACAGGACTCCTGGAGAGGTCAGAGAAAAATATGAGCTAACTAGGTCTCTGTTGTTGAATTGACTGAGGGGACATATTAGCTCTTTTTTTTAAAGACTGACTTATTTGAGAGGCAGAGTTACAGAGAGAGAGAGAGAGAGAGAGAGGTCTTCCATCCATAGGTTCACTCTCCAAATGACTGCAATGGGCAGAGCTATGCCAGACCAAAGCTAAGAGCCAGAAGATTCTTCCAGGTCTCCCACGTGGGTGCAGGGGCTTAAGCACTTGGGACAACTTCTATTGCTTTCCCAGGCCATTTCAGAGAACTGGATCGGAAGTCGAGCAGCCGGGACTTGAACTGGCACCCATATTGCTTGCTGGTGCCGCAGACAGCAGCTGAACACCACAATACAGGTCCCCCATAAAAGCTCTTTCAACTTCCTCTCTAGATACCATTCCTCTTTCTCCCCAATCCTCTGATTAGAGTGTCTGTTCTTCCCTTCATTACAAAATTGTTTGCTAACACGGGAACAAAATGATGAAGACAGAGGCCTAGCTGATGACAAACTCCCATCCTTTGTTGCTTCACACTGTGGAGTTGGAAATATATTTCTCAAGAAGCTCATCTTTGTTTTCTGAGGATGGTAGAGCAAGTGCTAATGTGGAGCGGTCACTTTGGAGTGCAAAGAGTCTGGACTTAACTCTTGTCTACCTCAGCCACACTGAGGCTCAGCTAAGAACCTCCTATGTTGAATCATTGTTGAGATGTTTGGCAAGGGAGAGAACACAACTTACTCGAAAAAAGGAGGACCCCACTAGCTTAATTTGTTCTGTACAAGTCCTTTTCTCAGGGCCCGGCGCCGTGGCTCACTTGGTTAATCCTCTGCCTGTGGCGCCGGCATCCCATATGGGTGCCGGGTTCTAGTCCCAACTGCTCCTCTTCCAGTCCAGCTCTCTGCTGTGGCCCGGGAGGGCAGTGGAGGATGGCCCAAGTGCTTGGACCATGCACCCACATGGGAGACCGGGAGAAGCACCTGGCTCCTGGCTTCGGATTGGCACAGCGCCGGCTGTAGCGGCCATTTTGGGGGGGTGAACCAACAGAGGGAAGACCTTTCTCTCTGTATCTCTCTCTCGCTGTCTGTAACTCTACCTGTCAAATAAATAAGTAAAAATCTTAAAAAAAAAGTCTTTTTCTCTTCTGCATATGTGTGAGAATGAATTCTGCACATCAAATTTCATCCATCTCTCCCAGTGTTATGCTTCTGCTGCAGATGCTTAAGAATGAGCTGCTCCATTCAGTGTCTGGCCTATGGGTTTCACATAGCTCTGGTTTACACAGTGCTGGCAGGGCTGATAGGAACAAATGATAGTGTAGCGTATTGGAAGGAGCAGCTCAGAGGGCACAGTGCCAGCCTGGCAGCCTTGCAGAGCCAGCTCCTCTACCATGAGACCACGAGGGTGGGGTTGGATTCCACAAGGGCTGGCACTCAGAATTATTCACCGGTTTAGTGCAAGGTTCAAATTACAAGCCTCAGCTCAGCAGTTTCCGGAGGAGGCATAATCACAGGACAGGCAAGGCCGCTGAGCTGACGGCATCAGAGAGATTGCAGTCGAATCTGCTGCTCGCCAGTTGTCCCTAGGGACACCTGTGAAGGGTGACGTGAAGACGGCTTTTAAGGTGAGGCCTCATTTCAAAGTAGTAGATAGAGTCTATAGACATAATGTGCAACATGAGTACTATAAATAACAAATGGTTCTGTATATGGGATTCATGCTACATGGGTAGATTTTAACTATTCTTGCCACAAAACAAAAAACGGGTAACTCTGGGAGATGATGGACACGTTAACTTGTTTTACTATGATTACGTTTGTATGGTCTATATGTGCCCCATAATATACTATATATCCTAAATATAGGAACCAAAATTATTTATAAAGAAGGTAAGCCTTGCTTTGTGACAGCTCCTACACTTAAGCAAATCTGACTAAAATACTGATGTTAGGTTATGCTTAGAATATATGCAGGCAAGTATGTCCAAGGAGAGGAGTAATTTCAACATAAGAAGCATATATCTGATATCTACTCTGTAAAGGGCATTTTGTCAAGTATCATGAAAAATTCTTAGAGGCTTTTGCCCTAATGTAGTAAATGAACCAGAGGCAATTTGGTTTCCCTTCTGGAAGTGGGTTCTGAATAGAACACTTACTCCATAGAGACACTGCAAGCGTTACTGTATTTAACCTTGTTCATGTCATCAGCCAGGGAGTGGAGTGTTTTCCTTGCATGGCTGATAAGAAGCTCGCTGCACTCAAAGTCAGAGATTAAGCAGGTTAATAAGGATGGGAATACAGATCAGATTTGCTATTTATTTAAATCATTTGGAGAACAAATTTTAAAGATTTTTGCTTTTAATGCAACTAATACAAAGTCTTTTATTTTGGTGTTCTGTCTTAAATTTTTGGTTATATTCATTGCATATGAGCTGTTGTATATTCTAAATTTCTCATTCTATTTGAACACCCTCCCATATGTCTACATTTATTATGTATTTTGTTAATGCCTTAGAGTTTTATCACACTGCTGGGTCATATTTTGGTCATATTTTACATTACTTCCCTCTGTTGCTGGACACTGAGAGTTTGTTCAGTGCTTGCTTATGTTTGTGTGGTTTTAAAGAATTCTTTTGAGAGCTGTTTCTTCCTTCTAATTGTTTTCTTTGGATTAATTTCCACTTCTGAAATGTCAAGTTCAAAGATTCTGAAGTTCACACACAAGGACATTGCCCATTGCCCAACACTGCCAGGTACAGTGAGTATTTGGGATTTTCTGGGATCTCTCAGTATTAGTGCATTTTAGTGTACATTATTTATTGGATGTCATGCTTGGTTGTCAGTTTCTGTGTAGATCCTCAGGGGTGGTTCCAAACTCAACATATCAGGAAGTACAGTATTATTATACCCCACAAATTTGACGTGAAACTCTATATTGCATCTTTTTTTTTTTTTTTTTTTACAGGCAGAATTAGACAGTGAGAGAGACAGAGAAAGGTCTTCCTTCTGTTGGGTCACCCCCCCAAATGGCCGCTACGGCCAGCCCAGGAGCCAGGTGCTTCCTTCTGGTCTCCCATGTGGGTGCAGGGCCCAAGCACGTGGGCCATCCTCCACTGCCTTCCTGGGCCACAGCAGAGAGCTGGACTGGAAGAGGAGCAACCGGGACAGAATCTGGTGCCCCAACCGGGACTAGAACCTGGTATGCCAGCGTCGCAGGCAGAGCCGCGGTGCCGGCCCTCTATATTGCATTTTATATTCATGTAACTTCCTTGTGTGCTATTTCTAGATAAAAGATAATATTAGTCTTCCAGAATATTATACTTTTACCATTCTATGACCCTTAGATACAAGACAGAATAAAGCAGCTGAAAACCCTTTATCATATATATTATATACTTAATACATATTTGTAATTTGAAAGAATCAATTAACATGTTTATACCTTTGGAAAGTGGAGTAATTAGACACACAAATTAATGCAGGCATTTCATATGTTCAATCATTCATCACACACTTATTGAGCACCTGATATGTGCCAAATACTGTGATAAGCATTAATAATAGGTGAATAAATAAAATGGGTCGCTTGACTGACTCAGAGAAAATCAGTCTATAAAAGAAAGCTATAAGCCAATTTAAAAACATGTTGCGCATGCATGCAATAGGTATTTTGTCAAGTAAAAAAAAGAAAACATTAACCCAATGTAACAATTTTTGTAATTGAGACATGAGTAAACACTTATGGAAACATACAAAAAGGTTTTATTTATTCTGCCAGAAATTAAAGATAACAGAAGTCACTAAAGATGGCAGACCCTTAAAGATAGACTTTGAAAGATGAGTGGAATCTGTACTTAGAAAGCAGATCAGGGGCTGATGCTGTGGTGTAGTGGGTGAAGCTGCCGCCTGCAGTGCTGGCATCCCATAGGGCGCCAGTTCGAGTCTCGGCTGCTCCACTTCCAATTCAACTCTCTATTATAGCCTGGGAAAGCAGTGGAAGATGGCCCAAGTCCTTGGGCCCCTGCACCCAGAAGAAGCTCCTAGCCCCTGGCTTTGGATTGGCACAGCTCTGGTCATTGCAGCCATTTGGGGAGTGAACCAGCAGATGGAAGACCTCTCTCTCTCTCTCTCTGCAACTCTTTCAAATAAATAAATAAATCTTTTTTAAAAAAATACTATGCTTTAAATGCTATTGTTTTTATTTACTCAGGTTCAAAAAGGACCTAAAATGGAATACAGAGCTATTTTGGAAAAGTGACTTGGGAAACAGAAAGCAGATGAGAGGCAAATGAACACAATCTGTGAATTTCTTCTAATTTGCAATTCCTTGAGTCTACCAACAAGTCATCTTGACTGCTTAAAAATAAAAATCAATACCATTTTTTCACACAACTTTTAGTCTATCTCCCATTGAATTATCTAAGACATCTTTGTGGGAAACCAATTCTTTGGCTTTCTATTACCTCCATTGGTTTTCATGTATTTGTACAAATGCCAATACCACTCCATCTTGATTACTGTAGCTTTCTAGTAAGTCCTAACTATCACATAAATTTTGTAATCACTTTGTCACTCTACAGGTAAAACCTGAGGTGTTTTGTGACTTATTTGAATGAACAGATCTGTAATGATTCTTCCCCCGCTGGGTATCATTATGAAAACTTTTAAATGCTGTGTCTTTAGCTTCACTGCTCTTGTCTTCCATAACATGTAATCTGCTGTTAATCACATCTCATATATTTTTCCTGGATGTATTCTCACTGATTAGATGTTTTATTTTCCATTTCTGTCAGTTTCATCTTGGTCATTTATTACTTTCCATTGTTTTCTCAACATTAGCATGTATTCTGTGTCCTAATCATGAGGAGAAAAATTATTACAGGCAGTCAATATGCTTGTTTGCTAGTTCCAACATCTCTGAGTTTGTTCGTTTTATCATAATTTTTATTTTTTGGATAATAAAAAATTTCATTTGCAAGATGATGGGGAACAGGATCTTTTGGTTAGGCACTGCTGTAATATAAAAAACATTTTGAACACAACTACAAGCATCTTTTTTCAGTCTATGCTTTCCATATTTTGCCTACTGACTTTGGATTAAGGTTTCAAACTTTTTTTTTATGCGTAACATTTTTGTTGGATGTTGGACAATATGACTTACTCATTGTTGGCTTATAGATTTTGTAGCACTTACTTATCATGTTGTATTTTGTTCTCACATGCAGTTAAGGTGTCAGAATCTGTTGAATCATTTCAAGGCTTGCTTTTAATTAGTTGTTAGGTTGGATCTAGAATAGACAAAGCCTGCTCTTGTATTACGCTATCTTTCTGCTCCAGGCTGTGAGAACATAAACTGTTCTCAGCCCATGTGAGCTGTAGGAAGTTTTTTTCCTTGTTTTTTTCCAGTGGTTCTTTCTCAGGCTAAGGCAGTTTCTTTTTGTACATACTCAGATCAGTAAGTAACCAAAGACTCTAGGGGACACTTTCAAATCTTCAGAAATTCTCCGCCTGCTTCTCCTCCTCCTCCTTCTTTCCCTTTCACTTTTCCCTCTTCCCCTCCCCCTCACTCTCCCTTAGCCATTTCCTCTCTCTCTTCTACATTCTCTCTCTCTCTCTCTCTCTCTCTCTCTCTCGCCCTCTCTCTCTCACTGACTCTGACTTACCGCTCTTTCTGAAGTTCCACCTAGACCTCCTCCAGTCTCTGTATGCTCAAGTCAGTGAGGCACTATGCTCTCTTAGACTCCATGTTCCTGAACTGTATCTTGGAAAGTCCCTTTGATAATAATCTGATGCAATCCTAGGGCCCATCTTATTTGTCTCTCTTTTCTTGTGGATCATAGCTGTGTGATCTGATATTCATTATGTAAAAATTGCCATTGTTGCAGGTGTGAAGATAAATGCAGGTCTACCCTGGTGAAAAGTGGAAGTCTCCTTTCTGTTCTGACATCATGTGGTACCCAGTTCTGGTCTGTAGTGTGACAGCTCACACACAGACAGTTTAATGCAATATCCTCAAAGAGCACTTCCTTGGTGCCTTTACTTAGAAGTTACTTTTCTCTACTCCAAATGTCACAGTTTGAAAACAAATTCAGTGACACATCCTCTTTTCTTCCTTTTGCGTGTAGTTGGGATATTAAGGAATGCTTAGGTAATCTCAATTTGATGCAAAGTCAAATATGTAAAAATGGTGTTTTTTGTTACCTAGTCATTTCTACAATGTGTATCACAGATCCAAAGGTAAGGATTACAGATGGAGTTAAACTAAAACTTGAGTGAGGTCAGTCATAGGGTGACAGTATCAGCCTTGAATATGATGTGGCAATGAGACTCTTTAAAAGCCAACTGTTTATTTTTAGACCTTGTCAAAATGCCCCGTGTTAAAAACAGTAGATAAAAACATCATGTGCTACACAGCACTGTCATTCATGTAGGGAAGAGGGAAGAGGTGGTAGGAACATGAGAAATAAATAAATAACATACATATGACCAGGACTCTTCAATGCACACTGTAGGTATTTACTTATTTAATCCTAAAAAAATTGCTGTGACTTAAACCGTATCGTTAGCTCATCTACATTTGAGGAAATTCAGGCACAATGAACCTAAGTAATTTCTCCAAGATTACACGGCCTGTTACTAGGAGACCCACAAGAATTACTGATAGCAACTGAAATTTTAAAATGTTATATTTATTTTTAAATGTGCTTGTTCACCTAAAGTGCAACTAATGGCTTATTTCATCAAAAGATAATAAAGAGAACAAACAAACAAACAAAAAACTCAGAAAAAGACTCCTGTCCTTTTGTCAGTCTTGTTTTCCCTTGGAGTTGTGAGGACTTCAGTGGAGAGACACTGATGCCTGTCCTGCATATTAGCGCAGAACTTGCTATTCTTTTGTCTGAATCTCCTGCAACTCCTCTCATTCCTGGGTGTCCCTGGGCTGTCTCTCCAGGTGGAGGCCTCCTGAGCAATGTTCTTACTACAAGGCGCACAGATGCTGCAGATGCTGGAGAACTCCTTGAGGAAGAGCCTCCCGGAATCCTTAAAGGTGACTTCTGAGGAGAGTAAGGAAGAGAAACATGCTCTGAAACTGGAGGAAAGGAGACGAACATTCTTGCAATATTTATTTTAGACCACGTGCTGCTTCATGTTTTCTCTCAATTTGTTTTCATTCTGTCCCTGCAAAATATTTGCTATCATGTCCTTATCACTCACATGACTAGATTAATAGGTTTGTCTACTCTCCCATAAATATCTATTTATAATTAGACAAATAATATTTGTCCAAACGCTGTCTTTGTTCTGACTGCAAAAATTAGTCCCTTGCTCCTTTCCAAAAAGCTTTTGAGGGTAGCACGTAAAATTTTCCCAGATTTCCCCTCCAAATTTGGCTAAGACTACATATTAATGTTTATTTGTTCACTCTAAAAGAACATTTTCCAGGTGAGAGCTTTACTGTCACAAACCTTTGAAATTAGCAGCAGATCAATTTCTACTTCCCAATTGCTCTGAACTTAATAAATATCAGCTATTCAGGGATAACTCTAATATCTTCCTTGACCTAGAATAACTAAACTCTCAGGATTAAATAAAACATACACATATGAATGCTTAAACCCAGAACTAGCCAAAGCAGCTCTAGATTCAGATCTTGTTTATATTTTTTCTTTAATAATGAAAAGAATGTGGTCCTCTCTGATGAACAATCTTTTCTAGATTTGTATTGTTTTATTTTTCTTTCTATAAAATTCATACACTTGATTAGTACATTTAGTTTCCTCACTCCTAACAGAGTTTTTAAATGGATTTATTTCTTTATTTAAAAAGCAGAATGACAGTGAGGGCGACACACACACACACACACACATACACACACCCCTTCTATGGGCTGGCTCATTTTCTGAATGGCAGCAACAATGCCAGGAGATTGGAGCTCTCTCCAGGTCTTCTAAATGGATGGCAGGAGTCCAACCACTAGGCCACCACCTGCTGCTTTCACAGGGGTATTTGCAGGGAGGTAGATTGGAAGCAGAGCAGCCGGAAGTTGAATCTGAGTTACACTGAAGGATGCAAGCATTGCAAGCTGTGCTTGTCCCGCTGTACCACAACTCTGCTCCTCCACAACAGATTGTTTTTCCTTGATTCTGTATAAAGGGTAAGAATATTAGCATTCTGTATACAGAAGATCAATTTAGTATATATTAGGTAAAGGTTTCAACATTTTGCCCATATAGCAACATCGAGTGAAAAAACTACCATTGGATTACTAATTATAGCATTAAATAGCAATGTACAGCACATTAAAGACAGAGATCCTACATAATTTTTTTTTCAAAATAATTAATTTTCTATGCCATTTCCATTTTAACACCAGGTTTTTTTTTTTTTTTCATTTCCAATTCTCTTTATATACAGAAGATCACTTCAGTATATAATTAGCTAAGACCTAATCAGTCTGCGCCCACACAGAAACGCAAAGTATAAAAATACTGTTTCAGTACCAGTCATAGCATCACTTGGCTTTAGACGACACATTAGGGACAGATCCCGCATGGGGTGTAAGTACACAGTGACTCCTGTTGCTGACTTAACAATTTGACACTCCTGTTCATGGCGTCAGTAATCTCCCTAGGCTCTAGTCATGAGTTGCCAGGGCATTCTGTTGTTTGTAGATCATGTGGCTTCATTTTTATTTATTAGAATTGAGACAATTGACCATAATCTTTAATCACTACCAAAACAAAAGTACTTAAAATCAACTAATCTAATATTAAAATAAGAAAGATAAAATTAGTCACTTTGATAAATCCCAGTAACATTTTTTTTGACAGGCAGAATTAGACAGTGAGAGAGAGAGAGACAGAGAGAAAGGTCTTCCTTCCGTTGGTTCACCCCCCAGATGGTGGCTATGGCTGGCGCGCTGTGCTGATCTGAAGCCAGGAGCCAGGTGCTTCTCTGGTCTCCCATGCGGGTGCAGGGCCCAAGCACTTGGGCCATCCTCCACTGCCTTCCCGGGCCACAGCAGAGAGCTGGACTGGAAGAGGAGCAACTGGGACAGAATCCAGTGCCCCAACAGGGACTAGAATCCAGGGTGCCGGCACCGCTGGTGGAGGATTAGCCTAGTGAGCCTCAGCGCCAGCCAAGTAACATTAATAAATAGTACCTAATACTTCACTGGACATGCCTCAACATGCAGGCAGCCTGCCTAAAAGGGTTCTTTCTTTTTTTTTTTTTTTTTTCTTTTTTGACAGGCAGAGTGGACAGTGAGAGAGAGACAGAGAGAAAGGTCTTCCTTTTGCTGTTGGTTCACCCTCCAATGGCCGCCGCGGTAGGCGCGCTGCGGCCGGCGCACCGCGCTGCTCCGATGGCAGGAGCCAGGTGTTTCTCCTGGGCTCCCATGGGGTGCAGGGCCCAAGCACTTGGGCCATCCTCCACTGCACTCCCTGGCCACAGCAGAGAGCTGGCCTGGAAGAGGGGCAACCGGGACAGGATCGGTGCCCCGACCGGGACTAGAACCCGGTGTGCCGGCGCCGCAAGGCGGAGGATTAGCCTACTGAGCCGCGGCGCCGGCCTTTTTTGTGGTTCTTTCAGTAAGACACTGTCTGGAAACTTGTCTGAGATACCCTTGTGGTGACTCCTTTTTATTTTTTTTAAGGAATTATTTTATTCATTTGAAAGAGTTACAGAGAAAGGTAGAGCCAGAGAGAGGGAGGTCTTTCATTACGCTGGTTCACTCCCCAAATGACCGCAACGGCCAGAGCTGAGCCGATCCGAAGCCAGGAGCTTCTTCCAGGTCTCCCATGCCAGTGCAGGGGCCCAGGGACTTGGGCCATCTTCTACTGCTTTCCCAGACCATAGCAGAGAGCTGGGTCTGAAGAAGAGCAGCTGGGACTCGAACCTGCACTCATATGGGATGCTGGCACTGCAGGCTGGGGCTTTAACCCACGGCACCACAGCACCAGCCCCACTGTGGTGACTCTTTTTAAAAGTTCTTCATGCTTAAAATTTTCCTATATTTGTGAAGAATTTTGTGATTAAAAATTCCCTTTATTCCTTGTGTTCAGTGGATTTGAACATTTAAATAAAACTTTTGGTATTTCCAAATGGTCCTTTCTTGGAGCCTTTCGGTGTAGAAGTAAAGCAGCACTCTTGGCTTCTCAGCTTTCAAAAAGGAATAGACTCTCTTCTCTGGTTATGCAGTAAGATCCATATTTTCCTCTGATAGAAATCTAGAATAATTGTAGCCAGGTAATTTTAATGGATGTATAAGCTGGAACTCACTGTTACTGAACACTTACTTGAGGACCAGTTGAGAAAATGTTCACCAACCGTTCTAACTAAACATTAGATTTTAAATACAGTTAATTGCCGGTATCAACTGCAGTTGGTTCAATGTACAGTAGTTGACTTTTATTTCTGTTTGGTATGTTCTGAGTTCAACAGGAGTAACAGAGTTTTAAGTAATTAGGCCACGACAAGAAAGAATAATAGTTTCATATATTTTCACATTCATTAAAGATTTATTTGAAAGGCAGAGTTATAGAGAGTCAGAGGGAGAGTCAGAGAGAGAGAGAGAAAGAGACAGACAGACAGACAGAGAATCTTCCACTGGTTCACTCCCCAAATGGCTGCAATGGCTGGAGCTGGGCCTCTCTGGAGTCAGGATCCAGGGTCTTCTTCCACATCTCCCACGTAGGTGCAGAGGCCCAAGGACTTGAGCCTTCCTCCACTGCTTTCCCAGACACATTGGCAGAGAGCTGGATCGAAGTGGAGCAGTCAGGAATTGAACTGGTGCCCATATGGGATGTTGGCACCACAGGAGGTGGCTTTACCCACTATGACACAGTGAAGGCCCCATATTTTCATATTTTGATGATATAATAGTGTAAATACATTTTATAGACACTCCCAAGACAGATTTGTGAAAAGACAGATTCTATATTTTTCCCAGTCTGTACTGAAACTGTATCCAACCTCCACTGATGACTGAACACAGAATAAATTGTTAAAGTCAGTCAACTTAAAAAGATTTTATTCTTTTCTCTTCCCCCCATCTAACATCAATTGTTCATGTAGGGTTAGAGGATGCAGGAGAGGATACTGGTAGAGTGTTTGATCATCATTTGTATGTATGTGCCATTGTTTTGATTTCTGGTCATTGTATTTCCCAGTCAGTATCTTTTGAGGCTTCATGGTCACAAGTGTCATAAGGTCTATGGGCATATCTACTACTACATTACCTACTCCAAAATCATAAGACTATCTCTTGTCAACAGGTTTTCTTTCTTAGATCCTCACCTTCTCCCTTCCACCCCTGTTTTTCACCAGCTTGTCCAACATGGCAGATATGGGGATCCAGGGCTTAGTACAGACTATGGTACTCCAAAGCACATTCTCTTGAGCCCTAGGCAATAGGCACTTTTGGTTTGTCAAACTTCTTTAAATTCTCCAAAGGGTAGTGTCAGGGTCTCAAGCCCTAGGCTGGCCCCTGACCAGCAGGGGCCAGAACAGACACTCCCCAACAAGGTGAACGGGAGAGGTAAGGTCGACGGGTGATGAACACACCACAAGCACCTGTGAGTTCTGTCGAAGCAGGAACAGCTTTATTGAAGAAGTATGCAGGTTTATAAAGCTTACAAAAGACGTGGGCAGTAGGGGAGCCAATCAGTGAAAAGGTCATGCAGGCGTGGGTGGATCACGCACAGGGGCATCTTAAGCAAAGTATAGGGATCATGCACTGTCCACGTGTCCGGAACTAAAGTGGACCTATCCCTGCCGGTGGTCTGATCTTACGTAGCTTAACCGCAGCAGCCACAGACACACCCCTCGAACATCCGCCAGGCGCCATGTTGTAATGGAGATTTTAGGCAATGCCCAACAGGGTAGAGTGGGAATTTATGTTAAAGAGGTTTGAACATACACAGTAATTTCCTTTCTGAACATCCTTCAAAACAGTTTCACATTCATGTCAACTTGTAGGCATATTTTAGGAAGAATTATTTGTGGAAAATTACCAAACTGAAAGGATCATAAACTAGTAAATTAATATGTTTCCTGTGATTCATTAATCTAATGGAATATTACTCAGCTATTAAAAATAATTAAGGGGACTGCCGGCTCACTCCACCTGTGGCACCGGCACACCGGGTTCTAGTTTCGGTTGGGGTGCCAGATTCTGTACCGGTTGTTCCTCTTCCAGTCCAGCTCTCTGCTGTGGCCCAGGAAGGCAGTGGAGGATGGCCCAAGTGCTTGGGTCCCTGAACCCGCATGGGAGACCGGGAGGAAGCACCTGGCTCCTAACTTCGGATTGGCGCAGCGCACTGGCCATAGCGGCCATTTGGGGGCAGGGGGTGTGAACCAACGGAAAAGGAAGACCTTTCTCTCTCTCTCTCTCTCTCTCTCTCTCTCACTGTCTAACACTGCCTGTTCAAAAAAAAAAAAAAAATATTAAGGGGCTGGCGCTGTGGTGGAGAGGGTAAAGCCTGTAGTGCCGGCATCCCATATGGGTGCCGGATGGTATCCCAGATGCTCTGCTTCCAAGCCAGCTCTTTGCTATGGCCTGGGAAAGCAGCAGAAGATGGCCCAAGTCATTGGGCCCCTGCACTCACATGGGAGACCCAGAAGAAGCTCCTGGCTCCTGGCTTCGGATCTGCGCAGCTCCGGCCATTATGGTCATCTCGGGAGTGAATCAGCAGATGGAAGACCTCTCTCACTCTCTCTCTGCCTCTGCCTCTCTGTAACTCTGCCTTTCAAATATATAAATAAATCTTTTTTAAAAATTGAACATCTTTATGCTTACATTTTTAGAAAAATGTTTTAATTTTTGAGATGTAATTTTTGACATTTTCCCACTTGCACTTCATATATAGATATTATATACATGCACATAAAGACTATTTTTTTCTTGGGAAAAGTGAGGTTAATATCACAAAGTGAAGGATTCATGACAATGATAATAACTTGAGGAAAGCTGAGTATATTGTTTGTGTATGTGCATGACTAGACGAGAATCTGCAAAAAAGATAATTTAAAATCTTGTCATAATTTTACAGAAATAATATTTGTCCTGATGAATAAGGCATTTGTCTCTCCCTTTCCAAAAAGCTGACCTTCCTATCTTGGGGTTTTGCAGGTTTTTGGGACTGTCTTCCACATAAATCATGGAAACCCATTCAACCTTAAGGCCCTGGTGGACAAGTGGCCTGATTTTAATACAGTGGTTGTCCGTCCTCAGGAGGAGGTAAGTTGTTAGTTGGAGATACAGAGAAACTCCTATGTTCATATTGGCTGTGTGCCTACCATGCACCAGGCAATGTGGTAAACCCCATAGATCATGAAATGAATCAAAGTGATGGTGAATAAGTGTTTGTCTTCAAGAAGCTCATAGACTGGAGGAAAAGAAAGAAAGATAAATTAAACTTGGTCACAAGTATACGAGGACACACACATGAGGTTCAGAACTAGTCCAAGTAAAAGCTGATGGATTAACTATGCAGTTCAGGGGTGGTGTTTACAAGATGTGGTTAGGGACACTGCCTGATGGAGATTTCATTGGAACTGGATTTTGCAGTTCAATATATTTTTGTCAAGCTGATAAGGAAAAGTGGAAATTATAGCTAGAGTAAATAGCAAGAACAAAGATATGAAAGTGTGTAATAAGTTAGGATGACTATAAAGACTAAAATTACATTGTTAGAATTTCCATATGCAATTTGGAGAACAACTTATAAGCTAGTGAAGCTAAATAGATAATACAATTCAAAGATGAGTTTATTTTCAACGATTAAAAAACAAAGCAGAAGGCCCAAGCAAGATGACAGAACAGAATTCTCTGGGAATTGTTCTCCCATAGAGATATCTGTTTGAACAACTACTCTTGAAGAAAAAAACCTTTACAAGCTCACGGTAACTCTTGTAGCACAGAAATATTCAGACTGAGTGAATAAATTTCCAATTATGCATCTGATAATAGACTAATATCAAAAATATATGAAGAACTCAACTAAAGGCATGAAAATGAATCGCCTGATTTTAGAATGTCAAAGGACTTAAATAAGTGCTTTCCAAAGAAGATACAGAGATGGCCAGCAGTAGTATGTAAAAAAAATATTTTGGGTGTTTGGGGAGATGTTGGTAAAATATGTTGGACACAAAATTTCCATTACATGGAAAAAATAAGTTCAAGAGATCTTTTTGACTATATAGTTACTAAGATTTATAATAATACATCATATTTTGAAAACTGCTGAGAGTGTATATAAAGTGTTCTCACCACAAAAATCCATCTAAAGTAATACAAATATTGATTAACTACATTTAGTCACTCCACAATGTATATATACAAGGATGCTTCATGGAAAAATACTTGAAAGAATTGAAAAATTTTTGAAATCCATGCATAATTTTGTTTGACTGTGTTTCTTTGGGTGGAAGAAAGTAGCAGTTTACTTGCAATGCACAGAGCAAGGAGTCACAAAGCTACTGATCACTCTCTTGACTCCCCAAGGGATTACAGGCAGTGAATTTACCAGATTAAATTGGGGCTTGAGCAGTGAGTTGTCAGCTCCTCTGTGGGCCTCTGGATAGGCTACAGTGTTGATGACCTTCCTTTAATTGGTCAATGATAGTGGAGAAAGGTGGGTACCTCTCTGTCTAGCCTGTGGGCAATTTGGATGCTAAACTTTGCTAGATCAGTGCCAGCAAGTTTGTGTGAAGCTCTGATTATAGAGGCCAGCACTGCGATGTTAACATAGAGGTCATCTGAGTCTTTGTGATCTCATCCAGCTTTTTCTTTTGTAAAATACATTTTCCATGATTTTTTGAAGATCCCTCATATATATGGATTTCATTTCTTTTAAAAGATTTATTTATTCATTTGAAAGGCAGAGTAACAGAAAGAGGGAGAGATAGGCGAGAGAGAAGTCTTCCATCTGCATTTTCACTCACCAAATGGCCACAACGGCCAGGACTAGGCCAGGCTGAAGCCGGGAGCCAGGAGCTTCATGCAGGACTCCTATGTGGGTGCCTGGGGAACAAGCCCTTGGATCATCCTTCTATACTTTTCCCAGGTCACTAGCAAGGAGCTGGATTGGAAATGGAGCAGCTGATACAAAAATCAGAGGCCGTATGGGATGGCAGCATCGCTGGCAGCAGCATAATCCACAGTGTCACAACACTAGTCCCCAAATTTCATTTTTTTTGGCATCAAAATAAACATACCTTTTAATTTTCTACAAACTTTTTGAAATACTCTCATGCTTCAAGATATCATGTTGTGGGGCTGACACTATGGTGTAGTGGGTAAAGCCGCTGCCTGCAGAGCTGGCATCCCTTATGGGCACCAGTTCAAGTCCCAGCTGCTCCACTTCTGATCCAGCTCTCTGCTACGGTCTAGGAAAGCAGTAGAAGATGGCCCAGGTGCTCGGGCCCCTGCACCCACGTGGGAGACCCAGAGGAAACTCCTGGCTCCTGGCTTTGCATCAGCACAGCTCCAGTCATTGTGGCTAATTGGGGAGTGAACCAGAGGTTGATGACCCCTCTCTCTATCTGCATCTCCTTCTCTCTCTGTGTAACTGTGGCTTTCAAGTAAAATAAATAAAATCATGGGCTCACTAGGCTAATCCTCTGCCTTGCGGCGCCGGCACACCAGGTTCTAGTCCCGGTCGGGGCACCGGATTCTGTCCCGGTTGCCCCTCTTCCAGGCCAGCTCTCTGCTGTGGCCCGGGAAGGCAGTGGAGGATGGCCCAAGTCCTTGGGTCCTGCACCCCATGGGAGACCAGGATAAGCCCCTGGCTCCTGCCATCGGATCAGCGCTGTGCGCCAACCGCGGCGGCCATTGGAGGGTGAACCAACAGCAAAAAGGAAGACCTTTCTCTCTGTCTCTCTCTCTCACTGTCCACTCTGCCTGTCAAAAAATCATGCTATAATTGGTCAAGACACTGCTTGGGATGGTTGCATTCCGTACTGGAGTGCCTGGATCCAAGTCCCAGCTCTGCTTCTGCTAATTACTACCCTTGGGAGGCAGTGAGTGATGGGAGACTGGAATCGAGTTCCATGCTTGTTGCTTTGGCCTTTCCAAGACTTGGCTATTGCAGGCATTTGGGAAGTGAACCAGCAGATATGAGATGCCACTCTGCCTTTCTGTCTGTCTCTCTGTTCTTATCTTTCAAATAAGTAAATACAATGTAAAAGTCAATTTAAAAATTGAAAAGTACATACAAATTAATAAAGTATCAAAAATACCAGTATAACTATAAAGTTATTTTAAAATTACTAAACATTATATAAAAATCAAGAAATTTGCAATAATAATAAAAATTGAGCAGCCATACAATTATTAGATATTTTACAATTGTTATAGATTTTTTTATGTGATCCTAAGCCACAAAATATGTCAATAGCATATTGCTGATTTGAATGTGCATTTTTGTGTAATATTCAAGTATTTATAAAACAGTTTTCTAATTCTGCACTAGTTGTGGCAATCTTTTCTTCTGCCTCCTTGTTCCAAATAATTTCATCTTGAGAATATGTGGGGTTTTTGTTTTTGTTTGTTTTTCTGAATAATAATTTATTTTATCATAGTAATTTTAAAAAGTAATTTATTTTTTGTCCTCTTGGTTTCATTACACAGAGATGGAGATTTTAATCCAGCATTATCATTATCATTTTTTTGAAGAATTATTTACTTACTTGAAAGAGAGAGAAAGACAGACAGACAGAGATTGATTTTCAGTTTGTTTGTTCATTCCCAAAAGACTGCAATGGCCAGGGCTGGGACAAGCTGAAGTCAGGAGCCAAGAACTCCATCCAGTTCACCCTTGCATGTGAGGGCCCAAGGATTTAGGCCATCTTCTGCTATTTTCCTAGGTCTATTAGCAGGGAGCTGGATCTGAAGTAGAGCAGACAGGACTTGAATCAGTGACCATATGAGATGTCAGTGTAGCAGGAGGTGGCTTAACCCTTAGAATCACAATGCTGGTCCCTCAAATTTTTTAAAAATTTCATTTATTTGAAATACAGGGAAGTAGGAGAGATAGAGAGAGAGAGAGAGAGAGAATCCACATCTGCTGTTCACTCCCCAAACACCCTCAAGAGCTGAGGCTGGGCCATGCATAAACTGGGAGCCAAAAATTAATCCAGTTCCCCTATGTGAGTGGTGGGGATCCAAGCACTTCAGCCATTAAAACTGCCTTCCTGGGTGCTCATTAACTGTAAGTCAGATTCGGGAATGTAGGAATGGGGCCTCAAGCACTCAGGCATCCTAGCAGTATTAACCACTGCACTCAACACCTCACCATGTCCATTTTAACATGGTCATGTTCATCATGTGCAAATATTTTAACTGAGGAAAGTTTTTCTTGCAACGGAAGATTTCATTTGTCAGTTGCTTTTCCTCTTCTTGTTGAGGAGAATGGAGATATAAAAGAATGCTCTCTAAATCATTGTGTCTGTTTAATTTGAAGTTTTAACGTGATTCAGAGGTAGAGAACAGTATTATTCTGGAATTTTAGGTCATGAATTGAATATTTTAATCTTTGTTCTTGGTTTCATTTAGTCAGAAATAATTATAATGCCCCAATTAGAACATTATTCTTTTTTGCTTAAAAATAGTGAAGTATAGTGGTATTTTGAAAAAATAGCATTGCAATCATGAACCATAAGGAATGTGTCTCATTGTCCCTTTCTCAATGATAACAGAATATGAGAGATGACCTTGACCACTATACCAATACATACCACATCTACACCAGGGACCCCAAAAACTGTCAAGAACTCCTTGATTCTCCAGATGTCATCAACTGGAAACAGCACCTGCAGATTCAAAGTAAGCAAGAGCAATGTTATGTGTGGGGAATTATTTCTGTTTGCTAAGCAAGTCACCATAGGACTCAAATCTCCTTCCTTCAAGCTCCAGATCCTCAGCCTGTGGCTGACTTTTTAACTCAGCTGTTTCTTTATCCACAGAAGTGGAACTATATCAAAATTTTGGAAAAATGGACTATATATAGACAACCACAATATAATTCTTGCTACCAAGGTTTTAATGCATGTTTTGTAGCTGTATCCATGACCCTTAGGATGACTGGATGTCACAGCAGAGTTTATCTCTGACCTTCCATTACCAGAATAGGGGGAGTTCATTGTGCCTTAGAACACCTCCAAGGTCACTTAAGACTACTGTGATTTTGAGCATACACTCTGTTATCAGACTCCCAGGAATAATATCTGCCTGTCAGTTGCTTTTGTGATTTTTGCCAGTTGAACTACCATCTCTGAGATCATGTTATTCATATATAGACCTGAGAATAATAATAGACCCTAGAGCATGGAACACTAAAAAGATTTTTAAAAATTTGGAGTTAGGAAGAACTTAAAACAATATCAGGAGGTGTCAGTTAACTTTTACTTCATGGAAAACCTCACGATGCTGTGAACCAACAATTTAGGTTAGGCTTTGCCGTGGCTCACTTGGCTAATCCTCCGCCTGCAGCGCCGGCACCCCGGGTTCTAGTCCCAGTTGGAGCGCCAGATTCTGTCCCGGTTGCCCCTCTTCCAGTCCAGCTCTCTGCTGTGGCCCGGGAGGCCAGTGGAGGATGGCCCAAGTGCGTGGGCCCTGCACCCCATGGGAGACCAGGAGAAGCACCTGGCTCCTGGCTTCGGATCAGCGCGGTGCGCCGGCTGCAGCGGCCATTAGGGGGGTGAACCAATGGAAAAAAGGAAGACCTTTCTCTCTGTCTCTCTCACTTCCACTCTGCCTGTCAAAAATAAATAAATAAATAAAACAAAATAAATCATCTTTGGTTATCAAAATGACATGATTATGTAACCCAGAACATGCAGTTCCAGTCTCACTATTGCCACTAGTAACTTGGCCATAGCTAAATCCATCTCTGGACATGTTTTCAGTTATGCAGAACAGGAAAAATTGCACAAACCTTAACTCCCTAGTAGTACTAATGTCAGAGCAAAAGTTTTCCTGATTTTTTTTTTAATTTATTTTTTTGACAGGCAGAGTTAGACAGTGAGAGAGAGAGAGACAGAGAGAAAGGTCTTCCTTCCATTGGTTCACTCACCAAATGGCCGCCTTGGCTGGTGCTGTGCCAATCCGAAGCCAGGAGCCAGGTGCTTCCTCCTGGTTTCCCATGCAGGTGCAGGGCCCAAGCACTGGGGCCATCCTCCACTGCCTTCCCGGGCCACAGCAAAGAGCTGTACTGGAAGAGGAGCAACCAGGATAGAATCCAGCACCCCAACCAGGACTAGAACCTGGGGTACTGGCGCCACAGGTGGAGGATTAGCCAAGTGAGCCACGGCGCCAGCCTCCTGATTGTTTTTTAAATATTTATTTATTTACTTGAGAGGCAGTGTTACAGACAGAGAGAAGGAAAGACAGAGAGAGAGGTCTTCTGTCCGCTGATTCACTCCCAAACTGGCTGCAAAAGCCGACCCAGAGCTGGGCTGATCCAAAGCCAGGAGCTAGGAACTTCTTCTGGGTCTCCTATGTGGGTGCAGGATTCCAAGCACTTGGGTCATCTTCCACTGCTTTCCCAGGCCTTCAGTAGGGATCTGGATCAGAAGTAGAGCAGCCTGGACTTGAACTGGGGCCCATATGGGATGTCAACCCCATAGGCAGATGCTTAACTTACTGTACCACAGCACCAGCTCCAAGGTTTCCTGATTCTAAATCTCAGTGCTTTCTACTTCTGGAAAACATCTCTCTAGAATGTACTTAGACCATTACCCATGTCCTTTTATCACTCTAGGCTCACAGGCCAGCCTGAATGAGGTGATACAAAATCTTTCATCCATTAAATCTTTCAAAATCAAGCGTTCAGAAAGCTTTCTGTATATGACATCTGGGACTATCAAGAAACTGATTCCTTCCCTGCTAGAAGGAAAGAATTTATCACCCAGTGGTGGCAAGCCCAAGGCCATGTGAGTTTGATAAAAGTCACTCTGTACTACTCACACCTCTCATTGCTAAAGTAGCTTCCCAATTTCTCTCCCTGATTTCTTTCTGGCTCTCACAGTCAATGCTCTAAAAAGTAGTCAAGAAATTTTTTTTTCAAAACAAAGTAATTCAACCCATGCTTATCCCTTGCTTTAAAAACTACCACCATCTCCCATTGCACCTGGAATAGATCCAGCCTCTGTCTGCCATTTCAACATTTCTGGCTCTTCTTGACCCCTTCCTCCATCAATACTAGTCTTTCTTTGCTCTATCCTCAAAGCCTACCCATCCTTGAGGACTTTGTGTTTGCTGTTTCCTGACTGTGTACTCTGTCTCTCAAGATAATAGAGGTCAGAACAAATATGAATCCTCATACTCATGGGTTATGCTTTCTTTCTTGGCTCTCCATAGCAACCAAGAGAAGTTCAAACCCTTATCCTTGGATGTTGCCCATGCTTCCTTGGTGAACAAATTCTGGTATTATGGTGGTAATGAGAGGAGCCAAAGATTCATTGAGCGCTGCATCCGGACCTTCCCCACCAGTGGTCTACTGGGGCCTGAGGGAAACCTTGTGTCCTGGAACCTGATGGACCAGACTGGAGAAACACGAATGGCAGGCACCCTACCTGAGTACCGGTGCCAAGGCCTCGTCTCCTATGTTGTCCATGCTCAGGAGGTGACTATGGAGAAACTTGGCTTTCCCGTCTATTCTCACACAGACAAGACTAACATAGCTATGCAAAGAATGAGTGACACTCTGCACCATCTCCAAATGCCCTGTGACTGGAACCAGTGGATCTGCATGCCTGTGTGAAGTCAGCCCTGAATTCAAGATTTGGGTAGTTCTAAACATTCAACTGGAAGAGTGGATAGGCAGTGAAAAGAATAAATAAATCATAGCAATCAGTAAATGGAGTGAGTGCTGTTTGGGTTCTCATGAAAAGGTATGAATTGTCAACAGGACTGCCATGGACTTCCCTTAGATTTCTTGATGTAAAGCAGGCCCAGGTCCTCCTGGGTTGGATCCAGGGACTTTAGTTTCTCACACTTCCTGAATCTTTGGGATACTCATTTATCAGATACATATTGCTCCAAAATGCTTCTCCTGGGACTCTGAGTGCACAGGTTGGGTTGGGACAGTCTCTTGCTGGGGCAGGGGAGGTGATACATTCTGGACATTGTGACTTTCTCCCCTTTCTTCCTATGACCTCTCCCTTAGTTATCAGGAAGTCTGTAGTACACACAGGACTTTAGAGTGTGTCTTCTATTATAATTGTTTTGTTACAGATACATTAAATGTACTATGCACAAATTATAAGTGATATTAGATTAAACACAATATATGTGAAATAGCAAAGAAAGTTATTAAGAAAAATACTAACTTCCATTTGTCTATCCTCTCCACCTCTCATTCCAGGGAAAATGATCCAATACTGCTTTCAAACTCTAAGATTCCTAAACCCATCACAAAAACCAAAAAATAGAGGAGTTTTGTTTTGTTTTGCTTTGTTTGTATAAGTTTAAGCTAAGTGGCTCATTATGGAAAGAACATGGGATGAAAGTATGTAGGGGGAAAGTGGGAGTGCTCAGACTCAGGGTGGTGGACTTTTACTGAGATGAGGTAGGATTTGAGGAAGAGGGGGATATGCCATGGATACCTACTACTACACTTGACCTTGGGCACATTACTTTAAGATACTGAGTTCATTATAATGTTGATAGTTGGCTCATGAGATAGTCAACTGGTGTTTGGAATTTCAGAACAGGCATTCTTTTAGTTTGAGATAGGTTAGCCAGGAGTGTTACCTGACACAGCACTTCAAAAGAAATAGCACTTGCCACCAACAAAGAGAGTTTTTAAATGAAAGTGATCACTTTAAATCAAAGTCTGTTTCCTTCTGGCCCACCTGAAACTAGAATTGGAGATGAACCATCCCCTCCACACATACACCACCACTACAAACAATAATTGCTGACATTTAATTTCTTGGACACTCAAAATATTGGAGGCTCAGTTTAGATCAGATTTCCTCATTTTGGAACCATGGACTTTTTTTAAAGCTTTTATTTAATGAATGCAATTTTCATAGGTACAACTTTAGGAATATATTGATTCTTCCCCCCATACCCACCATCCATCTCCTACTCCTGTCCCACCTCCTACTTCCTATTCCATCCCATTTTTATTTAAGATTCATTTTAATTAAATTTATATATAGAAGTCCAACTCTATACTAAGTAAAGGTTTCAACAATTTGCACTGACACACAAAGTATAAAGTACTGTTTGAGAACAAGTTTTGCAGTTAAATCTCATAGTACAACTTATTAAGGACAGATGTCCTACATGGGGAGTAAGTGCACAGAGACTTCTGTCGTTAATTTAACAATTTAACAATCAACACTCTTATTTATGACCCCAGTGATCACCCGAGGCTCTTGCCATGAGCTGCCAAGGCTATGGAAATCTTTTGTGACCACAAACTCCATCAGTATTTAGACAAGGCCATAAACAAAGTGGAAGTTCTCTCCTCCCTTCAGAGGAAAGTACATCCTTCTTTGATGGCCCCTTCTTTCCACTGGGGTCTCACTCACAGAGATCCTTCATGTAGGATATTTTTTGCCACAGTGTCTTGGGTTTCCATGCCTGAAATGTTCTCGTGGACTTTTCATCCACATCCCAAAGCCTTAAGGACTGATCCTGAGATCAGAGTGTTACTTGAAGTGATTGTCATTCTATGAGTCTGCTGTGTGGATTGCTTCCCATGTTGGACATTCCCTGCTTTTTAATTCTGTCTTATTATTACCAGGCACTTGATGCTCTTTAACACTTAATCCTATCTATATGCTCACTTAACACTTAATATGATCACTTTAACAATAACACGGCATTTTTACCACCAATTTTAATGGGATTTGGAGTCCCATGAAAAGTTTTTGAACTGTACTCTTAGAAATAAGTTCATAGAACTGTATGCAGAACCATACAGCTTTACAGTTATAAAAATTCCATCCTCCCTCTGTTATTTCCCCTTTTATTTTTTACTGAGATCTATTTTCAATTAACTTATATATACACATGATTAATGCTATGTTAAGTAGAGTTCAACATATAGTAGGAAGAAGAGAAAAACATAAATAAAAATAAAAAACTGTTCTGTGACAGTTGAGGGCTCTTCAAGCCATTACTTCAAAGTGTCAATTTCACTTCTACAGCTTTCATTTTAGGTGTGCTATTAGTTCTCACAGATCAGGGAGAACATATAGTATTTGTCTCTTTGGGACTGGCTTATTTCACTAAGTATGAAGTTTTCCAGATTGATCCATTTTGTTGCAAATGACCAGATTTTTTTTATACTGCTGTGTAGTATTCCATAGTGTACATATCTCATAATTTCTTTATCCAGTCATTGGTTGATGAGTATTTAGGTTGATTCCATGTCTTAGCTACTATGAATTGAGCTGCAATAACCATGGAGGTGCAGACAGCTCTTTTGTGTACTGATTTCATTTCCCTTGGGTAAATTCCCAGGAGTGGGGTGGCTGGTTCATATGATGACATGGACTTTTTTTTTAACTAGATAATTCTTGGTTGTGTTGTGGTTCTGTGCATTGTGGGATTCTACCAAGATCTGGACTCTACCTCTAGATGTCAGTAGCACCTGCCATCCTAGTTTTGATAACTGAAAAATGTCTCCAGATTTTGACAAAAGCCCCTGGAGGCAAACTCACTGCTCATTTAGAACAATTGGCTTAGAGTTGTGGTTTTCACACTTGAACACACATCAGAATCATCAGGAAGGCTTGATAAGCAGATGTGACATCTTTTCCCTAGTTTATCTGAATCGATAGACCTAGTTAACAACCCAAGAATGTACATTTACAATTCATTTCCAGGTGATGCTGATGCTTCTGGCCCTGTGTTCCCCCCACTTCCCAGCTGGAGCCTCTTCACATCACTCCTCAACAGTTCCACCTACAACTGATATTCACCAAAGTTCTTTGAGAACTGAGTACGTGAAAGTTGTCATCAATGTATTCTGCCTTTATAGAATCTTGTTACTATTGCATGCATCTTTACATTCCTTGTGTTTTAGTTTGACATACTATACACATGAATAAAGAGCCCCATTAATATTGTTGGTTGGAAATAAAAAACAAGTTTATTCAGCGTTTAAGACTTAGACATTTAAAATAACTGCATTGGGTATGGTGGTAGTGGGTAAGGTGCCACCTCAATGCTGGCATCCCATATGGGTGTCGGTTCATGTCTCGGCTGCTCCATTTCCAATACATCTCCCTGCTAATGGCCTGGTAAAAGCAGTGGAAGGTGGCCCAAGTGCTTGTGCTCCTGCCACCCACTTAGGAGACCCAGATGAAGCTACTGGTCCAGCCTTAGCTGCAGCGGCTACCTGAGAAGTCAGCCAAAGGGTGACTTCTCTCTCTCTCTCTATCTATCTCTATCTCTCTCTAACTCTAACTCTTAAATAAATAAATCTTTTTTTTAAGAGAAGTTCTTTTTTTCTTTTTTTTTTCTTTTTTTATTTTTGACAGGCAGAGTGGACAGTGAGAGAGAGAAAGACAGAGAGAAAGGTCTTCCTTTTGCCGTTGGTTCACCCTCCAATGGCCGCCGCGGTTGGCGCGCTGAGACCGGCGCACAGCGCTGATCCAAAGGCAGGAGCCAGGTGCTTCTCCTGGTCTCCCATGGGGTGCAGGGCCCAAGCACTTGGGCCATCCTCCACTGCACTCCCTGGCCACAGCAGAGAGCTGGCCTGGAAGAGGGGCAACCGGGACAGGATCGGTGCCCCGACCGGGACTGGAACCCGGTGTGCCGGCGCCGCAAGGCGGAGGATTAGCCTACTGAGCCACGGCGCCGGCCATAAATAAATCTTTTTTAAAAGGCTGCACTGCAGAAAGGAAATACTGGAGTGTTAATAACTCTGTGGAGACTGAGTGTTCCCAGCCCTGTCCCTTAAAACATCAAAATAACAGACTGTTAAGACTTTTTGAGTACAAGTTAAGACCCTCCTCTACGCTTCCAAAAGAAATTTCTGTGATCAGCAGTGGAGAGTGTTTGGAATCTCAAAAAGAGATGGGAATTTCATGCTTTAGGGACTGGAAACATACCTGGACATCAGCAGGAGAGAAGAGACATTGTAATGTTCATCAAATCCAAAGGATGCATCTGGGAACACAAAAGGGGAAGAGAATGCACTTAGTACGCGTAAATCAACTGACTTCAAATAGACTTCACAAGGGTGCATCACTACAGACAGTTCAAAGAAAAAAAGATATTTGTTATACCCCAATTTCTTGAATCACTTTATCTCCCCACTACAGAGATGTAGTGTGAATTGATTACGGAATTGCTGATTCCCTCATCAAATTCCTTCTTTATATAGATAAAACCTATACATTTATTTGTATACATTGTGCATTAAATTATATATGTTTTCTACAGTTGGTCTTGCTTACTACTACTGTAGCAAGGAGCTCTTGAGGGAGGTGGAAATCATAAAGAGTAGGGAAGAAGGTCTTCCTGCTGCTGACATTGCCATACCATAAGGCTGTTAATCCCACAAATCCATGCAGTCATCACGGACTCTGACATTTTCACTTAGTGTTCCTTGGATGATGAAGGTTATGATGCAGGTGAAACACAAAGGTTAGTAAAAAAGTATGGATTGTATCTGTGCTTTAAATTCAGATTCAATTTACATATTCTGTTATTTTCTTTATAGCATATTTAAAGGCTGTATTTGTTTATTTGAGAGGAACACACACACACATGTGCACACACACACACGTGCAGTACAAGAGAGAGACAAAGAGAGGGAATGAGAGCCTGGTCCAGTGGTTCACTCCTTCCATGCCTGCAATGGCCTGGAGCGGGTAAGTCAAGACCATGAGCTGGGGATTCGATCTAGGTGTCCCATTTGGGTGACAGGAAGCACCAGTGTCTCCCAAGGTCTGCATTAACAGGAAACTGGAGTCAGGAGCTGGAATCACATATCAAACCCAGATACTCTGTGTGGGATGTTGGTGTCAGTGTCATTAACTGCTAGTTAAAACACCCATCCCTTAAACAACATTTTTAATGTTACATGAATAATTTCATAGCTTCAAAGGAAGAATGGCATTTTAGCTCATTTCCTTGACTTTGAGTTATATTCATGTCTTAATTTTTCTGTCTCCTCATAAAAGTCTATAGCTTCTTTGCTGGTTGATCAGTTCTTGGATTCTTCTGTTTTAGAGTTTTCAAATACAAAACTATGTATCTGGAGACTTTTGGACTTGAAGGAATTTTCAGAATTTCATAACTGAGGAAAATTGCAAACCTTAAGGATATTAAAAGTTATAGCCATTTGAAATTTGGAGATTTCATATGGCTTTTGCATTTTTATGTGCACTACCTTAGAGTAAAAAATGCCCTCTTAAACAGGTGATAAAAATTAACTTTACCAGTAATGGGAGATATAGTGTATCTGTAGATGTGAGTCCTTGACAAAGAAACAATGTTGCTAATGTGTTATTTTTGCTAGAAACACATAACATAAATTTGGTAATTGGGAAAAATAAAACCAAAACATAAGAAAATAATTTTTTAAAAATTGAGATTAATTCTACAATTTGACTAATGTGCACACATAAATATTTTATATAACATGAAAGAATAAAAAAGACAAACTGCTCCAGCATACTGTGAATTCAAAAGATATTAATTGGTAGATTAATTCTTTCCAGTAATATGACACAACTCATTCACTCTTGGTGTCTCAGTTAACTCATAAACAAAATTTAGAAGCTGGAAAAGGGATCCATGAAGATCTCCCCACATACAGAAGTCTGCTGCAATATATCTAAGTTATATACTAAATTGTATCCTCATACCCACAATGTAGATCTAGAGAACACTGAAAACAAGTTGCCATTATCAAATCATGACAATACATTTCAATTTCTGTGCAACCCTTTCTTGCTTATTACCCTGTTCCTTTATCTATCTTTGCTCCAGGGCATATTGTGTTAAAATAGCATATGTGGAAAATAATACAAAGGACCATCATTTCATCCTAATAATATCATAGCTAGCACTCATCATGATTGTGCTAAAAACCTATTATATGCTGTTTGTTATGCATTATTTAAGACTCATGATGAGGTTCAAGGAGCTTGGTTTATTTTTTTCTTTTTTCTCTCTTCTTTTTTTTTTAATTTAGTCCCCACATATAAAGGAAAACATGCTGTATTTTTCTTTCTGGGTCTGGCTTATTTCACTCAACATGATGTCCAGTAGTAAATGGAAAGGATTATATTCATCTCTTCCCAAAGTGTCAAAAAGTAAATGCTGGTGAAATTATGGAGAAAAGGGAAACTTCACACTGTTAGTGGGAATATAAAGCAGGTAGCCAGCCAATGTAGAAAACATCAGGAAATTTTCTTAGAAAACAAAAAATAGAGCTACCATATGATCCTGCAATCTCACAACTAGATTGATATCCAAGGCAAAAAAAAAATCAGTCTGTAGAGAGATATATGTACTCCAACATTTATTGCAGTACTAACCATATTAGTCAAAAAACAGAAACAAGCTAAGTGTCCATCCACTGAAGAATGGATGAAGAAAATGTGGTATATGTACACGGTGTCACAAAAAAGAACAAAGTTTTGTTATTCACAGCAATATGGATGGAACCTGAGATCATTATGTTATGTGAAATAATATACAATTTTTGTGTCAATTTTTTTCTGATAAGAATATTTTTAGGGACCAGCACTGTGGCATAGTAGGCTAAGCCTCTGCCTGCATTGCCAGCATTCCATATGGGCAGCAGTTTGAGTCCTGATTGCTTCTCTTCCGATCCAGCTCTCTGCTTATGGGCTTGGAAAAGCAGGTGGATTTCTAATGATTTCCCATTGAAATTCTCACAAAATTGTCCTTGTTTGATGAGAGGAGTGAGTGAGAGTTTTGCTGTTGTGGAGGACTGTAGGATGAAGCTTCTGTAGTTTTTGTTATTTTGCTAAATTTTTGGCCCTCCAGAATGTCAACCGGTAAAATGTACTCATATTCCCCAAAATTGTTGCCATCACCTTTGCTCTGGACAAGTCCACTTTTGCTTTGACTTTTTTGCATTCACTTTACCTCTTGGTAGGCAGTACTTTGTGCTTTTTCTTCAGGATTATAGTGGCAAAGCCTTGTTTCATCTCTTTCTAGAAGTTCTCTGAATAAATGCTTTTTGATCCCACTTGTTAAAAATTTCCATGGAAACTTCGGCCCTCAGATGCAGCTGATCTAAGCACAAGAGTTTTGGCACTTATCAAGGATAAAGTTTGTTCCACTTAAATTTTTCAGTCATAATTGTGTAAACTGAACCAATTGAGATGTCTACAGTTTGACTTGTTTCTGGTATTAATTTAATTCATTGGACATGAAAAAAAAAACTAATTTTTTCCTTGAAAATTAGTGTGAGTGGTCAGCTTCTGTTAGCTTCATCTTTAATATCCTTTCATCAATTGTTAAAACAACTTATCCATGTGTTAATTATTGATTTCTCTGGTGGCATTGTTCTTAATAACTTTTCTAAAGCATTAAGGATTTTGCCGTTCTCCCTTTCAAGTTTCACTACAAACCTGATGTCTGTTCTTCAGTTTTAGCAGCATTCATATTGCTCTGATGGGATCTCTTTTCAAAGTTTTGATGTCTTATTCTTAGTTCCTCAAATTACATCCTGCTCAGACATATAATATCAAGTTAGAGCAAGTTTATTTTGTTGTAAAAAATATTAAATTCCTTGTGTGGCTTTTTTCCCATAAATTGCATTTTCTATGATCTTTTTGAAGATTCCTCATTCATAGATAAGTGTACTCATCATGCTGGGAGTAACCACAGTCCCAGAACTTCAGGTTCTCCTTATCTACACATCATTTGGGAACCTAGAAATGCGAATTTTGATCGTGCTAGACTCTTGTCTCCACAAACCCACGAACTTTTCTTCAGTAATCCGTTACTGGTGGACGTTTCTGATCCCTCAACAATCACTTCAATGGTTGCATTAGGTTGTTGATAGAGTATAAATGTCATCTTCTCCAATACATGTACTGCAAAGGAGTTTTTTCCAGTCTTTGACACCGTCTAAAGTTACTGCTTGACCTCAATGGCCTATGACTGCTTTATGAACCCTTCCATTGCCAACATTTTCAAAAGTACATGGACATGTCTGGCTATAGGCTTCTGTGTCTTTAGTTTCCTAAGTATTTCTCTTATTACTGGAAAAACATTGTCTCTAGGATTATGATTTTAATGTTCTAGTATGTACTCACAGTGCATTTAAATTTTTATAGCACAATCTCTTTTTTCTTTTATTTAATAAATATAAATTTTGAAAGTACAACTTTTGGATTATAGCTGTTCTTCCCCCATAACCTCCCTCACACCCACAAAATATCCCATCTTCTACTCCTCTCCAATTCCATTCTTCATTAAAATTCATTTTTAATTATTTTTATATACAGAAGATCAACTTAGTATATGCTAAGTAAAGATTTCAACAGTTTGCACCCACTCAGACACACAAAGTATAAAGTACTGTTTGAATACTAGTTTTACCATTAATTCACAAAGTACAACACATTAAGGACAGAGATCCTACATGTGGAATAAGTGTACAGTGACTCCCGTTGTTGGTTTAACAATCGACACTCTTATTTATGACGTCAGTAATCACCCGAGGCTCTTGTCATGAGCTGCTAAGGCTATGGAAGCCTCTTGAGTTCACAAACTCAACCTTATTTGGACAAGGCTATAGTCAAAGTGGAAGTTCTCTCCTCTCTTCAGAGAAAGGTACCTCCTTCTTTGATGGCCCATTCTTTCCATGGGATCTCACTCACAGAGATCTTTCATTTAGGTTATTTTTTTTTTGCCACAGTGTCTTGACTTTCCATGCCTGAAAAACTCTCATGGACTTTTTATCCAGATCCAAATGCCTTAAGGGCTGATTCTGAGGCCAGAACATAGCACAGTCTTACCATTGTAACACTCAGCTAGCTAGTAAGAAGAAAATGAGTCCAGAAATGTAATACATGAATGAAGATAACTGTATAGAAAGTTTTGGGCCTTTTGTCTCAAAATCTTTCAAATTGTATGTTTTTATTCATTTGTCCCACTACATTTTTCCTGTGATATGCCAATGCAGACATTTGCATAAAACAAGGACACAAACAATCCCATGGAGAGAGCACATGAATGTGAGGAATTTGTCAGAAGTAAGAGGAGTGTGGTCGGTTTTTAATTAAAAATAAATTTTATGGTATCTAAGATGGCTGAACAAGGAAAACACATGCTGATTTGACCACAGGGGGACAACAGAAGAAAAACAGAACAACTACATTCCCAGGAGAGAGTTGGAGAGAAGTTTGCAGTGTAAATTCTATGGAAAGAAGAGAGATGCCATGGAGCCACATGTGTTTCAGGGCTGGGGGAAATGCCATCTTGCATTGAGCTGAGTCTGTGGCAGCCTGTTTCACTGGTGATATTGCTGGAGGGAGAACCTTGCAGACCACACTGACTTTGAACCCAGCCTGGAGTGCCAGGGGGGGCACAGAGTGCTCCCCTAAGCCTGTGAAGGGAGAGCATATTGTTTCTTCCAAACAAGGACACCCAGAGATTAACAAGGAGGAAATGCCGTCTTAATAAGGCACAGACTGCTGTGACTGGAGGATGTGCGACTACAGGATTTTATCAGTATAAATCTAAGGACCCCACTACCATTGAGATTGCTGTGGAGGCTCTCTCCATGGGTGGAGCAGGGTCATGGGGCTGAGAATGGAGCCCCTGCTCTCTGTGACTGTGGGAGCCCTGTGTGCTACAATTGTGGGAATTCTGTGACTGCAGGATAAGGCATAGTCTGTAGCTGGGTCTCTGGGTAATTATTGTGTCTGGCTCTAGATGCTCAGAGTTCTCTGAGTGGCTAGGGTGTGCCATTGCAGAGGGGTCTGTATTCACAGTGAGGACTGCACAGATCTTTGCGTGGTTCAAGGGCCTGCATAGGTGGCATGTGTAGCCACTGTGAGCTCTCCCCGGGCACTGATCATCTTCGCAGAGATTAGGTGAGACCATGATCACACAGCCAATGTGATCATAACATCCCCCTGCTGACAATAGAGATCTACCATGGCCAATTTGTGTGTCACACTGGACACTTGCACCACCCTTGAGCACTGACTGCAGCTCTCTGGCCCCAACCAGCACATGCCTCTGAATGTCCACTGAAGGAGCAGACACTCCATTAAGCTACAGAGGCATAGTTCAAATATGAAAATCATCAGAGGAGAAAACAAAGAGTTGTCTTCACAAATGCCTAAAAATAAATGTCTAAAAAATGCAGAAATGCAAGAAACATGAACTAGGAAGACAATATGACTCCCCAAATGGAGCAAGCACAACAGCACTTCAGTTTTAGAGTGTGAAGATGGAGAGGTGATGAAATGCCTGAAAGGTAAATCAAAACGATGATTACTCAAAAGCACTGAGAAGCAAATACATGAGTTAAAGAAGTGCATATACAACATGTGTGAAAAATTATGTCACCACCCACCTCAAAGAGATCTTTAAACACTACACAGTAACTCTCCACTTTCCCCGCTTCATATCCCCAGTCTTCACTGATTTGCTCATATCTGTCAATTTACCTCTTCTAAATATTTTTTATAAAAATTGTTGTAAAAATATGTGGCTTTCTTTGCCTGGCTACCTTTATTGATCATAATGATTTCAAGTCTCACCAATAGTGCAGAACAAATCGGCATTTTCTTTCTTTTATGGCTGAATAATGCTCCATTGGATGAATACACCATATTTTGTTTATTCATTCATTATTAACAATTTTGGATTACTTATACTTTTGGCAGTTGTAAATAATCTTTCTATGAAAATCATATACAAATATTTGAGTACTTGCTTTCAAATCTTTGAGTACATAATTAATACTGGTATGTCTGAATCATGTTGATTTAACTAAATGAAGAAAAGCCAAACCATTTTTCACAGATGCTATACCATTTTACATTCCTACCAGATTTCTAATTTCATATCTTTACCAATAGACTTCCGTGTTTTTCATTTCGGCCATCTTAGTAATTGTAAAGTATTAGATTATTGTGTTTTTATTTGAATTTCCATAATTTTCAATGATGTAGTGCATCTTTTCATGCGCCTAATGAATTTTTGTAAATATTCTTCAAGAAGCATCTACTTGAATCCTTTGTCCATTTTTAAAATTTTTAAATAGCTTTATAATTGTTTCCAGTTTCCATTTTCCATTTTTTATTTATATAAAATGAACAAATTTAATATGTATAGGTTTCAGAGCATAGTGATATTTCCTATCCTACTCCCCTCCCATCATGCTCCCACTCTCCCTCTTGTTTCCTTTCTTATTTTTTATTTTAATTTTTACAATGATGTACTTTCACATTATTTTATAACCGTAAGCTTAACCCTCCACTAAGTAAAAAAAATTCAAGAAATAATAATGAGAAAAAAACACCATACCTCAACAGTATAGAAAAGAGCTGTGAACAATAATGAAATCTCACAATATCAACTTTGTTCACACAGTACATTTTTTGGTATTGTTGTTTTCCCTCATCATATTAACTGGTTTTATTACATTGATTGCTTTCTCTTATTGCAGTGCCTTTACACGCTTGGAATAAGTTCTCCACATTCATGGTTTACAAGTGTGCTAATGTGTTCAACTGATTTGCTTTGTTAGCAGTTTTTGGCATATTCAAGTAGGATACTGGTCTATGGTTTTCCTTCCTTAATGTTTTTATCTAACTTTTGTTATTCATAATTTTGGCTTTGCAGAATATGTGAGGAAGTATTTCACAAGCAGTTAGCCAAATGAAATGTAAGTCTACATTCACACAAAGAACTTTAGAGGAAAGTATAATGAAATCAATGTTATTTGTTATCAATAAACAGGGGAAACAGCATAAACATTCCTCAGCTGGGGGATGGAAAGAAACAACATGTAAAGTTCATGTAAAGAAATAAAACTTAAAAATAAAAATGTACTACTGTTGATGGAGGTAGAAGTGGGAATGGACCTCAAATACACTATGCTGAGTGAAATAACCAGAATCAGACTGCATGTTCTAGAATTCTGGTTCAGGACATTCTTGCAAAGACAAAATTATATGAATAAAATAAATTTAGTCTTTTTCAAGAGCAATGGGTGAAAGAAGAGGTTGATAACAAAGAAGTTTGATGACATTAATTACTGGTGATCATGGTAGCAACATAAAAATATATTTGACCAAGTTTTAAGAGCTATGCACTAAAAAGGATGTATATTACTAAATAAGTAAAATATATGTTAATTAGAAATAAAAGAATAAGAAATAATATAACACAAACATACGCTTGCACACTTGATATACTGACTGTAGATACAACAGGTAGTTTAATTGCTTCTTTCCTAGAAAAGTGGTATGAGAAGCTGTAGATGTCCTCACAGGTGACGTCCCCAGAGAGCTCCATGTCTCTACAATTCCCTAATGGTTCACATGCATTACCTTTTGAAGCCCAACATGACTCTAGGTGATCTCATTTTAGAAGGACCAGACTGCACGCTGGGTCTTTTGGTCATCATTTCTTCCTATTAATCTTAATATTTGTTATTGAACACAGGCCTTCATCTGAAAGATTTTCTAGGTGTCTACAACCATAGTCAGGGAAAATATCCAAGCCAAAAACTATTGAGGGTCCTCAAAGTGGTAACCTGCTAGCAAGTTGTTTTGTATACCTTCTTTTCTTTGCTATTTTCAAACTCAATTCTGTGAACTAAGTAGGAGAGACAATCTTATAATCTTTAATTTTAATAATGAGAAGGCAAGAGACGATTCCAGGGATACCAAAATAACTCATGACATGAATTCCTAATAGTGTCTTTACCTTCATACTTATTGCCTTAGACACTTCAGAATCTTTTAACCACTACCTGCAGGAGAATTTCTCTGGAATATTTATGCTTTATTCCCTTAATGAATTTCTGACTTACTATTCAGGATTGACTGTCATTTGTTTTCAAAGACCAAGGTAAGTATATTATTGAAGATACATTTTAGTGAAATGTGTAATTGATGCTAAAATAGTGAGGCAGCATGCTTACTACAATTTGAGAACAGAAACAGATTTGCAATATTGTTATAAAACACTGAAGTGAAGTTGAATAAAAACTATTAAAATCACATCAGTAGAGTGTTCGGTCATGATTATGAAACATCATCATGTTTTCTCCTAAAAGTATTGACAGAAAGATGTCATAGGTGAGGCTTTATTGACTAGGTGATGTTTTCATTTTATTCCTTGTCTGTTGGCTTCTAGTCAAAGATTTAAAAGCTATATACTATTTTTTTGTGTTCAGCTTATTTCACTTAACGTGATGTCTTACAGTTGCATCCATTTTGATGATAATGGTAGAATTTGTCTTGTTAGAAGTTTAATAATATTCCATTGTGTGTCTGCACACACACACAGAATTTTAAGTCACCATTCTTTAAACTAGAAATATACTCTTATTTCTCCTGTTCTACAGGTGATGGGACTTTCAGAGAGGTGTCTGTAACACAACTAGCAAAATCCACAAAGCCAACTGAACTTGAATTCAACTCAGATATGGATTTTTTCAGTCTCATGACTTAATCCTTGTCTCTAAACTGGAGATACCAATGCTCACTTTGTAAGGTTGTGTCTGAGAATGACCTTCAGTAACAGGGGAAGTGCTTCCACGTAGTTGGCACGCAGCAATAATGAATCCCCTCCCTGGTTCTGGTGAGACAGTTTTTACTAATGGATTTCTGGGCTTTTGTTTTTAAGTGACTATTCTGGTATCCCATTAGACTTCTTTCAGCTCCTGCGGCTGACTGCTGCCACCTCTGTTTGTTCTTCAATCTGCTATCACCAGCTTTGTCTTCCTCCCCTCGGTCTCCCTCTCCTGTTCCTCCTTCCTTCCCCTCCCCTCCCTCCTGCCTCCTTTCTTCCCGGCTCACCTGCCCTTACCCTGATGTGTCCTATGCTTTTTACAGACAGTGTGAGCATGTGGAGCTCATCTGAGCGGCCAACTACTGAGTGTCCTTACAATAACCCAGATTTTCTTTTACCCTTGGGCTGTATGGAGCTGACCGTCCCCAACCATCTTTGTGTGCCTACCTGTTTCTGAGGCCGGACAATGACTGTGTGGTACTCAGGCCAGGACTCTACCAGCACCTCCATGTTGAAGGGGTTCCCATGGTTGATGTGATACATAGAGCCATACACCTGAAGGAGGAACAGAGGGACTGGCAGAGGCTGGGAGGGTTGCATTGCTGTCCTCAGAGATGGAAGCCTCGATGTGATGAGGAAGGGAGAAACGGAGACCAAGAGAGGGTTCTGGGGCCACGTGAGTGATAGCAATGGGATGAGTAGTGTCTCCAGGATCATATGGCTGGAGGTAAAGTCACCTGCAAGCAAGCAGAACTCACAGATATCCTTATAACAAACAGGCAGGGCTCACTACCTGGGCACTTGCTAGACTCCTAGCACTTAACATTGTATGGATTTATTTAATATTCACAAAACGTGATGAGGAAGGTTCTAATACTATTCTCTACTCAAAGATGAAGAGACCAAGGCACCAACATGTTATGAACATACCCAAAGCCACCCAAAGAAGACAATGTCAGACTTGGAATGCACACCCATTTAGACTGGCTCCAGCCACCATTCTCCATTGTCTTTCCAAATCAATGACAAAACCTGCAGATTGGGCCCAGCTGCCTGTTCCTGAGAAGCAGCAGATGCTCCAGATGTGTGGTCTCCACCCCCAATTCAACCTCACTTGTGGCTCAAACCTCTGCAGAAAGTCAACAAGGAGGGACCGGAATTAGGAGCCCCTGCTGTTTTGTCATCCTCAACACCCCCACTCCCACAGCCTGCTGTCCCCTCATCTTCAGGGATTCAGGGATGTTCCTGGCCAAGGATTTGTACAGGGTCAGCAGATTCTTGGGATTGTGTAGCAGCAGCATTTTGTATATGTGGTAATGTACGTTAGTCCTTGAACTTCTCAAGAAAAAACTAAAAAGATAAGAAGTTGAGGGATAGTGTTAGGTCACCAAAGGCATTAAAAATGCACTTTAAAAATAAATATCCATTTTGGTAACACTTATCATCCTTATTCTGGGGACACTGAAGCGCAGAGAAATTTTGCAAATTCCTCATGTTCTTCCAGAACTAAGTGGCAGTGTCACATTTTTTTTTTTTTTTTAAGATTTGCTTGAAAGAGTAAGAGAAAGAGAGAGAGACAGAAAGAGAAATCTATCTACTAGTTCACTCCCCAAATGGCCGCAGCAGCTGGGGCTGGGCCAGAGTGAAGAAGCCAGGAGTTTCATCAGGTCTCTCACGTGGGTGCAGGGACACAGGACTTGGGCCATCTTCTGCTGCTTTCCAAGGTACATTAGCAGGGAGCTGGATTGGAAGCCTAGTAGTTGGGACTTGAACCGATGCCCATATAAGATGCCGGCATTACAGGTAGCAGCCTCACCCAGGAAGCCACAATGTCGGCCCTAGAGTCAGATTTTTGAAACCACATATGAATGAATCCAAAACCTATGGCCTTCCTCTCCAATAGTTATCCCATAATCTTCTCAGTGTTCTGTCAATCATCTGTTTTCCAGCTCATCTTTATTTTTTTTTCTATTGTCATTTAATTATATGACTAATTAAACATAATCAAGAATGGGTTTAGGATCCTCTCCTGATCACAAAAGGATGCTGACCTGTCACATGAGCTTTCTAGTAGATTTGCATCATTGTTTTTTTTTTTTTATTAAACTTTTATTTAATGAATATAAATTTCCAAAGTATAGCTTATGGGTTACAATGGTTTCCCCCCTCCCATAACTTCCCTCCCGCCCACAACCCTCCCCCCTCCCGCTCCCTCTCCCCTTCCATTCATGTAAAGATTCATTTTCAATTCTCTTTGTATACAGAAGATCAGTTTAGTATATACTAGGTAAAGATTTCAACATTTTGCCCATATAGCAACATCAAGTGAAAAAACTACCATTGAATTACTAATTATAGCATTAAATAGCAATGTACAGCACATTAAAGACAGAGATCCTACATATTTTTTTTTCAAAATAATTAATTTTCTATGCCATTTCCATTTTAACACCAGGTTGTTTTGTTTTTTTTTTTTTTCATTTCCAATTCTCTTTATATACAGAAGATCACTTCAGTATATAATTAGCAAAGACCTCATCAGTCTGCGCCCACACAGAAACGCAAAGTATAAAAATACTGTTTCAGTACCAGTCCTAGCATCACTTGGCTTTAGACGACACATTAGGGACAGATCCCGCATGGGGTGTAAGTACACAGTGACTCCTGTTGCTGACTTAACAATTTGACACTCCTGTTCATGGCGTCAGTAATCTCCCTGGGCTCTAGTCATGAGTTGCCAGGGCTATGGAAGCCTTTAGAGTTCACTGACTTTGATATTGTTCCGATAGGGTCATAGTCAAAGTGGAGGTTCTCTCCTCCCTTCGGAGAAGGGTACCTCCTTCTTTGAAGGCCCCGTTCTTTCCACTGGGATCTCACTCACAGAGATCATTCATTTAGGTCTTTTTTTTTTTTTCCATGATATCTTGGCTTTCCATGCCTGCTATACTCTCATGGGCTCTTCAGCCAGATCTGAATGCCTTGAGGGCTGATTCTGAGGCCGGAGTGCTGTCTAGGACATCTGCCATCCTATGAGTCTGCTGTGTATCCCACTTCCCATGTTGGATCTTTCTCTCCCTTTTTGATTCTATCAGTTAGTATTAGGAGATACTTGTCTTGTTTGTGTGATCTCTTTAACTCTTAGACCTATCGGAGCTATCAATTGTGAGCTGAAATTGATTACTTGGACTAGTGCGATGGCATTGGTACATGCCATCTTGATGGAATTGTGTTGGAATCCCCTGCACATTTCTGACTCCACCATTTACGGCCAGTCCGATTGAGCATGTTCCTAATTGTTCATTTCCTCCCTCTCTTTTTCCACTCTTAGATTTAACAGGGATCACTTTTCAGTTAAAATTTAAACACCTGAGAATAATTGTGTGTTAATTACTGAGTTCAACCAATAGTACTAGAACAACAACAACAACAACAAATACTAAAAAGGATAGAGTATTACATTGTACATCTAAAGTCAGGACAGGAGCTGATCAGTTCATTGTTGCTTATAGTGTCCATTTCACTTAACAGGTTTTCTCTTTGGCGCTCAGTTGTCACCGATCAGGGAAAACAAATGATATTTCTCTCTTTGGGACTGGCTCAATTCACTCAGCATGATGTTTTCCAGATTGCTCCATCTTGTTGCAAATGACTGGGTTTCATTGTTTCTTACTGCTGTATAGTATTCTATGGAGTACATGTCCCACAATTTCTTTATCCAGTCTACTGTTGATGGGCATTTGGGTTGGTTCCAGGTCTTAGCTATTGTGAATTGAGCTGCAATAAACATTAAGGTGCAGATGGCTTTTTTATTTGCCAAATTGAATTCCTTTGGGTAAATTCCAAGGAGTGGGATGGCTGGGTTGTATGGTAGGGTTATGTTCAGGTTTCTGAGGAATCTCCAGACAGACTTCCATAGTGGCTTAACCAGTTTGCATTCCCACCAACAGTGGGTTAGTGTCCCTTTTTCCCCACATCCTCTCCAGCATCTGTTGTTGGTAGATTTCTGAATGTGAGCTATTCTCACCGGGGTGAGATGGAACCTCATTGTGGTTTTGATTTGCATTTCTCTGATTGCTAGTGATCTTGAACATTTTTTCATGTGTCTGTTGGCCATTTGGATTTCCTCTTTCGAAAAATGTCTATTGAGGTCCTTGGCCCATCTCTTAAGTGGGTTGTTTGTTTTGTTGTTGTGGATTTTCTTGATTTCTTTGTAGATTCTGGTTATCAATCCTTTATCTGTAGTATAGTTTGCGAATATTTTTTCCCATTCTGTTGGTTGCCTCTTCACTTTCTTGACTGTTTCTTTCGAAGTACAGAAACTTCTCAATTTGATGCAATCCCAAATGTTAATTTTGGTTTTGACTGCCTGTGCTGTTGGAGTATTTTCCAGGAAGTCTTTGCCTGTGCCTATATCTTGCAGGGTTTCTCCAATGCTCTCTAATAATTTGATGGTTTCGGGTCGTAGATTTAAGTCTTTAATCCATGTTGAGTGAATTTTTGTGTAAGGTGATAGGTATGGGTCTTGCTTCAAGCTTCTGCATGTGGAAATCCAATTTTCCCAGCACCATTTATTGAATAGACTGTCCTTATTCCAGGGATTAGATTTGGATCTTTGGTCAAATATAAGTTGGCTGTAGATGTTTGGATTGATTTCTGGTGTTTCTATTCTGTTCCATTGGTCTATCCATCTGTTTCTGTACCAGTACCATGCTGTTTCGATAACAACTGCCCTGTAGTATGTCCTAAAATCAGGTATTGTGATGCCTCCGGCTTTGTTTTTGTTTTGTACAGGATTGCTTTGGCTATTCGAGGTCTTCTGTGTCTCCATATGAATTTCAGCATCATTTTTTCTAGATCTGAGAAGAAGCTCTTCGGGATCTTGATGGGTATTGCATTGAATGTATAAATTGCTTTTGGGAGAATGGACATTTTGATGATATTGATTCTTCCAATCCATGAGCATGGAAGATTTCTCCATTTTTTGGTATCCTCTTCTATTTCTTTCTGTAAGGTTTTGTAGTTTTCATCATAGAGATCTTTAACGTCCTTGGTTAAGTTTATTCCAAGGTATTTGATTGTTTTTGTAGCTATTGTGAATGGGATTGATTTTAGAAGTTCTTCCTCAGCCGTGGCATTGCCTGTGTATACAAAGGCTGTTGATTTTTGTGCATTGATTTTATATCCTGCTACTTTGCCAAACTCTTCGATGAGTTCCAGCAGTCTCTTAGTAGAGTTCTTTGGGTCCCCTAAATAAAGAATCATATCATCTGCAAAGAGGGATAGTTTGAGTTCGTCCTTCCCGATTTGTATCCCTTTAATTTCTTTTTCTTGCCTAATAGCTCTGGCCAAAACTTCCAGAACTATATTGAATAGCAGTGGTGAGAGAGGGCATCCCTGTCTGGTACCAGATTTCAGTGGAAATGCTTCCAACTTTTCCCCATTCAATAGGATGTTGGCCGTGGGTTTTTCATATATTGCTTTGATTGTATTAAGGAATGTTCCTTCCATACCCAGTTTGCTTAGAGTTTTCATCATGAAAGGGTGTTGTATTTTATCAAATGCTTTCTCTGCGTCTATTGAGAGAATCATATGGTTTTTCTTCTGCAGTCTGTTAATGTAGTGTATTACATTGATTGTTTTGCGAATGTTGAACCATCCCTGCATACCAGGGATGAATCCCACTTGGTCTGGGTGGATGATCTTTCTGATGTGTTGTTGCATTCTATTGGCCAGAATTTTATTGAGAATTTTTGCATCTATGTTCATCAGGGATATTGGTCTGTAATTTTCTTTCAATGTTGCGTCTCTTTCTGGCTTAGGAATTAAGGTGATGGTGGCTTCATAGAAAGAATTTGGGAGGATTCCCTCTTTTTCGATTGCTCTGAATAGTTTGAGAAGAATTGGAGTTAGTTCTTCTCTAAATGTCTGGTAGAACTCAGCAGTGAATCCGTCTGGCCCTGGGCTTTTCTTTGTTGGGAGGGCCTTTATTACTGTTTCAATTTCTGTGTCAGTTATTGGTCTGTTTAGGTTTTCTATGTCTTCCTGGCTCAATTTAGGGAGGTTGTATGTGTCCAAGAATCTGTCCATTTCTGATAGATTTCCCTGTTTGCTGGCATACAAGTCCTTGTAGTAATTTCTGATGATTCTTTTTATTTCTGTGGCGTCTGTTGTTACGTTTCCCATTTCATCTCTGATCCTATTGATTTGGGTCTTTTCTCTTCTTTTTTTAGTTAGTTGGGCCAATGGGGTGTCAATTTTGTTTATTTTTTCAAAAAACCAGCTCCTCGTTTGGCTGATTTTTTGTAATGTTTTTTTGGATTCAATCCTGTTGATTTCTTCTCTGATTTTAATTATTTCTCTTCTCCTACTGGGTTTGGGTTTGGTTTGCTGCAGATTTTCTAGATCCTTGAGATGGCTTGAACAGCTCATCTTTAGAAGTTTGACTCCAGTTTTACAGCAGCCCCAGCAGGACCTCCAATCCTACGGCTTTTTCTTCCTCTGTCACCAATTCATATCCTATACTCTCTTTTTCATAAGTGTAAATGTTGAGAACCGTTGAAGTCATTTCATCTACATTCAACCCTCTTGAATCTATTTCAAATTATTGTCATCTTGCATGGAACAACCACAAACATGGTCAAGTTCAACTTTCCACCTACACTGCACCTGTACTGTTGCACAGGGCCTGCACCTGTACTGTTGTCTGTGACCAAAAAGAAAAAGCACACATTGGTGTGGGAGTTATGGTAGAGTGGGTTAAGCCACCATTTGGTACACCTGCATCCTATATTGGAGTGCCAGATGAAGTGATTCAAGTCCCAGCTACAACTACTCTGGTTTTGATCTAGCTTTCTGCTAATGTGCTTGGGAAACCAGCAGAAGATGGCCCAAGTACTTGGATACCTGCCACCCATGTGGGAGACTCAGATGAAATCCCAGGACACTGGCTTTGGCCTGGCTCAGTTCAGGCTTCTATGGACATTTGGGGCAATCCCTCAACCCTATCTCTGTCTCTCTTTCTCTCTCTGTCTTCAAAATAAATAAAAATAGAATTTTTTTCTTAAAAAATACACGTATTCATGTTGACTGATCTTAGTTCAGGTTTGTGACTATACCTCTGTTGGGCTCTTGTGGCTGTCAGAAAATCCTATTATCTTTCCTCAGTCTATTTGCTCTCCTACCGACTTAGACAATGATGCCACCACCCCTTTCTCCTTAAACGCATATTTCTTTCTCATATTCACTCTCTATACATGATATTACTTCCGATTTCATTGAGAAAATTTAAATAGAACTTCCTTAGACTGCCTCTGCGATGACTTTTTATTTATCACATCTTCAACCCACAAAATCTCCCTTCTATCCTGTTAGTATTGATGAGCAATTCATTAACTTATCCAAAGCCAATTCCTCCATTCTAGTACTACATTGCATTCCTTTTTGTCCTCTGAAGGATATGATTTTTAGCAAGTATCACATTTTTGTTTGCATCAAATTTTTCTAGGCAGTGTAGATACGATGCTACTTTTTCTTTTATACAGAAATAAAACATTCTCTTGTTCACAGCTTCTTATTCCAGTTACTCCCCCACTTTTTGTCCCCTTTGCATAAAAATTCACTGAAAATATTGTCTATGTTCATTATATCCAATCCTTCCTAATGTCTAATGGGGTTTTGCTGGCACCATTCTACTGAAACTCTCTTGCTAAGGTCATCAGTGATCTCCATGTTATTAAAGACAATGGTCAATTCTTGTTCCTCATCTTACTTGATCTTTCTGAAGCCTTTGACATAGTTGATCATTTTTTATGTATTTTCTTCATTTTACTTCCAAGATAATACACCACCAGTTTCCCTCTAAACTTACTGATCACTCATTCTCAGTGGACCCCTCCCTTCTCCCAAATTTCTTAATGTTGGGTCATTTCAGAGCTCAATTCTTGGTCCTCATTTCTGACTATATTTCTTTCCCTGGTGATCTTACCAAGCTCCATGGCTTTATATAATGCCTTCAAATATTATGTGAGAGGTCAGTACATATAATATATGCAGTCATATATTAAGGCATTGAAGGCTGAAAGAAGGTCCAAAAGTCCATGTGTGTTGTATTCAATACTACTTTATTTCACAAAGATCTGACTTCTGGCTGCACATTGTATCTGTTTCTGTAATAATTATGCCACTTTTTTCTCTTCTATATTTAAATATCCCCCTGCCCTCCTCTTACAAAGTTACTTGGGATTATACTTTAGGGTTCACCTAGATGATACAGGATATTCTCCTCATCGAAGATTCTCAACTTGATCACATTTGTAAAGTCATTTTTTACCATATAACACAACATTCAAAACATCTACAGATCTGAATCTGGATGTCTTGGGGGGGTCATTATTTAGACTACTATATATGAATATCAAGTGTAGGTTTTTCCATGAGCAAACTTAACTCATACTCTCAGACTTTACATGTTCTCAGTCCAAGAATTGTATTTCTATATTCCAGATCTAAACTCTTGGAAGAGAAATTTATCCTAACTTGAAAATTTAATTATCTAAAATCCTATCAAATATGCCTTATGATCAAGAAGCTATATAGAAACTGCTAACCAGGGATACCATTGTGGCACAGTGGATTAAGCCACTACCTGTGATCCTGGCATCCCATATGGGCACTGGTTCAAGTCCTGGCTGTTCCATTTCTGATCAAGCTCCCTGCTAATGTGTCTGGGAAAACAGTTAAATATGACCAAGGTGTTTGGGCCCCTGTACACATGGGAGACCTGGATGTAGTTCTAGGCTCCTGGCTTCAGCCTAGCCTAGCCCCACCTGTTGTGGCCATTTGAGGAATGATCCTACAGATGGAATTCATTCTCTCTCTCTCCCGCCTCTTTTCTCCCCATCTCTGCCTCTCTGTCTGTAACTCTGCCTTTCAAACAAATAAATAAATCTTAAAACAATTGCTAATCAAAGAACAATCATATAAGGGTTTGGGAAGACAAGTCACCATGGATGGCATATTGTTAAATTTAGGTAAAAAGGAGCTAACATTTCATCTTCAAAATACCCTTTGTTCTTACAGTTAGGTGCCCATGTAAGCTGGTAAAGGATGATATAATCAGCCTATAAGACTTTACCACTGCATTAAACAGTCCTATTTCTCTATGATCATTTTCTTAACAGGGAAAGCTCCCTGGAACCCTGCCTGAACATGGACAGAAAATTAGGCACTTGGCTCTTCTCTTGACTCCATTTCTCACATCCTAATTTATATCCCAGGACTTAGTTCTTGTGATTGATTCCTCTGGAAGCTGTGGCACACCTTGGCTCTACAACATAAATAGTATCTTTGGTTTAAGATGGGATTAAAAGGATCACAGAGACACAATAAAGTGAATGAGAAATAACCCCATAATCACAATAACTTGCAACTAGACAATACTTCGTAAGTTTCACACAGCATTCTAAGAGCTTCTCATACTTTAATTTATTTAATGCAACCACTCTGAAAGTTAGGAATGGTTAATATAGGAGAAAAGAAGGGCCGGCGCCGTGGCTCAACAGGCTAATCCTCCACCTTGCGGCGCAGGCATACCGGGTTCTAGTCCCGGTCAGGGCACCGGATTCTGTCCCGGTTGCCCCTCTTCCAGGCCAGCTCTCTGCTGTGGCCCGGGAGTGCAGTGGAGGATGGCCCAAGTTCTTGGGCCCTGCACCCCGTGGGAGACCAGGAGAAGCACCTGGCTCCTGGCTTCGGATCAGCGCAGTGCGCCGGCCGCAGCGGCCATTGGAGGGTGAACTAACAGCAAAGGAAGACCTTTCTCTCTGTCTCTCTCTCTCACTGTCCACTCTGCCTGTCAAAAATAAAAAATATATATGTATATATATATATATATATATGAGAAAAGAAAACAGCAAAGAACATGTACAACCCTTGATACAAGGCCACCCAATTAGTAAGTGAGCAATCTAGGAACTAGGTTTAGTTCACATAGTTTTTAATGTTGTACTGTTAACCTCTGCTATAAAACTAAGGATAGATGATAAAGCCCTAATAAAAATTAGCAAGTGAGCTGAAATGAATCTCAGTTTTCTTAGCTATAATTGGTAAGAATAATTTTATTATTTTATTTTGCAGAAAGGAAAGAGAGCCCAAATAAAATGCTCACTACCGTGCATCTTGCAAGATTAGAGTGTTTACTTTTCATTTGGATCTGGAATTATAGTGACATCAAACTTTGAACTTTAGTATTCTATTGTTTGACTGTGATCCTTTACTGAAATCTCTCTACTTCTAAGAATAATTCTCAGGAAATCAATTCAATAAGATTATCTATTCTTAGCTAATGAATTCTGACATAAAAATTAACTCTAGAAACCATTGCACAAATCTCTGGTACTCACCCCAATTCCCCAGGCTATTTGCTAAAGTTATGTTGGCTAGATGACTTCTCTTAAGGGAACATCAACCCAAATGTTGAACCCAGACATACAATTTCTTCACAGGTATTTATGCTTCTGTGCACTTTTTTTAGTACCCACAATTCCATATGAAGCTCAAACTAGATGACTCAAACATTGCTCCTCTCTGGAAGACAAGATAAGAGAAACACAAAATTGCTTTGTGCTGCCTTTGGCCTTTGAACACTAACACTTATTAAGAGAAGAACATGACCAGACTCCAGAAACAATCACTTGTTGCTAAATATTTACAAAGTTGTTAGTTAAGAATATTTAGTCTCAAGTAACAATGATCAACTTGAGGTACTTTGAGCAAAAACAAAAAATTGGAAGTTAAGATAAATTAAAAAAAATATGATATAGACTACCAAAGGCAGGAATATAGATCAACCCTAGGAAGAAGGTAGACCTGAAAATGGGAAGTTGACTAAAACCATTCTTTGTCTTTGTCTTCCTTTCTCTGGAAAGACAGGCTTCAGGAATCTCTTTCCTTCTCTCTCTCTCTCTCTCTCTCTCTCTCTCTCTCTCTCTCACACACACACACACATACACACACACAGGGGGGTTCATCATCTAAGGCAGAGAAAGATCTAGTAGTTGGTGAGAAATTTCAGCAAGGCAATTGCATCAGCCTAGCCTGAGGACTTTCGTCCACTGGCTCTTGAAGATCTTCACATCTTGAATTACAGGAGACTACAGATGTACAAATGTCTTTGATGGGTTGAAATGCCTGTTTGTGGCAGGCAGAGAAAAACACAGACCACAAATATCTGTGTCTCTGTGCCTGAGCACACCAAGCAAAAGCCAGGAAGTTGGGAGGATCACAGTTATTGTACTTTTGAAATTAATATTATTTTTAGTGGAAAAATTATATTTGTATACACAACTAAAAAGCAACTACAAAGCAAAAGAAACAATTCACAAAATGAAGTGATAACCTACCGAGTGGGAGAAAATATTTGCAAATGATATATCTGATAATGAATTAATACTCAAATTTTACAATCACCTCAAGCAACGCAATGGCAAGAAAATAAACAACCTGATTTAAAAATAGAAAACTGAACTGAATAGACATTTCAGCAATGAAAACATATGGCTAAAAGTTATTTGGCCGGCGCCATGGCTCACTAGGCTAATCCTCCGCCTGCGGTGCTGGCACCCCGGGTTCTAGTCCTGGTTGGGGCGCCAGATTCTGTCCCGGTTGCTCCTCTTCCAGTCCAGCTCTCTGCTGTGGCCCGGGAAGGCAGTGGAGGATGGCCCAAGTGCTTGGGCCCCTGCACCTGCATGGGGAGACCAGGAGGAAGCACCCGGCTCCTGGCTTTGGACTGGCACAACGCCGGCCATGGCGACCATTTGGGGGGTGAACCAAAGGAAGGAAGACCTTTCTCTCTGTCTCTCTCTCTCTCTCACTGGTCTAACTCTGCTTGTCAAAAAAAAAAAAAGTTATATAAAAATGCTCAGCATGAGGCCAGCACTGTGCCTTAGCGGCTAAAGCTGCCGCCTGCAGTGCCGGCATCCCTTATGGCACCAGTTCATGTCCTGACGGCTCTATTTCTGATCCAGCTCTCTGCTATGGCCAGGGAAAGCAGCAGAAGATGGTTCAAATCCTTGACACCCTGCACCTGCATGGGAGACCTGGAAGAAGGTTCTGGCTCCTGGCTTTGGATTGGCCCAGCTCCGTCCGTTTCAGCCATCTGGGGTGTGAACCAGTGGATGGAAGACTCTCTTTCTCTCTCCTCTCTCTCTCTCTCTCTGCCTCTAACTCTCTGTAACTCTGCCTTCAAATAAATAAATAAAATCTTTAAAATAATGCTCAGCATCACTAATCATCAAAGAAATATAAAACAAAACCATAATTAGATACCACTTCACACTAATTAGAAGGGAAATTATGAAAAAGGTGAAACATAACAAATGTTGGTGAGCATATGGAGAAATAGTAACCCTTGTACATTGTTTGTGGGAATGTAAATTAATGTAGCCATGATGGAAAACAGTTTTCAGTTTCCTCAAAACATTAAGAATAAAGCTGTTACTTGATTCAGAAATATTCAGAAATAACACTACTGATTGTACATTTTTGTGTTACTTGATGATCTTTGTGTGAATTTCTTACAGCGTACTTTCACAAACCTAACTGGTATCAGTCAATAACTTTATGTAGCCACAATCAAGAGACTCTATAGATACAGATGTATGAGACTACTACTGCTGAACACAACACGTTCATTCACAATATACTTCTTTACACATAGAAGGAGTACATTTTATAATAATGATAAAAATTATAGTATAGTAAGTCCATAAGTTAGTATCATAGCAATTTACTATTAAGAATTATGCATTATTTATAATTACATGTCCTATGCTTTTCTCTGACTGGTAGCACAGATTTGTTTATACCAACATCAGCACAGACGTGAGTAACATGTTGCATTATAATGCTATGATGCCATTATGTTGCTAAGCAATAGGATTTTTTCAGCACTATTATAATTTTATCCCCCCCCCCAATTTTATATATGTGGTACATAACTGAACCAAACATTTTATGCAGTGCACAACAAAAAAACAAAGAAAATGTAGTCAGTATGTTGAAGAGCTGTCTGTACTCGTGTGTCCATTGCAGCAGTTTTTACAATAACCTATATAAGGAATCAACTTAAGTGTTCATCAATAGATGAATGGATAAAGAAAATATTATATATATACACACACATTGCATACATAAATACAATGGACTATTACATAGTTTTAAAAAGAAGAAAATTTTTGTCATTTGAGACAATACAGATGAACCTAGAGGACATTATATTAAGTGAAACAAGCTAGTATAGAAAGACAAATATTTCACAATATCACTTATGCATGGAATCTAAAAAAGGTAAACTCATAGGCCGGCGCCGTGGCTTAACAGGCTAATCCTCCGCCTTGCAGCGCCGGCACACCGGGTTCTAGTCCCGGTTGGGGCGCCGGATTCTATCCCGGTTGCCCCTCTTCCAGGCCAGCTCTCTGCTATGGCTCGGGAAGGCAGTGGAGGATGGCCCAAGTCCTTGGGCCCTGCACCCGCATGGAAGACCAGGAGAAGCACCTGGCTCCTGGCTTCGGATCGGCATGATGCGCCAGCTGCAGCGGCCATTGGAGGGTGAACCAATGGCAAAAGGAAGACCTTTCTCTCTGTCTCTCTCTCTCTCACTATCCACTCTGCCTGTCAAAAAAAAAAAAATAAATAAACTCATAGAAGTAGAGAGTAGAATAGTGGCTACCCAAGGTTGGAGGTTCAGGGAATTCAGAGATGTTGGAACACATTTTTGAAATCTATTGTATAGTATGGTGACTGATGTTAACAATTCATTGCATAGTGTAAAATCCCTAAGATAATAATTTTAAATGTTCTCACTACAATAAGCATGTCAATTAACTTTATTCAATCATTCATCACATTGTGATAAATCTGTACAATCATAATCTTCAATGAAATATTTTTAAAAGCAAAAACTGGTAAAGTACCATGCAAGATTCTTCTTTTGAGCTATACTAAGATTGGGTTAAAACTTCACCAGTGCTTAGCAAGAAGACTCCCTGAGCCCTTGGGTGTGTGGTAATTGAAATGGAATGGCCAGGAATATTTGGGTATATCCCAGATCATGCCATGTCTTGCAAACCTAGATTCCTAAGGCTATGAGTTTCTATCTGCCTGATGGGAGATATTTGAGATGTTTCCAATGGATTTCAAAGGTATCTGCCATTTCTTATGTGAGTCTTACCTGTAAATGGCAGAGAATAAATCTTGCATTTGTGCAGTTAAAATTCACCTGCAAATTCCTATGGTTTATAATGCGTTTATTTCACAAAAGGGATACAGATAGTATCATTTGACATATGCAAGAATTACATATCACAGTAAAATTTGTTACTTCCATTTTTCAAAGAGAAAGGGAAAACAATTAAATATAGAGAAAATATACAGCCAATTAAGAATTTGACTACTCAATAAATGACAGCTGTAACCCATTCTCAGATCACTTGGCAAACTATGAAACAATGCACAGAACACAGGAGGAAAGTTTTGGTAATTTATATCCCAAAGAGAAATTTTGGTGAGATAAGAAGGAAAAAAGTTGAATTGTGAGGTATTAGAAAGAGAGCATATCAGAATCATTCAAGAATTTTGGCTTTCAGAGATATAGAAAGGTCAACAAAGTTGAGGGAAGACTTTTGTTGTTGCCTGAGGCAGGGATATTTTACAATGGAAAAACAAAGCAGATGGAGAGAAAATAAAGATGCTAGAGGTAACTGCAAAGAGATGATTATCACAGAAAGAATTCACTTCAGGGCAGAGGAGCCTATGTGGACACAGGAATTTTGAGTGAGATTCAAATATATTTGCCAGCTGCATAGCCTTTGGCTAGCATTTTTGTCATTTCTATGCCCCAAGGTTCTCACATGTGAACTGGGAATTGTTTTTGGTGTGTGAGTTGCTCAACACACTGCCTCGTGAAGTGGAAACTATCACCAGTGCAAAAGCTCATTTAACAAAGCTTTGTTGCCTACCTATCACTCACCAGCAGTGTTTTAGCTTCTGGAACACAGGAGTGCACCTGCTGTCTTTTTAGATAAAGATTTTTATCTATAATCTCTTTCATCTCATTTTTTTTTTAAATCCTGGCTTTGGGATTGAAAAGGAAACACATAAACTTGGACGCATAGATTTAATGGAGAGAAGCAGCAATTATGTTACAACTCTTATCATTTCTCTGTTCTATATAGTAGATGACAGGCAATATTGACTATTATACCAACACTTATCACATCTTCACCAGGCTATATCAGAAACTGTAGGAAATCACGCATTCTTTCAGTTTCATTAGCTGGGGACAAGCCTTTTGTGATAGCTAATTTTGTATTTCAACCTGACTGGGCTACAGGTGGCCAGATACTGATAATATTATTTCTGGATACATCTGTGAGGGTGTTTCCAGGATAGATGATCTTTTGAATCAATAGACTGAATAAAGAAGATACATCTTCACCAGTGTGGGTGAGCATCATTCAATCCACTTGGGGCCAGAATAGAACAGACAGGCAGAGGAAAGGTCTCTCTCTCTCTCTCTCATTTTGAGATGGAGAACCTGCCTGCTTTTGCTGTTGGACATTGGAGTGATTGGTTCTCAGGCCTATGGAAGTGAACTGTAACTTATATTGCCAGCTTTCTCCCAGCTTGCAGATAGCATATTATGGGTCTTAATCCTCTTAATCTAATCAATCAGTCTCTCTCCACACACACACACACAAATACACACAAACACAAGTATATGTATTCAGTTTCTCTGCAAAACTCTAATACATCTTCTAAATCCAAGGTAACTGGGAAAAGAGTCTTGCATCTCATCCTCAACGTTTCTTCAAGTTGTTGTCTGTGAATGGATAGCCATATGCTATTGATGGTAAAGAGTAAAGAGTGACATTGTGTGGAGTTTATTGTTGAAATAAAACTGCAGCAAATAAATACAACATATAATTTAAAGTATGTCTTTTTTAAGTATGTTGAGGTACCTCCAAAATCATCCCAGCTGACGCATTCTTTACTAGTAGTTTTGCTTTAAAGTTGTCCAGGTGGGCCCAATATCCAGAGGTTCAAAACTGTTGAGATTATAGAAACTCCAGGAAGAAAATAAAAATGGACTTATGTCTTGAATTTATTGTTGGATAGATTGTCTCTTCCAATAGTAGAAGCCAAATGAAACAGAAACACAACCTGACTACAAGAACATTTAAAGCCAATGACTTGTCAGCTGGTGAGAGCAGAAGAAGAAACGCAGTGTAGGTGAACCAATTAGTAGGATCAAAGTGGGGCATTATGAGTCTATCAGTATTATGTAACATAATTAGCATGCACTCCTAGCATGTAGAGCAAAGAGAGACTTGGTGCAGTTATGGAAATTCAAAATGTCACGTGGACTATGGTGAAATGTTATTGTGAAAACTTCAGACAACCAGAAAATAAGGAAATATTTATGAGAAAGGGGAAAGAAAAAGAAAGATGGCTTCCCAGATGGTGAGTTCTGAGAAGACTAACAAAAAGAATACCACAAAGAAATTATGGTATTTTGAATTTTTACCTAGTGCCGATCCTTTCTCAGTTCACAGAAAATCTTTACATCTATATACATATTTGATTATTCAGACAAGGAAAGAGGCAAAGATAAATAGATGTGTTTTGGGGATACAGGTCATGGTTGTGGTGAACACTTATCATTAAGCTGGAAGAATTGGGCTGGGCTTTAATCTCTATATCTCAGGGTTCTCATTTGAGGGTTTTTTGCTTGTTTGTTTTTCAGAGTTGACCTGAGTATCAAGCAGTCTTTGCTCTAAGTCTCCCATGCAGGGTTGTTGAATAGTAACTGGAAACTTGGTCAGAGTGAATGGTATCTTAGTAACATCCAGCAGAGCATCCAATATTTCCCAGAATCCCCATAACTCCTCGATAGAATAGAGCAGTCTTGAGCAGTGAGGATGGCTCATGGCTATCCTGATCTCCACCTTGAGGGCTTCTTGGGAAGGTCAAAAGATACACAGTATTAATTTGTACTCCCACCAACAGTTTATAAAGGTTTATTTCATATCTTGGCTATTTTGAATACTGCTGAAATAAATATGGGGACAATTATATTTATTTAACATGCAGATATCCTTTTCTTTGTATATGTACCCATTAGTGGAATTTATGGATCATTTGGTTTTATAATACATTTTTGATATTTTGAGGAACTTCCATACTTTTCTTCATAGTGGCTGCAGTATTTACATTATCAACAAAAGTATATAAAATTCCCTTGCTCCATGTTCTTGCTAGCATTTATTATCTTTTGCCTTTTTGAAAATAGCCATTTTTACTAGTGTGAGGTGGTATTTTACTATGATTTTGATGTGCAACTCCTTGATGATTAGTGATATTAAGCAATATTTGATATACGTATCAGCCCCTTATATGAATTCTTTTTGAGAGGAGTCTATTCAGGTCTTCTGTTCATTTTAAGTTTGGATGATGATGATGCTTTTACTATTGAGTTGTCTTGGTTCCTTTTATGTTTAGAACATTGGCTTAATATTAGATATATAGCTTGTGAATACTTTCTTGCATTCTGTAGGTTGTCTCATCACTCTGTTGTTTCCTTTGCTATGCAGAAACTTTTTGGTTTGATATAATCCAATTTGTTTATTTTGCTTTTGTTACATGTGCTTCTAAGTTCATGTAAATAACTACTATAAAATGATTTGAATACACTTCCTATCCCTTTGTCATTTTTACGTCCTTCTTTATCTCCAAATATCCTTATATTTATGCTTTTGATGTTCCATAGGTCATGTTTTCTTTATTTCTCTTCATTCTTGTTCCTTTTCTTCTCCTTGGACTCCATGTTTCATCTAGCCTATCTTTTTTAATTTTTTTTTAAATTTATTTGAAAGAGTTACAGAGAGACAGAGAGACAGACAGAGAGAGAGAGAGAGACAGAGACAGAGACAGAGGCAGAGAGAGACAGAGAGAGGTCTTCCATTCCACTGATTTACTCCCTAAATGACCGCAATGGCCAGAGTTGAGCCAATCTGAAGCCAGGAGCCAGGAGATTCCTCTGGATCTTCTACATGGATGCAAGGGCCCAAGGACTTGGGCCATCCTCTACTGCTTTCCCAGGACACAGCAGAGAGCTGGATTAGAAATGGAGAAGCTGAGTCTCAAACCAGTGGCCATATGAGATGCCAGCACTGCAGGTTGAGGCTTTAACCCACTGTGCCACAGCTCTGGCCCCCATCATCTAGCCTATCCTTGAGTTCACTTAATTATTCTTTGATCAGCTTTGCTCTTGAGGCTCTCTGTTGCATTTTTCTTTTATTCTCTGTACTTTTCAGTTTCAGAATTTTTTTTATTTTATTTATTTATTATTTATTTATTTATTTTGTTTTTTTTTTCATAATATACTTTTTTTATTAAACTTTTATTTAATGAATATAAATTTCCAAAGTATAGCTTATGGGTTACAATGGCTTCCCCCCTCCCATAACTTCCCTCCCGCCTGCAACCCTCCCCTTTCCCGCTCCCTTTCCCCTTCCATTCATGTAAAGATTCATTTTCAATTCTCTTTGTATACAGAAGATCAGTTTAGTATATATTAGGTAAAGATTTCAACATTTTGCCCATATAGCAACATAAAGTGAAAAAACTACCATTGGATTACTAATTATAGCATTAAATAGCAATGTACAGCACATTAAAGACAGAGATCCTACATAATTTTTTTTCAAATTAATTAATTTTCTATGCCATTTCCATTTTAACACCAGGTTGTTGTTTTTTTTTTTTCCCATTTCCAATTCTCTTTATATGCAGAAGATCACTTCAGTATATAATTAGCAAAGACCTCATCAGTCTGTGCCCACACAGAAATGCAAAGTATAAAAATACTGTTTCAGTACCAGTCATAGCATCACTTGGCTTTAGACGACACATTAGGGACAGATCCCACATGGGGTGTAAGTACACAGTGACTCCTGTTGCTGACTTAACAATTTGACACTCCTGTTCATGGCGTCAGGAATCTTATAATGCAGTACATATACACAATGAATAGTATTCAATTATAAAACAGAATGAAATTCTACCACTTTCAGCAAAATCTACAAAACAGGAGGACATCATGTTGAGTGAAATAAGCCAGACCCAGAAAGACAAATATTGCATGTTATCCTTTATATGCCGGAGCTAAAATTTAAAGAACAAAGAGAAAAAGAAAGAAATGTTTGTGTGTATCAGTACTGCCACAATTACAGCTTTGTAAAACTTTGTTTTATATCTTTGTCAAACCAATGGTTAAGAATGATATACTACCATAGATTCAATGATCTGTGATTACTTTAAAATTTATTGTGCATGGGTGAAATTGTCACCTCCATTTAATTATTATTTATAGCCATTGTCTATATTCCCACTGAACTAAGGTCTTTTTGCTTTTTACTTATTAAACTTCTTATTTGATAAAATATTAAGCTTTTTTACTGTAATGTAAATTTAATATGTTATCTCAAAAACAAAAAAAAAAAAGAAGAAGGAAAAGGAAGGAAGGTAGGAGGGGAAGAGGGTAAGATAGGAAGAAAAAGATGAAGGGAATACCACTATGTTCTTAGAGTTATATACACAAACTACATTGAATCTGTTTAAGGCCAGATAAAAATTAAGATAAAAATTTAAAAAGTGTTAAATTTCTCTGATAAATTTCTGAAATAGTTTTTCTGCATTCTCTTGGAGTTTGCTGAGTTTACTCAAAATTGTCACTTTGTTTTTATTTTTTAATTTTTAAATTTATATAAAGGGAACAAATTTCATGTATTTCATACATAAAGTTTCAAAAGCACAATGATACTTTCCACCCTACTCTCCCTCATTTTGAATTCTTGGTCTGAAAGACCATGCATTTCTATGTTTGGTTAGATTATGGTTTCTTATTTGTTCTTGATTTTTATGGATTCACATTTATGTTTTTGTATTGAAAATTAGATATTTATTCCAGTCTTCCTTGTGTAGTTTAGTTTATGCTGATATTTTCTAAGTTGTGCCTGTCCAAATGTCCTGTGTAAATTGACTTGTGAGTCACTGCTACCTACTTGGCACTAGATGGTGCCCAAAGCCCAGGTTTTTAACAAGTCTCACAGGGATTCTGAGTTTGCCATGCTGGATCACCCAGATTAGCCTAGGAGTGGGGGCAGATTCCAGGAGGGAACCCAGACTATGTGGGAAGGCAGATTAGGGACTCACATCACAGAGCTCATGAAAGGCACTTCCTGTAATATGGTATGGCTGGAAAGTCTCTAATTTGGTGTCTCTTTTGTAGAGCAGCCAGAATTTTCATGCTGGCCAACATTAGCCCCAAACCAGAATTTTTCTCTGACTCACTTCAGGGCATTTAAACCTATAGGCATTCATCATGCCCACTCCAGGCTCAGACAGGAACTCTTCCTGAAAGAAAAATTTTCTGGACTTATGGGGAAGCCTGCTGCCTACCACAGTCTCACTTTTTCCAGTTTAAAAAACTATGAGTCTAGAGGGACTTTTCTGCTGAGAATTTTTCTTTTGGAGAGGGTTATGGTTAGAGAATTCTATTTTTCTTATTATCTACTAACAGTTTCTCACTGCTCCATGGTTCAAGCAATTGCCACAATCCACATTTTGAGTTCTTGGATATTGTAGCAGCTAATTTTGTCTATGATCAGTTGGCTATAAATGCATTGGTTTCCTTCTAGGGTTCTATTCTGTTCCATTGGTCTATGTGCCTATTTTTATGCCAATATCTTGCCATTTTAATTCTGTAGCTTTGTAATATATTTTAAAGTCAGGTAGTGTTCTGTTCTCTTTGCTCAAGATTACTTTGGCTGTAGGATTCTTTTGTGGTTCTACAAAGATTTGTCTACTATTTTTTCTAGTTCTGTGAAAAATGTTATTGATTTTTGATAGGGATTGAGTTGAATCTGCAAATTGCTTCAGATAGCACTGACATTTTAGTGATGTTGATGTTGAGTCTTTCAATTCATGAACACAGAATGTCTTTCCATTTCAATATGTCCACTTCACTTTCTTTAATCAATGTTTTATAGCTATATTTTAGAAATATTTCATCTCTTCAGTTAAATTTATTTTGAAATGTTTTATTTTTCTGTAAACATTGGAAATGGAATTGTTTTCTTGATTTCTTTTCTCAGATAATTCACTATTAGTGTATAACAGTGCTCCTGTATTTGTACATTGACATTGTGTCCTCAAACTTCACTGAATTCATTTATTTCTAATAGTTGGTGCAGTCATTGTGGGTTTTGGTGCAGTCTTTTGAGGTTTTTTTCTGCATAACATCATGTAATCTGCAAACAATGACAATTTTATTTCATCCTTCCAATTTGAATGCCCTTTATTTCTTTCTCTTGCCTGATTGCTCCGGCTAGGACTTCCAGCAGCTGGGACATGAACCAGCACCCATATGGGATACCAGTGTCACAGGTGGAGGTTTAGCCTACTATGCCACAGCGCCGGCTTCAAGTACACGTTTAGAATTGTTACTTCCTCTTGCTGGAGCGAACCATTTATCATCCTACAATGACTTTCTTTGTCTCATTACGGTTTCTGATTTTAAATCTAACTTATCTCATAGAATCATGGCTATACCAGCTTTCTTTTGGGTTACATTTGCTTGAACTCTCGATTTTATTCTTTCTCTTTCAGTAAATGTAATCCTCAGAGATGAGTTTCTTGTCAGCTGCATATTGTTTTTTATCCATTCATTTATTCTAATTTTTTAATTGGAGAATTGTATTTATTTAATATTAAGGCAATAATTGAAAGATAATGTCTTACTACTGTCAAGTTAATACTTGTTTTCTAGTTTTCTTGTAGTTCTTTACTTTTTTCTCTCTCTCAATTTTCCTTTGTGCTTAAGTGATTTTTTCTCTAGTTGTGTACTTTAATTTCTTTCTTCTTTTTTTTTTTGACAGGCCGAGTGGACAGTGAGAGAGAGAGAGACAGAGAGAAAGGTCTTCCTTTGCTGTTGGTTCACCCTCCAATGGCCGTCGCGGCCAGCACGCTGCTGCCGGCGCACCGCGCTGATCTGAGGCTAGGAGCCAGGTGCTTCTCCTGGTCTCCCATGGGGTGCAGGGCCCAAGCACTTGGGCCATCCTCCACTGCATTCCCTGGCCACAGCAGAGAGCCGGCCTGGAATTTTTTTTTTTTTGACAGGCAGAGTGAGAGACAGGTTCACCCCCCAATGGCCGCTGTGCTGCAGCCTGCGACCTGATCTGAAGCCAGGAGCCAGGTGCTTCTCCTGGTCTCCCATGCAGGTGCAGGGCCCATCCTCCACTGCACTTCCGGACCAGAGCAGAGAGTTGGACTGGAAGAGGAGCAACCAGGACAGAATCCTGGCTCCCAGAGAGGGACTAGAACCTGGTGTGCCGGCGCCGCAGGCGGAGGGTTAGCCTATTGAGCCATGGAGCCGGCCTTTAATTTCTTTCTTAAAATTTTTAGCAAGTTTATTTTAGATATTTGCTTTTTGTTACCATGAGAGATATGAAAACATATTTTGTTTATACTAAGCTGTTTTGAAATGATTACAATTTGTCATCAATTCTAATGATAAAAAAAAAAGCTAAGAAAGAGATAAGATATAGTAATAAGGAACTCCTCAGTTGCTCCCCATTTCTTCCCACCTTTGAAATTTTGACTGAGCCAGCAGCCAGAAACTTTAATTTGGTCCCCTACATGGGCGGTGGGACCCTAACAACCTGAGCTATCCCTTGCTGTTTTCCAGGATGTGCGCTAGCAGGAAGCTGGAACTGGGGAGTCAGGTTTTGAACCCAGGCATTCGGATATGGGATATAGGTATCCCAAGAGGCACCTTAACCTTTGTGCCGAATGCCTGCCTTGCAAGTTTGTTTTGATACTTGATATAAAAGAGGTGAGTGCTTGGGACAAATGGCTAAGATGGTTTGGGATCCCTGCATCCTATATCAGAGTGCCTGGTATCTGGTTGGCTCTGCTTTTGAATCCAGCTTACTGCTGATGTGCACCACTTTATGGCCCAAGTACTTGGATCCCTGCCACCCATGGAGGAAACTTGGATTGAGTTCCTAATTCTTGCTTTTAGCCAGGCCCAGCACTGAGTGTTGTAAGCATTTGGAAGTGAACCAATAGGTGGAAGATCCATGTCTTTTTCTGCTTATAATAAAATGAAAATAGGTAAAAAATTTTAAAAGATATTAATTTCTGTATTTAGTGGTTACTCTAATTTTTACAATACATGTTCTAAACTTATAATATTTTACCTTAAATTAATGTTAAACAACATTTAAGAATCTAGCAACAATATAATTCTGCTTGTCCCTCTGTATTACTATTACATAAATTACTTCTATATTAAACTATAACTTTACAGTACAGTTATTATATTTACATGAAATGGTCAGTTGTTTTCAAGAAATAGAAGAAAAGTGTAGTTCCAAAAATTCTTTCATTGCAGGGCAAGTCTGCTTATTTATCTGCAAATGTTTACATTTTTTTTCCATTTTGAAATGGAAGGCTTTATTATAAATATTCTGAAAGTCACTGATTATTTGTATTATTGTTTCCCTTACATAAGCATTTTTAACAAAAAAAAATTGAATTTATTCATTTGAGAGATGGGAGCTGAAGGTGATGGTGGGTCGGCAAGCAGAGAGAAAGAATTTACTGCCATATGCGGGTTCAGGATTGGGCCATACCCAGAGCTGGGAATGCAAATCAGGTTTCCAATGTGGGTGGCAGGAATTTAGTTTCTTGAGCTATCACTGTTGCCTCACAGGGTCCGAGTTAGTAGGAAGCTGGAATCGGGAGCTGGGAGTAGGTATTGAGCTGATATGGGATGCGAATGTCCCCACTGGCCACTTAACCATTAGGTGGAACTGCTGCCCCTGTAATGTGTTTTGTTCTGGTTGTTTTAAAGATCACTGTATTTTCTTTTCAACCTGCTGGGAATCCACTGTGTACTTTTTGTTGCTTTTGTTGTAAGGGAAAGAAAGGGCTTATTGGGGGAAAACCCGACAGAATGCAGGGAAGGGGCGAAGAAGGAAAAGAGAAGATGCAGAGCGTAAGAGAGAGATCGACAGAGAGAGATGCAGAGAACAGAGACAGAGGGAGAGAGAGCAGGAGATGGAGAGAAAGAGCTGAGTGTACGCTAAAAAGGTAGGATCCAAAGTCCTTTGTCTCTAACTAGGTTTTTGTTTACGATGATTAAGAAGAGTGCTCTGGTTCTAAAGATCAAGTTTAAAATATAGCTGCTTTTTTAATTAATTAATTTATTATTATTATTATTATTATTTTGCAAAAAGAGAGGCTAAAAAGGGTGTTACTTACAAAGACCAATCCTTCCCCTAGTTCTTTGCCAGCTGGTTTCACAGATCAGAGTTGCTGAGTAAGGGTAGGGCCACTGAGAGCAGAGAGAGGTTCAATTTTCTGGAAAAAGAGCCTGAGCCTGCCTACGGCAAATGTGTCAGTCAACCTGATAGAACCACCTCCCTGAAGAGGGGATGAGGGGAGAGGCTTGAGCGCGCCCCCTGCTGTCCAAAGGCTGAGCGGCTTAGTGCAGGTGTTCCACTAAGTTCAGAGATTTCTGGAGAGCATGGATCAAGGATCAAGGATCAAAGTACACCCTTCAAGATCACTGTACCTACTGAGGTAGCTCATCTTCCGCAGTAGTCCGCTGCCTCCTCCTGTGTTTTCCTAGGGACTTGTGCAGAGACTGAATGAGAAGACAGCTTTGCAGGTGAGACCAGAGGAGAATTATATTCTGGGACCTCTTATCTCCTTTTGCTTTCCCCATTAAAGTGGGATGAATCAAAATGTTCCTGTAGGATCTGGATAAGAATTATTGAGTTTATGTTTGCTAAGAATTATGCTGAGTAAAAGAAATCTCTTCTTTATTAGGCACCTACTGTATACTTTTATCAGGTACTTACTGTATACAGAATAGTATGCTTAAAGAAGTATCTGATACAAATTCCCATATGCAATATGCAATATATAGCTGACTTTCTGTAGGTATTTTGTTTTCATCCACTGTGCTATAACAAAACCCCGCAAACTGGGTGGCTTATCAAAAACAGAAATTTATTTCTGACAGTTCTTGGGGGCTAAGAAGTCCAATATGAAGACATTGGCAGAGTCGTTGTCTGGTGAGGACCCATCTCCTGATTAGAGATGGTTATTTTCTGCTGCAACCTCACCTGGTGGAAAAGGCCCTCATGGGGGCTGGTGCTGTGGCACAGTGGGTTAAAGTCCCAGCTTGCAACGCCAGCATCCCATATGGTCACCAATTTGAGTCCCGGCTGCTCCACTTCCGATCCAGCTCTCTGCTATGGCCTGGGAAAGCAGTGGAAAATGGTCCGAGCCCTTGGGCCCCTGAACCCTCATGGGAGACCTGGAGGAAGCTCCTGGCTCCTGGCTCCTGGCTTTGCATCAGCTCAGCTCTGGCCATTGGTCATTTGGGGAGTGAACCAGCAGAATGGAAGACCTCTCTCTCTCTCTCTCTCTCTCTCTCTCTCTCTCTCTGGCTCTACTTTTCTTTGTAACTCTGTTTTTCAAATAAATAAAATAATTCTTTATAAAAAAAAAGGCCCTCATGACCTGATCCCAAAAGGCTTGGTATTATCACCCCAGGGATTATGATTTCAACATATGAATTCTGGGGGACATCAGCATTCGGACCATATCTGACGTGTGTGAATGCATAAACCTTTGTTGTGTTTAAGTGACATGACTAAGTCTTTATTTCAATTCAAAGAACTCTTACATGCAATCATTAAACAGACATTTATTGAGTTTTTAAATGTGACACAGTGTGGGAATAAATGAATATATAACTTGAGGACCTGCACAGAGGGCAAAGTGTAATCTACTGTAGCAAATTACATGATTGAAGTATGTACATAATTCTAGGGGAGTGTAGGAAAAAAGAATGCCTTATTTTCTTGGATTGAGGGACAATGGAGGGAACAGATAAGGAAAAACTGATATTCCAGTAGAACTTTGATGAAACAATCAAAACTGAATTTTGAAGATAGTGTAGCAGTAGAGTGTAAAATAAAGAAAAGCCAAAGGTGTTACAGCAGATCCTGTGCTGACGGGGTGTTCTGTGGAAGAGGAACAGTTGAGACTAATATACCAGACTCTGATGATTTTTTTTAAAGATTTATTTATTTTATTTGAAAGGTAGAGTTATAGAGAGGCAGAGGCAGAAAGAGATCTTCCATCTCCTGGTTCATTCTCCAAATGGCTACAATGGCTGAAGCTGGGCCAATCCAAAGCCAGGAGTCAGGAACTTTTCCCAGCTCTCCCACGTGGGTGCAGGGGCCCAAGCACTTGGTCCATCTTCCACTGTTTTCTCAGGCCATGGCAGAGAGCTGGATCAGAAGAGGAGCAGCCGGGTCTCGAACCAGTGCCCATATGGGATGCCTGCACTGCAGGTGGTGGCTTTACTTGCTATGCCATAGCACAGGCCCCTCTGATGATTTTTAAAGAAAGCAATTTACAGAAACCAAGTGAATCTCCACAAGTGAAGATGCTGCCCCTTGCAGCTACCATCAGGATACAATGACTGCCTCAGTCGTTATGATTGACACTTTTCTCCTCTTAAAATATAAAAGAAAATACGGGTCAAATGAAAGGCATAGTGTTACCTGAAGACTGATGACAAAAACAAAACAAAACAAAAACAAACCTGATTCAGGGTAAACACATGGAAAACTCAAAGCAGTTAGTAGACCAAGCATTCCTCAACATGTTAAAACAACAAGAGCAAAAAATCTAGTGGGATTTTTTATAACAAGCCAATAAAAATAAATTTCAGCACAAATTCTCCAGGTGCAGAGTCTAATGATCATTCCAAAATATCAGTGTTGGAAACTAAAGAGCAAAAGGCTCTGAACACAGTGACTAGAGAATTGGGAAGCCAAAGTGATTAGAGACTCTGCTGAAGTTAGTGCCCCAATGTTGATAAACCAAGTTCACGGACACTGATGATAGGCAAGGCATCATTTAAACAATCATCAGCATATGATCAGGAAACACTTAGGGAAGCAGGAAGTAGAAGAGAGGTAATTCAGTTTGGACAACAGTGACTTGCTCCTGAGGTAGACAGGATATTTCAAATCTAAAATTTGTGTCCCATCAAGTCTAACAAGATGACTTTTCTCCACAGTTCCTAACACAGAGACAGATAGTGTTCACCAGGAGTGTGACAGGTCATCTACCCCTTAACACCATTCTCTCTTCCATGACCCGTTCCACTCCAGGTTTCTTTGGGAACTCTGTAAGCTTCCACATAGAAGTAACACCTCCCTCTTGTGAAATCTCACAGAGCTTAGGCAGAACTCTTGCCATTGTATTTAGTCCACCAATTCTCCTGATAATTCCAATTTGACAAAATGAGTGAAAAATGCAATCTTTATAAAAATATTTATTTTGAAAGTCACAGTTACAGAGAGAGAGAGGGAGAGGGAGAGGGAGAGGGAGAGAGAGAGAGAGAGAGAGAGAGAGAGAGAGAGAGAGAGAGAGAATCCTCCATGCACTGGTACACTCCCCAGATGGCTACAATGGCCAGTGCTGGGCCAGGTCAAAGCTGGGAGCCAGGAGCTTCATCCAGAGCTCAAGCCCTTGAGCTATCTTCCTCTGCTTTTCCCAGGCTATTAGCAGGGAGCTGAATTGGAAGTGGAGTAGCCAGGACATGCTTATAAGGTGCCCATATGAGGAAGTGGACATCACAGACATTGCCCCCAGAAAAATTAATTTTATTGGGACTGGCATTGTGGCATAGTAGGTCAAGCCTCCTCCTGTGATGTCAGCATTCCATTTGGAAAGGCAGAGAAATGTGGAGGGAGAGAGAGAGGGAGAAGGAGAGGGAGAGGGAGAGAGAGAGAGATAAATGTATCTACTGGTTTACTCCCTGCCTACAACAGGGCTGGGCTAGGCCAAAGCTGGGAGTCTGGAAGCCAATCTATTTCTCTCATGTGGGTGGCAGGGACTCAAGCACACAGGCCATTGTTTGCTCTCTCTGAGGGTATGAGATATAACAGGAAGCTACAATTGGAAGCAGAGCTGGAACCTGTATCCAGGCATTCTGACATAGGATGTGGTGTCCCAAGCCATCTTAACAACAGTACCAAATATCCACCCCATGATATATTTTAGACCACATGAAAATGTTTCATACCAAAAAGGCTCCTTTGAAATTTCATAAAATCTATAGCACTGCTTTGCAAATATGTAAAAAAATTTAGTCCTTTCTGTGTGGTGTTTACTAGTTATCTGACTGATTAATTTCCCTTATTAACATGTTGATGATAGTTTATTCTGAGCTCACAATTCCTCAGAGAGTTGTTCAGGGAAAGTGCATCAGTAGAGATCCTAACAGAGATGCAGAAGCAAGAAACCTGTAATAGGGATTCAATCTTATGCAACTATGTAGTCTACTTCAACAGTTTTATAAGGTTATTCCTTCAAGTTTGATTCTGGAGATTGAAGTACACATGGGAAACGGTGGGGAAGGGAAGATGGAATTAAAGTGGGAAAGAGCAAACAGAGATAGATTGAAACCATGCCCATCCCTGCTGACTCTGGCCTTGGTCGAATGAGTGTCTTCATACATTCCTCTATTGTGAAGTTGGACAATACAAGTGGCCGGGTGAAAGAGAAACTGAGGTGAACTGCAAATATAGCTGCTGTTTCAATTCTCCCCTCCCCCAAACCTCCCAAAGCAATCACTCTTGGGGAAAAGAATTCCAGGAAATGTTGTTCAGGCTAACCAAGGTGACACCTTACAAAGTCACTGCAGCAAGTTCTCAATCTTGATTTACTGAATGCAAGAATCAGGATGGATGAATGAATAAGGATTGATGCTTGGTTTCTACACTGATTACAAAAGTGAATTTAATATTGAAACTATATCAGTTTATTTTTAAATAAAGGAGACCCAGTCTTAGGTCATGGCAAATTTCATTTAAAAGTCTTGTCAGAGTTAGAAAAATAACAGGAAGAAGGAGAATTTCAATATGGAGAATTTCTAGATTAATAGACAGATATCTGAAAGGTTGGGAAGATAAGATCTGTTCTTTTATAGGGGGAGGTAAGCAAGTGTATGCAGTGTTTTTCTTCATAGAAAAGAAAATCTTTCTGCATGCCAGTTTTAGCCAAGGATGAAAATGAGCCAAAGTTCAGAGTCCTGAGGGGGAGGAGAAAAGGTAACTAAAGTTTAAGCAGGTTGGCTAACAAGCACTTTGTTCCAATGGGTCAGTGAGGATCAACAGTGTAGTTAACCATTCTTAGTGAAGAAACAGGGATGGAGAGAACACAGTATGGAGGGGGTGGGATGACAGGATGGCGATACTGATAATAGTAGACCAAAAAATCTTTTACCTGAAATTTTAATTTTCCTGGTAGTGGTTACTGAGCAGAGATTAATGCTGACTCAGCTTTGGGGAGGGGCAGGAGAGACCATCCATCTTTGTTTACTCATGAGGGCTAACGGGCCCACTACTCTATGAGACAAAGAGTGGGAATTTGGAGAATCTCATTCTTTGACCTTGTCATAGATAAAAAAGAACATGTGTGAGTCCTGTCAAAGTCATGTGGGGAGGGTGTGGTCCTTGCAGAAGGCCACTTCAGAGAGGGGCTGGAGGGATTTCTCTAACCTCTTTGTTTCCCAGAGTCACAGGCCTTGGGTTAAGTTAAGTTAAGTTTAGCACCATGAATTCTTTTTTTTTTAAATTTTTTATTATTTTTTAAATTTATTTATTTATTTTTTTTGACAGGCAGAGTGGACAGTGAGAGAGAGAGAGACAGAGAGAAAGGTCTTCCTTTTGCCGTTGGTTCACCCTCCAATGGCCGCCGCGGTTGGCGCGCTGCGGCCAGCGCACCGCACTGATCCGATGGCAGGAGCCAGGTACTTATCTTGGTCTCCCATGGGGTGCAGGGCCCAAGAACTTGGGCCATCCTCCACTGCACTCCCTGGCCACAGCAGAGAGCTGGCCTGGAAGAGGGGCAACCGGGACAGAATCCGGTGCCCCGACCGGGACTAGAACCCAGTGTGCCGGCGCCGCAAGGCAGAAGCACCATGAATTCTTCAGAGAATTGCATCTAATGGAAAACACTTTGTCCTTAGCCTTTTGTTTTGTTTTGCAAAGTAGCTTTATGAATATTCTTGCCACACATATTGGAAAGGTACTGTTGGAGAATTTGCCCTACCTCTCTCAATGATTCTTGACTATGGCTGCATGAGAAGAATTATCTGTAGCTGTGTTGGAGATAATGTGGAGCAAATGGAACTCTCATACAATACAATGAGAATGTAGAACAGACAATTTCTTAAAAAGTTAAACATACAGTTAGCATATGACTCTGGAAATGCACTTCAATATTATTAAAAGCATACCGGCACACAAAGATTTGTATGTGGATTTTTGGTGGCAACTTTGTTCATAATCACCAAATCTAGAAACAACCAAGTGTCATTCAACTGGCAATGGGTAAACAGTCTCTGATATATCTGTGCCATGTAACAATAGTCAACAATTAAAATGAACGACACATAGGAATAACATGGATCTTCTGAGTGAAAACTAGTCTCAAGAATGTATGGGATAGATGTTTGGTGGTGATTACATCCCTGGTTTGGATTCCTGTATCCCATTTCAGAGCGCCTGTGTTTGAGTCCTACCTCTACTCTCAAATCCAGCTTCCTGCTGCTTACGAGGCAGCAGGTGATGTCTTCAGTGATTGGTCCCTGCCATCAAAGGCCATACAGGATTCAAATATCTCAATTGCTTCTCACTATCGATGTGCATCTGGTCAAGTCATATAAAGCCTGCATTTCCTTTACTTTTCTCATTTTCTTCATTTCTCAGGTTTCCATTACACGTAATCAAGCTTGGAAATACTGCACTGCATCATTGTTAGGTTCCTAATATTGGGGACTCACAGGAAAAGAATTTTCTGTTTTTGTTTTGTTTTTGGCCCTAGCAACAAGAAAACATATGCTTTGCTTGTAATGCTGACAATTGTTAAAAATTACTGACATATATAGAATGCTACTAAAGCTAGGCATTAGGCCAAAGACTTAGAGTTCTCATTTGTGGTATACCACATTACATGTATTACTCCCATTTAATCCTTCTTACCTTGTTTCAAATCCACAGCACATTGTAATGCATAGGAAAGGATACTTGGTGGGTCTTTTTTTTTTTAAATGCAATATGGGCTGACTAGTTCTTCTGCTAATGACAATAATAAAAAAAAGAGTAGGCCAGCGCCACGGCTCAATAGGCTAATCCTCCGCCTGCAGCGCCTGCACCCTGGGTTCTAGTCCCGGTTGGGGCGCCAGATTCTGTCCTGGTTGCCCCTCTTCCAGGCCAGCTCTCTGCTGTGGCCCGGGAGTGCAGTGGAGGATGGCCCAAGTGCTTGGGCCCTGCACCCCATGGGAGACCAGGAGAAGCACCTGGCTCCTGGCTTTGGATCAGTGTGGTGTGCCGGCAGCAGCACGCCAGCCGCAGTGGCCACTAGGGGGTGAACCAACGGAAGGAAGACCTTTCTCTCTCTCTCTCTGCCTGTCAAAAAAAAAAAAAAAAAAAAAAAAAGAGTAGTAGCAATCACAATCATTAAGTGCTTACCGCATCTCATATGCTTTCAAAACATCTTCCATAGACAGTATGATCCAATGTTCCCACTCCTGAGAATTTACTCAAAGGAAATCAAATCAGCATATGAAAGAGTGATCTGTACCCCCCTGTTTATTGCAGCTCAATTCACCATAGCTAAGATATGGAATCAACCCAGATATCCATCTATTGATGACTGGATAAAGAAAATGTGGTATATATGTGATATGGAAAAGTACTCAGCTGTAAAAAAGGATGAAATCCTGTTTTTGGCAACAAAGTGGATGCAATGGAAGACCATTATACTTAGTGAAATAAGCCAGTCCCCAAAAGACAAATATATGTGGTAGTTAACACAGAATACTAAAAATATATAAGAATGAAACTGATATCTTATGATTTGATTATTGTTTATAGCCCTTATCTACACTCCTTTATAATAGTGATTTTTCTATTTTTTACTTGTTAAACATTATGGTTAAATGTGCATTAAACCTGTGATTATAAAGTAAATTGAAATTATGTTATTGCAGAAATTAAAGGAAAAAAAGAGAAGGAAGGAAGGAGGCTTAGGGGAGGGTAGGATTTGTGGTTATCTTCATAGTACTATATCTATGAAATACATGAAATCTATTCTCTTGAACAACTAAAAATTATTTAAAAGCAAAAATAGAACAACAGCAAAAAAACCTACCTTTCATGTATTGGTTTGTTTGTCTCAACTACTCTCTGGAAAAGAAACTATAGTCATTACCCTCTACAGATCATGAAACCAAGGTGATGATATTAAATAACTTGTCCAATGACAGTCAGCTTATAAGTGGCACAGTGAGGCTTGTCAAGAATAGAAATTAATCTCAAAATATGCTCATGCATGCTCAGAGATTGTTAATATCAGTACATCCTTAATTATTGAAGTTCTTGGTGGCATAAAAACAAAAAATGAAATTCCAGGGGCCGACGTTGTGGCATAGCTGATAAGGCTGCCACCTGTGATGCCAGCATCCCATATGGGCACTGGTTCACGTCCCAGCTGCTCTACTTCTGAACCAGCTCCCTGCTAATGGCCTGGGAAAAGCAGCAGAAGATGGCCCAAGTGCTTGGGCCTCTTCCACCCAAATGGGAGACACAGATGAAACTCTTGGTTCCTGGCTCTGCTTGGCCAAGTCGTGGCTTTTGTGGCCATCTGTGAGGTGAACCATAAATAAATAATAAAAATATAGAAATATTTTAAAAAGTTAAAAAATTATACGAAAAATAATTTCAGAGGAAAGCACTTGTACTTAAACCAGTCTTAAGTTTTGTTGGAAGTAGTGAGAAATTTGGAAATTTAGTTAATGGGGAACCAGTGAACCACCAGAAATGGAGGCCAGGCTAGTGGCTAAAACAACAAACTATCCAAATGTCTTCCGGTTGCTCTTATTCTTTGCTATCTTGATCCTCTCTTTAACCTAAGGTACCTGCCGAGATGATCCATTTGCAGAAACCACAGTTGCTGCAGATGCTGGAAAAGTCCTTGAGAAAGAGCCTTCCTGAGTCCCTAAAGGTAAGAATGCAGCATTTTGGGGAGAAAAAGGCCCAGCAGCTGCACAGAAGAGTGGAAAGGAGATGGTAGCATCCACTTGGCATCTGTGCAGGCACTCACTTTTGTCATATGGCATTTAGTTTTCATTGCCTTGATGCAAGGTGGGTATATTATTACCTTGCAACTAAGGGATAAATGAAAGCTTTTATGTGACTTGACTAGCATCACACCAAGAGTGAGTAGCAATGCTAACATTTGAATACAGTATGTTCTTTGCTGTGTGATAACTTAGGAAACATTTCCTGTGTCCTTCCATCAAGTATGTTTTATAACAGTGAACATTTTTTCAGAGTTGCAAAATTAACTAAACTTACACATTAATGTTTAATTTGTTCTTCCTAAATAATAACATGCCTGATAAGAGATTAACAAACATTTCATAAATATTTCATCAAACCACAAAGGACTTTCATCACCAGACTTATAGCTTTAATACTATGTTCTTTCTAGTTTTTAGATAGGCAGGATCTGATTCAACCTTTCCAGAAGGTAATCTGGATAAATACATACTGACCTTTGGTCCAGAATTCTTCTAAAATTCTTCATCTAAAATTTGGAACAACAGGCATAGCTACAAAGATGTATACCAAAAATGCTCTTTGAAAAAGTAACCTAAACTAAATGTTAGACAAAATAGAAATGACAGGCAATTGAAGGTAGAAAATTGAGTCAGAATACGTTAACATAATTAATATTATGTAATCATTAAGCATGATTATGTAGACATATAACTATGCCCAAAGTGTGTGTGAGAAAAGGTAGATTTTAAATAACATATTTTAGATAATCTCATTGTTTACAGAATTGGGTGTATATGTAAATAAATGGAAGTAGTGGGAAGACATACTAAGTTATACAATGTAAGAGTGGATCATTTGTTTGTTTTCTTCTTTTAACTGATTCATTAAATTGTACATATTTATAGAGTACTATGTGATGCTTTTAATTTGTTCATTTCACTTATAGGAATTATGAACTTTATTTATTTGTATAATACTCTCGTGGTTTGATCCAAAAACCTATTTCCATTTGATGTAATAAAATAGAATCTGAGGACAATTTGAGGACTCTATGATCTATCAGCTATTTGCCCTAATTTCACAGATGTAAGCCTGGTCAAACACAAGGTGTTTTACAGTCCCTGCATAATGTGCTAATCCTCCCACTTTGTTTAAATTTCATAGGCTTATGGAACTATCTTCCACATGTATCATGGAAACCCATTCAATCTAAAGGCCTTGGTGGACAAGTGGCCTGATTTTAATACATTGATTGTCTGTCCTCAAGAGCAGGTAAGTTGCTAGAAGTATAATAAAGGTGATGCTGTGATCTTTTTTTTTCTGTGTGCTATAATGTCCCTATCAATAGTATTAATGCAGGGGAAACAGAGACAGATCATTAATGATAATCTCTGGCCCCAGGAAGCTCACAGTCTGGAGGAAAACAAAAATAAGGATATAAATTACAACATGGCATGAAAATATGTTAAAGCATAGAAAAACATCTATGTTATTGTTTTAAGAAATTGTTCTTGTGAGATAATTGTAAGAAATTGAGATAGAGCAGAATTACTGGAAGAGAGGTGATAGTTTATGTAAGCCTCAACCACAAAACAACAAAAGAAACTATTTCTCTAGCGCACTTATTAGAATCTTTTGTTTATGCTTTACTGTTGAAAGTTGGCTATAATGTGTCGGGTGAAGATCTTTTCTGATTTTTTCCTTTTCCTTCTCCAAAGTAGGGAACTTTTCTGCTATCATTTCTCTGAATAGACCTTCTAGTCCGTTTTCTGTTTCCATGCCTTTAGCAACTGCTATGACGCATATGTTTGGTTGTTTGATAGTATACCATAAATCATGACCACTATTTTCAGTTTTTTCTTTTTTTTTTTTTTTTGTCTGACTGAGATATTTCCAAGAATTTGTCTTCTAGCTCAGGTTTTCTTTTTTCTGTCTTCCCAAGTCTGTGGTTGAGGCTTTCCACTGTATTTTGTATTTGGCATATTAATTCCTCATTTCTAATATTTCAGTTCTATTCAATATCTCAGTCTCAGCAAAATTTTTCTTCCAATTAGTGTATGGGTTTCTTTATCTCATAAATTTTTTTCTCTGCATTTCTGAGTAATTATATGATCATTCTTTTGAATTCACTTTCAGGCATTCCATCAATATCTTCATCTTCACATTCTAATAATGAAGTGTGTTCCTTTTGGGGAATCACGTTGTCTTCCCTGTTCTTGATTCTTGTATTTCCACATTTATTTTTTGCATTTGTGGAAGTACTTGTTGGGTCTTTTTTTTTTTTTTTTTAGAGCTCTTAGTAAGCTATTTTATTTTATTATTTTTTTGATACATGTAAATTTACAAAGTACAACTTTTTCATTGTTGTGGCTTTTTCCCCCATAACCTCCCTCCCAACTGCAGCCATCCCTTCTCCCACTCCCTCTCCCATCCGCTATGCATTTTATCTTTGAACTATGCCTCTCTGGCTTAGTGAGTATCTGCTCTTTCAATGGATATCCAGAGGCATGTGTTGGGTGTGGCCAGTGTTCAAGGGTGGGGTGAAAATTCACGGTGACATCCAAGTTGGGCCTGGTTGATCTCTTCTATTGTCAGCATCAGGGAGGTGTGTTCACACTTGTTGTAATCAAAATTTCACCTCCTCTCTTCCAAGATCATCAATGCCTGGGGTTAGCCCACAATGGTTACAACTCCCACCTATGCAGGCATATTAACTGCACAAAGTTAATTGGCAATGACCTACCCCAGGCAGTCAGGGAGCTCTGATCCTCTGAAATCAGACAGAGTGATTGCCCAGCCATCCAGGTCTAAGGAGTTTATGTGCTTCCTTTATTTGGATGTGAAACTATGGTCTTCCTATTTTTTACTTGTTGAAATTTATGACTGGTTGTGAATTAAACCTGTGACTATAGAGTGGATTAAAAATATGTATTTGCAAAAACTGATGCAGAGAGGCAAGAGAGCTAAGCAGTTGTAGGGGAGCAGGGGAGTGAGGGAGGTGTGGTTGTTTTCTTGGAACTGTACCTATGGAAGGCACAAAATCTGATCTCTTCATACTAATAAAATTTTTTTAAATAAAATTATAATAAAGATATAGTAATCAAATGCTATGGTACTGGCATACAAACTGGCAATAGAGAACCCAGAAATAAATCTAAATATATGTGTATAGGATCAACTAATTTTTCACAAGGGTACCAAGAGGAAACAATGGGGAAATGGTGGCCTCTTTAATAAATGGTGGTGGGTGAATTGGATTTCCAAATACAGAAGAATACACCTGGAACCTCACCTTGTACCACAAGCAAAAATTAACTCAAAATAGACAAAAGACTTCATTGTAAGACCTACAAATATAATGTTCCTAGGATAGATCATAATGGGACAAACTCTGAACACTAGCTTTGGCAATTATATTTTTGGATATAGCACCAAAATTTCAGGCCACAAAAGTACAAATAAATACACTGAACTACACTGAACTAAAAATCCTCCATGCAGCCAAGGAAACAATCAATAAAATGAAATGGAAACCTATAGATTGAGGAAAATGTTTTCAAATCTATATCTGATAGAGTTAATATCAAAAAGTGTTGAAGAACTTAGGGCAGCGCCGTGGCTCACTAGACTAATCCTCCGCCTGCGGTGCCGGCACCCTGGGTTCTAGTCCTGGTCGGGGCACCAGATTCTTTCCCGGTTGCCCCTCTTCCAGGCCAGCTCTCTGCTGTGGCCAGGGAGTGCAGTGGAGGATGGCCCAAGTGCTTGGGCCCTGCACCCCATGGGAGACCAGGAGAAGCACCTGGTTCCTGGCTTTGGATCAGCGTGGTGCACCGGCCGCAGTGCGCCAGCCGCGGCAGCCATTGGAGAGTGAACCAACGGCAAAGGAAGACCTTTCTCCCTGTCTCTCTCTCACTGTCCACTCTGCCTGTCAAAAAAAAAAAAAAAAAAAAAAAGAAAGAAAGAAAGAAAAAAAAAGAAATAGTGCAATGAAATACTAAGCAAAGATATTGCAATCACTTGCTACAAGCAATTTGATTTATTTCACGTTTCTCAAACAGGAGATGACTGATGACTTTGATCACTATACCAATACCTACCAAATCTATTCTAAGGATCCCAAGAAATGTCAAGAATTTCTTGCCACATCAGATATAATCAACTGGAAGCAACATTTGCAGATCCAAAGTAAGGAGATGGAATGTAGTCTGGCTGCTGGAACTTCCTTTGTCTACGTCTGCCTGGTCACTTTTCATCCTAAGCACATTCCCTGGGGACCTTGAATTCCTTCTGCCAAACCCCAAGCTCTCAGCCTGGGACTCATTTCTGTGCCAGCTGACATCACCTCCTCAGTGGAGTAGAATTCAAATAGTGCAGACTATGGATATTCATATAAAGAACTTCAACAAATGTAATTTCTTGTTAGTGAAGATTCATGATATATTTTAAAGACATATTTAGGATCCCTTTCAGACAACTGTGTGTCAAAGCAAAGCTTTCCCTGTGTCCATGCATTCCTGGGATAATAATGACAGCTGGTTGTGCCATAGAGTGCCTCTTAGATCACCAAAGACAGCACCTTCTGTGACTATGGCACAGAGTGCCTCTTAGATCACCAAAGACAGCACCTTCTGTGACTATGGCACAGACTCCAAAGGCTGTCATCCTTGCTCTGCTTGTAACTTGCTTTGCAATACTGATAAAATTGACTTAACTTACATATTGTTTAGTTTCCTTATATAGAAACATGAGAATAATAAAAGAATTCAAAACAGAATTAATGTAAGGATTAAGAGATATCTTAGATTGATATCTAGGCATATAGTGTGGGCACAGACAAGATTGACTACTTTTTTTGAAATTCTACTTCTTGGATTTCACAGTGATATAGCTAGAATTTCTGGTACAATTTTGTTTTGCCAAAGAGAAAATATACTCGGAGCAGCTTGGTCATGATCGAACAGTTGATGGCAACAGAAGCAGCAAAATAACCTGACTCTAATGGTGCTTACATCCATTGGGCCACTTGTAGTGACTAAACGGGTGATTCTCTCCTTAATTTACTCCCTTCTAGGTACACAGTGCAGCCTAGATGAAGTAATACAAAATCTTGCAGCTGCTAAGTCTGTCAAGGTCAAGAGAACACAATGTCTTCTTTATATGATGCCTAACACAGCCAAGAAACTGGTCCCTTTGCTGCTGGAGACGATGAACCTCTCTCCTCAACCTGTCAGACCCAAGGCTATGTGAGTTTTTTTTTTTTTTCATTTTTTAAAATTTGACAGATAGTTAGACAGTGAGAGAGAGAGACAAAGGTCTTCCTCCCGTTGGTTCACCCCCCAAATGGCTGCTACAGCCAGAGCTATGCTGATCCGAAGCCAGGAGCCAGGTGCTTCCTCCTGGTCTCCCATGCAGGTGCAGGAGCCCAAGCACTTGGGCCATCCTCCACTGCCTTTCTGGGCCACAGCAGAGAGCTGGACTGGAAGAGGAGCAACCAGGACTAGAACCTGGTGCCCATATGGGATGCCAGCGCCATAGGCAGAGGATTAATCAAGTGAACCATAGTGCCGGCCCAGGCTATGTGAGTTTGATAAAGATATTATGCACTGCTGATATCTTTCACTCTTGAAGGAGTCTCCCAATCTCTGTCAATTTCCAAAGTGTAATGTGGATTATACCAATCACTGTTTAAAAGCCACAAATGTTTTCCCACTCATGTAGAATAAAACCCAAACTCCTCTGGGTCCTTGAAAGCTCCAGAAAATCTGCACACAGGACTTCTTGGACTTCATGTTGTCCTTGCTCACTTTGTGCCATTTGGTTCTCACGGATCCACACATCTTGGACCATCGCATTTGCTTTTTCTATGCATAGAATATTCTTCCCTCTCATTGCCACATGCTTTTCTCTTTTTACCCTGAATATTCTCAAATTTCATTTCCTTTGATGGTTCTTTTCAGAACATCTTACCTATAACTACCCCTCCCCATAATTCTGTACCATGAAGCCCAATTTTTATTTACTTTATTACACTTCTCACATGCTGTTTTCAGATAATGTGTGTTGATATAATGTGTTTGTTGCTTGAATACTTTTCACAATATTTGAAACCCAACAGAGACTGGAGCCTGTCTATAATATTCACAAATAGACCTTCAATATCTACAACAGTGTCGGGCACATAGTAAATGCTTAATAAATATTCATTTAATGAATTAACCTCACAGAGAAAAAATTTTCCAATAAAGAAAATTAAACAAATGATTAATTTCTTCTCACCCATTGATGTTTAGTCTATGACTGAGTAGAATTGAAAACTGATGACAGAATTTATATGGAAATCTCAATATTTAGAGTCTCTTAATAATTCTAGAAGACTTCTATTTAGACGGTAAAGCACATTAAATCTCATTGGATTCCCTTGTCAACCTTGTGAGATAGATAGGGTAAGAGATATTATCTCATTTTGCTGCCGGAAAGCGTGCTCTGATGTTGAATTGGCTCTATCACTATGAATGACTAAGGGCACACCTGGGCCTTGAGTGTAGACCTAATTCCACATTCTGGACTCTTTCCAAAATGCCTCCTGTTGCTCCTTTACCCCACTGTAGGAGGCTTCAAACTTTAGCATCCCTTAACTAAGATTATCTGCACTCCACATTACTGCCCCCTCAGCCGCTCAGCTTTCCCATTTTTTCAACAGAGTGGTCCAAGGACACTCTGACACAGTGATTCTGACTTTTCTTTTTGCTAGCATGTACTATGGGGCATTTGTTTATTTTAATTTTTAACCATTTTTCTCATCTATATAATTAGCATGATGTCACTTGCCCCATCTTACATGATTCATCACAATATGAAGAATGGAACTTGAGTATTATGGAATTATTGTTGGTGTGACATTTTCCTAGGTACTTGTAGTGCGATGGCTTATATTTATATCTGTCTTTTGACAGAAGTGATGCTAATATTCTCATATTTTGCAAGAGGAAGTAAAGACAGAAAGACTGGAATTACCTGCTCAAGATCACATAGTCAATCAGATTTCAAATCCAGGCAATCTGGCTGCAGAGACCAGACTTTCATCTGTGCTCCTATTTCCTCTTAAAACAATTTTGGGGGAAACAACTTGAATCCTTCACAGTATATGTGACATGATAAGCTATCATTTTCTCTTTCTCTCCACAGTAATCAAGAGATGTTTAAGTGTTCATCCCTGGGTGTTGTCCATGCTGCCTTGGTAAATAAATTCTGGCATTTTGGTGGCAATGAGAGGAGCCAGAGATTCATAGAGCGTTGTATCCGGAACTTCCCCAGCTTCTGTCTGCTGGGACCTGAGGGGAGCCCTGTGTCCTGGTCCCTGATGGACCACACTGGAGAGGTGAGGATGGGAGGCACTGTGCCTGAGTACCGAGACCAGGGCCTCATCTCCTACCTCATCTGCATTCAGATCGAGGCTCTGGACAAGCTTGGCTTTCCTTTATACAACCACACAGACAAAGCCAACAAAATTGTACAGAAAATGAGTCACACCCTGCATCACGTGCCCATGCCCTGTGATTGGAACCAGTGGAACTGTGTGCCTCTGTGAAGCCAGCTCTAAACACAAGGAGTATTGGGCAGGCTGTGCATGTTGCTACAGGCGTGGATGAATGTGCACAGACACTTGCAATCAGCAGTATAGGAGGGGGCATACTTACAGTTTATAGATTGGCTTCACATAGAAGGAGACCCTCACCAATCACCCTGGCTAGATTTTCTGATGGCCATCCAAATATTCTCTGTGTAAGTATTTTATCTGGACTTAGGCATCTAAATTCCTCATTAGAAGGACTTGCCAATCTTTTCCCCCAGTAGTTTGTAATCTCTTGCTAACTCTATTGTCCATCTGTCATACTATATGGGTCCTCTGGAGCAATAGCACACTGACCATGTCTTATGTTGCTGCTGTTGTCAGTAGGACCCAGCCATCAAGAAAGACTGAAGCTAGCATCTCAGGCAGCCTCCCCAAATGTCCAAATTTTGGACTTGAGTTTCAGCCTTCTTTCTCTAGGGAGAATTCCGGAGCTTTGGGTTTTCCTGATTATGTCATACTGGTCCAGGGTGGAGGGACTGTGGTGGCTGAATGTACACTAGTCCCAGCAATCACCTTTGTTCTTAGCTCCCTTACTCCACACGCATCTAGAGTTTGCTAGACCCAATAGCACTTTGATACAGGGAAAAAAATATCCAGTCCTGGGGGGCAGGGGCTGGCTCTTTGGCATAGTGGTTATTGGCACCACCCATAGTGCTGGCATCCCATATGGGTGCCAGTTCAAGTTCTGGCTGCTCCACTTCTGTTCCAGCCCTCTGTTATGGCCTGGGAAAGCAATAAAAATGGTGGCCAAGTCCTTGGGCCTCTGCACCCATGTGGGAGACCTGGAAGAAACTCCTGGCTCCTGGCTTTGGATCAGCCCAGCTCTAGCTGTTGTGGCCATCTGGGGAGCAAACAGGTGGATGGAAGGACTCTCTCTCTCTCTGCCTCGCTCTAACTCTGCCTTTCAAATAAAATAAATTAATTTAAAAAAAAATCCAGTCCATTGGGTGGCCACATGAAAAGGCAAAATGCTGAATGAACTCTCCAAGCCTTTCCCTTACCAGGGATATAGTAGGATCTTGAGGATTTGCTTACTGCCTTTACATTAAGACAAGGAGAGGTGCTATTGCCAGGACATGCACGTTATTCCACACCACTGCTTTTGTGCTTAGCAGCCCCTTGTCTGGATCCCTTTTCCTTCAACATTCAGATTCAGGAAATACGGATACTAGTTACTTGGGCCACCTCTAAAAGGTCAGACTATCGAACAAGTTGCCTAGACTGCTCCTTCTCCTTCCAGGAAGAAGCCAAGAGTTAGGAGCTTCCAGGGGAGGGGTCATGACAAGAGAGTGTTATGCATTTTCCTGCTGGCTTTGATAGGTTTCAGCCTCAACTGGTGTGCAGGAATATTTCAATTTATCTCTGGATTTCTCACAGGGCAATTGATTTGTGTGTTGTTCAATTAATGTGTCTGTGCTGGGAAACTGGGAGGAGGGACAGTGCATAGCATACTATTTCACTAAATTGTAGCTATTGATTGATTTTAAGATTTTTCCCATCATCTTTTGTTTTCATAAATTTAATTAGCAAATCTAGCATTATGTTTTATCTTTATTAGGGGTAATTGGGATCCTAAGGTCTGTACATTGATATTTTAAATAAACTTGACAAATTTTACTGTTTTGTCCTATGTCTCCTCTGTATTTTGGGACTACAATTATGCATATGTTAGATAGCTTGATATAATTCCACGTGTTACTTAGGATTCTATATATTTCTCAAAATTTTAGAGTATTATAATTTTTATTACTAAATTATCAAAGGTTTGTGAACTCCCTTGGCCTAAAGTAGCACTGTCCTTTCTCATGGACCCTCACTGTTCTTCTTCAGAAAGTTATATAGTGTCATACTATTAGCCACTCTCCAACAGCTCATTTAAATAGAAATACTTCCAATCATACTTAAATCCCATCACAGAAATTGATCTGGCTTAGATGACAAGGCTAATATACTCAGTCCTAGCATCAATAGTTATGAGATGCCTAGTGGGGTTTGATGTCTTTGATACCTCCAAAATTCATAATGAATCTTTTTTTTTTTTGACAGGCAGAGTAGACAGTGAGAGAGAGAGAGAGAGAAAGGTCTTCTTTTTGCCGTTAGTTCACCCTCCAATGGCCGCCGCGGCCAGCACGCTGTGGCCGGCACACTGCGCTGATCTGAAGCCAGGAGCCAGGTGCTTCTCCTGGTCTCCCATGCGGGTGCAGGACCCAAGTACTTGGGCCATCCTCTTCTGCACTCCTGGGCCACAACAGAGAGCTGGCCTGGAAGGGGAGCAACAGGGACAGAATCCGGCGCCCGGACCGGGACTAGAACCCAGTGTGCTGGAGCCTCAGGATTAGCCTATTGAGCCGCGGCACTGGCCTCATAATGAATCTTAATCCCTAATGCAACAGTATTAAGAGATTTATTCTTTAGGAGGTGATTGAGTTGTGAGATTTCCACACACTGGAATGGCATTAGACATGGCTTGATGGAGGAATTTCACTCTTTCTATTTTTCGACCAAGTGAGAACACAGCATTTGTTGCCTCTGGAAGACAAAACATTCAAGGTGGGATCTTGGAAGCATATACCAGGTGTCACCAGACACCAAACCTGACAGGGTCTTGATCTTGGACTCAGCCTTCTGGACCGTGAGAAATAAATTTCTGCTGTTTATAAACTGTCCCATCTCAGGTATTCTGTTATAGCATTTTTTTTTCTTTTTTTGACAAGCAGAGTGGACATTGAGAGAGAGAGAGAGACAGAGAGAAAGGTCTTCCTTTACCGTTGGTTCACCTTCCAATGGCCGCTGCGGCCGGCGCACTGCGGCCAGCGCATTGCACTGATCCGAAGCCAGGATCCAGGTGCTTCTCCTGGTCTCCCATGGGGTGCAGGGCCCAAGCACTTGGGCCATCCTCCACTGCACTCCCGGGCCACAGCAGAGAGCTGGACTGGAAGAGGGGCAACCGGGACAGAATCTGGTGCCCCGACCAGGACTAGAACCCAGTGTGCTAGCGCCGCAAGGGGGAGGATTAGCCTATTATAGCATCTTAAATGAGCTAAAACCATTCCTTTTTCTATTAACTACCTTATCAGTCCTGACATCACCTGGAACTAGATGATTTGGTGTCAGGGAAAAGGCATTACAAAAGAACTGCCTTTGGGCCATGGTGAAAGTGAACTTATCAAGGTAATTGTGTCTTTAACTATAGTTATTAAACTACAATGGAATAATCCTTAGATACATGTTTCTCAGTTAAACTGATATAGGATGCTTCAATTTTCCTATATGCCTTATTATTGATTCAAGACAAGGAGGAGATTAAACAAAAATAAATTTAAAAAGCAAAAAAGAGAAAGCAATTGGAAAATTACATCCAGGAGAAATCGTGAAGAGTTTTCCTGGGAACCTCTGTGTCCGTTCATTTTCTGTTGCTTTAGTGGAATACCCAAGACTGAATAATTTACAGAGAGGAAATATATGTATGTTGGCTCACAATTCTGGAGACTAGGACATCCAAAATCAGGTGAATCTGGAGAGGGCTGGCAAGCACATGAAGAAAGGACAATACGTGAGGGACAGCCTTACTTTATAACAATCTGCTCTTGTAGCTACTAACCCCATCCCTCCAGAATTAATCTAGATTATCCTTCTTCATGATCTAACCATGATGTAAAGGCCCCATCTTCTAATGTCAGTACAATGGCAATCTAACTTCAATGTGAGTTTCGGAGGGGACAAAACATTAGTACTCTGAATATAGAGAGTCTAAAGACGGTTAATGCAGTGAAAGTACCCACAGCACAGATATTTGTATAGAAATTGAAAGATTTTCAGAATGACATCATTACCTTGAGAAACTGTCCAATTCTCTGTTATCCACTTTTCTTTTCCATTATTTTTAATTTTTACTGGTCTAAGATCATGCAATTTTGATTTCCTCTATAATGTTGTACTTACTAATTTTAATAAACCAAGCAGGACCAGTATACAATTTAGATATCTTAGGTTATTGCTAATATAGCCAAAGTAAAGAGAATTATGGTCTAAGACAACTGAGGAAAAAATAATCAACATCTTATTAAGTGTTTCTAAATACATTTTATTTAAAGATAATCTAATAAAAATTCTCCACATAATTAAGGATAAATACCTAAGATAAGGCTGATACAATAATTTTTTATTTAATGTAAATGAAGACAAGAAATTTCACAAGGCAGTTTTAAGAACATAATGATACTTCCCCCTCAAGCCTCCTTCCATCCAACCTTTCCTCCTCCTTCCTCTATTATTTTACTTTTGATTTTTGCAGTGGTATACTTTTAATTTACTTTATAATCATAAGCTTAGTCCTCCACTAAATAAAGAATTCAACAAGTAGTATGTTGAAAAGCCATCATTCCTCAGGAGTATAGACAAAGACTATAAACAATAATCAAATCTCAAGATGTTAATTTCATTCATATATATTACTTTTTTGTACTCTGCATATTAGTTACCGTAAGTCAGGGAAAACATACAATATTTGTCTTTTTGGGACAAATTTCACTAATCATAGTGGTCTCCAATTGTATCTATTTTGTTGTGAAAGATAGAATTTCATTCTTTTTAATGGTTGAATAGTATTCAATAGTGTATATGTATCATGATTTCTTTATCCAGTCATCAGTTGATGGATATCTGGGCAGATTCCATACCTTAGCTGTTGTGAATTGAGGTACTATAATTTGGGGGCAAAAATAACTCTTTTTTTTCAAAGGCCAGAGATAATAAACTTGCTGTTCCACTCAAGCCAATTAATATATTTAGGGGTTTCTGTTCTTTGTACTTGTAAGACTGTGTCTCTTATGTGCCAATCAAAGAAGAAGGTTACATATCTCAGGCCATATTCAAGCATTGGACTTCCCATTGTCTTTAGTGAACTATTCCCCCTTGCAAAGTATCTAAGGTAAAAAGCCTGCCCAAGTGCACATATTATGAATAGTGGCATGCACTCATGACAATGGTGACCCTACCCACAGAGGGTGAACATATCCTTTGGTGTAGTTGATAAAATAACTTAAGCTGCAACCTCTCCCTCAATACCACCCCAAATCACTTCCAATCAAGTCACAATAATCAATATTTTTCTCTCCCTCTAACCTCATTATGTTTGGAGACTTTGAGCTTCTCTCTTCTAATTCTTCATAAAATGTGAGGATACAATGGTTTATTTTGCACTATAGTAACCTCACTGTGCTGTGGAACACTAGAACTTATTCCTTCTGTCTGATTGGGTTTTGGAACCCCAATCCAACCTCCATCTATTCAACCCCCCAACCCTTCTCAAACTTCCATAATCATTATTTTAATTCAGATAGATTTTTGGCTTCCACATATGAGAAAGAACATGTGACTTTTGACTTTCTGAGCATGGCTTATTTCATTTAACAAAACATCCTGGCCGGTGCCGTGGCTTAACAGGCTAATCCTCCGCCTTGCGGTGCCGGCACACCGGGTTCTAGTCCTGGTTGGGGCGCCGGATTCTATCCCAGTTGCCCCTCTTTCAGGCCAGCTCTCTGCTATGGCCCGGGAAGGCAGTGGAGGATGGCCCAAGTCCTTGGGCCCTGCACCCCATGGGAGACCAGGAGAAGCACCTGGCTCCTGGATTCAGATCAGCACGATGTGCCGGCTGCAGCGGCCATTGGAGGGTGAACCAACGGCAAAAAGGAAGACCTTTCTCTCTGTCTCTCTCTCACTATCCACCCTGCCTGTCCAAAAAAAAAAAAATCCTGTAGTTAAATATATTTTGCTGCAAATATCAGAGTTTCATTAATCTTTAATTCTGAATAACAGACTATTGTGTACATATACCATGTATCTATTCAACCATTGATAGAAACCTAGATTGATACCATATCTAGCCAACTGTGAATAATGCCACAATAAATATAAGAATGCCATTACCTCTTTGATATGCTGATTTCATTTCCTTTGGTTATATACAAAGGAGTGGGATAGCTGGACATACAGATCTGTTTTTAATTTTTTTGAGAAACCTCCATATTGCTCTCCTTAATTACTGTACTACTTTGCATTGCTATCACTAGTGTATGAGAGTTCCCTTTTTCTCCAAATTCTCACCAGTATTTGTTATTTTTTATCTTTTTGATAATAGCCATGTAACTAGGATGATATAGATCTCATTGAGGTTTTCGCCTTTATTCTCTCTCTCTCTCTCTCTCTCTCACTCTCCCTCTCCCTCTCCCTCTCCCTCTCCCTCTTCTGTTTGAATCATTTTCAATCTATCACATCTACCAAGCACCCAAGTCAGAAAATCAACAGAGCTGTCATGTTTATGGTTTCCCATGGGGGAAAAAATCTGAGGTTGATACTGTTCAGAACAAACACAATTCCACCCAGGTGGAGCTTCCCTGAAGAGAGGGAGACACAGGGAGGGAGAGCTCTCGAGGGATGAGGAGAGCTCGGTCCCAGTCCCAGATGGGCCAGCCCTACCCAAATGCACTCAGAGATTGCACCAGCAGCTTCTGCCCAGGTTTTTCTTTTAGTATGAATAGATACTGAATTCTATCAAGTGCCTTTTTAGCCTCTTTTGAGATAATTTTTTGTTTTATCTTTCATCTTTTGACATGGTATACTATGTTTATTGAATGCATATATTGGAACAGCCTTGCATTGCTGGGATAAATCCTATTTGATTATGGTGAATGATTATTTTAAGGTTCTTGTATTATTTTGTGGAATTTTTTTTGCTTCTATGTTCACCAGAGAAATTTATTTACATTTTTCTTTTTCTGTCGTATTCTTGCCCACTTTTGGTATCAGGGTAATATTGGCCTTGTGGAATGAGTTGGAAGAGTTCCCTTCCCTTCAATATTTTTAGAATAGTTTGAGAAAGATTGGTATTAATTTTTTCTTAAAAGTTTGATACAATTCAACAGTGAATCATGTGATCCCAGATTTTTCTTTGATGGGAGAGACTTATTACTGCTTCAATCTCATTGATCAGTTCAGGTTTTCTATTTCTTCATGGTTCAATTGTGGAAGGTCATATTTGTACAGAAATGTATCCATTTCTTCTAGGTTTTCCAACTTGTTGAGGATATTGTTGTTCATAGTAGTCCCCAAAGATCTTTTTTTATTTCTATTATATCAATTTTAATATCTCCTTTTTCACATCTGATTTAATTATTTGAGTCTTCTTTTTCTTTCTTTAATATTTAAGTTATATAAGTTTCATATATTTCATATATACACATTTAGTAATATAGTGGCACTGCCCCCCCCAATTACACCCTCACTCCAACCCTTCCTCTACCTTGGATTCCCACTCTTAATTTTTATAGTGATCTATTTTTAGTATACTTAATGATCTTATAGTTAACCCTACTCTCAGCAAAAAAAAGTTCAAAAAATAGTATGAAGAGAAACAAAACAAAATACTGTTTCCCAATGACTAGTGATCTTGAGCATTTTCTCAATTGTCTGTTGGCCACTTCTATTTTCTCTCTTGAAAAATGCCTGTTCAAGTCCTTTGTCCACTTTTAACTGGATTATTTGTTTTGTTGTTGAATTTCTTGTGCTCTTTATAGATTCTGGATGTTAACTCTTTATCAGTTGTGTAATGTGTAGTCTGAAAATATCTTATCCCATTCTGTTGGTTGCCTCTTCATTTTGCCGAGTGTTTCTTTTGCAGTACAGAAGCTTTTCAGATTCATGTAATTATCAATTTTGGCTTTGATTGCCTGTACTTCAGGAGTCTTTTCTGGGAAGTCTTTGCCTATGCCAATATCTTGTAGAGTTTCCCTAATGCTCTCTAGTGATTTGATGCCATTAGGTCATAGATTTGATCCATTTTGAGTGGATTTTTGTGTAAGTGTATGGTAGGGGTCTAGTTTCATATTTCTTTTTTGATATATGCTTTATTTATTTATTTTTTTGACAGCCAGATTTAGGCAGTGAGAGAGAGAGACAGGGAGAAAGGCCTTCTTTCCATTAGTTCACCCCTAAAATGGCCACTAAGGCTGGCACGCTGCACCGATTTGAAGCCAGGAGCCAGGTGCTTCCTCCTAGTCTCCCATGCGGGTGCAGAGCCCAAGACCTGGGCCATCCTCCACTGCCTTCCCGGGCCACAGCAGAGAGCTGGACTGGAAGAGGAGCAACCAGGGCAGAATCCGGTGCCCCAACCGGGACTAGAGCCCGGGGTGCCAGTGCCGCAGGTGGAGGATTAGCCAAGTGTGCCAGAGCGCCAGCCTAGTTTCATATTTCTGCACATGGAGATCCAGTTTCCCTGACACCATTTGTTAAAGAGACAGTCCTTGTTCCAGGGATTGATTTTACCTCTTTTATCACAGATAAGTTGGTTTTAGATGTGTGGATTGATTTCTGGAGATTCTATTCGTTTCCATTGGTCTACAAGTCTGTTTTTGTACCAGTACCAGGCTGTTTTGATGAAACAGCCTTGAATAGCATGTCTTGAAATCTGGTATTGTGATTGCTCCAGTTTTGTTTTTGTCACATAAGATTACTTTAGCTTTTCAGGGTCTCTTGTGTTTCCATATGAATTTTAGCATCATTTTTTTCTAGATCTGTGAAGAATGTCATGGTATTTTGATTGGTATTCCATTGAATCTGTAAATTGCTTTCAGATGAATGGACATTTTGATGATATTGATTCTTCCAACCCATGAATGTGAAAAATTTTTCCATTTTTAAATGTCTTCTATTTCTTTCTTTAGTAATTTGTAATTTTCAATGTGGAGATCTTTGACATCTTTGGTTAAATTTATTCCAAGTATTTGATTCTTTTTGTAGCTATTATGAATGGGATTGATCTTAAAAGTTCTTTCTCAGCCATTGCATTGTCTTTGTATACAAAGGCTACTGATTTTTCTGTGTTGATTTTGTATTCTGCCACTTACCAAACACTTTTATGAGTTCTAATAGTCTCTCAGTGGAGTCTTTTGGATTTCCTATATATAGGATCATGTCATCTGCAAATAAGGATAGTTTAATTTCCTAATTTCCAATTTGTATTCCTTTGTTTTCTGTTTTTGCCTAATGGCTCTGGCTAAAAATTCTAAGACTATATTAATTAGCAGTGGTGAAAGTGGGCATCCTTGTCTGGTTTCAGATCTTAGAGGGAATGTTTCCAGCTTTTCCCCATTCGATAAGATGCTGGCTGTGGGTTTGTCATATATTTCCTTGGTTGTGTTAACAAATGCTCCTTCTATTACCAATTTTCTTAAGGTTTTCATAGTGGAAGGATGTTGTATTTTTATTAAATGCTTTCTCTGCATCTATTGGGATATCCATATAGTTTTTGTTCTTCAGTTTATGAATGTGATGTATCATATTTATTTATTTGCAAATGTTGAACCATCCCTACATACTGGGAATAAATCCCACTTGGTCTGGGTGGATGAACTTTCTGACATGGCATTGGATTTGATTAGCTAATATTTTTTGAAAATTTTTGCATCTATGTTCATCAGGAATATTGGTCTACAGTTCTCTTTGTTGTATTTTCCCAGGTTTAGGTATTAAGGTGATGTGGGCTTAATAGAAGGAGTTTGAGAGAATTCCCTCCTTTTCAATTGTTTTGAATACCTTGAGAAGAATTGGAATTAGTTCTTCTTTAAGAGTCTGGTAGAATTCAGAGGTGAAGCTGTCTGACCTGGGCTTGTCTTGGTTTGAAGAGCCTTTATAACTGATTCAATTTCCATCTTGGTTATTGGCTATTTAGGTTTCCTATATCTTCCTGACTCAGTTTTGGTAAATTATTTCTAGGAATCTACCCAATTCTTCTAGGTTTTCCAATTTGTTGGAATACAGCTCTTTGTAGTAATTTCTGGTGATTCTTTTAATTCTGTGGTATCACTTGTTACATTTCCTTTTTCACCTTTGATTTTATTACTTTGAACCTTCTCTCTCTCTCACTCTTTCTTTTTTTTTTTTTGGTTAGTTACTCAAAAGAGGAATCAAAAACTTTCTGGAAGTAAATGAGGATAACAACACCGCTGCTCGTCACGGGGCAGCAGGTCTGATAGAGCTCCTCAGGGCCAGCCTGGGGAGCTCAGGGGCCAAGCAGGATGATGAGTGTCAATGGCAAAGGAACCACACCAGAGCCAGGAGATCAGTCAACGCCCAGGGCACAGCCGGGTTCTCGGCTTTATTGGGAGGGGAACAGCTTTTATAGACACAGAAAGGGGGCTGTCCAGGGCACAAGGGAACTGAGCCAACCAGCTGAAAGGTAAGGCAGGACACAAGCTGGGCACGCCCTCAAGGGCCTATCACAGCTGAGGACACATACTGTCCACAAATACAGAAGTCTCCTGTCAGGCTAGGTACCTCCCCCGGGGGCCATCATAGATTGTTGGAAACGCTGAGTCACTGAGATGCGGAAGTGCGGCAAACTTGAGCAAAGGCTTAGAGGACTTGTTGAGAGAAGGCTTAGCAATTTTGCTTCCTTTTCAGTTGGAGCCCCCCGCACAACTCAACATATCAAAATTTATGGGATACAGAAAAAGCAGTGTTAAGAGGAAACTTTATAGCAATAGGTGCCTACATCAAGAAATTGGAAAGGCACCAAATAAATGAGCTTTCAAATGCATCTCAAGGATCTAGAAAAACTGCAGCAAACCAGACCCAAAACTAGTAGGAGAAGAGAAATAATTAAAATTAGAGAAGAAATAAACAGAATTGAATCAAAAAAAATTACAAAAGATGAGCCAAATGAAGAGCTGGTTTTTTGAAAAAATAAACAAAATTGACACACCATTGGCCCAACTAACTAAAAATAGAAGAGAAAAGACCCAAATCAATAAAATCAGAGATGAAACAGGGAATGTAACAACAGACATCACAGAAATAAAACGAGTCATCAGAAATTACTACAAAAGAGTTCTATGCCAGCAAACAGGGAAATCTATCAGAAATGGATAGATTCCTGGACACATGCACCTACCTAAACTGAACCATGAAGACATAGAAAACCTAACAGACACATAACTAAGACTGAAATTGAATCAATAATAAAATTCCTCCCAACAAAGGAAAGACCAGGACCAGATGGATTCACTGCTGAATTCTATCAGACATTTTAAAAAGAACTATCTCCAATTCTTCTCAAAGTATTCAGAACAATTGAAAAAGAGGGAATCTTCCCAAATTCTTTCTATGAAGCCAGCATCACCTTAATCCCTAAGCCAGAGAAAGATGCAGCATTAAAAGAACATTACAGACCAATATCCCTGATGAACATAGATGCAAAAATCCTCAATAAAATTCTGGCCAATAGAACACAACAATACATCAGTAAAATCATCCACCCAGACCAAGTGGGGTTGATCCCTGGTATGCAGGGATGGTTCAATGTTTGCAAATCAATCAATGTGATACACCACATTAGCAAACTGCATAAGAAAAACCATATGATTATCTCAATAGACACAAAGGAAGCATTCAATAAAATACAACACCATTTCATGATGGAAACTCTAAGCAAATTGGGTATAGAAGGAACATTCCTTAATACAATCAAATAAATTTATGAAAAGCCCACAGCCAGCATCCTGTTGAATGGGGAAAAGTTGGAAGCATTTCCACTGAGATCTGGTACCTGAGAGGGATGCCCACTCTCACCACTGCTATTCAATATAGTTCTCGAAGTTTTAGCCAGAGCTATTAGGCAAGAAAAAGAAATTAAAGGGATACAAATTGGGAAGGAAGAAGTCAAACTATCCCTCTTTGCAGATGATATGATTATTTAGGGGATCCAAAGAACTCTACTAAGAGACTATTGGAACTCACAGAAGAGTTTGGAAAAGTAACAGGATATAAAATCAATGCACAAAAATCAACAGCCTTTGTATACACAGGCAATGCCACAGCTGAGAAAGAACTTCTAAGATCAATCACATTCACAATAGCTACAAAAACAATCAAATACCTTGGAATAAACTTAACCAAGGATGTTAAAGTTCTCTACAATGAGAATTACAAAATCTTAAAGAAAGAAATAGAAGAGGATACCAAAAAATAGAAAAATCTTCCCTGCTCAATGATTGGAAGAATCAATATCATCAAAATGTCCATTCTCCCAAAAGCAATTTATAGATTCAATGTGGTACCAATCAAAATACCAAAGACATTTTTCTCAGATCTGGAAAAAATGATGCTGAAATTCATTTGGAGGCACAGACGTCCTCGAATAGCTAAAGCAATCTTGTACAACAAAAACAAAGCCGGAGGCATCACAATACCAGATTTCAGGACATACTACAGGGCAGTTGTAATCAAAACAGCATGGTACTGGTACAGAAACAGATGGATAGACCACTGGAACACAATAGAAACACCAGAAATCAATCCAAACATCTACAGCCAACTTATATTTGATCACGGAGCTAAAACCAATTCCTGGAGCAAGGACAGTCTTCAACACATGGTGCTGGGAAAACGTGCAGAAGCATGAAGCACAACCCTCACCTTACGACTTACACAAAAAGGCACTCAATATGGATTAAAGATCTAAATCTACAACCCAACACCATCAAATTATTAGAGAACATTGGAGAAACCCTGCAAGATATAGGTACTGGCAAAGACTTCTTGGAAAAGACCCTGGAGGGACAGGCAGTCAAAGCCAAAATTAACTATTGGGATTGCATCAAATTGAGAAGTTTCTGTATTGCAAAAGAAACAGGAAAGTGAAGAGGCAACCAAAAGAATGGGAAAAAATATTTGCAAACTACGCAACAGATAAAGGATTAATAACCAGAATCTACAAAGAGATCAAGAAACTCCACAACAAAACAAACAACCCACTTAAGAGATGGGCCAAATATCATATGTTCTCCCTGATTGGTGACAACTAACTGAGCACCTGTTGAAGTGAAATGGACACTATGAGAAACAGTGACTTGATCAGCCCTTGTCCTGTCAAGGAACAACTTACTATTTTATTCCTTTTGTATTTTTTTGTTCTACTTAATACCATTGGCTGAACTCTTTAATTAACACATAATTACTCTTAGGTGTTTAAATTTAACTGAAAAGTGATCCTTGTTAAATATAAGAGTGGGAATAAGAGAGGGAGGAAATGCACAGTTTGGCATATGCTCAATAGGACTTGTCCCAAACGGTAGAGTTACATACATGCCTGGGGACTCCAATTAAATCCCATCAAGGTGGTATGTACCAATGCCATCTCACTAGTCAAAGTGATCAGTTTCAGTTCAGAATTGATCATAATGATAGGATTAAGAGTCAAAGGGATCACATAAACAAGACTAGTGTCTGCTAATACTAACTGATAGAATTCAAAAGGAGAGAACGATCCAACATGGGAAGCGGGATACATAGCAAACTCATAGAATGGCAGATGTCCTAAACAGCACTCTGGCCTCAGAATCAGCCCTTAAGGCATTTGGATCTGGGTAAAAAGCCCATGAGAGTATTTTAGGCATGGAAAGCCAAGACACTCTGAAAAACAAACAAAACAAAACAAAAACCTAAATGAAAGATCTCTGTGAGATTCCAGTGGAAAGAACAGGCCATCAAAGAAGGAGGTACCTTTCTCTGAAGGGAGGAGAGAACTTCTACTTTGACTATGACCTTGTCTAAATAAGATCGGAGTTGGCGAACTCAAAAGGCTTCCATAGCCTTGGCAGCTCATGACAAGAGCCTCGGGTGATTACTAACATCATAAACAAGAATGTCAACTGTTAAATCAACAACAGGAGTCACTGTGCACTTACTCCCCATGTAGGATCTCTGTCCTTAATGTGTTGTACAATGCGAATTAATGCTATAACTAGTAATCAAACAGTACTTCACAATTTGTGTTTCTGTGTGGGTGCAAACTGTTGAAATCTTTACTTAATATAAACTAAATTGATCTTCTGTATATAAAGAGAATTGAAAATGAATCTTGATGTGAATGGAATGTGAGAGGGAGCGGGAGATAGGGGGGTTTTGGGTGGGAGGGAAGTTTTGTGGGGGAAAAGCCACTGTAATCCAAAAGCTGTACTTTGGAAATTTATATTTATTAAATAAAAGTTAAAAAAAAAAGAAAAAACTAAATGCTTTAAAACAACAACAACAACAACAAAAGATTACAGTCAAGTACAGTAATGTCTCAGGCATTCACATTCACTCACCACTCACTGACCCACCCAGAGTGGCCTCAGGTTCTTCAGGCTTGCTTCATAGTAAGTGGCTGTACAATTTTGCCATTTAAAGATCTTCTATACTGTGTTTTTACTGATCCTTTTCTATGTTTAGATATGTTTGGATACACAAATATTTACCATTGTGTTACAATTTCCCACAATACTCAGTATAGTAATACACTGTACAGGTTTACAGCCTAGGAGCAATACGCTATATCATATAGCTTAGGGGTCTTGGGCTATGTCATTTAGGTTTATGTAAGTATATTCTATAACGTTCACACATGAATGAAATTGCCTGATATTACATTTTTCAGAATGTATTGCTGGGGCTGGCGTAGTGGTATAGTGGGTTAAGCTGCTGTCTGCAATACCAGCATCCCATATGGGCACTGGTTAATGTCCTAAATGCTCCACTTCCAATCCAGCTCCCTGTTGTTGGGCTAGGAGAAGCAGCAGAGGATGGCACAAGTGTTTGGACCATTCCCAATCACGTAAGGGACTCGGATGAAGCTCTTGGCTACTGGATTCGGCCTGGCCCAGCACTGGGAAGTGAATCAGTGTGTGAAAGATCTCTCCTCTCTCTCTCTCTCTCTCTCTCTCTCTCTCTCTCTCTCTGTAATCCTGCTCTCAGATAAATAAATAAATATTTAAAAAGTATTCCTATCATTATCAATGCATTACTATTATTTATTTCCTGATATCAATTCAGAAATGGAAGCAAGGAAAGATAAAATAATTTGCCCAATGTCACACAGTAAGTCAATAGTACTGTCAGTAACCTAACCCTGTTAATCTGAGCCTGTCATCCTCACCGTGAGCCAGTAAGATATGCCTCTTCCATCACCATTGCCAGCACCTTACCTGGTCCTTAGAGAACTTACAGTGAAGACTGATGCTGGTGCTCCTGAACCCTCCCCCTTACATCTGATCCCAAAGCACTGAGATTTATTTCTGTTATGTAACAAAGCAAGAATAAGAGCTCCAGAGTTAAAGAACAGGAAAAATACTGTGTTACCTAGAAGAGCACATAGTTTTTATAGCTGAGATAAAAACCCAAAGAGTTTAAAAGACTAGTCCCAGACCAGAATTAAGGGCAGCAGTGGTCTGTGAGTTCTGGTCTTTTAATTGGTTGGGTATGTGACTGAATGAGCATGGTAGCTAAAGGATGCAAAAAGGTAGGGTCTGGTTTCTGGAATGGGAGTAAAGGAGGATCCTACTCTTTGCCGCAGCCAACCTCTCAGAGATATGTTCCACTCTGTTTATGAGAACAGAGCAGTCTGAATGGACTAGGCCCTGGGGGCAGAGTAATGGATAATTAAAATGACTTCAACTCCAGGAAATAAGATTGAGAATTAATATTCTAGGAGAAACAGGACTCCTGGAGAGGTCAGAGAAAAATATGAGCTAACTAGGTCTCTGTTGTTGAATTGACTGAGGGGACATATTAGCTCTTTTTTTTAAAGACTGACTTATTTGAGAGGCAGAGTTACAGACAGAGAGAGAGAGACAGGTCTTCCATCCATAGGTTCACTCTCCAAATGACTGCAATGGGCAGAGCTATACCAGACCAAAGCTAAGAGCCAGAAGATTCTTCCAGGTCTCCCACGTGGGTGCAGGGGCTTAAGCACTTGGGACAACTTCTATTGCTTTCCCAGGCCATTTCAGAGAACTGGATCGGAAGTGGAGCAGCCGGGACTTGAACTGGCACCCATATTGCTTGCTGGTGCCGCAGACAGCAGCTGAACACCACAATACAGGTCCCCCATAAAAGCTCTTTCAACTTTCTCTCTAGATACCATTCCTCTTTCTCCCCAATCCTCTGATTAGAGTGTCTGTTCTTCCCTTCATTACAAAATTGTTTGCTAACACGGGAACAAAATGATGAAGACAGAGGCCTAGCTGATGACAAACTCCCATCCTTTATTGCTTCACACTGTGGAGCTGGAAATATATTTCTCAAGAAGCTCATCTTTGTTTTCTGAGGATGGTAGAGCAAGTGCTAATGTGGAGCGGTCACTTTGGAGTGCAAAGAGTCTGGACTTAACTCTTGTCTACCTCAGCCACACTGAGGCTCAGCTAAGAACCTCCTATGTTGAATCATTGTTGAGATGTTTAGATATAGCCTCAAAAGAGGCAAGGGAGAGAACACAACTTACTCGAAAAAAGGAGGACCCCACTAGCTTAATTTGTTCTGTACAAGTCCTTTTCTCAGGGCCCGGCGCCGTGGCTCACTTGGTTAATCCTCTGCCTGTGGCGCCGGCATCCCATATGGGTGCCGGGTTCTAGTCCCAACTGCTCCTCTTCCAGTCCAGCTCTCTGCTGTGGCCCGGGAGGGCAGTGGAGGATGGCCCAAGTGCTTGGACCCTGCATCCACATGGGAGACCGGGAGAAGCACCTGGCTCCTGGCTTCGGATTGGCACAGCGCCGGCTGTAGCGGCCATTTTGGGGGGGTGAACCAACAGAGGGAAGACCTTTCTCTCTGTATCTCTCTCTCGCTGTCTGTAACTCTACCTGTCAAATAAATAAGTAAAAATCTTAAAAAAAAAAAAAGTCTTTTTCTCTTCTGCATATGTGTGAGAATGAATTCTGCACATCAAATTTCACCCATCTCTCCCAGTGTTATGCTTCTGCTGCAGATGCTTAAGAATGAGCTGCTCCATTCAGTGTCTGGCCTATGGGTTTCACATAGCTCTGGTTTACACAGTGCTGGCAGGGCTGATAGGAACAAATGATAGTGTAGCATATTAGAAGGAGCAGATCAGAGGGCACAGTGCCAGCCTGGCAGCCTTGCAGAGCCAGCTCCTCTACCATGAGACCACGAGGGTGGGGTTGGATTCCGCAAGGGCTGGCACTCAGAATTATTCACCGGTTTAGTGCAAGGTTCAAATTACAAGCCTCAGCTCAGCAGTTTCCGGAGGAGGCATAATCACAGGACAGGCAAGGCCGCTGAGCTGACTGCATCAGAGAGATTGCAGTCGAATCTGCTGCTCGCCAGTTGTCCCTAGGGACACCTGTGAAGGGTGACGTGAAGACGGCTTTTAAGGTGAGGCCTCATTTCAAAGTAGTAGATAGAGTCTATAGACATAATGTGCAACATGAGTACTATAAATAACAAATGGTTCTGTATATGGGATTCATGCTACATGGGTAGATTTTAACTATTCTTGCCACAAAACAAAAAACGGGTAACTCTGGGAGATGATGGACACGTTAACTTGTTTTACTATGATTACGTTTGTATGGTCTATATGTGCCCCATAATATACTATATATCCTAAATATAGGAACCAAAATTATTTATAAAGAAGGTAAGCCTTGCTTTGTGACAGCTCCTACACTTAAGCAAATCTGACTAAAATACTGATGTTAGGTTATGCTTAGAATATATGCAGGCAAGTATGTCCAAGGAGAGGAGTAATTTCAACATAAGAAGCATATATCTGATATCTACTCTGTAAAGGGCATTTTGTCAAGTATCATGAAAAATTCTTAGAGGCTTTTGCCCTAATGTAGTAAATGAACCAGAGGCAATTTGGTTTCCCTTCTGGAAGTGGGTTCTGAATAGAACACTTATTCCATAGAGACACTGCAAGCGTTACTGTATTTAACCTTGTTCATGTCATCAGCCAGGGAGTGGAGTGTTTTCCTTGCATGGCTGATAAGAAGCTCGCTGCACTCAAAGTCAGAGATTAAGCAGGTTAATAAGGATGGGAATACAGATCAGATTTGCTATTTATTTAAATCATTTGGAGAACAAATTTTAAAGATTTTTGCTTTTAATGCAACTAATACAAAGTCTTTTATTTTGGTGTTCTGTCTTAAATTTTTGGTTATATTCATTGCATATGAGCTGTTGTATATTCTAAATTTCTCATTCTATTTGAACACCCTCCCATATGTCTACATTTGTTATGTATTTTGTTAATGCCTTAGAGTTTTATCACACTGCTGGGTCATATTTTGGTCATATTTTACATTACTTCCCTCTGTTGCTGGACACTGAGAGTTTGTTCAGTGCTTGCTTATGTTTGTGTGGTTTTAAAGAATTCTTTTGAGAGCTGTTTCTTCCTTCTAATTGTTTTCTTTGGATTAATTTCCACTTCTGAAATGTCAAGTTCAAAGATTCTGAAGTTCACACACAAGGACATTGCCCATTGCCCAACACTGCCAGGTACAGTGAGTGTTTGGGATTTTCTGGGATCTCTCAGTATTAGTGCATTTTAGTGTACATTATTTATTGGATGTCATGCTTGGTTGTCAGTTTCTGTGTAGATCCTCAGGGGTGGTTCCAAACTCAACATATCAGGAAGTACAGTATTATTATACCCCACAAATTTGACGTGAAACTCTATATTGCATCTTTTTTTTTTTTTTTTTTTACAGGCAGAATTAGACAGTGAGAGAGACAGAGAAAGGTCTTCCTTCTGTTGGGTCACCCCCCCAAATGGCCGCTACGGCCAGCCCAGGAGCCAGGTGCTTCCTTCTGGTCTCCCATGTGGGTGCAGGGCCCAAGCACGTGGGCCATCCTCCACTGCCTTCCTGGGCCACAGCAGAGAGCTGGACTGGAAGAGGAGCAACCGGGACAGAATCTGGTGCCCCAACCGGGACTAGAACCTGGTATGCCAGCGTCGCAGGCAGAGCCGCGGTGCCGGCCCTCTATATTGCATTTTATATTCATGTAACTTCCTTGTGTGCTATTTCTAGATAAAAGATAATATTAGTCTTCCAGAATATTATACTTTTACCATTCTAAGACCCTTAGATACAAGACAGAATAAAGCAGCTGAAAACCCTTTATCATATATATTATATACTTAATACATATTTGTAATTTGAAAGAATCAATTAACATGTTTATACCTTTGGAAAGTGGAGTAATTAGACACACAAATTAATGCAGGCATTTCATATGTTCAATCATTCATCACACACTTATTGAGCACCTGATATGTGCCAAATACTGTGATAAGCATTAATAATAGGTGAATAAATAAAATGGGTCGCTTGACTGACTCAGAGAAAATCAGTCTATAAAAGAAAGCTATAAGCCAATTTAAAAACATGTTGCGCATGCATGCAATAGGTATTTTGTCAAGTAAAAAAAAGAAAACATTAACCCAATGTAACAATTTTTGTAATTGAGACATGAGTAAACACTTATGGAAACATACAAAAAGGTTTTATTTATTCTGCCAGAAATTAAAGATAACAGAAGTCACTAAAGATGGCAGACCCTTAAAGATAGACTTTGAAAGATGAGTGGAATCTGTACTTAGAAAGCAGATCAGGGGCTGATGCTGTGGTGTAGGGGGTGAAGCTGCCGCCTGCAGTGCTGGCATCCCATAGGGCGCCAGTTCGAGTCTCGGCTGCTCCACTTCCAATTCAACTCTCTATTATAGCCTGGGAAAGCAGTGGAAGATGGCCCAAGTCCTTGGGCCCCTGCACCCAGAAGAAGCTCCTAGCCCCTGGCTTTGGATTGGCACAGCTCTGGTCATTGCAGCCATTTGGGGAGTGAACCAGCAGATGGAAGACCTCTCTCTCTCTCTCTCTCTCTCTGCAACTCTTTCAAATAAATAAATAAATCTTTTTTAAAAAAATACTATGCTTTAAATGCTATTGTTTTTATTTACTCAGGTTCAAAAAGGACCTAAAATGGAATACAGAGTTATTTTGGAAAAGTGACTTGGGAAACAGAAAGCAGATGAGAGGCAAATGAACACAATCTGTGAATTTCTTCTAATTTGCAATTCCTTGAGTCTACCAACAAGTCATCTTGACTGCTTAAAAATAAAAATCAATACCATTTTTTCACACAACTTTTAGTCTATCTCCCATTGAATTATCTAAGACATCTTCGTGGGAAACCAATTCTTTGGCTTTCTATTACCTCCATTGGTTTTCATGTATTTGTACAAATGCCAATACCACTCCATCTTGATTACTGTAGCTTTCTAGTAAGTCCTAACTATCACATAAATTTTGTAATCACTTTGTCACTCTACAGGTAAAACCTGAGGTGTTTTGTGACTTATTTGAATGAACAGATCTGTAATGATTCTTCCCCCGCTGGGTATCATTATGAAAACTTTTAAATGCTGTGTCTTTAGCTTCACTGCTCTTGTCTTCCATAACATGTAATCTGCTGTTAATCACATCTCATATATTTTTCCTGGATGTATTCTCACTGATTAGATGTTTTATTTTCCATTTCTGTCAGTTTCATCTTGGTCATTTATTACTTTCCATTGTTTTCTCAACATTAGCATGTGTTCTGTGTCCTAATCATGAGGAGAAAAATTATTACAGGCAGTCAATATGCTTGTTTGCTAGTTCCAACATCTCTGAGTTTGTTCGTTTTATCATAATTTTTATTTTTTGGATAATAAAAAATTTCATTTGCAAGATGATGGGGAACAGGATCTTTTGGTTAGGCACTGCTGTAATATAAAAAACATTTTGAACACAACTACAAGCATCTTTTTTCAGTCTATGCTTTCCATATTTTGCCTACTGACTTTGGATTAAGGTTTCAAACTTTTTTTTTATGCGTAACATTTTTGTTGGATGTTGGACAATATGACTTACTCATTGTTGGCTTATAGATTTTGTAGCACTTACTTATCATGTTGTATTTTGTTCTCACATGCAGTTAAGGTGTCAGAATCTGTTGAATCATTTCAAGGCTTGCTTTTAATTAGTTGTTAGGTTGGATCTAGAATAGACAAAGCCTGCTCTTGTATTACGCTATCTTTCTGCTCCAGGCTGTGAGAACATAAACTGTTCTCAGCCCATGTGAGCTGTAGGAAGTTTTTTTCCTTGTTTTTTTCCAGTGGTTCTTTCTCAGGCTAAGGCAGTTTCTTTTTGTACATACTCAGATCAGTAAGTAACCAAAGACTCTAGGGGACACTTTCAAATCTTCAGAAATTCTCCGCCTGCTTCTCCTCCTCCTCCTTCTTTCCCTTTCACTTTTCCCTCTTCCCCTCCCCCTCACTCTCCATTAGCCATTTCCTCTCTCTCTTCTACATTCTCTCTCTCTCTCTCTCTCTCTCTCTCTCGCCCTCTCTCTCTCACTGACTCTGACTTACCGCTCTTTCTGAAGTTCCACCTAGACCTCCTCCAGTCTCTGTATGCTCAAGTCAGTGAGGCACTATGCTCTCTTAGACTCCATGTTCCTGAACTGTATCTTGGAAAGTCCCTTTGATAATAATCTGATGCAATCCTAGGACCCATCTTATTTGTCTCTCTTTTCTTGTGGATCATAGCTGTGTGATCTGATATTCATTATGTAAAAATTGCCATTGTTGCAGGTGTGAAGATAAATGCAGGTCTACCCTGGTGAAAAGTGGAAGTCTCCTTTCTTTTCTGACATCATGTGGTACCCAGTTCTGGTCTGTAGTGTGACAGCTCACACACAGACAGTTTAATGCAATATCCTCAAAGAGCACTTCCTTGGTGCCTTTACTTAGAAGTTACTTTTCTCTACTCCAAATGTCACAGTTTGAAAACAAATTCAGTGACACATCCTCTTTTCTTCCTTTTGCGTGTAGTTGGGATATTAAGGAATGCTTAAGTAATCTCAATTTGATGCAAAGTCAAATATGTAAAAATGGTGTTTTTTGTTACCTAGTCATTTCTACAATGTGTATCACAGATCCAAAGGTAAGGATTACAGATGGAGTTAAACTAAAACTTGAGTGAGGTCAGTCATAGGGTGACAGTATCAGCCTTGAATATGATGTGGCAATGAGACTCTTTAAAAGCCAACTGTTTATTTTTAGACCTTGTCAAAATGCCCCGTGTTAAAAACAGTAGATAAAAACATCATGTGCTACACAGCACTGTCATTCATGTAGGGAAGAGGGAAGAGGTGGTAGGAACATGAGAAATAAATAAATAACATACATATGACCAGGACTCTTCAATGCACACTGTAGGTATTTACTTATTTAATCCTAAAAAAATTGCTGTGACTTAAACCGTATCGTTAGCTCATCTACATTTGAGGAAATTCAGGCACAATGAACCTAAGTAATTTCTCCAAGATTACACGGCCTGTTACTAGGAGACCCACAAGAATTACTGATAGCAACTGAAATTTTAAAATGTTATATTTATTTTTAAATGTGCTTGTTCACCTAAAGTGCAACTAATGGCTTATTTCATCAAAAGATAATAAAGAGAACAAACAAACAAACAAAAAACTCAGAAAAAGACTCCTGTCCTTTTGTCAGTCTTGTTTTCCCTTGGAGTTGTGAGGACTTCAGTGGAGAGACACTGATGCCTGTCCTGCATATTAGCGCAGAACTTGCTATTCTTTTGTCTGAATCTCCTGCAACTCCTCTCATTCCTGGGTGTCCCTGGGCTGTCTCTCCAGGTGGAGGCCTCCTGAGCAATGTTCTTACTACAAGGCGCACAGATGCTGCAGATGCTGGAGAACTCCTTGAGGAAGAGCCTCCCGGAATCCTTAAAGGTGACTTCTGAGGAGAGTAAGGAAGAGAAACATGCTCTGAAACTGGAGGAAAGGAGACGAACATTCTTGCAATATTTATTTTAGACCACGTGCTGCTTCATGTTTTCTCTCAATTTGTTTTCATTCTGTCCCTGCAAAATATTTGCTATCATGTCCTTATCACTCACATGACTAGATTAATAGGTTTGTCTACTCTCCCATAAATATCTATTTACAATTAGACAAATAATATTTGTCCAAACGCTGTCTTTGTTCTGACTGCAAAAATTAGTCCCTTGCTCCTTTCCAAAAAGCGTTTGAGGGTAGCACTTAAAATTTTCCCAGATTTCCCCTCCAAATTTGGCTAAGACTACATATTAATGTTTATTTGTTCACTCTAAAAGAACATTTTCCAGGTGAGAGCTTTACTGTCACAAACCTTTGAAATTAGCAGCAGATCAATTTCTACTTCCCAATTGCTCTGAACCTAATAAATATCAGCTATTCAGGGATAACTCTAATATCTTCCTTGACCTAGAATAACTAAACTCTCAGGATTAAATAAAACATACACATATGAATGCTTAAACCCAGAACTAGCCAAAGCAGCTCTAGATTCAGATCTTGTTTATATTTTTTCTTTAATAATGAAAAGAATGTGGTCCTCTCTGATGAACAATCTTTTCTAGATTTGTATTGTTTTATTTTTCTTTCTATAAAATTCATACACTTGATTAGTACATTTAGTTTCCTCACTCGTAACAGAGTTTTTAAAAAGATTTATTTCTTTATTTAAAAAGCAGAATGACAGTGAGGGCGACACACACACACACACACACATACACACACCCCTTCTATGGGCTGGCTCATTTTCTGAATGGCAGCAACAATGCCAGGAGATTGGAGCTCTCTCCAGGTCTTCTAAATGGATGGCAGGAGTCCAACCACTAGGCCACCACCTGCTGCTTTCACAGGGGTATTTGCAGGGAGGTAGATTGGAAGCAGAGCAGCCGGAAGTTGAATCTGAGTTACACTGAAGGATGCAAGCATTGCAAGCTGTGCTTGTCCCGCTGTACCACAACTCTGCTCCACCACAACAGATTGTTTTTCCTTGATTCTGTATAAAGGGTAAGAATATTAGCATTCTGTTGTTTGTAGATCATGTGGCTTCATTTTTATTTATTAGAATTGAGACAATTGACCATAATCTTTAATCACTACCAAAACAAAAGTACTTAAAATCAACTAATCTAATATTAAAATAAGAAAGATAAAATTAAAATTAGTCACTTTGATAAATCCCAGTAACATTTTTTCTGACAGGCAGAATTAGACAGTGAGAGAGAGAGAGACAGAGAGAAAGGTCTTCCTTCCGTTGGTTCACCCCCCAGATGGCGGCTATGGCTGGCGCGCTGTGCTGATCCGAAGCCAGGAGCCAGGTGCTTCTCTGGTCTCCCATGCGGGTGCAGGGCCCAAGCACTTGGGCCATCCTCCACTGCCTTCCCGGGCCACAGCAGAGAGCTGGACTGGAAGAGGAGCAACTGGGACAGAATCCAGTGCCCCAACAGGGACTAGAATCCAGGGTGCCGGCACCGCTGGCGGAGGATTAGCCTAGTGAGCCTCAGCGCCAGCCAAGTAACATTAATAAATAGTACCTAATACTTCACTGGACATGCCTCAACATGCAGGCAGCCTGCCTAAAAGGGTTCTTTATTTATTTTTTTTTTTTTTGACAGGCAGAGTGGACAGTGAGAGAGAGACAGAGAGAAAGGTCTTCCTTTTGCTGTTGGTTCACCCTCCAATGGCCGCCGCGGTAGGCGCGCTGCGGCCGGCGCACCGCGCTGCTCCGATGTCAGGAGCCAGGTGCTTCTCCTGGGCTCCCATGGGGTGCAGGGCCCAAGCACTTGGGCCATCCTCCACTGCACTCCCTGGCCACAGCAGAGAGCTGGCCTGGAAGAGGGGCAACCGGGACAGGATCGGTGCCCCGACCGGGACTAGAACCCGGTGTGCCGGCGCCGCAAGGCGGAGGATTAGCCTACTGAGCCGCGGCGCCGGCCTTTTTTGTGGTTCTTTCAGTAAGACACTGTCTGGAAACTTGTCTGAGATACCCTTGTGGTGACTCCTTTTTATTTTTTTTTTAAGGAATTATTTTATTCATTTGAAAGAGTTACAGAGAAAGGTAGAGCCAGAGAGAGAGAGGTCTTTCATTACGCTGGTTCACTCCCCAAATGACCGCAACGGCCAGAGCTGAGCCGATCCGAAGCCAGGAGCTTCTTCCAGGTCTCCCATGCCAGTGCAGGGGCCCAGGGACTTGGGCCATCTTCTACTGCTTTCCCAGGCCATAGCAGAGAGCTGGGTCTGAAGAAGAGCAGCTGGGACTCGAACCTGCACTCATATGGGATGCTGGCACTGCAGGCTGGGGCTTTAACCCACGGCACCACAGCACCAGCCCCACTGTGGTGACTCTTTTTAAAAGTTCTTCATGCTTAAAATTTTCCTATATTTGTGAAGAATTTTGTGATTAAAAATTCCCTTTATTCCTTGTGTTCAGTGGATTTGAACATTTAAATAAAACTTTTGGTATTTCCAAATGGTCCTTTCTTGGAGCCTTTCGGTGTAGAAGTAAAGCAGCACTCTTGGCTTCTCAGCTTTCAAAAAGGAATAGACTCTCTTCTCTGGTTATGCAGTAAGATCCATATTTTCCTCTGATAGAAATCTAGAATAATTGTAGCCAGGTAATTTTAATGGATGTATAAGCTGGAACTCACTGTTACTGAACACTTACTTGAGGACCAGTTGAGAAAATGTTCACCAACCGTTCTAACTAAACATTAGATTTTAAATACAGTTAATTGCCGGTATCAACTTCAGTTGGTTCAATGTACAGTAGTTGACTTTTATTTCTGTTTGGTATGTTCTGAGTTCAACAGGAGTAACAGAGTTTTAAGTAATTAGGCCACGACAAGAAAGAATAATAGTTTCATATATTTTCACATTCATTAAAGATTTATTTGAAAGGCAGAGTTATAGAGAGTCAGAGGGAGAGTCAGAGAGAGAGAGAGAGAGAGAGAGAGACAGACAGACAGACAGAGAATCTTCCACTGGTTCACTCCCCAAATGGCTGCAATGGCTGGAGCTGGGCCTCTCTGAAGCCAGGATCCAGGGTCTTCTTCCACATCTCCCACGTAGGTGCAGAGGCCCAAGGACTTGAGCTTTCCTCCACTGCTTTCCCAGACACATTGGCAGAGAGCTGGATCGAAGTGGAGCAGTCAGGAATTGAACTGGTGCCCATATGGGATGTTGGCACCACAGGAGGTGGCTTTACCCACTATGACACAGTGAAGGCCCCATATTTTCATATTTTGATGATATAATAGTGTAAATACATTTTATAGACACTCCCAAGACAGATTTGTGAAAAGACAGATTCTATATTTTTCCCAGTCTGTACTGAAACTGTATCCAACCTCCACTGATGACTGAACACAGAATAAATTGTTAAAGTCAGTCAACTTAAAAAGATTTTATTCTTTTCTCTTCCCCCCATCTAACATCAATTGTTCATGTAGGGTTAGAGGATGCAGGAGAGAAGGATACTGGTAGAGTGTTTGATCATCATTTGTATGTATGTGCCATTGTTTTGATTTCTGGTCATTGTATTTCCCAGTCAGTATCTTTTGAGGCTTCATGGTCACAAGTGTCATAAGGTCTATGGGCATATCTACTACTACATTACCTACTCCAAAATCATAAGACTATCTCTTGTCAACAGGTTTTCTTTCTTAGATCCTCACCTTCTCCCTTCCACCCCTGTTTTTCACCAGCTTGTCCAACATGGCAGATATGGGGATCCAGGGCTTTGTACAGACTATGGTACTCCAAAGCACATTCTCTTGAGCCCTAGGCAATAGGCACTTTTGGTTTGTCAAACTTCTTTAAATTCTCCAAAGGGTAGTGTCAGGGTCTCAAGCCCTAGGCTGGCCCCTGACCAGCAGGGGCCAGAACAGACACTCCCCAACAAGGTGAATGGGAGAGGTAAGGTCGACGGGTGATGAACACACCACAAGCACCTGTGAGTTCTGTCGAAGCAGGAACAGCTTTATTGAAGAAGTATGCAGGTTTATAAAGCTTACAAAAGACGTGGGCAGTAGGGGAGCCAATCAGTGAAAAGGTCATGCAGGCGTGGGTGGATCACGCACAGGGGCATCTTAAGCAAAGTATAGGGATCATGCACTGTCCACGTGTCCGGAACTAAAGTGGACCTATCCCTGCCGGTGGTCTGATCTTACGTAGCTTAACCGCAGCAGCCACAGACACACCCCTCGAACATCCGCCAGGCGCCATGTTGTAATGGAGATTTTAGGCAATGCCCAACAGGGTAGAGTGGGAATTTATGTTAAAGAGGTTTGAACATACACAGTAATTTCCTTTCTGAACATCCTTCAAAACAGTTTCACATTCATGTCAACTTGTAGGCATATTTTAGGAAGAATTATTTGTGGAAGATTACCAAACTGAAAGGATCATAAACTAGTAAATTAATATGTTTCCTGTGATTCATTAATCTAATGGAATATTACTCAGCTATTAAAAATAATTAAGGGGACTGCCGGCTCACTCCGCCTGTGGCACCGGCACACCGGGTTCTAGTTTCTGTTGGGGTGCCAGATTCTGTACCGGTTGCTCCTCTTCCAGTCCAGCTCTCTGCTGTGGCCCAGGAAGGAAGTGGAGGATGGCCCAAGTGCTTGGGTCCCTGAACCCGCATGGGAGACCGGGAGGAAGCACCTGGCTCCTAACTTTGGATTGGCGCAGCGCACCGGCCATAGTGGCCATTTGGGGGCAGGGGGTGTGAACCAACGGAAAAGGAAGATCTTTCTCTCTGTCTCTCTCTCTCTCACTGTCTAACACTGCCTGTCAAAAAAAAAAAAAAAAAAATTAAGGGGCTGGCGCTGTGGTGGAGAGGGTAAAGCCTGTAGTGCCGGCATCCCATATGGGTGCCGGATGGTATCCCAGATGCTCTGCTTCCAAGCCAGCTCTTTGCTATGGCCTGGGAAAGCAGCAGAAGATGGCCCAAGTCATTGGGCCCCTGCACTCACATGGGAGACCCAGAAGAAGCTCCTGGCTCCTGGCTTCGGATCTGCGCAGCTCCGGCCATTATGGTCATCTCGGGAGTGAATCAGCAGATGGAAGACCTCTCTCACTCTCTCTCTGCCTCTGCCTCTCTGTAACTCTGCCTTTCAAATATATAAATAAATCTTTTTTAAAAATTGAACATCTTTATGCTTACATTTCTAGAAAAATGTTTTAATTTTTAAGATGTAATTTTTGACATTTTCCCACTTGCACTTCATATATAGATATTATATACATGCACATAAAGACTACTTTTTTCTTGGGAAAAGTGAGGTTAATATCACAAAGTGAAGGATTCATGACAATGATAATAACTTGAGGAAAGCTGAGTATATTGTTTGTGTATGTGCATGACTAGAAGAGAATCTGCAAAAAAGATAATTTAAAATCTTGTCATAATTTTACAGAAATAATATTTGTCCTGATGAATAAGGCATTTGTCTCTCCCTTTCCAAAAAGCTGACCTTCCTATCTTGGGATTTTGCAGGTTTTTGGGACTGTCTTCCACATAAATCATGGAAACCCATTCAACCTTAAGGCCCTGGTGGACAAGTGGCCTGATTTTAATACAGTGGTTGTCCGTCCTCAGGAGGAGGTAAGTTGTTAGTTGGAGATACAGAGAAACTCCTATGTTCATATTGGCTGTGTGCCTACCATGCACCAGGCAATGTGGTAAACCCCATAGATCATGAAATGAATCAAAGTGATGGTGAATAAGTGTTTGTCTTCAAGAAGCTCACAGACTGAAGGAAAAGAAAGACAGATAAATTAAACTTGGTCACAAGTATACGAGGACACACACATGAGGTTCAGAACTAGTCCAAGTAAAAGCTGATGGATTAACTATGCAGTTCAGGGGTGGAGTTTACAAGATGTGGTTAGGGACACTGCCTGATGGAGATTTCATTGGAACTGGATTTTGCAGTTCAATATATTTTTGTCAAGCTGATAAGGAAAAGTGGAAATTATAGCTAGAGTAAATAGCAAGAACAAAGATATGAAAGTGTGTAATAAGTTAGGATGACTATAAAGACTAAAATTACATTGTTAGAATTTCCATATGCAATTTGGAGAACAACTTATAAGCTAGTGAAGCTAAATAGATAATACAATTCAAAGATGAGTTTATTTTCAACGATTAAAAAACAAAGCAGAAGGCCCAAGCAAGATGACAGAACAGAATTCTCTGGGAATTGTTCTCCCATAGAGATATCTGTTTGAACAACTACTCTTGAAGAAAAAAACCTTTACAAGCTCACGGTAACTCTTGTAGCACAGAAATTTACAGATTGAGGGAATAAATTTCCAATTATGCATCTGATAATAGACTAATATCAAAAATATATGAGAAACTCAACTAAAGGCATGAAAATGAATCGCCTGATTTTAGAATGTCAAAGGACTTAAATAAGTGCTTTCCAAAGAAGATACAGAGATGGCCAGCAGTAGTATGTAAAAAAAATATTTTGGGTGTTTGGGGAGATGTTGGTAAAATATGTTGGACACAAAATTTCCATTACATGGAAAAAATAAGTTCAAGAGATCTTTTTGACTATATAGTTACTAGGATTTATAATAATACATCATATTTTGAAAACTGCTGAGAGTGTATATAAAGTGTTCTCACCACAAAAATCCATCTGAAGTAATGCAAATATTGATTAGCTACATTTAGTCACTCCACAATGTATATATACAAGGATGCTTCATGGAAAAATACTTGAAAGAATTGAAAAATTTTTGAAATCCATGCATAATTTTGTTTGACTGTGTTTCTTTGGGTGGAAGAAAGTAGCAGTTTACTTGCAATGCACAGAGCAAGGAGTCACAAAGCTACTGGTCACTCTTTTGACTCCTCAAGGGATTACAGGCAGTGAATTTACCAGATTAAATTGGGGCTTGAGCAGTGAGTTGTCAGCTCCTCTGTGGGCCTCTGGATAGGCTACAGTGTTGATGACCTTCCTTTAATTGGTCAATGATAGTGGAGAAAGGTGGGTACCTCTCTGTCTAGCCTGTGGGCAATTTGGATGCTAAACTTTGCTAGATCAGTGCCAGCAAGTTTGTGTGAAGCTCTGATTATAGAGGCCAGCACTGCGATGTTAACATAGAGGTCATCTGAGTCTTTGTGATCTCATCCAGCTTTTTCTTTTGTAAAATACATTTTCCATGATTTTTTGAAGATCCCTCATATATATGGATTTCATTTGTTTTAAAAGATTTATTTATTCATTTGAAAGGCAGGGTAACAGAAAGAGGGAGAGATAGGTGAGAGAGAAGTCTTCCATCTGCATTTTCACTCACCAAATGGCCACAACGGCCAGGACTAGGCCAGGCTGAAGCCGGGAGCCAGGAGCTTCATGCAGGACTCCTATGTGGGTGCCTGGGGAACAAGCCCTTGGATCATCCTTCTATACTTTTCCCAGGTCACTAGCAAGGAGCTGGATTGGAAATGGAGCAGCTGATACAAGAATCAGAGACCGTATGGGATGGCAGCATCGCTGGCAGCAGCATAATCCACAGTGTCACAACACTAGTCCCCAAATTTCTTTTTTTTTTTTGGCATCAAAATAAACATACCTTTTAATTTTCTACAAACTTTTTGAAATACTCTCATGCTTCAAGATATCATGTTGTGGGGCTGACACTATGGTGTAGTGGGTAAAGCCGCTGCCTGCAGAGCTGGCATCCCTTATGGGCACCAGTTCAAGTCCCAGCTGCTCCACTTCTGATCCAGCTCTCTGCTACGGTCTAGGAAAGCAGTAGAAGATGGCCCAGGTGCTCGGGCCCCTGCACCCACGTGGGAGACCCAGAGGAAACTCCTGGCTTCTGGCTTTGCATCAGCACAGCTCCAGTCATTGTGGCTAATTGGGGAGTGAACCAGAGGTTGATGACCCCTCTCTCTATCTGCATCTCCTTCTCTCTCTGTGTAACTGTGGCTTTCAAGTAAAATAAATAAATCTTTAAAAAAATCATGGGCCGGCGCCGCGGCTCACTAGGCTAATCCTCCGCCTTGCGGCGCCAGCACACCAGGTTCTAGTCCCGGTCGGGGCACCGGATTCTGTCCCGGTTGCCCCTCTTCCAGGCCAGCTCTCTGCTGTGGCCCGGGAAGGCAGTGGAGGATGGCCCAAGTGCTTGGGCCCTGCACCCCATGGGAGACCAGGATAAGCCCCTGGCTCCTGCCATCTGATCAGCGCTGTGCGCCAACCGCGGCGGCCATTGGAGGGTGAACCAACGGCAAAAGGAAGACCTTTCTCTCTGTCTCTCTCTCTCACTGTCCACTCTGCCTGTCAAAAAATCATGCTGTAATTGAAATTCAATTGTCATTTAAAATTGGAATATAAGTCTGTTAAAAGGTGGCTGTTTGGCACAGTGGTCAAGACACTGCTTGGGATGGTTGCATTCCGTACTGGAGTGCCTGGATCCAAGTCCCAGTTCTGCTTCTGCTAATTACTACCCTTGGGAGGCAGTGAGTGATGGGAGAATGGAATCGAGTTCCATGCTTGTTGCTTTGGCCTATCCAAGACTTGGCTATTGCAGGCATTTGGGAAGTGAACCAGCAGATATGAGATGCCACTCTGCCTTTCTGTCTGTCTCTCTGTTCTTATCTTTCAAATAAGTAAATACAATGTAAAAGTCAATTTAAAAATTGAAAAGTACATACAAATTAATAAAGTATCAAAAATACCAGTATAACTATAAAGTTATTTTAAAATTACTAAACATTATATAAAAATCAAGAAATTTGCAATAATAATAAAAATTGAGCAGCCATACAATTATTAGATATTTTACAATTGTTATAGATTTTTTTATGTGATCCTAAGCCACAAAATATGTCAATAGCATATTGCTGATTTGAATGTGCATTTTTGTGTAATATTCAAGTATTTATAAAACAGTTTTCTAATTCTGCACTAGTTGTGGCAATCTTTTCTTCTGCCTCCTTGTTCCAAATAATTTCATCTTGAGAATATGTGGGGTTTTTGTTTTTGTTTGTTTTTCTGAATAATAATTTATTTTATCATAGTAATTTTAAAAAGTAATTTATTTTTTGTCCTCTTTGGTTTCATTACACAGAGATGGAGATTTTAATCCAGCATTATCATTATCATTTTTTTGAAGAATTATTTACTTACTTGAAAGAGAGAGAAAGACAGACAGACAGAGATTGATTTTCAATTTGTTTGTTCATTCCCAAAAGACTGCAATGGCCAGGGCTGGGACAAGCTGAAGTCAGGAGCCAAGAACTCCATCCAGTTCACCCTTGCATATGAGGGCCCAAGGATTTAGGCCATCTTCTGCTGTTTTCCTAGGTCTATTAGCAGGGAGCTGGATCTGAAGTAGAGCAGACAGGACTTGATTCAGTGACCATATGAGATGTCAGTGTAGCAGGAGGTGGCTTAACCCTTAGAATCACAATGCTGGTCCCTCAAATTTTTTAAAAAATTCATTTATTTGAAATACAGGGAAGTAGGAGAGAGAGAGAGAGAGAGAGAGAGAGAGAGAATCCACATCTGCTGTTCACTCCCCAAACACCCTCAAGAGCTGAGGCTGGGCCATGCATAAACTGGGAGCCAAAAATTAATCCAGTTCCCCTATGTGAGTGGTGGGGATCCAAGCACTTCAGCCATTCAAACTGCCTTCCTGGGTGCTCATTATCTGTAAGTCAGATTCGGGAATGTAGGAATGGGGCCTCAAGCACTCAGGCATCCTAGCAGTATTAACCACTGCACTCAACACCTCACCATGTCCATTTTAACATGGTCATGTTCATCATGTGCAAATATTGTAACTGAGGAAAGTTTTTTTTGCAATGGAAGATTTCATTTGTCAGTTGCTTTTCCTCTTCTTGTTGAGGAGAATGGAGATATAAAAGAATGCTCTCTAAATCATTGTGTCTGTTTAATTTGAAGTTTTAATGTGATTCAGAGGTAGAGAACAGTATTATTCTGGAATTTTAGGTCATGAATTGAATATTTTAATCTTTGTTCTTGGTTTCATTTAGTCAGAAATAATTATAATGCCCCAATTAGAACATTATTCTTTTTTGCTTAAAAATAGTGAAGTATAGTGGTATTTTGAAAAAATAGCATTGCAATCATGAACCATAAGGAATGTGTCTCATTGTCCCTTTCTCAATGATAACAGAATATGAGAGATGACCTTGACCACTATACCAATACATACCACATCTACACCAGGGACCCCAAAAACTGTCAAGAACTCCTTGATTCTCCAGATGTCATCAACTGGAAACAGCACCTGCAGATTCAAAGTAAGCAAGAGCAATGTTATGTGTGGGGAATTATTTCTGTTTGCTAAGCAAGTCACCATAGGACTCAACTCTCCTTCCTTCAAGCTCCAGATCCTCAGCCTGTGGCTGACTTTTTAACTCAGCTGTTTCTTTATCCACAGAAGTGGAACTATATCAAAATTTTGGAAAAATGGACTATATATAGACAACCACAATATAATTCTTGCTACCAAGGTTTTAATGCATGTTTTGTAGCTGTATCCATGACCCTTAGGATGATTGGATGTCACAGCAGAGTTTATCTCTGACCTTCCATTACCAGAATAGGGGGAGTTCATTGTGCCTTAGAACACCTCCAAGGTCACTTAAGACTACTGTGATTTTGAGCATACACTCTTGTTATCAGACTCCCAGGAATAATATCTGTCTGTCAGTTGCTTTTGTGATTTTTGCCAGTTGAACTACCATCTCTGAAATCATGTTATTCATATATAGACCTGAGAATAATAATAGACCCTAGAGCATGGAACACTAAAAAGATTTTTAAAAATTTGGAGTTAGGAAGAACTTAAAACAATATCAGGAGGTGTCAGTTAACTTTTACTTCATGGCAAACCTCACGATGCTGTGAACCAACAATTTAGGTTAGGCTTTGCCGCGGCTCACTTGGCTAATCCTCCGCCTGCAGCGCCGGTACCCCGGGTTCTAGTCCCAGTTGGAGAGCCGGATTCTGTCCCGGTTGCCCCTCTTCCAGGCCAGCTCTCTGCTGTGGCCCGGGAGTGCAGTGGAGGATGGCCCAAGTGCGTGGGCCCTGCACCCACATGGGAGACCAGGATAAGCACCTGGCTCCTGGCTTCGGATCAGCGTGGTGCGCCGGCTGCAGCGGCCATTAGGGGGGTGAACCAATGGAAAAAAGGAAGACCTTTCTCTCTGTCTCTCTCACTTCCACTCTGCCTGTCAAAAATAAATAAATAAATAAAACAAAATAAATCATCTTTGGTTATCAAAATGACATGATTATGTAACCCAGAACATGCAGTTCCAGTCTCACTATTGCCACTAGTAACTTGACCATAGCTAAATCCATCTCTGGACATGTTTTCAGTTATGCAGAACAGGAAAAATTGCACAAAACTTAACTCCCTAGTAGTACTAATGTCAGAGCAAAAGTTTTCCTGATTTTTTTTTAATTTATTTTTTTGACAGGCAGAGTTAGACAGTGAGAGAGAGAGAGACAGAGAGAAAGGTCTTCCTTCCGTTGGTTCACTCACCAAATGGCCGCCTTGGCTGGCGCTGTGCCAATCTGAAGCCAGGAGCCAGGTGCTTCCTCCTGGTTTCCCATGCAGGTGCAGGGCCCAAGCACTTGGGCCATCCTCCACTGCCTTCCCGGGCCACAGCAGAGAGCTAGACTGGAAGAGGAGCAACCAGGATAGAATCCAGCACCCCAACCAGGACTAGAACCTGGGGTACTGGCGCCACAGGTGGAGGATTAGCCAAGTGAGCCGCGGCGCCAGCCTCCTGATTGTTTTTTAAATATTTATTTATTTACTTGAGAGGCAGTGTTACAGACAGAGAGAAGGAAAGACAGAGAGAGAGGTCTTCTGTCCGCTGATTCACTCCCAAACTGGCTGCAAAAGCCGACCCAGAGCTGGGCTGATCCAAAGCCAGGAGCCAGGAACTTCTTCTGGGTCTCCTATGTGGGTGCAGGATTCCAAGCACTTGGGTCATCTTCCACTGCTTTCCCAGGCCTTCAGTAGGGATCTGGATCAGAAGTAGAGCAGCCTGGACTTGAACTGGTGCCCATATGGGATGTCAACCCCATAGGCAGATGCTTAACTTACTGTACCACAGCACCAGCTCCAAGGTTTCCTGATTCTAAATCTCAGTGCTTTCTACTCTTCTGGAAAACATCTCTCTAGAATGTACGTAGACCATTACCCATGTCCTTTTATCACTCTAGGCTCACAGGCCAGCCTGAATGAGGTGATACAAAATCTTTCATCCATTAAATCTTTCAAAATCAAGCGTTCAGAAAGCTTTCTGTATATGACATCTGGGACTATCAAGAAACTGATTCCTTCCCTGCTAGAAGGAAAGAATTTATCACCCAGTGGTGGCAAGCCCAAGGCCATGTGAGTTTGATAAAAGTCACTCTGTACTACTCACACCTCTCATTGCTAAAGTAGCTTCCCAATTTCTCTCCCTGATTTCTTTCTGGCTCTCACAGTCAATGCTCTAAAAAGTAGTCAAGAAATTTTTTTTTTCAAAAAAAAAGTAATTCAACCCATGCTTATCCCTTGCTTTAAAAACTACCACCATCTCCCATTGCACCTGGAATAGATCCAGCCTCGGTCTGCCATTTCAACATTTCTGGCTCTTCTTGACCCCTTCCTCCATCAATACTAGTCTTTCTTTGCTCTATCCTCAAAGCCTACCCATCCTTGAGGACTTTGTGTTTGCTGTTTCCTGACTGTGTACTCTGTCTCTCAAGATAATAGAGGTCAGAACAAATATAAATCCTCATACTCATGGGTTATGCTTTCTTTCTTGACTCTCCATAGCAACCAAGAGAAGTTCAAACCCTTATCCTTGGATGTTGCCCATGCTTCCTTGGTGAACAAATTCTGGTATTATGGTGGTAATGAGAGGAGCCAAAGATTCATTGAGCGCTGCATCCGGACCTTCCCCACCAGTGGTCTACTGGGGCCTGAGGGAAACCTTGTGTCCTGGAACCTGATGGACCAGACTGGAGAAACACGAATGGCAGGCACCCTACCTGAGTACCGGTGCCAAGGCCTCGTCTCCTATGTTGTCCATGCTCAGGAGGTGACTATGGAGAAACTTGGCTTTCCCGTCTATTCTCACACAGACAAGACTAACATAGCTATGCAAAGAATGAGTGACACTCTGCACCATCTCCAAATGCCCTGTGACTGGAACCAGTGGATCTGCATGCCTGTGTGAAGTCAGCCCTGAATTCAAGATTTGGGTAGTTCTAAACATTCAACTGGAAGAGTGGATAGGCAGTGAAAAGAATAAATAAATCATAGCAATCAGTAAATGGAGTGAGTGCTGTTTGGGTTCTCATGAAAAGGTATGAATTGTCAACAGGACTGCCATGGACTTCCCTTAGATTTCTTGATGTAAAGCAGGCCCAGGTCCTCCTGGGTTGGATCCAGGGACTTTAGTTTCTCACACTTCCTGAATCTTTGGGATACTCATTTATCAGATACATATTGCTCCAAAATGCTTCTCCTGGGACTCTGAGTGCACAGGTTGGGTTGGGACAGTCTCTTGCTGGGGCAGGGGAGGTGATACATTCTGGACATTGTGACTTTCTCCCCTTTCTTCCTATGACCTCTCCCTTAGTTATCAGGAAGTCTGTAGTACACACAGGACTTTAGAGTGTGTCTTCTATTATAATTGTTTTGTTATAGATACATTAAACGTACTATGCACAAATTATAAGTGATATTAGATTAAACACAATATATGTGAAATAGCAAAGAAAGTTATTAAGAAAAATACTAACTTCCATTAGTCTGTCCTCTCCACCTCTCATTCCAAGGAAAATGATCCAATACTGCTTTTAAACTCTAAGATTCCTAAACCCATCACAAAAACCAAAAAATAGAGGAGTTTTGTTTTGTTTTGCTTTGTTTGTATAAGTTTAAGTTAAGTGGCTCATTATGGAAAGAACATGGGATGAAAGTATGTAGGGGGAAAGTGGGAGTGCTCAGACTCAGGGTGGTGGACTTATACTGAGATGAGGTAGGATTTGAGGAAGAGGGGGATATGCCATGGATACCTAATACTACACTTGACCTTGGGCACATTGCTTTAAGATACTGAGCTCATTATAATGTTGATAGTTGGCTCATGAGATAGTCAACTGGTGTTTGGAATTTCAGAACAGGCATTCTTTTAGTTTGAGATAGGTTAGCCAGGAGTGTTACCTGACACAGCACTTCAAAAGAAATAGCACTTGCCACCAACAAAGAGAGTTTTTAAATGAAAGTGATCACTTTAAATCTAAGTCTGTTTCCTTCTGGCCCACCTGAAACTAGAATTGGAGATGAACCATCCCCTCCACACATACACCACCACTACAAACAATAATTGCTGACATTTAATTTCTTGGACACTCAAAATATTGGAGGCTCAGTTTAGATCAGAATTCCTCATTTTGGAACCATGGACTTTTTTTTTTAAAGCTTTTATTTAATGAATGCAATTTTCATAGGTACAACTTTAGGAATATATTGATTCTTCCCCCCATACCCACCATCCATCTCCTACTCCTGTCCCACCTCCTACTTCCTCTTCCATCCCATTTTTATTTAAGATTCATTTTAATTAAATTTATATATAGAAGTCCAACTCTATACTTAGTAAAGGTTTCAACAATTTGCACTGACACACAAAGTATAAAGTACTGTTTGAGAACAAGTTTTGCAGTTAAATCTCATAGTACAACTTATTAAGGACAGATGTCCTACATGGGGAGTAAGTGCACAATGACTTCTGTCGTTAATTTAACAATTTAACAATCAACACTCTTATTTATGACCCCAGTGATCACCCGAGGCTCTTGCCATGAGCTGCCAAGGCTATGGAAGTCTTTTGTGACCACAAACTCCATCAGTATTTAGACAAGGCCATAAACAAAGTGGAAGTTCTCTCCTCCCTTTAGAGGAAAGTACATCCTTCTTTGATGGCCCCTTCTTTCCACTGGGGTCTCACTCACAGAGATCCTTCATGTAGGATATTTTTTGCCACAGTGTCTTGGGTTTCCATGCCTGAAATGTTCTCGTGGACTTTTCATCCACATCCCAAAGCCTTAAGGACTGATCCTGAGATCAGAGTGTTACTTGAAGTGATTGTCATTCTATGAGTCTGCTGTGTGGATTGCTTCCCATGTTGGACATTCCCTGCTTTTTAATTCTGTCTTATTATTACCAGGCACTTGATGCTGTTTAACACTTAATCCTATCTATATGCTCACTTAACACTTAATATGATCACTTTAACAATTAACATGGCATTTTTACCACCAATTTTAATGGGATTTGGAGTCCCATGAAAAGTTTTTGAACTGTACTCTTAGAAATAAGTTCATAGAACTGTATGCAGAACCATACAGCTTTACAGTTATAAAAATTCCATCCTCCCTCTGTTATTTCCCCTTTTATTTTTTACTGAGATCTATTTTCAATTAACTTATATATACACATGATTAATGCTATGTTAAGTAGAGTTCAACATATAGTATGAAGAAGAGAAAAACATAAATAAAAATAAAAAACTGTTCCGTGACAGTTGAGGGCTCTTCAAGCCATTACTTCAAAGTGTCAATTTCACTTCTACAGCTTTCATTTTAGGTGTGCTATTAGTTCTCACAGATCAGGGAGAACATATAGTATTTGTCTCTTTGGGACTGGCTTATTTCACTAAGTATGAAGTTTTCCAGATTGATCCATTTTGTTGCAAATGACCAGATTTTTTTATACTGCTGTGTAGTATTCCATAGTGTACATATCTCATAATTTCTTTATCCAGTCATTGGTTGATGAGTATTTAGGTTGATTCCATGTCTTAGCTACTATGAATTGAGCTGCAATAACCATGGAGGTGCAGACAGCTCTTTTGTGTACTGATTTCATTTCCCTTGGGTAAATTCCCAGGAGTGGGGTGGCTGGTTCATATGATGACATGGACTTTTTTTTAACTAGATAATTCTTGGTTGTGTTGTGGTTCTGTGCATTGTGGGATTCTACCAAGATCTGGACTCTACCTCTAGATGTCAGTAGCACCTGCCATCCTAGTTTTGATAACTGAAAAATGTCTCCAGATTTTGACAAAAGCCCCTGGAGGCAAACTCACTGCTCATTTAGAACAATTGGCTTAGAGTTGTGGTTTTCACACTTGAACACACATCAGAATCATCAGGAAGGCTTGATAAGCAGATGTGACATCTTTTCCCTAGTTTATCTGAATCAATAGACCTAGTTAACAACCCAAGAATGTACATTTACAATTCATTTCCAGGTGATGCTGATGCTTCTGGTCCTGTGTTCCCCCCACTTCCCAGCTGGAGCCTCTTCACATCACTCCTCAACAGTTCCACCTACAACTGATATTCACCAAAGTTCTTTGAGAACTGAGTACGTGAAAGTTGTCATCAATATATTCTGCCTTTATAGAATCTTGTTACTATTGCATGCATCTTGACATTCCTTGTGTTTTAGTTTGACATACTATACACATGAATAAACAGCCCCATTAATATTGTTGGTTGGAAATAAAAAACAAGTTTATTCAGCATTTAAGACTTAGACATTTAAAACAACTGCATTGGGTATGGTGTAGTGGGTAAGGTGCCACCTCAATGCTGGCATCCCATATGGGTGTTGGTTCATGTCTCGGCTGCTCCATTTCCAATACATCTCCCTGCTAATGGCCTGGGAAAAGCAGTGGAAGGTGGCCCAAGTGCTTGTGCTCCTGCCACCCACTTAGGAGACCCAGATGAAGCTACTGGTCCAGCCTTAGCTGCTGTGGCTACCTGAGAAGTCAGCCAAAGGGTGACTTCTCTCTCTCTCTCTCTCTCTCTCTCTATCTCTATCTCTCTCTAACTGTAACTCTTAAATAAGTAAATCTTTTTTTTAAGAGAAGTTCTTTCTTTCTTTTTTTTTTCTTTTTTTATTTTTTACAGGCAGAGTGGACAGTGAGAGAGAGAAAGACAGAGAGAAAGGTCTTCCTTTTGCCGTTGGTTCACCCTCCAATGGCCGCCGCGGTTGGCACGCTGAGACCGGCGCACAGCGCTGATCCAAAGGCAGGAGCCAGGTGCTTATCCTGGTCTCCCATGGGGTGCAGGGCCCAAGCACTTGGGCCATCCTCCACTGCACTCCCTGGCCACAGCAGAGAGCTGGCCTGGAAGAGGGGCAACCGGGACAGGATCGGTGCCCCGACCGGGACTGGAACCCGGTGTGCCGGCGCCGCAAGGCGGAGGATTAGCCTACTGAGCCACGGCGCCGGCCATAAATAAATCTTTTTTAAAAGGCTGCACTGCAGAAAGGAAATACTGGAGTGTTAATAACTCTGTGGAGACTGAGTGTTCCCAGCCCTGTCCCTTAAAACATCAAAATAACAGACTGTTAAGTCTTTTTGAGTACAAGTTAAGACCCTCCTCTACGCTTCCAAAAGAAATTTCTGTGATCAGCAGTGGAGAGTGTTTGGAATCTCAAAAAGAGATGGGAATTTCATGCTTTAGGGACTGGAAACATACCTGGACATCAGCAGGAGAGAAGAGACATTGTAGCGTTCATCAAATCTAAAGGATGCATCTGGGGACACAAAAGGGGAAGAGAATGCACTTAGTACGCATAAATCAACTGACTTCAAATAGACTTCACAAGGGTGCATCACTACAGACAGTTCAAGGAAAAAAAGATATTTGTTATACCCCAATTTCTTGAATCACTTTATCTCCCCACTACAGAGATGTAGTGTGAATTGATTACGGAATTGCTGATTCCCTCATCAAATTCCTTCTTTATATAGATAAAACCTATACATTTATTTGTATACGTTGTGCATTAAATTATATATGTTTTCTACAGTTGGTCTTGCTTACTACTACTGTAGCAAGGAGCTCTTGAGGGAGGTGGAAATCATAAAGAGTAGGGAAGAAGGTCTTCCTGCTGCTGACATTGCCATACCATAAGGCTGTTAATCCCACAAATCCATGCAGTCATCACGGACTCTGACATTTTCACTTAGTATTCCTTGGATAATGAAGGTTATGATGCAGGTGAAACACAAAGGTTAGTAAAAAAAGTATGGATTGTATCTGTGCTTTAAATTCAGATTCAATTTACATATTCTGTTATTTTCTTTATAGCATATTTAAAGGCTGTATTTGTTTATTTGAGAGGAACACACACACATGTGCGCACACACATGCAGTACAAGAGAGAGACAAAGAGAGGGAATGAGAGCCTGGTCCAGTGGTTCACTCCTTCCATGCCTGCAATGGCCTGGAGTGGGTAAGTCAAGACCATGAGCTGGGGATTCGATCTAGGTGTCCCATATGGGTGACAGGAAGCACCAGTGTCTCCCAAGGTCTGCATTAACAGGAAACTGGAGTCAGGAGCTGGAATCACATATCAAACCCAGATACTCTGTGTGGGATGTTGGTGTCAGTGTCATCAACTGCTAGTTAAAACGCCCACCCCTTAAACAACATTTTTAATGTTACATGAATAATTTCATAGCTTCAAAGGAAGAATGACATTTTAGCTCATTTCCTTGACTTTGAGTTATATTCATGTCCTTATTTTTCTGTCTCCTCATAAAAGTCTATAGCTTCTTTGCTGGTTGATCAGTTCTTGGATTCTTCTGTTTTATTTTTTTTTTTTTAAACTTTTATTTAATGAATATAAATTTCCAGTGTACAGCTTATGGATTACAATGGCTTCCCCCCCCCCAATAACTTCCCTCCCACCCGCAACCCTCCCCCCTCCCGCTCCCTCTCCCCTTCCATTTGCATCAAGATTCATTTTCAATTCTCTTTATATACAGAAGATCAATTTAGTATAAAGATTTCAACAGTTTGCACCCACATAGAAACACAAAGTGAAACATACTGTTTGAGTACTAGTTATAGCATTAAATCACAATGTACAGCACATTAAGGACAGAGATCCCACATGAGGAGCAAGTGCACAGTGGCTCCTGTTGTTGACCCAACAAATTGACACTCTAGTTTATGGCGCCAGTAACCATCCTAGGCTGTCGTCATGAGTTGCCAAGGCTATGTAAGCCTTCCAAGTTTGCCAACTCTGATCATATTTAGACAAGGTCATAAAAGACAGAGTGAGGATAGTAACCAATGATCCTAAGAGTGGCATTTACCAGGTTTGAACAATTATACAGCATTAAGTGGGGAAGAGGACCATCAGTACACACATGTTGGGAGTAGAGCCATTGGTGGTAGAGTAGAGGTTATGATTACAAAGGAATGAGGCCCAAGTGCACTAGACAGGGCCTAGAACAAAGGACAGAGTCATTATTAGAGGAGCTAAGAAAGGTGCTGTCTAAGCTACAATTAAGTTTTCTGATTGAGAGGCAAATAGAACCTGATAGAAGGGGCTTGATAATAATCTGGTGGGCTTTAGGCCTTGTAAATTCAGAGGCCCAGACCTATCTATCTCTTCACATGGGGTATATCCTAAGGGAGGTGTGAACCTCCTAGGGGAAGGCACTCTGTTGACTTTCATTACTTGGCTGGCCTGGGAGGAGAGCTGGCCAGGTAAAGGCAGGTGGCATCTCTAACAAGAAATTTACAGTTCTGCCTGCAATGTTGCTGACCCTACTTGACCATCCCCTCAGCTGCAGTGGTCACTTTGGAAGTTGGGCTGAGTGAAGGGCTTTTCAGCTTAGAGCCAATAAGATCTGTGGCTCTGACCTGGGCATCCTTCGACTCCAGGGCAGGTCCATTACCAGTGATCCAACTCTTGGCAGAGCTGCCAGGGCTCTTCACAAGCTGACTTCTGCTGAAGCCCAGGCTTACCACATTGAAAGCCACTGCAGTGGACTGGCCTGTTGGGTCTCCTTGAGGGCAGATCACTGTACAGATCAGCCATTAATAGGCCTGCCACCCATTGCTTCTGATGCCGAGCTTTCTTTTCCTCCTGGTTTGTGTTAAAGCAGACCAGAGGATGCAAGTCAAGGGAGTGCCCGTTTCCCATCTCTAATCTTCGGTGGCCTGAACTACAAGTCTATAGTCACAGGCATGTTCTGTAGTAGTTTTTCTAAGGTAGACAATGCCCATGAGGAAAATTATATTCTCACTTTAAAACTTTCTTTCCCTTTGGTCTGAAAGGGAGGTTTTTTCTACTTACTGTATACTTCGCTGATGGCGAAGTGAATCTAGCTATGAGATTATTATTTGAGTTCTTATTTTGGCTATGCTATTGCAGAAAAATGTTAGCCATCTCTTTTATAAGGTCTAAAGATTAAATTGTGCATCCTACAGATTCCTTCATAATAGAATTAGTTTCCTACCTTGAAGAGAATAGAGAAATGAAAGAACAAGTTGGGCTTAGAATAGAGAAATGAGGGAGCAAGTCCTAGATCGCTTGCTGACAATAGCAATATCACATGAATACTTAGCAAACCGTTTCAACCATTAGATAACAACTTAAGAAAACATTTACCAGAAGGTCCAATGCCTTCTATAAATTTTAAGAATCATGTATTTGAAAACACCTCTTAAATATCTAACATGGTGGAGTTTGTTTAGCCAGTAAACTTAAGCACAACCATCTAAAATGTTTTTAGTTTCTTTCTACCAACAAGTCTAAAACATATGATACACAGATTCAGGTCCCACAAATTAAAATGTATCTTTGATTGATTTTAGCAGCTTAAATTTATGGACAATCTTATCTATAAGCCATTTAAAATAAAACTCTTAATAAAATTTCCCCATGTGGACATACAATATGTACACACATATAATATAGCATAATAGACCAATACATCAATTTTAATAATAGCTTTTAAAATCTTTAACTCTTTTTGTAGATTGCCAATTGATTTGAATTGCTTTTTCTTTTTAGTAACCTCAGTTAACCATACTTTCTCTCAGTTGGTACTGTTAATACATTATTGGCTTCATCTGTTTACAGAGCCATCTCAAAGTACTGAATACAATAAAAGTGGCTGGAAAAAGTCCATAGGAACCTATAGGAGGACAGCTAAACACAGAACCAACAACGCTTTAGTTTTATGAGCAGCAGATATTCAAATTTTTGAAAAAAGCACATATTTAAATAACCCATAGCTCTTAATAAAAATTCAGCTGTTTTTGAACAATTAGAATTTAACAGACATCAAGAGAACATAATAGATTACTTTAACACATTGCTTTAACAGAGCATCAGAGTTTAATTCTATGTCAAAGAGAAATTGAGCTTCCTGTGATCTTTTGCTGTGAGGTTTCCTTCCTTTACCTTCTTTCATATTGGTGACCATGTTTCTGTGTTTCTGTGTGTAACACATCTTTAAGCATCTTTTGCAGGGCAGGATGAGTGGCAACAAATTCTTTCAGTTTCTGTTTGCTGTGAAAAGTCTTAATTTCACCTTCATTCACAAATGAGAGCTTTGCAGGATATAGTATTCTGGGCTGGCAGTTTTTCTCTCTTAGTACCTGGGCTATGTCTCGCCATTCCCTTCTAGCTTGTAGGGTTTCTGATGAGAAGTCTGCTGTGAGTCTAATTGGAGATCCTCTAAGAGTGATCCGACGTTTCTCTCTTGCACCTTTTAGGATCTTTTCTTTATGTTTCACTGTGGTGAGTTTGATTACAACATGTCGTGGTGAGGATCTCTTTTGGTCATGTTTATTAGGGGTTCTATAAGCTTCCTGTACTAAGATGCCTCTGTCCTTCTCCAAACCTGGGAAATTTTCTGCTAGTATCTCACTGAAAATGCCTTCTAATCCTTTCTCCCTCTCCATGCCTTCAGGAACTCCTAGAACCCGAATGTTGGGTTTTTTAATAGTATCCTGTAAATTCCTGACAATATTTTTTAGATTTCTAATTTCTTCTTCTTTTCTTTGGTTTGCCTGTTTCCTTTCCTGTTCTCTGTCTTCTGAGTCTGATATTCTCTCTTCTGCTTCGCCCATTCTGTTTTTAAGGCTCTCTAATGTGTTTGTCATTTGATCTATTGAACTCTTCATTTCATTATGATTTCTAGTCACTATCAGAGTTTCTTGTTCCACTAGTTGTTTCATTTCATTTTGATTCCTCCTTAATATTTCACTTTCACGAGAGAGATTTTCTATCTTGTCCATGAAGGATTTCTGTAGTTCAAGAATTTGTTTTTGAGAACTTCTTAATGTTCTTATCAATTTTTTGAGATCTGCTTCTTGCATTTCTTCGATCTCATCATCTTCATAATCTTGAATTGGGGTGTCTTTTTCATTTGGGGGCGTCATAGTTTCTTCCTTGTTCTTGTTAGCTTGGTTTTTGCGTTTGTTGTTTGGCATGTTGGAGATATTTGGTTTCTTCACTGTGGTGTTTTTTCTTGTTACACTATGGCTCTATATTAAGTGGACTGTCTGCTTTCAGTGGAGCCTTAGAGGCTTGAGATGAGTGTGGCCTGAGAGCTGTGTTTGGTTCCTCAGGGTTGAGGGTGTGTCAAGGATGACACTCCCAGGTTAGGTGTGGTAAATCTTTCTTTTTTTGATTTAAAAGGGAAGTAATTCCGCACAGCTGAATGTAATTGGAGGTAGTTAGCAGGCAAATGATATACCCACAGGAGCCAGAGATCGGAAGCTCTTTCCCAAGGACCACACAGGGAATCTCTGCTGCCCTCAGTGTGGGCTCCAATTCTCCTGCAGTCTCCCACTGGGTTGCCAAGTTAGATGCTAATCTCCTGTTATTTCACCCCTCCCCACAGAGTCAGGTTTTTCTGCTAGGCTCAGGGCTGGTGCAGACCTGAGGTCGCCCTGCTTATGACGTATGTCCAAAATGGCGCCTGCTCTGTCTTGCTCGCCTGTGAGAGGTGAGCGGAGAGAGAGAAACTTGTGTCCGTATCAGTCACTTTTTTTATTTTTTTTTCTCTCTCTTCTAGTTAGCCTGGTGAACTTTTCCCCACGGAGTTTCAAGCCTCGTTCCCTCTAGCCTCCTCTTTCCGCTTGCCTGCTGGTATCTCGGGCTATGGAGGTTCGGCTCACCTCGCGTTCCAGCGCTGGTGCGTTGAGTCTGCCGCTGGTGTCCCGAACTTGGGCTCCCATGCTCTCCACGCAGGTCCACTGTGAATCACTAGTTCCGGAAGAGTTTCCTCTGCTGTTTCATCCGCTACTCTTCCTTGACCCTGCAGTATCTCCACTTATATTAAACTTTCTCTCCCCCCGGACTAAGTGTGCTTCCTGCCTATTCCGCCATCTTGCCGCCTCTCTGGATTCTTCTGTTTTAGAGTTTTCAAATACAAAACTATGTATCTGGAGACTTTTGGACTTGAAGGAATTTGCAGAATTTTGTAACTGAGGAAAATTGCAAACCTTAAGGATATTAAAAGTTATAGCCATTTGAAATTTGGAGATTACATATGGCTTTTGCATTTTTATGTGCACTACCTTAGAGTAAAAAATGCCCTCTTAAACAGGTGATAAAAATTAACTTTACCAGTAATGGGAGATATAGTGTATCTGTAGATGTGAGTCCTTGACAAAGAAACAATGTTGCTAATGTGTTATTTTTGCTAGAAACACATAACATAAATTTGGTAATTGGGAAAAATAAAACCAAAACATAAGAAAATAATTTTTAAAAATTGAGATTAATTCTACAATTTGACTAATGTGCACACATAAATATTTTATATAACATGAAAGAATAAAGAAGACAAACTGCTCCAGCATACTGTGAATTCAAAAGATATTAATTGGTAGATTAATTCTTTCCAGTAATATGACACAACTCATTCACTCTTGGTGTCTCAGTTAACTCATAAACAAAATTTAGAAGCTGGAAAAGGGATCCATGAAGATCTCCCCACATACAGAAGTCTGTTGCAATATATCTAAGTTATATACTAAATTGTATCCTCATACCCACAATGTAGATCTAGAGAACACTGAAAACAAGTTGCCATTATCAAATCATGACAATACATTTCAATTTCTGTGCAACCCTTTCTTGCTTATTACCCTGTTCCTTTATCTATCTTTGCTCCAGGGCATATTGTGTTAAAATAGCATATGTGGAAAATAATACAAAGGACCATCATTTCATCCTAATAATATCATAGCTAGCACTCATCATGATTGTGCTAAAAACCTATAATATGCTGTTTGTTATGCATTATTTAAGACTCATGATGAGGTTCAAGGAGCTTGGTTTATTTTTTTCTTTTCTCTCTCTTCTTTTTTTTTTTTAATTTAGTTCCCACATATAAAGGAAAACATGCTGTATTTTTCTTTCTGGGTCTGGCTTATTTCACTCAACATGATGTCCAGTAGTAAATGGAAAGGATTATATTCATCTCTTCCCAAAGTGTCAAAAAGTAACAAATGCTGGTGAAATTATGGAGAAAAGGGAAACTTCACACTGTTAGTGGGAATATAAAGCAGGTAGCCAGCCAATATAGAAAACATCAGGAAATTTTCTTAGAAAACAAAAAATAGAGCTACCATATGATCCTGCAATCTCACAACTAGATTGATATCCAAGGCAAAAAAAAAAAAATCAGTCTGTAGAGAGATATATGTACTCCAACATTTATTGAAGTACTAACCATATTAGTCAAAAAACAGAAACGAGCTAAGTGTTCATCCACTGAAGAATGGATGAAGAAAATGTGGTATATGTACACGGTGTCACAAAAAAGAACAAAGTTTTGTTATTCACAGCAATATGGATGGAACCTGAGATCATTATGTTATGTGAAATAATATACAATTTTTGTGTCAATTTTTTTCTGATAAGAATATTTTTAGGGGCCAGCACTGTGGCATAGTAGGCTAAGCCTCTGCCTGCAGTGCCAGCATTCCATATGGGCAGCAGTTTGAGTCCTGATTGCTTCTCTTCCGATCCAGCTCTCTGCTTATGGGCTTGGAAAAGCAAGTGGATTTCTAATGATTTCCCATTGAAATTCTCACAAAATTGTCCTTGTTTGATGAGAGGAGTGAGTGAGAGTTTTGCTGTTGTGGAGGACTGTAGGATGAAGCTTCTGTAGTTTTTGTTATTTTGCTAAATTTTTGGCCCTCCAGAATGTCAACCGGTAAAATGTACTCATATTCCCCAAAATTGTTGCCATCACCTTTGCTCTGGACAAGTCCACTTTTGCTTTGACTTTTTTGCATTCACTTTACCTCTTGGTAGGCAGTACTTTGTGCTTTTTCTTCAGGATTATAGTGGCAAAGCCTTGTTTCATCTCTTTCTAGAAGTTCTCTGAATAAATGCTTTTTGATCCCACTTGTTAAAAATTTCCATGGAAACTTCGGCCCTCAGATGCAGCTGATCTAAGCACAAGAGTTTTGGCACTTATCAAGGATAAAGTTTGTTCCACTTAAATTTTTCAGTCATAATTGTGTAAACTGAACCAATTGAGATGTCTACAGTTTGACTTGTTTCTGGTATTAATTTAATTCATTGGACATGAAAAAAAAAACTAATTTTTTCCTTGAAAATTAGTGTGAGTGGTCAGCTTCTGTTAGCTTCATCTTTAATATCCTTTCATCAATTGTTAAAACAACTTATCCATGTGTTAATTATTGATTTCTCTGGTGGCATTGTTCTTAATAACTTTTCTAAAGCATTAAGGATTTTGCCGTTCTCCCTTTCAAGTTTCACTACAAATCTGATGTCTGTTCTTCAGTTTTAGCAGCATTCATATTGCTCTGATGGGATCTCTTTTCAAAGTTTTGATGTCTTATTCTTAGTGCCTCAAATTACATCCTGCTCAGACATATAATATCAAGTTAGAGCAAGTTTATTTTGTTGTAAAAAATATTAAATTCCTTGTGTGGCTTTTTTCCCATAAATTGCATTTTCTATGATCTTTTTGAAGATTCCTCATTCATAGATAAGTGCACTCATCATGCTGGGAGTAACCACAGTCCCAGAACTTCAGGTTCTCCTTATCTACACATCATTTGGGAACCTAGAAATGCAAATTTTGATCGTGCTAGACTCTTGTCTCCACAAACCCACGAACTTTTCTTCAGTAATCCGTTACTGGTGGACGTTTCTGATCCCTCAACAATCACTTCAATGGTTGCATTAGGTTGTTGATAGAGTATAAGTGTCATCTTCTCCAATACATGTACTGCAAAGGAGTTTTTTCCAGTCTTTGACACCGTCTAAAGTTACTGCTTGACCTCAATGGCCTATGACTGCTTTATGAACCCTTCCATTGCCAACATTTTCAAAAGTACATGGACATGTCTGGCTATAGGCTTCTGTGTCTTTAGTTTCCTAAGTATTTCTCTTATTACTGGAAAAACATTGTCTCTAGGATTATGATTTTAATGTTCTAGTATGTACTCACAGTGCATTTAAATTTTTATAGCACAATCTCTTTTTTCTTTTATTTAATAAATATAAATTTTTGAAAGTACAACTTTTGGATTATAGCTGTTCTTCCCCCATAACCTCCCTCACACCCACAAACTATCCCATCTTCTACTCCTCTCCAATTCCATTCTTCATTAAAATTCATTTTTAATTATTTTTATATACAGAAGATCAACTTAGTATATGCTAAGTAAAGATTTCAACAGTTTGCACCCACTCAGACACACAAAGTATAAAGTACTGTTTGAATACTAGTTTTACCATTAATTCACAAAGTACAACACATTAAGGACAGAGATCCTACATGTGGAATAAGTGTACAGTGACTCCCGTTGTTGGTTTAACAATCGACACTCTTATTTATGACGTCAGTAATCACCCGAGGCTCTTGTCATGAGCTGCTAAGGCTATGGAAGCCTCTTGAGTTCACAAACTCAACCTTATTTGGACAAGGCTATAGTCAAAGTGGAAGTTCTCTCCTCTCTTCAGAGAAAGGTACCTCCTTCTTTGATGGCCCATTCTTTCCATGGGATCTCACTCACAGAGATCTTTCATTTAGGTTATTTTTTTTTGCCACAGTGTCTTGACTTTCCATGCCTGAAAAACTCTCATGGACTTTTTAGCCAGATCCAAATGCCTTAAGGGCTGATTCTGAGGCCAGAACATAGCACAGTCTTACCATTGTAACAATCAGCTAGCTAGTAAGAAGAAAATGAGTCCAGAAATGTAATACATGAATGAAGATAACTGTATAGAAAGTTTTGGGCCTTTTGTCTCAAAATCTTTCAAATTGTATGTTTTTATTCATTTGTCCCACTACATTTTTCCTGTGATATGCCAATGCAGACATTTGCATAAAACAAGGACACAAACAATCCCATGGAGAGAGCACATGAATGTGAGGAATTTGTCAGAAGTAAGAGGAGTGTGGTCGGTTTTTAATTAAAAATAAATTTTATGGTATCTAAGATGGCTGAACAAGGAAAACACATGCTGATTTGACCACAGGGGGATAACAGAAGAAAAACAGAACAACTACATTCCCAGGAGAGAGTTGGAGAGAAGTTTGCAGTGTAAATTCTATGGAAAGAGGAGAGATGCCATGGAGCCACATGTGTTTCAGGGCTGGGGGAAATGCCATCTTGCATTGAGCTGAGAGGAGTCTGTGGCAGCCTGTTTCACTGGTGATATTGCTGGAGGGAGAACCTTGCAGACCACACTGACTTTGAACCCAGCCTGGAGTGCCAGGGGGGGCACAGAGTGCTCCCCTAAGCCTGTGAAGGGAGAGCATATTGTTTCTTCCGAACAAGGACACCCAGAGATTAACAAGGAGGAAATGCCGTCTTAATAAGGCACAGACTGCTGTGACTGGAGGATGTGCGACTACAGGATTTTGTCAGTATAAATCTAAGGACCCCACTACCATTGAGATTGCTGTGGAGGCTCTCTCCATGGGTGGAGCAGGGTCATGGGGCTGAGAATGGAGCCCCTGCTCTCTGTGACTGTGGGAGCCCTGTGTGCTACAATTGTGGGAATTCTGTGACTGCAGGATAAGGCATAGTCTGTAGCTGGGTCTCTGGGTAATTATTGTGTCTGGCTCTAGATGCTCAGAGTTCTCTGAGTGGCCAGGGTGTGCCATTGCAGAGGGGTCTGTATTCACAGTGAGGACTGCACAGATCTTTGCGTGGTTCAAGGGCCTGCATAGGTGGCATGTGTAGCCACTGTGAGCTCTCCCCGGGCACTGATCATCTTCGCAGAGATTAGGTGAGACCATGATCACACAGCCAATGTGATCATAACATCCCCCTGCTGACAATAGAGATCTACCATGGCCAATTTGTGTGTCACACTGGACACTTGCACCACCCTTGAGCACTGACTGCAGCTCTCTGGCCCCAACCAGCACATGCCTCTGAATGTCCACTGAAGGAGCAGACACTCCATTAAGCTACAGAGGCATAGTTCAAATATGAAAATCATCAGAGGAGAAAACAAAGAGTTGTCTTCACAAATGCCTAAAAATAAATGTCTAAAAAATGCAGAAATGCAAGAAACATGAACTAGGAAGACAATATGACTCCCCAAATGGAGCAAGCACAACAGCACTTCAGTTTTAGAGTGTGAAGATGGAGAGGTGATGAAATGCCTGAAAGGTAAATCAAAACGATGATTACTCAAAAGCACTGAGAAGCAAATACATGAGTTAAAGAAGTGCATATACAACATGTGTGAAAAATTATGTCACCACCCACCTCAAAGAGATCTTTAAACACTACACAGTAACTCTCCACTTTCCCCGCTTCATATCCCCAGTCTTCACTGATTTGCTCATATCTGTCAATTTACCTCTTCTAAATATTTTTTATAAAAATTGTTGTAAAAATATGTGGCTTTCTTTGCCTGGCTACCTTTATTGATCATAATGATTTCAAGTCTCACCAATAGTGCAGAACAAATCGGCATTTTCTTTCTTTTATGGCTGAATAATGCTCCATTGGATGAATACACCATATTTTGTTTATTCATTCATTATTAACAATTTTGGATTACTTATACTTTTGGCAGTTGTAAATAATCTTTCTATGAAAATCATATACAAATATTTGAGTACTTGCTTTCAAATCTTTGAGTACATAATTAATACTGGTATGTCTGAATCATCTTGATTTAACTAAATGAAGAAAAGCCAAACCATTTTTCACAGATGCTATACCATTTTACATTCCTACCAGATTTCTAATTTCATATCTTTACCAATAGACTTCCGTGTTTTTCATTTCGGCCATCTTAGTAATTGTAAAGTATTAGATTATTGTGTTTTTATTTGAATTTCCATAATTTTCACTGATGTAGTGCATCTTTTCATGCGCCTAATGAATTTTTGTAAATATTCTTCAAGAAGCATCTACTTGAATCCTTTGTCCATTTTTAAAATTTTTAAATAGCTTTATAATTGTTTCCAGTTTCCATTTTCCATTTTTTATTTATATAAAATGAACAAATTTAATATGTATAGGTTTCAGAGCATAGTGATATTTCCTATCCTACTCCCCTCCCATCATGCTCCCACTCTCCCTCTTGTTTCCTTTCTTATTTTTTATTTTAATTTTTACAATGATGTACTTTCACATTATTTTATAACCGTAAGCTTAACCCTCCACTAAGTAAAAAAATTCAAGAAATAATAATGAGAAAAAAACACCATACCTCAACAGTATAGAAAAGAGCTGTGAACAATAATGAAATCTCACAATATCAACTTTGTTCACACAGTACATTTTTTGGTATTGTTGTTTTCCCTCATCATATTAACTGGTTTTATTACATTGATTGCTTTCTCTTATTGCAGTGCCTTTACAAGCTTGGAATAAGTTCTCCACATTCATGGTTTACAAGTGTGCTAATGTGTTCAACTGATTTGCTTTGTTAGCAGTTTTTGGCATATTCAAGTAGGATACTGGTCTATGGTTTTCCTTCCTTAATGTTTTTATCTAACTTTTGTTATTCATAATTTTGGCTTTGCAGAATATGTGAGGAAGTATTTCACAAGCAGTTAGCCAAATGAAATGTAAGTCTACATTCACACAAAGAACTTTAGAGGAAAGTATAATGAAATCAATGTTATTTGTTATCAATAAACAGGGGAAACAGCATAAACATTCCTCAGCTGGGGGATGGAAAGAAACAACATGTAAAGTTCATGTAAAGAAATAAAACTTAAAAATAAAAATGTACTACTGTTGATGGAGGTAGAAGTGGGAATGGACCTCAAATACACTATGCTGAGTGAAATAACCAGAATCAGACTGCATGCTCTAGAATTCTGGCTCAGGACATTCTTGCAAAGACAAAATTATATGAATAAAATAAATTTAGTCTTTTTCAAGAGCAATGGGTGAAAGAAGAGGTTGATATCAAAGAAGTTTGAAGACATTAATTACTGATGATCATGGTAGCAACATAAAAATATATTTGACCAAGTTTTAAGAGCTATGCACTAAAAAGGATGTATATTACTAAATAAGTAAAATATATGTTAATTAGAAATAAAAGAAAAAGAAATAATATAACAGAAACATACGCTTGCACACTTGATATACTGATTGTAGATACAACAGGTAGGTTAATTGCTTCTTTCCTAGAAAAGTGGTATGAGAAGCTGTAGATGTCCTCACAGGTGACGTCCTCAGAGAGCTCCATGTCTCTACAATTCCCTAATGGTTCACATGCATTACCTTTTGAAGCCCAACATGACTCTAGGTGATTTCATTTTAGAAGGACCAGACTGCACGCTGGGTCTTTTGGTCATCATTTCTTCCTATTAATCTTAATATTTGTTATTGAACACAGGCCTTCATCTGAAAGATTTTCTAGGTGTCTACAACCATAGTCAGGGAAAATATCCAAGCCAAAAAACTATTGAGGGTCCTCAAAGTGGTAACCTGCTAGCAAGTTGTTTTGTATACCTTCTTTTCTTTGCTATTTTCAAACTCAATTCTGTGAACTAAGTAGGAGAGACAATCTTATAATCTTTAATTTTAATAATGAGAAGGCAAGAGACGATTCCAGGGATACCAAAATAACTCATGACATGAATTCCTAATAGTGTCTTTACCTTCATACTTATTGCCTTAGACACTTCAGAATCTTTTAACCACTACCTGCAGGAGAATTTCTCTGGAATATTTATGCTTTATTCCCTTAATGAATTTCTGACTTACTATTCAGGATTGACTGTCATTTGTTTTCAAAGACCAAGGTAAGTATATTATTGAAGATACATTTTAGTGAAATGTGCAATTGATGCTAAAATAGTGAGGCAGCATGCTTACTACAATTTGAGAACAGAAACAAATTTGCAATATTGTTATAAAACACTGAAGTGAAGTTGAATAAAAACTATTAAAATCACATCAGTAGAGTGTTTGGTCATGATTATGAAACATCATCATGTTTTCTCCTAAAAATATTGACAGAAAGATGTCATAGGTGAGGCTTTATTGACTAGGTGATGTTTTCATTTTATTCCTTGTCTGTTGGCTTCTAGTCAAAGATTTAAAAGCTATATACTATTTTTTTTGTGTTCAGCTTATTTCACTTAACGTGATGTCCTACAGTTGCATCCATTTTGATGATAATGGTAGAATTTGTCTTGTTAGAAGTTTAATAATATTCCATTGTGTGTGTCTGCACACACACACAGAATTTTAAGTCACCATTCTTTAAACTAGAAAAATACCTACATGAATAATAAAGTTCCGAATTACATTTCAATATTTCCCCTCAGATCCCATAGTCTCATCTTTTTATTATTGATATACAAGCACAGGCAAGAAGTGATGTATTCAAAAGCACACACTTCATTAGAATGGAACTGGGTTTATATACTGAGTGTTTCGCTTCTACATATAGCTGTGAGGAATTGTAGACTATCACTGAACTTCACATATCATCAATTTGTCTTAATGATAATAAGAAATAATAATATCCATCTCATACACAAAGAGGCACACATACAATTACACAACTATTAATGTATAGTGTTCATATCACATGTTGTAGAACAAAGAGCAGTAAGTAGAGGATAGACATGCTCCCAGAGGTGACAAAATATTAAAATAAAAATAATTTAAAGTACTATTCTTTTTTTTTTTTTACAGGCAGAGTGGATAGTGAGAGAGACAGAGAGAAAGGTCTTCCTTTTTGTCGTTGGTTCGCCCTTCAATGGTCGCTGCGGCCGGTACATCTCGCTGATCCGAAGGCAGGAGCCAGGTGCTTCTCCTGGTCTCCCATGGGGTGCAGGGCTCAAGCACTTTGGCCATCCTCCACTGCACTCCCGGGCCATAGCAGAGAGCTGGCCTGGAAGAGGGGCAACCAGGACAGAATCCGGCGCCCCAATCGGGACTAGAACCCGGTGTGCCGGCGCTGCAAGGCGGAGGATTAGCCTGTTAAGCCACGGCGCCGGCCTAAAGTACTATTCTGACACTAGAAGAGACTCAAGTAAAAAATTTTCAACTTTGGACTTCCCACAAAACAGATCTGTAAGCTAAAAGGAACCCAAAAACTGGAATTCTAACTCTTGATATCTGTGATAACATAATGGGATGAAAAAAAATCAAGACATCCTTTGAAGGCAAGCTAAAATCCACATCACATTTCAAGGAAAGTCTTCTCAAAATAGTAGCACATAGGTGTGGAAAGACAGTCTGTCATATGGAAAGAACACAGAGCATGAATTGTTAGAGGGCACATAAAATATCATTGGACTTTGTGTGCAAAAAAGATGCAACTGAAGATTGATGGTTCAGATTTGAACCTCAAGCACACCTGAAATCCTACATGTTGCCATTTATCTTTCTAACTACTTATGGACCATCATGCCATATTAATAATAGTAGTATAATTATCCTCTGACAGGACATGCTAAACCTCCAGTCTGTTTTTCTAATGTGTTGTTTCATTTAACTCCTACAATAATACCTTGAGGTTTATAGATCTCATTATCATCTTCATTGGGTAGATGAAGAAAATCCAAACCAAGACTGTTAGTTTAGGGCCTACATTTTAATATTTGGTTGACTTGCACCTCTCCCCAGAGCTCAAGTTCCATACTCAGTACATTGGCTATACTCAGAATATTATACACTCCCCATTATTCCACCAAAGCCACTATCCATTTATTTTTCAGTAAATTTGCTATGAAAATCCAAACAATGAGTTTTGGTCAATAAAAACAGTGATGGATGGTAATTTGAGTTACAGACTACTGGACTTGGTGACCATATTATCTGTGTCCAAAGCCTGCCAAGCCAAGGAATACTTCCATAACAAAAATACATTCCTCATTCTCTGGTGCCTCACAAGCTAAACAAAAGGAGCAACTAGTTGACCTTATAAATTTGTGGATCAGAATCAGTGAATGCAGATGGAAAATTATCTAGACGAATTATTAGCAGCATAGACATCTGAGAATTTACTGATGTGGGAAAGGCTGAACTGGTAGATTTTTTAATTTCATAATTGCAATGTTGGGCAACTCATTAAATTCTTCAGATTGTAGTTTACCAATGCATGAATATTAGAATCTGAAGAGGGGATCTCTGAGGAGCTCCTATTCAACAGTCTGGAGCCCTACAGAAAATTCATATACTAAATGTCATCTTTAGGATCATGACTTACTTCATGGAGAATCTTGAAATATATACTTTGGTGAAATGAAACAATGCACACTGTCTATAGACATTTCAATTCCACTGGAATCTGTCCTATATTCTGCTCTTATTTCTCATTGCTACAGGGCATCTTCTGAGTTTCAAGCAACATTGATGGGCAACAGGACAGATGTGACAGAGTTTATCCTCCTGGGACTAACCAATGCCCCTGAACTACAAGTCTTCCTCTTTATCATATTCACTCTTATTTACTTCACCAATTTGGTTGGGAATCTTGGACTGATTGTGTTGATCCTCTGGGACTCTCGTCTCCACACTCCCATGTACTTTTTCCTTGGTCACCTGTCTCTGGTGGATGTTTGCTACTCTTCAGCAGTCACTCCCACGGTTCTAGCTGGTCTCCTTATGGGAAACAAAGTCATCTCTTACAATGCTTGTGCTGCTCAGATGTTCTGTTTTGCAACCTTTGCCAGTGTGGAAAATTTCCTCTTGGCGTTAATGGCTTATGACCGCTATGTAGCGGTTTGTCAACCTTTACATTATACCACCATCATGACAAGAAGTGTATGTGCTTGTCTGACCACAGTCTGCTACACTGGGGGTTTCCTGAATGCCTCCATCCACACTGGAGACACATTCAGTCTCTCTTTCTGTAAGTCCAATGTGGTCCACCACTTCTTCTGTGATGTTCCAGCAGTCATGGTTCTCTCTTGCTCTGATAGACATGCTAGTGAGATGGTTCTTGTTTATGCAGACAGCTTTGTTATCTGTTCTGCTCTGTTTGTTATCTTGATATCTTACACGTTCATTTTTATCACCATCCTAAAGATGCGCTCAGCTGCGGGGTACCAGAAGGCTCTATCCACCTGTGTTTCTCACTTCACTGCAGTCTCCATTTTCTTTGGGACGCTTATATTCATGTATTTGCAGCCCAGCTCCAGTCATTCTATGGACACAGACAAAATAGTGTCTGTGTTTTATACCATGGTCATCCCCATGCTGAACCCTGTTGTCTACAGCTTGAGGAACAAGGAAGTGAAGCGTGCCTTCAAAAAGGTTGTTATGAAGGCAAAACTGTCTATTGGTTTGTGACTTTAATGTTGTAGGATGCAGAATAACCAAGTTTCACTCCTCTCTGAATTTCTCCAGGCACCTAATGAGATCTTAATCCCCATATAAAATTCAAATTATAGAAGTAATATTCTTACTTCCTCAAAATATAATATAAATCTTTACTTTTTCTATATTTTAGAAATAATGTACACAGTGACAGAAATGTAATCCCTTGTGCAGAACGGCTAAAATGAAATATAAAATGTTTTGGTTGTATATGTATGTAAAAGGAGGATACTTTATTTATTCACTGTTTCTATGTGTATTTTCTCTCTCTTATGCCAGTGCTAGCATAGATGTAAAGCAGGGATGAAAACAAGCCCATGAGCAAAATTGCCTGCACATGACCCCTGGGTGCTGTACACATGGGAGTGGGAAATTAGCCAGAAGTATATGGAATGAGGCTACTGCCAAAAAATTTAAATAATTATTTAGGGTACCATCACACATATGGGACTAATATTGTTTTTTGCTTTACTTGAATAAATATTCTAAGATTTTAATTCGAGAAGAAATATGATAGTGTTATAAATAAAAGTATACATGTAAAAAGATTTTATGTATTTGTTTGAGAGGCAGAGTCACAGAGAGAGGGGGAGAGACAGAGAGAAAGGTCTGCCATCTGATTGTTCAGTCCCCAGATGGCCAAAACACCCGGAGTTAGCAGATCTGAAGCCAAGAGGGAGGAGTTTCATCTGGGTCTCCCACAAGGGTGCAGGGGCCCAATCACTTGTTGGCTGGCAAAACAGGCTAAAACTTAGCCTACTATACTATAGCACCAGCCCCAGTGTGCATTTTTCCCCCAAAGAAACCTTTTATTTAAGGAATACAAACTTCATGTATTTAATAATACAAATTTATGAACATACTGATTCTTCCCACCATATGAGCCGAGCCCTCCTATTCACATTCCCACCCTTCATGCTCCTCCATTCCCTGTTCTCAGTCTTTCAGTCTTATTTTTTAACTAAGATCGATTTTGAAATAACTTTATACAGAGATAATTAACTCTGTACTAAGAGTTCAACAAATTATATTAAAAAAAAAACTATTCCTCAACAGTTGAGGCAAGCACTGTTCAAAGTCATTGCATCTTCAAGTTAATTTCACTCCTTTTTTTAGCATTTTTTGGGAAACTTAATTAACTTTAAAGAAGAACCAAGAATGAAACATCTTTTGAGAGCACTTAGACATAACCATAACTTATGAGACATAAGAATATCCTCCACTTAATACACTAAAAAGAAGTAAATCTTTGAGAACAAGTTTTATTATTTTTTAAAACCTTTATTTAATGAATGCATATTTCAAACATACAACTTCAGGAATTGGGTGTTTTTTTCCCCATACCCACCCTCTCACCCCCACTCCCATCTCACCTCCTACTCCCTCTCCCACCCCATTCTTCATTAAGATTCATTTTTAATTAACTTTATTACAGAAGAACAATTCTATACTAAGTAAGAGTTCAACAATTTTCACCCACAAACACACACATACGACGTAAAAAGTACGGTTTGAGAACAAGTTTTTCAGTTAATTCTCATAGAACAATTCATTAAGGACAGAGATCCTATATGGGGAGTAAGTGCACAATGACTTCTGCCGTTAATTTGACAATTAACAGTCTTATTTATGTCATCAGTGATCGCCTGAGTCTCTAGCCAGGAGCTGCAATTGCTATGGAAGCCTTTTGTGATCACAAACTCTGTCAGTATTTAGACAAGGCCATAAGCAAAGTGTAAGTTCTCTCCTCCTTTCAGAGAAAAGTGCATCCTTCTTTGAAAGTCCCTTCTTTCCTTGGGTTGTCATTCACAGGGATCCTTCATGTAGGATATTTTTTGCCGCAGAGTCTTGGCTTTCCATGCCTGAATTGCTCTCATGGGCTTTTCAACCACATCATATGCCTGAAGGGCTGATTCTGAGGTCAGAGTGTTACTTAATGTGATTGTCATTCTATGAGTCTGCTGTGTGGATTGCTTCCCATGTTGGACATTCCCTCCTTTTTAATTCTATTATTATTACCAGGCACTTGATGCTATTTATATGATTTCTTTAACACTTAATCCTATGTACACGTTCACTTCAACACTTAATTTGATCACTTTAACAATTAGGATGCCATTTTACAGCTCTACACTTACAAACTTATTCCTCCTTCTGTTATTCTACCCTTTATTTTTTATTGAGATCTATTTTCAATTGACATATAATTAACTCTATGTTAAGTAAAGAGTTCAACATATAGTATGAAGAAGAGAAAAGAAAAAAGAAAAAAAAATTGAAATAAAAATAAAAAACTGTTCCTCACCAGTCAAGAAGAAGACTGTTCAAGTCATGTTTCTCAAAGTGTCAATTTCACTTTTACAGCTTTCATTTTAGATGTGCTTTAAGTTCTCACACAACATGTTCATGGATAACATATAGTATTTGTTCCTTTGGGACTGGCTTATCTCACTAAGTATAAAGCTTTCCAGATTGATCCATTTTATTGCAAATGATCGGATTTCTTTTTTTATTGCTGTGTACTATTCCATAGTGTACATATCCTATAATTTCTTTATCCAGTCTTGGATTGATGAGCATTTGGGTTGATTCCATGTCTTAGCTATTGTGAATTGAATGGCAATAAACGGAGAGGTGGAGATAGCTCTTTTGTTTACTGATTTCATTTCCCTTGGGTAAATTCCCAGGAGTGGGATTAATGGGTCATATGGTATATTCAGATTTTTGAGATATCTCCATACTGTTTTCTATAGTGGCAGTACCAGCTAACATTCCCACCAACAATGGATTAGGGTTCCTTTTTGCCCACATCCTTGTCAGCTTTTTTGTTTGTTGATTTCTATATGAAGGCCGCAATAATAACCAAAGTGAGGTGAAACCACATTTGTGGTTTTGATTTGCATTTCCCTGATGGCTAGTGATCCTGAACATTTTTTCATGAGTATGTTGCCATTTGGATTTTCTCTTTTGAAAAATGTTTAAGTCCTTTGCCCATCTCTTAAGTGGGTTGTTTGTTTTGTTGTTGTGGAGTTTCTTGATCTCTTTGTAGATTCTGGTTATTAAGCCTGTATCAGTTGTGTATTTTGCAAATAATTTCTCCCAGTCTTTCTGTTGCATCTTCACTTTCCTGACTGTTTCTTTGGCCATACAGAACTTTCTCAATTTGATGTAATCCCAGTTGTTAAATTTGGCTTTGGCTGCCTATGCTTCTTGGGTCTTTTCCAAGAAGTTTTGCCTGTGACAATATCTTTCAGGGTTTCTATGATGCTCTCTAAAGATTTAGATCTTCAATTCATGTTTGTGTAAGGTGTAAGGTAGGGGTCTTGTTTCATGTTTCTGCATGTGGAAATCCAGTTTTCCCAGCACCATTTGTTGAAGAGACTGTCCTTGCTCCAGGGATTGGTTTTAGCCTCTTGGTCAATTATAAGTTGGTTGTAGATGTTTGGATTGATTTCTGTGGTTTCTATTCTATTTCATTGGTCTATCCATCTGCTTGTGTACCAGTACCATGCTGTTTTGATTATAACTGCCCTGTAGTATGTATTGAAAACTGGTATTCCGATGCCTCCAGCTATGTTTTTGTTGTATAAAATTGCTTTAGCTATTTGAGGTCTCCTGTGCCTCCAAATGAATTTCAGCATAATTTTTCCTAGACCTGAGAAGAATGTCTTTGATATTTTGATTGGTGTCACATTTAATCTGTAAATTGCTTTTGGAAGAATGGACATTTTGATGATATTGATTCTTCCAATCCAAGAACATGGAAGATTTTTCCATTTTTTGTTTCTATTTCTTTCTTTAATGTTTTGTGATTCTCATCATAGCGATCTTTGACATCCTTGGTTAAATTTATTCCAAGGTAGTTGACGTTTTTGTAGCTATTTTGAATGAGATTAATCTTAAAAGTTCTTTCTCAGCCATAGCATAGTCTCTGTATACAAAGGCTGCTGATTTTTTTGTATTGACTTTATATCATGCTACTTTACCAAACTCTACTATGAGTTCCAATAGTCTCTTAGTGGTGTCTTTTGAATCCCCTATATATAGAATCATGTCACCTGCAAATAGGAATAATTGACTTCCTTCTTCTCAATTTGTGTCCCTTTGATTTCTTTTTCTTGCTTAATGGCTCTGGCTAAAACTTCCAGTACTATATTAAATAGCAATGGTGAGAGTGGGCATCCTTGTGTGGTTCTGGATCACAGTGGGAATGCTTCCAACTTTTCCTCATTCAATATGATGCTGGCTGTGGGTTTGTCATAAATTGTCTTGATTGTGTTTAGGAATGTTTCTTCTATATACACTTTGCTTAGAGTTTTCACCATAAAAAGGTGTTGTATTTTGTCAAATGCTTTCTCTGTATATATTGAGATTGTCATATGGTTTTTGATCTACAATTTGTTAACGTCATGTATCACATTGATTGATTTGCATACATCGACTACCCTCAATTCCACTCAGCTGTGTGGAATTACTTCCCTTCCGAGTAAAAAAAAAAAAGAGAGAGAGAGAGAGAGAGCAAGCAGGAAAGAGAGAGAACAACCTGGGTGAGTCACCTTTGGCATACCCTTAACCCTGAAGAACCAAACAGAGCTCTCTGGCTACACCTATCACAGCCTCTTAGGATCCTTCAAAAGCAGACAGTCCACTTAATCTACACTCATAGTACAACGAGAAAAACCACTACAGTGAAGAAACCAAAGAATATCTCCACAATGCCAAACAACAACTGCAGAAACCAAGGAAACAAGAACAAGGAAGACACTATGATGCCCCCAAATGAAAAAGACACCCCAATTCAAGATTATGAAGATGATGAGATAGAAGAAATGCAAGAATCAAAATATTGATAAGAGCATTAAGAAGTTCTCAAAAAAATTTCTTGAACTACAGAAATCTTTACTGGACAAGATAGAAAATCTCACTTGCGAAAATGAAATATTAAGGAGGAATCAAAATGAAATGAAGCAACTAGTAGAACATGAAACTGTGATAGTGAAATCAAAATAAAATAAAGAATTCAGTAGATCAAATGACAAATGCATTAGAGAACCTTAAAAACAGAATGAGTGAAGCAGAAGAGAGAATATCAGACTTAGAAGACAGAGAACAGGAAAGGAAACAGGCAAACCAAAGAAAAGAGGAAATTAGAAATCTAAAAAATATTGTCGGGAATCTACAGGATACTATTAAAAAACCCAACATTCGGGTTCTAGGAGTTTCTGAAGGCATGGAGAGGGAGAAAGGATTAGAAGGCATTTTCAGTGAGATACTAGCAGAAAATTTCCCAGGTTTGGAGAAGGACAGAGACATCTTAGTACAGGAAGCTCATAGAACCCCTAATAAACATGTCCAAAAGAGATCCTCACCACGACACGTTGTAATCAAACTCACCACAGTGAAACATAAAGAAAAGATCCTAAAATGTGCAAGAGAGAAATGTCAGATTACTCTCAGAGGATCTCCAATTAGACTCACAGCTGACTTCTCATCAGAAACCCCACAGGCTAGGAGGGAATGGCGAGATATAGCCCAGGTACTAAGAGAGAAAAACTGCCAGCCCAGAATATTATATCCTGCAAGGCTGTCATTTGTGAATGAAGGTGAAATAAAGACCTTTCAGAGCAAATAGAAATTGAAAGAATTTGTTGCCACTCATCCAGCCCTGCAAAAAATGCTTGAAGATGTGTTATACACACAAACACAGAAACACGGCCATCAATATGAAAGAAGGTAAAGGAAGAAAACCTACCAGTAAAAGATCATAGGAAACTCAAAGCATATACTAGAAAATATCTTTGGGAAAATGGCAAGGCAAAGTTACTACTTATCAATAGTCACATTGAACATTAATGGACTCAGCTCTCCAGTTAAAAGGCACAGACTGGCTGAATGGATTAAAAAACAAAACGCATCTGTTTGCTGCCTAGAAGAAACACATCTTTCCAACAAAGATGCATGCAGACTGAAAGTGAAAGGTTGGAAAAAGATATTCCATGCCAAGAGAAACCAAAAAAAAGGAGGTGTAGCCATATTAATATCAGATAACATAAATTCTACCACAAAAACTGTTAAGAGAGACAAAGAGGGGCACTACATAATGATTAAGGGTTCAATTCAACAGGAAGATATAATAATTATCAATGTATATGCACCTAATTACAGGGCACCATTTTATTTAAAAGATATTTTAAGGGCCTTAAAGGGAGACTCATATTACAATATAATAGTACTGGGGGACTTCAATACTCCATTCTTAGAAATAGACAGATCAAACGGACAGGAGATCAACAAGGAAACAGCAGGTTGAATGGACACTATAGACCAAATGGACCTAACAGATATCTACAGAACTTTTCATCCTACACTTGAAGAATACACATTCTTTTCAGCAGTGCATGGAACTTTCTCTAGGATAGACCACATACTAGGCCATAAAGCAAGTCTCAGCAAATTCAAAAGAATTAGAATCATACGATGCAGCTTCTCAGACCACAGCAGAATGAAGGTGGAAATTAGCAACTCAGGAATCCCTAGAGCATATACAAACACATGGAGATTGAACAACATGCTCCTGAATGAACAATGGGTCATAGAAGAGATCAAAAGATAAATCAAAAACTTTCTGGAAGTAAATGAGGATAACAACACAGCATATCAAAACTTACAGGATACAGCAAAAGCAGTGTTGAGAGGAAAGTTTATAGAAATAGGTGCCTACATCAAGAAATGGGAAAGGCACCAAATAAATGAGCTTTCAATGCATCTCAAGGATCTAGAAAAACTGCAGCAAGCCAGACCCAAATCTAGTAGGAGAAGAGAAATAATTAAAATCAGAGAAGAAATCATAAGAATTGAATCCAAAAAAAAATTTTAAAAAATTAGCCAAGCGAAGAGCTGGTTTTTTGAAAAAAATGAATAAAATTGGCACACCATTGGCTCAACTAACTAAAAAAAGAAAAGACAGAAATCAATAAAATCAGAGATGAAAAAGGAAACATAACTACAGACACCACAGATATAAAAAGAATAGTCAGAAATTACTACAAAGAGTTGTATGCAAGCAAACAGGGAAATCTATCAGAAATGGATAGATTCCTGGACACATGCACCTACCTAAATTGAACCATGAAGACATAGAAAACCTAAACAGATCCATAACTGAGAAAGAAATTGAAACAGTAATAAAGGCCCTCCCAACAAAGAAAAGCCCAGGACCAGATGGATTCGCTGCTGAATTCTACCAGACATTTAAAGAAGAACTAACTCCATTTCTTCTCAAACTATTCAGAACAATCAAAAAAGATGGAATCCTCCCAAATTCTTTCTATGAAGCCAGCGTCACCTTAATCTCTAAGCCAGAGAAAGATGCAGCATTGAAAGAAAATTACAGACCAATATCCCTGATGAACATAGATGCAAAAATCCTCAAAAAAATTCTGGCCAATAGAATGCAACAACACATCAGTAAAATCATCCACCCAGACCAAGTGGGATTTATCCCTGGTATGCAGGGATGGTTCAATGTTTGCAAATCAATGTGATACACCAATTTAACAAACTACAGAAGAAAAACCATATGATTATCTCAATAGATGCAGAGAAAGCATTCGATAAAATTCAACACTCTTTCATGATGAAAACTCTAAGCAAATTGGGTATAGAAGGAACATTCCTTAATATAATCAAAGCAATTTATGAAACCACAATACAGAAATCTACCAACAACAGATGGTGGTGAGGATTTTGGGAAAAAGGAACACTAACTCACTTTTGGTGGGAATGCAAACTGGTTAAGCCACTATAGAAGTCAGTCTGGAGATTCCTCAGAAACCTGAATATAACCCTATCATACAACCCAGCCATCCCACTCCTTGGAATTTACCCAAAGGAAATTAAATTGGCAAACAAAAAATCTGTCTGCACCTTAATGTTTATTGCAGCTCAATTCACAATAGCTAAGACATGGACTCAACCTAAATGCCCATCAACAGTAGATTGAATAAAGAAATTATGGGATATGTTTTCTATAGAATACTATACAGCAGTAAAAAAATTGAAATCCTGTCATTTGCAACAACATGAAGGAATCTGGAAAACATCATGCTGAGTGAAATAAGCCAGTCCCAAAGGGACAAATATCATATGTTCTCCCTGATTGGTGACAACTAACTGAGCACCAAAAAGGAAACCTATTAAAGTGAAATGGACAGTATGAGAAACGGTGACTTGATCAGCCCTTGACCTGACTGTTGATGAACAACTTAATACTTTATCCCTTTTAGTATTTTTTTTGGTTGTTCTACTTAATACTTTTGGTTGAATTCTGTAATTAATACACAGTTATTCTTAAGTGTTGAAACTTAACCAAAAAGTGATCCCTGTTAAATATAAGAGTGGGAATAAGAGAGGGAAGAGATGCACAGTTTGGAACATGCTCAATCGGACTTGCCCAAATGGTAGAGTTAGAAACATACCAGGGGATTCCAATTCAATCCCATCAAAGTGGCATGAACCAATGCCATTTCACTAGTCCAAGTGATCAATTTCTGCTCACAATTGATGATAATAATAGGACTAAGAGTCAAAGGGATCACATAAATAAGACTAGTGTCTGCTAATACTAACCGATAGAATTTAAAAAAGGGAGAGAACGATCCAACATGGGAAGCGGGATACACAGCAGACTCAGACTGGCAGATGTCCTAAACAGCACTCTGGCCTCAGAATCAGCCCTTAAGGCATTCGGATCTGGCTGAAAAGCCCATGAGAGTATTTCAGGCATGGAAAGCCAAGACACTCTGGCAAAAAAAAAAAAAAAAAAAAAAAAAAACCTAAATGAAAGATTTCTGTGAGTGAGATCCCAGTGGAAAGAACAGGGCCATCAAAGAAGGTGGTACCTTTCTCTGAAGGGAGGAGAGAACTTCCACTTTGACTGTGACCCTATCAGAATAAGATCAAAGTCGGTGAACTCTAAAGGCTTCCATAGCCTTGGCAACTCATGACTAGAGCCTAGGGAGATTACTGACGCCATGAACAGGAGTGTCAAATTGTTAAGTCAGCAACAGGAGTCACTGTGTACTTACATCCCATGTGGGATCTGTCCTTAATGTGTTGTCTAATGTGCAGTGATGCTATAACTAGTACTGAAACAGTATTTTTACACTTTGTGTTTCTATGCTTACTTTTTTAAAACATTTATTTATTTACTTGAAAGTCAGAGTTACACAGAGAAAGAAGGAGAGGTAGAAAGAGAGAGAAAGAAGTCTTCCTTCCGCTGGTTCACTCCCCAAATGGCCACAACAGGCAGAGCTGTGCCGACCTGAAGCCAGGAGCCAGGAGATTCTTCCTGATCTCCTATGTGGGTGCAAGGGCCCATGGGCTTGGGCCATCTTCTACTGCTTTCTAAGGCCATAGCAAAAAGCTAAGTTGGAAGTGGAGCAGCTGGGACTCGAACCGGCGCTCATATGGGATACCAGCACTGCAGGTGGCGGCTTTACCCCCTACGCCACAGAACTGCCTCTCTAAGCTTGTTTTTAGACAATAGTAGAATCACCTGGTTTTTTCCTTTGGTGGATTTTATCTTTGAAATATGCCTATTGGCTTACTGCAGTGTCTAATCCTTCAGTGGTTATTCAGAAATATGTGCTGGTTGGGGCCACAGAGCCCCAGTCATTGCCCTGGGAGAGGCCAAGTGCCCAGGGTCACTGAATTGGGCATGGTAGATGTGCTCTATTGTCAGCAGGGGCAGGGATGATCACACTGGCTGGTGTGATCCGTCTCACCTCTCCTCTGATGTGGCACTCAGTGTCCCAGATGAGCCCACAGTGGCTGCACACACCACCCACACAGGACCTTGAATCATGCAAAGGATCTGTGCAGTCTTCAGTGTGAACAAGGAACCCTCTGCAATGACCCACACTGGGTACTCAGGGAACTCTAAGCCCAAAACCAGAAATAGTGATTTCCCAGAGAACCAGCTACCCCCACCATACCCTATTGTGCGGTCACAGAATTCACACAGTCATCGCACACAAGATTCCGACAGTCACAAGGAGCAGGGGCTCAACTCGCAGCCCCATGAGCCTGCTCCATCCATGGAGTGAGCTGAGGGTTTCCTAGAATCTGCTGCCAGCTGCCTATTGGTGCTCTGTCTTGGCAGCTTGAGCACAGGCATGCATGAAAGTAGTTAGGCTCATGGGCCTAACTGGGTGTTCCACTCCTTGACAACGCTACAGGCCAAAGTGAGTTGGGGCATCAGGTTTATCCCTGTGATAAAATCTAGTTGGCCATGTTCCAGCTGTGGAAGTCCATAGTTGCATTATTATTTAAAAATAATATTTAAGATATAGAAACTTCAAGAATTTCATATATACAAATTTAGGAACATAGTGATTCTTCCTACCCTACCCTCCTTCCTGCCACACACTCACACTTTTCCTCCTCTGTCTCATTCCCATTCTTATTTTTTATAAAGATCTATTTTCTGTTAATTTTATACTCATAAGATTAACCCCAAGCTAAGTAGAGTTTAACAATTATTATGAAGGAAAAAAAGACTGTTCCTCAACAGTCAAGACAAAGGCTTTTTAAAATCATCACACCTCAAAGTGTCAATTTCACTCCTATAGATTAGCTTTTAAGTATTCTATTAGTTACCACATATCAGAGAGAACATATGTATTTGTATTTATGTTTTGGGACTGGCTTATTTCACTAAGTATTTTGGTTTCCAGTTGCATCTATTTTTTGCACATGACAGTATTCTAGTATATGTACTATATACTATACATATAAATATAATTGTACATATACTTATAATTATATATATATATATATATATGATGTCCTTATGCAATCTTCAGTTGAATGGGCATCTGGGTTGATTCCATATCTTAGCCATTGTGGACAGAGCTGCTATAAACATAGGGGTACAGATCTCTTTCATATGCTGATTTGTTTGGGTTTGGGTAAATTCCCAAAAGTGGCATGGCTGGGTCATATAGTAGGTCTCTTTTCAGATTTCTGAGGTATCTCCATGCATTATTTCACAGTGGCTGTACCAGCTTACATTCCCACCAACAGTGGATTAGAGCATGTTTTTCCCCACATCCTCACCAGCATTCGTTGTTTGTTGATTTCGGTATGAGAGCCATTCTAACTGGGGTGAGGTGAAACCTCAGTGTGGTTTTGATTTGCATTTCCTGAGGGCTAATGATCCTGATCATATTTCTTTTTCTTTCTTTTTTCCTTTCTTTTTTTTTCCCCCACAGGCCAGAAGCTTCTCAGCTTGATATAATCCCATTTTTCAATTTTGGCTTTGAGTATTTGTGCTTCTGGGGTCTTTTCCAAGAATTCTTAGCCTATGTCAATGTCTCTGAATTTCATTTTATCCAATTTTTAAATATAGGGAGAGTTCTCAGAATTACAAGTTTGAAATCAATTTTGTTGGGCTAAAACAGAATGAGAAAGTCAGGTCCAGTGCTGTGGTGTAGTAGGTTAGATCTCTACCTGTGGCACCAGCATCTCACGTTCTAGTCTCAACTGCTCCACTCCCAATTGAGCTCCCTGCTGATGGCCTGGGAAAGCAGCAGAAGGTAACCCAAGTGCTTGGGCCCCTGCAACCACATGGGAGATCCAGAGGAAGCTCCTGGCTCCTGGTTTCAGATCAATCCCATTCTGGCCTTTGTGGCCATTTGCAGAGTGAACCAGCTGATAGAAGATCTCTCTCTTACTCTGCGTCTCTCCCTTATCTCTGCCTCTCAAATAAATGAATACATCTTTTTAAAAAAAGAAAGGCCAGCTCTCTCCTGAGACTTCTAGGGGATAACTGGTTTCTTTCATCTTTAGGGGCTGTGAGCATTCTCTAGCTTGTGGTTGTTTAAGTCCCATCTCTGCCTCCATGATTGTATTGCTTTCTCAAAAGTCTGTGCATCACTACAATCTGGCCTTCTGCATGATTCTTTTATTGATGTGAAATTCACAAAATGTAGAGTTCACTACTTCAAAGTGTACAACAAAGTGACATTTAGTGTGTTCACAAGGATGCGCACCTATCACATCTATGGAGTTTTGAAACATTTCCAGTACCCTCAAAGGAGATCTACAACTACGACATAATAACTGTCCATTCCCCTTGCTCCCTCTGCCCAGTAATCACTGATTTGTTTGTATTGTCAATTCACCTATTCTAAATGTTTTCTATATAAATTGTTGTATAGTATGTGACTTGTCTCTGCCTGGCTACTTTTACTTATCATTATGTTTCCAAGTCTCACCAATAGTGTAGCACATATCAGTATTTTATTTCTTTGACAACTGAATAATGTTCCATTAGATGGACATACTATATTTTGTTTATTCATTCAAAATGTCAACATTTTGGGATTCCTTATACTTTATCAGTTGCAAATAACTCGCTGTGAGTATCATATACAAATATTTGAGTACTTGCTTTCAAATCTTTGAGTGTATAGTTAGTACTGATGTGTCTGAATCACATGTTTATTTAATTTAATGAAGAAAAACCAAACCATTTTCCACAGATGCTATACCATGTTAAATTCCCACCAAGTTTCTAATTTTATATCTTCACCATCATGTGTCAGTGGTTTTCTTTTCATCACAGTTATCCTAGTAGTTGTTAAGTATTAGTTTGAGTGTTTTTAATCTAGTTTCCTTCATTTTCCTTGATATAATGTATCTTTTCATATGTCTATTGAATTTTTGTAAATATACTTTGAGAAGCATCTACTTGAATCTTTTGCCCATATTTAAATTGGTTATATATCTTTTTGTTATTGACTTCTAGAGATTTTTGTTTTCTGAATATTTAGTCTTTATCATAGATATGATTTGAAATATATTTTCCTATTGTTTTCTTTTGGCATGTTCTTTTTAAAATTTTATTTAAAAGTTATGATGTAAGAAGTTGTGCATATTTTTGAATCATGTGATTTTTCATTACATGTATCAATTGTTAAATATCCAATCAGCATAAATATATTTATCCTTTCAACCAATTAACAGTTTTTATAGTGAAAACATCCAAACATTTTATCTTCAAGATTTTTAGTAGATAAACATGGTAAATTAGCTGATCTATCTTTACTCCACTGTGCAACAGAACCTCAGAATTTCTTACTCCTAACTAAATAAAAACTTGTACCCACTAACTAACTTTTCCCATTCCCTCCTTCCCCACTTCCCTTCTCATCCACTGGTACCCAAAATCATATTTTTACTTTCTATGTGATTACCTACAGTTCTTAGACTCCAGCACCTATTGATGAATAAATGTTTTAATTTTGATGAAGCCTGAGTCTTCTCTGTTTTCCTTAGATATCATGTCGAAGAAGCTGTTACCAAATGCGAGGTTACAAAGTCTTCACCCTTACATGTTCTCCCTATTATTTTTATGACTTTAGCTCTTACATTTAGGCCACTCATATGCGGTGTGAGGTAAGGATCCATCTTCAGTTGTTTTGCCCATGGATTTCCACTTGTCAGGGCACCATTTTTTGCTGTTGTTAAGTTTTATTGATTTATTAAAGGAAAGGAAAAGTTACACAGAGAGAGAAGGAGAGGCAGAGAGAGAGGGAGAGAGAGAGAGATCCCCCCAGCTGCTGGTTTATTCCCTAATTGGCTACAATGGCCAGAGCTGCACCCATCTGACGCCAGGAGTCAGGAGCTTCTTCTGGGTCTCCCACGTGGGTGTAGGAGCCCAAGGACTTGGACCGTCCTCCACTGCTTTCCCAGGCAATAGCAGAGAGCTGGATCGAAACTGGAGCAGCTGGGACTCAAAGGGCGCCCACGTGGGATGCTGGCACTGCAGGCAGCAGCTTTACCCACGAAGCCATAGTGCCTTCCCGACACTATTTGTAGAAGAGAATATTCTCTTCTGCAACTCTAGAAATAATTGTTGTTCTGACAGTTCTGAAACTTCCAAAAAGGGGGAAAATCATGGCATTTTAAGCTGCCTCTTCACCACATAAATTTCCAGGTGCAACCAAACTTTTCTGTTCTACCCAATCAGTCAGTTGAGATCTTCAAATTGTGCCTTGGTTTTTTAAGAGCATAAGGTGCTAGAAATTCTGCAACTGCAACAACATGATAGGCACAGCTGTCTATTCCAGGTAGGCATGAGCTGGCAAAGACTGCAAATCCACCTTCTATTTTGAAGACTTTTCCTGCTCATTTCCCACTATCCTCTCTAACTTGTCTGTGAAGCCATAAAAGTGTTCTTTGTTGTTTATGGGAATCCATTTATTAGTTCTTGGCAGTTCTTGCCAAGAAACAATGTAAAATGTTAGCAATTGCATATGCTGGATTAATAAGATGATTCTATTTTCCCTTCATCATATTAATTTGGCCAATTACATTGGCTTTCTCTTGTGGAAATGCCTTTACTTACTGGGAATAAGTTCTCCACATTGATGGTTTACAAATATGCTAATGTGTTCACTGATTTGGTTGGTTAGCAGTTTTTGGCATATGAAGCAGGATAGTGGTCTATCATTTTCCCTAACTTTTGGTATATGTGATTTTGGCTTTACAGAATTAGTTAGGAAGCATTTCCTCAGTATTTAATCAAATGAAATCAAAGTCTGTATTCCCACACAGAACTTTGGAGAAATGTGTAATGAAATCAGCCTTACTTGTTTTCACCAAACAGTGGAAACAACATACATATTCCTAAGCTGGGGAATGCAAAAGAATGTAAAGTCCATATAAAGGAATAAATTTCAAAATAAAAAGATAACAGGTAACAGTGTGATAAATCTCAGATGAACTATACCAAGGGAAATGGACCAGAACTGGACATGCTTTAAAATTCAGGTTCAGGATTTTCTTGCAAAGAAAAAATCATGTGGATAAAAAGAGTTGAGTGTTTTCAAGATCAGCAGATGGGAGAAGAGGTTGATAAAGAAGTTTAAGGACATTAATTACTGGTGATCATGATGGTGGTAACATGAAAATATATTTGACCAAATTTTAAGAGATATGCATTAAAAAGTATGCATATAGCTGTTTGTAAGTCATATGTTAATTAGAAATGAAAGAATCAAGAAATAATATAATAACCCAAAAATATGCTTGCACACGTGATATACTGATTGTAGTTCCAGCAGGTAGTTTAATTGCTTCTCTCCTAGGTAAGTAGCATGAGGAGCAGTAGATGTCCTCACGGGCGACACCCCAGAGAGCTCCATGTCTCCACAATTCCCTAATGGTTCATGTGCATTACCTTCTGGAGCCCAATGTGACTCTAGGTGATTTCATTTTAGATGGAGCAAATTGCACGCTGGGCCTTTTTGGTCATATTTCCTTCATATTCATGTTAATACTTGTGATTGAACACAGACCTTCCTCTGAAAGATATTCTAGGTGTCTACAACCATAGTCAGGGAAAACATTCAAGGCAAAAATAATATTCAGTGATCTCAAAGTGTTAACCTGCTAGCAAGCTGTTTTGTGTACCTTCCTTTCTTTGCTACTTTCAAACTCAATCCTGTATATTATGTAGGAAAGGTAATCTTACAATCTTTGTTTTTTAAATGGGAAAGGCAAGAGGCTACCCCAAGGATACCAAAGTAATGCATAGTACAGTCATGACCTGAATGTCTAATAGTGTCTATGTCTTTATATTTACTGCCTTAGAAACCTCAGAATCTTTTAACTACTACCTGCTGGAGAATTTCTCTGGAATATTTATGCTTTATTCCCTGAATGAATTTCTTATCTACTTTTCAGGATAGACTGTCATTTGTTTTCAAAGACCAAGGTAAGCATATCATTGACTATACAATTTCAGTTAAAAGTGTAATTGATGCTAAAGTAGATAGGCAGCATGCCTACTACAATTTGAATATGGAAATACAAGTTATAGATATTTTTATAAAACACTGAATTGAAGTTGGATAATAAATATTGGATTTCATCAATAGAATATTTGGTGATACTTATGAAACATCGTCATGGTACTTCTTAAAAATGTTGGCAGAAAGATTGTGTAGGTGAGTCCTTAATTCACTAGGTGTTCAGTTTGTTGATTTCTGGCTGGAAATTTAAAAACCATGACTTTTGTTTCTGTATCTAGCTTATTTCACTTAATGTGATGTCCTCCAGTTGCATCCATTTTGATGCAAATAGTAGAATTTCAATGTTTTTAATAGTTGAATAATATTCCATAGTGTGTGTACACACACACACACACAGAATTTTAAGTCACCATTCTTTAAATTAGAAAAGTAGGCCGGCGCCGTGGCTTAACAGGCTAATCCTCCACCTTGCGGCACCAGCACACCGGGTTCTAGTCCCGGTTGGTGCACTTGATTCTATCCCGGTTGCCCCTCTTCCAGGCCAGCTCTCTGCTATGGCCCGGGATTGCAGTGGAGGATGGCCCAAGTCCTTGGTCCCTGCACCCCGTGGGAGAACAGGAGAAGCACCTGGCTCCTGGCTTTGGATCAGCGCGATGCGCTGGCCGCAGCGGCCATTGGAGGGTGAACCAACAGCAAAAAGGAAGACCTTTCTCTCTGTCTCTCTCTCTCACTATCCACTCTGCCTGTAAAAAAAAATATTAGAAAAGTACGCCGGTGCCACTGCTCACTTGGCTAATCCTCCACTTATGGCGCTGGAACCCGGGTTCTAGTCCTGGTCGGGGAGCCAGATTTTGTCCTGATTGTTCCTCTTCCAGTCCAGCTCTCTGCTGTGGCCCGGGAAGTCAGTGGAGGATGGCCCAAGTCCTTGGGCCCTGCACCCACATGGGAGACCAGGAGGAAGCACCTGGTTCCTGGCTTCGGATTGGCACAGCATGCCGACCATAGCAGCCATTTGGGGGGTGAACCAACTGAAGGAAGACTTTTCTCTCTGTCTCTCTCTCTCTCACTGTCTAATTCTGCCTGTCAAAAAAAAATTAGAAAAGTACCTAAATGAATAATAATCTGAATTACATTTTAACATTTCCCCCAAATCCCTAACTCTCATCCTTATTATTATTGATACACATGCACAAGTAGGCAGTGATGTATTCAAAAGCATATCCTTTGGGTTAGAATGGAACTGGGAGTAAATACTGAGTCTTTTGCTTCTACATACTAGCTGTGAGGAAGTATAGACTATCACTGAACTTTATATATCAACAATTTGCCTTAATAATGAATAAGAAATAATACTACCCATCTCATACACAATCACACAGCTAGTCATGTATAGTGTTCATATCACATGTTGCAGAACAAAGTGCATGATCCAGGTAATTATGTACATTTAGGTGTTCAAACACAGTATAATCAGACTGATAAAGAGAAGTTGTTAAAGGAATAAGAAGAGACTAATAGGGAAGAGCAGTTGACAGAATGGGCATGCTTCCAAAGGTGACAAATATTAAAATATAAATAATTTAAAACACTACTCTGACACTAGAAAAGATTGAAATAAAAAATTTTCAACTCTGGACTTTCTACCAAAACAGATCTTCAAGCTAAAGGGAACTCACAAACTATGGAATTTCAACCTTTGGTATCTGTGATACTACAATGGGATGAAAAAAAATCAGGCAATTTCAAGTCAGACTAAAATACACATTTCAAGGTAGGTGTTATGCAAATGAATGGCATGAAATGGGTGTAAAGAGCAGTCAATCATATAGAGAGAGCACAAATTTTTAGAGGGCACAAAAATGTTAGTGGACTTCGTGTGTTTACAAATTCATGAACATTGAAATCTGAAGAGGGGATCTCTGAAGAGCTCCTATTCAACAGTCTGGAGCCCTACAGAAAATTCATATACTAAATGTCATCTTTAGGATCATGACTTACTTCATGGAGAATCTTGAAATATATACTTTGGTGAAATGAAACAATGCACACTGTCTATAGACATTTCAATTCCACTGGAATCTGTCCTATATTCTGCTCTTATTTCTCATTGCTACAGGGCATCTTCTGAGTTTCAAGCAACACTGATGGGCAACAGGACAGATGTGACAGAGTTTATCCTCCTGGGACTAACCAATGCCCCTGAACTACAAGTCCTCCTCTTTATCATATTCACTCTTATTTACTTCACCAATATGGTTGGGAATCTTGGACTGATTGTGTTGATCCTCTGGGACTCTCGTCTCCACACTCCCATGTACTTTTTCCTTGGTCACCTGTCTCTGGTGGATGTTTGCTACTCTTCAGCAGTCACTCCCACGGTTCTAGCTGGTCTCCTAATGGGAAACAAAGTCATCTCTTACAATGCTTGTGCTGCCCAGATGTTCTGTTTTGCAGCCTTTGCCACTGTGGAAAATTTCCTCTTGGCGTTAATGGCTTATGACCGCTATGTAGCGGTTTGTCAACCTTTACATTATACCACCATCATGACAAGAAGTGTATGTGCTTGTCTGACCACAGTCTGCTACACTGGGGGTTTCCTGAATGCCTCCATTCACACTGGAGACATATTCAGTCTCTCTTTCTGTAAGTCCAATGTGGTCCACCACTTCTTCTGTGATGTTCCAGCAGTCATGGTTCTCTCTTGCTCTGATGGACATGCCAGTGAGATGGTTCTTGTTTTTGCATCCAGCCTCATTATATTTTCTGTCCTCCTCGTTATCTTGATATCTTACATGTTCATTTTTATCACTATTCTAAAGATGCGCTCAGCTGCGGGGTACCAGAAGGCTCTATCCACCTGTGTTTCTCACTTCACTGCAGTCTCCATTTTCTATGGGACTCTTATATTCATGTATTCGCAGCCCAGCTCCAGTCATTCTATGGACACAGACAAAATAGTGTCTGTGTTTTATACCATGGTCATCCCCATGCTGAACCCTTTTGTCTACAGCCTGAGGAACAATGAGGTGAAGCGTGCATTCAAAAAGGTTGTCGCAAAGGCAAAATTGTAACTAGATTGTGACCTTAATGTTTTAGGATTCAGAGTATCCAAGATTCACTCCTCTCTGATCTTTCTCAGCTACCTAATGACATCTTAAGGCCCACATCTAAGTTAATTAAGAAGTAATATCCTTATCTCTTCAAAAGTCTATATTTTATAAAAAGTGGGTACAATGATAAAAAATATAATGCCTGGATAAAATAGCTAAAAGGAAATAGAAATGTTTTGGTTCTACATCTATTCAAAAGGAGGATGCTTGCTTTGTTCACTGTTTCTATGTGTGTTTTCTTTCTCCTATGCTAAATATATATGTGGACCACAGGTCAAAAAGACCATAACAAAAGTGTCCTCATATGACACTGGGCACTTATACATGGGAGTGTGAAATTATCCAGCAATAAATGGAATACAGCTTTTGTCAAGTAATAATAATTTAAATAATTAATTGGTATACCATCACATAAATCTACTGTTGCTTTTTTCCCTACTTGAATAAATTTTCTAAGAGTTCAAATTTGTGAAGACAATATGATAACATTTTAATTGGCATATTTGAGGAAATTTAGCTAAACAATATTAAATTACTTACTGTTTTAAACCTGACTGAGTCATTTTGTAGAAACTTCTTTTTTCACATTGGACTTATTAAACTAGTAGACTGGCCAGTGGATAATGAAAATGAAGGAAAAATGAAGGCAGAGTTTATTTATTAATATACGACTACTAACACTTATACTATTTTAAAAATCACCTGAGGGAGAGCGGCAAGATGGCAAAATAGGAAGGGAGCACACTGATTGTATGGGAAGAGACAGTTTAATAAAAGTGGAGATACTGCAGGTTCAAGGAAGAATAGGGGAAGAAACAGCAGAGGATAATCTTCTGGAACTAGTGATTCACAGTGGACCTGCGTGGAGAGCATGGGAGTACAAGTTCGGGACACCAGCAGCAGACTCAACACACCAGCGTTGGAATGCAAGGTGAGCCGGACCTCAATAGCCCGAGACACCGGCGGGCAAGAGGAAAGAGGAGACTAGAGGGAACGAGGCTTGAAACCCCGTGGGGAAAATTTCACCAGGCTAACTAGAAGAGAGAGAGAGAGAGAAAAAAAAAAGTGACCGATAGGGACACAAGTTTCTCTCTCTCTGCTCACCTCTCAAAGGCGAGCAAGACAAAGAACAGGCGCCATATTGGACATATGTCATAAGCAGGGCGACCTCAGGTCTGAACTGGCCCTGAGCCTAGCAGAAAAACCTGACTCGGGGGGGGGGGGTGAAATGACAGGAGATTAGGATCTAATTTGGCAACCCAGTGGGAAACTGCAGGAGAACTGAAGCCCACACTGAGGGCAGCAGAGATTCCCTGTGTGGTCCTTGGAAAAGAGCTTCTGATCTCTGGCTCCTGTGGATATAACATTCGCCTGCTAACTAACTCTAATTCCGTTCAGCTATGTGGAATTACTTCCCTTTTGAATCAAAAAAAAAAAAAAAGAAAAGAAAGAAAGAAAGAGAGATTTACCACGCCTAAACTGGGAGTGTCACCTTTGGCACACCCTCAACCCTGAGAACCAAACACAGCTCTCAGGCCACACTCATCTCAAGCCTCTAAGGCTCCATCGAAAGCAGACAGTCCACGTAACCTAGAGCCATAGTATAACAAGAAAAAACACCACAGTGAAGAAACCAAATATCTCCAACATGCCAAACAACAAATGCAAAAACCGAGGTAACAAGAACAAGGAAGACACTATGATGCCCCCAAATGAAAAAGACACCCCAATTCAAGATTATGAAGATGATGAGATAGAAGAAATGAAAGAAACGGATCTCAAAAAAATGGTAAGAACATTAAGAAGTTCTCAAAAACAAATTCTTGAACTACAGAAATCCTTCATGGACAAGATAGAAAATCTCTCTCGTGAAAATGAAATATTAAGGAGGAATCAAAATGAAATGAAACAACTAGTAGAACATGAAACTGTGATAGTGACGAGAAATCATCATGAAATGAAGAATTCAATAGATCAAATGACAAACACATTAGAGAGCCTTAAAAACAGAATGGGCGAAGCAGAAGAGAGAATATCAGACTTAGAATACAGAGAACAGGAAAGGAAACAGGCAAACCAAAGAAAAGAAGAGGAAATTAGAAATCTAAAAAATATTGTTGGGAATCTGCAGGATACTATTAAAAAACCCAACATTCGGGTTCTAGGAGTTCCTGAAGGCATGGAGAGGGAGAAAGGATTAGAAGGCCTTTTTAGTGAGATACTAGCAGAAAATTTCCCAGGTTTGGAGAAGGACAGAGACATCTTAGTACAGGAAGCTCATAGAACCCCTAATAAACATGACCAAAAGAGATCCTCACCACGACATGTTGTAATCAAACTCACCACAGTGAAACATAAAGAAAAGATTCTAAAATGTGCAAGAGAGAAATGTCAGTTTACTCTCAGAGGAACTCCAATTAGACTCACAGCTGACTTCTCATCAGAAACCCTACAAGCTAGAAGGGAATGGCGAGACATAGCCCAGGTACTAAGAGAGAAAAACTGCCAGCCCAGAATATTATATCCTGCAAAGCTCTCATTTGTGAATGAAGGTGAAATTAAGACTTTTCATAGCAAACAGAAACTGAAAGAATTTGTTGCCACTCGTCCTGCCCTGCAAAAGATGCTTAAAGATGTGTTACCCACAGAAACACAGAAACATGGTCACCAATATGAAAGAAGGTAAAGGAAGGAAACCTCACAGCAAAAGATCACAGGAAGCTCAATTTCTCTTTGACATAGAATTAAACTCTGATGCTCTGTTAAAGCAATGTGTTAAAGTAATCTATTATGTTCTCTTGATGTCTGTTAAATTCTAATTGTTCAAAAACAGCTGAATTTTTATTAAGAGCTATGGGTTATTTAAATATGTGCTTATTTTCAAAGATTTGAATAATCACCTTGTAACAATGATCAAATTTGGTCTATGTTATGTCATGATTTTAAGAAATCTTATTTCAACCAGATATTTTGGATTTTGAGCCTTCTTGGCATTCTTGACAGGCATTCGAAAAATCAAAGTTCCAAACAATCGGGACTCTAAAATTTCCAGTAAATCTTGGACTTTGGTTTTTCCAGTTTGGGCCCAACTGAAAAAATCGAAGGACCTATGTCTCTCATCTTATAGAGACACCAACTAATCAGGCTATTTGGATTATATTAGAAGTACTGTCAAGATGTGACGTGGTTCTAAATTTTAAGTTTCTATAATGGAAAATGCTATTAATACAAATGTTTGAGAATTAAAAAGTCTAATGATCTTGTGTTACTAGACATGATAGTTATCTTAATGAGAAAGCCCCAGAGATCTAAAGGGTTAAATACTTGTAAAATCCTACAGGTGCTTTCAAAAATACTGTGAAGTAAGCAAGTGCCTCTTGTTGGTTGATGAGTTTATAATTTTAAACATGACAATTTAAAGTCTTTTCTCATCCACAGTTATATATGATTTGCTGCTCATAAAATTAAAGCCTTGTTGGGTCTGTGTTTAGCTGTCCTCCTATAGGTTCCTATGGACTTTTTCCAGCCACTTCTATTGTATTCAGTACTTTGGGATGGCTCTGTAAACAGATGAAGCCAATAATGTATTGACAGTACCAACTGAGAGAAAGTATGGTTAACTGAGGTTACTAAAAACAAAAAGCAATTCAAATCAATTGGCAATCTACAAAAAGAGTTAAAGATTTTAAAAGCTATTATTAAAATTGCTATATTGGTCTATTATGCTATGTTATATGTGTGTACATATTGTATGTCCACATGGGGAAATTTTATTAAGAGTTTTATTTTAATTGGCTTATAGATAAGTTTGTCCATAAATTTAAGCTGCTAAAATCAATCAAAGATACATTTTAATTTGTGTGACCTGAATCTGTGTATCATATGTTTTAAACTTGTTGGTAGAAAGAAACTAAAAACATTTTATATGGTTGTGCTTAAGTTTACTGGTTAAACAAACTACACCATGTTAGATATTTAAGAGGTGTTTTCAAATACATGATTCTTAAAATTTATAGAAGGCATTGGACCTTCTGGTAAATGTTTTCTTAAGTTGTTATCTAATGTTGAAACGGTTTGCTAAGTATTCATGTGATATTGCTATTGTCAGCAAGCGATCTAGGACTTGCTCCCTCATTTCTCTATTCTAAGCCCAACTTGTTCTTTCATTTCTCTATTCTCCTCAAGGTAAGAAACTAATTCTATTATGAAGGAATCTGTAGGATGCACAATTTAATCTTTAGACCTTATAAAAGAGATGGCTAACATTTTTCTGTAATAGCATAGCCAAAATAAGAGCTTAAATAATAATCTCATAGCTAGATTTACTTCGCCATCAGCGAAGTATACAGTAAGTAGAAAAAACCTCCCTTTCAGACCAAAGGGAAAGAAAGTTTTAAAGTGAGAATATAATTTTCCTCATGGGCATTGTCTACCTTAGAAAAACTACTACAGTACATGCCTGTGACTATAGACTTGTAGGTCAGGCCACCAAAGATTAGAGATGGGACTTGGGAACTCCCTTGACTTGCATCCTCTGGTCTGCTTTAACACAAACCAGGAGGAAAATAAAGCTAGGCATCAGAAGCAATGGGTGGCAGGCCTATTAATGGCTGATCTGTACAGTGATCTGCCCTCAAGGAGACCCAACAGGCCAGTCCACTGCAGTGGCTTTCAATGTGGTAAGCCTGGGCTTCAGCAGAAGTCAGCTTGTGAAGAGCCCTGGCAGCTCTGCCAAGAGTTGGATCACTGGAAATGGACCTGCCTTGGAGTCGAAGGATGCCCAGGTCAGAGCCACAGATCTTATTGGCTCTAAGCTGAAAAGCCCTTCACTCAGCCCAACTTCCAAAGTGACCACTGCAGCTGAGGGGATGGTCAAGTAGGGTCAGCAACATTGCAGGCAGAACTGTAAATTTCTTGTTAGAGATGCCCCCTGCCTTTACCTGGCCAGCTCTCCTCCCAGGCCAGCCAAGTAATGAAAGTCAACAGGGTGCCTTCCCCCAGGTGGTTCACACCTCCCTTAGGATGTACCCCATGTGAAGAGATAGATAGGTCTGGGCCTCTGAATTTACAAGGCCTAAAGCCCAACATATTATTACCAGGCCCCTTCTGTCAGGTTCTATTTGCCTCTCAATCAGAAAACTTAATTGTAGCTTAGACAGCACCTTTCTTAGCTCCTCTAACAATGACTGTCCTTTGTTCTAGACCCTGTCTAGCACACTTGGGCCTCATTCCTTTGTAATCATAACCTCTACTCTACCTCCAATGGCTCTACTCCCAACCTGTGTGTACTGATGGTCCTCTTCCCCACTTAATGCTGTATAATTGTTCAGACCTGGTTAATGCCACTCTTAGGATCATTGGTTACTATCCTCATCCTGTGTTTTATGACCTTGTCTAAATATGATCAGAGTCGGCGAACTTGGAAGGCTTCCATAGCCTTGGCAACTCATGACAACAGCCTAGAGTGGTTACTGGCGCCATAAACTAGAGTGTCAATTTGTTGGGTCAACAACAGGAGCCACTGTGCACTTGCTCCTCATGTGGGATCTCTGTCCTTAATGTGCTGTACATTTTGATTTAATGCTGTAACTAGTACTCAAACAGTATGTTTCACTTTGTGTTTCTATGTGGGTGCAAACCATTGAAATCTTTACTTAATATATACTAAATTGATCTTCTGTATATAAAGAGAATTGAAAATGAATCTTGATGTGAATGGAAGGGGAGAGGGAGCAGGAGAGGGGAGGCTTGCGGGTGGGAGGGAAGTTATGGGGGAGGAAGCCATTGTAATCCATAAGCTGTATATTGGAAATTTATATTCATTAAATAAAAGTTAAAAACAATGTCCTGAGATGCAAATAATATTCTTCATTTCTTCCTCTGCAAGTTCTTAGAAATTGTTACATTGTGCATTAGCTCTTAATTTGGTTGAATTATCTCTTATCAATTACACCTCTTGTAAATCCCTCAGTCTTTTACCCTACTCCATTCTCACTATTCTTCTTCATATTTCTCTACAACAGATGTGCTCATGGCTTAGGGCAATGGTACTTTCTGTCCACTCTCTGGAAATTTCCCTTATTCTATTCAGGTCTCTGCTCATACAAATGTCATCCTATCATGGAAGCCTTCCCTGATTATCCTCATCAAATAGTCATCCTCACCTCTCCATGTTCAGTGTCCTCTCAACCTTTCATTCATCATATTCCTTATCTACACTCCAATGAACTATATTTATTTACCTACTTGTTACCCAGAATCCCCATATGGAATTTAAACTCCAGGTGTGTAGACCAACAGAACAGAATGGAAAGTCCAGAAATTAATCAACACATCTACAACCAACTGATCTTTGACAAAGAAGCTAAAATCAACCCCTGTAGAAAGGGCAGTCTCTTCAACATGTGGTGTTGGTAAAATCAGATGCGCATTTGCAGAAGTATGAAATAAGATCCTTAACTTACCCTTTATACAAACATCAATTCAAAATGGATTAAGGATCTAAATCTATGATCTGATACCATCAAATTGCAAGAGGAGAACATTGGAAAGACTGCAAAACATTGGCATAAGCAAAGACCTCTCGACAAATGGGATTACATCGAGCTAAGAAGCTTTTGCATTACAAAGGAAACACACAACAAAGTGAGTGGGCAACTTACGGAATGGGAGAAAATATTTACAAACTATGCTACTGATTAAAGATTAACATCCAAAATCTCTAAAGAGCTCAAGAAACTCAATCAGTCTTTGAGTTTAACAAAACAATCTTTCTAAATAGTTACAAACACAAAATTAGCCAATGCTTTCCATGAGCATGGAAGCTCATCTATTCTCTAACACCATCCTCTCTTCAAATAGCAGTTCTACTACATTCTCCTTTAAGACCCCTTAAAAATAGTATATCCTTCTTAGGAAGTCTCATGAAACATAGGTAGGACACTTGCTATCAAGTTTGGCCCACCATTTTTAGTCAACAGATTGTGAACCAATTCTTTTGGTAATTCCAATTTGATAGAGTCAGTCAAAAATGTAGAATTGTAACCTTAGATTACTTATCAACATATGCTATATATATCAGACTCTTAGTGATGGGGAAAGACTTCAGAAGAGATGAAGATAAGGGTTTGAGTAAGTGAATCATTTTAAAATATCATGAGGCAATAAAAAGGAAAAGAACAATGATATATTTGAGACATCAAAGTGTTCCCTATCCAAAAATGCTGCTTCAATGTGTCATAAAATCTTCAGCCCTATTTGAATATATATATATATATATATATATATATATATATATATATATTTTGACAGGCAGAGTGAATAGTGAGAGAGAGAGAGACAGAGAGAAAGGTCTTCCTTTTGCCGTTGGTTCACCCTCCAATGGCCGCCGTGGCCGGCGCGCTGCGGCCTGTGCACCGCGCTGATCCGATGGCAGGAGCCAGGTGCTTCTCCTGGTCTTCCATGGGGTGCAGGGCCCAAGCACTTGGGCCATCCTCCACTGCCTTCCCTGGCCATAGCAGAGAGCTGGCCTGGAAGAGGGGCAACCGGGACAGAATCCGGCGCCCCGACTGGGACTAGAACCCGGTGTGCCGGCACCACAAGGCGAAGGATTAACGTAGTGAGCCACAGCGCCGGCCTTGAATATATATTAAACAATGAAGTTCTTTCCATGTGATACGTTCAGTTATGTAGATACATAATTTCCCTTATTAGATTGTAAGTTCTTAGACAACAGGAAATATGAATTTTGTAGTTTGTGTGAAGCTCACTGCTGCTGAGAAAATTGCTTCAGACAAATGTAGTAGGCAGGATCCAAACAGCAAATTTGTTATTGGAACTCAATCTTATGCAATTACACATACTACTTAAATGGTTACTATAGGTTTGTTTCTTCCCATCTGATTCTGCAAGTTGAGGTACACAGAGAAAGTGGTTGGGAAAGGAAAATGAATTTAATGTGGCAGAGCACAAAGTCAGAGTCCATAGCAACAGACTGAAATCTTGTCAGCAGCTGCTGACTCTGTCCTTGGTAGAAACCACCAAGGTTTCTCCATTGTGGAGCTGAACACACACACTGTCCTGGTGACAGAGAAGTGAAAAATAGATCTGGACTTGGGAAACGGAAGCATTTTACAGCCCAGGTACTGCTCTCCTCAAGAGGTGAGTTATGACAATGGATGCTGCTATGATTCAGTTCTTCAATTCCTACAAATCTCCCAAAAAACTCTCTTGTGCTCTATAACCTGACAGCCAGCACAAAAAAACCACAGAGAAGGGAATTCCATGGTTTTAGATTACTTAAGATTATGCCTTACTAAGCCACAATAATGAGTTTTAAATGAAGCTTTATTGAATCAATGAATGGGAGGATGTAAGGATGGAATAATGAATAAGTGAATAGACTGATACTCAGTTTTCCAGGCTAGTAACTAAAGTTAACTTAATCCATAATGGATCTGTACCAAAGTGATTTTAAATATAAATAAGCTCAATATCCAGTTTAGTTAAGAATATTATTTAGAGAGATGGCTAACATTTTTTTGTAATAGCATAGCCAAAATAAGAACTTAAATAATAATCTCATAGCTAGATTTACTTTGCCATCAGCGAAGTATACAGTAAGTAGAAAAAACCTCCCTTTCAGACCAAAGGGAAAGAAAGTTTTAAAGTGAGAATATAATTTTCCTCATGGGCATTGTCTACCTTAGAAATACTACTACAGAACATGCCTGTGACTATAGACTTGTAGTTCAGGCCACCGAAGATTAGAGATGGGACTTGGGCACTCCCTTGACTTGCATCTTCTGGTCTGCTTTAACACAAACCAGGAGGAAAATAAAGCTAGGCATCAGAAGCAATGGGTGGCAGGCCTATTAATGGCTGATCTGTACAGTGATCTGCCCTCAAGGAGACCCAACAGGCCAGTCTACTGCAGTGGCTTTCAATGTGGTAAGCCTGGGCTTCAGCAGAAGTCAGCTTGTGAAGAGCCCTGGCAGCTATGCCAAGAGTTGGATCACTGGACATGGACCTGCCCTGGAGTCGAAGGATGCCCAGGTCAGAGCCACAGATCTTATTGGCTCTAAGCTGAAAAGCCCTTCACTCAGCCCAACTTCCAAAGTGACCACTGCAGCTTAGGGGATGGTCAAGTAGGGTCAGCAACATTGCAGGCAGAACTGTAAATTTCTTGTTAGAGATGCCCCCTGCCTTTACCTGGCCAGCTCTCCTCCCAGGCCAGCCAAGTAATGAAAGTCAACAGAGTGCCTTCCCCTAGGAGGTTCACACCTCCCTTAGGATATACCCCATGTGAAGAGATAGATAGGTCTGGGCCTCTGAATTTACAAGGCCTAAAGCCCAACAGATTATTATCAAGCCCCTTCTATCAGGTTCTATTTGCCTCTCAATCAGAAAAATTACTTGTAGCTTAGACAGCACCTTTCTTAGCTCCTCTAATAATGACTCTGTCCTTTGTTCTAGGCCCTGTCTAGTGTACTTGGGCCTCATTCCTTTGTAATCATAACCTCTACTCTACCACCAATGGCTCTACTCCCAACCTGTGTGTACTGATGGTCCTCTTCCCCACTTAATGCTGTATAATTGTTCAAACCTGGTAAATGCCACTCTTAGGATCATTGGTTACTATCCTCACTCTGTCTTTTATGACCTTGTCTAAATATGACCAGAGTCGGTAAACTTGGAAGGCTTCCATAGCCTTGGCAACTCATGACGACAGCCTAGAGTGGTTACTGGCGCCATAAACTAGAGTGTCAATTTGTTGGGTCAACAACAGGAGCCACTGTGCAGTTGCTCCTCATGTGGGATCTCTGTCCTTAATGTGCTGTACATTTTGATTTAATGCTATAACTAGTACTCAAACAGTATGTTTCACTTTATGTTTCTATGTGGGTGCAAACTGTTGAAATCTTTATACTAAATTGATCTTCTGTATATAAAGAGAATTGAAAATGAATCTTGATGCAAATGGAAGGGGAGAGGGAGTGGGAGAGGGGAGGGTTGCGGGTGGGAGGGAAGTTATGGGAGGGGGAAGCCATTGTAATCCATAAGCTGTACACTGGAAATTTATATTCATTAAATAAAAGTTTAAAAAAAAAAGAATATTATTTAGGGCTGGCACCATGGCTCACTTGGTTAATCCTCCACCTGCGGCACCAGCATCCCATATGGGCGCCGGGTTCTAGTCCTGCTTGCGCCTCTTCCAGTCCAGCTCTCTGCTGTGGCCCAGGAAGGCAGTGGAGGATGGCCCAAGTGCTTGGGCCCTGCACCCACATGGAGACCAAGAGGAAACACCTGGCTCCTGGCTTCGGATTGGCACCGTGCCGGCCGTGGTGGCCATTTCGGAAGTTAACCAAAGGAAGGAAGACCTGTCTCTCTCTCTCTCCCTCACTGTGTAACTCTATCTGTCAAATAAATTCTAAAAATCTTTTTAAAAAGAATATTATTTAAATGGCATTATAGGAGAAAGAAAGGAATATTGCAGTAGGAAGAGGGAAAATATTTCAATAAGGAGAAGACCCAGACTAGAAGATGTACAAACATCAAAGTTTGGGGAGATAAGGTCTGGTGTTTCATAGAGAGAAATAAGTAAGGTCTATAGAGTATCTTTAGTCATATAAAGGAAAATCTTTCTGAATGCTGATGTTGGCTCAGGATTAAAGTGGACCAAAGTTCAGAGTCCTATGGGGAGGAAAAAAGTTTAACTGATGGTGGTTCAAGTTGGCTAATGAACACTTTGTTCTGATGGGTCAGTGAAGATGAACATTTTAGTTAACCATTTATGAGGGAAGAATAAACAAGGTTAGAGAGAACTCAGTGACGGGAAGTGGGGGATGACAGGGTGGCAGGGACAATAATGGTAGATCAAAAATCTTACCTGAGTTCAAATTATTTTTGGTAGCAGTTGTTGAGAAAGATTATTTAGTGACTCAGCCTAAGGTCAGGAGACAATTTGATCTTGGCTAACAACTATTTCTTCTGATTTATCACTGGGGACTAGTAAGTTGACTACTCATTTTTGAGACAAAAAGTGAGGACTTTAGAGGGTCCCATTCTTTGAACTTGTCATAGATAAACACAGAGAACATCTGTGAGTCTTATCAAAGTTATGTGGGGACTGACAGGTCCTTGCATTAGGCAACTTCTGGAAGAAAGATCATGTAGAAGGATTTCTTCAGCTATCATTATTTTACAGAATCACAGGTCTTGGGTAAAGTTCAACATTGCCAGTCATTCAAAGAATTGCATCGGAAAAACACTTTGGCCTTAACCTTTTGACTTGCCCTGACAATTAGCTCTTTTTGCCACACTAACTAATTTGAAGGGTATTATGGAAGAGTCTCTCTATTGTGTGAATGATTCCTATTTGAATATGACTATATAAGAAAAATCATCTGCAGATGAGCTTGAGACAATGTGGAGTAAATGGAACTCTCATACATTAACAATGAGAACACCAAAGAGTTTAGACACTGGAAAACAGGCAGTTCCTTATAAAGTTAAAACACACTTGCCATGTGACCTGAAAATGTACTCCACTAGAAATAAAACATATGTCCACCTAAAAATTTGTTCATGAATGTTTATGTTGAGTTTTTTCATAATCTTCTGTCTAGAAATTACTCAAGTGTCCTTCAAAATATTAATTGATAAACAAACTCTGAAACATTCATGCAATGGAATGCTATTTATCAATAAAAGGAAACACAATACTAAATATGCAATCTTTAGATTTACAGATTGAAAGAAACCAGTCTCAAAATTTTACATGTGAAGCAAGTCCATATATTTGACCTCCTATACAGCAAAAAAAAAAAAAAAAAAAACAGATTAAGTGATTGCATCAAGTTGGGAGTCAGAAAAGAGGATTGATCACAAAGGAACATGAATGAATATTTTGGGAATGTGGAAAATGATCTGTATCGTTATTATGGCACTAGGCACACAAACACATAATTTATAAAAGCTCAAGGAAGATTTGTTTAAAATTGGAGAATTTTATTAAATGTAAATTTTGCCTCCAAAATATGAATTTTAATAATGCAATTAATCTGCAGAGCTTTCTTTTAAGAAAATCTCCAAACCCCTACACATCCTCCTAAATAACAAATAGTTGGGGCAGAGAACAAAAGAGTGTGTGTACACTCGTCCAGCCCTGCAAAAGATACTTAAAGATATGTTACACACAGAAACACAGAAACATGGTCATCATATGAAAGAAGGTATAGGAAGAAATCTCTCAGTAAAAGATCACAGGAAGTTCAAAGTATATATTAGAAATATCTTTGGAAAATGACGGGGCAAAGTCACTACTTATCAATAGTCACATTGAATGTTAATGGCCTCGACTATCCAGTTAAAACACACAGACTGGCTGAATGGATTAAAAAACAAAGCCCATTATTTGCTGTTTAAAAGAAACACATCTTTCCAATAAAGATGCATGCAGACTGAAAGTGAAAGGTTGGAAAAAGATACTCCATGCCAAAAAAAAAAAAAAAAAAAAAAAAAAGAGCTGGCATAGCCATCTTAGTATCAGATAAAATAGACTTTAACACAAAAACTGTTAAAAGAGACAAAAAGAGGAACTATACAATGATTAAGAGAATGATTCAACAAGAAGACATAACTATTATAAATGTATATGCACCTAATTACAGGGCACCAGGCTATTTAAAGATATGTTAAGGAACTTAAAGGGAGACTTAGACTCCAGTACAATAGTATTGGGAGCTTCAATACTCCACTCTCAGAAATAGACAGATCAAACGGACAGAAGATCAACAAGAAAACAGCAGGTTGAATGGACACTATTGACCAAATGGATCTAACAGATATCTACAGAACTTTTCATCCTACACTTGAAGAATACACATTCTTTTCAGCAGTACATGGAACTTTCTCTAGGATAGACCACATACTAGGCCATAAAGCAAGTCTCAGCAAATTCAAAAGAATCTAAATCACACCAAGCATCTTTTCAGACCACAATGGAATGAAGCTGGAAATTAGCAACTCAGGAATCCCTAGAGCATATGCAAACACATGGAGACAAAACAACATGCCCTGAATGTCAGTGGGTCATAGAAGAAATCAAAAGAGAAATCAAAAACTTTCCAGAAGCAAATGAAGATAACAACACAACATATCAAAACTTACGAGATACCGCAAATGCAGTGTTAAGAGGAAAGTTTATAGCAAAAGGTGCCTACATCAAGAAATTGGAAAGACACCAAATAAATGAGCTATCAATGCATCTCAAGGATCTAGAAAAACTGCACCAAACCAAACCCAAAACTATTAGGAGAAGAAAAATAATTAAAATTAGAGAAGAAATCAACAGAATTGAATAAAAAAATTACAAAAGATCAGCAAAATGAAGAGCTGTTTTTTTTGAAAAAAATTGAAACCATTGTCACAAATAACCAAAAAAAAAAAGGAGAGATAAGACCCAAATCAATAAAATCAGAGAAGAAAAGGGAAATGTAACAACAGACACCACAGAAATAAAAAGAATCATCAGAAATTACTACAAAGAGTAGTATTCCAAAAAACTAGTAAATCTATCAGAAATGGATAGATTACTGGACACACACAACCTATCTAAATTGAAGCATGAAGACGTAGAAAACAAACAGACCCATAACTGAGCCAGAAATTTAATCAGTAATAAAGGCCCTCCCAAAAAAGAAAAGCCCAGGACCAGATGGATTCGTTGCTGAATTCTACCAGACATTTAAAGAAGAACTAACTCCAATTCTTCTCAAACTATTCAAAACAACTGAAAGAGAAGGAATCCTCTGAAATTCTATGAAGCCAGTATCACCTTAATTCCTAAACCTGAAAAAGATGTAACGGAGAAATAAAATTACAGACCAATTCCCCTGATAAACATAGACGCAAAAATCCTCAAAAAAATTCTGGCCAATAGAATGCAACAACACATCAGAAAGATCATCCACCCAGACCAAGTGGGATTTATCCCTGGTATGCAGGGATGGTTCAACATCTGCAAATCAATCAATGAGATACACCACATTAACAAACTGCAGAAGAAAAACCATGTGATTATCCCAAGGGATGCAGAGAAGGCATTTGATAATACACAACACCCTTTCATGATGAAAACTCTAAGCAGATTGGGTATATAAGGAACATTCCTCAACACAATCAAGGTAATTTATGAAAAACCCACGGCCAGCAACATACTGAATGGGGAAAAGTTGGAAGCATTTCTACTGAGATCTGGTACCAGACAAAGATGCCAACTCTCACCACTGCTATTCAATATAGTTCTGGAAGTACATATAAAATTTTCATTCATTAAATAAAAGATTTAAAAAATAGTAAAACTTATTCTCAAAAACTTACTTCATTTTAGTGTATTAAGTGGAGGATATTCTGATATTCTTATATCTCATAAGTTATAGCTATGTCTAAGTGCTCGCAAAAGATGTTTCATCCTTGGTTCTTCTTTAAAGTTAGTTAATTAATTCTGAAAAAATGAATGCTAAAAAAAAAGTGAAATAACTTGAAGATGCAATGACTTTGAACAGCCCTTTTGTCTCAACTGTTGAGGAATAGTTTATATATATATATATATATTTATATATATGTATATATTATATACAGTTTGTTGAACTCTTAGTATAGAGTTAATCTTCTGTATATAAAGTTAATTCAAAATTGATCTTAGTTAAAAATCAGACTGGGAAGAGGAGAGGGAGGAGGAAGAGGGGTGGGAATGTGAATGGGAAGGCTGGTACAATGGGAAAAATCAGTATGTTCATAAATTTGTATTTATGAAGTGCATGAAGTTTGTATTCCTTAAATAAAAGGTTTCATTCTGGGAAAAAAGTACACACTGGGGCTGTCACTGTAGTGTAGTAGGCTAAATTTTAGCCTGTGTTGCAAGCCATCCTATAAGATGGATGTATCCCAGATCTCTATTTGTGGCCTGAGAAGTCAGCGGAAGGTGGCTGAAGTGATTGGGCCCCTGCACCCATGTGGGAGACCCAGATGAAACGCCTGCCTGTTGGCTTCAGATCTGCTAACTCCGGATGTTCTGGCCATCTGGGGACTGAACAATCAGATGGAAGACCTTTCTCTCTGTCTCCCCCTCTCTCACTGTGACTCTGCCTCTCAAACAAATAAAATCTTTTTGTACATGCATACTTTCATTTATAACACTGTCACATTTCTTCTCAAATTAAAATATTACAGTATTCAAGTAAAGCAAAAAACAATATTAGTCTCATATATGTGATGGTACCCTAATTAGTTTTTAAAATTTTCTGGAAATATCCTCATTCCATATACTTCTGCCTAATTTCCCACTCCCGGGTGCACAGCACCCAGGGGTCACATGCAGGCACTTTTGTTCATGAGCTTATTTTTTTTTTTGGACAGGCAGAGTTACACAGTGAGAGAGAGAGAGACAGAGAGAAAAATCCTCCTTTTTCCGTTGGTTCACCCCCGAAGTGGCTGCTATGGCCGGCGTGTAGCTGACAGCACGCTGCACCAATCCAAAGCCAGGATCTAGGTGCTTTCTCCTGGTCTCCCATGTGGGTGCAGGGCCCAAGCACTTGGGCCATCCTCCACTACACTCCCTCACCACAGCATAGAGCTGGACTGGAAGAGGAGCAACAGGGACAGAATCCGGCACCCCAACTAAGACTAGAACCCAGGGTGCTGGCGCCACAGGTGGAGGATTAGCCTAGTGAACTGTGGCGCCAGCCATGGGCTAATTTTCTTTTGTTTTTTTTTTTTTATTTTTATTTTTTTTATTTTTGACAGGCAGAGTGGACAGTGAGAGAGAGAGAGAGAAAGGTCTTCCTTTTGCCGTTGGTTCACCCTCCAATGGCCGCTGCGGTAGCGCGCTGCGGCCGGCGCACCGCGCTGCTCCGATGGCAGGAGCCAGGTGCTTATCCTGGTCTCCCATGGGGTGCAGAGCCCAAACACTTGGGCCATCCTCCACTGCACTCCCTGGCCACAGCAGAGAGCTGGCCTGGAAGAGGGGCAACCGGGACAGGATCGGTGCCCCAACCGGGACTAGAACCCGGTGTGCTGGCGCCGCAAGGCGGAGGATTAGCTTGTTGAGCCACGGCGCTGGCCCATGGGCTAATTTTCATCCCTGCTCTACATCCTTGCTAGTACTGGCATAAGAGAGAGAAAATACACATAGAAACAGTGAATAAATAAGGTCTCTTCCTTTTCCATACATGTGCAACCAAAACATTTCATACTTCATTTTAGCCATTCTAAACAAGGGATTACATTTCTGTCACTGTGTACATTATTTCTAAAATATAGAAAATGTAAAGATTATTATATATTATATTATATTATATTTGAGGAAGTAAGGATATTACTTCTATAATTTGATGTGGGAATTAAGATCTCATTAGGTGCCTGGAGAAGTTCACAAATGAGTGAAACTTGGTTATTCTGCATCCTACAACATTAAAGCCACAATCTGATAAACAGTTTTGTCTTCACAACAACCTTCTTTTCTTAAATTTTTAAAAGATTTTTATTTATTTATTTGACAGATAGAGATACAGACAGTGAGAGAGAGACAGAGAAAAAGGTCTTCCTCCCATTGGTTGACTCCCTAAATGGCTGCAACAGCCAGAACTGAGCCGATCTGAAGCCAGGCACCAGGTGCTTCTTCCCGGTCTCCCATGTGGGTGCAGGGGTCATCTTCTACTGCTTTCCCAGGCCATTGCAGAGAGCTCGACTGGAAGAGGAGCAACCGGGACTAGAACCAGCAGCCACATGGGATTCCTGCGCTGCTGGCGGAGGATTAACCTACTGTACCACGGCGCCGGACCCCACAACAACCTTCTTAAATGCACGCTTAACCTCCTTGTTCCTCAAGCTGTAGACAACAGGGTTCAGCATGGGGATGACCATGGTATAAAACACAGACACTATTTTGTCTGTGTCCATAGAATGACTGGAGCTGGGCTGCAAATACATGAATATAAGAGTCCCATAGAAAATAGAGACTGCAGTGAAGTGAGAAACACAGGTGGATAGAGCCTTCTGGTACCCCGCAGCTGAGCGCATCTTTAGGATGGTGATAAAAATGAACGTGTAAGATATCAAGATAACAAACAGAGCAGAACAGATAACGAGGCTGGCTGCATAAACAAGAACCATCTCACTAGCATGTCTATCAGAGCAAGAGAGAACCATGACTGCTGGAACATCACAGAAGAAGTGGTGGACCACATTGGACTTACAGAAAGAGAGACTGAATGTGTCTCCAGTGTGGATGGAGGCATTCAGGAAACCCCCAGTGTAGCAGACTGTGGTCAGACAAGCACATACACTTCTTGTCATGATGGTGGTATAATGTAAAGGTTGACACACTGCTACATAGCGGTCATAAGCCATTAACGCCAAGAGGAAATTTTCCACAGTGGCAAAGGCTGCAAAACAGAACATCTGGGCAGCACAAGCATTGTAAGAGATGACTTTGTTTCCCATTAGGAGACCAGCTACAACCGTGGGAGTGACCGCTGAAGAGTAGCAAACATCCACCAGAGACAGGTGACCAAGGAAAAGGTACATGGGAGTGTGGAGACGAGAGTCCCAGAGGATCAAGACAATCATTCCAAGATTCCCAACCATATTGGTGAAGTAAATAAGAGTGAATATGATAAAGAGGAGGACTTGTAGTTCAGGGGCATTGGTTAGTCCCAGGAGGATAAACTCTGTCACATCTGTCCTGTTGCCCATCAATGTTGCTTGAAACTCAGAAGATGCCCTGTAGCAATGAGAAATAAGAGAGCAGAATACAAGACAGATTCCAGTGGAATTGAAATGTCTATAGACAGTGTGCATTGTTTCATTTCATCAAAGTATATATTTCAAGATTCTCCATGAAGTAAGTCATGATCCTAAAGATGACATTTAATATATTAATTTTCTGTAGGGCTCCAGACTGTTGAATAGGAGCCCCTCAGAGATCCCCTCTTCAGATTTCAATGTTCATGAATTTGTAAACTACAATCTGAAGAATTTAATGAGTTGCCCAACATTGCTAATCTGAAATTAAAAAATCTACCAATTCAGCCTTTCCTACATCAGTAAATACTCAGATGTCTGTGCTGCTAATGTGCTCAAACTGGTCTACACAATTTTAAATCTATAGTCACTGATTCTGTTCAATAAATTTGTAAGGTTGAGAAACTGTTCCTTTCATTTAGATTGTGAGTTTGGTGACTGTATTTTCATTTATACAGTTGTTCATTGACTTGTTAGACTTTGGACACAGAATAGTTGCCAAGTCCAGTGGCCTTTTACTCAATTTACAATTACTCATTGTCTTTATTGATCCAACATCAGTTTTTGAGTTTCACAGCAAATTTACTGAAAATTACATGCATAGTGGCTTTGGTGAAATAATGGGGTAATATATAGCCAACAAACAAAATTCTGAGAGTGAAGGCAATGCACTGTATATGGAGTGTGTGCTCTGGAAAGAGGTGTAGGTCAACTGAACATTTAAAATATAGGAATCACTGGTCCTTACCTTAACTTTCTTGGCTCAGATTTCCTTCAACTTCATGATGAAGATGATAATGAGATTTACCTCAAGGTGTTTGTAAGAGTTAAATGAGATTACACATTAGAAAAACACACTAGGTAAAATGCTGGATGTTTAGCATGGCCTGAGAGATGCTATTATCATTAGGATGGTATGTTGGTCCCTATGTAGTTTGAGAAAAGTAAATGGCAACATGTAGGGCTTCAGGTGTGCATGAGGGTCAAGAGTGAAGCCTCACTCTTCAGTATGCACTTTTTCTGCACACGAAGTCAACTAACATTTTATGTGCCCTCTAAAAATTTGGGCTCTCTCTATATGATTGACTTTACACCCATTTGATGCCATTCATTTGCATTACACCTACCTTGAAATGTGTATTTTAGCCTGACTTGAAATTGCCTAATTTTTTCTCATCCCATTGTAGTATCATAGATACCAAAGGTTGAAATTCCATAGTTTGTGAGTTCCCTTTAGCTTGAAGATCTGTTTTGGTAGAAAGTCCAGAGTTGAAAATTTTTTATTTCAATCTTTCCTAGTGTCAGAGTAGTGTTTTAAATTATTTATATTTTAATATCTGTCCCTTTGGAAGCATGCCCATTCTGTCAGCTGCTCTTCCCTATTAGTCTCGTCTTATTCCTTTAACAACTTCTCTTTATCAGTCTGATTATACTGTGTTTGAACACCTGAATGTACATAATTACCTGGATCATGCACTTTGTTCTGCAACATGTGATATGAACACTGTACATGACTAGCTGTATGACTGTTTGTGTATGAGATGGATATTATTATTTCTTATTCATCATTAAGGCAAATTGTTGACATGTAAAGTTCAGTGATAGTCTACACTTCCTCACAGCTAGTATGTAGAAGCAAAAGACTCAGTATTTAATCCCAGTTCCATTCTAACCCAAAGGATGTGCTTTTGAATACATCACTGCCTACTTGTGCATGTGTATCAATAATAATAAGGATGAGAGTTAGGGATCTGGGGGAAATGTTAAAATGTAATTTAGATCTTTATTATTCATTTAGGTACTTTTCTAATTTAAAGAATGGTGACTTAAAATTCTGTGTGTGTGTGTTATTCAACTATTAAAAAGACTGAAATTCTACCATTTGCATCAAAATGGATGCAACTTGAGGATATCATGTTAAGTGAAATAAGCTGGGAAACATTATTATTATTAATTATATTATTTATTATGATAAAATTTAAATTACTATAATTAATGATATATATCAATCATATATTGTAATTATAATATATTGTAATTATTTATAATGTATTAATTATATTGTTATGTATTGTTATTAACAAATATATAGTTTTAAAATTTTCAGCCAGAAGCAAACAAACTGAACACCTAGTGAACTAAGGACTCACATACACCATCTTTCTGCCAACATTTTTTTTTTGGACGGGCAGAGTGGATACTGAGAGAGAGAGACAGAGAGAAAGATCTTCCTTTTTGCCGTTGGTTCACCCTCCAATGGCTGCTGTGGCCGACGAATTGTGCTGATCTGAAGCCAGGAGCCAGGTGCTTCTCCTGGTCTCCCATGCGGGTGCAGGGCCCAAGGACTTAGGCCATCCTCCACTGCATTCCCGGGCCATGGCAGAGAACTGGCCTGGAAGAGGGGCAACCGGGATAGAATCTGGCATGCCAACCAGGACTAGAACCCGGTGTGCCGGCGCAACAAGGTGGAGGATTAGCCTGTTAAGCCACGGCACTGGCCTTCTGCCAACATTTTTAAGAAGTAGCATGACGATGTTTCATAAGTATCACCAAATATTCTATTGATGAAATCCAATATTTATTATCCAACTTCAATTCAGTGTTTTATAAAAATATCTATAACTTGTATTTCCATATTCAAATTGTAGTAGGCATGCTGCCTATCTACTTTAGCATCAATTACACTTTTAATTGAAATTGTATAGTCAATGATATGCTTACCTTGGTCTTTGAAATCAAATGACAGTCTATCCTTAAAAGTAGATAAGAAATTCATTCAGGGAATAAAGCATAAATATTCCAGAGAAATTCTTCTGCAGGTAGTAGTTAAAAGATTCTGCGGTTTCTAAGGCAGTAAATATAAAGGCAAAGACACTTTTAGACATTCAGGTCACGACTGTACTATGCATTACTTTGGTATCCTTGGGGTAGCCTCTTGCCTTTCCCGTTTTAAAAACAAAGATTGTAAGATTACCTTTCCTACATAATATACAGGATTGAGTTTGAAAGTAGCAAAGAAAGGAAGGTACACAAAACAGCTTGCTAGCAGGTTAACACTTTGAGATCACTGAATATTATTTTTGCCTTGAATGTTTTCCCTGACTATGGTTGTAGACACCTAGAATATCTTTCAGAGGAAGGTCTGTGTTCAATCACAAGTATTAACATGAATATGAAGGAAATATGACCAAAAAGGCCCAGCGTGCAATTTGCTCCATCTAAAATGAAATCACCTAGAGTCACATTGGGCTCCAGAAGGTAATGCACGTGAACCATTAGGGAATTGTGGAGACATGGAGCTCTCTGGGGTGTCGTCCGTGAGGACATCTACTGCTCCTCATGCCACTTTCCTAGGAGAGAAGCAATTAAACTACCTGCCGGAACTACAATCAGTATATCACGTGTGCAAGCATATTTTTGGGTTATTTATATTATTTCTTGATTCTTTCATTTCTAATTAACATATGACTTACAAACAGCTATATGCATACTTTTTAATGCATATCTCTTAAAATTTGGTCAAATATATTTTCATGTTACCACCATCATGATCACCAGTAATTAATGTCCTTAAACATCTTTGTTATCAACCTCTTCTCCCATCCACTGATCTTGAAAACACTCAACTCTTTTTATCCACATGATTTTTTCTTTGCAAGAAAATCCTGAACCTGAATTTTAAAGCATGTCCAGTTCTGGCCCATTTCCCTTGGTATAGTTCATCTGAGATTTATCACACTGTTACCTGTTATCTTTTTATTTTGAAATTTATTCCTTTATATGGACTTTACATTCTTTTGCATTCCCCAGCTTAGGAATATGTATGTTGTTTCCACTGTTTGGTGAAAACAAGTAAGGCTGATTTCATTACACATTTCTCCAAAGTTCTGTGTGGGAATACAGACTTTGATTTCATTTGATTAAATACTGAGGAAATGCTTCCTAACTTATTCTGTAAAGCCAAAATCACGTATACCAAAAGTTAGGGAAAATGATAGACCACTATCCTACTTCATATGCCAAAAACTGCTAACCAACCAAATCAGTGAACACATTAGCATATTTGTAAACCATCCATGTGGAGAACTTATTCCCAGTAAGTAAAGGCATTTCCATAAGAGAAAGCCAATGTAATTGGCCAAATTAATATGATGAAGGGAAAATAGAATCATCTTATTAATCCAGCATATGCAATTGCTAACATTTTACATTGTTTCTTGGCAAGAACTGCCAAGAACTAATAAATGGATTCCCATAAACAACAAAGAACACTTTTATGGCTTCACAGACAAGTTAGAGAGGATAGTGGGAAATGAGCAGGAAAAGTCTTCAAAATAGAAGGTGGATTTGCAGTCTTTGCCAGCTCATGCCTACCTGGAATAGACAGCTGTGCCTATCATGTTGTTGCAGTTGCAGAATTTCTAGCACCTTATGCTCTTAAAAAACCAAGGCACAATTTGAAGATCTCAACTGACTGATTGGGTAGAACAGAAAAGTTTGGTTGCACCTGGAAATTTATGTGGTGAAGAGGCAGCTTAAAATGCCATGATTTTCCCCCTTTTTGAAAGTTTCAGAACTGTCAGAACAATAATTATTTCTAGAGTTGCAGAAGAGAATATTCTCTTCTACAAATAGTGTCGGGAAGGCACTATGGCTTCGTGGGTAAAGCTGCTGCCTGCAGTGCCAGCATCCCACGTGGGCGCCCTTTGAGTCCCAGCTGCTCCAGTTTCGATCCAGCTCTCTGCTATTGCCTGGGAAAGCAGTGGAGGACGGTCCAAGTCCTTGGGCTCCTACACCCACGTGGGAGACCCAGAAGAAGCTCCTGACTCCTGGCGTCAGATGGGTGCAGCTCTGGCCATTGTAGCCAATTAGGGAATAAACCAGCAGCTGGGGGGATCTCTCTCTCTCTCTCTCCCTCTCTCTCTCTGCCTCTCCTTCTCTCTCTGTGTAACTTTTCCTTTCCTTTAATAAATCAATAAAACTTAACAACAGCAAAAAATGGTGCCCTGACAAGTGGAAATCCATGGGCAAAACAACTGAAGATGGATCCTTACCTCACACCGCATATGAGTGGCCTAAATGTAAGAGCTAAAGTCATAAAAATAATAGGGAGAACATGTAAGGGTGAAGACTTTGTAACCTCGCATTTGGTAACAGCTTCTTCGACATGATATCTAAGGAAAACAGAGAAGACTCAGGCTTCATCAAAATTAAAACATTTATTCATCAATAGGTGCTGGAGTCTAAGAACTGTAGGTAATCACATAGAAAGTAAAAATATGATTTTGGGTACCAGTGGATGAGAAGGGAAGTGGGGAAGGAGGGAATGGGAAAAGTTAGTTAGTGGGTACAAGTTTTTATTTAGTTAGGAGTAAGAAATTCTGAGGTTCTGTTGCACAGTGGAGTAAAGATAGATCAGCTAATTTACCATGTTTATCTACTAAAAATCTTGAAGATAAAATGTTTGGATGTTTTCACTATAAAAACTGTTAATTGGTTGAAAGGATAAATATATTTATGCTGATTGGATATTTAACAATTGATACATGTAATGAAAAATCACATGATTCAAAAATATGCACAACTTCTTACATCATAACTTTTAAATAAAATTAAAAAGAACATGCCAAAAGAAAACAATAGGAAAATATATTTCAAATCATATCTATGATATAGACTAAATATTCAGAAAACAAAAATCTCTAGAAGTCAATAACAAAAAGATATATAACCAATTTAAATATGGGCAAAAGATTCAAGCAGATGCTTCTCAAAGTATATTTACAAAAATTCAATAGACATATGAAAAGATACATTTTATCAAGGTAAATTAAGGAAACTCAAAAACACACAAACTAATACTTAACAACTACTAGGGTAACTGTGATGAAAAGAAAACCACTGACACATGATGGTGAAGATATAAAATTAGAAACTTGGTGGGAATTTAACATGGTATAGCATCTGTGGAAAATGGTTTGGTTTTTCTTCATTAAATTAAATAAACATGTGATTCAGACACATCAGTACTAACTATACACTCAAAGATTTGAAAGCAAGTACTCAAATATTTGTATATGATACTCACAGCGAGTTATTTGCAACTGATAAAGTATAAGGAATCCCAAAATGTTGATACTTAATGAATAAACAAAATATAGGATGTCCATCCAATGGAACATTATTCAGTTGTCAAAGAAATAAAATACTGATATGTGCTACACTATTGGTGAGACTTGGAAACATAATGATAAGTAAAAGTAGCCAGGCAGAGACAAGTCACATACTATACAACAATTTATATAGAAAACATTTAGAATAGGTGAATTGACAATACAAACAAATCAGTGATTACTGGGCAGAGGGAGCAAGGGGAATGGACAGTTATTATGTCGTAGTTGTAGATCTCCTCTGAGGGTACTGGAAATGTTTCAAAACTCCATAGATGTGATAGGTGCACATCCTTGTGAACACACTAAATGTCACTTTGTTGTACACTTTGAAGTAGTGAACTCTACATTTTGTGAATTTCACATCAATAAAAGAATCATGCAGAAGGCCAGATTGTAGTGATGCACAGACTTTTGAGAAAGCAATACAATCATAGAGGCAGAGATGGGACTTTAACAACCACAAGCTAAAGAATGCTCACAGCCCCTAAAGATGAAAGAAACCAGTTATCCCCTAGAAGTCTCAGGAGAGAGCTGGCCTTTCTTTTTTTAAAAAGATGTATTCATTTATTTGAGAGGCAGAGATAAGGGAGAGACGCAGAGTAAGAGAGAGATCTTCTATCAGCTGATTCACTCTGCAAATGGCCACAAAGGCCAGAATTGGATTGATCTGAAACCAGGAGCCAGGAGATTCCTCTGGATCTCCCATGTGGTTGCAGGGGCCCAAGCACTTGGGTTACCTTCTGCTACTTTCCCAGTCCATCAGCAGGGAGCTCAATTGGGAGTGGAGCAGTTGAGACTAGAATGTGAGATGCTGGTGCCACAGGTAGAGATCTAATCTACTACACCACAGCACTGGACCTGACCTTTCTCATTCTATGTTTTAGCCCCCAAAAAATTGATTTCAAACTTGTAGCTCTGAGAACTTTCCCTATATTTAAAAATTGGATAAAATGAAATTCAGAGACATTGACATAGACTAAGAATTCTTGGAAAAGACCACAGAAGCACAAACATCAAAGCCAAAATTGAAAAATGGGATTATATCAAGCTGAGAAGCTTCTGACCTTCAAAAAAAAAAAAAAACACTCAGCAAAGAGATGAGTGACTGACAGAATGGGAGAAAATATTTGCAAAATATGCAACTGATAAAGAATTAATATCCAGATTCTATATAGATCTCAAGAAATCCAAAAAACAAAATAAGGATTAATATCCAGATTTCATAAAGAGCTCAAGAAATTCAAAAAGCAAAACAAACAATTAGTTAAGAAATGGGCAAGGCCGGCACCGTGGCTCAACAGGCTAATCCTCCGCCTTGCGGCGCCGGCACACCGGGTTCTAGTCCCGGTTGGGGCACTGGATTCTATCCCAGTTGCCCCTCTTCCAGGCCAGTTCTCTGCTATGGCCCTGGAAGGCAGTGGAGGATGGCCCAAGTCCTTGGGCCCTACACCCACATGGGAGACCAGGAGAAGCACCTGGCTCCTGCCTTTGGATCAGCGCCATGTTCCAGCTGCAGCGGCCATTAGAGGGTCAACCAACAGCAAAAAGGAAGACCTTTATCTCTGTCTCTCTCACTATCCACTCTGCCTGTCAAAAAAAAAAAAAATAGAAAAAAGAAATGGACAAAGGATTTCAAGAGGTATTCTTTCAAGAGAAGAAATTCAAATGGAAAACAGCCTCTTGAAAAATGCTCAGGATCATTAGCCATCAGGGAAATGCAAATTTAAACTACATTGAGGTTTCACCTCACCCCAGTTAGAATGGCTCTCATACAGAAATCAACAAACAACGAATGCTGGGGAGGATATGGGGAAAAACATGCTCTAATCCACTGTTGGTGGGAATGTAAGCTGGTACAGCCACTGTGGAATAATGTATGGAGATACCTCAGAAATCTGAAAAGAGACCTACCATATGACCCAGCCATCCCACTTTTGGGAATTTACCCAAACCAAAACAAATCAGCATATGAAAGAGATCTGTACCCCTATGTTTATAGCAGCTCTGTCCACAATGGCTAAGATATGGAATCAATCCAGATGCCCATTCAACTGAAGATTGCATAAGGTAATTATATATAGATACAATCATATTTTATATATTTATAAAATAGGATACTACACAGAGGTAAAAAATGAAATGCTATCATTTGCAACAAAATAGTTGCAATTGGAAACCAAAATATTTAGTGAAATAAGCCAGTCCCCAAACACAAATACATATGTTCTCTCTGATATGTGGTACCTAATAGAATACTTAAAAGGTAAGCTACAGGAGTGAAATTGACACTTTGAGGTGTGATGATTTTAAATAGCCTTTGTCTTGACTGTTGAGGAACAGTTTTTTTTTCCTAAATAATAATTGTTAAACTACTTAATTTGGGGTTAATCTTATGACTATAAAGTTAACAGAAAATAGATCTTTATAAAAAATAAGAATGGGAATGAGACAGAGGAGGAAAAGTGTGGGAGTGTGGCAGAAAAGAGGGTAGGGTAGGAAGAATTACTAGGTTCCTAAATTTGTATATATGAAATTCATGAAGTTTCTATACCCTAAATATTATTTTTTTAAATAATAATGCAACTATGGACTGAGCGCCTCATCAGAGGACAGGTGAGACGGATCACACCAGCCAGTGTGATCATCCCTGCCCCTGCTGACAATAGAGCACATTTACCATGCCCAATTCAGTGACCCTGGGTACTTGGCCTCACCCCAGGGCAATGACTGGGGCTCTGTGGCCCCAACCAGCACATATTTCTGAATAACCACTGAAGGATTAGACACTGCAGTAAGCCAATAGGCATATTTCAAAGATAAAATCCACCAAAGGAAAAAAATAAGTGTTTCCACTATTGTCTGAAAATAATCATAGAGGGGCTGGTGCTATGGCATTGATGATAAAGCCACTGTCTGCAGTGCTGGCATCCCATATGGACACCGGTTCGAGTCCCAGCTGCTCCACTTTCAACTTAGCTTTCTAATATGGCCTTGGAAAACAGTAGAAAATGGCCCAAGCCTATGGACCCCTGTACCTGTGTAGGAGATCAGGGAGAACCTCCTGGATCCTAATTTCAGATCGGCACAGCTCTGGCCATTGTGGCCATCTGAGGGGTGAACCAGCAGAGAGAAGACCTCTCTCTCTCTCTCTCTCTCTCTGCCTCTCCTTCTTTCTCTGTGTAACTCTGACTTTCAAGTAAGTAAATCTTTTTTTAAAAAGCATAGAATTATAAGAAATATGCAAAAGAAATAAAACATGACTCCCCAAAAGGAACACAACTTTAATATTAGAATATGAAGATGGGGCCCGGCATTGTGGCATAGGGGATAAAGCTGCTGCCTGCAGTGCTGGCATCCCATATGGGCACCAGTTTGCCTCCAGCTGCTTCACCTCTGATCCAGCTCTCTGCTATGGCCTGGGAAAGCAATATAAATAAATACATAATAAATAAATAAATCTTTGAAAAAATGCTGCAGTGAAAATGAAGGAAATGAAGAAATGCTTGCAAACCAATTCAAAAGAATGATCAAAAGAATACACAAAATAATGAGTAGCAAATGCATGAGTTAAAGAACTCCATACAGGATGTGGATGAAAAATTTCACCATGAGATAGAGATGTTGAAGAGAAATCAAACAAAAACATTAGAAATGAAAAATATTTTTAAAATACAGTGTAAGCCTCAGCATCAGACCTGGTGAAGAAGAAGAAAGAATGTCAAATTAGAAGACAAATCTAGAAATACCTCAGACAAAAAATTAGAAAAATGAAAATATTGCTCAAGATTTATGGGATACTATCTAATGACCTAACATATGTGACTTAGGAGTTCCTGAAGGTGTGAAAAGAGAGAATGGATTGGATTAGAAAGCCTATTCAGTCAGGTAATTGCAGAAAACTTTCTTAATTTGGCAAAAGAAATGGACATCCAAGTACAGAAAGAACATAGAACTCCTAATAGAGATGATCAGAAAAGATCATCACCACAACACAAACTTTCAACAGTAAAACATAAAGAAAAGATTCTAAAATGTGCATAAGAGAAATGCCAGATTACTTTCACTGGATTTCCAATTGGACTCACAGCTGACTTCTCACCAGAAACCCTGTAGGCTAGGAGAGAATGGAAAGACATAGCTAAAATTCTAAAAGAAAAAACCTGTCAATCCAGAATACTGTACCCTGCAAAGCTATCATTTATGAATGAGGATGAAATAAAAACTATCCATAGGAAGCAGAAATTGAAAGAATTTGCACTACTCACCCTGCTTTACAAAAGATGCTTAAGGATGTGGTACAGACAGAAATACAGAAATATAGCCATCATTATGAAAGACTGTTAAGGCAGAAAATTTCCTAGTAAAAGTATAAAGAAAATCCAAAGTAAATAACAGGAATATTTATGGAAAAATGACAGAGCCAAGTTGTTACTTATCGAGAGTAATCTTGAATGTAAATAGCCTAAACCCTCCAGTTAAAAGATACAGACTGGCTGAATGGATTAAAAACCAAGACACATTTATTTGCTGCCTACAAGAAACACAACTCACCAACAAAGATACATGCAGATGGTAAGTGAAAGAATTGAAAAAAATTATCCATGCTAATGGAAAGCAAACAAGAGCTGGTACAGCCATCCTAATATCAGACAAAATAGAATTTAACATAAAAACTGTTGAAAGAGACAGAGAAGGGCACTATGTAATGATTAAGGGATCAATTCAACAGGAAGATATGACTATAATTAATGCATATACAACCAATTACACGGCACCTGGCTATTTAAAAGAAACATTAATGGTTACAAATGGAGACACAGAATCAAATAAAATAGTAAGGGGAGACTTGAATACCCCACTTTCAGCAATGGACAGATCAACTAGACAGAAAATTAGCAAAGAAACAACAGTTAGTCAACACTATGGACAAAATGGACCTAACTGATATCTTCAGAATTTTTGATACCACAGTTGCAGAATACACATTCTTCTAATCAGTGCATGGAACTTTCTCTAGTATAGACTATATGCTATGCAATAAAGAAAATCTCAGCAAATTCAAAAAATCAAATTCACCCATGCATCTTATCTGAGCACAATGGAATGAAACTGGAAATCAACAACTCAAGAATCTCCAGAACATACACAAACATATGGAGACTGAAGAACATACTCCTAAATGTACGGTGGGCCATAGAAGAAATCAAAAGAGAAATCAAAATTTTTCTGTAAATGAATGAAGATGGCAATACATCATATCAAATCTTAGGAAATGAAACAAAAACACTGTAAGAGAGAAGTTTATAGAAACTGATGCCTACATAAAGAAATTGGAAAAGTAGCAAATGAATGAGCTATCAATGAATCTCAAGGTTATAGAAAAGCAACAAACCAAACCCAAAATTATTAGGAGGAAAGAAATAATTAAAACTAGAAATTAAATTTAAAAATTGAAATAAAAACAACAAAAGAACAGCAAAATTAAGCTGGTTGTTTTAAAAAAATAAACAAAAGTTATATACCATTAGCCCAACTAACAAAAAGAGGCAAAAGACCAAAATGATTAAAACCAGATATGAAGAAAGAGATGTAAAAACACATATCACATTACTAAAAGAATCATCAGGAATTACTACAAAGAACTGTATGCCAATAAACTGGGAAGCATGGAGGAAATAGATATATTCCTGGACAAATAAAATCTATGAAAATTGAGTCATGAAGATGTAGAAATCCAAACATATCAATAAAAAGTAGGAGACTGAATCAGTAATAAAGAACCTCCAAGCTAAGAAAAGCCTAAGACCAGGTGGGTTATCTTCTGGGTTCTACCAGACATTTAAAGAACTGAATCCAATTCTTACCAAACTAATCAAAACAAGCTATTCAAAAAAAAAGTGAAGGAATTCTCCCAAACACCTTCTATGAATCCAGAATCACCTTTAGTTCTAAACTAAAAAAAGATACAACAAAGAGAACCATAGACCACTATCTGCTGAATACAGATGCAAAAATCTTCAACAAAATACTAGCCAGTCAAATACACCAACACATTAGAGAGATCATTCACCAAGACCAAGTTGGATTTATCCCTGGTAAGCAAGGATGTTTCAACATTTGCAAATTAAAAAAGTTATACTTCAAATTAACAAACTGAAGAAAAAACCAATTGATTAGCTCAGTAGATGCAGAGAAAACATTTGAAAAATACAACATCCTTTCATGATGAAAACCTTAAGCAAACTGGGTATAGAAGGAACATTTCTCAAGGCAATCAAAGCAATCTATGACAAACCCACTGCCACTATACTATTGAATGGGAAAAAGCTGGAAGCATTCCCAGAAAGATCTGGAACCAGACAAGGATGCCCATACTCACTATTACTGTTCAGTATAGTCCTGGAAAGTTTAGCCATAACCATTAGCAAGAAAAATAAATCAACTGTTTATAAATTGGGAAAGAGGAAGTCAAACTATCCCTATTTGCAGATGACATGATTCTCTAAATAAAGGACCCAAAAGACTCCACTGAGAGACTATTGAAATTCAAAAAAGAGTTTGGTGAAGTGGCAAGATGCAAAATCAACACGAAAAATCAATAGACTTTGTATAAAAAGACAATGCCATGGTTAAGAAAGAACTTTTTTAAAATACTTATTTATTTATTTGAAAGTCAGAATTATACAGAGAGAGGAGAGGTGGGGGGGGGTGGTCTTCCATCTGCTAATTCATGCCCCAATTGGCCTCAACAGCCAGAGCTGCACTGATCCAAAGCCAGGAGATTCTTCTGGGACTCCCATGTGGGGGCAGGGGCCCAAGGAATTGGGCCATATTCTACTGCTTTCCCAGGACACAGCAGAGAGTTGGATCGGAAGTGGAGCACCTGGGTCTTGAACTGGCACCCACATGGGATGCAGGCGCTTCAGGCCAGGGCATTAACCCACTGTGCCACAGTGCCAACCCCAAGAAAGAACTTTTAAAATCATTCCAATTCACAATAGTTACAAAAAATTAAATAACTTGGAATAAATTTAACCAAGGATGTCAAAGGTCTCTACATTGAAAATTATAAAACATTAAAGAAATAAATAAAAGATAATGAAAAATAGAAAAATCTTCCATTGTCATGGATTGAAAGAATCATTACCATCAAAAAGTCCATACAACTGAAAGCAATTTACAGGTTCAATGTGATCCCAATAAAAATTCCAGTGAGTTTCCTCTCAGATATAGAAAAAAAAGATGAAAGAATTCACATGGTAACACACCAGACCCCAAGTAACCAAAGCAATTGTATACAACAAAAACAAAGATGAAGACATCACAATATCAAAGACACACTACACGGCATTTATAATCAAAATGCCTTGGTACCTGTGGAAAAAAACAGATAGATCAATGAAACAGAACAGAAACTCCAGAAATCAATTCATGCATCTACAACCAATTTATCTTAGACAAAGGAGCTAAAACCAATCCCTAGAACAAGGAAAGTCTCTTCAACAAATAGTTCTAGAAAAATTGGATCTCCATGTGCAGAGAGGTATGAAACAAGACCTGCTATCTTATACTTTACACAAAAATGCACTCAAAATGGATCAAAACTTTAATCTATGACCCAATAACATCAAATACCTAGAGAACATGTGAAGCTCTGCAAGACAATGGCATAGGCAAAGACTTTTTGGAAAAGACCCCAGAACCACAGGAAATGATACTGAAATTCATATGGAGGCACAGGAGACCTCAAAAAGCTGAAGCAATCTTGTACAACAAAAACAAAGCTGGAGGCATCACAATACCAGATTTCAAGAGATACTACAGGGCAGTTATAATCAAAACAGCATGGTACTGGTATAGAAACAGATGGATAGACCAATGGAACAGAATAGAAACACTAGAAATCAATCCAAACATCCAACTTATGTTTGATCAAGGAGCTAAAACCAATTCCTGGAGCAAGGGCAGTCTATTCAACAAGTGGTGCTGGGAAAACTGGATTTCCACGTGCAGAAGTATGAAGCAAGACCCCTACCTTTCACCTTACTCAAAAATCCACTCAACATGGATTAAAGATCTAAACCAATGACCCAACGCCTACAAATTATTAGAGAACATTGGAGAAACCTTGCAATATATAGGCACAGACAAAGATTTCTTGGAAAAGACCCCATAGGCACAGGCAGTCAAAGCCAAAATTAACAATTGGGATTACATCAATTGAGAAGTTTCTGTACTGCAAAAGAAACAGTCAGGAAATTGAAGAGGCAACTGACAGAATGGGAAAAAAATGTGAAAATTATACAACAGATAAAGGGTTGATAACCAGATTCTACAAAGAAATCAAGAAACTCCACAACAACAAAAGAAACAACCCACTTAAGAGATGGGCCAAGGACCTCAATAGACATTTTTCAAATGAGGAAATCCAAATGGCCAACAAACACATGAAAAAAGATTCAGGATCACTAGCAATCAGGGAAATGCAAATCAAAGCCACAGTGAGGTCTCACTTCACCCCAGTTAGAATGGCTCACATACAGAAATCAACTAACAACAGATGCTGGCAAGGATGTGGGGAAAAAGGCACACTAATCCACTGTTGGTGGGAATGCAAACTGGTAAAGCAATTGTGGAAGACAGTCTGGAGATTCCTCAGAATCCTGAATATAGCCGTACAACATGACCCAGCCATCCCACTCCTTGGAATATACCCAAAGGAAATTAAATTGGCAATTAAAAGAGCTGTCTGCACCTCAATGTTTATTGCAGCTCAATTCACAATAGCTAAGACATGGAATCAACCTAAATGCCCATCAACAGAAGACTAGATAAAGAAATTACGGGATATGTATTCTATAGGATACTACACAGCTGTTAAAACAAATGAAATCCAGTCATTTGCAACAAAATGGAGGAATCTGGAAAACATCATGCTGAGTGAAATAGCCAGTCCCAAAGGGACAAATATCATATGATCTTCCTGATCTGTGACAACTAACTGAACACCTAAAAGGAAACCTGTAGAAGTGAGACTGACACTATGAGAAACAGTGGCCTGATCACCCCTTGTCCTGACTGTTGAAAAATAGCTTGCTATTTTATTCTTTTTAGTATTTTCTTGTTCTACTTAATACCATTGGTTGAACTCTTTAATTAACACACAATTATTCCTAGGCATGTAAAATTAACTGAAAAGTGATCACTGTTAAAAACAAGAGTTGCAATAAGAGAGGGTGGAGATGTACAGTTCAGTACATGCTCACTTGGACTTACCCTTAATGGTAGAGCTAGAAACGTGCCATGGGATTCCAAATCCCGTTAAAGTCACATGTACCAATGCCTTCTTACTAGTAAAAGTGATCAGTTTAAGTTCTAAATTGATCATAAAGATAGGGTTAAGTGTCAAAGGTATCACATAAACAAGACAAGTGTATGCTAATAATAACTGATAGAATTAGAAAGGAGAGAACGATCCAACATGGGAAACAAGATTCACACCAGACTCATAGAATGGCAAATGCCCTAAACAGCATTCTGGCCTCAGAATCAGTCCTTAAGGCATTCAGCCCATGAGAGTTTCTCAGGCATGGAAATCCAAGACACTGTGGCAAAAAAAAAAAAATGACCTAAATGAAAGATCTCTATGAGTGAGATCCAAGAGGGAAGAATGGGCCATCAAAGAAGGAGATACCTTTCTCTGAAGGGAGGAGAGAACTTCCACTTTGATTATGGTCTTGTCTGAATAAGGTCAGAGTTTGTGAACTCAAGAGGCTTCCATAGCCTTGGAAGCTCATGACAATATCCTCAGGTGATTAATGACATCATACATGTGAGTGTTAATTATTAAATCACCAACAGGAGTCACTGTGCACTTACTCCTCATGTAGGATATCTGTCCTTAATGTTTTGTACTATGCGAATTAGTGCTAAAACTATTATTCAAACAGTACTCTATACTTTGTGTGTCTGTGTGGGTGCAAACTGTTGAAATAGTTACTTAATATAAACTAAGTTGATCTTCTGTACATAAAGACAATTTAAAATGAATCTTTTTTTAACTTTTATTTAATGAATATAAATTTCCAACGTACAGCCTATGGATTACAATGGCTTTCCCACCCCATAACCTCCCTCCCACCCGCAACCCTCCCCTTTCCCACTCCCTCTCCCCTTCCATTCACATCAAGATTCATTTTCAATTCTCTTTATATACAGAAGATCAGTTTAGTATACATTAAGTAAATTTTTCAACACTTTGCCGCCACAAAGCAACACAAAGTGAAAAAAATACTGTTGGAGTACTAGTTATAGCATTAAATAACAGTGTACAGCACATTAAAGACAGAGATCCTACATGATATTTTAAAAATTAATTAATTTTCTATGCAATTTCCAATTTAACACCAGGGGTTGTTTTTTTTTTTTTCATTTTCAATTATCTTTATATACAGAAGATCGATTCTGTATATAAAGTATAAGTAAAGATTTCATCAGTTTGCACCCACACAGAAACACAAAGTGTAAAAATACTGTTTTAGTACTAGTTATAGCATCACTTCACATTAGACAACACATTAAGGACAGTTCCCACTTGGGATGTAAGTACACAGTGACTCCTGTTGTTGACTTAACAATTTGACACTCTTGTTTATGGCATCAGTAATCTCCCTAGGCTCTAGTCATGAGTTGCCAAAGCTATGGAAGCCTTTAGGGTTCGCCGACTTCGATCTTATTCTGACAGGGTCATAGCCAAAGTGGAAGTTCTCTCCTCCCTTCAGAGAAAGGTACATTCTTCTTTGATGGCCCACTCTTTCCACTGGGATCTCACTCGCAGAGATCTTTCATTTAGGTCTTCTTTTTTTTCTTTTCCAGGGTGTCTTGGCTTTCCATGCCTACAATACTCTCATGGGCTCTTCAGCCAGATCCGAATGCCTTAAGGGCTGATTCTGAGGCCAGAGTGTTGTTTAGGACATCTGCCATTCTATGAGTCTGCTGTGTATCCCGCTTCCCATGTTGGATCGTTTTTTCCCTTTTTGATTCTATCAGTTAGTATTAGCAGACACTGGTCTTATTTGTGTGATCCCTTTGACTCTTAGACCTATCAGAGTCATCAATTGTAAACTGAAATTGATCACTTGGACTAGTGAGATAGCATTGGTACATGCCACCTTGATGGGATTGTACTGGAATCCCCTGGCAAATCCTAACTCCACCATTTGGGGCAAGTCCGATTGAGCATGTCCCAAATTGTACATCTCCTCCCTCTCTTTTTCCCACTCTTATATTTAACAGGGATCATTTTTCAGCTAAAATTTAAATACCTAAGAATAATTGTGTGTTACAGAGTTCAACCACTAGTACTAGAACAACAACAACAGCAACAACAATTATATACTAAAAAGGATAAAGTATTACATTGTACATCAAGAGTCAGGACAAGAGCTGATCAGGTCATTGTTTCTTATAGTGTCCATTTCACTTCAACAGGTTTCCCCTTTGATGCTCAGTTAGTTGTCACTGATCAGGGAAAACAAATAATATTTGTCTCTATGGGACTGGCTTAATTCACTCAGCATGATGTTTTCCAGATTCCTCCATCTTGTTGCAAATGACCGGGTTTCATTGTTTTTGACTGCTGTATAGTATTCTATGGAGTACATGTCCCATAATTTCTTTATCCAGTCTACTGTTGATGGGCATTTGGGTTGGTTCCAGGTCTTAGTTATTGTGAATTGAGCTGCAATAAACATTAATGTGCAGATGGCTTTTTTGTTTGCCAAATTAATTTCCTTTGGGTAAATTCCAAGGAGTGGGATGGCTGGGTTGTATGGTAGGGTTATGTTCAGGTTTCTGACCAATCTCCAGACTGACTTCCATAGTGGCTTAACCAGTTTGCATTCCCACCAACAGTGGGTTAGTGTCCCTTTTTCCCCACATCCTCTCCAGCATCTATTGTTGGTAGATTTCTGAATGTGAGCCATTCTCACCGGGGTGAGGTGAAACCTCATTGTGGTTTTGATTTGCATTTCCCTAATGGCTAGTGATCTTGAACATTTTTTCATGTGTCTGTTGGCCATTTGGATTTCCTCTTTTGAAAAATGTCTATTGAGGTCTTTGGCCCATCTCTTAAGTGGGTTATTTCTTTTGTTGTTGTGGAGTTTCTTGATTTCTTTATAGAATCTGGTTATCAACCCTTTATCTGTAGCATAGTTTGCAAATATTTTTTCCCATTCTGTCGGTTGCCTATTCACTTTCCTGACTGTTTCTTTTGAAGTACAGAAACTTCTCAATTTGATGCAATCCCAATTGTTAATTTTGGCTTTGACTGCCTGTGCTTCTGGGGTCTTTTCCAAGAATTCTTTGCCTGTACCTATATCTTGCAGGGTTTCTCCAATGCTCTCTAATAATTTGATGGTTTCGGGTCATAGATTTAAGTCTTTAATCCATGTTGAGTGAATTTTTGTGTAAGGTGAAAGGTAGGGGTCTTGCTTCATGCTTCTGCACGTGGAAATCCAATTTTCCCAGCACCATTTATTGAATAGACTATCCTTACTCCAGGGATTGGTTTTGGATCTTTGATCAAATATAAGTTGGCTGTAGATGTTTGGATTGATTTCTGGTGTTTCTATTGTGTTCCATTGGTCTATCCATCTGTTTCTGTACCAGTACCATGCTATTTTGATAACAACTGCCCTGTAATATGCCCTGAAACCTGGTATTGTGATGCCTCTTGGTTTTGTTTTTGTTGTACAAGATTGCTTTGGCTGTTCGAGGTCTTCTGTGTCTCCATATGAATTTCAGCATCATTAAAAATGAATCTTAATGAAGAATGGGATGGGAGAGGGATTAGGAGATAGGATAGTTTGTGGGTGGGAGGGTGGTTATTGTGGGAAAAACCACTATAATCCAAAAATTATACTTGAGGAATTTATATTTATTAAATAAAAGTTTTTTTAAAAAATAAAATGTGTGTATATGTGTGTGTTTGTATGTATATAAAATTCTCATAATAACACAAAATCAAGTTTAGATATATGACATTACATAATTTTTATGTTTCTGAGATAAGAGTTTTTATGAAAAGGTTTTCTTATTCCTTTTGGTTTGCTCTGGTAGCCAATCAAAAGGTAAGTTTTAAGTAATAATGCTAGCAATAATTACAATGGCTAATGCATATTGAGCACTACTCAAGCCAAACACTCAGCTGAAAACTTTATACTCTCTGTCTCATTTACCATTTGCCAGATTACATGAATTACCCTCATTCAACCCACTTGTTTATCTCAAATGCATAAGAAATTGTCGTGTAGAGAAAAAGTCAATGAGTATACTTTTGAATGGTAGTGTAAGTTGGCTGTGACTCCTGCTAATGACAATAAGAAAAAGAGTAATAGCAATCATAATTATTGATGGTTTAGTAATCCCCAATGTTATTGTAAGCACCTTGTGTTAATTGATTTACTTTATTGTCTCAGATACTCTATGGGATATGTAGTATAGTCATTGACATTAATAGATGCTGAAACCAAAGCATTGAGGAACTAAAAAACTTGTCCAATGTCATACAGCTTCTAAGTGACAAAGTGAGGCTTGTCATGAATAATAATTAAATCTCTAAAGATGTTCATGCGTACTTAGAGAATAGAATTTTTTTTAAAGATTTTATTTATTTATTTGATAGGGAGTTACAAACACAGAGAGAGAGACAGAGAGAAAGGTCTTCTTTCTGTTGGTTCACTTCCCAAAATGGCCGCAACAGCCAGAGTTTCACTGATCCAAAGCCAGGAGTCAGGTGCTTCTGCCTGGTTTCCCATGTGCGTGCAGGGGCCCAAGGACTTGGGCCATATTCTACTGCTTTCCCAGGCCACAGCAGAGAGCTGGACTGGAAGAGGAGCAGCCAGGACTAGAACCATTGCCCATATGGGATGCCAGTGCCACAGGCAGAGGATTAACCGAGTGCGCCATGGCGCCGACCCCAGAGAGAGAATAGACATTTAACTCCAATGCATCCTTAATTATTGGAGTTTTGAAAGTATAAAAAAGAAAATGAAAAATCAGAAATAGTTTGAAATTTAAAAAATGAAATTAAAAATAACTTTATAAAGAGATGCTAGTGTCTTCCACCACTTTTGTTCTTTCTTGGACTTAGAGAAAACATTAGTGAATAGGGCATCAATGAAATAGTAGGAATGAAGGCCAGACCACTAACTAGAATGGCCTCTAGCTTATAAATGTGTTCCAGGTCATCTCATTTCTTGATGTTTCTTATTCCTCTTTTAGGCTAAGATACATGCCAAGATGTTCCATTTTCAGACTTTAGACATTGCGGATGCTAGAGAAATCTTTGAGAAAGTGCCTTCCTAAGTCCTTGCAGGTAAGAGTGGAACATTCTGGGGGGAGGGGGGGAGGTCGGTAAGAAAGGACTAGTAACTGCATATGAAAGAGGTGGGAATCAGAACATTCATGGAACATCAATTCTGGGCCAGGAATTTACTTGTGTTGCATCTCATAACACCTGATACAAGGTAGTTCATATCACCTGATAGTTCATATCACCTGATACAAGGTATATATTTTGCATCAAAGTATATGTAGAAGAAATGGAGGCTTTTATAAGACTTGCCCAGGATCTTCCCAATAGTTAGCAACAATGTTGTGATTTGACCCCGGTATGTTATTTATTATGTGAAAACGCAAAAACATTCCCTTGTACCCTCTTCTTAGAATTATGTTATGTAACACTGGAAGTTTTCCAAGAGTTGCAAAGTTGACTAATGTTACCACATTAATGTTTAATTTGTTCTTTCTAAATAATCATGTGGATGATAAGGGGTCAATCACATAATTCTTTGAAATTAATTATACATTAATCAGTATTTTGTCAAACACCATACGATTCTGTGCAATTTTAGGTGAGAATAAAATTTTATTTTAGAAAGGAATTGATAATCTTGTTCCACAGAAGTTTTTTAGATAATAATATATGTTGAAAAAGGACTAGAATATTATTAGGAAAAAATAGCACCTTTATATTTGATAAAGATGTTAATTCACTAAGAATACATAAAACAGTGAAGCACACATATCTCAGGAAAAAAACCTCAAAGCACATGGGAAAAAAAACGATAGAACTTAAAAAGAATCTCTAATTTCTTTTAGGTACTTGCAATGCCCTCAACACTGTCAACTTGCTGAAGAACAACGAAATTAAAAGGTACTTTTAATGATCTCAGTATTTCTTTTTGAAGTAATTCTAATATTTTACGTTCCATAAGGATTTAATATATTTTAATAACATTTACTTATACATATTTATGGAGTACACTGTGACATTTGAAGACATTCATTCAGTGTGTTTTGATCAAATAAGTCACTCTTTAGAAGTAATGTTTTTATTTTTTATATTTCTTCACAAAAATATATCTAAAATTTTAGACTATTGCCTATCTAATCTCAATTAATTAATTTTTATTCTAAAATTAGTAAAATTAGCCAAAAATTACTTTTTAAAAACTGATAAAGCTCTTTTCTCACTAATGTATAGAATAGATAGAAAACACATGGGTATACAGGAATAATTCAACAATACAAATACTACAAACCAACTTGAACTACTTGACATATACAAAATACTTCCCCCATCAACCACAGAATACATATTCTTTTCAAGTACAAATACAATGCTTAACAAGATACTCAACATTTTCCAGAATTTTTAAGAAATTGAAACAATACTATGTTCTTAACAGAATTAAAATTTCAAAAACTAAAAGTATCTGGAAAGATTCCTAATTTTCTATAAATGATACAGCACATTTTTAAAGAAACTGTAATTCAGTCATAAGGAAAATTAGGCCGGCGCCGTGGCTCACTTGGCTAATCCTCCGCCTGCAGCGCTAGCACCCTGGGTTCTAGTCCCAGTTCAGGCACCGGATTCTGTCCTAGCTGCTCCTCTTCCAGTCCAGCTCTCTGCTGTGGCCCAAGAAGGCAGTGGAGGATGGCCCAAGTCCTTGGGCCCTGCACCCACATGGGAGACCAGGAGGAAGCACCTGGCTCCTGGCTTCGGATTGGTGTAGCGCGCCAGCCTTAGCAACCATTTGGGGGGTGAACCAACAGAAGGAAGACCTTTCTCTCTGTCTCTCTCTCACTGTCTAACTCTGCCTGTCAAAAAAAATTAGACAAATTTTAATTAGATGCAAATAAAATTACAATATATCAAAATTTGTTGGATACAACTAAAGCAGTGAGAAATATATAGGATTAAGTGCTTATACTCTTACTAGAAAATAAGAATACTCTTAGGTCATTGCTTTAGGTTTCCACATTAAAACTAGAAAAAGGGCCAGCACTGCGGCTCACTAGCCTAATCCTCCGCCTGCAGCCCCGGCACCCCGGGTTCTAATCCCGGTTGCTCCTCTTCCAGTCCAGCTCTCTGCTGTGGCCCAGGAAGGCAGTGGAGGATGGCCCAAGTGTCTCTCTCTCTCTTTCACTGTCTAACACTGCCTGTCAAAAAAAAAAAAAAAAAAAAACCCTAGAAAAAGAAGAGTAAAGAACAGTAAATTTATCCAAAACAAGTAAAATGGAGAAAATGTATATTTAAGATGAAGGACAGGGGCCAGAGCTGTGGAGTAACGGGCAAAGCTGCCACCTGCAGCACCAACATCCCATATGGGTGCCAGTTCAAGACCAGGCTGCTACACTTCCAATCCAGCTCTTTGCTGGGAAAACAGCAAAAGATGGCCCAAGCCCTTGGGCCCCTGCACCCATGTGGGAGACCCGGAAAAAGCTCCTGGCTCCTGACTTCAGATCAGCACAGCTCCAACCATTGTGGCTAACTGGGGAGTGAACCAACGATGGAAGACCTCTCTCTCTCTCTCTCTCTCTCTCTGCCTCTCCCCTCTCTGTGTAAAATAAATAAATCTTTTAAAAAAAATAAAAATAAGAATACAATAAGAATGAAAAAAAGAAGCGATACACAGTCAAATGCAGAGAACTCCACTACCATAATGATGGTGTGTAAGTCACACACATCCCTAGTATGAAGGTTATGAACAAAAATGGTCAAAATAACTAAATTTTATTTTTTATTTTTTTCTTTTTTTTTAATTAAACTTTTATTTAATGAATATAAATTTCCAAAGTACAGCTCATGGGTTACAATGGCTTCCCCCTCCCAAAACTTCCTTCCCACCCGCAACCCTCCCCTTTCCCGCTCCCTCTCCCCTTCCAATCACATCATGATTCATTTTCAATTCTCTTTATATACAGAAGATCAGTTTAGTATATATTAGGTAACGATTTCAATGGTTTGCCCCCATATAGCAACACATAGTGAAAAAAAAAATACTGTTGGAGTACTAGTTATAGCATTAAATAAGAGTGTACAGCACATTAAAGACAGAGATCCTACATAATATTTTTTAAAAAATTAATCAATTTTCTATGCCATTTCCAATTTAACACCAGGGTTGTTTTTTTTTTTTTCATTTCCAATTATCTTTATATACAGAAGATCGACTCAGTATATAATTAGTAAAGATCACATCAGTTTGTACCCACGCAGAAACACAAAGTGTAAAAATACTGTTTCAGTACTAGTTATAGCATCACTGCACATTAGATAACACATTAAGGACAGATCCCACATGGGATGTAAGTACACAGTGACTCCTGTTGCTGACTTAACAATTTGACACTCCTGTTCATGGCGTCAGTAATCTCCCTAGGCTCTAGTCATGAGTTGCCAGGGCTATGGAAGCCTTTAGAGTTTGCTGACTTTGATCTTATTCCGATAGGGTCATAGTCAAAGTGGAAGTTCTCTCCTCCCTTCAGAGAAAGGTACTTCCTTCTTTGATGGCCCCGTTCTTTCCACTGGGATCTCACTCACAGAGATCTTTCATTTAGGTCTTCTTCTTTTTTTTTTTCTTTTCCATGGTGTCTTGTCTTTCCATGCCTACAATACTCTCATGGGCTCTTCAGCCAGATCCGAATGCCTTAAGGGCTGATTCTGAGGCCAGAGTGTTGTTTAGGATGCCTGCCATTCTATGAGTCTGCTGTGTATCCCATTTTCCATGTTGGATCTTTCTCTCCCTTTTTGATTCTATCAGTTAGTGAAATGGACACTATAAGAAACTATGACCTGATAAGCTCTTGTCCTGGCTCTAGATGTACAATGTAATACTTTATCCTTTTTAGTATTTGTTGTTGTTGTTGTTGTTGTTCTAGTACTAGTGGTTGAACTCTGTAATTAACACACAATTATTCTTAGGTGTTTAAATTTTAGCTGAAAAGTGATCCCTGTTAAATATAAGAGTGGGACTAAGAGAGGGAGGAGATGTACAATTTGGGACATGCACAATCTGACTTACCGTAAATGATGGAGTTAGAAATGTACCAGGGGATTCCAATACAATCCCATCAAGGTGGCATGTACCAATGTCATCTCACTAGTCCAAGTGATTAATTTCAGTTCACAACCGATGGCTCTGATAGGTCTAAGAATCAAAGGGATCACACAAACAAGACAAGTGTCTGCTAATACTAACTGATAAAATAACTAAATTTTAAATATGTGGTTAAGGAATTCACAGTATTTAAAAATTTAAGTTGTGACACCAAAAGCAAACTGGGGGAGGGAGGGGTATGAGAGGAATAATTGTATAGAGTGTTTTATGTGACAGAAGTTATTCTGTTTAAATAGACTGTTTTATGTAAATCTCAATGGTAACCACAAAACAAAAAATTACATGAGATACACAAACAATAAAGAGAAAGGAATCAAAAGTTAGCACTATATAAAATGATCAAATCACAAAGGTGGACAGAGAAAGGAACAAAGCACCTGCAAATTAACCAGAAAACCAATAACAAAGTAAAACAGTAGATCTTTACCTATCAATGACAACCTCAAATACAAATGGATGAAAATCATACAACCCAGACTCAAGATCATTCATCAAGAGATGGGGGCCAAGATGGTGGCTGAGAGAAATGCTCCAGCAATCAATCCCCATAGAGACACCAGTTTGAACAGCTGTTCCTGCGTGAGCCACCTTTATAAGAGCTAAGGAAGCCTGGTAATAATAAGAAATAATAATAGCATATGTTGGGGCTATTGCCGTGGCTCACTTGGTTAATCCTCCACCTGTGGCGCTGGAATCTCATATGGGCCTCACGTTCTAGTCCCAGTTGCTCCTCTTCCAGTCCAGCTCTCTGCTGTGGCCTAGGAAGGCAATGGAGGATGGCCCAAGTGCTTGGGCCCCTGCACCCGCATGAGAGACCAGGAGGAAGCACCTGGCTCGTGGCTTTGGATTGGCATAGTTCCAGCCGTAGCGGCCATTTAGGGGGGTGAACCAACGGAGAGAAGATCTTTCTCTCTCTCTCTCTCTCTCTCTCTCTCACTAACTCTATCTGTCAAATAAATTTTAAAAAAGTATATGTTATTGGTTATAATACTATAATCAATAATAATAAGAAAAGATGCATTGAAGAAGGTAGAAGGAAAAAACTGCCTCATCAATCTCTCCCCTACATCTCCAGCTTCAAGCACACCTCCCACCTAGGGGAGGGAGAGAGAATTAATTTCATATTTGGACTCGAAACCCAGTACCAGGCCCACCACTTCGTGTGTGTGTGATTTTTTTTTTTCATGTTATTTAAGGTATACTGATTTCATGTATTTCATATACACAGATTTAGGAACTTAGTGATAGTTCGCACCCTGCCCTCCCTCCCCCTCCACACACTCCCACCCCTCTACTTCCTCCCTCTCCTATTTCCACTCTTAATTTTTACAAAGATCTATCTTCAGTTTACTTAATGAGCATAAACCCCACACTAAGTCATAGACTTCAATAAATAATATGAAGAAAAAAACACTGTTCTTCAACAGAAAAGGGGTGTAAACAGACATCCAACATCAAAATGTCCATTTCGCTCCACTACTTCGCATTTTAGGTACTCTGTTAGTTACCTCCGATCAGGGGAAACACATGGTATCTTTCTGAGGCCCAACACTTTAAACCCCAGTGCCAGCTGAGCTCCAGGACCCCTGCTCCCAAGTCAGCCTTTCAGACAGAGCCCGTAGAAACCGTCCCCAGCCAAGAGGCCAAAGGACAGGGGACACCACTGCTTCCCAAAACTTTAGCAGAACAAGACTCCCGCCGCTGGGCAGTGGGGTGGGAAAACGAGCACAGGACTTGGTCTGGACCCCAAGCCAGGCCTGCTCTGGTGATCCCCCACCAAAGAAAGCGCCAAAGTCTCTGCCCACCGCGGATGCTCTGCGCGTGGTGCCTGAAGCAGTTCTTCCCGAACAGCGTTATCAGCTTGACTGCGGGATGGGCCTGGGTTTGAGGCGCCCTCTGGTGCTGGAGCAGCGACAACACACTAACTGCTGACTTGCCGCAGACCTCAGGTTAGGGTGCCATCTAGCGCTGACAAGGCGGCACAGTTCACAGGCTCAGAAAATAGGCGGTCACCTTAGAATTTCTGCAAAATAGTGACGCAAAAACAGCCAGATTATAAATACAGGGAAAAATTTCTAAGTTTTCAATGCACAGATCATATTGGCTTCCAACGAACATCAAGGAATTTCAAGGAATCATGACCTTCCCTAATGAATAAAATGAGATTTCAGGAATCAAACAGGCAGTAACTGATACAAATTCTGATGCTGAATTTAAAAGAGCTGTTCTAAACAAACTCCGTGAGATTCAGAAAATGTAGAGAGAAATAATTCATTACTTCTAACAGAAAATTAACATGTGGATGGAAGTAATTTTAAACCAAACAGAAATCCTTCAGTTGGGAAATCAATTAAGCAAAACTTAAAACATGGTAAGAAGCATCAACAGAAGAATAGATCAAAGAGAAGAAAGAAGTAGAGAGATCAAAAACAGGCTATTTTTAAATACACAGAGGAGAAAAAAGGATCAAGAGGAATGAAAAAATGCTACAGGAATTTCGAAACAGCGTTAAAGGAGCAAATATGTATTACGGGGCACCAAGAGGGATTTGGGAAGATCACAGGGGTAGAAAGTCTTTTCATAGGGGCCAGCATTGTGGCATGATGGATAGAGCCACCACTCATGACAGCACCCTGCATGAGCGAGGGCCACCCCTTGTGACACCCAGCATCCTGCATGAGCAAGAGTTCATGTCCTAGCTATTCCAGTTCTGATCCAGCTCCCTGTTGATGGCTTGGGAAAAGCAGTAGAACATAGTCCAAGTGCTTAGGGGCCTTCTACCCATGTGGAAGATCTGGATGAAGCTCCTGGTTCCTGGCTTCAGCCTGGCTGAGTCCTGGCTGTTGCAGACACCTGGGGAGAGAACCAGTAGACGGGAGATTTCTCTCTCTTCTCTTCCTTTCTCTCTGTAACTCTTTCAAATAAATAAATAAGTGAAAGAAGGAAGGAAGTATATTTAAAGAGATAATAGCAGAAAACTTCTCAAACCTAAAGACACAACGTTCCAGGTATAGTAATATCAGGTGTCACCAGCAAGATACAACTCAACCAAGTCTACCCCAAAGCATGATATAATCAAAGTCTCCAAATTTAAAGATAAAGAGACAATTCTCAAGGATGCATGAGAAAATTATACATAGTGTGTCCCAGTTGGTCTGACAGCAGAAATCATTTCTTTTTTTTTTTTTTTTTTTTTTGACAGGCAGAGTGGACAGTGAGAGAGAGAGAGAGACAGAGAGAAAGGTCTTCCTTTGCCGTTGGTTCACCCTCCAATGGCCGCCGCGGCCGGTGCGCTGCGACCTGCACACCGCACTGATCCGAAGGCAGGAGCCAGGTGCTTCTCCTGGTCTCCCATGGGGTGCAGGGCCCAAGCACTTGGGCCATCCTCCACTGCACTCCCTGGCCACAGCAGAGAGCTGGCCTGGAAGAGGGGCAACTGGGACAGAATCCGGTGCCCCGACCGGGACTAGAACCTGGTGTGCTGGCGCCGCAAGGCAGAGGATTAGCCTGTTGAGCCACGGCGCCGGCAGCAGAAATCACTTCTTAGCAGAAATTATATAGGCCAGGAGGAAGTAAAATGAGATTTTCACAATACTGAAAAAAAACTGCCAATCAAGAATACTGTATCCAGCAAAGCTATCCTTTAGATACAAAGGAGAGATGAAGAAATTCCTAGTCAAACAAAAGCTGACAGAATTTATCACTACTAGATCCATCTTCCAAGATATGTTAAAGGGGGTTGTTAAAAGTGAAAGAAAGAGCTATTAACAACAACAAAAAAAAAATATCAGAAGACAGAAAATTCACTGAATAGAGAACCTAGAAGTAAACTTACTCATCTACAACCAGTGGATCTTCAACAGAGTCACTGAAGACATGGATTGGAGAAAGAAAGATCGTTTCAATAAATGGCTATGGGAAAATTGGATATCCACATGCAGATAAATGTAATTAGACCCTGTCCCAGAGTAATCAACTAAAATATATTAAATATCTCAATATAAGACCTGAAACTGAAATTATTAGAAAAAAACATAAGGGAAATGATTCAGAACATTAGAATGAACAAGGATTTCATGGACAAGACCCCAAAACACAGGAAACAAAAGCAAAGCTAGACAAATGGGATTTTATCAAACTGAAAAGCTCCCATGCATCAAAAGAAGCAATCAATAAAGTGACAGGACAGCCTACAGAACTGTAGAAAATATTTGGAAACTTGAGGCCAGCATTATGAGAGAGCAGCAAGTTCAAGTCCTGGCTGTTCTGCTTCTGATCTGATCCAGGTCCCTATTAATGCATCCGGGAAGGCAGCAGAAGATAGTCAAGTATATAGGCCCCTGGCATCCATATGGGAGACCCAAATGGAGTTCTGGGCTCCTGACTTCATCCTGATCCAGCCCCAGTTATTGAGGCAACTTGGGGGGTGAGCCAGTGGATGAAATATTGTCTCTCCACCTCTATCTCTATCTCTGTCTCTGTCTCTATCTCTATCTCTATCTCTATCTCATCCTCTCCCTTTTTCTGTGCCTCTCTCTTTGTTCTACCTTTCAAACAAATAAGTAAATCTTTAAAACAAGAAAATATTTCCAAAGTATACATCTGACAAGGTGTTAATAACCAGAATGTATAAAGAACTCACCTCAGTAGCACAGGATCGAATAATCCAATTGTAGAGGAAGCAACTGACCTGAAGAAGTCGTTTTTTAAAGATATACAAATGGCTAAAAGATGCATGAAAAATTCCTCAATAGCACTCATCATTAGGGAAATGCAAATCAAAATGAGATGTGACCTCTCTCCAGTTAGAATGGCTATTATCAAAAAGACAAAAGAGTGTCAGTGGGAATATAAATTATTATAGTCGTCATAGAAATCAGTATGGTGAGATTCCCCCCAAAAAAAATTAAAAGAGGGGCTGGCATTGTGGTGTAGCAGGTTAAACCATATGGATGTCAGTTCATGTCCCAGCTGCTCCACTTCCAATCCAGCTCCCTGCTAATAGCCTGGGAAAGCAACAGAAGATGGCACAAGTACTTGGGTCCCAGTCACCTACATGGGAGACCCAGATGAAGCTCCCAGCTTCAGCCTGGCTCAGCTCTAGACATTGCAGCCAATTGGTAAATGGACCAGCAAATAGAAGAGATCTCTCTTTCTCTCTCCCTCTCTTTCTCTCTCCCTCTCTTTCTCTCTCTCTCTCTCTCTCTCTGCCTATCAAATAAATAAATAAATCTTTTTTTTTAAAATTAAAAGCAGAACCACCATATATCTTAGCAATTCTACTACAGGGCATATGGCCAAAGGAAATGAAATCAATCTGTTGAAGGCACCTACATTCCCATGTTTATCCCATGAAGTGGTAGCAATCTACATGTCCAACTGCTGATGAATGAATAAAGAAAACGTGATCTACTCAGTGTAATACTATTCTGCCATAGAAAGGATGGAATCTTTCCATTTGAACCAACATGAAAGTCATTATATTAAGTGAAATTACACACACAAAGACAAGCAGTGCAAGATTTCTTTCACACATGGCATCTTAAGAAGTTGATCTCATAGAAGTTAAGAATACAATTGTGATAACAGAGGCTGGAGGAGAGGAGGAAGGTGGAAAGGGAAAAGACTGACTAATGAGCTCAAAGCCATAGTTAAATAAGAGGTGGTTCTGGTGTTCTACTGCACAGTAAGGTGACTGTAGATGGCAATAATGCATTGTGTCTGTGTGTGTGTGTATGAAAATTTTCAGTGTTTTTAACAAAAGAGATGATGGAGTGGGGTGGGCATTGTGGTGCAGCAGGTTAAGCCATTGATGGTACATTTGCATTCCATTTCAGAGTGCCTGGATCCAGTCCCTGCTACTCCATGTTTCTGATCCAGCTTCCTGCTAACATATTTGGGAGGTGGCAGATTATGGCCCAAGTATTTGATTTCCTGGATAGATGAGAATCGAATGGAGTTCCTAGCTCCTAGCTTCAACCTGGCCCAACCATGAATGTGTGTGTGAATGTGTGTGTGTGTGTGTGTGTCCCTCTCTTGGTCAGTTTGCCTTTCAAATAAATGAATAAAATGCCAGGACAAATCTGTATTGTGACCAGTATTTCATTCAGTTCATGGATGAATCCTATCCTCTTATAAGAATAAAGCTATGGTCTGCTCATCAGCAAGCCCAGATCACAAGGAATAACTCTACCAATACTGGATTCCATCATTATAGAATCTCATCTAGGTAAATATTGAGAAAGACAACCCCATACACTCTGTGTTGTCTTCAATAGACACAGGTTGCTTTTCCTCATCTGTCACATGGTTAGTCTCTCCATGACCTAAAAGTAGGTAATTCTGGAGAAGAAATTCAAGCAAGACTTCCCTGGGGCCTTGCTGAGGACCCTGTTGGGCACTCCTGACTGCCAATACACTGCAAACTTACCCATCTGATAGGAACTGGACAACCATACCCATTAAAATCTCAAAAGGTTGGGAACTTCTCAAAGCAGGCAGACCATAGAAGTTGACTGCCCCAAAAGAAAAAGAAAAAAGAAAAACAAAACAAAAAACTCTGTATAAATTAATTAGCCTCCACTAATGACCACTAAGACAAGATTCTCCAAGAAGTTTCAAATAGTCCCTTTCTCTTCTGCATAATTTTGTTCTTTCTTGTTTAGACTATACTATTTTTTCTGTTTCAAAGTAATATAGTTCTGAGTTTCCACAAAATAGTCTCCTTAACTACTAATAATAACTTGTTTAGATTCTAGGGACAAGTTTGTGCTAACTCCATAATATAATTTTTTCAAGTTATTACTGGTTTAGTCACTTTAAAGAATTTCTGGACATGCCAATTCCATAAAACAATAGCAAAATCCAGAACTAATGTGCGTACATTCAACTGGTGTTATTAATGTTAATTTTGAATAATGACATTCTGGTCAAGAACAAGCTTTTAGGAAAATTAAGTAGATAGTATTTGTAGATATTTATCAAACATTTGCTAAAACAATATCTTTTTAAAGACTTATTAATAAGAATTGATCAGCCTTTATATAAAATGTAACTACTCAAATTAGTATGAACCCCACCAATACTTAACTATTCTAGCACTTGGTCAGTGTTCAGAGAATTTCCTTTGTAAAAATATTATTAAAAAAAAGTCACAAAGACTTAGAAATTTGAAGTAATGAGTTATTCATAACAAAATCATACAAAGTTCAAAAATGTTAGGCATAGAAAAATTTAAAATAGTATCAAAGTATGTCACACTATTCTTACCAAAAAATAATATTCATTTTAGACTATGGATCAAAGAAGAAAATGTCCTTGTGCAATAATGATAGAGATACAAATATTGCTGAGAACCAGGAATTGATTTTCATATCTAAATGCAGATCCAGAAACCTACAGCATGAATAAATTTACCTACATCTGATGAGGAGCTCCTGGCTTCTTATGGTATGAGAGATTATGACATGACAATGTGTTTCATTAGCATGAGCGTATTAAAAGGGTCTGAATCTAGGGGCTGGTGTCATGGTGCAGCAGGTTGAACTGCCTCTTACAACACGAGCATCATGTGTCAGAATGTTGTTTCAAGTCCTGGCTGCTCTATGTTTAATCCAGCTCCCTGTTAACGTTCCTGTGAAGACATCAGACGATGCCCCAAGTGCTTGGGCCCTTGCCACCCATGTGAAAGATCAGAGTGGAGTGTGAGGCTCCTGAATTTTGCGTGACTCAGCCCTGGCTATTGGGGGTGTCTGTGGAGTAAACTAGCTGAGGAGAGATATCCCTCTGCCTCTCCTTCTCTCTCCATATCTATTCCTTTCAAATAAAAAAATCTTTTCACCAAAAAGAGAAGGTGAATCTAGAATCCTAAGAAAAAACATTTCATTCATTAAGTTTTTTGAGAAACTTTTATTTAATGAATATAAATTTCCAAAGTACAGCTTATGGATTACAATGGCTTTCCCCCCCCATAACTTCCCTCCCACCCGCAACCCTCCCCTTTCCCACTCCCTTTCCCCTTCCATTCACATCAAGATTCATTTTCAATTCTCTTTATATACAGAAGATCAATTTAGCATATATTAAGTAAAGATTTCAACAGTTTGCACCCACATAGAAACACAAAGTGAAAAATACTGTTTGAGTACTAGTTATAGCATTAAATCACAATGTACAGCACATTAAGGACAGAGATCCTACATGAGGAGTAAGTGCACAGTGACTCCTGTTGTTGACTTAAAAATTGACACTCTTGTTTATGACGTCAGTAATCATCCTAGGCTCTTGTCGTGAGTTGCCAAGGCTATGGAAGCCTTTTGAGTTCACCGACTCTGATCATATTTAGGCAAGGTCATAGTCAAAGTGGAAGTTCTCTCCTCCCTTCAGAGAAAGGTACCTCCTTCTTTGATGACCTGTTCTTTCCACTGGGATCTCACTCACAGAGATCTTTCATTTAGTTGTTTTTTTTTTTTTTTTTTTTTTTTTTTTTTTTTTTTTTTTTGCCAGAGTGTCTTGGCTTTCTATGCCTAAAATACTCTCATGGGCTTTTCAGCTGGATCCGAATGCCTTAACGGCTGATCCTGAGGCCAGAGTGCTGTTTAGGACATCTGCCATTCTATGAGTCTGCTGTGTATCCCGCTTCCCATGTTGGATCGTTCTCTCCCTTTTTGATTCTATCAGTTAGTATTAGCAGACACTAGTCTTGTTTATGTGATCCCTTTGACTCTTAGTCCTATCATTATGATCAATTGTGGGCAGAAATTGATCACTTGGACTAGTGAGATGGCATTGGTGAGATGGGATTGAATTGTAACCCCCTGGCATGTTTCTAACTCTACCATTTGGGCAAGTCCGATTGAGCATGTCCCAAATTGTACATCTCTTCCTTCTCTTATTCCCACTCTTATATTTAACAGGGATCACTTTTCGATTAAGTTTCAACAATTAAGAATAATTGTGTATTAATTACAGAGTTCAACCAATAGTATTAAGTAGAACAAAAAAAATACTAAAAGAGATAAAGTATTAAGTTGTTCATCAACAGTCAGGGCAAGGGCTGATCAAATCATTGTTTCTCATAGTGTCCATTTCCCTTCAACAGGTTTCCTTTTGGTGCTCAGGTAGTTGTCACCGATCAGGGAGAACATATAATATTTGTCCCTTTGGGACTGGCTTATTTCACTCAGCATGATGTTTTCCAGATTCCTACATTTTGTTGCAAATGACTGGATTTCATTTTTTTTAACTGCTGTGTAGTATTCTATAGAGTACATATCCCATAATTTCTTTACCCAGTCTTCTGTTGATGGGCATTTAGGTTGATTCCATTTTTTAGCTATTGTGAATTGAGCTGCAATAAACATTAATGTGCAGATGGCTTTTTTATTAGCCAAATTAATTTCCTTTGGGTAAATTCCAAGGAGTGGGATGGCTGGGTTGTATGGTAGGGTTATGTTCAGGTTTCTGACCAATCTCCAGACTGACTTCCATAGTGGCTTAACCAGTTTGCATTCCCACCAACAGTGGGTTAGTGTCCCTTTTTCCCCACATCCTCTCCAGCATCTGTTGTTGGTAGATTTCTGAATGTGAGCCATTCTCACCGGGGTGAGGTGACACCTCATTGTGGTTTTGATTTCCATTTCCCTGATTACTAGTGATCTTGAACATTTTTCTATGTGCCTGTTGGCCCTTTGAATTTCCTCTTTTGAAAAATGTCTATTGAGGTCCTTGGCCCATCTCTTAAGTGGGTTGTTTCTTTTGTTGTTGTGGAGTTTCTTAATCTCTTTGTAGATTCTGGTTATTAATCCTTTATCTGTTGATAGTTTGCAAATATTTTTTCCCATTCTGTCAGTTGCCTCTTCACCTTCCTGTTTCTTTTGAAGTACAGAAACTTCTCAATTTGATGCAATCCCAAATGTTAATTTTGGCTTTGACTGCCTGTGCCTCTGGGGTCTTTTCCAAGACATCTTTGCCGTTGCCAATATATTGCAGGGTTTCTCCGATGTTCTCTAATAATTTGATGGTGTCTGGTCATAGATTTAAGTCGTTAATCCACGTTGAGTGGATTTTTGTGTAAGATGTAAGGTAAGGGTCTTGCTTCATGCTTCTGCACGTGGAAATCCAGTTTTCCCAGCACCATTTATTGAATAGACTGTCCTTGCTCCAGAAATTGATTTTAGATCCTTGATCAAATATAAGTTTGTTGTAGATGTTTGGATTGATTTCTGATGTTTCTATTCTGTTCCATTGGTCAAGATAACGTATCTTCAATACACATGTAGCCAAAGGCTTACTGTTCCACTAGATAAAGAATTCAACAAACAAAACATAAAAGGACTATAGTTCTTGTTCTCTCCTATATGTGGGAGCTAAAATTTTTAAAAAATCAATAAACAAAAGTCTTCAATATTTTGAAAGATATTTACATATGTACCTCACCCAACATATGGATTATTTTTATTTTGCTTTGTTTCATTTAGAAAACATTGATAGAAATTTTCTATTTTTCACATACTGAGCATTTAACAAATATTAGCCCATTACTTAAAAAACATAAAGCCTAGTAATAGTAGATATAATATTCACCCAACTTTTGATGAGGAATCTGAGACACAGAGAGGTTAAATAATGGCCAAAGGCACACAGCATTGAGTGGTGGGGTCAGATTCAAACGTGGAAAATCAGAGAACGCTGCCAAGTCCCCTCTGCCAGCTCTGCCTGTATCACAGCCCAGCCTTGGAACCTACAATGTTTTTTCTGAAATTGAGACTTCTTTTTCTAGAGAAGTAAATGCTTCCTTCACGATACCCATACATGTTGATGCCTGAGCCAAAGAGTGAGAGAAGTTCTGCTTTTGTATGATTTTCTCATATACCATAGGAACAAGAATAATAGAGTCAAAGCATCTTAGAGCTGGAAAGAACTTCAAGGCCCTAGACATTATCTAAGACAAGAGTCTCTCTTCACAGATTGGCAACTAACCTGAGGAAGTTAAGTGACTTGTTCACATAAGAAAAAAAAAAAAAGAGTAGGGACATCTGAACCTAGATTTTATTGCAAGCCTGTGGAGTTTCCTCTGTTTCATAATTGAGTATGAGGAGTGCAAGGAGTGAGATTGAAGGAGTAGTGGTCAGATATCCATGCTCAGGGGAATCTGAGGACCCCAGCCTATTGCACAGAATCAACCCTTTGCAAGACAGAAGTTCCATCAAAGCAAGGAGACTACAGGGGAGGGACTGTGTCAATGCTCTTGGGAAATGCATAGTGCCTGATCCGTACAAAGACTAAACCACAAGAACTAAGTTGAGAGTTAATATTTTAAAGAAGCATAGGCAAATGTTTTCTTAGGTGGTAAATATTTTAGACTTGTGAGTCAAACCATCTCCATGAGAAGTAGCCATTGATAACATGTAAATAAAGAGTGTGACTGTGTTCTCATTAACTTTTATTTACAAAACCATTCTGCATTTTGCTCACCACCATGTAGAACCAAGGTAGCTTGGAACTAAGAAGGAAGCTTGTAACATTGCTGTCTGTCTACTGTATGTCAGCACACACGAGCTTCCTGGGTCCTTATTCCCCTGATTAAAGTCTCTCTTCTATCCATAATGAGATGATTAATTAATATGAGGGTGGGGGAGAACTGACAAATTTAACAGCCAAGTGACAAACTTCCCTTCTTGGTTATTTTAGACAATGTGTTAGCTGCTGGAACCCCCTACGTCTTCATCTGTAGGGTCATGCTTCATGTTGAACACCCCACACACCATTCCTCTGAGCTCTGGACACTCATCTGCTATCCGTCCCTTGTCAGCACCTTTGTAGTGAGTCAGAATGTGAAGACTGGGGCCGGCACTGTGGCATAGCAGGTAAAGCCATCGCCTGCAGTGCCAGCATCCCATATGGGCACCGGGTCGAGACTCGGCTGCTCCACTTCCAATCTGGCTCTCTGCTATGGCCTGGTAAAGCAGTGGAAGATGGCCCAAGTCCTTGGGCCCCTGCACCAGCATGAAAAGACTTAGAGGAAACTTCTGGCTCCTGGCTTCAGATAGGTGCAGCTCTGGCCATTGCGGCCAATTGGGGAGTGAACCAGAAAATGGAAGACTCTCTCTCTCTCTCTCTCTCTCTCTCTCTCTCTGCCTCTCCTTCTCTCTCTGTGTAACTCTGACTTTCAAATAAATAAATAAATCTTTTTAAAAAATGTGAAGACTGCAGTAGATAGGGTTCACACAGGAAATTAAGAATAATGTATATTCTAGTAGCTAAAGATTTCTAATTTATTCTCTTTTCTCTTGCTGACTCCCTCAGACAACACTGGGTTCCTTTTGCCAAAAAGAAGCTCCCACAATTAGAATAATTTAAAAAGCAGAGGCGGGGGGTGCGGAATTATGGCATAGCAGTTAACGACGTCAGCATCTGATTCACGTTCTAGCTGCTGCACTTCTTGTTCAGCTCTCTGCTAATGGCCTGGGAAAACAGGGAAAGACGACCCAAGTACCTGGGCCTCTGCCACCCATGTGGGAGACATGGAAGCAGCTTCTGGCTCCTAGTTTCAGCCTGGCCCAGCACTGGCCATTGTGGCCATCTGGGGAGTAAACCAGTGGGTTAAAGATCTTTCCCTCTCTCTGTGACTTTGCCTTTCCAATAAATAAATAAATATTTTTTAAAACTGCATGCAATCAGGGAGCAGGCCTTTGGATAGTGAACCCACAAAGTGGGAAACCACTCTCATTTCTGTATCTCTCTGCCTCTCTGTTTTCCAAATAAATATAAAAAGAAATATATAAACAACACATTTAGTTTAGAGATCTTAACTGGGGCTGGGCATCTGACATAACAATAAAGATACCATGTAGAACACCAGTATCCCATAACTGGAGTGCCTGAGTTCAAGCCCTCACTCCACTCCTGATTCCTGCTATTGCAGACCCCAGGAGACAGTGCTGTTTGTTCAGGTAGTTGGGTCTCTGTCCCCCATGTAAAAGACCCACATTAAGTTCCAAAATCCTGGTTTCAGCCTGGCCCAGTCTGGCTAGTTCAGGCATCTGGGGAGTGAACCAGCAGATGAGAGACCTCTCAATCTCTCTTTCTCTCCTGATTTCTCAGAAGGTCAGATAACCAACTAAGCTGGAGTTGGTGAGCTGGAACTTCAGCATGAAGGATTCCATTTTAGGTTTTAATCTGGTCTGTTGGGGCCTGGTGCAAGAGCTCAGTCTGAAACAATGACATTGATTTGTTGATTACTTTAAGATTTATTTTTTATTTATTTGAAAGGCAGAGTTATAGAGAAAAGGAGAGAAAGAGAGAGAGATTGTGATCTCCATCTGCTGGTTCCCTCCCCAAATGACCGCATTGGGGCTGGGACTTCTTTCGAGTCTTCCACATGGGTGCAGGGGCCCAAGCACTTGGGCCATCTTTTGTTGCTTTTCCAGGCACATTAGCAGGGAACTGGATAGGAAGTGGAGCAGCCAGGTCTCCAACCGGCACCCATATGGAATGCCGGCATCACAGGCAGAGGTTTAACTTGTTACACCACAGCGCTGGCCCCATGCCTTTAGTTTTTGTTTAGGATTGTCATTATTTTGTTTAGTATTTGATCATCAGAAGTTCAGCCTCTTTGAATCAGCTCTCTCCATCCACAGCACCCAATCTTTCCACATGTGCCTTCTTTATTATTTGGGAATATTCCAATGTTACTTCACCAGAGGTCTAGCTAAACCAACTCACCCAAAGTCATTTCTCAGTTATTTTCCACACATGACCCAGTTCTATTGTCCTCATAGCACTTATAATATTCAAAAATAGCTAATTTATTTAACTTACTAATTTGCCATTTGAATTCTCCCCAGAAATACTGTAAACTCTTGAAGAGCAGGGATCTTTTCCATGTATGTTCACTTAGAGATCTCTCAACAGCCAAAATAGTGCTTGGAACATAGCAGGTGCTTGGTAAATATTTGTTTAATTCACTTAGCAATTGTGTGTTAATTTGCTTCATAGAACACAATGTTTCCATTAAGAAGAATTTAAATGAATTATACATTTGCTCTCATTTATTTTTAGCCCAATATAGAATACAAGTAGAAGCTGATGGCCAGGATTTCATCTGAACGTGCTTAGTAGCCCCAGTCGCTTGGCCTTTTCTGTGTTAATACACAGAAGAGCTTTATCTATGTGGTCGAGCGTATGACAGCCTGGAGAGCACCTCCACATTTACAGTGACATTGGATTCCCTTGTCCAGCACTTTCCTGATGGAGAGCATCCTATGACGACCCTTTGTGCAGATGGTGAAGGGCATCACTGAGGCTGTGTCTGGCTCTCCTAGCTCCACATCCTGGACTTTTTTCAAGATGCCCCCCAATCCTCCCTCATACCACTGCAGTAGACCTCGGACTTCCCCTTTCCACAAGAGGGCGGTCTGTACTCCACAATGCCGTGCTACTCTAGACTTAGCATTCTCATTTGTTCAACACAATGGCCAAGGACTCTGAGACACCAACACGGTAAGATTCCATGATTCTAAGCACTATTGTTTGCCAGCGGGTGCTTTAGGACACTTCTTTAATTTCTCTGAAAAACAAAATCTGAACTATCAAGGAAGGTTATGGGCAAAGCCAAATGCAACAACAGTAGCTAATTTTTTTGACGTGCTTAGTATGTGTCAGGTTCTAGGTCTCACCACTTAACATGAATTTTTTTTTTAAATCTTCACAATGATTGTTTAGGGAAGGAGGAATGAACATTCCCCATCATTAGTTGAGGAAATGGAAGAAGAGCAAGCTTATATCACCCCTAGAATGCACAGGAGTGCTAACACAAACCCACAACTGGGCTGCAGAGCATGTACCCTTAGCATGCTCCTATTGTCTCGGGCCTTCTTGGGGGGAAATTAGTACTGTACTTCATGGTGTGTGTGATATAAAGGAGTGTTTTTTTTCTTGTTTTCTTTAGCAACCAAGAGATACTTAAGCTCTCATGTCTGGATGTTGCTGATGCTGTCTTCATGAATAAATTCTGAATTTTTCAGTGACAATGTGAGGAACCAGAAGTTCATCAAGTGCTGTTACCTGGATCTTCCTCGGCTTCTCTCCACTGGGGCCTAAGGGTTCCCCTGTATCCTGGACCCTTATGTACCAGACTGAAGAGCTGAGGATGGGAGGCACCATGCCTGGATACTGGAGCCAGGCTTCTCTCCAGTATCAATGCTTTGAAAGTCCAGATTCTGGGAAAACTTGACTTCCCCATGTTGTACTATGTGGATACGGCCAACCACACCATGGAGAAGGAACCTCATCCTGTGTCACATACCAGTGCACTGTGCCTGGAACCAGTGGAGTTGTGAGCCTTTGTAAAGCCAGCCTGAACACCAGACAGTGTAGGGTGGGCTGTGCACATGACTGGAGGAGTAGACAGATGGATAGAAAAGAAGAGAATACATTGTAATGGATTAGACTCTGAATTCTGGAAAAGAGTGTTGGACAGTGAACGGGACAGCTTGGGTCCCTTCCCTCTAATAGGTCACAGACTTCACTTAGTTCTCTCAGTAGGAAAAGGGTCAGGCACTCCTACTTTTAGACTAACACAGTTCACACGTTCCTAGGATCGTTGTGAGGCTCTTTAAGCAGTTGTATCTTTAAAAAAAAATTATTTATTTATTTGAAAGGCAGAGTTAGAGAGGAGGAAGCAGAGGCAGAAAGAGAGAGAGCTAAAGAGAGAGAGAGGGAGGGAGGGAGAGAGAGGTCTACCATCTGCTGGTTCACCTCCCAAATGGCCACAATAGCCAGAGCTGGGGAGATATGAAGCCAGGAGCCAGGAACTTCTTCCTGGTCCCCCACATGGGTGCAGGGACCCAAGATCTTGGACCATCTTCTGCTGCTTTCCCAGGCACATTAGCAGGAATAGATAGGAAGTGGAGCAGTAAGCACCCATAGGGGATGCCAGCACTGCAGGTGGCAGCTTTACCTGCTTTGCCATGGTGCCGGCCCCAAGCAGTTGCACCTTTTTCACATTGTTCTTCCTGCAACTCCTAGTTCACTGATCTTTGACCATTTGTGAGGATGTAGGGTCTATAATTTTACCCTCTGGCTTTCTGTGGCTTTTCTTTAATTGATTGGCTGCTGACCTATCTTCTGAATAGCTCTTTGCAAAATCACCCTTTCCTACCTGGTTTCTTAAGCTTTGTGTATAGAGTCTTCAAAAATTCATGGAAAATGTGTATTATGCAAATCTTATGGATAGCTTTTTTAAAACTTTGCAGCCAAATAAACATCTTTTAATTCCATTTTTCCAAGAATTTTGGAAGTACTCTCCTTTTATAATCATGTGAATATATCACTCACACACACACACACTCACACACATACAATATATATTAAAATGAGAGAATTATTAAAAGAAAAATTAACTGGTAATATATTTTATAACTAGAATTAATTTCTTTTGTAGCAAGCTATCTTTTGAAATTCATATCCCAGGAGAGAGACACCAGCATTACTTCAAAAGTCTGAAATTATTTAATCCTCATCTTTCAGCCCTTAAAATAAAGACATTCTTTGGTTGTGGAAGCTCACTCTACACGTTCATAAGGAGAACTGAATGCGGAGAATGGAGGAAGTGAGAACATTCAAACAAGGGAAGTAGATATTTATAATCAGTGGCATGGACTGTGGAAAGCTTTGCACAGGTGGAAATCAAGGTGCCACCTGCTTTGCAGTTAAGTGAGAGACTGGTTGGTGGAAGGGACCACCAGAGAAGTCAGCTCAGTGTTTGCTAGGAAGACTCTCCCAACAGTGCTGGAGGAATAACACCTACTTGAGAAAGGAAGGAAAGAAAGGAAATGTGTTAGTCAGTTTTTTGTTACTTTTGTTTAAATACCTGAGCAGAGAAAATTATAAGGAAAGGTTATTTTGGCTTGAAGTTTGGAGGTTCACAGTCCAAGATCAGTCAACAGCATCAGTCTGGCATCTGGGTGGGGGCTGGCAGAGACAGAGCTCTGCAGAGGAATGATTACATGGAGAGCCAGAAAAGAGAGAGACACGGGGAACACAGGCATCCTCTGCCCTGGATGTGGCCTCTCCCTATAATTGCACCATGATTCAATCATGGAGTTCCATCCTAGAAACCTAATACATTCCAATCACTTCCCATAGGTCCTGCCTTGAGATGCCATAGTTGGAGCAAGTCCACCCTCATCCATTAACCATTAGTATTAATCCATCAAGTGTTAGCATAAGAATTGGAAGTTCAAATGACTGCATGAGTTTGGGGAACCAAATTCTCTGTAATCCACACCAGGGAATGTCACCAGGTGGAGGCTTAGAATCATGAACAGCCCAGTTCTTTACCACATCAAATGGTTTTTCTTTTTATACTAGAGCACCAGTTAAAATGGCAACCCCAGAAAGGCTCTGACGTCAGCAGGAAAAGGGGCTCTGTGACTCTGAAGTAAGGAGAGGGGGTCTCTTGACTCTCAGAGAAAACGACCTCATAATGTCAGGGGGCGGGGGAGAATTTTCAGGTTCTAGGAAGAGTGCCTCTTGGTGTGCAGCCAGTAGGAGGGATGTTGACTTTGTATTTATCAGGTAGCTGACTTCAAATAAAGTTATCTGGAAGCGATGCTAATACTCCATTTAATAGCTCCTGTGGTAGGGATGATCCCATTAGTTCTTCCAGTCCAAACCACAGGCCTGAGGCTATTTTCCCTGTGTCTCCAAGTTGTTCTTTAAGGGTTTCTTAGGGTCTTCCCTCAGTCTGCTATGAGTGTCAGAATATGTACATTCCCCTCTAGAAAACACAGCAGCTCCCTTCTCTTTTAAATCTACTTTGAAAAATTCACTTTGATAGAATTTTCTTTTTCTATTCAAATCAGTGATAAGCCTGCAATCTTCAACAATTTATTTTTAGGAGACTATAAATTATGTATGGATCCATTTATAAAGTTAGGTTATTTAAAACTTTACAATGTTCCAAACCTTATTTATAGATCTTATTTTTGCTTTTAAAGACTTCCATTTTCTGGTAACAAGTAGAACCAACCTAAATAGCAAAAATTTCCATTATTCTAATATTCAAAACTTACAAATAGCATAAATTCAGTGAATCTAAAGTTACTGTATTCTAGCTTCCAACTAATATGTACCCAGAGAGGCAGTAAGTGATGGCTCAAGTACATGGATCACTGCTACCCACATAGGAGACCTCGATTGAGTTCCAGGCTCCTAGCGTTGGCCTGAACCAGTCCTGGGCATTTGGAGAGTGAACCAGTAGGTGGGAGATTCTCTCTCTCTCTCTCTCTCTCTCTCTCTCTCTCTCTCTGTCTCCCCCTCCCCCTGGCTCATCCTCCTTCCCTCTTAATAAATAAATACATATTTTTAAAAAGAGATTTCCCAAAATATCTGTGTGGTGGGATAGCACAGCAAAGGCAGAATAAATGCTTTATTCTTTTCCTTACTTACCGGTTTTCAGAACAATGAGCTGCTTTCCAAAGATCTTTGTACTTTGGTAGCATTATGAACCCTTGGACATTACCATACTTGAAATGCTTCAGTTGTCGCTGTGGGCCAGAGGGAGTCTCTTCAGGTTGGTTTCAGCGTACTTTGGACATAACCCTAGCAGCCTCTGACAGCTTCCTTCCTGTTAAGTTAAAAAGGATTCTCTAGGTTTATCTTGCTCATTTCCTTTCTTTTTTTTAACTTTTATTTAATGAATATAAATTTCCAAAGTACAGCTTATGGATTACAATGGCTTCTCCCCCCCATAACTTCCCTCCCACCCGCAACCCTCCCCTTTCCCGCTCCCTCTCCCCTTCCATTCACATCAAGATTCATTTTCAATTCTCCTTATATACAGAAGATCGATTTAGTATATATTAAGTAAATATTTCAACAGTTTGCACCCACATAGAAACACAAAGTGAAAAATACTGCTTGAGTACTAGTTATAGCATTAAATCACAATGTACAGCACATTAAGTTCAGAGATCCTACATGAGGAGTAAGTGCACAGTGACTCTGTTATTGACTTAACAAATTGACATTCTTGTTTATGGCATCAGTAATCCCCCTAGGCTCTTACATGAGTTGCCAGGGCTATGGAAGCCTTTAGAGTTCACTGATTCTTATCATATTTTGACAAGGTCATAGTCAAAGTGGAAGTTCTCTCCTCCCTTCAGAGAAAGGTACCTCCTTCTTTGATGACCTGTTCTTTCCACTGGGATCTCACTCGTGGAGATCTTTCATTTAGGTCATTTTTTTTTGACAGAGTGTCTTGGCTTTCTATGCCTGAAATACTCTCATGGGCTTCTCAGCTGGATCCAAATGCCTTAAGGGCTGATTCTGAGGCCAGAGTGCTATTTAGGACATCTGCCATTCTAGCTCATTTCCTTTCTCCAACTTGGAATGAACTATTTCTCAGGAGGTCAGTGTTCCTTTCACTGGGAAATTACATTTAGAGATCATAGCTTGGGCTGGTCGTTGTTTCTAGGCCTTTTCCTAGCATGGACATGAAAAATACATGGTCTTAAAAACCTGTGTCGGCTTTGTTTTTCCTAAGAGAAAAAAATACATCACTCATTCATATTGTTTTTTAAGTTTCAGATTACATAATTTCTACTTAGTTTTTATTTTCAATTATAATTCTTCCACTTCACAGTGATACTCTTGGTTGCTAATGAGATTAGTAAAATTATTTAAGTTCTTAAAATATTTATTTAATTGCTTAATCATGTGACACACATAGAGTATTTCAGAATAATGATATCTATTATTACTAATAATATTATTATAAAAATATTATTTTGATTTTCCTTGTATTTATTTTCATCATTAAGATATACTTAAGGATGTATAGTAAATTTCTGGCTTTAAATTGCAAAACATTGTTTCTGTATGGTTAGGTCATAAACTTAAAAAGCCTTTTTTTTATCCTGCTTTTGACATTTAAGGGATTGATTTTCCAATTTTGTTCTATATTTAAGAGAAGATTTACATGGTTTCAAAATCAAATATACAACGACAAGTACATTCAAAGATTTCTAGCTTCCTTCCTATCTTCTTTATCCTTTCATTTCCCTCCTGTGTGATTAGCGTTTTATTAAAATGAAGCAAAATATACACAATGTTGTGTACCTGCTTCTTTTCCCAAAACATATATCCATGAAACATGTCTTAACAGCAAACAGATTCTTCAATTCTTTTTCATTTTCTTTTCCATCATATGTATGTGCCATAATTTATTCAACCAATCATCTATTTTATTTTATCAGCGTTTTTCTTTAAAAAAAAATTGATTTATTTGCAAGGCAGAGTTACAGAGAGAGACAGAGAGGAGAGACAGAGATCTTCCATCCACTGGTTCACTCCCTAAATGGCCGCAACAACAGGGACTGAGGCAGGCCAAAGCCAGGATCCTGGAGCTTCTTCCAGGTCTCCCTGATGGGTTCAGGGGCCCACAGACATGGACCACCCTCTGCTGCCTTCCCAGGAGAATTAGCAGGGTTGATTCAAAAGTGAATCAACCAGAACTCAAACAGTACCCATAAGGGATGCCAGTGCTGCAGGACAAGGCATTAACCCATTGAGCCACAGCACCTACCCCATATTAAGGTTTTTGAAAGAAACAAAAGCAACAGCAGATAGTTACAGATGATATAAATGATTGTGCATAGATTTGTTATAAGGAATTGAATCATGAGACTACTGAGGCTGGTAAATCCCAAGATTTACAGTTAGCAAACTGGAGACAGATCTAGAAGAGCTGGTGGTGTAAGTCATGGTACAAGGTCAGGAGCAGACTGGTGTTCCAGCTAAAGCAGTGAGGCAAGAGACAAGGGCTAAAAACAATAATAAATCTCAAAATGTCAACTTTGCTTATATACACTACATTTTTGTACTCTATTAGTTACCACAGATCAAAAACATATGATATTTGTATTTTTGTGACTGGCTTATTTCACTTAAGTATAATGATTTCCAGTTGCATACATTTTGTTGTGAAAGATGAGATTTCATTCTTCTTTATGGCTGAGTAGTATTCCATGGTGTATATACCACATTTTATCCAGTCATCAGTTGATGTGTGTCTGGGTTGATTCCATATCTTAGCTATTGTGATTTAAGCTACAACAAACATGGGAGTACAGATCACCATTTCCTATGCTGATTTCATTTCATTTCGGTGAATTTCCAGGAGTGGGATGGCTGGGTCACATGGTAGAACTATTTTCAGCTTTCTGAGGTATCTCCATACTGTCTTCCACAATGGCTGTATTAATTTTGTAGTTCAACAGGGTCTGAGATCACCAATGCCAATGGATTCATTTTACACAAGGGAAGCTGAGGACCGTGGATTTGGGCCTGTTTTCATGAAGGTAGCAGGAAGCACAGGCTGCACTAGAACACACTTCTCTATACACCTATTCTGATGCCTTTTGCCTTTTGTTCTCTAATTCGGACTTTCCTAAAGGTACTGATATTTTGAAGTTAGACTAGATATGGCCAATGAGGTTTCATAAGCAGTGATTCCACTATTTACCTTGAAATAAGATCCCCAGTGCATTTCTAATGAATGAGAAGGTGGCCTCAAGCTTTAACCAAAAGGAAAGTTCTATGCACACAAAGTTGGCTGAAATGTTAGCTGTATATAATTTTTAAAGCCAAATGTATGGAAACCCAATGTATGAAAAGGGAATTGGATAATGAGACAGTACAGAAAATAAGCATGTTTAGTTAAGAATCAAAAGATTGGATGAATGGATAAAGAAAATGTGGTGTATATATACACAACAGAATGCTATTCAACCATAAAAAAAACTATCATTTGCGCCGGCGCCGTGGCTTAACAGGCTAATCCTCCGCTTTGTGGCGCCGGCACACCGGGTTCTAGTCCTGGTTGGGGCGCTGGATTCTATCCTGTTTGCCCCTCTTCCGGTCCAGCTCTCTGCTGTGGCCCGGGAGTGCAGTGGAGGATGGCCCAAGTGCTTGGGCCCTGCACCCACATGGGAGACCAGGAGAAGCACCTGGCTCCTGGCTTCGGATCAGCGAGATGCACCGGCCGCAGCGGCCATTGGAGGATGAACCAACGGCAAAAAAGGAAGACCTTTCTCTGTGTGTCTCTCTCTCACTATCCACTCTGCCTGTAAAAAATAAAAATAAATAAATAAATAAATTGAAAAAAAAAACTATCATTTGCAGCAAAATGGATAGAACTGGAAGACATCATGTTGAATGCAATAAACCAGAAACAAAAAGACAAATACCACATATTCTTCCTCTTACGTGGAAGCTAACTGGTGATTACTAGAGGCTGGGGAGGATAATGCAGCAGAGAGGGAAATTAGATAATGGATACCAATCAGAGTCAGAGTGAAGGAGGAAGTTCCTAGTGTTCAGCGTAGTGGGGTGGCCTGGTATGTATTATATGAAGAAATGGAATAAAGATGCTCCAAGCTTCGTTAAATAAAGTAATGTCAAAGAAGGGGAAATGCTGATTACCCTAAATGGATCAGTACAAATACATGGAAATGTTACACTTTAGCCCATACATATGTACAGTTATTGCTAATTCAAAACTTTTTCAAAGAAGCAAGAGTTTTAGAGCCATGCTGACTTGAATTCATATCCAAGTTCCATCTGCTGAACCACGGACTTTGCAGGTTAATTACCAAATCTGAGCTTCCATATTTGACACTCTAGTAAATGTGAAATGTTTCAAGAATTCAATACCTTTTAGACAAATATTAAGCAAGACATACAGAAGTTTAAAAGCACTTCCAGTAATATAAACAAAAAATAATCACTGAAGGTGACAGTTTAACTTTTATTTAATAAATATAAATTTCCAAAGTACAACTTTTGGATTATAGCAGCTTTTTCCCCCATAACCACCCTCCCACCTGCAACCATCCCATCTCCCACTCCCTCTCCCATCCCATTCTTCATCAAGATTCATTTTCAATTATCTTTATATACAGAAGATCAATTTCGTATATACTAAGTAGAGATTTCAACAGTTTGCACCCACACAGAAACACAAAGTCTAAAGTACTGTTTGAGTACTAGTTATACCTTTAATTCACTTAGTACAACACATTAAGGACAGAGATCCTACATGGGGAGTAAGTGCACAGTGACTCCTGTTGTTGATTTAACAATTGACACTCTTATTTATGATGTCAGTAATCACCTGAGGCTTTTGTCATGAGCTGCCAAGGCTATGGAAGCCTCTTGAGTTCTCCAACTCCAATCTTATTTAGACAAGGCCATAGTAAAAGTGGAAGTTCTCTCCTCCCTTAAGAGAATGGTACCTCCTTCTTTGATGGCCCGTTCTTTCTGCTGGGATCTCACTCACAGAGATCTTTCATTTAGATTTTTTTTTTTTTTTGGCCAGGGTGTCTTGGCACTTGCCAGAGAGTCTTGCCTGAGAAACTCTCATGGGCTTTTTAGCCAGATCCAAATGCCTCAAGGGCTGATTCTGAGGCCAGAGTGCCATTTAGAACATCTGCCATTCTGAGTCTGCTGTGTATTCCATTTCCCATGTTGGATTGTTCTCTCCTTTTTAATTCTATCAGTTAGTATTAGCAGACACTAGTCTTGTTTATGTGATCCCTTTGACTCTTAATCCTATCATTATGATCAATTCTGAACTGAAACTGATCACTTTGACTAGTGAGATGGCATTGGTACAAGCCACCTTAATGGGATTGAACTGGAATCCCCTGGCACGTTTCTAACTCTACTATTAGGGGCAAGCTTGACTATTATCTAGAAGTAAAATAAATAGGGCTTGAAATTGGGCCCTGGATACAGACACTCATGAGCTTGCCTCTAGCTCTGCTATTTGCCATCTTTGTGATCTGTATAAGTTCTCCTGCTCCCAAGATACATTTTACTCATCTGAGAAACCCCCTGGCTTTTTAAGACTAACAAAGCTTCTCTGCTTGAACAAGATTGGATCAGGTTTCTGAACCTCCTCCTAGGTACATATGAGCACTTCCTTGCACAATCCAGTTTTCAAAAGGACCTTGCCAAGTCAATTTGGGAAGAACATTTCCCCCTCCATATCTGATCAACTTCAATATCTAATCAAGTTCCTCAATCCCCACCACCACCCACGTGATGTCTTGATCCCTGGCCTGTCTCCATCAAGTTTTGTTAGGTTGTTTTAGCAGGAATCTCCCTTACCTCTTATGTTTTTCTCCCAATGGTTTTTCACAATACTCCCTCACATAAATTCTCACTTGCCCATGATGCATTCAGAGTTGAATCTGATGCCTTTTCTCCACTGCAAGACCCCATTGTAGTGAGCCTATACCTATCATGATGATCTTAAATAAAGTCTCTTCATCGCGTTTTAACAAACACCATTTAATAATCTTGTCTTCAACAAGATGATATCAGAAAACACGCACAGCACAGGAACACAGTGTGGGTTCAGTAAATGATCATATTCGCCATGAGTAAGCAGTTGGATGGGGATTTTCTCATGTGACAGTCAACGGGAAAACAGAATTATCCTGAGTGACTTTTCATCTCCATTGTTGTCGGGACACATTTGATGTGCTAAGTGCAGGATGTGTGTGTGTGCATGCACATAATTGAAGAAGCTTTCTATCATTCACATGCCATTGGGTTTGGCAACAAATGACATTATCTTCTTTTCATCCAGCAGGAAAGGAAGCATTTTTTTCAGTTTCCAAGGACATATAGATGATCATTCTGATTGTGAGACAAAGAGAGATTTGGAAGCTATGAAATACTTAATCAACTCATTTAACCTGGAAAAGCAGAAAATATGGCCCAAGCGCTTGGGCCCCTGCATGCGTGTGGGAGACCCAGAAGAAGCTCCTGGCTCTTGGCTTCAGATTGGCCCAGCTCTGGCCATTGTGGCCATTTAGGAAGTGAATCAGCAGATGAGAGATTCTCTGTCTCTCTGTCTCTCATCTCTGTCTCTGTCTCTCTCCCTCTCTCTCTGCCTCTGCACTTCTGTGACACTGCCTTTCAAATAATAAATAAATAAATTTTTTTGAAAAGGAAAAGGTGCAAGTAGCCATAAATGAGTATGAAATATAATTTCCATTTATTTGAGGGAGTTGCAGGAGGTCCTACTTAGATGTACAGAAGGAAAGATGTTCAGGCAATGGTATAAGAAAGGAGATGGGATTTAAAATTCTAGGCCTGGTTTTAGAAGCATAGTTTTACGACTGTAGGGACCATGACTCAGGTGAGTCACTGTCCTGATTACCCCACAAAACTGTTTTCAAATTAAATGAGAGGAGCCAGCGCTGTGGTGTAATAGGTAAAGCCACTGCCTAAAGCGCCAGCATCCCATATGGGCACTGGTTCGAGTCCCGGTTGCTCTACTTCTGATCCAGCTCTTTTCTATGGCCTGGGAAAGCAGTAGAAGATGGCCTAAGACCTTGGGCCCCTGCACCCTCATGGGAGACCCAGAGGAAACTCTTGGCTTCATATCTCCCCAGCTCTGGCGTTTGCAGCCAGTTGGGGAGTGATCAGCGAATGAAAACCTCTTCTCTCTCTCTCTGCCTCTCCTCTCTGTATAACTCTGACTTTCAAATAAATAAATAAATCCTTAAAAAAAAAGCAAATGAGATACTTTATGTCAAAGTGTCATATAACCTATAAGGACTTTCAATCTTATGTCTGAAATAAATGTAGAAGAGCCTTCAATTCCCTTCTACAATCTGATGGTTTCTAGGATATCTGAGAAGCTGAACCTGACAAAACTAACTCTATGTCAAATTGAATAACTTTCTGCTGGATTTAGGTGTGGTTTGTCCCCACATAGTCTCATCTGTTTCAAGGTGGTTCCATGAGGCAATGTTAAGGGTAGTGGAACCTTTAAGAGGTGGGCCTAATGCAGGCTGTTAAGTCATTAGGGGCACTGCCCTTGGAGAGTTTTAGGTAGTTCTTTTTTTTTTTTTTTTTTTTTTTGACAGGCAGAGTGGATAGTGAGAGAGAGACACACAGAGAAAGGTCTTCCTTTTTGCCGTTGGTTCACCCTCCAATGGCCGCCGCAGCCAGCGCATCATGCTGATCCGAAGCCAGGAGCCAGGTGCTTCTCCTGGTCTCCCATGTGGGTGCAGGGCCCAAGCACTTGGGCCATCCTCCACTGCACTCCCGGGCCACAGCAGAGAGCTGGCCTGGAAGAGGGGCAACCGGGACAGAATATGGTGCCCTAACCAGGACTAGAACCCGGTGTGCCGGCGCCGCAAGGTGGAGGATTAGCCTGTTAAGCCATGGCGCCGGCCGAGTTTTAGGTAGTTCTTAAAGGACCCTGGTTAGTTCCTGCAAGAGGTTAATATAAAAAGCAAGCCTGAGCATAGATGCCTCATAGTTGTGACCACCACATTCTGTATCCGACTGCCTGGGCTCAAGGTCCGGCTCTGCTTCTAGTTCTGGCTTCCTGCTAATGTGCGCTCTGGGAGGCAGCAGTCATTGGCTCAGGAGCCTCGGATTGAGTTCCTGGTCCCACCTGCAGGCCTCGCTCTATATCTTTTTATCTCTGTATCCATCGCTATCTCATTTTGCCCCTATCCAACCTCTCTGACTTCCTTTAAGACCATGTGATCTCTCCACTTCATATGCATGTCCACCACAATGCCATCTGCCATATGGTGATATAGCCAAGGAGACCCTCATCAGACACCAGGTAGATGAGGCCATCTAATTTTGAATTTCAGCCCTCAAAACTAAATAAACTTTTGTTTTTCTTTTTGACAGCCTCAGTCACAGCAAAATAAACAGACTAATAGACTTTTCCTCTGATTCCTTACCCTCACACCCACTCCCATCCCCCGTCTTCTGCTGTGATTGTTCATTCTCTTTCCACCACCTGACAGTTAAAAGAAAAATTCTTCAAGGACATCCTGCAATGCTCTATCATAGATCCTGCCCTAATATGCTAGACATGGGAATGATTTCTGCCTCCTCTGGACACCACCCCCTTTATTTTACTCACTTTTCTGGGGGTACTTAACACATTCTAATCTTCCTTGTTTCAAGTAATTTTCTGCATCCATGATGGCACAAGTAGGTGGTTGACTTCAGAGGAAGGGTTTCCTTACTCCTGGGTAACTAATATCAGTGCTGTCAAGTAAAGGACCACTGGAACTTTGAACTTGGCTTCAGCAATTGAGATGGACCCTGATGGTGACATTTCCTTTCTTAACACCAGAGGTAAGTAAGTTCATTTTTTTATCTGTTTTATATTATATTCTGAAAAGGGAGACTTCTAGAAAGAAATAAACCTATTAGAGTAAAAGATGTGGTTAAAAATTCCCCTGAGACCCACGTGTTTTTCCAGGGATGACTGAAATCACATTGGAGGGTGATATCAGTAGAAATGGCAGAGCAAAGACCTCTAAAAGTCCTCTTGTCCATGAAAGCAACAAGAACTCTAAGAAAATCATAAAATAAAAATTTACAGAAGTTTGGAGATTAACCAAAATCTTATAACAATCCGAGGAACATTTATTCTTGCAAAGCAGAAGAATCTTTGTAAGAGCAGTGAATTTTGTTGTGATACAATTTTGCCTATTCCCAGTACTCTCTCCCAGCTGTGTGATGTAAATCATCAATTTTACTGTCCAGCAGCCTAGCAACCATTTGGGAGGACAGAATAGATTTGGAGCACTCCAAAAGCAACATCCTCTGAGAGCTGTCATCATTTGACCTGTCTGCAACTCTTTTCAAGTGTTTATATGATCTAAGTCAGTGCTTGCCCACTGTGAAAAGCCATTTCTCCAGGGCTAAAAACAATCAGCATCAATTATACAACATAACTGTGGCAATAATCTTTGGGTAAACAAGAAGCTGGATGAAACACTTAAGAGGATAAGCTTGGGTTTTGATATTTTTCCAGGATTCCAAAAGACTACATTCATGCTCCAAGATTTCACCTCTGACTTGACCTTGAGACTCTAGGCACACAGGAAGTAAAAATTAAGACAAAGTTGTAAACTTCCTGCCCAAGCATTGAAGGCGTGATCAAATGCAAACACTGAGCTTCTCAGCAAATCTGAGATTAATGATTCCAGACATTTAAGGACACCACTTAGTTCATCACCAAGCTCATCAGAGACCAGTGGCAGCACATGACAGAATTTATGAGTATACCTAAACCACTAAGCTGCACACTTTTAGTCTGTGGATTATACTGTAATAAAAATGATTATTAAAAACAAATACACAATGTTGAAATGAAAAAAATGTTTAAAAAAATGAATAAAACATGAGCAAGCTAAAGCAATAATTGGCAAAGGTACAATGGGTAATTCATAGGGGGAAGATCAGTATCAACAAACATGTAAAGTAAACATATCAGTCTTTTTATTAAGATTGATTTGTTTATTTGAAAGTCTGAGTTGCAGAGAGAAGAAGAGACAGAGACATAGCGAGCGAGCGGGCAAAAGAGAGAGAGAGAACTTCTATCTGCTCATTCACTCCCCAGATGACCACAAGGATCAGCACTGAGTGGCACATGGGTGGCAGAGGCCCAGCACTTAGACCATCTTCTGCTGCTTTTCCCAGGCCACCAGCACCAGCCGCGCATTAAAGAAAAAACAGAAATAATGAAAGAAAGAACAAAAGAAAAAGAAAAATTTTTAATCTTGCTCCCTGGCTCTGGACTGTAGTCATTTTTAGTCCTCTCTCCTTGCCTAAGGAAATCAATACCATGTGTTTTATATGACTTTTGCCTTTAATATTACTAAAAACACCCCTTTTCTTCTCTCAAAATTCATAAATTTGTATAGTTATTTGGCTCTATCATGGGTAGACTAGGATAAAAACCACACAGCAACCAGCCTAGCACCAACATTTTTTCCCTGTACCTTTACCAAGAATGTGCTGGAACAAGGCCCATGTCTTTCACATAAATGGCCCCAAATATGCCCTCACCTTGAATCTGCAAAAGTTGCTTCTAGTTGATGATTCCTTGCAAGTCAAGGACCTCTTGTAAATCCAATGGATTCTTAGAATAGACTTGATAAGTATGTAATGATCAAGTCATCTGTCATGTGCTGGATAGATTAGGAAAAAGAAAAAACAGAAACCTTTGAACACTGAAGAATCTTCAAACAGAAAAGTTTTTCAGGGGTAGGCATTTGGCACAGCAGTAAAGACACCTCTTGGGACACCAATATTTCATGTGGGAGTGCCTGGGTTCAAGTCCAGCTCTACTTCTCATTCCAGTTTCCAGATAATGCGTATCTTAAGAGGCAGCAGGTGATGGCTCAATTAGTTGGACCCCTGCCACCCATATGGAAGACCTGAGTTGAGCTCCTGGTTCCTGGATATCTGGGGAGTGAACCAGCAGATGGGGTGAAAGCAAGTATATGCCCTTGTGCGCGCTCTCTCTCGCTCTCTCTCTCTCTCTCTCTCTCTTGCTCTCCCTTGCTCTCTCTCTACCTCAAATAAACAAAATAAATTATTTTTAAAAGAAAATTTGGTTATATCAACTCTGACACAATTATCCCAGAGGAATGAACTCATGTCTAAGTAATAGGACAATCATTCCTACTCGTTCTTGTGGCTGATTGATGACTTTATTGAAATTGGGCCACCTGTCCACCAGCACTTAGAGCTTGAATGAGCTCCTCTGATTTATATGGCAAATGTACCATAAACCTGTATTATTATAAATAACAGAGGGAGTTAACCACTTTTAAAAGGCAGAAAAAGCATTCTTCTTGAAATAAAATCATAGATTCTCAGGGTTGCCAGTGTGGGAACGTGTTCATAGTCTGTTCTTACTATATGGGTCTGCTTGAAAACAGCCCAAGCAATCTGAATCTTGCTACTTGCCAAGGTAGTACAACATGCCCTTGTGTAAAAGAGTTGCCATTTTAAGTGGCATTCTGCCTTTTTCATAGTTTCTCTTTTCAGTCTCAGTCGGAGGCCATGAGGGATCATGTGGAATCTCACATGATTTAAGACCACTGTCTGTAATAATTATGATTGTTTAATAAGCACATCTTATATGCCTGCAACTGTCCTAGACACTTTACTTACTTTATCTCATTTAATTCTTAGAGACACCTGATGGGCCGAGTGTTATGATGTTCATTTTAGAGCTGACAAAACTAAGGTCTGGATACATTAAGCACCTGGCTTACATCCATGTGGCTAGTAAGTGATCTCCACCAAAGCCAACTGCAGACCTTGAGGCCATTCCATCATTTATCTACCATGATAAAAATTAGAAAAATGGGTGGGGGAGAAATATAGATAGAAAGCACAAGTTACAAGATTTCTGGTTTGTTGAAAATGTGCCATGGTGAAAAAAAAATTGCTACTTTTCGATACCAGCTTGTTTTCCTTTACGTATGAAACCTCTAGGCAGTGAAAACGTCTTTCAGAGCTTGGGCTTCTAACTGCTGCACAGGCAGCACGGGGAGCCCACATGTAAACTCTGGAGTCTGAATCAAGCCTCCACCACTCAGTAGTGTGATGTGAGGCCTGAAGCAGATTACCTAAATTCTCAGCACATCAGTTCCCTTATTTGTAAGATAGAAAATAGTAGTATTTTTCTATTGGGAGTATTAAATAGATAATACACATAAAAACATTTAAAACTGTATCTAGCACATGGTAAGCACTCTATAAGTGTTTCCATTATTATTATACACCCCCTCCAAGTTACTGGTAGAAACAATTACAAAAATGTGGCTTCAGAACCCAAATCCAGTGCCTTTATTTTTGTATATGAGGCTTGTCTGGGGTCAGGAAAAGATAGGAAGAGCAACTTCAACTTCAGAAGTGTTGAGTTGTTTGCAAACTTCTTGGTATGCTATTAGGTTTATTAAGCTCAGAAAATCTTCATTTTACAGATGACAAAATGGAAGACTTCTGGATAGCAAATGACTTACCCAGGTGTCAAGGGGAAAAGTGTTAGGTAAACCAGAACTTCAGATTCCTCTGCCAGATTGGTGAGCAAAAGTTGCAATGCTCAGAATTTTCTAAATATCTTCCAGGGTTCAGGAGCCTCTCATTTCAGTCTTGTAACTAACACTGTAACAAGAGAAACCCAGGAACACGCTCCCCCAGCCAACATCCATGTGCAGACAAGTGATCAAAGAACTGAATTTAGCAACTTCACAAAGGTTTTTGACCTTTCGTTTCCTCTCCCCTTCAAGATACATCTCAAATCCCTTGTCCCAGAGACTCTGCCACTGTCACCTTCAGAGACTCAGGCAGGCTCCACAACAGAGCCTTTTTGCAGGAGCTGCAGTGTCTGGTGGCCGTGGACACTGAGAATTGTGGCCATGTCCTTAACCTGGAGGAGACTCAGAAAGAGCAAAGAATGCTTTAGGTGTTTGCTTTTTGAGAGCTAGAAAGAGAAAGCTAGTTTATGGTCACAGGCCATAAAATTGTGCCTAAATATTTATTGGCCTCTTGATGGAAACCCATCTGAAGAGGTGACTGGGGTATATTTTAATTGGATGAAGGCTGTTGTTGGGTTATTTGAGTAACACCACAGGAACAAAGAACCCTTCATCTCAGTGGGGCCTTCAAAGGGATCAGGAACCTTCAAGAAGAGGCCATATCATATTATATTGACAAATGTGCTGAACTCTAATATTGGCTTAGTAGTGACACTTTTCACCTCTCCTGGCTGATAAACTATCTCATCAGCCCAGCCTCAGCTGAGTCCCTTTGTCCTGAGAACTGTCTTTGGGAGAAAGTGTTGTTGTATACAGTGTATAACATAAGGTAGCTTGCTTGATCACCTTAAGGTTAACCCTTCTCTGTAGGCCTAGGTTGCCTGCAAAAGGATCTAAGGAGTTGAATAACTACAAGCAAAAAGTCAGCAGGCTGTATTTAATTTTCTTACTCCTACTTCAGAGAGACCCCTGCATTGTCAAGTGAACAGACAGTAACTCTGGGGTCTACATCTCAAGAGCATCCATTTATGGCCCTCTCAGAGGGCAGAGTAAAGTGTCATAACAATCATGTGTTTAGAAACAAGCTGGTTAGTAGGACTTGGAACAAAGCTGTAGAACATTGTGTTGCTACTGCCAACAATTTTTATTGAAATTTAACCTCAAGGGGGTTGCACCTCAGGGTCAATCTAATGCTATGTGATTCCACCTTTTTTAAAAAGATTTATTTATTTATTTTAAAGGCAGAGTTACAGAAAGAAAGGGAGAAACAGATATCTTCTATCTGCTAGTTAACTCCTCAAAGGGCCACAACAGCTGGGCCTGGGCCAAGCTGAAGCCAGGAGCTTCTTTCAGATATCCCACATGGGTGCAGGAGCCTAAGCACTTGGCCATCGTATGGTGCTTGCCCAGGCCATTAGCAGGGAGCAGGATCAGAAGCGGACTAGCCAGGACTTGAACCAGCACCTATATGGGATGTAGGCATTGTAGGTGATGGCTTAACCCACTATGCCACAATGCCAGCCTCGTGATCCCACCTTTTGTTGTCCCTTCTTGACAGGTGGCACTGCATGCTGCCTATTTATTTTCATTGAAACCAAGTTGTCTCATCCTGTGAAGGTAGAATTGCTCATAAAATGATAGGTGATGTGAGTTTTAAGATGTTTGCAAGCAACATTGTATCAATCAATAGGAAGCCAATGGTTCCCTGGTCCTCAGCCTTCTCTGGTTTGGGATTCTTAGATGACTCTTCTCTCATTAGGTTGAGAAATGCGGTGTTCTCTTACTGTAAAGCATCCCCAGTATAAGGAAGCCTCTAGTCCCTTTTTCATAACGTGAATTTCCACCACTCTTCTTACTTCCCTATTTCCAGCTTCAGCAGAAGCATTGTAGAAGCTAATTTAAAAAAAAACTGAAAGAAAACAACGAAATGAGAACAAAGAGTAAGGGTAACAAATTTATAGCAAACTGAACAAAAAAATTGGTATAAAATACAGAAGAATATACATAGAATTTAAAGTAGAATTCATTTGTGTAGTAGGAAGAAACATGTTTAGTATTAGTAACATATTTAGGATTTTAATCACACAAAATAAAATAAAATAAAATGAAGTATTAAAAATGATATAATAGGGGCCGCCACTGTGGCATAGTGGGTAAAGATGCTGTCAGCATCCCATATGGGCACGAGTTCAAGTTCTGGCTGTTCCACTTCTGATCCAGCTCTTTGCCATGGCTGGGAAAGAAGTGGAACACAGTCCAGAAGAAGCTCTTGGCTCCTAACTCCTGGCTTCAGAACAGTGCAGCTCCAACCATTACAGCAGTTATCTGGGAAGTGAACCAGTGGATGGAAGACTTCTTTCTCTCTCTCTCTCTCTCTCTCTCTCTCTCTCTGCCCCTGCCTTTCTGCAACTCTGTCTTCCGAATAAATAAATAAACCTTCAAAAAGATATAATAAAAGTAATATTGTGTTTTCATTATAAAAATAAAATTTAGGAGACATTGCTTTGGGGAATCTAGATTAATGGTTGGAAAAAATGATAAATTTCAGTTCAAGGAAAGAGAAAATGAAGATGTGCTTTGTGTTCCTTTTTTGTTTGTGAATTTAACCATCCATGTTTATTATCCCTTTGAGTTCTGTCAACATAGACCTTTGGGTCTCAGTATCCCAGCTTCAGAGTCTCTGATCCAAAGCTTGGCTTGCATCAGAAACATCTCTCCTTGCTAATACTGCCAAAGGATAATCAGCTTTAAAAATGAAGCACTTTTAAAAGGTCACTTGATGAAAGATACCTCCCCTATCTTTGATCTCCTACAATCCTTACTTGCTTTCACTTGTTCACTCATTGACTCCCTCATAGGAAGAGGTCAGTGACCACCAAACTACGTTTGTCTGTTAATTTCAGTTTAGTTACCTGCCTCTCCATTGCTTCCCACCCTCCAACAGAGTTCTTTGATATCAGACACCACTTTTCCACCAGTGCTCCTCTAATCCTTGTGTTAGTGGTATCTGATGAATGAAGAAGTCACCTCTACAGAATGACATCATTATTGGTTTCAGACCCGATTTCAAGAACACATCCCTGAAGAGACGATAATACCCCTCTTGTCATTTTTCCCTGACAAGTGTCCTGGCCATAATGTCCCAAAATCACAGTGTATGCAGAAGTTGGGCTGTAATAAAAGACATGCAACAAATTTTAGGTGGTAGGCAAAAAACATGTTCTGTATAACTCATCATTTTCTGCCTTCTACTGCCTGGATGAGGTCCACACGCCCTGAGGTCTGGACTGCCTTGAAGATTATGAAATCACAAGCCTAGTGCTGTTACTCAGGGTAAAGTCTCTACAAGGCCATTAAGGTGATGTAAGTAGAAATTATGTGACAGCTTCAAATTAATGAACAGATGAGGGGAAGCACTGATAGATTTGCAGACTCATTCAACATTTATCAATAACGTATTCGTTCCTCTAATTTTTTAGAGCAAAAATCTTGGTGTCATTCTTAAATCTTTCCTCTACACCCAACATCTTCCCACTTCTTTCCATCTCTACTGATTTGATCATAGTCCAAACCAAAATCATATTTTCTTGGAATATTGCATATAATAACTATAAAGGTATTTCAAAAAGTTCATGGAAAATGTAATTTAAAAATAAACTTATCTGGTGACAAAAATTGAAATCCATACATATAAAGGGGGGGTCTTTAAAAATTCATATTGTAAAAAACTATGCGTGGGCCGGCGCCATGGCTCACTAGGCTAATCCTCCGCCTTGCAGCGCCGGCACACCAGGTTCTAGTCCTAGTCGGGGCGCCAGATTCTGTCCCGGTTGCCCCTCTTCCAGCCCAGCTCTCTGCTATGGCCTGGGAGTGCAGTGGAGCACGGCCCAAGTGCTTGGGCCCTGCACCCCGTGGGAGACCAGGAGAAGCACCTGGCTCCTGCCTTTGGATCAGCGCGGTGCACCGGCCGCAGCGCGCCAGCCGTGGAGGCCATTGGAGGGTGAACCAACGGCGAAAGGAAGACCTTTCTCTCTGTCTCTCTCTCTGTCCACTCTGCCTGTCAAAAAGTAAAAAAAAAAAAAAAAAAACCTATGCATGCAATCCAAATTGTTTTAATTTTTTAATTTTTGTATGAACTTTTTGAAGTGTCCTCATATAACACAGCCACCATAGTGATCATGTTTATGTCATGCCACTCTCCAAAACCTCCCAAGACCTTTCTGGGTAAGAAAGGAGTCAGAAACCAGAGATTCAGGCACCAAAAATTTCAAGATTTGGGAACCTCCATAACTATTCTTTGCTACTTATTTCCATGGTCAGTTATAGACTGAGGAGAAACACTAGAGTGGGCTATTTTAAGTGACAGTAAGAAAATGGGACTTAGGGAGACTTTGTCCTACTCCTTTTAAGGCTTGTGAAACACCCCAAGATTTAAAGGAGATATTGTCAGAGGGACAATGAGTGAATCTTTGGACCCAAAAGATGATAAAAGCAGTTACCATGAGCATGACAAAGCACCAGGAACTGATCTTGTATCCCAGGACCTCCTTCCTAGGGAATTGTGTAGATGTTGCTGTCATCTCTCATACACAGAAAGAATTAGGAAAAGAAGGGAAGAGAAAACTAGTAATGAGATTTGCAGAGAATTAAGATATAACTATTGAAAAACTGGGAACTCATTCCTTTTACAAAGAGTGAATAAAGGTTAGTTGTGCACCACAAGCTAACAAAACAGGTACCCACCTGTCCCTCAGGTTGAGCAAGCACTGTGTTGCAATTACACCACCTGCTTGTTAACATCTCCAGCTGAACAGCATTCATGTGCTACCGATGGAAGATCAAGTCAATGCTCACAACGACCCAAAGGAAGTGAGGGTAAGCAATGGGGGAAGAAGGATTTTGCTTTTGTTTAAGTTATTTCTTATGATCTTTTTGTTCCTTAAAAATATAATCATGCATACTGGCATTATAAGTTCACCCCAGCTCTTCCCTCCTCGGCTGCCTGAGCTCCCTGTACCCCAGCTTCACTGAGGGGTGGTCCCATCTCTGCTCAGAATCTACAAGTGACTGCAAACTCAGCTCTTCTGCAGGTAGTTCATGCAGCTTGCTACCATCCCCACTGTAGGAAACGCTGCCTTATGTGGAGCTGACACCTATCTCCTTAAGTGCCCTGGTAACTGTGCCTATGGTCCCCGCTTAATAGAATCACACAGAACAGTCCATTTATCTCCAGTTTCACAGAAAATTTGATTTTTTAAAAGATTTATTTATTATCTGAAAGAGTTACAGATGGGGGGATGGAGAGAAGAAAGGAGAGGGAGGGAGTGGAAGAGAGAAAGAAGAGAGAGGGGGTGAGGGAGGGAGAGAGGGAAAGAGGGATAAGGAGGGAGGGAGAGGAGAGAGAGAGAGAGAGAGAGAGAGAGATCCTCCATCCACTGATTAACTCCCCAAGTGGCCGTAATGGCCAGGGCTGAGCCAGGCAGAAGCCAGGAACAAGGAGCTTCATCCAGGTCTTCCACATGGGTGCAGGCACCCAAATACCTGGGCCATTTTCTGCTGCTTTTCCCAGCCATTAGCAGGAAGCTGCATCGGAAGCAGAGCAGCCAGGACTCAAACAGGCACCCACGTGGGATGCTGGTATTGCAGGGAGCAGCTTTACCCACCACATCACAACTCTGGCCCCAGACAATTATTTTTTTTACTTTTTTATTTTTATAGCTATCTTTATTAGATGAATATGACAAGTAGTTTTTTAAAGATGGAGTTTGGGTGATAGTTCAAGGATCAATGAAGGGAAGAACAAAAATGCAGAAAGGAGAAAATAGGAACAGAGGGAAGTAAGACAGACAAGAGGAAGAAAAGGAGGAGCCAGTAGCCATGGAAGTAGCAACAGCTACCATTGCTGAGAGCTCCCTGTGTGCACACAGGTGTTCTAGACACTGGACATGCATTTTCTCATTTAGGCGTCACAAGAACCGTATGAGGTCAGTTATGAGTGCCATTACATGGATGAGGAAACAGAATAATATGATTGCTTAAGAAACAGCACTAGAATTCAGGTATCTTTAGAATCAAAACTTCTAGCATTAGAAATGAGAGTCAGAGGGAGGGCGAGAAGACAGAGAGAGAAAAAGAAAAATTTAGAGACATATCCAAAATAGATTAATTGTGGGGCCAGTTAAAAGCTGAAGTCAGGTGTACATAATTTACTTAAAAGCAAAATATCCTCAGGAATATGTGCCCGGGAGAGCAGCCCCTGGGAAAGGCGGAGAAGTAATGATGCCATTTACTTAAGTAACTGGCATAAAACCACTCTGGCTTGTTCTATCTTTGAGTTCATGTTCAATGTAGAAATTGGACAGTAAGAATTGTTATTTACTTGGGGCCGGTACTGTGGCATAGTGGGTAAAGCTGCCGCCTGCGGTGCTGGCATCCCATATAGATGCAGGTTCAAGTCCCAGCAGCTCCACTTGCAATCTAGCTCTCTGCTATGGCCTGGGGAAGCAGTAGAAGACAGCCCAACTCCTTGGGCCCCTGCACCTGCGTGAAAGACCCAGCAGTTCCTGGCTCCTGGCTTTGGATCAGCACAGTTTCAGCTGTTGCAGCCATCTGGGGAGTGAACCAGCGGATGGAAGACTCTTTCTCTCTTCTCACTCTCTCACTGCCTCTCTAACTCTGCCTTTCAAACAAAACATAAATAAATCTTTTTAAAAAGAAATATTATTTACTTTATCAGAGGCATAAATTAACATCATACATATATATTATAATTTCATCAATTCCTAATTGTTAGACATATAAGGATTTTTACCCAAATTTCTTATTAACATAGAGAATGCTACTATTGATGTCCAACAGTCTCACTTAAATCAACCCCTTCAAGTGATTTACTGTGAAATCCCACTTTGGAAATCTTGCTGCAGAGACTCTTAACGGATTGGAATCATATAGGATAGAAATGTCTCTGGTATCCACTTGCGTAGATTCAGAACTCGACTGCTTCCTCCGGCTGTGCAATCCTGATTGAGTTCATCTCCTTGGTCCTCAGTACTGTCCTCTGTAAAATAGGACCAATATTGTTAACGCATTCAATTGTTGGAATGATTGAATAAACAGATCTATGTAAGCCTCTTAGGACAGTGCCTGTCATATTGTATAAATTCAATGTCTGCTGTTACTATTATCACTCAAGAATATTGCATTTTCATTGGCCCAATCCAACATTCAGAAACTTGGAAAAATTCTCAGCTGAAAAGATCGTAAAAAGCCACCAGCCACTTCAGTATGCAGGCCATAATTCATAGAAAAAAGGAAGTCAGATAACGAAATCCAACTTCTCCCAGATGTTATGCAACAGGCAAGGTGCAGACAACAATAACAGACACAACCAGCTGTGACATGCTCTTGCAGAATTCTTTCCCACTGAGATCTGCTGGCAAGGACCCAGAACACTCTGAACCAGCAGCCTCTGCCTCTGGGACGTGCTATTCTCCACTCGGAGCTCTGTCTGGGGCCTGGCGGAGGCTCCCGGCTGATTCTAAGAATAGGCTGTGATGCCCTTTGCAAGACCAACAGTGTGTCAAGTGATGGGATCTTTCATCCAAGAATTTGACAGATATGTATTGTTGCAGTTCCAAGGCACAGGACTTCACCAGGGGTTTTGTAGGTCACAGGAAAGAGTCAGCCTGAACCCTAGACAGCAGCTGTGGATAGCTCAGCAGAGGCTGGGCCCTGTGAGCTCTACGTAGGTCAAAAGAGATCTTTAGGTATATGCTAAGGTGGATCTCAGAGAAAAAAGTATTTATTGATTCTCAAAACTTCTCTAGAAGTTCCCAGAAGCCCTGTTCTGTTTGTGGTGGGTATTACAGTCTAAGGACTTCCCTTCCAGTTTTCACTTTTTTAAAGATTTATTTTTATTTTTTGAAAGGCAGAGTTACACCGAGAGGAGGTGAGATACACACACACACACACACACACACAGAGAGAGAGAGAGAGAGAGAGAGCGCCTCTATCCACTGGTTCACTTCCCAGATGGCCACAACAGCTAGGGCTGGGCCAAGCTGAAGCCAACAGCCAGGAGCCTCATCCTGGTCTCCCGTATGGGTGCCTTGGATTGGTAGTTTCACCATTGGCTTCTCTCGTTCTCAGACCTTTGGACTTGGAGTGAATTGCAGCACCAGTTTTCCTGGTTCCCCAGCTAATAGATGGGATATCATGAGACTTTTCAACTTCCATAATCACACGAGTCAATTCCTATACAAATCTCCTCTTGTCTATGTCTATATCACCTCTATCTGTATCTATTCCTAGATCTATATCTATCTTGTCTATCTATCCATCCATTGGTTCTGTTTCTTTAGTGAAATATGACCAATATAGTTGATTTCAACTTTTTTTATATACTTTTAGATTCTGTGGGATAATGTTTCTTCTTTTTTTTCCTAACACCATGTCCATTTGCTTCATACTAGTCTGACCTCTTTGGTTGTATCTTTTTCTTTAAATCATTATATACTATTGATCATAGAGGGGTTATGAATCACTTAACCTTTCATGTAGAAACGAGCATTTACATATTTGCTTTGGTAGTCTTCTTTGAATGTATTTGCATACATTTTAGATTACTTCCCTAGGATTAATTCTTCACAAGACATGAAATCTTTTTAGTATTTTAAATGATTTAAAATTAAATGATTTAAATTCACCTTTGAGTTGGTGGTACCAATTTATACTTTAAAAAGATTTGAAAGTCACTATCCCACTCTATCTTGGGCTGTTAAGATTTGAAAGCCTTCAAAAACTTTTTCCACAAAGTTTGGATAATCAATAGGAAATGAAAACACAGCACAAAATATCCTATTCTGTCCTATTCCCTTTTCCCTAAGAATTCAGTAGTATTTCCAAAAACCACAAGGACAGTTTTTTCCAAATGAAGGAAGTCATATTTCCTTAGCCAGAAACCATCGTTAACTTTATTTTTAAATTATTTCTCAACTAGACTGCTCTGGTTTGGATACGATCAGAGTGTGTCCCTCAAGGGTTCATGTGTTTGAAGTGTGGTCCTCAGCGTGGTAAGATTGGGAGCTGGAGGAGCCTTTTTTTTTTAAGATTTATTCATGTATTTGAAAGTCAGAGTTGGAGAGAGAGAGAGATCTTCCACCTGCTGGTTTACTCCTGAAATGGCCACAATGGACAGAGCTGGGCTAATCTGAAGCCAGGAGCCAGGAACTTCTTCCAGATCTCCCATGTGGGTGCAGGAGCCTAAGGACTTAGGGCATCCTCCACTGCTTTCCTAAGGGGCCATTAGCAGGGAGCTGGATTGGAAGTGGCACAGCCAGGACACAAACTGTCACCTAAATGGGATGGCGGCACCTATATTGGATGGCGGCACCACAGATGGTAGCTTTACCTACTACGCCACAGCACCAGCCCCATGGTGGAGCCTTTATAAAGTAGGCATTAATCTAGTAGTTAGGTCATTTGGGGTACCACTCTCAGAAGGCATTAATGTAGGACTCATGACATAACAGTTAGTTCCTTGGAGAATGAGTTATAAGAGTGAGCCTGAAAGACCAGTGTTGTGCATAGCAGGTAAAGCCCCAGGCATCCCATATGGCACCAGTTTTAGTCCTGGCTGCTCCACTTCCAATCCAGCTCTCTGCTAATTTACACCTAGGAAAGCAGAAGAAGGTGACCCAAGTGCTTGGGTCACTGCCTCATATGGGAAACCTGGAAGAAGCCCCTGGCTCCTGGCTTTGGTCTGGCCCAGCCCTGGTCATTGCAGTCATTTGGGAGTGAATCAGCAGATGGAAAATCTCTCTCTCTCTCTCTCTCTCTCTCTCTCTCTCTCTCTCTCCCTCACTCCCTCCCTCTCTGTGTGGGTAATCCTTCCTTTCGAATAAATAAAATAAATCTTTTAAAAAAAATGAGCCTGACACCTGATTCTCTCTCTGGCTTCTGGCACTTTATCAATGCAATGAAAGACCTGACACAAGCTACTTACAAAGAAGAGGTTTGTTTAGTTCACAGTTTTGGAAGCTGAAAGTGGAACAGCATAGTGCAGGTTCTGAAACAAGGACTATCCTCTGCCTGTATTGCCCCATGGCATGTATAGAAACGGTGGGAGCACCTGCAGGAGTAAACAAGTGACTCCATCTCAAATCAGAAGCAGAGATTGGCTGGAGCCAAACTCAGTGTTAACCAGAATCCTCTGATATCTCAAGGGGTTGCATGAGAACCACATCTGAGAGCATGCCTCCAATGACCAAAGGACGTCCTAGTAGGCCCCACCTCCCAACAGCCCCACCCTGGGGAGTAAGCCTTAAATCACATGAACTTTTAGAGGGTCACAATTTAACCAGAGCCAAAACATAGCGCTTCCTGTCCTGCCAAGTGATCTCTTCATCTCCATGTAATCCCACAAGATGCCATGTGCCATGATGTGATACACCAAGGGAGTCCTCACCAAAGGCTGAACCAAGGGGACCACCCATCCTTGAAATTTGAGCCTCCAGAACTACAAGCAGAACGATCCTCTTTTTCTTTATAAAGACCAGCCTCAAGTATTTTGTTACAGCAACAGAAAACAGACCAATACCCGGACCTACTTTTTGATAGTTGCCTGTAGACTCATGAAGTTAAAGTTTGGGGCTACTTCCTTCTGTTACACTTCCACTCCTGTAGGATGGCAGTGGAGTTTGGGAGATTCAGCTAAAGGGAAGGCATGTCAGGATATATGTCCATGGCCATTTCCTTATATCCCCCCACTATTCACACTGCTCACATAGCTGTTTGATGATGGCCCTCCTTCTTCTGCTAGAGAGAGGCCCGAACTATTTTTCTTTTCTTTTTTTTTTTTTTTAGTTTTTTTTTATTTATTTTTTAACTTTTATTTAATGAATATAAATTTCCAGTGTACAGCTTATGGATTACAATGGCTTCCCCCTCCCATAACTTCCCTCCCACCCGCAACCATTTTTCTAATCTCTGTGTAGAAAATTACTTTACATGGAGCCAGCACTGTGACACAGCAAGCTAGACCTCCACCTGGGGCACCAGTTTATATAGGAAGTATATGGGAACTGGTTTGTGTTCCAGCTGCTCTTCTTCTGATCCAGCTCTCTGCTTATGGCCCGGGAAGGCAGTAAAGGATGGCCCAAATGCTTGGTCCCCTGCAGCTGTGTGGGAGACCCAGAAGAAGCTCTTGGGTCCTGTCTTCAAAACAGCTCAGCTCCAACCATTGCTGCCATTTAGGGTGTGATGGAAGACCTTTCTCTTTTTCTCTCCCTCTCTGTCTATAACTCTATCTCTCACATAAATAATAAATAAAATCTTAAAAAAAAAGTGACTTTATAAAATCCTCATCATTTAAGGGGCCATCAAAGTGTATTCAACCAAAAGTTGTAGAGAAAAAAGTGAGAAGCTTGTCAGGAAGTAAATGATTTTTTAAAAATGCTAGTGTTGGGGCCAGCGCCGTGGCTCACTTGGTTAATCCTCCGCCTGCGGTGCCGGCTTCCCATATGGGCACCAGATTCCAGTTCTGGTTGCTCCTCTTCCAGTCCAGCTCTCTGCTGTGGCCCCAGGAGGACAGTGGAGGATGGCCCAAGTGCTTGGGCCCCTGCATCTGCATGGGAGACCATGAAGAACACCTGCTCCTGGCTTCGGATTGTCACAGCACCAGCTGTGGCAGCCATTTGGGGAGTGAACCAATGGAAGGAAGACCTTTCTCTCTGTCTCTCTCATTGTCTATACCTCTACCAGTCAAATAAAAAAAAAATGCTCGTGTTCTGGGTTTTGTAATATATGTGATATTGTTACTCTTTCAGTGATTTGTTGTAATTTATTTTTTCAACCAAATTAATATTGCTGTGTAAGTTTGTCTTCATACTTTTGTATGAAGTAGACCTCCTCCCTCCAAATTGATTAGATTTTAGGCACTAAAAGCCTCACTTGCCTGTCTCCAGAGTCTTCAGTCCTTTACTCCCCCTCAGCCAAAACCACAACCAATGACCTGTGCTGGCCCCACAAAGGGATAACTGCTGCACATTCAGTGTTTCCAGATATTCTCTGTATTTCTGGACTCATTTGAAGTACCAGGTTACCAGCCAAGGGCTTTGGATTCTCAAACTGCCATCCAAGGAGATGAGTCCACAATCCGAAAATACAGGAACATTAATTCTGCACAGGGAAAGTTTCAATCAGTGGAAATAGGACATAAGAAAGATCCAGAAGATGTCAGGCAAAGTGTCACCATACAGCTGGTCTGTGGCGTAACAACCAGTCCTGCTGACCATTTGGCTGTGTCTCCTGAAGCTCCCTGTGAAGCAGTGACAAGCACTGTAAAATGTTGCCTTGACATTGTTTCCCTTCCTCTCTAACCACATGGCCTTTGTCTTTCACTGTCACTGCCCTAGGATAGCATCTTCCAAGTCTTACTTCAGGCCCTGTTATCTAGAAAACCCAAACATGTAGTTGGTTCATCAATGCTCAAAAAAACGCATGTGAGGACCATGTCCCAAACTGCTAACAGTGATATGCAGGCAGTGGTGTTATGAAGAACTTGCATTTTCTATGTTATTGTGTTTTAATGCTGTATGATTAGAATCTACTTTCATAGTCAGAGGATTTATTTAGAATCTTATGTGGTTTGTTAAACAGTGAATTTACAATAGAAGTAGTCTGGTGATGGAAAAAAAGGGAAGCTGCCAAGGGTTTTTATCTGAGTCCCTTTTTAAAAAGATTTATTTATTTACTTGAGAGGCAGAGTTACAGACAGAGAGAGGGAGAGACACAGAGAGAGGTCCTCCATCCACTGGTTCACTCCCCAAATACCAATGGCCAGAACTGGGCTGATCCAAAGCCAGGAGCTTCCTCTGGGTCTCCCATACAAATGCAGGGGCCCAAACACTTGAGCCACCCTCTACTGCTTTCCCAGGCCACCAGCAGGGATCTGGATCAGAAGTGGAGCAGCAGAAACATGAACCGGCACCCATATGGGATGCCGGCACCAAAGGCAGATACTTAACCTACTATGTCACAATTCTGGCCTGTACTTGAGTCTTTAAACAAAATAAATCTTCACACACACACACACACACACATGCAGTTAGCTTCAAAAATATTCATGGAATGGATTAGGTATTGTGACACAGGGTTAAGACTCTACTTGGGATGACTGCATCCCATATCCGAGTATCTGATTCAAGTCCCAAATACTCTGCTTCCAATCCAACTTCCTACTAATGCATCTGATGATGATGATGATGATGATGATGATGATGATAATGGCTCATGTACTCACATCTCTACTACCCACATAGGAGATCTGAATAGAGTTCCTGTCTCCTGACTTAATCCTAGCGTAGCCCTGGCTGTTGTGGGCATTTGAGTGGTGAACCAGCAGATGAAAGATTTCTTTCTCTGTCTCTCCCCTCTCTGTTACTCTGCCTTCCAAACAAAGAAATGTTTTTTTTAAGTTCATTGAAAATAGAGAATTTTATCTGAGCAAGAGTAGAGGAAAATACCTAGAAGAGACTTAACCAAAGGCCACTATGTTTTGAGCAGGAGAGGATAGGCAGGTAAAGGATGGTGCCAGGAATGGTGGCAGACATTGACTGGGCATGGACGGTATGTTAGATGCTAGTTTGACTGTGAAAGAAAACTTCTGTAGGCATTCTGCTATGATTTATTTACATCTTCAAAAATGTTTTTGATGACTATTTGGAGAATTAACTGTAATGATGACAAAATTGGAAGCAGAAGAACCAGTTTGACAATTACTGGGATCACAGAAAGAACCACAACTTGACTAGGATGGATGTGGTGGAGGTGACACAGAGCACTTAGACTGGGATATAGTTTGAAGGTACAGCTGCTAGGACTTCATGGTTTAGACATGAAATTGGATCTGATCCAACTTGGGTCCTAAAAGATTGGGTTATAAAAAGTGTTGGAGAAGGAAAGAAGAAATCTAATGATTGGTTATATTAATTAATTTTTAATCACTTTTTCTTTTTACATCAGAGTGGACAGTGAGAGAGAGAGACAGAGAGAAAGGTCTTCCTTTTTGCCGTTGGTTCACCCTCCAATGGCGGCCGCGGCTGGCGCACTGCGGCCAGTGCACCACGCTGATCCAAAGGCAGGAGCCAGGTGCTTCTCCTGGTCTCCCATGCGGGTGCAGGGCCCAAGCACTTGGACCATCCTTCACTGCACTCCCTAGCCACAGCAGAGAGCTGGCCTGGAAGAGGGGCAACCGGGACAGAATTGATGCCCCGACCGGGACTAGAACCCGGTGTGCCGGCGCCGCAAGGCGGAGGATTAGCCTGTTGAGCCGCGGCGCCGGCCCAATTTTTAAGCACTTCTTAGATGTCCCAGGAAGTATTAAAAGGCATTGGAGGTCAGGGAAGAGATCAGGATTGAGATTAGGCTTGAGCTAGGCAACATCTGCATTGAGATGCTATTTAAAGCCATGAGCTTGAATGAAATCACTTGGATAGAGTAAATAAGAGAATAGATGAGTGGATGAGAGGTCTGCTCACTAAGCCATGCATCTTCCAATACTTGACATTGAGAAGAAGAGGAAAAAACAACAAAAGAAAATGGATAACCAGTAAATTAGGGAGATAAGCGGAAAATATGAGGGGGCAAAAAGCAAAATGAAGGCATTCAAAAAGGTATGACATTGACTACACCCAAAGCTCGTGAGAAGAGATAATAATTACATCCTGACTACCAGATATTGCAAGATAGGAATTGTAAGGGAACCTTGAAAACGACAGTGTTGTGTATGTAATTGAAGGCAACAAAGTAGAGCCCACAACCATAGAGAACTATTTCCAGGGGCTGTGTTGCGGCATAGCGGGTAAAGTTGGGTAAAGCCAGCACTTGGAATGCCGACATTCGTATAGGTGCTGATTAGTGTCATGGATGCTCCACTTCTGATCCAGCTCCCTATTAATGATCTTATAAAAGCAGTAGAAGCCGGCGCCGTGGCTCAATAGGCTAATCCTTCACCTTGCGGCACCGGTACACTGGGTTCTAGTCCTGGTTGGGGCACCAGATTCTGTCCCAGTTGCCCCTCTTCCAGGCCAGCTCTCTGCTGTGGCCCAGAGTGCAGTGGAGGATGGCCCAAGTGCTTGGGCCCTGCACCCCATGGGAGACCAGGAGAAGCACCTGGCTCCTGCCTTCGGATCAGCGCGGTGCACTGGCCGCAGTGTGCTGGCCGTGGCGGGCATTGGAGGGTGAACCAACGGCAAAAAGGAAGACCTTTCTCTGTCTCTCTCTCTCTCTCTCTCACTGTCCACTCTGCCTGTCAAAAAAAAAAAAGCAGTAGAAGATGGCCTAAGTGCTTGGGCCTCTGCCACCCATGTGGGAGACCTGGCAGGAGCTCCTGGCTCCTGTTTCAGCCTGGCCCAACTCCAGTTGTTGCAACCATCTGGAACCAGCAGATGGAAGATGGATCTCTCTCTCTCTCTCTCTCTCTCTCTCTCTGATTTTCAAATAAATGCATCTCTTTTTAAAGTTTTATTTAATGAACGCATCTTTTTAAATAAGAAAGAAAGAAAACTGTTTCTAGCAGTTCTTCTCTAGAGGGAAGAAGGTAAATAGAGCACTAATAGAAAGGACTACCAGATATATATATTGTGCTGAGTGTGTGTGGCAGAGGTGGAGAGAACAACAGAAAGCTTATGTGTCATATGCATGGCATGACTTGCACTTGTAAGTTTGTGGTATGAGTCATTCCCACTGCATATAGAACTTGAGAACTGAATAATCATAGAGATAAGCCAGCTAAACTAACCTGAGGCACACTGGGCAGGTGGCTTGCAACATTCACAGCTGAATGGTGTTCAAATCAGAACTAGAGTGGCAGTCTCCTGACTCTCAGAGCTCCTATAAGACCACAAATAGAGGCTCACATTTGCCACGGTGGTTAGGATTCCACTTGGGATGCCCACTTCCCATACAGAGTACTTGGTTTGAGTCCAGGTTCCTCCATTTCTGATCCAAATTCCTGCTAATGCATAACCTAATAGTACTTGAGTACCTGCCACCTATGTGGGAGACCCAAATTGAGCTCCAGTCTTCTGGCTTAATCCTGGCCCAACACTGGCTGTTACAGGCATTTGAGGAGTGAGCCAGCAAATCAAAGTTATCTTTCCCCAGCTCTGCCATTAAAATGAAATGAAAATAAAAGTTTTAAAATGTAAAGATCCTAAATAAAATGAGACAAGCAGAGGAGATGAGGAAAAATTGATGGAAATTCAGTTCCTACTAGGTAGTAGGTACAGTATGACTACTATAAATAACTTGTTATTGAAGCCTTACAGATGAGGAAACTGAGATTCAAAGTAGTTAAGTTTATACAGCAAATAGGTTGATAAAAAGAAATAGATATAGATCATCTATAGAGATATAGATGATATAGACATAAATATAGATGATGTAGATATAGATATATAGACATAAATATATCTTCAAACTATGTGCTGTATGTTTGATTCTAAAACCCATATTCTATCAACCACTATGTGTTCTGTTACAAAATGATTATATAAGAAAAGCCACAACAGAGAACATAATTTGGTGAGAAATCAATCTTTCTGATAAATGCTAGGGGATTAATTATTTCTCAATAAACTCTCTTGGTCATAATTTCACATTGGCTTGTTTTGAATATTGCTTTCTTACCTTACAAGCTACCAAACCTCTAGTCCATGAACTCTGCCATATTTTAAAATTTAATTAACTGGGGGCTGGTGCTGTGGCGTAGCAGGTAAAGCCATCGCCTACAGTGCTGGCATCTCATATGGGCACTGGTTCAAGAGTTCTAAATTTATTTGTACTGCTGTTCTTCCAACCTTTACAGTCTGAGAACTTAAACAATTTTTATTGCTATCATTTGAAAGATGGAGACACACAGAGAGAATTCCCAACTACGGATTCACTCCCCAAATGCCTACAATGAGCAGGGCTGGGTCAGGCAGAAGCTAGGAGCTAGGAATTCAATTGGGTCTCCCATGTAGGTGGCAAAGACCTAATTAATTGAGCCATGACCTCTTCACCCCACCCCCAATCTACATTATGGGGAATCTTGAATCAGGAGTTAGACCTGGAAAATGAGTCCAAGGTATTCTGATATGGTATGCAAGTGTCTTAATCACTAAGTCAAACACCTGCCCTGAGAACTTCAATTTTGAGGAGTCCTATACTTTTTTCCTGAAATGTGTGACAATCCATTTCATCTAACATCCCAGTGGTTATAACGCTACTGTAGCAAACTTGCCTAAGAAACCTAGAGACGAGGGTGGGCATTGGCTCAGTAGCTAAGACATCACTTAGGACACCTGCATTGTCGAGTGCCTGCTCCATTAGAGTCTCTGCTCCAATTTGGATTCCAGTTTCTTCTAATGTGCACCCTTGGAGGCAGCAGGTAATGGCTCAAGTTCCCATGTCCCTGCTACCCAGGTGGGATATACCTCTTGGCTCTTGGCCTTGGCCTGGGCTAGTCCTAGGTGTTGCAGGCATTTAGGGAGTGAAGTGGTAGATGAAAGATCTCTCCCTCTGCATCTCTCTGCCTTTCAAGTAAATAAAAATTTAATAAAGAAAGTTAGAGATGTTGTACCCTCACGAACTGGCACTATTCTTTGCTCAGATAAAATAGGTCAGATAAAAAGAACTAGATTTATGGTTATTTCTTTTCTTCTTTTTTAAATTTTATCTAAGGTAAACAGATTTCATATATACAGATTTAGGAACAAAGTGATACTTCCCACTCTACCCTCCCTTCAGCCCATGTTCCCACCTTTCCTCCCTCCTCATTCCTCTCTTATCCCCTCTATTAATTTTTACAATGATCAATGTTCAGTTTATGCTATACTCATGAGATTAACTGTACACTAAGAAAAGAGTTCATGGGGCTGGCGCTGTGGCATAGCAGGTAAAGCTGCCACCTGCAGTGCCAGCATCTCATGTGAGTGCCAGTTCAAGTCCTTGCTGCTCTACTTCCTAACCAGCTCTCTGCTATGGCCTGGGAAAGCAGTAGAAGATGGCCCAAGCCCTTGGGCCCCTGAACCCACATGAGAGACCCAGAAGAAGCTCCTGGCTCCTGGCTTTGGATTGGCACAGCTCCAGCCATTGTGGCCAATTGGGGAGTGAACCAGCGGATGGAAGACCTCTCTCTCTCTCTCTCTCTCTCTCTCTCTCTCTCTCTTCCTCTCCTTCTCTCTCTGTGTAACTCTGACTTTCAAGTAAAATAAATGAATATTAAAAAAATTAAAAAAGAGTTCAACAAATAGTAAGAAGGAAAAAACACTGTTCCTCAACAGTAGAGACAAGAGCTGTAAACAATCATCAAATCTGAAAGTGTCAATTTCCCTCCTATACATTGCATTTTTGGTACTCTATAAGTTACCATAGAACAGGGAAAACATTTGGTGTTTGTCTTTTGGGGAATGACTTATTTCACTAAGTGTAATGTTTTCCAGTTACATCCATCCATTTTGTTGCCAAAGACAATATTTCATTCTTTTCTATAGCTGAGTAGTAGTCACAGTATATATATATATATATATAAAATTTCTTTATCCAGTCATCAGTTGATAGACATCTGGGTTGATTCTATATCTTAGCTATCGTGAATTGAGCTGCAATAAACCTGGGTTATTTCTCAAGTATTTTGTTGAATGTTGTAAATACTGTCTGGATTTACTATTCTAATTCTCTTAAGATCCTATGCTCTGTTATTATCATCATTTCATAGTAAGGAAACTGACACACAAAGAAAGTAAATCTGTCAAAGGCTCACAGCTTGTAAAAAGTAAAGCCTGAATTTCAGGAGAGGTAGTCTGGATACAGAGCCTGTGCATTTAACCACTATACATAACTGTCCCCCAAGTCATGAAACTAGGATCCATAAGCATTTGCATTTGAACTGAAACAAGGAAACACTGATAGTTGAATCTATCAAAAGTGAATTACTTCCATGGTATGAGAGCCCATATATAATCACGCACTACACGACACATGTTTGTCAGTGAAAGAACACATATACAATGGAGGTCCCATAAGATTATAATGGAGCTGAAAAGTCATCTGGCATTGTGGTGTTGTTGCACAATGTATGAGTTGTATGTTTGTGATGATGTTCATACAGGGCTCCCAGCCACGTAAAAGTATAGCACACCCAAGTATGTATGGTACAGAATACCAGATCATGATAATAAATGGCTATGTAACTTATTTGTGTATCTCCTACATTGCTATTTATCTTTAATAATATTTTTATTTTAACTTACACTTTAAAATTGCACATACTTATGGGGTCCCATGTGAAGATATCCAATCAGAGTAAACATTTCTATTTTCTCAAGCATTTAAAATTTCTTTAAAGTGAAAATATTCAAAACTTTGTTCTTGAAAAACTTTGTTTTTTAAGAGGAATGTATAATGTGTTATCATTATCTGTAGTCATCTCACTATGTTATCATTATTTTAGAGTGCAGTCATACATATTAAAAAAAAAAAAAAAGAACTTTGAGGAAGGCTTTTGGTCTAACAGCTAAGACACAGGTTGGGAAACCTGCGTCCCTTATCAAAATGGCTGCATTTGAATTTTGGCTCCATTCCAGATTCCAGTTTCTGCTGATATACACCCTTGGAGGCAACGGCTGATGACTCAAGTTGTTGGGTCCCTGTCACCCATGTGGGAGATCTGGATTCAGTTCTCAGCTCCCAGCTCCCAGCTCTGACTTGGCCTAGACCTAATTGTTACAGGCATTTGGGGAATGAATCAGAAGATAGAAGTTCTCATTCTCTCTCTCTCTCTCTCTCTCTCGATCTGCTTCTCCCCGTTCCCCCATCCCCGCCTTCTCCCTCTCTGTCTTTATGACTCTTAAATAAATAAATTTCAAAAATTAAAAAAAAAGCTTACTATAAGGCAGCATTGTGCTATACTGGCAGCAGCCTCACGCATCTCATGTTTACATTTCTCAGTTACATCAAGAAGCCACATAAAGTGATTGCCCAGTACCTGGTAGGCTCATGTAAGTATGCTCTTCCAGGTTAGCATAATGACAAGATTACCCAGGAATGCACTTCTCAGAGAGTCTCCCTGTTGTTCAGCAATACATGGTTGTATTGGTCTCATTCCTGTGTTGGAGCACCTATTATAAAAAAAGGAAAAAAGGATCAGAAATTGAGTGGTTTAAAAGAGCATCAATTTGTTGTCTCGGCCGGCACCGCAACTCAATAGACTAATCCTCTGCCTTGCGGCGCTGGCACACCAGGTTCTAGTCCCAGTCGGGGCACCAGATTCTGTCCCAGTTGCCCCTCTTCCAGGCCAGCTCTCTGCTGTGGCCTGGGAGTGCAGTGGAGGCTGGCCCAAGTGCTTGGGCCCTGCACCCCATGGGAGACCAGGAGAAGCACCTGGCTCCTGGCTTCAGATCAGCATGGTGCGCCGGCCGCGGTGGCCATTGGAGGGTGAACCAACGGCAAAAGGAAGACCTTTCTCTCTGTCTCTCTCTCTCTCACTGTCCACCCTGCCTGTCTAAAAAAATTTAAAAATTTTAAAAAATTAATAAAAAATTTGTTGTCTCACATTTTGGGAGTTTGAAGTCCAAACTAAGGACACGGGCAGAGTCTGGCTTCCTCTGAAACCTGTAGGGGAGACTCCTTCCTTGCCTCTTCAGCTGCTGGCAATCAATGACGTTCCTTGGCTTAAACATGCCATCATCCCAATCCTGCTTCTGCTGTCACTCAGTGTTCTCTAACTTCTCCCTGTCTGTGTCCTCAAATGTCCACCTCCCCTCTGTGCTTCTCTCTTCTTATGAAGACATTAACCATATTGGATCCAGGGTCCACCTTAATCCAAAGTCACCTCGAATTAACTAATTATATTTGCAATTATCCTTTTCCAAGTAAGGTCATATGCTGAGGTACTGTCCTAGGGTATGTCGTCCCCAGCTGGGTTTACTCCAAGTTCTTAAGAGAACAAATCAAAGCAGAAACATAGATAAGGTACAAGAAAGTAAGTAAGATTTATTTAAAAGCATAGCACACACTCTGAGACATGAATGTGAATGCTTTCTTCATAAGTAAAGAGTGGCCACTGCCCCTACCAGTGTTCAGGTTGCTCCTTTATGGGATAAGGGTGGTACCATAACTAAACATACAACTAGGGCGGAGTTTGGGCAGGGCTTCAGGGCAAGAGGGGATCTCTAGGAAGGTCTCCACGTGGAGCTGCAGCACACATATGTTCACCATGGCATCTTTTGCATGGTGGGGAAGTGAGGCTCAGGTGCAAGATAGGGAAGCCGATAAGCCAAACCTGCAGCCATGCTGGATTGGCACAGAAAGGGCTGCGGCATGAATGCCATTAGTAATCTCTCAGTTCCTTGGCTCACTAACTCCCTGCCTAGCCCATGTCAGTACCAGGGATTAAAATGTCAACATAGCTTTGTGGAGGACATGATTCAACCCACAACAATTCCGAAGTGAAAGATACCAGAACAATCTTTGTTTGTATTAAACTTTATGCCATGTTACCTTTTATAGCCAGCGTTTCCCCACACCAAGTCTCAGAGGACAGTGGGTGTGGGCCTCTGGCTCCTGGCTTGGGAAGGATCAGACCCACCGGCAGTGAATGTTCGAGCAGGGATATGCAAGAGAAGCATAAGGTACTGCCCCCACTTTAAACAGGGCAGAACACTAACTTGAGAGCTTGAGGGTACTAACGTGTTCTCTCACAAAGAGACTCCAAGCAAGATCAACTGAACTACTCAGCTGAACCTACACAGCACACAATAGCAACACATAAGGACAGTGTCCCCTTGAAGGCATTGAGTTTTGAGATTTGCTAGTTAACAAGAGCAAACCAATAGCTGCTTCGCTGACAAGATGAGGAGATAGGTCCTGAGCCAATGAGGGAAAAGAAAACTGAAGAATTTGCCTCTGTGGACAACAGACAGACAGGTAGAGAACTGGAATGAATTTGTACCTTAATTTGCAAGGTGCCTCAGAACTGAGAGGTCCTTGGAGCTGAGGGGTTGAGTACCCAAACCAAGAGCACAAAGGTAGGAGCTTCTTATATCTCCTCAGAGTCCAGGATGCTTCTAAGTGGTAAGTGACTCAGGACAAATTGTGTTCTAACTGCAGCCACAATCACAGTGACGCCCAGCCCATTCCCGGACTTCTCCATTCTGGTTCTTAAGTATAATTTATCTAGCATCCTCTCTCTTCCAGGGCCAGTTCAGTACTGAATCCTTTGGAGCATTTGCTGCCTTATGTAAGCCAAGGTTGATAACCTGAGAGAAAAGGCCCACACCTAGAGGAAAGTCCAGTGACCCTTTGCGAGATTACTCTTGAAAGCAAGTTCCCTTTGTATTTCAGCTCTGCCTCCTGTTTCCCTGAAAAATAAACTTTCTCATTATCCTACCATATTCTCTATGTCCCTTACCACTTCTTCAGAGTTCACCCTTTTTCCTTGATTGGCAAACATTAAAAATTAAGAATTACACAAGAGCCTATGTAATATAATTTCTTATATTTGGCACAGTAGGGAAGACATTGAGAAACTGAACAAGAGACATCGCTGCCTGTGTGTTTTTAGCCTCAGTGCATGGACATTTCACCCAGCGGCAGTCCTCTTTCCTACGTCATCTCTCATCCTCGCTTTGACTCCTCTGGATTACCCAGGAGAGTTTCCAATCCTTCTTACTCTAATGTACAAAGAACATGGGCTCTTGTAGGTCACTAATTCAAGTTAAATCCCATCATTTTGCCTTTCCAAAAGTTGTCAAGAAACTTGGCTTAAAAAAAAAGACTTACAGAATTTTTTTTCTTAAAGGGATCAACTCTATTTAGAAAACAATTATAGCTTAAATGGAAATATTTTTCCATTTTAAACACTTTTAATAAAGTCTTTGTTTATGTCTTATTTTACTACTACACTGAAAGCTCTTTGAGGTCAGAAAGCTGTCCTAACTGGATAAAGAAATTATGGGATATGTACTTTATAGAATACTACACAGCAGTAAAAAAAAAAAAAGTAATTTGCAACAAAATGCATAAATCTGGAAAACATCATACTTAGTGAAATAAACCAGTCCCAAAGGGAAAAATACCATATGTTCTATGATAACTACCAGAGTAACAGAGCACCTAAAAGGAAACCTGTAGAAGTGAAATTGACACTATGAGAAGCAATGACTTGAACAGTCCTTACCTTGACTGTCAATGAAAGTTTTTTATTCTATTTTATTTTTATTACTTTTACATTTTTCCTACTTAATCCCACTGGTTGAACTCTTTACCTAACAGAATTAATCATTTGTGCATAAAGTCAATTTAAAATACATCTCAGTAAAAAATAAGAGTGGGAATAAGAGAGGGAGGAGCTATATAGTTCTGCATACATTCCCACTGACTTACTTCTAAGGGTAAAGCTAAAAACTTTCCATGAGACTCCAAATCTCATTAAGCTGGGTGGTAAAAATGCCATCTTTAGTGTTAAAATGACCATATTAAGTGTTTAATTGATCATATAGATAGGATTAAGTGTCAAAAGGATCATATAAATAAGATCAAGTGTCTAGTATTAACAATAAATAGAGGGGTCAGTGCTGTGACGCAGTGAGTTAAAGCCCTGGCCTGAAGCGTCGGCATCCCATATGGGCGCTGGTTCTAGTCCTGGCTGCTCCACTTCCTATCCAGTTCTCTGCTATGGCCTGGGATAGCAGTAGAAGATGGCCCACGTCCTTGAGCCCCTGCACCCACGTGGGAGACCCAGTAGAGGCTCCTGACTCCTGGCTTCAGATCAGCACAGCTCTGGCCATTGCAGCCAATTGGGAAGTGAAAGTGTCTCTTTCTCTGTCTCTCTCTGCCTCTCCTCTCTCTGTGTAACTCTGACTTTCAAATAAATAAAAATAAATCTTTAAAAAAAATAGAATTAAAAAGGGGAGAATGTTCTAACATGGGAAGCAATCTACACAGCAGACTCATAAAATGACAGATGCACTAAACAGCACTCTGACCTCAGAATCAGCCCTTAAGGCCTTCTGTTCTGGCTGAAAAGCCCACAAAAGCATTTCAGGCATGGAAAGTCAAGACACTGTGGCAAAAAGAAAAAGAAAAAAGTCCTACATGAAGGATCTCTGAGACCCCAGGGGAAGTAAGGGACTATCAAAGAAGGATCTACTTTTCTCTGAAGGGAGGAGAGAACTTCCACTTTGCTTTTGGCCTTGTCTAAACACTGACAGAGACTGTGGACTCAAAAGACTTCCATAGCCTTGTCAGCTCACGTCAAGAGCCTCAGGTGATCACTGATGTCATACATAAGAGTGTTAATTATTAAATTAACAACAGGAGTCACTGTGCACTTATTCACCATGCAGTCCCTCTGTCCTTAATGAGTTGTACTATGAGACTTAACTGCAAAACTTGTTCTCAAACAGTTCATTATACTTTGTGTGTCTGTGTGGGTGCAAATTGTTGAAATCTTAGTATACAGTTAGTCTTCTGTATATAAAGTTAATTAAAAACTAATCTTTATGAAAAATGGGATGGGAGAGGGAGGAAGAGGTAGGATGGGAATGAGGCTAGGAGGGTGGGTACAAGGGGAAGAATCACTATATTCTTAGAGTTGTATTTATAAAATTTGTATTCATTAAATAAAAGGTTTCTTTAAAAAAAAAGAAAGAAAGTTGTCCTAGTCACATCACTGTTCCTTTCCTGCAACTCCACATCACCAGCGATCTAGCATACCAGGCAGAAGCATGAAAAGAGAAGGTACTCAGGATGTGTTCAGTAAACAAATGAGGATAGAGTACCTTTCCTAAGCTTATCCTCCAAAACTCTCAAATCTGTCTGTCAAATGAGACATGTATAATTTTTTTAGAAGATAATGGGTCAACTTTTTTTAAATAGATCATTCAATACATGATTGTATTTATAGTTTTTTTTTTTTAAACTCAGATCTGGCCAGGCCTCATAGCTACAAGGCAACGTCAATTAGACCTAAGAAGTTGCTGCAGCCATGAACTCTTCAGTGTGTGATGAAGTGGAAGCAAGCCCATTATTCCAACCTCACCTACTTATGTCAGCTATTTAACACAAGTAGGTGAAGAAAATCTTACCAGTGTCTAGCTGCAGCCTTCTAAATGTAGCCACCTTTTTGATAACATTTTTTCTGTCCTTAGCAAGATTTCTCCTGATCATGACATTTTTGCAACACAGTGTGTATCACATTTACTATTGTTCACTAGGCAAGGTCAACTTGCCTCTTTCAGTTGATTGTCTTGCTATGGACATGACAGGTGAATGACAATAGTATTGTAGTGAGGACATTTCTTACCTGGAGCTGTTTGCCCATCTGAAACCTGCTGAGTTCCAACAGGCTGATGACGTTTGTGTTTCCATGCCCAATACACGTTTTTAAGAAAGCAGGTTGCAAAAATCATTCTGATGCAGTTTCAGGTAAGACCTAGTTCACCAGATTCTTCAGGATAAATGTGCATCCATGAATTTTCTTTTATTTGAAAAGTAACTTTACTAAGACAGAAGAGCTGGACACACCTCATCCAGTTTACCTATACCACATTTGACAAGAAGAAAAGGTCGCATCTTGATGCGTTATAACCTGGGAATTTTAAAAAATGTGGATTAGGGAAGGTAGAGCCAGGACCTCTGTGGAGGCTATGATGCCGTGAACTGTTGAATGTTCACATGTCCTCAGGAAAGCTCTCTCGGGGATTCACACTATGAAGATTCACACTTCCACCCTTCCAATTGCACATCTAATTTATGGAAATGTGGGATGTGAATTCACCTACAGAAATGGGAAACTTCAGGAAGAAAACATTGTCACTGGCCAGCAGAATCTTCCTGACAGAACTGGAAACTCTTTCATGGTCCCAGTAAATTTAGTGATGTTGCTGGAGGCTTGGGACATTACAGAAGATTTGCTTTTGGTGATTTTGATGTTTCTCCCGATAGACATATGTTCCAGCCAAGATGCTTGTCTTGCACAGTATGTAGATGTTTCAGACACTGGAGAAATCCTTGATGAAGAATTCCCTTGAAGGTGAAAATGGGAGCTTCTATAGGGCAGAATGCAACTCAACCCCGATTGTAACAGAGTAAGGGTGCCAGCATTCAGTGAGCCACACTTTTGCACAACGTTATTACTTGTTCTCATGATATCCCTGGAAGGAAATATCAATAGCCAGAGATTAAAGATAGGGGCTGGAGCCTGAGCAGGATGAAAACAGTGGTGCTGGGATTTGCCTAATCCCCATTTGTCTGTCGCTTTTCTAGATAAGATTCCATGTCAGAGGTATTTTCTACATATTATCTACTCAAAGCAAACAAATGCACAAAATCACATTCAACATTAGATGTGATTATTCCCTGGACAATAGGGAGTATACATTGACATGTATTCATTCAAATAGTGTGACAAATCATAATTCCAGAGCTCTCAAATTTCTATGGACATTCAGTGACAGTCAATATTCTTAGAGAAAAGTGTGTCGTTCAGAGACATCAAAGTCATTGGTGCTCACTCACTCACTCATCTAATACCTTCTAAAGGCCATGCTTGCGCAAAGCACTAAGGATGTAAATGGGTTAAGATCTACACAGTCTGTGCCCCCCAGAGGTTCTCGTTCTGAAGGGGAGATGGGTATTAAAGCAACAACTATCAAATAACTACATGAGGGTATTTCAAAATTTTCATGCAAAATGTAATGAAAAGTATTTGAAAATATTTATTTATTTATTTAAAATGCAGAGTTACAGACAGAAAGGGAGACACAGAGAGAGAGAGAGAGAGAGAGAGAGAGAGAGATCGATTTTCCATCTGCTGGTTCATCCCCCAAATAGCCATAACACCCACAGCTCGGCCAGGCCAAAACAAGGAGACTGGAACTCCACCTGAGTCTCCTACATGAATGACAGTCAAATACTTAGACCATCTTCTGCTGCTTTCCCAGGCACAATAGTAGAGAGCTGGATCAGAAGGGGAGCAGCTAGGACTTGAACCGGCACCCATATGGGATGGCAGCAACACAGTCAGCAGCTAAAACTCATTGCTCCACAATGCCAGCCCCTGAAAGATAATTTTATTTTGGTGCAAAAAATTAGAAATCCATGCATGCTCATAGAACTGTAACAAGTGCAAATAAGTATAATTGAAGAAGGCCAGGAGAGCATTGCAAATACTTTTAACCACATGAGCTGTTGACTCCTAGAGTGTGCAAAAACAGGAAAGTGGAATCAGGAGTAGAGAGGAGACTCACACTCAGGCACTCTAATATGTGGATGTGGATGTCCCAAGCAGTGTCTTAACCCCTGACCCAAACATCTGCTCCTGAATCCATTTGTTTTTACATAGATATTTATCTATTTATTTGAAAGCAGAATGAGAGAGAGAGAGAGAGAGAGAGAGAGAGAGAGAGAGAGAATCTTCCATTTCCATCTGCTGATTCACTCCCCAAATGGTCACAACAGCCAGGGCTGGGAAAATCAAGGCCAGCAGCCATCAGGGTCTCCCATGTGAGTGGCAGGGACCTATGCACTCAGGTCATCTTCTACTGCTTTCCCAGGCACATTAGCAGGGATCTGGATGGGAAGTGAAACACCTGAGACTTGAACTGGTGTTCATACGGGATGTTAGCATTGCAAGCAGTGGCTTAACCTATTTTACCACAGTACTGGTCTCCTGAATCCATTTCTTAACTCTGCCTTTGGATTCATTGAGTGGTCAGACTCATATCTATAGCCAATCCTTCAGTTAACCTAAAGCATAAAGACACATGAGGGGGCCAGCACTGTGGTGCCGCTGATTATAGCCCCTGCCTGCAGTGCCAGCATTCCCTAGAGGTGCCAGTTTGAGTCCTGTCTGCTCCACTTCCTAACAATGTGCTTGGTAAAGCAGCAGAGGATGCCCCAAGTTCTTGGACCTTTGTACCCACATGGGAGACCTGGAAGAAGCTCCTGGCTCTTGGCCTCGGATTGACTCAACTCCAGCTATTTGGGGAGTGAACCAGTGGATGGAAGATTTCCCTGTCTGTCTTCTACCTCTCTTTGTAACTCTGTCTTTCAAATAAATAAAATACATCTTTAAAAAAAAAAGACATGTAAGTTCAATCTGTTATTCACTTAAACATTCAGTGCACATTTACTGAGCACCAACTGTATGCCAGGCACTGTTTGTTCCAGGCACTGTGGAATCAACAGTGTAAAAGAAGGCAAGAATTCTTACTTTCCTAGCTCTTATATTCTAGTGAAAAAAATGAGACAATGAAAGTTAATAAGCCCTAAGGTATATCTGATACTTGTTTGTGCTGTGATGAAAAGACAAGGAGGGCTAAAGGGTGTGCAGAGGAGCAGCTTGGCCATTGAAAATGAGATTATCAGAGGTCCTCATTGAACAGATGGCATTAGAGGAAAGTCCTTAAGGAAGGATTTCCATGTCACCATTTGGAGGAAGAGTGTCCCAGGCAACAGGAGAATCTGCAAAGCCAAGATGAAGACTATCTGCGGTATACAAAGCAGAGCAGGCAGAGAACTCAGAGAGATCCCAGCTTTTGTGGCGTCCTGTAGGCCTGGTAGGGACTGAAGCTTCTGTTCTGAACAGGAGAGGCTTTTCGAGGTTTTGAGCCAGGGACAGACACCCATAAGTAACAAGGTGCTGTAACAGAGAAGACCGAGGGAAGTCCAGGGTGGAGGCTGGAAGGCAACAGGTTGGAGCAGGGTGGTAATCATGGAGAGGCCGAGCAGTGGTAGGACACTAAAGGTGGAGCTAAAAGGATTTTCTGACCGACTGATGTGGGGGTCACGGAGATGCATTTGTAAGATCTCCTAGTAGAGGTCGTGTGACTGACCAGTGACCTGACCCTGAAGTCCTGAAATCCTCTCTCTCCTTCTCTCTCTCTGCACTACAGATGACACTGCTCCCAGCCTCCCCTGGTTCCTTCCCTTTTTGGTTCACAGCCATTCTCCCAATAATCTCTTATACTTCAGATACACTCCAGCTGTCTCAGAGGACCTGGACCAAGTAGTTCAAGGATGACAAGATGTTGATGTCTAGGAAATTGGAGAGAGGGAGATGCCATTCCTGAATGTGTGCATAAATGGCAGTCCCATAGGCCGGTGCCGTGGCTCAACAGGCTAATCCTCTGCCTTGCGGCACCGGCACACCGGGTTCTAGTCCCAGTTGGGGCGCCGGATTCTATCCCGGTTGCCCCTCTTCCAGGCCAGCTCTCTGCTATGGCCCGGGAAGGCAGTGGAGGATGGCCCAAGTCCTTGGGCCCTGCAGCCCATGGGAGACCAGGAGAAGCACCTGGCTCCTGGCTTCGGATCAGCGTGATGCGCTGGCCACAGCCGCCATTGGAGGGTGAACCAACGGCAAAAAGGAAGACCTTTCTCTCTGTCTCTCTCTCTCTCTCTCTCTCTCACTATCCACTCTGCCTGTCAAAAAAAAAAATGGCAGTCCCATATCCCCAGTTTTCTATTTGTTCTGTGTACTGCTACATAATTAAAATCTGTATTGCCTGGATGGCTTTGTAGGAGGCCCTGCGCAGTGTTTGGGACAAGTGTGCTCCCAGATACCAAGACAGTCCCTTCCGCTGGATTTTGCCAACTCCGTTCAGCCAGCAGAGGGCAGCAGAGGTAGCCATTAAGAATCCCACTATCAGGATGTCGAAATACACTGAGGACGCCCAGTTTAAGTTGAGATTCCAGATCACTTTAGCTGACTGCATAGTATCTAACAGGTACTGCCCGTCTTTTACTACAACCCAACTTGTGGGAAACTGACCCCAGGATATTATGGCTAGAACACTTCCAAATTAAAGAATGAGAGATGTGGAGATTACTACAGATACAAGGAGGAATTCTCAAAGTGGGCCTTGTAAGAAATAAAAATATCATTCCTTAAAGGCGACGTCCTTATGCTGCAAGCACCTTTACCACAGTGTATGTTGTTTACTTAGGAAGTATTACCAATATGTAAAAATGCAGAAAAAAAATTTTTTTTGACAGGCAGAGTGGACAGTGAGAGAGAGAGACTTGGAGAAAGGTCTTCCTTTACCGTTGGTTCACCCTCCAATGGCCGCCGCGGCCGGCGCACCACGCTGATCCAAAGGCAGGAGCCAGGTGCTTCTCCTGGTCTCCCATGAGGGTGCAGGGACCAGGACTTGGGCCATCCTCCACTGCACTCCCTGGCCACAGCAGAGAGCTGGACTGAAAGAGGGGCAACTGGGATCAGAATCCGGCGCCCCAACCGGGACTAGAACCCGGTGTGCTGGCGCCGCAGGCGGAGGATTAGCCTATTGAGCCATGGCGCCGGCCAAAAATGCAGAAAATTTAACTGGAAATGCCTGAAAATTATAGGTTGAGGTCACCAGTCCCCAATTTGCACACCAAGCTTTCTGGTGCATGGTAAACATTTAGTAAAAATAGATATTTACTGAAGAAATGACAAAATGAATCAGTCAAAATAAAGAAATATGTAAGACTCATTTAGCTTCATGTTATTTTAAATTTTGTATAAGATGATATGTAGAACATGTACAATGTTTAATAGCTACTCCAGGAATGTGAGAACTTTCTGTAGTACACATACTGTATTGAAGATTTTATGTGATTTTTAAAAATTAGAAACAAAGAAGTCACAATGGAAATTATGGAAAAGCCAAATAAACTACAATGGAATCACTATTTCCTCCTCTTTTTTATAGATTGGTAAAGTTTAAAAACATTTGTTTCTGCCTGATGTTGAAAGAGAACAGAAGAGAGGCCGGCTCCGTGGCTCACTTGGTTAATCCTCCCCCCAACATCCCATATGGGCTCCAGGTTCTAGTCCCGGTTGTTCCTCTTCCAGTCCAGCTCTCTGCTGTGGCCCGGGAAGGCAGTGGAGGATGGCCCAAGTGCTTGGGCCCTGCACCCCCATGGGAGACCAGGAAGAAGCACCTGGCTCCTGACTTTGGATCAGTGCAGTGCCGGTCATAGCGGCCATTTGGCAAGTGACCCAGCAGAAGGAAGACCTTTCTCTCTGTCTCTCTCTCCCTGTCTTTACCTCTACCTGTCAAATAAGAAAGAAAGAAAGAAAGAAAGAAAGAAAGAAAGAAAGAAAGAAAGAAAGAAAGAAAGAAAGAAAGAAAGAAAGAAAGAGAAAGAGAATAGAGGAATGGAGATTTTCCTACATTGTTGGCAGGAGTATACATGTATATCATCTTGGGAGAGTTCACATTTTTAGAAGTTACGCTTTGCGGCCAGCGCCGCGGCTCACTAGGCTAATCCTCTGCCTTGCGGCACCGGCACACCAGGTTCTAGTCCCGGTCGGGGCGCCGGATTCTGTCCCGGTTGCCCCTCTTCCAGCCCAGCTCTCTGCTGTGGCCAGGGAGTGCAGTGGAGGATGGCCCAAGTGCTTGGGCCCTGCACCCCATGGGAGACCAGGAGAAGCACCTGGCTCCTGCCTTTGGATCAGCGAGATGCGCCGGCCACAGTGGCCATTGGAGGGTGAACCAACAACAAAGGAAGACCTCTCTCTCTCTCTCTCACTGTCCACTCTGCCTGTCAAAAAAAAAAAAAAAAAAAAAAAAAGAAGAAGAAGAAGAAGTTATGCTTTGATAGGAAGAAATTTTTCTGAAGAGGTTTGTAGATCACAGACTTTGATCTGGGTCTATGGGCTTCCTTGGGTTCATTTAAATTCAGTAATCTCTAAATTTGAAGTGAAGAAAAATCATCTTTACTTACATTAATTTTCAACCATAATTTAGAATTCCCTTCAATTAAGAGTTTGACTTTGTCATGAATAGTAAATAGTGAGATGATCGCATATCTGATTACAGTGGCTGATGATAATGGAAATATTTACTGATATATTAGAAGTAGTTATATAATTTATAATCCCATAATGAATGATTACATTCATTATTAGACTTTACAGTTAGATCTTATTTAAGAAATTAATCTCCATCTTAAAATATTTGAATAAATGTATTCCAATATAATTTTCTTGCTCATAATCCTTGTGTTATTTTTATTTATTTAATAATTCATGACTCATGATCCTGAGAAAGGGTCTTTGGCTTCATCAGTCTGCCAAGGGAACAGTGCTGTGCATTAGAGGAAGGGGTCCAGTGGGCTACAGAGGGCCATCTTTCAGTTATACCGAGAAATTCTGGGAAAGAACAAAACTCAGCAGTCATGGGAGGTGAAAAGACAAGGCCCCAAGACCATCTCTTCCTAGATTTTTTGCTTTGTTAAAGTAATTTGGAAGTTACAGGTTCTATTTAAATTTAATTAGCACTTGCCACTAATATTTTAAGAAGACATGTAAGTCTGCATTTCTCTAATTACCAAAGTAAAAATAAAACAGCACCAATGACCCTCATGTGAAATGAGAGAACCCACCACAACGTATGCCAAGTTAATGTTCATTGTTTTTGCTAAAACTGGAGTGTGAGGCTTTGGACTCAGATTATGATTGATTACTATTGCATTGTTTATCTTCTTTGTATAGAATTGTATTTTGTCACTTGTTCTACTTTATTACCATATTTGAAACAATTGGGCTTAATTTTGTACTTTATTGATTTCAATACTCTTCACTAAGGCTTACCAATTCTGGATTTCCTTATTTTTATTCATTTCTCATTTAACTGGAACAGGCCTTCACTCAATTTCCTGAGTGACCCACTACCTGAATTTATGCATATTTAGAAGGTCTTCCTGGTGACCTCCAGCTTGAATATGGTTCTCTTTGCTTATAATGTTTAATTTCTTAGAAAAGATACCTGAAGAACCTGTATTTTTTTTTTCCTTTTGCAGCTCACAAGCTCTCTGGATGGGTGGGTGACACTTTAGTCCTTGAAACTCAAGTTTTTCAGTAGGAAATAACTGGGCATTGGGCAATCTGGTTAATTTGTCTTGACTGTTGTGTTTCTTTTCTGTCAATCTTCCTTAAGCATCAGTTATTTCTAACCCTCCACCCTCATTCCACAAAGTCTTAAATTTTATTTATTTCACATGCATTCCTACACATTCTTCAGACATCACTCTTCAGGTTTTTTTTTTTTTTTGACAGGTAGAGTTATAAACAGAGAGAGAGAGAGACAAAGAGAAAGGTCTCCCCTCCATTGGTTCACCCCCTAAATGGCCGCTACGGTCGGCACTGCACCAATCCGAAGCCAGGAGCCAGGTGCCTCCTCCTGGTCTCCCACACAGGTGCAGGGGCCCAAGCACTTGGGCCATCCTCCACTGCCTTCCCAGGCCACAGCAGAGAGCTGGACTGGAAGAGGAGCAACCGGAACTAGAACATGGTGTCTATATGGGATGCCGGCACCACAGGTGGAGGATTAACCAAGTGAGCCACGGCACCGACCCCTACTCTTCAGTTTTTAAAAACATTTGGTTTCAAATTAAACAACGGGTACCAGGAGAGGCTCCTCCCCTCCTCTGTCCTCCCTATGTGATGATGTCATTCAGATGGATCGAAGTGTCCAGTGACATCAGGCCAAGGGTAGGGTGGGGACACAGGGAACAGCCTCCCCCAACAACCACAGCTGGAATCTTCCCCCCACCCATGTCCTCATCCATGACTGTCATCTGGACCTTCTCTCAGGGCTGATCCACAATCAGCCTTTCTCTGGTTGCAACCTAGGCCCCAGCCTGCTGCTTAGACCATTTTACTTTAAGCTTGCACATGGGCACCCTTGCCCCCCCCGCCAAAAAAAAAATCATCGCACGAGACGAATAGATTAGCTGGTTCTCAGCTTCTGGCCAAGCACTGCTTACAGGGAAAGACAGCCTGTGGTCTCAGCAGGAAATCCTTTCTGAGACATTCCTCAGAAAACCCTTTACAGACCTCAAGTCTAATAACCACTTTCAGTTTCTTTTTTTTTTTTTTTTAACCATTTTTGGATGGTTTTAACCTTATTGCCTTTCACTTTTGTTTTTTTATTTCCTACCTTTTATTTTTAATCTTAAGCACACCTGTGAGCAGTAAAGGATGAACTCAGCAGGGTCAGTCGGCTCGAGCCCCACGGAGGACCGGCTCGGCCCAGCAGCCCTTGGTAATAACCTCTGAGCACATGGACTCCGGTGCACACTGACAGTGCGATTTATGGTCGTTCACCTGGAGCTTTGGGCCACACTGTATCAGTTTGATCTCTAGGGTGGGGCAGGGGGCTGGTGACTGAGTAGCTAAGGTCAGGCACATGGGTGCCCCATACCTATGTGACTGCCCCCCCCAACACACACACACACACACACAGAGAACTCTAGATACCACAGCTCAGGTGAGCCTCCATGCTTGGCAATAGCTCCTATGTGTGTGTTTTCACACATCATTGGTAGAATTAAGCACTGCCCATGTGATGCCACTGGCAGGGGAAAAGTGGAAACTGATGGTTGTGTCACTGGGACTCTACCCTGTGTATCTGTACTCTTTCCCTGTAATAATCCATAACCAGGAACAAAACACTTTTTCTGAGTTCTATGAGTCCTTTTGGCAAATTCTCAGATCCAAGAACCCCTGATGCAATCTCTCTCTTAATTTGCATTCATAATTGTTCATTTTACTTTTTGGGAAAAAAAAGAGAGAGAAAGAGAGAGAGAGAGAGACAAAGAGTGCAAGACAGAGAGCATTCCCAACCTCAGATGCCAGCAATGGCCAGAGCTGGATTCAATCCCTTGAGCCATCTCCACTACCTCCAAGGGTCTGCATTAGCAGGAAGCTGGAATCAGGAGCCGGAGCCAGGGATTGAACCCAGGTACTCCGATGTGAGACACAAGCATCCTAACTGTCATCCCAGCTGCAAGGCCAAATGCCCACCCCCTCTCCTAACACTCATCTCTTTATCCAGTTTTGAGTGTGGTCTTTTGGCCGGCGCCGTGGCTCAACAGGCTAATCCTCTGCCTTGCAGCGCTGGCACACCGGGTTCTAGTCCCGGTTGGGGCACCGGATTCTGTCCCGGTTGCCCCTCTTCCAGGCCAGCTCTCTGCTGTGGCCAGGGAGTGCAGTGGAGGATGGCCCAAGTGCTTGGGCCCTGCACCCCATGGGAGACCAGGAGAAGCACCTGGCTCCTGCCTTTGGATCAGTGCGGTGCGCTGGCTGCAGCGCGCTGGCCACAGCGGCCATTGGAGGGTGAACCAACGGCAAAGGGAGACCTTTCTCTCTGTCTCTCTCTCTCACTGTCTACTCTGCCTGTCAAAAAAAAAAAAGAGTGTGGTCAAAAAAAAAAAAAAAAGAGTGTGGTCTTTGAAGTCAGACTTCGGGCTTGGAATTGCATCTCTGCCGTTCACTAGCTGACCTTGAAAAAGTTACTTTATTTGTCAGGCCTCTATTGAATTATCCATTTAGTGGGAATAATCATTGCTCTTACTCCTTCATGTTTCTTTTTATTTTAAGATCTATTTATTTATTTGCTTATTTGAAAGGCAAAAATACAGGGGGAGGGGGAGAGATCTTCCATCTGCTGGCCCACTCCCCCAAATGGCTGAAGCCAAAAGCCAGGAGCCCCATCCAGTCTCCCACGTGTGTACAGGGGCCCAAGGACTTGGGCCATCTTATTCTGCTTTCCCAGGCACATTAGCAGGGAGCTGGATCAGAAGTGGAGCAGCCGAGACTCCAACCAGAGCTCATATGGGATGCTGGCACTGCAGGCAGAAGCTTAGCCCCGGCCCCTCGTTCCACGTTTCACACATTGCTGTAAAGTACTTAGTGCTTCACATCTAACTGCTCAAAGAGTTTGCCTAATTATAATTATTATCATGAATAGATACTGTTTTTACTTAACTGATTTCACATCTTCTCCAGATAATCTTACTATCAACGATTTTGTTTTAAAGCTTCCTGTCATGAAAACTGTGTTTCTCCTCCTGCGTTTGGATGTGTATAACTTCAGCTTTAAAGATCATCTATTGAGTGAGTCCATTTTACAACCATTTCTAGTTTTAAGCCTGCCATTGCTGACAAAACTTGTGTATTCTGAGAGTTGGTTAGCCCCTTTCGTTATTAATCCCTATGAATGTAAGGTTGTATGAAGAGTAGAAAAGGTTCATGTTACAGAAATGTTGAGAGAGAGAAAGAGGATCTTCCTTAAAACCCACTGTTTCCGAGTGTCGGTGTCCACACCAAACGTATTTAAAAATGGGTCATCTTCCAGTCCAGGCCAGCTCTCTGCTATGGCCCAAGAGTGCAGTGGAGGATGGCCCAAGTGCTTGGGCCCTGCACCCCATGGGAGACCAGGAGAAGCACCTGGCTCCTGCCTTCGGATCAGCGCGGTGCACCGGCCGCGGCGGCCATTGGAGGGTGAACTAACAGCAAAGGAAGACCTTTCTCTCTCTCTCTCTCTCTCTCTCTCTCTCTCTCTTTAACTGTCCGCTCTGCCTCTCTAAAAAAAAAAAAAAAAAAAAAAAAAAAAAAGGGTCATCTGGGGCCGGCCTAGCAGGTAAAGCCACTTCCTGTGACGCCAGCATCCCATATGGGCACTGCTTCAGTCCCAGCTGCTCCACTTCCTGATCCAGCTCCCTGCTAATGGCTGAGGAAAAGCTTCAGGTGACCCAAGTATTTGAGCCCCTGTACCCACATGCAAGACCCAGATGAAGCTCCCAGCTCCTGGCTTCAAGCTGACTCAGCCCTGGCCATTGTGGCCACTTGGGGAGTGAAACAGCGATCGAAAAACTCTCCTTCTGTCTCTCACTCTCTCTGTAACTCCGCCTTTCAAAAAATAACGTAACTCTTTTTTTTCAAAATGGATCATCGATGCCAGCATTGTGGTGTAATGGATAAAGCTGCCACCTGCAATGCCGGAACCCCATATATGCGCTCGTTTATGTCCCAGTTGCTCTACTTCTGGTCCAGCTCTCTACTAGTGGCCTGGGAAAAGCAGCAGAAGATGGCCCTGGTGTTTGGGCCACTGCTGCCCACATGGGAGACCTGGAGGAAGCTCCTGGCTCCTGGTTTTGAACTGGCCCAGCCCCAACCAATTGGTGCTGTCTGGGGAGTAACGCAGCAGATGGAGGATTGATCTCTCTCTCTCTCTCTCTCTCTCTCTCTCTCTCTCTCTCTTTCTCCCTGTAACTCTGACTTTCAAATAAATAAATAGGGGCCGGTGCTGTGGCTCAGTGGGTTAACACCCTGGCCTGAAGCGCCGGCATCCCATATAGGCGCCGGTTCTAGTTCCGGCTGCTCCTCTTCTGATCCAGCTCAGATCGGCACAGCTGCAGCCAATTGGGGAGTAAACCATCAGATGGAAGATATCTCTCTCTCTCTCTCTGCGCCTCTCCTCTCTCTGTGTAACTCTGACTTTCAAATAAATAAATAAATCTTTTAAAAAATAAAATTATAAGCATGAAAAAACAACTTATTAAAAATAAATAAATCATTAAAAAAAAGAGTCATCAAAGATCCCTTATTCCAGGAAACCTATGAGACCACAGAGGATCATAAGCCCGCCCTCCCCACCTCACTGTGATCACGTGGTCAGTAGACCATGTATTTGCTCAGTCAGGAAAAAGCCAGTTGCAATGCTTTTGCTGACAACTCATGCTGTCCAGTGGCTGGATTCTAAGCAAAAAATGACAACTCACAATGTCGCCGACCAGAACATGGCACCATACGGTAGAGTTAGCTACATACATGAACCTCACGGGGAACAGCATGAGATTAACCTCTCTGGAGAAAGGCCTGGAGGGTTATTCTGGAGCTTGTACCTCAGAAGAAAGACAAATAATGGCACAAAGAAATAAACTGACTCCTGTGTTATAACCTATGTTATGTTTTGACCATAAACTATGCTCCCTTCTTCACCCTAGCCCTCCAAAAGGACACAACAGAAGCTGAAGGCCCAAGACAGTTTGCCACTTTGCCCAAGGTGAAAAGACTCCTTATGGGTATCCTATCAAACTTCTATTATTGGTATATTTGTCAAAATATTTGTATGACCCACTTTTTGTTTAAACTCATACAAAGGCTTTTTTTAAAGCTAACTTTCTGAGATGAAAATCTCTTTTCTTTATGTGTGTTTACACCCCTACCAAAAAACCTAACAAGATCTCATACCTGATATCAGGAAATAAAATCCACATTTGCCCTTTACAGATCTATGCAACCACCAAGAGGTAAATATTTGGGAGCAGTGTAGATACTTCACAGCCTGTGGCCATTAATACATCTGCCTCTTTCTAGTTCCTGCAACACCAGATACTCAAAGTGTTCTTGTTCTTTCTGGGTCCACTCTAAGATAAAGGTTCAGTTGCGTTATTCACTGTCCCCATCTTCCGGGGTCTACTAGCCATAGAGAAGGCCAGAAGTTAAAGATCTTTTTGAGGGCCAGCACTGTGGTGTAGTGGGCTAAACCTCCACCTGCAGAGCCAGAATCCCATATGTGCACTGGTTCATGTCCCTGCTGCTCCTTTTCTGATCCAGCTCTCTGCCATGGTCTGAGAAAGCAGTGGAAGATGGCCCAAGTGCTTGGGTCCCTGCGCCTGTGTGAGAGATCTGCAAGAAGCTCCTGGCTCCTGGCTTTGAATCAGCTTAGCCCCTGCTGTTGCAGCCATCTGGGGAGTGAACCAGTGAATGGAAAAACTTTGGCTCCTTCTCTCTGTCTATAACCCTACCTCTCAAATAAATAAAATATCTAAGAAAAAAAAAAAAAGCACTTTTGAGTTTGCCTGGGTCATAACCTAAAACTTCCGTGAACTTGTGTGTTCAGAAAGGAACTATATTTTTGAATCCCTTTAGCTTAATTACTGACTTTCAGATTTAAGAGACCCCCTAAATGTCTATACAACATAAAAAAAAAACCTTTGAGTTCATGCCCACCCTTCATTAATAATCCTAAACAATAACTTTTCCCAATACTTTCCCTCTACTTATTTTTAATCAACTTGCTCAGGTGCCTTAAGTCTCTTTTTCATTGTTCATGAACTGACTGTTTCTTTGAAGCTTAAATAATTCAATGGGTATGAAAGAAAGTCCTTGGCAGCCTTCCAAGGGCTTCTCAAGTTTATGCTGCTGTTTTCCTTGACTGATCAAACCCACTCTCATGTTTGTGGATAGAAGCATTAGATTCGATCTATGATGTTGCATTTGTCAATGATTTATTGGATATGATATCAAAGGCAAAGATGACAAAAAATAGGTAAATTGGACTACAACAAAATGTATGAGTTCTGAACATCAATAGACACAATTCATAGAGTGAAAAGGCAACCTTTAAAGGGGAAAAAATATTTGCAAATTATATATGTGATCATGGGCTAAAATTGAGAACATATAAATAACTCCTACTACTACTGAACAACAAAAAGCCAAAACTTTAAAAATTGGTAGATGATTTAAAATGGGCAAAGGACTTGAATAGCATTTCTCAAAATAAGATACACAAATGACCAATAAGCACAATAAAATAAGCTCAACATCACTAATCATTAGAGAAATGCAAGTCAAAGCCACAATAGGATACCATATCACAAACATTAGGATGGCTGCTAGTAAAAAATAACAGAAAATAACTAGTGTTGGTGAGAGTGTGGAGAAAACAAAACTCTTGTGTATTGTTAGTGAGGATGTAGTCACTACGGATAACAGTACAGAGTTGCCTCAAAAAACCAAAAAACACAACTAGCATATGATCCACTCATTACATCTCAGGGTATATACCCTAAGGAATTGAAAATAGGGCCTCAAAGAAGCTATGTGTATACCCATGTTCATTGCAGCATTATTATAGCTAAAAGGTAGACAGAGCCAGTATCCATCAACGGATGAATGGCTAAACAAAAAGTGGAATGTAAATACAATAGAATATTATTTAGCCTTCAAATAGAAAGAAATTCTGGCACATGCTCCCACGTGCATGAACCTTGAGGATATTATGCTAAATTAAATAAGACAATCGCAAAAAGACAAATACTGCCTGAGATGTCTAGAGTGGTCGAATTCATAAACACAGAGAGTACAGTTGTGGTTTCCAGGGGCTGGTGGGAAGAGGGGGCAGGGCAGGGGGAGTTGCTGTCTAATGAGTTCAGAGTTTCAGTTTTGCAAGATGAAAAGCATTCCAAGAGGCCAGGAAGGGTGTGTGTCATGGTACAACATGTTAAACCAATCACTACTTGACACACCCACATCCTATATCAGAGTGCTGGTTCAAGTTCCAGTGACTCAGCTTCCAATCCAGCTTCCTGTTAATGCATCCTGGGAGACAGGGGACGAAGACTCAAGTGCCACCCATGTGGGAGACCCAGTAGAGTTCCAGGCTCCCGGCTTTGGCCTGGCCAGTCCTGACTGTTGTGAGTGTTTGGGGAGTAAACCAGTTGTTGGAAGATTCATTCTCTCTCTCTCTTTCCATCCCCCCCCTTCCTTTCCCTCTCTGCTTTTCAAGTAGATGAAAACACATAAATTTGGGGGGGGGGGCAGCATTGTGGTGCACAGGGTTAAATTGCCTCTCATGACACTAGCGCCCCATATTAGAATACTGGTTTGAACGCCCCATATTAGAATACTGGTTTGAGTCTTGGATGTTCTGCTTCCAATCCAGCTCCCTGCTAATGTACTGGGAAAAGCAGCAGAAGATGGCTCAAGTACTCTTGCTACCCATGTGGGTGACCTGGAGGGAGGTTCTGGCTCCTGATTTCAGCCTGGCTCAGACCATTTAGGAAGTGAATCAGCAGATGGAAGATCTCTTTCTCTCTCTGGGTCTCTCCCTCTCTCTGTCACTCTTTCAAATAAATAAAGAAACCTTTAAAAAAAAATAAACATTCTTAAAGGCATTCTGGAGATTATTTGAATAGCAATGTGAATATACTTAAAAGCAGAACTATAAATGTAAAATTGGTTAAGATGAGTTTATATTATGTATCTTTTATGACAATTAAAGATTTTTAAATATCAGAACATTGCAGAATAATATCTTGTCTAATAAACCTATTTATCCAAAAATTAAAAAGAAAAAATAAGGCAATGAACTAAGGTTCCCAATCCTATCTGACTCTGTCACTCACTTGGAGAGGCAACAATAATAATAGCTGGGGTTTATGGTGTACTTACTATGTGCCAAGAGTCATTTTAAATGTGTTATTTTATTTATTGTTATAACGGGAAGTACTATTGTGTTCTCATTTATTGATCAGGAAACCAAGGCTAAAGGTAGTCAAGTTGAATAAGTGAATAGCAAAGGCAGGATTCAAACCCTGCAGTCTGACCCCAAGGAAGCATTTGTAACCATTGTGCTTCCCGTAGAATGGTTAGGAGCCCAAGTTCTGCATGGCAATGTCACCACTACCTCAATCTCGCCCTCTAAATCCACTGGCCCCTGCAACCTGGACATGAAGGATGTCAAGCTCAGCTACAAACATAAAGCAATATATTTTAAATACCATGTCCTCTCCAACAAACAAAGTCAGAGAAAGTTCTTTCCTCTCGTCAACATTTCTCCTCCATACCTCTCTTTTCCACCTCTATCATTCTAGAAATGTCAAACATGACAGAGCAGAGCCAAGACAAAGTCTGAAGTGGTGCAATCTTGATGGAACCCCAACTTCGTTACACACTAGCAAGATACTTGTCTCTAAGCCTCAGTTTTTGGAAACTCCAAGGTGATAAAAATAAGATTTGTCTCAACAGGTAGTTACACAGATTAAGTTAGGTAACACAAGTTGAGTATCACTTAGCTGAATTACTTGGGACTAGAAATGTGTCAGACTTCAGAATTTCTTGGATTTAGGAATATTTGCATACACATAATAAAATATCGTGAGGATCAGACCCAAGTCTAAACATAAAATCCATTTATGCTTCATACCCTGAGTGTAATTTCATGAAACATTTTTAGTGTGCTCGCATTTGGGTCAAAGCCTGTCCCACGAGGTCAAGTGTGGAGTTTTCCACTTGCGGTATCATGTCAATGCTCAAAATTTTCAGATTTTGGCCGGCGCCATGGCTCAACAGGCTAATCCTCTGCCTTGCGGCGCCGGCACACTGGGTTCTAGTCCCGGTCGGGGCGCCGGATTCTGTCCTGGTTGCCCCTCTTCCAGGCCAGCTCTCTGCTGTGGCCCAGGAGTGCAGTGGAGGATGACCTAAGCTTGGGCCCTGCACCCCATGGGAGACCAGGAGAAGCACCTGGCTCCTGGCTTCGGATCACCGCGGTGCGCTGGCCGCAGCGGCCATTGGAGGGTGAACCAATGGCGAAGGAAGACCTTTCTCTCTGTCTCTCTCTCACTGTCCACTCTGCCTGTCAAAAAAAAAAAAAAATCCAGATTTTGGAGGCTTGCAGATTTCAGATTTTTGACTTGAGGATACTCAGTCTGTTTCTTAAATATCTAGTGTGGTAGTTGACATAAGAGGGACATTTAATCATATAGCTCATTGATGGGTTAAATGATAATAATTACTGTGATATTAATAAATTATTATTACTTAAGTAGTTCAATATTCCTCAACCACTTGAAGCTCTGTCAAGTGAAAATAAAAGAGAAATTTTTTTACCCTTGCTAAAAACTGAGACGGATACATGAGAGCTTCAGGGAGGGTGATTTCCAACAAGTAGAAAACAAGCCTTTCAGGGCAAGCATTTGGCGTGGTGCTTAAGACCACGTGGACACCCGCATTTCATAGCAAAGTGGCTGGGTTCACATCCTGGTGCCACTTCCAACTTCCCGATTATGCACACTATAGAGGGCAGCAAGTAATGGCTGAAGTCCTTGGATACCTGCCACCCACATGGAGACCTGGACTGAGTCCCAGACTCCTGACTTTGGCCCAGCCCAGGCCCAGCTGTTGTGGGCATTTGACAAGAGAACCAGTGGGTAGAAGATGCCTCTGTGCCTGTTTTTCTGTCTCTTTCCCTGTATCTCTCTGCATTTCAAATAAGTGAAAACAAATAAATTTTAAAACCCAAAAATTAAACCTTTGTGCTTATCAAAGCAGACCCAGGACATATTGGGATGTCTTTTCAGGTAGTGAGTTCCCTGTAACTCAAGTTATTCCATCAGACACATTTGTTGAATACGCTATATAGACTTCAACACTGGCAGCCCTGAGAGTGCATGAATTTATTTTGAGAATTGTCCACAATCATGGAATGATCTGCTGCCCTCTCTTAGTCTGGCGATTCTTACTCTTTGGGCCATCACAGGTTTGTTTATGATCTTCCATGTGAATTAGAGAAACTCATTCAAGCCATAGGTGCTGGTGGACAGGTAGCCTACTTTTAACACAGTCATCATCTGCCCACGAGAACATTATGAGTGACTGTCCCTATTGGGAATGAAGTCAATTCTTCTGTGATATTTGTGTCAAAGTAGGGATAGGCAATTTTTCTATTAGAAGATTCATCAGTGTTTCAAAGTTCACTCTTTTCTTTTCCCAGTCCACCCAAGAGATGATAGATGACCTTGATCATGACACTAACATCAGATCTATTCCAAGATTCCAAAGGATTTACAGAAGAGCCTTGGCTTTCCAGGGATCACCAACTGGAAGCAAGAAGCAACACTTGCAAGTTCAAGGTGAGGGCATATTTTAGGGCCATTTGTGGGAACAAGATGAGACCAGTAGGAGCACAACCTTTAATCACCAAGGTGGAGGAGTGAATTCTTCCGGGCTGGCTTATGAATAAGCTTTCTACTATAGCATTCTTTTATATTTATCCTTTATCTAAATCCTATTCACATTCAAGCTTTAGGTGGAAGTTCATTTTAAGAGTGGTTTCCTGGGGATGGAACTGTGGTACAGCAAGTTAAGCCGCCACCTGAAGTGCCTTCATCCAATATGGGTGCTGGTTCAAGTTCTGGCTACTCCATTTCCAATCCAGCTCCCTTAATGCACCTGGAAAAGCAGCAGAAGATGGCGCAAACCCCAGGCCACCGCAACCCATGTGGGAGACCCAGAAGAAGCTCTCGGCTCCTGGCTTCAGCCTGGCCTAGTCCTGGTTGTGGGAGCCATTTGTGGAGTGAACCAGTGGATGGAAGATCTTTATCTCTCTGTAACTCTGCCTTTCAAGTAAATAAATACATCTTTTGGGAGGGGGCTTCCCCCTCTTGTCCCCTAGAAGCAGCCTGGGGAGGTCACAGACTTGGCTGAAATGCTGGGCAGGTACCAGGTGGTCAGCAGCTGGAAGCTGTCTGCTGACTGGGCTCCTCAGAGCACTTTCTCTCTTGCAGGGAGACATGAGCAATCCACCACAATCCATGCCACTCTAAATGTTTTGAATGTGTTCTTTTGAATCATTGCTATGGAATGATTCCCAGACATGGAAACACTGAGTTAAAGGGTGGGCAGGAGCAAAGTCATGGTTCTGGAACAGAGAGCCATCATACCCTTCACAGGAACTTTGCCCAGGAATGAGTACATTGGGTTTCCTGCTCCTTCTCCATCCTCTAATTAACCCCATGTATGGAACACCAGGTTGTACAGCACAGGGAGGAGATGAAGGGACATTCTGATGCCTCCACTTACAAATACATCAAACATGCCACACAAGAGGTGCTGTGATCAAGGAAGCAGACACCTGCTCCATGTGTACATTACACTAAAGGCAAAAGCAAGCATTGCATCTCATAAATGATCTCAAAGTTGGGGTCCTTGCATTCTACTTTAAAATTCCTCAAGGAGCTTCAATTCTCATGTCTGCTCTGCCCTCTGCTGATCAGTAAAGCTGTCCATGGGAGGTGCTCCTTGCCTGCAGAATAAAATAAACAGCTCACCTTGGGGGCAGGGGCTTTTATTGTATGGTCACTATTTGATTTTTTTTTTAAGTAATTAATTAGAAAGGCAGAGATATATCTTCTATCACTGATTCATTGCCAAAATGCCATCAACAGCCATGGCTTTCATAGACAGGGTAGGCGAACTCAATCTAGGTCTCCCACATGGGTATTAGGACCTCAAGCATTTGATCCCCATCACCTGCTACTTCCCACGGTGTCCATTAACAGGAAGCTTGAGCAGACCAGGTCTCAAACCCAAGCACTCCCATACGAGACACATGTGTTCCAAGGTGTGTCTTAAGCACAATGCCACAGGCTCACAATTACAAAAATGGCAGAAAGTGTGGTCACATGTAAATACTTGCACCATAAACCTAAAAGATTGGAAAGGTTTTCCTGACACCTTTTACCCTTAGTCTTGGTCTTGTAGTTATACAGGTTGAGCTTCCCTTATCCAGAATTCTTGGTACCAAAAATGTTTAGGATTTTTTTTTTTTTTAGGAGGAAGGATTATTTGTAGGTACAATGAGATAACTTGGGGATAGGACCCAAGTCTATAGGTAAACTTCCTTGATGTTTCCTACACATCTTATCTACATAGCCTGAAGGTAATTTCATACAATATTTATAGTGAGCCTGAGTTTTAACTGCAACTTGTCACATAGATTAGGTGTGGAATTTTCCACTTGCAGTATCCTGTCAGTGCTAAAAAAGTTTCAGATTTGGAAGCATTTCAGATTTCAGATTTTTGGATGAAAAATGCCCAATCTGATTCTTAACCATATTTCCTTAGTAGTTATCCTAGTCTACACTAGGTTAAACCATCACATGAGTAATTTTAGATATCAAAATTAGGATCCCAGAAAGGGCTTTAAATACTAAGAACAAGAAGTCACCTAAAAGATGTCAATTTATCTCCCTCTGCATGGGTTGAGTTTTCCAAAGTCACAATTTGTAGAAGGTCAGCATAGATAATGAAATTATATAAGTGAACTCTCTTTCTATCTATATAAGGTGTTCTTGGTGGTGTAGGATCTCTCCTCCTCACATCCTTGGCTGTTTTTCACTGATGAGAACCTAGGATGGAGGGTCTCAGAAGACACTGGGGAAGGGCAGGGAAGATGCCCTTTGGGGTTTCACACAGTTGTTTATTTCATTGGGATTTTGGACTCATTTCTATCTGAACACAAAGCCTGTTCTAGAGTCCTAGGGACACTGAGGGGTGGGGGTGGGGGACATGCTATAATGAAACCAGTTAGTCAATGTTGTCTTAATGTTGTTGACAATTCTGTAAAGCCCCTTTTTAAGAATATTTGTTTGGGCTATTTCAACTTTGTTTTGAAATCCTTCCCTTCCAAAGAGAAAATGTGACACTTGCAAAGAAGTTTCTAAGACAAGACCTCCCTGGGGCTGGTGCTGTGGCTTAGCAGATACAGCTACCACCTGCAGTGCTGGCATCCCATATGGGCACCGGTTCGAGTCTCGGCTGCTCCACTTTCAATCCAGCTCTCTTCTAAGGCCTAGGAAAGCAGTAGAAGATGGCCCAAGTCCTTGAGCCCCTGCACCTGCATGGGAGACCCAGAAGAAGCTCCTGGCTCCTGGCTTCGGATTGGCGCAGCTCCAGCTGTTGCAGCCAACTGAGGAGTGAACCAGTGGATGGAAGACCTCTCTCTCTCTCTACCTCTTCTCCTGTGTAACTCTGACTTTCAAATAAATAAATAAATCTTTTAAAAAAAGGAAAAGAAAAGAAAAGCCTTCCCCACTTTTTTCTTTTAAGTCTCCTTTAAATGACAAATCCTCAAGGTTATTAAATTAAGGTTGTGAATTGTTGTTTTTGCTTTGTTTTTGATGAATATTTGCCTTTCAGAATAAGGAGTGTGTGATAATGTTTAAATGGCAAAAACAAAACATGCTTTTGTCCAATTAACAATGCTACTGCAAGAAAAATAACACACTTCTTAGTTAAAATAAAAGTTAGGATCCTATCCATGGATAGCAGTTTCATCTTTATTTATAACATATTTTACCTGTGGGGGGAGGTTAATTGTATTTCAAAGTTTCTTCTGACCCTTAATGAACAATAACTCTTCCTAAATTGCTAGTCTCATCTAAAAAGACTCATTGCCCATAAAATAAATTGAATTCATGGGATATCTTCAAGGGAGGCCAGAAAAGGATTCAAGAGCCCCTTCAAGAAGGTCGGAGTTGTAGGTGTGACTTCAGTAGTGAACTCTGCAATTCTCATGTCTAGCTGTGGAATGGAAAAGTAGTGGATAGTGCAACAATCTTCCGAGAGTAGTTTTTGGCATAGGTTTTGAAAGTGGGTGCATAAAAATCACTACAAAACTTGGTGGTCTAAAGCAACAACTCTTTATCCCTCACTATTCTGGGGTTTGACCAAACTCAGCTGGACACCACTTCCGTTCCATGGTATGTTGACCAGGAGTTTAGTTTTGCCCCAAAGTCTAAATCGGCTCACGTACAAATCTAGTGCCTACGTGAAGACAGCATGAGGGCTGAAATAAGTCATAACACTGGGAGACCTGAACTCCTCTTTCCTAATAATCTGATGGTCTCTTGCTTTCCTTGTAGCCTTTCCAGGAGAGCCATTGATGGCTCAGTTTCCAAAAAGTTCAAGTGTCCAGGCCTTCCTAGGTGTGGAGATAATTTTGTGTCTGCCATATTGAATTTATCAGAGTCACAGGACCAGTAAAAAAAAAATCACTGTAGGACAGAGCTTCCCAGGGGGATGAGTCCTGGTGACTGTCTTCGAAAACCAGTTACAACACATGTAAGAAAAAGAAGGATGAGCAGAGTGTAATACATGAATAAAAATATAAAGATGATAAAAATACAAGAGCATGGGCTAGTGTAGGCTTTGTGAAAGAGAGTAGATGTACAACTGGGGTTTGAAAGCAAGGCAACAGTCAAGCTCAAGGTCCAGGGACCTTAGATGTTACACTCAGCAATTTCAACCTAATTCTGTCCAAGAGTTCTCAAATCTGACCATGCCACAGAAAGTCCTCTAAATGCCATTTCTGCAAATATGCCAGTATACACTGTTGATGAAACGTGGAGAAGGTCACCTCAGCAATGACATGGCAGTGCCTCGGAGGTCAGTGTTAGAACTTCTTAAGAATTGTCAGTTTGGCTTAAGCCCGTTTTCTCAGTGGACAGCAGGAAGATTTTGATTTGGATTGGGAAAGACTACAACACAACAGTCTAAGGGTGGTGAAAAAGGCAAGGTAAGGCAAAGGATTCACATAACTCTAGGTCAAAACTGTGTGTTGATATTTTATAATGAAGCATTGATGGATATTTTGGAAAATTTCTATGATGAATAATCAAGTTATATGTCTGGACAAGAGTCTCCTGGAATAGTGAAATTATGCTGATGAGGACAATGGAACAGTAATGTCATGTTAGTGTAGCCTGTAAATTCTGTGGGGTGTGGGTAGTTTTGTTCTCAGAACATGGTTTCTGAAGTTCTGACTCAATGAAACATAAGGACAAGTTTGAGTGTGTGTGTGTGTGTGTGTTTGCAAAGACAGAGCAACAGAGAACAGAAACTAAGAACTTGTTAGTTCATTTCTCAAATGTTTGCCCACAATAGCCAAAGCTGGTTCAGGCCAAAGTCAACAGTCAGAACTACTCAACCCAGGTCTCCCACACGGGTAGCAGGGACCCATGCACTTGAGCCATCACCTGCTGCCTCCCATGAAGGCATAGCAGGAAGCTGGATAGGAAGCAGAGTAATCAGGACTTGAACCAGGCTCTCTGATTTAGGATGTCGGTGTCCCAAGCAGTGACTTAATCGCTTTGTCACATGCTCACCCTCTTAGAACTACTTTTAATAGGCTTAATCAATGCTGTTAAGAATTGAGCCACTGCAGGTTTTTGTCTAGGGAATTTCTAGGATCCCAGGTGTCCTTCAAAAGGTGAGAGCACTTGTTAGGAGGTTTTACAGTCATCCAGAGAAGATACAATGATGGAAGGAATTGTGAGTTCCAGCCACACTGGTTAATTCAGCAAGGCTTTGGTCAAGGCCTTTCTCTGTGTCTCTTTCCTTCACAGTTTTCCTTATTTTTAACTTCTCAAAGCTAAAGTACAGAGATTATGTATGTCCAATGCCAAGCAGAATAGACCCACAAGTATCACAAGTATCACAAGAAAGGCAGAGAAACTGGAAGCAGGGATCCCCAAGTGCATTTGGAAGGAGAAGGGAGGAACCTGGTAGCTTTTTAAGCCCACATGTTCCTGGTCAGGTGGTCTTTCCATGTGTATCAGGCTTGAGGGCACACACTGAAGGAACAAGAGTTATTCAGAGATGTAACTCAGAATCCTCCTCAGGTTGGATAGAGAGCGAGAAAGGCCTCCGGATCCTCAGTGGGAATCAAGATCCCGAGGCTATCCTGGGCATTGAACCATAAGCCAACCAGATTGAAAGTCCCTCCAATCCTTGAGCCTAGCAGATCCTGAACTGTTATAATCCTGGTCAAATTACTCTTTGTTCCTGTTTTCTTTCTCACATTCACAGATTTTTATAGGAAAAAAAAAAAAAAAGGTCAAGGAGATTGAATCATTTGTCCAAGTTCACAGAGCCACTAAGAGTAGAGAGTATCCCAAACCACGTCCTGCTGAACCCTAGGGAATTCTCCATTCTACTTCTTTTCTTTCCCACGTTTGCCACTTCCCCTTTCAGTTTTGATTTTTTAAAAATGTAGACAAATAATGTTGCAGTTACTACTATTGTGCATCGACTGAAAAGTTTCTTTCATCCTTTGTGTTATTATTTAAGACCACTTTGCATCCTCACTCATTCTTTTGTTCCTTCGTGTATTCCTTGTCAACCATGCATTAGAAGACATGGAAGGTATGGAAAGAGATCCCCGTATGTGGGGCCAACACTGAGTCAGTAACCTCAGGAAGGCTGTTAGCAGCTTTTATTATTTCTGATTGGCTGGGTCTTGTGGGGTGTTAAATGATTTGGCTATTTCTCCTTCTTGAGTGCTGGGATGATTTGTGCTCAATTAAAAAGTGCAAGGCCCAAGAGAGTGAGTCAGTGCAGGATGGAATGAGCATTGACTGCAGTTAAGACATAGGGACTCAAGAAGAGCCTTGGTACCAATGGATATTCGTGTGACCTTGTACATCTCTCTCTCGCTCTCTCGCTCCCTCTCTTTCTCTCTTTTTCTCTCTTTCTCTCTCTCTCTCCCTCTTTTCTGGAAGTCAGTAAATCTATGGGTAAAATGTATGTGGCCTGGCATATTTTGGAAAAGAAAACAGTATCTATGCATGTGCTGGGTACATGACTGCATGCCTGGAAGCATGTCCCCAAGGACATATGCCCGCCTGTTCACACTCATTATCTCTGGGAAGCACACTGAGTGAAGAAAGTCTTTCTTTTTCTTTATAAAACCTCTTTACTCTTCTAATTTTCCATAACAAGCATTTGTTGTAATTTTTTTAAGTTAATGGCTAAAAATCCTATTTGTTCCTGTCTTACAGGAAGTCACATTTCTTATCTGAGGTCACACGGGGTCTTAGTGTCTGGCTCTGAAGTCTGTCCTGCCTGGTTCCTCGCCCCACCTTGAACAATGAGGGGATGCGAGTGCTGGGCACCAGCTGACCCCTGCTAATCTCCTGACCTCAGCAAATGCTGCCCAGGGCTGGCAACAACAAAACTTCCTTCACAGTTTTCCTTGCCCTTCTCCTGCTGGCATCTGACCCACGTCAGCAAATGTTTAACCACCATTCAGCCAAAGCATGTTTATTTTCTCTTGTATCCATAGCTATGAGATGTCCACAAACTGTCTCAGGTCCCAGGGAAGAGCCATAACCAACAATGTTGAATTCCCAAGCTCCTTTGTATTTGTAATGTCAGGAGGTGCCTGTTCCTAGGTCACAAGGCCGGGCGCCCGAGCAGGATGTGGGGAAGCAGCATGATTACTTGTCCCTGTCATAGGGAGGAACACTGAGGGGGAACAAGAGCCTCATTGTTTTCCCAGGGAACAGCCTTCTCTCCAGTAAGTAACCCATTCCAGATTACCTTCTGATACAGCAATCACACTTTTAAATCAAAGAATGTAAAACTAAAGTTTGGAAGGAATCATGGGATTGGAAGAGCACTAAGGCGTACATGCAGGCAAACCTGGACAAGTCACTTAGCCCACTTCTCTGAAAGAACACCCTGTTTTGTGCCAGGCATTCTGCTGCCCACTTTACATCCAGTAGCTCCAGCCTGGAGAGGTTTGCGTTGTTCTCACCCTGCAGCAGATAAGGGACGAAAGCCCTGCATGTGGGAGTGCTCAGCACAGGACATGCTGGAACCGGATTTTGAGAAGTCCAAGGCGGCACTCACAACTCCGGATGGGCGTGGCTTCTCCCTGTACAGGACTGGGAGGAGACTTCTGCTCCAAGCTCACCTGCCACAGCCAGTCTGACCAGAGGCAACTCACACACTCTTTCCATGAGCCTTTAACTAGGAATGCTCTAGGATGATTAAAAACAACAACAACAAAAACCCGGATCCTGATACTGAGTAGAAAGGAGGGAATGCAGGCGCAGATCAGTGAATGACAACTATGCCTTTGGCATCCAGTGGAACTGGATTCACATGCTGGAGCCTGGACACTTTACCTGACTTCTCTGGGCGTCGGTTGCCTGAAGTTTAAAGGGAGAATACCGAAACATTCAAATAGGATCATCTAGCACCTATTACAGGGGCTTGTTTAGACCACTATCAGTCTCAGGGAGTGGGTGGGGAAGCCCCTAGAGGACCAGACCAGCAAAATTCTTAGGGCCCCAGACCCTTTGCAGGGTGTGTTGTGTAAAGCCCTCCTGGAGCAGCTCTGTCGTAACCATGCATCTGGGCTCTGGAGCATCATAGCCACCTCTCACCCCTTATGGATGCCCTGAGGCTGCCCCCAGCGCATCCTATCTGCTGAATGCCTACTGAGGAGTCAGCCGGAGTAGGTGTGAGCTCCTGGCCACCATGCACCGCAGGCTGGGGGTCAGGAGAGGAGAAGGAGTTAGACTGTCCAGATCTGGGAGGTAAGTACACTCTTGGCTCCCCCTGGGTCCATTCCTTGTCCATTCTGAGCCTTAAATTTGCAAATTGCGACAGCAGGACCCAGCCTGCAGCCTGGATCAAATGCTACTGATCAGTAAAAGTACAGGTGGGACTTTGGCTTTCTTCACAGAGCTGAGTCTGGAGAGGCCTCAGGCAGCCTGAGTTTCACCAGCCTGGTTCTCCCTCCCTGGCCCAGCCCAAAGCCTGGAATCTGTCCCAGTTTCACTCCCCCTGGCTGTTTCTGATAAGGGGTGTCCTTTCTGTTCTTTCATCTGAAGATTTCAAGGCAAGGAGCCCGAGAGGGAACTGCTCATTGAAGAGGGCCTGCGGCGGGTGGAGCACTACCTGGGCCTGGGCCTATTTCCTACCTACCCTCGGCAACCCCCAGCCATGGAGATGCTGAGGGGCCGGAGGCCAAAGCCAGCCACAGCCCTGTGCCCTGCGCCACTGCTGGTCCTGCTCCTGGCCGCACGCCTCCGGATGGGTAATCTGGGATCACTGCAAGCAGCCCCCCAATGAACATGTCAGTGCTGGGGGCACTGCTGTGCAGGACAACTGCGCAACGTGGAGCTGGGGCTGGGGCTGCAGCGCGACTACTCACAGTGGCTCACCACGGAAGATGGCGAGCACCTCATCCCAGATCACGTGCGCGTGGTGGCGCGAAGGGAGGGCATCGCAAGACCACTGGCTCAACTACACCGACGCCTGGGCGACCTCGATCAAGGCAGAGCTCTCTTTCCTCCCCGGCCTCAACGATAAGTTCCCGGCCAACGGCCAGAACATCAAGGTGTACGACCTGGAGTAGCAGACAGTCATGGCTGGGGTTCAGGTCCGCCACAGCTTCTGCTCTGCGAGGGCCTCAGAGAACCCTGCCTGAGGCCAGCCCTCTGCCAGTATCTGCTGACACTCAGCGGCACCTAGAGGACACCCAGATGCAGGAGGCTGAGTGCCTGGCAGAAGTGCTTGTGCTAAGGGTTGGCACACGTGTTCTCACCGATGTGGAGGTGTGGGGCCACCTTGGTGCATGAGGTCCAGGTGAGGAAGGATCTGGTGGACAGGCCCTGGAGAAGCGTGACATCACAGCAGACGCCTCTGCCGTGTTCTTCCTGATAGTCAATGCTGGGGCAGCAGCTTCCTGGCAGGCCCACAGCCAGCTGTGCCAGAACACCACAGTCTCCAAGACACACAACCACAGCCGTGGGCCCGTCTACCCGGGCATCACCCTGCAGAAATGGCAGGAAGCCATCGGCAACCTGCTGGTGGCCATGGGATGGTCCTAGCTGTCCCTGCCGGAGCTACTGCAGCCCCAGGCCCTGCCTGAGCTCTCTGTGCCCGCCATGTGACACGTGGCTGCCACTGTGCACCACGCCATCCACGCTATCATGCAGTCAACATGCACTCAGGCTGCCTGAGGCCACGCATGCCCATTCTCAACCTCCATGCCAACATAGATGATGGCTCCTGCGGTGACAGCAGCCACATCAACTTCAGCTTCAAGGGCATCTTCCAGGAGTGTAAGCCTGTGTTCAGGTAGGATGCCGAGCGCTCTGCCAGGCCTACTACACGTCTAACCCGCTCACTGGTGAAGCCTCTTGCTCAGCCACCTACAGGGCCAGCGCCATGCACAATGCATTGAAAACCTAGAGCAAACCTTGTCCCGAGCGCCAGCCCCGGTGCCCTAAGAGCTGGCTTTTCTTCCAGTGCTGCCGGAGTGTGTGGTCCCCTCATGTGCAGGGCAGCGTGGTGCGCCTGGATACTTCCTGGTGCGTGCCTGCACAGCCCTCCCTGCCTACCACTCCGGGCTTCCTATTTGGAGACCCCTGTGGCCCCAGTAACCCAAACCACTCACCAAGGCTCAGGCCTACCCCGGCTACTTCTACCCACCGGCTCTCTTTGGTAACTTCAAGATGTGTGTCAGCAGCAACTTGGAGCTGGGTGCAGTCCATGTGGTCCCCTTTGGGGGACTCTTCAGGTGCCTGGTGGGCAATTCTGTAGCTGGCCTTCTGCAGGGCCAGATCCCTGGGCTCCTGAAGGGGCTGTTCTACCAAGACAGCCACACAGACCAACCCATGAAGTGGTCAGCTGGGTACAGCCTCCTCCAAGCTTGCCTCAGTAGTGAATGCCAGATTCTCTACTGCCTTCGGGCTGGGCTGCTCATGGACCAGCAGGTGACAGCTGTCTGGGTGCCCCCATTTCTTCTTCAGTTACCCTTGCTCAATAGCAGCAGCTTGCCCAGGCTCTTAGTCCTGGCAGGTTCTAGTGGTCAGAGGGTCTGGGTGAGGCTGCAAGGCTCTGAGGACTGGCAGCAGGATAACATTAGTAACCCCTCCCTGCTGGCCAAGCTCTTGAGCCAGGCTAGCTCAGGGCCCAGTGTGGCCTTTGAGGGCATTGAGGGCACGGCCGTGGGTACCTTGGTATCTATGGGGGCTGTTGCTCTGGTATTAAGCTATGGCTTTAGATGCTGCAAGAAGAGTAGCTATAGGAGACTGCAGGAGGCACCTTGACAGGCAATCAGGAGGGCTATGGGGCCATGGAAATGGCCACTGAGCCCAGCTTGGTCTGAGAGTATAGTGACAATATCCAAACCTGAAAAATAACCAAACATCACTGTGGCAGCATTACTGTACTAATTAAAGCATTTGCCCATTCTGTCCCTTCTACCACTTAGATAAAAGTAAATAGCCAGCTGGCGCCGTGGCTCACTTGGTTAATCCCATATGGGCACCAGGTTCCAGTCCCGGTTGCCCCTCTTCCAGTCCAGCTCTCTGCTGTGGCCCAGGAGTGCAGTGGAGGATAGCCCGGGTGCTTGGGCCCCTGCACCCACATGGGAGACCAGGAAGAAACACCTGGTTCCTGGCTTTGGATCGGTGCAGCGCTGGCCGTCGTGGCCATTTGGGGAGTGAACCAACGGAAGGAAGACCTTTCTCTCTGTCTCTCTCTCTGTCTAGAACTCTACCTGTCAAAAAAAAAAAAAAAAAAGGTAAATAGCCAACCAAAGAATTGGCTACAGTTCTATTCCTCCTTCAACATGCTTCCAAATTACCTAACACGGGCTTAAGTCCTAAACAATCCCCTTGCCTCGCACCCCCTCGCTGAGAATCCCATAGAATGTGTTCCATATTGCCCTGCCATCCTCGTTGCAAAGGAAAACACATGACGACTTTGTTCTAATAGCAGGTGCATTCCTGGTGGTCTTGATGAGGGGAGGGCAGTTAAACAAAGAAGATAGAATTGGCATTGACCCTAGGACAAATGATATAGTTTTAAAGTTGGAATATTTTGTAGTTATTATATAATTCATGGTATCAATCTGCTTCCCCCAGAATTATGGCCTTACATCCAAAGACCCAAAAGTTCTCTCCTGTTTTAAGTCTGAGTTATTTTTCGCAGAGGCCCTAACCTGTTTGTGGATCATCAAGTGAAGTGCGTTGTGACAAGCATTTTTTTAAAAACGATCCAGAAAATATATTGTTTTGCATGAAGTAAACATAAGAGTTGTAAAATTGTTTCAGTTCTGTATTGTTTGTCATATAATATTGTTCATATCCAATCACTACTGACTCACCAAAAAAATAGCAATTTGGTATGGTGAATATATATGTATCATTGTACTGTCACATTGTCAAATATATTTCAAACTGTGGTCACAGTTAGACATTTGAAAGCCAACTGTTTTCAGTGGATGTTCCAGGATATTTAGCTTTAGGAAGCTTGGTTATAATTCCCCACCCCTCTGTCTCATGCAGAAGATATTTCCCTTGATTTCACACAATAAAGTCAGAGTAAGTTGCCTTTTCTCACCCCGGTCAGGAATCTGTTGGGGAGGTGGTTCAGTTTTGTAATGCTCTTGAAGCACTGGTCTCTCACAGTTTTAATCCCACAGTGTGGGCCTCTAGGCAGAACAAACTGAGGGTGTCCCATCAAACTCTAACCTCAGAACCACAGGGCCTCATTCAAATGAGCCCCAGAAGTGCACATTTTTAGACCCACTTCTGGAGGCACGAGGAGAGATTGTAGGTGCTGGTGATTATGTAATATTTCCCATATCTTCTCATTGCTGACCCACCTAAAAATGGCCTCATTGGGCTGACACTTGCCTGAACCTTTGGATGACCCTTAAGCCTTCCTCCACTCCTTAGATTTCAACCACCATACCTATAAATTGGAAAGTATCAGAGATGTTCTCTTAGGATACTGATGACATAATATTGATGCAAACTGTGAATCCTGAAAGGAAGAGAATTGAAATCCAAATAATTCAGGGAAAGCTGGGATCATTTCTTCCATTGGTCTGATAGCACATTAGCAAACTGTTGGTTAAGGACCAATGGATTGGTGACTCCTGAGGCTCCTCCTGATGCAGGTCACTGCCACTTACAGACATTTCCCCCATGTGAAAAACAACTCATTAAAAGTTTTTCATTTAATCTCCACCAACTCTAAGGTACCATAAATCCTGTTTTATGGAGGAGAAAACTGTGGCCCAGAGCAGGTTAATTAGCTTGCTCAAAGTCATATGATAAATTGAAATTTGTCTGACTCAACTATTTAGTATAACAACATGTAGTATGTATTAAATATTTGGAATATGCCTTTGCAAATATCATTTCATTTAATTAGTTTTTCTGAAATATTTACTTATTTATTTATTTATTTGGAAGGCAGTGTTGGCCAGGGCCGTGGTTTAACAGGCTAATCCTCCACCTTGCGGCGCTGGCACACCGGGTTCTAGTCCCGGTTGGGGCGCTGGATTCTATCCCGGTTGCCCCTCTTCCAGGCCAGCTCTCTGCTATGGCCCGGGAAGGCAGTGGAGGATGGCCCAAGTCCTTGGGCCCTGCACCCCATGGGAGACCAGGAGAAGCACCTGGCTCCTGGATTAGGATCAGCATGATGCGCTGGCCGCAGCGGCCATTGGAGGGTGAACCAACGGCAAAAAGGAAGACCTTTCTCTCTGTCTCTCTCTCTCACTATCCACTCTGCCTGTCAAAAAAAAAAAAAAAAAAAAAAAAAAGAAAGAAAAAAGAAAAAAAGAAAAAGAAAGGCAGTGTTACAGAGAGAGAGAGGGAGAGGCAGTGAGAAAGATAGGGAGAGTGAGCTCCCATCTGCTGGTTCACTCCCTAAATAGCCACCATGTCCAGGGCTGGGACAGGTAGAATCGAGGAGCCAGGAACTCCATCCAGGTCTCTCATATGCATGGCAGGGGCCAAAGCACTTGGGCATCTTCTTTAGCTTTTCTCAGGCCATTAGCAGGGAGCTGGATTGGAAGTGCAATAGCCAGGACTTGGGTTGATGCTCATATGGGATACCAGTGTCACAGGTGGCAATGTAACCCACTGTGCCACAATACCGGAACCAATTTCACACCATTCTTTGAAAAAATGATGTTAATTAGGCACTAAGAATATCCCTATTTTAGCAGAGAGGAAACTGAAGATCAAAGAAATTAAGTGGTTTTTACAGGGCATGGCAGCTTAACGTAGTAGGGAAACTATGAGCCTGTTCTGGGTCAAACACTGGTCTCTTGTAATTTTTCCTGGTGCTTCAGTTTAGTCCTTGATAAAACAGGCCAGCTTTTCAAATTTATAGGTCAATTGGGAAGACTATATGAGCTAATACATGCAAAGCATCTTGGAAAAGTGCCTAATCTTTCTAAATGAAAATTCAAATCTATGGTCATTTGCCACTGCTTTGAGAGTAAGACTCCAGAGTCAAATCAGACAGGCCTGAGTTCAAGTCCCAGCACAGCTAGTTGCTAGCTCTGTGACCAGGGGCAAATTGTCTCACCTGTCATGGAATTAATAAAGAATTTATCATCCATAAACTATGGGTAATCATAAAAGTGGTGTCATGAGAATTATTGCAGTGATTAGACAAGATGCAAGGAAACCCCCTGCTACTGTGCCTGGTCTGTCACCTTGAGCTGTCACCTGATAGTGGTGCCACCAAATGCACAAAGATGTCTGATCAGGGCTCACAGGTGAGTGGGGTTCATGCACACAAAATACCAATTACTGCTTGTGGAAACGTGACACAGCTCCAGACAAGACTCTATGGGAAAATAAATGAGACACAATTTCTGCGGAAGGTTTGGTAAGGTTTCTTGGGAGGGGATGGGATTTCAGCTAGGCCTTGAAGAAAGATTAGATGTCAAAAAGAGAAGAGGGTTTTCCCGGAAAGGAACTGAGCTTGGTCCAATGCTGGGAAGGGGCGCACCAGACTCATCTGGCCTCAGCCAGGCATCTGTTCAGATTTGTTCAGTTCTGCTGGTCTAGGAGGATCCTTTCAACAGCAACTGAATGCCCTTTTCTGGTGGTCTCAGTTCAGTGCCTGGAAGAGCTCCCCGCTCAATGTTCTACAGTCTTTGCCCCCACACTGAGAGAGATGAGGTGGAGCCCAGGGTAGAATGGAAGGCTTTGGCCTGGGATACAAAAAAAGGGAAAAAATGCATCATTCTGTCAGTAGGGTGGCCATATAGTTTATCATCCAAATCTGGACAGCCATTGAGACTTAAAGGAGGTATTACTACTAATCATTTCATGGCACAATGACTGTAAACTGGAATATCTACCAGTCTTACCTTCACACTCCACTATCGGCCACTGGGGTCTGACCCAGTGATGGCTGGCCCTTAGTTCCCCTCTCCCTGCATGCCCACTGTGTTCCACACACTGGTCCCTCAACAGAACATATCAGTGTCTGTGTATGCCTTTTACTGATGAAATCTGGGTCATCAATCAAGACCCATTTCAAATGTCACTTCCCCAGAGAGTATGCTTCTACCTGGCCACTCCCTCTTTCCACGCAAATCTTCCATCTCTGAGGAAGAACTCCTCTCTTATTTCTCTCAATTCCCTTGGCAGCTTGTTAATATGAATATGTCATTTTGCGTGAGTTCTTTATCCAACGTGACCATAAACTCTTTTGGTGTTGTGCTTTTTGTAGCCATTGCCAGAGCTCAGCATCAGCAATGCTCTAAATGTTTGCTGAATGAATGAAAGGAAATCATAAGGGGCCTTGTGAGGATCCAGGAGACAGGACCAAGCTATCAAGTTCTTTTACTCTGCCTACCCCTTTGGGATTCTTAAAGATATTGTTATTTTATTAATAAAGCAGTTGTAAGCCCTGTTTCCCCAGTGTACGTGTTATGGTAAATACAAAGATAAATAAGACTCAGTTTTCACTGTTTCAAAATATTCTAGGCAAGTAGGTTAACTGGGAGCCGGGATCCAACCACTTGAGTCATCACTTCCCCTTGTGCGCATTAGCAGGAAGTTGGAATCAGGAGTGGAGCCAGAACTTGATCCCAAGCACTCTGATCTGGAATGTAGCTGTCTGAAGCAGCATCTTAATTGCTGTACCAAGTGTCCATTCCTATATTAAATAAATAAATGAACAGACAAATAAAAGGGACGAGAAAGGGAACTCTAGTAGCATTTTGTGACCATCAGGTCCCCAGATTCCATTTAGAACTCTGAGTAACAGGGTGGAGAAGCTGCAGTAATTCCATCCCCGCTGACGACAGAATGGAGACGGTGGAGCACTATCAGGAAGTTGTTCCTTGGGCATTACGCAATGTCCTTCCCAGAATAAGCTCCTCTTGGACAGCTGGTTGCTGCTATCTAAGTGACAATGTAAGTCAAATAAAACAGAGTACTGCAGCAGCTCTGGTGCTTATAAAATGTTCTTAGGGATGTCACAATTAAAAACAAAACAAAAACAGTGGTCTTCCTCTATTTCAGCTCCCAGAGAGCTTAGCATCAATTTTTGGTCCTCTCCACCTTTTTTTTTTTTTTTTTTTTTTTTTTTTTTTTTTTTTTGCTAAATCAACTTTAGTTTTCTACTTTTATAATCTTTTTTTTTTTTTTTTAAGATTTATGATCTGAGAGGTAGAGTTACTGACAAGAGAAAGGGAGAGACAGATAAAGGTCTTCTATCTTCTGATTCACTCCCCAAATGGCTGCAACAGCCAGAGCTGAGCCAATCTGAAGCCAGAAACTAGGCGCTTCCTCCGTGTCTCCCACACAGGTGCAGGGGCCCAAGGACTTGGGCCATCTTCTACTGCTTTCCCAGGCCACAACAGAGAGCTGGATCTGAAGAGGAGCAGCCAGGACACAAACTGGCACCCATATGGGATGCCAGCACCACAGGTGGTTATTAGCCTACTATACCACAGCACTGGCCCCATTATATTCCTTTTAATGAACTCATTTTTCAAGATCTTGTAAGATATATAGTTACGTTAAATAATGTATGTTTTTTTAAAAAATAAAGAGAAATGAATACCAAGTTGCACTTTGGTGGTAGGAGACTCACCAGGGTGGGCTTTGTAAACCAGTGAGCCCCACCTCCCAAGCCCACTCCTTCTCTCTACCACAATCTCGCTATCCATAGCGTTAGGCTTGTTCCAAATGCCATCCTTGCTAAGCATTGTTCTCTTTACCCCAAGGAGAAAGGCTGAACTAAACCAGATATTGTCTGGTTGCCAAAAAATTGAGCAGAGCATGAAAAATAAATTTGAACTTAATTTAAAAATTTTGTTGCAGTAATTTAAAAAAAAAAAAAGGCAGATTGAGGGTGTAGGTAAAAGTGCAGTGTGTGGTTGGCGCCGCGGCTCACTTGACTAATCCTCCACCTGCGGTGCCGGCATCCCAGGTTCTAGTCCTGGTTGGGGCACCAGATTCTGTCCTGGTTGCTCCTCTTCCAGTCCAGCTCTCTGCTGTGGCCCAGGAAGGCAGTGGAGGATGGCCCAAGTGCTTGGGCCCTGCACCCACATGGGAGACCAGGAGGAAGCACTTGGCTCCTGGCTTCGGATCGGCGCAGTGTGAAGTGCAGCGTGTATGTTGTAAATAGAATAGCTATACCGTTGAAAGATTGTGAATTACTAAAATACAGGTAAACCAAGCAGCCAGCTTGGGAGCTCAGAAAGCTGATCTAAATCCTAGGAATTTCTGTTGAGATTCATGGTTTGGGAAAACTAGGTTGGGTGGAATCAGAAGGAAGAAAGAACTCCCCTTTTTTCATTTAAATCATTCATTCATTCACTCATTGTTAAAAAAGATTCATTCATTCTTCACAAAGAATAATCCTTTACTAAGTGTCAAAGATAAATGAAGGAGGAAAGAAAGGACAAATAATCTTTGTGACCTTGGGTTAGACAGAGATTTTTATATATGACACCAAAAGCACAATCCATAAAATAACAAATTAATACATTGAATTTCATCAAAATTAAAAACAGGGCTGAGAGAAGAAGGATCTAGTCTCTGAAACATATATTCATATAAAACTGGGGTCAACAAACATGGTCTACATGCCAGGTGCCTCTTGTAAACAGTTTTATTGGAACACAGCCACGCTCATTCATTTATGCATTGCCTCTGCTTCCATGTTACAATGGCAGAGTTAAATGCTTGTAATAGAGATCTTATGGGCTCACAAGCCTAAAATATTAATTCCCTCCCTGATATAAAGCACAAACTACCTGACAGGTATCCAAGATGTATTAGTCTCTTCAAAACCACGGTAACCCAAGTATGTACTGAGGCTGCCAGACACACTCTACCTACCATGGTCCATTTCCCTCCGACCTGGAGTAGCTTCTTCCTGGAATCCAGATTCACTCAGTTCACTCGGCTTACCCCAGTGTGCCATACAAAATCATTGTGTTTATGCCATGACACAGCAACCGCATTCCTTTCCTCCACTTATCCAGGTAACATTTGGTGAAGACCTACCATATGCCAGGGAAGACACACCTCCAAGAGCCTGTACTCCAGCAGGAGAGAGGCATACACACAAATACACAATGTTTTAAGGAGTATTATAGTTACGCAAAGAATAAATATGCCTTGCATATCCATATACCTCAATTCAAGTCCCTGCTCTGCCAATTATCAGCTCTGCAATTTTTAGCAGAGCTAAAATGTGTAATTGCAAAGAGCTGTTAGGAGCAAAACACCTAGTTCAGTGTCAGGGCTCAATATTATTATTATTGGCAGTAGCAGTGGTAGGAATCGGTAATTATCAGTAGTAGAAGCAGTAGTGATAGTAGACGATATATAAGGCACATTCATGGCAGAGAGAGAGCAGTGTTATAGAGCTATGGATCAGACATTTTCACAAGGAAGAGGACGTGGGGTTTGACCTGAGTTAATCATATGGAGAAGGAGCTGGAAGTGCAGATAGGAAAAAAAAAAAAACATAATAAAATGAAATCCAATTTTGCCCAAATTGGGAGATGGAAAGTGAGCACTTTCCTGACACGCAGGCTTTAGGTCTGTTATTGCTTTGGGGACCCCCAGAATCAGAGTGGGCTCTGGGTTTAGATTTGGACAGGGATTCTCTCTCCTTTCCTTCCTTCTTATCTTGGTCTTATTTTGCTGACTTTAAGAAGGTCACTGATCTAAATCTACAGAATGAAGTCTCTATTTGTTAGCCTGATTGTCAAGGCCTTTCAGAAATGAACTCCAGCATTCCCATCCAGCCTGAGTCACAGTCACTCATTCTCCACTCCTTCCCCCATGCTTCCTGGCTTGCATTTTCAGTTCAGAATACAGTATTTGAAGACCAGACTTTCAGTCTCCTGCTCTGCCACTAGTTCCACTCCTGTTTCCTTGTTCCCTGCCTGGTTGATCCACTATCCTCATAGCTGTGGAGAGCGTGTGCTCTCTGGTTCCTCTCTTCCTGAAAGTCATCATCCTTCTTCCCAAACTCCCAGGCCAAATCCCCATGTTCTTTCAGAGCTGTTTTCTTCCCTCCACCCCCACGTTACTGTCTTAATTCAGATTCTCTTCATCTAGAGTTTCTGTTTCCACACTCTTGTCTCTATAAACTCACCTGTCTGTAGCCTCACTGTTACTTTCCTATTTAAATTTTTAGAAATATGCCTTTGCAGTGCTGATGCCCTGTAGCCAAAGACCACCAGGACAACACCTGTAGTCAAACAAAGTTGAGTTTATTGGTACATTGCAAGGAGGGAGGCATCACGGGGGACCCCGCAGCACCTCAATAAGGAAGCATTAGAAAGAACTGGTTATCGGACTTAGACTTGGTTAGTTAATTTTCATCAAGGATTTAACAAAGCATAGTTTTGCTCTGAATTAGATGCTGTCAGAAAGTAAGGGTGATTCTACAATCCTCACTTTTGTTTTTAAATCTACCAATTGTTTGTTGCAAATGGCAACACTAACCGTAGACTGATTTTCTATCAGAGTTGTACACCTGTTGTCTGTCCAGCAATTGGAATAAAATCTAGATCCCTTTCCATGCATAATCTTGTTAGCAGTGAGAAAGAAAACAAGCGTAGGCTCTGGCATCCAGAATTGACCTGATGTTCACAGCTGGAACTGCAACATTATTATAAGCTGGTCTGAGGCTCACAGCCCAGTGAGCCTAAACAATTTCATAAAAACAACTTCAGAAATTACACTGAGACCATGATAAAAGGAAAAAACAAAGCTCACTTCATAATTTTGTCTAAGCACAGGTTAAAGCAAAGTCACTGTACCACCCATAAAATACCGACTTGTCCCCACTTACTGACAACCAAACTAGAACACATCTGCATCCTTACACATCTCCTGTATCTCCAATCAGACCCTGAAGTTAGCATTCTTTTCCTGAGACACCCCATAGTTCCCAATAGCGTGTTCTTCCTCTTTGCAACAAATAATACAGCCAACCATTTAACAGCAGGTATTTCTGCAGGATTTGGCTGAAGGACACCTGCATTGCTCCCCTGTTCAGTGACATTGTCTTTCAGTTACTTGAAACAGCAAATTCCTTCCTGCCTCAGGGCTTTGGATTGAACAGAATCTTTACCCTACTGAGGTCTACTCTGGTTGACTCCTTCACATCATTCAGATCTCAGGGAAAATGTAATCTTTTAAGAATTTTTTTTAAGATTTATTTATTTTCATTTGAAAGAGTTACACAGAGAGAAGAGAGGCAGAGAGAGAGGTCTTCCCACCGATGGTTCACTCCCCAGTTAGCCGCAACGGCTGGAGCTGCGCTGATCCGAAGCCAGGAGCCAGGAGCTTCCTCCAGGTCTCCCACACGGGTGCAGGTGTCCAAGGACTTGGGCCATCTTCCACTGCTTTCCCAGGCCATAGAAGAGAGCTGGAATGGAAGAGGAGCAGCCGGGACTAAAACCGGCACCCGTATGGAATTCAGGCCAGGGCGTTAACTTGCTGTGTCACCAACGCCGGCCCCACTTTTAAGAATTAAAGAGTAAAATGGCAAAGTTTTATTTAAAATGGTGAGGAGTAATAATGTAAGTCATAAACCAAATAATATGGCTACAAACCAGGTTATGCCTATGTTGCAGCCTCACTGGCCATTGTAGAGGCGTTACTTACCAGAACCCTGTAGGACATGAACTCTCCCAACTGCGCTTTGCTTCCCTTTCTCCTGGGTCTCCACTGGCTGGGGCGTTGCTGGGCAGTTCCTGAGCAGCTCATGGTTCAGGTAGGGTTAATGCTAGCCTTCTCCTGATCTTCACAAACCTTTCAACGATTCTTCTCCAAGCTGTCATCACTTGGTTCCTCTGGATTCTACTGTAGCTCTCAGGGAACCCTGAGCTTCACATACCTTTCAGCAGCCAGGCCCCGACAACTGCCGCTACTTCTAACACGTTCTTGTGTGGCCAGCATTGTTGTGTAGCAGTATAAGCTGGTGCCACGCATGCCGGCATCCCATGTGGGTGCCAGTTCCTGTCCCGGCTGCTCCACTTCTGATCTAGCTCACTGCTAATGGCCTGGGAAAAGCAACAGAAGATGGCCCAAGTGTCTAGGCCCCTGTCACCCACATTGGAGACCAAAATGAAGCTCCTAGCTTTGGTCTGGCACAATCCTGTTGCAGCCATCTGGGAATTGAACAAGCATTTGGAATCTGTCTCTTCCTAACTCTGACTTCCAAATAAATAGTTAAAAAATTCTTGCCCATGCTTGTTTTTCTTAGGGCAAAATCCTAGTCCTCCTTCAAGCCCTACTTTTCAAAGGCCTCTCTTGAGAAGCTCTCTCCAATCCTGCTTCCCTCTGTGCTTCCACAGCATTGTTATCTTCCTGACTTCTGTCACAGTTGGTTGTATAGCTGGTTTTTTTTTTTTTTCCCAAGAGACCATGAGAGTTTCAAGGGTGGGAAACCAGCATAGCTCTGTGCCTGATTCTTCATGTGTAAAATAAGAATCTTTGTGCCTATCTCAGGCTTCTGAGGAGTAAAATGAGTAACACCAGTAAAGCAATTAGACCAATGTCTGGCACACAGCAAACATTGCTGAAAAGTTATTATTATTGTATTATTTCTGTATCCAACATCAATATGCACCGCTACTGGATTTGGCTGGAGTGCTGCAGTCAACTTTTGAAAGGTTGAACTTTTCAGCCTAGAACCTGATTGGAAACACTGGTATTCTTTTTTTCCAATAGCCTCGTTATCTGTATAATCTTCAACCTTCTTGTCATCCCAAACTCTGGGGATAGGAATCAAAGATTGTTAAGTAAGAGAAACCAGTCCAAACCTTTACCTAGTGGTATGGCTTAAATGTTGATCTCATCTGAAGACAACTACCTTGGAATGGTATTTTAAAAAGCTTCTCTGGAGCAGACATTTGGTACAGCAGTTATGTCGCTGCTTGGGTTACCTGCATTCCTCATCAGGGTGCCTGATTCAACTCTCAGCTATTCTACTTCTGATATATCTACTTGCTAATGTACACACTGGGAGGCAGAAGGTGAGGGCTCAAGTAGTCCCTGCTACTCACATGGGAGACCTGAATGGAGTTCTGGGTTCCTGGCTTGTAGCCTGGCCCGGCCCCAGCCATTGCAAGCATTTGGGGAGATGAAATCCTTTACTCTTTCAAATAAAATGAAAGTCAACAAAAATGTGTATTTTAAGAAGCTTTATCCTAGTTCAGTGCTTTGTTTACATGATACTTATCCTAGGTGGAGTAACAGTTGTGGCACTGTCAGTGTCCAACTTTTCCCATTATTTCAGGAGAGAACCATTCATCCAGTTATAGAAGTGGGAGACAGGGAGGTTTGTCATGAAGCTGTCCCTAGATCTTCCGGAGGATTACTAGGAGAGAGCAAAAACAGAAACAGATACCAGATATTCTTTCCAATTAGGTTGGTCTCTCAGAGCAGGGAGGTGCAGTGGAGGAACCCATGGACTTAAGCTCTAGTTCTTTCTTGCATTTTAGTTGGGACACTGATGCAGAAGCCCAGTCTCCTTGGCTACTGCATTCTATGTGTTTAATGGAGACTGAATAAAGGAAGCTTGCATTCGTTCCTGTATGGTGAGAGTGCACATATATGGTTGGATGATTCTGTACGTAAATGCATGCTTTAACACATCCTGGGTGCTGTTCTAGTTTGCTGGATTCCTCGGTTTCCTCTAGAGCTTGTGAGGCTTCTTTAGGACCTAACTAGCCCCACCTACCATAAGAGCCATCTTTTGGGTGCAGTGAACAGCCTGTGTTTCAACTCGAGAAACAGATGATTCCTCTAGCTCTATGCTATGCTACAGGAGGGAACTTGGGCAAATTAATGTTAATGCTCATTCTTATTTCCTTTGTGAAAAAGACATTATTTGCAGGATTAGTGACATAGTGTAGAGTTGCCAAACATGGTAAATAATATTGTATTCCCTTTCATACTACTTTGAGCGTGTAAATAGAAACACAGAATCCCCCCCTCATTATATTTTCCTATCACTTTCCAGAGCTTGGTTTCTTCCTCCAAACTCACTAGAAATGGGCTAGGCAGGGTTCTTCTCTTTCAGTCAGAAGGGTCATTGTGGGGTCAAGTACTTAAAATCAAACTGTGTAAAAGGAAATCTTCATTTTCAGGCAACCTGACAGGGCTACATATTCCGAGGGCAAAGCAGCACTGGCCTAGTGGTGGAGGGTCATTCTACCTTTTCAAGGCTGCCTGGCTTTGGGAGTTTTGCCCAGTGGCCTGGCATCATGGAGCTTTACCCAGCATGTTTGATGAAGCCTGGCCCTGGCTGGGAGGATTACATTTCCTCCAATGTTGAAATCACTTGAAATTCCTCCTGTTCATCCAAAGATACAGAAATAAAAGAACCAACTCAATGGTCTTGCTGAGAAAAGAACTTTATTGTTAGCCATTTGTACATCTTTTATTTGCTATGTGCCAGAACTAGATCAAAGTAATAACACTTTATGTTAAAAGTCACAGGCACATGGATTTCTTACACCCTGTACACATTTCATCAGAAGATTAAATTATCTTTTTGCTTTGTCTTTATCTGTAGTCCTCAGATCTCCACAGAGGCTTTTGTGCTGCACGATGATGAAGCTTTTATCATCTTTCACCTTTTGAATGCACCAACATCTGCAAGGCTCAATCTTACAGCTGATGCCTAAAGTGCAGGGAAGAATGAGGCAGGAGGCCAGCAAGATTCTTTTCAGAGAACGCCCTGGCCTAAACACTGCATTAGCATGTCTCTCTCTCTCTCTCACACACACACACACCCCTACACACCGGAGGGCAATCAACAACAGCGAAATTCAAATTCTGCTCTCCACCCTGCATTCCTCTTCACCCAAACAACCCTTTCTCATCGTGGTGGAGATCTCTGCTTACTGCATCTTTATCTGACCCCTTACTAGACGAAGATGATGCTCAGGTACTTCATGAGGAGCTGAAGATACACACACACAAATCATTTCGAACAACTTTTCAGATGTCATGCTGAAATATCCACTCATGCTGTCTCTCCGCTTGACCAGTGGTCACAACAATGAGTCATCCCTTGGGCTTTAATCCACAGCAGCTTGAAATAACAGCAATGCCAGAGCTATGACTTTACACTTTCCATTTTTATAAAAACTCCCACTTCCCTTGAACCTGAGTATCTGAAAACTAATTTTATTCCATGCTTGGCCTTCAAATTTGTGCTTAATTTTCAAGCTAATGTGAAACAAATCTATCAACTCTCATCTATACAATTCACCAACTCAAGAAAAATAAAACTTTACTGGAGGCAATAAGATAGAAGGGTTCCTTTTTACAGAGTCAGGGGCTAGGAACTAAATGTAAGCATCTTATTAACATAACTACAACACAACACAGCTATGATTTCTCAGAGATCCTAACTATATACGGATCTAAGAGCCAAGGGAATAAAATCTAAAGAACATCTCTTTTTAGTTGTGGCTCCTTAAAAAATATGCACTTCCACTGTGTTGTCATCATGTTCTCTACTACAAGACACACTTCTAGAACACTGGCCCATTGTCAGTCTCTTTTTCAATCTGATTTCTCCTTTCAGGTAAGTATGTTTCAAAGTCTGCACACTTACATCTCATATCTATTTATGTTTTTGTTATATGGCTAACTGTTCATTTTCTCCTTACATCATCTTTTCCTAAGCAGTCTCCCCACATTTCTTCTGGAGTTTATGTCAAGTTTCTTGAAGGAGAAACTGATACAGCACAGTGGTGTATGCACTCAGACTTGCTCTTCTGCGATCTAACCAAGACTGACACATCCTCTCTCCTCCCACTCAACAGTTAGTACTGGTGCCTTTTCTGTACCTCTGCTACCTCAAGTCTGCTTCTCATACAAAAATATTCCTTCCTCTTCAGTGCAGCAGAGCTTAAACCAGGCTCTGCTGCTGCTTTAAATGTCTGTCCTGCCATATCTGCTGGACACAAAAGCCTTGAGAGGGGTCACTCATTTCAGACCCAACAAGTTCATAATCAGTTATTTTTCATCAAGAAATTTTAGCCACATCTTTCTCAATTAAGCAAAGGCATTATCCAGATAAATCCAAGAGCTTCATAATAATAATCAAGATACTTTATTAACTGAAAATGCTGCTCTTAAGCAGAAGAAGCTATCTGAATAAGGAAAAGCTTGAGTGGAGAATAAGCTTCTATGCATTCAGTGGGAACTATACTTTGTGAAAAATACACAAATGCCAAGTTCAACACGACCATGGTGGCAGCAGGGCACAGATATTTACCACAGCCTTTGTTCTGAGCAGACTACTTTCCCCTCTTTCTCTCCTCATGAATTCTATTTTGCATGCAGCTAACTCTTAATACTCAGCTCCTACCTCCTCTAGGAAATTACTTCTGACATTTGCTGATCTCTTTCCTTTGAGGTGAATCTGGGCAATGTAATTACAAGCAAGTATTGATTGGTAGTTTATTTATATACAACTGTATTGCCACAAATACATACTAGAAATGTAGGGCTTTCTTTCCTTTGACCTGTCACAAAGCTGACCCCTGAGTCCTCCTGTAACATTGGCTTCATGTATTGAACATACGGGAACATAAGCCCAAAGTCATTCAATCCCAATCCACGCATCCTTTGGGAGCTAGTCTTCAGACTCAAGGTTCTTTTAATACAGACCTCTTGGTTAATTAAACAGAACTGACTTGGGCTCTCAATCGGGTATTTTAAGTTTTAATTCACTGGTGCTAAATCAACAATACTTGAGAACATTACCACACTAGGAACATACTTTGCTGCAAATGACCATTTCCACTGATGCCAACATTTAACACACAGCACTGTCCTTTTCTTGTACAGCACAGAGGTTTGACCGTTATGTTTCAGACACTCTGGAATTCCCAGTGGGAACAGAGTAGACCTTATTACATCACCCTCTTATGACTAAGTCCAGAAAACCTGTAGTGACAGAGTTTTGTGACTTTTTAACCTGAGTAGTATTTCACTCATCTTGCATGAATCCTTGGGTCACAGTGCCTGTATCCCTGCACCACATAAGGCAAACTAGTATAAGTTGTGCCTATTTGAATATTCAAGATTATTAGTGGACTCTAAAACAGGCCATAACACCATACATCCCCAGCTTCGAAGGTCCCTAAATTTGCTGGGCCTAATATTTCCCCCACAGGAATCTTCGGATTTGTAACTGTTCCAACTTTTTCTCATCTGTCAAATAAATGGGAACATCACCACGTTCCTCACAAGGTTGTCTTGTTATACATAATATACATAAAGCTGCTGGCATACTGTTTCAATTTAGTGGATACTCAGTAAATGTTAGTTATTGTTACTTTGATTATCTAAGAGTCTGAATTAGCCAGAGTCTATGATTTCTCAATCACTGGCTTAGTCCTTTCAGAAAGTCATCCAGACCTAGAATTAAACTCTCTCTCTTCTGTTGATAAGGCTGTTAAATTCTTAAAAGGTTACTTAGTAGGTGGAAACATTAGAGCACAAAGGATGTTGTCCCCGCTCCCACTCTTACACCCCCTCATTCCACAAGTACCCACCATCCCAGACTTGTCTGCCGATTTGTCCGTATCTCTAATGCTACTTGATGGAAATGTCTATGGCTTTCAAAGTTTTCAAAAACCTTAAGGTGGGAAAGTGAAGCCCCAAAGAACTATGTATATTCCATCAGAAATGAAAACCAGGAATAGAGAGGTCTAACTGCTACATTTCCTTGTCGTTAGCAATATAATGGCTCCCATGTGCTGGGATTCCAGTTTGATGACAAGAAATGACACGAAGGTCATGAATCGATCTCACTGTCCAGTGTGAAAGCTCTTGTAGCACCTTCAGGCCCCACAGCTTCTTCTCAAAGAGACCATCACCTCCAATGACAGGTGTCCCATCAGCATCTTTGGGAGGGATATTACATTCCAACAGCACCATTAACTCCTCTATCTGGTAAGCGAAGGCAGCAACTTGGAGTAGAAGGGTATGTATAGCTTGATGGAAGTCACCTTCAGTTGGGGTAAAATGCACCTGCTGGTCTTCTAAAAGCCTGGCCAACATAATATGGAAGGTCCGATAAGCTTGGAGGTTCTCTCGGAGTCGCTCTGCCTCAGTCAGCTCACTCCACTGATCAGTGCTTGCCATTGGTACTCCATCCACAGAGTCCAGGTTGATGTTCTTGTTCAAGCCCTGATGCTTCACCTGGATGATAATATAGGAAAACTTTACATCTGTATATCACCCCCAATATCCTGACTTAAATGATCCTAAAATCTTTCAAACCTCCTTCATGAAGCATAAAGCATGCAAGTTGTAAAAAAAAGAAAAAAACAATCTGGAACAGAAACTCTTCTTTTGGGATTCATGACTGGATTTTAGGAAGATTCTACACTACCTGAAATGAAGTATCTGGGCATTTTTCTTGGAAGAATGTTCAACTTTTAAAAGTTGAAACCACTGACATAGAATTTTTCCTCCCCATTTCAAACTCTCTTGAAACTGGATTTTAATCATACTGGTCTCAGTATGAAGACACTGATCATTCCCAAAATTTCTACAGTAGCTATCACACAATTTCTCTAACCTCCCCTCCTCACTGCCTACTCTCCATGGTGAGTTCAATCCTTTAGAAAATACAATAGCAAGTGGTGTTAAAAACCTCTACAGTTAATTCCTTACTTAAAAAGTCCCTAATGATTCTTCTAGGGGATCCTCTTCATAGCTTAAGTTGACCATTTTAGACACCAGGACATTTCTGATGCCCAATATTAAAATCTGCAGGAGCTAATACATCCAAAGAGAAATCAGTTGGATTTACAAATTTCTCAAGTTTACACTGCTCTTCCAATGCTATAAACCTCTTCCATGTACACAGGTCAAAACTTCAGAACAATATGCAAGAAAAACCCAAACTTAGAGGGCCTATGAATATTCTGGTAGAATTCAGAAAATAGGCAATCCAATTAACAACGGTCTCTAAGGTATACAGCCAAACTTAGCAGAACTCTACGTATGTATTTTCTCACTCAAGGAACATGTCCTACACATCCTAGAGGAGGAAAATTAGGTCACATGAGTTTTCTCAGGGGAAAGGGGATGCCAAATAATACATTCTTGATATATGAGTGACTGTATGTTCAGGGCTTCTGTAATTGGTACTGTGACTAGAACATGATGGTAACAGCTGGATCAAGAGAGATGCAGGGAAAACAGACAATTGCAAAATGGGTAACTTACGTAAGATTCCGTAAGAGCGGTCAGGTCTGAACGAATCTTCCTCGCTAGCCAGATGGTACGGCTACAGAGGTCCCGGCGGTGAGGGGTCAGTGCTGAATGCTCCATGAAAGCCATCCCCTAACTCAACTATCCCAGGAAACAAGTCAGCTGAGTTTGCTTATGTCTACACTGGTCCAGATAAGAAATGTGACTCTCACAGACTAAATCCACTGGGCATTCTCTTCTAATGGGATCCTGCACCCCCACCCCCACCCCCTGCCTGACTCAGAGGTGGCAGCAAATTCCTGGCTGTGGATTTTTGTGCCTGTGGAATCAAAGAGCCCTTTTTAATCAGCTTTTTTCCTGCAGCGTCTGCCTCCATCCCTCTCCTCCACTCAGTACTTGGCACACTTGTTTCTATGTCATTGTTTTGCTTTTGCACTTAGCAACAAGGTCACTATCACACTAATCCTCATGACACCCCTGCCTAATCTATTTTATATACACACATAATCAGTTTACTTTATTATCCCCCTCTTGCATTTTCATGTACTTCTTGTTTATTGGTTTCTTTTTTTTTTCCAGCCTGACAAGTGGTCAATAATACTAAGTTACTAATAATAGCATCCTGGGTCAGAAGCATTTCTATCTGATTCTTAAAATAATTCTAGGGTAAATACTACTTTTCCCATTTTATATACGAAACTGAAGCTTAAAGAAGTTAATTAATGTGCACAAAAAACAGTAACTTAGCTCATATTTAAATAGAGGTCTTTGATTCCACAGTTGTTTTTCCCACACTTCTCATTTCTTTTGGGAATTCACATCTTGTTGAAGAAACAAAGGTTATATGACACAGCATTTTAAAACCCCCATCTTTTGTAAATTTTTTTTATACTTGATTAAAAATCAACCAAGGCAGCATCTCTGATCTCAATCGTGGTGCTTTCCTGGTAGCTACAGGATGAGAAAAGTACTGTTTAGGCCTGTTCCCCAAAGGACAGGAAACACCCAACCTGAACGTGGTAACATTTCTAAGGTATTCTCGCTCAAGTGACAACATGCTTTTCTTTTTCCTCCCTACCCAATTCATGCTTCTTAAGAAAACCAGAGAAAAGGAGTGAAATCATTCTATCGTATTATACCTCAGAGCATGATGCTAACTGGGTAAGAGTTGCAAGTTTCATCCTCAAATTAATCAATCAGCTTTGAAACACATGCCACCTCAGGAGCAAATTTACATAAGTAAATTAAAGACCAGGTATATGAAAGGAAAGAAGTGAGGCCTGGAAATATGTTATAGGGATTAGTTTTTTCTTTTTCTTAAAGATAGTTATTTGATTATGAGCACTGGGTTTTGTGAAAAAGCACTGATACTGTACACTATCAAGGTTCTCTTATTATCAGAGTGAAACTAATATTAAAGCATCTTTAATCTTCACTCCACTAGATCAATATGATGGCTGCTTTCTAGAGCACAACTGAATCAACTAAACCATCACCGAATCATGGCATTTTAGCCTTACAAATCAAGAATTGATCCATAGGATTCTCAACAAGAGTGGAAAACAGAATACCCCACATTAACCTGCTCTAATGGCATTTGGGTCTCTTCACTTAGCAGTATCCATAGTTTTACCCCTTGGATAACTGTAACTCAGTACAACCAGGGAAGACAAGTTGCTTCCATGAAGACTTTTATTTTTCTACTTTACATACTTATTTTGAATATGCCTTACCTAGATTAAGAGAAAAACAAGGATTTGAAAAGCAAAGTATCCCTTTTATTATAATTTCTTTTTACATAACCTTTTCAACCTAGATTCAGGTAACTACCTGTCTCTCCCATCAAAGGAGAAGGGTCCTGCACATTACAACAGGCAAAAAAGGCTTTTCGGAAATAAAACTTTAAATTGATCCATTACAATTTTCTAAATTTTCTTGAGTACATTGGAAAGTGGGAAAAAGACAGAGGAAAATACGGTACTTCAAACAAGGAGACTGTAATAACCATAGTTGGGTTGGTAGTCCATATATTTTTTTCCTCCAGACAACAAGGAGGTTCAAGTGCTCTATGTGGATGTTTTCTATACTTTAGTAATTTTTTTTTCATTCCAGTACTCCCAACCAATTTTTGTCTTAACTCTCCGAAGCACATTAAGGAGTCTAATTATGCAAAATAACCCTGGGCAATCACAAAGGGGAACCACGGCTCTAGCTGTACCTAAACTCGATTATCACTTTAGAATTGCCAATTCAAGATGGATAATATGCAGCGGTTAAGAGTTACTTAAAAGGTACAGAATTTGACTAATAAAAGAGAATGAAATGTAAATTTTAAGACTAGAAGATGTTTCTGGAAGTACAATGAAACACCATGGAGAACAGAAGGGAAATGGGAAGAAGGCTTTAGTTTACTTACACAAACTCTTTACCTATGCTAGCACCCCTTTCTCAAAAGGAAAATAAAAAGTTCATGAAAAACATTTTAAAATCTACTGCAAAATGCTACAATAATTTACTGTAGGCAATGATAGTTCTGAAAAAGAAAAAAAGAGCAGAGAATAGGAAATTCCTAATTATTAGGACTATTTAGTTGCTTTTTGTAGTATAGGAAAGGAGAACAATGTATTTTCCCCCATCTCAGAGAAGATAAAAAAACTGTAGTTTGCTTTTGTGTAGGTGGCTATCTGATGACTAACCACTGCAAATGAAAACTTATGGAGACAAAGTTTACATGTAACAAAGACAACGCTAAGTGTGGAACATAGATGATAGCTAGTACAAAATGGACTTATTTGCGAGTGGAACAACTTTGCTGTAGATCCATCCAATCTTAAAATATTTTTAAATCAAAGTCAACTCTGAATTCTTACTGTGGGCAGGAGAGCATATTCTACATCCCTTCTACCCTTATTTTATTTTCTACCCCCACATTGAAGGGTCATTCTAAGAAACAATAGTGCATTTAAGACTGTTCACTGTAGGTGTCTCACTCCCTGTTCCCTGGCATCCCAACCACTGACACAGTGGGTTGTACAGTAAGTCTCTTTCAGAGATGACATTTTATTATCCTTCTTTCCGGGAAAAAATAAATCAAAGAGAAAACTGATAAATTTCGTAGTTTTAGTGTTTGTGAAAAACAAGATGTTCCTTATTTTGTTCTCAGCAAACCTTCATTCTTTCCAACAGCCATCATACACTTGTGACAATAAACAATGAATAGGGCAAGTCTTCAATTCCAACTTCTGAGGTACATAGGAGGATAGGAATCATCCTCTCATTCTCTAAAAATGAGCCCAAATAGGTTTTTAGTCTTCCGGGAGTTATGAACTTCTACACCCCCATGAAAATTCCTATATCAAGGGAAGTGGTAATTCCCAGAATTTCAAGTGAAAGTCAAAGCCTTTATTATAAAGATTAGCTTGTCCATTGAAGTTTCTCCTCTTCTGAAGCGTTACTAAAAGGGAAACAGCAGTTTTCTTTGACTTAAAGCTTCAGGGACTCATAGACTTTGTTCCTTCACTAATGGCAGTATTCTTAACTAATAAGGAGCTGGAATGAACCAATGATAAAGCAAAGCAAAAAACAAAAAGGAAGCCAAGGGGCCAGAGTTGAGCCAATAGGAAGGTATATGTAAAGAAACAATGGGAACAAAAAAGAATTTACAAGAGAAATCTTTTATCTGTAATTCAGACCCTGAACCCTCTGACATCCCCTCAAAATTCCTAAATCTCAACGCTCTACAAATGTCAAAGAGCACACTAGTTACCATAAACCTATTATCCTTCCCCTAAGAAGGCTGACAAAAAAACAGTAGGCTATTGTAGTGATTTTGTTAGTGCTGAGGACCAGCTTTCTTTAAAGGCCACTGGAGAGCTATGATTTTAGAGGCTGGCTGTGCTTCTTCCACCCTATGCCTTGCCTTCAGAGTACCTCCTGTGGAAAGGATCCCATTTCAAAATAATCTAATCTCTCCCAGCCCCACAAAATATAGCAACAAAGACCCTCCCCACCCCCAAAAAATCAGACTTTCCGTTAATAAATAAGGAATCTCAGGTTCCACAACACAAAAACACACATGTTCAAAGTGCAAATTTCTGCCATTAGCCTGGGACTTTTCTCACTGTCTCACTGATAGAGAGCCCTGTCTTAGTCAAAGGGACTGTGTAGAGGGCAGCCCCCTCCCTCTTGGGAGCCTGCTTCCAAGCAAGTGAGCACCATTAAGAGCTATATGGAGGTTCGAGAGGGGGACTGAGGTGCTGGGATCAAAGAGAAGGGAGATGGTCCCCATGTATCCTTCCTTTCCAAAACCCAGTGGGGAATGGAGGAAGAAAGGGTGAGATGTGTGCTGTTTTAACAGCTCACCCTACTAAGGGGTCCTAAAGTGCCAAGTCAAGCTGCCAGCCTCCAGAGATTAGAATTAATATTTGAGGATAAGTGTGCTGCAGTGGGTAGAAGCCAGAACCATAGGGCAGCAATAGAGGAGAAGGGATTTAGAAGATAGTAATACACTATTAGGAGTCAAAAGCTGATCCAGAGCACATCAGAGTTATAGGTTGGAAAAGGGAATATGCCCATGAGCAGGAAGTCTGCCACTGGCCGGAACTGAGTATGAGGATACCCCTCACTTTAAGAGTTGCTGCTGCTTCATTTTTGTCTACCTTCTTGGTAAAGGCAACATCAATTTTTGTAAGGGGGCAACAGAGGGAGGGACAAGGGATGGGGTCTATGTGTGCTGTGATCCACAATGGAAAAAGCAGGCCCTTCAGTTATTTTACTAGATCTTAAATGCTTTAAAATTTTTTTGTCCTTTTATCTTTTAAATACAAAGTCTGAGCTGTTCCAGTGCCCAAAGTCTTCTTTCCCACTAAGGTCCAGTAGAGTCTGAATCTTCAATCAGAACCTCTGTGGTAGCACCGAGTATATCCGAGTTCATGACCAGCCCTTCAGTGCCCCCACTGCTGCCGCTTCCCACAAAGATCTTCCCATCAGCCATCAGGCTCACCCGTTCTGTCCCACTGCAATACGATTTTGACATCCCTTCAGCTTCTAGTAGCAGGCACTCTCCAGAGGTTGAGTTTCCCAAAGGCTCAGGAAGAAGAGGAAGACCCTGACCATCTGCAGGTTGTGTCAGGGACTCTGGGTTAGTGCCCAAGATATCTGTGCTGGTGATGAGGGCGCCTGCATTGGCAGCCAGAGCTTCCGCAATCAGCACCTCAGGGTGGCTTTTTGCTTTGTGTGCCACCACGCTGTCCTTCTTCTCAAATTTTTTGCCACAGATATTGCAAGAAAACTGGTAGAAGGAGTCTGCATCATGTTTCTTCATGTGCCAATTAAGAGATGCCTTTTGTCGACAAGTAAATCCACAGATCTCACATCTAAGGAGAGTGGAAGAGGAAATGGCTGATCAAATAAAGAATAAAGACAGCTCTTATTTAGGGGTCAGGTGAGACTTTGGAGCTCACACAAATACATGATAATAACATATACTTCTTATGAAGGACTAGAAAACTTTACTAAATACTCTGCTTGCAAAACACAGTAAAATGAAGAAAAAGGTCACTTTAATCCATTGAAAATAAACAGCTGTAGCAAGCGAAACATTTGCAAAGGGGAAAATCTTAATGTGGGGTATATGCACCTCTCACCCAGGGGTTTATCAGTATATAACTCACTGTAATGGCTTCTCGCCAGTGTGAATCATCCGGTGTACTGCCAGGTTGTGGGAGCTCTTGAAGGCCCGAGCACAATATTCGCAAATATAATCTCTTTGATCTAAGAAGAAAAATAATGTGGTTAGTGTGTTGTTTAGAGACATTAGGGAGGTCATTTTAGAGTATAAGCCATGCTGGTTTCAATGTGTAAACAACATACAGAGTAAAAAACAGAAATATGAGAAATGAAATTCCAATTTCAATCTTACCACTAATCCAGATGCTGGGTAAATTGTTTGGCAAGTAAACAATTACATTTTCCACAGTTTTCAGTTTTTTTTTTTTTTTTTAAGATTTATTCATATTCATTTATTTGAAAGGCAGAATTAAGAGAGAGAGCAAGCAAGAGAATCTTCCACCAGAAGGCTCACTCCCCAAATGGCTGCAATGACAGGAGCTAGTCCAGGACGAGCCCAGAAGCTTCTTCTGGGCCTCTCAGGTGGGTGCAGAGGTTCAAGGAGTTGGGTCATTTTCCTTTGCTTTCCTAGGCACCTAAGTAGGGAACTGGATTGAAGTGAAACAGGTGGGTCTTGAACCAGCAACCAAATGAGATGCCAGCACCACGGTTTAACCCACTGCACCACAGAGCTCTGGCCAGGAGTCTTATTCTTTAAATGGGTTTCATAGGTGAAAACGCTTATATAATGAAGAATCTGGCATTCAAACCAAACCAAACAAAAACCAGCATTTCTTTGAAGAAAATGATCCAAATCAGAAATGATAATTATATTCTATTTCAGATTTAAAAAGTATTACCAAGACAAAACAATTTCAGCTTCCTACAATCAAATATACGCAAAAAGTATCTGCATTTTTCTTCATTCTCCTGCCTTTTAGCTTCTGCACCATTCAACCATTTCCGTCTATATGGTCACATTCACCGCCCCCATTCCCAACACACACATACCTCCTATTCTATAGGATTTCTGATTAATTTGGTAGGTAAGTATAGAATCTATGGGACAAAGAAGCCTGTGCTCATATATTTCCTTATCACTTGGCAAGCCCATGGTCAAATAAGTACTCAGCATAAATTTACTATATAATGACCACAACAGTTCTGAATGTTTTTATTGAAAATTACTAGATACTGGGACAGGTGTTTTTGGCTCAGCCCTTAAGACAGACGCCTACACCCCACAGCAGAGTGTCTGGTTTTGAGTCCTGACTCTCTTTCTGATTCCAGCGTCCTGATAATGCATACTGTGAGAGGCGGCAGTTAATGGCTCAAGTATGTGCGTCCCTGTTACCCACATGGAGACAGATTGAGTTCTGGGCTTCTGGCTTCAGCCTGTCCCAGTTCTACCTATTGTGGGTATCTGGGGAACAAGACAACAGATGGAAGATCTCTGTCTGCCTTTCAAATAAAAATAATAAAAAAATTTTTTTTAAATCACTGGACAACAGTGATGATTCAAATATTTGGGTTCCTGCTACACACATGGAGAGATGTGAACTGAGTTTCTGCCACTCAGCTTTGGCACTATACAACCCTGGCCACTGTGGAAATTTTGGGACTGAGTAAGTGAATGAGAGCACTGTCTCACTCTCTGTACCTCAAATAAATTAATAAATAATAATAAAACATGAAGCACACAGCAGCCTCTCCTAGTTGATAAATATTTTATTTAAATAATTACCTGTGTGATGTTTGGCATGTCGCAGAAGTTGCTTCTGGAGCCTGAAAAGTCGTCCACAGGAGGGATGGGGACATACGTATTTCTTCTTCAGCAAATGCTGGTATTTAATATGGTGCTACAATAATAAAATATGAAAAGTGATACAAATTAAAGGTACCTAAAAGATCTTTTTCTTTGCTAAGTCCAAAGTGCTGAATGAAAACCAACTAGTTACTTTGTATATAGATACAAGGTAGTATAATCAAATGGTTAAGATCACAGGTTATAGAAATATACAGAAATGGATTCCAAACTGGGTTTGTCATTCACTAGCAGTGTGATCCTAGGAGATGTACTTAAATACTTCAAGCTCCATTATGTAATACTGAAGAAGATCAAATATAGATTTCTAGACAGTATTTCATTTTCATGTATTCTGTCAGGTCCGAACATAAACTGTTATCTCTATTCATTTAAAAAGTACTCATTTGAGAAAAACAAAAAGCACAAATTAAAAATCTTTTATTCAGAAACAGTATTTAAGAAATCATCAGTTTGAGCTGCTGACTTTATTTTTTTAAAAATATACATTAAAATAAAACCTGCTACTCTGTGTCTTGATGTTTGTTACAATCACCTCCTAAAAGTATTTACAATGCATTGGGAAATACTATAATATTCCAAGATTCAAAGGAAAGGCTCAAGGTCTTAGTCACTTAAAGCCTTAAAGACCATCTTACAGAAACAACTTCACTGACCTGCAAATAACGAGGGTGAGCAAGAACAGTTCCACATCCTTCCATCTCACAACGGACATATTGGATTGGAGGTTTTTTCCTAGTAACAAAATTTAAGTGAACAGTTAACAGGAAAGTGGCATTTTCTACAGTGGCCTTTAACTTGAATTGTATTATAAGAAAGTTATTTCACAGTATGAACAATTAAAATCTCCTTACTAGTGGCACAGGATAATGGTGCAGTGAGTTTACTGGAGAGCCGGTCTGAGTCCTGGCTACACCACTTCCTACCCAGCTAATGTGCCTAGGAAAACACACTGGATAATAGCCCCAGTACTTGGGTCCTTGTCTTCCATGCAGGAGGCCAGGATGGGGTTTCAGGCTCCTAGGTTTTGATCCACCCAGCCTTAGCCACATTACAGCCATTTAGGGAGTAAACCAATGGTGGATGAAAAGACTGATCTCTCTCTTGCTCCCTTTCTGTATCACTCTGTCTTTCAAACAATTAAATATATCTTTAAAATCTCTTTACTAGTATATGGTGTGCATAGAATTTTTGTTGGAAGTAACCAGGAATTGCAGTATGCTTGACAGAGCTTCAAAATAGCAAAAAATTAACCATTAACTCCAAGAAGATAAAAGCATAAAAATTCTTAGAATTCTTAGGATCTAGCAATGAAAATAAAAATAAATTTATCTGTACGTCAAAAACTTATATGAAGTGTTTATATACACATATTCATATATATTCAATTCTACAGGATTCTTCTTCTTAAAATGTAAAGTGGCTAGCACAAAAATAAGGTATAAAACAGGGGTATATATTCCTTACCTCCTTTTGGGTAAACGTGGACTTTTGTCATCTTTTCGTCTTCTTCCTCTCCTATAATTAAAGACAGTGTAATTATGCATATATTCTAGACTGAAAGTTATAGAATGAAAGATGGCGGAAGACTTATACTCAAGGTCAAAGAGTAGGTACCAGATGCAAAGGATAACCCAGAATATATTATACCAAAGGAACTAGTATCTGGCAAATCAAGCTAGATTTTTTCTGAAGTAATGTCTGTCAAATCGTTCCACATCACAAATTAAATACACACCTTCCATAAACTATGCATTGTTACAGAGGATTTGGATACATCTCAAATGTTATTAATTCAAGAGTTGCTAAAATGAAGTCTATCATCTGAATTTAGTCAAGGTAAAAACACAGAGTAAGAGTCTCTCATCTAAACTACTTTCTCCCAAAGCCAAAAAGCCTATACACTTAAAATTTTCTGCAATGAGAAATGGTTAGGCAGAAAATCTTTTTATCCAATTATGGTTATTACAACATTTGCTTTGTCATTCTTTTGAGGATCTACATTTGCCATATTTTTTCTTGTTGTCTCCACTCTTTCTGCATCTCTATAGCTACTGTGTTTGTTCCTTGCTCATTTGGACTGCTTTGAATTAAAGTTGAAACTTCAACATCAGCAGTCGCTTGAATGAAAGCGTCAGATGCTTTAGGCTAAAATTTTCCAAGTTAAAAAGATACATATTTTGAAGTAAGCTTATGTCAATATCCATTCTCATTCCAATCCTTTATTCCATTAATGGCTTCAAAACCCACTAACTTCCATTTTTATAATTAATTGCCTACTCACTTCCTAGGAGGTTCTTCATCTTCCCTAATTTCATTCTCTTCTTCTTTCACCTCTACCTCTACTTCCACTTTAATCTCCTTCTTCTCTTTCTCTTCTTTCACCTTCCCTGATTTTCTCCGTGGCTTTGGGGTTTCCCTGAAAACACAAATTTAGTTTAACATTGGCATCATACAAGGTATGTTTTCAAACAGGTTAAAGTTTAGTGTTAACATTGTTTAATTATAAAATTATGAATCTCAGCTCATGAAATGTAAGATTTCCCATCAAACTATCCCTCACATGCACAGTCATGATGCATGTATCTGACACCTACAGGATGACCCTTCCTCATCTCAGGTTAAAGATTCTTGAAAATCAGATCTCATTTTAGTAGTGAAAAGAAATTAGACAAAAAGAATAAAAGAATCCAAAAAATTTTCAAGACCATATTAAGATAAAATATGTAGACAACATTACAGTTATCGTGTATGATTAATATAAAGTTTTACAAATGGAAGAGAGGACTGTACTAGAAACTAATAATTATCTGTAAAACAAATACAAAGTTAATTACTTAAAATTAATTCTATAACTATTAGTTTGGTAACAGGACAAAATAAAAGCATACAACAGTGCTTTCCTACTTATTTTTCACTGAGGTATCTAGTAAAATTGGACACATGCCTTTCTAGGTGGGGTTTGTAGGTCTCATCTCTTGGGTCATCTTTAAATGGTATTTCCTCTTCACTGATTAACATCTCTTCTTCCTCCTCCTCTTCCTCATCACTACTAGAAGAAAACAGAAACGAGAAATTCTGGTTGAAGAATCACAACTGAGTGGACTATTTTTGGTAATTTATGTAGAGGTAGTCAAGAATTCACATGAAGTTGTCTAAAATTTTCCTCCTTATCTAACTACTTTATCTGAAGAATAATAAACGGAGCAAAATAATATAAATCCTAGATATGCTACCACTTTATAAAACAAAGATAGGAAGATCACTACCCAATGGCACTAAGAACTAAAAAACAATCGACTATGTCTGGCAATGTGATCAGAAAAGATCTAACAGAACATAACCAAGATTTACCTTGGAAGATAATGATAAAATTTTTAAATCCTCATCAAAACACCTACATTTCACATTAGTGCCTAGTACAAAACAAGTAAGAACACAGAAGGAACTCAAGACAGTTTATAAACTATATTAAGGTTACATGGTTAAAGCTCTAATCATCAATGTGGAACCTAAATTTAATATCAAAAGTGAAGCTTTTCTTATGGCTCAAAATGCATTTTAGAAAGTAACTTCCGAATCATTTACTTTGTTAGTGCTCTACTGTTCCTGAAGGTTTAAATATGAAATATTTTTTACCTAATGCCACCTGGAGATTGATGTTCTTCTGCAACTTCTGGAAAAAAAAAAAAAGCCAAAACCAAACTTTAGGTATATGTAGGATATTTTGGACATCATACCTGTCCCTAAAAGTTGAGCTGCTCAACATTACTTTTATTTATTTTAAAGATTTATTTTATTCACTTGAAACTCAGAAGTACAGAGAAAGAGAAAGAAAGATCTTCCATCTGCTGGTTCACTCCCCATATGGCAGCAACGGCCAGGGCTGTAGACCAGGCTGAAGCCAGGAACCAAGAGCTTCTTCCAGGACTTCCAAGTGAACAAATACAGGGGCCCAAGTACTTGGGCTGCTTTCCCAGGCACATTAGCAAGGAGCTGGATTGAAGCAGAGCAGCCGGGACTGTTTGGCACCTATATGGGATGCCGATACTGCAGGCAATGGCTTAACCTTCTATGCCACAGCACCGGCCCCTCAGCATTACATTTTTTAAAAAATATATTTATTTGAAAGACAGAAAGACAAGGAAAGAGAGAGAAAGTGAGAGAGAGATATTATTCATCACAGGGTCATTTCCCCAAATGCCTTCAACAGCCAGGGCTAGGCCAAGTTGAAGCCAAGAACCAAGAACTAAATACAAGTTTCTCATGTGGGTGGAAAGGACACAACCACTTGATCCATCACCTGCTGCTTCAAAGGGTGTACATTAGCAGAAAGCTGGAATGGCAGCAGAGCCAGGACTTAAACCCAGGAACTCCAATACAGGGTGCGGGTACAGGGCAATGTCCTAGCAGCTATGTCAAACGCCCACTCCCAACATATATTTAAGATAAAATACCAACTGACTACTGAGTAACCATACTCTACTTGCACTGTACCATAATCAAGCTGATCTGTATTTGGTTCTGACTTGCAGATGAGCTGCAATGAGCCAGTCTTGGACCTAGAGCTTCGAGTATTCTCTGTGTCACGATGGCGAGAGGCTGATGTCCTGCTACTACTGCGCCAGCCCCGGCCAGGTCTGGTTGCAGCAACGGAAACTTCCTGAGAGAGGGCAGAATCGTCTTCTTCCTCTTTCTCTTCCTTGGGATCTAGATGAAAACATACCATTCTTTTTAAGTTTACAGTTAACTACAATGAGCCATGTGTATCTACTAATTATAAAAACAGCCATTGAACAGAAGGTAAATGTCTTTAAATAAAAAAAATCCATGTTTTTATAGATATAACAGAAACAAGAAGTGAAAAAATTAGATAAAATTTATGACATTATTCTTAGTACTTCTCATTGCAAATAAATCATTGCAAATGCAATGCTAAGTAAGCCAAATACATCTATTTTTGATTCACATAATTCTAACATTTTGATCTAAGTTAAAAGAAGCTAAATAGTTTCAGAAAGATGGTCAGATCTACAGAGATATGAAAAAGAGATGTAGGCATAGCTGTTTTAACAACTGAATACTGCTGCAAAGAATCACTGTACCATGAATTTGATCATCTACAGAGTAACCACTAGGTAAAACCGAATTCCAGTGCAGTTCTGTTTCAGCTGTCATATGAAACACTGTGCACAGGTACATACACAGTCTGTTGTTATTATCTGTATTATCCTACATTTCTTCAAATTCTAAGGCTGTATAAAATGAGGTGGGCCCTTCTCCTGTGAGCAATAAATAATAAAAATTTAAAATCAGAATTTGGCTTTCATACTTAGAATAGCTTATTTGACTTAAGTAAAGGCAATATGTTAGCAGTGAATGGGGCTGGCACTGTGGTGCAGCAGGTTAACACCCTGGCCTGAAGCGCCGGCATCCCATATGGGTGCCGGTTCAAGACCCAGCTGCTCCACTTCTGATCCAGCTCTCTGCTATGGCCTGGGAAGGCAGAAGAAGGCCCAAGTCCTTGGGCCCCTGCACCTGCATGGGAGACCTGGAAGAAGCTCCTGGCTCCCGGCTTTGGATCAGCGCAGCTCTGGCCTTTGCAGCCAACTGGGGAGTGAACAATCGGGATGGAGGACCTCTCTCTGTGTAGCTCTTACAAATAAATAAATCTTGAAAAAAAAAAAAAGAAAAAAAGAAGTGAGTCCTTTTTGACAACATCAGATTCTTACAAAAGTAATTTTCTTTTTAAAGATTTACTTGAAAGGCAGAGTTACAGAGAGAGGTCTTCCATCCACTGGTTCATTCTCAAAATGTTCACGACAGTTGAAGCTGGGCCAATATGAAGCTAGAAGCCAGGAGCTTCTTCCAGGTCTGCCATACAGGTGTAGGGGCCCAAGGACTTGGGCCACCTTGTACTCCTTTTTTTTTTTTTTGACAGGCAGAGTGGATAGTAAGAGAGAGAGACAGAGAGAAAGGTCTTCCTTTGCCGTTGGTTCACCCTCCAATGGCCGCCGCGGCCGGCGCACCGCGCTGATCTGAAGCCAGGAGCCAGGTGCTTCTCCTGGTCTCCCATGGGCTGCAGGGCCCAAGCACTTGGGCCATCCTCCACTGCACTCCCGGGCTACAGCAGAGAGCTGGACTGGAAGAGGGGCAACCGGGACAGAATCCGGCACCCCGACCGGGACTAGAACCCGGTGTGCCGGCGCCGCAAGGTGGAGAATTAGCCTATTGAGCCACGGCGCCGGCCCACCTTGTACTCCTTTCCCAGGCCACAGCAGAGAGCTGAACCAGTAGTAGAGCAGCCGGTACTCCAACTGGCACCTATATGGGATGTCAGCACTGCAAGCCACGGCCTGACCTGCTACACCACAGCACCAGCCGCCATAAAAGTAATTTTCTACATGGCAAAATCAACTACAACCAAAATTTAACAGCCAAACTGATATTAAAACATGGCTTTTAAACATAAGAACAAAAAGCAAAAAAAGCTGAATATATTCATAATGAGAGAAATTCAAATGAAAACAGCAGCGTGACACCATTTTTTCACCTATTACATTGGCAAACATGCCAAAGTTCAACACACCATATTGGCAAACCTGTAGGAAAACAAGCACTCAAATATACAGATGATGATATTAGCAAAGCAAATTCTGTTAAATTTTCTAAAAATTTATTTATTTGAAAGGAAGAGTTACAGACATAGAAGAGGATAAACAGAGAGAGATCTTCCACATGCTGGTTCACTCCCCAAACGGCTCCAACAGCCAAGGCTGGGCCAGGCTGAAGCCAGGAGCTTCTTCTGGGTCCCCCAGATGCGTAGGGTCCAAAGCACTTGGGCCATCCTCTAATGCCCTCTCAGACATAACAGCAGGAAGCTGGGTCAGAAGTAAAGAAGCCAGAACTAGAACCAGCACCCATTTGGGATGCTGGCATTGCAGGAAACGAAGACCCCTGTGTTAGATTTTAAGACCTATGAGTAAGCTCTACTGATGAACACTTTGTACCCAGAGCCTAGCCTCAAGAAGTCCCTTATTACCAGGCCAGGCCTCTCCATTTTTTAGCTTTATTCTCATTCTTTTATTTCTTCCTGTTTCTGTCCCTTTCAGTCCAGTCTGGCAGTGTTTCTGCTGGTACAAAATTCCCAGAAACCTTGTCAGTCTCCAGTGTAACTCATGGGGTGCAAAATATCAAAGAAGAAGATTCTCCACAGATGACTTCTGGATTACCACATTGCTATTCTGGGAATTGCTGAGATGGTTGAGTGGATCTGTAAATTACATACAACCTAATCGCTTTAGGAAACAGTTATATAGTCACAGCCCTGGTCTTGTTACCAGAAAATACTATCTAGATAAAATAAAATCTAAATTACCCAGGGCTGGTTTCTTTTTGAAAAACAATTCTTCCCTCAAATTTCTTTCATTGCACATTTTAGTATAGAAATCAGGCTATATCCTCTATATTTTGCTTGGAAACCTCAGCTAAATGTCCAACTTCAAATAGGATACAAATTCTCCTTTATACCCAGTGGAAGAACATATTTCCAAATCTTTGCAACAAAGATCACCTTTTTCCTACTTTATAATAATATTTCATCATTTTCTTCTAAGGCCTCCCCAGATTACCTTTAAAAAAAGAAAAATAAAACTTTACTTATTTATTTCAATGGCAAAGATACACAGATGGGGGAGGGAGGGAGGGAGGGAGAGAATGAGAATTGATCTTCCATCCACTGGTTCACTCCCCAAATGGCCACAACAGCTGTGGCTGGGCTAGGCAGAAGCCAGAAGCCTGGAACTACATCCGGATCTCCCAAGTGGGTGGCAAGGACTCAAGCAGTTGGCCATGTTTCCTCGCTTTCCCAGGCATCTAGTGAGGAGCTAGATAGGAAATAGAACAGCCAGTGCCCAAATGGGATGCCAGTATCAGACAGCAGCTTCATCTGCTACATCATAATACTTGCCCAATACTCTACTTTTAATAATAAATACAGAATAGGAAGTACAGAATTTGAGCAAAGTTTTTAAAATGAGACCTAACAGATATAGAATGCTCCACACTACAACAGAATATACATTTTCAAAAGTGGACACAAAAGATTCTCCAGGGTAGACCATATGTTGGACTGAGATTATAAGTACATTTCTCTTATCACAGTAGAATGAAACTAGAAATCAGTATCAGAAAGAAAACTAGATGATACACAAATATGTGGAAATTAAACAACATATTTTTAAATAACCAGTGGATGAAAGAAGAAATCACCAGGAAAATTACAATACTTAAAGATAATAAAAATGAAGACATAACAAAACTTAGAAGCTGTTGTTATAGTAGTGCTCAGATGGAAGCTAACATAAAAATGCTTACAATGAATCAGAAAAAATTTTACATGCTCAATCAATAACCTAATATCACACCTTAAGAAATAAGGAAAACAGCAAAGCCCAAAGTTAGCACAACAGAAGAAATAGTGATCAGAGCAGCACGTACAGAGAAAAATCAACAGTCAACAGAAGATCCAAATTATTAAAACTGAAAATGAAAAGTGGGAATATTACCACTGAAATAAAAATGAACTATTAGCATGAAATAGATAACCTAGATGAAATAACAACCTCCTCAACACATATAAAGTATGGGAACTAGCTCAAGAAAAACAAAATCTGAACACACTTTCAGCAAGCAAAGCCATCGAATCAGCAACAAAAACACTACCAAATGGAAAAGCCCAAGGAGCAGATGGTTTCACTAATGAATTCTACCAATCATTTAAAGAATTAACTCCAGTCTTTCTCAAACGCTTCGAAAAATGGAAGACAAAACATTTCCCAACCCATTCCTAAGCCTGACAAAGGCACCAAAAGAAACATATAAGCCACTTATCCCTTCCAAATCCAATGTAAGCAGCATTTTGAGGATCAAAGGGAACATATCCCAAGATAATGAGGGTGATTCAACACACAAAAGAATTTAGCATAAATCACAATAACAGAACAACAACAACAAAAAACCTACATAATAATCTCATCTGTCCTAGAAAGTGACAAAATTAAACTTTCATCATAAGAACACATTAACAAACTAGTAACTAGGAATTAACTTCCTCAAGCTATGATAAAGGGCAACTATGAAGATCTAACACCAAACTCACAAAGACTACAAGTTCTCCCTCCAAAGTTAAGAATTAGATAAGGATGTCCTCTTTCTTCACTTCTATTCAGTATTGAAGTCTGGCCAAAGCAATGAGGCAAGTAGAAAAAGGCACCTTAACTGGTTAGGAAGAAGTAAAACTATCTGTATTTGCAGATGAAATGACCTCATATAGATAATTTTAAGGAATGTGTGTGTGCTTCTATACAAAACTAAAGGTAACACAAATTCAGCAAGGTGGAAGAATACAAATCAACATACAAATCTACTGTTTTAAATATATGAGCAACAAATAATCTTTAATGAGATTTTTACCCAGTCATAAAAAGGCATCAAGTACAAATACATGCTATAATACAGATTAAAAAAATTACACTATACAACAGATGCCAGATACAAAGGTTAGAAATTCTATGATTCTATTTGAATGAAATATCCAGAAAAGGTTAAAAGCACAGACAGATGGCAGATTAGGGAGAATGAGGAACTACTGCTTTAAATGGGTACAATGGCCCTCTTTGGGGGTGATGAAACAGATACAGATAGCTACACAACCTTGCGGACATAGGCTTGAATTGTAGGCTGAAAATATTGCTTTTGATAGCTAAGTTTCACTTCAACATATGTATACACACACACACTGTTAAGTTTGTCAACAGAAGGATAACTCACACATCAGCAAAAACAATCACGACCAGATTAGGAAAAAAAAAAATCCCAGTTTCTTCTGTGTAGCAGTTTAAAGACAGTTTCTAGTTGTTTTTTTTTTTTTTTTCTAACAGCAGTTAACTGAGAGGAAACTCCTTGATACATAACAGAAAAAAAATTCCCTGTAGTTGAACTGAAGAAACATAATAGGCAAGCCACTGACTGAGCAATATACAGACATACAGTGAATAAAATACATTCTTTTCCTTTTTTTGAAGTTTTATTTACTTGAAAGGCAGAGTAACCAAGGCAGGGAAAGAGATTTTCCATCTGCTGGTTCACTCCCCAAATGGCTTCAAGGGTTGAGCCAGGTCAGGCCAGGTGCTGCTTCTAGTCTTCCACATGGGTACAAAGGCCGTTGTACTTGGGCCATCCTCCACTGTTTGCCCAGGTGCATTAGCAAGGAGCAAGGAGCTGGATTGCCTGTGGGTGCCTGAACAACTGCAGGTGGTGACTTATCCTGTTATACCACAACACCTATCCCAAAACTACATCTTTGAAAGGGATCAAGTAAAAGGGTTTTATTCTATTGAGACAGTAAAATACAGATGTTACACAAAATTTTTCTTCTAGGCAGGAAAATGCAATGTACAAGTGAGTCACCTCAATCCAAAGACACAGAGAAATCTGTCTAAATAAGCTAACTCATCAAATTAAGAAAGATGACAGTTACTTAGTCATGATAAAATACTTCAAGTTAGAAGAGTCACCCTAACACATGAATTGGTCCTCTGACCTTCAGGTTGCCCCATTTTTCTTTCTTTTTTTTTTTTTTGACAGGCAGAGTGGACAGTGAGACAGAGAGAGACCAAGAGAAAGGTCTTCCTTTGCCGTTGGTTCACCCTCCAATGGCCAGGTCACCGCGGCTGGCGCGCTGCAGCAGGCGCACTGCACTGATCCGAAGGCAGGAGCCAGGTGCTTCTCCTGGTCTCCCATGGAGTGCAGGGCCCAAGCACTTGGGTCATTCTCCACTGCACTCCCGGGCCACAGCAGAGAGCTGGCCTGGAAGAAGGGCAACCGGGACAGAAGCTGGTGCCCCAACCGGGACTAGAACCTGGTATGCCAGCGCCGCAGGCGGAGGATCAGCCTATTGAGCCACGGCGCCAGCCTGCCCCATTTTTCTAACTGAAGCATAGAGAAATTAAACAAAGTTAATAATCAATAATTTGACTCGGATGAAATATGGCATGGTTGCTTAATAGGTTTGGAAGAAACAAAGTCTTTTCATCTCTATTTAAATATTTGAGTTTCTTCTAGAAAACTAATGGAACTTTAAATACTTACTAAATAACAGGCAACAAAACATTTTCTTCCATTCTTAGTTCTTGTAATCTTGTCAATTAATTATTATTATCTTTATGGATGAGGAAAGGAAGTAACCAGCTTTCTCAAGCTCACATATTAAGTATGGAGCTGGGAACTGAACCCAGGTATATGTAAGTTTGAAGTATATATTCTTTTTACAATGCCACACCTAACCATATAAAGTAGGAATAGGAGAGGGCTGGTCCACCCAGCCTTGGGTGTATGTGCCATGAGGACACTGTTCATACTGTCTTAAAATACCCACAGTAAAAAATTTCGTTCTGAAAGTGCATGTGGTATTTCTTTAGGTTTCAAAACAGAACCAGAAGATTTTTTTTTGTATGTGATTTAAAACCAGAAAAAAAGATTTTCAAACTTTATTACATATTTGAACATATGACAGTTTCCACTTCTGAGGAAACAGCCAAGGGAAATGAAATCAGCCTGTCAAACAGACATCTGCACTCCCATGTTTGTTGCAGTAAAACTTAAAACAGCTATGAAAATAACGTAAGTCTCATTCACTGATGAATGGACAAAGACAATGCTGTGCATATACATAAGAGAATAATTAATGTTCAGCCATAAAAAGGATGAAATCTTGTCATATGTACCAATACTGATTATACTGGAGATTAAGTTTTGTGAAAGAACCACAGGAAGGGGCAGGCACTGTGGCACAACGGGTTAAAACCCTGGCCTACAAGCGCTGGCATCCCATATGGGTGCCGGTAGTCCTGTCTGCTTCACTTCCAATCCAGCTCCGTGCTAACGCACCTGGGAAGGCAGCAGAGGATGGCCCAAGTGCCTGGACCCCTGCACCCACACGGGAGACCCAGAAGAAGCTCCTGGCTCCTAGCTTTAGAACAGTTCAGCTCCAGCCATTGTGGCCATTTGGGAAGTGAACCAGTGGACACCTCTCTGTGTCTCTACCTCTCTCTGTAACTCTTCCAAATGAATAATTCTAAAAAAAAAAAAAAAAAAAAAAAAAGTAATAAGCAGAGGAAGACAAGTATTGCATGATCCCACTCATAAATGAAACAGAAAGTTGTTCTCAAAGTTAAGAAGGTTGGCGGCTAGCTCTGTGGCACAGTGGGTTAAGTTACTGCTCTTGACATTGGCACCTCCCACCACAGTGCTGGTTTGAGTCCCAGCTGCTGTTTCCAGTTCAGCTCCCTGTTAATAAGGAAAGCAGCAGAAGATGGCCTAAACCATGGACTCCTAACACCCACATGGGAGCCCTGGATAGAGTTCCTGGCTCCTGGATTTGGCCTGGCCCAGCCCCAACCATTATGGTCATTTGAGAAGTAAACCAACAGACTGAGCATCTCTCTCTCTTTCAAATAAATAAATCTTAAAACACACACACACACACACACGCGCATATGTATAAAAACACTGGTTACCAAAGATTAGTACCTGTTGTGCACAGAAAACGATAAGGAAAAGCTGATTAATGGGCGCTACACTACAGTTAAGATAGGAGCAAGAAATTCTGGTGTTGTATTGCAAAGTATATTTCTGTAAAATAATAATAATAAATAGGAAGAAAAGATTTTTGGATGTTTTCACCATAAAGAAATGTAAAATGCTTGAGAAGATGTTTACACTCAGATTGGGTATAATGCAGTGTGTACATGCACAGAAACAACCCATGGTACCTCACAAATGTGTGTAATTTTTTTTAAAAAGATGCACTTATTTATTATTTGAAAGGCAGGAAGGAGAGACAAGGAAGTTATGGCATCCACTGACTCATTCCCCAAATGCCCATGACAGCCAGGGCAGAGCCACACTGAAGCCAGGAGCCCAGAATTCCATCCAGGTCTTGTACATGGTGGCAGGTTCCCAACTATTTGGGCCATCAACACTACCTTTCCAGGTGCATGAGGAGGAAGCCAGATCAGAAACTGAGAAGCTGGGACTTGAACGAGTATTCCAATATGGGATGTGGTCTCACAGGTACCACAATGTCCACCCCAAAATGCACAATATTTTTGTGTTATTCAGTATATTAAGGAATGGTGGCTGTTAACAAGGAGGTACTCCCTAGGCACCATGACAGGGTTTTATAAATAAATAACTTATTTTCAAAGATCTATTTTATTTATTTGACAGACAGTTACAGACAAAGAAGTAGAGATAACGAGATAGAGAGGGAGGGAGAAAGGTAGAGAGGGAGAGAGAGAGAGGCCTTCCATCCACTGGTTCACTCCCCAAGTGGCTACAATGGACAGAGTTGAGCCGATCTGAAGCCAGGAGACAGGATCTTCCTCTGGGTCTCCCACGTGGGTGCAGGGGCCCAAGGACTTGGGCCATCCTCCGCTGCCTTCCCAAGCACATTAATAGGGAGCTGGATTGGAAGTGGAACTGCCAGGACTCTAACCAGCACCGTTATGGGATGCTGGCACCATAGGCCAGGGCTTTAATCTACTGTGCCACAGTACTGGCCTCTTTATTTTTTTAAATTAAAATTTTAACTGGGGCCAGTGCTGTGGCGTAATGGGTAAAGCCACTGCCTGCAATGCTGGCATCCCAATATGGGTGCCAGTTCAAGTCCTGGCTGCTGCACTTCCGTTCCAGCTCTCTGCTATGGCCTGGGAAAGCAGTAGAGAATGGCCCAAGTGCTTGGGTCCCAGCACACACATGGGAGACCAGGAAGAAATTTCTGGCTCCTGGTTTTGGATCAGCGTAGCTCCTGCCGTGGCAGCCAGCTGGGGGGTGAACTAGTGGACCTCTCTGTCTCTGCCTCTCCTCTCTCTGTGTAACTCTTTCAAATAAAAACATTTTTTAACTATTTTCATACTGTTTGAAAGGAAAAGACAAGAGTGAGAGAGAGATCTTCTATCTGCTTGCTTCTCTCCTATATCACTAAAGTGTTAGAAAAATAACTAACACTCAGAAAGACAAAGGAACACAAAAAGAGACAACAGCAACCATGTAATTTCATCAAAATTTTAGAAGACTAAAACCACATAGTGATAAATGACCTTGAAGATACACGTCTACGTTTAAACCAGATTGTTTTAGAAGTAAAAAGGAAGCATGTATATATACATTTTTAACCATTCCAGAAAGGGTCAAGAGTTGGAGTTACAAGATGCCTCTAAAACAGAGAGCAGAGGTTACACAGAAATTTTTAAGAGGACACTCAAAATCACAGCAGAAAGCAAGGCCATGCTCAAAAAACACCCTTACAGATTAAAAAAAAAAAAAAAATACAGCAGAAGTTAAAACCTTGAAGGGAGTGGTTTAAACTGAGAAAATCTTTGAGTAAGAATACCAGAAAACAGAAAAGGCTAAGAAAATGCGATAATGCAATACAATATAAAATTAGGGGCTGGCATTGTGGCATAATGGGTTAAGCCGCTGCCTGCAATGCCAGAATACCATATGGGCGACATATAGACTTGGCTGCTCCACTTTGGATCCAGCTCCCTGCTAACGTACCTGGGAAAGTAGCGGCAGGTGGCCCAAGTCCTTGGGGCCCTGCACAACATGGGAGTCCTGAAAGAAGCTCCTGGCCCAACCCTGGCCACTGAGGCCATTTGAAGAGTGACCCCAGGATGAAAGATCTCTCATTCACTGGCCCTGTAACGGTGCCTTTCAAATAAATAAAATATATTTTTGGTAAAAGATAAAATTAAAAGAGCAAATCAAAGTGGCAAAGCTATTAACAAGAAAAATTCTGTCAAAAATTAAGGACTTTAATGGCTAATTTTTTGCATCAATATGGCTAAGTTATGGTGCCCAATTGTTTGGTCAAACACTAGTCTAGATCAATAGCCATAAAACTGAAGACTGAGGCTTCAAGAAGAAATCCAACCAACCTCAAGACTGCAACAAAAACCCCAAGTTTTCAACCCTGTGGATTTCTGACTCATAAATGAATGTTATTACTTGAATTTCCAATCTGTTGGTGTGTTCTGTGGATTTTTAAAATGTATTTTAATACTTCTGATTTGAGACACAATGAAAGAGAAAGAGGGTGGGAAGACAGAGGGACCTGTCATCTGCTGGTATACTCCCCAAACGTCAGCAATGCCCAGGGCTGGGCTGAGCCAGAGTCAAGATTTGAGAATGCAACTCAGATCTACCATAGGATGGCAGGGATCCAGCTACTCAAGCAATCACTGCTGCCTCCCAGGGTCTTCACTGCTTGGAAACTGAAACTGGGAGCTGGAGCTGGGAACAGAACCTAGCAACTCTGATGTGGGACACATGTGTCTTAACTGCTGGGTCAAAACCTGCCCCTAAAACTTATATACTTTTAAAATTTTTCAATTAAAGAATTCTCTTTTGTCTAGGAGAGTGGGCTCCCACTTTCTCATCAATTAAAAAGGACCATTCTCCTCAAAGCAATCCACACCTCAATCTCCAATACCTACTGTTGTTTGCCTTACTCTTTTCTCTCTCCCTGCCTGGGCTCAATGACCTCCATTGTGTGTAGCTTCCAGGCATGCTGTCTACCCCTCAGAATCTGGAAATAAAACTCTTATACTTTCACAATGTAGTTCTCATAGTGAAGTCATGCCTAGTCAAATCCATTACCCCAGGGATCCCATGCGGGTGGATCTTTTGTCCTGGCCTCTACTGATTGATGGAGACAATAGCTACCAGGTAGGTTATGGAGAAGCTCAAAGAGTTTCCTTCTAAATAAGGTATGTGATTTATTTTTAAAATTTACTTACTTAAAAGGCAGAGACAGACAGAAAGAGAAGTCTTCCATCTGGTCCATTAGACCAGGCCAAAGCCAGGAGGACGTAATTTCATCCAAGTCTCCCATGTGGATGGCAGGAACCCAAGTACTGGGGCCTTCACTGACTACCTCCCCAAACACATTAGCAGGAAGCTGGATGAAGGAGCAGAAATTGGAACTAGGTGCTCCAATACAGGATAAGGAATCCCCAACAGTGGCTTAACCCACTGTTCCACAAGGCCCACCATCCCACACTGTGATGTACTGATTTACTGTGTACACTGCAGAAAGATTCAATCAAGCTAACTAAAACTAACAGATATCACTTCACTTTTTGTGGCAACAATGTTAAAAACCTACTTTATAATTTTGAAATATGTAATACAGTATCATTAGCAGTAGTCACCAACCAGTGCGAGAGAGGACTAAAACTTATTCCTCTAGTTTAAGTGAACTTTGTGACCTTTGATCAATATTTCTCTTTTCCCCATCCCTTCCCAGCCTCTGGTAACCATCTCTGCTTTTTCTGAGTTTCTGGTATTCACAATGGTTACAGAGAAAGAAATCATAAGGACACATTTTCTGTGCTGGTTCTCAATTTCTACAATTATCTCTCTAATGTGATTAAAGACATTAGTAAGTATATCCAATAGTAAAGAGATCACTAATAGTGCATGCTATGATGCAGTAACAAAAATAAGCAAACTCTTACTAATGGATACTCTTCATGAAACATTTAAGTGGCAAGGTTCTGGTAATTGTACATTTTGTTCCTTATAATATACTGGTTAAACTAATGAGAATTAAGAGTGACTAGTTGCTCCTAGTTATAAAATATAATTAAGTGGGGCCGGCTGTGATGTAACGGTTAAAGCTGCTGCCTGCAGTGCCAGCATCCCATATGGGTGCTAGTTCGAGTCCCAGCTACTCCACTTCTGATCCAGCTCTCTGCTATGGCCTGGGAAAGCAGTAGATGTCCCAAGTCCTTGTGCCCTTGCCCCCACAAGGGAGACCCGGAAAAAGCTCCTTGCTCCTGGCTTCAGACTGGCACAGCTTTGGCCATTGTGGCCATCTGGGAAGTGAACCAGCAGATGAAGACTGCTCTCTCTCACTCTGCCTCTGTGTAACTCTTTCAAATAAAATAAATAAATCTTAAAAAAAAAAAAAATACAAGAAAAGGATTTTTCAGGGATTCAGATTCCCAGTTTAAATACCACATAAATGACTTAAAAGTTTCTGTATTTGCCTGAAAGAAATACTGATCTCTTGTAGCTGCAGAATTGAGATTGCTGAAAACTAAACCCAGAGTGAGCCTCACCAATGCCAACCTGGCTACAGCCACTCAGTACCGAACCTGACAGTAATAGAAATCAACTATCAGGCTTCAACATAACACCATTCTCTGGGGTAATGCAATCTACCTATCAACCACGGGGTAATTAAAAAAAAAATCAGTATTCATAATGGTCCATAACTGAAAACTACCCAAATGCTCATCAATAGAAAAATGGATCAACTGTGGTACAATACCATAAAGGAATACAATTCATCAAACACAACAGAGGAATGTCACATAACTGTGAGCAAATGAAGCCTGATGAAAGAAAGTATATACTGTTTTCTTCCATTTATGTAAAAATCAAAACCGGCAACAAATCTGTGCCATTCAAAGTCAGAAAAATGGTTATATTTGGGGGTGGCTGAATTGAAAGATACACAAGGGAGTTTCTAAGATGCTAGTTACAATTTTGGTCAAATAACTGGGCTTGCCTATTTACAACATGTATACTCTAGTATAAGGATGTCTTTTAATAGCTGCTTAAAAGATCACCTGTAATCTTGTGGGAAAATGAAGAAATATCTTTCAGGTAGGTAACGACTACACAAACTACAGAATATAAATATACAGTAGCCAGATTGGAGGCTATCATGATAAGATATATATATCTCCATGGATTCTAACACAACTCCTTTCCTGAGCCAGGACAGAAAAGTGGGACTGATTTGGAGACTGAATTACCTACAATGTAACTTTAATCTCTCCACAGTTGCATAATATGCCAACTTCTGGTTTGAGACTCCTACACAAAGAACACTTAATTTCCACCATATTCTCCAAATTCTCCTCAAGGCAACAGAGTAATTTCTTCAGACATACTTTTTAGACACATAGGTAATTTTAGTTCTAATAAAATCATGCTTCATTTCAATCAAAATAGCTCTAATTTAGACTTGATAGTCACCTGTCTACATTTTCCCCAAAACATAAAACTCTACAAAATGATCTCTGAATAAGGAATGTTAAGATTTATTTATTTGAAATACAGACCAACAAAGAGCTTGAGACAGAGAAAATAGACATCTCCCATCTGCTGGTTTACTCCCCCAAATGCCTACACAACCAAGGATGAGCCATGCTGAAGTTAATTCAATTCGTATCTCCCATGCGCGTGACAAGCACCCATCTACTTGAGTCATCATCTGGTGCCTTTCAGGGTGCACATTAGTGGGAAGCTGGATGTGAGGCAGAGTAGCCAGGCACTCCAATATAGGATGCAGGTTTCCCAAGCAGTAACTTAACTGCTGTGCCAAATGCCCACCTCACGACCCTCTATTCTTAACCTATCTTCCAAGTGAACAGCAAAAAAAAGAAGAAAAAAAAAAAAAAGGCTTAACAAAATAATCATGCAAAGTTTTCCACACAAAAAATTTGTCTAGTATAGAATACTTCTGCCTGATATGTTGAGATATTAACCTCAATTTCAAACTTCAAAGAAACAAGTGAACTGAGTGTTGACACCCAATTAACTTACACCATAGCCATCAACACAAGGTATGTGTTCCTAGTCCTTTCAAATTGCATTAAAAAATCTGAGTTTTGGCCGGTGCCATGGCTCAACAGGCTAATCCTCCGCCTTGCGGCACCGGCACACCAGGTTCTAGTCCCGGTCGGGGCGCCAGATTCTGTCCCGGTTGCCCCTCTTCCAGGCCAGCTCTCTGCTATGGCCTGGGAGTACAGTGGAGGATGGCCCAAGTGCTTGGGCCCTGCACCCCATGGAGACCAGAAGCACCTGGCTCCTGCCTTCAGATCAGCGTGGTGTGCTGGCCGCGGTTGCCATTGGAGGGTGAACCAATGGCAAAAAGAAGACCTTTCTCTCTGTCTTTCTCTCACTGTCCACTCTGCCTGTCAAAAATAAAAAAAATAAAATAAAAAATAAAAAAAAATCTGAGTTTTAAACTTGTTTTTTTATGAAAATAAATATAAATACTTAGAAAAAATAACAGGTCATAAGTGGATCTTAAAAATTAATCAGTCAACTCTCAGCTTTTAAAAGCAGACTCTACGAGTTGGAAACTTGCAAAGTTAGGACTGGATCAAGTTTATATTCAACAAATGAAATATCTTTGAAAAATATACTTGTTTCAGCTATGAGAATGCAGTGTGTCTGAATTCAGCATTAAAAAAAGGCAGCCAACAAAGAGGAAAAAAGCTGTAGTGAAAAAGTGTCCAATGTGATGGAGGTAATTTTAATAATCCCATCTGTAAAACTAGACTAGAGCCTTTAAAAAGTGTTTGAAAACAAAAAAAGTGAACATTATCTCCCCCACATTACTATACAGATAAGCAGAAAACTACAGTCACTACATACTCATATATTTGGTTTGCTAAAACCCCAGAGAAATGACCTTAAGATTTCATTTAATTATTCACCAGGCTGAAATCTTAGAACACTCTTCCCGCATTCTTCAAACTGGTTCCCCATTACTGCATTTCTAAATATTGTCAAGATATTCTAGTATCCAAATCTGCTGTCAGCTTAACAATTCTATCAACTCCAATAATTTTTTACTTAATAAGAGTCACTTTTAAATGGAACTAATCTGAAGGATCAGGCTTGAAATTTTTCTATGTTCTAAAAGATTATGAAATCACCATCATCTTCACAGGAGAGGTAAGAATGACCAAGTCTTACCTTTATCAGTTGTTACTTTTTCTACACATCTGAAATAGAAATAAGAATCAAACATTAAGTGAACAATCTTGTATATTTTCTTAAAACATAAACATTTATCTCTTTTTAATTCATCTCTAGAGTAAGGTAGAAAGCATCTGGAGCAGCGCTAACAGTCAAGTCCAACTTTGACCAGTGATGGAAATTCTGTAGCTTAACTTTCCCATGTGGCTACTCAGCACTTGAAATACCAAGTGTACTTGAGGAATTTAATTTTTGATTTTTATTAATATAAATTTAAACAGCCACATGTACCTGTTGTAACTGACAACACAGAGCCAGAATATCATCCAAAACAGATTTTAACTGCAAACTGATACTAATCCAAAGAAAATATTGCAATTTTATTATATATGTGGTAACAGAAGAAAATGAATGTCCTTGTTTTACATAAGTGCAGTAACTAGCAATGAAATCATTTCTCTGTTCTAAAAGACTTCTGCCCAAAAAAGGGGGATGGAAGAGAGGGACAGACACAGCAAGTGTGGCAAAATCTCATGAACTGTTAAATCTAGGTAAGACACTGAGGTTTTAGTATACAGTTTTAAAATCTAAGGTTGTATATCGGCAATTTTCATACATACAAGTTTAGTGAAGCTTTTAAGAAGACCCTAAAATTGCTAAACTCGTATCAAACTCTAGATCTAAAAAGGCAACAGATAAACTCAAAAGATTTAAAAGATAAAGTACTCCCCATGTTTTTGAGAAAATTTCTCTCATATATCATTGATGGGTAAAAGTTAACATACTTTAGATCTTTATCATTTTTGGGGTGGGGAGAGAAGGTGAGTAAGCCTAATACAATCAAAGACCCTTTTGTTATAAAAGATAAGCAAATTTAGAAGCCATAATACAAAATCTGTCCTTACTAGGAAGAATAGCTATCATTTTCTGTTCCACATTTTTTTAAAAGTTGATACACTTTTAAATTATATTACCAATACCCAATTTAGTTGCTAATCACCCTAAGAACTTAAATGAAAACTAACATTACTAAATTTTTGAGAAATTGTAAAACAGACTTCCCAAGAACTTTCTGAAATGGTTCAATGCTTCTATCACAATCTATACTGATTGTTCTTGGATTCTGATCACTCGGGACATTGAAGCTTTCTCCAAAGGGCTGTAAGTTTTTAAAATTCAGAATATTACCGCTTCATTCTCACTACGCATGACTCTCAAAATGAAAACAGAAAAAAAAAAAAAAAAGCCACCTAAAGGTTTATTATCATTTTACTTTTAGAAAGAAAACACATCCAAAATGCAATTCCATTTACCAGAAATGCTTTCCTTCATCTGTAACTAATTGGAACCTGAAGGAAAGCCCCTAAAAATACTCAAATTTTAGCTAACACAGTTACTAAACAGCTAAATCAGAAGCTTTAAAATCTAAAATGCACAGGATAAACAGAAGATATACTATAATAAAAAGAAATCAAAGTTTTTTTAATTTTAATCTAGTCTTAATTTGAGAATTTCACGGTTTGCGTATTAGCAGAGAACACAGACACTTTCAATTACAAATCAAAAACTATCCAGAAACTATTTTACTAGTGTTACCAAATATTTGTTGTGGAATATATTTATATAAAAATTAAACACAAGTATATGAACACTGCATTTTAAATAATAAAATTACTTGAGAATCTTAGCTGTATAATTTATTGACTAAAATTCAATGCATGATTAGCCTAATTCTTCAGATGTACTAGGATATTTTAAAAAGTTCATGGAAAATGGAACTAAAAGATGTTTATTTGGGGGCAAAATATTTTGAAGTCTATACATTCGCGTTCAAGCTTGCATAACCTTTTTTTAGTATTAATTGTCTAGGTTTTGAATTATGATCCTGGCATTTAACTTGATGCCTTTCTCTTGAGCACATTTACTGAAAATTTTTTTTTACTTCCTTCCATTCACGGATATTTCCTTTACTCTTCCTATTAAATACCAAATACAATGCAAATATGAAGGTGTTTTGAGCTTATTAACTTTAAGAAACTTTAACAGTCATCATCCAACCACAAAGCTCATTTCATGAATTTATAAAAATATCAATTACAGATGAAGTAGGCCTATAGAGGTTAAATGACTCGCCCAAGGTCACTTAGCAATACAAAGCTGGGACCCAAAACTTTCCAATTCAAGTCCAGTGTTTTTCCACTGTATTATTTTGCCTTCTAACAGCAACAGAGACCTCAAAAACTCCAAATCTGTGTATTTATTGGCTTAACTTATTGTACATTATGCCACCTTTACACCAAGAGAAACAAATCTAGGTTCAACAGCCAACTATTAGGATTTTATGGGGGGAAAGAAAGATATAGAAAAATGACCTGAATAGCGTAAGCTGTTAATGCAGAGATTAAATTCCATGCTTCCCTTTTAAAATTCTCAAGATATTTGGAAAACACAGATGAATCAAGTTCAGGGACTCAATAAACTGATAAAATCTCTTGAAATGTCTGAAAGGATTATGTAGGCAGGAGTTTTATTTGCTTTTTCTTTTTTGGAAAAACGAGTTTTAAAATGTATTATATCACTGAAAATTGTTAAGTGATGCACATGTTTGAAAAATCTCCATCAATTAATGCATCTTCCCTTGCAGTGCAAGGTCCTTGAAGACTCTTATGTTTCCACTACCTAGCTCAGTTCTTGTACCAGGCTCAGCTCCTGCTCAAAGATGACTGCCAGGCTGAAATGTTTTGGGATTCTTTGATCTCCAGGCCAGACAGAAAATTGAAAACATTCAACAAAAACACTATGACAAAAATTAGCAATCCAATTAAAATTAACTTTAAGTGCACTGTCAAGAGATAATTATCTTGCTAAAGGTGGTTAAGAGAACACCAACTTCACTATCTGTTATGATACTGGCTGAGAGAAGTGGGGACATCAAGAATTTATAGATTACTGTTTCCTACCCACAGGGAATTTTGAGGAGGAAAACACTCTAAGGATTTAATTAAGTCATCTTCATTCAAGTTCAATTGTCTTAATAGTTACATTGTGGAAGTAAAATGACTCATTAGTACTCTTTGCCAAGAGTTAGGGGAACAAATAAATCATGACAGCAGTTAAAACCACCACTCTAGGTATCTTAACAGATACAGCTGTATTTCTCTTTCAAGTAGTATGTGAAAATGAAAGAGTATTTTAAAAGTATTTTATTAATCCCATTATGTATAATACCAAAAAAAAAAATTGTATTTCAGAAATAACGTGAAAGCCACCACCCCTGGCCACTCATACTTCTACTATGCCCCCACTGTTGAATACAGTGTCTTCCACTTAGTATTTTACTAAAGTGTCACACGTTGTGGTCGGTGGTTCACATGCTCTAATTCTCACAAACTCAGTGTCATGGCAGTTATTCCACATATATAATCCCTTACAGATAAGGAAACTGACAGGCTAAAGAATTTATCCAAGGAATTCATATCCAAATAAGGTTAATATTTTCAAATTTATAAAAGAATAAACCAAGTTTTTTCAACATAAAGTGCACCTACAGCAATTAAGATTCTAACTGCAGCTGATTTGTATATACAGATTTCTGTTGTCCACAGAACGAATTTACAACGAAGTGGGTAAATTCTGTTAAATGACCTTCAAAAATTTGAATGCATATTTAATGCACTACTTACTGTAGTCGTAAGACATCTTTAAATTTTATTCCTCTTTCTGAGAGCTTCCTAAGCCAAGGCTGCCAAGTCATAGACTTAATTTTGGAACGTATCTATTTCTAGGTTTAAAAATACTAGGTCTAGGGTAACCAAACCTTGCCACTATTTCTACCGGTGTAACGGGAACACTTAAAATTGACTTTTCCCTCGCCACCTTCCATATTCCCTGCTTTTACTAACTTTCTAATTTCAAAGGCAAGTAACATAAATGATGTTTTCTGTAATCAATTTAACAGCTAACAGGATTAACTTCTAGAACTTACAAACCTGAGTGCTTCAGTATTCTTAACAAGAGCTTGCGTTTTAAACAAATTTATGTTCCTGACCACTTGTTCATGATGGTTCAAGTTATTCTATCGCCTCTTGGAAAGAGCGGAATTCCTTTCAGAGGCGTCCAATTTTGAAGATTAAAGTCCCTACACTAAGTATGTGCAAAATTTAAAAAAATGTTACTTGGTAAGAACAAAAGCTGAAGAACCCAATTTTTGTTCTATGGAAGCGCCTACACCTGCAATTGGCACGGCCACGCCACGTTTGACCCTGAACGTGAAGATTTCTACAAACAGCGAGCACCCAGGTGGAGACTCGGAAGGGCGAGCACTGCGACAGCCAGGCAGGACGGCTCGCTCTCCAGCCTCTGGATGGATTTATTTCCTCAGGCGAGGTCCGTGCTGTGGATTTCCTAATGGGGATGTGATGTAATACTGGAGAGCCGCCGAAGGGAAAGGGATAGGCTGACAAAGGCGGTGCGGATGCCAGGGGAGCGAGGGGCCCGCGGGTGGCGGGGCAGCGGGGGCCGCGGCGCAGGGCAGGGGCGCCCCGCGGACCCTGGGGGCGGGGAAGCGGCCCGACCGAGGGCTCGGCGGGCAGGTGCGGGCCGCCGACCGGGAGCAGCGGGTGACACCTGGCGCGCCGAGCCGGCAGGGGGCAGAGCAGGCAGGATGTCACGTGGAGAAGGCGCTACGGGAGCCGAGAGGGTTTGCGTGCGGACAGAGGGGGTCTCTCCCACCGCCTGAAAGACTGCGTTACTCACAGGAGTCGCGGACTCTTCTTGCCCTGAACTGGAGACGGGGGCTTCGCGGCCTGGGACTGCTGCCCTGGGACGTCCAGAGGCCTGGCGCTGGGGCTGCTCCTCCGCCGGCGGGGATACTCGGCCTTCCTCCGGCGGGACACAGCGGCCGCGGCGGCGGCGGCGGCGGCCGCAGCGGCCCGGCCCCGGTCCCGACCGCCCCTCAGCACGCGGCTGCTCGTAGTGCCCGCAGGCGCCGCCGCCGCCGCCGCCTCAGGGGGCCGAGGTTGGGGCTCCTCCGGAGCCGCCTTGGCCGCCGCCGCCTCTCCCCCTTCCTGGTCCTGCTGCTCCGGGGGTCTCGGCTCTTCCGTCTCCCCCGGCATCAGGGCTCGTCCGTCCCCCACCCCCTCGACCCAGGCGGCGGAGGCGGAGGCGGCGGCGGCCGCGACGCTGCTCCCCCCGCCCCCCTCGCCTCCCGGAGCGTCCGGCTCACTCTCACCCTGCGCTCTTCTTTTCCCCCCTCCCCTCCGCCCGGCTCCGAGGGCGCCCCCCCACCCCCTGCCACTCACGGCCCGCTACCGCTGGCGGCGCGCGCGCGCCCGCCACACAACCTCTGCACACCAATAGGAAAGGAGGAACGGCCTCCTCGCCCCGCCCCTGGCGGTCTCACGCGCAGCGACGCACCAGGTTCCCTCCCCCACCTCTCCCTTCAACCAATCAGGAAACGGCTCTGAGGGAGCGCGCGAGGTTTCCTTCCCCGCGCACCCGTTCTCACCGTTAAACGGCTGCGTCTCGCGACAATCCCAAAGTGACCTTTCCCCCTCTCCCGAGTTCAACGCGAGCTAGGGGCAGGAGGAGGGGCAGGTGTCGCGAAGAAGGTGGACGGGGAAAAAACGCACCTTTCCCCGCCTCGCGCGGGCTGGCTGCGCGCGCACCTGCCTCCCTAAGGAGCCGCGAACGCCACAAGGGCTCTTTCTGCCCTTCCTTAGGCCGCAGAAGTAGCCTGGGTGTCCTTCCGTCTCCACCCCGTCCCCACTTTCCTGTCTCTGGCTTTTCTGTCCCCAGCGCCGCCAGGTCTTGCGGGGAGAAGGGGGAAATTTTTTGAGTTGTCGCTTCTCCTTTAAGAAAAAAAGCCCCGTCGGCTGCCGGATGAAAGTCTCCGAAAAAATGGCGTCGGCAGAATGGAGGCGGGGCCGAGGGGGTAACGAGGGCCCGCCTCGACGCATGCGCACGATAACTTCAGCCAAGTGCATTGTGGGAAATGAAGTCCTGTTTATCCTAATACGTGCAGAAAGAAAAAAAAAAATTAGGAAGCCGGAGGCGGAGAGGATGCCGGGAGGTTTTGACTGGCGACGGGAAAAGTAGTTTGCTCTGTCGCCGGAGTTTACTTTTTGAGGGAGGTAGTGTTTCCGGGTTAGGCCGGGACGCCTGCGTACATCCCGGCTCGAATGTTCAGCCAATTGCCGAGCAGGATTGCCTGCGGGAGGGTTCTGTGTTACTTCTAAGTACTTTGTTTTTTTTTTTTGTAACTTGGCCTCAGTGTGGTTTTGGGGATGGCCACACAGTAGACTTGGCTTCCCTCGAGGTAGCCAGATGATACCTCCTCAGGCGCCGTCCGGCGTTGCTGTTTGCAATGCTCCGGCCCGGTCCCCGTATGTCCGAGCCGGGAACTGAGCCTGGCTCCGTCGGGTCTCCGGGGGGCCCAGCCGCGATATCACGAGGACCGGGACTCCTCGGGCTCTCAGTGTTGCAGGGCGTGGGCTGACTTGCAGAGCTGCGGTGCTGGGGGCTCGCGGAGCCGGCGCGGGTGCAGGGCTGCTCGCGTGACTCCGCGGAGTGGCTGCGGGGCCCCGGCTCCCCGCCGCGGAGCGTCCGGGGCTGCGGTTCGGCCGCGTGGAAGCTGTCAGAGCTGCCCTCTGGGCCCCTGGCGTGTCTTCTGCGCGTCCGAGTCAGTGGGTGGTGCAGCCGGCGACGGGCGAGCTTAGCGCTTTACCCTTGAAAATGAAAGAACGCCTCCCGGGTTCCGAGGGTAAAAGCCCACAGGAAAGAGGATAGAAACAAGACCCGGGGTTCCCGTTCTGAGTTTCACATTAATCATTCAGCTAAACCGTAGACAAGTGCCGAGGGACGTTTTTTCCTTCCCGTGTGTTGACTCAGTTACCACTTTAGGCTACACATTTATGTTGGTATTGAGTGTTGGGGGACATTTTTTCATTTCCGTAAGGTCATTTCCAGTTGTAAAAATTGTCTAGCACAGCGTCCCTGGCAGTGTTTCCAGACTGCTCTCTCGGTGAGCGGACTTTTAGAGCAGCACTGACATCCAATGGCTGCTTAAAGTAATACAGAGAATTTAAGTCACACAGTGAATGATAAATGGATTATTGATTTTTTTTTTAAAGACCCCAGTGTTGTAGAAGAATGATAAATTCTGTTATTTTAGTACGATTCCACAAACCTATTCCACCACTGGGGAAATGGGATAAAATATATTTAACAGAGCCACAATTAAAGCTGTTTACGTACTACCTTCTCAAAGTAGGCTTTTTGTAGTGTTTTATTTCATTTAAGGTAGATGAAGTCACAGGAGTAAAAATGGAGAAGAGTTAATGTATTTTTCCGACACTGCTACACAGCTGTGTAACTAGGCCCAGCTGAGATTTGCAGTTTAAGCACGCGGTATCTTAAAACTTTCCAGTTTCCTTCTTCATGCCCCTTGTAGATGTTTGCATTTGAATCCGCTCAGTCAGCCCCTGAGATCCAAACATGAACCCATTTATGCTTTGCTTTTAATGGATTTACAGTCTGTCTGTCTAGGAAAAGAGGTAAGCATAATTTCTGAATAACTAAGTAAATACAGACTGCAAAAGTAGCTAGGGGCTAGTTAACTGCTATGGAAATTTTAAAAGGGATTTGCCTCAATGGTCCCCTAGGTTCACAGAAGGAAAAAAACAAGGCAGAAGCCCAGGCACAATGGGACATGTACCTTTGGAAGAAAACCACATGTGTGAATGGGCTATTCCCATGAATTCAAGATGAATCCCAGCATATAGTAGGTGCTCAAGTTTTGAAAAATTAATTTTGGATCCTTATCACCATATCCAATGCACTGGCGGAACTTAAATCTTAACAACCTGCCTTTCAAAGTCAGTCTCCTTTTAAAAACTGTGACCTACTTAAAAAGTAGAAGAAGAAGAAATGTACCAAATCAAAAGAGAGGAAGTGCTAAGCAAATACAGTAACCAAAAAGGGTTATAAAGGCTGCATTACGTTGTCTTGTTCAGTTCCTTTGCGGTCTTCTGTTCAGCACATGCCAAAAGCAGTTCTTCTTCACAACTGGTGAGACCAGAGCATCCTGGGTGTGGGGCCATGGAGGAATTGGGTGAGTGAGGAGCTTCTTGGGAGAAACAGAGGGAACGAAGCAGTAGCTACCATCTCTATATGTGCCGGGGTATACTTCTAGTTGTTTGAGGGAGATGATGGAAGATTTTATTTTCACTTTTGTCCTTTGCTCAACCAAGAGGGAACTGAGGAACTTGATTGGGAACATTTTGGGTTTACTCTTTGTAGTGGCACAATAGGCAGAGAATTCTGTGGTAACCACAAAGTATACTCCAGACAAATACCTTTGGACTGAATCACTTCAAAATTATCATTTTATTATGGGCATCTTCTTCTTTGAGGGCTCCTGGAGATACTAGGTTGGCCGCACAGCTGGGCAACGACAGAACGGGGATTTGGGTGAAAAAAGGAATCAGGGATTGGCAAATGTGTCACAAGGCGGAGAAATGGAATAGGCGTTCGAGAAAGGGATCTGCAGAGGTTGGAGAAAGATCAGTGTGGCTTCAGTTTTTTGTGATTTAGTATTAAGTCAAAAAGATATAGTGGCATAACTCCAATGAGTTTTGTTGCTAAGCCTTTTATTCAGAGAAATTCTAAAAGGACGGATTACTATGGCATGACAATATAATGCTTCTTTGCACTTCAAGGCAATTAAAGCCACCAGCAGAACCATCAGTCATGTTACCTAGAGAGAAACCTTATTTCCAACCTTTGGAGAATTATGTCTCTCATTGTTGGGACTCATTCCATAGCCTCTGCCAACTCTTGTTTCTGGCATCCTAACCAAAAATAACCTTTACCCAATTTCTAAACTCTGTTGATTGCATGGTCTCCTGTGCTTGTGCATGGTTGAGATGTATCAAAAGTGCAAACAACAAAAACCACAGCTTGCAATTGTGTTGTTTTTTCTTTTTTTAAATTGGAGTTAAATTGATTTAAGAGCTGAAGAAACAGGAAGAAGGGCAAGTAACTGGAGGGAAGAGATGTTACTTAAGAGAAAAAAGGAGGTGTTTAATAAGTATTGAACTGCTTTGGAGGCAAAGTCTACCTACCAACACATTGATACTAGGGTAGACTCGTTGTGGACTTGATTTAGAATCCAGATTCTTATGCTGTGTGAGTGTTGGGAGAATTTGAATTTCTCTATGTGCGAATTTTTAAATATAAATTTAAGGATACCTAATTTCATGTAGACAGTTCAAAAAGGGAACCGACATTTAGTCAGTGACTTAGGCCAAAACTGACATTTTCACATTTGTTAACTATTTCAGTGTCTGCAGCAACCCTCTGAAATAAGTATTACCCACTTTACTCAGATGAGAAAACTAAGAAAAACAAAGCTTGTTCAATATTACTGTAAGGAGCACCAAAATCCATTATTCTAGGAGTTCTATTTTATTTTACTTTTTATTTGAGAGACACAGGCAGACAGAGCTCCCAATCTCTGGTTTATCTCCCAAGCTCAATCCAAGTTTCCTACATGGGTGGCAGGAACCCAACTACTTGAGCCATTACCTGCTGGCTCCCCCAGTGCATATTAGCAGAAAACTGAAATTGGGGAACTGAGCTGGGAGTTGAACTCAAGATCTCTGATACAAATGCTGGCATCCCACGTGGAGGCTTAACCACTAGGCCGAATGCCCTCTCTTCTATTTTAGAAGTGTCATGGCAAGTGTTCTAACCAATGTGATAACTCAGATTTTAAAAATTGTGTTGTTTTGTATTTTCTGAGCAGTTTGGATGGTAAAAAAAGTACTGCCCAACAATGTAGAAAGTATTAAGCATCCTGGAAGCTAACATTTGTGTTAGTTGTACTGTTAGCTGCAACTCAGCACGCTGTTGGTAGCTTCACCTTAGCAGTTTCTTGGAACTATCATCAGCCCATCAGTAACCATCAAGATTTGAGGTGGGTTTTCTTCCAGTCTGCAGGGAAACAGTATCAAAGACACAATGGCTCAGAGAAAACATTTCCTCTGTGCAGTACTGCCTGGGAGGTTGGTAGCTTGTATCTATCTACCCAGTACACAGGGATGATAGGTGAAAAAGGAACCAGGCTCCAAATCACAACTTGTGGAGACCATGTCCCACCTCAAAAAACCTTACTTTACTTTTCTCTTATTTATGTGTGGTATTATTTGATTTCCACAAGTAAAAGATTATATAGATAAAGTTTTCAGATTAGTACTTCCCTATCTCCTAGCACACCCCCCCCCATATTTAATCCTGCATTTGTCATACTGAAATTAGTCATCCTCAAATTACAGAAACTGGCCAAAGGCTTAATCTCCGGGTGTTGGTGATATGTACATGCACAGGAAGCAGGAAGAAGAACGCCTGCTAACTCATGACCCGGAAGGCCAGCTTTAATAAGTTTGATTAGCTGGTGCTTTTAAGGGTAGCTCCCCACCCTCAGTGGTATGCTCTCCTTGTTCCTATAATCTCTGTTGTATATGAATTTTTATTAATCCAGGAGGATCTTTGATTTCTGGTTGGAGGGAAGCTTAGAAAATAGAAAAGAGGCTCTACTTTTATTTATTTTAAAGAATTATTTATTTATTTCGAAAGGCAGAGTTACAGAGAGGCAGAGGTGAGGTGGAGTAGGGGGATAGTCTTCCATCTGCTGGTTTATTCCCTAGATGGCCGCAACAGCTGGAGCTGGGCCAATCCAAAGCCAGGAGCCAGGAGCTTCTTCTTAGTCTCCCATGTGGGTGCAGGGGCCCAAGGACTTGGGCCATCTTCTACTGCTTTCCCAGGCCATAGCAGAGAGCTGGACTGGAAGTGGAGCAGCCAGGTCTCGAACCTGTGCCCATATGGGATGCTGGTGCTGCAGATGGTGGCTTTACCTGCTATTGTCACAGCGTGAGCCCTGAGGCTCTATCTTAATAGATACTGAGTAAAATTTTTGAATTCTGAAATTTGTAATTGAGTCTAATAAAATCCCAAGACAAAAATGTTTATTTTCTACCTCACTTTTCTTTCTCTTTTTTACTTATTTTTTTTTTAATTTTAAAGATTTATTTATTTATGTCAAAGGCAGAACTACTACAGAGAGGGAGAGGGAAACAGAGAGAGGTCTTCCATTTGCTGGTTCACTCCCCAAATGGCCACAAAAGCTGGAGCTGGGCCAATCTGAAGCCCAGAGCCAGGAGACAGGAGCTTCTTCCGAGTCAAGAATTTTAAAATATAAAAAAGTGGAGAAAGTAGTTCAGTGAAATAAGTTATACCCATCAAGCAGTTTAAGCAAACTTGACCAATCTTATATATATACCATCCATTTCTTCTACTCTTAAATTATTTTTTAAAAATTTCGTATGTTGCTTCATTTCATCATAAATAATTTAGCATTAACCTCTAAGATAAATATATACTTATACAAATAACCATAATACCAGTGTCATTTCCACAACAGCCATAATAGTAATTTCTCAATATCATGAAATGCCATTATAACACCTAAAATGAATAGAAATTACTTAATATTATCAAATATCATCACACATAAAATGAATTAATAGTAATTAATATGATTAATTACAATGTTGAATATTTCATTTTTAAAGTTTATTTAATCATCCAAATAAGGTTCATAGATTGAAATTATGCTTAACTTCTTTGAATTTATAGGTTTCCTCTCCATTGCTTTCTTTCCCACTACAATTTGTTGTTGAGAGATAGTTTGACCTGAAGAGTTTAGTTCAGTTTGCTTATCTCTAAAATGTTGCATGAAAGTCAACATTTTTGTAAGATGTAAGACTGCGAAAAGCATATGATTTCATTTGTAACAAATGATTAGGGAGCGGGTGTTGTGGCATAATAGGTTAAGCCCACTGCTTGCAACACCAGCATCCTGTAGGGGCAGTGGTTTGCAACCCAAGTACTCCACTTCTGATCCAGGTCTCTGCTAATTCACCTGGGAAAGCAGCAGAAAATGGCCCAAATACTTGAGCCCCTGTACCCACATGGGACACCCGGATAAAGTTCCTGGCTCCTGACTTTGGTCTGGCCCAGCCCTGGCTGTTGCAGCCATTTTTGGGAGTGAACCAGTGAATGGAAGATCTCTGTCTCTCCCTCTTTCTTTGTAACTCTGCCTTTCAAATAAATAAATAATAAAAATAAATCCTTAAAAATGATTAGGAATTTCCTTATGGCATTCAGAAATATCCAGGAATGGGTCTTGGGCATAGAAGTTACCACACCAGTTGGAACAACCTACATCCCATATCGAAGTGCCTGATTTCTAATCCTAGCTCCACTCCCGATTTCAGCTTCTTCCTAATAAGTGTACTGAGAGGCAGCAGATGATGTCCCAAGTTGTTGGGTCTTTTCTACGCACATGGGAGACCCATATTGAGTTCCCAGCTCCTCAGTAAGGCCTGCCCTAACTCTGGCTATTGTGAGCTAGTAGATGGAGCTCGTTTTTCGTTTGCCTCCATCTCTATATGTCTGCCTATATTAATATAATTAATAGCAAGAAATATCCATTCCTCCCAGAATCAAAAATAAATAAAACTGTGTTATGTTTTTGTCTTTTAATGATCTGTAAATTTCACTTTCCTCACTGAGAACTTTAGAACTAGGCAGGTCCTTATAAGTAATATAATCTAGTTTTTTTTCTAAAAAAAATTTTTTTTTTGAGAGGTAGAGTTACAGATAGTGAGAGAGAGAGAGACAGAGAGAAAGGTCTTCGTTCACTCCCCAAATGGCCGCCATGGCCTGCACTGCGCCGGCCTGAAGCCAGGAGCCAAGTGCTTCTTCCTGGTCTCCCATGTGGGTGAAGGGGCCCAAGCACTTGGGCCATCCTCCACTGTCCTCCCGGGCCACAGCAGAGAGCTGGACTGGAAGAGGAACAACCGGGACTAGAACCTGGCACCCATATGGGATGCCAGTGCCGCAGGCAGAGGATTAACCAAGTGAGTCACAGCGCCAGCCCCTTTTGTTGGACTTTTAAAAACTAACCTGTGGCAAGAAATCCACTAGCAATCCAAGATGAGTCTTGACCCCCAACTTGAAAAATACTGTTCTGATCTAATTGCTTCCTTATGTAGATGAGGAGACAGCTTCAGAGAAGATGTCATGTTCTAGATAATCCAGAGAGTTCCTGTGAGAATGAGGACTGGAACTTTCAGTTAGTGCTGTAAGATAGCCCATGTGCAAATACTGGTTTTGTGCTCATGAGCTTAAGCAAGTTATTGTCTCTTTCTTAATCTACAAAAAGGGGACAATAATATAATTTGCCTCAAGATATTAGAATGATTAAATGAAATGTATAAATTTGAGAAGTGGCTGGCACATGATAATTTTTATTGATTATTAATATTAGTAAATTTCATTATAACAAAATGTTACACCAGAGTGCTTCTAAAGTTCATTGACTTCCCAGCGGCAAGGGAAACAAGTCCCAACTATTTGGATTGCAACATCTTATTTATTTTGCAGTATCTCAATTTTCAGTTTTCTTCTCAAGCCCTTTCCTCCTCCATACCTCAAAAGACAGAATATTTACACTTTGTTTGATAATGTGCTTGGGATTAAAAAAAAAAGCACCAGGATAAAGAGTAATCATTAGGATAAAGAACTTTCCTGGAATATTTTTGGAAAACAGTAATATAATAGCTTATTTTTTTCTTATAGAAATATCGAGAATTGTTTTCTACTTGGGGATCTTTGTGAATAATCTTCCCCAACAAGCAATAAAAATTGGCACCTGCAATATAGTGTTATGGAACACTCCCAAAACTGGTAGGAGAAATTGCTACAGAATCCCCAAAACTGGGTCTGCTCACCCAACATGCAGGTAGCCAGTTACTGACACTAAGGTGGTGAGAAGGAAGTAGGGATTTATTGCAAAGCTCAGATCAAATAGCCAAGGAGCCATTGCTTAATTCCCAAGTCCCCTGAGGAATTAGAAATCAAGGTTCTTCTGGGTTGAAGTTGGGGTTGAGAGGTGTACAGTCAGCTCATGTCCAGGACCCTTGTTGGTGTGTAGTGCTCATTGCCCTCTTTCAGATGGTCAGGAATATCATTTCTTTGGGGAATTTTGACGATGGCAAACTGGGCTCCAGTCAGGTGGTAGTTACTTCCCACTTGGAACCTGGGGTTCCTGGAAAAGAAACTTTCAACAAAACTGAACATCAAAATGTTATCTATAGGGGAGGTAAATGACCTCATTGGTATTCTGATCAGAGACCCTGGAGTTGGCTGTACCACTCCCTCAATTCAGTGAGTCAATTTTAGTAAGAGATTGATTTGCAATCATATAAGCCAGACAAGGAAACTAAGCTAAGGGAGGGATTCTGGGAGACCATAAGAGACTAGGACTTGAGAGTATCTGTTATCTTTATGAAAGATACTTTATGGGGACCTGGTTTCAATAAGTCAAGTTATAGGGTGAGACTATGAAATGCAACCATACAAAATAAGAACAAGTGACAATATGTGAAGGCATTAAACATCTCCTTCTTTATTTATTTATTTATTTATTTTTTGACAGGCAGAGTGGATAGTGAGAGAGAGAGACAGAAAGAAAGGTCTTCCTTTGCCGTTGGTTCACCCTCCAATGGCCGCTGCAGCCGGCGCATTGTGCTGATCCGAAGCCAGGAGCCAGGTGCTTCTCCTGGTCTCCCATGCGGGTGCAGGGCCCAACATCTCCTTCTTTAAACACCAAATTCTTGCAGTGAAATAAAGAGTAAAGGAAGGTATTTGAAAATAGTTTTGACCCATGTGAAGAAGGCATTGAATGGTGATGGAGCAGTGTGCCAGGGGTTGATATTTAAGGGGAAACTGATTCCAGAAACTTGCATACTATTTTGATTCTCTTGTTTGTTATGATACAGATGCCTTGCTGGAGGAACTGGAACGTTCCACCCTCCAGGACAGTGATGACTATTCCAACTCTGCTCCTCTTCCACTGGATCCGTCTTCCAGAAAGGAGAGTAACCCTGATGAGACTTCAAAGCTGCTCTCCGTCCAGGATAGCACGAATCCCTTTCCGGTAACTTTTCATTTATTATGGAACCTTGAATGTAGATCTCGGAGTGCATTTCTGAAAACCAATTGTATCCCACATAAACTGATATGAAAGGAGAATTATATACCAAGAAAGACAGCAAATAACCCTTCGGTGATAAAGATTTTGTGTACATATGTGTATGTCTTATTTTGGGTTGTGTTAGTCTGAAGATAGAAATTTGTTTTCTTACTATTCTGTAGACTAAAAGTCCATGATCAAGACAAAGGTGTTTGGATCTTGATGTCAAGATTGACTAGATCTGGTGTCTCCTAGGGCCTCTCCTTGGCTTGGAAATGAGGCCTACTCACAAGTTTTGAAGCTCTCGTGTTCTTGAACATTCAAGATGGTTTTTTTTTTTGAAAGATAAGGATAATTGAGAAAATCACCACAGAAGAATAAGACTATGAGAAATTTTTTTTTTCTCATAATGTCATGCTAACAGGCAAAGTATCATATCAATTACTTGGTATATTCTGATATTACTTCTGGACATCAGAGATACACATTGCAGTTATTTTTTAAAATATTAATTAATTTATTTTTTTTTAACTTTTATTTAATGAATATAAATTTCCAGTATACAGCTTATGGATTACAATGGCTTCCCCTTCCCATAATTTCCCTCCCACCCGCAACCCTCCCCTCTCCCGCTCCCTCTCCCCTTCCATTCACATTAAGATTCATTTTCAATTCTCTTTATATACAGAAGATCAATTTAGTATACATTAAGTAAAGATTTCAACAGTTTGCACCCACATAGAAACACAAACTGAAACATATTGTTTGAGTACTAGTTATAGCATTAAATCAAGATGTACAGTACATTAAGGACAGAGATCCCACATCAGGAGCAAGCGTGCAGTGGCTGCTGTTGTTGACCCAACAAATTGACACTCTAGTTTATGGCACCAGTAACCACCCTAGGCTGTCGTCATGAGTTGCCAAGGCTATGGAAGCCTTCCAAGTTCCCCGACTCTGATCATATTTAGACAAGGTCATAAAAGACAGAGTGAGGATAGTAACCAATGATCCTAAGAGTGGCATTTACCAGGTCTAAACAATTATACAGCATTAAGTGGGGAAGAGGACCATCAGTACACACATGTTGGGAGTAGAGCCATTGGTGGTAGAGTAGAGGTTATGATTACAAAGGAATGAGGCCCAAGTGCACTAGACAGGGTCTAGAACAAAGGACAGAGTCATTATTAGAGGAGCTAAGAAAGGTGCTGTCTAAGCTACAATTAAGTTTTCTGATTGAGAGGCAAATAGAACCTGATAGAAGGGGCTTGATAATAATCTGGTGGGCTTTAGGCCTTGTAAGTTAAGAGGCCCAGACCTATCTATCTCTTCACATGGGGTATATCCTAAGGGAGGTGTGAACCTCCTAGGGGAAGGCACTCTGTTGACTTTCATTACTTGGCTGGCCTGGGAGGAGAGCTGGCCAGGTAAAGGCAGGTGGCATCTCTAACAAGAAATGTACAGTTCTGCCTGCAATGTTGCTGACCCTACTTGACCATCCCCTCAGCTGCAGTGGTCACTTTGGAAGTTGGGCTGAGTGAAGGGCTTTTCAGCTTGGAGCCAATAAGATCTGTGGCTCTGACCTGGGCATCCTTCGACTCCAGGGCAGGTCCATTTCCAGTGACCCAACTCTTGGCAGAGCTGCCAGGGCTCTTCACAAGCTGACTTCTGCTGAAGCCCAGACTTACCACATTGAAAGCCACTGCAGTGGACTGGCCTGTTGGGTCTCCTTGAGGGCAGATCACCGTACAGATCAGCCATTAATAGGCCTGCCACCCATTGCTTCTGATGCCGAGCTTTCTTTTCCTCCTGGTTTGTGTTAAAGCAGACCAGAGGATGCAAGTCAAGGGAGTGCCCATGTCCCATCTCTAATCTTCGGTGGCCTGAACTACAAGTCTATAGTCACAGGCATGTTCTGTAGTAGTTTTTCTAAGGTAGACAATGCCCATGAGGAAAATTATATTCTCACTTTAAAACTTTCTTTCCCTTTGGTCTGAAAGGGAGGTTTTTTTTTTTTCTACTTACTGTATACTTCGCTGATGGCGATGTGAATCTAGCTATGAGATTATTATTTAAGCTCTTATTTTGGCTATGCTATTACAGAAAAATGTTAGCCATCTCTTATAAGGTCTAAAGATTAAATTGTGCGTCCTACAGATTCCTTCATAATAGAATTAGTTCCCTACCTTGAAGAGAATAGAGAAATGAAAGAACAAGTTGGGCTTAGAATAGAGAAATGAGGGAGCAAGTCCTAGATCACTTGCTGACAATAGCAATATTACATGAATACTTAGCAAACCGTTTCAACCCTTAGATAAGAACTTAATAAAACATTTACCGGAAGGTCCAATGCCTTCTATAAATTTTAAGAATCATGTATTTGAAAACACCTCTTAAATATCTAAGATGGTGTAGTTTGTTTAACCAGTAAACTTAAGCACAACCATATAAAATGTTTTTAGTTTCTTTCTACCAACAAGTTTAAAACATATGATACACAGATTCAGGTCACACAAATTAAAATGTATCTTTGATTGATTTTAGCAGCTTAAATTTATGGGCAATCTTATCTAAAAGCCATTTAAAATAAAACTCTTAATAAAATTTCCCCATGTGGACATACAATATGTACGCACATATAACATAGCATAATAGACCAATATCAAAATCCAAAATATCTGGTTGAACTAAGATTCCTTAAAATCATGACATAACATAGACCAAATTTGATCATTGTTACAAGGTGATTATTCAAGTCTTTGAAAATAAGCACATAGTTAAATAACCCATAGCTCTTAATAAAAACTCAGCTGTTTTTGAACAATTAGAATTTAACAGACATCAAGAGAACATAATAGATTACTTTAACACATTGCTCTAACAGTGCATCAGAGTTTAATTCTATGTCAAAGAGAAATTGAGCTTCCTGTGATCTTTTGCTGTGAGGTTTCCTTCCTTTACCTTCTTTCATATTGGTGACCATGTTTCTGTGTTTCTGTGTGTAACACATCTTTAAGCATCTTTTGCAGGGCAGGATGAGTGGCAACAAATTCTTTCAGTTTCTGTTTGCTATGAAAAGTCTTAATTTCACCTTCATTCACAAATGAGAGCTTTGCAGGATATAATATTCTGGGCTGGCAGTTTTTCTCTCTTAGTACCTGGGCTATGTCTCGCCATTCCCTTCTAGCTTGTAGGGTTTCTGATGAGAAGTCTGCTGTGAGTCTAATTGGAGATCCTCTGAGAGTAATCTGACGTTTCTCTCTTGCACCTTTTAGAATCTTTTCTTTATGTTTCACTGTGGTGAGTTTGATTACAACATGTCGTGGTGAGGATCTCTTTTGGTCATGTTTATTAGGGGTTCTATAAGCTTCCTGTACTAAGATGCCTCTGTCCTCCAAACCTGGGAAATTTTCTGCTAGTATCTCACTGAAAATGCCTTCTAATCCTTTCTCCCTCTCCATGCCTTCAGGAACTCCTAGAACCCGAATGTTAGATTTTTTAATAGTATCCTGTAGATTCCCGACAATATTTTTTAGATTTCTAATTTCTTCTTCTTTTCTTTGGTTTGCCTGTTTCCTTTCCTGTTCTCTGTCTTCTAAGTCTGATATTCTCTCTTCTGCTTCGCCCATTCTGTTTTTAAGGCTCTCTAATGTGTTTGTCATTTGATCTATTGAATTCTTCATTTCATTATGATTTCTCGTCACAATCACCATTTCTTGTTCCACTAGTTGTTTCATTTCATTTTGATTCCTCCTTAATATTTCACTTTCATGAGAGAGATTTTCTATCTTGTCCTTAAAGGATTTCTGTAGTTCAAGAATTTGTTTTTGAGAACTTCTTAATGTTCTTATCAATTTTTTGAGATCCGCTTCTTGCATTTCTTCTATCTCATCATCTTCATAATCTTGAGTTGGGGTGTCTTTTTCATTTGGGGGCGTCATAGTGTCTTCCTTGTTCTTGTTACCTCGGTTTTTGCGTTTGTTGTATGGCATGTTGGAGATATTTGGTTTCTTCACTGTGGTGTTTTTTTTTTTTTTTCTTGTTATAGTATGACTCTAGATTAAGTGGACTGTCTGCTTTTGGTGGAGCCTTAGAGGCTTGAGATGGGTGTGGACTGAGAGCTGTGTTTGGTTCCTCAGGGTTGAGGGTGTGCCAAGATGACACTCCCAGGTTAGGTGTGGTAAATGTCTCTTTCTTTTGTTGATTCAAAAGGGAAGTAATTCCGCACAGCTGAATGTAATTGGAGGTAGTTAGCAGGCAAATGATATACCCACAGGAGCCAGAGATCAGAAGCTCTTTCCCAAGGACCACACAGGGAATCTCTGCTGCCCTCGGTGTGGGCTCCAATTCTCCTGCAGTCTCCCACTGGGTTGCCAAGTTAGATGCTAATCTCCAGTTATTTCATCCCTCCCCCCAGAGTCAGGTTTTTCTGCTAGGCTCAGGGCTGGTGCAGACCTGAGGTCGCCCTGCTTATGACGCACGTCCAAAATGGCGCCCGCTCCTTGTCCTGCTCGCCCTTGAGGGGTGAGCGGAGAGAGAGAAACTCGTGTCCGTTTCGGTCACTTTTTTTTTCCTTCTCTCTCTTCTAGTCAGCCTGGTGAACTTTTCCCCACGGAGTTTCAAGCCTCGTTCCCTCCAGCCTCCTCCTTCCGCTTGCCCGCTGGTGTCTCGGGCTATGGAGATTCGGCTCACCTCGCGTTCCAGCGCTGGTGCGTTGAGTCTGCTGCTGGTGTCCCGAACTTGGGCTCCCACGCTCTCCACGCAGGTCCACTGTGAATCACTAGTTCCGGAAGAGTTTCCTCTGCTGTTTCTTCCCCCACTCTTCCCTGACCCTGCAGTATCTCCACTTTCATCAACCTGTGTCTTGCCGAAGAATATCAATGTGCTCCCTTCCTATTCCGCCATCTTGGATTTTTCCTAATTAATTTATTTGAAAGGCAGAGTTACAGAGAGAAGAGAGACACAGAGAGAGGTCTTCCATCTGCTGGTTCACTCTCCACATGGCTGCAAGGCCAGAACGGGGCAGGTCTGAAGCCACGGGCCAGGAGCTTCTTCCAGGTTTCCTACAGGGGAGCAGAGGCCCAAGCACTTGGCCTATCCTCCATTGCTTTCCCAGACACATTAGCAGGGAGCTGGATCAGAAGTGGAGCTGCCAGGACTTGAATCCATGCCTATATGGAATGCTGGTGTTGTAGGTGGCAGCCAACCCCTGCACCACAACACTGGCCCCATATTGCAGTTTGACTTGAATGGCACCCAGGCTTGGTGAGAATCATTTAGAGGAAGGCCTGGTACCGATTCAAACAAGACTCAAGGATTATCACTTTCCAGGTCTTCTTTTCTGCTGTACAGACAGGAAATTCAATTATTAGTATATCTGGAAATGATTTGGCTTTACAGAGCCAACTCTAAGTAAACTCACTAATGACATGTATATTTTTTTAAAAAAGGTAGAAATACAGTTTACTAGGTTATGGGTTAGAGTTAAAACTATCAAGTAGAATAGATACTAGTATTAGTTGATGCACGTATTTTCTTCCTATGATGAAACTTATGTAAACTTATATCGTAACTCAAAGGTTGCTTGGTAATAATGGAATCAGTGTAAGATGAATTAAGTAGATGCTCTTTATCGCTGCTTTTTTTGACCTATGATATTTTTTTTTTTGACCTATGATATTTTGATTCATTCTTTTTTTAAAAAAATTTTGTTTATTTATTTATTTGAAAGGCAGAGTAACAGAGAGGCAGAGAGAGAGAGAGAGAGATCGAGAGATCTTCCATCTGCTGGTTCACTCCCTAAATGGCTACAACGGCCAGAGCTGGGCCCATCCGAAGTCAGGGGCCAGGAGCTTCTTCTGGGTCTCCTATGCGGGTGCAAGGGCCCAAGGACTTGGGCCATCTTTTACTGCTTTCCCAGGCCATAGCAGAGAGCTGGATCAGAAGTGGAGCAGATGAGACTTGAACTGGTGCCCATATTAGATGCCAGCACTGCAGGCAGCAGCTTTACCCACTACACCACAGCATTGGCCCCGTAATTCATTCTTGTCCACCATATGAAATAACCAGTATCACAGGCCTGAAACTTGAACCCATGGGTAGATACCTCCCCTGTATTTGCCCCAGATGGCTCATTTCTCTCTCTGTTAGGGAGCTATTATCTTCTTCTTCTTCTTCTTCTTTTTTTTTTTTTTTTACAGGCAGAGTGGATAGTGAGAGAGAGAGACAGAGAGAAAGGTCTTCCTTTTTGCCGTTGGTTCACCCTCCAATGGCCACTGTGGCCGGCGCATCTCGCTGATCCGAAGCCAGGAGCCAGGTGCTTCTCCTGGTCTCCCATGTGGGTGCAGAGCCCAAGGACTTGGACCATCCTCCACTGCCTTCCCGGGCCATAGCAGAGAGCTGGCCTGGAAGAGGGGCAACCGGGATAGAATCCGGCGCCCCAACCAGAACTAGAACCCGGTGTGCCGGCGCCGCAAGGCGGAGGATTAGGGGAGCTGTTAACTTCATTGTTGCTGTTAGGTTATAGCCCAGTACTCCTAACTGTTCTTCTGTACTTGCCTCCATGCAATCTATTTTCAGCACAGCTGCCAGGGTGATCCTTTAAAAACTCTAGTCAGACAAAACCTTTTTTTTTTTTTTAAGGAGTTTTGAAAGATTTATTCTCATCTACTTGAAAGGCAGAGTAACCAACACAGGGGTTGGGAGAAGGGGAGAGATCTTCTTTCTATTGATTCTCTCCCCAAATGCCTTCAACAGCCAGGGCTGGACCAGCCCAAAGCCAGGACCCCAGAATTTAATCCAGGTCTTCCATGTGAATGGTAGCTTGAGCTATCACCTCTGCTGCCTCACAGGCTGCATTAGCAGGCAGCTGGATTGGAAGCAGAGTAGGTAGGACTCAAACCCACACCCCCAAGCGGTGGCTTAACCCACTGTGCCACAATGTACACCTCCATGCCATTTTTCTATTCAGAACCCCATGATGACTTCCCATCTCATTTGAAGTAAAAGCCACTGCCTTTACACTGATCCTTTTGGGGTGATTATAATGAGAACACCAGAAATTTCATGGACAATTTACATTAAAGTTTGCATTTTTTAATCAGAAAGAGAGAGAGAAAGATCCGACCCACTACTTCACTCCTCAAGTGCTCATGTTGGCCAGGGCTGGGCTGCAGAGACCTAACTACTTGAGCCATCACTTACTGCCTCCTAGGGTCCACATTAGCAGGAAGCTGGAATCAGGAGTGGAGCTTGAACTGTAGCCTAGGTATTTTGATGTGGGACACAGGTGTTTAACCATTAGGCCAAGTATCCACTCCTGCATTATCTTTCATTTCATTTTTCATGAACTTTTTGAAGCACTCTCCTATATCTTAGTTTACCTGGAAGAGGCCTGGGTTTTTGCTTGTTTTTCCAATATTCTATTGACTTTTCCATTAATTTCAGGATTTTTGTTTTCTTCTAAGTTTTCTTGCTAGTATTTGTGTTAGAGTAAGCCAGCATTGGTTAGCAGACCTCCATCTGATTCTTCTGGCCTCTTCCAGTGTTTAAATCATGTATGCAGTGGTCAGAGGTATTTTGTTTTATTTTTTATTTTACTTATTTGAAAATCAGAGTTTCAGAGACAGAGGGAGAGACACACACAGAGATCTTCCCCTTAGCTGGTTCACTTCCCAAATGGCTACAACGGCCAGGGCTGGACCAGGCCAAATCCAGGAGCCAGGAGCCTCTTCCAATTCTCCCACATGGATGCAGGGGCCATCCTCTGCTGCTCTCCCAGGTGCATTACTGCGGAGCTGACCAAAGTGGAGTGGTCAGGACTTAGACTGGCGCCCTGAGCACTGGTGCTGCAGGCAGTGGCTTAACGTACACCACAACACCGGCCCCTGCTCACCATTCTTTCTTCATTGCGGCTAAGTCCAAAAGGAAACTAATGATGAGAGGTAACTAACCTCTTTTCCGTATCCTTAGACAGAAAGGTTAAGGAAAATCTAACCAACCAGCAATGTTCCAAAGAAAATATGCAGGATGTTGGCTATATAAACTAAATGTTTGAGTGCAAGAAGTCAGCAGCAGTTATCTTCTCTGGTCTTAGGTGGTATAAGAAAATTGTTGCAGGTTTTCTGCTGTGGGCCACTTGGTGTCCCACCACTAATGCTCTACCATTGTCCCTGTGGTGGTCTGAGAGATACAAGGAGTCTCCTCAGGGTCAGTGGGAAAGATGGGAAATTATGCCTTAGTGTTTTACAAATTATGTTTGGGAAATGGAGGCTAGGCTTTCTCGCCATGGAGCTAATGTAATCTGAATGTTCTCGTTAAAGCAATTTTGAGATTATTTGTATGTATAAAGCTCTGTTTGTTTTATTTGGTAACACTTTTTAAAAATTTTACAATAAACCCTTTCAGCACTTAGCTCAAAACAAACCAAAAGCCAAACAGCTTGTTTAGTTTTCTTAAGAAAGTTGATGACGCATGTGTAACTTACTCAAAATACTTGTCAACAATTAACATCTACCACAGGGACAAATAGAGATATCAGTATCCTTTAGTAAAGCAGGAGGCACACATATGGTGAAGAAGCATCGGCATCTACTTCGAAAGTTAACACATAGCTACAAAAGGATGTGCCACAAGAGACAATTCAGCACAAGCAGCTGTGGGAAGAGTGTTTTCACTTCACTGGGAAGCACACCTTCTGTCACTGTCAAACAGCTTTCCTAAATCAACGTGGCTCATTTTCAACTCCAAGAAGCTTATAAGTAATGTGAACTTGTGGTGAATAATGAGTTGATTCCCTGTGCAAACCATCAAATCATGTCCGTCTTGTATCAGTGTTATCAGAGGCTACAATCAAGAATCTATTCATTCCAAAACGATTCCATTTCTTTCATTTAATCAAAAGAATAAGAATAAAACATTTGCCTGTTCACTCTCCAGTTACAAAGTGAAACCTGACATTGCGAATGCCATTGCAAACTTAGTTGAAAAGTTTAATATGGAAGATAAAATGTTGGTTTTTGTGGTGAGAAGATGCATACAAATGTTGGTGGAGCATAGCATTGTGGTAACGTTACGCCGTATTCTTACCAACTTCAAAACCTGAGAAGCAGAAATGTAGTTGGAACTAGCTGCAATATGCAGAGTTGAAGACTGCATCCAAACAAGCTACAGTGTTCTACCAATCAATATAGAAACTGCAGCCATCAAAATTTACAAATGCTATATTCTATATATACACAAACTTTTGTGGCCAAAACAGATACCAAACACAAAGAAACAATTCAGCACAGGTGTGTGTGTTTTCTCTCTGTCTTGCCTGTCAATAACTGGATTTTGCAAATTCCAGAGAGGCTTTGAAAAATCACTATGTAAAGCCATCCAAATTTAGGTTATAGTATGTCCAAAATCAGTTGGAAATATTTAATCAAGTTACTCAATGAATGTAGCATGAAAATTCAGCTTTCAAGGCTTTTAACAAGGTACAAGTGTCTAAAGAAAAGCTTGCAAAAAGGAAGCAGTTCAGATTTCTCCCCCCAAAAATCTGGAAAGACACTGAATAAATCGAAAGATGACAGGCTGCATGTTTTAATTATCTATTTTGAAAATTGTGCTTCAGGAAAAATCTTGACTTTGATGTATTTTCAACTCTTAATTTTAATTGGACAAATTTATATCCTTCACTTAACAGAATGAAATTGTGGAAATCTATGATTTTGAAGTATCTGTATTTGGCAAAATGTTGAAAAGAATTATAAATTGAGACAATGTGGAAATTTTATCTTATAAGAATATTATTGAAGAAAGGAGGAAGCAGGATGACAGCAGTTCTTGAAATATTGACCTGAAATATTTATGTACTGTAATATAAAAGTAGAATTAAGAATAGTCTCAATTGAGCAGAATTTGCTCTGAATTTAGAGGTTCATCCGTTTCTAAAGAGGAATCATGTTTTCAATTAAGAACGTTATAGTCTTCAGAGAAGCATCAAAGAGCCATCAATTTCAAATATTTTAATCATAAAATACACCTTTGAAGAAAATTGTAGTTTTATGAAAATTAAGACACCATATTGAAAAGCATCTTTCAGAAAACGTTCCACATCACAATGTTAGAGACAGCAATGGCTAATTAAAAAAAAAGTTGATTTCACTGAAATACGTGTAGAGAGTAGACCAGTGTTCACTAGAGGTTAGGAAGGGTAGGGAGAAAGAGAGAGTGAGGTTAGATAAAGGGTACCAAAATACTGCTATTTGGGAGAAATAAGCCTCCTATTTCACAGTACCACAGGGTGACTGTAGTTCACAAGTTATTATATATTTTATAACAAACTAGAAGACTAGAGTTCAAATATTCTCAATGCAAAGAAAAAAAATGCCTAAGCAGCTTGAGATGCCAATTACCTGACTTTAAACAACACATCGCATACATATATTTAATTATCACACTGTACCCATAAATATGTACAATTATTATATATTATAAAAAGTAAAATGTATTTTAAAAGTGACTAATAACCAATGAAGGTATGTATTATATATCAATAATAATGATTTATTTGTCTGATTTTTGTGTTCAGATAATCAATATGACATTCCTTAAAATTTGATTTAATGTTCGTAGTCACATGCCATTTAAGATATTTTAGAAAATTTTGTTTAGAAAATAAGCTTTGAGTATAATTATTTCATAGGTTTACAACATGATAAAACAATTTTTGATCAATAAATATATTTTAAAAAATAGTAAGAGTGGGAATTTGATGTAGTGGTTAAGATGCCTCTTCTTACAAGTAACCAGGTTCAACTCCTGGCTCCGCTTCCAATTCCAGCTTCCTGCTAATGCACACCTGGGAGGCATTAGGTGATGGTTCAAGTAGTTGGGTCCCTGCCACTCACACAGGAGACTTGGGCTGAGTTCCCAGCTCCTAGTTTCAGTTCTGGCCTAACCCCAGGTGTTGTGGGCATTTGGGGAGTGAGTCAGCAGATGGGAGACCTCTCTCTCTCAATCTCTCTCTTTCTCAATAAATAGATAAATAAATAAATTTAAAATGTGAAAAATGAATTATTTTTAGAATTGCCTTTCACTTTCAAAAGTGTCCCAATTTGGACAGTAAATTATATCGGCACCCTAACGTGATCTGGCCACTTTCACTCTTTGCCTCTTTCTCCCTGGTGCGCTCTATTCAGGCCCTGAGGCTTCCTTGCTCCACAGAGGCTTGAGGGTGCTTTCCTAATGGTTCTTCCAACATGGATCACATGTCTTCTGATACCTGCTTATTTTCCTCACCTCCTGTAAGTTCTTGCTCAAGTGTCCTCTTCTCATTGACTCATTCCTTGATTCATATATGAGTATTTGACCCTCCTTCCCCCACTTTCCATCTTTTGCCTCTGATTAATTTTACTTATTAATTTGTTTATGATCCATTTCTCATCACCAGATTATAAACTCCCAGGCAGACAGTCTTTATTTGATTGTTCTGTTTTGCTTTTTGATTTCCACATTCCCAACTCTGGGGATATGACAGACAACAAGTATTCATTCAATAAATAAATGGATTGTTGGTCCACCACCCTTTAGATCCACAATTATCTTTTTTTAAATGTTGAGATAATCATGTTATAGTTTACCCCTTAGCACCATCCTGACTAGTTAAAGGGACTTTACCCTGACCCATTTTGTTTGTTTTCTGGTTTCCATGTGAGAGTGATCTACTTCTCTATTTCAAAACTTTTTAGGCAGAAAAGGGCTGCTAGTATTTGCTTAGATGACAACCACTCTGTTGAGAAGTAAGCCTATCTGGCTGGAAATTCCTCTGCCTTAGGAAGGGAGATCTCAGAGATATTCTAGCGTCAGTCTGGTTTAGAAGCTAAAAGTATCCTCTAACTCTGGGTGTTGATAAAGACTCACGTTTTAGAAATGAAAATTCATTCCTTGCTCTTTTCTGTCACTTTTATTAGGTACAGCTCGTGTATACCACCAATATCCAGGACCGCAATGTCTACAGGTATTTTTTTATTAATTGCTTTTGTAAATTAATCTTATGAAGTAATTGTTATCAATCTGTGGCTAATAATTTGCTCTAATTAATTAGTACTAATGAGTATAAATGGAGATATTTGCTTTTCATGAAAATTATATGTTGAAACAGATTCACTACTAAATCACTTCTCCTGGCCAAAGCAGAGTCAGCAGTCTGAAAAAATAGAAAGGCCACTTTCCGTGTTCCTCTTTAGCTATAGCTTGCAGTTTTTTAAAACATGGCACAAGTTTCTGGGAAGTAAATGAAAGGGCTGAAAGTACAGATAGTAAAGAGTCGTGCTTGGTGAAGAGTGCTACACCATACCTTATTTGGTTTCAGAATTATTCTCGGTAGTGCACACAGAAACACAGAAGGCCAAAAAAAAAAAAAAAAAAGATGCAGGGGAAGCACTTGTGCTACCAGAAGTCTTTTTAGAACTTCCCACTCAAGGGTACTTTCTGTTTTGGTGGAAGCAAAGACAATTTATGAATAAGTATTTCCAGTTTATTCCAGTTGCAGTGAGTTGCCCAGTGAGCATTCCTCTTGGTCCCTGTTCTTTCTGTTCTCAGGTCTGGTAAAAATAAAAACAAAGCAAGTACAACACCATGCCAGGTATATTAGTTTTCTTCAAGCTAGGAAACCAAGGCTTCAGTAGAAGTACAAGTGAATATATGAACATATAATATGAAAAGTCAGCCCAGCCAAATGCAGTTTTCGTGTTTAATCTGACTTTGTGATTAGTATTTGGCACCCTAGTCCTAACTTATTGACACCTTCTTCCCTGTAGTTATGAGGCTGTGGCTTGTTTCGCTTCACTTCCTCCTCCTTTCTTGCTCCATGTTCCCGGGGAGCTGACTCTGCAGGTTGGGTTTTACAAGGCTGTAGGTCAGTTGGCTCTCTTTGCTGTGACCAGTGGGAAACACTGTGGAGGATGCAAAGTAGGGAATCCAGGATATTTTCTCCTGTCACCTTCTTTCCATAGTATCTCTGTTGACAGCTACACCTTGATTTCTGCCAGAGTGACACATCTGCTTTAATTCCAGCTTTCTGCTTTTTAACATGGGTCTCTAGCTAACTTGTTAACTGTTTCCTTTGGTCATCTTTTTCCTATAATGGGAACCTTAAGAGACAGCAGTGACAGCTTGAGTAGTTAGTTCCTGCCACTCAAGTAGAAGGCTTGAAATGAATTCCTAGCTCCTGGCTTAGCCAGTCCAGTCTCAGCCTGGGCATTTGGGAAGTGAACCAGTGAATAGCATCTTCCCCCTCCCCTCTTTCTCTCTCTCTAATAAATAAGTAAAAACAAAAATAGATATGTAGTAGACTGAGGCTTGTATAATTCACTGTAATATAAAAATATGGTCTTTATGATTTACTTTTTAGAATTTATTGAACTTTATTTTGCATTTTCATATATAATTTTACTAACGATTATGCAGGTATTTGAACAGGATCTGTATTCCATTTGCTGAGTTCAAAGTTTCACTGATTCTTCATTTGCTTATATGAATATGAAACCATCATCATATATATTATCTGAACTTTTTTCAAGCTTTTATTTAATGAATGCATTTTTTCATAGATACAACTTTAGGAATATAATGGTTCTTTCCCCCATACTCATCCTCCCCCACCCCCAACTTCCATCCCTCCTCCCTCTCTCTCTCCCATCACCTTCTTCATTATGGTTCATTTTTAGTTTGATTTTATATACAGAGGACCAACTCCATGTTAAGCATGGATTTCAACAGTTTGCACCCACGCACATACAGCATATAGAGTACAGTCTGGGAACAAAATTTGCAGTCAATTCTCATAGTACAACTCATTAGGGACGGAGGTCCTAAATGAGGAGTAAGTACACAGTGACTTCTGTTGTTCCTTTAACAATTAACACTCTTATTTATGATGTCAGTGATCACCTGAGGCTCTTGCCATGGGCTGCCAAGGCTATAGAAGCCTTTTGTGATCATAGACTCCATCTGTATTTGGACACAGCTGTAAGCGAAGTGGATGTTCTCTCATCCCTTCAGAGAAGAGTATATCCTTCTTTGATGACCCTTCTTTCCACTGAGGTCTCACAGAGATCCTCCGTGTAGAATATTTTTTGCCACAGAGTCTTGCCTTTCCATGCCTGAAATGCTCTCACAGGCCTTTCAGCCATACCAAGGAGCCTTAAGGGTTGATTCTGAGGTCAGAGTGTTATTTACAGCAAATGTCATTCTAGGAATCTGCTGTGTGGACTGCTTCCCATATTGGACTTTCCTTCCTTTTTAATTCTATTATTATTACCAGACACTTAATGTAATTTATATGATCACTTTTATACTTAAACTTATCTATATGTTGACCTTAACATTTAATATGATCATTTTAATAGTTAAGATGGCATTTATAACATCGATTTTTATGGGTTTGGAGTCCCATGACAACTTTTTAGGCTGTACCCTTAGAAGTAAGTCTGTTGGACTGTTTGCAGAATTATACTGCTTTACAGTTATAGACTACCTCCTTATTCCCTCTTATCCTTATTCCCTCTTTTATCCTTAACTGGGATCTTTTTCCAAATAACTTAAAATACATATGATTAACTCTATGTTACATAAAGAGTTCAGCATATAGTATGAAGGATAGAAAAGAAAAAGAAAGAAAATAGAGAAAAAAAAGGTTATACAAAATAAAAAGTAACTATGATAAACTGTCCCTCAACAGTTAGGTCAAGAACTATTCAAGTCATTGATCCTAAAAGTGTCAATTTCGCTTCTATAGCTTTCATTTTAGGAGCACTATTAATTCTCCCAAATCAAGAACATATGGTACTTGTCTCTTTGGGACTGGGTTATTTCACTAAGTATGAGGTTTTCCAGCTTGCTCCATTTTGTTGCAAATGACCAAATTTCATTGTTTTTTACTCCTATGTAGTATTCCATAGTGTACATATCCCACAATTTCTTTATCCAGTCTTCAGTTGATGGATATTTAAGTTGATTCTATGTCTTAGCTATTGTGAATTGAGCTGTGATAAACATGGAGGTGCAGATAGCTCTTTTGTTTACTGATTCATTTCCCTTGGGTAAATTCCCAGGAGTGGGATGACTGGGTCATATGGTAGGTCTATATTCAGATTTTTGAGGTATCTCCATACTGTTTTCCATAGTGGCTTTACCAGTTTACATTTCCACCAACTGTGGGTTAGGGTGCCCTTTTCCCCACATCCTCTCCAGCATTTGTTGTTTGTTGATTTCTGTATGAGGGCCACTGTAACTGGGGTGAGGCAAAACCTCATTGTGGTTTTGACTTGCATTTCCCTGACGGCTAGAGATCCTGAACATTTTTTTCATGTGTCTGTTGGCCATTTGGATTTCCTCTTTTGAAAAATGCCTGTTTAAGTCCTTTGCCCATTTCTTAACTGGGTTGTTTGTTTTGTTACTGTGGAGTTTCTTGATCTCTTTGTAGATTCTGGTTATTAATCCTTTATTGGTTGTGTAGTTTGCAAATAATTTCTCCTATTCTGTTGGTTGCTTCTTCACTTTCCTGACTGTCTCTTTTGCTGTACAGAAGCTTCTCCATTTGGGGTAATCTCAATTGTTCATTTTGGCTTTGACTACCTGTGCCTCTGGGGTCTTCTCCAAGAAGTCTTGCCTGTGCCTATGTCTTGAAGGGTTTCCCCAATGTTCTTGATTAATTTGATGGCATTGTGGTGTATATTTAGATCTTTAATCCACGTTGAGTGGATTTTTGTGTAGGATGTAAGGTAGGGGTCTTGCTTCCTACTTCTATATGTGCACATCCAGTTTTCCAAGCACCATTTGTTGAAAAGACTGTCCCTGTACCAGGGGTTGGTTTTAGCTCCTTTGTCGAATATAAGTTGGTTGTAGATGTTTGGATTGATTTCCGGCATTTCTATTCTGTCCCATTGGTTTATCCCTCTGTTTTTGTACCAGTACCAGGCTGTTTTGATTATAACTGCCCTGTAGTATGTCTTGAAGTTTGGTATTATAATGCCTCCGGCTTTGTTTTTCTTGTATAAGATTGTTTTAGCTATTCGAGGTCTATCTGAACTTTCTAGACCAAGAATTTGCACCCTTTTTTTCTGGAAAAGTCCAGATAATAAATACTTTAGGGTTTGTTTACTATAAGATTTATGTATAGCACTTACTGAAGTCTATAGGTGAGCAATGCAGCCAGTAGGTAGATGAATGGACATGGCCCGATTTGATCCATAGATCTTAGTTTGTCGATGCCTACTTTATCTCCTCATTTATTCTTTATTTGTTGTCCGAAATAACTGAGAAGAGTTATAATACCTGATGCATTAACTTTTTTTAAAAAAGATTTATTCATTTATTTATTTGAAAGGCAGAGTTACAGAGAGGCAGAGGCAGAGAGAGAGAGAGAGAGTCTTCCATCCTCTGGTTCACTCCCCAGATGGCCACAACAGCCAGAGCTGTGCTGATCTGAAGCCAGGAGCCAGGAGATTCTTCCAGGTCTCCCACACAGATGCAGGAGCCCAAGGAATTGGGCCATCTTCTACTGCTTTCCCAGGCCATATCAGAGAGCTGGATCAGAAGTAGAGCAGCCAGGACTCGAACCAGCACCCACATGGGATGCTGGCACTGCAGGTGGTGGCCTTATCGACTAAACCACAGTGTCAGCCCTGTACTAACTTTTAAAATGCTATTAAAATTTAAAAATTCAGAGATGTGATTTCAAAGCTGTTTTCACAGGCTACTTTGCAACTGGTAGTTGGAAGAGAATGGTTGTCAAACTACATGTCTAGCATTTTCCTTCAGTTTTGAAGTGGATTTTTTTTTAGATGAACGAGGAGAAATGGACAAACAACTGCTAAACCTTGTTCATATTTTCAGTCTACTACCTATTTTTAAAAAACTCTGTCTCGCGGGGCCGGCGCTGTGGCTCATTTGGTTAATCCTTCGCATGCGATGCCGGCATCCCATATGGGCACCGGGTTCTAGTCCCGGTTGTTCCTCTTCCAGTCCAGCTCTCTGCTGTGGCCTGGGAAGGCAGTGGAGGATGGCCCAAGTGCTTGGGCCCCTGCACCCACATGGGAGACCAGGAGGAAGCACCTGGCTCCTGGCTTCAGATTGGCGCAGCCCTGGCCGTAGTGGCCATTTGGGGAGTGAACCAATGGAAGGAAGACCTTTCTCTCTTTCTCTCTTTTTCTCTCTCACTGTCTATAACTCTACCTTCAAATAAATACAAAAAAAAAAAAAAAGACTATGTCTCTGGTTCTAGACTCACATCTAAAGAGTTAATAGTTAAAATTCTGTCTTCTGGTATTTTATGCATGGCTTAACATTTACTTGGGTTTTGATGTCTTAGGATGATTCTTTTTTTTTTTCCCCTCTGTAGTGAGGTCCAAGAGCCAAAGAAATCTCCACCACCTGCTAAAACCTCAGCAGCTGCCCAGTTGGATGAGCTCATGGCCCACCTGAGTGAAATGCAGGCCAAGGTGGGTGCAGACTGGATGATGAAGCTTCCAGGGCATGCAGGGGCCCCAGTTTTATTGTAGAAATCAGCTTTCAATTCTCTTTTCTTAGGAATTCTCTTAAATTGGCATTTCATTTTCCAAATTAAATTTAATTTAGTGGAAAAACTCAGGTTTGTGCTATGTGTTATTTGTACTCATTATTGTAAGGAAACTGAGTGGTAAAATGAGGCATGTACCTTTGTAACATTTATATGATAAAAGATGGCTCAAGTGAGAGATCTGGATTGAGTTCCCAGTTTCCAGTCTCAGCACTAGTCCAACCCCATGCATTCCCCAAATGATGGAGTTCTTTCTCTCCATATATCTCTTCTTTCTCCCCTTCTTTTTCAAATACGTTTATTTTTTAAAGTTCACTGGGGCCAGCACTGTGGTGTAGTGTGTAGACTGCCACCTGCAGTGCCAGTCCAGCTCCACTTCCGATCCACTTCCCATCCAGCTCTCTGCTATGGCCTGGGAATGCAGTAGAAGATGGCCCAAGTCCTTGGGCCCTTGTGCCTGCATGGGAGACTCAGAAATTCCTAGCTCCTGGCTTTGGATCAGTCCAGCTCTGGCCATTGTGGCCATCTGGGGAGTGAACCAGGGAGATGAAAGACCTTTCTCTCTCTCTCTCTCTCTGCCTCTGCCTCCCTGTAGCTTTGTCTTTCAAATAAATAAATATTTTTTTTAAAAATTAAGCTCATGAAAAATTGGAATTAAAAGATAAGTTTGGAGCAGGCAATTAAGAGGCTGCCTGGTATGCCACATCCCATATTGGAGTGCCTGGGTTTGAGTTTCAACTCTACTTCCAATCCAGTTTGTGCTAATGAATACCCTGGGAGGCAACAGATGATGGCTCAAGTACTTGCGTTCCTGACAGCCATTTGGGAGACCCAAATGGATCTGGTTTCTCCTTGGCCCAGGTCCAGCTGTTGTGGGCATTTGGGGAGTAAACCAGTAAATGGAAGATATGTCTCTATGTTTTTCTGCTGCTGCTCTGTTTTTTAAATAAATAAAAAAAACTTTTTAAAAAAATCCATTTTGGTAAAAAGTTTGTGAAATACATTCATATTTTCCTTATAACATGCATTTTCCATGAACTTTTAAAAGTCTTCTTGTGGGGGCCAGTGCCGCAGCTCACTAGGCTAATCCTCTGCTTGCAGCGCTGGCACCCCGGGTTCTAGTCCCGGTCGGGGCACCGGATTCTGTCCCAGTTGCTCCTCTTCCAGTCCAGCTCTCTGCTGTGGCCCAGGAGGGCAGTGGAGGATGGCCCAGGTCCTTGGGCCCTGTACCCGCATGGGAGACCCGGAGGAAGCACCTGGCTCCTGGCTTCGGATCGGTGCAGTGTGCTGGCCGTAGCGGCCACTTGGGGGGTGAACCAATGAAAAAAGGAAGACCTTTCTCTCTGTCTCTCTCTCTCTGTCTAATTCTGCCTGTCAAAAAAGAAAAAAAAAAAAAAGAAAAGAAAAGGAAAAATAAAAGAAAATCTTCTTGTAGAACGTTGTTGTATTTTTTTCAGTTATTTTTCATACTTAATATCAGTCACCCTTTCAGATCCTTCAGACATTGACCTTTCGAACACTAACCTCTTGAACATTAACTAACATATACTAGAGGAGGAAGCAGATTTTTCAGATGATTCAAGATTCTTGAAGGGAAACAAACATTTTGATTGGTGCAATTATTCTAAGCAGTGAAAACAGAATAAGTAAAGGCCTGAAGGCAGATAGTAACAAGTCATATTCAGGAGATGTACGGAGCTTGGCTGACCTTAAGCAAGGGATGACTTCTATTGCATTATAAAAGATGAAATTGGAAAGGTGAAGTGAGGGCTATGGATGAGAGATTTTGAGTGTCTGTCTGAGAAGTACAAATTTGATATGGGGGTGCTGGAGAAGCATTGTAGTTTTCTGATCCACAAAATATTAGGTAAATGGTAGCACACAGAGAGCAGAATTGGGATACAACGTGATAAAGGATAAGGTAGAAATATTTCTGTAATTTGATGATCTCTCTGTGAATGGTTTCTAATAATTATTTTAGAATTTTGCTTGAACAAAGCCAATCCCTCATCAATTCTTATCTATTTCCTACTACTTTCTTCTGTAACACAGGACTAAGTCATTATGCAAAAGTCACTCTGCATCCATTCTTGCTTGTCAACACTTGATTCTTTACTCCACTACTATAGGGACATTATAAGTCAGATTCCTTTACTCTCATGCTTAAAATCCTTTAATGGATCCCTTCACCTTGGAGTAAAACCCAAGCTTTTACCATGAAGACCCTATGTTATTTTGGCCTCTCTCTTTTCTCCATCATTTCCTGTCATGCTTAGTCTCAATCTTATTCCCTCTGCTCTAACCCTGCAGACCCTTTTGACTTTTAATATATCAAACTATTTCTTTCCCAGGGCCTTCTCTCTCTCTGAAAGGCTGTGCCTACAAATGTCCATATTTTTGGATTCCTTCCTAATCACTCCAGTATTTCAAATATCACTTCCTTAGCAGGATCTTGGATCCCCACATCTGAATCAATTCTTCCTTACCATTTGACCCTTTGTCACTTCCATCTCTCTGTGTAACTTATACCTTATCTCTCATGTTTAACTGTCTATTAAATGCAAATTCCACTGAGGCAGATACTTGATGGGAATAATACCTTGCTTTATTCCAAGTACCTAGAGCAGTGACTAACCCAAACTAGATGTTTAACCAATATTGAAAAATAAATAAATAACAGGAGGAGATGACTAACTGTTGACCTGGGGTCATCCTAAGAGTTAGAAGGGGTATCATCCTCATACACTCAATTTTCTGTTGTCAGAAAAGACAGACATAGCAAAGGTGAGTCACATTTCATTTGGCTCAAGGAGCTTAGAACGAAGGGAGCTGAACGTGTTTTCATTGGGGTTAAATTATTGGGTTCCTCTGCTGCGCCAGAGGAAGGTTAGGGAATGGATCACAGATCAGTCGGTAGAGGGAGCCCAGAAAGTTGTGTAGAAAATGCACATGAGAATGAAAGTATGTGGAGGCTGATTCTCTTCATGGTTCTTTCCTTGTACCAGGTGTCAGTGAAAGCAGATGCTGGCAAGAAACCCGTAGCAGAGAAGCAGGACCACAAGGCTTCCCTGGACTCAATGCTTGGGGGCTTGGAGCAGGAGTTGCAGAACCTTGGGATCCCGACAGTGCCCAAGGGCCACTGTGCTTCCTGCCAGAAACCCATTGCTGGGAAGGTGGGAGGGGCCAAGATGTTGGCCCTACAGCCTCTGTGCCTGTGTGTTTGTGTCTTCCGCCTTCCCCCAAGATTGCTCTTTCTCCTTATTTCTCTAAGGCATTTTAATGATTTTTTTTTTCTTTTTTTTTTTTCTTTTTTTGACAGGCAGAGTGGATAGTGAGAGAGAGAGAGACAGAGAGAAAGGTCTTCCTTTTTGCCATTGGTTCACCCTCCAATGGCCGCTGTGGTCGGTGCATCTCGCTGATCTGAAGCCAGGAGCCAGGTGCTTCTCCTGGTCTCCCATGGGGTGCAGGGCCCAAGGACTTGGGCCATCCTCTACTGCCTTCCCGGGCCATAGCAGAGAGCTGGACTGGAAGTGGGGCAACCGGGATAGAGTCTGGCGCCCCAACCGGGACTAGAACCCGGTGTGCCGGCGCCGCAAGGCGGAGGGTTAGCCTGTTAAGCCACGGCGCCGGCCTAATGATTGTTAATAGTGACCGCTTACAGTGCTGTGGGCAATGAGCTAAGTGCTTTACATGAGTTCCCTCATTTAATCATCACATTAGCCTAAGAAGATGACTATTTTTGTTTCTTCTATATAAATAAGAAAACTGAGGGACTGGAGATGTTTGCTGACATGTTCAAGGTTTAGGAAGACATGGGGTAAGAGTTGAAACCAGGAGAGACTGAACCCCTGAGTGTGGCTTCTCAACCATTTTTCTACACTACCTTTACCGAGTGACCTTTCTCATTGCTTGCTTCCATCAGAGTTATCATTGGGAAAACAGCTAGTCTTACTATCCACAAAGCTCAGACAGTGGACCACAGTGGGGTTTACATGGAATACAATGCCTTCTATAGTTTTGTGGCCTGTAAACCTAGAGCACTCAGCTGTGCTCCCATCCCAGGCTTTTTGCCATCCCCCAGGTGATCCATGCTCTGGGGCAATCCTGGCATCCAGAGCACTTCATCTGCACTCACTGCAAGGAAGAGATTGGCTCCAGTCCCTTCTTCGAGCGGAGCGGCTTGGCCTACTGCCCCAAGGACTACCACCACCTTTTCTCACCACGCTGTGCCTACTGTGCAGCTCCCATCCTGGATGTAAGTATAAGCCTCCCCCCACCCACATCTCAAGCCTTCCTGTAGCTTGTAACCACTCATTTATAACCGGGGTCATGTTTTACAACTCTGCAACATTCTCATATCTCCCTCCGTGTTCCTTTTCCAGAAAGTGCTGACAGCAATGAACCAGACCTGGCACCCGGAGCACTTCTTCTGCTCTCACTGTGGAGAGGTGTTTGGTACAGAAGGTATGGCCCCCAAGCTTCATCCCAAACCCCATGGGGTAATGATGAGCTCAGCAGTGCTTTTCTTTGTGTCCTGCTGCCTGTCTGATGTGAGAGTCCTGGTTCCTGCCTTCTAAGTGTTCTTTTCAGTCCTGGATAGCGCCCCTCCCTACCTTCCTCCAACTTTTATAATTTGTGTTTCAATTGATACTTTAATCAAAGAAATACAAATGCAGAGTTTAAAACTCAAGTATTACTTCAAGGTCAATATTTAAAAAGTACAGTACGCTGCTTTTCCCTTCTTCATCCCCAAATCCAGTTTTCCTCTCCAGGTTCTTTTAGCTGTATTTTTTTTAATTTGCTTATATGTTTTAAATAACAACTTATAATACTATATACTGATATTTTCTCCCATTTTAACCACTATATATTCATTTTCTACCAGGAAAATTGAGATCAAGAAATGTTATTGCTTCTCCACTCATACTGGACTTACTCTTGGGGAGTTTTTTTTTTAAAGATTTATTTATTTGCTTAAAAGTCAGAGTTACAGAGGGATAGGGAGAGAGAGAAGAGAGAGAGGGAGAGAGAGAAAGAAAGAGAGAGAGAGAGATTCCATCTATTTGTTTCATTCCCCAGATGCCTACAACAGCTGGGCTGGACCAGGCCGAAGCCAGGAGTTTCTTCTAGGTCTCTCATGTGGGTAGCTGGGGCCTACTTGGATCATTTTTTGCTATTTTCTCAGGCCATTAGCAGGAAGCTGGATTGGAAGTGGGCAGCCAGACACAAACTAGTGCCTATATGGGATGCCAGTGTTGCAGGTGGTGGCTTTACATGTTATGTCACAACACTGTCCCCAGGAACCCAATTTCTTGAGCTGTCTCTGTTGCCTCCTAGGATCTTCGTTAGCAGGGAACTAAAGATCAGAGTTAGAGACAGGAATTAAACCCAAGCACTCCAACTACGGGGTGCAAGTGTCTTAAGTGCTAGACTGAATGCCTGCTCCTGGAGTGACTAAGTCTTATTCCATAATTATAAAACAGTGTTCAGTGTGTATATGCTGACAGTCACACAAATGTTGTTAAGCCATGTAGCAAACTGTGATTACAGTGGAGCATGGATTTGGGAGTCAGACTTCTTGGTTCAAATCTGGGCTATGTTATTTATGAGGTATATGATCTTGGTCAAGGCATTCAGCTTCTCTATATCTCACTTTTCTCATCAGTAACAATAAAAGTCTAATAAAAGTGCCTATCTTACATGGTTATTATGAGATAACATAAGTATTATATTTAGCCTAGTGACTGATATGGAAGCATACTTATGCTTAATGTTATTATCATGGTGTCTTTTTTATTGTATAACTCTTTTTTTTTTCTAGAGTTAACATTTGAATCTCTTTCTCATTAGGTTAGTTTTTCTTCTACTTATCACTAATTTATCAATAGAAATTTGAAATCCTTCTCACAATTTTCAACCACCTCTGGAAGTCAGTTCCATTTTTTTCCCCTGTAGTACCTACCTCTAGGAGATTTCTAACCTCTTGTTCCAACCTAAAATGGTTTCTTTCTGCTAAGTATCAGTCATTCTACCCTGGTATCCCTGAGAATTCTTTTACTACTTTCCTCTTTGGATTTTCTATTTCCTGGATAACATGTGGTTTCCACATGTTTCCACCTTATTTTTGTGTATCATATCCTCTAGCAGCTTTGTAAGAAACAATGAATAGGAGGTAATGTTTTTGAAAACATTGAATATTTAAAATTCCTTTCCATCTGTTTTTGCCCTTAAGTTGCCTAGCTGTAGAATTCTGAATGTAAACTATTTTTGCTCATAATTCTGAAGACATTGCTTCACTCTCTTCCAGATTCCATGGTTGAGAATATTTATTAAGATTTTCTTCTTCTCCTTGATCTTTTCTATGTGACCTGTCTTTCCCCTTTTGTAAGCTTTTTTCCTTATATTTTCTGAATTGTCTTAATTTTCCCCCTGATTTCATGTTTCTTTTGAACAAATATGACTCATGCATGTGATCAGAAAACTTCTTTATATTGCCTTTTCTTGTTATTTTATATGTTTCAAATCATTTTATTATTTAACATTTTGATTAATTCATGTACTACTTACATAGTTTATGGGGTAAAATATGCATGGCATAAACCAACCAATCAGTCCAGTAAGGAAAGTTTTCTCCTCTTTCCTAAATAAAAACTTGAACAATCTCAGGTATTTTCTGATTACTCTTAATAAATACTTCTAAACATAAAATTTAAGACACAAAATGCAAAAACGTAGTTCTTGGGTGATTCAATCTATTAATAGATAAAACTTTCAACTGTTTAAAAGTGACAGCAACTTCCTCTCCCTGGTGGCGCCTTCAGGTTGCAGGATACCAGCAGAGGCGTATGACCTTTCACCTCTCTTAACCTGCCTTTGGCATTTTACCATCCTCAGTTCTGTTGCTTATCTTGATGTGAATTCCTTCAGGGCTGAAGTGTCCAGTCAGGGTAGAAGGAGAAGAGAATGGAGGGCAAGGAAGTTCTAATGTGTGTTAAATGTTCTAATGTTCTGTTAAATTGGTTTTGTAATCTCTAGGCCTCTGACTTTGTTTTCTTGGATACTCTTGATTTCTCTTTGTGTCCTGGCTGGCTTTCTTTCCTCATCCTGTTATTCCTTTGAGGATATGTTCTTCAGATAATCTTGTCTTCATGGGATTTTCCTCAGCCCCTTCTGGTGATCACTTAGAAATGATTGAAATGTTCCAGATCATCTTTTTCACTTGAATTTTTAGTTAAGGATCATAGGAATTGTGTGTACTCTTCCCTCACAGTCAATGGGATTGCAGTTACTTTTCAGCTGTGTCTCTCTATTTGGATGCCCCTTCAGCTTCACAAAGAGGTCTTCTCTCTGCCAACTTTCAGAGTTGAAAAAAAGAAAAAAAAAAGGATCAGGGTGGGGGTGGGGGAGGGATTGAGGAATGAGATTTTCATTGTTCAGCATTTCAGTTTTTACTTAATTCCCACTTTTCAACAGAGAACTTGACTTTATTCTTCATGATCCCCACAAGTGCTGATCCCTGAGACTCTCTGGCTCGATATTTTCAGAAATAATCACTACATCTATGGTTTAGTGGGACATCTGATTTCTAATGGTGTTTCAGACTTTCAACCAATCCCACTTCTAGTCCTGAGGAGTATCTTCCATGTTCAGTCTCTAAGCCCCTCTGATGTTAGAGAGTTCAGGGTGGCTTGATGTTTGTTGGTATCTTCCATCTGTAGAGATATGGGTTTCAATTTTCTTACTTATGTCAAGCTAGTTGCCACCTTTATGGCTTACTTCAAAATTTTGAAAAACTTATTGTTGCTTCATCTGGTTACATCTCTTTTCCATTTCGCTTTTTCTCAAATTTTTTTTTTTGGTTAATGATTTATTTATTTGTTTGAAAGGCAGAACCAGAGAGGGGCAGAGCCAGAGAGAGAGGTCTTCCATCCATTGGTTCACTCTCCAAATGGCCACAATGGCCAGAGCTGAGCTGATCTGAAGCCAGGAGCTTCCTCTAGGTCTCCCACATGGGTGTAGGGGCCCAAGGGCTTGGGCCATCTTCTATTGCTTTCCTAGGCCATAGCAGAGAGCTGGGTTGGAAGTAGAGTAGCTGGGACTCGAACAGGTGCCCATATGGGATGCCAGTGCTGCAGGCAGCGGCTTTACCCGCTATGCCACAGTGCCGGCACCTTCCTTTTCTCTATTTCCTTATAAATCTTTATAATTTTCTTTCTTAACTGTCGTCTTAGTGTTGTCACAGGAGGGGAGTGTGGGATAATTCCATGTGTTCAGGCCTTTTACCTGTAGAGAGATTCTCCTAAGTGTTAGGTATGGTATTATGCACATTGATAGCTATTATTCATTTGATCCCCACTACAACCTATGAGAGCAATTTTATTAATTTTTTAAAGATTTATTTATTTATTATTTATTTGAAAGAGTTACAGAGAGGCAAAAGCAGAGAGAGAGAGGTTTTCTTTTTCTTTTTTTTTTTTGACAGGCAGAGTGGACAGAGAGAGAGACAGAGAGAAAGGTCTTCCTTTTGCCATTGGTTCACCCTCCAATGGCCGCCGCGGCTGGCGCGCTGCGGCCAGCGCACTGCGCTGATCCGATGGCAGGAGCCAGGTGCTTTTCCTGGTCTCCATTGGGGTGCAGGGCCCAAGCACCTGGGCCATCCTCCACTGCACTCCCTGGCCACAGCAGAGAGCTGGCCTGGAAGAGGGGCAACCGGGATAGAATCCGGCGCCCCGACCAGGACTAGAACCCGGTGTGCCGGCGCCGCAAGGCGGAGGATTAGCCTAGTGAGCCGAGAGACAGTCGCAACCACTAGAGCTGGGCTGATCCAAAGCCAGGAGCCAGGAGCTTCTTCTGGGTCTCCCATGTGGGTGCAGGGGCCTAAGGACTTGGGCCATCTTCTACTGCTTTCCCAGGCCATCGCAGAGAGATGGATTGGAAGAGGAGCAGCTGGAACGCGAACCAGCCCCCATATGAGATACTGGTGCTGCAGGCAGAGGCTTAGCCCACTACACCACAGCACTGGCCCCAGCAACTTACTTTATTCTATATTTTACCGGTTATAGATGAAAACACTGAACTTCTAGGAGATAAAATAGTTTTCTTAAAGTCGTACAACTATAACGTCAAAGAGTAGACTCAGGTCTCATGTCTGCAGATTCTCTGTTTTCTCTACGACATCATAACTGTCCTTTAATCAAGACTCCACTCATCTTCTGCTGCTGTATCTCTTTTCTTGATACCAACATGCTACACTTTATTTCGCAGTAGACCCAGATACAGAAGCACTGACATAATTCATTGGCAAAGTAGTTTGCAGTAATTTGCTTATTCACTGGAGCTTGTTCAATGCTTTCCACAAGTTGTTTGTTATTTTACTTCGAGATTGAACTTTAGTTAAACAACATTTTTCATTGAGACTTAATTTAAATCATATTAAAATATGTCACAGTAAATTTATATTGTACTGGTAGCCATAGAAGGCTGAGAGTGAGTTCAGTAGAACAGTCAGCAAGGGGCGGGCGCTGTGGCACAGTAGGTTAATCCTCCGCTTGTGGTGCCAGCATCCCATATGGGCACCGGTTCTAGTCCCAGCTGCTCCTCTTCCCATCCAGCTCTCTTCTGTGGCCTGGGAAAGCAGTAGAGGATGGCCCGGGTGCTTGGGCCCCTGCAGCCACATGGGAGACACAGAAGAAGCTCCTGGCTCCTGGTTTCTGATCGGTGCAGCTATGATTGCTGTGGCCATCTGGCCAGCAGACAGAAGACCTTTCTTTCTGTCTCTCCCTTTCATTGTCTGTAACTCTACCTCTCAAATAAATAAAAAATCTTAAAAAAAAAAAAAGAATAGTCAGCAAGTGAACACTGCCCCTGGATGATGATGATGATGTGGAAGTTGCCTGACAGCAGAAGCATGGGATACATACACATTTCACGTAGAGAAATGTTAGACGAAAATGAAAAGTACCCAATCCACAGGATGGCATGAAAGTACTTAGTTCTCGTTGTTCTTGAGTTGGGTCTCTCATAAGCATACATGACCAATAGGGTCATTTATGTCTTTATAGAAACATGAAACTACACTTAAATATTTATAAATGGAGACTTTTGGGAAAAAAGGGTGCCATATATTAATCAGAAGTTCCTCTTAGGTTATAGTTCCATTTTTATACCTGGATTTTTCTAAATGAATCTTATACCATATTGTCAGGCTATTAATTAGGTGGCATCCTGCCTTACCCTAAGTGACATAGTCACACACAGAGTTCCTATAATGACAGCTTAACCAGCAAGCCTCCTGGGAAATTAAATTCATCTGCATTTTTTTCTTCAGTTCAGATAATTCTTCTTTAAGGCTCAAATCTCTAAGCACATTGGGTCTTATCATCCTCCTCCAGGGACAAGGTCCTTCTGCCTCCCTGTCTCCTTTTTAATTGTTCATTATCCAGGCCATGCAAGTGCTCCCTAATTTCCCCTGTGGCTGACAGTCTCACCAGAGTCTAAACACCCTCCTTTTCTCTGTGACACTTTTAATTGTCACAGTTTCTCATTCATCCTCCAGAGATAATTGGCCCCAGAGAGAGCCTCAGCAAAAGTACATGCTGAAAGTTTCTCCATTTATTAGACCACTAAATGCACAGGTATCACAGCAAGTTTGGCCGATTGCTTTTGATTCCTCTCCTGAGACTCACCCAAGCTGAAACAGAGGCTGTCAGTTCCTTCCTGTCCCACTCTTGAGACTAGCTGCCCTGCAAATGCTTAGATGAGGGTCAATCCTTGGTTAGCTAGTGTGTCTTATAGTTTTCTCAAGTAATACCTATTTATACATAGCTCAGTTTGATGTCATTTGCTTTATGGAGCATCAGCATCACGTGGGGACCTGTTAAAATATGCAAAATCTTAGGTCCAATCCCTGACCCACTGAATAAAAAATTCTGGGAGGGAGGACCCAGTAATCTGCATTTTAACTGGTTCTCAGGTGAGTGATGTTAAGGTTTAAGAAATACCGCCGGCGCCGTGGCTCAATGGGCTAATCCTCCGCCTTGTGGCGCCGGCACACCGGGTTCTAGCCCCGGTTGGGGTGCCGGATTCTATCCTGGTTGCCCCTCTTCCAGGCCAGCTCTCTGCTATGGCCCGGGAAGGCAGTGGAGGATGGCCCAAGTCCTTGGGCCCTGCACCCGCATGGGAGACCAGGAGAAGCACCTGGCTCCTGGCTTCGGATCAGCACGATGCGCTGGCTGCAGTGGCCATTGGAGGGTGAACCAACGGCAAAAAGGAAGACCTTTCTCTCTGTCTCTCTCTCTCACTATCCATTCTGCCTGTCAAAAAAAAAAAAAAAAGAAAGAAAGAAAGAAAGAAAACTGTGCCACACAAAAGCAAGAAACATAGATGATAGATGTGGGTGTTTGTTTTCTTAAACAGCAGAACTTCCTGCACTCAGTTTGCCTTGAGCAGACGCTAGAGATCCTTTGATAAAGTCAGTAGAAGTATAGTGAGCTCCTCTGTGCCTGAAATGTGTAGAGAAAGAACATTGGGAAGCAAGAAAATGTCTAGTTTAAATTTTAGATACATAGGCCTCAGAATTGTGCTAAATGGTCTACTTTTCAATGAAAGCATAGTTGAACAAAGAAAGATATGTCAAAGAGTGACAAGAGGTCCTGTGAAAACTGCAGCTGCCTGATTTGGATCCCAACCCTTGGCTATTCCTCCTGCATTTTCCTCATCTGGATGCCACTATCAAAGTCGATTTCAGAGATAATGTTCCTGGGATAGATTGCTTCACAGTCCACTGTTTATGCTTTATTTATGTGCTATTTCAGTGGAGCACAGACAGAGCTCTCCCATTTATGAAACAATTGGACTATGGTATTTCAGCTCAGCTGATACCATCAGTGCCCACAGAGTGGGCCAGGTCAGGATGCACATAAGGTAGAGATGTGGCATTTAAGTTAGACTTTGAAATTAGGAATAAATTTGAGTCTCAGGTCCTTTACTTTCAAGTTAGTAATGTGTAACTTCTCTGAGCTCTCCTTTTCTCACTTGTAATATGGGGTTAAAACCCATTTTAGGGGATTGCTGTGAAGAGTCTGACTTCAATTTTGGACTGTGGGTAGAGCACTCAGTGTAACCTGTACAAGGCAGGTGCCCCATAAATGGGATTGCAGACAATATTGTACATTTTAGGCAGCCTAAATTCTAGGTAATTACTAAGGAATACTCTGCGTAGACAAGTACACTTCACTTGCTTATGCATATTCTAGTCAGTGCTAAAGTGAGACCCTGAGGTACAACATACTTCTGGAGCTTAGGGTCTGAACTGTAATATTGTAACATTGTCCACATTCATGGAACAACTACTGTGTATGGATCAGGTACCAGGGATATCACTATAACAGAAAAAAAGGAAGTTCCTGCACTCACAGTAAATATATACTAGTGGGAGGAACATACATTAATCAAATTAGCCAACTAAGCACTGACTTAACTCTCTGTTAAGAGAGTGATGAGATGTTGTTTGCGATGAGATAGTGAAGTCAGTTCTTCTCTTAAGCAGACCCCTGAGTTACGTGGAGGACTAAGCTGTCCGAGAAATACCACTCAAGTGTGTTATTTGAAGACACATCAGCTTATTATGTTTTTCTTTTTTAATGTAAAGACAATAAAAAGTCCCTGCAGGAAGCTTCACTTAGAACATATTCTGTTAACCAAAAGCAGTATTTTACAGTAAATATACTATATTTTTCACATTTCTGCATACATATGTTATAAAGTGCCTAAAATTGTTTTTAAAGCTTTTTTATGCTGTTTCATAGTTTTATAATAATTTTAACAGTTCAATTATTCCGTAAGGTTTTATGTAAACAAATCATAAAAGATGAAATGTTATATACCTGAAGATGTTCAGTGAAGCATTATTTATGGTTGCAAATATTGGAAACAATTAAATGTGTTCACAGTAGCATATTTAAAATCCTTCTGGTATTTTAGCAGTACTACAATGAATATCTTTAAAAATAATGTTTTCTTTTTTGAATTATTTGTATGGATTAATTTTCATTTAAATGTCTGTATCTTTTTAAAATTTCTGATATCCATCATCAAATTTCTAAAGGTAAAATAACAGTTGTCTTTGTTTTAGGCATTTATAAGTACGTAAATCACTGTATTTTCCAGCATTGGATTTATTTAACAGTTTTTTAATTACTTAAAAAATTATAAATTATATAAACTATAATTTTAAATTGTACTACTAATTAGGAAAAATTAGAGCTTCATTGTTTTCATTTGAGTTTCATGACATTAATCATATCAACATAGTACTATTAAAATATTTCTTCTTGGGCTATTTGAGAATCTGTAAAATGGACTTATTTTAAAAGGTTTAGAAAATAACCCCTATGATTTTCTCAGCCTCAATGCAAATCCATTATCTGGATGTGAGCTCAATAAGACCCAGCCCAGAAATTTTCTAATATGTGTCTAATGATAAAAATTTCATATATTAAAGAAAAAGTGCTTATACTTCAATAAACTGCTTTTTAAAAACTTTTTAATTACAGAGAATTTAAAATGCAATAGCACTTCCTTACCTCTATTCAGTAAGTGTTAGTGTTTTGCCAAACTGACTTTTTCTTTTAACCCCCACATATTCATCCATCTACCTTTTTTCTTTTTTTTTTTTAACTTTTATTTAATGAATATAAATTTCCAGTGTACAGCTTATGGATTACAATGGCTTCCCCCTCCCATAACTTCCCTCCCACCCGCAACCCTCCCCTCTCCCGCTCCCTCTCCCCTTCCATTTGCATCAAGATTCATTTTCAATTCTCTTTATATACAGAAGATCAATTTAGTATAAAGATTTCAACAGTTTGCACCCACATAGAAACACAAAGGCCGGCCGGTCAGAGCAGCAGGTTAAGCTGTTGCCTGTGGGGCAGGCATTCCCTGAGTGCTGGTTCAAGTCCTGGCTGCTCCATTCCACCCAGCTCCCTGCTAACGCACTTTTTCCTGGCCTCTACGGCCATACCACCCTGAACGCGCCTGATCTCGGACATCTACCTTTTTTCTTACTGTGATGTTTAAAGACAAATCATAGAAATCATTTCATCTTGTGATTAAATATTTGAACATACATTATCTTTAACTGACAAGGACTTTAAAAATCACATTCATGCATAGAAAATGAACACTTTCTTATTACTTAAAACTCATATTCAAATTTCTAAAAAAATGCAATTTACTTGGTTTCTTGAATCAGGTTCTAAGCAAAATCTATGCATTGCATTTGGCTGCTTTGTCTCTCAAATTTTAAAAATTCTGTTAGCAGTCTTGCCTTCACCACCTTTGTATACCATTGATTTGTTAGGAAACTAAAAGCCGTTTCTAAAAAAAAAAAAAATCCCTTTTTTTTTTTTTTTTGACAGGCAGAGTTAGAGAGAGAGACAGAGAGAAAGGTCTTCCTTCTGTTGGTTCACCCCCCAAATGGCCGCTATGGTCGGCATGCTGCGCCGATCCGAAGCCAGGAGCCAGGTGCTTCCTCAAGGTCTCCCATGCGGGTGCAGGGCCCAAGCTCTTGGACCATCCTCCACTGCCTTCCCGGGCCACAGCAGAGAGCTGGACTGGAACAGGAGCAACTGGGACAGAATCTGGCGCCCTGACCGGGACTGGGGACTGGAACCCGGGGTGCTGGTGCCGCAGAAGGAGGATTAGCTATATTCCTGATTTGACTAGCTAATCACTCATGTTACAATTCAACTTATTTGCTTTATTCACTCCTATGCCACTTTTACTATGTTTTCTGTAAATTGTTAATTTAGACTTAGATGCTTGATTAGGTTTAGGTTCAGTTTGGGGCATGTAGGGATAAGAGTAGGTTATAGGTGGTGGGTGCCATTTCATATTTATTGAATCACATAAAAAATTTTTATTGATCGACCAATGCCAGCCTGATCTCTCCATTCTTAAGTACCCTGCCAATGATCATTGCGTAAACCCAAAGTTCTAGATAAGAAAGTGTTGTGTTTTATATTACTTCTATATTTATTAGCTGTGATTCTAGAAAACTGACTTTTTATCATCAGCTATTTGGTTATCTTGAAATACATTTCATATAAGAAAGGTGGGGTAGGGGCCAGCGCTGTGGCGTAGCTGATAAAGCCGCTGCCTGGCATCCCATGTAGGTGCCAGTTCAAGTCCCAGCTGCTCCACTTCCAATCCAGCTCTTTGCTATGGCCTGGGAAAGCAGTAGAAGATGGCCCAACTGCTTGGGCCTCTGCACCCTCGTGAGAGACCTGGAAGAAGTTCCTGGCTCCTAGCTTCAAATCGTTGCAGCTCCAGCTGTTGTGGCCATCTGGGGAGTGAACCAGTAGATGGAAGATGTTTCTCTCTCTCTCAGCCTCTGGCTTTCTTTAACTGCCTTTCAAATAAATAAATAAATCTTAAAAAAAAAAAAAGAAATGTGGAGTAAATGGCCTCTTTCCTTATAATGTAATGAATGGATTTGTTAATAATACCCAGTGAAGGCTGGGTTTTTATTTTTGGAAAATCCTTATGAACTCCTGAAACTATATTTAGCTGACATTTTTTGATCACTTGCAGTAGGTTTATTTTTAAAGCTCTGGTTGTTTTATCTGAAGTCTGAGGTCGACCCTACAAGTAGGTTACTGTATCCTTTTGATGTGACTTCAATTATCTGTGATTCTTTTTTTTTTATTGGTACACTAAGATGTGTCAATCTCATCTTATCAACTGTGCACCACGTTTGGGTTCATCAATTTCTCCAAAACACTGTTTCAGTGAGAATATTTAGAAAGCACAATGTGGGTAAGAGGAGTATTAGTTATTTCTGGAATGTCATTACTTCCAGCTTTCAGTGGGCAGGGCTTGGAATCTATTTTTTTTTTCTTTTTAAAAGAGAAGAATAAATCATATGTTTATACTGGTCTTTTCTCATTTTATGTAAGTTTTATTATAGTTTTTAAAAATTTGTCTGATTTTTTTATACTTGTGTCTGTTTTTACACTAGAAATCTTGCTTTCCAAAGGCATTACTATGATTTATATTTACTTTATTATAGTCTACCTATAATAATTTCAAAAAAGCATATGAATGTTAGAAATAACCTTTATTTTCTATGTATATGCTTTTAAAATTTTATTTTTTTAGAGGTAGAGAGAGAGAGAGAGAAAAGGAATTCCCACTTGCTAATGCACTCCCCAAATGCTTGCAATAATATCTGAGAGCCTGGGCCAGGGCCAGGAGCCAAGAACCAGACCAGATCTCCTACATGAGTAGCAGGGACCCAAATACTTGAGCCATCACCTGCTTCCTTTTAGAGTACACAATAGCAAGAAGCTGGAATAGAGAGCTAGAGCTGCAAATTCAACCTAAGCACTCTGATATGGATGTGGGCATCCTAAGTGACATCTTAATCACTAGACCACCAAATGCCTGCCCCTTATTGTATTATCTTAAGGATAAGTAATGTTTTAATATATTTATCCTAGTGAAATAGTTACTATGGTCAAAGAAACATAATCATCCTCTGGCATGGTTACCTTTACTGTGTGTGTCTGTGGTAAGAACATCAAAAATCTACTCTTCAGATTTCTGGTATTCATGAAAATAGTTTAAAATTAAAATAGAAGTAATTTATTAGTATTTATTGCCTTTAGAATCCTGTAGGACTATCAATGGTCAAAATACTGTGTTTTTTTATTTATAAAGATTTATTTATTTATTTGGAACTTAGAGCCACACAGAGAGAGGAGAGGAAGAGAGAGAGGTCTTCTATCTGCTGGTTCACTCCCCAATTGGCTGCAATAGCAAGAGCTGTGCTGATTTGAAGCCAGGAGCCAGGAGCTTCCTCCAGGTCTTCCCACAAGGGTACAGGAGCCCAGGGATTTGGGCCATCTTCTACTGCTTTCCCAGGCCATGGCAGAGAGCTGGATCGGAAGTGGAGCAGCCAAGACTCGAACCAGCACCCATATGGGATGCCAGCACTTCAGGCAGTGGCTTTACCTGCTATGTCACAGCACCAGCCCCAAAATACTATGTTTTAAAGTCATTTAAATGAATTGTTTCCTTTCTTTGGCCATGTTGTTAATTTCTTATACAATTCATTTATTTCAATTTAATTCAATTTTCAAGGATTGATTTTTTTCCATTTTAATTTTTTCGCTTTTGAATTTTATACAAAAACAGTTGAAGCAATACATATAATAGGTATTCTTTGTATTAGCTGTGTTTTTCTAGGGTATAGTTAACAAATATTTTCTTCAGATTGTTCTGTCTTTAACTTTGCTTTCAGTGTTTTTTCAACATTAATAAGCCATTCACATGTTTTTATGCATCTAGACTTACTAATCTTTAATCTGCTTTTGAAACTTGAGCCATATTTACTGTGGTTTTTCCATTTCCATATTAAAGAAGAATCTATCCATTTATAATTCAAGTAGTTGTATGACCTTAATTATGACAGTTAGACTTTGCATCTATTTGTAAAATATTATTTAATAATACTTTATTAAAAAGAATCAGCACTTTTTTTTAAGATGCTGTTTTAAATACTGGGGATATAATGGTGACAAAGTCAACAATAGGTAGTTTCTCTTGCTAATCTTCCAGTGAAGATAGACAAACCATAATGATGATTTCAGATGTTAATCACTACAGAGACAATGAAATAAATGAAATATAAAGAGGGACTGAAGAGATGTCTTTATGTCTTTCAGATAGGATAATATTTGAGCTGATTCCTGAATCACAGGAATTGGCCAGATATATCAAGGCCTGGAGCAGGAATGTCCACGGCCAAGGGAATACTTAGTACAAACACATTGAAGAAGAACAGTTGTTAACTTACTAAATGCTTACTGTGAGCCAGGCGCAGTGCTAAAGCACTATACCTGCATTGCCTCATTTCTTTTTTTACAACAGTTTGTTGAGATAGGAATCTAATTTGCCCAATTGTGAGTGTGAAGTCACTCAGTTTAGGAGAGTGTAGGTCATTGGTGCCTCTCCACCCTCTAGCATAGCTTTAGGCCTCAGACCGTAAAAGTGAACCCTTGATTTTGTCTCTCCAGGCTTTCATGAGAAGGACAAGAAGCCATATTGCCGAAAGGATTTCTTAGCCATGTTCTCACCCAAGTGTGGTGGCTGCAACCGCCCGGTGTTGGAAAACTACCTTTCAGCCATGAACACTGTCTGGCACCCGGAGTGCTTTGTGTGCGGGGTCTGTATAGTCTGTATACTCACTTATCCTTTGGTTTAGGGAAAGCCGAGGGTTCTCCTCTCTGAAACGAAGAACTGCAACTAGTAACAGGGTTCAGAGCACTAGAAGAAGAATTGACGTGGGCTTCCTAATTGAGAAACAAGAGACAGCATCCATGTGGGCATTTGCTGGTCTGTTTTGTAAGAGGGCGATCTAGCCTCCATTTGTCAAGGACACACATGAAATGCATGCAACTGGCAGTAATGTCAAGTCTGAAAATTTGACTCTGCTGGTGATTTACTTCCTAACATCTGTGTTATTTCTTTCTCCCACCCATCCCCACAGGACTGCTTCAGCAGTTTTTCTACCGGTTCCTTCTTTGAACTGGAAGGCCGTCCGTTCTGTGAGCTCCACTACCATCAGCGCCGAGGAACCCTCTGCCATGGGTGTGGGCAGCCCATCACGGGCCGCTGCATCAGCGCCATGGGGCACAAGTTCCATCCTGAGCACTTTGTGTGTGCTTTCTGCCTCACACAGTTGTCAAAGGGCATCTTCAAGGAGCAGAATGACAAGACCTATTGTCAGCCTTGCTTCAACAAGCTCTTCTCACTGTAATCTCAATTGATCCACAGCCTCTTCTGATCCCCTTTAAAATTTAAAGCAAGAGGAAGGAATAGATAAATTGTTACTGACCTGTGGCTTGATAATTTTATAGAGAGAGTAAAGGTGGTGAGCAACTAAGGGAACTGGTAGTTGTTACAGGAACAGGCTTCTAATCTTATGTTTTAGGCTTCTAGTCTTTTTTTTTTTTTATCAAGTAATTTGATTTAGATCCTGCTATCAGTTCCCCATAAGACATGTTTTCCACTTGTGCGATTTCTTTCACTGCTGGTTTTCTTAGGTTTCTCCCTTTTCACCTTGACCGATGTCCCTCCACATAACTGCCTCTTTCCAGCTTCCCCCGTTTTCCCCTGTGGTTCACCATTCCATGTTCCCCATAAGACATGTTTTCCACTTGTGCGATTTCTTTCACTGCTGGTTTTCTTAGGTTTCTCCCTTTTCACCTTGACCGATGTCCCTCCACATAACTGCCTCTTTCCAGCTGCCCCCATCTTCCCCTGTGGTTCACCATTCCATGTTCACTGCTATGATTTTATCCTTGCTGTCAGGAACCATGAAACCACTCTTAAACTCTCCCCTTCTTCCTTCAGTCTATTTCTCTTTTTCAAGAGGAAGTGAATTTTAATTTTAATTACTGACATCCTTGATAAATAAAATGGCTTGTGATTTTAATGACCAATTGTCATACTTGTTTGGTAGATAGACTTGGTGCTTCGCATGTTATATACTGTGAACTTTGTGAATTAAATTTGTATGCTACTTCTTGTTTCCTTCCATACAATAAGCATTTTAAAATATCAGAAGTAATTAAAAGGAAGGACTCCTATTCATTAACTTATTTTTAAGATTATTTATTTGAGAGGCAGAGTTACAAAGAGACAGAGACAAAGAGAATCTTCCATCTACTGGTTCACTCCCCAAATGGCCGCAAGGGCCGAAGCCAAGAACCAGGAGCTGATTCTGGGTCTCCCACATGGGTGTAGGGGCCATCTTCCTCTGCTTTCTCAGGACATCAGCAAGGAGCTAGGTCAGAAGTGGAGCAGCCAGGAATCAAACCCATTCCCATAAGGGATACTGGCAGAGCCAAGCCCCAAAGAACAATTTCCTCTTAATTATTTTTTTCCTACCAAAAAATTGTAAGTAAATTTATAGGAAAGCTTCCAGATTCTTAAGAAATTTGCCTTTCTCATGTCCTATCAGTTTGTTAATAAAAGCTTCCTAGTCATCCTTCCCCAAAGAAGATATTAGTAAAATCTGTACTTGTATGTTTCTTACCACAGTCTTAAAAATAACTGCATGATTACTTGTTACAACGACATCAACAACAACAACAACAACAACAACAACAAAAACACACAGTGTTTTAGAATTCTTTATTCTGAAATAAATTCCTGACAAAAACTCCTTGGTTTGAAATGTTTTTAAAAATATGAATGGAGTTCAAAAAGTACATAGAAAAATAGGATTAGAAGATAAGTTTATTTTGGTGCAAAAATATTGTGAAATCATACCAGGTTTTTATCATAGGATGTATTCTCTATGAACATTTCAAAACTCCTTTTATGCACAGCTTTCAAAATATTTTTTCACCAACGTAAACTTATCTTTTAATTCTATGAACATTTTGAAGTAGCATCAAATTTGTCATCTTCATTTAGATCAGCACGGTAATAGTATTTAGAGAACAGCAATAGATTAAATGATTCTTGCCTAGCTTTATGATATCTATATTCTTTTTTGGGAGGAGTTTTAAAGGGTCTTAAGAAGTTAAAAGGAAGTGGTAACAGTTAAATCTGTAAAATAGGAACTCCAAATGTGTATAAGAAATGTGGAAGGCCACACAGAAATAGAGCCATCTGGCCTTCTATCCTGTTTGGCTAGCTGAGACTACCAGACTAAGCAAAATACACATTCAACTTCTAAACATCCTTTTTACAGGGTCTTCACTCTGTGATGTCATGTGCAGGTGTTAATATGACAGTGTTCATAGTTGCCTTGGCAATTTGACAAGGTAAACTTAGTGTTTTTAAAAAGGAATGTGCAGATGCTAAAACTTTTTTAAAAATTATTTTTAAGTATTAGCTATTTTGAGATTTAAGTAGAATCTAAATATTTAAGAATATCAGAGAAAAGCAAGTTCATTAAGATCTGAACGTTAGTGGTTATATTTATTCAAAAAGAGGTAGTGAGAAAACTTACAGAATGGAAGAAAACGTTTGCAAGCTATTCATCTGACAAAAAATTCATATCCAAAAGTTAAAAGAAACCCCTCCCCCCCCAAAAAAAAAAAACAGCAAACCAAGTGACTCAAAAATGGACAAGAAATAAAACTGGATAAAAAATTTCAAAAGAAGAAATTCAAGAGGACAATAAATTTATTTAAAAATGCTCAACATCATTAGCCATCAGGGAAATATAAGTCAAAAACACCTTAAGATAGCCTGTCTCCCCTCTTAGAATTGCTAGTACCAAAAAGAAAATAACAAATGCTGGCAAGAATGTGGAGAAAAAGAAACTCTTATGCACAGCTGGTGGGAATGTGAATTAGTCCAGCCATTATGGAGAACAGTATGGAAGTCCTGTGAAAAACTAGAAATACAACTGTATGATCCAGCTATCCCACTTCTGCATATATATACCAAGTAAGTGATATCAACATATCAAAGAGACACCAGCAGTGCCCTCCTGTTTATTGCTGCATCGTTCACAATAGCTAAGATCCATATCAACCATTAACAGGTGAATGGATAAAGAATATGTGGAATATTACAAAATGAAATACTATTAGGCCATAAAAAGGGATCATAAACTGACATTTGCAGCAAAATCAATGAAACTGGAGGGCATTATGTTAAGTGAAATAACTCAGATACAAAAAGACAAATACATTGTCGCTCTCATTCTGTCTCACGTGTGGAAGCTAACCATAAAGCTGACCTGGGAGCTGCTGTTGTGATGTGGTGAGTTAAGCTGCCACCTGTGATGCCGGCATCCCATATAAGCACCAATTCACCATGTTAGGAGCAGTCCAGCTCTCTGCTAATGCTCCTCAGAAAGCAGTAGAAGAGGGATCAAGTGCTGGGGCCCTTGCAACCCATGTGGAGGCCCAGATGGAGTTCCAGACTTCTGGCCTAAGCCATTGGGGGAGTGAACCAGCAGATAGAAGATCTGTTTTTCTCTCGGTCTCTCTCCCTGTCTTTCTTTCTGTCACTCTACATTTCAAATAAATAACATAATTCTTAAAAATAAAAGTAGCAGCCAGTGTTGTAAAGCAGTGGGTTAGGCTTGTGATGCCAGCATCCTATATCTGATTTGAGTCCTGCATGTTCCAGTTCTGATCTAGCTCCCTGCTAATGAGCCTGGGAAACCAGCAGAAGATGGCCGAAGACTTTGGACATCTGCGCCTCCATGGGAGACCTGGATAGAGTTCCAAGCTCTTGGTTTTGGCTGTAGTCTTTGCAGCCATTTGGGGAATGAGCCAGCAAGTCAAAGATTGTCTCTCTGTCTCTCTCTCTTCTGTAACTGTGCCTTTCAAATAAATAAATCTTAGAAAGAAAAATAAAAAAAAATAAATAAAACATTGACCTTAATGCAGATACTGGAGACTGAGAAGGTGGGGGAATGAGAGAGGTTGGGTAATAGATACCAAAATACAGTTAGATTGAAGGATAAGTTCTGGGTGCCATTATTATGTGTTAATAAGAAAAAAGTAACGTTTAAATGGAAAAAACACAGTATTATCACATGTTACCCCCTAAATACAAGTTAGTGATTTTATTTAAATTTTATTTTCTATCCTAGAGATTGAACATTTTTTAAAAAATCAAGAAAGACACTGGAGCAGGCGTTGCGGCAGAGTGAGTCACTCCACTGCTTGGGATGCCCATATCTCATATCAGAGGGCTGGTTCAAGTCCCAGTTGCTCCACTTCTGATCCAGCTCCTTACTAACAAGACTGGGAAGCAGCAGATGATGTATCAAGTACTTGAGTCCCTGCCATTCATGTGGGAGACCAGATGATGGAGTTCTTGGCACTTTGCTTCAGCTTGGCTCAGCCAGGGCTTTTGTGGCCATTTAGGGGATGAACCAGTAGATGGAAGATTGATATCTTTCCGTTTCTCTCATTCTTTTTTTTTTTTTTTTTGACAGGCAGAGTTAGATAGTGAGAGAGAGAGAGAGAGACAGGTCTTCCTTCCATTGGTTCACCCCCCAAATGGCTGCCACGGCCAGTGCGCTGCGCCAATCCGAAGCCAGAAGCCAGGTGCTTCCTCCTGGGCTCTCATGCGAGTGCAGGGCCCAAGCACTTGGGCCATCCTCCACTGCCTTCCTGGGCCACAGCAGAGAGCTGGACTGGAAGAGGAGCAACCGGGACAGAATCCGGCGCCCCGACTGGGACTAGAATCCGGTGTGCCAGCGCCGCAGGCGGAGGATTAGCCTAGTGAGCCGCGGCGCCAGCTCTCTTTCTCTCATTCTATCTCTATTTCAAATAAGTAAATAAGAAATTTTTAAGTAGAGAGAGAGAGAGAGATACTGCCAAGGAGGGATGAGAGATGGAGAAAAAGGGAGGGAGGGAGGGAGAGAGAGAGAGAGAGAGAAAGAGAGAGAAAGAGATGCTGCCCTTAGGACCAGTGTTTTAGCAACAAGGAAACCACTCACAAGTAAAAGTTACCCTTTTCTGTAAAATTCCAGAAATTCTGTTACTCAAACTGACCACTCATCTATTTACTTTTGGTTATGTGTAATTTCTAGGTTTTTACAAAATAAAACACATCTCAAAGCATAGAGTGGTTCCGCCAATGAGCATAACTCTGTATGAAGGAATATGCCATAGATTGGCAACTTTATTCTTAAAAAGAAATCACTAAACTAGTCTTGATAATTATTTTTTAGGATAAATACAGAGTCATCCTACATGATAGTTTGATAAACACAAAATTATTTTTCCATGCAAGTTCTATCATGTACTCATTTTATGGTGATTGAGAGGGCTACCAGCCAAATGCACCTGTTTTCATGACCAGTAGGGGGAGAAAGAGTGCTCTTCTCCAGCTGTAGGCAGCCCAAATCTTGAAGTCACATGGTCATCAGTGATTTTAAACTACAGCATTCGCAGATTTAGAGGCAAGACTTAATTTTCCTCAGGTAACAACCCCAGAGGATTGTGGAAGAGTGAGCACCAAAAAATGTGGGTATTGATGAGAGGGAATTTCAAATTCATGTGTTCAAAAGTGAGAATGTTATATAGTTTGAGTTTCAAAGTGATTCAGAGAGGAAGCAAGTAGGTATTGCCTACTTGTGTCAGAGGAATATGTCTGAGAATGTCAGAGAATTCAAAATAGAGAAGAGCCAGGAATGATGGTGTGGCAAAGGGACTGGTCTTCCCTAAGAGCACAGCATCAAGCATCAAAAGCAGCTTCAGTTTGGGAACGTGAGAAAGGAGTTCTCCACTGGAAGAAATAAGGCAAGTGTCTTCAGCATAAACAGGTCCTCAATAAGAGACCTCCTCTAATAACAACCTTCACAGTATCTTGGCTGGGGAAGAAGTTGCTTTTTCAGTTTTATAAATATTTATATGCTTTTTTAGTTTTATATTTCAGTTGATATATAAAACTTGTTACTAGGTAGAACTTGGCTTCTGGGCAGCACTAAGAGCTGGAATCCCAGAGCTCAAATGATAAATTGAGTTTACTGGGGTCCATGGGATTAAAAAAGAAATGAATCTCAGATGAGAGCTGGTGCTTGGGATGCTCTTAGGGCCAACTTATAATTTTGCTGGAAATCAACAGGGCCTCAAATCTACTGTGAAAGAAAGGAGACTGTATTTACAGGAGGCTCCTCCCCCTCCAGATAATGATGAATGCACAGTGCCTAAATTAATTTTTTTGTGGGTGATATTTTCTGAATTTAAGTTCACAGACCATTGATTGTGGACAGTTGCATAGACTTCTTGGCATCTTTGTAAGAGCAGTCCATCTTCTCTTTCACTTTTGGAAATCACTACATTTTCACATATTATGTATTCTGGGATACCATTTTTTACTCCTCCAATTCCAGTGAGATATATCTCAGGTCACAGGTACTGATGGACATACCTCTATAGATGGGAATGAACAGACCCAGAAATCAAAGATGATGTTACTTTCTTTAAATTTTAACTTGGTGTGCTATTTTACTTTGGATTTCAATAGCTTTGTACTGCAATATGCCATGTTAATAAAGTGACTGGATGGGGCCGGCGCTGTAGCATAGCGAATAAAGCCGCCGTTTGCAGTGCCAGCATCCTATATGGGTGCCAGTTTGAGTCCCGGCTGCTCCACTTCCAATCCAGCTTTCTGCTATGGCCTGGGAAAGCAGTATAGGATGGCCCAAGTCCTTGGGCCCCTGCATCTGTGCAGGAGAGCCTGAAGAAGCTCCTGGCTCCTGACTCCTGGCTTCAGATTGGTGCAGCTCCGGCCGTTGTGGCCAATTGGGGAGTGAACCAGTGGATGGAGGATCTCTCTCTCTGCCTCTCCCTCTCTCTCTGTGTAACTCAGACTTTCAAATAAATAAATAAATAAATAAATATTTTTTTTAAATAAAGTGGATACAATTGGTGGGTATTTATTGCTCAGCTCCCCCATTTCCATTTCCTACCTCTGCCCCAGTCTACTTTCTCCACCAGGAATTTTATCTACCATTCTTGGTCTGTGTGTTTAGGAAGGGCAGATGATGTCTTAGGTCTGACCAATAACATATTCATCCTTCTGAACTAAGGTGATCAGGTCAGGGGTAGATTTGTGATCCTGGCAAAGTCAATGACATTGCTTCCTAGGACCTCTCTGGATTCACTGGAAAGCAGCATTCTCATTTGTTGGAATTCCAGTTGTGAAAACAATACAAACCCATGCCTGCTGAGCTATATCCTTGTCATCACTCAGGGCCAGTCTTCCTGAGAAAGAAGCCAACACATTAAGTAGAACTGAGTAATGGAAAAGGCTATCTTTTCTATTTTTGAGCTGCTTAATGCTACCATATCAGCATGTTAATCCTAAAATGGAAAATTACAAGAGCAAATAAATTCTCCTTTTTGTTTAAACTTATATGAGTTGGGAATCTGTCACAGATTAATTGATAGAACACAAAATTTATAGGTGGACGCTTGGTACAGTGGTTAAAATGTTGTTTGTGAAACCCACATCCCATATTGGGGAGTCTGAGTTTGAGTGCTGGCTCCATTACCACTTCCAGCTTCCTGCTAATGTGCACCCTAGGATGAAGTGGGTGTTGATTCAAGTTCTTGGGTCTCTGCCACCACAGCAGAGATCTGGATTGTTACAGGTTCAGCCCTAATTGCTGCAGGCCTGCCAAAGAATGAACCAGTGGATGGAAGATCTCTGTCTTTTTCTGTTTCTTTCTTACATCTCTGTCTCTCTGTCAAATAAATAAAAACAAATTTGAGAAGCAAAAAAGTGGGGAGTGGGAGGGAAAGAGACAAACACTGCTCTTATCAGCTGCTTCACTCCCCTGATGTTCACAGTAGCAAGGAGGCTGAATCTGGGAGCTGGGAACTCAATCCAGGTCTCCCACATGGGTGGCTGTAACCTGTTCACTTGAGCCATGATTGCTGCCTTCAAGGATCCATATTGCCAGGAAGGAGTCAGAAGCTGAAGCTGTGTATCAACCCAGGCACTATAATGTGGTATGTCATCATCCTAAGTCAAAGAGTAAGTGCACAAATGAATAAAGTCATTGTTGGCACAGAATATACATTGCATGTCATCATGAAAAACTAATAGAAAAAATAAATTTCATCATTCACCAATTATTTTTATATTAGAGAACAGTGGAATAGTTTGTATTTTAAGATGAAGGTATCTTGTGGATAGCTCATATATTTAGAATACTAATTTCTTGTTCCTGTCCAATTTACCAGTAAAATGAGTAGCATGTGTGTGTGTGTGTATGTAGTGTGTGTGTGTGTGTAGTAATTTACAGGAAAATAAAAGGGGTATTAGAGTGCCTATATCCTCTAAGATTCAGAAATGAATGGAAATTATGTTATTCATATTGCTTTGAATAGTTCTCATGCATTGAAAAGTATTAAATATTCAATATGTTTGCAATGCCATGTGTTTGTAGTGAAAAATAACTGTAAAAATATTGATATCTTGGTTGCAAATGAAAAAAGAAAGAAAATTTAGAAGATTCTATGCAAAATATATTTGCATTTATCCTGCCTTAATTTGCTTGGCTGCCACAACAAAATAATATAGACTGGGTGTCTTGAATAATGGAAATTTATTTTCTCCCAGACCTGGAGATCAGAAGTCCCAGATCAAGCTCCAGCAAGGTCAATTTCTGGAGAGACTCTCTTCTTAACTTGCATACAGCTTCCTTCTTTATGTGTCCTCTCCTTCTCTTTCCTCACCTGGGAGGGAGAAGAGGGAAAGAAAAAAGTCCTGTCTGGTGTCTCTTCTAATGACCTCAATTTTATCAGTTCATGGCTCCACCCTTATGACTTCATTTAAACTTATTTTCTTCCTTATACCAAATACAGCCACAGTGGAGGTTAGGGCTTCAATATAGTTTGGAGAGGCACATATTTGGTCCATAATATCCTTGAAAGTTGCTTGTTAAAGAAAATAGGTTTACAAGAGACTGAGAAAGAGAAAGAAGACATTTATCATGATTCTGAGGAAAATCTATCTCCGAGATAATTTTTCTGTGCTTTGGAGGTTGAGGGTGATGATTTTCATTATGTTCAACAACCCTTGGAAAATATGATTTTCCCTCTCTGGAAATGCTCTTTTATTTTCACACATGAGTAAAGAAATATTAGAAGATCAAAAATAGAAATGAGGAGCTTAGAGGAAGTCTTTCCTAAGATAATCTGAAAATTTTGAAAGAGAGGAAAAGTTGGCTTTGCTTCTCAGCCTTTTGGCTAAGAGCAAGTGAAAAGCCGGTGGGGAGAAAGTTAAAGGATATGTAAGAGAACGGATGAGTTGGGCAAGGTGAAGTTTCTAGAGCTTTCAGCAAAGCAGGCAACATGGGAAAAATCAAGAGTGGCAGTATTAGTCAGCTTTCTGTGACTTTAATTAAAAGCCCTGAGAAGAGATTCCTGAGAAGGAAAAGGTTTGTTGTGGCTTATAGTCAGAGGTTCATAGACCAAGATCGGGCAGCCCCATTAGTCTAGTATCTGGAGGAGGTTGGCAGTGGTTGAACAGGTACAGAGGACCCAAGATAGATGCAGGGAAGCAAGTGTGGCTTGCTTCCTGTGTTTGGCTTCTATAGCCAACCTTATCTTTTGAGGTCAAGCTCCCAACAACTTCCCACCAGGCCAGCTCTTTTTTTTTTTTTTTTTTTTTTTTTAAGGGAAAGAGCTTATTGGGGGAAACCCAACAGACTGGAGGAAAGGGGTGAAGAAGGAAAAGAGGAAGAAGGAGAGCATAAGAGAGAGAGATGGAGACAGAGAAAGAGAGAGAGTCACATGTTCAGGAACAGATCCTTTTAAAACCTGGCTGGGTGGTGGGCAGGGAAGTAGGAGCAGTGAATTCCATTAGGATGGGGGTGGGGCTGACGCTGGTGGTTGGGCCATATAGCCACTTGGCTTCCAGCAGTGGCTGCGGGGGATAGAGCCTAGGATGGTGTCAGGGTGTAGATCGCGACATAGATAAGACTGCTCCATTTTACTAACATTCCCCCTTTTGTTTTTTATAAAGCAGGAGCTGTATGGGATTACATTAGTCCCCAAAGTCCAGGAGGGGTAGAGGGACGGTGATCTGTCTTTAGAGCTACTTCTTGCTGACATGGGGCGATGAGGTATTTTTCACTGGCATGGGAATATCTCAAGCTGCTGTCTCCTGGGTGGGGAGGTGAGTATATCCCTGTAGCAGCATTTGGTTGAACGTCTAGTTGCTGAAAGCCTTGGTTTGTTCCATCATCAACTCCTGTAAACACTTAAGTAGACACGGTAGTATAAAAGGGTGAGAATAGCAACCAATGATCCTAAGAGTGGCATTAACCAAGTAATGAGAGGATTTCACAGAGGAGAGGAAATGAGGGGGTCTCTGGACCCTTGTGAGGACTGTTTGATGGACGTGGTTTAAAGCTGATCCCAGCCAAGACCGGGAGAAAAGCCACTCAACTTTTGCAGGTAGAGGGGTTTGTCTGTAGAGAAATTCTGAACAATCATACAACATTAAGTGGGGGAAAGGACCATTAATACACACAGGTTAGGAGTAGAGCCATTGGTGGTAGAGTAGAAGCTATGATTACAAAGGAATGAGGCCCCACGTGGGCTAGACAGGGTCTAGAACAAAGGACAGAATCATTATTAGAGGACCTAAGAAAGGTGCTATCTAAGCTACAACTATGTTTTCTGATTGAGAGGCAAATAGAAACTGACAGAAGGGGCTTGATAATAATCTGGTGGGCTTTAAGACCTTGTAAGTTAAGAGGCCCAGACCTATCTATTCACATGGGGTACATCCTAAGGGAGGTGTGAACCTCCTTGGGAAGAACCTTGTGGACTTTCATTACTTGGCTGGCCTGGGAGGAGAGCTGGCCAGGTAAAGGCAGGTGGCATCTCTAACTGGAAATTTACAGTTCTGCCTGCAATGTTACTGACTCTACTTGGCCATCCCCTCAGCAACAGTGGTCACTTTGGCAGCTGGGCCGAGTGAAGGGCTTTTCAGCTTAGAGCCAGCAAGATCTGTGGCTCTGACATGGGCGTCCTTCGACTCCAGGGCAGTTCCAGTTCCAGTGATCCAACTCTTGGCAGAGCTGCCAGGGCTCTTCATAAGCTGACTTCTGCTGAAACCCAGGCTTACCACATTGAAAGCCACTGCAGTGGACTGGCCTGTTGGGTCTCTTTGAGGGCAGATAACTCTACAGATCAGCCATTAATAGGCCTGCCACCCATTGCTTCTGATGCCTAGCTTTCTTTTCCTCCTGGTTTTTGTTCAAGCAGACCAGAGGATGCAAGTCAAGGAGTGCTCATTCCCATCTCTAATCTTTGATGGCCTAAACTAGAAGTCTATAGTCACAGGCATGTTCTAGTATTGGTTTCTCTGAGGTAGACAATGCCCATTAGGAAGCTATGTCCTAACTTTAAAACTTTCTTTTCCCTTGTTTGGTCTGAAAGGGAGGTTTTCAGGCCATCTCTTGCATGCCATAATTAGATCAATTCTCCACTCTTAATCCACTGCATATTAACATAAGACTCTGAGGTTTAAACATTTGCATCAGTTTGGGGAGCCAAATTTCCATCCATAACAGACATATAACACATACTCTGTGAGGAAAAGTAAAGTGGGGAGGAGGGTCAGGCCTGTCACTCACTCCCTCTGCATAAACAGCGTGGCAGCTGTGGATTATCCTGGAATGTCTCTTAGTTTGGATTATCCTAGAAATGGACCCTGAGGCTAGGACTTGGACAATAGTCTATTTAGAAGATGATCTCTGGATACATAGGTAGGAGAGTGAGGAGGTAGAATAGCATAGGTAAGGAAGCTAATTCAATGGACAGATAACAGCTACGGGAGTTTAGGGCTCAACACTGTTGAAGACTTCTGGGATTTGTTGAAGAGCACAAAAAGCATCAACACCCCCCACTCTGGAACCCTACTTCTGTATGCAAGCTGAATGTGTTTCTATGGCTAAAAAAGCCCCTGTTCTAAGTCATAGGCATGTCCAATAGAAAGCATCAATGTTCACCTAACAGTGAGTGCCAACAGATATGGATAGGAAACTGATCGCATCTGTAGAGGAAAACTATGGAGGTGTGACCCTCAAAGAATAAAATCATTGCAAAGGTCTTCCAGTTACTAGCAACCACAGTACTTTGAAAGTGTGGTAAGCCATTCACTTGCAAAACTTTATAATATTCCAATTCTAGGATGCTTAATGTATTTTATATAGGGGTAGTGATGACAGAAGTGATTGATGAAGGGAGAGAATGGGCAAGGGTTATTATTTCCATTTGTGAGAGGGAAATGTAACTAATCATGTGAATAGAACAAAGACACTCAATTTGGTGATAAAACTAGAATCAGGACCAGTTTGCTAATTCCTTGCCTGGGAGGCTATATCTTAGTATCTGAATCAATATTATAAAGCTCCTCTAGGAAATATGGTCCATGAGGTGAATTTTCAAGGGATAAGCATGGGTGCTAGGGCATTTAAGTGATCTGCTGCAGGCTGTGCTACTTGGGGTATATGTCAAGAATAGCAGCCTTGGCATCAGACAAAATCAAGTTTAAATGTTGATTCTAATTCTTACAAACTGTGTGAACCTTGGTTAAGCCATTTATCTTCTTCAAACTTCAGTTTCATAATATGGTAAGCATGAGTAATAATACTTCCCACATGGGTTTGCCAAGAGGATTAACTGAGATAATAAAAGAGAGAGAGCTTTGTAAAGCAAGTATCATATGTAAAAGGCATTTGCAAAATAGTCCAAGAGATACATGAAGAAGTCAACACAGCATCCATCTCCAGCATTTCTATGGAAACTGTAAAACCTTAGCAGGGCCTTATTTTTTTTTTTTTTTTTATGATTTTAGAAATCTTTTTTAGGGCTCAGGATGAAAGTGGGTGGAATTGAAAATGCTGAGAGATTAAGAGAAGTGTTTGAGTTTGAACTCATAATCTTCCTTTGCAGCAATATATTGGCAAAGTAATGCTCAAGAGTGAATGATTTTCACAGTACAGGAAATCCATGGTTAGCTGCATCCCACAGATAGAAAAGATATAACGCAGGTCAAAGAAGCATAGCCATGGGGAAGGAGTTCAGAAATCTTCAAATGACAAGATTTTCATTGCCTGTCATTTATCTAACCATAATCCAGGGGAAAATCCTAAGAAAATCTTAATAATCACTTAAATTACTTAAAATTTACTTAAATATTACTTAAATTCAGCAACAAAGATAGAACTCCACAGCAAGGTGGTATCACTCTGTAAGCCAATCCCAACTCTACCAAAGGGAATTTTTTTTTTTTTTTTTTTTTTTTTTTTTTTTTTTTTTTGCGTGTGGCCCATTTGGGATTGATACATTTGAGTTACTGTTGAAAGGCTGGGGAGGGCTGGCACTGTGGCACAGTGGGTTAAAGCCCCAGCCTGGAGCTCTAGCATCCCATACAGGCACCTGTTCGAGCCCTGGGTGCTCCACTTCTGATCCAACTCCCTATTAATGTGCCTAGGAAAGCAGTGGAGGATGGCCCAAGTCCTTGGACCCCTGCACCCACCCAGAAGAAACTCCTGGCTCCTGGGTTTTGATCGGCCCAGCTTTGGCCATTGTGGCCATTTGGGGAGTGAACTAGTAGATGGATGACTCTCTCTTTCTGTCTCTACCTCTCTCTGTAACTCTGTCTTTCAAATAAATAAAATAAATCTTTTATTTTATTTTTTTTAAAGAAAGGCAGGGGAGGCTTTCCAATGAGGGTCTTGACCTCAGGGGTGGGTTTCTGTCCCTGATCCACCACTTACATTACACTATTTATGAGTTCTGTCACCTCACCAATATCATTGAGATCTTCTTAAATCACTTGTTTCTTCACTCCTGTGACATGAACCTCTCTTTGGGAATGGTTTGTGGAAATGAAAAGTGCATTAGAAGGGTAGCTCCAAGGATGATCAGATTGAGTAGTGTTTTGGGAAGTGATCAGAGAGGATAGAATTCACAGAAATGGAGATATTGGAGATGGAAGAGATTTAAGATGAAGGAACTCAAACAGATTCTAAAGGGGGCAGGTCTGATGGAGGCAGGAGCAATGATGAAACTGTTTTGCTTAGAAACAAGGATAGTCCATTTTCTGTGAATGTATAAATTCAAACATGCTGTGAGTATAGTGAGTGGATACTGGTCTACTTTTTTTTTTTTTTTTTTTTTTTTTTTTTTTTACCAGGCACAGTGGACAGTGAGAGAGAGAGACAGAGAGAAACGTCTTCCTTTTTGCCGTTGGTTTACCCTCCGATGGCCGCCGCAGGAGCCAGGTGCTTCTCCCAGTCTCCCATGGGGTGCAGGGCCCAAGCACTTGGGCCATCCTCCACTGCACTCCCAGGCCACAGCAGAGAGCTGGCCTGGAAGAGGGGCAACCGGGACAGAATCCGGCGCCCCGACCGGGACTGGAACCCGGTGTGCCAGCGCCACAAGGCGGAGGATTAGCCTGTTGAGCCACGGCACAGGCAACTGGTCCACTTTTCAAAAGTGAGGGCAGAGCTATGTTATAGGCACCTATTTAAATGGTCCCCTGTTGTTTTTCACCAATAAATAGCCCTAAAGTTTACCAGTTGACAAACCAATGATTCCTCATTTTTGTTCCTAATCAGAAGTATGGAGAGCAATTTTATTTTTTTAACTTATTCATTTGAAAGTCTGAGTTACACAGAGAGAAGGTGGGAGAGAGAGAGAGAGAGATATCCTCCATCTGCTGGCCTACTCCCTAGATGGCCACAACAGCTGGTGTTTGGCCAGGTCAGAGCCAGGAACTTCCTCTAGGTCTCCCACATGAGTGGCAAGGGCCCAAACATTTGGGCCATTCTTTGCTGCTCTTCCCAGGCCATTAGTAGGGAGCTGGATTGTAAATGGAGCAACTGGGAACAGAACAGTGCCCACATGGGATGCCAGCATCTCAACCCATGATGCTGGCCCCAACAGTGCTCTTTTATATACTGTGGCTGGTGATTAGAAAGTGAGCTTGGTGAGTCAAGGACAAAATACATTTCCCTGATGTGAGTTTTTCAATGGACATTTCTGTGCCTAATCTGTTAAATAGAGAAGCAGTTGAAATTTGTATACTTTATCAGGTCCAGGGCTTGTGCTAGGTTCCAGGAGAAAGCCAAGATGAGTAAGGCGTTATCTCTGTCCTCAAGGATTTGCAGCCTAGGACGGGTCCCTAAACCAAGTTTGTCTATACAGGATGATGACTTCCCTGAGAGCAGAAATCAGGGAATGTCATGCATATGAGCAAGAGGATGGGAGAAGCTGGGTAGGGAGGCAAAAGAAGACATGAACAAAACCAAGTAATAACAGACGATTCAGAAAAACATTATAAATCGGACATATACATGTTTTCATAACGTCACCATGGAAGTTGCTCTAATTTGAACCTACAAATGAAAGATCTAACCCTGCAATCTGAGGAAGCAGCATGAAGTAAGGCAAAAGAGAAACACATTCATGGTGTGGTAGGTGGGAAACAGCTCGTGTACTGAGGGTCTGCTGTGTGCCAAACATTCTGGTTTAGGCACTTTGGGTCTGTGTGAATAGAGAGTAAGATACATAGGAATTATAAAGTGAAATAAAAACTGGAAAGACTTTTGGGATTAGACTGCTTTGAATGTCAGGCTAGAGAGGTTGGACATCATATTCTAGGTGACAAACATTTGTCAATGACTTTGAATGCAGTGAATTGAGGAAAGACTAGGAGGAACAGCATATATGAACATGCATGAGCTGAGGCTCAAAGCTTTCTGTGAATAATACATTGTCTCCTTAGAGTTTACTTATTTTTGGGGGGTATTTAGTTTTTATTTCATAAGAATAACTTAAACTCTGCAACCCAGCTAGACTTGGAGGGAAATAAAGAAAACATGGAACCCAAAGAACTCAATTGAGAAAACAAAGATTATGGGGTATCAAACGCAGATGGGATGGAAAGATGCTCTCTTGAATGGCAGGGGAAATGATCTTGTGGTTAAGATAGACCACAAGCTAGACGTATTAGAGTTGTTCACAGCTAGCAGTGGTGATCTTCTTCCTAGTCTTGTCATTCTCAGACTCAAGTGCTCCAGAGCTTCTACAATAGTCCCGCCCTCTCTTGCTTTGCCAAAGACCACATGCTTGCCATCTGACTATTCAATACAGATGAAAAACTGGGAACTCGTTGTGTTGTTTCCAGTATTTGCCATGGACAAATTACTAGAACCTAGATGCTTCAGGATGAAGTTATTTTCATCAAATTTATCTTTGTAAATGGTCTTGTTGCCAGTGGTCTGAAGCAACCACCCTGGCTTATAAACCCTGGAATAGTTCTGTGAAAGCAGAAACCCTTAAAACTAAGTCCTTTCTCTTCTGTATCAGAGCAGGAAAGTCTTCCTCTGTGTTTGGAGCTTTTTCTGCAAATAGCTCAAAGGAGACACAGCCCAAAGCCTGGCTACTGACAGTGATGTCAAGGGACATTGTGGAGTTGACCCTGGCTGGCCATGGGCAGCTCCAGGCAACAATGGTGATTGCAAAAATGCAATTCCAAAAAGGAAATGTTTTAGAATTTGAAGATGACAACCACAGGGTCTTAAACACCAAGTGTGGGATGTTTCTAACACAGAGTTGTGACTAACCACATTCATGTGTCCATCTGTGAAACTGGACCTTCACAGATGTGGAGTGCCCCTTAAGAATATTGTTTCAACAATATGGAGTGGAAATAGGTGAAGCCATGACTCAGTGATCTGAGGAGAGAATGGGAGATGGTATGGACCTCTGTTGATCATTTTCGAGATGAGAATGAAGGATACTGGTATGGCAAAAGGGTGTTTTAGGGCTGGAAAAATAATCTTGAGACTTTTTTAGGGGAAGGGTGGGTCATTGAATCATGGTTTTGGACAAATGAGATAGGAATGCTTAAGGGAGGGTGACATGTACAGGAAGTGACTGCTGTAGTAAGGTCTCACAAAAGTAAGAGGAGATGGGATCTGTGTTGCCAAGGGAGGAGTACCTTCCAAAAAGAAGAGGGGGAAGTTCTGAGATAGACAGTTGAGTGGGGCTCAGGCAATAGACACTCTGGCAATTCTGGAGAAATCAATGGATAGAATTCAGTGAGGGGTCTTAGAACTATGGGTTTCTGTTGTGCCACTAATCAGCTGTGTGTTGTTGGGAAGATTACATCACCTCTATGGGTGTCAGTTTAGCCTTTAACAAAACAATTGCACCAGGTTTAGTATTTTAAATACATCTACTAACTTTATGAATTCTCTCAGTGACTCATAATAAGAAATAGAGTACTGGAGAAGTTTAGTGTCTTGTATGAACCTTCCAGGCACTGGGTAAGAGAGCTGGAATTTGAACCCATGCATCTGGCTCTAGGACTGTAATCGTCACCTCTGGGCTGTAGAGCCTTGTGTTCATTACCACCTAGCTGGTATCTAATGCCACAAGAGTCCCAACACACAATTTGACCACGAAATTAAATTTTTAGGTAGACTGGTAGCTACTTGATTTTTCCTATACTTTCTCAGCATTTCTCTCCTGTGAAGTTGCTAGTCAATGCCACAGGGAAGACAAATCCTCAATTTTCCAGTCCTGTGGCTGGGAATAGCACATTGCCTGAAAAGCTTCAAGTGGCCTCAAGGTGGCAGAATTAACTCAAAGATAGATAGATGGGCACAGCCTGGTCTCTGGCCTTCAACTAATCCAGAAGTCAAAATTGACTCCTTTCCTATCTTTTATGTCTATTTGGAAGTGAAGAGCCAAATCAAGCTTGTGAGGAAGCTAAATTGTGAAGGAGCCGGCGCAGTCAGTGTTCCCCCTGCAATTAAGAGTGTTGAGAGAGAAAAGAAGAGGAGATATTCAATGTCATGAGGATGATGAGATTCAGGGATTAATAATTTACCTGTGTTTTCTATTTTCCATTCGGCAAGTGGCAGATCCTAGGCCTCACCCTGGCCAGAATCCAGGATCACTAGTGATATTAAGTCTTCAGTTTAGGCTGTGTAAAATTTTAGGATATCAAGTCCTTAAGAAAGAGAATACTGAACTACTTTATAGGCCAGATGTTTGGGCTACATTGACTCTATAGGTGAAATTTCCTCTTCTCTCCTCATCTTCCTCTCCTTCTAATTCTCTTCCCTTCTGCTCTTTGTTCTTTTCTTCTTCTCTTCAATTTTCTCCTCTCTCTCTGTTTCTTATTTCTTTGCTTCCTGTAGTTATCAAATAAAACAGCAAGGAGGAAAGCCAAGTGTTTGGAGTAGGACATACAAGTCAGGTGATTGGATGCTAAAAATTCTGAGACTAGTTCAAAAATAATTTTGGGCACATATCACTAGTTTTGTTTGTTTGTTTGTTTTTTGACAGGCAGAGTGGATAGTGAGAGACAGAGACAGAGAGAAAGGTCTTCCTTTTGCCGTTGGTTCACCCTCCAATGGCTGCTGCAGCTGGTTCATAGCGCTGATCCGAAGCCAGGAGCCAGGCGCTTCTCCATGCGGGTGCAGGGCCCAAGGACTTGGGCCATCCTCCACTGCCTTCCCGGGCCATAACAGAGAGCTGGCCTGGAAGAGGGGCAACCGGGATAGAATCCGGCGCCCCGACCAGGACTAGAACCCGGTGTGCTGGCGCCGCAAGACGGAGGATTAGCCTGTTCAGCCACGGCGCCGGCCTTCATATCACTAGTTTTCACTAGCATGGCTACTTCTTATTTCTTCTTTATCAAAAAATTTAAATTTATTCTAACAGGGAATTTTTCCACGACAGCATTTTCATGAGAGGAAAAAAAAAATAGTTTTAAATAAGCTTCACTTTTGTAACTGACTGTACTGGAACACACATTGGCGCGAACCCGGCAGAAACAGCACTCTACTAGGTTTTGAGAGCATTTCTGCTTTCCTACCTTGATTCCCAAGAGGAGCACAAGAAAAAGCACATAGACTTTGGATCAGACAGATTTGAGCATTTGTTTACTTTCTAGAACCACAAAATGCTCCAAACTTGTCTGATATATTCTCAATTCCAGTCCTAAAATTAGGTGTTTTCCACAGACCCCTGTTTCATTTATTGGAGAATAATATTAGAAAAGGTCTAGGTATACCAATTATATTTTGGAGTTTTCACATCTGTAAAATTGGAAAGAGAATTTCTCACAGAGTTGTGGGGACATTAACAGAAATAACACACACACAGATAGCAAAGGCAAGAAACATCAAGCTCATTCAATATATATTAACTCAGTGGAGGATGAAACAGAATGCTTGACTTCTTCTAAGTCCCATCTTAAAACTCATTTACAAACAACTTGACTGGAGAAAACATTCCAGGCAGTGTTCTGATTCACAGAGGTCTTTGGAACTCGGAGTTCTGCTGTCAGAGACAAATGGGTTCGGATAAAGTTTGTCATCTATAATCTGGCATGTTTAAAATTTCTCCCCATTTAGTCTTAGAGAAAGGGCCAACTCATAGGACAGGCCGTCTTCCATGGGTTGAGTGTGGAGTGGCTAGACCCCCCGGCACCTTTGAAGGAAAACGTATTTTGCGAAATTTGCTCATCAATAATCCTAGCCTGTGACTAGAAGAACCAGGGCTCTCCTTTGGCCAGTAAGGGATCTTTCAGGTTCCTTCACATCACAATAATGTTTCAGTTCCCTCAGGGAAGACTGTTTTGATTGCTTGTTTGCGTGTTGCTGAACCTGGATTGCGGTTGAGACCTTAGGGAACCTCCCTCTAGAGGACCCTAACAAACATGGGCACCAGCCTCTGGCTAATCTCAGACTCTCACGCAGTTTGATATGATTCATGTAGGGTCTCATACAAACTGCAACAGCAGCTGAACTGTCTTTACACATCTCTCACATAGCCTTTTACTATTTGAAAGTTAATGTCCTCAGAGACCAAACAGCTTTTCTTTTCTTTACAGACTTCAAAGTCTGGTAGTGGAAGATATTTTTGAATTGAGATCTCCCAATTCCCAAGGACATAGGTATGTTTCTCTTGATCCTTGTTTTATTTATTTATTTTTAAAAGCTTTACTTATTTATGTGAAAGGCAGAGAGTTACAGCGAGGCAGAGAGAGAGAGAGAGAGGTCTTCCATCCACTTGTTCACTCCCCAAATGGCTGCAGTGGCTGGAGCTGGGCCAATCTGAAGCCAGGAGCCAGGAGTTCCTTCTGGGTCTCCCACTTGGGTCTCCTAATGCTTTCCCAGGCCATAGCAGAGCTGGATCAGAAGTGGAGCAGCCAGGACCTGAACCGGCACTCATATAGGATGCTGGCACTGCAGGTGGCAACTTTACCCACTACGCCACAGCGCTGGCCTCAATCCTTGTTTTAAAGCGGCATTCTTTACACTGTAGGTAGAAGTTTGTCTAGGAGAAGGGAGCCCAGCAGTGGGTTTATGAAAAGGCTGTTAATTCCATTTTTCCCACACTCCTCTGCCATATCTCATGAGAATAGAGACCAAAAGAGATTCCCATTGATAATGTTGACTCATCTTTACTTAAGGAGATATTAACACAATCATTGCTGGATAGAATATTGCTACCAACTGTGTTACTACAAACTGGGAAACAAAGTGATGCAATTATCTCACAATCTAAAGAAATAGATAAATCAGTTTGTATTGAGCATCGACCCCAGACTACACAGAGCCTGGCTTTTCCTGTATTTTCTATTACTTTGTCCTGTTTTTCAGAGAGGAATTGGTTTGTCTGCAGTCCCAAAGCAAGGCTGCATTAAAGCTGTTATTCTAAATCAATTTCTGGGATTTTAACTCACTCATTCACTTAACAAATGTTTGAATCTATTATGTGTCTGCCACTAACCTAGGCAGTGGATAATGATGCACAAAATAGTGACAGACAAAATAGGCCTTGTATCTTCCTTCATGGAATACAGTCCAACTGTCATTCTGCTGAAAGTCTTCTTTGAAGCTCTCCAAATGGGCTGGGATGGCTGGGCTGACTCTTGAAACCCCTTTAGAAGCAATTGTTATGAAACTTTCATTTCCAGGCTATCTTGATAGCTTAGGCTCTTTCTTCTCTCTTGATAACAATAACAGTCCCTAGATTTTAATGCTTTTTCTGTTTTCAATACACATTACTTTCCTTAAACACTGAAAAAATTTTTTCCCTTTCAAGGCTCCTACTGATATTTGTTTAAGACCCATGTACAAAAGCTTAGTTTTGCAGGACTTGGGTGGGGGTAGACACAGCAGTGGAGTAAGATTTGGATCTAGGCTTCACAATCCTTTAGGGATTGTGCGATGTAAGCAAAGCCTATCTCTCTCTCTCTCTTTCTCTTTCTCTCTCTCTCTTTTGACAGGCAGAGTTAGACAGTGAGAGAGAGAGAGAGAGAGAGAGAGAGACAGATGGAAAGGTCTTCCTTCCCTTGGTTCACCCCCCAAATGGCCGCTACAGCCAGCGCTGTGCCGATCTGAAGCCAGGAGCCAGGTGCTTCCTCCTGGTCTCCCATGCGGGTGCAGGGTCCAAGCACTTGGGCCATCCTCCACTGCCTTTCCGGGCCACAGCAGAGAGCTGGCCTGGAAGAGGGGCAACCGGGACAGAATCCGGCGCCCCAACTGGGACTAGAACCCAGGGTGCCGGTGCTGCAGGTGGAGGATTAGCCAAGTGAGCCATGGCGCCGGCCAGCAAAGCCTATCTCTTTGTACTGGTTCCAGAATTCTTGTTGCTCTGAATCAACCCATTTATTAACTCTGACTGCATTGTATGAGAAAAAGGCAGCTCATCAGGAGAACATGGAAAGTACCTTGAGTATTTTTCTTTTTTTTTAAATTTAAGGTTTACAAATTTCATGTATTTCATATATACAGATTTAGGAACATAATGTTACTTCCCACTTCTCCTCCTCCTCCCTCTCTTATTTCCTGTCTTAATTTTTACAATAATCTACTTTCAGTTTACTTTATACAGATAAGATTAACCCTACACTAAGTAAAGGGTTCAACAAATACAAGAAAACAAAACCTCTGTTCCTCAACAGTAGAGACAAGGTCTGTAAACAATCATCAAATCTCAAAATGTCAATTTCACTCCTATACATTACATTTTTGGTACTCTATTATTTACCACAGATCAGGGAAAATATGCAAGTACCTTGAGTATTACCTGCTGATGGATGAAGATAACAGTTTGGGCAGTTCCATGTGGGGAACATGTAATAGCTTCTAGAAATGGGACCTAGAGTTTGACAGAATATGCTTGGGTGGTCAGAATTAACAAAGCAAGATCAAATGAGCGTTTGAGAAGATGTTTCGGTAAAGAATTCTCAATCTGCCCTAAGTCAGATGCATTTAATTCTTGGAATTTCTCCAGTTTTTTTTTCCTCTTTATCCTCCCTGTGTTAGGAAAATGAGATTGGTTGACACAATGGGAGGGTTAAAATTTCCTTAGTCAATGGACCACGGTCCTTGCAAGCTGTTATCCCTTCCTGAACTCCCTGCAATGTAGGAGTTTTGATAAGTGTGCTGGACCTTGAACCAGTCACTTCATCTCACCAAACTTTAGTTTTTTTCATATATATATTGCTATATAATCTACCTGTCAAATCATACAATTATTAAATGAAGATGTGCATGCAAAAAAGTTTTATAAACTCTAGACCCATGGTTTTCTTTTTCTATTATGAACTCGGACAGTAGTGGTTTTCAACCTGGAGGAATGTTACTCTTGGGCAACATTTGAGACATTTGACAAAATCTGGATACATTTTTGAATGTCACAAATTGATGGAAAGTTGGGTTTCTGAATCTAGTGGGTAGGGGCAAGGGAAACTGCCGGGTATCTTACAATACATAGGGGAGCTTCCTTGCAACAAAGGCTGTCCAGCCCCCAACATCATTTGTGTGGAAGTTGGGGGATCTGCCTTGGAGGCCTGCACAGATTTTACAGTTAAGCAGTTGTCCAATCTCGAAGGGTATTGCATAAGTCAGCTTCCTAATATGTAAGATAAGGACACTGCCTATCACAGTTGACAAGACACTGTGTCTGCTCAGTTTTGACATGTCAAAAGTCAAAAGAAAAAAAAAAACCACAAATGTCTGGATAAATGTGACGCAAAGTGCTGCTGATCAGAAAGCTAATGAGTAGATTACTGGATGGAAATCAATGAGCAAGTAGAAAAAGGCTGAGAAATAGAAGCTTCTAGGAATTCATTCTAAGGGAAAAAGAGGCATGAGCAGACATCTGTAAGAGTACTCACTGGAGCTTTTCTTATTAAGGTGAAAAACTGGAAACTGTGGATTGGAATATTATCATGCTCCTGTCCAACAGCGTGTCCCAAATGGGCTGAGCCAGTTTTTGCGAAACCAGTCACACCACCTGTGTGAGTAATGGCCAGCCAAATAGGGCAAGCCCAGCTATCTCCTTTTTGTGTTATAAAAAAGGAATTCTCGCCAATTGGGTCAACACTATGGCTCTCCAAGGTAAGCTAAGGTCAAGCAGAACTGAAGAGTTTTTGGCCTTGTTTTCCCATTCCCTCCTCTTATCACAATTTCCTCTCTTCCTTCTTCTGAGCCTTCTCTGCTACCAGGGACTGGGAAAGACTGTGAACACCTCAGGCTGAGGAAAAACACCAAGTGGGGTAGGGGGAGAATGGGCTCTAAAATTAGGACACAAGCCTTTCTCCAGACCTGGCTATCTCCAAGCTCATTGTTACCTCCAAATATTTTTCATACCACAAGTCTAAGCTAATATTATAGCAGGAAGTTTGGACTGCAGCTAGACAAGAGAACAATAGGCTGTTTGTGGTAGAACTAAATAGCATGGAAAAATATTTAAATATGTAGCTATTAGTGTTCTATTCAATCAACCAAATATTTATTCATATGCACAAGGGGTCAGGGCAGGCCAGAGGAGGTACAAACAGTCAGTGCCCCAAGGGGCTTAGAGCTAGATTAGGAGCTGGATGGTTGCCCAACCAACTTTGTGACAGGCAAGCAAGATCCAAGAGCTTTGAAAGTATAGAAAAGGAAGGTGTTAGTTGTGAACAGGATCAACCACGAAGACTTCTGATTGGCACACTTGTATACATTCATGTATAAGAATTAAATATATTTGAGTATATGTATAAAATTTATGCTTCTATATTAAATGTATGTTTATATTTATATATACAATACTCCATTTTGAGTGAACTCCTATTAAGTGATAAACTCCTAAAGACATTAAACATTATGTTCAAGAACTCTGGATTTATTATCAAACAGACTAGGGCTTTAATATCTCTTCCTGTATTTACCGGTCATGTGAATCTGGTCCATTGTTACTTGATTACTATTATTTTATAATTATAGCTCTCCATGCTACTCAAATTTAGGAGCAGATTATAGCCAGAAAAAGACTATGCATAAAATATGCAGCCCATTAGGAATCCTCTAATGTAAGGGACGTGGAGCATTGTTTGTAAAGGTAAAGCGCTGGAAATGAAGAAGTGCAGTTTTGTCATTTTTTCAGTTTCTCTTGTGTAAAATGAGGAAAATAATAGAATCAGTCCCAAAGTGTTGGTATAAGAATTAAATAAGTTCAATGTAAGTAAAGCCTATTGAACAATAGTAAACTATTTTGATTTCTATGATTAATCCTATTTAGTTATACGTGCATATAAATTTCAGGAAATCTCTAGTGAGGTTGTATTACTGGGTGTGGAATGAAAAAGATAAGAAATTATGGATGTAAGTTTTTACTTCAAAGTCTTCTCTTTTTGATTTTTAAAAATTGAATCAATAAAATCTTTAAAACTATACATATCTGCATCACAACAGGTGTTTATATGATATAAACATGAAGAATTAAAGCTCTGAATAAGTGGACTTTAGATTCAGAAATATAAATGGGTGAACTTTGATTTTGATGCCTACTAATTAGATTCTGTTGCTCAAAATTAAGCTCCCTGAGAGAACGATCCAACATGGGAAGTGGGATACACAGCAGACTCATAGAATGGCAGATGTCCTAAACAGCACTCTGGCCTCAGAATCAGCCCTTAAGGCATTTGGATCTGGCTGAAAAGCCCATGAGAGTATTTTAGGCATGGGAAGCCAAGACACCATGGAAAAGAAAAAAAAAAAAAACCTAAATGAAAGATTTCTGTGAGTGAGATCCCAGTGGAAAGAATGGGCCATCAAAGAAGGAGGTACCTTTCTCTGAAGGGAGGAGAGAACTTCCACTTTGACTATGACCCTGTCGGAATAAGATCGGAGTCGGCGAACTCAAAAGGCTCCATAGCCTTGGCAACTCCTGACAAGAGTCTAGGGAGATTACTGACGCCATAAACAAGAGTGTCAAGTTGTTAAATCAACAACAGGAGTCACTGTGCACTTACTCCTCATGTAGGATCTCTGTCATCTTTGTCCTTAATGTGTTGTTCAATGTGAATTAATGCCATAACTAGTACTCAAACAGTATTTTACACTTTATGTTTCTGTATGGGTGCAAACTGTTGAAATCTTTACTTAATATGTACTAAATTGATCTTCTGTATATAAAGAGAATTGAAAATGAATCTTGATGTGAATGGAATAAGAGAGGGAACGGGAGATGGGAGGGTTGCGGGTAAGAGGGAAGTTATGGGGGGGGGGAAGCCATTGTAATCCATAAGCTGTACTTTGGAAATTTATATTTATTAAATAAAAATTAAAAAAATTAAGCTCCCTGAGCACTAAATTTCTCATCTGTAAAATAGGCACAACAGCTCATATCTTTTAAGATTGAATTTTATTATACAGATGAAAGGTCTCATGTGTGTCTTACATATCATGCTTTATATATATATACACACACACACACATATTAGTTTTCTATTTTTATTATCCCACCTTCCCCTCTTTCATTTGAGTTTTATTAACTCATTTTCTTTAATCATCAGGCTAACCTACAGTTGACCTCAATGGAGAATAGCACAGAAGTGACAGAGTTCATCCTCTTGGGATTAACAGATGACCCCAATCTTCAGGTTCCTCTCCTCCTGATATTTTTGTTCATCTACCTCATCACTCTGGTTGGGAATGGGGGGATGATGATGATCATCCACTCAGACTCCCGTCTCCACACTCCAATGTACTTCTTCCTCAGTCACCTCTCTTTTGTGGATCTGGGTTATTCCTCAGCTGTAGCTCCCAAGATGGTGGCTGCATTGCAATCAGGGAACAAGGTCATCTCCTACAACGGTTGTGCGGCTCAGTTCTTCTTCTTTGTGGGTTTTGCCACTGTAGAGTGCTACCTCTTGGCCTCTATGGCCTACGACCGCCATGCAGCAGTATGTAAGCCTCTTCACTACACCACCACCATGACAGCAAGTGTGTGTGCCCTCCTGACTATTGGCTCCTATGTCTGTGGCTTCCTCAATGCCTCTATCCATGCAGCAGACACCTTCAGACTTTCCTTTTGTGGTTCTAATGAGATTAATCATTTTTTCTGTGACATTCCACCTCTCTTGACTCTCTCATGCTCCAACACACGCATCAGTAAGTTGGTTGTCTTCTCTGTGGTGGGCTTCAATGTCTTTTTCACACTCTTGGTCATCCTTACCTCTTACTTCTTCATATACATCGCCATCCAAAAAATGCGTTCTGCTGAAGGGCGGAAGAAAGCATTCTCCACTTGCGCTTCCCACCTCACTGCGGTTTCCATCTTTTATGGCACGATCATCTTCATGTACTTGCAGCCCAGCTCTGGCCAGTCTATGGACACAGACAAAATAGCATCTGTGTTTTACACTGTGGTGATTCCCATGCTAAACCCTTTGATTTACAGTCTCAGGAACAAAGAAGTGAAAAATGCTCTCTGGAAATTACTGAACAAACTTTGCCCCCAGTCTTTAAGGGTGTGGAGGAAGTCGGCAGGCAGCTGAGGCATAAACCTTCTCTCAGATCTAAATGCTGTCATGACTTTGAGGTTTTGCAAATTTCAGTTCTTCCCCAACAACGGTGGTTATTTCTGCCACTAGGAGAAGTTGTAGAAAGCAACACTGGGAAATATCTTAGGAAGATGATCTTATGCTTAGCGAACAGCATAGCACATTTAAACTCTTTGTGCATTCATTTCTCGATGTAGTTTAAAGTAGAAGACCACAGCACACAACTGAATGTGTTGAATTTCTGCCTTTTTATTTTCAATTGTAAGAAATTTCCATTTGCTATTGAATTTGGTGAAAGGATCACGTCCTTATTTATAAGATTTATCAACTGAAATGCACAGTATTATGTTTTTCATTTCTTTGGTTCATGAGTTTGAAAGCTAAAATTTCTAACAAAGAATGTTTCAACACTTTTAATAATGTTTCAGAAAAGGTTGTAATTTAAAGGACAGGGGACTTGACCAAGAGTTGGATGATCTGAGATCAAATCTTTTCAATGTCCTATCCTCCCATCCCTACCCATGTTCCTACTCTCATTCACTTGGCAGGCACCTTTGTATTCTCCACTCCTCATACGAATATGTAGGGATATGTTTAGTAAAAAATAACAAGCTTTCTCGTACACAGAAGTGTATGAGATGAAGCGCTTAAACCTGACCTTGAATTAACATACCTTTCTTTAGAGAGTCTGCATTCTGCTCTGGGCTTCTGGCTTCTGTCTAATTTAATTAACAAAGCTTTCAAAACATTTGGGGGAAAAAATTCCACAAATTTCCAAGTGCTATGAGGAGATTTTTGTCTTCTGAATTAAATAAATGCATTTCTCAGCACCCTTACATTTGGTAAATCTATTATGAATGCACATAATAGCTTTCTGGGCCTGCTTTGCTTTTACTTTTTCAATAATTCAACTTACTTCTGGGTCCCCACTGCATTCTGATGTTTGGTGGTTAGATGTTCCAGAATAAAAAAATCAGCATGGAAATTTACTTCTTAAAATAGGTAATGACACAATGACGCACAGTGCTAGTCCACTTTAAGGTCTCATTTCATGTGCTAGATGGTGTGCGCAATTGTGTGTGTGTGGGAAGGGAGTGGTGATTAATTTTGCTTCTCACATATCAACTTTTTGATGGTGTTTATAGCTACAATTAACCTAAACTGCTACTTAACTCATGATTTCAAGATAACAAACAAGCAAACCCTCAACGTAACCAAATCAATTTTATTTTAAATGTGAAACTCACAAATCTTAGTTGGCTAAATCATGTAGCTTAGAAAGTCAAAATATTTTTGAGATTATCAGACTTCATAATGCACAGGGAAGCTTATACCTGATGAAGGTAAATCTCATGAGGGTATCTCAAACAGTTTTTGGAAAAATGGAATTAAAATATAAGCTTAATGCTGTGCAAAACTTTTTGAAATTCATGCATATTTTTTTCATAGTACACATTTCCATGGGCTGTCTGAAGTACTCTCCTAGGTCTGGAGAAGGAAGCAAAGAGGGAGTTCTAGAACAGGCGACCAAAGTGTAGGAAAGGCTTTCTCTGGCATGCAGCTCCCTCGCCTCCCAAACCCAGAAGCATCTGAGGCCTGGAGAGCTACACCTAACTCAACCACCCTCCTGCTTCCCTCTTTTAGCAAGGAGTCTTGTTCAGCCACATCCATGGAAAAATCGCCTTCAGTTGTTGGGATGTATTGCACAAGGAACCCTTCTGGTGACTTAATAGGAGTTACGGGGCTGAACAGTCTCCAGATTTGGAGATTAGTTTGTGAATCTACTTTCCAAGTGGAATGCTTTTCAGTTTTAACTCACCTTTCCCCCTACCTGATATAATTGACTTTTATTCCTCTTCTCGCCTCTCTTTCTCTACTTCTTCTTTCCTTTCTTCTCCCTTTCTTTTTTTCCTACCCCTCCAACCCCTTTTTAATGCTCGTCCCAAGATAGACCTTTCTCAGCACTAAATCATTAGGTCCCTTTGAAAAACTCAAGTCCAGAGCTGAGATATTGTATTGTAACTGTTTCAGTACATAGTGTGGCAGGTTTCTCGGTGTTTTGTTTGTTTGTTTGTTTGTTTTATGTCTCTATACACCAGTTTAGGGAGAAAGTGTGGATCTTCTAAGAGTTAAAGGACTAATGCCTATGAATTTTTATTTTCTGTTGTACTCACCTCAAAAAGGTGTGACATTTGATTGCAAATGGGTATAAAAGAGTATATTTAGTTCTAGTATCAGAAGTGGGTGAATATATTTTATTTTTTTATTTATTTGAGAGGTAGAGTTACAGATAAAGAAGGAAAGGCAGAGAGAAAGGTCTTTTATCTGCTGGTTCACTCCCCAAATGGCCTCAAAGGCTGGAACTGGGCTGATCCGAAGCCAGGAGCCAGGAGCTTCTTCTGGGTCTCCCATTTGAGTATAGGGGCCCAAGCACTTGGGCCATCCTCCTCTGCTTTCCCAGGCCATACACATAGAGCTGAATTGGAATAGGAGCAGCCAGGACATGAACTGGCACCCATATGGGATCCTGGCACCACAGGCTGAGGCTTACTATGCCACAGTGCTGGTCCCAGGGTGACTATTCTTACTTCTCTTATGAGTTGTGTGACTTCAAGAAGGTCATTTAATGTCTCTGAGGCCATGTATGGGATAACCCATGATGCTAACGTGAAATCAAGTGTGTGAACATGGCCATCATAATGAATGAGTGTTTGATTCTGCTGGGACTCCTGCATCAGCTCTTGGCTGTCCTTTCTGCTTTGGCTCCTTAGCTCCCTTATTCTCTCTACACCATCTGAATCCAAGCCTTTGTTTTGATCTTTTGTTTAACTTCCTGCTTTCCAAGCTCCCAGTTCTAAAGCAGGCACATTTCAAGGATCCATTTTATGAGTATTCATTCTCAGAAGCCACTTAGGAGGAGACATCTTGTCGCCAGCATGATGTCCGTTTGCAGGGTACACATTCCTGTGGGGAGCTTTTCACTTCCACGCGGGAAACCTGTCATATGGAGACTGAATGCTCATTTGGTTATTAACAACATCCACCCTCTCTCTGCAGGAATGGTCTGATGAAAGAGAGACATGGTGAGCAAGGCCTGCAGCTTCAGCCAGGGCCGTAAAGGCACAGGGAAACCTCCTATCTGTAACATCAAAACAAAATATACAAACACACAAGTCAGGGCAGTTATTTTTATCAGAATAGAATATTCCTTTGAAAAAAGACTATCATTGAATTTTTCTAGACAGTTAAGCACCTTGTGTGCATTAGATAATTTACTTAGTTTTATGTAGAGAGGGTGAAAAATAAAAATAATAGGAATCCTTGATGATTGGAGATAGAGTTACAGAATCCTGGTATCTTACCTTCAAAGAACGCTTTACAATCATCTGAATCAACCTTTTCATTCTACAATTGAAAAAGCCTCATTTCTACAATGTAACTTGCTCAAACTCAAACACAGAATTAAACGTTGCTTGGCACTTTTTCACAGCTTACATTTGATAAGGTTCTGGGTGTATCAAAGACATCTTCGTATTTTGACCATTTCCTCATCTTGAGAGAGGTTTTTGTGCTTCTGCTTTGCAGCTGTGGAAGTGGGAACTTTGAAAAGTTAACTTCCCTGCCTACAGTTCAAAAGAGAAGCCAAGATTTGTTCCTGCGTCTTTGCCTTCCCAGTCTGATGTGTGGAGAAAAGAAAAATGGCCTTAGCCTTATGTTTTGGTAACTTGCAATGGAGATGTAAATGTATATATAAATCACTCACAGTCTTTCATGAGAAATCCTTGCTATGTGGAAGGCGCTCTGTAGAATACAAACAAGTGGAGGACTCCTACTTCAACAAAGCAAAGCCTACTGCATATATATTAAGTGACACAATACATTTTGAGATTTATGACTCAGTGTCCAGTTACTTAAGGAATTTTTCTTGTTCTCCATGGGACAGAAATGGTTCAGGCACATTTGTTTTTAGTCTTTATTATTGGAATTGATTCTTTGAAGTGGCAGCCCACAGAGACAGGCAGATCGCAGTCAACACTGCGGGAAAGCATAGTTTGAGGTATCTGAGAAAACAAAGGATATATAGCACTTTTCCTGCTTCAAGAGCAACTTACAAATAGTTTAGTGGAATAAGGACCATGCCAGTTCTAGATCAGTGACAACTCAAGGCATTTATGGTCTTTGCCGAATGAGTTGTACAGAAAATAATAATTAGAACTCTTCAGAGACAAGAAAGAATCCTGTGGAATACATGAAGTTTGTTCCCTTTATATTAATAAATTTTTTTTTTCCAAAAAATGAATCCTGTGGTCAGGGAGAACTCCCTGGAAGATGTGGGCTTTAGCCAGGCTCTGAAAGGATATGTAGAAAGAACCCAGGATTTCAAGATGGGAAACTTTCAGGTTTTAGTTAAAACTGTACCGCTGGCCAGCTGTGAGACTGCCATGGGGTACTTATCTCTGAGCCAGTTTCCTCATCGTCAAAGTGCACGTAATAACACCAAACTTTCATCAAGGGTGTTGTGAGGGTCAACTGAAATACGGGATGGGAAACCTTTTCAAAATGTTTTGCTCTTGCTAACTATGGTATTGCTGATGGCGGTAATCCTATAAGCAGAGCTGAATGAAGAATTCAGGATCATATGTTGGCAGGAGCTTTTAAGAAAGTAGACCAATTAGAAGTGGGTGAACCACTAATTCCTGATTACACCTTCCTTCTCATTTCATCGCTTCTGCAGGCCATTTGGACTTACTTCCATCAGACTAAATGAAGAGCCTGGGCCTATGACAGTTAATAGCATCCTTATGGAAATATCCCATTTTATAGAGGAATTTCTGTACTCACCACTCAGCTATCTCTCTCTGTGTGTGTGACAGTGTGGTGAAAAGATATTCATAGCATATTTAACTAGAAAAAATTAGTGTAAGCACACAAAGACAAATGGATATATACTTAAAAACATTGGTGGAAGATGCAATTAAATGATGCTCATTTTGATGCAAAAATTTTTGAAATCAATGTAGTTTTCATAATATGCATTTTCATTGAATTTTTGGGATATTTTTGTATAAAACATATATTTTAAGCAAAATTTCAACAAATCAATGAAAAAAGTCAATCCAATAAAATTAGAAAGTATAAAATTTAATTATGTATTTTATTTTCATGATCATTTATCTGGCTTATTTGAATTGATGGTAAATAATGGTGATGTGAACATTTTGATTCTATATATTGGATAACATGTACATTCATACATATTGGAGTATATATAACTGTGTCTCTGAGAAATATATACCTAGAAGTGGAACTGCCGATCACAAATTTTTCACTTTATTAAATAATGCTACATTGTTTTCCAAAATGGCTTAACACATTTCTATTCCTATCAACAATACATGAGTTTTCTTCCTTTCTTCTTTTTAAAAATTTGATTGGCAAAGATATAAAGAGAGAGAGAGAGAGAGAGGTATTCTGCCTGCTTGTTCACTCCCTAAAATGGTTGCAACTGCCCAGGCTGGGTCAGGCCAAAGCCAGGAGTCCGGAGCTTCCTCCAGATTTCCCACATGAGTGCAGGGGCCCAAGTGCTTGGGCCATCTTCCACTGCTTTTCCAGGCGCATTAGTGGGAGCTGGATCAGAAGTGCAGTAGCCAGGACTCAAACTAATGTCCATGTGTGATGCTGGCATTGCAGGCTGTGGCTTAACCTGCTACACCACAACATCGGCCTCTATGTGTGAGTTTTCATTTACAATAGTTGATATTACTAGTCTTTTAAATTATGCCAATTTGATGAGAGGATAGTCTCTTTAATTTAAATTTTTAGTTTTGCCAATTTAATTTTTAAATTTTGCTAGTTTGATGACAGGATAGTCTGTTTGTCTTAATTTGCATTTCCTTGATTACTGATGTTCAGCACACCTCCTCCCCATATTTCATTCATTTTTCTATAGATTACCATGAGTAAATTCTAAGAGAATGAATGATAATAGCTATAGAGGTGCTTTCGGTCTATTCTTGATTGGAGTGACAGATATATTGGTGTTTGGTAATTGCTGCTAAACTGAACCTAGATACTCTATAAAACTTTTTTAGTATAGCAAACATATCCTACTCTATGCTAGACATATGTAAAAATATGTCAAAGTAAAATGTGACATATATTTGGTTTAGAAAATATATCATATATAAGAAAAATGCATTTGAGTAAAAATATTCAAAAAGGTAAATCAAACATAGCTCCTATATCAAAACAATTATATAAATTTGTAATATACTCTTATGTATATGTCATCATTCACAGTACAAATGTTAAAACGATGTATCCAACAGAACTCCTACATTCTAGACATTTATAGTATTAACCAAGAATGAGATAAGGCTTATACATAAGAAACTTTAATTCAATATAGAGAATGATAAAAAGTACCAAGAGAGAGCCATATAAAATGCTATGACAGATGGATGAGGGATAATTTCCATAGTGGATAAGAAAGATACAGAGAAATGAGAAGGAAGATGTATTCAGCAAACAGTGTTCTGTTTAACCAGAGTATAATATTTGCGAAGAGAAGTAACACAAAATAAGTCTAGAATTGAATGTTGGTATCCAACTGTGCAGGACATTCTCTTTTATGTTAAGGCTTCCACATTTATACTATAGATTCAAATTCCACCAAGAAAATTTTAGGTCTCAGATAAATGTCAGAGCTAAATGCAAAATCCCAACCATGAGAGTAGACTCTTTAGAATGGCTTTGCTTATGCACGTATGTTAAAGTAAAGTACTTATTTGCTTCAGAGAAATCATTTAGTATTTTATGTGTAAGCACATATCCACATGAACGGTTGTTTGAGCACCTGCTATAGCAGATATTGGCCACTGCCTTGTGTATTGAGATCCAGTTTTCTTCTTAAAACTTTCTGATTTCATTAGCAAATGATCTCACCCTCATGAATTTGGTGGTAGAAGAATTCCTGGTGCACCCCCAAGTCTGTTGAGCAGAGGCAAGGAGAATCTCCTTTCCTGTCCCCCCTGGGTTAAAACCCCAATACAGAAGCACACAGATGGACAGCGACAAGCATACATGTGTCCTAAGCTCAATCAATAAAAATTCTCATTCCCTAAACTTGAATCTGAACCAAGTAATGCAAGGATCACTTGAAGGCTTGGAGCTGATTCATCCATTGATGGTATTCTAGTAGGACCATTCCAGACACAAGATAATTTTTTCTCTCCTGACTTTTATTCCTCATTCTTCAGACATGCCCTTGATTCCTGCCTTTTGCTGTTTCTCTTTGATTCTGAGGACTTCTAGATATCTTTTCATTACCTGTCTGCTTTTCTTTAAGTTAGACCAAGTTGCCCTCTGTAATGAAACATAAATCTTCTCTAACATGTGACAGAGGATCTTCCAGGGAATGTATAGTGAACAAGAGGTAAGTCACTGATCTCATGGAATTGAAAGAATAGAAATGTGAAATATTAAATAGGAGAAAAACATTCTCAATAATACAAGAGAAGTCCATATGTACTGTAGGTAGAGATTTAGCAGGAAGGTGAGTACTGCAGAGAAAGCACTACTATGAAATGTTAACAGTAGAAAATTGCTAATTATCAAGGAATGCATTTTGCAAACACTTTTCCTTGCTAACAATAATAATAAAGACCTCCGTGAGGATGAAAGAGCCTTTGACCTATTTTCATTCCACCTTCGCGTGTTACTGACGAGGAAGCCGAGGCCCGAGGAGAGGAAGTGGCCACAGAAAGTGTCATGTCCAGGAAGTGGCTGAACCAGATCTCGTGCCTTGCTCCACCTCTGCATTCGGCCTCATCCACCACAGCTGCCCGGGCAGGTGGCCACGTGGCGTTTTGTGCTGTGAGAACCCATTTAATTTGCTTCACTCTGCACGCTTCTGGCAGAGTCGCCCTTTGTGTTAACAGATGCTTTACTGAGTTTCTGTTCAGATAATGGCCACTTTCTGAGCTAGAGCTTGAAGGAAAGTCAGGTCTAGGAGCCAATATGTTGCCTTTCAAGTAAATTGCAACATTAGGCCCCCGGTTAGCTACTCTTTCAGTTTTCCACTTCTGCTCCAAGCATCTCTGATGTCAATAACTGTTTTCCATAGTGGACCCCTTAGAGAGCTGTCTGGATCTTGAAGCCCATCATCCAGCTGGTGCTGAGGGGAGTCAGCTCTTCTGGGGTTAGGACCTCTCCTTCAGATGAGTGGCATCCAAGCAAGGGGTACAAAAGCCAGGCCTGTTTTTCCTGTTTCCTTGAGGCAGCTCTAAGGGCCAGCTCAGTTTCCAAGCTCTGCAGGGATTGGCAAAGGCCATTGTTGTGACTGTGTGTCAGCCCAGCTTTCCCGGCTGGCTGATGCTGCTGCCCTCTCTCCCACACAGGTGCTGGTCCTTAGAGCCCTCTCTGCTAGGCTGCCTGGGGTCCCAGCCTCCGAGTCTGTTTCCCAGTGTGTCTGATCTAAGTGGTCCCCTTACCTACTCTCAGCTCTGTGAGAACTTCTAAGGGTCAGATGACATTGTTTTTATCTTCTTCAGGATTGTATTTATGTTGCTAGAAACAGGGGTCCTGAGGTTGGTGGGCACAAAATGCAGATTTTTGGCACATGTAAGGAGCCTTAGAGAACTTCCCATCCCCAGATATTTTCCATGGTTTCCTGTGTACTGGGAGCAGTGCTGGGTGTCACTACTTTGGTTGCTTCTATATTATCCTGTTAAAAATAGGTTATTATCCTAATTTTATAGTTGTTAAAAGTAAGGCTCAGAGATGCGAAGTAACTTACTGAACATCAAACAGCTGGGGAAAAGTCACCATCTTCTACTGAATAATAATAACCTGTGGTCCGAGAATCAAATTTCCCATTTTACATGTGGTGAAACGGAGGCTTAGATACACAGGTGCTAAGAATTAGAACCAGGATTCTGACCCACTTCTTCACTGGTTTTAGAAGCCTTCTACTCTATCCTGCCCTCCTTACCACCTCCTATCTTTCAGATGAAGAAACTGAGGCCAAGATACCCTTATGTAGCTCCATATCATATAGCTGGGGTGCCAGCAGTGAGTCCAGGCCCCAGGTTTTCCATCTCCTACTCTACAACACCAGCTAGCTCTCCTGCTCAGCATTTGCTGAATTTGTAGGACTCCTGCTACCTTTCCAAACACAGAAGAATGGCATGCTCACTTAAATTGCAAAACTCTTCATCACATATCAAATTGGAAATGTAGGCCATCTGCCCATGTGATTTCATTTCATAACTTGGAGCTAAAAATAACTCTCAGCTTGCTTGGCCTGTATATAATATATTAAAAGCTCACATTCAAATTGGCTCGCTTCTTGGATTAATGCAAAGATTATGGCTCTCCAGGCTTCTTTCTCTTATGTTCTGTCTCACCCAGCAAGAAGTGGATTATGATTGCCCACATTATATTCTATGCAAATTAGTGGGTTTTTATCTTTAAATATGAATTTCATGACCTTAAGCTCTTTGCTGCACCTGAAGAATTCGTTTTGGAAGACATGAGTGTGAAATGGTTAAGGGCGTAGGCTCTGCAGCCAGACATTGGAGGAAGGTTGTTTATCATTGGGCAAGGCATGAAACCTTTATCTTAATTTCCTCACCAGTGAAACAGACACAATTATACCCATATTCTGGGATTTTTGTAAAGGTTAAACAAAGTAATTCCTGACCACTTGATTGGGCTAATACTGGAACAAATAAGATAACTCAGAATAAAAGGTCACCACCACTCAGCATAACCAACTTTTCCTATCCTGTTTTGTATGGAACTTTCTGATTTTAATCCTGAAAGTCCTAATCCTGGGAAATCCCTCAAGCCTGGGAAAATTGGAACAGTTGATTACTTTATTCACCATCAATAAAACCAACAAAAGTGCTTTTTGAAAGCACCTGTAGGATTTTACAAGTATTTAACCCTTTAGGCCTCTGAGGCTTTCTCATTAAGATAACTATCATGTCTAGTAACACAAGATCATTAGACTTTCTAATTCTCAATCATTTGTATTAATAGCATTTTCCATTATAGAAACTTAAAATTTGGTACTATGTCACATCTTGACAGTACTTCTAATATAATCCAAATAGCCTGATTAGTTGGTGTCTCCATAAGATGAGAGACCTAGTTCCTTCGATTTTTTCAGTTGGGCCCAAACTGGAAAAACCAAAGTCCAAGATTTACTGGAAATTTTAGAGTCCAGATTGTTTGGAACTTTGATTTTTTGAATGCCTGTCAAGAATGCCAAGAAGGCTCAAAATCCAAAATATCTGGTTGAAATAAGATTTCTTAAAATCATGACATAACATAGACCAAATTTGATCATTGTTACAAGGTGATTATTCAAATCTTTGAAAATAAGCACATATTTAAATAACCCATAGCTCTTAATAAAAATTCAGCTGTTTTTGAACAATTAGAATTTAACAGACATCAAGAGAACATAATAGATTACTTTAACACATTGCTTTAACAGAGCATCAGCGTTTAATTCTATGTCAAAGAGAAATTGAGCTTCCTGTGATCTTTTGCTGTGAGGTTTCCTTCCTCTACCTTCTTTCATATTGGTGACCATGTTTCTGTGTTTCTGTGTGTAACACATCTTTAAGCATCTTTTGCAGGGCAGGACGAGTGGCGACAAATTCTTTCAGTTTCTGTTTGCTATGAAAAGTCTTAATTTCACCTTCATTCACAAATGAGAGCTTTGCAGGATATAGTATTCTGGGCTGGCAGTTTTTCTCTCTTAGTACCTGGGCTATGTCTCGCCATTCCCTTCTAGCTTGTAGGGTTTCTGATGAGAAGTCTGCTGTGAGTCTAATTGGAGATCCTCTGAGAGTAATCTGACGTTTCTCTCTTGCACATTTTAGAATCTTTTCTTTATGTTTCACTGTGGTGAGTTTGATTACAACATGTCGTGGTGAGGATCTCTTTTGGTCATGTTTATTAGGGGTTCTATAAGCTTCCTATACTAAGATGCCTCTGTCCTTCTCCAAAGCTGGGGAATTTTCTGCTAGTATCTCACTGAAAATGCCTTCTAATCCTACAGGTGCTTTCAAAAATACTGTGAAGTAAGCAAGTGCCTCTTGTTGGCTGATGAGTTTATAATTTTAAACATGGCGACTTAAAGTCTTTTGTCATCCATAGTTATATATGATGTGCTGCTCATAAAACTAAAGCGTTCTTCGTTCTGTGTTTAGCTATCCTCCTATAGGTTCCTATGGACTTTTTCCAGCCACTTCTATTGTAATCAGTATTTTGGGATGGATCTGTAAACAGATGAAGCCAATAATGTATTCACAGTACCAACTGAGAGAAAGTATGGTTAACTGAGGTTACTAAAAACAAAAAGCAATTCAAATCAATTGGCAATCTACAAAAAGAGTTAAAGATTTTAAAAGCTATTATTAAAATTACTATATTGGACTATTATTCAATGTTATATGTGTGTATATATTGTATGTCCACATGGGAAAATTTTATTAAGAGTTTTATTTTAATTGGCTTATGATTAGATTGTCCATAAATTTAAGCTGCTAAATTTAATCAAAGATACATTTTAATTTGTGTGACCTGAATCTCTGTATCATATGTTTTAAACTTGTTAGTAGAAAGAAACTAGAAACATTTTATATGGTTGTGCTTAAGTTTACTGGTTAAACAAACTATACCATGTTAGATATTTAAGAGGTGTTTCCAAATACAAGATTCTTAAAATTTATAGAAGGCATTGGACCTTCTGGTAAATGTTTTCTTAAGTTGTTATCTAATGGTTGAAACTGTTTGCTAAGTATTCATGTAATATTGCTATTGTCAGCAAGCGATCTAGGACTTGCTCCCTCATTTCTCTATTCTAAGCCCAACTTGTTCTTTCATTTCTCTATTCTCAAGGTAGGAAACTAATTCTATTATGAAGGAATCTGTAGGACGCACAATTTAATCTTTAGACCTTATTAAAGAGATGGCTAACATTTTTCTGTAATAGCATAGCCAAAATAAGAACTTAAATAATAATCTCATAGCTAGCTTCACTTCGCCATCAGTGAAGTATACAGTAAGTAGAAAAAACCTCCCTTTCAGACCAAAGGGAAATAAAGTTTTAAAGTGAGAATATAATTTTCCTCATGGGCATTGTCTACCTTAGAAAAACTACTACAGAACATGCCTGTGACTATAGACTTGTAGTTCAGGCCACCGAAGATTAGAGATGGGACACGGGCACTCCCTTGACTTGCATCGTCTGGTCTGCTTTAACACAAACCAGGAGGAAAAGAAAGCTAGGCATCAGAAGCAATGGGTGGCAGGCCTATTAATGGCTGATCTGTACAGTGATCTGCCCTCAAGGAGACCCAACAGGACAGTCCACTGCAGTGGCTTTCAATGTGGTAAGCCTGGGCTTCAGCAGAAGTCAGCTTGTGAAGAGCCCTGGCAGCTCTGCCAAGAGTTGGATCACTGGAAATGGACCTGCCCTGGAGTCGAAGGATGCCCAGGTCAGAGCCACAGATCTTATTGGCTCTAAGCTGAAAAGCCCTTCACTCAGCCCAACTTCCAAAGTGACCACTGCAGCTGAGGGGACAGCCAAGTAGGGTCAGCAACATTGAAGGCAGAACTGTAAATTTCCTGTTAGAGATGCCACCTGCCTTTACCTGGCCAGCTCTCCTCCCAGGCCAGCCAAGTAATGAAAGTCAACAGAGTGCCTTCCCCTAGGAGGTTCACACCTCCCTTAGGATATACCCCATGTGAAGAGATAGATAGGTCTGGGCCTCTTAATTTACAAGGCCTAAAGCCCACCAGATTATTATCAAGCCCCTTCTATCAGGTTCTATTTGCCTCTCAATCAGAAAACTTAATTGTAGCTTAGACAGCACCTTTCTTAGCTCCTCTAATAATGACTCTATCCTTTGTTCTAGGCCCTGTCTAGTGCACTTGGGCCTCATTCCTTTGTAATCATAACCTCTACTCTACCACCAATGGCTCTACTCCCAACATGTGTGTACTGATGGTCCTCTTCCCCACTTAATGCTGTATAATTGTTCAGACCTGGTTAATGCCTTTCTTAGGATCATTGGTTACTATCCTCACCCTGTCTTTTATGACCTTGTCTAAATATGATCAGAGTCGGGGAACTTGGAAGGCTTCCATAGCCTTGGCAACTCATGACGACAGCCTAGGGTGTTTACTGGCGCCATAAACTAGAGTGTCAATTTGTTGGGTTAACAACAGGAGCCACTGTGCACTTGCTCCTCATGTGGGATCTCTGTCCTTAATGTGCTGTACATTTTGATTTGATGCTATAACTAGTACTCAAACAGTATGTTTCACTTTGTGTTTCTATGTGGGTGCAAACCATTGAAATCTTTATACTAAATTGATCTTCTGTATATAAAGAGAATTGCAAATGAATCTTGATGCAAATGGAAGGGGAGAGGGAGCGGGAGAGCGGAGGGTTGCGGGTGGGAGGGAAGTTATGGGAGGGGGAAGCCATTGTAATCCATAAGCTGTACACTGGAAATTTATATTCATTAAATAAAAGTTAAAAAAAAAGAGTGGGAATAAGAGAGGGAAGAGATGTACAATTTGGGACATGCTCAATCGGACTTGCCCCAAATGGTGGAGTTAGAAATGTGCCAGGGGATTCCAATATAATCCCATCAAGGTGGCATGTACCAATGCCATCTCACTAGTCCAAGTGATCAATTTCAGTTCACAAATGATCACACTGATAGGCCTAAGAGTCCAATGGATCACATAAACAAGACTAGTGTCTGCTAATACTAACTGATAGAATCAAAAAGGGAGAGAAGGATCCAACATGGGAAGCAGGATACACAGTAGACTCATAGAATGGCAGATGTCCTAAACAGCACTCTGGCCTCAGAATCAGCCCTTAAGGCATTCAGATCTGGCTGAAGAGCCCATGAGAGTATTTCAGGAATGGAAAGCCAAGACACTCTGGCAAAAAAAACAAAAACAAAACAAACAAAAAAAAACGCCCTAAATGAAAGATCTCTGCGAGTGAGATCCCAGTGGAAAGAACAGGTCATCAAAGGAGGTACCTTTCTCTGAAGGGAGGAGAGAGCTTCCACTTTGACTATGACCTTGTCTAAATATGCTCAGAGTCAGAGAACTCTAAAGGCTTCCATAGCCCTGGCAACTCATGACTAGAGCCTCCGGTGATTACTGACGCCATAAACACGAATGTTAAGTTGTTAAGTCAACAACAGGGGTCACTGTGCACTTACTCCTCATGTAGGATCTCTGTCCTTAATGTGCTGTACATTGTGATTTAATGCTATAACTAGTACTCAAACAGTATGTTTCACTTTGTGTTTCTATGTGGGTGCAAACTGTTGAAAGCTCTACTTAATATATGCTAAATTGATCTTCTGTATATAAAGAGAATTGAAAATGAATCTTGAAGTGAATGGAAGGGGAGAGGGAGCGGGAAAGGGGAGGGTTGTGGGTGCGAGGGAAGTTATGGGGGAGGAAGCCATTGTAATCCATAAGCTGTACTTTGGAAATTTATATTCATTAAATAAAAGTTTAAAAAAATGAAAAAAAAAAAAAAAAAGAAAAAGGTGGGATTAAACTTGTCTGACCTCCTGTTGTATAGATGAGGAAACTAAACTGAAAAATCATTCAGTGACTTGCTCAAAATCATACCACTGATCAGTGACAGAGAAATTCTAGAACTGAGAATGCTGTACTCCTAGTCCAGGATACAGTCTCCAAGCTCAGGCTCTCGACTCTTTGGGGGAAAAAGCATGCCTTTTTTTGCACAGTATTCAATAAATGGGAATGATATGGAAGGGGAGAGAGGAAGCCGAATGGGAAAGAAGAAGGGAGAGAACAAAGAACCTGAAGAAGCTAGGAAATCCATGGGGACCCACTGTCCACACCAGCACTGCCCCAGGAAGAGAGGAGAGAGCCAGCATCTGGATCACACCTGGAGACCACAGGAACATCACGTCCCAGCCTCCAAGTCGCTGCCTGCCTCGGCCCAAAAGAGGGACTTTCCCAAACCTCTGGCTTGCTCTGTGGTTGGTGACTCAAAACTGTTCCTGTTGTCTGAGGGGTCATTTGTAAAGTACTTTCTTGGAAGAGACACTGTTTGAGACAACTGGACAGGGAGCTCCTGCGCGCGGGCCACAGGGGCCTTGTTGTGCACTGAGTGAGAACACAGCCTTCTTATTTCCCTGTCTCTTCCCCTTGGCTGTGTTTATTTAAAGCTCCCCCTGCCACTGTGGGGGTGTATGGTCAGGACTTCAGGCAGTGCCCTTGGAACCACTGGGGAGTAGGCCCGGCCCTTACTGGAGGGACCAGAGCAGTCTTGGCCACAGGCCTGGGGCCAGCAATCAGGGAGTCCAGCCAGGACAGTGGGAGGCATTGGGAAAGAGTTGTTATTGTGTCTTTGGCAATCCTATAATTATTGTGTTTGCTGTTATGATTTCTGTCTCTATTGCCATTTCTCTTGGTAAATCTGTTCCTACTTGTGACTTCCACAGGGGGGCCTTTCAAAATATACATGGAAAAAATGAAATGAAAAGATAAGTTTCTTGGAGTACAAAAAATTGTGAAGTGGCCTTCAAACAGCCCATGACAAATGTGTATGATGAAAAAGCTATGCACAGATTTCAAAAAATACTAATGCTGTATAATTGTTCAGACCTGGTTAGTGCCACTCTTAGGATCATTGGTTACTATCCTCACCCTGTCTTTTATGACCTTGTCTAAATATGATCAGAGTCGCAAACTTGGAAGGCTTCCATAGCCTTGGCAACTCATGAGGACAGCCTAGGGTGGTTACTGGCATTATAAACTAGAGTGTCAATTTGTTGGGTCAACAACAAGAGCCACTGTGCACTTGCTCCTCATGTGGGATCTCTGTCCTTAATGTGCTGTACATTGTGATTTAATGCTATAACTAGTACTCAAACAGTATGTTTCCCTTTGTGTTTCTATGTGGGTGCAAACTGTTGAAATCTTTATACTAAATTGATCTTCTGTATATAAAGAGAATTGCAAATGAATCTTGATGTGAATGGAAGGGGAGAGGGAGCGGGAGAGGGGAGGGTTGTGGGTGGGAGGGAAGTTATGGGAGGGGGAAGCCATTGTAATCCATAAGCTGTACACTGGAAATTTATATTCATTAAATAAAAGTTAAAAAAAAATACTAATTTGTACCCAAAAAAAAAGTGCTGTTATTCACTTATTCAAGAGATATTTACTGATAAATAATGCATTCCAGACTCTTTTATGGTATTTTAAAGGAAAACATAATAAAAAATATGCACTTGTGAAACATTCAAGTGAATGAAACAGAAACATGAAAATGGGCAAATAGTATATGAGGTCTGCTGAGCTGGTATGAACCATTCAAAGTCTGAATAACTGTCCCATGCATTGCTTCAAGGAGACACAATACAGGAATTCCCTGGGTTATACACTTCTCTGTAATATTGGATTGTTTCACTTCTAATATTGAACTTTTTCCCCAAACATTCATGCTGTGGGTAGTTGACAGGGTAATATAGGAAAAAGTGCTTCTATAAGCAGAGAAGTTAAATAGCTTTTTATTGCTTTATAATAGCCTGTCTCAGTGGTTTTAATAGACTGGTGAACATTTTGCTTTCCACAATAGGGATGTTTTAAGTATTGGTTTCAAACATTTTACATTTTTTGACAACATAGAATTATTTTTGGAACTCACATAATATTCTCACCAATGTTCCACAATGTATTCACTAATGTCTCAAAGGGTTTGACAGAAAGAAAATCAAAGTGGTATCTGGCGTGGAACATGGAAGACTCATGAGAAAAAGCTACCAAATCTCAGCTCCTCATCAGCAGAGAGGAGAGAGAGAGAGAGAGAGAGAGAGAGAGAGAGAGAAGCTATGCTTCAGTCATCATAGCTAGAGCTGTGTTTCTTAGTCTTTCTCAGGTTCATGAATCTTTGTTCAGAATTTGATGAACACAGGAATGCACAGAGGATAAGAGGCTTCAATCAGGAGGTCTGAATTTACAGAGCATACTGTGGGAGATACTAGATATTCTTAGGAGCTGAAAGATCTTGATCTCTAAGTGAATTTAATATCAGCAGAGATAGGAAGCATCTTCCTGGATGGAAATAAATTTTGGCACAAGAAAAAAATATCCAAATGTGGACTAGCATGGGCTAAGAATGGGGGTAAGAATGCACCAAACAGTTGGTAAAATAATAGTATTCATTTTCATATGTTGAGTATTTGCTATTACGAGTTATCTTACTTATCAGGACCATGATCACTTTGGCTGCAGCTTCTGAAATTGCACTTCTTAATTTTAATATTTTTTTTTACCATTTACAGGTGACATAGCATTGGAACATCGCTGAAATTTCTCTTAATGTTTATAATTCCCATCTATTAAACAACAGTCTTTTTTAAAAACTTTTATTTAATGAATATAAATTTCCAAAGTACAGCTTATGGGTTACAATGGCTTCCCCCCTCTCATAACTTCCCTCCCACCCACAACCCTCCCCTTTCCCGCTCCCTCTCCCCTTCTATTCACATCAAGATTAATTTTCAATTCTCTTTATATACAGAAGATCAATTTAGTATATATTAAGTAAAGATTTCAACAGTTTGCACCCACACAGAAACACAAAGTGAAACATACTGTTTGAGTGCTAGTTATAGCATTAAATCACAATGTACAGCACATTAAGGACAAAGATCCCACATGAGGAGCAAGTGCACAGTGACTCCTGTTGTTGACCCAACAAATTGACACTCTAGTTTATGGTGCCAGTAACCACCCTAGGCTGTCCTCATGAGTTGCCAAGGCTATGGAAGCCTTCCAAGTTCACCGACTCTGATCATATTTAGACAAGGTCATAGTCAAAGTGGAAATTCTCTCCTCCCTTCAAAGAAAGGCACCTCCCTCTTTTTTTTTTTTTTTTAAGGGAAAGGGTTTATTGGGGAACACCCAACTGACCAGAAAGCTGATTCCAGCCAAGACTGGGAGAAAAGTCACTCATCTTTTGTAGGTAGAGGGGTTTGTCTGTAGAGAAATTTTGAACAATCATACAGCATTAAGTGGGGAAGAGGACCATCAGTACACACAGGTTGGGAGTAGAGCCATTGGTGGTAGAGTAGAGGTTATGATTACAAAGGAATGAGGCCCAAGTGCACTAGATAGGGTCTAGAGCAAAGGACAGAGTCATTATTAGAGGAGCTAAGAAAGGTGCTGTCTAAGCTACAAGTAATTTTTCCTATTGAGAGGCAAATAGAACCTGATAGAAGCGGCTTGATAATAATCTGTTGGGCTTTAGGCCTTGTAAGTTAAGAGGCCCAGACCTATCTATCTCTTCACATGGGGTACATCCTAAGGGAGGTGTGAACCTCCTGGGGGAAGGCACTCTGTTGACTTTCATTACTTGGCTGGCCTGGGAGGAGAGCTGGCCAGGTAAAGGCAGGTGGCATCTCTAACAAGAAATTTATAGTTCTGCCTGCAATAAACAACAGTCTTAAGGCATTAGAAGTTTAGGACACATCATTTTTGTGCCCATTTCCTAACTCATGCAAAGCTCAGCAATCTCAGTATCATTACTAGGTGGTTATTCTCATTGTCATGTTCATTTTACAAAGGAGGTAGCTCAGAGGTAAGGGGGCCCATCAACCACATCTACCTCAGAGGTAACTGTCATTAGGAAGGAAGCCTTATTTTTTCTCTCAAAAGAAATATTTAAGCAATGTCCTTGGTTTCCTTCTAGATTAACTACTTATCCATGTGAATGGTATTTATATCTTTGTGAATCATACCCAGGCTTCTGTGGAGTCTCTCCTTGGGTCAGATATTTGGGAGACATTCAGAGATATTCTTTTTCCTTCTTAATTGATGTATAATAATTGTATGTATTTAAGGGGAAAATTCTGATATTAAATACATGTATATAGTGTATGCTGATCAGGTCAGGGTAATTAACAAATCCATCACCACAAACATTGATCATTTCTTTGTGTTGAGGACACTCTAGATACTCAGAGACATTTTTCACAGGAGATTATAACTCTCAGATACACTCTTCTTGTTTATGAGCCATTTTTGTAGCCCTAGGATTGGATGCTGAAGTCATTCCTCACAGACTTAAGTTACTTCTGTTGTCTCCTGCGTCCAGCCTACACATTAGAAGCATGTACGAGAGAGACCAAGAAATGCATATTCTGTGACAATTTGTTACATCAGAAGGGATCACTTTTATTTATTTCAGAGTAAAACAGAAAAGCACCCTCAAAGCCCACAGAAGATTCATGATTGTTAATCAGTGTTTATTTCACTCATGGATTCTTCTATCAGTCCATGTACAAAACTCCTCTCTAAAAAGGCCCCCAAGAATATGTGTAGCCTTCTGTCAGGAGAGGACAACTACATAGAAAGAATATGTTTTGTGCTTCTATTGCAAAGTGGGGTGAACATAAATGACAATAACCTCTCAAAATAGTTACAAGAGGATTTTGAATATACCCAAAGAAATGATAGAGGTTTACAATGATGGATATGCTAATTACCCTGATTTGATCATTAGATAAAATATCCATGAATTGAAACCTTACATTGTATCTGATAAATTATTGAAGTCATGCTGCCTTTTCCGAATGTCCCTCTAGACCCTTGTTCTGCCCATCACTTTGTTGTTCCATCTCTCTGGGACTTCCTGCATGGACTACATCATCTGGACTCCTTTTGGTGGCTTCTTTTTGGGTTTGGTCAGTAGGTGACCAGAAGACTGTAGGAAAGATATATCCAAGTATTTATTCTCTAAACTCCCTACCTGCTGGATTGGGCATTGGCAATTGGCAGCATTTTTCTATTTATAAGATAACCTGTCAGACTTTCCCTCCTCCATGATTATTTGCTGAATGAGAAAGTTACTTCAAAATAAAAAGTTTTAACTCATTGGACTTTATTATGTCTCATACAAACTTACTCAGATTGCAACGAAAAGATTGTCCACTGGTATGTGATTTGAATAATAGGAAAATATTTTCAATTTTTGCATTCTTTATTATAGGATAAGTTAACCCACAAATGGAAATTTAATTGTGAGTTTAGTTTTTGAACTGCTGGTATGCCTTATATTTTTAGACATTTTCAATATTGTTGAAAGTACTAATAAGCTCAAATGAATAACTATAGTTACTATTAATAAAATGATTTAAAGTTTTATTTTTAACTGAAAAATAATAATTATATATATTTATGGGTTACTATATGATGTTTAAAATATATTTGTAGTGTGAACAGATTATGTCAGGCTAATCAACACATTTAACATCTCACATACTTATTTTTTGTGGTGAAAATATTTAAAATATTCTCTTTTAAAATCCATTTTGAAATATATTACTTATTATAGTCACCATTTGTGCAACAAGTTGCTAAAACTTATCCCTCCTGTAACTGAAATGTTGTACCCTTTGATCAATATCTTCCCTTCCCCCATTCACCTCCCTTCCCTCCAGCTCTGATAACCATCATTCTACTTTCTACTTCTATGAGTTCAATTTTGTTTGATCTCATATCTAAGTGAAATAATGCTTTTTTTTTTTGCCTTTCTGTGCCTGGCTCAATTCACTTAACAGAATGTCCTCCAGGTTCATCCATGCTGTCACAAATGACAGGATTTATCCCCTTTTTAATGCTGGATGGTATTCCATAGTGTATAGAATTATTGAAAAGACAAAATATAATGTGTTGATGATGGTATGGAGAAAACAGAACCCTTGTGCACTGGTTGTGTGGAATTTAAATTAATATAACCAAATGGAAAACAGTATGAAGATTCCTCCAAAAACTAAAATGGCATTACCATATAATAATATAATGATAAGGTTTTTTAAAATTGTATATTTACTACACTCATCCACCTGCATCTTTGAGTAAGCATCTTTTTTCTCGTGGGTTTCAATGGCTATCTTACCATTTTGAGTTTCACGGTAGTTGCTTATATTCATTGTTCTCCACAATGGTTCCCCTAGATGAGTTACCAGTTTTTTAAAAGATGTATTTATTTGAAAGGCAGCATTACAGAGAGAGAGAGAGAGAGAAAGCGAGAGAGTGAGAGTGCGAGCTTCCTTTTGCTGGTTCACTCCACAAATGGCCACAACAGCTAGAGCTGAGCTGATCTGAAGCGAGGAGCCAGGAGCCTCTTCCAGGTCTCCCACATGGGTTCAGGGGCCCAAGGACTTGGGCCATCTTCTACTGCTTTCCCAGGACATAGCAGAGAGTTGGGGTGGAAGTGAAGCTGCTGGGACTACAACCAGCCCCGATATGGGATGGCAGTACTGCAGGCGGCGGCTTTACCAGTTATGCTACAGCACCATATCCACCAGAAATAGCCAAGTGCCCTGTAATTGAGTGTGTATACATTTATTATAATCACTTCGTCCTGTTGTATTGATCCATTAATCATTACATAGTGTCCTTCTTTATCTTTTTTTTTTTTAAGTTTTTGTATTAAAGTTTATTTTGCTTGATATCAGGATGGCCATACCTGCCTCTTTTTTCCCCTGTTCACATGGAATACCTTTTCCATTCTTTCATTTTCAGTCTAAGTGTATCTGTTGGTGAGGTGTGTTTCCTGTGGGCAGCAAATAGATGGATCTTGGTTTTTAATCCATTAGGTTAGTCTATCTTTTAACTGAAGAGTTGTGGTCATTTAATTTCAAGGTGACTATTGATAAGTAACTCTTTACCCTGCCATTCTTCCATGAATATTCCCATTGTTTGCTTTGATTTCTTTTATACTTTTACTGGGGGATTTTCTGTCTTCTCATTCTTTCATGTTGGTGGATTTCTTTCTGTGTTTCTGTGTGCAGCATATCCTTAGCATCTTTTATAGGGCTAGACAGGTGGTGACAAATTCTTTCAATTTCTTTTTGTTATGGAATGTGTTTATTTCATCATTATTCATAAATGAGAGCTTTGCAGGGTACAGTATTCTGGGCTGGCAATTTTTTTCTCTTAAGATTTGGACTATATCTTGCCATTGTCTTCTAGCCTGTAGGGTTTCTGATAAGAAGTCAGCTGTGAGTCTAGTTGGAGATCCCCTGAAGATAATCTGGTATTTCTCTCTTGCACATTTTGGAATATTTTCTTTATGCTTACTTTGGAAAGCTTGACTATAATGTGTTGTGATGATGATCTTTTCTGGTCATATCTGTTAGGAGTTCTGTGTGCTTCCTGTACTTGGACCTTACTTTCTTTCTCCAAGTTAGGGAAGTTTTCTGTAATTATTTCACTAACTGAGCCTTCTTTTTCCTTCTCTTTTTCCACTCCTTCAGGCACTCCTAAGACCCGTATATTGAGTCATTTGATAGTATCCTGTATATCTCCAACATTGTTTTTAAGTTTTTCTAATTTCTTCTTGTTTTTGTTCTGACTGTAAAATTTCCAGAGATTTGTTTTCTAGATCAGATATTCTGTCTCTGCCTAACCAACTCTGTTAAGACTTTCCACTGCATTTTTTGTTTGATCTATTGAATTCTTTGTTTCTAGTATTTCATTTTGATTTTTTTAAATCTCAATTTCATGGGAAAAATTTTCATTCATATCATATCTGGTTTTCTTTAGCTCATGGATTTGCTTCTGATTACTTTTGAGTAATCCTATAACTAGTTTTTAAATTTCCATTTCTGGCATCTCCTCAATCTCTTCATCTTCACATTGTAATATTGAAATGTTGTTGTACTCTTTTGCAGAAATCATAGTGTCTTCTTTATTCTTGTTTCTTGAATTTTTTGCACTTATTTTTAAACATTTATAGATTTTTTTTTTCCTCTGATGGTTTTTCATCTTTGAGCTATCCCTCTGTGGCTTAGTGGAATGTCTGTGCTTCTCGTGAATACCAAGAGGTGTGTGGAAGGTGTGGCCAGGGATTTTTGATCAGTGCTCCAGGATGCCGCAAGTTCTGGGGTAAGAACCCTGTTGAGCATGGTAGCTTTCCTCTGGTTAACTGGATGGAAAGGAATGGTCACCTCTGTTGTTGCAACTACTTCTCCAAGCTGAGGAGAGCCCAGGTATTAGTCCCCTGCATGCTTAACACTCATCTGCACTGCTGTATGAACCACACATATGATCTGTGCAGCCACTCTTGTGAGCACTGTTCCCTCTGCTATGAGCTGCTATAGGCTACCGAGTTCTGTGAGTGTGCCACAACACTCTGATTGCCCAGAACCGAGCAACACTCTATCTCTTCTCACACAATCACAGTGTTTTCTCAGTCTCAGCACCCAGGGCTCTCAGGGTCAAGGAGTACAGGTGGAGCCACTCTGCCCTGCTAGCCTGTCCTGAACACAGAGGGGACTGAGGCTCTCCCAGGGCTGCTGTCCATGTGTGTTCCAGCCCGCTGGATAGAGTCCTGTCCTCCCAACCACGTTTGATGCCAGTGGGGTACATGGGTTTTTCTTTTTGATAAGATCTCTGGGTCACAGGTCTGCAAAATACCCACCAGCCGCAGCCCTACTTGCTTGACAATTGTGCTGGGTGTATAGGAGAGTCCCACAGCCGACACTTCCCTTCTGTAGGGATGTCTCCCCCTCTTCTCCAGTTGCTGGGTGGGTGAAGCTAACATGATGGAAATTATCTCATTCGGCTGCTCTTAAACTGCTTAGGTTGCCCCCACTGTGTGGGGGTGACCCTAATAATTACTGGGTTCATGCACACAAGCTGGAATGGCTGCTACCTGCCTATGTCCAAAAATGGCACCAGCTCTCCCACCACTGGCAGCAGGTCACTGTTGTAGGAGGGAGGGGAGAGAGAGAGACGTGCTGCTCCCTCCCCACTTCTGGGCAGAAAGTTGCCCAGCTGTCCTGAGGTATCCCAGCCAGATTCAAGAAGGTGTAGTTCTCTAAGCTCTCCCTCTGTCTTTATGAACAACAGCAAGGGCCCATGGAGTCTGATCTCACCTGGTTTGCCAGGGTGGGTGACTTCTTCCCCAGATCTAAGCTGCTGAGTCTTCTGTTGTCTCACTGTGCCCTTCTTCATGCCTGTATTTCTGCACAGATTCAGACGTTTCTACAGCTTTCGCAGGTCTCCCACTGCAGTTTCCCCTGCAGCTTTATCATGAGAGTGTAGTTTCTCCACTTTAAAAAAAGATTTATTTATTTATTTGAAAGGCAGAGTTACACAGAAGCAGAGTCAGAGAGAGAGTTGGGGCGGGGGGGGGGTGGAGAGAGAGAGAGAGAGAGAGCAGTGTCTTCCATCCACTGTTCACTCCCCAGGTGGCTACAATGGCAGGAACTGCACCATTCTGAAACCAGGAGCCAGGAACTTCTTCCACCTGCACCCATGCAGGTGCAGGGGCACAATGATTTGGGCCACCTTCTACTGCTTTCCCAGACCATAGCAGAGAGCTGGTTCAGAAGTGGAGCAGCTGGGACCCAAATCAGCACCCATATGGGATGCCGGCACTTAAGTGGCAGCTTTACCCGCTTAGCCACAGCGCCGGCCCTGCCACCTTTTATATTAATTTTTCTCTGTGTAAATCAGACACAAATCCTTGCCACTATTCCACTGTCTTGGAGCTCTCCTTTGTCCTTTTAAAACAGTCCTTTTACATTTCTTAGGAATAGTCATTGTGCATGCAGAGCTTAGCTCCCTGATGTTAAGAAACAGTCCAGTTAATCTTTCCATCCCAAGCATCTGGCTGTTTAAGAAGGTGCTAAGTTGTTGGAATGAGTGTACGCAATCACATGCCCGTCTGGAGTATCGAATCTCATTTGAAATATTTTGGAGGATTCACTTTGCTTCATCTACTAATGCTGCCAATCCATGTAGCTGTGGCTGCTTCTGCTGATGTATTTCTCTAGTATAAACAAGTCCTAAATTTAGGGAAATGCCCGAGAGATGAGGGAATTCCCATCAGAATATGCTCTTGGCTTGTCTCATCCTGGGCAGTTTGGATCAACTTCATTCAGTGGAACAACATGGTTAGCTGAGTCAATCCTGTGTTGAATTTCCATCATGTCTAGTGTCTGATTTATCTTTGGCTGACTCCCTCAGTTACATTTGTAGGAAAAATAGTTGTTTTTTCTTAATTTGTCATTTAGACTGTACTCTGTAACTCGGTTCTTTTGTTTTTTTGAAAATTTTTTTTTGAGAGAAATGATTTTTACTAAAAGAATTATGTAGTGTGGGTCTAGAAGTGTTTATTGAATGTCAAGCACTGTTGTACCCAAGTATATGTTGCATAACTTTTGGAGGTATCACCATTGATTGTGTTTTGTATGCACCACAGGGAAGGGCAATGACAAGTTGGGGATGAAGCTAACTTGGTAGACTCTAGGATTAAAACAGTTTTCAAAACCTCCATCTCTGGGGATAAAAAACACAGGTACATGAAATTGAATTAATCATTATCTACTGTTCCATGGCATTCTGTGTTCATTGGCATCTTCTCTGTTCTATTATTTGACTACTTTTCTCCTTAATATCAATTCTAAATCATACCCCGCACTTCTTCCCACACACTGTCTGTTTTCTTGAAAATGGAAGACCTGAAAGAAGTTCCTGGCACTGACTTCGTCCCGGCCTGGTCCTGGCCCTGGCCCTTGCGGCCATTTGGGTAGTAAACCAGTAGATGGAAGATTTCTCTGTCTCTCCTCTCTCTCTGTGTAACTCTGCCTTTCAAATAAATAAGTAAATCTAAAAAAAAGAATGGTATGATTATTCTTAAGCGCAAAGTTTTGTTAAATGCAAGCTATAAAATAAGAAGTCATTTGTATCAGATTAAGATATTTTTATGTGTAATATATTAATGTTACAGATGTTGCTCATATATCATATAATGAGGTAGGAAAAACAATCTGCTAAGTAGAAGTGGAGCCCTGTGGGAAGTTCTACTTGGGCATAAAAGAGGTTCTGGAGAAGCCATTGTGAAATTAGGACTATGGTCAAGATCCATGCTTGGGACAGTCTGATTGCTAACAAAAATGTTTTGCTGCGTCCATGGTAGGTATGGCTGAGATATGCTCAGGACCTAGAAAAAAAATCAAGAACTTCAAAATTAAATCTTCATCACATGGTGAGAGTAACAATTCAGAGAATTTGTTCTCTATTTAACTGCCACTAAAAGGAATAACTCCATCTAGATAAAAGGAAGACATCTAGCCAGACAGGGGAACAGGCAATTAATAAACTGGTGCAATAAACTGAAGTTTTGAAAATATGGTACAGAATACCGAGTGCCAACATTATCTCCCTGCATTAGCTAATGTGAATTAGGGTGATTGTGGTTGACATACTCTCTCAATAACTCTGTTTAGGACCCTACATTCAGAACTCTTTTTGGCCTGTGAGGATTCCCTCAACAAGATGCTCATAATCACCACAAAGAACATCTCCAAACCATTCCATTAACAATGTTCACCTTCCCCTTTTATTCTCAGTTTTATGTCTTTTTTAAAAAGCATAAATGGATGTTGATTTTTGTTTTAATCTGTTTAAGTGGTTATAGCATTTTCATTATTCTGTTTATTTTGTGAATTATACTGCTTGATTTTCTAATGGTAAATGAAGCAAGAGTATTTATGGAAATTGTATGTGGTGTATTATGATTTTTATAAATTGATGACATTTATTTGTTACTTCTTTGTTTAGGGTTCTAAGATCCATTTCCAAAAGAGAAAGTGGCCTCTGTTTTTCCTTGCTTATAATACCCTTACTGACTTTTTTTTAAAGGTATGTTGGCCTCATGAAATGAAACAAAGTGTATTCATTAGTTTTTACTCTCCGACTTTCTTTCTTCTTTATTTTTTAAATTGACAATTTATATTGTATGTTTTATTGTGTAGAACATGATGTTTTAAAATATATATACATTGTGTAAAAATTAAATCTACCTAATTAACAACTGCCCTGACTCATACAGTTATCTTTTTTGTGTATGGTAAGAAAACTGAAGATTTGCTATCTACATTTTTCAAGAACACATTATATTGCCATCAATTATAATCATCTCATTGTACAGTAGAACTCTTGACCCTTATTCCTCCTAATGGCAGTTATGTACCCTTTGATGAACATTGTCCCATTCCCCACAACCAAGTCAGTCTCTGGTAACTACCACTCTAGTCTACTTCAATGAGAACAATATTTTTAGATTCCACATATGAGTGAGAGCATGTGATATTTGTATTTATTACTTATAATGTCCTTTACATTCATCCATGTTGTCACAAATGACAGGATGTCATTCTTTTTTATGGCTGAATGATATTCTATTGTGTATATATTCCACATTTTCTTTTTTTTTTTAAAGATTTATTTATTTCGCTTTGAAAGTCAGAGTTACACAGAGAGAGGAGAGGCAGAGAGAGGGAGAGAGGTCTTCCACCTGATGGTTCACTCCCCAATTGGCCACAACGGCCGGAACTGCGCCTATCTGAAGCCAGGAGTCAGGAGCTTCCTCTGGGTCTTCCCACGAGGGTTCAGGGGACCAAGGACTTGGGCCATCTTCTACTGCTATCCCAGGCCACAGCAGAGAGCCACATCAGAAGAGGAGCATCTGGGACTAAAACCAGTGCCCAGATGGGATGCTGGTGCTTCAGGCCAAGGCGTTAACCTGCGGCGCCACAGCGCCCGCCCCTTCCACATTTTCTTTATTCATTCTTCTGTCGATATATACTTATGCTGATTCCATATCTTAACTATTGTGAATAATGCTGCAGTGAATATGAGAGTTCAGATGACTCTTTGAGACAGTGATTTTCTTTGGATATTAATTCAGAAATGGGATTTTTGGATTTTTTTTAATTAAACTTTTATTTAATGAATATAAATTTCCAAAGTATAGCTTATGGGTTATAATGGCTTCCCCCTCCCAAAATTTTCCTCCCACCCACAACCCTCCCCTTTCCCGCTCCCTCTCCCCTTCCAATCACATCATGAGTTGTTTTAACTTTTTGAAGAACTTCCATATTGTTTTCCATAATGGTTGTACCAATTTAGATTCTCACTACCATTGTATAAGGATTCCTTTGCTCCACAAACTTGCCAACACCTGCTATTTTTTACTTTTTGATATTAGTTATCCTAACAGCTAAGAGATGATATCTTACAGTAGTTTTAATTTGAATTTCTGTGATTAGTGATGTTGACTATTTTTCCAATTGATGTGTTGGTTGTTTGTATGTCCTCTTTGAAAAACTGTCCCAGTGAGTATATTATTCATCCGGTCTGCCACAAGGACCATACTAAGGATCTGTGCAGTCCTCAGTATAAGCTCAGATCCCCCAGAAATATCTCTCTTCAGGTAAACAGGGAGCCCCGATCCTGTGGAGCCTCCCACAGTGACTGCCCAATGTCCCAGACACACTCTGAGTCCTCCTATACAGCCTCAGTGTTTTCACAGTCCAGGCACACAAGCCTCCCACAGTAACATCACCCAGCCCCCTGTCTATTCTCCTCACTAGACAGGATTCTCCACATGGTTGGTTGCTGGGTGGGAACATGAGCTGGCATAGCTGTTACGTATGTCCAAAGTGGTTCTTGCTACTTCAGCTTGTTACAGGACACCTTTGCAGGATGATCCAGGAGAGAGAAAATGTGCCCCCCAACTTTGTTTTTTCTCCTCTAGTTTGGTAGGTACACTATCCCCCATGGGGCTCCAAGCTGGATTCCCTCTAGGCTCTTCCTGCAGCTTTTTCGCCAGTGGCTTAGGCTGCTTCAGTCTACTCTCACCTTGCTCTCCAATGCTGGTGTGATGGCTCTCAGCTGGTGGGGTCCCAAGTTGTATGTGTCTTCGCCCTCCACATAGGTCCATTGTGTTCCTCCAATTTGTGTAGAGTTTCCTCTGCTGTTTTCTCCCTAACTCTTCCCTGAGACTGCACTCTTTCCGCTTTTTAAAAACTATCTTCTCCTAGTCTCTAGCAGCAAGTTTCCTCCATACTCTGCCATCTTAATCTCCATTATACTTGAACACTGTGAAAGTAAGGATGCATTTCTGCATATATCTATGTTCCTGTGTCTCACCGCTTGGCTAACCCTCACTGACATCAATTAGTAGTGAAATTAATTGATATTTCTTCTCAGTGGTTCAAGCATTTAAGTTGAGTTAAGAGAAGGACTAGAGGCAGGTGTTGTGATGCAGTGGGTTAAGCTTCTGCTTGGGATACCTGTATCCCATATAGAGTGCCTAGTTCCAGTCATAGCTGTTCTACATTTCTGACCCTTTCTAGTAAGGAGCCTGGAAGACAATAGATGATGGCTCACATCCTTGTGTGCCTTCTACCCATGAGAGATTCTCAGATGCAGTTCCTGACTCCTGATTTGGCCTGACCTCATTCCTGGCTGTTGTAGCCTCCTGGGGAGTAAATCAGAGGACAGAAGGTCTCTCTCTGTCTCCCCCTTTCTCTCTGTCACTTTGCATTTCAAATAAATAAATAATTTCTCTTTTTAAAGAAGGAGATGCTCTAATTCCTGGAATTCATTTGCCTTATTTAATTATGAAGTATATGTCCCAGTCACCTGATATTCATGAAAAATTGTGATTTTGAAAGTCTTGCTGTGGCTTTATTACTGCAAATAATGTAAATACATCCATAATCTCCAAAAACAAGCAGACATGGGTCCCCATAGACACTTTAATTATCTGTTTCCTAGTTATGTGAGAAATAGTGGTTGGTAAGCCCTCTTAGGGTATTTGTCCTCTGAGAGCACCATGACTATTTAATTATCTCCTAGTTCTTGTTTAATCTTTCAAGTACCTACATGACTACATTTGGCCTCATAGTAGAGATGACAGCCCTCAAATCAGAGTCACCTTGACTGTCAATTTATTTTCTGGTTTTAATAGTTACTTTGTAGGAACAATGACATTCTACAACATTGATATATTACTAGGACCCTTAACGATACGCAGGGGAAGACATTTCCCTTGCAGTGGTATTGATTGTGGTTATGATGATTACTCCTTCCAAGTATAAGACATTACAGAAGTTCTCTTGATTTCTTAACGGCAGTCCTGCAAAGAAGATGTTGACTGGGCTGCCTTTTTAATCTACTTTTATAGATTAAGATATTGAAGCCCAAATAGATTAAGTGACTAAGAGAGAGCAGCAGAACCAGGACAAAAAGTCTTAGTAGATGATTGCAAGATCAATATCACTTTTTTTTCCAATTTCTCCATGCTTCTAGAGAACTTTAAGTCTTTTGACCAAACACTACAGAAGAATCTCCAAATAAAGATGTTTTCCCTTTGTTCAAGGACTGAATTTATGATTTGAGTTCCATTCACAAATAAAGTTGCTGGAATTGCATGTTGTATTGCTCAGAGAGAAAGGTAAGCCTCTTGATCAAATCTGCTGTCTGCAAGAAGTTGCAAGGGCATGAGTAACCAGAAAAATGCATCAAGGCAGCTATTCGTCCTTTGGTTCATTCATATGCTCATTTGAATATTTGAACTATTTGTTTTATCTGTTTCTTACATCCACAGGTTGTACAAATACTGACAAAATTCTTTTAGAGTATTTTTATTCATCATGTGCCAAAGGAAAAAACACAAGAAGGACTTAAGTCTCTGCAAATATAAGCATGCATGACTTTGAACAAATTATTTAAACTATGTATTACTTTTATTTTTCAAGGAATATGATACTATTAGTTAATTTGACTAATCCAGATTTGTTGAGAGAATCAAATGGTATATCATATAAAATTTTATTGAAATCTGGAAGCTCATACTAATATTTTTTAAATATCAAAAGAAAGAATATAGATTAATAAATGAAGGCAAAGTCAGGATTGGAAGCCAATGCACCGAAATGAGGATCTGTAAAATTACTTAAGATACAATGATCAAGGCAGTGGGGAAATCTGATCTCAAGTCCTATTTCTGTCATTATTACCTACTGATAAACTATTTACTATTTCATAGTCTGAGAGACTACAGTTTAAAAGATATCATCCATTATCACATACTCCTGAGCAAGTAAGAAAATGTTCTCTCCTCGGGAATGTAGAAAAAGAACAGTATATAATATTCATCAGTATAAATGACTGCCTCATTCCACCAAACACTTTGAGGTCAGGGAATGTTTTGTGCACAACCCAGTGCATAGGGAATTACTTAATGTTTGTAGGGAGAAGGAATAAGCATGAATAGTACTCACCACATTATACAACTTATTGAATGGTGTTATTGGAAAGTCAGGCTCATTTTTAACTTTCTGATGATGTTTTGAGGATTTGGAAGTGGTTCTAAATATTTGTGGATCTGGTTATTTTTATTTTACCGAGGTCCAGAAAGACAGATTATTTTCACAAAGTCACACAAACTAATCTAAGGGGAAGGAATTGGAGAAGTTTTCAAGGAAGCTTTGAAACATGTAATTTTTTAATGAATACATAAGATCTGTGTAGGAGAATAAAAAATTTTGTCATACACAGTTCTCAAAAGAAACCGAAGCATCCTATCTTAGTCTAATGCATAAGAAAATTTCACCTCTGTGCATCAAAGCCCAATAAGAGGTAAACAAATTAAACAAATGCCTCACTGAACTATTACTATTCTTTCTTTTCAATAGACTAAATCACATTTTAATTTTATTTTTCCTCATGAAAGTTCTGGGTTAAAACTTAAGAATTTCATATGTGGAGAGAAAAATTGGTAAAATCTTTTGAAATAGTTCCTAGTGCATTTTTTAAATTTGAGAAATCTTTATCTGTGGTATTGGTTAAACTGAATTGTTTTGAAGAATTAAAGAGTCTAACAATCAATTAGCACCAGTAATTCCCATCTAATCAAGGTCATTTGATATAGTAGTAAATACTGTATGAATGTAACTTAATTGTTATTACTATTATTTTTTTCTTTTTTGACAGGCAGAGTGGACAATGAGAGAGAGAGAGACAGAGAGAAAGGTCTTCCTTTGCCGTTGGTTCAACCTCCAATGGCCTCTGTGGCCGGCGTGCTGCGGCCAGCACACCGCACTGATCCGAAGCCAGGAGCCAGGTGCTTCTCCTGGTCTCCCATGCGGGTGCAGGGCCCAAGCACTTGGACCATCCTCCACTGCACTCCTGGGCCACAGCAGAGAGCTGGCCTGGAAGAGGGGCAACCGGGACAGAATCAGGCGCCCCAACTGGGACTAGAACCCGGAGTGCCGATGCCGCAAGGAGGAGGATTAGCCTAGTGAGCCGCGGCGCCAGCCGTTATTTTTTAAATATTTCATTCCTTATAGATGGTTTCCACTATTTTTACAATTGTTTAAACACCAGGTGTACTATAATATGCTATAAGATCATTGTATGCTAATTATATGCCTCATTTAATTATCTCTCACATAACACTGTTCTTGTCAAAATGGAAAAGATTATTAAAAACAATTCAGGATTACATCAATTTTACTAAATATTATGGTTTGATTACTGGTGTCTCTCCAAAATTCATTTTGGATTCCCAACCTCTAATGTGATATTAGGAGGTGTAGCCCTTAGGACGTGATTGCTAGGTCATGAAAAAGGAGTCCTCTTGGATGGGGTGATTTCTTAGAATAGAAGTCCCAGAGAGCCAACCAGCTCATCTACCTTTCAAAGATGCAACCAGAAGATGCCATCTATGGCATTGATGGCATAGATGGTGTCTGTCTTCTCACCAGACACCAAGTCTATCTATACCTTATTTTGGACTTTCCAGCTTTCAGAATTGTGAGAAATAAAGTTCTATTTATAAACTGCCATGCCCAAGGTATTTCATTGTAGTAATCCCAATGGACTAAGGGACAAAGATGTTCTTGTACAAAATGGAGAATGGTTTGCATTTGTTTGACGCAGTTTCAGTTGGGATTTTTACTGTTCCAGTTAGTGATTAAGCTGATGAACTAGCATGGATGTTTTCTTTGCTGTGCTTTAGTTGAGTCTTCTATGAGGTTAGGAGATTGAGTTGAATTACCTCCAAAATTCTTCCGTCTGGGACACTGTATGATTTATCAGAATACAAGACTCATTTTTTTTGGCATGGCATGCTTTAGATGAGGGTTCCTTGGAAACAAATTATTGTCATATTGAAATCAGGCACAGAGTGGACATGCTGATTCTCTTCTCTCATTGCTACAGGGCAGTCACTTAATTCCCCATGGAGAACAGTACAGGGGTGACCGACTTCCTTCTCGCGGGGTTAACTGATGACCCAGACCTGCAGATCCCACTCTTCATAATCTGCTTTTTCATCTACCTTATCAGTCTGATTGGAAATCTGGGAATTATCGGGTTAGTTCTATTGGACTCTCGTCTCCACACTCCCATGTACTTTTTCCTCAGTAACCTCTCCCTGGTGGACTTTGGTTACTCCTCAACTATCACTCCCAAAGTGATGGCAGGGCTCCTCTTAAGAGACAAAATCATGTCCTACAATTCTTGTGTTACTCAGTTCTTCTTTTTTGTAGCTTTCATCACTGTCGAAAATTTCCTCTTGGCCTCAATGGCCTATGACCGCTATGCCGCAGTGTGCAAACCCCTGCATTACACCACCACCATGACAACAAGTGTGTGTGCTTGTCTGGCCATAGGTTGCTATGTCTGTGGTTTCCTGAATGCCTCCATCCACACGGGGAACATTTTCAGGCTGTCCTTCTGTCAATCCCATGTAGTTGATCACTTTTTCTGTGATGCTCCTCCTGTGCTGGCTCTGTCATGCTCAGATACCTATATCACCGAGATGGTGATTTTTTTGGTTGTGGGTTTCAATGATCTTTTTTCCATCCTGGTCATCTGGGTCTCCTATCTGTTCATATTTATCACCATCCTGAGGATGCACTCCTCTGAAGGACGTCAGAAGGCCTTTTCCACCTGTGCTTCCCACCTCACTGCAGTCTCCATCTTCTATGGGACAGGCATCTTCATGTACTTACAGCCCAGTTCCAGCCACTCCATGGGCACTGACAAAATGGCGTCTGTGTTCTATGCCATAGTCATTCCCATGTTGAATCCACTGATCTATACTCTGAGGAATAAAGAAGTCAAGAATGCCTTTAAAAATGCTGTGGGGAAGGCAAAATCTTCTCTAGGATTCACATTTTAATTTCACAAAATCCACAATAAGCTAACTTAGTCCACTTTGGATACTTGTCATTTAAGTCCAACATCCAGGCTTCCTTAAGGACAATTTCTGTTAACTGTTTTTAAAACCTGTGTATTCGTTGTATGGGTCATTTATATATATACACATACATATATATATATATATACATATACACACACATATATACATATACATATATATGCATATCTATATGTATATATATTAAAATTGGCATTTAAATAATAAAATGTTGCATAATCTGGAAATCATATTTGCCTTCTTCCCTAGAGTTTGCTTTAGTTGTGTGTGTGTGTGTGTGTGTGTGGTAGTGATTTTTCTGGGTTATGTACATTAACAGTATTTTCTTTGTTCTATGTGGCTGCTGTAGAAGTAGATTGTCTTCTCAGCTTAGTGGTCAATTAAAAATTTTTAAGCTAAGCAAGATTTATTTAAGTCAGAAACCTCCTGTCACAGCAGCTGGGATGGGGGCTCCAAGAGAGGCAGACCCTTATTACATGCCTTTAAATGACTGATCTCCTCAAGCCTTGTGAGTAGTTTCTGTGCAGTGTGTTAGTGTGTCCTCAGTGCTTCAGCAGTTCACCTCCTGCTTTAGTCTTCATTTCCTGCTCATGAAGAACCTCAAGATCAGCCAAAGAGGAAGGAGTAAAACCTCTCAGGCCTTTTCTCCTCAGACGTGAAGCCTTGCACATGTGCCTAACTGCATGAACCTCAGATATTCATTTGAGCATTTCAAGTCCTTCAATGGAGATCGTTTTCTCCCAAAATTTCTTTTAACAGTTTTATCAGATTATTGTTTGTTGCAGCTGATAATTACATCTTAAGGCAATTGCAATGTTAAATAATTGCTGCTCAATGCTTTGATAAACTTGCTGTTAATAGGTTTTTTCCTCACACAGTAAACTGAGTCAGTGAAATACAGACAAAGCTTAATGAGACTTTCCTAGAGAGGAACCAGACAGGTGAAACAGTGCCATGCTTCTAGGATGTGGCCTTTTCATAAATTCCAAACACATTTTATTCACCTGTCTAGATGTTAGGCTGATGATTTTTTTAGCTACTGTAGTTCAGTCTGCTGAGTTTTAAGGCCAACACAGAGCCTGCAAATAGAGCAAGTTGAAATGCTAAAAGCTCACTATTATTACATTTTTATCTGGAATAAATACTCCTTGAATTGTTGCACTTATTTGGTTAATTTCTACAGTTTTGAACTTTTTAAAGTTTTAAGTGAATATTTGATTTAATAAAGATGTTATAATATCTGGTTTTATTAAGTTTCTTAGTTCAATGTTATGCTTTACTATTTTTAACCTTTTAAATTACTTTATATTTTTAAAAGTTTTTTGATTGCCACATAACAACACATATTCATGGGGTGCTTTGTGATGTTTAGATACATGAATACATAGTGTTATCTTTTTCTTTGTGCTGAGAACATTCAAAATCATTTCTTCTACTATTTAGAAATATACATTGTTGTCAACTTACTATACAATAGAATGCTAGAACTAGTTCCTGCTCTCTAACGGTAACATTTTAAGTACTGAATAACCTCTCCTCAGCCACCTCTCCAGTTCTTCTCCACTCTGTTAGCCACCATTGAACTCTTACCTTCCAGGTGATCAACTATTTTAAATTCCACACATGAGTGAGATCATGTAGTTTTTGTGTTTCTATACCTTGCTTATTTCCTAATATAATGTCCTGTTGTTTCATCATTGTTATGAATGACAGAATTTCAATCTTTTTTGATTGGCTAGTAGTCTATTATGTATATATACCACATTTTATTTATTCCTTCATCTGCTGATGGACACCTGGGTTTATCCCATTCATTGGTTATTGTGAATAGTGCTGAAATAAATATATGAGTGTGGATGTCTCTTCAACACACTAATTTCATATCCTTTGGATATACACTCAATAGTAGAGTTGCTGGGTGATAATAACAGAGATACAGAGAGAGTAGGAGAGAGAGAGAAAGAGAGAGAGAGAGGTATCTTATATCTGCTGCTTCACTCCCTAAATGGTAGCAATGTCCAGGGCTGGGCCAGGCCGAAGCCAGGAGCCACAAACTTCTTCTGAGTTTACCACATGGGTGCAGGGGCCCAAGTACTGCTTTCCCAGGTGCATTATTAGCAAGCTGGATTGAAAGTGGAGCAGCCAAGACTTGAACTGGTACCCATATGGTCTACTGACATTGTAAATGGAGGCTGAACCTTCTATACCACTACATTGGCCCCAGAAGGCTAATTTTTAAGTTGATAATTTTGTATGACCCATGAATGATGTTATAAATATCCAAATGGCCCTTGGCAGAGAAAAGTTTCCCAATCCCCAAAAGACCTTAACTGCTGCCTCCTGTGGGACACATTAACAGGAAGATGGATTGGAAGCAGAGTAACCAGGACTCAAACTAGGCATCTAGATGTGAAATGTGGGTGTCTGAAGCAGCTGAGCCAAATGTCTGCTCCTTGAATCTATGTTTTGCTAGGTGTGGACTCCTAGGAAGTCATATACCTCTGAAATTCTCACTTTCCTTCATGACAAAATGTAGACAGTTGTACTACCTTACAGCATTGTAGCATAAAGGTGTCAGACTGTATAACATATAGTTTTATTCATGTCAACTTACAACAAATCCTTATATAATTTCAGCATAAATATTATGGTATAAACTTAAAAAATTGTGAGAATAGAATGAAAATCTATTTAAGAATACTTCAAAAGTCATGGAAAATGGAATTAAAAGATATGCTTATTTTGATGCAAAAATTTTGAAATCCATGCATGAGAACAATGCAAATATTATTGCACCAAAGCAACTTCTAATCAAAAATTAATGGACTAACATACATGCCAACAAAGATATTACATTTGCTAATATGCTATGTTTGGAAAACAAAAGTGTTTATGAAGTAGACCTTTAATTTGATAGTAAGGGTCTAGGAGAAGATGAGGACAGAACAATGATTGCCAGTTAACGGGAGCTGTGATATAGGCTTCAAATTTAAATGAAGAAAAATTGCAACATGGAGCTCACCATAAAGCAAATCTGAACAAAAGAGTCAAACCCAAGGTCAGACTTTCAAACTAATCTATAACCTAAAGACCAGGACGTTGCTCCTTACATTTACCAAAGCAAGATGGAGGCCATCACTTCATACAAATGATCGTAGTAGAGGGAGCACTCATCAGGGTTTTACTTACTGTTTGTCACGCTGTGTGAATGAAGCCCAGAGGAGTGTAGTTAGGACAGTGCTTCCCAGATAGTAAATGATAGGTTACTCTTTGAACGTGTATGCACGTCTTCCCAGAGCTTGAGTTCCTATACCTGATGTATTAACTTCTGTTCACATTTCCAGAGTTGCCTTTGCTGCTGCATTGATTTTACTGACTCTAATTTACATACAAGTATATATCTCAGTTATTCTATTGTAAATTCCAAACCTAGGTAGAGTTTCTTAGTCATTTCTATACTCCTGATTACTAGCAATAAACTCAGACCAAAGAAACCAATGAATAATGTGAATTGGATTAGTTCAATTCAATTTCAGCTAATGTGGGACTTGGGAACTAGTTTTCCTGGGTACAAAGCTTGACTCTTCCAGTTAATACCTGTGTAAACTTGAATAAATTATTCAAACATTTTTAGCCTAAATTATGTCTATAGATAAATGAAGGTAATAACCAATTATCCTCATAGCACACACACACACACACACACGACCAGTTGGAATTATTCACAGGTTCTGTAACTTCAAATTTGCCTACTCAAGAAAATCTATTTGCAACCCCCACAATCAACATTCACAGTGCTCTCATGGTCATTTGAGGATATGTGCAGAGTGGTGAAAAATATGAATTGCCTTATGCCTGCATTCCCAGCTGAGTTTGAACAAGGCAATGATCTACTGTTTTGTTTCAGCTTTCATAATATAAACAAGTATTCTTTATGCAGTGTATTCAGTGTTGTGGCACATTTTTTGTGTCCTTTGTTGGTTATTTCTCCAAAGATGATGCTGAAGTGCTATCGGGTATTTCCAGGTTTCAGAAATCTATGATGTACCTTAAGAAGAAAGTATGTGTGCTCGATAAGTTTTGTCTAGGCATAAGCTGTAATACTGTTGGTTGTGAATTCAATGTTAATGAATCACTAATTTATATTAAATAAGTTCCCTTAGAAAAAAATATGCATAAAGTAAGTTCATTTTTTCATAATTCAGTGTTTTCAGTGACTTTGTAGAACATAATGAAGATCCACTGTGGGTATGTGTGCCTCCTGGAATGTGTTCACTGTAGAGGGGTAAACTGTTTCTTGATTCAGAGGATCCTGGCTGAGAGATGGAGTCATGCTGGATTTGTTACCTTGGAAAAGTCACAAAAAGATACCTCTCTCTGCACCTTGGTTTACTAATATACAAAATTAAGAAGCTGGGTGAATGACCCCAAGGGACTTCCACTTTCAACAGTCTATAATGTTATAGACAGTGCATTCACGTAACCAGTTTTTTGTCATGTGCATGCTCTGCATCTGCAGAACAAGTTATTTCTATAAGGAAATAATCTACATGTTACTTACACATTTTAATTTCACTGCAACTTCTTTATTAAAACTCAGTTCTTTTATTTGTCACTGCTATCAGCCATCTTGTGATTCACAAATAGCATCCATGGAGGACAGGATGGAAGGGACTGAGTTCATCATTCTAGGCCTAACATACCTAGAACTAAAGGTCTCTGTAATGCTCATCATCTGCCTCATAATTCCAGTTGAAAACCAGGTATGATTATGTTAATTCTATTGGACCCCTGCTTCCACACTCTTGTGCATTTTCCTCTGTAATTTCTCTCTAATGGACTTGATTATCCCTCAGCAGCTACTCCCAAAGTGATGGCTAGTTTCCTCCTAGGAGATAATACTTTACACTTTATAAAAACAGTGCACTGAGAATAAAAGTAATGCTATTAATTTTTCTATATGTGTCTCCAAAGAAAATGGAAGTAGTATGTTGACGATACATTCGCATCCCCATGTTTACTGCAGCACTGTTCATAACAACTAACAAGTGGAAACAATCTAAGTGTCCATCAACTGATGAATGGATAAAGAAATGTGATATAAACGCACAGTGAATTCTGTTCTGTCATAAAAGGATGAAATTTTATCATTTGTGAAACATGGATGAACCTGGAGGACATTACGTTAGGTAAAATGAGCCAGGTACAGAAAGACAAGTCCGTATGATCTCATATGTGGAATATAAAAGAGTTGATCTCATGGAAGTTGAGAAATAATAATAGTTATCAGGTGCTGGAGGGAAAGAGAAGGAAGAGTGGGAAAAGACTGGTCAATAGATACTAAGTTTCAGTTAGTAGAAATAAATGCTGGCATTCTATTTTACAGTAGGGTGACTATTGATAATGATTATGTGCAATATAGTTTAACAACTACATGAAATAACTTTAATGCTTTTACACACAACATGGTAAATGTTTGACAAGATAGATGTACATACTTATCTCTGATTTGATTATTACACTATGTGTACATGTATGAAAACATCACAAGGTGTCCCACAAATATGTACTTTCATGTGTTAATATAAAAAGGATATGTATCATAATAATATCATATCATATCATATCATATCATATCATATCATATCAATATCATAATAATCACAATAAAGAAGGGGAAAAGAAAATGAAAGAAGCTATCAAAGTGTGTGGCTGAGCACTAAAACAATTCCAAGAATTAAAAAGTGCGTACGTGGAAGCTGCAAAAACTGAATCGTGATGAAGGAGATCACAGTCCTCGGTATGTCTGCGAAAAACTGCCTGCCACAACCATCACCTTCTCATAACGAACATTATGCAAACAGCACCCTTTATAGAAACGGCTGGACTCAAACCCCACGCCCTAGCACTGAGCAATTTCCCCTCTTTTGGAATACCATGCACCCTGCTGTTAACGAAGAACCATTAGATGTAGCTGAAGATCAATTAGAAAGTTTCATAGTCCAGAAATCCCATCTTACTAAAATGCTTGCTGACCCTCCACAGTCTCAACATTTCCTTTTTTACTATAAAACTCAATCTCATTTCCTACCCTTTAGTCCTGTTAAAACTCAAAAAATGACAGATGGGTTCCCTTTCTGAAAGAATAAAAGCCTGTGTTAATTTTGTCTTTGATTTCATTTAGTCTTTGATATATTTTAGAAATTGTCACAAGGAGTAAGAAAATGGTCATATTCAATAAAACATCTAACAGGTGGATCAGGGGCCTAGAAAAACAAGAAAAATTAGGGTCTTACGAAGAAATATCTCACATCACCAAATTGAGTGCCCTTCATCATGTTAACTAGTTTAGCAAGATTTAAGAACTATCCCATATGTCTCTCATTTTTCATTTTCATGAAAGGGAACTTTTATTTCTAATTATTTTTATTCTTCTCAGACATCTATACTGCATATGAATGTGGAATGAGTGAAGTCTTTTTTAGTTCATAATTTGCCAGACCACAAGAGCTATATCTGGAGTAGATGGAGAAGACCTAAATTAAACTCCTTTGATATCCTGGATATTTTGCTTGTACCAGGGTTAGTTAGGTTGTCTCCCTGGTTGAGGTGAATACTAGTTTCCTTGTGTGTATGTGTGGGAGGAGGAGAGTAAAATTAATAATTGTAGATGATCACATTACAATAGAAGGGACTTCTTAACTGTTTACAAAAATATTTCGTTTTTTCTTGTCAGCATATGACTACACCTAATTTATAAACTTTAATGCAGTTAGCCATGGTCATATGATTGTGTTCTTGAGAATGGGGTGTGTGTCATAAGTGTTACTTCCAAGTCTGGACCATGAGATATCACTTGTGATCAGCTGCCTGCTCTCTTTTTTTTTCCCCACCAGCTGGGGATAGAGGAGCTACTAAATGGAACAGTTTCAGTCACTAAATCACTTGTTTTGACGTTCCAAAGCAAAGATAATTGAGCAATATATTAGCAAGAAAAACTTGTATGGTCAAACACACATGATGTGTGCATATATAACAGATAGTACTCATATTACTACCCTAACTAATTACATATTACTACCCTAACAGATTCCCATAAGAAAATGTGGAAGCTGTTGGTAGGAAACATGACAGAATGAAGGACTATGTGATAGGAAGTACTATCAAGAATCTACAAAAACATTTAGCTCCACAGATATTTATTTCTTTTTTATTTTTTAAAGATTTAATTTATTTTTTTTTAGAGGTAGAGTTACAGACAGAGAGGTAGAGACAGAGAGAAAGGCCTTCCATCTTCTGGTTCACTCCTCAAATGGTCACAGTGGCTGGAGCTGGGCTGATCAGAAGCCAGGAATCAGGATCTTCTTCCGGTCTCCCACATGGGTACACAGACCCAAGCACTTGGGTCATCTTCCACTGCTTTCCCAGGCCCTAAGCAGAGAGCTAGATCGGAAGAGGAGTAGCTGGGACAGGAACTGGTGGCCATATGGGATGCCGGTGCAGCAGGCAGAGGCTTAGCCTACTAGGCCACAGCGGTATTCCTGACAAATATTTAGTTTTAAATCCCCATCTTAACTGGTGTTGTGAGGCAGTAAGTTAAGTTTCTGCTTACAAAGCCATTGTCCCATATAGGAGTGCTGATTTGAATCCCATCAGCTCTGCTTCCCAGCCAGCTTCCTGTTAATGTACTTGGGAAGGTAGAAGAAGATGGCCTAAGTACATGGGCCCCTGCAACCCTTGTCAGAAACCAGAATAGAGTTCCTGGTTCCTGGCACCTGGCTCTTGTTTGACCCAACAAGATGACCCACAAATGGCAGTTGTGGCCATTTGTGGAGCAAACTAGTGAATGGAAGATCTCTGTGTCTCTCTCTCTCTCTCTCTCTCTCTCTGTGTCTCTCCCTATCTCTCTATCACCATGCCTTTCAAATAAATAAGTAACCAAATAAATCCTTTTGTAAAATAAAACATAAAACATCACTAAAATATTTAGAACAAATAGCATTAACACAAGTTTTGAAGAAAAAAAGGAAAAAATAATCTTTATTCCAATGAAATTTCTTGATCTAGAAAGATTCATTGCAATCCTCTGTGTTTCTAATGGAGATAATAATGCAGAATTGTATCAAACGAATACTGAATGAGCATAAATTTAGCACAATGCCTAACAGAAAACAGTTGTTCAACAAATGTATCCTTTCCCTTTTCTTCTGCTCCCCAGCCCTCTCTGCTGTTCCTTTTTTGCACTGTCATCCTTCTCTATTAACTATCCAAACACCTACTAAATTATTCATATAGTCTAATTACATATGATTAAATATTTTATGTTATATACTATACATGCTCACACAAATATGTATAGTAGAAGTACACTTGTGAAAAAACATATAGCTGTCCCTCAGTGGGTTGGTTCCAGGGCTTAAGTTCCTCATACAAAAATAGCATTGTATTTGCATATTATCTACACACATCCTCCCAATCCTATTAACTATATCTATATTTCTTATACCTATCACAATATAAATCTTATGTGAAGTTATTATATTGCATCATTTAATTAATAATGACAAGAAAAGACTGTGCGTTTTCAGGACGGATGCAACATTTTCTTCAAATATTTTTGATCTATAGTTAGTTGAATCTATAGATAGTGAACCCAATATAGTGGGCCAACTGTACAATAGAACATTTTTTTTTTAACAAGTGTAGCTCTGCTATTTAAGTGAACTCTTTGCAGGCAATGGTATTATCTCACTTTAGGTCTTTATTTTCAGACTCCAGAACTCTAATTATTCGAAGAGAATGTCGTTAAGAGGAACTGGATGACTTCAATATCTTTTGACTTCTGTGCGTGTGCGTGGAAACCTCTGCATCTGACCTTCATCGTGACATCGAAAGTGGTTGATCATCTGTCCACACACTGCAGTTTCAAGGTCAGTTGTTTCCTGAGGGCCTCCATCCACATTGCGTTTACTTTTCTTTGTTTTTAAAGATTTATTTATTTCAGAGGCAGAGTTACAGACAGACAGAAGGAAAAACAGAGAGAGAAATCTTCCATCCACTGGTTCACTCTCCAAATGGCCACAATGGTGGGAGCTGGGCAGATTCGAAATCAGGAGCCAGGAGCTTCTTCCATGTCTCCCTCGTGGGTACAGGGCCCCAAGCACTTGGGCCATCTTCTACTGCTTTCCCAGGCCATAGCAGAGAGCAGGATAGGAAGTGGAGCAGCTGGGACATGAACTGGCGCCCATATGGGATGCCAGCACTGCAAGCAGAGGCCTGTATTCACTCTTGTGTACTCAATGTGTTCCTCTGTTGTCCTAGGAGACACGAGCAGTCATGGCTCTCTTGTTTTTAAAAATCCATTACTGAGCTCATTCTTGTTTTGGTGATCTTCAAGTATGTTTTGTTCTCCTGGTTTTCTTGATTTCCACCTGTTCACAGTTATCACTATTTTGAGGATGCACTTAGCTGAAGGATGACAGAATGCCTTTCCACCTTACAGTGTTTTATGAGACGGTGATCTTCATAAAATTTTATGTAAGCTCTAGCTTTCCATAGACACAGGTAAGGCAAAACTGTATCTGGTATTAGCTCTTAATGATGTAGGAGTCGTAATAACCTGACTTGACCCTCTCAGATTTTCCTGGGGCAGTGACTGCCCTGCTATGGTTCTCACCGCATTTACCTTCCGAAGTAACATCCTCATCCACCTAAAAGTATGTATTTGTCCAAAGACTAAACATTACATATGCAAACACGACAGCTTAACTCTAAAAGCTTATGGTGAACTTAGCAAGTGTAGAGGGCTGCATTGTTAGAATCACTACTCATCCCATTTTATTCAGTCACTTACTTCACATGTTTTTTTTTTTTTTTATTATATACCAGTTTTAACCTTTGTGCTTGGACTGTTACATCTTTGGCCGTTGGGAGCACTTTCAGTCTGTTTCATGTTTCCTTTTGGTATGCTCTTTTCATTTCTGAACACCTCCTTATGTTTGGGCATTACGAGATGTTTAGTCTCAGCAAATATTTAGCTTGTCTGTGCCCTTGAATCAGCTATTGTTCCAAAGAGCTTCCTTCCATTTATTATACCAAGAAGCTTCCTTCCATTTATTATATCATGGTAATTAGAGCAAGATCAGGCCATCTGGTTGCTAGGTGTGTTCACTGCTACTGGAGTGTCACATATTTACTAACATATAAGGTGTGTTCACTGCTACTGGAGTGTCACATATTTACTAACATATGAAATATGCAAGTTCAAGTTTATATCTGTAACTATCCATCTGTATCTATATTAGGCTAAGTATGAGTTCACACTGATATCTCTTTATTATTTTTTATGTTTTTATTTGACAGATAGAGTTAGACAGTGACAGAGAGAGACAGAGCGAAAGGTCTTCCTTCCCTTGGTTCACACCCCCAAATGGCCACTATGGCTGGAGCTACGCCGATCCGAAGCCAGGAGCCAGGTGCTTCCTCCTGGTCTCCTATGCGGGTGCAGGTGCCCAGGCACTTGGGCCATCCTCCACTGCCTTCCCAGGCCACAGCAGAGAGCTGGACTGGAAGAGGAGCAAACGGGACTAGAACCCAGCGCCCATATGGGATGCCAGTGCTGCAGGTGGAGGATTAACCAAGTGAGCCACGGCGCCAACTCCCACACTGATATCTCTGACTCTAATTCAGTTATTTCTAGCTTTCCCCACTTCTCTGTAGCTTCTATCTTCTCTATTCCTAGCTTGCTGGAAGTTTTTTGTTTGCTTGTTTATCATGAATGGATAATGGATTTTATCAAAGGCTTTCTCCAAGCAACTGATATGGACACATTGCCTTTCTTTTTTAGTATAATTATATACTATGTTAATTACATGGTAGATTATGTTTTATAATGAATTTTATTTTTATATGACAAATAATTATATATATTTATGGGGTACACTGTGATGCTTTACAATGTGGAAAGATTAAATAAGGTCAACTAAGATACCCATTGCTTCATTTGTCATTTCTTTCTGGTGAAAGTGTTTAAAATCTACTCTTAGAGTAATTTTTTTTTTAATTTTTAAGTATTGAATCAGGCTTGCATATCTGGAATAAATCCCACTTTGTCATGAAGTATAATTCTTTTTTGTACCCTGCTAAATTTGGTATGGCAGTATACTTTTTAGGTTTTTAAAATGTATATTGACAAATTGTAGTTGTATGTATTTATGGGATATGAATTGGTGTCATGATTTATGAATGCAATGTGGAACAAATTGTTCAAGCTAATTACCATATTCATAATCTCATACAAATAATTTTTGTGATAAAAATATTTGAAATTTACTCTCTTAGAGATTTAGAAATGTAAATATACTAGTATTTACTGTACTTTAAGACACTGTAAGATGTGTCCTTAGGCCATCATCTCCTCTGTTGCACAGGCAACAAAAGCAAAATTAGACAAGTGGGATTACATCAGACTAAAAAGCTCTGCACAGCAAAGGAAACAATCAGAAACTGAAGAGAAAAGCCTATCAAATGGGAAAAAATATTGAACACATACATTGATAATGAGTTAATATCCAAAATAAATAAATAATTTGAACTTCTGAACCATAAGAAAATAAACAACCCCAAACAACAACAACAAATGGATATTTCCTAAAAGAAGGCACACACATGGTCGACAGGTTTATAAAAAAAATGCTCAACATTACCAATCACTAGGAAAATGTAAGTTAAAACCTCAAGGATATTCATGAGGCACCTCATACCAGATAGAATTGTTATTATTCAAAAGATGAAAGATAAAGGTGTGGAGAAAGGAAATCCTTGTGTTTTGGGGTGGCCTCTTGGCCAGGTTTGATCCAGGTTCTTGTCCCCATGTGAGAAAACCTTCAAGGAAGAGATGTAGGTAGAGGTGAAAACAGAAGTAAGATTTATTTAAAGCAAAAGTATACACTTAAAAATAAGTGCAGGGGAATGAATCAACAATGGAAGATTTCTGTCTTTCTTTTCACCTTTCTTTAAAATGAAAATAAATCAATAAAAACTTGTTAAAAGTTAGACAAATTTGAAACAGAAATATCATTTGATCTGGCAATCTCACTATTGAGTATGTATCTAAAGGATGTGAGATCAGCATATTAAAGAGCTATGTGCATTCTATGTCCATTGCTGCATTATTTATAATAGCTGAAATATAGAATGAACTTAACTGGTTGTCAATGGATGAATCAACAAAGAAAATACAGGATGTACACACAATGGGATAGTATTTGTTCTTAAAAAATGGGGAAATCCTGTGATTTGCAACACCATGGGTGAGCCTGTGCAACAACATGGATGAGCCAGGCAAAACAGGCCATGCATAGAAAGACAAATACTATACGATGTAATTTATATGTAAAAACCAAAAAGGCTGAACTCATTAAAAACTGAGAGTAGGATGGTGGTTATGAGCTAGTGAGGAGTGTGACTGGGGAGATATTGTTCAAAAGACATACACTTTAAATTTGAAGGAGCATATATTCTAGAGGTCTACTGCACATCATGGCAACTGCACTTAATTCTAAGAGAGTAGATCCGAGTGCCCTCACCGCAGAAAATACTGATGTGAGCTAATGCGTATGTTGTTTAGCTTGATTTAGTCCACAATGTATACATAGTTCAATAATTCATTTTGTACAGCATAAAAATATACAATTATATATGTCAATAAAGCAATTTAAGAGTAATGAATAAATAGACAAACAGGGTATGTGAAGCAGTTGGGATGTTACAAGAATATCAACACATGCATAATAGGAGTTGAAGGAGAAGAAAGAAAGAGGCAGAAAGAATATTCAAAGAAATAGTGGCCCAAAATATTTTGACATAAATATGGATCCCAAAATTTTGACACAGTGACACTCAAAATACTAGAAAATATGCATTGAAAATTTGCATCATTTATACAAAAACAATTTATTATTATTTAATTATTACTGGTTAATATATTAAAATTGAGTGCTATATTTTTAAGTGAATTAAAATATGCCTTTATCTTACTTTTCTTCCTTCTGTATTATCATATATTTTCTCTAAAAATTGCCATATAAACATTATTTTTAGATAGTGATTTATTAATATAGAAATTTAGCTTACAAAATATAAGCCTATAAAGGGATTTAGTGTCATTGCACAAGAACAAACAAAAAAGCAATAATGAATCATCACTTAGAATCTTTTGAACTATTTTCTTAAAAGTCAATTTTTTAAAATATAAAAAGTATAACATATAATTTTTTAAAAAGTATGTATATATACATACATATACTATTTCTATTAAATGGCAACTTGTTTGTATTGAGTATGTTCTTACTCACTAAAATAGTTGTTTTAAATTCTGCTATAACAATGTATATATTCTGTGATGTCTTGAAGTAGGTGTGAGTTGCAGGGTTTGTCATGACTGATGTATGTATTCATAGTGCTTATATGTATAGGTGAGTGTATATGTACATGTGGGAGACTGGATGAGTATGTTTTTTAAGAAGGATTTTAAAATAAAAATTTCATGCTAATGGGTGATTCTTCCTAATTTATTATTCCTTGGTTTCATATTTTTTAAGAATTTTATTTTATAGACTTCATAAATAGCTCGGTAAATTCCTACAAAATAGTAGCAATTTGTAAGCTGGATAAGTAAGTATTTCCACTGTGTAGATACAACACAAATACAAATGTCTCACTGTATATTTATATAATTAAAACATGAATCCTATAGAAGATTTTGCCTTCCCCACAGATTTCTTAAAGGCATTTTTGACCTCTTTGTTCCTCAGACTGTAGACCAGTGGATTCAGCATGGGAATCACCATAGTATAGAACACAGATGCCATTTTGTCAGTGCCCATGGAGTGGCTGGAACTGGGCTGTAAGTACATGAAGATAACCGTCCCGTAGAAGATGGAAACTGCAGTGAGGTGGGAAGCACAGGTGGAAAAGGCCTTCTGACGTCCTTCAGAGGAGTGCATCCTCAGGATGGTGATAAATATGAACAGATAGGAGATCAAGATGACCAGGATAGAAAAGAGGGCATTGAAACCCACCACAAAAAATATAACCATCTCACTGATGTGACTGTCTGAACATGAGAGAGCCAGGAGAGGAGGGGCATCACAGAAAAAGTGATCAACTACATGGGATTGACAGAAGGGCAGCCTGAAAATGTTCCCCGTGTGGATGGAGGCATTCAGGAAACCACAGACATAGCAACCTATGGCCAGACAAGCACACACACTTGTTGTCATGGTGGTGGTGTAATGCAGGGGTTTGCACACTGCGGCATAGCGGTCATAGGCCATTGAGGCCAAGAGGAAACTTTCGACAGTGATGAAGCCTGCAAAGAAGAAGAACTGGGTGGCACAAGCATTGTAGGACATGATTTTGTCTCTTAAGAGGAGCCCTGCCATCACTTTGGGAGTGACAGCAGAAGAGTAACCAAAGTCCACCAAGGAGAGGTTACTGAGGAAAAAGTACATGGGCGTGTGGAGACGAGAGTCCAACAGAATTAACTGCATCATCCCTACATTCCCAACCACAGTGATTATGTAGATGAGTAAAAAGACTGTGAAGAGTGGGATCTGCAGGTCTGGGTCATCAGTTAACCCCGCGAGAAGGAAGTCAGTCACCCCTGTACTATTCTCCATGGGGAGTCCATGACCCTGCAGCAATGAGAAAACAGAATCAGCCTGCTACACTGCATTTTATTTCAACATTGCAATATTTGTTTTCAAGGTTTCATGACCTAAAACATACCACAGCAATAAAATCCTACCACAAAAAGTGTAACCTAGATTATACATAGTGTCTCAGATAAAAGAATTTGCGAAGATAATATATCTCTGATCTCCATTGTTGACAACTGAACTAAGGTTTGTCAAAAGTAAGGATTTATGAAAGATCATCATATTATTTGCTAACTCAAAAAGGCGAAACTAATTGTTTAAAGTAAGTTAAATATTTAATGTAGTCACACATTCAATTGAATAATTGTCATTGAATGGTTACAATGAGTAAGACACTGCCGCATGTACTATAGAAAAGGAAAATAGCATTTTTTTTTAAAAGGAAGAAGATATAGAATGAAATGAGTAGGGAAAATACAGAAATATTTTGAAAACCTGAGGGTGGGCTAGGTAAGGTTAGAAATGATAGGTTGTAATTTGAAATATAGTGGTCTTGTTTTAGATCAAACAAAACTTTTAATCACATAAAATAGTGAATCACGGGAGTTTTGGGGGAGGAGCATTCAAGATAAAGAACAGGAAATATATGGGGTTAAGGTTTGAATATACCAATATTACTCCACAGCCAGAAAGAAAATAAATATGGCTGTAGCAGTAAGGAAATTTTAGGTTAGAAAAGTACATGTTGGTGTTATAATGCTTTATTATGGCATTTTACATTCTATAATGTTTCTTCTGAATAAGACTGGAAAGTATAATGGGATTTGGACATCTAGATGACATAATCTGACTGCTCTTTTCAAAGGATCACTTTGGCCGATTTGTTGATCTTGACAGGAAAAGACTGATTTTGCCAAGATAAGGATGAAAGGTGCTAAACAAATTAGGAGGTCATTATAATATTTTAGATAAAAGATGTTGGCTTGCACCAATGTGGTAGTGAGATGGATAATGAGATTTTATTCAATTCTATGTATATTTCAAAAGTTGAGCTGACTGGATTTCTTGATGGATTGAATAAGGCCATGAGAAAAGAGAAGAGTCAGTCCATGTGATATACATAGACAATAGTAAGTCCATAAGAATAAACAAGACCACAGAAAGGAAGAGTGTAGACAGGCAATCAACAGAGTAGTGGAATATTATAAGATAAAAAGATGAGGAAATCTATTGAATGAGGGATGTAGGAAAGGAAATTGCCACTATTAGAGATCATGCAATGGAGCTTCATCTCCAGGACATAAGCAAGTTTTTGCCAGGACAAGTGAGTAGACAAAGGAGACTTTCAAAGGAAAGATTACAGATACGTTGTAATGTGTTGATGGCTGACTATGAGATGCAGAGCACACAGAGGGACAGTTTCAGGATTTGAGAAGAAGCTTGGATCAGCAAAGGGTATATACAGAGATACAAGGATACTTCAAAAACTTCATGGAAATCAAACTAAAACATGTTTATTATGGTATATCATGTTTTTTACATTCATGCATATTTTTTCATAATATGTATTTTCCATGAACTTTGTGAAGACTTCTTGAATTTGGGCTTTATACTATATGGGGTAGATGACAGATAACAGTTTTCAGCCTCATAGTGAATGTCATAGAGATAAATAGAATGATATTGAGATGAATTCTATGGGTGTCAATGTGAGGATGGAGACTGGGAAAGCAATTAGGCAGGGTCATGATAGAAGCAGGTGGAGTTCTTGACAGATCTCATTCCTGCTGTTAGGGCCACTTCCCATTAATTGGAAAACTACTCACTTGAATCAATACCACAGATACAGATTTCCTTAAACTCTAGGAAAATGTGATAAGAATAATTGCAAAATTCATTTACCAACTTTCTTCTCCACATGTGAAATGGTAGTTTTTAATCTAATGTCTTCTTGGAGAAAAAAGAAAATTAAAACTTATTTTAGTTCATTGAAAAGAAATGAAAACTACAAATAAACTTTGAGACATTGTCTTATTCTTTGCCCCATAGATGGGAAACATATTATGATTGGATCACTATATAGTTGGTTCTCAGGATTACAAAAATTCAATCTCCCTGAAAAATAACATCTTCTTCTAATACAAGTCTCATGCACTGTTTCAAGACTAACACAAATTACAACTCTTCTCCAACTTCTTCCTCTTCAGATACCACCATGCCATTATAATCAATATGATTTGTCACTTTATTGCTCTAAAAACTTTTAAATTTCAACTTAGTTTATGAATCTGTATAAGATGTCATGATTAATAATCAACTAAGCTGTAATAGAGAAAATGTATTAAGCTTTTTATATGTTCTTGTTACCAAGATAGAGTGTGTTTCTTTATCTCAGTTAATCCTCACACATCACGTAAAATATTATTCCCAACCTGCAGGTATGAGAATTGGAGTTTACTCACAGTTAGATACATGATGAAGGCTGAAAAAATAGCAGAGGTGAGATCTGAAATTGTTACTTTGATTCTAAGTCTTAGAAACTGATTGACTGACTTAGCAAGTGAGTGAATGTTATCAGAAGTCAATGTGGGGGCTGGCGCCGCGGCTCACTAGGCTAATCCTCCGCCTGTAGCGCTGGCACCCTGGTGTTCTAGTCCTGGTCGGGGCGCCAGATTCTGTCCTGGTTGCTCCTCTTCCAGGCCAGCTCTCTGCTGTGGCCCAGGAAGGCAGCGGAGGATGGTCCAAGTCCTTGGGCCCTGCACCCACATGGGAGACCAGGAGAAAGCGCCTGGCTCCTGGCTTCGGATCGACAGAGCACGCTGGCTGCAACACGCTGACCATAGCCATTTAAGGGGTGAACCAATGGGAAAGGAAGACCTTTCTCTCTCTCTCTCACTGTCTAACTCTGCCTGGCCAAAAAAAAAAAAAAAAAAAAAAAAAAAAAAAAAAAAAAGTCAATGTGGATAATTGAAAAGCATGAATTTGGAAATAAAATATACTTAACAGTTTTTGTGACTTGGAGCCAAAAACATATCTTTCTGTACCTCAGTTAAATGACTGCAAATGGATCAGCAAGAGTTTATAATACCCTATCCCCTTCTAAGAAAAATCCTCAAATTGTTAAAAGGAACGCACCTCCTTACTAATACCAACCAATTACTGACACAAAGTGCCAGACTCTGTTCATTCCTTCATTCTCCCAGCAGACACTAAATCTCTATTGTGCACCAGGTTTTGTGCTAACTTCCAGGTTTCCAGCAATGTTTAATACACATTTCTGGGCTGGTGATGCGGTACAGTGTGCTAAGCCATTGCCTGCAATCCCAGATCCCCTATCAGAGCACCAGTTCAAGTCCGGAGATCCAGCTGCTGTACTTCCGATCCAGTTCCCGACAAAAGCACCTAGGCAAGCAGCAGAAGATGATTCAAGTACTTGGACGCTTGCCACACACCTGGGAGACCCAACTGGGGTTCCTGGCTCCTGGTTTCAGATTGATGCAGCCCTGACCATCTTGGTCATTTGGAGAGTGAACCAGTGGATGGAAGATTTCTCTTTCTTTGTCTCTCTCTCTCCCTCTCCCTCTCTCTGTGTAACTTCGCCTTCAAAATAAACAAAATAAATAATAAAATAAATCTTTTTTAAGGAAAAAGATTCATTTCTTGAACCCAGGGATGCTTCTTAAACCAGAACAACCTATCAACCAGTGAATAGTATGTGTTTTTCTCCATTCTCAGGGAGAGTGTTGCTTTCTCATTTGCTAACAACCGTATGGTTAATGGTAATTCATCTTATTCACATCGCAGCATTTCAATCACTCTGTGTAATAGTTAACAAACTGGGTTTCCAACACCAGTTATGTCTTTTATGGAAGAATAATCTGAAGTTGCCTTTAGAGCTCCTCATTCTCATAAATAGTCGTGCCTTGTGCAATTTTATACTCCTCCAGTTCAGTGCATCTTATAATGTTTTTCTGAACCTTGTTTATCTATTTTAATGTCCATTTCTTCTCTCTTAAAGATATTAGCATGAGCTTCTAGATTACAATAATGGTTTATGTTGATAGCTCATTTTATCTGCAAGCCTTCACTTAGTTAAGATGAATCCTTTCTGAAAGAGAGACTAGAGATTAAATAATTCAAATGACCAATTTAATTATATAAATTTACACTTAACAAAGCCAGGACTCAGGACCTTCTTGTAGTTTTTCTCTACGTCACATGACATATTTACATCTTTGGGTAGAAACTACTTAGTGTTTAAACATATGCCCTCTGATTGCATGAAACAGATACAAGAATATATTCAAAAATTTCAAGCACAATATAATGCAAGGGAGAAAGGGATGCCTTGATGAATTTTCTAGTTACTTTTGCCCCTGAATCTATGTAGACAGTTCATTTGACTGAGCAGCTTACCTTGATTCCCAAGCAACACAAAAGCAAGTCTAACATCCTCATATAGGATCACGTCTCAAATCAGAAATGCAGTCCATGAAAAGAGAGCATCCCATTTGGAGATGCTTATTCAGTGCTTGGCTAAAAGCTTGACAATTTTCCAGAGTCACAAAGAAATAGAAGGAAAAAATGCTGTTGGCCTTCAAAATTTGCTAAGAGGAGTTCTCATCCTGGATCTGCTGCTCTTTCTTCTTAATCTCTTTGAACTTCAATATCGTCATCCATAAAAGAGAAACATCAGAGAGGCAACCCCAACAGCACCTTCCCCCTGAAGGACTGCAGCCATGATGAGAAAATAAGAGCATCTCTACAGTGTCTTAGACTTTGTAAGTAGTGATCATCATAATCAAAAGCAATGCCATTTTACTTGTGTTTTCTCCCTTTGGTACAGGCTGTTAGTAATACGATGATTAGGGAGGAAAGCTATTGTCAGTGCTAGACAACTATAAATAATCAGATAATAATGAATAATCGAAGATGCTCTCGATCTTGGGCTTCTGTATCTAATATGAGGCCGACTGTAATCATGCAGAGAGTTAAAATGTGAAAAGCAGGAACCAGGAGGGAGTTATACAGTCATGGAATGCTCATGGGACAAATATTCCCTGAGGATTACAACAGCTCATTGTTTCACATAACTAGAAAATAGCTTATTTAAGGTTCTAAGGGGACTCAATTTTGATTATCAAAGGAGGTGATTGGTTTCTTTACGTTACATGTATTGCCAGTGCCATGGCTCAATAGGCTAATCCTCTGCCTCGCGGCGCTGGCACACCGGGTTCTAGTCTGGCTGGGGCACCGGATTCTGTCCCAGTTGCCCCTCTTCCAGGCCAGCTCTCTGCTGTGGCCCGGGAGTGCAGTGGAGGATGGCCCAAGTGCTTGGGCCCTGCGCCCGCATGGGAGACCAGGAGAAGCACCTGGCTCCTGGCTTCGGATCAGCGCGGTGTGCCGGCCGCAGCGCACTGCTCGCAGTGGCCATTGGAGGGTGGACCAACAGCAAAAAGGAAGACCTTTCTCTCTGTCTCTCTCTCTCTCACTATCCACTCTGCCTGTCAAAAAAAAAATTACATGTATTAATTCACTTTGATAATGTACAAATCAAGCCATTCTTTGAAATCCGGGTTGTACTTTGACACAAAAATTGAGAGATGGAGAAATAGGTTCTATCATTAAACAAGATGAGTGTACCCTAGGAATTAGAGTCTTTTAATCCACTGCAAATGTTTGGACCATGAAGAATAATTCAACTGTTGACTGATGCTTTCCAGGACTCAGCTGCAAGGCTGAGCTGTGGGAGTACAAACTAATGCAAGACAAGTATTTTTCTTGCACTAATGGTACTTACATCTAATGGGGAAGATATATGGCATAGAATTAAACACACTAAGAAGCCACATAATCACATGCAAAATAAAGTATATATACACTATATATAAAACATGCATATAACTAAACATAGGAAAGTGAGATAGAGGAAAGATTCTACTTCCATGGGAGGTAAGAATATTTTCTCAGGAAAACAACATTTTGATTAGGCCTAAAAATAATGAGGAACCTGAGGGGAATGTTTGTTCTAAGCAAAGTGGTAAGTATGTGGTGAAGTCACCAAGTTTCAAGGAAGTTTCAGAATTGTAAAGAAGCCGGTGTGACTGTAGCACACATATCAAGATGTCTTCCTTAGCAATGTCCTTGGCAGCATCCTTCCAGAGCCAAGAAACAAAGCAAGAACATTCAACACCAATGCCAGGCTGTCCTTAGGAGTCCTGGTCTGGATCACAGGACCAGAAGAAATAGCCACTAGGATTCACAATTAACTTCACATTGGAAACCGTTTATACCCACTACCTTAAGAAACCGCCATTATGAGAAAAAAGTTATAATCACTTCTTTTTAAGTCAATTGGTTGATTGATTGATTGATTGATTGATTGAGTCAGGGAGGTGAAGGTGAAGAGGAAGTACAGAAATAGAGAGAGAGAGAGGAAAGGAGAGGGAGAGGGAAAGGGAGAGAGAGGGAAAGGGAGGAGAGAGAGAGAGAGAGAGAGAGAGAGAGAGAGAGAGAGAGAGAGAGAAACTTTCCTCCACTGGTTTACTCCCTAGATGCCTGCAGTGGCCAAGGCTGTGCCACAGCTGGAACCACGAGCTGGGAATGTATCTCAAGTTTTCCATATGGGTAGCAGGAACTCAATTACTTGAGACATTACAGCTCCCTCCAAGGGAGCTGGATTTTGAATGTAGTTACTCCATTATGGAACACAGGCATCTTAACCAGCATCTTAACTCATAGACTAAATGCCCACCCCATAGTAATTTCTTTTATCACTATTATGATAATACAAGATGCATTGACAAGGAGAGGCAGAGGCAGAATGATAGGGGAAAAGCGAGAGAGTGAGAAAGAATCTTCCATCTGCCAATTCACTCCCCATATGGCTGCAATGGCTAGGGCTGGGCCAGGCCAAAGCCAGAGGCTCAGAACTCCATTTGGACCTCCCACATGTGTGGCAGGGATTCAAATACTTGGATCATCTTCTGCTGCTTCCCAGGTGCATTACATGGAACTAGATTGGAAATGAAGTGGCAGGGACTTGAACTAGTACTCAAATATGGGATGCCAGTGTTGCAGGCTGTAGGTTAACCTGCTGTACCACAATGCCTACAACTCTCATAACAATTTCTTAAGGATTTTTTTTTCATTTATTAAAATTTTATTTAATGAATATAAATTTCCAAAGTACAGCTTATGGGTTACAATGGCTTCCCCCTCTCATAACTTCCCTCCCACCCGCAACCCTCCCCTTTCCCGCTCCCTCTCCCCTTCCATTCACATCAAGATTCACTTTCAATTCTCTTTATATACAGAAGATCAGTTTAGTATATATTAGGTAAAGATTTCAACAGTTTGCCCCCATATAGCAAAACAAAGTGAAAAAAATACTGTTTGAGTACTAGTTATAGCATTAAATAACAGTGTACAGCACATTAAAGACAGAGATCCTATATAATATTTTTTTAAAATTAATTAATTTTCTATGCCATTTCCAATTTAACACCAGGTTTTTTTTTTTCATTTCCAATTCTCTTTATATACAGAAGATCGATTCAGTATATAATTAGTAAAGATCTCATCAGTTTGCACCCACACAGAAACACAAAGTGTAAAAATACTGTTTCAGTACTAGTTATAGCATCACTGCGCAATCAGAGAAATGCAAATCAAAACCACAATGAGGTTTCACCTCACCCCGGTGAGAATGGCTCACATTCAGAACTCTACCAACAACAGATGCTGGAGAGGATGTGGGGAAAAAGGGACACTAACCCACTGTTGGTGGGAATGCAAACTGGTTAAGCCACTATGGAAGTTAGTCTGGAGATTCCTCAGAAACCTGAACATAACCCTACCATACAACCCAGCCATCCCACTCCTTGGAATTTACCCAAAAGAAATTAATTTGGCAAATAAAAAAGCCATCTGCACATTAATGTTTATTGCAGCTCAATTCACAATAGCTAAGACCTGGAACCAACCCAAATGCCCATCCACAGTAGACTGGATAAAGAAATTATGGGACATGTACTCCATAGAATACTATACAGCAGTAAGGAACAATGAAACCCAGTCATTTGCAACAAGATGGAGGGATCTGGAAAACATCATGCTGAGTGAATTAAGCCAGTCCCAAAGAGACAAATATCATTTGTTTTCCCTGATCGGTGACAACTGAGCACCAAAGGGGAAACCTGTTGAAGTGAAATGGATACTATAAGAAACAATGACCTGATCAGCTCTTGTCCTGACTCTAGATGTACAATGTAATACTTTATCCTTTTTAGTATTTGTTGTTGTTGTAGTTGTTGTTCTAGTACTAGTGGTTGAACTCTGTAATTAACACACAATTATTCTTAGGTGTTTAAATTTTAACTGAAAGGTGATCCCTGTTAAATTTAAGAGTGGAAAAAGAGAGGGAGGAGATGTACAATTTGGGACATGCTCAATCGGACTTGCCCCAAATGGTGGAGATAGAAATGTGCCAGGGGATTCCAATACAATCCCATCAAGGTGGTATGTACCAATGCCATCTCACTAGTCCAAGTGATCAATTTCAGTTCACAATTGATGGCTCTGATAGGTCTAAGAGTCAAAGGGATCACACAAACAAGACAAGTGTCTGCTAATACTAACTGATAGAATCAAAAAGGGAGAGAACGATCCAACATGGGAAGTGGGATACACAGCAGACTCATAGAATGGCAGATGTCCTAAACAACACTCTGGCCTCAGAATCAGCCCTTAAGGCATTCAGATCAGGCTGAAGAGCCCATGAGAGTATTGTAGGCATGGAAAGCCAAGATACCATGGAAAAGAAAAAAAAGAAGAAGACCTAAATGAAAGATCTCTGTGAGTGAGATCTCAGTGGAAAGAACGGGGCCATCAAAGAAGGAGGTACCTTTCTCTGAAGGGAGGAGAGAACTTCCACTTTGACTATGACCCTATCGGACTAAGATCAAAGTCAGCGAACTCTAAAGGCTTCCATAGCCCTGGCAACTCATGACTAGAGCCTAGGGAGATTACTGACGCCATGAACAGGAGTGTCAAATTGTTAAGTCAGCAACAGGAGTCACTGTGTACTTACATCCCATGTGGGATCTGTCCTTAATGTGTTGTCTAATGTGCAGTGATGCTATAATTTCTTAAGGATTATTTAGCATATCCATAAAGAATTACTTCAAGCCTCTGGGTTAAAAAAGCTCAGAATCATGATTATACTCAGATATTTGAATAACCTCTACTCTATTGAGGCATGACTGAGTATAAAATCCTACACCCAGGTATTCAGCCTGTTCATTTCTAATTCATTATTCCACATGAATAATGTATTTTTGTCTTATCCTGGGAGGAGTACCTGAAGATCTTACTGCTGTTAGTGAATTGAAACCTTTTCTCTAAGTTCACAGTGTAGCCATAATCTGCAGTGTGGTGGTTGTAAGAATATTCAGTACAGGGAGATGTATCTGGATTTAAGTCTACCTATTCATTTACATATTTATGAGAGGCAGACAGAGACAGCCATCTTCCATCTGATGGTTCCTCAACAAGTACCTGTAACAGCCAGGGCTGGGATAGGCTAAAGTCAGGACCCAGAAGTCAATCGAAGTCTCCCATATAGATTGCAGTGGCCCAAATACTTGAGCCACTGGCTTCTGCCTCCAAGAGTGAGCATTAGCAGGAAACCAGAAGTGGAGCTATGACTCTAAACTAAGCACTCATATATGAGGTACAAGTGTCTCAAACAGGTCTTTTTTTTTAACTTTTATTTAATGAATATAAATTTCCAGTGTACAGCTTATGGATTACAATGGCTTCCCCCTCCCAGAACTTCCCTCCCACCCGCAACCCTCCCCTCTCCCGCTCCCTCTCCCCTTCCATTTGCATCAAGATTCATTTTCAATTCTCTTTATATACAGAAGATCAATTTAGTATAAAGATTTCAACTGTTTGCACCCACATAGAAACACAAAGTGAAACATACTGTTTGAGTACTAGTTATAACATTAAATCACAATGTACAGCACATTAAGGACAGAGATCCCACATGAGGAGCAAGTGCACAGTGGCTCCTGTTGTTGACCCAACAAATTGACACTCTAGTTTATGGCGCCAGTAACCACCCTAGGCTGTCGTCATGAGTTGCCAAGGTTATGGAAGCCTTCCAAGTTTGCCGACTCTGATCATATTTAGACAAGGTCATAAAAGACAGAGTGAGGATAGTAACCAATGATCCTAAGAGTGGCATTTACCAGGTTTGAACAATTATACAGCATTAAGTGGGGAAGAGGACCATCAGTACACACAGGTTGGGAGTAGAGCCATTGGTGGTAGAGTAGAGGTTACGATTACAAAGGAATGAGGCCCAAGTGCACTAGACAGGGCCTAGAACAAAGGACAGAGTCATTATTAGAGGAGCTAAGAAATGTGCTGTCTAAGCTACAAGTAATTTTTCTGATTGAGAGGCAAATAGAACCTGATAGAAGGGGCTTGATAATAATCTGGTGGGCTTTAGGCCTTGTAAATTCAGAGGCCCAGACCTATCTATCTCTTCACATGGGGTATATCCTAAGGGAGGTGTGAGCCTCCTAGGGGAAGGCACTCTGTTGACTTTCATTACTTGGCTGGCCTGGGAGGAGAGCTGGCCAAGTAAAGGCAGGTTGCATCTCTAACAAGAAATTTACAGTTCTGCCTGCAATGTTGCTGTTACTAGACATGATAGTTATCTTAATGAGAAAGCCCCAGAGGCCTAAAGGGTGAAATACTTGTAAAATCCTACAGGTGCTTTCAAAAATACTGTGAAGTAAGCAAGTGCCTCTTGTTGGTTGATAAGTTTATAATTTTAAACATGGCGACTTAAAGTCTTTTGTCATCCACAGTTATATATGATGTGCTGCTCATAAAACTAAAGCGTTGTTGGTTCTGTGTTTAGCTGTCCTCCTATAGGTTCCTATGGACTTTTTCCAGCCACTTCTATTGTATTCAGTACTTTGGGATGGCTCTGTAAACAGATGAAGCCAATATTGTATTAACAGTACCAACTGAGAGAAAGTATGGTTAACTGAGGTTACTGAAAACAAAAAGCAATTCAAATCAATTGGCAATCTACAAAAAGAGTTAAAGATTTTAAAAGCTATTATTAAAATTGCTATATTGGTCTATTATGCTATATTATATGTGTGTACATATTGTATGTCCACATGGGGAAATTTTATTAAGAGTTTTATTTTAAATGGCTTATAGATAAGATTGTCCATAAATTTAAGCTGCTCAAATCAATCAAAGATACATTTTAATTTGAGTGACCTGAATCTGTGTATCATATGTTTTAGACTTGTTGGTAGAAAGAAACTAAAAACATTTTAGATGGTTGTGCTTAAGTTTACTGGCTAAACAAACTACACCATGTTAGATATTTAAGAGGTGTTTTCAAATACATGATTCTTAAAATTTATAGAAGGCATTGGACCTTCTGGTAAATGTTTTCTTAAGTTGTTATCTAGTGGTTGAAACGGTTTGCTAAGTATTCATGTGATATTGCTATTGTCAGCAAGCGATCTAGGACTTGCTCCCTCATTTCTCTATTCAAAGCCCAACTTGTTCTTTCATTTCTCTATTCTCTTCAAGGTAGGAAACTAATTCTATTATGAAGGAATCTGTAGGATGCACAATTTAATCTTTAGACCTTATAAAAGAGATGGCTAACATTTTTCTGTAATAGCATAGCCAAAATAAGAACTTAAATAATAATCTCATAGCTAGATTCACTTCGCCATCAGCGAAGTATACAGTAAGTAGAAAAAACCTCCCTTTCAGACCAAAGGGAAAGAAAGTTTTAAAGTGAGAATATAATTTTCCTCATGGGCATTGTCTACCTTAGAAAAACTACTACAGAACATGCCTGTGACTATAGACTTGTATTTCAGGCCACCGAAGATGAGAGATGGGACTTGGGCACTCCCTTGACTTGCATCCTCTGGTCTGCTTTAACACAAACCAGGAGGAAAAGAAAGCTCGGCATCAGAAGCAATGGGTGGCAGGCCTATTAATGGCTGATCTGTACAGTGATCTGCCCTCAAGGAGACCCAACAGGCCAGTCCACTGCAGTGGCTTTCAATGTGGTAAGCCTGGGCTTCAGCAGAAGTCAGCTTGTGAAGAGCCCTGGCAGCTCTGCCAAGAGTTGGATCACTGGAAATGGACCTGCCCTGGAGTCGAAGGATGCCCAGGTCAGAGCCACAGATCTTATTGGCTCTAAGCTGAAAAGCCCTTCACTCAGCCCAACTTCCAAAGTGACCACTGCAGCTGAGGGGATGGTCAAGTAGGGTCAGCAACATTGCAGGCAGAACTGTAAATTTCTTGTTAGAGATGCCACCTGCCTTTACCTGGCCAGCTCTCCTCCCAGGCCAGCCAAGTAATGAAAGTCAACAGAGTGCCTTCCCCTAGGAGGTTCACACCTCCCTTAGGATATACCCCATGTGAAGAGATAGATAGGTCTGGGCCTCTGAATTTACAAGGCCTAAAGCCCACCAGATTATTATCAAGCCCCTTCTGTCAGGTTCTATTTGCCTCTCAATCAGAAAAATTACTTGTAGCTTAGACAGCACCTTTCTTAGCTCCTCTAATAATGACTCTGTCCTTTGTTCTAGGCCCTGTCTAGTGTACTTGGGCCTCATTCCTTTGTAATCATAACCTCTACTCTACCACCAATGGCTCTACTCCCAACCTGTGTGTACTGATGGTCCTCTTCCCCACTTAATGCTGTATAATTGTTCAAACCTGGTAAATGCCACTCTTAGGATCATTGGTTACTATCCTCACTCTGTCTTTTATGACCTTGTCTAAATATGATCAGAGTCGGCAAACTTGGAAGGCTTCCATAACCTTGGCAACTCATGACGACAGCCTAGGGTGGTTACTGGCGCCATAAACTAGAGTGTCAATTTGTTGGGTCAACAACAGGAGCCACTGTGCACTTGCTCCTCATGTGGGATCTCTGTCCTTAATGTGCTGTACATTGTGATTTAATGCTATAACTAGTACTCAAACAGTATGTTTCACTTTGTGTTTCTATGTGGGTGCAAACAGTTGAAATCTTTATACTAAATTGATCTTCTGTATATAAAGAGAATTGAAAATGAATCTTGATGCAAATGGAAGGGGAGAGGGAGCGGGAGAGGGGAGGGTTGCGGGTGGGAGGGAAGTTCTGGGAGGGGGAAGCCATTGTAATCCATAAGCTGTACACTGGAAATTTATATTCATTAAATAAAAGTTAAAAAAAAAGAAATTTGTCACATGGTTTAGTAAAAAAAATGACTTAGGACTTATAACCATATTGATAGAAATGACTACCTAGAATTTCTAGTTGTATATTCATAACAGTTACTTGTCATCCTATGTTTTTTGTCTCAGTTAAGGAAATGAAACAGTAATAGAAACAGTAATAAAGGCCCTCCCAACAAAGAAAAGCCCAGGACCAGATGGATTCACTGCTGAATTCTACCAGACCTTTAAAGAAAAACTAACTCCAATTCTTCTCAAACTATTCAGAAAAATCGAAAAAGAGGGAATCCTCCCAAATTCTTTCTATGAAGCCAGCATCACCTTAATTCCTAAGCCGGAAAAAGGTGCAGCATTGAAAGAGAATCACAGACCAATATCCCTGATGAACATAGATGCAAAAATCCTCAATAAAATTCTGGCCAATAGAATGCAACAACACATCAAAAAGATCATCCACCCAGACCAAGTGGGATTTATCCCTGGTATGCAGGGATGGTTCAATATTTGCAGATCAATCAATGTGATACACCACATTAACAGACTGCAGGAGAAAAATCATATGGATTATGTGTTACCCTGTATATGCTATAATCTCTATATATTTGGGATGTAACTTTAGTTTTCTAATAGATCCAAGAAAAGTAGCTAATTTTTGGTTGGTTTTAGAATTTTTCTTACTGTAAGTTGGGAATACCATCTTTTTCAATTTTCTTTTTAAAATTTTTATTTATATAAAGGAAACCAATTTCATGTTTTTATATATACAGTTATAAGAGCATAATGATACTTCTCATCTTCTCCTCCTTCTGTCCCTCATACACACCCTCCCTCTTTCTTCATTTTCTTTTAGTTTTCACAATGACATACTTCCAATTTATTTTATAACCATAAGCTTAACCCCCACTAAGTAAAGTTTTCTAAAAATCTGAGCTGAAACAAGGCATTCAAATCACTTAGATGGCAAATCTGAATAATATTTTTTTTCTCTTCTCATGGCCTGTAGCTTCCTAGGGGAAATGTGTAAAGTCATTTAAATCACAGATGTTGGAAAATCCCAATCTTGCTTTTTCTGAAGCCAGCCAACTGCTGAATGCCTAACAATTTCATTTCTGTTAATCAATAAAGTACTTTTTATACTCATGCTTGCTTTTTGAAATAAATTTGTACTTAAGTAATATTGAATTAGGGAACCTCATAACTTAGTGAAATATATTTCATCTTCACGGATTTTTAAAAAAAGATTTAGTTATTTATTTGAAAAGCAGAGTTACACAGAAAGAGAAGGAGAGGTGGGGGGGTGTCTTCCATTCGCTGCTTCACTCCCCAATTGGCCTCAATAGTTGGAGCTACGCTGATCCGAAACCAGGAGCCAGGAGCTTCTTCTGGGTCTCCAATGTGGGTGCAGAGGCCCAAGGACTTGGGCCATCTTCTACTGTTTTCCCAGGCCATAGCAGAGAGCTGGATCAGAAGTGGAGCAGCTGGTATTAGAAATGGCTCCTACATGGGATGCCGGCACTGCAGGTGGCGGCTTTACCCGCTATGCCACAGTGCCAACCCCATGTCTTCATGGATTTTTAAAAACATTCTTTCCAAGCTGAATTGAAATTCCCCCATTAAATGAAGTAGAGACATCCTTGGTTAATGAATTAGTAAGCCAAGATAATGTGGGTAAGTAGAGTCAGAGAAGGACATAAGTTTGCTCCTATAGTTTAAGATTCTTGATGTTTGGCATGTGGTGTCAAGGACTCTATTCATGGTTTGTTAGAGGACTGAAGGAATGAGAGGAGAGAAGATCCAGCAGAAGTCACAGTGGAAACTTAGGAGTTTTCCTCCATCATTATCATCCCTGCCTTGAAAATGAATATAGGTGAAATGTAGGTAAGAGAAGTGATGATCTTGAATATAGTCAACAGAAATCAAATGGCTAGTTAACAGAAAAGGAACTTACTCCAGGAATAATGGTGTGCTCACAGAACCAAGGATAAGGCAATTCAATTTCTGGTGCAGGTTGAATGGAACTTGGCTCCACAAACTCATACATACAAATAACCCCCAAAACCTTATGTCACACAAGTAATGGATTGATACTAGTTATTGATGGATCAAGGTGGAGACTTGATCTAATTATGGCAACTAGAAGAAAGGACCAGTGGAACATCTTTGGGTCACTGGGGGTTTGCCCTCAGAAGGTAATTCGTGTGGGAGGGTTGGTCATTTAAGCCAACTTTGACTGAGCTTCTCTGTCTCTGTTTCCTGGCTCACCATGTGATTCTTCCTCCACACCCACACTCAACCATTGTCAGCCTCCTCCAGATGTCAGACTGAATGAGCTGTCTGTTGCTGAACTGGGAACCTGCAGACTGTGAGCTACATTAAACCTTTTCCTTTCCAAGAAGCTCCTCTTAAGTATTTTAGTTAAAGTAACAAAAATCTGACTAACAGAATTAGGTTAAGAAAAACTGGTGCTAAACAAAGGGAGCCATAGAGTAGGAACCACAGGCAATGTTAAACCACTGCAAGTGTTCTACCACTTCCATCCTTCAACACGAAGACCTTTGTCATCAATGTCACGACTTTCAACTTCTCACTAATGCCACATGCCACAACAATCTAACATCTTGACTTTTGGGTGTCTCTAATTGGATACTTCTGACTAAAACAAATTCCTTTGCAGGTAGCTGACCTGTGACCCTAGTAAGCAAGATTACATAATATCCACTCTCATTTCTATAGCTTTCTAGTATGTTGACATGGTTCTGCATACTTTATAAATCTTAACTCATTTAATCCTGACAACTCAATGAATAGAAATTATTATTATTCCCATTTTACTTAAGAGAAAAGTAAGGCCTAATGATCTTAGACTCTTGCTCCTGCTCTATGACAATTTGGGTACAACCAGGGTTTGAACTCATGCCTTCCTCTAGATCTCCTCTAGATGTGCTCTTGAACACTATTAGGCAGCCCTTTACCAAGTTTCATGTAGTGGAGAACTATTAAAAAAATAAGCAGAGTTTGGGTAAAGGACAGTCAAAAAATTGTCATAACCTGCTCCTGGTAGCCACCTTATGATTTCTACATTAAAGTATGTTTGGATAATTTTGGTGAATCTGAGTTGTTTGGCTTTGTCTCTCACCCAGTGAGTAAATCCAATGTGCTACAGATAAAGCATTTTTTTGTATAATTTGCTTTGTAAGTTTAAATATTTTACATTTTGATCACCCTCTGTCATATTTTTTACTTTGGTCATTATTTTTTTTTTTTTAACTTTTATTTAATGAATAGAAATTTCCAAAGTATAGCCCATGGGTTACAATGGCTTCCCCCCTCCCATAACTTCCCTCCCGCCCGCAATCCTCCCCCTTCCCGCTCCCTTTCCCCTTCCATTCATGTAAAGATTCATTTTCAATTCTCTTTGTATACAGAAGATCAGTTTAGTATATATTAGGTAAAGATTTCAACATTTTGCCCATATAGCAACACAAACTGAAAAAACTACCATTGGATTACTAATTATAGCATTAAATAGCAATGTACAGCACATTAAAGACAGAGATCCTACATAATTTTTTTTTCAAATTAATTAATTTTCTATGCCATTTCCATTTTAACACCAGGTTGTTTTTTTTTTTTTTCCAATTCCCTTTATATACAGAAGATCACTTCAGTATATAATTAGTAAAGACCTCATCAGTTTGTGCCCACACAGAAACGCAAAGTATAAAAATACTGTTTCAGTACTAGTTATAGCATCACTTCGCTTTAGACGACACATTAGGGACAGATCCCACATGGGGTGTAAAATTACACTGTTAAATCTAAGAGTGGAAAAAGAGAGGGAGGAGACGAACAATTTGGAACATGCTCAATCGGACTGGCCGCAAATGGTGGAGTTAGAAATGTGCCAGGGGATTCCAACACAATCCCATCAAGATGGCATGTACCAATGCCATCGCACTAGTCCAAGTGATCAATTTCAGCTCACAATTGATAGTTCTGATAGGTCTAAGAGTCAAAGAGATCACACAAACAAGACAAGTATCTGCTAATACTAACTGATAGAATCAAAAAGGGAGAGAAAGATCCAACATGGGAAGTGGGATACACAGCAGACTCATAGGATGGCAGATGTCCTAAACAACACTCCGGCCTCAGAATCAGCCCTCAAGGCATTCAGATCTGGCTGAAGAGCCCATGAGAGTATAGCAGGCATGGAAAGCCAAGATATCATGGAAAAAAAAAAGACCTAAATGAATGATCTCTGTGAGTGAGATCCCAGTGGAAAGAACGGGGCCATCAAAGAAGGAGGTACCCTTCTCCGAAGGGAGGAGAGAACTTCCACTTTGACTATGACCCTATCGGAATAAGATCGAAGTCAGCGAACTCTAAAGGCTTCCATAGCCCTGGCAACTCATGACTAGAGCCTAGGGAGATTACTGACGCCATGAACAGGAGTGTCAAATTGTTAAATCAGCAACAGGAGTCACTGTGTACTTACTTTGGTCATTATTAACACATAACCAATTTCACTTCTATGTGGTAGAGTCTTTGGAATTAATTCATAGTGGCTTCCAAGATCCCTAAGGCATAAATGATTTATTGGGGAGATTAAGGGACAATCTCACAAATGGATATAAGTGCTCACATTAAGAACAAAGACTTTGCAAAACTTCTATAACTAGTGTTTGTTGAAAATTTACAATGTACCAGGCTCCATTCTGTCTTTATAAATATTAGCTTACGTGCAGCTCTCAAAAATCATATGAAGCAATTTCTATCATCAGCTCTATTTTATAAATAAGATAATTTAAGTGCAGTGAGGTTGAATCTCCTTTAAGCTTTTCAATATTAATTTTGGGAAATCATGCTGATGTGAGTCACACAGCTTATATAAATATAGTGCTCCAGCCTGGTTCCATTGCATGTCTCAGGAATCTCCTGAAGATGTTCTGCTCTATCAAGAAGCAACAACTTCAAGCAATAGAAGTAATGGAGGCCGGCGCCGTGGCTTAACAGGCTAATCCTCCGCCTTGCGGCGCTGGCACACCGGGTTCTAGTCCCGGTTGGGGCACCGGATTCTATCCCGGTTGCCCCTCTTCCTGTCCAGCTCTCTGCTATGGCCCGGGAAAGCAGTGGAGGATGGCCCAAGTCCCTGGGTCCTGCACCCCATGGGAGACCTGGAGAAGCACCTGGATCCTGGCTTCGGATCAGCGCAATGCACCGGCCACAGTGCCCATTGGAGGGTGAACCAACGGCAAAAAGGAAGACCTTCCTCTCTGTCTCTCTCTCTCACCATCCATTCTGCCTGTCAAAAAAAAAAAAAAAAAGAAGTAATGGAGGTATTCTTCCTCAACATGCTGAGCAAGGTCTCCACAGACAGTTTAATTGTTGTTTTTCTAGGTGTCCGGAGTGAGAGACTAGTTGGTCTCATGGGTACCAAGTAGCCTGGGAACTTTATATAATATGTACAAATCCTTTTGTTTTCCAGTAATTGGTCTTTTTCACCCCTATAAGACTGCATCTGACATCATTACAGAGGGACCAGCCTGGATACCAAAGACTTTTTGACATTCATTTATTGAGCTTAAAATAAAAGGTCACCAATTTTATGAAGTGAAATTATTTCACACTGGTTTTTCAATATGAGCCTGTAATAATGGCCCAGGATAAAATCTCCAACTAAAAATGATGTTTGCGGTGACAGTGAGTATGATGATCCATTCTAACAGCTGTTCAATTTATAGATTGCATTCAAAGATTTTTTTCTAAATGTCCTCTAACTAACCCTAGGTGACAGATTGGAGACTATTTTCATTACATCCAATAATTATCTTTCCTTACACCCTCAGCCTCTAGAGAACTTAAATCCTCTCTTTCTTCTTTGAGTGAGACTTGTAATTTTTAGATCCCCATTGTGTGTCATCTTCCAGGAAGAGCAAGGGAAGCTTCTAACTCAGTTTTGTGGTCTGTTCGGATTGTGGGAATAGAAGATGTGGTATGTCAAAGCACAAGGATGGCCATTTTCAGAGTTTAATGTCCCAGGTGTTAATATATTTATTTATTTATTTGGCAGGTAGAGTTATATGCAGTGAGAGAGAGAGACAGAGAGAAAGGTCTTCCTTTCCCAAATGGCCACTACTGCCAGCGCTGTGCCGATCCGAAGCCAGGAGCCGGTGCTTCTTCCGGTCTCCCATGCGGGTGCAGGAGCCCAAGCACTTGGGCCATCCTCCACTGCCCTCCTGGGCCAGAACAGAGAGCTGGACTGGAAGAGGAGCAACCGGTACTAGAACCCGGTGCCCATATGGGATGCTGGTGCTGCAGGTGGAGGATTAACCAAGTGAGTCATGGCGCTGGCCCCAATACTATCATGTTTTTAGGATGCTTGGCTCAAGAAGAGATATTACGATGACCTACACTAGTTAGGAGAGTGGTGATTTTATTCAAATAATAGAAGGTGATATTTTTCTCATCGTTTAAAATCCCGTTTAAAAAATAATGGGCACTCAGCAAACTGTTCTTGATGCATGTGGTTCTAAAATATAGAGTACAAAATATTTAATGTGTATGAGTGAAATTAATATCCTGGAATTTGATTATTGTTTATAGCCCTTGTGTATGTTCCTGCTGAACAGTGGTCTTTCTCCTTTTTACTTGCTTTTTTAACATTTATTTTATTTGTTTGAAAGGCAGAATTGCAGAGAGAAAGAGAGAGAGAGAGAGACAGAGAGACAGAGAGACAATTTCCATCCACTGGTTCACTCCCCAAATGGCTGCATGGCCAAGGCTGGCCCAGATTAAATCCAGGAGTCAGGTCCTTCTTCCAGGTCTCTCACATGGCTGAAAGGGCCAAGGACTTGGACCATCCTCCACTGCTTTGCCAGGTGCATTACCAGGGAGCTGGGTCAGAAGTAGAGCAGCTGGGACTTGAATTGGCATCCATGTTGGATGCTGGCCTTGCAGGTGGTGGCTTTACCTGCTACATCATGATGTCAGCCCCTACATTTTACTTGCTAAACTCTTTATTCAGTGGCGCACTAAGCCTGTGACTATAACATTAATTAAAAAGATGTTATTGCAAAAATTTTAAAAGAAGGAAGGAAAGAGAGAAAGAGGGGAAGGAGAGAGGATGGGAGGGAAGTATCATTATGCTCTTATTATTATTTTATCTATGACCTGCATGAAATTTATTCTCTTTATATTAATTTTAAAAGTGTTTTAAGAGAAATGGAATGGAAACATAAAGTGAATCAATGAATAAACAGTGCTCTCTTTATTGATCACATTATGAAGCCCATTATCCTGTGTTGCTAATGCATGGGGTTGTGCACAGCTTTGCACGGGCTGTTCAGAGACTCTTGATCAAAGTTTTAGGCCATTTGAATACAAAATGTGATTTACATTGTGGCTCAGCACACACATACACACACAAAATAATAACTTTCATGGAGCCCTAAGTACTCTCTCATTTTCAATGCACTTTGACAATGTTTTCTTTCCTATCTTAAAAGAGTTAATATATGCAAAGCACTAAGGAAAGCACCTGCACAGAGTACATGCTGCATCTGCTATTTGACTTAATTTAATTCTTGAAGATAATATTGGTCCCAATCCACCACCTGATTGATCTCACCTTTCATTAGTGTGGGTCATGGACTGCAGTTTGTACAATACTGCGTTAGAACAGCCTGTGGTAAGTTACTCCTCAAAAACTCATCTAAAACAATTTCATGGAAGGTTTATTTGCTAAAGATTTGATGAATATAATAATTTGTATTAATTTTAATATAATTAATGATCTGTACCTTAATAAATATAATTTATTTATGCCAACAAAAAGTGTTTTGTGGAACTTTCTTCTTGATTACTTTCTTTTTTTAAAAAGATTTCTCTTTCCTTCTTTGAAAGGCAGAATGATAGAGAGGAAGAGATGGAAATAGAGATTTTCCATCTCATGGGTCACTCCCCAGAAGACCTCAACAGTCAGAGCTGGGTCAGGCCAAAGCCAGGTCTGGAACTCCTTTCTGGTTTCCCACATGGGTGGCAGGACCCAAGATACTTGGGCCATCTGCTGCCTCCCCAGATGCTTAACAGAGAGCTGGATCAGAAGCAGAGCAGCTGGGACTCAAAGTAAGGCTTTGATATGGGATGCCATCATCATAAGTGGCAGTTTAACCCACTGCACCATAACACCAGCCCATATTTTATTATTTTCAAATAAATATAAATATATTTTTCTTGAAATTTAAATAATTTCCACTGAGTGTATTTTTGGGGGGATTTTAAGAATGCTACTGACATTAATTGTATTAAACCCAATGTGCACTATACTGAATACAATTATATTAATGAGGAATGCATTCTTATGAAAATATAATTGAAATACACATCAATTCTATCTGCTTTTGATGTATTACTCATTTAGAATCTCAGAGCAGTTGTCTTTGAAGGTGCTACTTCATTTCTCAGTGGGAATTATTCTTTACAGAGATGCTTTTGTGTATCAGTGACAACTATTTCTTCATTATTCCATTCATCCAACAAAAATTTATTGACTTTGTGATTTGTGCCATGCTCTGTGGTAGGAACTAAGTAGAAAGATAAACCAATTAAGGCTTTGCCAAGTTTCAAACTAATGGCAGTGAATAAGCAAGCATATAACTATACTAAATTTCTCCAGTAACTGTGATGTAACAAGTATCTCAATTTTATGGAGGAAAAATGACCTTCAGAGAATTTAGAAATGATGTCCAAACTTAAAGGGAAGAAACTGAAATTCAAATTCAAGTTTTCTGGTGCTAGACTTCAGGTACATTTTTCTGTCACGGATTGACTTACAATTACAGAATTCTTTAATTATTTTGTCTCATTTTTCTCTATTATGTGCTCAGCTATATACTAAGCACATCAGGCCATATAGAAGCAACATTTATGGTGGCACAAAGTATTGGTTAGGCTTTCAGGCTCACGTTCAGACTCATTGGGGTTTCGCTCTATATGACCTCAGACAACAGCACCTGACATGAAGGCAGTATGGCTCTCCACTATGTTGCAGGTATTACTGTTGAATTAAAAAGAAAAGATCTCTAGCATGCATTTACTGTACCACTGACAAGACAAGACTTCAGTATTGCTCAATAGCTATACCTTAGCCCCCACTGCTTCTCAACTCTCAGTGACTCATTTTAGACTTCCATTATTATCAGGCATGACCTGAATTACAATATGGCCTGGAGTGGTTATACTGGAAATGATGGATTGTGAATGGATTAAGGGTATATTTTAAAGGTTTGAAAGTTGAGGAAGGCTGTTTCATGCCAAGATTAAATAGTTGAGTGATGTAATTGGTACAACCATCAATAGACTCCCTTGTAGAAGTCATGTGATAAAAGGCAGCATCTCAAATTTGATTCTGCTTTATTCCTAAAGCTCAGCCCCAAATTATATGTTAATATTTGTATAAATGGTATGTTTGTTTAAGCAAATTTGAATTAGTTAGGATGTAATTCAAATAAGCTTCTTTTGTGATGTGGTTCCAATAATTTTACTGTGCTTTTTATCCCTTCCCACAGCAATTGAACATACTACTGCTGCTATTAATAGTGATATTTATCTAATAATAGTAATACTCATGTTTATTGTGTGCTAACAGCTGTATTAGGCAGTATTCTGAGTGATTTAAACTTATCTCCTCATTACATTATCCAAACAGCCTTGTGAGCACCATTGTTGTCATCCCTACTTTTAATCTCAGGACAGAAATGCAAGTGTAAAGACCAGGATTTTAATGTAGACAGTTAGGTCAGCCCCAGAGACCTGAACTTTGCTATCATAATATGCAGCCTCTATAAATACTTGAATTGTTCTGAAAGACTTTTAGAAATTGCTTTACTTATCCCATGACATAGTAAAGGGAGGAAAAGCAATGCTCACTCTATTTTATTTTCAGAGAAGAAATTAAATCTGGTGGATGTCTACTTGTTTCTCCAAGGGTGTAAAACAAGGATCAGCTTCAAGAGGGTGAAGCAAGACACAGGCTTCACAATGCAGTGTTTGTTTCAATGGTTATTATTTTTGAGTTTGTATACTTTTTTGGCATGTCTTTCTCATTTATTTCATTTTTAATTTTAATTAATTTTAATAGATTCAATGTGATTTGCAAATACAACTCTAAGAACATAATGATAGTTTCTTCCTCCCTCCCATCCTTCTTCCTTATACCTTTGTTTCTGTATTTTTAAAAAAGTTTTTGAGATAGCATATTTTAAATTTACATTACAGTGAAAAGTTTTAATATTTTATCAAATAAGAAGCTTAACAAGTAAAAATCAAAAAGATCCTAGTCAATGGGATAATAGATAACAACTAAAAACAATAAGTGAGTGTAAAAATGACCATTGCACTCACATACAGTTTTTTCCTCAATTAGTCATTCATAATTTCTTTCAATGAAATAGAACTAAAGCTAACAGTTTTCTCTGAGGAGGGAAACAGCAACTACCCTTTCTTAGACCTGTGATGGAAAAAGACTACATGGGCAATAATGATAATCCCATACCTCACAGTATTTTACTTCCAGAAACGCAATGGCATATCATTATTTTCAGGCAATAATCTAATAGGAGAGTTGGGAAAATTAAAATAATATTTATGCTTCTCAGACTATCAGGCATATGATAAGTCCAGGGTTAATATAAGCCTAAGTGTTATCTGAATTAGAAATTACTGTAATAAAATGCTAATTTTCAGGGACTGGCATTGTGATGCAGTGGGTTAAGCTGCTGTCTCCAATGCCAGTACCCCACACGAGTGCTAGTTCATGTCCTAGCTGCTCCAGTTTGGATTCAGCTCCCCGTTGCTGTACCTTGGAAAGCAGTGGAATATGGTCCAAGTAATTGGAACTCTGCCAGCCATGTGACAGACCAAGTGGAGTTCTTGATTTCTGCCTTTAGTCTGGCCCAGCCCCAACCACTGAGGTCTTTTGAGGGAGTAAATCAGGATGGAAGATCTCTTTCTTTCTCTGTCTCTCCCCTCTCTCTATATATATAGCTTTGCCTTTCAAATAAAATAAATAGATCTTAAAAAAGATCTATATAAAAAAGATCTATGTAAAATCCTACAGGTGCTTTCAAAAATACTGTGAAGTAAGCAAGTGCCTCTTGTTGGTTGATAAGTTTATAATTTTAAACATGGCGACTTAAAGTCTTTTGTCATCCACAGTTATATATGATGTGCTGCTCATAAAACTAAAGCGTTGTTGGTTCTGTGTTTAGCTGTCCTCCTATAGGTTCCTATGGACTTTTTCCAGCCACTTCTATTGTATTCAGTACTTTGGGATGGCTCTGTAAACAGATGAAGCCAATATTGTATTAACAGTACCAACTGAGAGAAAGTATGGTTAACTGAGGTTACTAAAAACAAAAAGCAATTCAAATCAATTGGCAATCTACAAAAAGAGTTAAAGATTTTAAAAGCTATTATTAAAATTGCTATATTGGTCTATTATGCTATATTATATGTGTGTACATATTGTATGTCCACATGGGGAAATTTTATTAAGAGTTTTATTTTAAATGGCTTATAGATAAGATTGTCCATAAATTTAAGCTGCTCAAATCAATCAAAGATACATTTTAATTTGAGTGACCTGAATCTGTATCATATGTTTTAAACGTGTTGGTAGAAAGAAAATAAAAACATTTTAGATGGTTGTGCTTAAGTTTACTGGCTAAACAAACTACACCATGTTAGATATTTAAGAGGTGTTTTCAAATACATGATTCTTAAAATTTATAGAAGGCATTGGACCTTCTGGTAAATGTTTTCTTAAGTTGTTATCTAGTGGTTGAAACGGTTTGCTAAGTATTCATGTGATATTGCTATTGTCAGCAAGCGATCTAGGACTTGCTCCCTCATTTCTCTATTCAAAGCCCAACTTGTTCTTTCATTTCTCTATTCTCTTCAAGGTAGGAAACTAATTCTATTATGAAGGAATCTGTAGGATGCACAATTTAATCTTTAGACCTTATAAAAGAGATGGCTAACATTTTTCTGCAATAGCATAGCCAAAATAAGAACTTAAATAATAATCTCATAGCTAGATTCACTTCGCCATCAGCGAAGTATACAGTAAGTAGAAAAAAACTCCCTTTCAGACCAAAGGGAAAGAAAGTTTTCAAGTGAGAATATAATTTTCCTCATGGGCATTGTCTACCTTAGAAAAACTACTACAGAACATGCCTGTGACTATAGACTTGTAGTTCAGGCCACCGAAGATGAGAGATGGGACTTGGGCACTCCCTTGACTTGCATCCTCTGGTCTGCTTTAACACAAACCAGGAGGAAAAGAAAGCTCGGCATCAGAAGCAATGGGTGGCAGGCCTATTAATGGCTGATCTGTACAGTGATCTGCCCTCAAGGAGACCCAACAGGCCAGTCCACTGCAGTGGCTTTCAATGTGGTAAGCCTGGGCTTCAGCAGAAGTCAGCTTGTGAAGAGCCCTGGCAGCTCTGCCAAGAGTTGGATCACTGGAAATGGACCTGCCCTGGAGTCGAAGGATGCCCAGGTCAGAGCCACAGATCTTATTGGCTCTAAGCTGAAAAGCCCTTCACTCAGCCCAACTTCCAAAGTGACCACTGCAGCTGAGGGGATGGTCAAGTAGGGTCAGCAACATTGCAGGCAGAACTGTAAATTTCTTGTTAGAGATGCCACCTGCCTTTACCTGGCCAGCTCTCCTCCCAGGCCAGCCAAGTAATGAAAGTCAACAGAGTGCCTTCCCCTAGGAGGTTCACACCTCCCTTAGGATATACCCCATGTGAAGAGATAGATAGGTCTGGGCCTCTGAATTTACAAGGCCTAAAGCCCACCAGATTATTATCAAGCCCCTTCTGTCAGGTTCTATTTGCCTCTCAATCAGAAAACTTAATTATAGCTTAGACAGCACCTTTCTTAGCTCCTCTAATAATGACTCTGTCCTTTGTTCTAGACCCTGTCTAGCACACTTGGGCCTCATTCCTTTGTAATCATAACCTCTACTCTACCTCCAATGGCTCTACTCCCAACCTGTGTGTACTGATGGTCCTCTTCCCCACTTAATGCTGTATAATTGTTCAAACCTGGTAAATGCCACTCTTAGGATCATTGGTTACTATCCTCACCCTGTCTTTTATGCCTTGTCTAAATATGATCAGAGTTGGCGAACTTGGAAGGCTTCCATAGCCTTGGCAACTCATGACGACAGCCTAGGGTGGTTACTGGCGCCATAAACTAGAGTGTCAATTTGTTGGGTCAACAACAAGAGCCACTGTGCACTTGCTCCTCATGTGGTATCTCTGTCCTTAATGTGCTGTACATTTTGATTTGATGCTATAAGTAGTACTCAAACAGTATGTTTCACTTTGTGTTTCTATGTGGGTGCAAACTGTTGAAATCTTTATACTAAATTGATCTTCTGTATATAAAGAGAATTGAAAATGAATCTTGATGCAAATGGAAGGGGAGAGGGAGCGGGAGAGGGGAGGGTTGCGGGTGGGAGGGAAGTTCTGGGAGGGGGAAGCCATTGTAATCCGTAAGCTGTACACTGGAAATTTATATTCATTAAATAAAAGTTAAAAAAGAAGTAATTTTCAGAGGAAGTGAAAACTTTCAATTCAAATTAAAATAAGCAGTAAATATTTTAAGGATAATTGAGTGGTCACTTAGAAAATTTGAGTGTATTTGGAACTAGCGATTTTATCACACATTCCTACAGATTGAAATACAGAGGTTATAAATACCAGTCTCAGAGTTACTGAGAACCCTGCAATAGCAGTGGCATCATGGTGTGCTCATGTTGTTGGATGCACAAGTGTGCTTCCCCAGATGTAGGTAATTAATCCATTTTTCTTCCTTTGTTTTGACAGGTGAAATAAAATTTCAAAATGAAATCCATGGTGAACAGCACAGAAGTGCATGAGTTTAGACTCCTGGGGTTGACTGACATCCCAGAGCTGCAAGTCCCCCTCTTCATAACATTCACCTTCATTTATGTCATCACTCTAATCGGGAACCTGGGAATGGTTGTGTTGATCCTGCTAGACTCTCGTCTCCACACTCCCATGTATTTTTTCCTCAGCAACTTGTCTCTGGCGGACTGTGTTTACTCTTCAGCTGTGACTCCTAAAGTGATGGCTGGACTTCTCACAGGGGATAAAGTTATGTCCTTTGTAGGGTGTGTTGCTCAAATGTTCTTCTTCGTGGCTTTTGCCAGTGTTGACTGTTTGCTGCTTGCTGTCATGGCCTATGACCGTTATGTGGCAGTGTGTAAACCCTTACATTACACCACCACCATGACGACCAGTGCATGTGCTCAGATGGTGGTAGGCTGCTTTCTCTGGGGCTTGGTTGATTCTGCCATCCACACTGGGCTCACCTTCAGTCTTTCCTTCTGCCGTTCTAATGTGATCCATCACTTTTTCTGTGATATCCCCCCAATCCTGGCTCTTTCCTGCTCTGATATCTACATCAACGAGATTGTGCTGTTTATCTTAGCAGCTTTCGATGTCTTTTTTGCCATTTCAGTTATCTTGACCTCTTATTTGTTCATTTTCATTGCCATCTTGAGGATGCATTCTGCAGAAGGGCGGAAGAAGGCCTTCTCCACCTGTGCTTCTCACCTTACTGCTGTAACCATATTCTACGGAACTGTGATGTTCATGTACTTGCAGCCCAGTTCTAGTCATTCTATGGACAATGACCAAATGGCATCTGTGTTCTACACAATAGTAATTCCCATGTTGAATCCAATTGTCTACAGTCTAAGGAATAAAGAGGTTAATAACGGTTTCAGGAAAGCCATTGAGAAGATGAAGATTCGGCTCAGCATATAATTTTAATTAGAAGGAGTATTTAATCTATGTAGTTAATCAGTTATCTATCATGGTTAGCCTAGCACAATTGTAACTTAGGCTAAACTGCTGTAACAAAGAAAGAGAAATATAGAGGCACAAATAAGAAATTTATTTCTCAAATAGCAGTAACCAATGTAGCAATGAAAATGAATTCTCTAGACTGCTTTGGTAGCTCACTCTAACATGGAGTTTGCTTTCACAGTGCCTCTCTCTACCGTCTCTTAGTCTTTAAGTCTTTCCTCATCATAACTGTTCTATCTGGAGAAAAAGAAAAGGACCAGAGATAAGGCAAGCAAGTTTCAATTTAGCAAGTGAAGTGATAGCCATATGCACTACTTCTGAACACATTTCATTGCCAAGAATTCAGTCACATGGCCACAACCTGCTGTAAAGGCAATTTTGAAATTTATTCTCTAGCTGAATAACAATGTGTTTAGCTGAAATCTCAGTGATCTAGAAGAAAAAGAAAGCAAGATTGCAGGGAAAACCAGTAGTCAACACATAATTTTTACTTCAATCTGAACTGCTATATTTATCTCTAGCTTATTTTTTTTTTCCTTCATGGGACCTCTCTTACTAGACATTGCAGTGATTCTATTAAAACTCTCTTCTGGGCTATCCAATTTAAATAGCTATCCCAAGTAATCCTTCTATGTCCTATACCTTTTTCTTGGAATTTAAATAAATCTCTGAAATTATATCTTCATTAAACTGTTTATTTTCTTTTTCCTCAAAGTCATTATTAACATATTTAACATCATAGAAATAACATAGCCTCCAAATTGTCTACATTATTTCAAGGTGTTTGAAAGGTAGAGAATATGGTGTACTGATGCATTGAATGTGTGAGAAAAATAATAACCTAGTCACCTAGGAGACTACAAGGATAACATGATGACCATGAGTTACAGAGTGGCAGAGGCAGAAAGAGATCTTCCACCTGCTGGTTCACTCCCAAAATGGCCACAATGGCCGGAGCTGGACCTATCCCAAGCCAAGATCCAGGAGCTCCCTCTGGGTCCCCATGCAGGCACAGGGGCAAGCACTTGGGCCATCTTCCATTCCTTTCCCAGGCCATAGCAGAAAGCTGGATCGGAAGAAGAGCAGTGGGGTCTCAAACCAGCGCCCATGTGGGATACCAGCACTGCAGGTGGTGGCCTTTCTCTCTTCACCACAGTACTGGCTTCTTCCTCCCAAATTTTTAAAAATTGGATTCTTTAAATAATCTCCTATTCCTGAACAGTGTTTCTGCTTCCTCAAATAGAAACCTGATTAATTTATCCACCTTCTTAATCATTCATATTGAAAATATTTTCCTCTGTAGTTTCCACCACAACTCCCTGATCATTTTCAGAGCACTAGTAACATTCATAGATGAACAATAGGAATGGATAAGAAATACATAATGTCCATAAATGGAATATTACTCCACAAAAGATTCCACTGCTAATAAGGATGAGAACATTAATGAATCTCCAATGTATTACACTAAATTTAAAAAGTAAGACGAGAAGAGCATCTATGCTAGGATTCCAGTTAGAAAAAATCTTGCAAACATAAAATTACATGGACAAAAGTATTTTAGTCGTTTCCAGAGAAACTGGATGGGTAAAGGAGCTAAAAAGAATCTTGGAGTGTTGTTTAGATGATTAACAAAAAACATCTTGATTGTGGTAGTGATTATACAATCACAAGCATCAGACAATTCTTGAAAGCATATGCTAAAAGTGTGGACATTATTGCTTTTAAATTGTGCATTAATTAGAAGATAATATAACAACAGGCAATATAAAATCACGTGCATAAATTTGATGTATCTAGCTAGGTCTCCATAGACAATTTAATTGGTTTTTTCATGGAAAAGTGGGATGAGGAACAACAAAAGATGCCTTCATATGGGTTTTCCTGTGAGAAATCCATACTCCTACAATTCCTTCATGGTTCCCTTGCATTAGCTTCTAAAAATTCCAACCAGAACACATGACATCATTTTAAGCAGTAAGAGTGAATCTTGCTCCCCTTTATTTATCTGAATGTTACCTGGCAGTACCCCCAGGCCTTTCCCAGAGCTGTGAGTCTGCAACCATGGCCGCAAGATAAAAATTATATTGAATGACTTAAAAATTATAACCCTTTAGAGATGTTTTGCAGATCTCCTATTATTTGCTCTGTACAGATGCAATTCCATGAATGATGAAAGAGAGGTAATTTTATTATGGTTGTTTTACAATGAAGGAGGATATAAGTGACCCTACTAAAGGCCCCGTTAGAATTAATGGTGGATTCAGGACTTGAACTCAGGTGCCTGGATCCATGTTAGTGTTTTTGTTTCCATCTTTGCTTGCCTTAGACAACTTGCAACCTGTTCACCTGTATCTGTGAGAGAACCTCTCTAACAGCCTTTATACATTTTTTTCACGCTGAATTTATGAAGTTAGGCTGCCTAATCAATACTGACTTCTTTTCCAGCAGCAAGGTAAGCTTCTGTATTCCATACACACAATTAGAGAAAAGTACAGTTCATGCAGAAGCAGTGGGACAGCCATACATACACAAGTTGATCACAGAAGTAGCTGTTTTCTTCTAAAATAGTACGTTGAGGCAGGGGTATAAGTGTCAATACTTCCATTGGTATGGAGTTTGTTGACAATTGTGAAATGTCTTGCTAGAGAAGATGGACAATAAGAACAGATAGATGATGCTCTGATTGAGTAGTTGGTAATTTCAGCATGCTCATCTAGTTCACCCAGTTAGCCTTTCATTAGAGATAAAACAAGCAAATATTTAAAGTGTAAACTGAAGGCTCCTTAACCATATAAAGGGAAATAAGTAAAATAGCAATGTCTGAACATCTTAACCTTCTTGCTATATTTGCATGCTTATTATTATTGGTACATGTAAACACATGGTAGCAAGGTGGAAATTTAAATTAAGTTGGAACTGGATTTTAATCTTGAATTGTGAATACTCATCATTCTAATTGTGAAACTACAGAATATTACAAAACCAAGTTTCTAATTCCAGTAATAATAAAATTAAAATAATAATACCTACCACACACATAACACACAAATACAAACCTATAAACATTTAAATGAAAAATTTTAACATTAGTTGTAGAACATAGTATATTCTGAAAGTGAATATGTGTGTTAAAGTTAACAAATAAAATGCTTGTAAACTTTAAGGTAGAACAATGGTAAGGAAAGTAGTTGGCAGTAGATGGATATCCTTCCTATTTTAAAACTCTGTTCCTACACAAGAGCTGATTCAAATAATAATTTTACAGTATGAAGTTTTTAACCAAAATAAATCTGCAGGCAAAAGGTAACTTGCAAAGTATGCACTTTTAACCTTAATTATCTGATTTCAACCAAGGGATAATAATAAAGAATGAGTTTAATGAGAGGAAACTCTTTCAAATCAAGCTAAAATATGTATTTTGCAGAAAAGATTAAACAAAAGAATGGCCCATACAGAATAGCAGAGCAGCCAATTATATGGGTGGGGAAAAGACAGAGTGAGAATTACTGGGGAGCACAGAAAATCTCAGTGACACTAGTGTGTAAGAAAAGGCAAAATGAAGAGGAAGGCGATAACGCCCCCAAATTTACTCACACATGAAACCTGTGTATCACCATCTACCTTTATCAAACAACCGCGGGGACCATGAATTCTTCCTGATAATATTATCTCTGCCTCTCAGCATGCCAGGCTAAACACCTAGCATTTTTAGCCCTAGTTTTAAAAATGTATCATTTCATTTAATTGTTAAGATAATATATTGAGTTACTTCCTATTAATATTTTCAGTTTTCAGGTGGGATAAGTGAGGTTCGGAGGTTATATTGGGACAAACGTTATCTAGATAGTAAATGATAGGGCTAATATGCAGCTCCTGCTTGAGGTCAGCCCCATGTCAGATGTTATGTTTTCCTTTCATAGTTATTTCAGCTGGCTGTGCATGCCCTACTGCCCCAGTTAGTCTAAGATATCTACTGTGCATTTATTTTGGTTACTTCACTGTGAAATGCAAACACTGAATTTGAACCAATGAAGATGATGCATATTTGTAAATTGCCTAAATTCAGTTTAATGCAGTATTAAATAAGCCCATGAACTTGAGAACCACTTTCCTGGACCCAAAGGTTTGTTTAGTATTTAATACCCAGGTAAATGTGAATATAATACTTTACCTTATGTGCCATAAGGAGTCAATAAATATACATAAAAATTGTCTAAAGTGGTTCCTGCATGTGAGTAACACAGAAGTGTAAGCTTGAACTAAACTAGGGAAATCTGAATTGGCAAATAAAGTTATTCCAGATGAGTCCTCTTGGGCAAGTCAGTAAACATTCTACACATCAGTTTAGAAATTTGTAAAATTTTAAAATTGAAACATATAAAATTAAAAATTGTGAGATGACCCATAAGGATCTTTTGGATTCAACAGATTGTAATTCTATTAATAATGGATATATAAAATATTGTAAGTAAGTGTGTTTTAGATCTATAGAATTTTGAAAGATAAATAATAATACTCATGCTATTTATACATTTCAATTTCACTAAATCTTTTTTAATCACTGCATTCCTTTATTTCTCATTACTACAGGCCCTCTTGTGATTCCTATGTAATTGATGGAAAACTGTTCAGAAGTGACACAGTTCATTTTGCTGGGACTAACCAATGCCCCAGAACTACAGGTCTCCCTCTTCGTCATTTTCACTCTCATTTACCTCATCAATGTGGTTGGGAACCTAGGAATGATTGTGTTGATTCTCTTGGACTCTCAGCTCCACACACCCATGTATTTTTTTCTCAGTAACCTGTCTCTGGTGGATTTTGGATACTCCTCAGCTGTCACTCCCAAAGTGATGACTGGGCTCCTCATAGGAGACAAGGTCATTTCCTACAATGCTTGTGCCACACAGATGTTCTTTTTTGTAGCCTTTGCCACAGTGGAAAATTACCTGTTGGCATCAATGGCCTTTGATCGCTATGCAGCAGTGTGTAAACCCCTACATTACACTGCCACCATGACAACAAACTTGTGTGCTCATCTGGCCACAGGCTCCTACGTTTGTGGTATCATGAATTCTGTTTTCCACATTGGAGATATATTCAGTCTCTCTTTTGGTACATCCAATGTGGTTCATCACTTTTTCTGTGATGTGCCAGCAGTCATGGCTCTTTCTTGCTCTGATAAATATATTAGTGAAGTGATTCTGGTTTTTATGTCAAGTTTCAATGTATTTTGTGCTCTTCTGGTTATCTTGATATCTTACATGTTCATATTTATCACAATCTTGAAGATGCGCTCGACCAAGGGACACCAAAAGGCTTTGTCCACCTGTGCTTCCCACCTCACTGCGGTCTCCATCTTCTATGGAACAGTCATCTTCATGTACCTACAGCCCAGCTCCAGTCACTCCATGGACACAGACAAAATGGCATCTGTGTTCTACGCTATGGTCATCCCCATGCTGAACCCTGTGGTCTACACTCTGAGGAACAAGGAAGTGAAGAGTGCATTCAAGAAAATAGTTAAGAAGGCAAAATTTTCCTTAAGAATGGGATTTTAGCATTGTAGTACACACAGCAATTGTGCTTGAAACATTCCGACCTTCTTCATGCAATGAGTTACATTTAAAGTCTATAAGCATTTAAGTTTCAGAGGGAATACCCTCAAATTTTCAGATGTCTTTTGTGTAGTTAAAAAAAGGTACACTCAGAAATATAATACCTGAAAGGAAAACAAAGAGGAATGGTTGCACTTTCTGGAACTTGTTTGTCAAATTTTAGTAATGACATTTTATTTAATCACTGCTCCACTTCTGTTTTCTCTACCACATTCCAATGCAAGCATGTGTGTTAAGTAGGGGGGCAAATAAGTCCGTGAACAAAGCATTTGTGCTGCCCCTGTTACTAGACATTTGAAGTGAGATGTTTGTCAGGAGTAAATGAGTATGGATAATATGTTTTATATTTTCAAGTTATTTGTTTATTTGAAAGTCAGAGTTACAGAGAGAGAAGAACCCTCTAGAGAAAGAGACAGAGAGAGAGAGAGAGAGAGAGAGAGAGATCTTCCTTCTGTATGTTCACTTCCCAAATGGTTGCAATGGCCAGGACTGGGACAGGCTGAAGCCAGGAGACAGGAGTTCTTCAAGGTCTCCCACATGGATGCAGGGTCCCAGTGACTTGGGTCATCTTCCACTGTTTTATCATGCACATTAGCAGGGAGCTACATTGGAAATAGAGCAGCTGAGAATTTAATTGGCACCCAGATGCTGCAGGTGGCAGTTTAAACTGCTGTGCCACAGTGCAAGCCCCATGGCTAGTTTTTGATAAAATAATTTGAATATTTAATTGGGTAGTAGAAATAGTTACTTTTATATTTTTATTTTTTTTATTAAACTTTTATTTAATGAATATAAATTTCCAAAGTACAGCTTATGGGTTACAATGGCTTCCCCCTCCCAAAACTTCCCTCCCACCCACAACCCTCCCCTTTCCCGCTCCCTCTCCCCTTCCACTCACATCATGATTTATTTTCAATTCTCTTTATATACAAAAGATCAGTTTAGTATATATTAGGTAACGATTTCAACAGTTTGCCCCCATATAGCAACACAAAGTGAAAAAAAAATACTGTTGGAGTACTAGTTATAGCATTAAATAAGAGTGAACAGCACATTAAAGGCAGAGATCTTACATAATATTTTTTTAAAAAATAAATTAATTTTCTATGCCATTTCCAATTTAACACCAGGTTTTTTTTTTCATTTCCAATTATCTTTATATACAGAAGATCGATTCAGTATATAATTAGTAAAGATCTCATCAGTTTGTACCCACGCAGAAACACAAAGTGTAAAAATACTGTTTCAGTACTAGTTATAGCATCACTGCACATTAGACAACACATTAAGGACAGATCCCACATGGGATGTAAGTACACAGTGACTCCTGTTGCTGATTTAACAATTTGACACTCCTGTTCATGGCGTCAGTAATCTCCCTAGGCTCTAGTCATGAGTTGCCAGGGCTATGGAAGCCTTTAGGGTTCGCTGACTTTGATCTTATTCCGATAGGGTCATAGTCAAAGTGGAAGTTCTCTCCTCCCTTCAGAGAAGGGTACCTCCTTCTTTGATGGCCCCGTTCTTTCCACTCACAGAGATCTTTCATTTAGGTCTTCTTCTTTTTTTCTTTTCCATGGTATCTTGGCTTTCCATGCCTACAATACTCTCATGGGCTCTTCAGCCAGAACCGAATGCCTTAAGGGCTGATTCTGAGGCCAGAGTGTTGTTTAGGACATCTGCCATCCTATGAGTCTGCTGTGTATCCCACTTCCCATGCTGGATCTTTCTCTCCCTTTTTGATTCTATCAGTTAGTATTAGCAGACACTTGTCTTGTTTGTGTGATCCCTTTGACTCTTAGACCTATCAGAGCCATCAATTGTGAACTGAGATTGATCACTTGGACTAGTGAAATGGCATTGGTACATGCCATCTTGATGGGATTGTGTTGGAATCCCCTGGCACATTTCTAACTCCATCATTTGGGGCAAGTCTGATTGAGCATGTCCCAAATTGTGCATCTCCTCCCTCTCTTTTTCCACTCTTAGATTTAACAGGGATCACTTTTCAGTTAAAATTTAAACACCTAAGAATAATTGTGTGTTAATTACAGAGTTCAACCACTAGTACTAGAACAACAACTACAACAACAACAAATACTAAAAAGGATAAAGTATTACATTGTACATCTAGAGTCAGGACAAAAGCTGATCAGGTCATTGTTTCTTATAGTATCCATTTCACTTCAACAGGTTTCCCCTTTGGTGCTCAGTTGTCGCCCATCAGGGAAAACAAATGATATTTGTCTCTTTGGGACTGGCTTAATTCACTCAGCCAGATGTTTTCCAGATTCTTCCATCTTGTTGCAAATGACTGGGTTTCATTGTTCCTTACTGCTGTATAGTATTCTTTTTTTTTTATTAAACTTTTATTTAATGAATATAAATTTCCAAAGTATAGCTTATGGGTTACAATGGCTTCCCCCCTCCCACAACTTCCCTCCCACCCGCAACCCTCCCCTCTCCCGCTTCCTTTCCCCTTCCATTCATGTAAAGATTCACTTTCAATTCTCTTTGTATACAGAAGATCAGTCTAGTATACATTAGGTAAAGATTTCAACATTTTGCCCATATAGCAACATAAAGTGAAAAAACTACCATTGGATCACTAATTATAGCATTAAATAGCAATGTACAGCACATTAAAGACAGAGATCCTACATAATTTTTTTTAAAATTAATTAATTTTCTATGCCATTTCCATTTTAATACCAGGTTGTTTTTTTTTTTCATTTCCAATTCTCTTTATATACAGAAGATCACTTCAGTATATAATTAGTAAAGACCTCGATGTTGGGGCCAGTGGCCCTGGCCCGACATGAGATGCAGCAGGCTGAGGCTGTCCCTTATCTAATCCTGTTTCCTGCACTTATTGTCCTGATGGCCGAAGGCACAAGATTTTTCATCCCACATTCCTGCAGGCAGGATGTGACTTCTGATGAAGGTCTATGATGTTCTTTGCTCTATCTGCAGAGCTTGTACCCTGACCATTGCTACTTTGTAAACTTGCTCTGTTCCTGTGCTATGCATGATTGCACACAATGAATGTTATCTGTATGGGGTCTGGGGTATATAACCTTGTCTTTCTGTGTGCTGGGGGCTGGAGGCTGAAGAGTTTCTTCAGGGAGACTGCCTTCAGTCCCTCTCGCCGGGCCCCCTACTTTGGCCTGGAACGCGATGAGGCAATAAACGTGGTGATGAATTCACTGAGTGCTGCGTGTTTCCATGTGGTTTGTCGGGTGGCCTCCGACACCTCATCAGTTCGTGCACACACAGAAACGCAAAGTATAAAAATACCGTTTCAGTACCAGTTATAGCATCACTTGGCTTTAGACGACACATTAGGGACAGATCCCACATGGGGTGTAAGTACACAGTGACTCCTGTTGCTGACTTAACAATTTGACACTCCTGTTCATGGCGTCAGTAATCTCCCTAGGCTCCAGTCATGAGTTGCCAGGGCTATGGAAGCCTTTAGAGTTCGCTGACTTCGATCTTATTCCGATAGGGTCATAGTCAAAGTGGAAGTTCTCTCCTCCCTTCGGAGAAGGGTACCTCCTTCTTTGATGGCCCCGTTCATTCCACTGGGATCTCACTCACCGAGATCATTCATTTAGGTCTTTTTTTTTTTTTCCTCTTCCATGATATCCTGGCTTTCCATGCCTGCTATACTCTCATGGGCTCTTCAGCCAGATCCGAATGCCTTGAGGGCTGATTCTGAGGCCAGAGTGTTGTTTAGGACATCTGCCATCCTATGAGTCTGCTGTGTATCCCACTTCCCATGTTGGATCTTTCTCTCCCTTTTTGATTCTATCAGTTAGTATTAGCAGATACTTGTCTTGTTTGTGTGATCTCTTTGACTCTTAGACCTATCAGAGCTATCAATTGTGAGCTGAAATTGATCACTTGGACTAGTGCGATGGCATTGGTACATGCCATCTTGATGGGATTGTGTTGGAATCCCCTGGCACATTTCTAACTCCACCATTTGTGGCCAGTCCGATTGAGCATGTTCCAAATTGTTCATCTCCTCCCTCTCTTTTTCCACTCTTAGATTTAACAGGGATCACTTTTCAGTTAAAATTTAAACACCTGAGAATAATTGTGTGTTAATTACTGAGTTCAACCAATAGTACTAGAACAACAACAACAACAACATTATAGTATTCTATGGAGTACATGTCCCATAATTTCTTTATCCAGTCTACTGTGGATGGGCATTTGGGTTGGTTCCAGGTCTTAGCTATTGTGAATTGAGCTGCAATAAACATTAATGTGCAGATGGCTTTTTTATTAGCCAAATTAATTTCCTTTGGGTAAATTCCAAGGAGTGGGATGGCTGGGTTGTATGGTAGGGTTATGTTCAGGTTTCTGAGGAATCTCCAGACTGACTTCCATAGTGGCTTAACCAGTTTGCATTCCCACCAACAGTGGGTTAGTGTCCCTTTTCCCCCACATCCTCTCCAGCATCTATTGTTGGTAGATTTCTGGATGTGAGCCATTCTCACCGGGGTGAGGTGAAACCTCGTTGTGGTTTTGATTTGCATTTCTCTGATGGCTAGTGATCTTGAACATTTTTTCATGTGTCTGTTGGCCATTTGGATTTCCTCTTTTGAAAAATGTCTATTGAGGTCCTTGGCCCATCTCTTCAGTGGGTTGTTTGTTCTGTTGTTGTGGATTTTCTTGATTTCTTTGTAGATTCTGGTTATCAACCCTTTATCTGTAGTATAGTTTGCAAATATTTTTTCCCATTCTGTCGGTTGCCTCTTCACTTTCCTGACTGTTTCTTTTGAAGTACAGAAACTTCTCAATTTGATGCAATCCCAAATGTTAATTTTGGTTTTGACTGCCTGTGCTTCCGGGGTCTTTTCCAAGAAGTCTTTGCCTGTACCTATATCTTGCAGAGTTTCTCCAATGCTCTCTAATAATTTGATGGTTTCGGGTCATAGATTTAAGTCGTTAATCCACGTTGAGTGAATTTTTGTGTAAGGTGAAAGGTATGGGTCTTGCTTCAAGCTTCTGCACATGGAAATCCAATTTTCCCAGCACCATTTATTGAATAGGCTGTCCTTATTCCAGGGATTAGTTTTGGATCTTTGATCAAATATAAGTTGGCTGTAGATGTTTGGATTGATTTCTGGTGTTTCTATTCTGTTCCATTGGTCTATCCATCTGTTTCTGTACCAGTACCATGCTGTTTTGATAACAACTGCCCTGTAGTATGCCCTGAAATCTGGTATTGTGATGCGTCTGGCTTTGTTTTTGTTGTACAAGATTGCTTTGGCTATTCGAGGTCTTCTGTGTCTCCATATGAATTTCAGCATCATTTTTTCCAGATCTGAGAAGAAGGTCTTCGGTATCTTGATTGGTATTGCGTTGAATGTATAAATTGCTTTTGGGAGAATAGACATTTTGATGATATTGATTCTTCCAATCCATGAGCATGGAAGATTTCTCCATTTTTTGGTATCCTCTTCTATTTCTTTCTTTAAAGTTTTGTAGTTTTCATCGTAGAGATCTTTAACGTCCTTGGTTAAGTTTATTCCAAGGTATTTGATTGTTTTTGTAGCTATTGTGAATGGGATTGATTTTAGAAGTTCTTCCTCAGCCGTGGCATTGCCTGTGTATACAAAGGCTGTTGATTTTTGTGCATTGATTTTATATCCTGCTACTTTGCCAAACTCTTCGATGAGTTCCAGTAGTCTCTTAGTAGAGTTTTTTGGGTCCCCTAAATAAAGAACCATATCATCTGCAAAGAGGGATAGTTTGAGTTCTTCCTTCCCGATTTGTATCCCTTTAATTTCTTTTTCTTGCCTAATAGCTCTGGCTAAAACTTCCAGAACTATATTGAATAGCAGTGGTGAGAGTGGGCATCCCTGTCTGGTACCAGATCTCAGCGGAAATGCTTCCAACTTTTCCCCATTCAATAGGATGTTGGCCGTGGGTTTTTCATATATTGCTTTGATTGTATTGAGGAATGTTCCTTCCATACCCAGTTTGCTTAGAGTTTTCATCATGAAAGGGTGTTGTATTTTATCAAATGCTTTCTCTGTGTCTATTGAGAGAATCATATGGTTTTTCTTCTGCAGTCTGTTAATGTAGTGTATTACGTTGATTGTTTTGCGGACATTGAACCATCCTTGCATACCAGGGATAAATCCCACTTGGTCAGGGTGGATGATCTTTCTGATGTGTTGTTGCATTCTATTGGCCAGAATTTTATTGAGGATTTTTGCGTCTATGTTCATCAGGGATATTGGTCTGTAATTCTCTTTCAATGCTACATCTTTTCCAGCTTAGGAATTAAGGTGATGCTGGCTTCATAGAAAGAATTTGGGAGGATTCCCTCTTTTTTGATTGCTTTGAATAGTTTGAGAAGAATTGGAGTTAGTTCTTCTCTAAATGTCTGGTTGAACTCAGCAGTGAATCCATCTGGTCCTGGGCTTTTCTTTGTTGGGAGGGCCTTTATTACTGTTTCAATTTCTGTGTCAGTTATGGGTCTGTTTAGGTTTTCTATGTCTTCCTGGCTCAATTTAGGGAGGTTGTATGTGTCCAAGAATCTGTCCATTTCTGATAGATTTCCCTGTTTGCTGGCATACAAGTCCTTGTAGTAATTTCTGATGATTCTTTTTATTTCTGTGGTGTCTGTTGTTATGTTTCCTTTTTCATCTCTGATCCTATTGATTTGGGTCTTTTCTCTTCTTTTTTTAGTTAGTTGGGCCAATGGGGTGTCAATTTTGCTTATTTTTTCAAAAAACCAGCTCCTCGTTTGGCTGATTTTTTGTAATGTTTTTTTGGATTCAATCCTGTTGATTTCTTCTCTGATTTTAATTATTTCCCTTCTTCTACTGGGTTTGGGTTTGGTTTGCTGCAGATTTTCTAGATCCTTGAGATGACTTGAAAGCTCATCTATTTGGTGCCTCTCCAATTTCTTGATGTAGGCACCTATTGATATAAACTTTCCTCTTAACACTGCTTTTGTTGTATCCCATAGGTTTTGGTATGTTGTGCTGTTATCCTCATTTACTTCCAGAAAATTTTTGATTTCTCTTTTAATTTCTTCTATGACCCATTGTTCATTCAGGAGCATGTTGTTCAAATCCATGTGTTTGCACGTGCTCTAGGGATTCCCGAGTTGCTAATTTCCAATTTCATTCCTTCGTGGTCTGAGAAGTTGCATGGTATGATTCTAATTCTCTTGAATTTGCTGAGACTTGCTTTATGGCCTAGTATGTGGTCAATCCTAGAGAAGGTTCCATGTACTGCTGAGAAGAATGTAAAGTCCTTAGATGTAGGATGAAATGTTCTGTAGATATCTGTTAGATGCATTTGGGCTATAGTGTCATTTAAATCTGCTGTCTCCTTGTTGATCTTCTGTCCTGTTGATCTGTCTATCTCTGAGAGTGGAGTACTGAAGTTCCCCAGTACTATTGTATTGGGGTCTAAGTCTCCCTTTAAGTCCCTTAACAAGTCTTTTAAATAAGCTGGTGCTCTGTAATTAGGTGCATATACATTGATAATCGTTATATCTTCCTGTTGAATGGATCACTTAATCATTAAATAGTGCCCCTCTTTGTCTCTCCTGACAGTTTTTGTGGTAAAGTTTATGTTGTCTGATATTAAGATGGCTATGCCCGCTCTTTTTTCATTTCTGTTGGCATGGTATATCTTTTTCCAGCCTTTCACTTTCAGTCTGTATGGATCATTGTTGGAAAGATGAGTTTCTTGTAAGCAGCAAAAAGATGGGTTTTGTTCCTTAACCCAATCAGCCAATCGGTGTCTTTTAACTGGACAGTTCAAGCCATTAACATTCAATGTGACTATTGAGAAGGAGTAACTTTGCCCTGCCATTTGCCAAAGATATTTTCTAATATCTGGTTTGAGATTCCTGTGATCTTTTGCTGTGATGTTTCCTTCCTTTACCTTCTTTCATATTGGTTACCGTGTTTCTGTGTTTCTGTATGTAAGACATCTTTAAGCATCTTTTGCAGGGCTGGACGAGTGGCGACAAATTCTTTCAATTTCTGTTTGCTGTGAAAGGTCTTTATTTCACCTTCATTCACAAATGAGAGCTTTGCAGGATATAATATTCTGGGCTGGCAGTTTTTCTCTCTTAGTACCTGGGTTATATCTCGCCATTCTCTCCTGGCTTGTAGGGTTTCTGATGAGAAGTCAGCTGTAAGTCTAATTGGAGATCCTCTGAGAGTAATCTGGCGTTTCTCTCTTGCACATTTTAGGATCTTTTCTTTGTGTTTCACTGTGGTGAGTTTGATTACGACGTGTCGTGGTGAGGATCTCTTTTGGTCATGTTTATTAGGGGTTCTATGAGCTTCCTGTACTAGGATGTCTCTGTCCTTCTCCAAACCTGGGAAATTTTCTGCTAGTATCTCACTAAAAAGGCCTTCTAATCCTTTCTCCCTTTCCATGCCTTCAGGAACTCCTAGAACCCGAATGTTGGGTTTTTTAATAGTATCCTGTAGATTCCTGACAGTATTTTTTAGATTTCTGATTTCTTCTTCTTTTCTTTGATTTGACTGTTTCCTTTCCTGTTCTCTGTCTTCTAATTCCGATATTCTCTCTTCTGCTTCACCAATTCTGTTTTTAAGGCTCTCTAATATGTTTGCCATTTCATCTATTGAGTTCTTCATTTCATTGTGGTTTTTTGTCACTATCTCAGTTTCCTGTTCTACTAGTTGCTTCATTTCATTTTGATTCCTCCTTAATATTTCATTTTCACGGGAGAGATTTTCTATCTTGTCCATTAAGGATTTCTGTAGTTCAAGAATTTGTTTTTGAGAACTTCTTAATGTTCTTATCAATTTTTTGAGATCTGCTTCTTGCATTTCCTCTATCTCTTCATCTTCATAATCTTGAATCTTGTTCACTTGGGGGCATCATAGTGTCTTCCTTGCTCTTGTTACCTCGGCTTCTATGTTTGTTGTTTGGCATGTTGGAGATAATTTATGGTGTTTTTTTTTTTTTTTTTTTTTTTTTTTTTTTTTTTTTTTTTTTTTTTGCTGTGGTGTTTTTTTTCTCGTTATACTATGCCTCTAAGTGAGCTGTCTGCTTTGTTGGATCCTTAGGGGCTGTGATGGGTGTGGCCAGAGAGCTATGCTTGATTCCTCAGTTTTAAGGCTGTGCAAAGAGCGACTCTCCCAGATTGCTCACTCCCTTGCTCCTTGCTGGATCGCTCTCTCTCTCTCTTTTTTTTTTTTTTGACTCAGTTGGGAGTGGAGTTGAGGGTAGTTGAAATCTGGCCTCTGTGAGTATTCATTTGATCTACCCCTGGGACCACACAAAGAGTTTATGCAGCCCTCAATGTGTTTGCTAAAGTTACTGAGTTTGGCTGCGCTTTACATATGTAAAATCGTGGTGCTCTTTGTTTTGCTTGGTGAGTGAAGGGAGAGGCCTCTGTCCCCCCACCTCCCCCAATGTCTTACCCTCCTCCGTTGGTTCCCGCGCTGGCAAGATTCTGTGGCTCTGGCTCGTCTCCCGCCGCTCGGCTCGTCTCGGTTGATTTTCCACGCGGTGGGCTCCCTGTAAGTCCTGTGTGTCACATCCACTAGATCCGGAAGCGTTTCCTCTGCAGTTTTTTTCTTGAGTCTTTTCCTGAGGCTACAGTAATTCCACTTTTATGAAACGTTATTTTCCCAAACTAAGGCACACGTCCTCACTATCCGCCATCTTGGCTCCGCCCCAGTTACTTTTATTTTTAAACAGACTATTTTTGTATCATTAAATTTTATTTTAAATGACGTAATGTTTCTACTTATTTTGGGACTATAGTGTGATAATTTGATATGCATATTCAATTTGTAATAATCAAATGATAATTAGCATTTCTATCTCCTCAAATATTAACATTTAGATGTGTTTATAAGCTTCCAAGTCTTCTCTAGTGATTTTAAAATAAATAACAATAAAGTATTGTAGACTATAGCTACTCTATTTTGCTACAGAACTTCTACTGTGTATATACATTGCATTTTTCCCATTCATCTGTTTTGATGGACACTAGGTTGATTCCCTCTCTTGGTTATTGTTAGTACAGCAATACCTTCTTGGGTGTGAATGAATTTGTCTCAAATCACTCCAAAAAACTCTACTCAAATTACTCTGCCAAAGTCATTCTATGTGTGGGAAGTTACAACTAGCTAGCTAGCATAGCAGTGAGGTTACATGCACCCGGGATATTCTTAGGTAAATAGAATATTAGGAGTACCCAATGGAGCTGAAGCAAATGCCAAGAATATTATAACCCCATAGTACTCACCCAATGAGAAACTGGGGGAGGGACCTGCATGCTAGGTAATACATCATTTGATGAAACCATACTGGGTGTGCCTGCCTCCATTCCCATAAACCTTAAAAATTCTTCTTATTTTTCTAATCTCTTCTTTTTTTTGTTTCATTGAGATATTTACAAATATTTGTCTCCTCGCTCTGATATTATTTCTTCTCCCTCACAGTCTGTTGCTAAGACTTTCCACTGTATTTTTTATTTGACATATTGAATCACCATTTCTAATAGTTCAGCTTGATTTCTTTTCAAAATCTCATCTTCATAGGAAAATTTTTCATCCAAGTCATGTATGGAATTCTTTAACTCATGAATTTGATTCCCATTGTCTCTGTTTAATACTATGATCATTCTTTTGAATGCCTTTTTAGGTATTTCATCAGTCTCTTCACCTTCATATTCTAATATTGAAGTGTTATTGTGTTCCTTTAGGGGAGTCATGTCCTCCTTATTCTTGTTTCTTGAATTTCAGTTTATTTTTAGGCATTTGTGGAAATACTTGTTGTTTTCTCCTCTAATGGATTTTTTTTGAGCCACACCTCTATGGCTAGGTGGAGTCTTTGTTCCTTCAGTGAATACTCAGAGGCATAAACTGAGTGTGGTCGTGGAGCTCTGGTTAGTGCTCTAGGATCGGGTAAGAATTCAGGGTGACACCCAAGTTGCCCATTGTAGATGGCCTCCTCTATTGTCAGTGGGGGATAGGATATGAGCACACCTGTTGGTGTTGGAGTTAGCCTACAGTGGGAACAACCCATATTGATTATGGTGCATGAATCACACAAAGGATCTGTGTAGTCCTCAGCATGATCAAGGAACCCTACGGAATGACCTACCCCAGGCCATCTGGGAATTCTGAGACTCTGATGTGAGGTACACTTACTGCTCAGAGACACAGTTCCAGTCATACTATTCCCACAAACAGGGCATGCAAGGCTCCCACTCTCACAGGGTGCAAAAGTCCGCTCAGTCTTGCTCCCTGTCTCTCTCAAGGAGAGAGCAAAGACTTTCTCAGAGTCAGCTGCTTATGGCTACTATACCTTGGCAGTTTGAGCCCTGGAACCTGTGATATATTTAGAGAATGGGGACACTTCACACTGCCCAGCCCCCTGTCAATCCTCCCAGACAGACTCAATGTCAGTGGGGAGCACAGATCTGGTAAAATCCCCTGGTTTCACATGTGCACAAGATCCACCTCAGTCTCTACTGGTGTCAAAATTACGCCTTCTCCCCACCAGCTTCCAAGAGCGTCTGTAGAGGGTATAGGGAGAAAAAACACGCCTCTCTTTCACTAGAGTAGGCAGTTACCTGCCCCCAACCTCACCCCCCAGGGCCCTAGGGTGGATTCAAAGACAGTGTGGTCCACAAGGCTCTCAGGCAACATCACCAATGGCATGGGCTATTGCACTTTGCTCTGAACTCCCTCTCTAAAGATGGAACCTACTCCAGCTCCTGTCTTCGGAATGTCATGTGCGATTTCCCCACTTGTTGCTGCACATCCACACCTTCCATGATGATCCACAATGTCCTTCTCCCTTTTGTAGAATTTCCACTGCAAGCTTCTCCCCTGGGAATGCACCTTCACCACTTTTCTTCTGCTATTTTCCCAATGCCAGAAGCAGCTTATCTTTTCCCTATTCAGCCATCTTGGAATCTCTTCTTTCTTTTAATTTTTATGATGGTTAAAAACCTTAAGTAAATTAGGTATAAGAGGAATATTCCTTAACACAATCAAGGCAATATATGACAAACCCACACCCACCATTATATTGAATGGGGTAAAGCTGGAAGTATTTCTTCTAAGATCCAGAACCAGACAAGGATGCCCACTTTCACCATTACTACTCAATATAGTTCTGAAAGTTTTAGCCAGAGCCATTAAGCAAGACAAAGAAATCAATGGGATACAAGTTGGAAAGAAGGAAGTCAAATTATCCCTGTTTGCAGATTGCAAGATTCTTTATAGAGAAACCAAAAGACTCCACTAAGAGACTATTGGAACTCCTAAGACATTTTGATAAAGTTGAAGGATATAAAATTAACATACAAAAATCAATAGCCTTTATATGTACAGACAATGTCATGGCTGAGAAGGAACTTGGAAGATCAGTACCATTCCCAACAAAATTTAATACCTTGGAATAAATTTGACCAAGAAAGTGAAAAGTCTCTACAATGAAAATTACAAAACATTAAAGAAAGTAATAGAAGACAAAAAAATTAGAATCTTCCATGTTTGTGAATTGAAGAATTAATATCATCAAAATGTCCATACTACCCAAAGCAATTTACAGATTCAATGCTGTCCCAATCAAAATACCAATGACATTCTTCTGAGACCTAGAACAAATAATGCTGAAATTCATATGGAAATGCAAGACACCCCCAATATCTAAAGCAATCATAAATAACAAACACAAAGCCAGAGACATCACAATACCAGATTTCAAGATATACTACAGGATAGTTCTCATCAAAACAGCCTGGTTATGGCACAAAAATATACATGTAGACCAGTGGAACAGAATAGAAACCCCAGAAATCAATACACACTTCTACAACCAACTAGTCTTTGACAAAGGAGTTGAAATCAATCACTAGAGGAAGGACAGTCTCTTCAACAAATAGTACTGGGAAAATTGTATCTCCACATGAAAAAGCATGAAATAAAATCCTTATCTTATACCTTATACAAAAGTCAACTCAAAATGGATCAAGGATCTGATACCATCAAATTACTAGAGTAGAATATTGGAGAAATTCTGCAAGACATTGTTATAGGCAAAACTTCTTGGAAAAGACCCCAGAAGTATTGACAGTAAAAAGCAAAAATAGGCAAATGGGGTTACAACAAACTAAGAAGCTTCTGCATTGCAAAGGAAACTCTCAACAAAATGGCAGCCTATAAAATGGGAGAAAATATTTGCATACTCTGCAACTGATAAGGGATTGATATCCAAAATCTATAAAGAGTTCAAGAAACTTAACAATAAAACTAAAAATCTTGTTAAGAACTGGGCAAAGAACTCAAAGGACTTGAACAGGCATTTCTCAGTAGAGGAATTTAAAATGGCTAACAGACACATGAAAAAATGCTCAGAATCACTAACCATCAGGGAAACGCAAATCAAAACCAAATTGGGGCTGGTGCCGCAGCTCAATAGGCTTCACCTGCGGTCCTGGCACACCGGGTTCTAGTCCTGGCCAGGGCGCCGGATTCTGTCCTGGTTGCTCCTCTTTCAGTCCAGCTCTCTGTTGTGGCCTGGGAGTGCAGTGGAGGGTGGCCCAAGTGCTTGGGCCCTGCACTCACAAGGGAGACCAAGAGGAAGCACCTGGCTTCTGGCTTCGGATCAGCGCAGTGCACCGGCCTCAGCGTGCCGGTCGCAGCAGCCATTGAGAGGTGAACCAATGGCAAAGGAAGACCTTTCTCTCTGTCTCTCTCTCTCACTGTCCACTCTGCCTGTCAAAAAATAAATAAATAAATAAATAAATAAAAATAAAATAAAAATAAAACCAAATTGAAGTTTCATCTCACCCCAGTTAGAATGTCTATCATACAGAAATTGAAAAACAATAAATACTGCTAAGATGTGGGGAAAAATGTACCCTAATCCATTGTTGGTGGGAGTGTGAACTAGGATAGCCATTATGGAAGACATTGTGGAGATTCCTCAGAAATCTGAAAATAAATTTACCATTTGATCCAGCCATCCAACTTCTGGTCATTTACCTAAAGGAAATGAAACCAACATATGAAAGAGTTATCTGCATCTCCATGTTTATTGCAGCTCAAATCACTACCTCAAGTATGGAATCAACCTAGATGTCCATCAACTGATTACTGGATTAAGAAAATGTTGTATATTTACACTACGGAATATTTTGCATCCATAAAAAAGAATGAAATACTGTCTTTTGCAACAAAATGGATGCTATGGGAACCATTATATCTAGTAAAATAAGTCAGTCCCCAAAAGACAGATACCATATGGTTTTCCTGATCTGTGGGAACTAATAGATGACCAAAAGATGTAATGCATAGGAGTGAAATTGACATTTTGATATTTGATGATTGTTTACAGCCCTTGTCCGGACTATTGAGCAACAGTGTTTTTTCCTTGTTACTATTTGCTGAATTCTTTACTTAGTGGGGGGTTAAGTTTATGATTATAAAATAAACTGAAAATAGGTCCCAACTTTTAATATAATTACATTTGGTCTTAAGCTTCAGCATATAAATTTTCAGAGGATACATACATTGATAGAAAAGTAACCACCTAGATCCTTGTTGTTTTTTTTTTAAATAAATATAATAGGAGCATCCCAATGGTGATATTTTGCATATCTCTCTACTGCCATATCATGCAATGGGGTGCCATTGTTCCCTACAAGAAACTGACTAGTGCTTTTAAGTCTGATCAGACTGGAGGGTTAATTCCAGAAACTCTAGAGCTAAATTTGAAAAATCATCCTTAAGATCTGTTTCTTTAAACAATCTTGGTACCACAAATCTGTCTTAGTTAGGGCTCTCCAGAAATCAGAACTAATTATATATATGATTTATTGCTTGATTGTAATGAGTTTTCTCATGTGAATATAGAGGGTGAGAAGTCCAGTTCCCCAGTTTGGGACACCATGATTCACCCTCCAATGGCCGCCGCGGCCGGCGCACTGCAGCCGGTGCACCGTGCTGATCTGATAGCAGGAGTCAGGTGCTTATCCTGGTCTCCCATGGGGTACAGGGCCCAAATACTTGGGCTATCCTCCACTGCACACCCTGGCCACAGCAGAGGGCTGGCCTGGAAGAGGGGCAACTGGGACAGAATCCGGCGCCCTGACCGGGACTAGAACCCGGTGTGCCGGCGCCACAAGGCGGAGGATTAGCCTATTGAGCCGTGGCGCCGGCCTCCAGTTCCTTTTATGATGGAAGCAGGAAAAAGATTAGGATGCTCCATGGGTCCATAGAAGCACCAATAAAGCAAATAAAAACCTCAAAATTAATCTGATATGATCATTGGAAAATAGTCAAAGATTTATAGAAACTAAATTAATGTTGAATCAAGAAAATGATGACTAATATATTTGAAGAACTACTGGTCTAAATAACATCTGACCACAAGTAAAGAAACAGACAAAAGATCACACATGACCGCTTCCAAAAAAAGGACTTTTGAAAATATTTCACAATGTTCATAAATTAACAGACATGGTCACAGCAAGATATGACAAGTAAAAACCTCAAGGAAAGGAGAGAATCTGACTTCTGGATTTCTCAAACCTCAATATTAAAAATGTCCAGTGCTTAGCAACAGCAAAAAATAGATTTACAAAGAACCAAACATATGTCAACTTACAGGAAAAAAAAATTAATAGAAATTGGATCAAGAAAGCTTGGACGTTTACTTAGAAGTCAAAGATTTTATCAACTGCCTTAAAGATGCTAAAAGATGCTAATAAAATACTGGAAAAGAAACTAAATAAATCTAAGAGATTCATGTTTTCACAAATAGTGAACATAAATAAAAAGATGAAAAGGAACCAGTAGAGGCCGGCGCCGTGGCTTAACAGGCTAATCCTCTCTCTCTCTCTCTCTCTCTCCCGCCTTCTCTCTGTGTAACTCAGACTTTCAAATGAATAAGTTAAAAAAAAAAAATTTCTCTCCATACTTCTGATTAGGAACAAAAATGAGGAATCATTGGTTTTTCAACTGGTAAACTTTAGGGCTATTTATTGGTGAAAAACAACAGGGGACCATTTAAATAGGTGCCTATAACATAGCTCTGCCCCCACTTTTGAAAAGTGGACCAGTTGCCTGTGCCGCGGCTCAACAGGCTAATCCTCCGCCTTGTGGTGCTGGCACACCGGGTTCTAGTCCCGGTAGGGGCGCCGGATTCTGTCTTGGTTGCCCCTCTTCCAGGCCAGCTCTCTGCTGTGGCCAGGGTGTGCAGTGGAGGATAGCCCAAGTATTTGGGCCCTGCACCCCATGGGAGACCAGGAGAAGCACCTGACTCCTGCCATCAGATCATCACGGTGCGCCGGCTGCAGTGCGCCGGCCGCGGCAGCCATTGGAGGGTGAATCAATGGCAAAGGAAGACCTTTCTCTCTGTCTCTCTCTCTCACTGTCCACTCTGCCTGTCAAAAATTTAAAAAAAAAAAAAAAAAGGAACTGGAGGCTGCATTTACAGCCTGCCTTACAGCCTGCCGTATAGTCCAGATTAACATCTCATCTCACTACCTTTAATTTAATCACAACCACAGTGCCATTGTCCTAAAGGTAATATTGAAAGATCTAAGGTATTAGATATGATATTGGAAGACATTATTCATCCTCCTACAGATTTGCTTCTCAATTATGCTACTACATGTCCATCACATGGGTTTCTGGCTAAGTAGAAGTCTCTCTATTTGGTCACTCAAAGAGATCTGCTGGCAAAGTTACCATCTGTTGCTACACCTTTTGGAACACTAAGCCTAGAGACTACCATGGCAGGATAGAAGACAATTGTGGAGTAGTGTATAGGCCTCAACCAACACAACTATTCTTCCCATTGGCCAGTATCTAGAACTGTTACAAGTCATATTTAGCTGACATGGGGCAGGCACATAGGGGGAAGCAGGTGGATTATTTCTATTCCACTATTTTTGTTTTTATTATTATATAAAATTTTATGATAGATAATATATAATCCATTGAAGACATATATAGTAGAAATTCATATATATTAATTCATATATATATTTCATATATATATATATATATATATATATAATGTGACAATCCCTGAAAATCTTATGAAGATGACAAGATACCATTTCCTCCTTATAAAAGAGAAGCTGAACTTGGAAGAGGCTAAATCCCTTATCAGAATTTGAGTTGGCATAACCTAGGTTCCCAGAATAAATGTTGAACCATGACATTTGCATGTACTGAGAAAGGTGTGATAAGTCGGCTTTGGAGTGTGGACTCAGAGGTAATTGTGCAAATGAAAGAAGGATTTATTTCCTTTGCTGAAAAAAAAAAACTAACTTTCAGGCCAGAACTGTGATGGTAAGAAAGGTGAGTATTGACAAAAAAATGATTTGCTAAGGGGCTGACGCTGCAGCACACTAGTTTAATCCTCCGCCTGCGGCGCCAGCATTCCATATGGGTGCCGGTTCTTTTCCTGGCTGCTCCTCTTCCAGTCCAGCTCTCTGCTGTGGCCTGGGATTGCAGTGGAGGATGGCCCAAGTGCTTGGACCCCTGCACCCGCATGGGAGACCAGGAGGAAACTCCTGGCTCCTGGCTTTGGATCTGCACAGCTCTGGCCGTTGTGGCCATTTGTAGAGTGAACCAATGGAGGGAAGACCTTTTTCTCTGTCTCTCTCTCTCACTGTCTGTAACTCTACCTGTCAAATAAATAAATTAAAAATCTAAAAAAATTAAAAGGAAAAAAAATGATTTGCTTAGGAGTCTTCTGAAGATGTCATAGAGAAAAATCAAAAATGAAAAAAATAAATTTAAACAATTTAAATACCAAATGCTAAAAAAACATGAAGTAATTCATGTGGATTTCTGTAGAGAGTTAAAATTTTGGAGCCTTTTATAGTAAATAATTTGGGGGTTTCTTATTTAAATAACTATATACTAACCATATGGCCATCAATCTGGTTCCTAGGTGTTTACTTAAATGACATGAAAACCTATGTTCATAAAGAAAACTTCACATGTTTAGATCTGCATCATTCATAACCACTCAATACTAAACCCAATACAAACTATCTTGAACTGCAGAATGGAAAATAATCTGTAATGTCCCTTCAATGCAATACCACTCTACATGAAAAAAGATTCCACTGACAGATAACAATAGAGATGGGCCTCAAGTACTAAGTGTAAGATGCCAGTCTCAAATATCTCATGCTCTAACATTTTACTTAAGTGCATTCTAACAAAGACAAAAATTATGTGAACAAAAACATCTTATTTGTTATCAGGTTGGCAGGTGGGAAAAGAGGTCATCAAAAACTCGGAAGAATTTCTGTGGTAGTGGTTATGTGACCACATACTTGACAAAATTCCTAGAAAAATACACTAAAAAGTTTGACTTTCTATATGTAAGTTATACATTAATTAGAAAAGTTGAGACTAGCAAGTAATACAAAAGCCTGTGGTACATTAAAAGTAACCAGCTTGATCCCCACGGGAAGTTTAATTGCTTCTTTTCTAGGAAAGTAGGGTGGGGAGCTGTAGATCCTCTCACTGGGAGATCTCCAGAGATTTCCACGTCTCTGTAACTCTCTCCATGTCTCCATGTATTAGAGTCTGAACTCTCACTGTAACTCAACATAACATTGTTTCAGAGACTGTTCTGAACGTACAGGCCCACTGCCCATCACCTATTCATTCATTCACCTGGATGATAATCATTGTTGGCACACACAGGCTTTCTTCTGACCTGAAGATTTGCTATGAGTCCTCCATCATGGTCAGGGTGAATACCCAAAGAAAGAAATTACACTGACTGACTTTTAAAAAACAATCCCTTTGTGAGATGTCTTGTGGACTTCTCTGTTGTTTACAGACAGTGTGTGAATTATGTGACACAGGTAATATATTTGACAAACAAGGAGGAGGTAAGTGACTCTTCCAAGAACATAGACATAATGAATAATGGCTTTAGGACTTGATTTATGTTAATATGCTTCCCTCTTTTTTTCCTTGCTCCAGGGATCTTGAAAACTTCAGAATACTACCTGAGAGAGAACTTCTCTACTGCATTTACGGCTGCTTTTCTGATTTAGGTTCCACTATTCTAGATCAACTGTTCTTTCTCTCCCAGCAAGCTGGTAAGCCTCTATATTCCACACATACTTTTCAGTGAGAATATGTTGTGCAAAAGCAATAGGACAGATAGTAGAGACCTACTATGAATTATTGTAAAAATGAAAATAGATATTTTGAAAATTTTTCTAAAAATAATGAGGTGAGTCTGGGATTTATGTCAAAACTTTCATCACAGGGAAGTTAGCAGCTCTGATGAAACATCATGCTTCGTCTTCCTGAACAGAAAAATAGATGCAAAACTCCAATTAAGTTAACTATTTATTTATATCTCATCGGGGATCCTAAAAAGAGCAAAGAACAAGAGCAGTGAAATGATCGCTCTTTAAATGACAAATCAATAAGAACTGAACTGCGTTTGAACCTTTCCTCCATAACCTAGTGCATGTTATTACTATACATTTACAGCTGACAATGATATGGCTAAAAGTGTAGAATTTCTTCTTTCATTTTTGTTTTATTTATATATGATTTATAAAGCAGAATTCACATTTTGAAAATATTTCTATAATTTATAAAAATTTAATAAAGCATGGAGTTTCTTGGGTGGCAAATGAGCTTAACTCTTGAATCTTGATTCTTTTTTCTATTAGCTGCATAATTTTAGAACATCACACATCTTCTCAAATCCTCAATTTCCTGATACACAAAATTATAATAACACTACTAGCAAATTTTATATATATATGAAAATTTTAATAAAATTTTAATTTTTAATGTTTTAATAGATTCAATGTGATTTGTAGATACAATTTTAAGAACATAATGCTATTCCCTTCATCCCCCTACCCTCTTTCCCTCACTCCTCCCACTCTCCTTCCTTTTCCCTTTCTTTTTTTTTTTTAGTTTTTGAAATAACGTATTTTAAATTTACATTGCAGTAAAAAGGCTTAATACTTCACCAAATAAGTTTAACAAGTAAAAAGCAAAAACACCCTAGTTTAGTGAGATTGTAGACCATGGCTATAAACAATAATTGAATGGAATAAAGATCATTTCACCTATATACAGTAAATTACCATTAGTTGTAGAACATAGTACATGCTATAGGAAGTCACAAGCATTAAGGCTGGCAAACAGAATCTTTGGGGGGAAGCTCATGAAGTGAAGTTGTTAAAGGCTTTCGTTAAAGAACAGTAGTTAGTATCGGATAGATATACTTAAAAGGCCTCAGTTCAAATAGTGTTTTAAAATATTATTGCTGGCTGGCGCTGCGGCTCACTAGGCTAATCCTCCGCCTTGCGGTGCCGGCACATCGGGTTCTAGTCCCGGTTGGGGCACCGGATTCTATCCCGGTTGCCCCATTTCCAGGCCAGCTCTCTGCTATGGCCCGGGAGTGCAGTGGAGGATGGCCCAAGTGCTTAGGCCCTGCACCCCATGGGAGACCAGGGGAAGCACCTGGCTCCCGGCTTTGGATCAGTGCGGTGCGCCGGCTGCAGCACGCTGGCTGCAGCGCACCAGCTGAGGCGGCCATTGGAGGGTAACCAACGGCAAAGGAAGACCTTTCTCTCTGTCTCTCTCTCTCTCCCTGTCCACTCTGCCTGTCAAAAGAAATATTATTGCTACAGAAGAATAGATTTAAATAAAATATTTTACATCTTAGAAAATAGTGTCAATGAGCTAATGACCGGCCATAAGTCAGGGACTTTAAAACTTTGCTATCTATAATTTGGCTATTGGATAACAATAATAAGAGAAAGAATAAATTTAAGAAACCAAATAACTTTTTTCTTCCTCACTTACTTTTAAAAATCCTTAAAATATTTTGATTAATACCAATTATAGATATTCGTAAAGTACAAACTGTAACATTTCAACACATTCATTTAATGTGTTCTGTAACAAATCAGGATAACTAGCATTCCCCCATCTTTATGATTACTTTATTACTGGAGCCTTTCAGCTTCTCTCAATTTGCTTAGAAAATATATAAGTAAAAAAAAAGATATATAAGGAGTTACTGTGAACTACAGTCACTCCACCATGCTGCATAACACTAGGAACTCACTTCTTCAACAGATGAATAGGTAGAGAAAATGTGGTTGGCCGGCGCTGCGGCTCACTAGGCTAATCCTCCACCTGCAGTGCAGGCACCCCGAGTTCTAGTCCCAGTTGGGGCACCAGGTACTAATCCCGGTTGCTCCTCTTCCAGTCCAGCTCTCTGCTGTGGCCTGGGAGGGCAGCAGAGGATGGCCCAAGTGCTTGGGTCCCTGCATCCACATGGGAGACCAGGAGAAGCACCTGGCTCTTGGCTTCAGATCGGCGTAGTGCCAGCCATAGTGGCCATTAGGGGAGTCAACCAACAGAAGGAAGACCTTTCTCTCTGTCTCCCTCACTGTCTATAACTCTACCTGTCAAATAAAAAAATAAATAAATAAAATTTAAAAAAGAAAATGTGGTGTATATATATATATATATATACAAAGAAATAATAATATTCAGTCATAAAAACAATGAAATTCTGTCTTGTGCAACAAAATGGATGGTACTGTAAGTAATTGTGTTAACTGGAATAAGCCAGACACAGGAAAGCATTTATCACATGTTATACCTCTTAAGTGGAAGCTAAAAAAAGCTCAATCTGCACAAAGAATAACAACAATTAGATGCTGGGGAGATCAGGGTGGAAGGGTGGAGGCTAGATAACAGGTGTATCAGGATTAGACAGAAGGAAACAAGACTTTTAGACACATGATAAATTATAAGTTTCAAGGAAGAAATTTTCCATGTGAAAACAGGCTGAGAATACCCAAGAGCATAGGATACATCAGTGCAGAAGCAAAGACAAATTAAAGAAGGTAAAGACTTAAAAACACCACACCTGACATCCAATATGTCACCTTCTACCTTTATCAAACCAACAAAAACACCATCACCCCATCCTAGGAATGTTACAGCTCTCATCAAACTGTGCTTAACACCCAGAATTTTACTGTTTTTTATGCCTCACCTAATATCTCACATAATATCTCAAAGTAGGTCTTATTACTCTGTTCATTTTGTACATGGAAATAAGATGCTTAGAAGAATTAGTTTAGGAACAATCACTCCTAGGTAATAAATGCTATCAGTAATACGCATTTCCTTTAAGCACTCAATCTCTCTATCCGCTCTGTCTGATGATATTCCTTCTCCCAGAACTGCCCCTGCTTATTAGACATGCTCCTACTTTCTCAGTTACCCCATCACATCTACAACAAGATATACTGCTACTATTCAAGAGTGAAACCTATCTTCAACATAATCAGAAATCCCAGCTTTTAACTACATCATTGTCAATATGTGTACCTGTGCCAGTACTAGCAAGAGTGCTATTACAGGAAACAGACCAAGATATACTTCAGGGCTATCTGTTAATTTATTACCCTTTTACAATTTAAGGAAGTGCTATTTAACTATTCTAATGTGTGTAGCTGTTTGTTTTACCTCATCCTAGCAAACACTGTCACCATCTAATTATTCACTTAATTCATTATGAAATCACAAACACCAAATTTGAACCAAAGGAGACCATGAGTAATTGTAAATTGAGAAGTCAATTTTATTTAAGTTGAATTTATACTAGTAGATGCAGGAATCACTCAGAATGGGTTTAAAAGTTGGCACGGATTCAAAGCATAACTGGCAACTAAAATTTGTGTAAATGTGGATGTTATTCAGTCTCTTGAGTTTGACAAGTTGAATTAATATAACTAATCAAACATAATATTTTAGAAGCACTCAGAATAAATCTATAAGTTTCAAGAATTGTATTTGGCAGTTGTGGAATGTTAAGTGTCAGTTTTTGCTATGCTTACGAAAAGCCAATTGGCAGAAAATATTTGGCTTACAAATTCATACAATTTAAACATTGGGTAGATGCTCCATTAAGCTTCCTCAGACTCAACAATACATGTGACCGAGTTTATAATTAAGGACTAAACTTGGCTGCGAAAGGCTTACTTTTTCTGAAGAATCTTAAAGTATATGTGATTGCTACAATGAAAGAATATATATTTTATCTATATATTTCTATTTAATTCAATTTCTTTGTCACTCTGTTCCCTTTATCTTCTTCCTATGGCACATCTTGTGATATTCAGCCAACACTGATGGAGAACAGGACAGAAGTGGCACAGTTCATCCTTCTAGGACTAACCAATGACCCAATACTGCAGGTTCCCCTCTTCGTTATGTTCTTCCTAATCTATACCATCACTCTGGTTGGAAACCTGGGAATAATTGTATTAATTCTCTGGGACTGTCGTCTCCGTACTCCCATGTACTTTTTCCTTGGTCACCTGTCTCTGGTGGACTGTTGCTACTCTTCAGCTGTCACTCCCACTGTCATGGCTGAATTCCTTATGAGCAACAATGTCATCTCCTATGGTTCCTGTGTTGTTCAGATGTTCTTTTTTGCAACTTTTGCTACTGTAGAAAATTTCCTTTTGGCATCTATGGCTTATGACCGCTATGTAGCAGTATGCAAACCTCTACATTACACTGCCACCATGACGACAAGTGTGTGTGCTCGTCTCATCACAGGTTCCTATATCTATAGTTTCCTGAATTCTTCCATACATGTTAGGAATACATTCAGCCTCTCTTTCTGTAAATCCAAGGTGGTCCACCACTTTTTCTGCGACCTTCCAGCAGTTATGGCTCTTTCTTGTTCCAATAGGCGTGTTAGTGAACTGATTCTTCTTTATGTTGTGAGCTTCAATGTATTTTTTGCTCTCCTGGTTATCTTGATTTCATACATTTTCATTTTTATCACCATTCTAAAGATGCACTCAGTTGCAGGACGTCAGAAGACGTTTTCCACCTGCACTTCCCACCTCACTGCAGTCTCCATCTTCTATGGGACAGTCATCTTTATGTACCTACAGCCCAGCTCCAGCCACTCCATGGACATTGACAAAATAGCATCTGTGTTCTACACTATGATTATTCCCATGCTGAACCCGATAGTGTATAGCTTGAGGAACAAGGAAGTCAAGAGAGCATTTATAAAGGTTGTTTTAGGGACAAAGTTGTCTTTAGGATTGTGATTTTAATGTAGGATGCACAATGCCTGGATTAATTCTTCTCAGATCTTCTCCGTGTACTGTAGAATTATGTTTTAAGGTCCAATACTGACATTCAGTTACTGAGATGACATCCTTACTTCTGCAAAATCTGTTGTCTATAAACAAAGGAAACATTATGTTCATAAATATCATATGTCAATGCGAATGGCTAAGATATTTTGAGATCTGCTTGTCACAGTTCTTAATAATGATAATGATATGTCTTCATGGTTCAATTTAGGTAGGTTGCATGTGTCCAGGAATCTATCCATTTCTGATAGATTTCCCTGTTTGCTGGCATACAACTCCTTGTAGTAATTTCTGATGATTCTTTTTATTTCTGTGGTGTATGTTGTTATGTTTCCTTTTTCATCTCTGATTTTATTGATTTGGGTCTTTTCTCTTCTTTTTTTAGTCAGTTGGGCCAATGGGGTGTCAATTTTGTTTATTTTTTCAAAAAACCAGCTCCTCGTTTGGCTGATTTTTGTAATTTTTTTTTGATTCAATCCTGTTGATTTCTTCTCTGATTTTAATTATTTCTCTTCTCCTACTAGTTTTGGGTCTGGTTTGCTGAAGTTTTTCTAGATCCTTGAGATGCATTGAAAGCTCATTTATTTGGTGCCTTTCCAATTTCTTGATGTAGGCAACTATTGCTATAAACTTTCCTTTTAGCAGTGCTTTTGCTGTATCCCAAAAAATGGAAAAATCTTCCATGTTCCTAGATTGGAAGAATCAATGTCATCAAAATGTCCATTCTCCCAAAAGCAATTTATAGATTCAATGTGATACCAATCAAAATGCCAAAGACATTCTTCTCAGATCTGGAAAAAAATGATGCTGAATTCATATGGAGACACAGGAGACCTCGAATAGCTAAAGCAATTTTGTACACAGGCCCTCCTCGCTATTTCGTCACAACTGTTAGGGCCTTTGTACTTGCCGTTCCTTGTGTAGAATGTTCTCTCACTGTATCCAGGTCTTTGCTTAAATGTTACTGCTTCAAAAAGTCCTTTCCCTGACCACCTTTATAAAAAAATCACTCTCTACTCATCCATTAAACTGTCCCTATACTCTATGTTCTGGTGATCTTCATGGTCCTTACTAATTCATTTATTTACTTATTTTCATCTCCTCAACAAGGATGTACACTCTATGATAAGAGTGACTTTGTCTCATCCATAATTGAGCATTATTACACAACAAGATGTCTGTTTCACAGTATATTATCAGTAAATGCTTGTTAAATTAATTGAGCCATTATATCAAACCTTTGAACCATTAATGGTTTTTAGGGAGTAATCCAAAATACAAAACTTCTCAGTAGACATATTGTGGGTTTCAAGAGACTCTGAATTTTCTGCTTTTCTGAAACATTTTTACACACATTCTCACTCCGTAACCACACTCCTCATTTATAGACAAAATAATTTCATGCAAATTCCATCATTAAGTAGATATCTGCAATGATTTCATGATTTTTACATAGAACCCATGCCTTATTAAGTGGCAAGTAATACAAGTAAACACTGTTTATTAAATCATAAAAATCTAAAATGAGATTATTTTAAGGTTTAATATAAAAACAGTATAAATATATGTGAAAATTACTTCATACACACAAATTATACAGTTAACTGAAATGATCCTAAAGATCCATGAAGAATATTTAAAATGACAATATTTTCCAGTAGTAAATATAAGGAACATTCAATATGCTACTAAAATACACAATCTTTATGTTTTTAATTCTAATCCTGCAAGAGCTCAGTAGTATGCAAAATCAATCCACAGTTATGTGCTTCTGTGTTTAATTTATTATCTTTATATAATAAGAGATTTTAACATCTCAATTTTTAATGATAGACATGAAACTTATTTATTTATGTATTTATTTTAAGATTTATTTTATTTATTTGAAAGACAGAGTTACAGAGAAAGGTAGAGACAGAGAGAGAGGTCTTCCATCCTCTGGTTCACTCCTCAGATGGCCGCAATAGCCGGAGCTATGACGATCTGAAGCCATGAATCAAGAGCTTCTTCTGGGTCATATGGGATGCTGGAGCTTCAGACCAGGGCTTTAACATGCTTTGCCACAGCACCAGCCCCAAAACTTATTTATTTTTTAACTTAAAGTTTTATTTATTTTTAAAGATAACATTCTTCATTTACATTATTGTCAGAAGCTTAATGGCTCTAGTAAAAAAAGAGTTCAACAAATAAAAATCTAGAAGACTGGGCCTGGCTTTGTGGAGCAGCAGATTAGGCTGCTGCTTGTAATGCCAGCGTCCCATATGGGACTGTCTGTTGAGTGCTGGCTGCCCCACCTCCAGTCAAGCTCCCTGCTAATTTTACTGAGAAGGGAGTGGAAGATGGCACAAGTGCTTGGGTCCCTACCACCCACAGGGGTGACCCAAATGGAGTTCCATGCTCCTGACTCCAGCCTGGCCCAGCTCCAACCACTCAGGCCATTTAGAGTGAATCAATGCATGGAACATTTCTCTCTTTGTGTGTTCCTCCCTGTCACTCTGTGTTTCAAATAAATAAATATGTATATTTAAAATAAAATTAAAACTTAAAAAGATCATAGTCCAGGAGGAAAATAAGCAAGGGCTACAAACAATAATCAAATGAAAGTTTGTTCAACCTTACTCAAATGAAGTTAATCAATATTTCTAAGATTGGATTTGAATGCACTAAGGTGATCCTGCTGGTATTTTTGGAGTGGTATAGTATAATACAAATATTCACTTTTTTCCTGGTGGAAGGTATATTTCTAATTATTTTACATACTTGTTAAATTTTACAATTATTTTGTATTTTAGATTTTAAAAATTTTTTCCAGAATAGTACAGAATTTTTAATATAACAGGTTGAATAATGACCTACTGAAAGACCCGTGTCCTGATCCTTCTACCATTTAATGGTCTAAAAGGACTATGCTGATGTGATTATGTTAAAATTTTTAACATTGAAAGGCTTCTGGGATCATTCCTGTGGGCCCTCGAGTCGATCCCTGTATCATTGTTGGAGGAAGTCCAATGGCCACAGACAGAAGATGAATCAGCATGTGTGTTATGGAAGCAGATTGGAATGATGTGACCACAAACCATGGAATGCATGCAGATGATGAAGGAGGCAAGAGACGGATTGTCCACTCGAATCTACGGAGGGACCACAACCTGGCAACACTGATTTCAGCTCCATGGCACTTCTGGCTTCCAGACTGTGAAGAATAACCACTTGTGGTTTAAGGTTTCCAAGTTTCTAATTTGTTGCAACAGCCACAGGGAGTGAACACAAAAGCCCTTGTCTGGCTTCAGCTCTGTTATAATCTTATATTATTGTGGAAGATTTTTAAAACTATGAAACCAGTATTAACACAGTGTTGCTTTCTAATCTTCAGACTTTATTCACATTTCAGTTGCTTTTCCCACTCATATGTTTCCTCTTGCACTAGATTTTATGTCTCCTTAATCTTTTCTGGTCTATGACAGGTTCACTATCTTTTTCCACGTTTGATGACCTTGATGGTTTTGAGGAGCACTGGTCAACTTTTTTTTTTTTTTTAAGATTCATTTATTTATTTGAAAGTCAGTGTTACACAGAGAGAGAAGGAGAGACAAGAGAAAGAGAGGTCTTCTACCCACTGGTTCACCACCAAGATGGCCGCAACACGCAGAACTACGCCAATCTGAAGCCAGGAGCCAGGAGCCTCCTCTGGGTCTCCCATGTGGGTGCAGGGGCCCAAGGTCTTGGGCCATCCTCTACTGCCTTCCCAGCCATAGCAGAGAGCTGGATCGGCAGAAGTGGAGCAGCCAAGACCCAAACCAGCGCCCACGTGGGATGCTGGCACTGCAGGCAGCAGCACCACCTGCTACGCCACAACACCGGCCCGTCAGCTGTTTTATAAAACAAATTTAAGTTCAGATTTTCAGTTGATATTTTCTTGTGATTATTGTGGGGCTATGGATTTTGGGGGGCAATACTACGAGAGGAGTTGTTCTTCTTATTATATCATATCAAGGACACATATTATCAAGATGATGTGGTCCTAATTTTGTTACATCTATTTTTCCTTGTGTTGCTTCTTCTTCTCCCTTTCATCCATTTTTTAAAGAAGATTTATTTATTATTTGAAAGCCAGAGGGGCCGGCGCTGTGGTGTAGTGGGTAAAGCTGCCGCTTGCAGAGCCATAACCCCTTTTGGGCACCGGTTCGTGTCCTGGCTGCTCCTCTTCTGATCCGGCTCTCTGCTATGGCCTGGGAAAGCAGTGGAAGCTGATCAAGTCCTTGGGCCCCTGCACCAGTGTGGGAGACCCAGGAGAAGCTCCTGGCTCCCGGCTTCAGATCGGCGCAGTTCCGGCTGTTGCGGCTAATTGGGGAGTGAACCAGCAGGTGGAAGACCTCTTTCTCTCTCTCTGCCTCTCCTCTCTTTCTGTAACTCTGACTTTCAAATAAATAAATAAATCTTTTTAAAAAAGAAAAGAAAGCCAGAGATACAGAGGGAAAGAGAGAGCTTCCATTCTTTGGTTTACTTTCCAAATGATCTCAATGGCACAGCCACAGCCAGGAGCCAGGAGTTTCATCTGGGTCTCCCACATGATGTGAAGGCCATCTTCTGCTGTTTTCCCAGGTCCATTAATAGAGAGCTGGATTGGCAGTGGAGCAACCAGGACTCAAACTGGCACACATATGGGATGTTGGCATCACATGTGGTGGCTTAACCTGCTATGCCACAATGCCAGCCCTTCTTCCCCCTATCGGTATTCTTCAGAGACAGAAGTTTAGATCACACTTCAGGTGCTGTGGAACTAAGCCCCACCTCTAGGTGAGGTCAGTATTTGAATAACTTGTTAGGAGCTTGTCTGCTGGCAAGATGGGTCTCCTCTTATTTACTTCTACAGTCAATTATTTATATTTGTGTTATCACTAACTTCTTTATCTGTTGGATGACACTCCAATACTGTTAATACTAATTGAAAGACTATTCTTTTGTTCTGTTTCAGTGTGTCCTTACTTCATGGCACTACACAATACAAGGCTCATCTTGCGTTTCCCCCATCTCTGCACAAGTTTCTACAAAGAACCTTCTTTTTTCTTTGAAGGAGAATGTGACTTAAAAGCCAGTACTTGGCTGCTTGCTGGGCTTTCTGATCCTGGAGTTTCATTTGTTCTAGGTCTTCTGCTTAGGAAAGCTAGGAAATACATACTTAATGTTCCTATATACACATGAAATTCACTTGCCTATGTATCTATTATATGTACATTAAACTAAATGAGTTCATATTGATTTGTCTCCTATGAAATTTATTCCTCCATTCTTCTCTTCTTTATCTGTAACTTTCACTTCTGATAGTTAGAAACTGGATCTCAACAACCCCCATCCACTGATCATTTGTTTGATTCCAGGACAGAATAAAGGCAGTTCCAAAATTGCTCATCCATACCTCCTCATGAGACACAACTTAGCAACTCATATACAGTGATTTTGTGTAATTTCCATCACTAATAATTTTGGCTTATTTCTCCTTCTGCTCTTTTTGGTGAGATTAACTCATACATGTGTAATACAATTATTTCATCACAGGCTGTGTTCCATTGTAGGATTCTTCAGCACTCCTGTTTGAAAAATTTTACTTTGGATGCATTAGATTCTTAGCTATTCATAGTTCTTTTTTAAAAAAATTTGTTTATTTGAAAGGCAGAGTTACAGAGAGTCAGAGGCAGAGACAGAGAGAGAGAGGTCTTCCATCTGCTGGTTCACTCCCCAGATGGCCACAACGACCCAAGCTGAGCTGATCTGAAGCCAGGAGCCAGGAGCTTCTTCCAGGTCTCCCATGTGGGTGCAGGGGCCCAAGGACTTGGGCCACCTTCTGCTGCTTTCCTAGGCCATAGCAGAGAGCTGGATCAGAAGTGGAGCAGCTGGGACTCAAACTGGCGTCCATATGGGATGCTGGCACTGCAGGCAATGGCTTTACTCACTATCCACAGCTCTGGCCCTATGTGCATAGTTCTATGAGTTGGGTGGAGAAGATTGTCCATCATGTGAGCTTTTTGTATACCTTGGGTATCTGTCCTTTGCCTTGGGTATCTGTCCTTTGTCAGATATGTCTTTTGCAGATATTTTCTGTCATTCTGCAGTTCTACCTTTATTCTCTTGTCAAATAAATTTCATGGAGCAGAAGTTTTACTGGACCATTTACTGGCCACTCTCATTGTATCAGCAGAATGCAGAAATGAGCTTTTTTCCAGATAAACTTTTTTTTTATTATTTGACAGGTGTTACAGACAGTGAGAGAGAGAGAGTCAGAGAGAAAGGTCTTCCTTCCATTGGTTCACTCCCCAAGTGGCCGCTACAGCCGACGCGTTGCGGCCAGTGCACTGCGCCGATCTGAAGCCTGGAGCCAGGTGCTTCCTCCTGGTCTCCCATGTGGGTGCAGGGCCCGAGGACTTGGGCCATCCTCCACTGCCCTCCTGGGCCACAGCAGAGAGCTGGACTGGAAGAGGAGCAACTGGGACTAGAACCCAGCACCCTTATGGGATGTTGGTGCTGCAGGCAGAGGATTAACCGAGTAAGCCACGGCGCCAGTCCTCCAGATAAACTTTAATTAGATACATATGTGGTTGGCCTCAAGGAGTGACTCAAAGAAAGAAGAAATTTCTTAATCACTAATTTGTTGTGACATACCTGAATATTTTCATTTTGGTCACAGCACTTTATATTTATTTATATTTATTTTAATTATAGCCCTTATCATTAGAGTGCTGATTTGTAGAAATTAACGTTTCTCCCCACATGATAAGTAACAAATCACAAATTCACCTTATAGGAACAGTAACCAAAAAAATTCCTGGAAACAAGTTAGGTTAACTGAATGAATTACATTAAGGTCACTCAAGGTATATTTGAGCATTACAGTTAGGAGAAAATTGTATTTTTAAATTATAAGCACATATATAGAACACATTTACTATAAAATGTCATTAGTTCTAAAGCTCAGCATATGTGCAAAGTCAGGAGGAGAACTAGAACAGAAAGGGAGCAAACACTGCAGACAATTCTTTGTGGCAGACATTGTTGGGAAGGTTCTTTACATATTTAAATTGCATCTTTGCAGCTCTGTGAAATAAGTCCACCAGTTATTATTGAAACTGTGTTTTCACAGAATATGAAACCAGAATTCCAACAATGGCAGTAATGTTCCCAAGGCTGTATCCATCTAAACTGTTAATCATTTAAATTACTGGATAAGCATATTCTTGTAATACATTTGGAGTAAATGGCCCCCCAGGAGTCTTCTTTTAAATGATTTCATTATGTCTACAATCTGACACATTCGTCTTTTAATTCTTCTCTTAAATGTAAATCTCTCTGACTTGCTCTCACTCTCAGAATCCTACATCAACCTCTTAAATTAATTTTTATTGTGCCTTATGTTCTACTTGTTAATATTATATTTTGCATCTATGCCATTTTGTTTGTCACTTCATGTATTTATCAATATGAAATAACTGAAGTAGGTATTTTAGTAGTACTAGTAGTAATAGATTTGAGTACCTGCCATGAAACAAATATTAGACTAATTCTATATAACCTAATTTATTACATTCACCTACTTAAATGAAAAAAATAATGATCAGTTGTACAGATGAGGAAAGTTCATTCAACCTGCAGTTTCTGGAAGTATGGTTAGGATTATGTGTGGTTTTGTATTTGACCATTCTTTATGGGTTTCTAATCTCATTTCAGAGCAAGAAAAAGTACTGCCTTAAATATGAGAGTGCCAATCTGCTTTGACAGATTTGATCTTTTTTCCTTTGGTTTTATACTCAATAGTAGAATTACTGGATCATATTGTAACTCAATTTATAGTTTTCTGAGCACCTCCATATTGTTTCCCTTAGTGGTATATTAATTTCTATTCCTACCAACAGTATATAAGTGTTCTGTTTGTCCACATCCTTACCAGCACTTAAGCTATTTAGTCTTTTTGCTATTAAATATTTTAACTGGAGTGAGGATATATGTAGTTTTGATTGTTTCTTCCTGATTATTAGTGATATTGAACACTCTTTATGTAGCTATTGGCTATTTGTGTGACTTCTTTTTTATAGCTAAATTTCTTTTTTTGTTGTTGTTTTTTTATTTCTTTATCCACCTAAAAATCTTTTATGTAAGGTACACAAACTTCATGCATTTCATATATACAAATTTAGGAACATAGTGATTCTTCCCATCCTACTCTCCCATCCACATTCTCACCCTTCTTCCTCCTCTCTCTCCTACTTCCATTCTTATTTTTTTAAAAGATCAATTAACTTCATCCTCATAAGATAACCCTACACTGAATAAAGAGTTCAACAAATGGTATGAAAAAAAAAAAAAACATACCTCAACAGTCAAGACAAGGACTGTTCAAAATCATCGCATCTTTGCATATTCCTCATTTTAAACTTTTCTTAGACATATAGTTGGCAAATGTTTTTTTCCCAGTTGCCAGCATTGTGGTATAGTAAATAAAAGACCCCACCTGCAATACTGGCATTGGTTCACGATCTGATTGCTCCAGTCCTGATCTGGTTCCCTGATGGTGGCTTGGGAAAAGCAGTGAGGAATTGTTTGGGCCCCTGCCACTCACACAGAAGACCTATAGGAAGCTCCTGGCTCCTGGCTTCAGTTTGACCCTGTACTGACAGCTGCAGCCATCTGGGGAGTGAAAAGGGGATAGAAAATCTCTCTTTCTCTCTCCTTCTCTCTTTGTAACTCACTTTCAACGAAAATAAATAAATAAATAATCTTTAAAATATTTTCTTCCATTGTGTATAATACCTTTGAAAATGTTTTTAATTTGTATTAATATTGAGAGCAAATTTCATGTTTTTCATAGGTATAGTATCTTTTCATAAAACTTATCTAACTATCCATCAGCAAATGCACAGGTAAAGAAAACACATACATCTATGTGCTGCTTAATGATAGAAATATTTTCTGAATAATGTATCTTTAGGTAATATTATCATTGTGCTGACATCAGAGTGTGCTTAAACAAACCTAGATAGGATGTGTCAATCACTTGATGTGGCTTCTTGATGCAACCAAGAGATTTAGCAAACATGAGCCATGTGAGAGTGCTACTACCACAACATGGCATACTGTTTTACAGTAAGAGGAGTACAATCTAAAATCCAAGGTAAAAGCTAAGGTGTAGTAAATTCATAAGTCTGTAACAGTCATTTGTTATCAAGCATTATGCATTGTACATGACTGTATATGCTATAATTTTATGCATCCATAGTATGGTGGGTTTGTTCACACCAGTATCTATACAAACACATAATACCATTATATTCGCTTTGATGTCACTGTATGATAAGTGTTTTTCTGGTTCATCATGATCTAATGGCACCATTATCACCTTTGTGGTGTATCATTGACTTAAATGTTATTATGCAATACACAGCTGTATATACACAGTGAAATAACATTCAGAAATATAAAATCCTGTCATTTTGTGACAATGTGGATGAGCCTATAATGGATTATGCTAAAAGAAATAAGGCAAGCACCGAAAAGCAAATAGTATATCATCTCATTATGTGTGGCTTCTAAAAAAATCAAACTCAGAGGTGGAGAGTAGCACCGTGGATACCAGAGTCTGGGTGAGGAGGATGGAGAGGATAAGGGGAAATGCTGATTAAAAGGTAAAAAGTTTCAACAGGAACAGGAGGCTTTAGTGATTGTTACATAAAATGGTGATAATATATAGGACTTCATGTATTTCAAAATTGCTTGAACATTGGTCTTCAAATGTTTTCATCACAAAAGTTAATAAATATGTGAAATAATGGATGTGTTATTTATTTTCATTTTTTATTCTAGAATGTAAACATATATTAAAACATTCAAGGGGCTGGCATCATGGTATAGTGGGTAGAGCCATCGCTGTGACACTAGCATCCCATATGGGTGCTGGTTCATGTCCTGCCTGCTCCACTTCCAATCAAACTCACTGCTAATGGCCTGGGAAAAGCATCGGAAGGTAACCAAAGGCTTGGGTCCCTGCCAACCACGTGGGAGATCTGCACGAATCTCCTGGTTCCTGGTTTCAGTCTAGTAGAGCCCTGGCCGTTCCAGCCACATGGGGAGTGAATCAATGTCTGGAAGACCTCTGTCTCTCCATTTCTGTAACTTTGACTTAACAAAGTTATGGCCCACAGGCCCACAGGGCAGTAAAAGCAGCAAGGGGGAATACATGCAGTTAACTACACGGGAGATGTGCTACTTCACATTTACTGATTAGCGTGTATTGAACTACCCTAGCTGCTCTCGTGTGGTGAGGATAATAAGACAGGATCTGCCTAGGTAAAAGAGAGATGTATACTCTTGGGACGTATATTTAATAATGTTTTCCAGAAGCAGACCCAGAGCCAGTGATTTGAATTCAAGGAGTTTTTTGGGAGTTAACACCAGAAAGTAGTGATAAGATAATAGGAAAATGAGTCAGAGAAGGGAAGGACACTAATGTAAGGTTTCATTGGTGAGTAAGTAACATCTACTGTCAGTTGAAGCCCAATTGTACTGGAAACACATATAAATGATCCTCAGGTGACACTTGACATGCGAGGAGTCTGGAGGATTTGGCGATCTACTAGCGAATTACATGGTTCACATGTGGGCTGATCATATTCTTATAGCAAAATAAGGCTTAGGTTCAAGACTTGCAAACTATTAAGATTAGGTATTATTATTATTATTTTTTTTTTACAAAATACACTGGCCAGGAAAAGAACAGTTGGTGTCAAATGTCTGTCCATAAACCATGAATAATGTCTTCTGTTCATGAGAAAAGAAGCCCGTCTTCCTAGAGATATGAACAAATTTTCAAATTGACTTATCAGGATTAAGGTGGATTTTAATTTTTTTAAACTTTTATTTAGTAAATATAATTTTCCAAAGTACAGTTTATGGATTACAATCGCTTTTTCCCCACCATAACTTCCCTGCCACCCGCACCCTTCCTATCTCCCGCTCCCTCTCCCATTCCATTCACATCAAGATTCATTTTCAACTATTTTTATATACAGAAGATCGATTTAGTATATATTAAGTAAAGATTTCATCAGTTTGAACCACACAGAACATAAAGTGTAAAATACTGTTTCAGTACTAGTTATAGCATTAATTCACATTGGACAACACACTACGAACAGAGATCCCACATGAGGAGTAAGTACACAGTGACTCCTGTTGTTGACTTAACAATTTGACACTCTTGTTTATGGCATCAGAAATCTCCCTAGGCTCTAGTCATGAGTTTCCAAGGCTATGGAAACCTCTTGAGTTCGCTGACTTCGATCTTATTTAGACAAGGTCATAGTCAAAGTGGAAGTTCTCTCCTCCCTTCAGAGAAAGGTACCTCCTTCTTTGATGGCCCCGTTCTTTCTACTGGGATTTCACTCGCAGAGATCTTTCATTTAGGTTGTGTGTTTTTTTTTTTTTTTTTGCCAGAGTGTCTTGGCTTTCCATGCCTAAAATACTCTCATGGACTTTTCAGCCAGATCCGAATGCCTTAAGGGCTGATTCTGAGGCCAGAGTGCTGTTTAGGACATCTGCCATTCTACGAGTCTGCTTTTTATGTCTCTAGCAACTGTGTTGAATTTGTATCTGTTCATTGTATACTCAAAAGAAGAAAATAGGGCTATTATTTATCAATTTCCTAAAAGTTCTAGTAAACTAATATTTACTTATAATACTTACAAGAATGAAAAGGGGAAAAATTAAATAAAATCGTGATAGGTAGAAAGCAAAATGTATTTTCAGAAATATATTTCAAATATCAATAATCTTAACAAATTAGTAAATGAAACAACCCACTCTTGATGTATGCAGATGGCGCCATACTGAAAAATGAAAGGTGAAAAGGAATGACAAGAGATGCAATGGCTGAGTGTGCCAGTCAACACAGGACACTGTGTCCCTGCACACAGCTAATTGTTTCTTCCTTGGATCTGAGGGATGAGAAGTCATGGACCTCACAGGGGCCCTTTCCCCCGAGAGCTCCATACTTGCACAGTTTTAACCTGGCTCCTCTTCATCAGGTTCTGAAATCCCACAAGGATGCCACATGACATTATTTTAGAGATATCAGACTCTTAGCAGAAACCCTGGCCATCATTTCTTGAAATGCATGTTAATACAGCAAACTCTAAACAAACTGAGTATTTTCCATGAATCTGAAAACATAGGCAGGGGAAACACCCTATGATGGAAATTGCATTGGCTTGTATTAAAAGGGTAACCTCCTACTTATACACTCATCTTCATTTGCTATACACAATTCTGCAATGTATGTGGCAGAGTTAATTTTGTTATTTCTAAGTAACAAATAAGGAAAGTGAGCTCAGCAGAAGATAAATAACCCTTAAAAGCACAAAGTAAAATCCATGATCTAAGACAGAGACAGGATTCCTGTATATTTATGATCTTGTCTCTATTTCCTTATGCCTCAGGGACTTTGGAATCTTTTAACTAGTTGAGAAAGGAGCGGGGAGAGGGGGAAGGGTATGACTTTCTGACATCAGACTCACAATTCAGCATTGCATCTCCTTTACAAGGGACAAGGTAAGCTTCTACACTCTATAAATCCCTTTAGTGAAAAATGTAATTGATGCAGGAGCAGTAGAGCAGCTCCATCTTCTATCAGTTTTTGAGTTCAGATCTTGCTGGACACTTTTTCTTCAAATCTTGCCATGGGTCCTGGATTCAAACAGAAAAAAATATTTTATTTAGAAAGTGGAACAGTGATCAAGTATCTACAAAATGACATTCTGGTTTCCTTAACATAAAGAACAATGATGATGCTTTCAATGAGTAGGTGGTAAACTCATTCTGTTTAGAAGTGTTGGCCTGTCAATCAATGGGTAGCTCACCAAAACTGGGTAAAATTGCACATCATTAGACTCCAGAATATTTAGCATAAAACTACCAATAAACCAACTGCTTTTCACTTTAATCACCCAAATGTCATCCAATCATGACATTTTCATGTAGAAAATCTGATATGTAGTAATTAAAAGCACAGTCAATGGAATTATTTAAGCGTATATTTGTATTTTGAACATCTTGTGTTAGGTGTGGAATTTTAGGGAGTTATATAATCTCTCAAGTCCTTGATTTATCTTAATTATAAGTGAACTTTATGCAAATGTGTCTATGAATGCATGCTCACTCTAACTCTTCTCCCTCTGCTATTAGTCTACATTTTTCTACTGCTCATGTGTTGATCTGCCTGAGACATACTAAACAGAAGTGCTATGTTACTATTAACCTCAGGAAATATTCCAGGTATTTGAATTTGGGCAAGTTTATATCTTTCTGAACATCTTTTACAGACACATATTAGGAAAGTTATCACGTGTTCTGTGAAGACTCCTTAGCTTCAACAGTCTCTAATGCTATAGAGAAGTTACATATGATATATTATTTTCATACCAACAAAGTGGCTTGAAGAATGGCCACTGCCAAAGAATCTATAATGTAATTCCTAGACCTATGAATATGCTGCCTTGATAAAAGGGGCTGATTAAATTAAGAGTTTTCGAATGGCATGAGTCTTGGATTATACAGGTGAGCCCATTGGGAAAGTGTTAACGATCATAGGCACAGGGAATGCCATATGTATGTGTTTGTGTTTTTTTAAAAAGAAGATTTATTTATTTATTTATTTGAAAGGCAGAGTTAGAGAGAGGGAGAGAGAGAGGTGACATGAGAGAGAGGGATGAGAGAGATTGACTTCCCATCTGCTGGTTCACTCCACAAACGGCAGCAGCCAGAGCTGAGGCAGGAGAAGCCAGGAGCCAGGAGTTTCCCAAGTGAGTGCAGAGGCCCAGGCACCTTCCACTGCTTTCCCAGGCACATTAACAGTGAGCTGGACTGAAAGTGGAGCAGCTTGGTGCTCAAACTGGAGCCCTTATGGGATTCTGGTGTTGCAGGTGGTAGCTTTCCCTGCTGTGCTGCAGGGCCAGCCCCAACACATTTTTGACTTACTGTAATTTCAATTTAGGATGAGTTTATAGGGATACAACCACATGATAAATTGAGGAGTATCTATAGTGTATTTAGAGATCGGGGGAAGAAGGTAAATAAATAGTGGCTACTAAAGGATGGGTGTTCTTCCCAAGGCCCTAAAACAAATACGAAGATTTGAAATACTATAGTCACTCATGAAATGATCTACAGATAAGTGTTAATACACAGGCCATGGATTTTCACTGCTGAAAATTTTCACTGTCGTGATTCATCCGAGTGTTGATAGTAATAGGAAGGAGGAATCAGAGACAGAAGTGGAGTCTTTTAGCACAAACTAAAATGTGAATCTCAGGGAAGTTATTAAGCAAAAGGGGTCTTGAAGTTCCTGAGTACTCAGAAAAATAATGTTTGACACAGCCATTCATATGGGAGAAGGATGGAATGAGAAGTATTGGCCATAGTGTGTATGAAAGGACAAATGAAATAATAAATTTATCAGACATCAAAACCTAGCTTCTGGTATGTTGCCACCTCTCCCTCTCTTAATCCAACATATAATGTCATTTTATACTAATACCAATACAGCTTATAAGCATTAGGATTGTGCATAGCACCCACAATGTATTTTTATGCATTATTTCATTTAACTCGCAAAAATCCTTTGAGCAATTCCCAACACCACATTCATTTTGTTGATGAATAAAATGAGGCTCAAAAAACTTAGTTTAGGACAAATGGGTCCCCAATAGTAAAGAGTAAAGAGTATAAGTGGATGCGAATTTCTATTTTACCAGATATCTAGATTTTATAATCAATGCTGTGCTTTCATTTCAAAATTGATTTTGTTGGCTGTGCAAGTCTCTCATATTGCAGTTATCCCCCACTGCATCTACTCTGCACTTATTTGTAAATGGCTCTAATATGCAACTCTATGATATACACTTGGTACAATTAAACAGTGATTAAATGTAGACTGAGTAAAATTAAAATAAATTCTGATTTATTGACATTGGTAACCATCCTACTTGGGTCTAAAGCTTGGATCTCTCCATTAAAACTTGTGTAATCTTTAATAAATTCCTAAACCTCTTTGTTACCAAGTAATTTCACCTATAAATGGGCATTAAAAACTAATTAATCTACTTAAATTGATGAGAAGATTAAATGAACATACACATAAACAGTGTCTCACATGTGATAACTAGAAGAGTGTAGGTTGTTACACTCAAAAGATCTTATTTGGGAGATAGATTAATTCTGAGTGTGTGGGTTGGGCAGCACGTTAGACTTTTCAACAATTTGGTTGACTCATCTACAAAATTACGAGTTGGGAAGATGACCTGTGGAGACCCTTCCTCTTCAAAAGTTTATTACTGCGTCTATAAGTTATTCACTAAATTGCTTTAGACATGGAGAATATTGAAGGATAATTTACTGCTATTGTAGAATAATGCTTATACACTTCAATTTATGTGAATCTGGGTTTTGTTCATCAGTGTGTTCCTTCACCCGTCTTTGCTACACAGCACCCTGTGCCTGTGAAATCCCATCCATGGAGAATAACACAGAAGTGAACGAGTTCATCCTGCTGGGACTAACCAGTGCCCCAGAGCTGCAGATCCCATTGTTCGTAATGTTCCTCCTCATCTACCTCATCACTCTGATTGGGAATCTGGGCATGATTCTTCTGATCCTGCTGGACTCTCGTCTCCACACCCCCATGTACTTTTTCCTCAGTAACCTGTCCCTGGTGGACTTTTGTTACTCTTCAACAGTCACTCCAAAAGTGATTGATGGGTTCCTTGTAGGTTCCTACAAGGTCATCTCCTACAATGCATGTGTTACTCAAATGTTTCTTTTTGTACTCTTTGCCACTGTGGAAAACTATCTCTTGGCTTCAATGGCATATGATCGCTACACGGCCGTGTGCAAACCTCTCCATTATACCAACATCATGACCACAAATGCATGCACCCATCTGGTCATATGTTCTTATGTCTTTGGTTTTCTAACTGCTGCTGTTGACATTGCAGACACATTTTGTCTCTCTTTCTGTAAGTCCAATGTGATCCATCACTTTTTCTGTGATATCCCAGCAGTCATGACTCTGACTTGCTCTGACAAATATATTAATGAACTGATTTTTTTTCTCATTTCAAGCTTTAATATCTTTTTTGCACTTCTTGTTATCTTAATTTCCTATATGTTCATATTCATCACCATTTTGAAGATGCGCTCAGGTGAGGGATACCAGAAGGCTTTATTGACCTGTGCTTCTCACCTCACTGCCGTTTCTATATTTTATGGGACTGTCATTATCATGTATTTACAGCCAAGTTCCAGTCATTCCATGGACACAGATAAAGTGGAATCTGTGTTCTACACCATGGTCATCCCTATGCTGAACCCTATAGTGTACAGCCTGAGAAACAGAGAGGTGAAGTGTGCATTTAAGAAGGTATCGAGAAGGCAAAATACTCCCTGGATTTAGTCTTAATGATGTAGAATCCACTAAAAATATTTCATCTTCCTGGACCTACTCAACAGAATAGCTTAAATGTTCATGGCCATTTGGGGTGTTAAAGCAAAAATAATTGGTTAATAACATTCATTTTTTGGTTGAGGAAAATGTATAATTATTAAAATATAGAAATCATAAGTATTTTATTAAGTTTATTTAGTTAAGTGCATGAATTTTTATTGAACATTTTATCCAGATGTAAGTAATTATAGCAACTTAATGAATTACTGTGTTCATCATTATAGAGTGTTTTGATAAAAGGAAGCATTGTCACATAAGAATTTCAAAGATATACATAGTCATATCAGAATAAAAACAGAGAAAACATTATCATTATTTAGCTTCATTTTATTACTTGTAAGTCTACATTTTATTTTAAAATGTGATATTAATGACAATGCTGTTCTCATTTGTCCAGCAGCAAATATTTTGAAATGGTTGGATTCACTGATTTTTCTTTTTGTTATACATTATTGTGGAGTACAGTGTGACACACAGTGTGACACTTATATGCAATATATAATATCACTTATATGATCGTATCATAATTATCACATCAAAAATAGTTAGCATTTCCATTTCCTTAGACATATTTTCAAATTTGAAGTTACCATGTGATAAATATACAACTTTATTGGATACAAAGTGATATTTAAATATTTGTATACAACATGCACAGATCAAAACAGGGTAATTACAGTTCCATCTTCTTATCATTATGTTTACAATATTCTATTTTCTTTTTCCAAGTTATTCATAAAATGTATAATAGATTATTGTGAACTATAGGCTCCCAACTATGCTGTAAACACCAGAAAATATTTTTGCTATCTGCTATTCAGCTCCTTTTTATCTCCCATCTCCCCTCCCATGCCATTTCTCTAGTAATTATTATTCTATGTTTGGATTGATGTTTTTTATTAACTTCCATCTTGAGAGAGAAGATATGGTATTCATCTTTCCATGTCTGACTTACTTCACTTAATGTTCTCTAGTTTCATCCATTTTGCTGCGAATGGCTTTCTTTTTATGGCTGAATATCATTCAATTCTATAATATACCACATTTTGTTTAACCATTCATCTGTTGATAGGTGTCTAGGTGATTCTGTATCTTAGCTTTTGTGACTAGTGCAACAACAAATATGGGAGTGCAGATATCTGTTTGATATACTTATTGATTTTCTTTGGCTATTTAAAGAATCACCGAAAAGTTCATGGAAATATATATCATGAGAAAACTATGCTTGGATTTTTGTAATTGAATTTTTTGAATGTCACTATTCAGATTTCAGTTGACCTTTATTATTTCTTATCACTCTTATCCATTCATTTCATTACTGCTTCACCATTTTTTTAAATTTACTATTTCTGGACAAGTCCAAGCTTGTCCCCATGTCTGGAAATCTATATTTGCCATTTCCTCTACTTAGAGTATTCCCAAACTCATTTCAGATGGTTGTTTACATGTTGCCAATCCAGGGGTTATAAAAAACCTTCTGTGAGCTCCTTTACACAAGTATCACTACCTTGCCTTGCACCTTCTTTCCCCAGCCTACTTTTGTTCTTCATGGTCATCACCCATATTTAACTCTGTCACTTATTTGCTTATTTGTTCATCCATATCCCTCAACTGAATGGAAAGTCCCTGTGAATAGTAGCTTAATCTGGTTGTTTAACAGAGATGTTATGAGCTTTTTTTAAAAAGTTCTTTACTGAGCATTAAAATAACTCCAGAAATGACTGTATGCATAAAAGTAAACTTTAAAATCTGCAAATTTCAAAGGAAGAATATGCCTTAACACCCACTCAATAATGACTCCGACATTTCCAAGGAGTCTCAAAAACATATCTGATGCTAACTTTGAAAAATCTTTCTTCGTTTGAAATTCTCCAAAGTCTTTGCTTTTTCAAACTGTATCCAATTAAGGACTGACAAATGAGTCTTCAGATACATGAGAACATCTCTCCCAATTCCACAATCATATCTTAATAAAATGCCTGTCTATAAAATGCTGACCTGGTATTTATTCATTTTACTCAACAAACTTTCTGACACTTTTGAACCCATGCTGAAGTGAAAGTGAATATAGTTCTCTTGCTGCAAGGCTGTGAATAAACCAGCTTTGTTAGTTTTGCGCTGTATGTTGTTTCTTCTATGAAAAAGATATACTTCAGAAGTGATGATAAAGATTGATGGACAAAGAAATTTAACAAACTGGAGTATTAGCCAAGGAAAACAGTAGAACGTGTAGTTTTCTCCAGAGAGAAAAGTCAGAAAAGAATTGTTTACCATCACTAGGCTTTAGAAACTTTTGTAGCATTCATTCAACAAGATTTCAAAACTAACCAATGTGTCTTTGATTATTGCATTTTATGAAAAGGAGTGTTTTCTCTAATTGTATTTACTCCAATCCAACATCGTGTGAATGTAGAACCAGCTCAGTTTTCTTTTTTGTTTATAAATCACTGGATTACAGGGAGAAATATGTAGACTTCATGGAGGGATAGCCTTCTGCAACGGTTAGTTGGAATTTGGGTATCTTCCTGTTGGGTGTAGATAATATGTTCTTTGTGTGGAAGGAAATAGAACAGTGATATTGGATGATACTAAATAGTACAATAGCAAATTCTTTAGTTGCTTTACAAACTTTCATTTTAAGTCCTGGGTACAAAGCTAGGCTCAATTTTTCATCTTCATGCAGTTCATGGGGACTATGTGATTCTGTGTTGTCAGTGACATGTGAGTGGAAGTCTATAGCCTACTTCTAGCCTGCACCATGAAACCTCCATGGTCTTCTGTTCACTTCCCTTTTTCACTGGCTGGATAGAGAGAATTAAGAACACAAGAGCTGATAAAGCCGCCAAGTGAAATGAACTTGAGTCACGGAATCACTGTGTGAGTTCCCATAGAACAACTAATTGAACATTATAGGGGAAAGAAAAACCTCTACAACTAGGCCTCTGCAATTTTGGCCTGTACTCATTTGGCAGAATATAATTCACTCAAACTAAATAAGTTCCCATAAGACAATCTACATGGTGTTGGTAGGAGGTGGACTGTGGGTGGTTTGATAGAAATATTATTATGTTTTTCCATCACAACTTAATTCCACAGTTCTTTGTGAATCATCACCCTACCTCCAATTCACAATTAGTATGAGTAGCACATATAAAATTAGCATAGATTTTGGAGAGAGGAGAAAGCTCAATATGAAGCCCAAAACAGAATAATTGTTTAAAAAATATTGATAATATTCCTTTCTGTTCCTTTTTCTGTTCCTCATTCATTTCATCATCTAATTTGCCAACCTCCTACATGTACCTATTAAAGCATTTATTAGCTATATTGGTTTGTTTTAAAATATTAACTGTGCTACTGAATTATCAGGCCTTTGAGACAAAAGATATTATCTCATGTAGGTCTATAGTCTCAGACTCATAGACTAATGTTGATTACATATGGACTGAAGATTGTCTACTGAAATATACATATGTTGGCATATCAATATTAACTAGAAAAACAAATTTTATCTCTATGACTTTCCCTTAAAATATTGATGAAATGTACACTTATTTATATATCTGTTTACCTGTTAAATGTGTTTTCCTCACAATAATAAAAGTTATATGTATATTGGAAAATGTTTTGATTTATTCATTAATAGTCACCCTTGTACAGGGTTGAGGTTCAGTAAAATGTTTAATGAATAAGTAAATGGATGATAAGGGGCACTGCTTCAAAAACACAATCTGTTTATTAAAAGACAAGACATGTACTGCTTTAGGCCATACTGTAGTAACACACAAAACTGAAAACCCATTATTTAACACAATGGTAACTGCAGCAAAGTACCACAAGCTGGTGGCATTAAAACAGTATGGATTTCCTTTATCACAGTTCTGGAGGCCAAGCATCCAAAATCAGCATCGCTGGGAAGGTGTCAGTCTACAAATCTCTAGGGAAATATCTGTCCCATGTATTTTTCATCTTTAGGTGACTGCCAACATTCATCGACTTTTATTTGCATGAGTTTAATTTCTTTTTAAAAAAGATTTATCTATTTATTTGAAAGTCAGATTTATAGGGAAAGACAAAGAAATCTACCATTGGCTAGTTCACTCCCTAGATGGCTGCAATGGCCAGGACTGGGCCAGGCCAAAGCAAGGAGCCAAGAACTTCTTCTAGGTCTCCCATATGGGTTATCTTCTGCTGCTATTCCCAGGGCATTAGCAGGGAGCTGGATTGAAAGTGGAGCAGCCAGGATGTCTACTGGTGCCATATGAGATGCTGGCATTGCAGGTGGTGTCTTTACCCACTATGCCACAATGCGGGCCCACTGCTTAAGCCTAATTTCTACCTTAGTGGTCACATTATTTTCTTCTTTATTATTGGTAAATTCCCTTTAACTCACTCTTTTGATTGAAATGAAATTAACACAAGATTTACTATTTAAAGTATCTAATTTAGTAGCATATAGTACATTCACAACGTTGTGCACTCATCACATCAGTCTAATCTCAAAATATTTTTCATTCAAAGATGACCCCATACAACTTAAAGAGTAACTCCTCAAACCCTCAGGCCCCTCTCCCTGAGAAACAATAATCCACTTTCAAGCTATGAGTTCACCTATTTTGGATATTCAATGTGAATAGAATCAAATAATATGTGAGCTTTTGTGTCTGACCTCTTTTACTCAGTATGTTTTCAGGGTACATCTATTTTGTAGCATGAATCAATAGTTAATGTTTTTATGGATATATAGTATTCCACTGGATATATATATATATATATATATATATATATACACACACATATATATATATATCATATTGTCTTCATCTGTTCTCAGTTGACAGACATTTGGACTGTTTTGACTTGGGGGCAATTGTTAATAATGATACTATCAACATCTCTGTACCAGTGCTGTTTAAGGACTTGTCTCATTGTTTGGCTCGGTCATGTGGTAATGCTATGTTGGATGTTTGAAGACAATCAAACTGTTTTCCAAGAAAGCTGCACAATTTTACATTCCTTCCAGCAATGTCTAAGGGTTTTAAATTCTCCACAAACTTGCTGTGGTTGCTAGTGTCCATTGTGTTTGCATGTCTTGTAATAGCTGTTTTAATAGCTGTGAGGTGGTCTCTCATTGCACTTTTGATTGCCTTCATGACTAATGATTTTGAAGACCTTTTCATGTACTTTTTATCATTTTGAAAATCTTTCAAGAAATGTCTGTTTAAATCCTCTGCCCATTTTTGTTGTTGTTTCGTTGATTGGGCTGTTCTATTGTTACTGTTCTTGCTATTGCTAAGTTGGAAAAGTTATATAAGTTTTCTATAATAAATCCTTATTAGGTACATCATTTGCAAATATTTTGTCTTATTCCATGGTCTTTCTTTTTCACTTTCTTGTAAATGTTCTTTGTTGCACACAAGTTTGCAATTTTGAAGTTCAGTTTGTCTGTTTTTACTTTTATTGGTTTTGATTTTTGTGTATGTCTGAAAAATCATAGCCAAATCTGCATAATCCCATTTTTAGCTGCCCTGGATTATGTATCCATAATCACAAATAGTTACTTTTTTCTATCTATTTTACTTTTTAGGATTTTTGAGGAGCGTGTAACATTTACACACCTTTATGGAAGCAGTATAGTATTTCAATGTAGGCAGTCAGTGTCCTCACCTCCTGACCCTTCCTGCATGTTTGGAGCCTGTAAATTCCTCTACTCCAGTTCTTTGTATAGTATGTGATACCTTGTTATGATCTATATTCACCCCTCAGCTATGGGAAGGGAAGATGAAGAGGAAAAAAGAGAAATTGGATAAAGAATACCAAGACACAGACAGAAGTAATAGGTTCTAGCAACTTTTTATATATGTGTGGGTTAAGAGTATCTAAATTCTACTCTGTTAACAAGTTTCCAATATACAATACACCACTTTATTACTTTATATGTTTATATTCATTTGTCCCAGCACCTTCTGTTGATGACTATTCTTTTCCCATTGAATGGACATGGCAACCTACTGGAAAATCAATTAATCATAGTTACATTTCTGAACTCAATTCTAGTCCATCAGTCTATAGCTCTATCTTTTAGGCACTACCAAATAGCTTTGATTACTTTTGATTTATATTAAGTCTTATATATAAACAAATATGGGTCTTACTTTGTTCTTTTTCAAGACTACTTGGCTCCTCAAAATTCCATATGAATTTTAATATCAACTTGTTCATTTCCATAAACAGGCTACTAGAATTTAGGTAGGTGATGGATTAAAACTGTGGATTTCTTTCGAAAGTATTTCCATTAGATAATATGAAATCTTCCAATCTATGAGTAAAAATGTATATTTTTAAGAATTCTTAAATATCAACTTTTTTGTAGTTTTAGTATATAATCCTTATTCTCATTTTTATTATATTTATCCTCAAGTATTGTGACATTTTGATGTTGCTGTAAATGGATCTTTTCTTGATTCCTTTTTACAATATGTCTTATAACTTTAAGTTTTTAGATTCTTCCATAATTGTATGCATTTCAAATTAATATCTAATAGTAGATATTAATGGGATACAGTGTGACATTTTAAGATATTTATGCAATGTGTACTGATCAAATCCCAGTAGCTGCAATGGCTTATTGCTTGTGTATAGAAGTGACTTTTGTTTAGAGATCTTGAATCCTGAACCTTTTCTGAATAACTATATTAGCCAATAGATTTTTGTGCATTCTTTAGAATTTTCAATATATCAGGTCATGTTATCTGAAAATAGAAATTATTTTTTTTCTTTGTTTGCAATTTGGAAGTCATTTATCTGTTTGCTTTTAGGAATTTCTCTCGATAGAACTTGGAAATAAAATGGTGAAAGCTTCACTTGTCTGCTGCCTTGTCAGATGAGGGAGAATTTTTACCTTAAACCTGTGAGTATATTGGCTATGGATTTGAGTTTAAAGCTAGCTGTAGGTTTTCAATAATTCTCGTTATCAGTTTATAGGAGTTCATTTCCATAGTTTCTTACGTTTTTAATTATGGAAGCATGGAAAACCTTGTCAAATAATTTTTCTGAATTAATGAATGAATACTCACATGAATATTTTCCTTCTTTCTGTTTTTATAATTTTATTTATTTATTTGAGAAGTGGAGTTACACAAGGAAAGAGAGACAGAGTGAAAGGTCTTCTATCTGCTGGTTCACTCCCCAAATGGCTGCAATGGCCAGAGCTGGGCTAATCTGAAGCCAGGAGCCAGGAGGTTCCTCCAAGTCTCCCACGTGGGTACAGGGGCCCAAGCAAGCACTTGTTCCATTCTCTACTGCTTTCCTAGGCCATAGCAGAAAGCTGGATCAGAAGTGGAACACCCGGGGCCGGCGCCACAGCTCAATAGGCTAATCCTCTGCCTTGCGGCGGGTTCTAGTGCCGGTTGGGGCGCTGGATTCTGTCCCGGTTGCCCCTCTTCCAGGCCGGCTCTCTGCTATGGCCCAGGAGTGCAGTGGAGGATGGCCCAAGTGCTTGGGCCCTGTACCCCATGGGAGACCAGGAGAAGCACCTGGCTCCTGCCATCGGATCAGCGCGGTGTGCCGGCGGCAGCACACCAGCCGCGGCGGCCATTGGAGGGTGAACCAACGGTAAAGGAAGACCTTTCTCTCTCTCTCTCTCTCTCTCTCTCACTGTCCACTCTGCCTGTCAAAAATAAAATAAAATAAATAATAATAAAAAATAAAAGAAGTGGAGCATCTGGGACACGAACCGGCATACATATGGGATGCTAGCACCGCATGTGGAGGCCCAGCTTACTGCACCAACGTGCCGGCAACTCCTTCTTTTTTCTTTCTTTCTTTCTTTCTTTTTTTAATTTATTTATTTGAAAGTCAAAGTTACACAGAGAGAGAAGGAGAGGCAGAGAGAGAGAGAGAGAGAGAGAGGGAGGTCTTCCATCCACCAGTTCACTCCCCAGTTGGCTTCAATGACCGGAGCTGTGCCAGTCTGAAGCCAGGAGCCAGGAGCTTCTTCCAGGTCTTTTTTCAGGTGCATGGGCCCAAGGACTTGGACCATCTTTTACTGCTTTCCCAGGCCACAGCAGAGAGCTGGATCGGAAGTGGAGCAGCCGAGGCTCAAACCAGAGCCCATATGGGATGCTGGCACTGGGCACTGCAGGCTGAGGCTTTACCTGATACACCACTGTGCCGCCCTTTCCCCTTCTTTCTTTTAATGTGACTTCTTCTTTAACACTGTTTTTTTTTTTTTTTTTGACAGGCAGAGTGGACAGAGAGAGAGAGAGAGAGAGAGAGAGACAGACAGACAGAGAAAAAGGTCTTCCTTTGCCGTTGGTTCACCCTCCAATGGCCACCGCGGCTGGTGCGCTGTGGCCGGCACACCGTGCTGATCCGAAGCCAGGAGCCAGGTGCTTCTCCTGGTCTCCCATGGGGTGCAGGGTCCAAGCACTTGGGCCATCCACTGTTCTCCCGGGCCACATAGAGAGCTGGCCTGGAAGAGGGGCAACTGGGACAGAATCTGGCACCCAGACAGGGACTAGAATTCAGTGTGCCAGCGCCGCAGGTGGAAGATTAGCCTATTGAGCTGTGGCACTGGCCTTAATGTGACTTCTTTTTTAAAAAAAAAAAAACAAAAACTTTTATTTAATGAATATAAATTTCCAAAGTACAGCTTATGGATTACAATGGCTTCCCCCCCCCCCCATAACTTCCCTCCCATCCGCAACCCTCCCCTTTCCCGCTCCCTCTCCCCTTCCATTCACATCAAGATTCATTTTCTTTTTTTTTTTGATGCTTTAGTATTTATTTCTTTATTGTTCTTTTTTATTTTTTATTTTTATTTAATGAATATAAATTTCCAATGTATAGCTTATGGATTACAATGGCTTCCCCCTCCCATAACTTCCCTCCCATCCGCAACCCTCCCCTCTCCCGCTCCCTCTCCCCTTCCATTCACATCAAGATTCATTTTCAATTCTCTTTATATACAGAAGGTCAATTTAGTATATATTAAGTAAAAATTTCAATAGTTTGCACCCACATAGAAACACAAAGTGAAACATACTGTTTGAGTACTAGTCATAGCATTAAATCACAATTAAGGACAGAGATCCCACATGAGGAGCAAGTGCACAGTGACTCCTGTTGTTGACCCAACAAATTGACACTCTAGTTTATGGCACCAGTAACCACCCTAGGCTCTCATCATGAGTTGCCAAGACTATGGAAGCCTTCCAAGTTCGCCGACTCTGATCATATTTTGATGCCACTCTTAGGATCATTGGTTACTATCCTCACCCTGTCTTTTAATGTGACTTCTTACATTGATTGATTTTGATTTTTGAGATACTCTTGGATTCCAGGGATAAATCCTATAAGTTATGTCTTGTGATAATTTAATACACTGATGAAATTGGTTTGTTGAATTTGTGATCACATAACATTAATGTGCAGTTTTCCTTTCTCTGATGTTATTGTTCCATTTTGGTGTGAAGGTAATTCTGATCTGATCGAATGAGTTAGGAGGTGTTTATTTGTTATTTTTCTTGAGCAATTTGAGAACTGGCTTGAATTTTCCTTTAACTAGTTGGTAGAATTTGCTAGTGAAGGCATCTCTTCCAGGGCTGTCTTTGTTGGGAAGTTATTGATAACTGCGGTAATTTTTTCCTTTGTTATAGGTTGCTTCAGATTTTATGTTCTTTGTTCATTGGTTTTGAGTGTTTATTTGTATGAACTTGCATATTTTCAGCTAATATGTCCATGTAAAGTTGTTCATAACATTATATTACAGCTCCCTTTCACTTGTGTAGGATCAATAGTAATGTCCCCACTTTTATTTGTGATTTTCTAAAATGAATATTCTTTTCTTCATAGCAAACAAAGATGTGTCACATGTGAGAAATGACCATGATGAATTTTCAAGAGGCTTAGATTAGCCTTACCGTAGCTACCATACTAGGCCTCAGTAGCATGTAGGACAGAGGGTTGCAAAATCCCCAAAGTAGGTCAACTGCTGAGTTTGCTTTACAAACTGTGGACCACTTGCTATCTTTGTAACCTTCAATGATTCTGTAATCTGTAGCCACAGTGTACAGTGCTCTCCTATCTCAGGTCCTGAAAGCCTTGCTGTTATTACGATGTAACTCCTCCTCTCTCCTGCCCTACCTCTACCCAACAACTCTCTTCCCTGTTATCCCATCCTTTAGGCACCATGTTGAGTTTAGATTGCATCTCCCAACTCGCTCAACCAGTGAGGAGCTGGGGGAAGGGATCTCTGCATTGCAGGGAAAAAGGAGCTGTCTCTGAGAGAGGTGCCTGCTTCCACCTGCTGGTCACTGCTCTTGAGATGGAATGTCAATAAATGCCTCACTTTCTGCTTTCTTTGCTCTTCTGAGTCTGTTCTTCAGTGGGTAGGTGGTCTCAGATGGGCTTATTTCCCATATAAAATTTGTTGATATTTTGTAAAAATCAATCTGATTTTTTTCTCTTCCATATGTTTTTCAATTTTTAAGACATAGAATTCTACTTATGTGATGTCTCCATATGTGTAGGTATTGTGTAAAGTTTAAATAAAAGTAATAATATCTGTCTCAATTAAACATCTTTTATCCCTAGTTTTTTGAAAATATACATTATAGTCTGGCTATATACAGTCAGCTTATCATATAATAGAATACTAGAAATTATTTCTCCTATTTAACTGTAACTTAACACCCACTAACCAACATTTTTCCATGCCTCTTTCTGCTCTACTCTCCCCAGTCTTTGGAAACAACTCTTCTCCTAACTTCCATGAGATTAACCCATGAGTGAGACTATGCTGTGTTTGCCTTTCTGTATCTAGTTTATTTTACTAAAAATGATGCCTTTTGCTTCCATCAGTGTTGTTACAAGTTACAGGATTTTGGCCAGCGCCGCAGCTCAATAGGCTAATCCTCTGCCTGGGGCGCTGGCATGCCGGGTTCTAGTCTGGTCGGGGCTCCAGATTCTGTCCCGGTTGCCCCTCTTCCAGGCCAGCTCTCTGCTGTCGCCAGGGAGTGCAGTGGAGGATGGCCCAAGTGCTTGGGCCCTGTACCCCATGGGAGACCAGGAGAAGCCCCTGGCTCCTGCCATCGGATCAGCGCGGTGTGCCGGCGGCAGCGCACCAGCCATGGCGGCCATTGGAGGGTGAACCAACGGCAAAAAGGAAGACCTTTCTCTCTGTCTCTCTCACTGTCCACTCTGCCTGTCGAAAAAAAAAATTACAGGATTTCATCTCAATAACTGAATAGATTTCCACTATGAATATGTACCACATTTTCTTTATTCATTCATCAGTGGATGGACACCTAAATTGACTTCATATCTTGAGTATTTTAATTAGTGCTGTAATAAATATAGGAGTGCAGATGTCTCTTTAAAGAGTGATTTCATTTCATTTGGATATATTTATATCCAACAAATTAGTAAGATTTGTGGTTCACATGTTGGTTCTATTTTTTATTTTTGTGGGGTTCCCCTGGTATTTTTCGCATTGACTACATTAGTTTACATTTGCAACAACAGTGTGTTAAGTATTACCTTTTTTCCACATTTAACCAATATTTATCTGTCGTCTTTTTAATAATAGCCAATCCAATTGGAGTAAGGTGATATTGCATAATAGATTCGATTTTCATTTCCCAAATAATTAATTATGTTTTACATTTTTCATATACCTATTCCTTTGCATATCTTCTGTTGAGAAATGTTAATTTAGGATCCATTACCCATTTAAAAGTGGAATGGTGATTATCATTATTTGCTTTTGAGTTGAATTCTTATTATAGTTTAGATATAAAAGTGTACTATACATACTTTGCAATTTTTTTCCTGTTGTTATATTACCTCCCCATTCCTGATTATTACCTTGCTATGTAGAAGCTTTTAGTTTGATGCAATCCTAGTTGTCTATTTTAGCTTTTGTCCCTGGGCTTTTGGAGTCTGATCCAAAATCATTGCTTATTTCAATGTCCTAAAACATTTCTCCTTTGTGCTTCATACTATGAGGTCTCATACTTCACTGTTTAATCCATTTCATTTGACTTTGTGCATAATGAGATGCAAAGGCTTAGTTTCATTAATCTTCATATGGATACCTAATTTTCCCTGTGCCATTTATTGAAGAGATTGTCATTTTCCCAAGTCATGTTCTTAGCACATTTGTTGGAGATTGGTTATAGATGTGTAGGTTTACCACTAGGCTCTGGATTCTGATCTATTGATCTGCTTTATGCTAATACAATGATGTTTTGTAGTATATTTTGAGGTCAGATAGTGTAAAACCTCCTACTTTGTTTTTCTTGCTCAAGATATTAACTTTGCTATCTGGAGTTTTTGTGGTTCAATATGAATTTTTGCTTCTACTTCTGTGAAGAACGCCATTGGTATTTTCATAGCAATTGCATTCAACCTGTAGATCTCTTTGGGTAGTATAAAAATCTTAATTATATTTATTCTTCCAATCCATGAACACAGAATATCTTTCCTTTTTGTGTCCTTTTCAATTTATCTCATGCAGAACTTTCAACCTTCATTGTAGAAATCTTTCTTCTCTCTGGTTGAATTTATTGGTAGATCCATTTTTGGTAACTATTATAAATGGAATTATTTTCTTGATTTTTTTAAAAATTATTTATTTTAAAGGCAAAGTTACAGAGGCAGAGAGAGAGGGAGAGAGAGAGAGAGACAGAGAGGCAGAGAGAGAGAGAGAGGGAGAGAGGGAGAAAGAGGGAGAGAGAGAGACAGAGAGAGAGAGACAGAGAGAGAGACAGAGAGAGAGGGAGAGAGAGAGACAGAGACAGAGAGACAGAGAGAGGGAGACAGAGAGAGAGGGAGACAGAGAGACAGAGAGACAGAGAGAGAGACAGGGAGGTCTTCCATTAGCTGATTCACTCTCCAAAGAGTTGCAATGGCAGGAACTGGGCCCATCCGAGCCAGGAGCTGGGAGCTTCCTTCAGGTCTCCCACGCAGGTGCAGGGGCCCAAGCACTTGGGTCAACTTCCACTGCTTTCCCAGGCCATAGCAGAGAGCTGGATTGGAAGAGGAGCAGCCAGGACTCAAACCAGCATCCATATAGGATGCCAACACTGCAGGAGGAGGCTTTGCCTGCTATGCCACAGCACCAGCCCTTTGATTTCTCTTTCAGGTAATTTCTCTTTCAGATAATTACGATTGTGGTCAGAAATGCTACTAATTTTGTATTATGACTTTCTATCCTGCAATTTTGTAGAATGTTTGTTAGTTCATACAGTTGTTGTTAGTACATTGAGAGTTTTCTATGTATAAGACCATGTTGCCTGTGAACAGAGACAATTTTACTTTCTCCTTTGGAATTGGACACCCTTTATTTCTTCCTTTTGCTCTGGCTAAGACTTCCGGGACTATGTTGAATAAAAGTGATGACAGTGGGCATTCTTGCCTTGTTCCACATCATAGGGACAAGGCTTTCAGATTTTCACTGTTCAATATAATGTTAGCTTTGCACTTGCTAAGCTAATGACCTTTAATATGTTTGGGCATATTTCCTATGGCTAATTTGCTCAGAGATTTTATCATGTTAAATTTTACCATTTTATCAGCATATATTGAGATTATCATGTGATTTTTTCTGCCCGTCATTCATTGAAATAATTTTGGTTTCCCACATACACGGCAATGACCCAACTACGTGAGCCGTCCCTGCTGCCTCTCATCATTTATACCAGCAGGAATTTGGAATAAGAAGTAGAGCCAAGACCAGAATATAGTCACTCTAGGATGAGATGAAAAAGTCCCAAGTAGCATTTTGAATGCTATACCAAATGCCTACCCCAACTTTTCTTGATTCAGTATTTCATTTGTAAACCTTTAAATATTTTTCAAAGTTCTCAAAGTTAAAAAGAGCTTTTTAAACTAATTTATTTTTACTTATATAGATTTCATGTAGTTCATAGACATAATTTTTTTTTGACAGGCAGAGTGGAGAGTGAGAGAGAGAGACAGAGAGAAAGGTCTTCTTTTACCGTTGGTTCATCCCCACAATGGCCGCTGCGGCCAGCGCGCTGTGGCCGGCGCACAGCGCTGATCTGAAGGCAGGAGCCAGGTGCTTCTCCTGGTCTCCCATGGGGTGCAGGGCCCAAGCACTTGGGCCATCCCCCACTGCACTCCCGGGCCACAACAGAGAGCTGGACTGGAAGAGGAGCAACCAGGACAGAATACGGTGCCCCGACCGGGACTAGAACCTGGTGTGCTGGTGCCACAGGCGGACGATTAGCCTATTGAGCCGTGGCACCGGCCCATAGATATAATTTTAAAAATATGATACTTTCTTCCATCCCCTTTTCCCTCATTCCTCCTTTCTTACTTTCTTTCCTTTTTAAACATTTCTGGTAACATTTTAAATTTACTTTATAATCATAGAGTTCAAGAAGTAAAAAGTAGAAAGTTTACTCTTCAGTAGGATATAGACAGAGGCTATAAACAGTAATCAAATCCAAAGATGTCAATTTCACTCATATACATCAAATTTTCTGCATTCCGTATAATTACCACAAATCATAGAAAACATGTGACATTTGCCATTTGGGGTTTGACTTATTTCACTAAGTATAATGGTCTCCAGTTTCATCCATTTCTTTTTGCAAAAGACAGGTCTTCATTCTTTTTGTGGTTGAGTATTCCATTGTGTATATATACCACATTTACTTTATCCAGTCATCAACTGATGGACATCTAGATTGATTGTAAGTCTTAGCTATTGTAAACTGACTGCTATAAACATGTGAGTACAGGTAACTCTCTCATATGCTGATTTCATTTCCTTTGGGCATATTCTCAGGAGTGGAATGGGTGGGTAGTATGGTAGATCTATTTTTAGATATCTAAGGAATCTCCGTACTGTATTCCATCATACTTGTACCAGTTCAAATTCCCACCAACAGTGTATTAGGACACAATTTTATCTACATACTTGACAGCACTTACTGTTTTTTGATTTCCATATGAGTGAATCACATTCTTTCAAATACAAAACTTAACAGAAAATAAAAACAGTTTAGTGGTTGTCAGGGCCCATGAGTGGGAGAACAGGAAGATCACAAAGAAGTTTGGGAAATCAGTTTAGGTGATCATGATAGTGGTTACATGGCTGCATATACTTAAAAACATCCCTAGAACTACTGACCAAAAAGTATGCATAGTACTGTTTTTAATTTATGAGTTAATGAGTAATGCAAAAGATGTATGCACATTCAAAATATTCAACTTGGTCCCCAGAGGTAATTTAAATGTTTCTTCCCTGAGAAAGTGGGAAGAGGAGCTGCAGATGCTCTCCTGGGGGAGCATCCCTAGAGCTCTATGTCTCTATAGTTCACTCCCCCTTCTGATTTATTGGCCTCTCAAGTTCAACATGACTCCAAATGACTTCATTTTAAAGCAACCAACCTTTGATCCTAGCCCCTTTGATTAATCTTTTATTCATCTGAATGATAATGGTTGTTTAGACATGCAAGCCTGCTCTTGGTTTTAGGATTTCCTGTAGGCCTGCAGCCTTGGCTAAGGAAACACCTTAAGAAAAAATATATATTGAGTGACTTGAAAATGATAACCCCCTTAGCAGGTTATTTGGCCATTTACAAACAAATTCTTCAGATTAGGTGGGAGAGGTGATTTTATTATGCTTATTTAATAGCTAAGGGGGAGGCAAGTGACTCTTCTAAAGGCAAAGAAGGAACACACAGTAGATTCAGGACTTGAATCACGCAAATATTCTTTACACTAATGTTTTCTTCCTGGCTTGGAAGCTTGAGAACTGTTGACTGCTCCCTGATAGGGAACTTCTATAGCATGACTTATGCATAAATCCATCGCTGAATTTCTCATTTTAAACTCACTATTCAAGAGTGGTTGTCACTTATTTTTAAGGAGCAAGGTAAGTGTCTATATTCAATATACAGTTCTAGTGAAATCTGTAATTCATGCAAAAGCAATGGGATGGAAACAATTACTGTGATTTATTGGACATAGATATAGATATTTTGAGGGCAATTCCAAGATGGCGGAATAGGGAGTAAGCTTACTGCTGTAGCCCAGGAGAAGATAGTTTAAAAAAAAAGTGGAGAGAGTGTAGTCTCAGGGAAGAGTTAGGGAAAAAACGGCAGAGGAAACTTCGTAATGAGAGGGACATGGTAGACCTATGTGGAGGGCTTGGGCGCCCACAGCTCAGGACTCCAACAGCCAAGAGTCTATGCAGCAGCACTGGAAAGTGAGGTGAGATGAGACTGCAGTAGCCAGAGCCACTAGCAAAAAAGTGGCAGGAAGAGCCTAGCGGAACAAGGCTTGAAGCCCTGTGGGGGAAAGTGCACCAGCCAAACTAGAGGAGAAAAAAATAAAAAAGGACGGGATGGACATGTTTCTCTCTCTCCGATCACTTTACAAAGGTATACTGTGACAAGCCGACAGAGCGAGTGCCCTTTTAGACATATGTAACAGCTGTGCTAGCTCGTGTCTGCACCCGGCAGTCAGCCAAGTGGAGACTCCTGACTCTGGTGGGGAGAAATAACAGGAGGCTAGGAGCCTGTGACTGTGTGAAGCTTCTGAACTGGGACTGTGAAAAAAAAATTGAGTGTGTGTGGGAGAACTCAGTGTGGCTGGGACGTTGAGCAGTCTCAGTGGGAGACGCCACAGCTTGGGGGTTTCTGGTGACTTGGTGAGAGACATCACTGGGGAATCTGAACTTACACTGAGGACTACACAGATCCTTTGTGCAGATGAATATTACACCCACTGGGGCTAGCGCTCAGGAACTGGTCTCCATCGAGAAGAGCCCAGATGAGCAGAATATACTTCCCTGCTGATATTTTGAGCATTTTTCTAAAAACCTGAGGTGAAGTTATGGTGCAAATTTCAAAACTTTCATTTATATGGATTTAGGTGATACTTAATGAAACATCATGTTTTTCCTTTAAAAATGATTATTCAAAAACAACAGGAGAGCTAATGCTTTGATTGATAAGGTGGTAGGTTTATCCTATTCACCTTATGTCAGCTTACGATTAGAGGTAAAGGTAAAAACCAAAGGAACAAAATAACTCTTATTTAAATGACAAAACAGAACAAAGAGAGAAATATCTGAACTTAATTTTAATATTTACCCATAATTTCCCATTATGTCCAGCACATGTATATGTATGGACAATATGGATTCCAGGAAGAAATTAAGAATGGCTACTAGGGTGGGCTAGAGCCACCATTGATAAGGGATGGAGCAACAACAGAGAAAGAATTGCTATAGGACAGAGAAAATCATGAGAAAATGTGAGAGAAATCAAACTGAAGAAGAAGGCTACAAGACCTTCAAATCTACCGACACCTGTTGCCTGTCACTTTTGTAAACCAACAGAGTCCATCATTCCATTCTTTTTTTTAAAACTTTTATTTAGTAAATATAAATTTCCAAAGTACAGTTTATGGATTACAATGGCTTTCTCCCCCCCATAACTTCCCTCCCACCCGCAACCCTACCCTCTCCCTGCCCCTCTCCCATTCCATTCACATCAAGATCCATTTTCAATTATCTTTATATACAGAAGATCGATTTAGTATGTATTAACTAAAGATTTCATCAGTTTGCACCACACAGAACATAAAGTGTAAAATACTGTTTCAGTACTAGTTATAGCATTAATTCACATTGGACAATACAGTGAGGACAGAGATCCCACATGAGGAGTAAGTACACAGTGACTCCTCTTGTTGACTTAACAATTTGACACTCTTGTTTATGGTGTCAGAAATCTCCCTAGACTCTAGTCATGAGTTTCCATGGCTATGGAAGCCTCTTGAGTTCGCTGACTTTGATCTTATTCCGACAGGGTCATAGTCAAAGTGGAAGTTCTCTCCTCCCTTCAGAGAAAGGTACCTCCTTCATTGATGGCCCCGTTCTTTCCACTGGGATCTCACTCACAGAGATCTTTCATTTAGGTCCTCTTTTTTTCCATTCTAAAATGTATCATATGTAACACTCATAAAATTGGTTAACAACTCAGTCTTTACATGTTTTAATTAATTTTCACACCTTATTCTTAGAATAATACTTGGAGTTAATATCATCATTGCCTTCATTTTGCAGATTGAAAAGCTGAGACAGTGGAGTTAGAATAGGATTCCTAGCATGCAGCTCTTCAAGATCCCTTGCTCTATGCCAGATGCTAAGTCTTCCCTTCAGAATTGCCTCTATTGATTATACAGGTTCCTACTGTCCCAGTTACCCTAAGAAACCTGTGCATATATCTTTTGGTTACTTCACTATGAAACCCACTAGGTTTGGACCAAGCTAGACAATGAGTTACTATAACCTGAGTTACAACAATTTGATTTGTATACAGTTATGACCATTTTACTAAAAAACCACTTGGGTTGGGTCTGAAGCTTGGCTTGCATGAACACTTGTGTAAACATGAAAAAAATTTTTAACCTTTTACTCATGACAATTTAAATCTAAGTAACAACTAATCAAGTTCATAATGTTGTAGAAAAGAATTATTGAATGTGCTTGTAAAGCATGTACAGCAATCCTTCCAGTGAGCAAAATAGAAGTGTAAACTTTTACTAGGATGGGCAAATATGAGTCTCTCTCTTTATCTGTCTTTCTAGATATATATCTATATCTATATTTATAGCTAGATATCTAGATCTATATAGATAGATAGATCTTTCTATATAGATACAGATAGAATTTTATTCATTATATTTTATTTATTGTATTTATATATAATATATATACTAGACATTATGCTAGATTTTTCAAATTGTAAATGAGCTATAATCCAGAAAAATCTTTCCAATTCAACAGTTCATAACTCTAAAAATAAAAATAATAGTGTGTTATATTTTGTGATTATGTTTTATGTTTAGATGTGAACAATCTTGAAATGCATATAGTATTACTATAATAAAATATCATGCATGGTACATAAATGTTTCAATTCAGTACAGTAGCTAGTCTACAACATCTATTAATACTCTGTCTTTGCTTTTCTTTGCTACAGAGCATCTTCTGAGTCCCAGATAACAGAGATGGAGAACAGGACAGAAGTGACACAGTTCATCCTGCTGGGACTAACCAGTGTCCCAGAACTGCAGGCACCTCTCTGTGTGCTGTTCACTATCATCTACCTCATCAATGTGGTGGGAAACCTGGGGATGATTGTGTTGATTCTCTTGGACTCACGTCTTCACACCCCCATGTACTTTTTTCTCAGTAACTTGTCTTTGGTGGATATTGGGTACTCCTCAGCTGTCACTCCAACAGTCTTGGCTGAATTCTTAAGAAAAGACAAAATTATTTCCTACAATGCTTGTGCTACTCAAATGTTCTTTTTTGCAGCCTTTGCCACCATGGAAGATTTTATTTTGGCTTTAATGGCTTTTGACCGCTATACAGCAGTGTGTAAACCCCTCCATTACACAAACACCATGACGACAAGTGTGTGTTCCTGTCTGGTTATAGGCTGTTATGTCTGTGGTTTCCTGAATGCCTCCATCCATATTGGGGAGACATTCAGTCTCTCTTTCTGTAGGTCCAATGTGGTCCATCACTTTTTTTGTGATGTGCCAGCAGTCATGGCTCTGTCTTGCTCTGACCGACATGCTAATGAGCTGGTCCTTGTTTATGTTGCCAGCTTCAATGTCTTTTTTGCTATCCTTGTTATCTCGATATCTTATATGTTCATTTTTATCACCATCCTAAAGATGCGCTCAGCTGCAGGGTACCAGAAAGCTTTATCCACCTGTGCTTCTCACTTCACTGCAGTCTCCCTTTTCTATGGGACTATTATCTTCATGTACTTACAGCCCAGCTCCAATCATTCCATGGACACAGACAAAATCGCATCTGTGTTCTACACTATGGTCATCCCCATGCTGAACCCTGTAGTCTACAGCCTGAGGAATAAGGAGGTGAAGAAAGCATTCAAAAGAATTGTTTTGGAGGTAAAATTGTCTTTCTGTGTTTAATTTTAATATTATGGGGTGTATAATAATCTAAATTTATTCTTTTTGGACCTTCTCCATACACTGGGTCACATTTTAAGGCCTACATGGAAGTTGTGTGTTTTTTTTTTAAATATTTATTTATTTTTTTTTGAAAGGCAGAATGAGAGAGAGAGAGAGAGAGAGAGAGAGAGAGAGAATCTTCCATCCCCTGGTTCACTGCCTCAAATGGCCAAAACAGCACAACAGCCAAGGCCGTTTATGCTGAAGGCAGGAGCCAGGTAACTTCAGCCACATCTCCCATGTGGGTGGATGGGCCCAGGCACTTGGGTCATCTTTTGCTGCTTTCCCAAACACAGTTGCAGAAAGCCAAATCAGAAGTGGAGCAGCCCAGACAAGAACCAGTGCCCACAGGGGATGTTGACATCACAGGCAGTGGCTTAACCTGATACTCTACCACACCAGCCCTGGAATAAAGTTTTTGGAATGAGATCCTTATTTTTCAAAGGATTATTGATTATAATAAACCCATTAATATCCAGAAATATAATATCTGAACAAAGAGGGTAAGGTGAGTCATAAGATTTTGGGTGTAGCTTAACAAAAACCTTAAGAATGTTTGTTACATTCATACAGACATTTCCTCTGCCATGCACTGGTAAAAACATACAGGTAAAACAGAGGTGTAAATGAGCCCATGAACATGTTCAAATATGCATCTCTGTGGGTATATATACATGTGAGTTCAATCTTTCTTTGTGATAATGATTTAGAAAAAAAACGTGTACTCTGTGTTAATCAGTATTTTATAATTCTCAATTAGATCAAGTTCTCAGTGTTACTGAAATCTGCATTTCTGTAGATCTTTGTATACTTCTTTTAGCAATTTTGAGAGAAGGGTAGAAACTCTTCCATCACCATTATGAGTTTTTCCATTTGTGTCACAAGCTGGCAAGTCACACATTAAATAAATACTACTTTGCAGGTCATAAAAAGCATTAAACCTGAGATTACTTAAATGTTTAATACCTGATTGTATTTGAAAAATTACTTCAAATGTACAAGCTCCTCAATTAACTGAAATGAGTTTCAATATCCATATAGAACAATGCTTGAAAATATCTTCAATAATGAAGATAATAGGGGCTGGCACTGTGGAGCAGTGGGTTAAAGCCCTGGTCTGAAGTGCCGGCATCTCATATGCCCACTGGTTCCAGTCCCAGCTGCTCCTCTTCCAATCCACTTCTCTGCTATGGCCTGGGAAAGCAGTAAAAGACGGCCCAAGTCCTTGGGTCCCTGCACCCACGTACAAGGCCTGGAAAAAGCTCCTGGCTCCTGGCTTCAGATCGGCACAGCTCTGGCCATTGCGGCCATCTGGGGGGGTGAATCAGCGGATGGAGGACCTCTCTCTCTCTGTCTCTACCTCTCTCTGTAACTCTGTCTTTCAAGTAAATAAAATAAATCTTAAAAAAAAGAAAAAGAAAAAAATAGTGAAGATAACATACATTCAGTATGCTAGTATATTGTACAAACATTATGCTATTAATTTTACCATCACACTGTATAATGTAAAAAAATCTCACCACAGAAATGTGGGCCCATGTTTAGTTTGCTGTTACAATAAAGTAAGAGCCTTCTAAATCTGAGTATTTATAAGATTGTGCCTGTATCTGCTAAAATGTTGATCCTGGTATTTGTGAGGTATTGTGATATGACTCTAATATTGATTCTGTAATGATGATTTTTTTCTGATTGAAATAATTTAGTGTCATTATTTTTACATTATTCTTTGATTCTCTAGTTATTTTAGTATAAAGAAAATTTTAAATTATACTGCAGACTGTGACTAACAGAGTTACAGACTGCCTAATATCCATGTCCTAATATTTAAAACCTGTATATTTTAACTTCTATGGAAAAAATTGGCTATTTGGATATGATTGAAGTAAAATTTTATGATTGAGAGGTTTTCCTAGATGATTTATGAGTGCAGCAGAGGCAAGCTCATATATTTCCACTGGAAGTCAGAGAGTGATTCAGTTACCTTTATAATAAATCACATGTCCCCTTTATACACTTGTAGATAATCATCTCCACTTCCCCAACACATGGAAATCATTGAGTTTGTACCCCTACGTTATACAAATATTAGCATACAATATTTGGCCTTTTAATTGCCTTTTCTCTCTCTCTCTCTCTCTTTTTTTTTTTTTTTTTTGACAGGCAGAGTGGACAGTGAGAGAGAGACAGAGAGAAAGGTCTTCCTTTTTGCCGTTGGTTCACCCTCCAATGGCCGCTGCGGCCAGCGCATCGTGCTGATCTGAAGCCAGGAGCCAGGTGCTTCTCCTGGTCTCCCATGCGGGTGCAGGGCCCAAGCACTTGGGCCATCCTCCACTGCCTTCCTGGGCCGTAGCAGAGAGCTGGCCTGGAAGAGGGGCAACCGGGATAGAATCTGGTGCCCCAACCGGGACTAGAACGCGGTGTGCTGGCGCCGCAAGGCAGAGGATTAGCTGTTAAGCCACGGCGCCCGCCCTTTTCTCTTTTTTTAGGATCTATTAATTCATCCATGTAGCTGCATGAATAGATAATATTCCATCACTGCTGAATCGTCTTCCAATTTAATTATGTACTGCTGTCTGCTTAACACTAACCTTTCAAAGTTTTTCTTGTACTCCTATTTTCTTTTACAAATAGTACACAGAGGTTTATGGAGTACACATGACTTCAGTTTACATTCTACAAGTATGTCTATTTTTCATATAGATTTACAACTGTTGCCACACAATTTATTTAAAAGGAAAACTTCTCCATTGTCTTGCTATTGCACCTTTTGCAAAGATCAGTTGATTCAATTCTGTGGGTCACTTTCTGAATTCTATGGCCTGTTCCACTGATCTCTGTGTGTCTCTTTTCCCCAGTACCATACTGTGAGGGTTACTATGATTTATAGAAATGTGTAAAATCAGGTTTTATACCTGTTCAAATTTTATTCTTTGATGTATTATTTTCTGTTTACTAATTCTATTATTTCAAAGGAATTCTTAATCAGTATATTGATTTTGACCAAAAAAAAAAAAATAAAGAAAGAAAGAAAGAAAGAAAACCTGGAAGACTGAGTTTCAATTGTGATAGCATAGATTATACAAAGTAGTCAATCTAATCTTTCAGCCCTTTAATTTGGCCTGTCTTTACCTTAATTTAAGTTTTCTCTCATTTCAATTATCACTATTCTACAGATTTTAGTACTTAAAAGACACATATATATGTATGAAGATATGTGTGTGTATGTGTATTTATTTATTTGTTTGAGAGGCAGAGTTACAGAGAGATGGAGAGAAAGAGATAATGGTCTTCTATCTACTAGTTCACTCCCCAGATGGCTGCAACAGCTGGAGCTGGGCCAACATGAAATCAGGAGCCATAACCTTCTTCCAGGTCTCCCACATGAGCGCAGGAGCCCAAATATGTGGCCCAGGTCACAGCAGAGAGCTGGATCTGAAGAGGAGTAGCCAGGACATGAACCAGCACCCATATGGGATGCCAGCACCTTAGACAAAAGCTTAACCCCCTCCCCGGCTATACCACAGTGCCAGCCCTAAAACATATATTTTTATACCCAAAGGACTAAACATAAATCTGAAAAATGATATAAAGGAAATTATGAAAATTATGTTGCAAAACATGGTGAATGCCAGTAAAGAGATAAAAATTTTAGATTAACCAGATAAAAATTCTGCAGCGGGAGTCATCACAGTGGCTCAGTATGTTAGAGTACTGCTTGCAAAGGTGGCATCCCAGTTTGGAGTGCTTGTTTGAATCTCTGCTTTTCTGTTTCCAATCTTTCTACTATTATATCTGAGAAAGAAGTAGAAAACAACTCAAGTATTATGACCACTGCCACACAAGTAGAAAACCTGCATGGTTTTGGCCTGGACAAGCCCTGGGCCTTTGTGGTCATTTGAGGATTGAAGTAATGGGTGAAGATCTCTCCGTCTCTCTGTCTCTATTCCTTAAAAATAAATAAATAAATAAATAAATCTTTTTTACAAAGGAAAGGAATTCTGTAGCAGGAAACTAGAAGAGATGAGACACACCATAGACAGCAATGACTCATATCTTAATTTTATTTTTTTATTTATTTTAAAATTTTATTAATATAAGCAGAACTGTTACCATGTATTTCATAGATAAAAATTCTAAGAAGATAACCATACTTCCCTTCCTCCATCTCTCCCTCAATCCTCTCTCCTTACTTTCTTTCATTTTTTCCTTTAATTTTTTCAATAAGATAATTTCAATTTACTTTATAATCAAAGGCTTAATGTACCATTAACCATAGTGTTCAACCAGTAAAAGGTAAAAAGACAACTTTTCCACGGGAATACAGACAAGAGCCATAAAAAAAAGTCAAATCATAAGATGTCAATTTCATTCTTATACATTGTGGTTTTTTTTTTTTTTTTTTGTATTCTATGTTGACTACCAAGTATCAGTGAAAAACATATTTGTCTTTTGGCGACTGGCTTATTTCACTAAGCATAATGACCTCCAGTTACATCCACTTTGTAGTTTTTTGGTTTTTTAGATTTATTCATTTGAAAGGCAGAGTTACAGAGAGAGAGAGCGTGAGAGAGAGAGAATTGTTCATCTACTGGTTCGCTCCCCAAATGGCTGCAACAGCCAGCACTGGATAAGACTGAAGCCAGGAGGCAGGAGCTTCCCTTGAGTTTCCCATGTGGGTGTAGGGGCCCATGCACTTGGGCGATTCTCTACTGCTTTTGCAGATGCATTTATCAGGGAGCTGGACTGGAAGTGAAGCAGCCAGGACAAAAACCAGCAGCTATATGAGATGCTGCATTGCAGGCTGCAGCTTAATGTGCTATGCCACTGTGCCACCCCTGCACCCATTTTATTGCAAAAGACAGGATTTCATTCTTTTTATGGCTAAATAGTATTTTGTTGTGTATAAATACCACATTTTCTTTATCAGTTTTGATTTTAAGTATACTTTCTTTCCAGCTCTCTGCTATGGCCTGAGAAAGCAGTAGAAGATGGCCCAAGTCCTTGGGCCTCTGTACCCACATGGGAGACCTGGAAGAAGCTCCTGGCTCCTGCCTTCAGATTGGCACAGCTCTGGCCGTTGTGGCCATCTGGGGAGTGAACCAGCGGATGGAAGACTCTCTCTCTCTCTCTCTCTCTCTCTGTAGCTCTGTCTTTCAAATAAATAAAATGAATCTTTTTTTAAAAAGTATACTATTTTTATGCCCTTTTTACCATTTTATGTCCTTTTACTATTTTATTATTTTTATGTCCTTTTTACTATTTATATGTTCAATTCTTGAATATATATATATATTAATATATTACTCTCACACTTTACTCACTAATATGTTTTTTTTCTAGTTCCAATATTTTATTTTTCACTTCATGGCCTTATCAACATATTACCTTCTTTATGCTATAAAGCATGAACTAGAATACCAGTAGGAGTAGGAGTAAATATTATTGAGTACCTACTATGAAAGACATTACATAAAGTACTCTATATGATCTACCTTAGTTCATTCATCTGCTTTAAATGGAGGAAAATGTTAGGACTCCAGTTATGTTGATGTTGAAAACAACATAGAGAAAGTTAAATAAATTCATGAAATATTGTTGGAATCATGGTATATTAGAGTTCTCTAGAGAAAAAGAATCAACAGGAAATAAATAGATGATGGGTAGATGGATAAATGATAGGTGGATAGTTAGATGATAGATACAGATAGATATAGATAGATGGATATAGATAGATATAGATAGATGGATATAGATAGATATAGATAGATGGGTACAGATAGATAGGCAGAGGTCAACAAGGGTTGGTTTATGTGATTATGGAAACTGGGAAGTCCCACAATCTGCTGTCTGCAAGCTGGAGACTGAAGAAAACTAGTGGTGCACTATCAGTTCACATCAAACATCTGAAAACCACAGGAGAAATAGTGTAAATTCCAGTCCAAGTTTGAAGGCTTTAGGTCCGAGTGTGCTGAAATCCCAGGGTGGGAATGATTGGGTGTGCCAGTTGAAATAGAGCACAACAGTTAAGATGTGGCTTGGGACACCCACAACCCACACTGGGGTAGCCTGGGGTTGAGTTCCAGCTCTTCTCCCAATTCCAGCTTCCTACTAAGGCACACCTTGGGAGGGAGCAGATGATTGCTCAAGTAGTTGGGTCCCTGCTACCCACCTTGGAGACCTGGGTTGAATTCCCAGCTGTGGCTTCAGCTTGGCTCAGTCGTAGCTGTTATAAGCATTTGGGATTTGGGGAAGGATACAGTGAATGGTAAATTCATTCTTTCTCTCTCTCTCTCTCTCTCTCTCTCTCCCTCTCTCCCTCCCTCCACCCTGTTTTCTCTCCCCCCTTTCAAGTGAATACAATAAATAAATACATTTTTATAATTTATCTTTACTCTGCCTCACCTACATTGGTGAGGACAATCTTCTTTGCTCATTGGACCAATTGATATTCTGATTTCTTCTGGAAACAACCTCATAGACACAACCAAATATAATGTTTTACCATATATCTTGGCATCTCTTTGCTCAGCCAAGAGGACACATTGAATTAACTAATCCAGAAAATAATTAACTAATACAATCAATAAAAATACTAATTTTAGATCATTCTACATGGGTTCTGATCCAACTTAGGAGGGGGAATAAAAATAGGTGGCTATAAGTCAGCAACGTGAAATACGAAAAGAAAATATTGTGAAATTAATATTGAGAGCAATATTTAAAGATTTATTTATTTATTTGAAGGAGTTACACAGAAAAAAAATAGAGACAGCAAGAAATCTTCCATCCATTGGTCCACTCCTCAAATGGCCACAATGGCCACAGGTAGGCCAATCCAAAGCCAGAAGTCAGGAGCTTCTTCTAGGTCCCCCGCGTGGGTGTGGAGACGCAGTACTTGGGCCATCTTCTTCTGTTTTCCCAGTATATTAGTAGGGAATTGGATCAGAATTGGAACAGCCAGGACATGAATCAGCATGTGACTTTACCAGCTATGCCACAGCACTGGCCCCACAAACAATTTTATAAAGCCCATCAAGGGCTAGCACAAATACTAGACTACAAAAATTGAATTTAGATTTAATAAGCACATATTAGAACTTTAAATATTCAAATACAGCATAGAAGGCTAAGAGATGAAAACACTAAAGCAATTTAAAAGACAGGCAGCATTCTTGTACACTGAGAAGTTAATGCGCAGTATGTGACATCCATGTGAGTGGATACGGAGAATACCAAAAAAAAGGCCAAATAAACAGAACATTGAGAAAGAGAAGAAATTTAAGTCCTTGAAATGAAGAACCACATCAATTCTGACATACATTTTATTTTTTAAAACTTTTATTTAGTAAATATAAATTTCCAAAGTACAGTTTATGGATTACAATGGCTTCCCCCCCCCCCATAACTTCCCTCCCACTCGCACCCCTCCCATTTCCCGCTCCCTCTCCCATTCCATTCACATCAAGATTCATTTTCAATTATCTTTATATACAGAAGATCGATTTAGTATATACTAAGTAAAGATTGCATCAGTATGGCCGGCGCCACGGCTCACTAGGCTAATCCTCCGCCTTGCGGCGCCGGCACACCGGGTTCTAGTCCCGGTCGGGGCACCGATCCTGTCCCGGTTGCCCCTCTTCCAGGCCAGCTCTCTGCTGTGGCCAGGGAGTGCAGTGGAGGATGGCCCAAGTGCTTGGGCCCTGCACCCCATGGGAGACCAGGAGAAGCCCCTGGCTCCTGCCATCGGATTGGCGCGGTGCGCCGGCCGCAGCACGCCAGCCGCGGCGGCCATTGGAGGGTGAACCAACGGCAAAAGGAAGACCTTTCTCTCTGTCTCTCTCTCTCACTGTCCACTCTGCCTGTCAAAAAAAAAAAAAAAAAAAAAGATTGCATCAGTTTGCACCCACACAGAAACACAAAGTGTAAAATACTGTTTCAGTACTAGTTATAGCATTACTTCACATTGGACAACACATTAAGGATAGATCCCACATGAGAAGAAAGTACACAGTGACTCCTGTTGTTGACTTAACAATTTGACACTCTTGTTTATGGCGTCAGAAATCTCCCTAGGCTCTAGTCATGAGTTGCCAAGGCAATGGAAGCCTCTTGAGTTCGCTGAATTTGATCTTATTCCGACAGGGTCATAGTCAAAGTGGAAGTTCTCTCCTCCCTTCAGAGAAAGGTACCTCCTTCATTGATGGCCCGTTCTTTCTACTGGGATCTCACTCGCAGAGATCTTTCATTTAGGTATTCCTTTTTCCAGAGTGTCTTGGCTTTCCATGCCTAAAATACTCTCATGGGCTCTTGAGCCAGACCGAATGCCTTAAGGGCTGATTCTGAGGCCAGAGTGCTATTTAGGGCATCTGCCATTCTATGAGTCTGTTGTGTATCCTGCTTCCCATGTTGGAAGGTTCTCTCCCTTTTTGATTCTATCAGTTAGTATTAGCAGACACTAGTCTTGTTTGTGTGATCCCTTTGACTCTTAGACCTATCAGTGTGATCAATTGTGAACTGAAATTGATCACTTGGACTAGTGAGATGGCATTGGTACATGCTACTTGATGGGATTATATTGGAATCCCCTGTCACGTTTCTAACTCCACCATTTGGGGCACGTCCGATTGAGCATGTCCCAAACTATACATCTCCTCCCTCTCTTTTTCCCATTCTTATATTTAACAGTGATCACTTTTCAGTTAAATTGAAACACCTTGTTGATCCTCTGTCCTGTTGATCTATTTCTGAGAGTGGAGTATTTAAGTCCCCCAGTACTATTGTATTGGGGTCTAAGTCTCCCTTTAAGTCCCTTAACAAGTCTTTTAAATAAGCTGGTGCTCTGTAATTAGGTGCATATACATTGATAATCGTTATATCTTCCTATTGAATGGATCCCTTAATCATTATATAGTGCCCCTCTTTTTCTCTCTAACAGTTTTTGTGTTAAAGTTTATGTTGTCTGATATTAAGGTGGCTACGCCCGCTCTTTTTTCATTTCTGTTGGCATGGTATATCTTTTTCCAGCCTTTCACTTTCAGTCTGTATGGATCATTGTTGGAAAGATGTGTTTCTTGTAAGCAGCAAAAAGATGGGTTTTGTTCCTTAACCCAATCAGCCAATCAGTGTCTTTTAACTGGACAGTTCAGGCCATTAACATTCAATGTGACTATTGATATTGATAAGTAGTAACTTTGCCCTGCCATTTCCCAAAGATATTTTCTAATATATGCTTTGAACTTCCTGTGATCTTTCGCTGTGAGTTTTCCTTCCTTTACCTTCTTTCATATTGGTGACCGTGTTTCTGTGTTTCTGTGTGTAACACATCTTTAAGCATCTTTTGCAGGGCTGGATGAGTGGCGACAAATTCTTTCAATTTCTGTTTGCTGTGAAAGGTCTTTATTTCACCTTCATTCACAAATGAGAGCTTTGCAGGATATACTATTCTGGGCTGGCAGTTTTTCTCTCTTAGTACCTGGGCTATGTCTTGCCATTCCCTTCTAGCTTGTAGGGTTTCTGATGAGAAGTCAGCTGTGAGTCTAATTGGAGATCCTCTGAGAGTAATCTGACATTTCTCTCTTGTATAGTTTAGAATCTTTTCTTTATGTTTCACTGTGGTGAGTTTGATTACAATGTGTCGTGGTGAGGATCTCTTTTGGTCATGTTTACTAGGGGTTCTATGAGCTTCCTGTACTAGGATGTCTCTGTCCTTCTCCAGACCTGGGAAATTTTCTGCTAGTATCTCACTAAAAATGCCTTCTAATCCTTTCTCTCTCTCCATGCCTTCAGGAACTCCTAGAACTTGAATGTTGGGTGTTTAAATAGTATCCTATAGATTCCCAACAATATTTTTTAGATTTCTAATTTCCTCTTCTTTTCTTTGGTTTGACTGTATACTTTCCTGTGCTCTGTCTTCTAAGTCCGATATTCTCTCTTCTGTTTCACTGACTCTGTTTTTAAGGCTCTCTAATGTGTTTGTCATTTGAGCTATTGAGTTCTTCATTTCATTTTGATTTCTCTTCACTATCACACTTTCCTGTTCTACTTGTTTCTGCGTTTCATTTTGATTCCTGCTTAAGATTTCATTTTCACGAGAGAGATTTTCTATCCTGCCCAGTAAGGAATTCCGTACCTCAAGCATTTGTTTTTGAACATTTCTAATTGTTCTTATCATAAATTTTTTGAAATCCGTATCTTGCATTTCTTCCATCTCATCATCTTCGTAATCTTGGCTTGGGGTGTCTTGTTTATTTGGGGGTGTCATAATGTCTTCCTTGTTCTTGTTTCCTCAGTTTCTGCATTTGTCGCTTGACATTGTAGAGATATTCTTTAGATCTTCTTCCCTCACTGTGGTGTTTTTTTCTTGTTGTACTATGACTGTATTAAGTAGACTGTCTGCTTTTGCTGGAGCCTTAGAGGCTTGAGATGGGTGTGGCCTGAGAGTTCTGTTTGGTTCCTCAGGGTTAAGGGTGTGCCAAAGGTGACACTCCCAGGTGAGGTGTGGTAAATCTCTTTCTTTCTTTCTTTCTTTCTTTCTTTCTTTCTTTCTTTCTCTCTTTCTTTCTTTCTTTCTTTCTCGAAGGGACGCACAACTGAGCGGAATTGAAAGTAATTAGCAGGCAAATGATATACCCACAGGAGCCAGAGATCGGAAGCTCTTTCCCAAGGACCTCACAGGGAATCTGTGCTGCCCTCAGTGTGGGCTCAAATTCTCCTGCAGTCTCCCACTGGGTTGCCAAGTTACCGAATTGTAGCATCTCTGGAGAGTACTCACGTGAATTCTGTGAGTTCTCTCCCCCACCGTCTCTTTTTTCACAGTCTCAGTTCATTAGCACCACACATTCACTAGGTCCTAATCTCCTGCTATTTCACCCCCCCACCCAAGTCATTTTTTTCTGCTTGCCTGAGGGTGGGTGCAGACCTAAGGTCACGCCACTTATGACGTATGTCCAAAATGGTGCCTGCTCTTTGTCTTGCTCACCCATGAGAGGTGAGTGGAGAGAGAGAAACTTGTGTCTGTACCGGTCACTTTTTTTTCTCTCTCTCTCTCTTCTAATTAGCCTGGTGAACTTTTCCCCACGGGGTTTCAAGCCTCGTTCCCTCTAGTCTCCTCTTTCCATTTTCCCACCGGTGTCTCAGGCTATTGAGTTTTGGCTCACCTTGCGTTCCAGCGCGGGTGTGTTGATTCTGCCACTGTTGTCCCGAGCCATGGGCTCCCACACCCTCTACGCAGGTCCACCATGAATCACTAGTTCTGGAAGAGTTTCCTCTGCTGTTTCTTCCCCTACTCTTCCTTGAACCTGCAGTATCTCCACTTTTATTAAACTGTCTCTTCCTGGACTATCAGTGTGCTCCCTTCCTATTCTGCCATCTTGCCTGGGCAGTTCGACATACATTTTAAAAATTTTGTATTGGATCATATGGTTGGAAAAGTGGGAAAACAAGTAAAATGAATTTTTCCATTGTTTGAGAAGAGAAAAATATCTGAAGTATAACAATCAGCCTTAAACCCATATTTTCAGCAGGAAGAAAATTAAATTGTCAGCCATATTAGCAAGACTAACAGAATGTGAATTTGAATTCAGATTTCTATACCCAGATTAACTATCCATAACATTTGATTGCAAAATTAATACATGTAATATACACAAAAATGGAAAGTCATTTTACTATCCATAGGTGCAGATATAGAGTGAAAGTGTTTCACCAAAAGGGAAGAAATGCAAAATATCTAATTATAGAATGAAGAAGAAGGAATAGAGCACATTTTCTCTTTTTCTTTCGCTTTAAGTCATGTTTATCTGCGTCAGGAACACCTTCTGTCATTTCATGCAGTATATTCATATGATAAGGATAATGGGGAAGATTTACCTGTGCAAAGGAGAGACTTACAATATTGAAATGCAGATTAGTCTGTGTTCTCAAAACATAGACCAGAATACAAGATTTGAGTCCAAGTAACTTATTTTGGAGATAACACCAGAAAATACTGATAGGAGAATCGGAAAGTGTGTCAGACAAGGGAAGGGTGCCAAAACAGGGTTTCATAGTAAATGATTTGTATTTGTATAAAACTGAGGCTCAATCTACCTGGCACCAATTTAGAAGACTGTCTAAAGCAGGTCAGCTGAAAGGTGAGGAATTGGCTACTCATGATTTTACTTTTGTCATTTAAGGATTGTTAATACCTGAAATTTTAATATCGCACACATAATGTCCTGAACATACAAAATAAGCTGAAACTCCCTCAGATATACAATTCTGTTTGCTATTTTCATAAGCATTGGACAATGATGCCAAGAGGATATAGAGAGCAACATCAGTGCTTTCTAAGGAAGAGAAATTCAGGTTAGAAAAGAAGCCCAGCTGCTTGTTTGAAGACTTCAGAGGAGGAAGTAACCATCAATGGGAGTAGAAATAGCAATGCATTAGCATTACAAGAGGAACCTGAAGACTTCACTGAATTAGTGCAATTTCATAATAAAGCTTTAACAGATGTGGAGCTACTTTTTAAGGATGAGCAAAAAAAAAATAGCTTTTGAGATGTAATCTACTCCTTGTGAAGATTGCCTGAACTTTGTTGAAATGACATCAAAGGATCCAGAATATTACATAAACTCAGTTGATACAGCAGTGGAGGGTTTGAGAAGATGGGTTCCATTTCTGAGAAAGCTCAGCTGTGGGTAAAATGCTATCAGATGACATCACATGCTATAGAGAAACCATTTGTGAAAGGCAGTCAATCAATGAGGCAGACTTCATAGCTGTCTTATTTTAAGAAATTGCCAATTTTGAACAGTCTTTGTCTTGACTTAAGACACAATGCTTTCTGTTCGTTTCTTTGTTTTTTTTTTTTTTAATATTTTTCTTCATAGCATTTGTTAATTCCTCTATTTAATGTAGGGTTAATCTTATGAGTACAAATTCAACTGAAAACACATCTTTGTAAAAAATAAGAATGGGACTGGGAAGCGAGGAGGAAGAAGGATAGGATTATGGGTAGGAGGGAAGAATCGTTATGTTCCTAAATTTGCATATATGAAATACATGAAGTTTGATTCTTTAAATAAAATTAAAAAAAGAAATTGCTGGAACTTCATCAACCTCCATGAGCCACCACCTTGATTAGTCAGAAGCTATCAAGATACAGACAAGATTATCCACCAGAATAAAATGATTATGGCTCACTGAAGGCTTAGATAATTATCAGTAATTTTTTAATCAATAAAATATTTAATTAACATATGTATATTTGAAGCATAGTGCTATTTACATTAACACTAGACTAAAATATTGTATAAAAGTAACTTTTATATGCATTGAAAAATGAAACAAGAAAGTAGCTGAATTCAGCTATTGCAGCATTCAATTTATTACAGTGGTCTGGAATAAGATCTGTATTCTCTCTCGAGTATGTTTGTAACAGCAATTACTGAAAATGACTGTATGTACTACTAATCATAACAAAGCAATTCTCTATATGCATGTAATTGCTTCTACTGTAGACAAGTGGGATGAGGAGAAGCAATTGCCCTCACGGGGACCCTATCCCTAGACAGTCCTAAGTATGAATAATATTCTCCTTATCTCCATTCATTAGGCTCTAAAGTCACTTCATGGCTCCATGTGACATGGTTTCAAAGGCATAAGAATCTCAGCAGCCTCTTTGTTCACTATTTTTCTAAATAAATGCGTATGCTTCTGGTATACACACTGGACTTTCCAAAACAATATTTGCAGTGAGTATGCAAACACAGGCAGGGCAAATGCTTCAAGATAAAATTCAATTGATTCCTGCTGAAGTGATAACTTAGTAAAGTCTGCAGACACATTCTCAGGTACTTTTCTCAGACATAGTTCTATTATGTTGGAGGTAATATAATGTTATCTTTTCTGTTGTACAAAAAAGGAAAATTAAGAATAAGTTACATAACTCTACCATTACACAGAAAAATTTGCAGTACACAGAAATGAACTCAGGCTTCCTAGTCTCATGTTAATGACATTTTTCTACCTATTCTTGCTTCAGGAACCTTGAAGTCTTTTTGAAAAGTTCATTAGATAGATTTCTGCAATATTATTTATACATCCTTCCAGATATAAATATGTGATTTCAGTCTCAGAATTCAGGACTGCCTTTCACTTCTTTTCAAGATCAAGGTAAGCTATATTTGATATATACCTTTGGTAGAAATAAACTTGATATAGAATAATTGGGCATCTACATCTTCTATGAATTCTTTCAGTTCGCATCTGCTTGTTTAAACACTTTTTCTGGAGTATTTACATGAATCTAGCATTCAAATGCAAAACTGAAAATGTCATTCTTTGTTCCTTAAGAAGATTCCAAGGACCTATACTATACAATGCTCTGAGGAGGTGGTAAATTCATCCTAATTACTAGGTTGTGATCTATTATTGAAGGCAAAGCTCACCAAAACAGGGTGCTGCCATAATTTTATATATTCCAGAAGAATTATTATGATCCTACCGAGATCATCACTCCATTTTCACTATCATTTCCCGACAATTTCTTTTGTCATTACTTGGAAAATCTGACATTGCAGAGATTAAGGGCAAAGACATTGGTATAATTTAGATGTGAATTTTATTATTGATTTTATATTACTAGGAATAGAATATGAGGAAGGCACTTAGCCCTTCCAGCTCCATTTTCTTAACAGTTAATGAGGTTATATGTCTATATGTATTTATATATAAATATTTTATCTCTGTTCATCTACTGTTATATCTGTTTACCCATCCATCTTTTTATTATCTATCATCTGTGAGACAAACTGGCTCATAAGTACTAACTTCAAAAAGCTAGTGACTTTAATAGATATAATTGAAGAGACAAATTCATTACAATATATGATTTTGACAAGTTAATATGATCCTTTGTTTATTTCTACACACAAGAACATAGCAAAGTAGTCTGTGAATATGTCTCAATCAATAATTTCTAGCTCTAGAGATAGTTTCCTACTATATATAATATTCATATCAAATATGGCATCTTTGCTAATGGTGCCAATGTTACTGTTATACTGGAAACCATAAATATATTGCTTTATATTGTAAAAGAAACAGTGTACAATGATTAAAGTAGCAATTTTGAGGTGGTAAGATTATCCAGAATTAGCCACATGGTAAATCAGAGAACACATTTGTCATCATTAAATATAATGATGCTAAGAATAAAAATTATAGCTCATAATATTATGTGAGTGTTGTCTTGACAACTGCAAATAATCTAAAATCCAGACACGTCAAGCAGTATGTGGTAGTGCCAGGGAATAGATGATAGTGGTTATCAGGAAATGGGTGTCCTTCCAAAGATCCAAATTCAAATAGAAGTACTTAAAACACTGTATTCATGTATGGACAGATATGTAGACTAAGATCAACCTCCAATACTATGAATTTTTAATAGTCAAAATCTGATATCCATCTAAGTGTTGACAAAAATGATAGTAACAATGTGTCTAAGATAAGAGAGGATGAGTTAACCATGAGCTAAAATGTGATTTTAAAGAAGAAATAAGAAAAAACAATACATAAAGATATTTGAACTCAGAGAATGGTTGTCAAAGCCACTCAACTGAGAGAAATGTACACAGTGTGTGAGAAAGCACCAAAATTAACTCCTCCCTTATGCCCTTTGTGTTGTCAGATATCTTTCCTATAGCAACACACAGATAATTGTTCCATCCCAACAGGAATATTATATCTAGGAATTATCTGTTTTGTGCTGAATACCTACATTACACAAAGAAGTTATAATACATCATCTCATTTAACTCACAATAATCCCTTGAGCTACATTTCAAGACTACCTTAATTTCCCTGATAATAAGTTGAGATTCAGTGAAGTGAGGTTAAGAACAGTGTCTCCCAAGTCATAAATTGTAGGGCTTATATGTGAACGTAAATGCATCTCTTCCCAGAACTTTAGACTTCATATCCATTGACCTTCCTTTTCAGAATTGCTTTATAGTTGTACTTGCTTGTAGTGATGCATTTATTTCACCACAGTTACTTGTGAGTTGCTCTACTATGCAACCTATGAATTAAGTTTGCTATAATGAAAGAAATGTAAATTTTGAACATTTACAATTAGTTCAAATACTTTAACAGTATTCAGGTTGGGAATCCCTTGGATATGTCCAAAGCTTAGTTCTGTTAATGCTTGTGTAATAATTCAGTCTGTTTCTTTCCTAAAATTCATACATACATGGACACAATAACAAATTAATCTAACAGATGATGAGAAAATTAAATTAACGTATACATACAAACATCTGGCACATGACAACTTAGGAGTGTAAGATTCAATATGTCTTTTAGAGAAGATAGATTCAGTAGTGAACTAAGCCTGGGATTATAAAGTAAACTGAGGCTATGCTATTGCAAAACTTAAAGAAAAAAGAAGGAAAGAAGGGGATTAAGAGAAGGAGAGAAAGAGGAAGGCAAGTGTATCACTTTTTCTGTGATATCCCAGCAGTCATGACTCTGACTTGTTCTGATAGACACGTTAGTGAGCTGATTCTTATTCTTTTTTCTAGCTTTAATGTCTTCTTTGCACTTCTTGTTATTTTTATTTCCTATCTGTTAATATTTATCACCATTTTTCAGATGCACTCAGGTGAGGGATACCAGAAGGCTTTATCGACCTGTGGTTCTCATCTTACTACTGTATCTTTATTTTATGGGATACAATTCTTAGAATTGTATTTATGAAATACCTGCAATCTATTCTCTTTATACTAATGAAAATTTAAAAATAAATTTAAAAAAGCAAAAGAGAAGATAGATTCATTCTAGCCATGTGACCTTGGGCAAGTCATTATCCCTTGTGATTCAGTTTACTCATAAACAAAATGAAGAAGTTGGGAAATAATCTGTGAATACCCTTCCTCGTCAAAGGTCTATTATTGTACATTTCAGTTATGCATCACGTGTACTGCCATACCCAACCTTTGGACCTGGAAAAGACTGAACACAAATTGTTGCTGTAATGAAAAATGCTCATTCACTACAATATCTATGCTGCTTTTTATTGTTAATCATTCTATTCTTTCTTTCTCTTCACAATAGAGAATCTTGTGATTTTTTTTTTAAATGGAGAATAATACAGAGATAAGTGAATTCATCCTGCTGGGGCTAACCAGTGCGCCAGAACTGCAGGTCCCATTCTTCATAATGTTCACTGCTGTCTACCTCCTCACCCTGACTGGGAACCTGGGAATGATCGTGTTGATCCTGCTGGACTCTCATCTCCACACCCCAATGTACTTTTTCCTCAGTAACCTTTCTCTTTTAGACTTTTGCTACTCCTCCACAGTCACTCCAAAAGTGTTGGTTGGGCTGCTTGTAGAAGACAACGTCATCTCCTACAGGGCCTGTGCTGCCCAGATGTTCTTTTTTGCAGGCTTTGCCACTGTGGAAAGTTACCTCTTGGCCTCAATGGCTTATGACCGATATGTGGCTGTGTGCAAACCATTGCATTATGCCGTCATAATGACAAAGAGCATCTGTGTTCGTATGGCTGTAGGCTGCTATGTTGTTGGTTTTGTGAATGCTTCTGTCCAAATTGGAGACACATTCCGACTTTCTCTCTGTATGTCCAATGTCATTCATCACTTTTTCTGTGATATCCCAGCAGTCATGACTCTGACTTGTTCTGATAGACACGTTAGTGAGCTGATTCTTATTCTTTTTTCTAGCTTTAATGTCTTCTTTGCACTTCTTGTTATTTTTATTTCCTATCTGTTAATATTTATCACCATTTTTCAGATGCACTCAGGTGAGGGATACCAGAAGGCTTTATCGGCCTGTGGTTCTCATCTTACTACTGTATCTTTATTTTATGGGACTGTAATGATCATGTACTTACAGCCCAGTTCCAGTCATTCCATGGACACAGACAAAATTGCATCTGTATTTTACACTATGATCATCCCCATGCTAAATCCTATTATTTATAGTCTCAGGAACAAAGAAGTAAAGAGTTCATTTAAAAAAGCAGCTGAGAAAGCAAAAGGTTTCCTAGGTTTGTCTTTCAATGATGTGAAATCCACAGAAAGTTAATTCATTCCTTTTGGACCTACATCACACAATAACTCAAGTTTTAAATGCCTTACAGTGTGTAGAACATAAAATTTTATCTATTTTGTTAATCTTTAGTTGAGGAACTCTTCTTGGGCTTTGCAAATTAGGAGATACTAGAATAATTTAAATAAAGTTTAGTGAAATGTGTGTTTTTGATTGCCTTATCTAGATATAATTACTTCATCTTAATAAATTGATGTTTGAGATGACTGAAAGATTTTGTTTAAGAAAGTTTGTGGGGTCGGCGCCATAGCTCATTTGGTTAATCCTCCGCCTGTGGCGCCGACACCCCATATGGGTGCCAGGTTCTAGTCCCGAGACCAAGAGGAAGCACTGGGCTCCTGGCTTCGGACTGGCGTAGTTCCGGCCATAGCAGCCATTTGTGGGGTAAATCAACAGAAGGAAGACCTTTCTCTCTGTCTCTCTCTCTCACTGCTAACTCTGTCAAATTTTTTAAAAAAAGAAAACTTGTCATGTGACAACTTCCAAATGGTGAGTAGCCGTATCAGAATAAAAAGCAGGGTCTGGCATTGTGCTTCAGTAGATTAAGACACCACTTGTAATGACAACATTTCATGCCGGATTGCTGGCTTGAGTCCTAGGTGATTCATCTCCAATTCAGCTACTTTTTAAAATAGAAATAGCTCTACTCATATGAGATAAGAGACTTGAAATAAAAAACTGCATAAACAGATGACATGATATCTTGATAAAATTATTGATTCAGCAAGAAGATATAATAATCATAAATATGTACACATTCAAAACAAGATTATCCAGAGAGGTAGTCATGATGGCTCAAGTTCTGGGCCCCTTCACCCACTTGGAACTTCATGTTTTCTTTGTTTCTGGTTTTCGCCTGGCACAGCCTTGGTTGTTGTGAGCATCTGGGAAGTGACCGTGCAGATGGACAGTATCTTTCCTCCCATATCACCTGATTCCAATGTCACTCTACATCTCAAAATAAATTAATTAGTTTTTGAAATGGAATAAAAAACCCTAATATTTAAATAATTGCACTGTATTATTTACATGATTGTAAAATATAATAAAATTTCTACCTGAAACCAATATGATATATAAGTTACATAGAATCATGAGCAAGCCACTAAAACTTAGTTAACAAAGTTTCAGGATATAAGTTTAATTCACAAAAATTAATGAAATATCTATATAGTATTGATAAACAAATTGAAAGTAAAATTAACCTAATTCCATTTTATATTATAACCAAAAATGTTAAAATAGATAGGAAATTAATTTTCAATAGCAGTGCCCATGGAATTCACTTGTGAACAATAGTTTTTTCAAAAAAAGGTCTTGCAACACCTAAACATCCACAAAATAAGAATGAAGCGGAACCTCTAACTTATATCACATACAAAAATTAACTAAAAATATATCACAGATCTAACCCCTAATTATAAAATTTTATAAGAAAAAAGGTAGAAGCTGAGAGGAAACTAGAAAATAAATATTTACTGTGTAGGAATTTTTTTTCATTTATTAAACTTTTATTTAATGAATATAAATTTCCAAAGTACAGCTTATGGGTTACAATGGCTTCCCCCCTCCCATAAATTCCCTCCCACCCGCAACCCTCCCTTTTCCCACTCCCTCTCCCCTTCCATTCACATCAAGATTCATTTTCAATTCTCTTTATATACAGAAGATCAGTTTAGTATATATTAGGTAAAGATTTCAACAGTTTGCCCCCATATAGCAACACAAAGTGAAAAAAATACTGTTGGAGTACTAGTTATAGCATTAAATAACAGTGTACAGCACATTAGATCCTACATAATATTTTTTTAAAAATTAATTAATTTGGCCGGCGCCATGGCTCAATAGGCTAATCCTCCACCTTGCGGTGCCGGCACACCGGGTTCTAGTCCTGGTTGGGGCTCCGGATTCTGTCCCGGTTGCCCCTCTTCCAGGCCAGCTCTCTGCTGTGGCCCGGGAAGGCAGTGAGGGATGGCCCAAGTGCTTGGGCCCTGCACCCCATGGGAGACCAGGATAGGCACCTGGCTCCTGCCTTCAGATCAGCGCGGTGCGCCAGCCGTGGCGGCCATTGGAGGGTGAACCAACGGCAAAAGGAAGACCTTTCTCTCTCTCTCTCTCTCACTGTCTACTCTGCCTGTCAAAAAAAAAATTAATTAATTTTCTATGCCATTTCCAATTTAACACCAGGTTTTTTTTTTTTTTTCATTTCCAATTTATGGCATATTGTTAAGGAATTCTTGAGAGGGCAATTTACAGCATCAATTGCTTGCACTGGCAAAGGAGTCAGCACAAGCCAGCAACAAGAGCTACAATTACATGTAATTGGAAAAATGAGAAAAAATTAGATCAAAATGAGCAGAAGAAAGGGACTAACAAAGATAAAGCTGAACTCAATGGATCTGAAAACAAAAATGAGGTGGAAAACAAATTAAACAAAAATACACTTTTTGGTGGGTAAAAAAGGCAATGAAATCATAAATCAAGGTGTATTGTAGTCAAATTTTTAAAGTTAATGACAAGTAGAGAACCTTAAAGACAGTAATCAAAAAGTTTCAAGTTACATTTAAAGGGAAACCAAGTATACTAATAGCAGACTTCTCAGCAGAAACCCAACAGGCCAGAAGAGTGGGATAATATAGTCAAGGTCTTAAAGAAAAAATCTTCCAACTAAGAATATTATATCCATCAAGGTTATCATTTAATAGTGAAGCATTGTATTTTTCAGATAAGCAAAAACTGAATTCATCACCATCAAACCAACTTTACAAGAAATACTGAAGAGAGTCCTACATTAGAAGTAAAATTCATAAAATCACTTGATATCACCAAATTCACTGACAAAGCAGTTATAATCAGTAACCAATCAAAAGTTCAGGTCTTATGTATTATTACTAACATTGAGTACAAATGAACTACATTTTCTATTCAAAATATACATGATGGACAAATGGATAAACAAAGACTGAATTATATTCTGCCTACAAGAAACTCACTCCATAAGTCAGGATACACAAAGACATAAAATGAAGGGTTTGAAAAAGATATATCAAGTAGATGGAAACCAAAAACAAACAGAAATAGCTATACTCATATAGATAAGAGACTTTAAATCAAAAATTGCATAAAGAAAACAAATGACATGATATATTGATAAAATTATTGATTCAGCAAGAAGATATAATAATCATAAATATGTACACATTCAAAACAAGATCATCTGGATATATGCAGAAAATTCTTTAGGCCTAAAGAGATAGATAGGCTTCAATACAAAAAATAGTAGGGTAGTTTAACACTCCATTGTTATCATTGGACAGATCATCCAGACAGACAACCACAATGCATCACAGTTGAATCATTATAGTAGATCTAACTGATTTTTATAGAACATTTCACCCAACAGCTACAGGATACACATTCCTCACATCAGTACATGGGGCTTCATCCAGGGTAGACCATATATTAGGCCACAAGTCAAATATCAGTAATGTTTAAAATATGGAAATCAGACAATGTATCTTCTCACACCACAAAGGAATAACATCAGAAAGTAACAATACAGGAGAAAAACAGTACATTTACAAATCAATGGAAATTAAACAACAGTCTACTGAATGCTTAAGTATGTGTTACATATAGAAACACAGAAGGACTGCAATCATGAAAGAATGTGAAGGCAGAAAATATCCCAGCAAAACTATCATGGAAATCCAAAGCAGTCAATAGGAATATTTATGGAAAAATGGTAGGGCCAACTTGTTATTTATCAATAGAAAACTAGAATGTGAATAGCCTAAATTATCCAATTAAAAGATGTAGACTGGAAGAATGGATTTAATATCAAGACCCATCCATTTGCTACCCGAAGAAGTACATATCACCAACTAAGATACCTGTAGACTGAAAGTTAAAGAATGGAAAATGATATTCCATGTTAATGGAAAACAAAAAAAGGAGCAGGTGTAGCCATCCTAATATCAAACAAAATAGTCTTTAACACAGTAAGTGTAAAAAAGAGACAAAGAGGGGCACTATGTAATGATTAAGGGATCAATTCAACAGGGAGATGTGACTAAAATAAATGTATATGCACACAATTCCAGGAAAAAAAAAACTATGTGTTTAAAATAAATATTATGTATCTAAAAGGAGATGCAGACTCCAATACAAAAAGAATGGGTTACTCCAAAACACCACTTTAATCAATGGACAGATCAACTACACAGAAAATCAACAAAGAAACAACGGAGCTAATTGACACTATAGACAAAATGAACCTAACAGATGTCCATAGAATCTTTCATCCCACAGTTGCAGAATACATATTTCTTCCAGCAGTGTATGACACTTCCTCCAGTCTATATGCTAGGCCATAAAGCTAGTCTCAACAATTCCAAAAAATTGAAATCATACTGTTAGGTAGGAAGTCAGTTATGAGCTTATGTGTGTGTGACAGGCCTAAACAGAAGACATCTATATGCATCTGCATCTCAAAGTCATCCTAACAAGGTTTCAGGGGAAGCCCAGATTTCGCATCCTGCCTGCCCTGCCCCCTTCTACCTGATAACCTGCCAGGTGGAGACCCTCACCCCTCCTGCTTCCTGCCTGATAAATCTTCCACAATCTCCCAGGTGCAGCCCAGTATCTGCATGTCAAACACCCTGCTCCCTTCCTCAGGTCTGATAACATTTGCATCCATAAAGTCCTTTGTTTCAGACCTTCAAGAGAAGTTTTTCTATTTACATCCAAAAAGCCCTTTGTTCCAAGAGGAGCAGAGGTGGGGGAGCAAGACCCATCTCCTTAAAACCCCCAGCCTCAACTAGACTGCGCTCTCAGCTCTCTGCATCTTTGCTGAGCCGCCCGCCTGGCCTGGCCGGGTGTACTCTCCACTCACCCATGCAGCCCCGCTCTCCCCCAGTCTGAGGGACTGGGCACTCTCTCTCAGGCCCTATCTGGAGAGGTGCCCATCCGTCCTTACAGATGTTCCTTCTTAATAAACCTTGCTATTTTACCTCCCACTACTCTCTGTCTCACGCCTGAATTCTTTCTTGCGCGAAGACAAGAACCCTGCAATTTCTCCGGTAACAATACCACAGTGGAATGAAGATTGAACCAGTAATAAAGACCCTCCCAAGATAGAAAAGCTCAGGACAGGATGCCTTCATTGCTGAATTCTATCAGACATTTAAACAAGCACTAATTCCAATTCTCAATCTATTCAAAATTATTGGAAGGGAATCCTCCCAAACTCTTTCTATGAGGCCAGCATCACCTTAATTCCTAAACCAGAAAAACATAACAGTGATGTTTTTACATGTAAAAACAAAAATCCTCAACAGAATACTAGCTAATCAAATCCAACAAAACATTAGAAAGATCATTCATCAGGACTAAATGGGATTTCTCCCATTAGGGGTAGTTCAATATTCGCAAAGTAGTGAATGTGGCATATCAGAATAACAAACTGAAGAACAAAAACTATGTAATTATATCAATGGATCCAGAGAAAGAATTACATAAAATACAACATCCTTTCATAATAAAAACCTTAAGCAAATTAGGAATATTCCTCAGCACAATCAAGGCAGTTTTGAAAATTCCACAGCCAACATCATATTGAATAGGGAAAATCTAGAAGCATTTACACTAAGATCTGGAACCAGACAATGATGCTCACTTTCACCATTGCTATTGAATGTACTCCTCAAAGTTTTAGCCAGAGCCATTAGACAATAAAAAGAAATCAAAGGGATACAAATTGGAAATAAGTCAAACTATCTTTATTTGCAGATGACATGATTCTATATATAGGGGATCGAAAAGACTCCACTAAGAGACTATTGGAACTCATAAAAGAGTTTGACAAAGTGGCAAGATATAAAATTAACACAGAAAAATGAATAACCTTCATATACACAGATAATGACATAGTTGAGCAAGAATCAAGATCCATCCCATTCCCAATAGCTACAGAAAAAAATCTAAAACCTTGGAATCCATTTAACTAAGGAAGTGAAAGATCTCTACAATGAAAATTCAAAACATTAAATAAATAAATAGAATACAGAAAAAATGGGAAAATCTTACATTTTTGTTGAATGGAAAAAAACTCTTTTTAAGATTTATTTATTTACTTGAAAGTCAAAGTTACACAGAGAGAGAAGGAAAGGCAGAAAGAGAGAGGGCTTCCATCTACTGGTTCACTCCCCAATTGGCCGCAACGGCCAGAGCTGAGCCGATCCAAAGCCAGGAGCCAGGAGCTTCTTCCTAGTCTCCCATGCGTGTACAGGAGCCCAAGGACTTGGGCCATCTTCTACTGCTTTCCCAGGCCATACCAGATAGCTGGATTGGAAGTTAAGCAGCCGGGACTAGAACAGGTGCCCATATGGGATGCCAGCACCACAGGCGGTGGCTTCACCTGCTACACCACAGCACCAGCCCCGGAAAAATTAATAACATCAAAATGTCTATACAAGTGAATGCAATTTACAGATTCAGTATAATCCCAATGACATTTTTCTCAGATTTACAAAAAAGATACAAAATTTATAAAGAAACACAAGAGACTCCAAATAGCTAAAACAAGCTGATACAACAAATACAAAGCTAGAGGCATCACAATACCAGATTTTAAGACATACTACAGGGCTTTTATAATCAAAACAGCCTAGTACTGGCACAAAAATACATATGTACATCAATGAAACAGATTAGAAACTCAGAAAGCTAAAAATAGATCTACCGTATCATCCAGCAACCTCACTCCTGGGAATTTACCCAAAAGAAATGAAATCATTGTATGAAAGAGTGATCTGTACACCCATGTTTGTTATAGCTCAGTTCATAACAGCTAAGATATGCAATCAACCCAGATGTCCATCGATGTTGACTCAATGAAGAAAGTATGATATATACATACTACGGAGTACCAGTCAGTCATAAAAAAGAATGAAAGCCTGTCTATTGCAACAAAATATATGCAACTGGAAACCCTTATACTTACATAAATGAAATAAGACAGTCCCCAAAAGACAAATATCATGTGTTTCCCCTAATGTATGGTGACTAATATGTACTGCGTAGGAATGAAATTGATATTTTTTTTTGAACAGGTAAAGTGAGACAGTGAGAGAGATAGAAAGAAAGGTCTTCCTTCCATTGGTTCACTCCCCAAATGGCCGCCATGCCAGCACGCTGCACCGATCCGAAGCCAGGAGCTAGGTGCTTCCTCCTGGTCTCCCATGCGGGTGCAGGGCCCAAGCACTTGAACCATCCTCCATTGCCGTCCCGGGCCACAGTAGAGAGCTGGACTGGAAGAGGAGCAACCGGGACAGAATCCGGCGCCCTGACCAGGACTAGAACCCGGAATGCCGGCAACGCAGGCGGATTAGCCTAGTGAACCGCGGCACCGGCCTGAAATTGATATTTTGAGATTCAATGATTTCTTTCTTTTTTTTTTTTTTTTTTTTGTACAGGCAGAGTGGATAGTGAGAGAGAGAGACAGAGAGAAAGGTCTTCCTTTGCCGTTGGTTCACCCTCCAATGGCCGCTGTGGCCGGCGCATCGTGCTGATCCGAAGCCAGGAGCCAGGTGCTTCTCCTGGTCTCCCATGCGGGTGCATGGCCCAAGGACTTGGGCCATCCTCCACTGCCTTCCCGGGCCATAGCAGAGAGCTGTCCTGGAAGAGGGGCAACAGGGACAGAATCTGGTGCCCCAACCAGCACTAGAACCCAGTGTGCCGGCGCCACAAAGCGGAGGATTAGCCTGTTAAGCCACGGCGCCGGCGAGATTCAATGATTTCTTGTAGCCCTTGTCTCTACTTTGAGGAATAGTGTTTTTCACTACTTACTATGTATCAAACTCTTTATGTAGTGTAGGGTTAATATTATGAGTATAAAGTAAACTGATCATTGTAAAAATTAAGAGAATGATTAGGAGATGAGCCAAGTGCAAGTGTGGGAGTCTGGACAACAGAGAGAGTAGGGTGAAAAGTATCATTATGTTCCTAAATCTGTATACATGAAATTTGCATACCTTAAATAAATTTTTTTAATAAATTTTTTTTAAAAAAATGTATTTCATAAGGCTATAGCTGCTATCAGTGTTGATTCATTTTATATATATAGGCAAAGTAAATTGAAAATCTTCCAAATAATTTGAGATGCCTCAAAGAACTTTTGTGGTTCACAGATGGAGGTCAAAATGTAAACATTTAGCAGGCACCTGGAGAAGCTGATTCCAGGAGACACCAAGATGGTGGAATAGGGAGGGAGCTTACTGCTGCAGTCTAGAAGATAGCTAAAAAAATACAGAGAGAGTGCAACCTCAAGTAAGAGGGAAAAAATCGCAGAGGAAACTCCATGCAAATTAGAGGGACACTATGGATCTATGTGGAGGGTGTGGACATGCCCAACTGAGGACCCCAGCAGCCAAGAGCCTCAGCACCAGCTTTTGAAAAAGAGATGAGACCAGACTGCAGCAGCCCAAGCCACTGGCAATAAAGCTGAGGGAAGGGCTTGGTGTGAGTCCAGCTTGGAGCCCTGTGGAGGACAGAGTACCTGCCAATCTAGAATGAAGAAAAGGGGGGCACATTTTCTATCCCCAACCATTAAACACCAGCATCCTGTAACTAGCTGAGAGAAGGTGGGCACCATTTTGGACATATGAAACATCTGTGCCAGCTCGTGTCCACATGCCCAGCAACCAGCCAAGCAGATGCAGGATTCTGGCTGGGATAATTGACAGGGAGCTTGGTGCTAGTGACTGTGGGAGCCTTGTGTGCTGGGACTGTGAAAACACCCTGGCTGCATGAGAGGGTGCATGGTGTGGCTGGGTCCTTGGGGAGTCACTGTGGGCGTTCCACATACATGGGACTTCCTGATTCCCTGGTGAGGGTCATTGCTGTGGGATCCATGCATGGATCCTTTGTGTAGTTCTTGTGGCAGTGTGAACGAATATTATACCCACGAGGGCTAGTGACCAGGCATTGGTCTCCCTGGAGGAGAGGAGATGAGCTCTGCTAACAGATCAGATTAAACCTCCCCTCTGATTTAAATAAATAAATAAATAAAGGCGGGGTTGGTGCTGTGGTGTTGTAGGCTAAAGCCTCCACCTGTGGTACCAGCATCCCATATGTGTGCCAATTTAGGTTCGGCTACTCCTCTTCTAATCCAGCTCTCGGCTATGGCCTGGGAAAGCAGTAGACAATAGCCCAAGTGCTTCGGTCCCTCCTCCCTTGTGGAAGATCTGGAAGAAGCTCTTAGATCCTGGCTTCGGATCAGCTCAGTTCTGTCCACTGTGGCCATTAAGGAAGTAAACCAGCAGATGGAAGACCTCTCTTTCTCTTTTTTTTTTTTAACTTTTATTTAATGAATATAAATTTCCAAAGTACAGCTTATGGGTTACAATGGCTATCCCCCCCCATAACTTCCCTCCCATCTGCAGCCCTCCTCTTTCCCACTCCCTCTCCCCTTCCATTCACATCAAGATTCATTTTCAATTCTCTTTATATACAGAAGATCAGTTTAGTATATATTAAGTAAAGATTTCAACAGTTTGCACCCACATAGAAACACAAAGTGAAAACATAGTGTTTGAGGACTAGTTATAGCATTATATCACAATGTACAGCACATTAAGGACAGAGATCCTACATGAGGAGTAAGTGCACAGTGACTCCTGTTGTTGACTTAACAAATTGACACTCTTGTTTATGGCATCAGTAATCACCCTAGGCTCTTGTCATGAGTTTCCAAGGCTATGGAAGCCTTTTGAGTTTGCCAACTCTGAACATATTTAGACAAAAGACCTCTCTCTTTGTCTCTCTCTCTCTCTCTCTCTCACTCTGTCTTTAACTCTAGCTCTCAAAATAAATAAATAAAATATTTTTTAAAAAAAGAGAAGATATTTTTCTTTTAAATTTTTATTTAATAAATATAGATTTCCAAAGTACAACTTTTGAATTATAGCAGCTTTTCCCCCCATAACCTCCCTCCCACCCACAACCATCCTATCTCCCACTCCCTCTCCCATCCCATTCTTCATCATGATTCATTTAAAAAAGAGAAGTCTGCAGCCTATGGCATAAAGCAAGTCTCAGCAAATTAAAAAAAAAAATCGAAATCATACCATGCATTTTCTCTGATCACAATGGAATGAAGCTGAAAGTCAACAACTTAGGAATCCCTAGAACATATGCAAATGCATGGAGACTGAACAACATGTTCCTGAATGAATAGTGGATAATAGAAGATATCGAAAGATAGATCAAAAACTGTTGAGGATTTTTTTTCATTCTATTTATTGAGAACTCTTTAGTTAGTATAGAGTTAATCTTTTGTATATAAAGTTAATTTAAAATAGATTTTAGTAAAAAATAAAAGTGAGAATAGGAGAGGAAGGAGAAAGAAGGGTAGAAGAGAAGGTGGGAGGGTGGGTACAGTGGGAAGAATCACTGTTCTCACTGTTCCTAATGTTGTATTTATGAAATGCATGAAGTTTGTATACCTTAAATCAAAGGTTTCTGGAGATTAAAAAAATCCATCATCTCCTAATCACCTTACTATATTTTAATGTTGTTTATGCTTTTGTGATGGACATTAGGTCCACTACGGATGTATGGTAGAAACACTGTATAATATGCTACTGTGCATTGCTTCCAATACTACATTAAGTGACGAGTTTTAAACCATTCATGTTGGGAATATTTATACCATGGAAATTGGCAAGTACTATAAATTAGAACTTGATATATTATTTTGTTGATTTTCCAAAATAGGAATTGATAAGTTAAGAGTGTATTGTGTCTCTGAAAATTATATTATAAAATACACAAATAATAGAGGGAATATGTTTTAGTAATCAAACACTATTAGAGGATTAAGTAACAAGTTGGCCTAAACTATTAGCAAATGAAGTTTTAATGAGCAGCTTTTGTTTCATTTTTGTACTCCTTGTAACCATAAATGAAAATCAGGCAGTATTCATGTCACAATTGATCAATGAGGTGAGTGGTGACTCCTTTCTTGAACCAAATAGTGATCAAGAGCTTATTTGTAGTCTGATTTTTGTCTAATTGCTGTTGAATCACCATAGTAGTTAATCACCACTAACTATGAATATGAGAGTTCAGCAAAAATCAACTAAAGTATACATTTAGAATCAATTGGTTTTATGGAATTTACAATAAATATTATTACATTTTTATTTAAAACAAGAAGCTGATTCCAAATCGGGTCAGTATGAAGGACTCAAGACTTCAGTGGATGAAGTAACAAGAGATAAGGTAGAAAGAGTAGAATTAGCATTACAGAAAGAGCTTGAAGAGGTCACTGAATTAGTTCAGTCTCATTATTAAATGTTGAATGATGAGAGGTTGCTTCTTATGGATAAGCAAATAAAATAGCTTCTTGAGATGTAATCTATTCCTGGTGAAGATTGTTTGAATTTTGTTTAAATGATATCAAAGGATTCAGAATATTGCATAAACTTAGTTCATAAGCAGTGGTAGGATCTGAAAAGAGGGATTCCTCTTTTGCCAAAACTGCTGCTGTGCTAAAGTGCCATAAAGCAGCATCACACACTACAGATAAACCTTTTTTGAAAGGAGAAATTGATCAATGAGGCAAACTTTATGTTGTCTTTTTTAAAATTTATTTATTTTGACAGAGTTATAGACAGAGAAAGAGAGAGACAGAGAAAGGCCTTCCTTCTGTTGGTTCACCCCCCAGTGGCCGCTGCGGTCGGTGCGCTGCGGCCAGCGCACCGCGCTGATCCAAAGCCAGGAGCCAGGTGCCTCTTCCTGGTCTCCCATTCAGGTGCAGGGGCCCAAACACTTGGGCCATCCTCCAATGCACTCCCAGGCCACAGCAGAGAGCTGGACTGGAAAAGGAGCAACCGGAACTAGAACCCCGGCGCCCATATGGGATGCTGGTGCCTCAGTAGTAGGATTAACCAAGTAAGCCACTGCGCCAGCCCCTATGCAGTCTTATTTTTAAAAAATTTCCACAGCTTCCCCAACCTTCAAGAGCCACCACCCTGATCAGACAGCAGGCCATCAAAATACAGGAAAGAGCTTCAATGAGAAGAAAGATTATGATTCACTGAAGACTCAAATGATTGTTAGCGTTTTTAGAAATAAAGTATTTTATTGAGGTATATTTATGTTAAACATAATGTTATTTACACCGTACTAGACTACAATATAGTGTAAACAATATTTTATATGCATTGAAAACAATAATTCAGGTGATTCCCTTTATGACAGCATTGAATTTCTTACAGTGATCTGGAATGGGACTTGCATTATCTCTCAAGTATGCCTGAAGGAACAATTACTAAAAATGATTGTATGTACTACTCATCATAACAAGCAATATCTCTGTATGCCAGTAATAGCTTCTACCCTAGACAAGTGGGATGAGGAGAAGCAATTGCCCTCACTGGGACCCTATCCCTAGAGAGTCCTAAGTCTGGGTAACATTCTCGTGGTTCCCATTCATTAGGCTCCATTTCATGGCTCCACATGACAGTTATAAAGCCATAAGCTTCTTTGGTCACTATTTTTCTAGATAAATGTTCTTGCTTTTGGTACACACACTGGCCTATCCCCCAAGCTGAGTATTTGCAGTGAATCTGCAAACATAGCCAGGGAAAATGCCTCAAGATAAAACTTATAGTGATTCATGCTAAAGGAATAGCATTTACTAAGGTCTGTATAGACACATCCTCATATATTTTTCACAGATACAGTTCTATGAAGTTGGAAAAAATATAATTTTACCCTCTGTCTTCACAAATAAGACAACTGAGTTAGGAAGGATGTAAATTATTCTTCCAAGTACAAAAACATCCATTATATATGCAAGAACTAAACTTAGACTTCCTAGTTCAATGTAAATGACTTTTTTTATTCCTCTTCATGCTCACAGACCTTGAAACCTCTTTGAAAGTTCATTATATAGGATTCTGCAATATTATTTATACATTCGTCCAAGGAGGACTTTGTGATTTCAGATTGGAACTCAGGATTGCCTTTCCCTTTTTTTAAGGAACAAGGTAAGCAACTATATTCAATACACATTTTTAATGGAAATATGATTGATATAGAATAAATCAGACATCAACATTTTCTATGTTTTTGAGCTCAGATTTGCTTGTTTAAATACTTTTTCTGAAACACTAACGTGAGTCTAGCATTCAAATGCAGAAACAGATGTCATTCTGATTTCCTTCAAAATATACCAAAAACCTGGGCTCTAGGATGCTCTGATTCACTACGTGGTAAATTCATCCAGATTGCTATGCTGTGTTTTATCACTGAAAGAAAAGCTCACCAAAATAGGTTGCAAGAATAATTCTATAGGCTCCAGGAGAATTGTTATGAAGCCACAAAGATCACCACTTCATTTTCACAATTATTTCCTCACAATCTTCCTTTCTCATTACTGGTTCATCTAGAAAATCTCATACTGCAGTGATTAAAGGAACAGATGTTTGTATAATTTAGATGTGGGTTTTATTCTTGAATTGATCTTACTAGGAACAGAATATGAGGAAGGCACATACTCCATTGTCCTAACAATAAATGAATCTATATGTCTACATGCACGTGTGTATGAATTCTTTGTCTCCCTCCATCTCCTGCTACATCTCTATCTTTCATTTATCATCTATCATATAACATTCTATAATATTTATAACCTACCTATCTTTCATTTGTAAAACAAACTGGATCACAAGTGTTAAGTTTAGCCTTCTATTTACTTCAGGAGATCTAATTGTGGAGACAAATTTAGTACAGATATATGATATTTACTAGTTAATACTTGTTGCTCCTTTGTTGATTCATAAACACAATTGGGAAGTTGGCCAAGGGGTCTCTAAGGATATCTCATTCTAAGCAATCTGTATATCTAGAGATAATTTACTCACTTTAAATTGTACTCCTATTAAATATGGCAAGCTTTTTAATAGCAATCATGACTACAGTGCTTTACATGATGAAAGAAACTGTGCACAGTGAATAATAATTTTGAGGTGGTACAATTATCCTGAATTATCCACATGGTAAGAGAACATATTTATCATCACTAAACATACAGATACTAAAGAATAAAAATTATAGCTCATATTATGATGTGGGTATTTTGTTGACACGCATAAATTATATGAAATCCAGACATATTGAGTAATATATAGTGAGGCCAGAAAAACAGTGATAGACAATAGTCGTTGTCTGGAGATGGGTGTCCTTCCAAAGGATCCAAACTCAAATAAAAAGACTTAAAAATACTGTGTTTTCATGGGAACGGATGTGTAGATCAAAATCAACCTCCCAAAGCATGAATTTCAACCTTCAGAATCTGATATCCATCTAAAAGTTAACAAAAATGACTTTAAGACTGTGTAATAAAAGAGAGGACTCAATCACCATGATGTGAAATGTAATTTGCAAGTAAGAAATGACTCTCATAATACATGGGTTCTGCCACAGAATGGTCAACAAAGCCACTCACGTGGGAGAGAAAGGATAGAGTGATATAAAGAAGTAACCCAAAGTTGTGAATGGACGTAGTGTGTGAGAAAACTTCAAAACTCACTCAACCTTAAGCCTTTTATGTTGCCGGGTATCTGTCCTATTTCAACACATAGACCTTTGTTCCATCCCAGCAGGAATAGTACAACTAGCACTTACCTGTTCTGTGCTAAATTCCCACACCATACTAACTCTTTCGCATGCGTCATCTCATTTAACTCACAAGAATCCTTTGAGTTAGATCCCAAGTCAACCTTTTTTCCTGTGAAGTGTAAATTGAGATGCACTAAAGTTAGTTTAAGAACAATGTCTCCCAAGAAATAAATTGTAGGGCTTATGTGTAAATGCAAATGAACCTCTGCTCAGAGTTTTAGATTTTATACCCAATGACATAGCTTCTTTTTAGAATTAGCTTTAATGGTTGTACATGCTTATAACGATGCATTTATCTCACTGCATTTACTTGTGAATGGATCTACAATGCAACCCCATGAGTTAGGTTTGCTATATTGGAGGGAATTATTAAATGTAAATTTTATAAGTTTAAAACCAGCTCAAGGGGCCAGCTCTGTGGCACAGTTGGTTAATCCTCTGCCTCTGGCACCAGCATCCCATATTGGCACCTGTTCTAGTCCCAGCTGCTCCTTTTCCAATCCAGTTCTCTGCTAAGGCCTGGGAAGGCAATAGATGATGGTCCAAGTCCTTGGGCCCCAACACCTGCATGGAGACCCAGAAGAAGCTCCTGGCTCCTGGCTTTGGATCGGCCCAGCTCCAGCCATTGCGGTCATCTGGGAAGTGAACAAGTGGATGGAAGGCCTTTCTGTCTGTCCCTCTCACTGACTGTAACTCTACCTTTCAAATAAGTAAATAAAATCTTTTTAAAAAAATAACAGCTCAGTTTCATTAATAACATTCGGATTGGTAATCACCTTATTTTGTCAAAGTTTTGATGTGTTGTATAATCTTGAGTAAATTATTCAACCTCTTTATTCCCAAGTAATTTCAAAAACAAATGGGCACAAAAACAAGTTAATCTAATGGTGATGATGACAAGATTAAGTGAAAGTATACACATAATGCATTTGGTACACGAGAACTTAGGAATGTGTTCTGTTAGACTTAAAAGACCTTATTTGGGAGATATTTTCATTCTAGCTATGTGATTTCGAATGACTAATTATCCCATTCTGTGATTCAGTTTACTCATAAACAAAATGAAGAAGTTGGGAAAACGTTCTATTAAGACCCTTCCACTGAAGTCATGCAATCACTTATATTACCATGTCCATACTTTAGACACAGAGAATTCTTAAAATGGAATGAAACTCACATGTTCCACTTTCTGTACCACGTTTTATTGTTAATCATTCTGTCCCTTGTCTCTGTTTGCTGTAGATCGTCCTATGATTCTAAAATAATGGAGAATAATACAGAGGTAAGTGAATTCATCCTGCTAGGACTAACCAGTGCTCCCGAACTGCAGGTCCCACTCTTCATAATGTTCACTGCTGTCTACCTCTTTACTCTGATTGGGAACCTGGGAATGATCGTGTTGATCCTGCTGGACTCTCGTCTCCACACACCAATGTATTTTTTCCTCAGTAACCTATCTCTGGTGGACTTTTGCTACTCCTCCACAGTCACTCCAAAAGTGTTGGTTGGGCTGCTTGTAGAAGACAACGTCATCTCCTACAGGGCCTGTGCTGCCCAGATGTTCTTTTTTGCAGTCTTTGCCACTGTGGAAAGTTACCTCTTGGCCTCAATGGCTTATGATCGGTATGTGGCCGTGTGCAGGCCCCTACATTATGCCACCATCATGACGAAAAACATGTATACTTTTCTGACCATAGGCTGCTATATTGTTGGTTTTCTAATTGCTTCTATCCAAACTGGAGACACATTCCGACTCCCTTTCTGTATGTCCAATATGATCCATCACTTTTTCTGTGATATTCCAGCAGTCATGACTCTGACTTGCTCTGATAGGCACATTAGTGAGTTGATTCTTATTATTTTGTCAAGCTTTAATATCTTTTTTGCACTTCTTGTTATTTTTATTTCCTACCTGTTGATATTTATCACCATTTTGAAGATGCACTCAGGTGAGGGATACCAGAAGGCTTTATCAACCTGTGGTTCTCACCTCATTGCTGTTTCCTTATTTTATGGGGCTGTAATGATCATGTACTTACAGCCCAGTTCCAGTCATTCCATGGACACAGACAAAATTGCATCTGTATTTTACACTATGATCATTCCTATGATGAATCCTGTCATCTATAGCCTCAGGAACAATGAAGTAAAGAGTGCATTTAAGAAAGTGGTACAGAAGACAAAATGCTTTCTAGGGTTAGTTTTCCAATGACATGAAATTCACAAAAAATTAGTTCATTCCTCATGGATCTACTCCATGAAAATCCATGAAATAATTCAAATGCTAAATGTCATATGTTGTATAGAACCTAAAATTTTGTCTATATTGCTTTATCTTTTGTTGGGGAACAGTACTGAGGATCTTTAAATTAGAAAATATAACAATGAATTTAACAAAGTTATAAAGTTCAGTAAAATATGTGTTTTTATTGTAATTTATCAAGACACAATCCACATGGGAAAAAAAACCATGTTTCAGTCATTATTGAGTTATTTGGTATAAGAAAGATAGCCCTGTGATAATATCTTTATTAAACTAATAAGTCAAATGTTTAAATAATTTGTACATTTTTTACTAGACTGGAAAAAAATAAAGCTATCTTCTTCAGCAGATAACATGATTTTTTTACATTTACAAAATATGTAAAATCATGAGCCACTAAAACTGATTCAATCTAATAAATTAGTTCAACAAAGTTTCAGGATATAAGATCAATATACAAATATTAATGAGATAGCTATATAATACCAATACATAACCTGAAATTAAATGAAAATAATTCTATTTTTTAAATCATCAAAATATTGCAGGGCCAGTTCTGTGGTGTAGAAGGTTAAGCCTACACCTGCAGTGCCAACACCCCATATGAGTGCAGGTTCGAATCCTGGCTGCTCTATCTCTGATTCAGCTCCCTGCTAATGTGCCTGGGAAAGCAGTGGAAGACGGCCCAAGTGCTTATGCCTCTATACCTTCGTAGGAGAACCAGAAGAAGCTACTGGCTCCTGGCTTTGGCCTGACCTATCTTAGTCGTTGCGGCCATTTGGGGAATGACACAGTGAATGGAAGATCTCTCTGTTTCTCCCTCTCTCTATGTGTCCTTATCTTTCAAATAAATAAATAAATGCTTTAAAATATATTGAAATGTATAAGAAAAAAAATTAAAACCCAAGTACAATGCCTACTCGTTAAAACACAATGCAAAGACATTAAGGAAAATCTAAAGATTTTCCTTGTTCACAGATCAAAGTTGTAAACCTGGAAATGCTCTCTGGTTGTTCTACCCAATCATTGTCCTCCCTGTAAAACCCCAGTTGTCTTCTTTATTTACAGGATAAGTTTATCTTAAACTTCATAAGGAAATTCAAGAGACTCATAATAATAAAATTAATACTTAAAAAATAAGAGCCAAGTTGTAGTTCTCTATTTTCCAATTTCAAAACTTAGTATAAAAGGTACATTAATCAAAATCCTATGATATTTCACATAGCATAATGTCCTCTAGGTTCAACCATACTTTAGCAAATGGGACAGAATTTCCTTCTTTTCAAAGGCTGAATAGTATTTAGTTGTGTAGATATATATTTCCTGTACGCACTTATCCGATGATAGATACCTAGTTGCCTCCATGTATTAGCTATTTATTATTATTTTTTATTTATTTGACAGAGTTAGACAGTGAGAGAGAGAGAGAGAGAGAGACAGAGGAAAGGTGTTCCTTCCGTTGGTTCACCTCACAAATGGCCACTACGGCCGGAGCTGTGCCGATCCAAAGCCAGGAGCCAGGTGTTTCTTCCTGGTCTCCCACGCAGGTGCAGGGGCCCAAGCACTTGGGCCATCCTCCACTGCCCTCCCGAGCCACAGAAGAGAGCAACCAGGACTAGAACCCAGCACTCATATGGATATGCTGGAGCTGTAGGCGGAGGATTAACCAAGTGAGCCATGGTGCCGGCCCCCATGTATTAGCTATTGAAACTAATATTGCAGTGAAGATGGACATGCATATTTGTTTTCAACAAATGGGTTTTAATTATTTCAATTCTTTTGGACTATACCTAGAAGAGAGATCTTGAATCATGTGATAATTCTATTTTTAGTTTCCTGGGGAAATTCCATACTGTTTTTCACAATGGCTGCATATCAAAGCATCACATTGCACCTCATAAATATATACAATTACTACATCAATTGCGTAGTTGAAAAACAAAATGTACCCCCCAATAGTATGCTAGTGTCATCAGAATAGCACACACTCAGGGATCTATAAATAGAATTGAGAATTGTAAGTAAAACTTTATATTTATGGTCAACTGATTTTCAGTAAGAGTGTCAAAGAATTCAGTGAGTAACAATAGTTTTTTCATGAAGGTCTTGGAACATATGTATGTACAAAGGCAAAAGAATACAGTTGGACCTCTGTCTAACTCATTTGCAAAAATTAACTCAAAATTGATCACAGATATAAATTATAAAACTCATATAAGATTAAAAAAGAGTAAATAGAAACAGCAAGAGAAAGTGAAGGAATTTTTAAGGTTGAAATTTGTGGTATGCAATTACAGAGTGATTGAGAGGGAAATTCATAGCATGAAACTATTTCACTGGCAAAAAAGAAGAGTCTCAAGCCAATGACATGAACTACCGTCATACACAACTAAAAAGAGAAGAGAAAATCAACATCAAAGTAGACAGGAGAAAGAGACTGACAAAGATAAAGCAGAAATCAATGAAATTAAAGACCAAAAAAATGAAACAAAACAAATAAACCCAAAATCTGGTTTGGAGTGGGTAAAAAGGCAATAAAATCATAAGCTTATAGCCCAAATCACCAATATCAGGAAGGCAGAACATTCTTATGGATATGAAAAGAAGAAAACAATGCTCTAATTAAATCTATGCCTACAAAGTGACAAATTTAAATGAAATGAGTGCCTTTAAAAAGTGAAAAAGAGAAATAAACTGCCTTATTCCAGTTAATAAAGATATTTAAGATTATACTTTCTGGGACTATTTATCTATCTATTTATGTAAAAAGAACAGATTTTATATATGCCATACATACAGTTTAAGAGCTTAATGGTACTTCCTACCCTTCTTTCTTCCTTCTTTTCTTGTTTTTCTTTTAATTTTTGTTATAGCATATTTTGAATTTACTTTATAATATCAAGCTTAATCTTCCTCTAAAGAAGAATTCAACAAGTGTAAAGACCACTGTTTCTCAGCAGTATAGATAAGGGCTATAAACAATAACCAAATCCCAAGATGTCAATTTCACTCATATACATTACATTTTCTTGCACTGTATATATTAATAACCACAAATCAGAGAAAACATGGTATTTATCTTTTGGGGACTGGCTTATTTCACTAAGAACAGTGGTCTTCAATTGCATCCATTTTGTTGCAAAAGACAGGGTTTCCCTCTTTTTGTGGCTGAGTAGTATTCCATCTGCAGTTTCCCTGAATGTGCCGAGCATTGAGGGAGGAGTGTGAGGTGGCCATACCAGTTCACTGCAGCTAAGATTCTCAGCCAGTATCCCCCAAAGGGCTCCGTCATCTGTGAAGCCAATGACATAGAGCTATCTTCCTCAGCCTCCACCTGTGTGAGAACATCACTGTCATGGCATGCCCAGGTCACCATCAGCCCTGGACATGCCAAATAGAAAAGCACCTTCCTGTGCCTGGGGGGGGCACCAGTCACTTTCTATCCCTTGGGTTCTTCCCAGACACTGACCGCAAGCAGCTAGTCCAGAGAGACATTTTTAAATTTAAGGGAGTGAACCCCACTCCATACCTGGGGTTTTTATTCTGCATCTATGGAAACAAGAACGTGAAAGCTCACTTATAGACATTCTTACCCAGCAGTTACAAGCATGGAATCATGAAGAAACTTCAAGAATTTGGCTTCAGCCTTTCTGGTTCTCAGATCAATGATCTTGTTCCAAAGTTAACACAGGCTCAGATCCTCCTTCCCCAAAGGCAAATGAAGCTTCTTTTAGTAAAGGTATTGAACTGTCCTTGTAGTGAGGATTCACCACGGACACCAACACACATGCACAGTCCAGGACCAGCTACAGGGACTGGAAAGGCTGGACTGGACAGTACACAACTGAGGAGGCACACAAGACTCAGGGAGCAATCTCCAAACCCAAAATGGGATTCACTGTGCTTCAAGCAAAACTCTTGCAGGCACATTAAGATGTGTTACTCCTGATGTAATCTTTCCTATCTTGGCCTTAGCACGCTTTTCTGGGGTTAGGAAGTCCACACTAGGCACAGAGTCCAATGCGTATACCCCAGGCCCAGTCCTTTTAGTCACACCTATCTCTTGTGCTAGCTTTGGGAAAGCCAGACTTTATCACTATAACCCTTGATTAACTTGCCGTTTGTCCAGAGCACTTCAGCCGTTACTCTCTACGCTAACCCGTACGCCCTATGGCTACATTTCCCAAGTCAGACTATCTAAGTTAACTTTCCAGTTGTGACCTGAAATTGTCTTTTTTCCTGAATTGCCCCTGGCCCCTGTGTGCCTTTGTGGTTTGCCTTTCCTTTCACCACCATCCCGCAACCCCCACAGGATGTAGGTGTGGTTGAACAGACTGAACCTTTTGCCAGCTTCTTCCTTTTACCTCTCTCACCATCTGTGCCCTCTGAGAGTCACAGGCCCAGAGGCCTAGTTCAGCAGAACATAAGACTAATGCCGGCATAATGTGATTTTCTTTTGTGTTTTTCTTCCCCAGAGTGGCTTGGTTTGACTTGTTTATGTATTGTGAAGAACACGAAATGGTGTTTTGTGTAACTAGTACAGCATCGACAGAGGAATTGATGGTGGTCCTTAGGAGATGATGCACTTGACATCACCAGGGCAGAGATAGTGGTAGGAAGAGTGGAGGATTGAACTCACAGCCTCCTCTCCTAAGATCCCACAGCCACTCAAGGCCCTATCTTCAGTCCCTTTTTACCTCCTGTCTTCCCCTATCCTAGTCTAGTTTCCTATATCTTGAGTGGGTTCCAGGGACACAGGGCTTGTATACCCTCTCTCCTTCTGGTCACTTCGAGAACTAACCTCTACACACACACACACACACACATACACACACTGTTCTGTAACTTCCCCGTGCCAGACAGAGTTCCAGGCACTCCTGTGTGCATGGCAGGAAGCCTCATGCCTACTAAGAGACGTAGAAAGTTAGCTGGACACAGGGACAGAGACACCAGGCCAGAAACACCTGACAGCAGAACTTGGATTGCTGCCCAGATGCTGCCATCAGCACTGCACTTTCCCCTGCTCATGGCTTCCATCCCCTCCCACTTCCAGCTGGGCCCTCCCTGTCTCTAAAGCTCCACAGAAACTCCCACAAAAACATTAGAGGCTGTGAGATCTTTATCCACCACAAAATGAACGAGGAAGTGTACCAGCCACACACCCTGGTTAAATTTCCTCTTCCTGCTTAAGGAAATGTTTCAAGTACTTTTGGTTTGACCACCTCAGGCTTCCATGATATCCTGAATTCTTGGGCTACTGGTCAAACCCTGAACATTTCTGTAACATTTAGCATTTTTCATATTTTCAAAGGACCTTCATGTATGAGCTCTCATTTGCTGCTAATGGAAATAGAGCTTGTATTTTCTCCCCCATTTTACAGTTGAGAAAACATTTTACAGACTAGTTACAGAAAGTTCCATCCCTAACCCAGAAGTGTCCATGACTGTTCTCACAACTTTTGTCTGTCTACCCCTAGCTGTGGAGATGAGGTATGGGATGACATCCACTCTAGATCCCATCAGAGTGTTTAATCAACTAGAAGACTTGCTCCCTTGGTAGGCACTCAACTTTGTTTTGCACAAGCAGATAGAGTCTTCTCACCTTCACTGTAAACAAAAAAATGCATATTCTCTGTTTGAGTCAAGACTAAATTTCGTTAGTATACTTATTTATTATTTTTTGTTAATTATCACACAATCATATCAGTAGATGCATAAAGATCACGTTACAAAATTCAACTATCCACCATGAAGCATTAAAAAAGAAAGGATTATAAGAAATCACAATCTCCCATAACTAAGAACAAGAAGAAGACAGAGGACTAAAGAAAAACTCGGGATGAAAAAGAAAAATCACAACTGATACAACAGAAATATGAAGAATGATGTGACTATAACTAACAACTATACACAAAAAAACTGGATAAACTAGAAGAAATGAATAAATTTCTGGAAACATATCTGGTCTAGATACGAAAGCATAGAAAAAAGGGAACAGATAGTTAAGCAGTGTGGAAATTAAATGAGTAATAAAACATCTCCCACCAGATAGAATCTCAAACTCATTCCAGTTAGGATTACTATGATCAAAAAGACAAACTCTAACAAGTATTGATAAGAATGTGGAGAAAGGGGAACCCTTAAACACTGTTGGTGATAATGTAAACTAATACAGGCAATATTTAAAAAAGAGTACAGAGTTTCCTCAAAAAATTTAAAAGATAAAAGCTAAAAATTTGGCCAGCACCACAGGTCACTAGGCTAATCCTCCACCTGCGGCGCCGGTACCCCAGGTTCTAGGCCCGGTTGGGGCGCCAGTTCTGTCCCAGTTGCTCCTCTTCCAGTCCAGCTCGCTGCTGTGGCCCGGGAAGACAGTGGAGGATGGCCCAAGTCCTTGGGCCCTGCACCCACATGGGAGACCAGGAGGAAGCATCTAGCTCTTGGTTTCGGATCTTTGGCGCACCAGCTGTAGCGGCCATTGTGGGGGTGAACCAATGGAAGGAAGACCTTTCTCTCTGTCTCTCTCTTTCACTGTCTAACTCTGGCTGTCAAATTAAAAAAAAAAAGGTAAAAATTTGCCAAAGGACTCCAAATCCCATTAAGCTGGGTGGTACTAATGCTATCTTACGTGTTAAAGTGATCATATTAAGTGTGTAATTGATCATATAGATAGGATTAAATGTCAAAGGGATCACACAAATAAGATCAAGTGTCTGGCAATAACAATAGGTAGAATTAAAGAGGAGAGAATGTTCCAACATGGGAAGCAGACCACACAGCAAACTCATAGAATGAAAAACGCCCTAAATAGCACTCTGACTTCAGAATTGGCCCTTAAGGCATTCACATCTGGCTGAAAAGCCCATGAAAGCATTTCAGGCATGGAAAGCCAAGACACTGTGGCAAAAAACGTTCCACATGAAGGATCGCTGTGAGTGAGATCCCAATGGGAAAGAAGGGACCATCAAAGAAGGATGTACTTTTTTCTGAAGGGAGGAGAGGACTTCCACTTTGCTTATGGCCCTGTCTAAATACTGATGGAGTTTGTGGACTCAAAAGGCTTCCATAGCCTTGGCAGCTCATGTCAAGATAAGCTGATCATTGACATCATAAATAAGAGTGTTAATTGTTAAATCTACAACAGGAGTCACTGTGCACTTACTCCCTATGTAGGACCTCTGTTCTTAATGAGTTATACTATGAGAATTAACAGTAAAACTTGTTTTGAAACAGTACTTTATACTTTGTGTGTTGGGGGGGTGCAAATTGTTGAAATCTTTACTTAGTATAGAGTTGGTCTTCTGTATATAAAGTTAATTAAAAATGAATCTTAATGAAGAATGGGATGAGAGAGGGAGTAGAAGGTGAGATGGGAGTATGGGTGGGACAGTGGGTATGGGGAAAAGAAGCACTATATTCCTAAAGCGGTGCCTATGAAATTTATATTCATTAAATAAAAGCTTTCTTAAAAATTGTCATATGATCCAACAATCCCACTGCTGAGTATATATTCAAAGGAAATGAAATCAGTATGTTGAAGAAGACATTTGAACACACTTGTTTATTGCAGCATTATTCACAGTACCCAAGATATGGAATCAATCTATTGTTCATCAACTAATGAATGGATAAAGAAAATGTGGTACTACACTATTTTGCTATAAAGGATGATATTCTATTATATGTGGCAACATGGATGAATCTAAAAAGACATTATTTGTTAAATGTTAAAAATATTGATATCATAGAGTTTGAGAATATAATAATGATATGAGAGGCAAGGAGAAATCATTGGAGGGGAGATCAAGAAGAGGCAAATCCAGTATACAATATTACAGTGAGATGGCAAAAACAAAATGTGACATTCTATTGCATAGTACTGGGATCATAGTTAACAATAATATGTTTTTTCAAAAGAGCTAGAAAAAAATCATAGTGCTCTTTCTACAAAGAAATAATAAATTCTTAAGGTGATGGATATGTTAATTAATCCATTTGGATCATAACATAATATTTGCATGTATTGAAATATCACACTGTATTGTATTAGTAGGTGTAATTATTATGTATCATTTAAAAACTAAAAATAAATAAAGTATATAATGGGTAACAGTACATTCACAATGTTGTGTGACTATCACATCTATTTCCAAAACACTACCATTACTAACAAAAACACTTATGAATACCACACTTTGACTCTATTTCCCTCCGCCCCTGTTCCTGGTAATAATTAATCTACTTTTTCCTCTGTTGATTTACCTAGTCTTAATATTTCATGTAAAAGACTCATAAAATATGCTTAAGCATTAATTTAAGCATAAATATTGGTAAGAATAATATGTTTATTATCTGGATACTGTAATTTAGTTGTTCTCAAGGCTCACAGATAGCATAGTGTGTATCACTACTCAAATTTTTTATGGAAGAATAATTTTCCATTGTATGTATATCTGACTTTTTTTATCCATTCATCCTAAAATGGATTTCTTACACCTTTTAGCAATTGAGAATAACCCTAATATTAACATCACACACAAATATTAGTTTCTCAACTTTCAAATCTTTGAGTCCATATTTAGGAGTGGAATAGCTGAGTCAAAGGATGATTTAACTACCAAGCTGTATTCTACAGTATCTATGTCATTTCACATACCCACACACAGTGCATGAGGTTTCCAATTTCTCACCCTCATTGTCACATATTAGTAAGTGGTTTTCTTTTTTTTTTATTAGAGCTATCCTAATAAGTCTTAAGTATCATTTTATTGTGGTTCTGACTTACATTTTCTTTCTCTTTTTTTAAGATTTATTTATTTATTTGAAAGGCAGAGGGAGAGAGGTCTTCCATTCACTGGTTCACTCCCCAGATGACCACAATGGCCAGAGCTGGGCTAATCCAAAGCCAGGAGCTGGGACTTTCTTCCGGGTTTCCCACGCAGGTGTAGGGGTCAAAGGACTTGGGCCATCTTCTACTTTCCTAGCCAATAGCAGATAGAAGTGGAGCAGCTGGGACTCCAACCAGCACCCAGATGGTTTGATAGCACTGCAGGCAGTGCCTTTACCCACTACGCCACAGTGCCAGCCCCCTGACTTACATTTTCATAATGATTGGTGATATTGAGTATCTTTTCATTGGTTTATTGGCCTTTCATAAATCTTCTTTGGAGAAATACCATTTCAAGTCTTTCACCCACATATAAATTGGGTTGCATGTCTTTTGTTGTTGATTTACATTTTTTAAATACTCTAGATATTAAGCACTAGATATTTTCTCCTGTTCTTTAGGTCATCTTTGCACATTCTTGATAACGCTCAAGGATGATCAAAAGTTTTTAATTGTCATGAATTCTAAGTCATCAACACTTTCTTGTTTCTTTCCCTTTTGATGTCATATCCAAGAAGCTATGCCCAAACAAAGGTCAAATTATTTTTACACATATATTTTCTTCTGATAGCTCTATAGTTCTTCTGCATATTTAGGCTACTCACACATTTCTACTTGTCCATGAACCATTAAAAAAGTCTTTCCCCATTCAATGAACTTGTCACTCTTGTCAAAAAACAATTATATATATATATATATATATATATATTTGTCTGTCTCTATATCTGTATACATATGTATCTATATAGATATGTTTTTTCTAGACTCTTTTCATTAACCTAAATAGCTATCATTAAGCCAGTACAATGCAGTTGTGATTAGTATGATTTGTAATAAATTTTGTAATTGGAATTTTGTTCCTCCTCAAGATTACTTTGGCTATTGAGCATCCCTTGCAATTCATATGAACTTTTTATTACTTTTCCATTTCTGCAAACAGTTCACTGCAATATTGATGGAGATGGAGTTAAATGTGTAGATACTAATGGAAAATCTTGACCCATAATTGTATTTAGTCTTCTGATCCATTAACAGAGAATATATTTTCATTTATTTAGACCTTTAAGTTCAACTTTCTGCAATATCTTATTAAAAGCCTTAACATAACTGTGGCTAAATTTACTATTGACTGGTTGACTGCTTTGGATTCTAGCATAAATGTAATTAATTTCATTTCAGAATGTTTGTTGCCAGTATATAGAAACGCATGATTTTTTCTTAAATCCTGCCACTTTGTTGAATAAATTTAGTGTTCAACAGACAAATGGATAAGAAAATGTGGTAAATATACACAATTGAATATTGATTTGCTATACAAAATGACATCTTATTTGCAATAACATGGGTGAATCTAAAAGGATATTATGTTAAGAGACGTATACCAGATGCAGAAGGACTGATAATGCATATCTCACTCACTTGTGGAATGTTAAAAAGATTTTTTTGGTATGTAATGACATGGCTCAGAGAATAGAGTTAGTTTTACTTGTGCCTTTCTGATCTGGATGTCTTTTATTTCTTTTTTCTTACATAATTGGTCTGGATAGAACTTTCAGTACAATTTTGAATAGAAGCAGAATACTGGAAAATGTTTTCTTATATCTCATCTTACATTAGAGTTTTTTAAACTATCATTTTTGTGTGTGATGTTAGCTGTGGGTTTTTATAAATGTCCTTGATAGTTTGTGATAGCTCATTTATACTTCTATTCTATATTTTATATCCTGAACAAATGTGAAACTTTAACAAATGCTTATTCTAGATTAATGAGATGATTATATATTTTTCCCTTCATTATATTCACTTGGTATATTACAGTGATTTTTTTGTACATTGAAGCACTTTTACATTTTTGAAATAAAACCTACTCAGCTGTAGTTTATAATTATTTCAGTATGCTGATGATTTGTTTTCTTAGCATTTTTAATGAGCTGCATGTATATTCAGGAGGGATATTGATCTGCAGTTTTCTTTATTTGATGTTTTGTCCAAATTTGGTATGAGATAATGCTGGCTTCTCAGAATGAGTTAGGAAATGTTTTCTCAGTATTTGCTCAAATTGCTATATTTCAGCTGTGGTTTGTCCTGCAAAGTCTCATGTGCTAGAAGCTTGGTTCACAGTGTCCCAGTGCTAAGGTGAGGAACCTTTAAGATGTGGTTCCTAGAGAAAGGTTATTAGGTCCTGGGGGCTCTACTATTATGAATGGGTTCATGCTAAAGTAGGTTGTTATAAACTGAGGTCACCCTATGAGATTGACTTCTTCTAAACATGGCAACAAAACAAACGTTTTTCAAATGAGGAATTAAACATACCTCATATAATGGAATATTACTTCTCAATAAAAAGATACACTACTGACATAGATAACAATGCAGCTGGACCTTGAAAACATTGTGCTAAATGGAAGGTGCTAGACCCAAGGACTGCACATTCTAGAAAGCCTGTTAAGGACAATCTTGAAAACAAAATTATATGACCAAAACCAGTTTAGTAATTGAATGTTACCCAGGAGCAGTGTGTGAGAGAAGGTGTTGAAAACAAGCAAGATTATAACTTCATTATGGGTGACCATGGGTTACATGAGTGTACACTGGACAAAATTCAGAGAGCTATACACTACAAAGAGTGCATATTACTACTTGAAATTTTAACCTTGGCAAATGTTTGATCTAATGGTTAAGACATCAGTCAAGATGCCTGTGTACCACACTGGGGGGTCTTGGATCATAATATTGATTTCAGGTTCCTACTATGGCAGACCCTGGGAGGCAGCAGGTGACAGTTCAAGTAGTTAAATCCCTGACACAGGAGCCTTAGATTGAGTTCCCAGCTATTAGCATCAACCCCAGCCAGGGCCTGGCCATTATGGGTATTTAGAATGACCCAGCAGATGGGAGCCCACCATTCTCTCTCTCTCTCTCTCTCTCTCTGTCTGTCTCTCCCTCCCTCCTTCCTTCCTCCCCCAACACACCTCCTCCTGCCACCAACTCAAGTTAAAAAATTAAGAATTAAAAAAAGAAAGTTTACATTGATTAAAGATGGAAAAAAATAAATAAAACAAACAGCATAAATACATATGTTCACATTCAAAATATCCAGCAGGGTCCCTGCAGATAGTTTAATTGCTTCTGCTCCAGGAAAGTAGGATTAGAAGCTGTGAATGTCCTCATGGGGGAAAACTCCAAGGAGTTCAGTGTCTCTGTAATTCCCTACTGGTTCACATGCATTAGCCTCTGAAACCCAACATGACCCTGCACGGCTTTATTGCAGGGAGATCAGACGAAGTGCTGGGCACGCTTGGTAATCACTTATTCATATGAATGTTAATAGTTGTTAGTACACACTGGCCTTCTAGCCTGAAGATTTGCTCTTGGTCCCCAACTGTGGTCAGGGAATACATCCTAAGACTAAAATTACTTTGAGAGACCTTAAAATAATCATATCTCAGCAAGTTGCTTTGTAGAATTTCTGTTATTCGCTATTTAAACACAACTCTGTGGATTACAATCTTTATTTTACAGAGAAGGAGCAGGTAGGTGAATCTTCTAAGGTCACAAAAAGAATGCATGGTCGAATCAGAACCTGGAAGCATCGCAATGTTTTTTTCCCACTTTTCTCTGCCTTAGAAATCTCAGACTTCTCTGTCCACCGTCTACAAAGGAGAATTTCCAATTTCTAACACACTACTCAGGATCAAATTTTGCTCATTTTCAAGAAGTAAGGTAAGCTTTTATATTCAGTGTGAAATTAGGCAAAAAGAATAATTCATAGAAAATTAGTGAAGCAGGTGAACATATGATAAGTTATTTGGGCATTGTATTACTAATATAATGAAATAATGCACATTGTGTATAAGCATTTTAATTTCACTGCATTATGTGCTTTGATTATTGCTTTGTTCTCTTATTTCTCCTTGCTACAGAGCATTCCCTGATTCTCAAATTACATTGATGGGGAACAGGACAGGAGTGACAGAGTTCATCCTCCTGGGACTAACCAATGTCCCAGAACTGCAAGTCCCTCTCTTTGTAATGTTCATGCTCATCTACTTCACTACTGTGGTTGGAAACTTGGGGATGATCATGTTGATCCTGCTGGACTCTCATCTCCACACTCCCATGTACTTTTTCCTCAGTAACCTGTCTCTGGCAGACATTTGTTATTCCTCAGCTGTCACTCCCACAGTCATGGCTGGGCTCCTTATAGGCGACAAGGTCATCTCCTACAAGGCCTGTGCTGCTCAGATGTTCTGTTTTGCAACCTTTGCCAGTGTGGAAAATTTCCTCTTGGCATCAATGGCTTATGACCGCTATGCTGCCGTGTGCAGACCTCTGCATTACACCACCACCATGACAACAAGTGTGTGTGTTTGTCTGGCCATTGGCTGCTATGCTGGTGGTCTTCTGAATGCCTCCATCTACACTGGGGACACATTCAGTCTCTCGTTCTGTAAATACAATGTGGTCCATCATTTTTTCTGTGATATTCCAGCAGTGATGGTTCTTTCTTGCTCTGATAGACATGTTAATGAGATGGTTCTTATTTATGTTGTAACCTACAATATCTTTTTTGCCCTACTTGTCATCTTAATATCCTATACGTTCATTTTTATCACCATCCTAAAGATGCATTCAGTAGCAGGATACCAAAAGGCATTGTCTACATGTGCATCTCACCTCTCAGCAGTTTCCATATTTTATGGGACTGTCATCTTTATGTACTTACAGCCCAGCTCCAGTCATTCCATGGACACAGACAAAATCATATCTGTGTTTTATACTATGGTCATTCCCATGCTGAATCCTGTAGTCTACAGCCTAAGGAATAAAGAGGTGAAGAAAGCATTCAAGAAAGTTGTTGCAAAGGCAAAATTGTCTATAAGATTGTGACTTTAACATTGCAGGATGCGTAATAACTGTGTTTCATTCCTCTCTGGCCTTCTCCAAGAATCTAGTGATACCTTAAGACCCACACTAAAGTTAAATTCTGAAAGTAATACAATTCCCTCTTCAAAAGTCTAGATTTTTTAAAGAGGGCAATATAATCAATAATACAGTACTTAACTTAGAATGGCTAAAGATAATATAAAATGTGTTGTTCTGTTTGTCAAAAAATTTCTTATAGAGATTTGATGTACTCAGTGTTCCTATATGGATGCCTACTACGTTATGCCATTGCTAGCATACATGTAAAATAGGGCAAAAACAAGTCTATTAAAAAAGGTGCCTGCATGTGACCTGTAGGTATGTACATATGGAAGTTGAAAATTAGGCATAGGTAAATGGAATACAGCTAATGTTTCATTAAAATAGCTTAAATATTTAATTGGGGTAGTAGAATATAAATTTATGACCAGTGTTACTTTTTTGTTAGTCAAATATTATATAAGTTGTAGTTTGAGGGAAAATGTTAAATAGTTTTAAATGAAGCTACATACTTCTGTTGTCTTATTTCATCAAGGGATGTATAGTTAACACATCTTTAATGCATTAATAGTTCCTCCTTATGGCCCAAGTGCTTGGGCCCTGCACCCCATGGGAGATCAGGATAAGCACCTGGCTCCTGCCTTCGGATCAGCGCGGTGCGCCTGACGCAGCATGCTGGCCGCGGCGGCCATTGGAGGGTGAACCAACGGCAAAAAGGAAGACCTTTCTCTCTGTCTCTCTCTCTCACTGTCCACTCTGCCTGTCAAAAAAAAAAAAAAATAGTTCCTCCTTACTGAATCATTTTGTAGAACCTACATTTTCACATTACATTTTTAAAGAAGATGAAATAGCAACAATATAATAAAAATGATGGAAAAGGATTTTTATTTATTCATGTGTAACTTCTAACATTCACAATCTATTTTAAATACTCTGATATTAACAATATTTTACATTTTTTCTCTCTGCAAGTTCTTAGAAATGGTTAGTGTTGCTCATGAATTCCTCATTTTAGTGAGTTATATGATCTGTTGTCATTCCTCCAGTCTTTTACCCTACTCCCTTCTCACTGATCTTCATGTTTCTTGACAACAGGCATGCTCCTGCTATGGGTGCTGGTGCTAGCTGTCCACTCTCTGTGGAAGATTCCCTCACCCCATTCCTGTCTCTGCTTAAACAAATGTTGTCCCATCCTGGATGCCTTCCCTGACCACTTTTATAAAAGGGTCATTCTCCCCTCTCCATGCTCAGTATCTTCTCACCATAAATTATATTTCTATGTTCTTATCAATCTCCCCCATCTTATACTTACTTACTTCTTTATTATCTGTCACCCCCAAGTAGAGTTTAAACCCCATGAAAGCAGTGGTTTTTAACTGTTTCACGTAATTCCCCATTTGGTAACTACATAAATGCCTGCTTCACTGTAAATTCTCAATGACCACCTGTCAAATGTATGAATGAAATATATAAGGATTGAGTCCAGCTGCAACAACACTTTGAATCTTTGAACTATTGATAATGATTGTGAACCACGCAAAATAAAAAGCTTCTAATATGCATGTAGAGTATTTAAACAGGCACCACTCATTTTCTGCTCTGCTGAAACATTTTAATTTGCATTCTCTTTCGGCAGTTGCACTTTCTACTTTTAGACACAATGGTTTCGGGGAAATCCTATCAGCAAGTAAATCAACTCATAATTGTCACTTGGAAATAATGTCTCATCATGTGGCAAGTAACTATTTAGTAAATCATTTAAAAATTAAATGTAAGATTATATAAAACTTTAACACACAATTATATTTTGTAAATTGCTTCATCTATACTACACAATTACCTGAAATGATTCTAAACGTCCATATAGGGTATAAATATGACAATGTAAGTAATAAATGTAACAGATACCCAATGTGCTGACAATGTGCTATCTTTTTCTAATTTTTTACTTACTATTTACTTTAGAGACATAGAGAGGCAGACAGACAGTGCTGTCATCCACTGCTTCATTCTTCAAATGCCTACATGGACTATTGCTGGTCTGGGTGAAGTTGGAGAGGTCTCCCACATGGGTTGTAGAGGTAGTAGGGATCCAGTTACTCGAGCCATCACCACTGCCTTCCAGGATCTACATTAACAGGAAGCTGGGGCCAGGAATGGGAGCCAGGATTCAAGCCCACATATTCTGGTATGAGATTTAACAAGTTGGTTAAATGCATGCTCCATATTATGCACTCATTATGCTTTAATTTTGGTCCTCAAGCAATGCTATACTATACAAAAATACCCCTAGGAGTGTGCACCTGTATCTTCTTTATTTGTCTGCTTCCACAGTTGGGTACATGTTAGATTATGTTTGAATGTCCCATGATGCCCATGCTGGTGTTTGTGAGGCAATATAGCATAACACAAGTTTTCACAGCTGTCTTTATGGTGATGTTTCTCTTGATAAGATAACTTCTAATTATTATTTTAAATAATTATTTTATTTCAAATTTATTTTAGATTTAAAAGAGTGCTTTCAGTGATGCAGCATAATGTTCTTGTGGCAATCAGAATACCGACTAAGTAAAATCTCCATGTCTCAGTGTGTGCATGTGTGTGTGTGTATTTGGCACAGTGGTTAACATGCCACATGAGATGCCCCGCTCCCTTCTTGCTTCCAAATTTCTGCTAATGTGCACCTGGAAGGCAGTATGTGACGATGTGAAGAGTTGATTGCCTGCCTCCACATGATAGATCTGGATTGAGTTTCTAGCTCCTGGCGTCTACCTGGCTCCACCATGGCTATTGTGGGCATTTGGGAAAGCAGGGTTCTATCTGTTCCTTAAAATAAAAATATATTTTTAAAAACTCAAATAGCATTATTCCTGAAACATTCCAATGTTATTAGAAAAAAAGAGAATGCAGATGTGAGTAAAATAAATATTTAAAGTTTGAGAGATTATCATGAATTATCTGTGTAGACCCTATAAATGTAACTTCAGCACTTGACAAAAATATGCAGATAGTGGCCAGCATTGTGGTGCAGAAGGTTAAGCTGCCTTCAGCAATGCCGATATCCTATATCAGAGCACAGGTTTGAGTCCTAGCTTCTCCACTTCTAATCCAGTTCCCTATCAACGCACCTGGGTATGCAGTGGACAATGGTACACATATTGTGTCCCAGCCACCCCCATGGGGGACGTGAATGGAGTTCCTGGCTCCTATCTTCAGCCTAGCCAAGCCCCAGCCATTGTAGCCATTTGAGGAGTGAACCAGCAGATGTAAGATTACGCTTTCTCCCTCTCTGTAATTCTACCTTTCAAATAAATAAATAAAATAAAATTTTTAAAAAACATACGGATAAATCTTTTTCAATAAGTAACTTTCATTTGTGATTGAAATACAAAAATAGAAATTCAATTGAGGACATATGCATAGTCCAGGATGGTCTTATATATGTCCAGAGAATAAAAGAAAGATTAAAGTTTTACTGAGAAAGAGAAAAGCTACATACATCCTTGCAGAAGAAAGTTTATTAGTGGGAGTAGTCACTGGAGAAAAATTTGTAATCTTGGAGATCTAGCAAGCTGTTGTTGGACTGGGCTCCTGAGATGGTACATCAGACAAGAGTTCAAGTCCAAGAGGGTAGCTGTCCTTAGGATTAGTGCTGTTACCATGCAGATTGTGTGTGAGATCTGTCCTTTCATTTGCTTCCTTGACTCCATTTTCCCAGAGTTTGACACAAGTGACAACTTACAAATTTCCCCCCTTTTAATCAAAAATTTTCTCTAAAAACAATGTTGTCAAGCCATTCTGTGGTTAGATTTTGTTTAGTCCTAAGTGCTGGGATAAGCCTTTCTCAATTGGTGTGGTCTCACATTGGAGAAAAGTGATTAGTGGATAGGAGTTAGTGTCAAAGCACTCTTACCAGTATTTGAGTAAAATGAGAGGTTTGGAGGGAGTGACTCTCAGGCTAAGTCCATTATTGAGGCTAATTTTTCAGTTTCATGGGTGTTCATCATGATTCTGAAGTGCTACGTTGGCATTAGTTTGTTAAAAAGGTGTCATTCCTGGGGCAAGCTTTGTGGTGCACTGGGTTAAGCTGCAACCTGTAGCACCAGCGTCCTGTATGGGCACCTGTTCAAGTCCCAGCTACTCCATCCAATCCAGCTCCCTGCTAATGTGCTTTGGAAGGCAACAGAAGATGACCCAAGTACTTGGGCACCTGCACCATGTGGTAAATCTGAATGAAGCTCCTGAATCCTGGCTTTAGCCTGGATATTCTGATAAAATAAGTGAATTAGATCAAGGGAATTTATGCTTTTATGTTAGAGCTAGGCAAAATTTATTTTTCAGTTCCGGTATGTATAATAGAACATATTCAGTAAGAAGTGAACATAAGTTCTAAATCTTTGAGTATGTGCACAGTCATTTAGACAGTAGATGAGGAGAATTGGAAGGGAACCAACACTGAATACAATCTCTATGTCAAACATCATATTACTAAAGTGCTATATAATATTAAATTTAATCTTCATATATCTTGGAAATAAGTACATTGGGTATTAGAAGAGCTAGATCTTCATAGAACATGAAACTAAGATGAAAAGAGTAGCAGTAATGTTTCAAGGCCACATCCATCTACGTTCAAATTAGTTAAACTTATCAATAAATCCAGACAAGTTACAGAATAAAAAATGTCCTTGCAATACAGTTGGCATAAATGCTCTTTCTGAAGTCTTCTAAGTGATTACTTTACATATGTAATCTGTTATATCTTAGCTTTTAATTTTTTCTTAAGGTTCAATCTTTCTCTATACTCTCATTTCTCCATTCAATTACTAAATGAGTTTTTAATGTTGCCTTATATTTTACTAAGTAGTATAATAGTGCAGTAATATTTTCTATGCATAGCACTTTACTTATTACTTTGTCCATTTACCAATGCAATAGCTCTCTCTTCTGTGACAGTAGGTGAAGAATTTATAGTAATACCAGTAGTGGTAGTAACATTTTAGTAACACTTACTGGTAAGAAGACATTACATTAAGTATTCTATGTGATCTGGTTTACTCCATTCATCTACTATTAAGTGATAAAATGTTATTTTTTAATTATACAGATGAAGACTGTGTTATACAGAAAAGTTAATAACTTGGCCCTAAATATTGAAAGAATATTTAAGGATGTACAGTGTACATAGCTTCTAATTTCATTTAAGATGTGGAAAAAATAAATGTAAATAAATAGTTATCAATCAGAATTATGATTATAAGGTAAACTGAAAGGATCTCATTGTAAAAATTAAAAGAAAAATAAGAGGCAGGAGTGAATGTGGGCATGATAGAGGGAGGGGAGAAGGGAAGTATCATTATGCTCTTAAAACTGTATATAAAGAGGGCCGGAGCTATGGCATAGCAGGTAAGGCCGCCGCCCACAGTGCCGGCATACCATGTGGGTGAGGGTTCAAGTTCCGGCTGCTCCACTTCCTATCCAGCTCTATGCTATGGCCTGGGAAGGCAGTAGAGGATGGCACAGGTCTTGGGCCCCTGCACCCATATTGGAGATCCGGAAGAAGCTCCTGGGTCTTGGCTTCAGATCGGCACAGCTCCGGCCATTGCAGCCAACTGGGGAGTGAAGCGGCGGACGGAAGACACTTCTCTCTCTTTCTCTGCCTCTTCTTCTCTGTGTAACTCTTTCAAATAAATAAATAAATCTTTTTAAAAAATTGTATATATGAAATATATTTCTTTTATATAAATAAAAACGTTTAAAAATTAAAAAAATAAAACCAATGAGAAAATGTGCATTAACAACCAGAACAGAAAATGTTTTAGCTCATGGCATAAATTATAAAATAGACAAGACTGCATTTAGAATTAGCTTACAGGAATTAGAACTGCCAGTCAAGGGGCTGGCACCATGGCCCACTTGGTTAATCCTCCACCTACGGCACCAGAATCCCATATGGGTGCTGGGTTCTAGTCCCAGTTGCTCCTCTTCCAGTCCAGCTCTCTGCTGTGGCCTGGGAGGGCAGTGGAGGATGGCCCAAGTGCTCAGGTGTGGTGGAATGAGAAGACCATGCTAAGATGGTCGATGGCAATGGAGCCTGCCCCCAACAGGCAGTGATTGGATGGCTTCGGAAACCACATGACAATGGAGCCTGACTGGTAACAGGCTGTGATTGGTTAGGGTACAGACTGCCCCTTGACTGGATTGGCTGTCTTGGCTATATAAACTGCTGTACCAACTGAAATAAACGAGTCTGTGGGCTGCTTGCCTCTGGTTCGCTTTCTTCCAACTCCCGGGGTCTGTGTGGGTCTGTGTGGTGACTCTGTGCATCTTGCCCCCACCACGCTCCTTCTCTCAGAACAAATTCACCTCAACACTTGGGCACCTGCACCCACATGGGAGACCAAGAGGAGGCACCTGGCTCCTGGCTTCAGATCGGCATAGCTCCAGCTGTAGCGGCCATTTAGGGGCTGAACCAACGGAAGGAAGAAGACCTTTCTCTCTGAGTCTCTCACTGGCTGTAATTCTACCTGTCAAATAAACAAATAAAAACCTAAAAAAAAAGAACTGCCAGTCAAAACACAATTTAGTGAGCTGAAGGATGAAAAGAGGAGTAGAAATTTTAAAAGATAAACAGAATGAAGTGATGTCAACAATACGGCAAAATTGGAAGGGTCATCTTGCCCCCACCAACCCCCATCCCAAAAAACCAACAACTTAATGATGATAAAGGGATCCTATGAGAAGTCCAGGATTTAATTAAATAATTTCAATCACAGAAAAGCATAAACCAATAACAGACACATTAAAATAAGTTCTTAAAAAAAACCAGAAATTACACTGTATCCACAGTACCAGAAAGCACACTGATCAAATTTGAAATCTTGCAGAATTGATGTGAATGGCCTTCACCTTAGTGTAAGATATATGTCTTTATGAGGCTCTGATTTTTCTCTCTCAGGAAAGTTCCATTTTCCAATGTTTTTCTTGGTCACTGATCCAACCTCTTAAATTATTTTTTGTGCTTTATTTTGATTGTCACTTTTTAAGTGTATCAAAGATGAAACCAGGTTCAACACAAAATTAACAAAGGCCATTTTCATAAACTTGCTATAAAAGAAACAATCTTTCATTACTTAGGCTTCAAAGGAGTTCAAAGATGTTAGAAAGAAGAAAAACGATATTGAGAAAAATGAATGAAGCCTGAACTAGTGAATTACTGGCAAATGTCTATGAAAATTTGATTTGGGGAAGTGGGTGACATGCTCTAATTGGTCCTCAGGTATGTTAATCACATGAATACAATTCATTTTACCAGATAAGGCGACAAGTCACAGATACTGGGGATTAGGATGTGGGCATTTGGGGAGCCATTTTTAAGGCCTTTCAGGTATTTATGAAAATAATATATAGTAGGTAAGTTGTGCATGAAATTTGACATCATATATAAGAATGTCAATTGTTAAATCAACAACAGGGGTCACTGTGCACTTACCCTCCATGTAGGATCTCTGTCCTTAATGTGTTGTACTATACAAATTAATGATAAAACTAGTATTCAAACAGTTCTTTATACTTTGTGTTTCTGTGTGTGTGTACAATCTGTTGAAATCTTTACTTAGTATATACTAAGCTGATCTTCTGTATATAAAGATAATTAAAAATGAATCTTAATGAAGAATGGGATGGGAGAGGAAGTAGGAGATGGGATGGTTTCTGGGTGGGAGAGTAGTTATGAGGGTAAAACCGCTATTATCCAAAAGTTGTACATTTGAAATTTATATTAAATAAAAGTTTTCTAAAAATATTACAGATTAAAAAAAGAAAAAAGAAATTAAAAATTGTTGAAGCTAAAAATCATAACAGATATCATGGTCAAATTTATTTTTATATATAAGTAAATAGTGGTACGTAAAGACATTGTTTAATTTATCAAGATCATCTATCGGCCAGCGCCGCGGCTCACTAGGCTAATCCTCCGCCTGTGGCGCCAGCTCCCCGATACTAGTCCCAGCTGCCCCTCTTCCAGTCCAGCTCTCTGCTGTGGCCCCGGAAGGCAGTGGAGGATGGCCCAAGTCCTTGGGCCCTGCACCTGCATGGAAGACCAGGAGAAGCTCCTGGCTCCTGGCTTCGGATTGGCACAGAGCGCCAGTCATGGCAGCCATTTGGGGGGTGAACAAACGGAAGGAAGACCTTTCTCTCTGTCTCTCTCTCTCACTGTCTAACTCTGCCTGTCAAAAAAAAAAAAAAGATTATCTATCAAGATTTACTCTATCTTCCAAATAAGATTTCTTTAGTTTACAAACAGCTTATTCTTAGTATCTGTCAGTTTGTCTCCAAGGAAGAGAGAGGGAGGAAGGAAGGGAGGGAGAGAGGGAAGGAGGAAGGGAGGGAGGAAGGAAGGGAGACAGAGAGACAGGAGGGACAGAGAGCGATAGGGAGGAGAAGAGTAAGATAGAGGGAGATACACTGTGTAAGGACATACACGCAAAAACATACACATATAACCTCATTTACAGTACAGAAAATAGAGAATCCTAGAAATTGTGTGCCTTCCTCTTATTGAACATTGAGTATAACATCTATTACAGATTCAAATTCATGTCTAACTGATCTCAAACTCTGTGCCTTTAATCACTGCACTGTCAGAACTTCTAAGGAGCAAGTAATGAGAAGAGTAAAATTGTGGGGAGAAGAAAGTGAAAATGGAATAAAGATCTTGATGGTTTCATGGTGATCCCTATGGAGTCTGAAGCCATGCTCTTTGCTCGTGTTGAGGAGAGGAATTCGGGCAAGTGAAGATGTCAAGTTCCTACACCTTTTGTCCTTGCCCCCTTATGTCTGTGCTCCCATATCTCTGTCTCTGTGTGGTAACTGGCGAGCTGCCCACAAGTCTGTTATGGAACCGTTTGCCTCTGGGCCACTTTTGCCTATACACCTGTATAAACAATTCTGGGATACTGCTACGCCTGCCTACCTGTGGATGGATGTGACCATTGGCAGATGTGGATGTTTGTGTATAGATGTGTGTGTGTGTGTGTGCGCGCAACCACCACCACAGACACAAAGGCAGGTATCTCCTTTGGCTCCACCCTTGATACAGGCAGGCAGATAGGATTAAATTAATCAGATTCCTGAGCTGGAGGTCACATCCCCTGGCTCCATGCGAGTTCCTACCTGTATAGGCTCACTTGTTAATCAGCCAACATAACCACTCCCCTTTTGGAAGAGGAATAAAAGGCGTGGAGCCCCCCCCCCCCCCCGCCGCCGCCATTTTCTCAGCTTGCTGCACTATTTTGCGGTCATTCCTGCATGTGCAGTTCCCCTCTGGCCTGTGAACCCTCACATGGGGGCCCTGATCTGCTTTCTGCCCAGTGTGGAACTCCCCATTCATTTTTCTAATCACCTTCTCCCTTAAATAAAGCCCTGATGTTCCTGTGTATTTCTCTCACTTCCCCAGATAAATTCTGAGTTTTATAATGTTGTCTGCTTTGTGTATGGCTACGTTTAGAATGCCTCTCCTTAGAGAACCAGAAATATGAATTTTAAAATAGGCCCCCTGATATCATACGGTGACCAGGAAGAGATGATTCACTCATATTTGTTTAATCTGTTTAAAAGCCAGCAACATGGTAATGGACTTTCAAATGGCTTCACGCAGCTTCTACATTCTGAAAAGCTTTCTGCACCCCACCACCTCTTTTTCAGCATGTGCAGCTTCCCTCAAAAGTGTGCCATGGCTCAATTGGCTAATCCTCCGCCTGCGGCGCCGGCACCCCGGGTTCTAGTCCCGGTCAGGGCGCTGGATTCTGTCCCGGTTGCCCCTCTTCCAGTCCAGCTCTCTGCTGTGGCCCAGGAAGGCAGTGGAAGATGGCCCAAGTGCTTGGGCCCTGCACCAGCATGGGAGACCAGGAGGATTTGCCTGGCTCCTGGCTTCAGATTGGTGCAGCGCGCTGGCTGTAGCAGCCATATGGGGTGAACCAACGGTAGGAAGACCTTTCTCTCTGTCTCTCTCTCTCACTGTCTAACTCTGCCTGTCCAAAAAAAAAAAGTGTTTTACTAGTGAACACACATTCGGTCCCTTTTGCTTCAGGTCAAGCTCTCAGTGCTTGGGGTTTTGAGAAAAGGCTGTAAAAATGCAAGGACTGTTTTTTGGGAGTTTTTTTGGTTTTTTTGTTTGTTTGTTTTTCTGTTTCTTGCTTTGGTAGCCTAGAGAGAATGTGATGTTAGTATTAATAGAATTTGGGCAGAAAGATGAGAGAAAGATTTTAGTGGAGGGCTAGTTTGTGAAAGTTTGTTGAAATATAGAAGTTTCCAAGATGCCTGCAGCATGTTCTAAGGATTTGCAGAGGTTAAAACAAAGCTGTTTCTTGCAAATGGATTTATCCTTACCAAAAATCTAGTCTGCCTCAGGTTCCTTGATTTTAAAAACCAGGCCTGCTTTCAATTGGTAATTTCGGGCAGGGGAACAGGTCTCATTGCCTAGAAACCTTTTAGCATCAGGAAGGTGGATATCTAAATCATGACAGAGGCTCCACTTCTTGCCATGGAGGGTGGGACTTCCTTCCTAAGCCCCCATGAGGACTCCCACTCTTACCAGAAGATGGGCAACAAACTCTACCCCGAGATGGCAGCCTCCACAACTGGCCGCATGGTGCATGCCAAGTGCGTGGTTAGCCAAGTGACTTTATTTTGGTTTTTAAAAAATTTATTCAGCTTGTTATTTTCTTGGCTGTTATTTTCTTGAATTCCTGGTCTTTTATTTGTATTCTAGCTTGTTATGTTGTGGTCATGTGCCAGTTCTGGAACATTTGGATTCCCATTTCTTATTTTCCCTTTTTTATTATTTTTATATTATATTTTTGCATCTTGGATTATTCCTATCTTTTTTTCCCAGTATTTCCTGTTCGCTTTTTATTTTTATAGCTTCGTGCTGGTTCCTTCTTGGATCACTTTGTTTTTCAGTCTGGAATGGCATTTCTCAGACTAAGCAGTGTTTAAATTTTGGTATAATTTTAACTTTATGCTGGGTTAAATAACAATAATAATAATCAAGAAAAAAATTGGGGGGCCCCCTCACTGCACTTGGTAAAGTTATTACTATTAACCCCATTTTGTATTCAAATGGAGACTCTAAAATGTCAAAATTATAGCTAATGCAATGTATCCAAGCCAAATGCTTTAGGATAATTAAACTCACGAAGAGCGGTGTCTGTTTTTATCTTCTCAGGTCCTACAGAGATTGTAAAGCTGTATAGTTCTACCTACATTCCTACAGACTTACTTCTAAGGGTACACTTTGAAAACCTGCCATGAGATCCCAAATCTCCTTGAGCTGGATGGTAAAAATGGCATTTTAAGTGTGAAGTGATCATATAGATAGGATTAAGTGTTTAGTGATCATAAAAATAGGATTGTGTTGAATGATAATAACAGATAGGATTAAAGAGGAATGAATGCTCCAACATGGGAAGCAGTCCATACAGCAGACTCACAGAACGGTCATTGATTTAAGCAATGCTCTGAATTGTTCTCTGATCTGTCAGAATTGGGATCTGCTTGTCCATCCTAACCCCTGGACATACACACCTGTTGAGATGAACTTTGCCTTCAGGGGAAAACTTATTACAGGGATGCCTTTCCCATCTACTCAAAGCATCACCTGTTCCAGGATTTGTTCTTTCTCTTCAAAAAACCACCATGCTGTTACATTAGCATCACTGACACTCTGCTAATTTAAGACGTTTTGTATTTGAATCCTATGGCCACATCAGTATTTCAGAACAAAGTCCAAATAGCCAATGTAAGCTAAAAGATTATTAGAGGATGGAGTGGCATCAAGCGCATTGTTCACAAACAGTGCTTCTTGAATAGAGTAGTTTTTTTTTCTCCTCAAAAGAAGGAAAAGACTATCTGAATTACAGATTTGAAAGCAGAAATTCATCCCTGGAAGAACTAGGAGTAATGTTGGAGAAACTCTTTCTCAGGTTTTAGTGAAAAGGCTCCGAGGTTTCAGAGGCATAAAGAAATGGAGACAAGTTCATGAACATGGAGCTAGAATGCCTGGATTCAGCTTTGCATCTATCATGGACTTTTCTGTATTACTGGAAGAATTATTTAATTACCAAATTCATGTCCTCATTTGTGCCATGGACATGACAAAGTTATCGTTTCCACATATTGAACAGACTAGTGCCTGTGAATAGCAAATGAGAGTAGATCCATTAAAAATTTGAGTAAGTGCTTACCCTATCAACATTAATCAATGTAATTTTTATCTTGAGTTCTGACTGTGGCAGCAACTTCACTGAAAATTCAGATTGAGGACAGAATAACAAGCATCAGCATTCACATGAATAAATGATGACCAAAGGAGATCTTCTCAGACTCTGGTTCCTTTGAAACAATGTCATGCGGAGTTATGGAAGGATTATAGCTTAATAGAGCAAGCAGGATGGATTCTACAAGCAGGAAGCTCTTTGGGGAGTAGATTACCTTCGGGGGCAATCACTTCTATTCTTCCTACTTATCTAACGAGTAAGTAATTATGCAATGCATAGGGACATATTTTGATATGTTTAGTAGCATATAGATGGTTTTTGGTCGTTGCTATTATTCCTGCTACTTTCCAATTACTTATTTATTTATTTTTCTTTTTTAAAGATTTATTTATTTATTTGAAAGAGTTACACAGAGAAAGGAGAGGCAGAGAGAGAGAGAGAGAGAGAGAGAGAGAGAGGTCTTCCATCCACTGGGTCACTCCCCAACTGGCCGCAGTGGCCAGAGCTGCATCGATCCAAAGCCAGGAGCCAGGAATTTCTTCTGGGTCTCCCATGCGGATGCAGGAGCCCAAGGACTTGGGCCATCTTCTACTGCTTTCCCAGGCCATAGCAGAGAGCTGGATAGGAAGTGGAACAGCCGGGTCTCAAACCGGATCCCATATGGGATGCCGGCGCTTCCGCTGCACCACAGCGCCAGCCCCTCCAGTTATTTATTAAAGTGTCATTTAAGGTTTAATTCATTTACATTTATTGTGATTACTGATAGTTGTAAAAATATTATAAACATGATACGTGTCAGAGAGATAGAGATTGAAATATGTCAATATCGGCCGGCGCCGCGGCTCAATAGGCTAATCCTCCGCCTAGCGGCGCCGGCACACCGGGTTCTAGTCCCGGTCGGGGCACCGATCCTGTCCCGGTTGCCCCTCTTCCAGGCCAGCTCTCTGCTGTGGCCAGGTAGTGCAGTGGAGGATGGCCCAAGCCCTTGGGCCCTGCACCCCATGGGAGACCAGGATAAACACCTGGCTCCTGCCATCGGATCAGCGCGGTGCGCCGGCCGCAGCGCGCTACTGCGGCGGCCATTGGAGGGTGAACCAACGGCAAAGGAAGACCTTTCTCTCTGTCTCTCTCTCACTGTCCACTCTGCCTGTCAAAAAAATAAAAAAAAAATTTAAAAAAAAAATTAAAAAATAAAAAAAAATAGAAATATGTCAATATCGCACACCGGGTTCTAGTCCCGGTTAGGGCGCCGGATTCTATCCCGGTTGCCCCTCTTCCAGGCCAGCTCTCTGCTATGGCCCGGGAAGGCAGTGGAGGATGGGCCAAGTGCTTGGGCCCTGCACCCGCATGGGAGACCAGGAGAAGCACCTGGCTCCTGGCTTCGGACCAGCGCGATGCGCTGACCGCGGTGGCCATTGGAGGGTGAACCAATGGCAAAAAGGAAGACCTTTCTCTCTGTCTCTCTCTCTCACTATCCACTCTGCCTGTCAAAAAAAAAAAAAAAGAAAGAAAGAAAGAAATATGTCAATATCAATAAGTGGAAAACTTTGTCCAGGTGTGTAGGTTCTGGTCTTCCCTGGTTTACTCTTCTGTAGCAGGTACTGTTGCTCAATCCATACACCCAAGGCATGCCTTGTCCATGAAAACACATGCTTATTATTTTTCAAAAAGAGTTTGTATTTTTAGACTGCGTCTTATTTTGCTGCAAAAGCATATTCAGCTCATGAGTTTCTCTGGTAGCAGCTTTCGTAAAAGACAGAGTAGAGATATAAATACCCAGAAGCCTCTCCTTCAGGAGATGTGACTATGAGATGTGTCACATATTCATCTATGGCTCCACGTCTTCTGGTATGACTGAGCCTCAGTGGTCTGCATAGAGAATGTAACTGGTAACAAACCTCTCTGTTTGCATCCTTCCCTCTCCTGACTCACTCTCCCACCACTTTGAGTGTTTCCTTCTTTTAACTCCAAAATAAAGCACAGAGACTCAAATAATTGACTCCCAGTTTTCTGAAAAGCCTAACTTAACACACATCCCAAGATTATCCCCTTTTGCACAGATGGATCCTGTACCATTAACCCTACCACCTAACAGAGTAGAAGAACACAAGACACACTTGCTGTGTCTAAGAAATAGCAAACCACAAGGGGAAAAGCTGATGATTAAAGCATCCACATCCCCCAGCCATGGAAGCTGCATCTCTTCCTTCTCTTAAACAATTTCATCTACATCTAAACCTGTGAGTTCCTCACTTACTACCTCTATTTATGCTTAGTTTATTTTTATAGTGTGCCCTTTTGATTCCCTTCTTATTGAATTTCATATAGATGTCTAATTTTATGGTTACCTTGGAAATTAAAATTAGTATCTTAAATGTATAGTAATCTACCTTGAATTAATACCAGCCTAGTTTCAATAGTACACAAAAATTCTATTTATATACTGATATATATCTCTCTTCTATGTTGTTATTGTCAAATATACACAAAATGACCAATAAGTACTTGAAACCATGCTCAAAATTATTAGATATCAGGAAATTCATATCAAAACCACAATGTAATGCCATTGCGCACTTATCTTAACATAACGAGTCTTAGTATACATGTAAGGAAGTAGCATTTGTGCTCATAGCTGGTGGGAATGTACATGGTCATTTCCTCAAAATACTAAACAAAAATACCTAGAAATTCCACTCATGAAAACATACCAAAAAGATGTAAAACAGGGACTCAGATGGGTGCATTAAAATGCTCATTGCAACACTAATCATAATAGCTAGAAAATGGACACAATGTAACTGCCCATATGCAGATGAATGGATAAATAAAATGTGGTCTATCAATACAATTGAACATTATTCAGTCATTAAAAAGAGAATTAAGGCCGGCACCATGGCTCAATAGGCTAATCCTCCACCTGCGGCACCGGCACACTGGGTTCTAGTCCCAGGCGGAGCGACAGATTTTGTCCCAGTTGCTCCTCTTCCAGGCCAGCTCTCTGCTGTGGCCCAGGAGTGCAGTGGAGGATGGCCCAAGTGCTTGGGCCCTGCACCCGCATGGGAGACCAGGAGGAACACCTGGCTCCTGGCTTCAGATCAGTGCGGTGCGCTGGCCGCATCGCACCAGCCACAGCAGCCATTGGGGAGCGAACCAACGGAAAAGGAAGACCTTTCTCTCTGTCTCTCACTGTCCACTCTGCCTGTCAAAAAATAAATAAATAAGTAAATAAATAAAATAAAAATAAAGGGAATTAAGTTTTGGCACATGCTGTAGCATGAATGAATCTGGAAACATTATGGCAAGTGAAATAAATCAGACACAAATTAATGTTGTATGATTTCACTTATATGAAATACAAAATCTACATAAGATATGAGCATAAAAATTTAGAATAGGGCACTCTGCAAAAAAAAAAAAAGATTAGACTTTATTTAATTAGGAGCTGGCGAGGGAGAAGAAAATGAAAGTTAGTTCTTAAGAGGTTACAGAGTTTCTGTTTGGAGTAATGAAAAATTTTGGAAATAGACAGGGGTAATAGTTCCAAAGCATTGTGAATGTAATTAATGAGACTTCTTGGCTCCACCCATGGAATTGCAGGCTTTTTCCAGTATTCTTTTCAAAATAGTTCCAGCCTCTATCCATTATCAGTTGCAAAACAATGTCATTTTTATTTGTCTTAGTAACATCCCTCTCTTCTGTTACAAATTTCTTTCTTAGTACATTGATGTTATTAAAGTAACACATGTAGGTAATTTATAAATATATTTATATATGCTTATATTTATTTAAATATATTTAATTTAAATTATGTAAATTTATTCTATTTATATAAATCTATTTCTCACAGTTGTAGATACTGGAAAGGCTGAGACAAAGGTGCCAGCCTCTGGCATCTGTGAGAGCTTTCTTGCTGTGTCTTCACACAGCAGAAGGTAGAAGAGCAAAAGCTCTGTGTCCTCACATGGCAGACAACAGAAAGAGAAATCCCATTCCTGCAAGCCTGTTTTATGGAAACATTAGTCTATTCATAAGGGCAAGAGCCCTTCTGACCTAAACACCCCCCAATATGTCCAACCTACAAGTACTAATGCATTTGGCTTGTTTCCAGTGAATTTTGAAAGACACATTCAGACCACAGCAGTTACATTGCAATCCAGCAACTGAACACTGAAGTGTGCTACCAGGAGAAATGAAAACCTATGTCCACACAAAAATTCATGAACAAAAAGGAAAGTTCAAAATAGTCAAAATGAAAAAACAAATGTCCATCAACAGGTGAATGGGCAAATAACATGTTGGTACATTCTTCTTTTTTTAAGACTTATTTATTTATTTATTTATTTGAAAGGCAGAGTGACAGAGAGGCAGAGGGAGAGAGAGGTCTTCCATCTACTGGTTCACTCCCCAAATGGCAGCAAAGACTGGAGCTGTGTCGCTCCATAGCCAGGAGCTTCTTCCTGGTCTCCCAAGTGGGTGCAGGGGCCCAAGGACTTGGGCCATTTTCTATTGCATTCTCAGTCCATACCAGAGAGCTGGATTGGAAGTGGAGCAGCCAGGACTTGAATCGGCACCTACATGGGATGCCAATACTGCAGGTGGAGGCTTTACCGGCTATGCCATGGCACCATGTTGTGCATTCTTACACTGAAACATCATTCTGCAATAAAAAATGATCAGGTATAGGCTACAAAATGGATGAAGCCTGAAAATATTAAATAAAAAAAAGTGGATGGAAGCCATAACAAATGGCCATATACTGCATGGGTCTATTTCTATGAAGAATCCATGCTAAGTAAATCTATAGAGACAGAAAGTAGATGAGTGATTTCCTAGGCCTGCGGTGGGGCGGGAAAGAAATGAAAGTGGCTACTCATCAGTATAGTCTCTTTTTCAGCTGTTGAAAATGTGCTCAAATTGGTTGTATGATAGTTGCTCAACCAAATGCATGGTTTAAATTGGTGAATGTTCTATGTTCAGTCAATTATAACATGACTTTCTATATGGTTGTTACATTTTTAAAAGGAATGAATGACAAGTGACTAATATCCAATTAATTACCTGTTTTAAAAACAGATGACAAGACATATATTGTTTATTAAATGTTTTATTGGCAACATAGGATCACACAGCAGTCCCAAATAAGCTAGATGGCGCAAAGACTTAACGCAGCAACTATTTATTTCTTACTTCTAGTCCTATATGAACAACACAGATTGTCTAGGAAAGAGGAGGTCCCTCTCCACAGGTCCATTCACATACCCAGGCCGCGGGAAGCTTTGTCGTCTGCAGCTGCACCTTCCAGAGCAGATGGCCTCCTCAGTTAACCTAATGGACTAGAATGCAATTGAGAGGTTGTGTCCAGACTTTTCTATACTTCAATCCAGAATTGACACAAACTCATATTGCTGCTTCTCTAGTTCATCTTAGAGAACTAGTGCATGCTCTACAGTGAATACCACTGTTTTTGTTCCTGAGACACAGTAATTTTAGTTGATAATTAAATAATAATACATTGGGGTCAGCGCTGTGGTGAGTAGGTTAATCCTCTGCCTGTGGCACTGGCATCCCATATGGACTCTGGTTCTAGTCCTGGCTGTTCCTCTTCTCATCCAGCTTTCTGCTATGGCCTGGGAAAGCAGTAGAAGATTGCCCAATTCCTTGGGCCCCTGCACCTATGTGGGACACCAGGAGGAGGCTCCTGGCTCCTGGCTCCTGGCTCCTGGCTACGGATCAGCACAGCTCCATCCATTGTGGCCATTTGGGGAGTGAACCAGCAGAAGGAAGACCTTATTCTCTGTCTTTCCCTCTCACTGTCTATAACTCTACCTTTCAAAAAATTAAATAAAATCTTTAAAAATAATAATACATTTACTGATCTCATGATATGTGCTGCACCTCATATTCTGCTTTGTATATAGGTCATCTTATTCCATTTTTATGAATCTCTTGTGAAAGATACACAACATTATTGCTGCATTTTTATAGATGATGTACTGAAGTTTGGATGGATTATGGATTAAATAAACTGATCAAGGTCATATCACAACAGGTGGCAAGATTGAAATCTAAAGCGAGGCCACATAACCACACAGCTCAAGCCTCAACCTGCAACAAATACACATGATGGCATTAGTAAAGGAGAGAGAATTCCATCTTAGAGTTTTGGATCAGAAGTGAATATGCAATTAAATTAATAGCACATCTATTCTGTTATTATTGGAAAGAAAAACATATCTCCAGACCAGCTCTATTGTGGTTGGTCTGTGGCAGGATTAATGAATATCTTATTTGGAAGCAGGTAGAATTAGAAGGATTAGAAAAGGGAAAAACAGAAAAAGGTTCGGGGGAGATCTTTGACCTTTCAGAGAAAGCTAGATGTGAGGCATTGGTATAAGGGCCTGATATTGCCTAAGCCAGAAACTTTAATGAAATTTTTTGTTTACTTCTTGCTTCTAGGAATTTTTGTGGTTTTTTCCTTACTCTGCTGTGAGCACTACTAATTGGAGTACTGTATGCTCTTTCCCATGAGCTTCCACACCCCCATAACTTCAGAAACATTCTCAGTCTCAGTGCAAACATCACCAGCTGCTGTCTCCAGTCAGGGCCAGTTGGGAGGGCCAAGGCAGGAGCAGGATCCTCTTGAGATACTCATCACTCACACAGCACTACATGTTTTCCCTGTGATGCCTGTGAACAGGTCCCTATCCCTGTACTTATATTTGCAAGTGCACAAGCCAAGATACTGCTCCTGGACTTAGAGCTCCACAGGTAGGGAAGGAGTTTCTCCAACACAACACCACTCTGGATGCCGACCTCCGGTTGATGGTCTGGGCTTGAAGGTTTTCCATGCTGTTTCCTTTGTGCCTTCCTTGATCTTTCCTGGGAAAAAGTAAGTATCAAGAAAACACACAGCCATAAACAGTTAGAAAGTATAAGGAGCATGAGAATGTCCAAGCTTTTTATTTTACAGACAAACAGAAGGAAAGTAAAGGCCAAAGAGGTTAAACAGCTATGTCACAGACATTCCTAGTCCACTGTTCTACCAAGTCTACTCTGCTCTCTGTAACATTCATGTCCATGCTCATTACCATCCAATGTCCATAGTTGGAGTGATGGCTTCACTCAGAAGGGAGATCATAATTTCTAAGCTCTTCTTTATTTAGAATGTCCTGTTGGAGTAGTAGTGTAAAGATCATACACTTTCAACATCTGTTTTGGGATCACAATTATTATACTGTTTTCTTTCAGAACATCAAAGTTTGGGCTGAATATCCAACAATATTCAAGAAAGATAGAATCTAGGCTATAAAAATAAGGGCTCAGATTGACTGATTTTAATCTTCTATGATTTCCAAAGAGCATTCATATAACATAGCTTTCATAGCACCTAAGAGCAATGCAGCCTGTCAGTTAGTGGAGTCTGATATTCACCTTGGCTATTTTTAAATACAAGGATTTCCCAGTCTCCTGTCTTGAATATAAAGGATGGTTCATACAGGAGAAATGAATGTCACTCAAGATTTCAGAATATGAAGTTAATCTTGGGTAACTACTACAATACAATAAGCTGTCTGCTGAGCCATCATTGGAGATGAACACAGCCAGACAAACCATGTAATGTGGCAGGAGGTCTACGGCTTGGTTGAGGGCACAGAAGCTCCAAAGAGGAGCAATAGCAACTACTCCATCTTCTCTTCTTCTCTTACCCCACAAAAAAAAGCAGTGATATGGATGGGTGATGGTGAAAAGCATCAGCCTATGAGAAAAAACAGATCGTGACATGAGGAGTAAACACCTAGAGCTTTGCTTCAACCCTTTCAGAAACTGTCCCTAGTTTCAGAGTTACTGAAATGCACCAAGACTTCATTAAGAATGTGCCCCCACATCCAGATAAGGTGCCTGATTAAAGTGAAAAGTGTGGGTGCCCCTAGAACAGGGCACATGTCATGGTATAGATTCAGGTACCAAGGGCAAGTTTTTCAGGGGTCTTTCAGAGATCAAAGTACATTTAAGGGTCTTGTCATTATCACACACCAAAGATTGACCAAATGTTTCCTATTTTTTGCTTTATGTTAATTAAGCCTTCCTTGTACACTTTTATTTTTGGGGAGACAATACAAAGTATTTTTTATTTTTTGACTTACTAAAATTTTTAGAGAGTTTTGAACAGATTCAATATAATTTGTAGATACAATTCTCAGAATACAATAATATTCCTTCCCTCCCTCCCTCCTCTCTCTCCTTTGCTTTCTTTCCTTTTCTTCTTGCTTGCTTCCCTCCTTTCACATTTTAGTTTTTGAGATGAGGTATTAAAATTTCCCTTATGGTAAAAGGGCTTTGTGCTTCACCAAATACTGTTTAACAAATAAAAAAGCAAAAAGATCCTAGTTTAGCAGAGATTTAGGCAAGGGCTAACAACAATTGAATGGGAAAAAATGACTATTTAATCCATATACAGTAAATTTTAAAGTAATCACAGATCATTAAGTCTATAGTAGTATGACATTCTTAACCATTGCTCTGGCAAATATATAAACCAAACTTACAAAACTATATTTGTAGCAATATTTATACAGGCATTTCTTTCTTTCTGTTCTTTATTTTTTTTTGAATTTTAATCTCCATATATAAGGCAGAACATAACATATTTGTCATTCTGTGTCTGGCTTATTTCACTCAGCGTGATTTCATCTAGTTGCATCCATTTTGATATAAATGGTAGAATTTCACTTGTTGTAGAAGAATAATATTCCATTCTGTATATACACCACAATTATTTTTATCATTCATCTGATGATGGACACCTTGGTTGCTTCCAAATTTTGGTTATTGTGAAAGTATGTTGGCCGGCCCCATGGCTCACTAATCCTCCACCTGTGGTGCCGGCACCCCGAGTTCTAGTCCCAGTTGGGGCGCCGGATTCTGTCCTGGTTGCTCCTCTTCTAGTCCAGCTCTCTGCTGTGGCCCGGGAAGGCAGTGGAGGATGGCCCAAGTCCCTGGGCCCTGCATCCGCATGGGAGACCAGGAGAAGCACCTGGCTCCTGGCTTTGGATTGGCACAGCACACTGGCCTTGAGGGGTGAACCAACAGAAGGAAGGCCTTTCTCTCTGTCTTTCTCTCTCACTAACTCTGCCTGTCCAAAAAAAAAAAAAAAAAAAAGCGAAAGGTACTGAGGGCTACAACTTACTATAAAATGCATCAGAATAAGATGGATTGGTGGATAAAGAGAGGTATGGATGGATGGATAGCTAAGTGAAAAAAAGAAAACATGCTATAGTGGCCAATGCTGTGGCACAGTGGGTTAAAGCCCTGGCCTGGAGCTCCGGCATCCCAGTGTGTGCCAGTTTTAGTCCCAGCTTCTCCTTTTCCCATCTTTTCCCAGCTCTCTGCTATGGCCTGCTATAGCAGTAGAAGATGGCCCAACTCCTCGGGCCCCTGCACCCACATGGGAGACCCAGAGGAAGCTCCTGGCTCCTGGCTTTGGATCAATGCAGCTCCAGCCATTGTGGCCATCTGGGCATGAACCAGCAGATGGAAGACCTCTCTCTCTGTCTCTACCTCTCTCTGTAATTCTTTCAAATAAATAAAATAAATCTAAAAAAAAAAGAAAGTATTTATAAACATGGTGGTGCAGGTATCTCTTAGATATACTGTGTTCAAGTCTTTTGGGTGTATACCCAGTAGTGGGATTGCTGGATCCTATGGCAGGTCTATTTCCAGTTTTTAAAGAAATATCCATACTGTTTTCCAGAGTGATGGTGCTAAATTACATTCCTCCAATAGTGTATAAATGTTTCCCTTTCTCCACATCCCACCAGCTTTTGTTACTCTCAGCTTTTTGGATTTTAACCATTCTGACAGAGGGGAAATGATGTCTCATTGTGGTTTTGATTTGCATTTCCCTGTTGGCTAGTGATGTTGAGCATTTTTTCCTATATTTGCTGGCCATTTGTATTTCTTCTTTTGAGAACTGCATATGAGGTTCTTTGTCTATTTCTAAACAATATCAGTAATTTTTGTTGTTATTGAGTTTTTTAAATTGCTAATATATTCTGGATATTAATCCTTTGTTGTATAGGTAGCTCGCAAATGTTTTTTTTTTCCCATTCTGTTGGATGCATCTTTACTCAATTGATCATTTCCTTTGTTGTACAAAAGCTTCTGCATTGTATAATCTCATTTGTTTAGTTTGGCTTTTTACATTTTTATTAATATAAAGATTTTATGCATTCCATAGGCACAGCTCCAAGAAGACAATCACACTTTCCTCACTCCCCTGCTCCCCATTCCAATCATTTTAGACAAGAGTGCCTGAACTGTATAGCAAGTACTGGAAAAGAGTCCTATGTGCTTTTGTGTGATTAAGAATATTACACATCAAGCAAGATGAAAGCGACCCCAGAGGTTTAATGCAGAACACCTATGCAGCCACAGTCAGCAGAGACACCCCATTTCCCATCTCTACTTCTTCCAGATGAAAGACTTCACTCAGCCCACTTGGTTCCAGCTTCTTGCACATATACACATGAGCAAGAGAACCCGGCATGCTTCAGTTCTCATGGTGATGTCCAATTAACATATTTTACATTTTCTCAACCTGTCATTGGGGCAGCTCGTGATTCTCTGGTGACATTGATGGAGAACATTTCAGAAGTGACTGAATTTATCCTCATGGGGTTAACAGATGTTCTGGAGTTGCAGGTCCCTATGTTTATAATTTTCACTCTCATTTACTTCACTACTCTGGTTGGGAACCTTGGGTTGATAGTGTTGATTCTGTTGGACTCTCGGCTGCACACTCCCATGTACTTTTTTCTCAGTAACCTCTCCCTGGTGGACTGTGTTTATGCCTCAGCTGTAACCCCCAAGGTAATGGTAGGGTTTCTCCCAGGAGATAAGATGATATCCTACAATGCATGTGCTTTCCAGATGTTCTTCTTTGCAGCCTTTGCCACTATTGAAAGTTTCCTTTTGGCCTCCATGGCCTTTGACCGTCATATAGCAGTGTGTAAACCCCTGCACTACACCACCACCATGACAAGTGCTGTGTGTCTCCTACTGGTCACTGGCTCCTACATCTCAGGACTTTTGCAATCCTCCATCCATGTCAGTTTGACTTTCCATCTCTCCTTCTGTCATTCTAATGTGGTTAATCACTTTTTCTGTGACATCCCCCCACTGCTGGCACTTTCTTGCTCTGATACATACACAAATGAGATTGTACTCTTTACATTGGCAGCTTTCAATGTCTTTTTCACTCTCTTGGTTATCTTAAACTCTTATCTGCTCATTTCTGTGGCAATCTTGAAGATGAATTCAGCTGAGGGACAGAAGAAGGCCTTTTCCACCTGTGCTTCCCACCTCATCACTGTTTCCATTTTCTATGGCACAATCATCTTCATGTACCTACAGCCAAATTCTGGTCATTCCATGGACACAGATAAAATGGCATCTGTGTTCTACACTCTGGTCATCCCCATGCTGAACCCCCTGGTCTACAGCCTGAGGAATAAAGAGGTCAAGCGTGCATTCACAAAGATTGTTGGAAAAGCAAGGTCTTCTTCATTCAGCTTACCCTGTTAATTATAAATTCCTTCTGAAACTTCAACCATGTGAAAATTCCATCAGACATCTAATGTCTAAGGATTTTTAAAATTTAATTATTTCTTATCTTTAATTTCTCTCAGCAGTTCCTTCACGCATGAGACCTGTTCCATTTATACTGTGGAAATGTTTAGTTTTGAGGAAATTTTGGATTCATTTTTTTAACTAGAAATAGGATGTGTCTTCTATTTAAAGATGGAGATTATAATCCTAGGTAATCTCTCACTTTACCACACTGTTGCTGTGAAGTGTTTTACGGTTAAAAATCATACGTGTGGGCCGGCGCTGTGGCTCAACAGGCTAATCCTCCACCTTGCGGCGCCGGCACACCGGGTTCTAGTCCCGGTTGGAGTGCCGGATTCTATCCCAGTTGCCCCTCTTCCAGGCCAGCTCTCTGCTATGGCCCAGGAAGGCAGTGGAGGATGGCCCAAGTCCTTGGGCCCTGCACCCGCATGGGAGACCAGGAGAAGCACCTGGCTCCTGGCTTCGGACCAGCGCGATGCGCTGACCGCGGTGGCCATTGGAGGGTGAACCAACGGCAAAAAGGAAGACCTTTCTCTTTGTCTCTCTCTCTCTCTCACTGTCCACTCTGCCTGTCAAAAAAAAAAAAAATCATACGTGTGTGATACCAGAGTTACAATTTCAATTCCTAGAATTCAAAAGAATTTCAAGATTTTTGAATATAGAATAAATCCACCATTCTATTCACAGTTTTGGGGAACAGAAGTCTGAAATCAGAGCATCAGAAGGATCCTGCTCCCTTTGACTGTACTGGGGGAAGGATCTATTCCAGACGGGTCTCCTCGCTTCTGGTAGCCTCACGTATTTCTTTGTATATGACCATCTTCTCCTGTGTTCTCTTCATGTTACCTTTCCTCTAGACATGTCTGTGTGTTTGAATCTCATTTTTACAAGGATACCAGTAATACTGGATTAGAGCCTACTGTAATGACCTCATTTTTACATGATTATCTCTGTTTTTTAAACTTTTATTTAATAAATATTAATTTCAAAAGTACAACTTTTGGATTATAGCGATCCCCCCCCCATAACCTCCCTCCCACCTGCAAAATCCCATCTCCTATTCCCTCTCCCATCCCATTCTTCATTAAGATTCATTTTTAATTATGTTTATATACAGAAGATCAACTTAATATATACTAAGTAAAGACTTCAACAGTTTGCACCCACACAGATACACAAAGTATAAAGTACTGTATGAGTATGAGTTATATCATTAATTCACATAGTACAACACATTAAGGACAGAGATCCTACATTGAGAGATTATTAAAATACAGAATCCCAGATCTATTCCAAGATAACCTGAATTAGTGCATCTGTGGCTCCAATATGGATATGAGACAATAAGGGTTCAAATCATATGAATATTTTTGCATATCACTCTGCCTGCAAAATGTACACAACATCCATACCGACTTCCTCAGTTTGGGGAAATGTTTTATGAGATATGATGTCTTAGGCACCTGGTAAATATTTGGTTTACTGAAAAGATTTAAATGTGAAGTGTTTGTATTGCATCATTAGCAAACAAAATGGAGCAAGAACTGGACTATTTTATCTCTCTGCCTCTCTCCCACTACAGAACAGTTTTATCTTTTTTCTCTGCTTCTGGAGGTTTGTAAACTTTTCAATCTGTATTTGCACTTGTGTCCTACCTCCCCATAGGGACAACATCTCTGGGCCAAGAACCTAATAGGGAAATCCCAACAAAGACATGTGTATGTCTGTCTTTGTGTAACCCAATCAACCAAGATAAATTTTACATTGTGATTTCAGACACAGATCCTCTTATTCTTTTTTTTTGGGGGGGGGGGACATCCAGGTAATAAATTGGGAGTGGAAATTTTTCTTTATCAGCAGTGCTAAAGTACACATGACAAAAAAAAAAAAACTTCAAGTAGTAATGAGATTATGACTTCCCATTACATCTGTCCTCAAAACACATACATAAATCACATAGTGTCTTTACTTCTTCAGTCCTAATAGTTAGTGGGAGATACCCAGATTGTTTTGCAACAACAAAGATAGATTATATTAGTGGCTTTTGAAAGAAAAAAGTGTTATTTTTGGGAAAATAGGTGGAGAGTGAAAAGCAGAGGAGGGATACTGTAGCAGAGATATTGAGTCCATGTAGGCATCAAAGAATATTCTAATTATATCATAAAATTTGCTTCTTTTTAAGGTAAAAAATATCCATTTCCATAAAGCTTTTCAAGCAATTTATTCCAACCCCAAATATAATCACAAGGGTGAATGTGGGCATTATTGTACAGGCAAACATTTCTGAACGCATTGATTGGATTACATCTTATTGAATAGAACTTCAGAACATCTGGAACCACTCAAGATAGCCTGCTGTGTGGTATTTTGGTATCATCATGAGGATCAAATTAAGTTCTACCAATAAAATCTCCATTAAGTATCTGAATAAAAAGTAAGGAGAAAAACCTTCTTATACACTAAACACATAGGAATGACTTACCAAGTATTTAAAAACATATATATAGGCTCAGAAATACATACACAAATATCTGTGGTCCAGAAAGTTAAGGAAACCACAATGATCAGTGAGAAATGATCCTGCAGTCTACCAAGTTCTAGGAATAGAGCAAAGTGTTGTGCTCTAGACAGAAACATTCCGGGGAAACCAGGGGACTAACATAATCAGTGAGTAGCAAATATAGATTCCCTGCAAAAACAAAACAGAACAAAAACAAGGCAGGAAATCTACATATCTTTCTTTCCTATTATTGGAAACTAAATTAAATTTCTGTATACTGATTTTTTTTTCTCCATAATCAATTTTGATGCCTGCAGTAGAGAAACAGAGTCATTTACTTGTGATGAAGAATGGGACCAAATCAAAACTGCCAAGACTCTGACTCACTAATGTAATAAGATCTGTGAATATCAGGAATTTCCACTGAAATTTCAAAACATGTTGACAGAGAAGACTTATCCAATAAACAGAAAACAAAATACATCAACATGAAATGAATTCTTAAATAAAGTATGCTAAATATAAGGAGATCTTACAAATTAAATATAGCTAATAAAGTCAATAAACTATACCCTAGAGATGATAAATATTGTACACAAAGAGAAAATAAATCATAGTTAACAAACAAACTTTGAAAAAGTATCTATAAAATATTCCTAAAATACATGCATAAAGCCAGAGCATAAGACAAATGAAACAAAAATAAATGGTTATTAATCCACAAAGGAAATATGAAAAGGAAACAAATAGGAAGCCTTGAAAATAAAATACATATTTTCAAAAAATTTCAAACTCCTTCAATGGATGGGATAAATATTATCCTACACAAAGTGCAACTTAGATTTAGCATGTAAATGTTAGAGCTTTAAAAATATTCAAAGAATAGAATACAGAGAAAAGTAATGTAAAAGATAAAAGGCAATTTAAGAGACAGGAGTGATAGATTAAGCAGTTCTAACATAGACCTACTAGGAACTCCAGAAAAAATAAACAAGGGGAACAGAAGAAAATAAATGTCAAAAATTGAAATTGACAAATTAGTACATTAAAAAAACATTTAATCTTCTACTTGAAGGACCATACAAATTTCTGAAAAGGGTACATTTTTTAAATCTACATTTGATTTTATTGTTGTAAAACTAAAAACTCAAGGAGAAAGAAACTTTTTAGATGCCAGAGAAACACACAAAGTAATAATAGAATAACAATAACCTTCTCATAAAAAATCATGAAAGTCAGAAAACACAGGATCAATATCTTTCAAAGAGCTTAGGGAAATTAAATATCAACCTGTGCCCAGATGAACTATTGCTCCAGCGTGATGACAAAAGAACTGCATCTCAGACATACAAAGAATGAAAGTTCATTTACTTTTCACAGTGCTGGAATATGGCGAAAGTACAGCCAATTTATCTGATTGAGAATCCGGTAAGAGAAAATGGGACATTCTTGGTTCATTTACTTTTCTCCCCTGCTCTCTTTGCTCTCTCCCCCTGCAATAAGAGTATCTTCTGTTCTACCCACTACATGTGGTGGGGGTGAGGGTAAAGAATCAGCCTCTGCAATGGAAGATCTATCATCTGGGAATGGGTACTAGATTGGGTTCCATCAGAAATCATACTAGAGCCAAGGTCTTGAGTCAAGTAGTTTATTGTAGATGTAATAGCAGAAATAACTGATAGGAAGTATAACAACAAAACAGGGAAGGGAAGGAAACAAATACAGGGTTGCATAATATCATAGGTTAATCTCAGTATAGAACACGGACTCAGTTGCTCTTGGATCTATGGACCAATATATAAAACAAGCACGGGGTGAGGAATCAGTGGTATGTATTCCTCAACTTCTCATTGCCCCTTATTGATGGTAGCACCAGGGCAATTAACTACCCTGCACTTATTTTCAGTCTGGCCCATGCATGATCTGAGCATGCCTTCGCAGCCAGAATAAATGCTCATGCCAAAAGTACAGATACTTCCATCAGTAAGGATTAGCCTGAACAGGTACAATGAATGCTGATGACATAGGAGGAGAATTTTTATGGGGTTTCTTTATGTAATGAAACCATTCTAATACTGGTTGTTGTGATGACTGTACAACTCTATGGGACTTCTATGAAGAAACTTTGGATTACACTCTTCAAATGTGTGAATTGTATGATACATGAATTATATTTCTTTTTTAAAAATTTATTTATTTATTTGAAAGTCAGAGTTACACAGAGAGAGGCGAGGCAGAGAGAGAGGTCTTCATCCAATGGTTCCTCCACAATTGGCCGCGACGGCCAGAGCTGCACCAATCCGAAGCCAGGAGCTAGGAGCTTCCTTCAGGTCACCCATGCGAGTGCAGGGGCCCAAAGACTTGGGTCATCTTCTACTGCTTTCCCAGGCCATAGCAGAGAGCTGGATCAGAAGTGGAGCAGCTGGGTCTCGAACCAGTGCCCATATGGGATGCTGGTACTTCAGGACAGGGCATTAACCTGCTGTGCCACAGCCCCAGCCCTATGAATTATATTTCAATAAAGCTATTTTTTAAAAAGAGCATTACACAAAAAAAAACTTTAGAAAGAAATGGCAATGGGCATTTGGTCTAGCGGTTGTGATACATCTCAAATCAGAGTGCCTAGGTGTGAGGTCCAGCGCCACTCAGCTTCCTTCTACTATGTACCTTGGAAGGCAGCAAGTAGTGGCTCAATTTGTTGGATCTTTTCTCCTAATGTGGCAGACCCAGATTGAGTTTCCAGCTCCCTTTTTTTAAAACATTTTTTAAGGGAAAGAGTTTATTGGGGGAAACCCGACAGACTGGAGGGAAGGGGCGAAGAAGGAGAAGAGAGAGAAGGAGAGCATAAGAGAGAGACAGAGACAGAGAGAAAGAGAGAGACGCGTGCTCAGAAACAGGTACTTTTAAAACTTTGCAGAGGGGCTAGCAGGGAGGTAGGAGCAGCGAATCCCATTAGGATGGGGCTGGAGCTTGACATTGGTGATTGAGCCATGTGACCACCTGACTTCCAACAATGGTGGTGGGGGCTAGGGCCTAGGATGGTGTCAGGGTGTAGATTGTGCCATAGATAAGACTACACCATGTTACTAACATTCCCCACTTTTGTATTTTATAAAGCAGGAGTTGTATGTGATTACATCAGTCCCAAAAGTCCGGAAGGGGAAGAGAGACGATGATCTGTCCTTAGAGCTACTTCCTGCTGACATGGGGAGGTGAGGTACTCTTGGCTGGCATGGGGCGATATCTCAAGTCACTGTCTCCTGGGTGGGAAGTCGAGTATATTCCTGTAACAGCATTTGGTTGACCACCTGGTTGGTGAGGCCTTGGTTCATTCCATTATCAAATCCTGTAAATGCTTAAACAGACACTGTAGTATAAAAGACAGGGTGAGAATACCAACCAATGATTCTAAGAGTGGCACTAACCAGGTAATGAGAGGATTTCATAGAGGAGAGGAAATGAGGGGGTCTCTGGACCCTTGTTAGGACTGTTTGATGTACATGGTTTAAAGCTGATCCCAATCAAGACCGGGAGAAAAGCCACTTATCTTTTACGGGTAGAGGGGTTTGGCTATGAAGGAAATTCTGAACAATCATACAACATTAAGTGGGAGAGGACCATCAATACACACAGGTTGGGAATAGAGCCATTGATGTTAGAGTAGAGGCTATGATTACAAAGGAACGAGGCCCCAAATGGGCTAGACAAGGTCTAGAACAAAAGACAGAGTCATTATTGGAGGACCTAGGAGAGCTGCTGTCTAAACCACGACTAAGTTCTCCGATTGAGAGGCAAATAGAAACTGAAAGAAGGGGCCCGATAATAATCTGGTGGGCTTTAAGGCCTTGTCAGGAGGCCCAGACTTATCTATCTCTTCACATGGGGTACATCCTAAGAGATGTGTAAACCTCTTGTGGAAGGCACCCTCTTGACTTCCATTACCTAGCAGGCCTGGGAGGAGAGCTGGCCAGGTAAAGGCAGGTGGCATCTCTAACAGGAAATTCTGCCTGCAATGTTACAGACCCTACTTGGCCATCCCCTCAACAGTGGTAGTCACTTTGGAAGTCCAGCTCCCCTTCTGAAGTTATATTTGGGAGAGTGAACCTGTGGGTGGGAGATATCTCTCTTCCTGTCCCTGTCCCCCATATCTCTCCTACCCTCCCTTCTTCCCTCTCTCCTTCTGAAATAATTTGAATAAATAAATAATTTTTAATTTAAAAAGATAAAGAATAAATAAAATGATGTCATAGAGAATCAAATCCAGCAATGTTGACAATACTCACCAAAAATCTTAGGATTAAAATATTTATAGAAATAAAAATGAATAATGAGTAAAAAATTACTTACTCAGGGGAAACAACAGTTATAAAGCTGAAAAAAATTAAGCCATTTTTTAACTGACAAAAACTACAAGAAGAATTAATTTAATAACAACAGCAGAAAGATTTAATTCACCTCTTTCAGAATTCTAAATATGAAGGAGAAAATCAATAACAAGTATAGGAAAGATGTGCTTGACACTAAGAGAAAACTGATTTCTCATTTGTATAGAACTTTGAATGCAATTAATAGAAGTTCCATCTTCTTTCAGTGATGCCTGAGATGTGCATGAAAATAAAGTTCATCCTAGGCCACAAATGAAGAGGCAACAAATTCTAAAGAATTTTATATTCCAGATCTGACTCTCTGAATGCAATACAACAAGTTTAGAATTCAACAATAAAAGTATAATCCACCCCACCCATAAATGTTTCTAAACCGGCTCAGCATGGAATGTTTATTTTTTGTTTCCCTGGAAACACTATTGAAAGGCAATAAAAATGCAAAAATCAGCATAAAACCACATGGATAAAGACAACAGATGTGAACAGGCAGCAGATAAGCTACACCAACACAATTTTTCTTTTTAAAAAATGGCACAAAAACAGATGATTTGAGCTAATTACATAGAAGAAAGCAAATTACTGTCAGCCCATAGGGGAATAAGTCAATTTTTAAAAATTCTTACTGAGAATTTTAGATGAGACAATTAACTGCAAATCTAAGATACCTTCTAGGATGTCAAGTGGGACCAGACTCAACAAAGTTGGTTGAAAATCTATGTTGTTATTTTGTGATTGCTGTATACATTAAGAGATAGAGAAAATAATCTCTATGTTGCTCTCATTGAGAATTGGAAAGGAAATACAAATTGATTTATGAAATTAAGACTTGTAGTTCCAAATCTGAATGTTAGAACATAAAGCTCACATTTTATAATTTCAAGAAAAGAAAAAAATATCTTCTGGTCATAATCTCAACAAATATGCCAGTATTCACAGCATGCATTGTTGACTTTGCCAAACTTTTGTATCTGTACCCAGTGTATGTTTGCAATTTAGTTCTGATTTCACAAAAGAAGTTGCATTTCAATATGGTGCATCTTTTCCCAGTAAAGCTGTTGTCATTACACAAAGCATACAAAATGCAAGCAATAGTTTTATTAGATTCAACGTGTATATGATAACATTTTAATATATATAATCAGAACAAATATAATATAGATTTGGAAAAAAAACACTGAATCTTAAGGTACATTTTACCAAATTGCTATACATAATACTGTTGTGGGGAGTACAAATTAAAAACACAGTGAGACTCTAGAGGTCAAATTAGGAGTCTTTATTAGCCAGCTGGCGACTGCCCTCTCACAGAGCAAGGCTGGAGAAGACAGTGAGTTGCAGTGGTGGGGGTTTTAAAGGCAGAAACTACATTTCGGTGGCCTTGACCGTTTATCAAGCCAGCAAGCAGAAGTACAGGAGCCAGAAATATGCCAGTTACAGCCGGAGGGGCAGGCTGATATCTATAGCTGTTCCTCTCAAAGGAGCAGTCCCTGCTCTGAAGCTACCAAGTAAGATAGCCTATAACCACCCGGGCAGGCTATGTCCCATGGGAAAACCTTAAACTTAAAGCCACACTGTCACAATAGATATTTTTTGAGAAAGAGAATTTCTATTGCATTCACAAGTTTTTGTCATTGATCATCATAAATTCGTAGAATTATTTTTGAAATAACAAGTTCACATAAATGTGCTATATTCAGACCTCAAAAATCACTATTTATAATATGTGGATTATAGTTTCTATTTAAAATCTCCAATGAGTCAGATTTCTTTCTTTTCTTTTTGTTTTTTTTGTTTTTGTTTTTTTGTTTTTTTGTTTTTTTTTTTTTTTTTTGCTTGTTAACTTACATAGCGAGTTTGAATGGGTGACAGTGTTACTCTGTGGAGACTTTCTATGTTTGTTTTTAATAGCACTCATAGTAGAGATGCCAGTTTCTAAGAGGCACATTGACAGTAATTTAAAATGCCAAAGTGGGGCCTCCGCTGTGACGTAGCAGGTAAAGTTGCTGCCTGCAGAGCCAGCATCCCATATAGGTGCTAGTTCGTGTCCCGGCTGCTCCACTTCCAATCCAGTTGTCTGCTGTGGCCTGGGAAAGCAGTAGAAGATGTTCGAAGTCCTTGGGCCTCTGCACCAGTGTGGGAGACCCCGAAAAAGCTCTTGGTTTCAGATCAGTGCAGCTCCGGCAGTTGTAGCGAACTGGGGAGTGAATCAGCAAATGGAAGACCTCTCTCTCTCTCTGCCTCTTCTCTCTCTGTGTAACTCTTTCAAATAAATAAATAAATATTTTTTAAAAAAATGATGCCAAAGCAACTCCAGAATCAGCGCAGCTCAGCCCGTTGTAGCCGTTTGGGGAGTGAACCAATGGAAGGGAGACCTTTCTCTCTGCCTTTCTCTCTCACTGTCTGTAACTCTGTCAAATAAAAAAAAAAAAAGAATATATGCTTTTTAAACACTGCCTAAAATTAAGTGGTATTATACCTTTAAAGTACTTTTTAAAAGTTATTTATTTATTTATTTAATTTATTTAAAAGGCAGAGTTGCAGAGAGGCTGAGGCAGAGAGAGAGAGAGAGAGAGAGAGGTCTTCCACCCACTGGTTCACTCCCCTAATAGCTGCAATGGCCAGGGCTGAACTGATCCAAAGCCAGGAGCCAGGAGCTTCCTCCAGGTCTCCCATGCAGGTGCAGGGCCTCAAGCACTTGGACCACCTTCTACTGCTTTCCCAGGCCATAGCAGAGAGCTGGATCAGAAGTGGAGCAGCCAGGACTCAAACTGGTACCCATATGGGATGCTGGCGTCACAGGCGGAGGCTTAGCCCACTTTGTCACAGCACTGGCCCCATACCTTTAAAGTTAACCTGCACGTTTTTTCTCAGTAGAATTAAGTCCAGGAATTTGTCCTTTAAAATATTCATGAAATCTAAATCACTTCTGGATGATAAAGAAGAGTTCCAGATATAATTTCTAAAGCATGACTTTTCTTTTAGCAGAAACAAAATTTCAAATATTCTATCAAATTTATAAATGACAACCTTTCACAGATGAACAACATTCGATTTATTAATGACTTGGATAATAAATGTTTAATTATGGGCATATGGTAAGCACAATCTTTTGAAATTCATTTCTTGTGAGTTTTTGCTTTTTTTTATTCTTTGATATTACCTGCAATTAAAAAATATCTTGTGGATGCTAATTATCCTAATATTATCATTAAAATGTATGCATGTATTGAAATATTACATTGTACCCCATAAAATGACAGTTACTGTTGGTCAATAAATAAATAAAAATGTATCTTGTATTCATTCTTTATGAGGAAATATTAAGATAAGTAAAACTACCTAAGATATTAGAAACTAAGCAATTCTGGATTTCAATTCACATCTTTAGAAAATCAGAATCAACATAGCTTATTTTGTAATAAAAGTTCTACAAGATTGTTCTATGGTTCAGATAATCTATATACAACTTTTTCTTTCAACAATCAGTGCAAGCCATCAAGTATTAATGGCTACTTGTGATCACATTTCATATTACCATGTAATAAAATCAATAATCTCAAATTTAAAACATTATCCTTTACTCAGTTGTCAGCTTTTACTATACTGTGAAGCACATTCTACTTAATCTGACTTTCTTTTCACTGATGCAGTTTATTATTGATTTACAAAATGATAACAGGTATCTACTAGATAATAGATATCTGTTTTAGCAGCTGCTCTTTCAGAATATGCACATTCATTATTTAGTTGATCACATAATCCTTAACATATTCATGTAATTTTGTATTAGTCTTGTTTTTGGCAATGCACATAAAATAATACCATCATGTTCAAATTGCATGTGCACTAAAACTATGCCCATTATCAACATCCACGCATTCACTAAGTTGCAATGAAATATGCTTTGCTGACATTATTTGTTTTATGTATTAATTTTTCATATCATAAGACAATTCCTAATTATGCAACAAAATGGTGTCATTAAAAGGTAATACTTTTAAGGCACATATTTCTCTATTTCCAAACAAATTTCACTAATACAGTTACATACATTGTTTTTAGCCTCGACATCATGAAAACCTCATAAAGCACTAATATTTATGAGTGAAATGTTGAGCATCTATTTCCATCAGCTTTTTATTTTAACTATAGTTTATAAAAATTGTATGTATTTTTGGGGTATTGTGTGATGTTTCTTTACATATATACATGGTATAATGTCCAAAGTAAATATACCTATCTTTCTATCATTTAACATTTCTTTAAAGTGAAAACATCCAAAATCCTTTGATGTTTGTGTTTTTTCTTTTAGTTTTTTTGTTGTGAAATTTCTGTGTTTTATATATATATACACATATATATATAAATTTTGCTTACGTTTTGATAGTTATCTTACTTCCTTAGTTTATTTCTGTAAATGTACTGTGGCTTTCAGCACTTCTCCATCAATTATGGTCAAAAAATGGACTCTATCAATGAAGATCATTCTTGTCTGCCAGTATCTATCAAATCCTTTAGTATTAATTGCTTTGGACTCACATCTGTTGATATCATTTGCTTACTACTGTGCAGTATTCAGATAATATATATTATTTTTGACAAAAATATTCAGTGACTTATTTTTCCGTATTTAGACTAGACTTAAAGCAAATAATATGTTTATTTAATTTTTTTCCAGAATGTTTAGAGTTTGAGCCTTCACTGTTTTAGATGGTTCTCCTCTTCAAAGTGTTACATCTAGTGGGAGGTATAGGGTCAAGGTCCATGCAGATATTCAGTTGTTCCACGCTGTATTTGATCAGACGCTGCTTTCCTTATTGAACTGTTTTGGTCCTTTGTCATGAATTGATTGGTCGTATAAGTGTTATTCTATATTTCATCTTCTTATTCTGTCCCAGCAATGTAGCCATCTTTACACCAATCTCTATCTTAAGTGTTGCGGCTTTATATTAAGTACTGAAATCCAATGGTGTAAATCCTCCAATATTGACATGTCAAGTCTGTTTGGTCAATCTAGGTTTTTTACTTTTCAATATGCATTTTAGAATCATTGAATTTCTGAAACTGCAAACAAAAAGAAAGCTAACGTGTCTTGATTGAGATGACATTTACACTATAGATGAATTAGGGAATAAATAACATCTTAACAACATTGACTCTTCCAATCCATGGTGATGGATAGCTACTTGTAGGACATAAAGGAAGAAACACAAATGACAAATATTATCTTTTTTATTAAAAAAAAAAGCATTCAGCATGATTAATCACCAGAGAAAAGAAAATTGAAACAACAGTGATAGTGTCATTTTAAAACACCAAATACTACCTAGGATGTAGAGAAAATGAACTCTCTCATCCCAATAGAGAATTAGGAGTTAATATTTCTAGTAATGATAAGACAGGAACTAGGTTCCCCATAGAAAGCTGGTGACCAGATTTGTAACCTGACCATTGTAGAAGCTGACAACTTAATTTGGATGTGTCCAGAAATAATGAACTTGCTCATGAAAAGACAGCAAGCAAATGCACTCAAATGAACAAAAATGAAGTCAAGCTACCTACTTTCATGGAGACCAAAATTATAAATGTTAGTGTAATACTCAATTATAAACATAATACCTTAAAAAAAAGAATTCCCAATATAATCCTTGATCCTGAATTAGAGTTGGGAAACCACAGAACTGTGCAACAGAAAGGAGATATAATAGAGGAAGAAGCAAAATTTACCACATCAATTGATTAACTGAAAAATTATAAAAATATAAGGAAATCCAGAATAATAATAAAAGTGAGTCAAGGGGCCAGCACTGTGGCATAGCTGCCGCTTGCAATGCTAGCATCCAATATAGGCGCCAGTTTGAGTCCCAGCTGCTCCACTTCCCATTCAGCTTTCTGCTATGGCCTAGGAAAGCAGTAAAAGAAGGTGCAAGTCCTTGGGCCCCTGCACCTGCATGGGAGACCTGGAAGAAACTCCTGGCTGTTGGATTTGGATCGGCACAGCTCCAGCCGTTGCGGCCAACTGGAGAGTGAACCAGCGGATGGAAGACCTCTCTCTCTCCCTCATTCTTGCATCTCTCTCTCTGTGTAATTATGACTTTCAACTAAACAAATAAATCTTTAAAAAAAAAGTGAGTCAAATCATGTCAGAAAGGCATTTATATTTATGAGAATATAAAAAATAGAATAATTTGAAAGGTAATATAAGTATATTATGGAATTTCAAGTGAGTAAAAGGAACAATTTTAAAGGTCATGGAGCAGTGTTATGGCATAGCAGGCATACTGGCATCTCATATGAATATGTTGGTTCAAGTCCCGGCTGTTCCAATTCCAATACATTCCCCTGTTAATGTGTTTGGGAAAGCAGGAGAAGATGGCCCAAGTCCTTGGCCCTTGCCACCCATGTGGGAGACCTGGAAGAAGCTCCTGGCTCCTGGCTCCAGCCTTGCCAAACACATGCCATTTGGGAATTGAACTAGCCAAGTTCTCTGTCTCTGTCTCTGTCTCTCTCTCTCTCTCTCTCTCTCTCTATGCTTCTCAAGTAAATAAATCTTTTTAAAAATTAAAAATGCATTAAAGTTTATCTATGCATCTGTGCACTGCCTTCTCAAGCTGAATAAACTGACCTACGCCACTGGGTAATAAAAGACCAGGATATTAAGGACATTATGATGTCTGACACTTGCTCTGGGGAAAACCAGATTCCGAGACATGAAGACACACAAGCAGGACTCCAAGTTCCTCCATGACAGAGAGAAACTAGGTCTTCATGCAAAAAGCCACTTGACGAGCCATCTTAGAAACAGATCCTTGAGCCTCAGCCAAGCCCTGAGAGGCTACAGGCCAGTTAATACCTTGACTACAATCTGATTAGAGAAGTAGGAGAAATAGTTACACTCTGAACTCATTGAGAATGTAGAGCAAAAGAACTTGCCCATGGACTTGATGTGGAAATAGAAAATAGAGAGGAAAATCAAGCAGTGAGTTGTCATTTGCCTCAGAGGGAAGAGATGACAAGAGGAGTAGGTTGGTAAGGCAAATCAAAAACTAACTTAGACTTTGAGATGTGGAGTAGGAAGCAGATATGCAGTTCTAAAGTTCTGGAGAGAAGTTTGGAAACTGTATGTCCAAGTGTTTGTATCTACATTCTTGCTTCCAGTATTATCTCAAATGCTGCCATTGTGAATCTACTTGCTCCTTCCTCGATATCTTCCTTTGATGTTTGTGTAATCCACTCATCAGTCCTTGGATGTCTCTGCCCTAACACCATTCACTTCCTAGGGGGTTTCATCTTGTTTCATAGTTTCATACTTACCCAAAGGAAAAATAATGGATTTTAAAATGTTTCGAAATGTTTTCATCAAGATTAATCTGACTTTTTTTTTTTAAGTTTTATTTATTTGAAAGGCAGAGTGACACAGAAAGAGGAGAGGAGAGAATTCTTCTATCTACTGGTTCACTCCTCTAATTCTCACAACAGCAACAACTGAGTCAAGTTGGAACCAGGAGCCAGAAATGCCACCCAAGTCTCTCACTTGGGTGGCAGAATCACAAGAATTTGACCATCATTTCCTGTCTTCCCTGGCACATTAGCAATATGTTGGATTGGAAACAGAACAATTAGGACTAGAATCAGAAATTTGATATGGGATGCAGGTATCCCAACTGGCACATTAATCCACTATGGCACAAGGTACATACTTAATTTACCTTTTTAAACAAGATTTCTTAATTTATTCCTCAAAAAAAACAGAGTGACAGAGACGGGGGAGAGACAGAGACAAAGAAAGATCTTTCATCTTCTGGTTTATTCTCCAATTGGCTGCAACAGCCAGGGTGGGGCCAGTCTGAAGCCAGAAGCCAGGCGCTCCATCTAAATCTCCGACATGGGTTGCAGGCACTCAGGTGCTCGTGTCATTGTTTGCTTCCTTCCCAGGTGCATTAGCGAGAAGCAGATTGGAGGCTGAGCTGCTAGGAGTGAAACCAACTAGCACTCTAATGTGAGATGCAGGTGTCCCAAGTGGAGGCTTAACCAACAGCACCACAATGCTGGCCCCTAACTTATCTTTAATTCCATCTTACATGAACTTTTTGATGTATCCTCATAATAAATATCCCTCTTTATCTTGCTCCATTATAAGCATAACATTCTAAAACCTGACCCTTTTCCTAGATGCCATGATAGGAAGAATTTTTTCCCATCCACATCTAGATAAGCTCACATGTCATTTATGAGAGATTCCGCACACCTAAAACTCATGTTTTTATTTTATCCATTAATAAAATCTTTTTTTTAACTTTTATTTAATGAATATAAATTTCCAATGTACAGCTTATGGATTACAATGGCTTCCCCCTCCCATAACTTCTCTCCCACCCGCAACCCTCCCCTCTCCCGCTCCCTCTCCCCTTCCATTCACATCAAGATTCATTTTCAATTCTCTTTATATACAGTGAAATATTAATAAAAAATTTCCCAAATTTGGACAAAGGTATGGCCATCCAGCCAGGTACTTCTCCTGGTCTCCCATGCGGGTGCAGGGCCCAAGTCAGTGTAATTTTTATTTGACATATTGAGCTCATCATTTCTAGTATTTCAATTTGATTTTTCTTTAATATTTTTATTTCCTGACCAAATTTCTCATCCAAGTCATTCGTAGATTTCTTTAAATCATGTAGTTGCTTCTCTGTGTTTTTGAGTAACTAACAATCAATCATTTGAATTCCTTTTCAGGCATTTCGTTCACAAAATCCTCATCTTCACAGTTTAACATTGAAGTAGTATTGTGTTCCTTTTGGAGAGTCGTATTGTCTTCCTTGTTCAGGTTTCTTATATTTCCATGATTTCTATGCATCTGGAGAAACACTTGTTGATATCGCCTCTGAAGTCTTTGTTCCTTGGAATGTGTCCCTAGGTGTAGTGGGATGCCTGCACCTGCAGGGCATATTCAAAGACGCTTGCTGGATGGGGACAGGAAACTCTGGCCAGTGTTCGTGGGTAGGGCAAAGGTCCAGGGTAACACCCAAAATATGTGTGGCAGCTCTCCTCTATAATCAGTAGGAAAGAGGGGATGAGCACTCTGGCCTGTGTAATCGGGCCTGCACACTCCTCTGTGTCAAGGTGAACTTCTCTGTGCCTGCGTCTCCCACCCACTCAGGTGAATGAACTTCACAAAGAGTCTATGTGCTCCACAGTGTGAGCATGGAGCCCTCCTGGCTTATATCACAGTCCCAGGATTCCCACAGTCACAGGATCCAGGGGTCCACAGTCAGAGGCTGCAGAGGGATCCACTTTCTGCCATGGGAGCCTCACTGTCTAGAGAGAGAGCCACTCAGCCCCTGAGCTGGCCTGTTTGATGGGATAGTGGAGGAAGGCAATGTGCCCTCTGTTCACAGAGTTAAGTGGCCATCCTCTCCCCCACCAGCCCATCCACCTAGATTCAAAATCAGTGTACACTGTTGGTTTCTCTCTGACAGAATCCATGCAGGCCACCATAGCCTCCACTGTTTTCCCCACTGGTCAGTGGGCACCCTGGTGGAGAGGGAGTGATATGCCTGCCTTTCACAGAATTAAATGGGCACTCCGCCCTCCCCTCGCCCCAGTCATCTGCCTGGATCAAAGTCGGTGGGGACCCTGAGTCTCTTCCCCAGACAAGACCACTAATGGAGCACAGGCCTCTGCAGAATCCTCTCACCTCAGTCTGGGAAAGCGGCCTCCCTTGCGAGCCCCCGTGTCATATTTCAACACATACACACAGTGCAAATCATTCACATAAGACCACAAGCCTTTCCATTTCTTTATCTTTTTACATGTTTGGATCCTATCAGCTCCTCCTTTCTTGTTCGTTATAAAGTGCATGTTATTGTGAATTATAGTGATGATGGTATAGTAGAACTTCTAAATGATAATTTCAAATTTTTGCATTGAAATTAACTTTTTTAAGCATTCTTGTATACCTAGGTATACTTCAGTGTTAATTTGCAGCAATGTAACTGTTTGTCTTTTGTACTAATTTGCCTGTGAACCATATAAGCATGGGATACATTGATGAACATATCCAGGTATGTCCCAGTAAAATATCCACTATATTATCTATCCTGAACAGTGAATACCTAGAATAAGATCAGGGATTTGGGCTATGAGAGAGCTTTGTCAGGTGTCCAATGGCAAATAGTAGGTTGAACAGAATATGAATCCTGGTGCAAACCTGAGTTCCTATAAAGCAGTATATCTCTACAGGCTGTCAGTCAGCTTCCTGCATTAGGACCACCGGCAGTGTTGGGGAAATTAATGGCCTCAAGGTCCTATATTCAACGTCACTGAATCAGAATTCTGCAGAGTACAGGAATATTCATTTGAAACAAATATCCAGTGACTCAATGTAAATCAAAATTTATATATCAAACATTTGCAAGTCAAATCATTTTATATTGACCCACATCAAGATACCAAAGCTTATTATCTTCATTTTTACTGAACTTTGCTGGTTTCAGCTACTGAGGCCATATCTCCAGTGACCCTCTGCAAAGCCTCTCTCTGTGAAGTCCTTGTTTGTGTTTGTTGCTTGTATAAAGTAGGACATGAAAATTCCTGAGATAATGGCATTTACAAGAACCCCTCAAGGAGGTTATCTGTACTGATAATTGGTTGCCCCACTCACATTTCTCAATTTTTTCAATTTTTTAAGTATGATTTTAAATTTATTCACTTTCCTGAAGGAAAGTACACTAGTAGTTTCAACTTCTCTCACCCAGATTCTCTTTGGGACTAATTAAATCCAGTCCCCCATAAATTGGGGAAAAACAAATATCGCTGCACCAAATTATTTATTATATGAAGTACTTTGTCTATCACCACAGTATTTCTGAAGACTTGCTTTACAAAATGTGGGACACAAGAAAGACATTGCTGGCTGATTGCATGTCTGTATTTCCTTCACCTACTTCTCCAAACGTTTTTCCCTCAGAGAGATGATTCGAGGGATTGCAGGCAATAGCTCTAACAAAACAACAGTGCTCTTATAGGTAGCCGGTGACTGACCAGAGATACAAACCTGGGTCAAGGCCCACCCAAATCTTTGTCACTTTTTATTTTGCTGTGGTGTAGTATTATACATGTTCAGGAATGTAAGAGCACATGTGATTATTTGTACATTCTTGGGTGAATGTGTATAGAGCATGAAGAACAGAGAAATTTCTGGGCAGATGGTTGACTTGATGGTGAAAAGCTGAATAAAAGTCTCTGTGATATAACATTACATTTTTTTTTTTTTGCTATGACATGTTTTATCTGATTTTTTCCTGGTATGGACATTTTATCCAATTTTAACAAATATACTTTGTTATGGGATGATTTGTGTCTTTCCTCCACAAAAAAAAAAAAAAAAAACTGTACGTTGAAGCACCATCCCTAAGTACATCAGAATGTGACTATACCTGGAAAAAGGGTGTTTAAAGTTAAAACAAGATCATCCGGGTGGGCTGTAATCAGTACAGAGCGAAGACCAAGTGAAGACTCAGGGAGAAGACGGACATCTGCCTGCCAAAGGGAGAGGCCATGGAAGAAAATAACCCTACTGACACCTGGAGCTCAGATTTCTAGCCTCTAGAATTAGAAAATAAATTGCTGTTGTTTAAGTCACTCAATCTGTGGTGATTTCATGGTAGCCCTAAAAATATAATACACACATCTACCCAAGAAAAATTTGCAGTACTACCTTCTCACTCGTGTACCTTGAAAAAGAAAAATGTTTTCTGGGGCTGGTGTTGTGGCATAGCAGGAAAGCCACTGCCTGCAACATTGGCATCCCATATGGGAGCCGGTTCAAGTCCCAGCTGCTATACTCCAATCCAGCTCCCTGCTAATGCTCTGGAAAAAGCAGAAGAATATGGTCCCCTGTTACCCACGTGGGAGACTTGAAAGAAGCTCCATACTCTTGGCTTCCACCTGACACAGCCCTGGATGTTGTGGTGGTCATCCCGGGAATGAACCAGAAGATGCAAGACCTCTCTCTCTGTGTCTCCCTCTCTCTCTGTAACTTTGACTTTCAAATAAATAAATCCTTAAAACAGAAAATGAAATTTTTTTTTATCACTTAGTATATAGACTCACTAAATCTATTTTTCAGGGAAATGCATTTGACCTAGCAATTAAGAAACCCATATCCTATATCAATAACATGGGTTTGGGGCCAGCATTGTGTTACAACAGGTTACGCCACTGCCTGCATTGCCAGCATCCTTTATGGGTGCTGGTTCAATTCCCGGCTGCTCCATTTCTAATTCAGTTCTCTGCTTATGTGCCTTCAAAGGCAGTGGAGAATGAGTCATGCGCTTAAGCTCCTGCCACCCACACGGAAGACTCAGATGGAGTCCCAGGTTCCTGGCTTGGGTCAGGCCCAGTCCCAGCTGTGGCAGGCATTTGGGGAGTGAATCAGCAGATGGAAGATCTCTCTCTCTAACTCTCCTCTTTCCCTCTCTGTCTGTAACTCTACCTTTAATCTTAGCTCTGCTCATGATACCACATTTCTGCTAACATGTACTTGGGGAGACAGTGCATGATGACACAGTAGCCAGGCACCAGCCACCTACATGGGAAACTTGGGTTGAGTTTCTAGCTCCTGATTTTGTCCTGGTCCAGCCCCAGCCATTACAAGCACTTGGGTGGTCAACCAGTGGATGAGAGTGCTCACTCCGTCATTCTCTCCCTCTCCCTCTCTCTCTCTCTAACTCAAATAATAAAAAAGTCACATATACACACATAATAACAGCATTCATCTCCACTCAAATCTGATGAGTGACTTGCAACTATGCTATGCAATTGCCTGCTCTAGAATAAATTATCTCTAGACACTTGAAAGTAACAGGCCAAATTTTTAACACAATTATTGCTGTTAATGCCATGCCTTACCCAGAGATACCAGATCATGGTGAAAAGTTATTCAAGAAATGAAAGTCATGGCCAGCGCTGCGGCTCACTAGGCTAATCCTCCGCCTGCGGCGCCAGCACACCGGATTCTAGTCCCGGTCAGGGCACTGATCCTGTCCCGGTTGCCCCTCTTCCAGGCCAGCTCTCTGCTGTGGCCAGGGAGTGCAGTGGAGGATGGCCCAGGTCCTTGGGCCCTGCACCCTATGGGAGACCAGGAGAAGCACCTGGCTCCTGCCATCGGATCAGCGTGGTGCGCCGGCCGCAGTGCGCTGGCTGTAGTGACCACTTGGAGGGTGAACCAACAGCAAAGGAAGACCTTTCTCTCTGTCTCTCTGTCTCTCTCTCTCTCTCACTGTCCACTCTGCCTGTCAAAAAAAAAAAAAATGAAAGTCATAAGTCCTCTGTCCCAACCACTCTACATCCTAGATGTATTTTGTTTCACAGCATGAGTTATAGGACCGTTAACTTTCCCTCAAGTAAGGACTCACATTTACAACTTTATCATGAAGAAAGTTTTCATACACACAGGAGTAGATCAGTATTACTCAAAATGGAGAATTGGTAAAGGATTGTTGATTTTTTCCTAGAATTCATCAGTATATTTTAATTCTAGATAACGAATCTTAATTCATATAACTGAAATATGTCTACAACTATGAGAAAACTGCCTCAAGATACCACAGAAAAATGAGACAAAGACTAGAAAATATGCAGCCCAGTCAGCTACAGTTCTGTGTTCACCTACCAGCCATATACATACAAACTGGGGAAAAAGAGACTTGGCTATTGCCCTCACTGACGTACACACTCCTAGGGAAGACAGAATTTGATTGAGTGGTACACAAATACATGTAAAATTTTATCTAGGATGGTTTCAATAATGGAACTGTATATGTTTAATGAATGAATTAGAATCTTTTCATTTAATTAGTTTATAGCCCTTGCCTATTTTCTTGGTAAATTAGGATATTTTTGCTTTTTGTTTTTTTGTACACATTTTTTGGTGGAGCAATAAACCTTTGACAATGATGCAAATTAAAACTACATCATTTCAAAATAATAAATAGAATATATATTTTAAAACAAGGAACATTACAAAAAGTGCATTCAACACTAACATTACCAAGGAGATGAAAGTCTTATCTGAGGTAGTAGTAATGAAATTGTGACAAAGGATGAGTAGGAGCTACTGAAGTAGAGAGAAAAGGGAAAAGGCCTGCTTCAATAAGGATAAAAGGGAAAAACATATGCAAAGCCCTGGGAAGAAGCATGCAGAGAAGAAAAGCCTTAAAGAAAACAGAGAAAATAGGAGGAGGCTAGAATTTAGTTGGGGTTAAACCTTACATAGCTTTGGAAACCGCATTAGGGTTCATCTTTGTTATCTGTTATACTTTTCTTTCATTAAAGGGCAATTGGAGGCAATGTGATTGGATGAAGCTTGACATAGAGGCGAAAGACTATGACTTAGGATTAGGAAAACTTGTGGCATCCATTATTGGACAAATTACCTACATCCTATAAATCTCTTATCTGTAAAATAGAGACAATATTCATTTTGTGGAGTTTTCATGATTATATCATTACATGATATAATGTATGCATGTAATAAAACTAACATCTTTCTTCTTAGGGTTTTGTAAGTATGAAATGAATTAACATATGTAGCAAATGTAGGATATAGTTAGCACAGTATAAGACTTAGGGGTCAGCATTGTGGCACAGCAGGTAACCACCATCTGCAACTCCGGTATTCCATGTGAGTGCCAGTTTGGAACCTTGCTGCTCCAGTTCCAACCCAGTTCCCTCATAATGCACCTGGGAAAGCAATGGAACTTGCCACAGTGCTTAGGCTCCTGATAACCACATGAGAGACACAGATGGAGTCCCAGGTTCATGGCTTCAGCCTGCCTCAACCTTGCCTGTTGCTGCCATTTGGGAAGTGACCCAGCAGATGGAAGATCTCTGTCTATTGCTACCTCTCTTTCTCTCTCTCTGAAACTCTTTCAAGTAAATAAATCTTCTTAAAGACTCTTATCTGTTATAATTATTATAATGCTTAGAACACAGGAGGCACAATACGCTTTTGCTTACAATCATTTCTGTCCCCTCTCTTCTCCACATATTAGCACTAACAATACCTCGGAAGTCTCTGAACATCGGGTATGTCAGCCCTGCATGCTGTTGAAATCTGACTGTCCTAACACAATCCCCACCACATGCACACACACAAACACAAACAGACACACACACATACCTGCATTGATCAATCTAGGTCTTTGCAGATGAATTGCCTCTGAATAAATGAAGCACTTGGGTGGATATAGTCACTCACAGATATGTAAACAGCCCTACACACATGGGCAACCTGTTCATGTCTCTGCTCAAAGAGATTTAAACACAGAAAGATACCCTGAAAAATGTAATATTTAATGTGTATTAATTGAGGCTTTATATTAATAACATAGCACTATGACATGTCCCATAGAAGAGAAATAAAATATAAAATATGATCTCAGTTCTCCAGAGTAATACTAAGTTGGGGCTAGAGGTGAACCCATCCATGACAGTTTGGTGGGAGTAAACTCTCTGAAGCAGGAGGTGCAAATGGTAACTCCATATTTGTCAGGAAATTATTCTGCAGTGCTGAGAATGTTGCTAGTGAGTTCTACAGTGGTCATTACTTTGACAAGTGCACTCCAGACCTTCCATGAACATAGAATAGAACAGGAGATTCCAAAAGAGAGACAGGACTGTTGTCTTTTTTTTTTTCCTTTTGGACTAATTATCTGGTAGCAAGGGAGGAGATCAGCAAAATCACTAAGCACCCTCTTCTGGGAGATGGATTTATGAGGTGAGCACCTAGATGACTAAGCAATTTATTCCTTACATAGCTTTTGTTTCAAAGAGGACATAAAGACTCACTCCCACTGAGGAGTTTCTCCAGGTTCAAGGCTCTTCCTTCTTGATCCACCCCAGCCATCAGCTATCATCTGTTAGGTATTTTTGCAAATATAACTGAGGAGGCTGGGTTAGTATAACTTTCTCCCTTCTCATGGTGGAGGTAAGAGAAAGTCTTTTTCTGCCTCTTTCTAGATTTCCAACATTCCGGCACCTGTTGAAAGGTTAGGAAAATGAACAATGGCTTCACAAGCAGAGATTCCAGAATTTCAGAACTGGTTCAGTCCATAACTTACCATTTTTTTTCTAAATTCACTTGGAAGCCAAATTATTATTATGCAATGGTAAAAGTTAATCTCAAGAAAGAAGGAAAGAAAAGATTATGCAATTTGATGTTTTATACATCAAACCAACTGTTCTAAAAACTGTTTCACTTAATCTTATCAAGTCTCAATAGATAATTATTATTATTTACATTTATATATTTTAAATATGAGGAAACAAATTCATGTGAAATTATTTTCTCAGAGGATTATGCCATTAATAATGGGGATTCCAGCTCAGATCTATTTAATGACAAATCTTCTATCCCTAGTCTACATAACACTAACTAGGTCATTGGAGGGGTGTTCTAGCCTAGACTACCTGCAATTCCATTATGGACAGAGGTAATATTTCTCTCGACGTTCTTGCCAACTGGGGCTGGGATGTCTGGAGAGGTAAAAAGGAAGATGAGAGTAGGATGTGGGATTTGTCTTGAATGCACTGAAATTTTGGGGAGATTTCTAGGGATAAAACTGAAGTGCTCTTATATGTTCCTTCAGCCTATACAACGTATTTAGAAACAACTTGGGATAGTAAAATGATAAGATAATTTTCACTCTCTTTAAATCATGGATTCCACTATTTCTTCTGTCTCAACCTTTTCAATTTTACCATTCCTATGATCTAAATCATGCAGCTTACTTTTAAAAAAGGTTTTTAAAATGAGAGATTTCAAAGCTTAAATTGTGAGAAATATCAAAATCATGTCTGTTGAAAAGTAGCCAAGAGAAATTTGGAAGAAAACCTCAGGCTGCAGATATGAGCTCATTGGTATCCGAAATGTTTTATGTAGAAATGGTTGCATTGGTTAAAATAAAGGAAGATATATACAAGTTGAACAGAGGTAGGATCAGGTGATCAAAAGAAACAACACTCAGAGAATTAATACTTCTGACAATGGAGTAAGTAATCCAGGAAATAATGGTATTCTCTAGGCATTGAAGAGGACTTGGAGTCCAAGTTAGGAGATTTACATACCTAAGGAGACTGAACTAGCAATTTCTGATGTTTCTTCCAAGAAGTTATGACCTTTCATAGTTCTGATGAAAATACTTTATTATAGATGCTGGAGAGATCAAGATTATAGGAGTGTGATGGACCATAAGAAAATTCTTGAGGGTTTTCACAATGATACGTTTTCAAAGTCCTCCATCCATAGTGGTAGACTAGTCTTTGGTTGTCTGTTGTAGGCTTCACTTCACTATGTGCTTGAGTGATACGATTTTTTTTTTCTGGTGCAGCCAAAATGATATATGTGAAGCTGCTTTACAGAAGAATTCCTATATAAGTGATTTGATTATGAAATACTCTGAAGGTAAAAATTGGAGAAAAGTATTAATGACACACTTTTTACAGTATATACATTCAGCATAATTATCAAGAGTCTACAATTTGCACATTAGCCTGATGTGACATGATAAGAAAATAAATAAGGCAGGATAACTCCCTTGAACTTTCAGGTAAGAATGATGGTGGTTATTGATTATTAGGTTGTGATGACTATGTGCTAGTCATTGTGATACATATCTTACATTAAACTTAGATTTACAAAAAAAAACCCTTGAAATAACTATAAATATTTTTCAAATAAAAAAACTGAAACTTACAGAGATTATATATGGTTTAGAATCATAGAACCAGGACATTGAATTTTTCAAGCCATACCAATTAGTTGATATTTTTGCCTTTAACTATTTATTGATTGATTTACTTATTTTTAAATTGACACTTTGTACAAATACATAGGGCACAATGTGATATTTTAATACCTGTACACATTGTGTAACGATCAACTCAGGGTAAGCTGGTTTCACCATGACACACTGCCCCTCCTGTACATGTAATATATTATAAAGTGTATAATATGCTAAGTGATCTTTCATACTCATGCTCAGACCCACTGGAAGAATTCTTAGATTTCTAAAAGCTTCTAATCATGAATTTTCCCATACCTCCACAAATCAGGAGGAAACATATGATAAAATATCCTGTTTCCTTCAACTCTTGTATATCCTCTGATTATATATCAAAAGAGAAACCAAGGGCTTCATTTTCTTAGGCTTATCCTAGACTTCATTAAACTCAGCCCTATATTAACCCTTTGCCCTTAGTAATTTTTTTTTCGTTTTCCATCATATCTCTAGCTTTTGAATGTTATATACACATGCTACTGAATCAACACCTCAGAAGACACAGAGTGTAATAGATATATGAATAAGCAAATGGAGGCTTCCTTTCACCTTGATAACTCCCAGCCCCAAGAACTCCTTGGTCTTTTCTTAGTAATTTATTGAGAAAATCTAATTTTGATTTCACTCTCTCTGTAAATAGTTTGTGAGTTCCACCCACTTTCTCAACTGCCTCTTCTCTATAGTCTCTTACATAATTTCACCCAACTTGTAGATGTTAGAAATTGAAGTGTAGATATTTACTTAGAGAGAATTGATAAAAGTTGAGGTAGCAAAAGAACTAGTGTTTTTGAGAATTAGAAGATAAATTTATTTTGGTGTAAAAATTTTGAAATCTATGCATAGAAGATGACTTCAATACATTCAAGGAAAAATAGAATTAAATGATGAAATAAAAAAATATATAAACCTCATTTTAACATAATTGAAAATGTCATGATACAATTATTTAGAACTCTATTATGTATATAATTCATATTTATAATTTTAGTCCCTTTATCTCTTTAACTTTATTCTGTCATAAAAGCTTATTTTTTTTATCCACTTGAAAGGCAAGGCAACAGAAAGAGACAGAAAAAGGGACAGAGTGAAATTTTGCATCTACTTTTTTATTTCCCAAATATCGTAACTGCCAGGGCTGGGCTGGAGTGGGCCAGATGGAGGCCAGGAGGCTGGAACTCCATCTGCATCTCAGAGCCAAGCTTCGGGCCATCATCCTCTGCCTGCCAGAATGCTTTAGTAAGGAGGTGGATCAGAAGCAGAGGTCCTAGGATTCTAACCAACATCCCAGTGTGGGATACAGGAGACACAAGCAGTGGTTTAATCTAACGGGCCATAGTACCCATCCCTTACCTCTGTAAATTTGAATAAATGTTTGGTACAATATCAAGAACTAGTCTTGATCCTTCTTGCTTCTAACTCTAGCCATAATTAGATTAGATTCATGGCTCAGGGTGCAACCTTATAAATCACCAGCCTGATTGTTCCTTCTGTCTTTGGAACTCTGCACAGAGAAAAGCTATTAGCTCCATGAGCTGGGAAAACTGCTCAGTGTTGAGGGAATTTGTGTTCCTGGCCTATCCCTCCTGCCCAGAACTGCGTATTCTATCCTTCTTTGGAATCAGCCTGGTTTATGTGTTTATCATCACTGGGAATGCACTCATCGTGGTGTCTATCCAGACGGAAGCCTGCCTACACATGCCCATGTACTATTTCCTGGGCAGCCTCTCAGGGATAGAAATATGCTACACTGCTGTGGTGGTGCCCCACATTCTGGCCAGCACTCTTCAGACAGAGCAGACCATCACTCTGCTGGGTTGTGCGACTCAGATGGTCTTTTTCATCGGTTTGGGCAGCGCTGATTGCCTCCTGTTGGCGGTGATGGCCTATGACCGGTACATGGCCATTTGCCACCCTTTGCAGTACCCGCTCATCATGACCTTCACGCTTTGTGTCCGCTTGGTTGTGGCTTCTGTGGTCATTGGCTTCTGCCTGTCCTTACAGCTGGTGGCCTTCATCTTCTCTTTCCCATTCTGCCGGGCTCAAGGCATCGAGCACTTCTTTTGTGATGTGCCACCAGTGATGCGTCTGGTTTGCGCCAGCAGCCGGATCCATGAGCAATCGGTACTGGTGGCAGCCACGTTCGCCATCGCTGTGCCTTTCTTCCTCATTGCTGCCTCTTACGCCTTCATCGGGGCTGCGGTGCTCAACACCCAGTCCGCTGCTGGCCGTGGTCGGGCCCTCTCCACCTGCTCTTCCCACCTCACTGTGGTGCTGCTGCAATACGGCTGTTGTGCCTTCATGTACCTGCGTCCCATCTCCAGCTACCATCCCAAGCAAGATCAGCTCATCTCATTTGTATACACGCTGGGAACCCCACTGCTCAACCCTCTCATCTATACGCTGAGAAATAGTGACATGAAGGGGGCCATAAAGAGAGTTCTTACCAGGAACTTCCTGAGCAGCTAAGCTAGGATACAACCTATCAGGCCAGGGTTTGGCTGCAGCTCATGCAAATCCCTGTGCCACTGGAACTTTTACTGGTTTATGTTAAAATTGTCTTTTAAAAAGTACAAATTGCATGGATATTTGTTACCTATGGGTGTCAAAGACTCTGAGAATGTTTTCACCAGTTGATTCAGTAATTTCTCTTCTAGGAAAATGAGCGTAAAGTGGTATGCAGTGGCAATAGTAAAGCTGTATCATGCTATCCAGCTAGCAAATGGAAAGACAGGACTCACGCAATAGAATCTAGCAGAAAAAAATGCAATAAAGGGATTAGTTACAGTGATTGTGTATAAAACACTTATGCACTAGCAATAGCAGGAAGTCAATGCCACCCTTAAACCTAAAAGGTAAAACGATGATATAATATTATGAGAAACCAGTAAGAGTCGATCTGTGGAGAAAAGCCACTTGGGAGGAATGGCGACTTGAAGGGAGAATAAAGCAGCTTTTGATGGAGCTGTGGATGTGAAAGGAGACAGCAGGGAAATACATACACCGAACTGTCTTTCCTCAGCCTTCCCGTTCTCTTGCCTGGCCTCCCACTGGACAAATCCACCTGGAGTCAGGAGCTATGTTATTCAGTTCAGAGAAGACAGCTTCTTGGAGCACAGGGCATGGCAGGGAAGGTCCCTGAGGTTTAGGAGCAAATGGAGAATAAGAAAAAGAACAGTTGCTGGTTATGGTGTTCTATTTAAAAGTAAAAATACAGTTACAATCCAATTTTCCCATAATAAAGTATTGGTTAAACAGTTAGTGCATGGAGGTATGTTCCCCAGTCTTAAGTTAATAGTTAACAGTTCACATTAATTAAATACTGTGTGCCAAATTTATATATATAATATATAAAATATATGTGTATGTGCATGTGTGTGTGTGTATGTGTCAAAAAGTTCATGGAAAATGGAATTTAAAATAAGTTTATCTTGATGCAATTTTTTATTTTTAAAAATATTTTGACTCATAAATATTATACATATTTTTGGCTAACATGTGATGTTTCATAACATGTTATATACATTGTGTAATGTCCAAACAGACCAATAAACCTCTTTCCTCAAACATTTAACATTTTTATGGTGAAAACATTCAAAATCCTATATTCTAGGATTTTTTTGGTATAGAGAAATATAATACATTATCATTATCTTTAGTTCTATTACTATGTCATAAAACCCCAGAACTTCTTACTCCTATGTACAAAACTTAGTATCAATGAATCAGCCTTTCCCTATTCTTCTTCCACTCCATTTTTCTCCAACCTCTGGTAAGCACCATTATACTTTTAGTTTCAGCAGGATCTCCTACTTTTAAATGTTTAAGATTTGTTCATTTATTTGAAAAGCTGAGTTACACAGAGACAAGGAGAGACAAATGTGAAATAATGCTATAACTAGTACTGAAACAGTATTTTACACTTTGTGTTTCTGTGTGGATGCAAACTGATGAAATCTTTACTTAATATATAATAAATCAATCTTCTGTATATAAAGATAATTGAGAATGAATCTTGATGTGAATGGAATGGGAGAGGGAGCGGGAGATGGGAGGGGTGTGAGTGGGAGGGAAATTATGGGAGAGGAAAGCCATTGTAATCCATAAACTGTACTTTGGTGGTACAACATCATCAAACTGGGGGGTAAATGTTGTGACAGCCCCATATGCAACATTAACATTCCATCTCAGGGTCCAAATCAAGTCCCAAATACTACACTTCCTATCCAGCTTACTGCTACTATATCTTGGAAGGCAGGAGATGACCGTTCAAGTGATTGTGTCCCTGCCACCAATGTGAGAGTCAGATAGAGCTCTGGGCTCCTGATTTTGGTTTGGCACAGCCCTGGCTATTGCAGGCATTTTGGGAGTGAATTAGCAGACAGATCTTTGTTCCTGTGTATGTCTGTCTGTCTCTCTCTCTTCCTTTCTGTGTGTGTGTTACTCTACAAGTAGATGACAACAAACACTGAAAACTTTATTTCATGCATAGTTTTTTATAATACACATTTCCCACGAACTTGTTGAAGATTTTCGCCATACATACATTTATTTATATTCTATTACAGTTCAAAAATCATAGGAAGCAAGACTATTGTCCCCATTTTTATGCAATAGAAGAACTTCTTGGAGAACATATCCAGAAAATGAAGCCAATGTTGGCAGACAACTATCCCATTCCTGGGAGCATCTCTGAGCTGTAATAATTGGAACTCCAATAAAGGAAGAGTTCCTGCTGCCAGAGCAGATTATCAAACAATGCACCCAACTGGGTTCAAAATTGCTATGGACTAGCAAATCCATGTGCCTCCTATTCCTCCCGCTTTTGAATGGAATTGTTTGTTATCACCTATATAGGAAGATGATGCTAATTATAGGATCTTGGATTTTGAGCCTAGATTATAATTTTTACCATTGAGGTTTATTGTATGGCACATGTGTTTTGATGGCCTGCTCATGTGCCTTTGAAAATAATGTGTATCAAAGTGGGTGCTAGGTGAAGTCAAAAAGATTGGTTTAACTAATAATTTGGTCCTAATCTTCAACACCTTTAAATATTTTTGTGTACTGTGTCATCAATTACTGTAAATTTGTTAATCTCTGCCTTTAACTCTGATAATTTTTCTTTCTTGTATTTTGAAGTTCTGTTATTAGATGTAACAAGGTTTATCATTGCTAGCCATTGTCAACCATTTTATCATTAATCAAAACTCTTTTTCATTAATGGTAATACCCCTAGTCCAGAACCATAATTTGTATGATCTTAATATCCGTATTGTCTTTCCTATTATTAGTATTTGTACTATATTTATTGTTCTCTCTTTTGATATCTATCATGTTATTCATTTATAAGATGTGCCTCTTGGCCAGCGCCATGGCTCACTTGGCTAATCCTCCACCTGCGGCGCCAGCACCATGGGTTCTAGTCCCGGTTGGGGTGCTGGATTCTGTCCCAGTTGCTCCTCTTCCAGTCCAGCTCTCTGGAGGATGGCCCAAGTGCTTGGGCCCTGCACCCACATGGGAGACCAGGAGGAAGCACCTGGCTCCTGGCTTCGGATCAGCAGAGCGCACCGGTCATAGTGGCCATTTGCGGGGTGAACCAACGGAAGGAAGTCCTTTCTCTCTCTCTCTCTCTCACTGCCTAACTCTGCCTGTCCAAAAAAAAAAAAGTGCCTCTTGTAACAAGCATACAAGTTAAATTTTTTAATCAAGTCTGACTGGAATGTGCATATATATGTATAAAGTATATACATATATATAGAAACACCATATAGGTATAATGTGTGTGTGTGTGTGTATATATATATATATATATATATATATATATATATATACAGTCTTTCCTTGTTTATAAAAATTATCCTTTCTCTTATTTTTCTTCATTTCCAGTCTCTTTTTTAAAATTTTAGACTTTTTATCTCCTTTTTAAGTTCTGTCTTTTGAATTACATTTTGTGTTTGCATTCTTCTAACAGTTTACTGTGAATTATGATACTACTGCAAAAATTATATATGTAGAAAACATAAAACTACACTTGTTGCACTCTATTTTATTTATAAATTCTGTAACAGATGGGAATATTTGTCTTAAGCAGTCAATAGTTTTAAAGAAATGTTAAAATTCATCTTTTTAAAATCTGAATTTTAAAGAACATTTTCACCAGATATAGAATTCCAAAGTCACTCTAAACTCTCTTTAAGATGCAATCTATTGTCGTCTGGGTCTCATTTAAAAAAAAAAAAGATATACTTATTTATTTGAAGGGAGAGAGAGAGAGAGAGAGAGAGAGAGAGAAAGAGAGAGAGAGAGAAAGAAGCTCTTCCGTCCATTGATTGACTCCCCAGATGGCCACAACTTCCAGGACAGGGTCAGGCTGAAGCCAAGAGCCAGGAGTTTCATCCGGGTGTCACACATGGGTATTGGGGCCCAAGCCCTTGGGTCATCTGCTGCTGCTTTAGTGATTAGGTGCATTAGTAATGAGCTGAATTGGAAGTGGAGCAGCCAGGATGCCAGTGCTGCAGGCTGCACTTAACGCGCTGGGCCATAGCTAAGACCTCTATGTTTCTTTCTAATGTGAAATCATTTGCATACTTGTTTTCACTCCTCACGTTCCCTAACCTCCTCCCTCCCACCGCACTCCACCACACAGTGCAAATGTGCTAAGTCATATTTCCCTTTTCTTAAAGGCCACCACTTGTTTTCATCTGAGTCATTTTTACCAACCTGTTTCCTAATGGTAGAATTTTGGAGGTTTGATGACCTTGTTTGATTTCTCCTTTTCTCTTTCCCTTTCATTTCAAGATGTTAAGGTTTCTATTGACATTGTGTTCTCAAAAATATTATAGTTTCCCATGTGTGTCTTGAGAATTTACTCCAAGATCTTTCCATCTGCCCGGTTTCTACTGATGTGATAGAGGATCCATGAGTTACCCACTAGAAATCTTTAAACAGTCTTCTGTTTGAGTGAATCCTCTGAGTGTGAGCATTCCAGAGCACAAGCAAAAATTATCCAATCACATCTGATAGTGCATTTCTTACATTTAGCATCTTTTGCAATTGTATTAAACTGAAATTTTCCAAATTAACAAGCCCTGGTTCCTTTGGGCTTAACAGAATAAAGATCATGGAAGAATTTATAGGCCATGGTAAGAACTTTGATTTTATGCTAAGCAAGATGCAAAACCTCACAATGTATTTGAGGAGGGGATTTGAACATTATCAGACTTTCATTTTAAATGAATCACTCTGCTCAAAACACACTGTTTTGGAGGGAAGGAGAAAAACTTTTAGGTTCTATTAGTATGGTAACATCTTACGCCAGTAATCATGTTCTGGATGATGTTCATATTTTAAAGGAAAAGCCAGTAAAATTTTAAGGGGGATTTCATGTGAAATAGAGGAACCATGGTAACTCCAAAATGATTTCTGTTTAAAGAAATGGAGGGATGAGATATCACTTAAGAAAACAGGGAAATCTGTGAGAAAGTCAAATAAACTGGAGAAAATGAATAAATGTGTTTTGGATATATTGCATTTGAATATATATATTTGGATATCTATATGAGGAGTTCAGAAGAAAAATTCAAAGCTAAAGGCATAAATTTACAAATCATAAACTTATAGATAGTATTTAAAATATCCTCTCCTGCAGCACACTCCTAGGGATTTCTACTACTTGAATAAACCCAACCTGCTCTTGCCACAGAAAAGTAGGCAGGCCACTGTAAGATGATGGGATCTTAAATTGCTTTGCTCTACTTACCGTTATATATCTATAAGTACTCCAATATACTATATTGTGTGCCTTAACTGTCATAATGCAACTTGTTTTAAAAAATAAAATAAAAATAAAACCACATAAAATAGCCTGGTTCTCCTTGGCTCAACAGATTGCACATGTCATAGCCAACACTAGATTTAATATCCCCAGACTGTTAGGCTAGTGTTTGGTGTTATACGTTTTCCATGAACTCCAGCTGCAATGGATGTCTGCCTTTAACAACACTCACTGTAAATGTTTTCTGGAACAAAACATCAGTCAGTTCCTTCTGGGTATAGGAAGGATGAGCATACCTGCCAGAAATCCCCAGACAACCATTATCTACAATGACCTTCAGAAAAGTGGTCCCTTAACCTTGCCTTACAGTGACTCTGGAAAGTTTTTTTTCAAACAATTGCTCTAGTTGTGTTCACTTTAAGGGGGACCACTGGGAATATTTCTCTTTAGGGACCCATTAATTTTAAAATGATTTCATAAAGGACACTAAAGGATTTTATTAAATCAGACAAGACTGGACTCTGATGAATTATATCATAATTTATTTTGTGTTACTGAAAGAGTCAAGCCTTTTTTAGTATACTCTTCCCAAAAGATATTCTTCTTACCCTACTCCACTCCATCACAACTTTTTAAGAAGTATCTCTTCTCACAAGGATCAGGACTCCTCTCTGGCCATCTGGAGATCGTGAAGGTATGATACACTGACTACTTGTCCTCTGCACAATTTGAATTTCTGGGGTCCTCTTCCCATTTTGCCCTATAAAAGGAAGTTAGATAGGTAACCAGGCCATTTGGGAGAGCTCCAACCATGACTAGTGGGTGGGAATATCTCAACAAAAGCATTAACCTGCTATTCAGTGAATTTTCTTGGATGGCAGTTGGAATGAAGAAAATGCCAAGGTGGTAAGGAAGAATATTAGAAGACTTCATTCCTTACTGATTTTATCTTAATTTCCTTTCTAAAAATAATTAAAGCACATATTTCTATTTGGAAACAATGTTAATATTACCGATACTGAATTTTGAACTAAAGAGCCATTAGAGCAGTAATTGCTATCCACTTTTATGAACACTTAAAAGGGACCTTTAATAAACTGTTGAATTTCTCAGCAGCACACACCTAATACATACAAAGTCAGAATGAACTTCCGGTCTTTGCCTTTTTTCCAGTGTTCTTTCTGTAAGGGATCCTGAACAGAGCTCTGAAGGAAGAGTATATTATAGCCAGAGAACAGAATAAAAAGGATCCAAAAGCAAAGGGAATTGACTCATTTTTCTCTAGCAACATCATTGAATCATATTCAGTTTTATGTTGTCATGTGAAAAAAGTGTAATCCATGGTACATAAAGTTGTGAAATTTCCAAGGTAAAAACAAGTTGGTTGCTTTTCATCGAGGCCTCACAAAACACTGTTGTGTCGATATGAATTGTGCCTCTCTGAAAACAAAGGGTGATGAAAACTTTCATTTCTGGAGCATCATAAAAATCCATGTTCCAAGGAACATGACATAGGAATTTGCTCCTCAGAGCATGTTTGAATTCTTTTCTTATGTGTCATGCTCCTTACAAAGATGAGGTTGGCAATCATGGGTTTAATTCTCTGCTTCTGTAGCTCTCCACTTAACTGAACCTGAGTCTTGAGTTAGCAAAGACACTTAATTACTGTTTTCTTCTTTATTTTTTATTGATGAAGCACAATGGTCTGATACTTGAGGGGAGGAGAAAATTTTCTAGAAGCTCATAGCACTGAAAAAAAAAATTAAGGAACAGGGAAAAATGATACCTGAACCCAGAAGTGAAAGCAGAGGATGCTGTAACCATACTTGGAAGAGTATCCAAGATAGAGGGAGTAGATGGTACAAAGTGCCCAGAGCAAGGCAGACCATGCCATGGAACTAAACGTGGCTCAGATCTAGAGTAGAGAATGCAATAAGAATGAAAAAAGACTTAAATGCCTGCAGAGCATAAAATGAACCTTAATATTAATTGTCAATAGAACTCTTTTATATAATTGCATTATACCCATTGAGGATAAAATGTGAGATTCACAAAGATTTGTGACTTTGACCATTATTCCAAAGCCCGTAAATGAAAGATCTCACTTGGGTGAGAAATCAAAGAACTCTTAAAAGTGAACGTAGTTTAGTGGTCACATCCATTGAGGCAAATAATTGAGGAGGCAAAAGTTTTGAATAATTCTCAAATTATTTTCAAAGGGTATCACCTCCCTCACCAGTGTGCAGAGCATCAGGCAGAGACTGGGCATTTGTTCCAGCTATACTGTCAGAGTCGTACTACTGTGACCTTCCTGCCTGACGATTTGCACTCTATTAACTAGGTTGCATGTATTTCAATGTAGATTTAAAAAAAGATTGAAGTCATGTGTGTGGGCTCCCCCTCTCTGCTAACTAATTCAGTACAATGCAGATTTTGGTGCCAGGTATGCCAATGGCTAGCCTTATGGAAAAGGCTTAATCTTTATCAGCCTCAACTTTCACACGTAGGAATAAGAGAAAACTATTCTGTATCTTTTGAGTTTCCTTACAGTTCTCAAATGTAATGGTTTAATTTTACATATTTGATATGTGAACACAGACATAGCCCATACCTTCTCTTTTCTGTGGTTCCATGGTTTCCTGACATTTTCAAGGGAGTTTTGTTTATATATGTATAGTATTAGCATGCATAAATATTTCATGCTATCATTAACCATTGATTTAGCTTGTTAACTTATGGATTTGCCAAGACTTTTAGGTGATAAAGAAAATGAAGTTTTGAATACCTCATGTCATGCAACAATAGAATGATACAGACCCAAAATAGAAAAAATTATATGCACAGAATTCTTTTAGACATGAAATGAAGAGCTGATCAAGAGAAGAATTTTGTTAAGAACTTTTAATTCACTCAACTTGCTATTAGCTGGATAAAAATGTTGAAATGGTCAAATAGTCTATTTGCGCCAATGAACTGGCTACTATAAGGTGAGGATGCAAGGAACTAACTTTGAATGACATAATCAGTTAATTCTAGATGAAGTCTTCAACAAGAGGGACATTTTCACAAAGATTGTACCATATATTTTGAATGATCCATGTAATAACAATGATGATACTTATATGTCATGAAAAGCTGGTAAAAAATGTAGGTTTCTATTACACGGTAGTACTACCCTTATCAACTCCTACTTTCATCAAATCCTAATGTCCGAAATGTAATAAGCCATATTGTCACTGCATTTCATCTCAGTGTATCTCAAATATTTTGCTCTTAAGAAAGCAAAATCTTAAAAAAAAAAGAAGCAGGCCGGCGCCGCAGCTCAGTAGGCTAATCCTCCGCCTTGCGGCACTGGCACACCAGGTTCTAGTCCTGGTCGGGGCACCGATCCTGTCCCGGTTGCCCCTCTTCCAGGCCAGCTCTCTGCTGTGGCCAGGGAGTGCAGTGGAGGATGGCCCAAGTCCTTGGGCCCTGCACCCCATGGGAGATCAGGAGAAGCACCTGGCTCCTGCCATCGGATCAGCGCAGTGCGCCGGCCGCAGTGCGCCTACCGCGGCGGCCATTGGAGGGTGAACCAATGGCAAAAAAAGGAAGACCTTTCTCTCTGTCTCTCTCTCACACTGTCCACTCTGCCTGTCAAAAATTAAAAAAAAAAAAAGCAGCAAATATATCATCCAAGTGTGGTTTGAATGAGACAAAAATCACTAGTTAAGTCAAGAAGAGTTTGAAGATGATCATGGAAAGAAAGCATTAATTCTTAAATAAAAATTGTGTCGTGTGTGCTCTTTCAAAAATATAGCTTTACCTTGCATATGTGTGCTGATTTTTCTTGCTGTTGTCCTATAGGGATTTATACTGGAAGACACTAGACTTTAAAAACCACGTGTTTTGCTTTATTCACAGGTGAGGTATGTTGTACATGCAACAAATTTTCGCTGTTCTCACGTAGATTCAGTGATGCTCCTTTGATGCCCTTGCCTTCATAAGGCAAAATCATTTTTAAATGTTCTCCTGAGTCCAGTTCCCCCTTCTTTGATTTTGATTATACAGGTGTGTTATTTTACTGAAGTCTCTCTTCTGTTTTGTTTTGTTCTTCTTCCTTTTCTCTTTTATTCTTCATCTGTTGTTCTAGGGTTAGCAGAGCAGCTGGAAGACCCGAGGAGATGCAGTTCTAGAGAACCTCACTGTCTGTTCTCCAAAAGATAAGACCTGAAGAGTAAGTATTTGAGGGAAATGCACTATTATGAGAAAAGAGATAGAAGGGTAGGCACACTCACTGGACTGCTGTTATGTTCCAGGAGAATTGTACACTGGAACATTGTACATCTTTGCAAATCCCCCTTAAATCTCTGTTCCTTTCCCAAATCATTCCTTGGGGCGTAAGTAATGTCAGTTAATGTGGTCAATGTTAAAGTTAAAATTAGCAAGTGAGGGAATTAGTCTTCAAATTAAGATTAATTGATTGCAAAAATCCATGTCATTGACCCTCTACTATCCATCCTTTCCAACACGTGAAATTTTTCATATCTCAGAGTTGAAATATCAAATGATAAAATAATTTAAAATCATTATATGATTGCAAAATTGTGCTTGTTCATTGTAAAAGTTATGAATGCAGAACCTCATAAACCATAAACTAAAATATCTACATTCACACCAACTCAGAAATACTCATTATTCACATATTTCGGAATATTCCTTTATTTTTATGACTAGTTGTATTTGTTTTTAAATTACTTTAAGTCAAATCACAAATAATGTTGTTTTGTAATCTGCTTTTTCAAGAAACTTCACAAACTCATGATTTTCTTCATCATTGTTAATTATTGCACTGTTCCATCTATGAATAAGCCACAATTAATAAGTCTTTGTTTCTTATTGATATTTCTGGTGACACAATTTTAATCACTACATTGAAAATTATGATGAACATTTCAGTCAAAAATTTTACACATGGTTACTTTGTAAGAATAAATTTCTAAATCCATTTCTGAAACAAAGTGTATGCATTCCTGCAAATCTTTCATTATGTATTACCAAAGTGCCTCAGCAAATTTTTATATCAATTTATAATTTCACTAGCATATATAGGGAAATAAATATCAATAATTTCAAAAATTATCTGTCTTCCTTTACTATTAGCTTTTTAATAGAAAGTATTCTCTTATTTTGTTTAATTTAGTATTTATTTGAATTTTTATATATTTGTTTCCTTTGGTATACTTCTTTTCGAATTTCCATTATTTGTTTTCTTAGTGATGTGATTAGATTTGGTGGAATTATAAGATTTCTTTTGCTATTTAATTTTTGTATTTCATTTTTTATCTACATATAAATTTATATTTAATCAGAATATCAATATTTTTATGAATTCTGTCTTTGCTCATTTAGTTGCCACTGTTTATCCTGAAATCTGAAAAACATTCATTGTCACACAATCTTCTGGTTTTCTTTCTTTTTTTAAAAAAATTTGTATCCTAAGTCCACCAGAAATAAATTTTCATGTAAATTCATTAGAAAATTAACATCAAAAGTGATTAGCACTTGCTCTTAAGCCGTATGAGAAAGACAATCCTTTCTGATTGATCTGAGACATGACCACAGTTAATATACCTTGAGCATGTATCCAGGCCAAGGTTGTTCTGAGGATTTTCAAGATTACCTCCTTCAAGTCTCTCGCAACTTGAGACTCAAGAGCCAGCCTGTTCATGTTTAAATTGCCACTGCAACACTCACTAGCTGTGTGATCTTGAGAAAACTACTTAACCTCTCTTCACTCCATTTTCCTTTTCTATAAAGAAGTCTGAAAGCTTCTTTATAGAGAGCTATTATAAAGTGAGATAATAAACGTGAAGTGCATGGAATAATGTGTGACACAAGTACAAACACAATAATTATCTATTGTTAGTGATTCTGTTCTATTGTGCTGCATCTGTCATACTCTACAAATAACAATTTGATTTATGATGTAATATACATTTTATAATCTACATAACTATTTTCAATATGGTGCAATGTCTTCTGATAGAAGTTTCACTCCATTGTTGTACTCTTTTTTTCAAAAACATGCTTTTGTCTTTCCACTTGTTCATTTTTCTACAGACTTTGATAGAATTATATGGGATTCATACATTGTTTCTGAGGCGATTAACACCAAAACACTATGTTTTTCCGCTGAGGCACCGATGTGCAAAGATTTGTAGTTTTTGTCAAATAGCCCTACTTGTTGTTATTTGTTCATGCATCCATTTTGTTTGTTTTGAGAAGGATGCTTTCTAACTGGTACCACTGATTAAAGAGAAGAAAGAAAACTCTACGATTCAAACAAAAACTGCACACTTTTTTTCACTTGTTTTACTCTTTGTGTTTAGTATCTTTTTCTAATATTTTAAAAGCTTTTAGTTGACAGAATAATTTTACATATTTATTGGGTACCTTATGATAATTAATACACATATACAATGGTAATGATCAGATCAGGTGAACGAGCATATCAGTCAACTCAAATGTGTATCATTTCTTCATGTTGGAAACATTCAACATTTTGCCAGCTATTATGAAACATTCAATTCATTATTATCAGGCACAGTTCCCCTAGTGTGCCACACAAATGGACATTTACCCATCAACATTTTGATATAAAACCAAGAGCTTAACTTTGAGTTTGCTTCCTGAGGCCAAAGCCTTCCTTGAATGTATTCTGTAATATATCAAGTTTCAGCTCTTTTAACATACAAAGAAGTATTAGATTAATGTCAAATATGAATACAAAATCATATCATTTTCAGCCGGCGCCATGGCTCAACAGGCTAATCCTCCGCCTAGTGGTGCTGGCACACCGGGTTCTAGTCCCGGTTGGGGCACCGGATTCTGTCCCGGTTGCCCCTCTTCCAGGCCAGCTCTCTGCTGTGGCCCGGGAGTGCAGTGGAGGATGGCCCAAGTGCTTGGGCCCTGCACCCCATGGGAGACCAGGAGAAGCACCTGGCTCCTGCCTTCGGATCAGCTCCGGTGCTCCGGCCGCAGCTCGCCAGCAGCGGCGGCCATTGAATGGTGAACCAACCACAAAGGAAGACCTTTCTCTCTCTCTCTCTCTCTTTCTCACTGTCCTTTCTGCCTGTCAAAAATAAAAAAAAAGAAAAAGAAAAAGAAATTTTTTTTAAAAAATCATATCATTTTCACTTCTTGCATTTTACAATTGTGTTACTCAAAAAAATCCACAGCAATTTTTAGTAATCTGTAGTCTTCAGGTATTTCTCAAGCATTCAATTATTATTTCTAATTACATACTCAATAGTCATAAAAGTGCTTTATTATATTTTGCAATATTTGACGAAAGTTACCTAATTAGAAAAGTGAATGCGCATGTTATAAGTAGATTTTGGGAAAACCCAGTTGACTTGTGGGAATACAGCTCAACTCATGAGAATAGGAGTACTGAGACATAATGCAGAGTAAGGAGCAAGTCTCTTTTTTATGTTGTATATGACATTGGCATCATGTAGTATGTTGGACACAGATGGAAGAAGGAACACTGGTAAATCTGACCCAAAAGCTATGTGAAGATAGTTAAAAGAGTTTCTACTACATGTCATTTGGAAGTATCCGAATGAGTAACTTACTGGTCGTAATTTTTCTAGTTGATTTTCTTGTGTTTTCATTAGACAATAAAATTTCTGCATTTTTTGCTGTCTCATTGCCTATGGTTAAATGATCAAATATAATGCTAACCAAAATCTATGCCAGCTTTTCTATGTTGGATATTTACACTTCAGAGTATTTTTTTCTGTGAATATGGAGACTCTGTTTCCAACAGAATATACACCCCATTTAAATTACCACAAGTGGAATATTTTTCTCAGTTTACATGAAACCATCTCATCATGTACGCTTTCCCACATGTCCCTGTGTTTTCAGTCTTCTGCTCTCAGTACGTTATTATGGGCAAACTTCAAAAAAGTCCTAGAATTGAAATTAAAAGATAATTTTTGGTGAATTTTGAAATCCATATTTTTTCACAATATAAGTTTTCTGATCTTTTGGATAGGCTGGTTTTAACCCTAATGCTTATGATTATTCTGACATAAGCTTGGATATATACTTCTTTAATTAGGCACATAAGTGAAATATCTTGAATGCTTCCTTATGTACTTTGAGGACATCAGCATAATTTCATTTCTGCCACTTAACTTTCTGTATAACAAAGCCAGACCCAACCCAAAAATGTTTAAGAGGGATTGTCTTAATTATATTTAAAATAATATATTCACTAACCCCTTATAGGTCTGAGGTCATTGCACTGCTTTGAATATAGATCATTAAGGCCTGGATATAGAACTCCTTGACAACAATTTATTTTTCTTAAAATTCTATATTGTTCTATTGCCGCTCAGATTTTTGTGTTAAAATAAGGTTGTAGTCCAAATCACAGGGTATTTAAAGGTATTTTTTCCTTCACAGATGCTCAGAAAAATACATTTCTCCTGATTGTTGTAATGCATAATTCAATTCTGCTACTGTATTTTTAGTTTCCTTGCTGTCTTTTCTCATGTCAGGAAGCTCTACTTTAATTCAGTTCAAGTTTTCATTCCCCATACATTTGAACCTATCTGAATACAAGTTTCCATTCCTTGTTGGAAATTTAAAGAAAATATTCATATGATAAGAATTAGATGAAGGGTACCAGGGGTCTTCAAAATGTTCCTGGAAAATACTTTTTTTCCTTCAATTTGTCCATGAACCTTTTTAAATGTCCTCATATACTCAAGGAAATGATTGTAAAAAAATTGTTAGTCTGATTTTATAAGGAGTCAAAATAATGTAAAGAGAACTCATAATATGACGTAAATCAGTATACTATATGATTACACAAAACTGCAAGAATAACTTTAGCAGACATTGTGTTGATGCCAATTACAATATTTGTCAATACGTCTCATTCTGTTTCTAAATTCAACACTGTGCACTCTGTATTTATGATTTCTTCTGTATGAGGGTTCTATTTCAATTAAAATGTTTGGCAGGAGTGTAGACTGCATATCTATTTTTCTAATTATAAATATACCAACCACTATAACTCTTTATATATTAATTGAATTCAAGGAAAGTATTCGTTCTTGCCAATGGGATTAATAACATCAGAGTGTAATAACACACACATTTCACCAGGAGCATATTCATGACTTTTCACTACTGACTTCACATGGTTGCTCATCTCATTCATTAAGGTTTAAAAGAAAAAAACTATATCAGGGCTTCTATTGCAAATTCATGCTAGAGCACTGGGGTTGGAAATTGGATGCCAATAGGGGCTTACAATCAAAAATGAAAGTTTTTTTTGTGTGTGTGTGTCTTTTTTTTCACATTTAAACTTTTATTTAATGAATATAAATTTCCAAAGTACAGCTTATGTGTTACAATGGCTTCCTCCCTCCCATAAATTACCTCCCACCCGCAACCCTCCCCTTTCCCGCTCCCTCTCTCCTTCCATTAAAACCCTTTAATTTTCTCAGCCAAAAAAAAAAAAAAAAAAGCAACTCAGTCACTGAGCACTCCCCACATCTCTTCTGCAGAGCAAATGTTGGCTTGGAAACCTGTCTTCAACCACTCTGGCCCTACTGAGTTTGTTTTCCGCCTGTTCACGGCTGTCCCAGAATTCCAGGTCCTTCTCTTCCTTCTCTTCCTCCTCCTCTACCTGCTGATCCTCTGTGGCAACACAGCCATCATCTCTGTGGTGTGCACACACAGCTCCCTCCACACCCCCATGTACTTCTTCCTGTGCAATCTGTCTCTCCTGGAAATCTGCTACACCACTGTTGTGGTGCCCCTGATGCTGTCCAACATTTTGGGAGCCCAGAAGCCCATTCCGTTGGCTGGCTGTGGGGCCCAAATGTTCTTCTTTGCCACCCTTGGTGGATTTGACTGTTTCCTCCTGGCAGTCATGGCCTATGACCGCTACGTGGCCATCTGCCACCCACTGCACTACACCTTCATCATGACCCAGAGGCTGTGCATTCAGATGGTGGTGGGCTCTGTAGGCCTGTCCATCATTCTCTCCCTACTGCTCTCTGCCTCAGTCTTCACCCTGCCCTTCTGTGGGCACCGCCAGGAAATCAACCACTTCCTCTGTGATGTGCCTCCAGTCTTGCGCCTGGCGTGCGCGGACACCCACGTGCACCAGGGTATCCTCTACCTGGTGAGTTTCCTCATGCTGACGGTGCCCTTCCTGCTCATCTGCGTCTCCTACGTGTTCATCACCCGCGCCATCCTCCGCATCCGCTCTGCCCAGGGCCGCAGCAGGGCTTTCTCCACCTGCTCCTCGCACCTCACAGTGGTCCTGCTTCAGTACGGCTGCTGCAGCCTGGTCTACCTGCGTCCCCGGTCCAGCACCTCGGAGGACGAGGACCGCAAAATCGCACTCGTCTACACCTTCATCACCCCCTTACTCAACCCTCTGATCTACACCCTCAGGAACAAGGATATCAAAGGTGCTCTGAAGAAAGCCGTTGTCAGTAAAGCGGCCTCTGGCACCAACTGAGGTTTGGGGGACCGGGGAGGGTGTCTGTCTGCTGTTATGTCAATAAGTAACGACAGACAGCAGTTAATTCACTTGCCTATGATAGTTTGCACTTGTCACTTCTTTTTAAACATATTTGTTGCATGTCCACAAGGTACACTCATTGAAATGCTTTTTCTTTTCTAACAGTTGAAAAATTGAACAAAACTTGCACTTAGTACTTGTAGTCTATCTAGCCCTACATTTTATGTATTTATTTATTTATAAGCAGAGTTCCTCGAGGTACAGCTCCTATACACTGGTTCACTCTCCAAATGTACAGCACAGTCAGGCCTTAAGGCCAAAACTGGTAGCCAGGAACTCAATCCCAGTTTCCAACATGGTAAGCAGGGATCCAAGCTTATGATCCATCACTTGCTGGCTTCTACTATCTGCACTAGCAGGAAGCTAGAATTACAAGTGAAGCCAGGACTCAAACCTAGGCATTTTGATACAATATCCAGGTATCTCATGTGATATCTCAACAACTGAAACAAATGCCCACCTCCCATCCCTCTTTGTGTGTTTGTTTCCACTATATTTCAATTTTCACATTATTTGATTATTTATGCTATTTGAAAAATAGAGAAAGACATAGAGAGACATAGAGATCTCCTATCAGCTGATTCATTCCCCAAATGCCCACAATAACTATAGCTAGACAAGGCCAAGGCTAGGAGCTGGGAAATCAATCGAGGTCTCCCACATGGGTGGCATGAACCAACCACTGAAGCCTTCATCTACTGTGCATTAAAGCTGGACTCAGGAGTACTGCTGGGACTTGAACCCAGGCACTCCAAAAAGGAATACAGCTGTCCCAAGTAACATCTTAATAGTTACGCCAAACACACACCTTTATTTTCAATTTTGATTGACACATAAATATTTGCAATTATTGTACAGAAGTGATGTTTCAATTCATGTAAACAATGTGTGACCATATTAATTAACATATTCATTACCTCAAACATTTATAATTTCTTTTTTGTGAGAACAGTCAAAATCCCTCCTCTAGCTATTTTGAAATAATGCATTCTTAATAATAAGTTCTGCTATTATATATTGCGCTGTAGGGTGAATATACTTAGACCTACTTGAACAATTCTTAGCTTACCCATTGCAATTGCTCTGTCAGGGAAACCGCTATCCATGCTGTGAATAAAGATTGATGCTTTCAGACATGCCACCTCCTAAGGAGATAATGATATTAATTTATCCTTTGAAATATGCCTTGACTAAGGAATATTCAAGAAGGCATATTTTACTCAGAGAAATGTATTTTATTAGTGTTTTAGATCTCCATGCATGGTGAGCAATATCTTATTTAATGCATCAATTCACTTCATTCCATACATCTTTCTTTCTGACATGCCAGAAAGGGGATTGGAATTAGTATCCAATGACTATGCACTTGATATGTGCCAGTCCCACCAGGGTGTCAAGACCACAGCTCATTGGTAGCAGCACTGCCTGAATGAATCTCCTGTGCTTCTGGCTCTCACAGTTCTACTTTACAGTCCAACTTCCTATACCTTCACAATGGTTGTTGTACATGGATTCCCTCAACAGGAGGCACTACTGTTCCTCCCACCTCAGCATGGTACCACTACTGGACACATCTTCTTGTATCTGTGCCTCAAATCCAATAAACTCTCAAGTAGAATCCATTTTCTTCTCTGGTTCACAGCGGACATACAGGGCTCAGTCTTCTCATTTATATCCAGAGGAAAAACAAAATGAGAAGAATTCCAGCGGCAGTTCTGACCAGGAATTACTTTTCATGGAAGAAGTAGGGGAGGTGAAACCTAGACAAAGATCTGTTCCTGTCTATAAATCTGATTTTACTTAGCAACTCCATGAGGAGTGATAGTATCTTCCAGTAAGTATTAAAACTGATGTAGGAATTTGGAATAATCTGAGTGTCATATAGCCAAGAACACCAAGAGCCCTAAAATGTTTCTATTCTCAATTCCATATTCCTAAATACATCACCTCAGAAAGTTACCAGTCAAATAAAACTGAAATTATAAGCCTTTTTCTTATATTTATCAAATGAAAGTGATTAAAATCTAATAACCAACAATATTGGATGCAGATACAGAGCAGACATAAAGTCACATTCAAAATAATATGTAGAGGTAGGCATATGGCACAGTGGTTAAGATGCCATCTGGGACACTTAGATTCTGTACCAGTTCACAGATTCAAGTCCCAGTACATTCTGGATTCCAGCTTTCTAGGACATTCTGGGAGCCTGCAGGTGGTAACTCAAGTAGCTGGGTTCTTGCCACCCACATGGGAGACCCAAACTGAGTTCCCATCTTCTTCCTTCATCCTGACCTAGACTTGGCTGCTGGGGATATCTGAGACAGTGAACAAGAAATTTTTCTTTCTTTCTTTCTTGCCCCTCTGTCTCTCTCCCTCTCTGTTCCCACTCCCTCTATTTCCCTGTCTCTCTCCTGCTCTCTTCCTCCTTTCAAATAGATGCATTTTAAAAATTTAGAAGAAGGAAAAAATTTTAATAATAGATGGCAATGTTTATCATTATATCACTGAGAAAGTCAAGATTCAAGTTTATATTAACAGAATGAACCCAATTTATAAAATTATAAATACATAGTGATGAATAGAAATACACAAAAAATTTAACCATTGTTATCTGTGATTGTTATTACTATGGAAAATGTTGTTAGTTTGTTCATTTATTTATTTCCTGAAATAAAACTCTGTTCCTCTTATTACTGAAGAAGTGATCATTTCTAACATGAGTATGATATTCATGTGGATTTATTTGGCAAATAAACCTCTCATTATCACAGCTCTGATCCACTGCTCATATTTCCATAGATTAGGATTCAGTATAGCTACAGCAATTTTATACAACAAAAAAAAGTTGGAGGTTGCAATAAGAGATTTAAAAACATATTACAGGGCAGTTATAATTAAAACAGGCTGGTACTAGTACAAAAACAGATGGACAAACCATTGGAACACAATAGAAACTCCAGAAATCAATCCATGTATTTACGACCAACTTATTTTTGGCAAAGGAGCTAAAATCAATCCCTGGAACAAAGAAAGTCTGTTCAACAAATTGTGCTGGGAAAACTGGATCTCCACATGTAGAAGTGTAAAGCAAGACCCCTATCTTATCCCTTACACAAAAATCAACTCAAAAAGGACAAAGACCTGACTCTGTGACCTAGAACCATAAAACTATTAGAGAACATTAGGGAAACCCTGCAAGAAATTGGCATCGTCAAAGAGTTCATGGAAAAGACCTCAAAAGCACAAGCTATCAATGCCAAAATTGACAAATGGGATTACATCAAATTGAGAAGCTTCTGCACTGCAAAGGAAACACTCAGCAAAATGAAGAGGCAATCGAAAGAATGGGAGAAAATATTTGCAAACTATGCAACTGATAAAGAATTAATACCCAGAATCTTGTAAGAGCTCAAGAAACTCAACAACAGCAAAACAATTTAGTTAATAATTGGAAAAGTGCTTGAAAAGACATTTTTCAAAAGAGGAAATTCAAATGGACAACAGACAAATGAAAAAAGATTCAGGATAACCAGCCATCAGGGAAATGCAAAGCAAAACCACAATGAGGTCTCACCTCACCCCAATTAGAATGGCTTTCATACAGAAATCAACAAACAACAAATGCTGGCAAGGATGTAGGGGAAAAGGTACCCTAATCCACTGTTGGTGGGAATGTAAACTGGTACAGCCACTGTGGAAGAAAGTACGAAGTACCTCAGAAATCTGAAAATAAATCTATCATATGACACAGACATCCCACTCTTAGGAATTTACCCAACGGGAATGAAATCAGTAAACAAAAGCATTATCCTCACCTCCATGTTAATTGCAACTCAATTCATAATAACTAAGACATAGAATCAACCTAAATGCCCATCAATTGAAGCCTGGATAAAGAAATTATGGGATATGTACACTATTGAATACTACAGAGCAGTAAAAAAAATGAAATCCAGTCATTTGCAACAAAATGGATGAATATGGAAAACATCTTACTTAGTGAAATATGCTAGTCCCAAAGGAAAAAATACCATATGTTCTCCCTGATCTATGAGAACTAATAGAGCACCTAAAATGAAATCTGTAGAAGTGAAATTGCACTTCAAGAAGGGGTGACTTGAATATCCCTTACCATGACTGTTGAGGAATAATTTTGTTTCCTTTGTTTTTTTTTTTTCATTTTTTTCTTCATGCTATTTGTTGAACTCATTATTTAACATAGAGTTAACCATTTGTGTATAAAATCAATTGAGGATGGATCTCAGTAAGAAATAAGAAATAAGAGTGGGAATAAGAGAGGGAGGAGGAAGATGTAACTGTAAAGCTGCATAGTTCTGCGTACATTCCAATGGACTTACTTCTAAGGGTACATTTTAAAAACTTGCCATGGGACTCCAAATCCCATTAAGCTTCGTGGTAAAAATGCCATCTTAATAGTTAAAGTGATCATATTAAGTGTTAAAGTGAACTTATAGATAGGATTAAGTGTTAAAGTGTTCATATAAATAGGATCAAGTGCCTGATATTAATAATAGATAGGATTAAAACAGAGAGAATGTTCCAACATGGGAAGCAGCCCACACAGCAGACTCATAGAATGATAATTGCTTTAAGTAACACTCTGACCTCAGAATCAGCCCTTAAAGTCTTCCTGGTCTGGCTGAAAAGCCCATGAGAGCATTTCAGAAATGGAAAGCCAAGACACTGTGGCAAAAAATGCTCTACATGAAGGATCTCTGTGAGTGAGACCCCAGTGGAATGAAGTAGCCATCAAAGAAGGATGTACTTTTCTCTAAAGGGAGAAGAGAACTGCCACTTTGCTGATGGCTTTGTCCATATACTGATGGAGTTTGTGGACTCAAAAGGGTTCCAAAGCCTAGGCAGCTCATGTCAAGAGCCTCAGGGGATCACTGATGTTATACATAACATAAGAGTGTTAATTGTTAAATTAACAACAGGAGTCACTGTGCACTCACTCCCCCTGCAGAACTTCTGTCCTCAATGAGTTCTTTTGAGAGTTAACTATAAAACCAGTTCTCAATCAGTTTTGTGTGTGTGTATGTGTGTGTGTGCCAATTGTTGAAATCTTTACTGAGTATAGAGTTGTTCTTAGGAGTATAAAGTTAATTGAAAAAGAATCTTAACAGAGATTGGGACCAGCAAGGGGAGAGAGAGGAAGAGGAGGGGTGAGAGTGTGGATGGGAGGGCTGATATGATGGGAATAATAATTATATTCCTAGAGTTGTGCTTATGAAATTTGTATTCCTTAAAAATAAATTAAAAATAAAAAAGAAATTAATGCACAAGGAAATTAAATAATTATCTAAGATATCAAAACTGGTAAGAGGCATAGCCAAGGATGCAACCTAAGCAATATGCTGCCAGAGTCCATTCACTCACTCCCTCTCCCTAGGTACTATCGCTCTTCACAGAACAGCAATGAGGTAGTATTGCTTGAGGCATCTATGAAGGGTAAAGCAGCAGAGCTGGTAAGATAGTACACAAAGTCAGAAATTATACAACATCAAAGCAAAATGATGGAGGGATTTATAGGCCATAGTAAAAACTTTCATTTTATGCTAAGAAAGATGAAAATCTACCTAAGGGATTTGAGGAGAGGATTTGAACATTATAATACTTGCATTTTAAATGAATCACTGTGCCTAAAATATACTATTTAAGAGGGAAAGGGGAATTAGAGTCCTTTTAGGTATGTATACATATTATAGAAACTAAAAGCAAATAATTATGTTTTGGATACATTCATATATTAAAGGTAAAGCAAGTAGAATTTTATGGAACTGAATTGGAGTAAGTTTAAAAGAGAGAAACCAAAGTCAACTCTAAAATTATTTGGGTCCAAGGAAGTAAAATCATGAGATATGTGGTATTCTGTTAGAAAATAAAGTGTATTGGAGAAAATTAAGTAGTATGTTTTGGATATGTTGCATTTGAAATATGTATTTGGATTTTTGGATCAGGAGTTCAGAAGAACGATTTGTGGATATAGACACAAAATTATAAACCATGACCATATAAATGGTATTTAAACTCTCCTCTACTATTGTATAGTATTTGAGATTTCTACTAAACAATTATATTTGAGTTGCTCTTGCCACAAAAAGGGAGGAGAATATATGTGAGATGAAAGATATCTTAATTTGCTTTGCTATAACTAGCAATTTTACATCCATATGTATTCTAAAATATTATGCTGTGTTTTAATTGTACACAAAAAAAATTATTTAAAAAAATGAAAATTTTGCTTCTCCTCATTCTCATCCATTCACTCTCCCGGGCTGGATTTTCATTATCATACCAACACCCAGATGTTTACATACCTCGGACTCTGTGCTTCACCTTTACTTCTTTCTGGTATCACTCATACCTTTAAGGAATCTCATTTGGTACCAAGGTTGCTAATATTTTTTAAATGGTTAAAAGTGCCTAGCATGAGTTAATTAGTCAAAAATGATTAGCAGTGGTATTAACTATTACCATTGTCTTTGAGTAACTCAGTCCAACAATTTTCAGAAATTACTGTACAAATTTTATTCCACCTGAAGTCTGTTTTTAAAACTCTTCATGAGGCCCGCACCGCGGCTCAATAGGCTAATCCTCCACCTGTGGTGCCAGCACACCGGGTTCTAGTCCCAGTTGGGGCACCGGATTCTGTCCTGGTTGCTCCTCTTCCAGTCCAGCTCTCTGCTATAGCCCAGGAGTGCAGTGGAGGATGGCCCAAGTGCTTGGGCTCTGCACCCACATGGGAGACCAGGAGAAGTACCTGGTTCCTGGCTTCGAATCAGCGCAGTGCGCCGGCCGTGGCGGCCATTGGAGGGTGAACCAACGGTAAAGGAAGACCTTTCTCTCTGTCTCTCTCACTCACTATCCACTCTGCCTGTCAAAAAAACAAAAGCAAAAACAAAAACAAAACAAACAAACAAAAAAAAACCTCTTCATGCACACAACCAACTTAAAGGGCACCTGCAAGCCAGGATAAAGATAAAGCTCACCTGGTCCATTTCCCCTCTTAGACACACCTGGGCATGGGCATGTGTAGGGAACCTGCTCCTTCTATCATGAAACTGTCCATGAAATGCAGAAGCTTCCTGACCTGCCTGGCTTTATAACATGCTCAATTATAAAACATGACTTCAAAACTTTGTGGAAAATTGAATTAAAAGGTAAGTTTATTTGGGGACAGAAAATTTTTGAAACCTATGCATAGTTCTTGAAGCTTCCTCATATAATCTGAAATTGTAATGACTAATTTTAGTGGACTGAAGAAGATACAGTTTAATCAAGGAATCTAACTAAAAGGCAAGTAGGTCTGAATATAACCTTCACATGCACTTAACTACTTCTCAATTATACTTGTGCATGCACGCAGATCCAGTATGGATTCTTTGTATCAATCATCACAAATATAAATGACTGTATTCACTCACATGGACTTCATATATAAACTTGAAAGTCTCATTTTGCTTCATTAAAGATCTTTTCATGACTCTGCTTTAAAACACTTTCCATAACACTTTTCATTCCCTTTTCCCAGCTGACTGTCATCTCTCCAAATACTGTCTAATTGCTGTCTCAAAGAAAACTTCCCAGAACATTTTTGTTGAAACTAGCCCCCTCTCCCTGGCATAGCTGCCAGGTCACTCTCACCTTCCCAATACGTACCAGGTTCCGCTCTTTCTATAGAGTTCGTCCATCTAACACACTATTAAATGTTCTTTTTTTGGTACTGCCTACAACCTGTCTTCCCTCTTCCAAGAATATGATTTCTATGAGGGCAAAATTTCTATTTTGTGTAGTGATGTTTTCCAAGCTCTGAGAAGCAGAACTCCTTACAGCAAGACTTCAATAAATATTTGTTACATATTGGAGAGGGCTTTGTTATTGATAATGGACATGAAACAAGGAGGCTGAACATGGCTAAAACTGATGCTGGCAATAGAAGACATGATTTTAAGTTCATTAGGGATGGTGGGAGGTAAAAAGGAAGAAGTAGAGAGGATCACGAATTAGACTGAAAATTTACCAAAGCAACAAAAATCCATAAAGACTAAGGAAGTATCACTAGAAAGAAACTTAATCAAGAAACAGAAATAAGTAGCATAAGAAAAAATGAAACAAAGGTCAGAAAGAATGACTATGGGAAAAGGCATTGCAAATTTTCTGCTTCTCAGGAAAAGGCACAATTCCCAGAATTTTAGAGCCAGGAGACCTATGTGTGGAATTCGGCTCCTCATATGCTATGTGACACCTTCAATATTTGTCGGAGGCCAACAGTCACCACAGGACAAAACCACGACCAGATCCCACATCTCCAGGGGCGTCACACAAATTCCATTTACTCCAGCTATAATGGATGTCTGCCTTCAGTTCTCACTGGAAAGTTTTTGTGGAACGGAATATCAGTTTAGTCCCTGTTGGGTATAGGAAAGAAAGAGGATACCTGCCAGGAATCCCCAGATAACCATTATCTTTAATGACCCCACAGAGGAGTTTCCCTTTACTCTCGCCTTAGGTGATTGATTCTGGGCATTTTTTTTTCAAATTCTCTTTTTGGGTTCCATTTAGGAGAAACCACTGGGGAAATTCCTCTTTAGGGACCCATTAATTATAAAGACCTTCCATAAAGGACATTAAAGGATTTTATAAATCAGACTAGACTGGACTCTGAGTCAATGTGTCCCAGTCTGTTTTGTATTATTGAATGAATCAAATCTTCCCCTTCAGGACTTTAATTTTAATTTGTCTATGGTATTGCTATTCTAAAGGATGTTCTTCTTACTCTCTGCACTCTGTCAGAAATTTTTAAGAAGTGTCTCTTCTCCTGAGTGTCAGGACTCTTGGCTAACATCATCTGGATATCATGAGGGTATCGTATACTGACTACTTGTCCTCCCTGGAAAATGCTGCAGAACATGAAGCATATGGCCCCACACCCCAGTTGACCTTGTGAAAGGAAGTTAGATGAATAGAGTCTCTCTGGAGGAGCTCCAACCATCACCAATGCCAGGAAGAGCTCACCAAAAATATTAATCTGCTCTTTAATTAATTTCCTCAGGGGGCTGATGGAATGAAGCAAATATTAAAGTAGCAAGGGAGCGTATTAAGAGACTTTGGTTGGTTTGCTATTGATTTTGTTTCTAAAATAATTTTGGCACTAATTTCTATAATGCTTTACAGTTAGGAATGATAATGGTTGTGTTTTCAATACTGAATGTTGGACTACTAAGTTGAGTAGTTACTGCTGTTCACTTCTATACACACACAAAAAAGGTGCATCACACACCTAACGTAAAAAAAAAAAAAAGGATAAATTTCTGGCTTTTCTGCCATTTTCCCAGTGTTATTTCCACTAGGCCATCCTGAACTGAAATCTGGAGGCAGAATAGGATGTAGCCAAGAAGCATGGAGATGAGAATCCAAGATGGAGGGAGTGGGTGTCACAAAGTCCCCAGAGCAAGACAGAACATGGCCTCAGTAGAAGTAGGGCAGAGAATGCAATAAGGAGAATGTCAAAAGAATATCTACTACAGGTCAGGCAGAGCATTTAATTCATCCTAATGTTAATTGTCACTGTAACTATTTCAGATAACTGTATTATATTCATTGTAAAAAAAAAAGATTAAAGAAAAATCTGAAATTCATAGAGATGTGTAACTTTGACCATGGTCCTAAAACCAATAATTCACACTTGTTGAGAGATGAGACATCTCCTAAAGGTGAAGTTAACTTGGGCATGACCCAGTGGGCACTGCATTAAGATAAATAATTTGGGGTGGAAAATGTTTTGAAGACTTCTTGGATGTTACCTCCCTTACCTGTGTGCATAACAATGGGTTAAGTTTGGGGAATCATTTCAGGTGCACTGTCAGGATCATACTGCTATGACCTTTCTATCTGATTGTTTGCACTCTATTAACTAAGTTACATGAATTTCAGTGTAGATTTAAAGAGAGAGAGATGGAAGGTGTGTATGTAGATTCCCTGATTCCCTGCTCTACTAATTCAATCCAGTGCAGATTCTGGCCTCAGGTATGGGAAAAAGCGGCCATAGGCCTGTGGACAAGACCCAGTCTCTGCAGACCTCAGTTTTTGCACTTAGGAAGGAGAGGAAATGTCTCTATGTCTCCTGAGTTTCCATAAAATTCTCTGGTGTAGAGATTTAATCTTATATATGCATCTTGAAAATGAATATTTGCATGACCAATTGCTGTGCTTTTCTCTGGTTCTATGGTTCCCTGGCATTTTCAAAGGTATTTTGGCTTTATATGTACAGTATTGTCAGCATCCATAAGTATTGCATTCTATCATCAACCATTGATTTAGTTCATTAGCCTACGGATTTGCCTAGACTTTTAGGTGAAAAGAAATGAGGTTTTGAATGCCTCCCATCACTCATGATGCAGATTCAGAATAGCAAAATTTACTTGCTAGAACTCTTTTATATATAACATGAAGATTTTTGTTAAGAACTTTTAAATGTAGCCAAGTTTGAGCCTGAAGTTTATCGGAGAAAAATTTCAATTATTTATAGGAAGCTAACTTCAGAAGTGATTAGCCGATTTTGTCAAGTCATTTTAAAAGAAAATCCTTTCTGATTTGAGACATTAATGTACCTGGAGTGTGTACTCTGGGCCTGGGTTGTTCTAAGGATTTTCAAGGATAACTTATTCAGGTATAACAACAATCAGATAAATAGATACTTGTGCTTTTAATTCTATTTTACAGATAATGAAACTGATAAATATAGGAAATAAAGACAATATAATGAATTGATTAAGAAAAAACTCTGGAGCCAGCCTGTCCATGTTTAAATCTCCAACCTAACACTCACTAGTTGTGTGATCTTAAGAAATTTCTTCAGCTCTCTGTCCCTGAATTTCCTTGTCTATATAACAAGCATAACACCTTATTCATAGAGAGCTATTATGAAATGAGTTAATAAATGTAAAGTGCATAGAATAATGTACAACAAATAATTAGCTCTTTTAGTCATTCTGTTCTACTGTGCTGGCTCTGTCACACTCTACTAATAACATTTTGATTTATTATATAACATACATTTATAACTCATATAATTATTTGCAATGTATTTTAATGTCTTCAAACACAAGTTCACTGCATTATGGTGTTCTTCTTTAAACATGCTTTTGTCTTTTAACTAGTTTGTTCTTCTAGAGACCTGATAGGATTATATGTAATTTATCTGTTGTTTCAGAATCAATTAACACTAAATATTGTGTGTGTATGGTTTTTTTTTTTTTTTTTGACAGGCAGAGTAGATAGAGAGAGAGACACTGATAGGATTATATGTAATTTATCTGTTGTTTCAGAATCAAGTAACACTAAATATTGTGTGTGTGTTTGTTTTTTTTGTTTTTTGTTTTTTTGTGTTTTTTTGGTTTTTTTTGTTTTGTTTTGTTTTTTTTTTTTGACAGGCAGAGTAAATAGTGAAAGAGAGAGACAGAGAGAAAGGTCTTCCTTTACCGTTGGTTCACCCTCCAATGGCCGCTGCGGCCAGCGCATCTCGTTGATCTGAAGCCAGGAGCCAGGTGCTTCTCCTGGTCTTCCATGCGGGTGCAGGGCCCAAGCACTTGGCCCATCCTCCACTGCCTTCCCGGGCCATAGCAGAGAGCTGGCCTGGAAGAGGGGCAACCGGGATAGAATCCGGCGCCCCAACCAGGACTAGAACCTGGGGTGCAGGCGCCGCAAGGTGGAGGATTAGCCTGTTAAGCCACGGCGCCAGCCTAAATATTGTGTTTTTCCAGTGAAGCATTTATATGCAGATTTTAGTAGTTTTGTCACATAGCCCTACTTGTAATTTACTCATAGGTATGTTATTTATTATTTGTTCATTCATTCATTTTACTCTAACTGGCACCACTGATAACAAAGAAGAAAAAAGAAAACTCTATGGTTTAAGCCATAATCTACATATTTTCCTACTCATTTTTCTTACTAAAAATTTTAGGTGACACAATATCTTACATATTTATGGGGTACCTTATGACATTTAATACACATATCCAGTCATAATGATCATATCATATCACCTCAAATATTTGTCACTTCTTTGCATTGGATTTATACAAAATTTTATCAGCTATTTTGAAATAGATAATCAATTGTTATCAAGCACAGTTCCCCTAGTTGACAGATGAACATTTACTCAACCACATTTTGATATAGTGCAAAGGGCTTAACTTTGAGTTTGTTTCCTGTGGTCAAAGTTCTTGCATGCATTCTGTATTAATTCCACTTTTACCACTTTTAACATATAGTGAAATATTAGATGCATATTAAACATGAGTGTTAAATTACTCAAAAGCTTATCAGTTTCCTTTCTCACGTTTTATAGCAATCTGGCTCAAACTTTCTTCCACCACATTTCAGCAAATTTGTAGTTATCACGTATCGTATTTCTCAAGCATTTAATATTACTTTTCATTTAATATCTTTATAATCACAATATTGCTTTATTAGGTTGTATAGTATTTGATAAAATTACATTATTACAAAAGTGAATATGCATGCTATAAGCTGCAGAGTAAGCAGCAAGTCTCTTGCCTTCAATGTGACATCAGCATCATGTAGTATATTGGAAGGAAGGAATGAGAAACACGGGATTAATCTGACACATCAGGTACATGAAGATAGTTCGGACACCTACTATATGTCATTTGGAGCTGTCCTCATGAATATATTATTGGTCTTAATTTTTTTAATCAATTATGTTGTGTTTTCAGTTAGTCAAATCTGCAGTTTTTTGTGTCTCATTGGATTGGTTAGATGATAAACTATGCTAAACAAAAGTAATACCAGCTCTTTTATGCTGGAATTTACCCTGGGTTGGATTATTTTTCTTCTGTGAATATGAGACTCTTTCTCTAGCTAAATATAAGCTACATTTAAACTTTTTATCACAAGTGAAAATGAAATACTTTTCTCTGTTTTAAACCATTTCATCATGTATGCTTGTGTTTTCAGTCTTCTGCTCTCTATACCTTATTTATGAGTGAACTTTGAAAAATTCACGGAGAATAGAATTAAAAGGTAAGTTTTTTGGTGCAAAAAATTTTGAATTCCAGCTTATTTTCACAACACGCATTTTCTGATTTTTGGAATGGATATGTTGGTTTTAATCCTATTGGTAATTAATTTTCCGAGATACATGTTTAGATACTATTTCTCTAATTAGAATGCTTCCTTACATAGAATGTTAGCATACTTTCATTTCTGCCATTGTTCCATATGATTTTCCCAATTAAATAAGTTTTAAATATGCCTACTTTTTTTTTTTTAAAGGAAAGGGTTTATTGGGGAACACCCAACAGACCGTAGTGAAGGGGCGGTGAAGGAAAAAGAGAGAGTATAAGAGAGAAACAGAGAGGAGAGGAGCTAGCAAGGAGTGAAGAGAGAGAAGAGGCGAGCAGAGAGCTGGAGAGGAGAGCTAAGAGAGCACGTGTTCAGGAACAGGCCCTTTTAAAACTTCGCCTGAGGGCGGGCAGGGAAGGAGCAGCGAATCCCATTAGGATGGGGGTGGAGCTTGGCTCAGGTAGCTGGGCAATGCAGCCACCTGGCTAAAACTGCGCCAGTTTCCTAACATTCCCCTCTTTTGTTTTTTATAGAGCAGGGTTTGTATGGGGTTACATTAGTCCCAAAAGTCCAGGAGGGGTAGAGGGACGATGATCTGTCTTTAGAACTACTTCCTGCTGACATGGGGCGATGACTTCACTGGTGTGGGGTGATGTCTCAGGCTGCTGTCTCCTGGTTGGGGAGCCGAGTAAATCCTTGTAGCAGCATTTGGTAGACTGCCTGGTTGTTGAAGGCCTTCGTTTGTTTCATTATAACCTGCTGTAAACACTTAAACAGACACTGTAGTATAAAAGACAGGGTGAGAATAGTAACCAATGATCCTAAGAGTAGCATAACCAGGTAATGAGAGGATTTCATAGAGGAGAGGAAATTGGGGGGGGGGGGTCTCTGGACCCTTATGGGGACAGTTTGATGGATGTGGCTTAAAGCTGATTCCAGCCACAACTGCGAGAAAAGCCACTGAACTTTTGCAGGTAGCGGGGTTTTGTCTGTAGAGAAATTCTGAACAATCATACAACATTAAGTGTGGGAGAAGACCATCAGTACACACAGGTTGGGAGTAGAGCCATTGATGGTAGAGTAGAGGTTATGATTACAAAGGAATGAGGCCCAAGTGGGCTAGATACAGAGGACAGATTTGTTATTAGAGAACCTAAGAAAGATGCTATCTAAGCTACAACTAAGTTTTCTGATTGAGAGGCAAATAGAACCTGACAGAGGGGCTCGATAATAATCAGGTGGGCTTTAAAGCCTTGTAAATTATGAGAGGAAATATATGAAGAGTGTCAGTGGACTTCAAGTATTCTCCTTTGAGCCTTTTGAAATCTATTCATATTCTCAAAAATAGATTTATTTGCCTAGTTTTATATGGAGTCAAAACCACTGAATGCAAAGAAAACTCATAGATCTATAAAAACGATACCATTTTAAAAATAGAAAGAACTGAGTTTTGCTACACGAAATGGCAAGAATAACCATTACAGACATCTTGCTGAAGAGTTACAATATTTGTCATTACTCCTCTATGTTGAAACATGTTAAATTAAGCTTCTGTGACAAATGTCAAAAGAATGGTTACTTTAGTGAGAAGTGAAGATTTAAAGGAAGTATGAAGGATACCTATAGGTTGCTAGGATATTTCTGTCTCAAATTTTGATAATGGTTATACTGGCATAATTACTGTGCAGAAAAAAAGAAATGAAGATGTTCACCTAGCACTCATGAACTCCTCTGTATTTGCTTTATAGTTCAATAAGAATCTTTACCAAAATAGTGAACAACGTATACATTTTTCTAATTATAAAAATATCTAGAATTATTTATTTCCTTTGTTTAATTGAATAAAAGCAAAATATTATCTCTTACCAGTGGGTTTAAAATATCAGAGTTAAAAAAATACAGGTATTTCACCAGTTACAACTACATGGCTTGTCAGCAGTAACTTCTTTTTTTTAAAGATTTATTTATTTATTTATTTGAAAGACAGAGTTACACAGGGGGAGGCAGAGAGAAAGAGAGGTCTTCCATCCAATGGTTCACTCCCCAGATGGCCCCAATGGCCGGAGCTGTGCTGATCCGAAGCCAGGAGCCAGGAGCTTCTTCTGGGTCTCCCATGTGGGTGCAGGGGCCCAAGGACTTGGGCCATCTTCTGCTGCTTTCCCCAGGCCACAGCAGAGAGCTGGACAGGAAGTGGAGCAGCCAGGTCTTGAACTGGCGCCAATATGGGATGCCGGCACTTCAGCCCAGGACGTTAACCCACTGCGCCACAGCGCCGGTCCCACCAGTAGCTTCAATAGCTAGGTATACACTCCATACAAAAAGATTTCCAAGAAAAAACTACACCAGCCTTTCTACTGAAAATTCATACATGCACTGGGTTTGGAAACTAGATACCAAGAGGTGGCTTTCAATCAAAAATGGAATTTAAAACAACAGCTTTTACTCAAGCCAAAAAACAACTCAGCCACTGAGCACTCCCCACATCTCTTGCAGAGAACATGTTGGCTTGGAAACCTGTCCTCAACCACTCTGGCCCTACTGAGTTTGTTTTCCGCCTGTTCACGGCTGTCCCAGAATTCCAGGTCCTTCTCTTCCTTCTCTTCCTCCTCCTCTACCTGATGATCCTCTGTGGCAACACAGCCATCATCTCTGTGGTGTGCACACACAGCTCCCTCCACACCCCCATGTACTTCTTCCTGTGCAATCTGTCTCTCCTGGAAATCTGCTACACCACTGTTGTGGTGCCCCTGATGCTGTCCAACATTTTGGGAGCCCAGAAGCCCATTCCGTTGGCTGGCTGTGGGGCCCAAATGTTCTTCTTTGCCACCCTTGGCAGCATTGACTGTTTCCTCCTGGCAGTCATGGCCTATGACCGCTACGTGGCCATCTGCCACCCACTGCACTACACCTTCATCATGACCCAGAGGCTGTGCATTCAGATGGTGGTGGGCTCTGTAGGCCTGTCCATCATCCTCTCCCTACTGCTCTCTGCCTCAGTCTTCACCCTGCCCTTCTGTGGGCACCGCCAGGAAATCAACCACTTCCTCTGTGATGTGGCTCCAGTCTTGCGCCTGGCGTGCGCGGACACCCACATGCACCAGGGTGTCCTCTACCTGGTGAGTTTCCTCGTGCTGACGGTGCCCTTCCTGCTCATCTGCGTCTCCTACATGTTCATCACCTGCGCCATCCTCCGCATCCGCTCTGCCCAGGGCCGCAGCAGGGCTTTCTCCACCTGCTCCTCGCACCTCACGGTGGTCCTGCTTCAGTACGGCTGCTGCAGCCTGGTCTATCTGCGTCCCCGGTCCAGCACCTCGGAGGACGAGGACCGCAAAATCGCCCTCGTCTACACCTTTATCACCCCCTTACTCAACCCTCTGATCTACACCCTCAGGAACAAGGATGTCAAAGGTGCTCTGAAGAAAGCCGTCGTCAGTAAAGCGGCCTCTGGCACCGACTGAGGACTTTAGAGACATAGTGGGTGTGTGTCAATTGTTTCAAAGTGCTCTAAAGACAGTGTGTTTACCTGCCTTTGACTTTCAAGATCCAGCTTATTTCGCTTAACATGAGGTCCTATAGTTGCATCCATTTTGCTGCAATTGGTGGCATTTCATTGTTTTTTTATAGATGAATAATATTCCATGTGTGTGTGTGTTTGTGTGTGTATCACATTTTCTTTATCCGTTTATCTGATGATGGACATCTTGGTTGATTCCAATTTTAGCTATCATGAACAGTGCTGCTATAAACATAGCAGTGAAGGTATCTCTTACATACACTGAGTTTTTCTTTTGGCTCTAAACCCAATAGTGGGATCGCTGGATCATATGACAAGTCTATTTCCAGTTTTTTCTTGTCAACTTTTATTTAATAAATATAAATTTCCAAAGTACAACTTTTGAATTACAACAGCTTTTCCCCTCATAACCTCCCTCCCACCCACAACCATCCCATCTCCCACTCCCTCACCCATCCCATTCTTCATCATGATTCATTTTCAATTATCTTTATATACAGAAGATCAACTTTGTATATACTAAGTAAGTTTTTCAACAGAGTGCACCCACAAAGACACACAAAGTAGAGAATATTGTTTGAATAGTAGTTTTACCATTAATTATCATAGTACAACACATTATGGCAGAGGGCCTACATGGGGAGTAGGTGCACAGTGACTCCCGTTGTTGATTTAACATTTGACACCCTTATTTAAGATTTCAGAAATCACCCAAGGCTCTTGTCATGAGCTGCCAAGGCTATGGAAGCCTATTGAGTTCACCAACTCTGATCTTATTTAGACAAGTCCATAGTCAAAGTGGAAGTTCTCTCCTCCCTTCAGAGAAAGGTATATCCTTCTTTGATAGCCCATTCTTTCTGCTGGGGTCTCACTCACAGAGGTCTTTAATTTAGGTCTTTTTTTTTGCCACAATGTCTTGGCTTTCCATGCCTGCAAAATCTCATGGGCTTTTTAGCCAGATCTGGATGCTTTAATGGCTGATTCTGAGGCCAGAGTGCTGTTTAGAGCTTTTGCCATTCTATCAGTCTGCTGTGTATCCTGCTTCCCATGTAAGATCATTCTCTCCTTTTTAATTCTATCAATTATTTGCAGACACTGGTCCCATCCATACAATCCTCTTGACACTCAATCCCATCTCCCCAATCAACCATGAACCCTAAACTGATCACTCCAACAAGTAAGATGGCATTGGCACATGCCACCTTGATGGGATTGAATTGGAATCCCCTGACACATCTCTAGCTCTACCATTAGGGGTAAGTCCAATTGAGCATGTCCCAAACTATACATCTCCTCCCTCTCTTATTCCCACTCCCACATTCAACAAGGGTCACTTTTCAGTCAAATTTAAATGACTAAGAATAATTGTGTGTTAATCAAAGAGTTCAACCAATGGCATAAAGTAGAACCAAAAAAATACCAAAAGGAATAAAATAGTAAGTTGTTCTTCGACAGTCAGGACAAAGGCTGATCAAGTCATTGTTTCTCATAGTGTCTATTTCACTTCAACATGTTTCCTTTTATGTGATCAGTTAGTTGTCACCAATCAGGGAGAACATATGATATTTGCCCCTTCGAAACTGGCTTATTTCACTCAGCATGATGTTTTCCAGATTCCTCCATTTTGTTACAAATGACCAGATTTCATTTTTTTTTTACTGCTACATATTATTCTATAGAGTACATGTCCCATAATTTCTTTATCCAGTCTTCTGTTGATGGGCATTTAGGTTGATTCTAGGTCTTAGCTATTGTGAATGAGTTGCAATAAACATTGAGGTGCAGACAGCTCTTTTATTTGTCAATTTAATTTCCTTTGGGTAAATTCCAAGGAGTGGGATGGCTGGGTTGTATGGTAGGTCTATATTTAGGTTTCTGAGGATCTCCAGAATGACTTCCATAGTTGCTTTACCAGTTTGCATTCCCACCAACAGTGGGTTAGTGTCCCTTCTTCCCCACATCCTCGCCAGCATTCAAGGTTAGTTGATTTCTGAATGTGAGCCATTTTAACTGGGGTGAGGTGAAACCTCATTGTGGTTTTGATTTGCATTGCCCTGATGGCTAGTGATCCTGATCATTTTTTCATGTGTCTATTGGCCTTTTGGATTTCCTCTTTTGAAAAATGTCTATTGAGGTCCTTGGCCCATCTCTTAAGTGGGTTGTTTGTTTTGTTGTTGTAGAGTACCTTGATCTCTTTGTAGATTCTGGTTATTAATCTTTTTATGTTGTATAGTTTGCAAATATTTTTTCCCATTTTGTCGGTTGCCTATTCACTTTCCTCACTGTTTCTTTTGCAGTACAGAAACTTCTCAATTTGATGTAATCCCAGTTGTTAATTTTGGCTTTGACTTCCTGTGCCTCTGGGGTCTTTTCCAAGAAGTCTTTGCCTGTGCCTTTATCTTGTAGGGTTTCTCCTATGTCCTCTGTAATACTTGATTTTTTGGTGGATTTGTGAATGGTATTTCCTTCTTGATTTCTCTGTAAGTTCATAAATAGCATACAAAAAGTGCAGTTTTTGTATATTTATTTTATAACCTACAACTTTGGTTTATCAATTCTAACAACTATTGGTGGAGTGTTTACATTTTTCCATGTACAACATTGTGACATCTGCAAACATGGATAATTTCACTGTTTCTTTTCTAATTTTGATGCCTTTTTTTTTTTTTTGGTTTTCCCCTCTAATTGCTCTTACTAGAACTTCCAGTACTGTATTGAATAAGAGTGGTGAAAGTGGATATCCTCATCTTGTTCCAGATCTGAAGGGAAATGCTTTCAATTTTTCCACATTCAGTTTGATATTGGTTGCTGGTTTGTGATATACAGCCTTTATAATTTTGAGGAATGTCCTTCCTATATCTAATTTGTGCAGGGTTTTTATCATGAAAAGGTGTTGAATCTTATCAGATGCTTTCTCTGTATCTATTGAGATGTGAATATGGTTTTTTCCCTTCATTTCCTTATATGTAAGAGCTTAAATTTAAGAAAAAAAAACAAAAAAGAATAAAAAGAAAGAAATATCTGTGTGTATCAGTATTGCTGCAAATACAGTTTTGTAATTTTTTTCTTATAACTTTATCAAACCAATGATTAACAGTGTTATACTACTACAGTTTTTTAAACTTTATTTAATGAATATAAATTTCCAAGGTACAGCTTTTGGATTACAGTGGATTTCCCCCCCCATAACTTCCCTCCCACCTGCAACCCTCCCATCACCTGCTCCCTCTCCCATTCCATTCACATCAACATTCATTTTCAATTATCTTTGCATACAGAAGATCAATTTAGTATATATTCAGTAAAGATTTCAACAGATTGTACCCGCACAGAAACACAAAGTGTAAAGTACTGTTTGAGTACTAGTTATACTATTAAATCACATTGTACAACACATTAAGGACAGAGATCCTACATGGGGAGTAAGTGCACAGTGACTCCTATTGTTACCTTAACAATTGACACTCTTGTTTATGGTGTCAGTAATCACCTGAGGCTCTTGTCATGAGTTGCCAAGGCTATGGAAGCCTTTTGAGTTCCCCAACTCCAATCTTATTTAGACAAGGTCATATGATCTATGATTACCTTAAAACTTACTGTATATGAATGAAATGATCATTTTTCTATTTATTATTATAGCCATTGTCTATATTCTCCCTAAACTTGAGATTTTTGCTTTATAATTGTTAAACTTCTTATTTAGTGAAGTATTAAGCCTTTTTACCATAATGTAATTTTAAAGTATGCTATCTCAAAAACTTAAAAAAATAAAAGGAAAAGGAATGAGTGTGGGAGAAAGGGAGGTGAGGGAGGAAGAGAATATCATTATGTTCTTAGAATTGTGTCTACAAATCACATTGTATCTGTTAAAACTAAAAATTTTAAATGAATAAATATAAATAAATTATCATTCCAAGTTTGAGACAATTTTGAGAATAAAAGATGGTGTTATTAATAATTAGTAATAGATCGGCACTGTTTCAGGAAAAAAGTATTCTTACCCTGGCCTTCCTTTAGCAGCCAACATAGAGCAAACTTCCTCGGCCAGGGCCTCCATCTAGGGCCATTTATCTTAGAGGTGATAAGTGGGTGTGACAGCTACCCTGACCAACAGGTAAGCACAGGACTTAAAACTCAGGGTGATCGTGATAAACCTCTTAAATTGTCCCTTTTAGAAGTACATAGGGGCCGGCGCCGTGGCTCACTAGGCTAATTCTCCGTCTTGCGGCGCCGGCACACCGGGTTCTAGTCCCGGTCGGGGCACCGATCCTGTCCCGGTTGCCCCTCTTCCAGGCCAGCTCTCTGCTGTGGCCAGGGAGTGCAGTGGAAGATGGCCCAAGTCCTTGGGCCCTGTACCCCATGGGAGACCAGGAGAAGCACCTGGCTCCTGCCATCGGATCAGCGCGGTGCGCCAGCCGCTGCGCGCTACCGTGGCGGCCATTGGAGGGTGAACCAACGGCAAAAGGAAGACCTTTCTCTCTGTCTCTCTCTCACTGTCCACTCTGCCTGTCAAAAAAGAAAAAAAAAAAAAAAAGAAGTACATAGGATCTGAACTATTCTTTCAGGGATTCTCTCTCATCTGTGTGATGGTTGTAATGGTAGCTTTCTCACAGACAACTTTCCAGATAATATATACAAAGTATTTGACTTGGGATAGCTGAGTGAATTTCAGTTTTGTTTTCTTTATCTTTCCGTGATGAAACGTTTGGAGTATATCAATCCATTTCTCATTTCTATCCTTTCATGGGAAGATGATCTGTCATCTGCTAGTTAACATTGCTTATTAAACCAGATACCAAGTTTTATCTCCCCAGTGCCTTCGAATGAACTCAGTGAAGCAGCTGAAATCCAATACATCAGGTGAAGTTTAATGTCTGAGACAGAAAGAGAGATTTCACTTATGGTTCAAATACACAGGACCATGAGAAGTATTCAGAAGGTGATGCTTCTAAATGACCAAATGAAAAACAGTAATCCTGAGCTGGATCATAATTAAATGGTGGTGGGTGGGGAAGACCTAATGGTATTGTAATGAAAGAATTCAGTTCTGGGCCACTGGTTTTCATTCCACTCTGAAAGTTAAGGGGAGAACATGACCAGAGATGGCTTTGATGCCATGGAAAAAGCATGTTCTCAGGAGCCTGGGTTCTAATCTTTGCTCTCCCCTTCAACAGCTGTGTCCTTAAATCAATTACTCACTCTCTCTCAAATCCAGTGTTCCCACCTGTTGAATGGGCCACAACAACATGTACTGAACAGATATGCCGTGAGAATGACATGAAACAATAAATAAAATTGAATCATGCATTTCACACTTCTTTTTTGTCACAATTGCTTATGTCCACAACCTGCACTCAATTTCTTGAAACTTTTTAAATAACATTAGAAAATTTGTACAATACTTCCAATGTATGACTTCTTGTCTACTTAGCCCTAATTTAAAATGTGTGTGAGAGGGAGGAAGAGGAAGCGTTGGAGTGTGGGTGGGAGGGAAGGTAGGGAGGCAACTGTCACTATGTTCCTAAATCTGTGCATATGAAATACGTGAAACTCATATAACTTGAATAAAATTTTTTAAAACATATTTATTTATTACTTATTTATTTGAAAAGTAGAGAGACAGCCAAACAGACAGCTTGCATCCAATGGTCAATTCCCCAAAATGTCCACCCCAGACAGAACTGGGCCATGCCAAAGCCATAAGCCAGAAACTCAATCTTAGTTTCCCAGTTGGGTGGCAGGGATCCACCAGGTGAACCATCCCCTGATGCCTCCTAGGATCTGTACTAGCAGGAAGCTAGAACAGAAAGTGAATCCAGGACTCAAACCCTGGTACTTTAATGTGGTATCCAAGTATTCCAAGTGATATCATAACCACTGAGCCAAACAGTAATCTCCCTGCCTATCCGTGCATGTGAGTTTATTTTTATTTATTTTTTTAAAATATTTATTTATTTTATTTGAAAATAAAGAGACAGAGAAACAGAGAGATCTCCCATCTGCTGACTCACTCCCCAAATGCCCACAGCATCCAGGGCTAGGCCAAACCAAAACCAGGAGCCAGGAAGTCGATCTGGATCTCCCGAACGAGTGACAGGAACAAGCTACTTGAGCCATCATCTCCTAACTCTCAGGATATACATTAGCAGGAAGCTAAAATCAGGAGTGGAGCTGGAGCTTGAACCTAATCACTCCAAAATGGGCTGTAGTTTTCCCAAGTGGGATCTTAGCAGCTGCAGTAAACACACATCCATATTGTTATTTTTCATTGATACAAAAATATACATATTTGTTGGGTAGAAGTGATGTTTCAATTAATGTAAACATTGCATGATTATCATATTAATTTATATATCCATCACCTCAAACATTTATCATTTTTCTCTGTATGAAAACCATCAAATCCTCTCCTCCAGCTATTTGGCACTTACAATGCATTAATAAGTTCTGTTGCTATATATTATGTCTTAGGGTAAATGCACTTAGCCTTACTTGAACAATTCGCAGCTCACAATTGCTCTTTCAGGACCACTACCCCAATCCATGCTGTGAAAAGATTGATATCATTAGACCTGCTGCCTCCTAAACAATTAATGACGTTTATCTTGTAAAATATGCCTCAACTGAGGAATATTCATAAAAACAAATTTTGTATGAAGAAATGTATTTTGTTAGTGTTTTAAAATATCCATGCAAAGTAATCCATAGCTCATTGATTCTGTTCATCTTATCATCACCTTTCATTCAGCCAGGCTGGGAAAGGGACAGAATTAGTATTAACTGACTAAGCACATGTCCAGCTCCATCCTTGCCAGGGTATCCAGACTCAGCTGGTGCATGCCAGTACTATCTATGTGAGCATTCTCTACTAGTGGCTCTCACACTAGTCTTTGCTGTCCCACCTTACTTGCCACCTTCCTAAACCTTTATAATGACCATTGTTCATGGATTCACTCAACAAGTAGAGCTACGGTTGGTTCCTCCCACCTCAGCATGGTCCCAGTGTTGAAAACATCTTCCTGTACATGTGCCTCAAATCCAATAAATCCTCAAGTAGAATCCACTTCATTCTCTGGTTCACAACAGACATCATAGTGCTCAGTCTTCTCTTTATATCCTGAGGAACAACAACGTAAGGATGGTCCCAGAAAGAGTTCTTACCAGGAATCACCGCTCTCATGGAAGTAGGGGAGGTGAAATCTACCAGGCAAGGATCTTGTCCAGTCTGTAAATCTGATTTTAGCAACTATGGGGAGAGTGAGAATATCTACCCATGAGTATTACAATGACTTAAGGAATTTGGACAATCTTCCTGAATCCCATTTAGCCAAGTATACCAAAGGCCTTCAAGTGTTTCTATTCACAAATGTTTCTTCAAATGTTGCTAAAGGCATGACTTCAGAAAATGATCAGAGTCAAAAGGATATGATTATCTCAATAGATGAAGAGAAATCATTTGAAAATACAACATCTTTTCATGAAAAAAAAAAAACTTAAACAAATTGGGTATAGAAGGAAAATTCCTCAACACACAATCAAGGCAATTTAGGACAAACACACGGCCAGCATCATATAGAAGGAAAAAAGTTGGAAGCATTTCCACTAATATATAGAGCTTGACAAGTATGTCCACTTTTATCATTACTATTCAATGTAGTCCTAAAAGTTTTACCCAGAGCCATTAGGCAAGAAAAAGGAATCAAAAAGGATATAAATTGGAAAGAAGGAAGTCAAATTGTCTGTGTTTGCAGATGACATGGTTCTGTACTTGGTTAACAAAGTACTCCACAAAGAGATTGTTGGGATTCAGAGCTTGGTAGGATGGTAGAATATAATATCAACACACAAAAAGTAATAGCCATTGTATACACAGACAATGCCATGGCTGAGAAAGAACTTGTAAGATCAGTCCCATTCACAATAGTTACTAAAAAGTTTAAATGCCTTGGAATAAATTTAACAAAAGAGGTGAAAAATCTTTACAATGAAAATTACAAAACATTAAAGAAAGAAGACATCAAAAAATGGAAAAAAATCTTCCATGTTCATGGATTGGAAGAATTAATATTATCAAAATGTTGGTACTACCAAAATCAATTTACAGATTCAATAAATCCCAATCAAAATACCAACAGCATTCTTCTCAGATGTAGAAAAAAATGATGCTAAAAATTCCTATGGAAATACAAGAGAACCCATATAGCTAATGCAATCTTAAACAACAATAAAAAAGTTTGAGACATCACAATACCAGAATTCAAGACATATAACAGTGCAGTAATAATCAAACAGCCTGGTACTGGCACAAAAATAGACTTGTAGGCCAATGGAACAGAATTAAAAACTCCAGAAATTAATCTATTCATCTACAACAAAACTAATCTTTGATGAACGATCTTAAATCAATGCCTGGAGAAAGGACAGTCCCTTCAACTAATGGTGCTGGGGAATTTGGATCTTTGCATATAGAAGTATGAAACAAGACCACTACCTTACACCTTATACAAAAATAAACTCAGAATGGATCAAGAACCTCAACCTACAACCAGTTGCCATCAAATTACTAAGAACATTGGGGCAACTCTGGAGACACTGGCAAAGACTTATTGGAAAAGACCCCAGATGCACAAACAAAGGCAAAGCTAGACAAATGAGTTACATCAAGCTAAGAGGCATCTGCACTGCAAAGAAACATTCAGCAAAATGAGGATGCAACCAATGGCAGAAAATATTTGCAAACTATGCAACTGGTAAATGATTGATACCCAGAATCTATAAAGAGCTCAAGAAACTCAACACTAACCAACAAAACAAACAAACCAGTAAAGAATGAGCAATGGGCATTAATAGGCATTTTTCAAAGGATGAATTTCAAATGGCCAACAGACATGAAAAGAAATGAAGTTATTTGTACCCCCATGTTTATCGCAGCTCAATTCATAATAGCTAAGATGTGGATCAACCTAGATGTCCATCAATTGAGGATTGGTTAAAGCAAATGTGCGGGGCAGCTGGTGTTGTGTTGTAGCGGGTAATGCTACTGCCTGCAACACTGGCATCCCATATGAGCACCAGTTCGAGTCCCAGCTCTTCCACTTCAATCCAGCTCCCTGTCAATTTGCCTGGGAAGGCAGTATAGGATAGCCCAAGTGCTTGAGCCCCTGCACCAACATAGGAGACCTAGAAGAAGCTCCTGTCTCCTAGCTTCAGCATGGCTTAGTCCTGGTTGTGACCATTTGGGGAGTGAACCAGCAGATAGGAGATCTCTCCTTGTCTTCTCTAATTCTTTCAAATAAATAAAATAAATCAGAAGGAAGGAAGGGAGGGAGGGAAAGAAAAGAAAGGAAATGAAAGAAAAGAAAGAATGACGAAGGAAATAAAGAGAAGAAAGAAAGAAAGAAGGAAGGAGGGAGGGAGGGAGGGAGGGAGGGAAGGAAGGAAGGAAGGAAGGAAGGAAGGAAGGAAGGAAGGAAGGAAGGAAGGAAAGAAGAAAGAAAGAGAGAGAAAAAAGAAAGAAGAAAGAGAAAGAAAAAATGTATATATTTGCTATGGGCTATTACTCAGTCATGAAAAATGAAAGAAATATTGTCATTTGCAACAAAATGGGTGTAACTGGAAACCATTATGTTTAGTGAAATGAACCAATCTCAAACAGACATGTATCAAGTGTTTTCTGTGATATGTGGCAGTAAATATAGAATACAAAGAAATGTAGGGATGAAGTGGTCACTTTGGGATGTGTTTGTCATTTTTATCTCATGTTTATACTCTTGTGTAACTGTTCTTCCTCCTTTTTACTTCTTGGATATTATGATTAGTGGAGATTTAAGAATGTGAATACAGCGGCTGGCGCCGTGACTTAACAGGCTAATCCTCCGCCTTGCGGCGCCGGCACACCAGGTTCTAGTCCCGGTCAGGGCACCGGATTCTATCCCGGTTGCCCCTCTTCCAGGCCAGCTCTCTGCTATGGCCCGGGAAGGCAGTGGAGGATGGCCCAAGTCTTTGGGCCCTGCACCCTCATGGGAGACCAGGAGAAGCACCTGGCTCCTGGCTTCAGATCAGCGCGATGCGCTGGCCACAGCGGCCATTGGAGGGTGAACCAACGGCAAAAAGGAAGACCTTTCTCTCTGTCTCTCTCTCTCACTATCCACTCTGCCTGTCAAAATAAATAAATAAATAAATAAATAATTTTAAAAATGTGAATACAGAGTGAATTAAAATTATATCTTTACAAAAACTGATGAAGAGAGGGGAGGGAGAGAAGGGGATTGTGGAGGGAGCAAGAGAGTGAGGGAAGTTTGGTTTTCTGCTTCAAACTGTACCTAGAGAATGCACAAAATCTGTTCTCTCAATATTAATAAAAATTTTTTAAAAGAAAATTATTGTGTTTAAATAAAATTGAAAATATAAACTTCTATGTTGCATAGGTCAAATGAAAAGTTATTAAAAATCTAAACACCAAAAATATTGGATAAGATATACAGCAGACATAAATTCATATTTAAAATACTTAGGGGAGGTATTTATAATGGCAGTTAAGATCCTGGTTAGGAGACCCTCATTCCATAACAGTGTTCCTGGGTTCAAATCCTAGCTCCACTCCAAATTTCAACTTCTACACTTCGGGAGGTAGCAGGTGTTAGTTTGAGTAGCTGGGATCTTGCTACCCATATGGGACACCCAAATTGACTTCCAGGTCCTGGCTGTAGCCATGTGGGAAATGAACCATTGAATTATAAATTTCACTGTCTTTGTATCTATTTTTGTCTTAAATAAGAAAGTGATGAATAAAAATTTTCATAATAAAATATAATATATAATAATAAAATGTAGTGCTTATAATCGTATCTCCAAGTGATAAAATTTGATTCAAACATGTATTTACAATAGGATCCCAATGTTACAAAGATATACATGCATAGTGATGAATAGAAAAGCAGCAAAGAGTTAATCCCTGTTATCTATGATTGGTAGAATTATGGATAATGTTTACTGTTTCTTCTTTATTCATTTATGTATTTTCTATTTTGGGGGAAAAAAACTCGGATTCTATTATAAATGAAAAATTTGTAATAGGAATTTGAGGTTCATGTGGATTTATTTTATACATTAGCCTCCCATCGTCAAAGCTCAGATCCACTGTTCACATTTTTCAAGATGAGGACAATTTCTTTTTGCAAAAATTAGAGCATAATAATTGGCTCAGAAATGTTGCTGATTCAGAGGAATCCACTCATGTCAAGCACAAAGCAGGGGCAGAACACAATGACACACAGAGATGCCAGCTAAATCTACATTTTTATAACCAAGACAAGAACAGAGAGAGAAGGAGGTGTAATATAACCAGTATGTCTAGCTTATAGCTCTTCCAGATATGTATTCATGGCAATATATGCTGCAAACAGAGAATCACCACTGAAAACCAAATAAATATTCACAGGTTCATAAGCCTAGGATATTTTATACAAATACTATGAGTGGTGTTTTAGGTTAAACTCAGTAGAATCTTGAAATATAATAATTATTTAATTCCATGGGCCCATCTATGCTCACTAGCTAAAATTTCAAAATTGTCCTAGTTGTCATTTTGGGTTTCAATCCAGGTTCCATAAAAAGGAAATTATGGTGCTTATAGCATTGGAAAAAGAGGTTATTCAACAGAGATGGGGTACGGCTTAAATAGGAAATAACTATTCCAGAAAAGAGAGACAACACCCTTGAAACTATTTGAGAGAGAAAAACTCAGTAATGCCCTAATATAACAATTCTTTTACCAAATATTAACTTGTACAATTACTCATTTTTATTCAAATATTTAAAGGAAATTTACTACGTGTCAGTTTCTGATTAGTGGAAAAGAGGCAATAAATAAATAAGAAAATGCTATGACAATAAGCCCAAGAGCTGGAGCAGAGGAAATTAGAATAACAAAAACAGTGCTAAGAGATGCTGATATGGGTATGGTGAAGGGGTCATAAATGCATCCAGCCCTATGTTAACACACAAAAACACAAGATGTCTACTTCGATGAGTTATTGACTACTGGGAAAATAAATAGAAACAAATCATAAGTAAATATTATTTTTCTTCTTGAATTGAGTAGATGCAAGAAAACCATGATGTAAGGCATGCCAATCTCTGTATTGATATTGACATTGATAATATTGAAATCCTTCTGTGTGTTTTACAAGAAGAGTTTGCATTTCTTTCCAAGACAAATGATCCATTTGTAGGAACTCTACCTCCAAAATGTCTGAACTAACAATTTCCTCTCATACTCACATAAGAGAACCAAAGTTCCTGAGATTAAATATAAGTGCCTCAACTGGCTTGTTCTGTCCTGCAGTCTCTAATTCCAGAAACATTGTCACATTCTGGACTTAATCCAATCACATGTCTGACTCAATGACAGCTTCAATATGGAGCCCTTAGATTGTATTTTTTTATTCTTTTTTTTTTTTTACAGATAGAGTTATACAGTGAGAGAAAGAGACAGAGAGAAAGGTCTTCCTACTGTTGGTTCACCCCCCAAATGGCCACTACTGCCAGAGCTATACCAATCCGAAACCAGGAGCCAGGTGCTTCCTCCTGGTCTCCCACACGGGTGCAGGCGCCCAAGCACTTGGGCCATCCTCCACTGCCTTCCCGGGCCACAGCAGAGAGCTGGACTGGAAGAGGAACAACTGGAACTAGAACCCGGCACCCATATGGGATGCTGGCACCACAGGCGGAGGATTAACCAAGTGAGCCATGGCGCCGGCCCCTAACAACAAATAGTAAGAACAAGAACAACAACAACAACAACAAAAAAAAAAAAAAAAAAAAAAAAACACTGTTTGGGGCTGTAAATAATCACTGAAACACAAAATGTCAATTTTACTCCCATACGTTACATTTTTGGTACTCTATTAATTATCACAGATCACGAAAAACAAAGTATTTGTCCTTTTGGGACTGGCTTATTTCACTAAGTATAAGGGTTGCATCTATTTTGTTGCAAAAGACAGGATTTCATACTTTTTGCAGCTGAGTAGTATTCCATAGTATATACATATATACCATAATTTCTTTATCCAGGGATCAGTTGACAGACATATAGGTTGATTCCATATCTTGGCTATTGTGAATTGAGCTACTGGAAACATTTTGGTACAGATAACTCTTACATTTTCTGATTTCATTTCCCTTGGATAGATTCCTAGGAGTGGGATTGATGGGTCATGTGGTACAACTATTTTCAAGTTTCTGAGTACCTCCATACTGTCTTCCACAATGGCTGTACTAGATTACATTCCCACCAGGAGTGGATTTGGATACCTTTTTCCACACATCCCCACCAGCATTTACTGTTTTTTTGACTTCTGTATGACAGGCATTCTAACTGGGGTAAGGTGAAATCTCATGTAATTTTGATCTGCATTTCCCTGATGACAAGAGATCCTGAGTGTTTTTTTCATGTTATCTGTAGGCCATTTGAATTTTCTCTTTTGATAAATTTCCTGTTCAAGCCCTTTCCCCATTTCTTAACTGGATTTGTTTTTGCTTTATTGCTGTTGAGTTTCTTGAGCTCTTTATAGATTCTAGATATCAGTCCTTTATCAGTTGCATAGTTTGCAAATAATTTCTCCCATTCTATTGGTTGCCTCCTCACTTTGGAGAGTTTTTGTAGTGCAGAAGCTTCTAAGCTTGGTGTAATTCCATTTGTCTATTTTGGCCTTGATTGTCTGTGCTTCTGGGGTCTTTTCCAACAAGTCTTTGCCTATGCCAATGTATTTCAGAGATTCCCCAATGTTCTACTCTGGTAATTTTATGATATCAGGCTGTAGATTTAGATCCTTGATCCGTTTTGAGTTTGTTGTTGTATAAGGTGTAAGTTAGGGGTCTTGTTTCAAACTTCTGCATGCAAAGATACAATATTCTCAGCACAATTTGTTGAAGAGACTGTCCTTTCTCCAGGGATTAATTTTAGCTCCTTTGTCAAAGATTGATTGGTTGTAAATGAATTGATTAATTTCTGGAGTGTCTATTCTGTTCCATTGACCTGCATGTCTATTTTTGTACCACCACCAGGCTTTTTTGATTATAGCTGCCATGTAGTATGTCTGAATTCTGGTATTGTGATGCCTCAATCTTCATTTTGTAGTATAAGATTTCTTTAGCTATTCAGGGTCTCTAGTGTTTCCATAAGAATTATAGCATCATTTTTTCTAGATGTGAGAAGAACGTTGGTATTTTGATTGGGATTGCATTGAGTCTGTAAATTGCTTTGGGTAGAATGAACATTTTGATCATATTAATTCTTCCAATTCATGAACATAGGAGATTTTTTTCCATTTTTTGGTGTCTTCTTCTCTCTTTAATGTTTTATAATTTTCATTGTAAAGATCTTTCACCTCTTTCATTAAATTTATTCCAAGGCATTTAAAATTTTTAGTAGCTATTGTGAATGGGACTAATCTTATAAGTTGTTTCTCAGCCATGGCGTTGTCTGTGTATGCGAAATCTATTGATTGTTGTATGTTAATTTTATATTCTACCACTTTACCAAACTCTTCTATGAGTTCCAATAGTCTCTTAATGGAGTCTTTTGGTTCTCCAATATAGAGAATCATGTCATCTGCAAATAGGGATAATTTGACTTCCTTCATTCCAATTTGTACCCCTTTGATTCTTTTCTCTTGCCTAATGGCTCAAGCTAAAACTTCCATGACTATATTGAATAGCAATGATGAAAGTGAACATCCTTGTCTGGTTCCAGATCTTAGTTGAAATGCTTCCAGTTTTTCCCCATTTAATATGATGCTGGCTGAGAGATTGTCATAAATTGCTTTGATTGCATTGAGGAGTATTCTTTCTATATCCAATTTGCTTAAGGTTTTCATCATGAAAGGATATTGTATTTTATCAAATATTTTCTGTGCATCTTTTGAATTAATTATATGGGTTTTATATCTCATCTTGTTAATCTGATATATCACATTTATTGATTTGCAAATGCTGAACCATCCCTGCATACCAGGAATATATCCCACTGTGTCTTGGTGAATGATCTTTCTGATGTGTTGCTGGATTCAATTAGCTAGAATTTTGTTGAAGATAATTTCATCTTTGCTCATCAGGAATATTTGTCTGTAGTTCTCTTCTCTTTCTTTGTTATATCTTTTTCTAATTTAGGAATTAAGGTTATTCTGGCCTAACAGAATGAGTTTAGGAGGATTTCCTTTCTTTCAACTGTTTTGAATACTTTGAGCAGAATTAGAATTAGTTCAATTAGTTCTTCTTTAAACATCTGGTAGAATTCAACAGTGAAGCCACCTGGTCCTGGGGTTTTCTCTATTGGAAAGGTCTTTATTAGTGACTCAATCTCTGTCTTGGTTATTTGTCTGTTTAGGTTTTTGATGTCTTCATGGCTCAATTTTCATAGATTGTATGTGTCCAGGAATCTATTCATTTCTTCCATATTTTGCAATTTGCTGGCATGTAGCTCTTTATAGTAATTCCTGTGAGTCTTTTTATTTCTGTGGTATCTGTATTTCCATTTCCTTTTTCATCTATGATTTCATTAAATTGAGACTTCTCCCTTTTTTTTGTTTGTTGAGCCAGGGTGTATCAATATTGTTTATTTAAAAAAAAAGCTCTTCATTTCACTGGTTTTTTGGTATTTTTTTGGTTTCAATTTTGTTTATTTCTTCCCTGATTCTCATTATTTCTTTCTTCCTACAAATTTGGATTGATTTATTGTTGTTTTTCTACGTCCTTGAGATGCATTGATAGCTCATTTAGTTGGTGCCTCTCCAATATCTTGATGTAGGTATCAATTGCTATAAAATTCTCTCTTACCACTGCTTTTTCTCTAACTCATAAGTTTTGATATGTTGTATTGTCATCTTCATTCATTTCCAGAAATGGTTTGATTTATTCTATGATCCACTATTCATTCAGGAGCATATTGTTCAGTTTCCTCATGTTTACATATGTTCCAAAGATTCTTGAGCTGTTAATTTTCAGCTTCATTCCATTGTAGTCAGAGAAGATGCATGGTATGATTTATATATTTTTTTTAATTTGATGAAACTTGCTTTGCAGCCCAGCACATGATCTAAACCAGAGACTATTTCATGCACTGATGAACAGATTGTATATTCTGCAACTGTGGGATGAAAGGTTCTGTAGATATCAATTAGGGTCATTTGGTCCACAGTGTAGTTTAACTCTGTTGTTTGTTGATTTTCTGTCCGGTTGATCAGTACATTGATGAAAGTAGGATGTTGAATTCCCCCGCTAGTATTGTATTAAAGTCTATGTCTCTCTTTAAATCCATTAACATTTGTTTTCAATAACCAGGTACTCTGGTATTGGATTCCAGGTTACCTTTCTGTTGAATTGATCCCTTAATCATTACATTACATAGTGTCCGTCTTTATTTCTTTTAACAGTTTTTGTGTTAAAACTTATTTTTCAGATATTAGGATGACTATACATGCTTGCTTTTGCTTTTCATTAGCATGGAATATATTTTTCCATCCTTTCACTTTCAGTCTATGTATATCTTTGTTGATGGGATATGTTTCTTGTAGGCTTTTGTTTTTTAATCCACAAAGCAGTCTGTATTTTTTAACTAGAGAGTTGAGTCCATTTACATTCAAGATTATTATTGATAAGTGACAATTTGACCATTTCATTTTTCCATAAGTATTCCTATTGATTGCTTTGTATTTCCTTTGTAGTTTTACTGATAAATTCTCTGTCTTCACATTCTTTCATAATAATAACTCTGTTTGTGTGTTTCTGTGTGTAGTACATCCTTAAGCGTCTTTTGTAGGGTTGAACGAGTGGTGACAAATTCTTTCAATTTCTGTTGTTTTGGAAGGTCTTTATTTCACCTTCATTCATAAATGAGAGTTTTTCAGGGTACAGTATTCTTGGTTGACAGTTTTTTCTTTTAAAACTTGGACTATATCTATTATCTCCTAGCCTGTAGGGTTTCTGATGAGAAGTAGGCTGTGAGTCTAATTGGAGATCCTCTGAAAGTTATCTGACATTTCTGTCATGCACACTTTAGAATCTTTTCTTTATGTTTTACTGTTGAAAGTTTGTCTACAGTGTGTTGTGCTGAAGATCTTTTTTGGTCATGTCTATTAGTAGCTGTATGTGCCTCATGTGCTTGGCCTCCCTTTCTTTCTCCAAAATAGGGAAGTTTTCTGTAATTATTTCACTGGATAGACCTTCTAATCCATTCTTTCTTTGCACACCTTCAGGAATTCCCAAGACCTGTATGTTGGGTCATTTGATGGTATCCCATAATTCTCCATCACTGTCATTTTTCTAATTTCTTTTTTTTTAATTTGGTCTGTTGGGATATTTTCAAAGATTTTTCCTTTAGCTTGGATATTCTTTCTTCTGTCTCACCAAGTTTTTTTAAGGTTTCCTAGTGTATTTTTTATTTGACAAGTTGAATTATTCATTTTTAATATTTAAGCTTGATTTCTTTTCAAAATCTCATTATCATAGGAGAATTTTTCTTCCATGTCCCTTGAGTTTTCTTTAACTCATGAATTTACTTCTCATTGCTTTGAAATAATCTTATGATTAATCTTTTGAATTCATTTTCAGGCATTTCATCAATTTCTTCGTCTTCACATTCTAACACTGAAGTGGTATTGTGTTCTTTTGGGGGTAGTCATGTTGTCTTCCTTATTCTTATTTTGTGAGTTTCTGCATTTATTTTTAGGCATTGTGGAATTACTTGTTGGTTTCCTCCCTGATGGATTTTGCTTTGACTTTACCTCTGTGGCTTAGTGGAGTATCTTCTTTCAGTGAATACCCAGAGGTGTGTGCTGGGTGTGGCCAGGGAGCTCTGGTCAGTGCTCCAGGGTGGGACAAGTATCCAGGATGACACCCGAGTTGTGTGTGACAGATCTCTTCTTGTCAGAAGAAGGGTATGATCATCTCTGTTGATGTAATTACCCTCTCACACTCCTCTCTTCCAAGGCGATCAATGGCCAGTGTTAGCCCACGGTGGATGCAACACTCACCTGTGCTGCCACATGAACCCCACAAAGGATCCGTGCAGTCCTTTCTGAGCACAGATCCTACTACAATGACCTACCCCAGGAAAATTGGGAGCTCTTGGCCTTTGGAGCCACAAATAGTCATTGGTTAGAGACCCAGCTACATTTTGTTCCCTGTCGTGCAGTCACAGAGTTCCCACAGTCTAAGCCTACAAGGCTCACATATTCAGTGAGTTCAGAGGAGGATCTTCTTTGCTCTGCTAGCCTATTCTGTCCACAGAGAGGCAGAGATATCCTCAGAGCCAGTTGCCTGTGGGTGCTTTACCTTGGTGGTTTGAGTCCTGGAGCCTGTGTTATTCTGAGAGGCTTTGGGCACCCCACAGTTCTACATGGGTGACCAGCTCCCTGTCAATCTTTCCAGACAGACTCAAAGTCAGTGGGGAATGTGGATTTTCCCCTATGATAAAGTCCTTGTGCACAAGAGCCACCCCTGCTGCTATTCATTTTGAAATGACAGCTTCTCCCCACGGATTGCCAAGGGTATACAATAGCCAGGGCAGCCACTATTGATTTCAGAATGGCTGCTTCTCCCTGCTTGTTGCTGTGTGCACACACCTAAGATGTTCTTGTGTTAAGATGGCTCCCTCTGTCAGCCAGTTGATGGGCACTGTTGTGGGGGGATAGGTATAGAAAAATAGAAAAATGTGCCCTTTTTTCACTGGGTTAGTTGGGTACTCTGTTCCCCTAGGGCTCCAGGCTGGACTCATGCCAGGCTCTCCCTCCAGCTACATCTTCAGTGGTGCAGGCTGCTGCAGTCTGCTTGCACCTCACTCCCCAAAACTGTCCCTTCCTCAAGCTCTCAGCTGCAGGGATTGTGTGTTGTGTCCATGCTTGTTGCAGCATACCTGCACCTTTCGTACTGATACATGGCATCCCTCTTCCTTCTGTAGAATTTCCTCTGCAGACTTTTCTCCAACCTTCCCCTGGGAATGCCCTTCCTCCACTTTCATTACTACTCTTTTCCCCTAGCCTAAAGCAGTACATCCTTTACCTATTCTGCAATCTTAAGGATCCCTCCCTTTTTTCTTTATTTCTGTTTTATTGGGTTATTTCAAAAATCTTGTCCTCCATATCAGAAATTCTTTCCTCCACCTGATCTATTCTGCTGTTAAAGCTCTCAGTTGTAAAGTTACATGGGAAGCCTTCCTGAATGAGGCAGTTTTGAAAAGAGATTTGAAAAGCAGTGTACAACCAAGGCATGTTGACACCACCAGAAGAGCATTTCAATCAGAGCAAAGAGCAAGTATAGATTCCTTAATCTAAGAGTGTAATTTGCATGCTCAATGCTGCAGAAGAGGATGAAGAAAGGAAGAGAGGAATGGTCGGCAATTGTGACAATGATATGGTGATAGTTAATGATGGTGATTAAAGTTGATTATGTGATGTTTATTTTGATAATAGTAATGATGATGGTGGTGGTGGTGACATGATAGTGGTGGTTATGGCAGCCAATGATGATGGTGATGGAGATAATGATGGTAGTGGTGGTGATGATAGCTGTAATGATTATGATGATAACAACTACTGATAGTCTATATGGTTGATTCATTCTATTTCTACAAAAAATTTAGGCGGGAAATATAATTATTAGCCACTACTTACTGATAAGAAAACGGATATGTATATGTACCCAATGCCAGGGTACCTGGCTATTTAAAACAAATGTTAATGGATCTAAAGGGAGACATATAAATCCAATACAATAATAATGGGGGCCTCAAACCCCCACTTTCATCATTGAACAGATCAACTAGATAGAAAAGCAGCAAGGAAACAACAGAGATAATCTACACTATGGACCAAATGGACATAAATCATATCTACAGAACCTTTCATCCCACAGTTGCATAATACATACTCTTTCCATCATCTTTCTCTAGGATAGACCACATGCTAGATACTAAAGAAAGTCTCAGGAAATACAAAAAAAATTGAATCATATCATGCATCTTTTCTGATGGTAGTGGAATAAAGCTGGAAATTAACAACTCAAAAATCTGTAAAAAATATACAAACACGTGGAGACTGAACAACATGCTCCTGAATGAACAGTGGGTCATAGATAAAATCAAAATGGATATCAAAAAAATTTTTGAAACGAATGAATATGACACTACAACATATCAAAACTTATGGAATAGAGCAAAAGCAGGATTAGGAGAGGAGTTTATAGCATCTGGTGTCTACATCAACAAATTGGACAAACATCAAATAAATGAACCCCCATACTTGATCACACCCAACATCCCTCATGATTTTGATGAGTTACAGATACAAAGGTTTAATTTGATTCCAATAACTCATTTCCCCCCAAAATAAATCTCTGTTAATAATACCCCCAAAACAGAAAAGAAAACTGATGCACAGTGAGATTAAATAATTTTCTAAGTTAAAAACACTAATCAGAGGCATAACCAAGGCTGAAATCAAAGCATAATAACACCAGAATCCATGAATTTAACCATTATCACTAAGTTCTATTGCTCTTCACAGAACTGCAGTAAAGCTGTATTGCTCAAGGCAATGAGTGAAGGGTAGAAAAGCAGTGGTGGCGTGATAAGAGGTGAGGTCATAAATTACATAAAGTCAAGATCATGGATAGACTTATAGGCTATAATAAGAACTTTGATTTTATGCTAAGCAAGATGCAAAGCCACACGAGGGATTTGCTAAGAGGATATGAACATTGTCAGACTTAAATTTTAAATAAATCACTCTGCCTAAATACACTGTTTCAGAAGGAAGAGGGAAATCAGAGTTCTTTGAGGCATCTGCTAGTACTGTAGCAACTTAAGCAAGTAGCCATATGTTGGATATAATCATATTTTAGAGATGAATCCAGAATTTTATAAGGATGGGATGTGGAGTAAGAGTAAAAGAGAGGAACCATGTATAACTACAAAATTACTTGGTTCAAAGGAGGTGGAATATAGATATCACTTACTATAATACTAGAGGAAAACATGGAAACACTGCAAGCATTGGCATAGGCTGAGACTTCTTTGATAAGACCCCAGAACCACAGGCAGTATAGGCAAGATAGACAAATGGGATTACATGATGCTAAGAAGCCTCTGTACAGCAAAAGAAACATTCAACAAAGTAAAGAGGCAACTGACAGAATGGGAGAAAATATTTGCAAACTCTTCCTCTGGTAAAGGATTAATAACCAGAATATACAATGAGCTGAAGAAATTCAACAGCAACAAAACAATCAAGTTAAGAAATAGGCTAAGGATATGAACAAGTATCTTTCAAAGGGAGAAATGAAAATGACCAACAGACATTTGAATGCTCAGGATCATTAGCCATTAGGGAAATTCAAATCAAAACCACAATGAGGGGGCCAGACTTTGGTGTAGCAGGTAACGCTGCTGCCTGCAGTACTGGTATCCCATATGGGCACCAACTTCAGTCCTGGCTGCTCCACTTCCCATCCAGCTCTCTGCTATGGCCTGGGAAAGCAGTAAAAGATGGCCCAAGTCTTTGGGCCCCTGCACCCACGTGGGAGATCCAGAGGAAGCTCCAAGCTCCTGCTTCAGATTGGTGCAGCTCCAGCCACTGCAGCCATCTGGAGAATGAACCAGCAGATGGAAGACCAACTGATCTCTCTCTCTCTCATTCTGTTTCTCTCTCTCTCTCTCTCTCTCTCTGCCTCTCAAAAACTCTGCATTTTCAATAAATAACTATTTTTAAAAAAGAAATAATCCTCTGCCTACTATGAAAAAAATTAATTAAAAACAATAGGACCAATAATAGCTACCATTTGAAATATATACTTGTATATTTAGGAGTTAAGAGGAAAGATTTGTAGCTATATACATAAGTTTACAAATCATGATCACATAGATAATATTTAGACTATCCTCTCCTTTTGTACAATATTTGGGATTTCTACTAAATAGATTCAAGCCACTTTTGACAAAAAAAAATGAAGGCATGTGAGATGATGAATATATTCATTCTTTGCTATGTTAACCAATGTTTATCTGTACATTTTTCCAAAATATGATGTTGTACATAATAAAATTATTTTTAAAAATGAAATAAAACCTGCTTCTCATTTTCATCCAGTCTCTTTCATTGGCTTCATTCTCTTTATCATCCCAAAACCCTTGGGCTCAGTACTTGACCTTTTTCTTCTCTCTTACTACACTCATATCTTGTTGCCATGGTTGTTAACATATATATTTTAAATGCTCAAAAGTAACTAGCATACGTTAATCAGTCAAAATTAATTAGCAATGTTATTAACTATTATCACTGCCTTTGACTCACTATAGCAGGTTTCAGAAATTACTATTTTTTTTATTTTTAACAGGCAGAGTGGACAGTGAGAGAGAGACAGAGAGAAAGGTCTTCCTTTGCCGTTGGTTCACCCTCCAATGGCTGCCGCGGTAGCGCGCTGCGGCCGGCGCACCACGCTGTTCCGATGGCAGGAGCCAGGTGCTTCTCCTGGTCTCCCATGGGGTGCAGGGCCCAAGCACTTGGGCCATCCTCCACTGCACTCCCTGGCCACAGCAGAGAGCTGGCCTGGAAGAGGGGCAACCGGGACAGGATCGGTGCCCCGACCGGGACTAGAACCTGGTGTGCCAGCGCCGCAAGGCAGAGGATTAGCCTAGTGAGCCGCGGCGCCGGTCAGAAATTACTATTTTTTTAATTTCATGAAAAGTGTATATTTAAAACATTTCTATATACATCATCAAGTTTAAGGCCACCTCTAATCGAGGACACCACTCATCTGGAAAGCTCACTTTCTGGGGCCTCCTGAGAGTAAGCATGTAGGAGGACCTCACTGTCTTCCCATTAGGAAGTTGTTACCAGGATGCTGAAGCCCGTCTGGCTGTAAAATGTGCTTGATTATAAAAGATGACTTCAAAAACTGTGTGGAGGGAGGCGGAGCCAAGATGGCAGATAGTGAGGTGCGCACCAATAGTCCGGGAAAAGATAGCTTAATAAAAGTGGAGTTACTGTAGCCTTAGGAAAAGACTCAAGAAAAAAAACTGCAGAGGAAACGCTTCCAGAACTAGTGGATGTGACACAGAGGCCCTACGGGGAGCCCACTGCATGGAAGCCCAGCCGCGGGAGCTGAGCTGCAGAATCTCGCCGGCATAGGAACGGGAGGTAAGACAAAAACCTCAGAAACCCGAGATATTGGTGGGGAAAGGCAGAACAAGGCCTGAGGCCCCACTGGGAAAAGTTCACCAGGCTGACTGGAGGAAAAAAAAAAACAAATAAATAAGGGGAACCCGCACGGACACTAGCCTCTCTCTCCACTCACCTTACAAAGCCAAGCAAGACAAAGAGCAGGCGCCATTTTACATATGTAAAGCGGCAACCGTGAGTAGCCAAGCAGAAAAACTTGACTCTGGTCGGGAGAAATAACAGGAGGTTAGAATCTAGTGAAAGCAGATGGAGCTAACAGGAATCTCAAAGCATATATTAGATAATATCTTTGGCAAATGGCAGGGCAAAGTTACTCCTTCTCAATAGTCACATTGAACATTAATGGCCTGAACTGTCCAGTTAAAAGACACCGATTGACTCATTGGGTTAAGGAACAAAACCCATCTTTTTGCTGCTTACAAGAAACTCATCTTTCCAACAATGATGCATACAGACTGAAAGTGAAAGGCTGGAAAAAGATATACCATGCCAACAGAAATGAAAAAGGAGTGGGTGTAGCCATCTTAATATCAGACAACATAAACTTTACCACAAAAACTGTTAGGAGAGACAAAGAGGGGCACTATTTAGTGATTAAGGGATCCATTCAACAGGAAGATATAACGATTATCAATGTATATGCACCTAATCACAGGGCACCAGCTTATTTAAAAGACTTGTTAAGGGACTTAAAGGGAGACTTAGACCCCAATACAATAGTACTGGGGGACTTCAATACTCCACTCTCAGAGATAGACAGATCAACAGGACAGAAGATCAACAAGGAGACAGTAGATTTAAACGACACTATAGCCCAAATGCATCTAACAGATATCTACAGAACTTTTCATCCTACACATAAAGCATTTACATTCTTCTCAGCAGTACATGGAACCTTCTCTAGGATTGACCACATTCTAGGCCATAAAGCAAGTCTCAGCAAATTCAAAAGAATTAGAATCATACCATACAGCTTCTCAGACAAAGGAATGAAGTTGGAAATTAGCAACTCAGGAATCCCTAGAGCATATGCAAACACATGGAGATTGAACAACATGATCCTGAATGAACAATGGGTCATAGAAGAAATTAAAAGAGAAATCAAAAATTTTCTGGAAGTAAATGAGGATAACAGCACAACATACCAAAACCTAAGGGATACAGCAAAAGCAGTGTTAAGAGGAAAGTTTATATCAATAGGTGCCTACATCAAGAAATTGGAAAGGCACCAAATAGATGAGCTTTCAAGTCATCTAAAGGATCTAGAAAATCTGCAGCAAACCAGACCCAAATCTAGTAGGAGAAGAGAAATAATTAAAATCAGAGAAGAAATCAACAGGATTGAATCCAAAAAAACATTACAAAAAATCAGCCAAACGAGGAGCTGGTTTTTTGAAAAAATAAACAAAATTGACACCCCACTGGCCCAACTAACTAAAAAAAGAAGAGAAAAGACTCAAATCAATAAAATCAGAGATGAAAAGGGAAACGTAACAAAAGACACCACAGAAATAAAAAGAATCATCAGAAATTACTACAAGGACTTGTATGCCAGCAAACAGGGAAACCTATCAGAAATGGATAGATTCCTGGACACATACAACCTACGTACATTGAACCAGAAAGACATAGAAAACCTAAACAGACCCATAACTGAGACAGAAATTGAAACAGTATTAAAGGCCCTCACAACAAAGAAAAGCCCAGGACCAGATGGATTCACCGTTGAATTCTACCAGACATTTAAAGAAGAACTATCTCCAATTCTTCTCAAACTATTCAGAACAATTGAAAAAGAGGGAATCCTCCCAAATTCTTTCTATGAAGCCAGCATCACCTTAATTCCTAAGCCAGAAAAAGATGCAGCATTGAAAGAGAATTACAGACCAATATCCCTGATGAACATAGATGCAAAAATCCTCAAAAAAATTCTGGCCAATACAATGCAACAACACATCAGAAAGATCATCCACTCAGACCAAGTGGGATTTATCTCTGGTATGCAGGGATGGTTCAACATTCACAAAACAATCAACCTGATAAACCATATTAACAGACTACAGAAGAAAAAAATTATGATTCTCTCAATAGACGCAGAGAAAGCATTAGATAAAATACAACACCCTTTCATGATGAAAACTCTAAGCAAACTGGCTATGGAAGGAACACTCCTCAATACAATCAAAGCAATATATGAAAAGCCCACGGCCAACAGCCTATTGAATGGGGAAAAGTTGGAAGCATTTCCGCTGAGATCTGGTACCAGACAGGGATGCCCACTCTCACCACTGCTATTCAATATAGTTCTGGAAGTTTTAGCCAGAGCCATCAGGCAAGATAAAGAAATTAAAGGGATACAAATTGGGAAGGAAGAACTCAAACTGTCCCTCTTTGCAGATGATATGATTCTTTATTTAAGGGACCCAAAGAACTATACTAAGAGACTACTGGAACTCATCGAAGAGTTTGGCAAAGTAGCAGGATATAAAATCAATGCACAAAAATCAACAGCCTTTATATACACAGGCAATGCCACGGCTAAGGAAGAACTTCTAAGATCAATCCCATTCACAATAGCTACAAAAACAATCAAATACCTTGGAATAAACTTAACCAAAGACGTTAAAGATCTCTACGATGAAAACTACAAAACCTTACAGAAAGAAATAGAAGAGGATACCAAAAAATGGAGAAATCTTCCATGCTCATGGATTGGAAGAATCAATATCATCAAAATGTCTATTCTCCCAAAAGCAATTTACAGATTCAATGCAATACCAATCAAGATACCAAAGACATTCTTCTCAGATCTGGAAAAAATGATGCTGAAATTCATATGGAGACACAGGGGACCTCGAATAGCCAAAGCAATCTTGTACAACAAAAACAAAGCCGGAGGCATCACAATACCAGATTTCAGGACATACTACAGGGCACTTGTAATCAAAACAGCATGGTACTGGTACAGAAACAGATGGATAGACCAATGGAACAGAATAGAAACACTGGAAATCAATCCAAACATCTACAGCCAACTTATATTTGATCAAGGATCCAAAACCAATCCCTGGGATAAGGACAGCCTATTCGATAAATGGTGCTGGGAAAATTGGATTTCCACGTGCAGAAGCTTGAAGCAAGACCCCTACCTTTCACCTCACACAAACATTCACTCAACATGGATTAAAGACTTAAATCTACGACACGAAACCATGAAATTATTAGAGAGCATTGGAGAAACCCTGCAAGATATAGGTACTGGCAAACACTTCTTGGAAAAGACCCCAGAAGCACAGGCAGTCAAAGCCAAAATTAACATTTGGGATTGCATCAAATTGAGAAGTTTCTGTACTTCAAAAGAAACAGTCAGGAAAGTGAATAGGCAACCAGCAGAATGGGAAAAAATATTTGCAAACTATGCTACAGATAAAGGGTTGATAACCAGATTCTACAAAGAAATCAAGAAACTCCACAACAACAAAAGAAACAACCCACTTAAGAGATGGGCCAAGGACCTCAATAGACATTTTTCAAAAGAGGAAATTCAAAGGGCCAACAGGCACATGGAAAAATGTTCCAGATCACTAGCCATTAGGGAAATGCAGATCAAAACCACAATGAGGTTTCACCTCACCCCAGTTAGAATGGCTCACATTCAGAAATCAACTAACCTCGGATGCTGGTGAGGATGTGGGGAAAAAGGGACACTAACCCACTGTTGGTGGGAATGCAAACTGGTTAAGCCACTGTGGAAGTCAGTCTGGAGATTCCTCAGAAACCTGAATATAACCCTACCATACAACAAAGCCATCCCACTCCTTGGAATTTACCCAAAGGAAATTAAATTGGCAAACAAAAAAGCCATCTGTACATTAATGTTTATTGCAGCTCACTTCACAATAGCGAAGACCTGGAACCAACCCAAATGCCCATCAACAGTAGACTGGATAAAGAAATTATGGGACATGTACTCTATAGAATACTATACAGCAGTAAAAAACAATGAAACCTGGTCATTTGCAACTAGATGGAGGGATCTGGAAAACATCATGCTGAGTGAATTAAGCCAGTCCCAAAGAGAAAAATACCATTTGTTTTCCCTGATCAGCGACAACTAACTGAGCACCAACGGGAAAACCTGTTGAGGTGAAATGGACACTATAAGAAACAATGACCTGATCAGTTCCTGTCCTGACTGTTGATGTACAATGTAATACTTTATCCTTCTTAGTATTTTGTTGTTGTTGTTGTTCTAGTACTAGTGGTTGAACTCTGTAATTAACACACAATTATTCTTAGGTGTTTAAATTTTAACTGAAAAGTGATCCCTGTTAAATTTAAGAGTGGAAAAAGAGAGGGAGGAGATGTATAGTTTGGGAAATGCTCAATCGGACTTGCCACAAATGGTAGAGTTAGAAACGTGCCAGGGGATTCCAATACAATCCCATCAAGGTCACATGTACCAATGCCATCTCACTAGTCCAAGTGATCAATTTCAGTTCACAATTGATGACTCTGATAGGTCTAAGAGTCAAAGGGATCACACAAACAAGACTAGTGTCTGCTAATACTAACTGATAGAATCCTAAAGGGAAAAAGCGATCCAACATGGGAAGTGGGATACACAGCAGACTCATAGAATGGCAGATGTCCTAAATAGCACTCTGGCCTCAGAATCAGCCCTTAAGGCATTCGGATCTGGCTGAAGAGCCCATGAGAGTATTTTAGGCATGGAAAGCCAAGGCACTCTGAAAAAAAAAAAAAAAAAAAAGGAAGACCTAAATGAAAGATCTCTGAGTGTGAGATCCCAGTGGAAAGAACGGGGCCATCAAACAAGGAGGTACTTTTCTCCGAAGGGAGGAGACAACTTCTATTTTGACTATGACCCTATCGGAATAAGATCAAAGTCAGCGAACCCTAAAGGCTTCCATAGCCTTGGCAACTCATGACTAGAGCCTAGGGAGATTACTCACGCCATAAACAAGAGTGTCAAATTGTTAAATCAACAACAGAAGTCACTGTGTACTTACGTCTCATGTGGGATCTATCCTTAATGTGTTGTCCAATGTGAAGTGATGCTATAACTAGTACTAAAACAGTATTTTTACACTTTGTGTTTCTGTGTGGGTGCAAACTGATGAAATCTTTACTTAGTATATACTGAATCAATCTTCTGTATATAAAGATAATTGAAAATGAAAAACAAACCTGGCATTAAATTGGAAATTACATACAAAATTAATCAATTTTTTAAAAATATCATGTAGGATCTCTGTCTTTAATGTGCTGTACACTGTTATTTAATGCTACAAATGGTACTCCAACAGTATTTTTTCACTTTGTGTTTCTATGTGGGTGCAAACTGTTGAAATCTTTACTTAGTATATACAAATTGACCTTCTGTATATAAAGAGAATTGAAAATGAATCTTGATGTGAATGGAAGGGGAGAGGGAGCAGGAAAGGGGAGGGTTGCATGTGGGAGGGAAGTTATGGGGGTGGTGAAGCCATTGTAATCCATAAGCTGTACTTTGGAAATTTATATTCATTAAATTAAAGTTTTTAAAAAAAACTGTGTGGAAAATTGATTTTACAGATATTTATTTGGGGCAGAAATATTTTGAGATCCATGCATAGTTTTTCAGGATCCTTTGTATATTTTAAATTTGTCATGACTAATTTTACTAGGCTCACAAAATTGCAGCTTTATCAAGGAATCTAAATAAAAGGCAAGAGGGTCTGAATATAACTCACATACACACTTAACTACTCTCAGTTATACTCATAAGTACTCAGAATCAGCATGGATTCTTTTTATTGACCAACACCATGAATATAAAGGGCAAGCTATATTCATTAATATGGATTTGAGAATTTTTCCTTCTTTATGAATAAATTTGAAAGATCAATTTTGCTTCAGTTAAGACCTTTTCTTGTGCTTATACATCTGCTTTATTTTTCCTTCCCCATTCCCATTTGGCTTGCCATCCCTTATATCAGTGCCCTGAACATTTTATCTAACATATACCCTTTCACCTGGGATACCTGGCAGGTCATTCACACCCTCCCAGAGACCTTACCCAGTTTCATTCTTTTCTATAGCATTCACGCTTTGAACACACTGGTAAATCATCTTCTTCTTGCTTTCTTCTTACCACCTATCTTCCTCCTACCAAAAACACAATTTCTATGAAGAAAAAATTTCTATTTCATACACTGATATTAACCAATCACTGAGAAAAAAAATTTATGATGGGAATTCAGTAAAATTATTTCTTCGTGTTGTATAAAGAGTTACTATTGTTAATGGACAAGAAACAAGAACATTCAATATGGCTAGAAAATAATGCTAGCAATGAGGGAAAAGTTCATGAGGACTGATGGGAGGTAGAAAGGAAAAAGTAAAAAGAAACATGATTAGGTTAAGAATTGGGTTACAGCTGCATTTACCAAAAGTACAACAAAAAAGACTAAGGAAAGGGCCAGCGCTGCTGCATAGCCAGTAAAACCACCACCTGCAACACCAGTTAGTGCCCTGGCTGCTCCAGTTCCAATCCAGCTCCCTGCTAATGGCCTGGGGAAAGTAGCAGAAGATGGCACAGTGCTTGGGCCTCTTTCACTCACATGGGAGGCTTGAAAAAAACCTCCTGGCTCCTGGCTTTGGCTTGGCCCAGTCATGACTATTGTGGCCATCTGGGAGTGAACCAGTGGATGGAAGATTCTCTCTCTCTCTCTCTCTCTCCCTCTCTCTTTCTCTCTCTGACTTTCAAATAAATAAATGAACTCTTTTTAAAAAGGACTGAGGAAATATCACCAGAGAAAAACTTCATCAAGAAACAGAAATAAGTAGTATAAGGAAAAATGAATCCCAGGTCAGAAATAATGTGTATGACATAATTATTTGTATATATTCTGCTTTTCAAGAAAAGTTCACAGAATTTTAGAACCAAAAGGAACAATGAAGTCTGTACAATCCAATACTTCATAGCAAAGGAGAAGAAGGCCATGTGAGACCTTCAAAATTGGCCTGGTGCCAAACTCACAATGTGACAAAGCCACAACTAGTCCCCATATTCCAGATGCCTAGGTTGATGCTGGGTTACAGTGTTACATGGTTGCCATGAACTCCAGCTGCAATGGACATCTGCCTTCAATAGTCACAGGGGAGATTTTCTGGAACAGAACATCAGTAAGTCTCTGCTGGGAATGGGAAGGAATGAGGACATCAGCCAGGAGTCCCCAGACAACCATTATCTACAGTGACCCCAGAGAAGAGTTGTCCTTTACTCTTCTTGCGTTAGGTGACTGACTCTGGATGTTTTTTCAAATACCTTCTCTAGTTGGAATCCATTTAAGGGAAATCACTGGGGAGATTCATCTTTAGAGACCCATTAATTTTAAAGACATTTTATAAAGGACATCAAATAATTTGATTAATTCAAACAAGACTAGACTCTGTATACATGTATAATTATGTATTTTCTACTCAAGATTTCTTCCCTTCAGGACTTGCATTTCAACTTCTCCATAGTATCACTGTTCCAAACAGGGATCTTCTCACCCTACTGCACTCCATCACAAATTCTTAAGAAGTGTCTTCTCCTGAGTGTCAGGACTCTTCCCTAATATCATCTGGATATCATGAGGGTATCGTATACTGACTATTTATCCTCTCTGGGAGATACTGCGCTATATGGACTCACATCCCATTTTACTCTGTAAAAGGAAGTTAGATAGACAGAGGCTCTCTCAAAGAGTCCCAACCATCACCAATGGCAGGAATATCTCAATAAAGCATTAACTTGCTCTTTAAGAATTTTCTTAGGTGTTCAATGGAACAAAGGAAACATAAAGACGGTATGGAACACTTCATTTCTTTTGTTGATTTGACCTTGATTTTCTTTCTAAAATTGATTAAAGCACAAATTTCCATGTGTTTTGCAATTGTGAAAGAATGGTTGTATTATCTATGCTAAATCTGGATTAATGAGCTCTCAGAATATTTATTACTCTCCACTTTTATAAATACAGAAGTGGGTGATTTGCTAAATTCTTAAATTTTTTAGGATAGCACACCTAATGTGTGCAAACCCAAGATGAATCAGGTCTTCTGCATTTTTGCCAGTGTTCCTTCCATAGACCTATCCTGACTGAGCCTTGAAGGAGGAGTAGAAAGTTATCAGGGAGCAAGGGAGATTAAAGTGTCAAAGGCAGAGGGAAGTGACCCACTTTTCTTCACATCATTAAATCATGTTCAGTTTTAGGCTGCAATTTGAAAAAACTTATTCCATGCTTAAATAGAATTGGGAACTTTTATAGGTGAAATCAAACAGACTGCTTTGCATCAAGGCCTCACATATACTATGGTGTTGATAGGCATTTTGAATCTTTGAGAACAAAGTTTGAATTTTGTTCAATTGATCCCGAAACTTTCACTTCTAGGGCATCATGAAGAATCCATGTTCTAGGGTACATGATTTAGGAGTTTGTTCTTCAAAGGCTGTTCCAAAATTTTGTGTGTGTCATGTTCCTTACAAAGACGAAATTTGCAGTCATAGATTTAATTCTCATTTCCCACCACTGAGCTAGACCCAAGCCCTGAGGTGGTAACAGACATTCAATTACTATTTGTCTGCTTGGTTTATTTATTGATGAGACACAATGGCCTGATACTTTAGATAAGGAGATTTCCTGCAAGCTCATAGCATTGGAGAAAGATGAGAATCAGGGAATGATGATACCTGAATATAGTCTGAAAGAGGAAGAGGATGTAGCAAGGTAGTATGAAGAAGTGTATCTAAGTTGGCATAAAGTGTATCCAAGATGGCAAAAAGTCCCTAGGGCAAGGTAGACAATGGTAAGGAATTGAAAGTAGCTTAATAGAGCTGGGACAGAGACTGCAATAAAGAGAATGAGAAAAGAAATTCTATTACAGGTCAGGCAGTGCATTTAATGCAACGTAATGGTAATTGCCACATTAACTTTCATATAACGATATTGTATCTATTGTAATTAAAAATGAAATTTACAGAGATTTTTTAATTTTGCTATGCTTCTAAAACCATCCAGAATTCACATGCTTGTTGAGATCAAACATCTCCTAAAGTTAACTTGGGGATCACCCAGTGGCCTTTGCCAATTAGGTAAATAATTTTTGGCAGGAAATGTTTTGAAGAGTCTTCAAATTATTTTAAAATGATGCTGCCTCCCTTAGCTGTGTCCATAAGCACAAGCCTGAATTTGAGGATTTGTTTCAGGTGCACTTTCAGAATCACACTACTGTGACCTTTCTATCTGGCTGTTTGCACTGTATGAACTAAATCACATAAATTTCCATGAAAAGAGAAAGTTTGAAGGCATGTATGTGGAGTCCCCTCTCTGCGAACTAGTCCAGTACAATGCAGATTCTGGTGTTCAGTATGCCAATAACTAGCCTTATGTCTGAACAAAGCTTAATCTTTGTGGACCTCAGTTTCACCTGCTGGAATGAGAGGATATGACTCTATGTCTCTTAAGTTCCCAGATGTAGAGACTTCATTTTATATACAATTTATAAATGAATACATACATGAACTATAGCTGGACTTTTTCATGGTTCCAATTTTCCTCAACATTTTCAAAAGTGTTCTGGATTTATATACACAGTATTAGCCTCACTCATATATATTGCACACTAGCATTGCATTGATTTGGCTCATTAGACTATTATTTGCCTATCAAAGGTGGGATGCATCTGGTTCATGGGCTCATGGAATCATTTTGTCTGAACCTGTCAAGGGAAGCACAGGCTGGAGTTGAAGCTTAACAAAAATACAGAGGTTAGTTTTTAAGTTGATTATTTTGTATGGCCTTCAAATGATGTTACAAATACCCAAATGGCCCTTGTCCAAAAAAAGGTCCACCACCCCTAGTCAATAATAAAGAAATGAAGTTTGAATGCCTAGTGTCATACAACAATAACATGATGGAGATCCGTAATAAACTTATTGCACAGAATTCTTTGAGACAGGAAATGAAGAGCTAATCCAGTGAAAACATTTGTTAAGAACTTTCCAATGCAGTCAATCTGTCACTCATTAACCAAATAAAAATGTTTAAATGATCACTCTATTTGTGCCAATGAACCAGTTACTATAAGGTGAGTGTGCCAAAGAACTTAATTTGAAGGACAGAATCAATTAATTCTAGTTGAAAAATTCAGTAAGAGGGAGAATTTCACACAGATTGTACCACACATCTTGAATTTTATGAATATAATTACAATAATAATATTTATTCTTATATTTCATAATAAGCTGGATGAACTGTAGGCTTCTATTGCACAATAGTGTTACCCTTACAACTCCTACTGTAATACAAAATGTAATTATCTACTTTATTCCCTGCATTTCATTTCACGGTGCTACAAGTGTTTGTGCTGTTATAAAAAGAAAACAGCGGCCAGTTAGCTCAGTTCGTTTCAGAGTGGTGCTAATAAAAAGAAAGCAAACATATTATCCAAATGTTTTTTGAATGGGACAAAATCACTAAGGTTTAAAAGCCTTTGAAAATGACCATTGGAAAGGAAAACACCAACTTTTAAATATAAATTCTGATTTGTATTGTCTTTTAGAAGATTATAGCTTTACTTTGGATATTTGTGTTGATTTTTCTTTGCCATTGCCCTGTAGTGACTTGTTTTGACAGATATTGCACTTCCAATACCATGTGTCTTGCCTTTTCCACAGGTTAGGCATGTTTTGCACTAAATTTTGGGTGCTCCCATTTAGGTACAGTGCTGCTTATTTTATGTCCGTGAGTTAATAAAACAATAAATTTTTAAATGTTTTCCTGAGTTCAGTTTTAATTATATATTATTATAATTATTTTACTGAAATCTTTCTCTTTTTTTTTATTCTTCATTTTCTTACTTGCCCTTCATCTTACTATTCTAGGTTTAGTAGAGCAAGTGGAAGACCCAAAGAGATACAGTTTAGAGAAACCTCGCTGTCCCTTCTGGAAAAGATAAGAGTTGAAGTGTAAGTATTTAAGGGAAATGCCCCGTATCCAAGAAGAGGCGGAAGGCTGGATACATATATTGAACAGTTGTTATGTCTTGGAACATTGCACACTTGAAACAATAAATCTTCATAAATTCCTCATAAAGGTTCATATTCCCAACCCCATTCACACTTTAGGGGACCTAGTAATATCAAGTAATATGGTCAGTGTGAAAATTAAATTAACAACTATGGGAACCAGGCTCTCAATGCAGATGTAACTGACCTCAAAATTCATGTCATTGACACTCAACCCTCCATCCTTCCCCACGATTTTGAGCACTTTTCTGATTTCAGGTATGAAATAAAGTGATAAAGATTTAAAAATAATGATATGATTGCAAAATTGTCTATGTTCATTGTGCAGAAACTCGTAAGTCGTAACCAAAAGATCAACATTCACACCAACTCACTAATATTCAGTTTGCATATTTAGGAATGTTCTTCTGTTACTAGAATACACGTAATTATTTATTAACTTTCCAGTTTAAGTAACATATCTCATTACAAATTACAAAACTGCATGCCACAAATTTTTATAGCAATTTACACTTTCACTGGCATACATATTTGGGGATAAATATCTCCTTAAAATTTTAACAATTCCATGAATTATCTCCTTGTCTTTACTATTAGTCTGAAACAGAAAGTAGTATCTTATATTATCTCATTTTATTTAATTTATATTTGTTTGAACATTAATGAAATTAGTTATTTATGTATTTGCTTCCTTTGGCATTTTTCTTTTTGAATTTCCATTTCTTGTTTTTCTAATGATAAATTTTGATAGGGCTTTTTTTGTGGGTAGTTTTGCTGAGTTGCAAAAGCTTATTCACTATTCAATTTCCTTAGTGTGTTTCTGTCACACAGATAAATTTGTATTTGGTTAGAATACCAATATTTTTATTGGCTCTGCATTTGCTCATTTGGCTGTGAATATTAATTCTGAAAAGTGTTCATCTTAACACTCTCTTCTTATTTTCTTCAATTTTTTTCAAAAAAATAGTTTGAATCCTAAGTCCATCAGAAATAAATTTTCATGTATATCATTAGGATGTTAACTTGAGAAGTGATTGTCCCATTGTCTTCAAGGTATATTAGGAAGAAAATCCTTTCTGACTAATTTGAGGAGGTGACCACAGTTAATATTATTTAAGGATTATTTAAAGGATTTTCAGGTATAACTCATTGAATTTTTACAACAACTTGGGATGTATTTACCTGTATTTTAGTTCCATTTTATAGATAATGAGACCAATAGACATAGATCATAGAGACAATGTAAGACAAAGGACCCTGGAATCAATCTGCACATGTTTAGGTTCACATTCTAATAGTCACTAGCTGTGTGATCTTCACAAAGTTGCTTACCCACTGTGTGCCTCAATTCCCTTGTCTATAAGACAAGTCTAAGAGCCCTTTTACAGAAGGCCATTGATAAATACAAGGTGCAAGGGATACTGTGTGACACAACAAATCTAACAGAGTAATTAGCAATGGTGAATGATTCTGATCTTCTGTGATGGCTCTCTCATGCCCTACAAATAAAATTTTTGATCTACCATATATATATTTTATAATTATTTGCAATATCTTTTAAGGTTTTTCTTTTTTTTTTTTTTTCTTTTTTGACAGGCAGAGTGGACAGTAGAGGGAGACAGAGAGAAAGGTCTTCCTTTTTGCTGTTGGTTCACCCTCCAATGGCCGCCGCGGTAGCGCGCTGCGGCCTGCGCACCGCGCCGATCCGATGGCAGGAGCCAGGTGCTTCTCCTGGTCTCCCATGGGGTGCAGGGCCCAAGAACTTGGGCCATCCTCCACTGCACTCCCTGGCCACAGCAGAGAGCTAGCCTGGAAGAGGGGCAACCGGGACAGGATCGGTGCCCCGACCGGGACTAGAACCCGGTGTGCCGGCGCCACAAGGCAGAGGATTAGCCTTAAGGTTTCCTGATATAAGTGCCACTCCACTGTAGTGCTCTTTTATAAAACATATTTTTGTCATTTCATTTGTTTGTTCTTCTAGAGAATTTGATAGGATTATCTGTGATTTGTTCATTGCATCAGAATCAATTAAACTAAAATATTGTGTTTGTCCACTGATACATAGGTATAGACCTTAGAAGTTTTTGTCAAATAGCCCAAATTGTTATTTATCCACTGATACTTTATTCATTGTTTATTCATTCTTTTTGCTTGTTTTGAGAAGGACATTTTCTTCCTTTAACAATATTTTACTGATCATTTGAGAGAACATATTTTAGTTTACATTATAGTCAAAAGCTTTATGGCTCTACCAAATAAATAATTCAACAAACAAGACATAAAAGTAAAGAAACCATACTCTATCAAGAAAATAGGCAAAGACTATAAACAAAATCAAATATTTTCTAACTGGTACCATAGATTAAAAAGAAGAAGCCAAACTCTATTTTTGCTAATCATTTTACTTTTTGTGTTAGCTTTTTCTATTATTTTTAGTTTTTAGTTTTCCATATCTTACATATTGATGGGGTAAAGTGTTGCATTTCAATACATATGTACAAGATATTATGACCAAATCAGGGTAATTGGCATATCCATTACCCCTTCCATTCACTGTTCATTCCCCCAAACAGCAGGTGCAAGGCCAGATGAAGCCAAGAGCCAATAACTCTGTCTGGGTCTTCCATCTGGATGGAAGGGACCTAACCACTTAGGCCAGGCTGTTTACTGCTGCTTCCCAAGGCACATTATCAGGCAGGTGGGTAGGAAGCAGAGCAGCTGGGACTCGAATTGGCAATCCAGTTAGGATGCCTATATTAACCTACTGCAACCAGGTCCTTTCTCAGGTATTGTGTTAAACATGTTTAGAATGATATATTTTCTAACCCATTATGAATCTGAAGTAACAGGTTGCTTTTGAATAGAAGTCACTAAGGCTGGAGTATAGAACTATCAATTTGTTTATCTTAAATTTCTGTTAAATTGTTTCTTCCTCCTGCATTTTTGAGTTAAAATTAAGTTGTATTCCGAACTACAAGGTATTTATGTGTATAGATATTTTATTCCTTCCCAGATGCTTACAAAATACCTTCTCTTCTGATTGTTCTAATGTATAATTCCATTTTGCTATTGCGTTTTGCGTTTCCTTGGTGTTTTTTCTTATTTCAGAAAACTGTGTTTTCATTTAATCTAATTTCATTCAGTCCCTGTTCTTTTGGAACTTTCTTTATAGTCCAAAAGTTTAGGTTCATGATTGGAAATTTTCAGAAAATAATCATTTGAGATAAAATATATAAACAGTACCAGGGGTCTTCAAAATGTTCACAGAAATAAATGCTATTTTCCCGTGAAACTTTTGAAGCTTCTGATATGCTAAAGGAATATACTGGATAAAAAGTTGTGTGCCTAGTTTTATATGCAGTCAAAACAATTGGATGTAAAGAGAACTCATAATATAACTATAAATTGAATACTATTTGAAAAATGGAGAGTACTGAGCTTTGCTACACAGAATTGTAAGCACAACCATTGCAGACATGGTGTTGAAGCCAGTTACAATATTTATCATTACATTTCTAAGTTCAAACGTGCTGCTAATTTGCAGTGGTAAAAGAATGGTTGTGTTAAATTAGCGAGGGACTGGCCAGCGCCACGGCTCACTAGGCTAATCCTCTGCCTGCGGCACAGGCACACCGAGTTCTAGTCCCAGTAGGGCGCCGGATTCTGTCCCGGTTGCTCCTCTTCCAGTCCAGCTCTCTGCTGTGGCCCGGGAGTGCAGTGGAGGATGGCCCAAGTGCTTGGGCCCTGCACCCGCATGGGAGACCAGGAGAAGCACCTGGCTCCTGGCTTCAGATCAGCATGGTGTGCTGGCCGCAGCGGCTATTTTGGGGGGTGAACCAACAGAAAAAGGAAGACCTTTCTCTCTGTCTCTCTCTCTCTCACTGTCCACTCTGCCTGTCAAAAAAAAAATTAGTGAGGGATTAAAATTTAAAAGAAGCATGAAGGATGCTTGCAGATTACTAGCATGTTTCTATTTCTCATACGATGATAGAGGTCATACTTGTATAATTAATGTGCAAAAAATAAATCAGGCTGCACATTTATGAATCATGAACTTCCCTGCAAGTGGGCTATTTATTGAAAAGAACGTCAACAAAAAACGAGAAGAGCATATCCAGTCACCTGTTATAAAAATATCCACAACTATGTGTCACTTCAGTTTAACTGAATACAAGAAAAGTTCACATCTTACCAATGGCATTAGAGTAATAGCTGCAGACTTCACCAGGGACTATACAGGTCTTGTCGCCAATAACTTCAGGTAAGTATTTATCCCATATGTAAAGATTTCCAAGCAAAATTACAAAAGGGTTTCCATTGTGAATTCAGGCACTGGGGTTGGAAACAGGGTATCAATAGGTGGCTTTAAATCAAATTTAAAAATCTTTTTCTCAAGCAATGAAGCAACTCAGTCACTCAGGGTTAAACATTCCTATTCTTTTACAGAGAACATGTTGGCTTGGAAACAAGTTTTCAACCAAACCGGCCCTACTGAGTTTGTTTTCCGCCTGTTCACGGCTGTCCCAGAATTCCAGGTCCTTCTCTTCCTTCTCTTCCTCCTCCTCTACCTGATGATCCTCTGTGGCAACACAGCCATCATCTCTGTGGTGTGCACACACAGCTCCCTCCACACCCCCATGTACTTCTTCCTGTGCAATCTGTCTCTCCTGGAAATCTGCTACACCACTGTTGTGGTGCCCCTGATGCTGTCCAACATTTTGGGGGCCCAGAAGCCCATTCCGTTGGCTGGCTGTGGGGCCCAAATGTTCTTCTTTGTCACCCTTGGCAGCATTGACTGTTTCCTCCTGGCAGTCATGGCCTATGACCGCTACGTGGCCATCTGCCACCCACTGCACTACACCTTCATCATGACCCAGAGGCTGTGCATTCAGATGGTGGTGGGCTCCACCATCCTGGCCCTCATGCTCTCCCTGCAGCTCACTGCCTTAATCTTCACCCTGCCCTTCTGTGGGCACCGCCGGGAAATCAACCACTTCCTCTGCGATGTGCCTCCAGTCCTGCGCCTGGCATGCGCAGACACCCACGTGCACCAGGCCGTGCTCTACTTCGTGGGCATCCTCGTGCTGACGGTGCCCTTCCTGCTCATCTGCGTCTCCTACATGTTCATCACCCGCGCCATCCTCCGCATCCGCTCTGCCCAGGGCCGCAGCAGGGCTTTCTCCACCTGCTCCTCGCACCTCACAGTGGTCCTGCTCCAGTACGGCTGCTGCAGCCTGGTCTACCTGCGTCCCCGGTCCAGCACCTCGGAGGACGAGGACCGCAAAATCGCGCTCATCTACACCTTCATCACCCCCTTACTCAACCCTCTGATCTACACCCTCAGGAACAAGGATGTCAAAGGTGCTCTGAAGAAAGCCGTCGTCAGTAAAGCGGCCTCTGGCACCAGCTGACGACTTGGGGGACCGTTTGAGTGTTTGTCGGTGGTATGTCAAGAGCTGTGAAGAACAAATGGAATTATAACATGTGCTTGCCTTTGACTGTATACATTTGACATTTTTTTTTTTTTTTGGTATATTCATTCCTTATCCACAATCCTAGTCATTTTCCTCAAATTATTTTTTGAGACAATATATTTTTTAGTTTACATGTTTACTCAGAGTCTTAATGGCACCAATAATAAAGTGTTAAAAAATAAAAAGTAAAAAGACTACAGTCCAGTTGAAAACTGTGTAGGGGTTATAAAGAATAATCAAATGAAAATACTTTCAACTTCACTCATAAAGAGTAAATTTTAAAACATTCATAAGATCATTAAAACTTTAGTAGTATGTAATTCCTATCAATTTGTTTGACAAATATTTTAAACAGAGCTTGACAAAATACTGTATTTGCAGCAAAACTGATACACACTGGCATTTCTTTCTCTTTTAAAGTTTAGCTCCACATATACAAGAGAAGATATGGTGTTTGTCTTTCATTGTCTGGCTTATTTCAGTCAACATGATGTCCTGTAGTTCCAACCATTTTGCTACAAATGTTAGAATTTCATTCTTCTTTATAGTAAAGAATATTCCTTTGTGTTATTGTGTCTGTATGTATGCGTGGGCATGTGTGCTTTATCCATTCATCTGATGATGGACACCTTGGCAGATTCCATATTTTGTCTGTAGTGAGCAGTGTTCCACCATAAAAATGGTGGAGAAGGTATCTACTTTATACAATGATTTTGTCTTTTGGCCCATACCTAGTAGTGGAATTGCTACATCATATGGCAAGTCTATTTTGCTAATTTTTTGAGGAAATCCCCATATTGACAGGAATGAGGTGAAAACTCATTGTGGTTTTGACTTGCATTTCTCTGATGGCTAACAATATTGAGTAATTCCTCTTGTATTTGTTGTCCATTTGTATTCTCTTTTCAAGAACTGTGTATTCAGGAACAATTTCATAACTGGATTTTTTTGTTGTTCAGTTTTCTGAGTTACTGATACATTTTGACTATTAATCCTTTGTCAGAGAAGTAGCTTGCAAATATTTTCTCCCATTCTGTCAAATGTCTCTTCATTTGATTGATTCTTCCCTTTGCTGTGTAGTAGCCTCTGAGTTTACTATAATCCCATTAGTCTAGTTCTGCTTTTGTTGTCTTGCTTCGGGATTATTTTCTAAGAAGACATCACCTACACCAATGTCTTGTAGTATTTTCTCTACATTTTCTTCTAGCAATTTCATAGTCTCAGATTTTTTTTAAGATTTATTTTATTTATTTGAAAGACAGAGTTACAAAGTTAGGTAGAGACAGACAGAGAGGTCTTCCATCTGATGGTTCACTCCCCAATTGGCTGCAATGGCTGGAACTGGGCCAATCCGAAGCCAGGAGCCAGAAGCTTCTTCCAGATCTCCCACATGGGTATAGGGGTGCAAGGACTTGGGCCATCTTCTACTGCTATTCCAGGCCACAGCAGAGAGCTGGATTGGAAAAGGAGCAGCTGGGACTAGAACCAGTGTCCATATGGGATGCTGGCGATTTAGGCCAGGGCTTTAACCTGCTGCACCACAGCACCGGCCCCCATAGTCACAGATCTTAAATTAGATTTTTGATCCACCTGAAGTTGATTTTTGTCTATGATGAAAGGTAGACATCTAATTTCATTCTTCTGCTTATATATGTCAAGTTTCACCAGAATCATTTATTGAAGAGACTATCCTTTCTCCAATCCATGTTCTGGGCACTATTGTCCAGAATCAGGTGCTGTATGAATGTGGATTAATTTCTGGGTTCTCTATAGTGTTCCATTGATCTATGTGTCAAGTTTTTTTGTTTGTTGTTTGTTTGTTTGTTAGTTTTGCCATTACCATGCTGTTTTAATTACTCTAGCATTGGTATATGCTTCGAAATCAGGTACAGTAATACCTTCTGGGCCTCTTGCAATTCCATATTAAGCTTAGAAATGTATTTTCTAATTCTGTAAAGAATTCTATGGTATTTTAACCAGGATTGTATTAAATCTGTAGACTGATTTGGGTGGAATAGAGATTTGAATGATATTAATTCTTTCAATCCATGAACCAGGACTACCTTTCCATTTTTTGTCTCATTGGTGGTATCTTTCACTAATGCTTTATAATTTTCATAATTTTCATTGTAGAGATATTTCTCTTCTTTGGCTAAATATATGCCTAAACATTTTATTTTTGTTTTATTTTATTTATTTCTGTTTTTCCCCTTTTTTCCTTGTTAGTCTGGCTAAAGGCTTGTCCATTTTCTTTATCTTCTCAAAAAGCCAACTTTCTGTTTTGTTGAACTGCTCTTTTTTCTAATTTTTTCTGCTCTAATCCTTATTATTTCTCACCTCCTACTAATTTTGAACATTTACATTTTTCAAATATTTATTTGTTTGTTTGAAAGCAAATTACAGAGTGAGGGACAGAGACAGAGAGAAAGAGATTTTTCATCTGCTAATTCACTCCCCAAAATCACCACAGTAGCTGGAGCTGTGCCAGGCCAAAACCAGGAGCCTGACTCTGTCTGGATCTCTCACATGGGTTGCAGGGGACGAAGTACTTGGGCATTCTTCTACTGCTTTCCCAGGTGCATTAGCAGGGAGCTGGATTGGAAGTAGAGCAGCCGGGACTCAAACTGGTGTCCATCCAGGATGCTGGTGCTGCAGATGGCAGCTTAACTTGCTATACCACAAGCTAGCCCCAAGTTTTTTCTTGTTTTTAAGTCCTTGAGATGCCAACAATGAGGGTTTGACTATCACAAACCTTATTGTGATTGACATACAACTCTCTGGGGACTGAAGATACACACTCTAGGAAGCCCACATCCACTTCAAAAATCATACTTCTACCTCCACAAACTGCTACAGACTATAGACACTGTGTGACTTATAGACACTGCTAACATTGGTTAAAGCTAAAGAAATCACTCAGAACACTTAGAAGCTATACTTCATGGCTCACCTAGAACCAAAACCAAAGCAAAAAGCCAAGTGACACACTGAATTTCATCTAAACAAAAGCTCCTAGACACACATATGTCAACAAAGGAAACAAGAAGCAAGGAAGCATGACATCTCCCAAGAAGACAATAGTTCTCCAGAAATAGGTCCTGATCTGAAGGAAACATATGAGATAACTGAAAGAGAATTCACAATAATGATCCAGGGAAACTCAATTTGATGCAGGAAAATATAGATAGACAGTTTAAAGAAATGAGGGAGAAATTAGGTGACATGAATGAGAAAGATAGAAATAGTTAAAAAAAGAACCAAACAGAAATTTTAGAAATAAGACTTCAATTAATTAAATAAAAAAATACAAGAACTTCGACAGCAGAATAAACAAAGCATAGGAAATAATTTCTGATATGGAGGACAGTTTATTTTTATGTAAATCACTCAGACAAATATAAAGATTAAAGAATTTAAAATAATGAAATGTTTTGTATAATAATTGAATATTTGGGCCAGTGCCACGGCTCAATAGGCTAATCCTCCGCCTTGCAGCGCCGGCACACCGGGTTCTAGTCCTGGTTGGTGTGCAGGATTCTGTCCCGGTTGCCCCTCTTCCAGGCCAGCTCTCTGCTGTGGCCAGGGAGTGCAGTGGAGGATGGCCCTGGCCCAAGTGCTTGGGCCCTGCACCCCATGGGAGACCAGGAGAAGCACCTGGCTCCTGCCTTCGGATCAGCGCTGTTCACCGGCCGTGGCTGCCATTGGAGAGTGAACCAACGGCAAAGGAAGACCTTTCTCTCTCTCTCTCACTGTCCACTCTGCCTGTAAAAAAAAATAATAATTGAATATTTGGACAAAATTTCCAGTATATTTTATATCCACTATAGTCTATTTGGCGCTCTTTTTAAAATTATTTGTTTATTTAATATTTGAATATCAGGAAGACAGAGGGATAGCTCCTATACTCTGATTCACCAAATGCCCACAACAATCAGGCCTTGCCAAGGCCAGGAGCAGTAACTCAATCCAAAATAACCACATGGAGAGTAGAGACCCAATCACTCTGCCAGCACCTGCTGCCTCTTAGGGTCTGTATTAGCAGGAAACTAGAATCAGAAGTGAAGCCAGAATTCTAACCCAGGCACTTCAACCCTGCAGGCAGGTATTCCAAGTGATGTAACTGGTAAGTCAAATGTCCAACTCCTAGCCCTATTTGTGTGTGAGCTCATTATTTTCTTTTCAGTTTTAAAGTTATATATTTATGTTATTTGAAAATAGAAAAACAGACAAACAGAGACAAAAAGAGAGAGAGGGGTCTCCCATCTGCTGATTCATTCCCCCAAATGTCCACGGCAGCCAGGGCTGAGTCAGGCCAAACCCAGGAGCAAGGAACTCAATCTGAGCCTCCCTCATAGGTGGCAGGAACCAATCACTTGAGCCATCACTTACTGACACCCAGGATATGCCTTAGGAGAAAGCTGGTATCAGGAGTGGAGCCAGGACTCCAACCCAGGCACTCCATATGAGTTATGGGTGTCCCAAGTGACACCCATCCTTATTTTTATTTTTGATTGACACATAACTATCTGTTATATAGTTATGTGGTAGAATGTGATATTCTGATTCATGTAAACATTGGGCAATGATCAAATTAACACAATTGCCATGTCCATCACCTCAAACATATATCATTTCTTTGTGCTGAGAATATTCAAAATGCTCTCCTCTAGCTATTTTGAAATATATGAGACATACTAAATCATAAGCTATGTTACATTTTGCATCATAGGGTGAAGTACTAAGTCCTACTTGAAACATTGTCAACTCACCCATGGCAATTGCTCTGTAATGGTGGGGACCATTCTTCTTACCCATGCTGTGAACAAAGATTGATACCTTTAGACATGCTGCCTCCTAAGGATATAATGACAATCTACCCTCCAAAAATGTGCCTTAACTAAGGAATGCTCAGAAAGACATATTTTATTCAAATATTTGATTTTTTTTACTATTTTAGATATCCATTGATGGCAAGCAATAGCTTGTATATCAATTACCTTCATTCCATATAGCTTCTTTCATTCTGCCACACCAAGAAAGGCACAGGAATTAACTTTAGTTGACTAGCACCTGTTATATGTCAACCCTGTCAAGATATCAAGCCTACTGCTAGTCAGCGCCAGCACTGCTTCATGGGCCTTCTGTGCTGGTGGCTCCCACATTAGTCTTTGCTGTTTCATCTTATTCACCACCTCCTGTGCTTCATAACGGCTGTTGTTCATGGATCCACTCAGCAGATGGCACTACTGCTCCTCCTACCTCAGCATGGGTACTTGCTACATCTCCCTGGACTTGTGCCTCAAATTCTATAGACTCTCAAGTAGACTCCACTTCCTTCTCTGGTTCACAGCAGATGCTACGTTACTGTCTTCTTATTTTTACCCTGAGGAACAACCATATGAGGAATTTTCCAGGGCCAGGTCTGACCAGGAGTTACTTCTGCTGGAACAGCTAGTACAGGTGCAAACTACCAGGCAAGGATTTCTTCCCATCTCCAAATCTGAAGAAAGAGAAGAATAAGAGTATCTGCCAAAGGATGTCAAAACTGACCTAGTAAATTGGTGTCATCTTCCTGAATGCCATATAGCCAAGTATACCAAAGGCCTAAAAGGTTTTTATTCTTCATTTCTTATTCTAAAATCATCACATCAAAAACATTTTTTAAAATGGAAATATAAGGCTATTACTTATGTTTATCAAATGAAAAGTAACTAAAATCCAATACCCAACAATGTTGGAAACAAAAATACAGCAGACATAAAGACACATTCAAAATAATCTTTAGGGGCAACCATTAGGCACGCTGGTTAGGACATCCACAGATCATGTCAGAGTACCCAGATTCAATACCAGTTCCATCCCTGACTCTAACTTCCAGGGACACCATTAGAGGTGACAGGCAATAGCTCAAATATTTGAGTCCCCTGCTACCCATATGGGAAAGCCAAATTGAAGTCCTGTCTCCTGGCTTCTTCCTGGCTTAGCCCTGTCTGTTGGGGGCACTTGGAATATGAACCAGCAGATGACACATTTATCTATCTGTTGATCTACCTATCTTTTTCTCTCTGCCTCTCAAGTAAACAAGTGAGGTTTTTTATTTTAAATAAGAAGAAAAAAATTAGTAATAGAGGGTAATATTTGTCATTATACTGCTAAGCAATAAAATCATGATTCAAACCTGAATTTACAATAGGAGTACAGTTCACAAAACTATATAAGCATAGTGATAAGCAGAAATACACCAAAAAGTTAATAACTGTCACTTGTGGTTTGTGTTATTATGGATAATGCTTTTTAGTTTCTTCTTTATTCATTTATGAATTTTCTGTTTTCTGAAATAAAACTGTGTTTCTCTCATAATTGGAAAAGTAATCATTTCTGATAGGAATATGATGGTTATGTAATTTTATATGGCACATAAACTTCTCTTTATCACACTTTAGATCCACTGCTGACATTTTTCATAGAGTAGGACTTTTCCTCTAGGTTGCTTTTTTTTAAGATTTTATTTATTTATTTGAGAGGCAGAGTTACAGAGACAGAGAGAGACAGAGAGGAAGGTCTTCCATCCGCTGGTTTACTCCCCAAATGGCCAGGATGGCCAGAGTTATGCCAATCCAAAGCTAGGAGCCAGGAGCTTCTTCTGGATCTCCCGTGCCAGTGCAGGGGCCCAAGCACTTGGACCATCTTCTACTGCTTTCCAAGGCATAGCAGAGAGCTGGATCAGAAGAGTAGCAGCCAGGAATAGAACAGGTGCCCACAGGGGATGCCAGCACTGCAGGTGGAGACTTAGCCCACCAAGCCACAGTGTCAGCCCCTTGGTTGCTTTTGAAGATTTTAGTTTTTAAGCTGATTTCACAAGCAGTTAAGGAGAACTATAATGTGTCATTTATTTATTCAAGGGATGGTTATGGATTTAACAACATATTAAAAATGCCTGTGCTCCCAGTAAGATCTGAAGGAGAGGAATAAAATTCCCTGGCTGGCAGGCAATCTCTTTAAGTCAAGTCACATCAGAACACAAGGAATCACTTATCTGTACACATTGTGGTAGGCATTGTCTAGAATGCCAACAAAAGAAAAATTTGCAACTTCATTTCCACACCTCCATTCATTCTTTAATAAATGTCACAAATCATCAAAAAAAAAAACTTAACTTAGAACTCAAAAAAGAGGGTGAAATGTTACTCTATTGAAAAAAAGAACCCAAAGTATTGAACAATCATTTCAAACTGAATTTCTGGGCTTCAAATTGCCTTAATATACATTTTCTAGGTTAATAGAATGAGTTTCTCTTTCCCTTTCTCCAGTTTTTTCTTTTATTTATTGTTTAGTTGAAAGTAAAATTTATATATATTTTTGGTATACAACATGATGTTTGGATATATGCACATACTGGGTAATAGTTAAATCAACTCTCTGATATATTCATTACCTTGAAGTATTTCTCCTAATTAACTGAAATTTTGTATCCTTTGACCAGAATCTCCCCAACCCTCTGACCCTCTTCCAAATCTCTGGTAATCACCATTCTTCTGTTTCTATGACTCTTTCCATTTCCACGTGTCAGTGAGATAATTTGGCATTTGTCTTTCTTGCCCGGTTTATTTCACTTAGCGTAGTGTTCTCCAAGTTCATCCATATGGTTGCAAATGAAAGAATTTCTTTCTTTTGAAGACTGAATAGTATCCTTTTATTTATATTTATATATGTATGCATGCATGTGTATATATATAAATACATACATATATATATCATATTTTCATCATCAAGTTGTCTACTGATGGACACCTAGATTTATTCTACATCTCGGCTACTCTGAATAGCACTGCAATGAGCATGACAGAAACTCTCCTGTTGAATGAAAAACTATTTCCTTCCTGTACGAGGTTTTCACTGAAGTTATTCCATTCTGCAATTAAAACATCAATAGAAATGTCAGTACGTCATGAGTCAGATGGTGGGACAGAAACGGCAATTAGTGACATTTCCATTGAGCAAGTGATGTCCCCTCCTAACAAGGTAGCCTCCTGATAGCATCGGTGGAATTCATTATTGCAGAGCTAATATAGATTGCATCCACCTTTCCTCCTGTGCATCTTTCTGCTGCCTTCAAAAGTCTATTCCTCCTGGCATTTGGGCTACTGATTAAAACACCTGTTGGGACACCCATATTACATTTCAGAATGCCTAGTTTTGAGTACTCTCTCCACTCTGAGTTCCAGCTTCCTGCTAATACACACACAAGAGAGACAGCAGCAATGATGCAAGTAGCTGGGTCCCTGCCACCCATCTGGGAGACCTAGACTGAGTTCCCAGCTGCTGGCTTCAACCAGGACCAGCCCTGACTGCTTGTTGCAGACTTTTGGAAAGTGAATCAGTGAATAGGATCTTCTCCGTCTCTCTCAAATTAAAAACAATTTTTTAAAACTTCTCTTTTATCGTTCTGCTTATCACCTTCGGGTGGCCTTTTTGGTATTTGAATCTGACCTCAGTATAAATTTCCTTAAGAGAAGTGCTTGCCAGGGATGTAAGGCCTCATTCTACTGACTTCCTGCTTCTATTCCCCTCTCATTGGGATGCTATTAAAATAAACTTTACCAGGCAGTGTAATTGAATACATGGACCCCACCACTGACAAAACACACATCTTGAGGCCAGAATACACAATAACATCACTAGTATGTTGTCACTGTGGATTTCTCTATCTTTTACAATTTAACAACTGGACGAAACAAAAAAATCAATCACAGTGGTGACAGTGCTGTTCTCTTGTGGGAATTGCTTCTCAGCATTTCTCAAAAAAAATCTTAATTTTTAAATCCAAATTCTGAGAAAAGCTAGTTGAGAAACCAGGAAACATTTTCAAAGCACTAGCATTCCTCTGCAAGTCAAAGCATAATAAACAACTTACAGATGTTGCTGACTCAGAGGAATCAGCTCTGTCAAGCGCAAAGCAGGAGCAGGAAACGATGACACACAGCCAACGGTTGTGTCTACGTTTCCAGAACCAGGACAGGAACGCAAAGAAAAGGAGTCCTGACGTGATCAGGCAGTCTTGCTTGTGGCTATTTCATCTGTGGGTTCCTGACCTTATCTGCTTCTAACAGTGAGTCACTACTGCAAGCCAAATAATTACCCAGAAGTTTGAATGCCTAAGACACTTTATGCAAACCTATGAGTGGTGTTTTAAAAAGTAACAACTTTTGGAAGCAAATAAGACTTTAAATTGGCATTTTGACATGGGACACTATTTAATGCCATTAACCTACTGGGAGAATTGAATGTTTTGATGTTGAAAATGTATCCTAAATGCTAACAGTGAGTATTCTAGTGTTTGACTCTTCTCTAGTTTATTATACTTGGTATATACTAGTATTCCTAACACGTATAACTATTAAACAAACTTAAATTTATAATCATGAGTAAAGAGTATGGAAGTATTTTAAGAGTAACTTAGCATTCCGTAAATTCCCGCGAACTCTCAGGAATTCTGATTTCTCACTGCCACATGTTGAAGACCTAAGGATCTGTAGCGGTATCTGTTTATGTTTGCCTAATGAGTTTGCATAAGGAGACAGACAGGTAGGGAAATAATTAAATGAAAGGAATTATTATATGACAATACATTCTGAACAAGTATTTTGTCCTGTGGATATTGGATGAGTCAAAATTAACCTGTAAGATTTTCAACAGGTATTTTCATATTGATGATGACATGGGAGATCTTCAAAATGGTCATGAAAAATGTGTATAAAGAAAAACTCTACATATGATTAAAATTTTATACACAAAAATAACTCATACTAAGGTATTATCACAGGTTCAAACAAAGTTCTAGTTTGAGATGCTAAGAAGGACAAAACATCATTATGAAAAGGATTCCTAACAGAGCAAGATGAATGCTGCAAAATTGGAGTAAGAACAAAAATAAAATTTATTGTGGAATTTGGAAGAAATAATGGTGAATTACTGATGTTTTATTAAAAACTTATGAGGGAGAGAGACTCCAAGATGGCAGAATGGGGAGGGACCTTACTGCTCTAGGCTAGTTTTTTTTTAAAAGCACATTATCATGCTCCCCATGTAGGATCTCTGTCCTTAATGTGTTTTACTATGAAACGTAAAAACACTACTAGTGGAACAATACCCTATACCTTGTGCGGTTGTGTAAATGCAGCCTGTTGAAATCCTTGCTTAGTATATACTAAGTTGATCTTTAGTATATGAAGGTAATTGAAAATGAAACTTGATAAAGGGCGGGATGGGAGAGGGAGAGGGGAGGGCCACGGGAGGGAGGGAGGTTGGGGGGAAAGCCACAACAATACCAAAGTTGCACTTTGTAAATTCACATTTATGAAATAATAAAAGATGAAAAGACAAAAAACAAAAAGAAAGAAAGAAAAAAAATAGCAAGATATTTTGAGTAGATGCTATACCTCCTTAAGCAGGGTCAAATCATAGATTTTAGCAAGCTGGGGAAACATTCATGATGTCAGCTTCCTAGAAAGATATTTGATAGACTGCAGGTCATTTTGTTTTAACTATACAGGAAAAGAGAAAAATTAAAGATCATCACAGGCTACTGGGCAAATGATTCACTGTCCATAAAATCTGCACTTGAGTTGATATTATTATAACTTGGTACTCATGGACAATGTCTTAAGTCAATTTTTGGTTTACATTATATTCTATTTATGTATGTATTTAATGGTTATGACTATACATAAAATTATTCATGTTTATGGATTACCATGTATTTTTTCCACATATAATGTCCAATCAGTATAAATATATTCATGCTTTCAAAAAAAAAAAAAGCACATTATCATGGAAACTCTACATAACGAAGAGGGTGGATATGCAGCACAAGTACCAGTTTTGGAAAATGAGGAGAGATCAGACTATAGCATCCCGTATAATGGCAAATAGCTGCAGGGAGAGCCTGGAGTGAGTCTGACATGGCTGGAGCGCTGTGGGGGACAGTGTACCTGCTGACCTAGAGGAAAAACAGGAGCACATTTCTCTCTTCCCATCCCCATCACCACCACCAAACACACAACAGCTCTTGGCAACCAGCTGAGAGAGGCCATAAGCCATTTTTGGACACTTGTAATAGCTGCACCAGCTCTTGTGCATGTGCCCACCAACTGTCCGAGATGCGATGCCATCTTGTCAATAGCAAGAGGAAAGCCTTAAAAATTCTGTATATAAAGATAATTGAGGCCAGCACCGCAGCTCAATAGGCTAATCCTCTGCCTGCGGCACTGGCACACCGGGTTCTAGTCCCGGTCGGGGCGCCGGATTCTGTCCCGGTTGCCCCTCTTCCAGGCCAGCTCTCTGCTATGGTCCGGGAGTGCAGTGGAGGATGACCCAAGTGCTTGGGCCCTGCACCCTCATAGAAGACCAGGAAAAGCACCTGGCTCCTGGCTTTGGATCAGCATGGTACGCCGGCCCCGGTGACCATTGGAGAGTGAAACAACGGTAAAGGAAGACCTTTCTGTCTCTCTCTCACTGTCCACTCTGCCTGTCCAAAAAAAAAAAAAAAAAAAAGATAATTGAAAATGAATCTTGATAAAGAATGGGATGGGAGACGGAGTGGGAGATGGGATGGTCGTGGTGGGAGGGAGATTATGGGGGGAAAAGCTGGTATAATCCAAAAGTTGTACTTTGGAAATTTATATTTATTAAATAAAAGTTGAAAAAAAGAAAAAATATTAGACTTGGTGAGGCAGAAGAAAGCATATACAAGCTAGAAGAAAAATCTTTGGAAATTTTTTAGTCAGACCAAAAATAGAATAAATTAGAAAAATTTAAATCAGTGCTGGGAGATTTATGGGTTACAAACAAATGACCCAATATATGGATCATGGGAATTCCTGAAGGTATGGAAATAAAGAATGGATTAGAAGGCCTATTTAGTGAAATAATTACAGAAAACTTCCTTAATTTGGAAAAAGAAAAAGAAGGACATCCAAATACAGGAAGCACATTGAACTCCCAATAGACAAATTTAAATAATTGTCACCACTCATCTAGCCTTACAAAAGACACTTTCAGATGTGCTACACACAGAACCCAAAAACATAGTTATCATTATAAAAGAATGTGAAGACAGTAAATCTCCCAGTAAAGGTACAAAAGAAATCTAAAGCAAATAATAGGAGTTTCTACAGAAAAATGGTAGAGTGAGGTTGATACTTATCATTTGTAACCTTGAATGTAATTGACTTAGACTCTCTCCAATTAAAAGATACAGGCTGGCTGAATAGATTAAAAAACAAGACCCATCTATTTGCTGCCTACAAGAAAGATACCTCACCAACAAAGGCAAGCAGACTGAAAGTAAAATGATGGAAGATGATATTCCATGCTAAAGGAAAGCAAAAAAAAAAAAAAGGCAGATGTAGCCATTCTAATATCAAAAAAAATACAGTTTTAAAAAAACTGCTAAAAAGAGATAAAGAAGGGCACTATGTAATGATTAAAAGATCAATTCAACAGAAAGACGTGACTATTATAAATATATATGCACTTAATTATAGATCACCTGGCTATTTAAAAGAAATATTAATGGATCTGAAGGGAGACATAGACTTCCATACAATAGTAATGGGGACTTCCACATCATCAGATAGAAAATCAACAAAGAAACAATGGAGCTAATCTACACTATGGGCCAATTGAATATAACTCATATCTAAAGAACCTCTCATCCCAGTTGCAGAATACACATTCTTTTCATCAGCACATGAAATGTTCCCTGGTATAGACCATATGCTAGGTCATAAAGCAAGTCTCAGCAAATTAAAAACAAAATGGATCATACCATGCATCTTCTCTGACCACAATGGAATGAAACTGGAAATAAACAACTTGAGGATCTCAAGAAAATACACAAACACATGAAAACTGAACAACATTCTCCTGAATTATTTGAACAGTGGGTTATAGAAGAATTCAAAAGGAAAATAAAAACAAAATCAGGAAGCGAACAGAGATGACAATACAACATATCAAACGTACAGGATACAGCAAAAGTAGTGTTAAGAGGGAAGTTTATACCAATTAGTGTCTGCATCAAGAACTGGAAATGCACCAAATAATTGAGTTATCATCTATCTCGCCATTCTCTCCTAGCCTTCAGAGTTTCTGATGAGAACTTAGCTGTGAGTCTAGTTGGAGATGCGCTGAAAGTAATACTGCATTTCTCTCATGTACGTTTTAGGATCTTTTCTTTGTTTTACTGTTGGAAGTTTGACAACAAAGAGTAGTGATGAAGCTCTTTTCTGCTCATGTCTATTGGGAGTTCTATGCACTTCCTGTATTTGGACGTCCCTTTCTTTCTCCAAATTAAGGAAGTTTGATGTAATTATTTCACTAAATAGGCCTTCTAATCCTTTCTCTTTGCACACCTTCAAGGGACTCCTAAAACATATATGTTGGTTCCTCATCAAATGTGTTTTTAAAGCTTTTCATTTTATTTTGTATTTGACATACTGAATTCTTCATTTCAAATATGTCATTTTGATTTCTCCTCCAAATCTCAATTTCATGGGCGAATTTTTAATTCATGTCATGTATGGATTTCTTTAATTCATGAATTTGCTTCTTATTGCTTCAGAATAATCCTATGATTGATCTTTTGAATTCCATTTCATGCATGTCACCAATCTCTTCACCTTTAAATTCTAATAGCGAAGTGTTGTATTCCTTTGTGGGGGAGAGGGAGGTGTCATGTTTTCTTCCTTATTCTTATTTCTTAAATTTCTGCATTTATTTTTAGCCATTTGGGAAACACTTGCTGATTTTTCCTTCTGATGGCTTTTATCTTTGAGCTATGCCTCTGTGGCTTAAGGAGTGTCTACTCTTTGAGTGAATATCCAGAGGTGTATGCTGGATGTGGCCAGGGAGCTGTGGTCAGTACTCCAGGGTGCAGCCCAGGGTGCACTCCAGGGTGCAGCACACCACATTGGGTGTGGTAGGTTGCCTCTTGTTAACAGAAAGAGGGCGTATGATCACCTCTGTTGGGGTAATCCCACCCCTCACCTCTTCTCTTCCAAGGTAATCAATGCCTGGATGCTAGGCTGTAGTGGGTGCAATACTCATCTGCACTTCTGTGTGAACTGAAAAAAAGGATTGTGCAGTTAGCATGGATCCTGCTGCAATGCTCCACCTAAGGAACACTAAGTGTGTGAAGCCACACACATCAATTGCCCAGAAACCCAGCTATACCCTGCACCTTCTTCTGCAGTCACAGCACACAGAGCTCTTGAAGCCATAGGGTGCAGAGGATCCATTCTGCCCCACTAGCCTGTCCAGTCCATAGAGAGGCTGAGACATTCCCAGAGCCAACTGTGGGTGCTCCATCTAGACAGTTTGAGACCTGGAGCCTATGATATGTTGAGAGGCTGGGAGCACCTCAAAATCCTACGTGGGTGCCCAGTTCCCTGTCAGTCCTCCAGCCAGACTCAGTCAGTTGGGGACATGGATTTTTCCGTCTGATTAAATCCCTGGATCATACACATGCACAATAGCCACCAGCCACAGCCCTACTCATTTAATAATTACACCTTTCCCCACCAGTTGCCAGGCGTGTACAAGAGCCTCTGCAGCTGGTACTGATGTCAGAATTATTTTTTCTTCCAACCTGTTGCTGGATGTGCACATCCAAGCTGATGCAAATGGCTCTGCATCTTAGCCCCACCAGCTGCTGCAGCTTCTCCCTACTTACATCCCCCCAAATTTTTTTACATCATGGCTGTCATTCACTTTCTCCATGAAATATTTACTTATTACCCAGTCTACAGATATCTCTTTCCTCAAATTCCCACAGCAATATACCTGTTATTATTTATATTTGATGGCATACATTATACTTGTCTCCACCTGCCTTTGGCGTCCATAAGCTCTTGCTTCTTCATGTATGTATCTGCAAGTTCAATGTGAACTTCTAGAAGGTAGAGGCAGAATGTTAGCCCTCATGATTGAATAATACTGAAACCAGAGTAGGATACAGAATGGAGCCTAGATAATGCATCACATAACAAACACTGGACAGATCAGATGCCGTTGGAGGCTCAAGACAGTTTTTCAAAGTCCTCTTTAGATAACTGGTCAGAACAAAAAATTTATAATTATCAGAAAAATATCATGATTTCTACTTAAGTCCAAATAAGTACCAGAATATGTTTCTTTAGTTCAATAAATAGGTAGCAGAGTATTCCAAAGTGGAAGTGACAAAGTATAAATAGCTCAAATACAATAATCATTTATAAATCAATTTAAAGACTAGGAAAAATGGGTAGAGGATAAAAATGGGCAAACTGTTAGGTAGGAAGTCAGTTATGAGCTTATGTGTGTGTGACAGGCCTAAAGAGAAGACATCTATATGCATCTGCATCTCAAAGTCATCCTAACAATGTTTCAGGGGAAGCCCAGATTTCGCATCCTGCCTGCCCTGCCCCCTTCTACCTGGTAACCTGCCAGGTGGAGGCCCTCACCCCTCCTGCTTCCTGCCTGATAAATCTTCCACAATCTCCCAGGTGCAGCCCAGTATCTGCATCTCAAACACCCTGCTCTCTTCCTCAGGTCTGATAACATTTGCATCCATAAAGTCCTTTGTTTCAGACCTTCAAGAGAAGTTTTTCTATTTACATCCAAAAAGCCCTTTGTTCCAAGAGGAGCAGAGGTGGGGAAGCAAGACCCATCTCCTTAAAAACCCCCAGCCTCAACTGGACTGCGCGCTCAGCTCTCTGCATCTTTGCTGAGCCGCCCGCCTGGCCTGGCCGGGTGTACTCTCCACTCACCCATGCAGCCCCGCTCTCCCCCAGTCTGAGCGACTGGGCACTCCCTCTCAGGTCCTGTCTGGAGAGGTGCCCATCCGTCCTTACAGATGTTCCTTCTTAATAAACCTTGCTATTTTACCTCCCACTACTCTCTGTCTCACGCCTGAATTCTTTCTTGCGCGAAGACAAGAACCCTGCAATTTCTCCGGTAACAAAACAATGGGGGAAAATACAAATGAGCTAAAATATCAAAGTGTACATCACAAGCTCACTCCTTGTTCAATGAGAAATTTTATGTGACCATTTTTAATCTATTAGATTGTAAATGTTAAAATGATTGCTTATACCTGGTATGTAAAAAGTATACGGAGAAATAGAGGCTCACAACTATTGAAAGTGTAAACCTAGTATAGTAGTTTGAAGAGTGTTAGGTAATATCTATTTAAAATTTAATTTTTGGCCTGGCAATACTGCTTTTTTTTTTTTTTTTTTTTGACAGGCAGAGTGGACAGTGAGAGAGAGACAGAAAGAGAGAAAGGTCTTCCTTTGCCATTGGTTCACCCTCCAATGGCTGCCACGGCCGGCGCACTGCGGCCAGCACACCGCGCTGATCCGAAGCCAGGAGCCAGGTGCTTCTCCTGGTCTCCCATGGGGTGCAGGGCCCAAGCACTTGGGCCATCCTCCACTGCACTCCCTGGCCACAGCAGAGAGCTGGCCTGGAAGAGGGGCAACCTGGACAGAATCCGGCGCCCTGACTGGGACTAGAACCCGGTGTACGGGCGCCGCAAGACGGAGAATTAGCCTATTGAGCCTTGGCGCCGGCCTGGCAATACTACTTTTAAGTATCAGTCTTACAGAAAGATCTGCAGAAGTGCTTGAAGATACACAAGGGTACAAAAAGTTCATGGGTGATGTATTGAAAAACTATGCATGAGTTTTTCACCAAAAAATCTAATCTTTCAACTTCATTTTCCATAAGCTTTTTGAGGTACCCTTCTATAGAATCATTTCAGTTATCCAATGTAGTTGTTAGGAAATTAAAAGCAATATGATAATCCTTTAATATAAGAGTAAATAAATTATTTTACAATATATATTCATAAAATAAGTGAGATATATCTGTATGTATTATTGTTAAGTTGAAAGAATTAAAGATAAAAGATCAGTAAGGGGGCCGGCAGCATGACTCACTTGGTTAATACTCCCCCTGCAGCGCCGGCATCCCATATGGGCCCTGGTTCTAGTCCCAGTTGTTCCTCTTCCAGTCCAGCTCTCTGCTGTGGCCTGGGAGGGCAGTGGAGGATGGCCCAAGTGCTTGGGCCCTGCACCCGCATGGGAGACTGGGAAGAAGCACCTGGCTCCTGGCTCCTAGCTTCGGATTGGTGCAGCATCGGCCATAGCGGCCATTTGAAGAATGAACCAACAGAAAGAAGACCTTTCTCTCTGTCTCTCCCTCCCACTGTCTAGATCTCTGTCAAATATATTTTTTAAAAATTATAAAAATAATTTTCAATGATCAATAAGGGCTCTCTCAGGGAGCATCTATGCTAGAATGAACAAGTGTCTATAATGGATGAAAGACTGGGAAATATCACATAAATTAGCTGAATCTGTGTTTCTCTTCTCAAGGCATTTTCATTCTCGTGGAAAAATGGAGTCACCATACCGAATGATAGAATCTAGAAATAAGAGGACATGAGTAGTTCTGAGTAGCACAAAAGGAAGATGATACTGGCCAGAATCATTATAGTCTCTCTTTCTTTTCAATTATACCACCTACCTCTCAGATTATTTTCTCTCTTTCTAGGCACTCACAAAATCTCCCTCCTCTTCTGAATTCAGAGGAATTAGCCATATTGCAGAACACAGCCCCTGACTCCTTTGTGGACACCAAAGGGCCAGATAATGCATCTTGAAAATTCAACAAATTCAGCCGGTGCCGCAGCTCACTAGGCTAATCCTCCGCCTTGCGGCGCCAGCACACCAGGTTCTAGTCCCGGTCGGGGCACTGATCCTGTCCCGGTTGCCCCTCTTCCAGGCCAGCTCTCTGCTGTGGCCAGGGAGTGCAGTGGAGGATGGCCCAAGTGCTTGGGTCCTGCACCCCATGGGAGACCAGGATAAGCACCTGGCTCCTGGCTTCAGATCAGCGTGGTGCGCTGGCCGCAGCGCGCTACCGTGGCGGCCATTGGAGGGTGAACCAACGGCAAAAGGAAGACCTTTCTCTCTGTCTCTCTCACTGTCCACTCTGCCTGTCAAAAATTTAAAAAAAAAGAAAGAAAATTCAACAAATTCTTCATGGGATAAACCTTTGCTGATGGGAAACAAGGATTAAAAAGTACAGAGCATATAAAAATAGTGTCCTTTCTCCCACATGTCAACTTCTCCAAAGTATGATTTCTCCAACGTGCGGAGTGAACGTATCTGATGAATCATCTCCTCCGGCACCTAGGGGCTTACTCTGAGCAATGACTCTTGCAGTAATGCATTTCATAGCATTACTTGTATTTATCTTAGTCTCTGTTCCCTCTATCCTTCCTCCTAACCTCTCTATGGTTTTTGCTTCCAAATAAACTGTCAAGACCTAGACTCTTGGCTCAGGCTCTTCTTTCTAGAAAATCCTTGCTAAGACAGTAATAGGAACTTAGAAATATTCCTCACAGACAAGTTGCAGAAACCAGGATTCTGATAACAGCCCCCATTTCCTTGCTACATGTGACAAGAGCTGGAAGCATAGATAAATAGATGAAAATAACTTCTATTTTTTCTCCATGACCCCATTATTTTAAACATTAGTCATGAATACAGTTAATCCATATATTAAGTTGTGTTCTGTTCAGAAGGGGATTGGGGCAAGAAAAATTACATGATGTTATTAGGCACATGTAAGCCTTGGAAGAAGAATGTGTTCAATTCAGCTGTGTCTCTGGCTGTGTAGCTTCCCTGGCTCCAGTCCATCTTAGGGTATACTTTTCTAGACTTGTTTGGTATTGTGAATCACTCAAGTATCATTTCATTTTATTTTATTCTAAAAATCCAGTTTGTTATTTTTTAAATGTATTTACCTTTCATTTTATTTAAAAGTCTGAATAGGAGAGAGAGAGAGAGAGAGAGAGAGATCTGACATATGCTGGTTCAATCCCTAATTTCCCATAAAAGCCAAAGCTGAACCAGGTCAAAGCTAGAAGCTTGGAACTCAATCTTAGTCTCCCTTGTGGGTGGCAGGGACCCAGCTAACTTTACTTTCTCCCTTTGTGCATATTATCAGGAAACAGGAATCAGAAATGTAGCCAGGACTTGAGCTCAAGCATTTTGTAATGGGATGCAGTCATCCTATACAATTCCTTAACCATTGGTCAACAGAGTTTATTTCTTTATCTTGCATTTAAGAGTCCTGGGTGCTGAATCATTGGGTCTCCAGATTCTCCCTCAATGCTGACATTAATTGATACAGAGGCCACAACCTATCCCCTGCCACTGGAAATGGCAATTTTTTAGAATTATAATCACTAGTGGAGCAATATACCCCAATTCTCTTGGTGTTTACTAAGTTTTCCCATTTATCAGGCATTAGAGAAGAAACTTTGCAAATGCTTACCATCTCACGGGACATATGACACACAAACAATTGACTTGCAATGAAGAGTAATAATCAACAAACTTGCAAGAAGGAAATCACTTGTAGGAGGAGCACCTAAGGACAGAACAAAGCAAGAATAAAACAGTATTGTCTTTCAATTCCTCATTACCTCATGGAGACTAAGATGTGAAATTTGCTGTTTGTCTTGAGAAAAAAAACTCTAGGGATATTGTCTCAAAGGACTGAGAAGGAGATAAATGTCCCATGTGAGCCCAAGACAAAGATTCTTAACTTGGGTATTTGGACAAAGAATCCTGCTTTTAGAAGTACATAAATGCTCTCAGCCTCCACCTACTAACCAGTTCAGCTACAAGGAAAATCAGTGGGCCTATATACCTGAGACATTTTACCTTCATTCAAAGGTGAGCCTTTTTAGAATTTAGCATTGGTCTTAACTAGCAAGGAAGCCACCTAAGGACTCAACAATTTGTGCAGGACTGATGGTATATGAGAGAGCTGAAGCAGGAAAGTGAGATTAGAGATCATGATTCAAAACGTTCAATCAATTCCACTTTCTAATCAAGCCTAAACCAGCCCAGAGCTTGGTAACACACAGGACCCCCCAAATCACTCTGTGTCTTAGCTATTCATTCCTAACAATTCTTTTTCTCATTTTAGTTTAGCCAGGGAATCTTCCTTCTGCCTGTATTTTGCCCTTTCTCTGATTTGTGAACCAAGCTTCTCAGGAGCAAAGCGAACTCAGATTCTGCTCCAACGTCCACCGCCCTTCCATTTTCCAGAATCCGGGGAGAGGGGTTTTACTGTTTTCTGATCTCTTCATGAAAATAAAAAGCATGGAGAGACAAGTGATTTGAAAAATAAATAAAAGAGAGGGAGAGGTAGTGAAAGGGAGACACTGCTAACGTAGGAAAATGGGGACCAGCACCTCTCCACTGTCAAGCTGAAATTCCTTACAATAAATCACAAGGGACATAATGTCAGACCCAAGATAGCTTCCTTGTTCCTAGGTAGCACTTCATGAGGAAAACGCTCCAAGGATATTCTTGCAGCTTTCTGATCCCCTATGATTTTATTTTGATATTGAAGACCCATCCCCAGGTATTAAAAGACCAGACCCAGCCCAAATTAAAATTTTAATTTCACATCAAATTCAACACATGTGTCCCCATTTGGGGCTCAGATCTGATCTGTAGTTTGGGAAGGTTTAGCAGCAAGAAATGGGCATCTGTTTTTTTTTTGTTTTTTTTTTTTTTTTTTTTTGCTCTGTTCTTTAATCTCTCCTAACCTGATCACATTGTTATTGTTGTTGTTGTTGTCTTCATCTTGTTTGTTTTTTTTTTTTTAGCTTCACACGTGCATGGAAGAATCATGGAAGTGTTGCAAAAAGGCAATAGCATTCTAATATGTTACCATAGAATACTAAAAGTTGGTATCTTATGTGTAGCAGTCATGCTTTTGTGTCCAAAGTAATAATTTCATTCATTATGTGGTTCCCTGATAAGGACAATGAATTTTGTCCCTTACATCTTTAATACATCTCTTTCATTGAAGAGCCACCACATAGTCTGTTACTATTATATCCAACTCTATCCCAGAGGGTTGTTCCTTGATTGAAGTTCAACATGGTGGCTAGAGTCTTGCAGCATTCACTTGGCCTATAGGAAATCCATATGTTCATGGTATACTATGGCTGAGAATGCAGGATTGCCCTACCAACTACCATCTTTTCCCACATCCCTGTCATAATGAGTTATTTCAGTAAGCCTCCAGCTTTTGAAGCAACACCATAAATTTTCTTGGTTCACCTTTAACTGGCCACCAATTAAATATAATTCTGATGATCCCTGCTTATACCCATTCTCCAAGGGCAACTCCAGGAGTTCTCCCCTCTCTTTAGTGAGAAGGAGCATTCACACAATAATATACTTTCTTAGTATTCCTAACTGCCCATTGTTTCTTCTTCCCCAGCTCTTCATTTTAATGATACTTCACATTTTCACCTCCTTAGACTTAAAGGGTAAAAGTGAATGGTGATGAAAATCTTAGGACCAGTTCATTTAACTCATTCCAATGGGCATTATGAACACATTTAGAATGTGAGGTACATGTCCTCTATGATCCTCAACTTGGGGGATTTAAACTAAACTTTGAAGCAACTGAAAAATCACATTCAAAAGTATCTACCATGTCCCTGACTTTTCATTACAAGGCATTTCCTGAGTCTCTTCACTGCTGAGGTACATCCTTATTAAGTAGCACTTTGACTCAATAAAAAGAATGAAAATTATTCCCTTTCAGCCTAGAGGAAGTGGCTGCAGCTAAAGTGGTACCATATTGGATTTTCTTTGGATAATATGAGGATACTGTATTCGTTTCTTCAGATCAGCAGAAATATGCATCAGAGAAACCAAACCACCATCTCTGAGTTCATCCTCCTGGGTCTCTCCGGACAGACTGAGCAACAAAAACTTCTCTTTGTGCTTTTCCTGAGTATGTACCTAGTCACTGTGGTTGGGAATGGACTCATCATTCTGGCCATCAGCTTGGATTCTAACCTTCACACCCCCATGTATCTCTTCCTTGCCAACCTATCCTTCGCTGATATGTCCTCCATTTCTACCTCAGTCCCCAAAATGCTGTTAAATATCCAAACCAAGAGTCAGTCCATCTCTTACAAGAACTGTATCACACAGATGTACTTCTCTATTGTGTTTGTTGTCATTGACAATTTCCTCTTGGGGGTCATGGCCTATGATCGCTTTGTGGCTATCTGCCACCCTCTGAACTATACATCCATCATGCATCCTGGGCTCTGCATTTTACTCACAGTCATTCCATGGGTCCTCAGTAATATTGTTGCCCTGACACACACCCTTCTGCTCACTCGGTTGCTCTTCTGTGACAACAACATTCTCCCACACTTCTTCTGTGACTTGGCTCCTCTGCTAAGACTGTCCTGCTCAGATACAATGATCAATGAGCTTGTGATGTTTGTTGTGGGCTTATCAGTTATCACCTTCCCCTTTGCCCTCATCCTCTTCTCCTATATCTGCATCATCAGAGACATCCTGAGAATCTCATCCACAGAGGGAAAGTGGAAAGCCTTCTCCACCTGCAGCTCTCACCTGACAGTTGTATTACTCTTCTATGGGACCATTGTGGGAGTGTACTTCTTCCCCTCATCGGCTCACCCTGAAGACACAGAAAAGATTGGTGCAGTGCTTTTCACGGTAGTGACGCCTATGATGAACCCCTTCATCTATAGCCTGAGGAACAAAGATATGAAAGGTGCTCTGAGAAAGCTCCGCGATAGGAAAATAGTTCTTCGGTTGATGCCCCGGGCATCTGAGCTCCTTTCATCCTCTTAATGAAATGAGTGACTCCGTCTAGACTTTGTGGCATAGTCCTGATTGCTCAGCCTGCTTTTGATGAACTGTTGGATATTTACCTTCTATTTCAACCTTTGAGAGACTGGCAGTTTTCCACATGGGTCTAGTCTTGGAAACAAGACCTCTAACTCCCATGGTAAGCCACAGCAGTAACACACATCTTAATTACAGCCTATATTGCTGTAAATGTTGATAATAAATGTTTATAACTTAGACAATAACAGGAGCGTGTAATACCTACAGCCTAGCTTTTATGGCTCTGAATACAATTGCAATTTCTTTATTCAATCTCTATTTTCTAGGTCAGATTTCCTCAGTTTGTTTGGTGAAGATATTATTTGGTGCAGTATTTAATAGTAGCAAACGTGAAAGTACCCACGTTCAAATAATTTAAAGCAACTCTGAGTTAAATGAAGCAAATATACTAACCAGACAACTTCTCAGAATTTTAGTGTAGTGTACATCTCCCACAGGGTAATATAGTATGCAGAATTTCTCAAAATTGAACTTATTCAGTCATACAGAAACTCATTCATCACCTACTAGTTCCTGGGACTGGCATTGTACAAAATACATTTTGGGAAACATGACTCCCGGTGACTTCAATGATTTCAATGTAAAGCCACAAAACCTGTGCATGGAAGATACCAGTTATAGTCCTGACTCTGTCCCCAAGTAGCTATGAAGACCTTATGTAGGTCAGCTCATTTCCTGGGCCTATTTTCTCACCTATAAAATAAGGCCATGGTTCTCATTTTTGACAATTTGTTTCCAACTTAGAGTGTATAACAGAATCCGTTGGGAGAACTTTGTCAAAATTCACATCCACAGACCATGTAATGCCTTCTTTGTTTGACTGGTTTTAATAGTCTTAAATTCAGATTAGCAATCAAATTCATCAAATGCATCCAGAATGAATTTCACTGAGGTTTAAGAAAAGATACAGAAAACCACACCACATGCCACAGCAACAATACAGTGGCTGTCTGGTGACTCTCAGGTGTACCTTTTAAACATTCCAGTCATTCTACACTGAGATGTGCAAGGTCAAGAGAGAGTGCTGAGTGGATACAGACCACTTCAGTTCAGGAAACTACAGCTCTGGGGTTCCTTAGGCATTGTGCTTTGCTAATTGCATAGCCCTCTAAGGAAGGTAATTAACACCCATTTGCTGGTGGGACTACATCTCGTGAAATATAGGTTACTTATTGATTATGGAGACAGCTGCCAAGGGCATTTGGTCAAGAGTCAAACCCTCAGGCTTCCCTGAGGCTTAACAGACTCAGATAACTGAGTTCCTGTCACCCACATGGGAAACCTGGACTGAGTTCCTCACTCTCAGCTTCACCCAGCCCAGCCATGGCTGTTGCAGACACTGAGGATGTGAATTAGTGGGCAGTAAAATCTGTCTCTATCTGACTGTCTGTCTGTCTGTCTCCATCTTTGTCCCTCTGCCTCTCAAATAAGTAAATAATTTTTAAAAAATAAAACACTCCTTAGATGACCCTAAGATGGTAACAAATCAGTGAACCATGTGAGTTCTGACTTCCACTCCAGCACTGGCATTTTGTGAATCTATGTACTATCTGGTTAATGAAAAAGTCTTTCAGATATGCCTTTAAATTACTCTCTAGCAAGGCCAGCATTGTGGCACAGTGGGACCTGGATGGAGTTCCTGGCTCCTAGCTTTGGCCTGGCTCTTGTGGCCATTTAAGAAGTGAACCAATGGAGGAAGATATTCTCTCTCTCTCTCTCTCTCTCTCTCTTTCACTCTGCCTTTCAAATAAATAAAATAAATCTTAAAAAATTAAAATAATAAAATACTCTGTAGCTGTTCAAAAGAGGGTGATATTTCCCTGTCCAAATTGTCTTTTGAGTTATTTCCATCTCTGAGCAAACTATCACTGGCTAACTATTTTATCAAGTTTCCCTAATAATTGTAGTATTGTATAGAGAAAAGATTTGGTCCTATAACCTGGCTTTTCAGAAGGTAGTGAGCCATCTATGTGACCTAACATAAGTTGTTTAAAAATTGGAACTCATTTTCCTCATCTGTAAATGGAAATAATAATCTTAACATCCCAAAGCTATTTGTGACAAAATGAGCATGTGAATTAAACGACTGTCATAGTGTCAACTATATAATACATATACAAAACTAAGTATTCCTTATTTTTTAGCTGTCACAACTCCAATATACTTGCCCCAGCAAACTAGATTCATTTGTCTCCAATATATGCTAATTTCTATTCTTTAAACTTATAATCACCTTCTCTGTTTACAAGGAAATACATAATCAGCCACCTGCTCTTCTCAATGGTATCTGAAACTTTTAAATCTCATTTGAGTTTTTATCCATTTTGTAAAATTCATCTGCTTTTGAATGAGCTCCCAAACTAGCCACTTCTCAGTCTTACCTTCCTCAGGTACCTCAGCATCCGCCCTCTTCTACAGACGGCATCAGCAAAGAACATCACGGAGCTCTGCTTTCCTAGTCACAGAGAGTGTCCTGGATTACTAATTAACAGGCATGACTCTTTTTACATTATTGATGGAATAAAAATGGATTTTTTAAGAAATTTCAAGATTACGAAGTTTTTTAAAAGTCAGAAGCAGAAAAATTAAGAATACAAAGTGGATTTCTGATGATTCTCCATCAAAGTTCCCACAAAACTGTCAGTCTGGTGAGAAAAATTAACAGGAACATTGTTGTGGTGGAGAAAGGCTCTCCAGTGAAGCTTTGTCAGTCATTTTTCTGCTAAAGTTTTCGTTAACTTTCTCAACACTCTCATAACAAGCGGACATTATTCTTCTTTGGTCCTGCAAAGTCAAGCAGAATGATCTCATCACTCCAAAAAACTGTGGCCATGACCTTTGCTCTTGATCAGGCACATTTTTTACATTTTTAAATTTTTACATTTTTTACATAAGGTGAATAAATTTCATTTATTTCATAAATACAGATTTAGAAGCATAGTGATACTTTCCAGCCTACTCTCCTCCCTGTCCACACTTCCACCCTCTCTCCTTCTTCCTCTTTCACTGAACCGTTTCCACCTCCTGTAGCCATTTCTTTGGTTGTGTTTTGTCTTCAAGACTATAATGATCAATCCATATTTTGTTTCCTATTATGATTTTTCCAAGAAATGCTTCAGGATCTTGATCCCACTTGTTTAAAATTCCCACGTAAACTTCTTGTCTGGAGCCAATCTTTATGCACAACTTTTGGCACCCATTAACCAGGAAGTTTGCTCCACTTTAATTTTGCAGTCGTAATTGTGTATGCTGAACTAATTGAGATGTCTGTGGTGTTGGCTGCTATCGTCTTCAGCAAGATTAATTTATTCTTTGCAAATTGATATGGATGGTCTGCTACTGTGGGCTTCGTTTCCTATGTCATCTTGTCCCTTCTTTAAATAAATCTTCCATGTAAAAATGGTAAAAAAAAAAAAAATGAAAAGTCATCCATTTGTAATCTGCTGATTTCTTTGAGTCATCAGAAGACCTGGAGACATAATCCCAAGAAAGGAAGAGAGGATCTAAAGATCCTAATGTGGGGGGCTGGTAATGTAGGGTAGCGGGTTAAGCTGTACTGTTTAGGTGTTGGAGTCCTAGCTGCTCCACTTCCAAACCGGCTCCTTGCTAATGCACCTGGGAAAGCAGCAGAATATGGTCCAAGGATGTAGACTCCTGTACCCATGTGCGAGACCCACACGAAGCTCCTGGCTCCTGGCTTAGGCCTGACCCAGCCTGACCATTGTGGGCATTTGGGCAGTGAACCAAGAGATGGAAGATATGTGTGTGTGTGTGTCTGCCTGTCTATCTCTCCTTTGCTCTGCAGCATGGCATTTCAAATAAATAAATAAATAAATCTTTTTTTAAAAAATATTCTAATGTGGGAACAGATTTGGGACTCTCGAGGCACAGTAGGTGGATATGACTAGGCCAGAGACAGTGAACGGTGGGTACACAGACTTTGTCACAGAGGTGGTTAGGAACCCTTCCAGGGTGAGTCTTATAGCCCATAATAAACAATTTCATTTCACTTCATGGGACTGGATAAAATTACCTGAGATGTGACTGCATGAAGAGACCAAGGGGTCAACTGTTTCAAGTAGCATGGAGGAGCCAAGCCATTATCCCTGAAATCTACACTTTCTGATCTATATCATCCCTAGCTATCTGGAAACCAGTCCTCTGTCCTTAGCACTGAAATCAAAATAAAGCTGCATCTTTCAGAATGGATTTGTCTGAGATGCAAACATCTCAATTTTCTGTCTTCCTTCCACTTGCAAATGTCTCCCTTTCTCCCTCCATTGTCATTTAACAGAGGATTTCTAATGACTCAGAACCACAAACCTCTACAGCTTGAGGCAATACCATCTGTGGATTTTTTTCATCATCCAAGAATAATCAGAAGTATCTTCTACTTACTTTGATATTAAAAAGAATAATGCATGATGACCAAGTGTGATTCATCTCAAAATGCAAAAAGGGTTTATCATCCCAAAAGCAAATAATGCTATAATGTTAATAAACAAAAATAAAACTGTATGATCATCTCAGTAGGTGCAGAAAATCTTTGCGCAATCTAAAATCATTCTCAACAAAGTAGGAATCAAAGAGAATATTCTTAACCTGATAAATGACGTCTATAAAAATCCTACATAAAAAATAGTGGGAAATGAAAACTTTATCCTAAGATTAAGAACAGGACTGAAATTTATACTCTCATCACCTCTAGACAGCATTGTACAGGTGCATCCAGTCAGGTCAGTAAGGCAAGCAAAAGAAATAAATCTACTCAAATTAAAAAGTAGGAAATAAAAATGCTTTTATTCATTGATGTGTTTATTTTGTTGTTCATAATATGCTTGTCTATTGTGAAAACCCGATTGAATACACAAAAAAGCTAGTAGAACCAATGAGTGAATTTTGCAAGGTTGCAAGATACTAGACTAAAATTTTAAAAATCTAATTTTACAGTCAGCCCTTGATGCCTTTGGGTTCCACACCTGCAGATTGAACCAACTTTAGATTGAAAATATTTTTAAGACTTATTTTTATACTAAACATGTACAAGTCCTGTAAGGATAATGTGATTGTCATTAATAATGTCTTTATCATTATCTCCTACACAATACAGTATAATTATTTTCATAACAATTATGCCACACTAGGTATAAGTGATTTAGAAATTATTTAATATATACAGGAAGTGTTGGGGCCCACGCTGTGGTACAGTGGGTTAAAGCCCTGACCTGAAGCACCAGCATCTCAAATGGGCACCAGTTCTAGTCCTGGCTACTCCTCTTCCAATCCAGCTCTCTGCTGTGGCCTCGGAAAGCAGTGGAAGATGGCCCAAATCCTTGGGCCCCTGCACCCACATGAGAAGACCTGGAGGAAGCTCCTGGCTCCTGGCTTCAGATCGGTGCAGCTCCGACCATTGCGGGCTTCTGGAGAGTGAACCAGCAGATGGAAGACATCTCTCTCTGTCTCTACCTCTCTCTGTAACTCTGTCTTTCAAATAAATAAAATAAATAAATCTTAAAAATATAAAATAAAATATACAGGAAATGTGCATAGGTTATATACAAGTACTATGTCATCTTATATAAGAACCTTGAGCATCTGCTGATTTTGGTGTCTGGTGCAAGGGAGGGCAGTGTCCCTGGAACCAATCCCCCATAGACATAAAGGGACAATTGTATTTCCATATATAAGTAAGGAACAATTGAAAATGAATACTTAAAAAGCAATACTATTACAAGCGTTTCAAAATAACAAAATGGGAGAAGGTGTTTGGCCTAGCAGTCAAGATGCCTGCCTTCCTCATCAATGTGCCTGGATTTGATACCCATCTCCACTCTGGTCTCCAACTTCCTGCTAATGCAGACCCAGGGAGGCAGTGTGGATGCTTAAATGATTATACTCTCAAGTGACTGGGAGATCTGGATTGAATTCCTGGCTTCTGGCTTTGGCTATATCCAGGGACCGTTATGGATATTTGGGGGTTGGGGGGGTGAACCAGCATATGGGAGCTTTCTCTCTCTCTCTCTCCCTCTCCTTCTCTCTCTCCCTCTTTCTCTCCCTTTCTCTTTCTCTCTCACTCTAGAACACACACACTCACTCTCTCCTCTCAAAAAAAAAATAGTGACAGAATTCATAAATTCATAGGATTAAAATGAATAGATAAAATTTTTTTAATGGGCAAAGAACCTGGATAGATACTTGTTGCTTCTGATCTGGCTCCCTGCTAATGTTCCTGGGAAAGCAGCAAAAGATGGTCTAGTGCTTAGGCCTCTGCCACCAATGTGGGAGACCTAGGTGGAGTTCCAGGCTTTTGACTTCAGCCTGGACCAGCTCTAGCTGTTGCAACCACTGAGGGGTGAAGCAGAATATAGAAGATTTCTCATTTCTCTCTCTCTCTTCCTCTTTCTCTCTCTTTCCCTCCCTCTCACACTATCTCCCTCTCTGTTGCTCTGCCTTTCAAATAAATAAATCTTCAAAGGAAAATTTCCACATGTAATAAACCTTTAATTTTTAAAAAAAGAAGTTGCCCCAAAAATAGAAATAAAATTATCATATGACCCAGCAATTCCACTTTTGGGAATATATTGAGAAGAATTAAAATAAAGATCTCCCGTTGCTGATTTAACAATTGACACTCTTATTTATGATGTCAGTAATCACCCGAGGCTCTTGTTATGAGCTGCCAAGGCTATGGAAGCCTCTTGAGTTCACAAACTCTGATCTTATTTAGACAAAGTCATAGTCAAAGTGGAAGTTCTCTTCTCTCTTCAGAGAAAAGTACCTCCTTCTTTGATGGCCCGTTCTTTCCGCTGGGATCTCACAACTGGAGTCACTGTGCACCAACCCCCCATGTAGGATCTCTGTCCTTAATGTGATATACTATGCAAATTAACAGTAAAACTACTACTCAAACAGTACTGTATAATTTGTGTGTCTGTGTGGGTGCAATCTGCTTAAATCTTTACTTAGTATATACTAAGTTGATCTTCTGTATATAAAGATAATTGAAAATGATTCTTGATGAAGAATGGGATGGGAGAGTGTGTGGGAGATGGGATAATTGTGGGTGGGAGGGAGGCTATGGGGGGAAAAGCCACTATAATCCAAAAGTTGTACTTTAGAGATTTTATATTTATTAAATAAAAGTTGAAAAAATAAATAAAAATCTCAGAAATTTAAATGCACTCTTGTGTTCATTATGACAGTATTCATAATTGTCAACAGGTGAAAACAACCTAAATGTCCATCAGTAGACAGAAGGATATAGAGAATATATATATATATATAATTATTAGATATTACATATAATAAATTAGGCAATGGTATTTAGTCATAAAGAAAAGAGGAAATCTTGCCATATGCAACATGAATGAACCCTTTAAACATTAAGTTAAATAAGCCAGTCACAGAAAGAAAAATATTGCATGATTTCACTTATACAAAATAGTTAAACTCATAGAAGCAAAAAGTAGCGTCTTGGTTGACAAGGGCTGGGGGAATCTGTTCAATGGGTTATAATGTCTCAGTTATGCAAGAGATCTGCTGTGCAGTACTGGACTTATATTAACATCACTGTAACATACTGATAGAAATTGGTTGAGAAGGCAAATCATGATGTGTGCTCTTAGCACAATTTTTAAAAAAGAAGACTAGCCATGTCACGTGTAGGTGAGGATTCAGAGGAGCTGGAGCTCTCATGTACTGTTGGACACTGTTCATGAGAATGCTAAGCGAAACAACCTCTTTGGAAAACATTTTGGCAGGCTCTGAAAAGTCAAACCTTTATTATTATCCACACTAGGTATTTACTTAAGAGAAGTCAAAGTATATATCAATAAAAAGGCTTTTGTGAATGTTCATAACAGCTTTATTTATAGTCAAAACTGCAATAACCTAAATGTCCCTAGATGCACGAATAAACAAACATAATATATCCACGTATGATAATAAAAAATGAGTTATGCATATATATAACAACATTAATGATTCTAAAAATCTGTATAAATTTCTAAGAGACTCAAACTGATGTATAATGACAAAAAGCAGGTAAACTGTTGCTTGGGGTGTGGAGAAGGAGGGCTGGAAAAGAGCACTCTGGAGAATGTTTAGTGAGGCACATGGAAATTTTTGGGAGTGGTGCATACATTCATTTTTCATGAGGGGATGCACACATCAAAACATAAAATTGTATACTTAAATATGCAAAGCTTATTACACTCAAGTGAACCTCAATAAAGCTATCTTATACACTTGATCTTAGCCAAAAGGCTGAGAAGCGATTTTTGTTTGTTTGTTTATTTTTTATTTGACAGGTAGAGTCATAGACAGTGAGAGAGACAGAGACAGAGAGAAAGGTCTTCCTTCCATTGGTTCACCCCCCAGATGGCCGCCATGGCCGGAGCTATGCCGATCCGAAGCCAGGAGCCAGATGCCTCCTCCTGGTCTCCCATGCAGGTGCAGGGGCCCAAGCACTTGGGCCATCCTCCACTGCTCTTCCGGGCCACAGCAGAGTGTTGGACTGGAAGAGGAGCAACCGGGACTAGAACTCGGCGCCCGCATGGGATGCCAGCGCCAGCAGGCAGAAGATTAACCAAGTGAGTCACGGCACCGGCCCCGAGAAGCAATTAATACAGCCTTTTTACAAATTTTAGCTAATTAGAAAGAATTTGGGCCATATAATTTGAGTAATATCTTAAGACAAAAATATAGATAATCAATTATATATATACATGTATATAAGCAATTGGATAATTTCATATATTCTTATTAGAAATAACAATAATTAGTGTTTGGAAAGGAATTTTGGATTCCTTCAAGAACAGTTAAATACAATCAATACATCAATTAAAATTTTTAAATATTTGAAAGCAAAGTTGGTAACACTTTGGTGGCACCATCTGAATAGGTATTTACTACACAAATCTTTGACCCAAAAGGCATCCTGGAAGGGCTCTCAAAGGCAATAGTTCACCTGAGACAACCCTGCTCTTTCTGGAGGAGCTTCAAATTTCCCCAAATTCTCCTTATTGATCAGCAAGAGGGAAAACATGAGTTTTACGAACTTCACATTTTTATCAGTCCATAATATTCACCCAGGTTAACCCAGCCCTACGAAATATTGAGACTATGAGTGCAATTGAAACCCAAACCTCGGAAGCAAATTGCAAGAGCTGGAATCAAGGAGAAAGAGAGAGAAGAGAGAGCAGATGAGTAAATATGAGTTAAGAGGAAGTACTTTGAAGTAAAAGAAGCCCGGGGTCAGAAATTTCCTTGTCTGCCACTTCTTCATACATAACTTCGATAAGTTATATAACCTTTCTGGGTCTTGGGTTTTTTCCTTATGCTAAGTTGGGTCAATAATAATTATTCTCTACTAAAATTGTTAGGAGGACTAAAATAAATTATTCATATAAAGCTTTTAGCATAGTGTCTTACACATGGTAAGAGTGCATTAGCTTAACTCTTAAGCTAAAAATTATTAGTGAACTTTCCACTCTGGACATGTTTGAATCCAAAGCTAATCTGGACCCAGGAGGGAACAACCCAGCCAATTCTGAAATAAAAAGGCCCACAGATGAGCTGTGGGTCCCTCTGCCTCTTGTTACTCACTGGACTCTGGAGTCTGAATGATCACAGAACAACACTAATTAATGTTTCTAGAACTTATAAGCACCTTTACATTCTCCATATCTATCAAGTTGTTGTGACAATAAATGAGTCTGGCCCTGAGTCAGTGCTCAGGAAGTATTATTTCACAAATGAGAAGCAAGCTGCAATCTGAAGCCAGGCAGCTAAGAAAGGAAGATTCAACACTTCGGGGCCAAATACTAAGCCCTTTCTCCAACTCAAATGTGTCTAAAATCTGCTACAGATGCTTCTCTGTGAGAGCAAGAGTGGCATGGCAGTTAATGTTTTTAAGTTGGCCTCCAAAATACACTCTGTAAAGTTTCTTCACTCGGTTCTTCAGTTTTTAAGTGATTTGTACAAAGACATGTACAAAAGCTGATGTGTGAACCCAAATCTCTTTGCTACCCATGCATTTTTTGCATATATCTTTTCCTAAACAGGCCTTTCTCTTTCCTAAAATATCATCATATGTCCTTAAAGTGAAAGTTTCTAGACTTTGGACGCCACTATTTAAGCCACTATTTATTTAATTTACATACCTCACTTTCTCATACAAAACCATACACACACGTTTTATTTCCCAACAGTAGTTCAGAGGGGCTATGAAACAAATGTGATTACTGCCTTCTACCTCCACATATTGAACTTTTAACTTTTCTTCATCAGATAGAAGGAAGAAAAGTCCAATAGCAATGAGTTCTGGGTGAGTGATATATGTAGTATGCCATGGATCATAGCTAAAGATAGAATGGTGGTTAAGAGCTCAGGATTCAGCTGGGTGGCCTGCTTGCTTGCTGACTTGAATGACTCGATCTCTCTAGACCCTAAGTGCCTCATCTATCCAGAAAGCAGGAATAATACTAGAACATGCCTCTTAGAGGGGCCTTGAATATTAAATCAGATAATTCCTGGAAGCAAAAAATGCATCATAAATGTTAGTTGCTATCTATTAGCTGTTGCTACAACTTTAACATTATTCAGAAATAATAAGAAGGTGATAATAAAAAATAAATGTTTGGATCAAAATAGCAGTTACATTTATAGCTAGCTTCATGATTTTCCAAATATGTTTTCATTGTGCATCAAATATTTGTTGCACCAGGCAATGTACTGCATCCAGCAGATACTACTGAATAAGACATACAAGGCCTCTGCCCACTCATGCACTGGGTTCTCAAAATTCTAGTTCTGCGAAGTATGTAAACCCAAATGGCAGGTAAGAAAACTGAGAACTGATGAAGTTGGAACTTAAAGGTTGACACTGGCTTCTGAGACTCCTTCATGCCTTCAACAGATACTTATGGAATGCTTTTGACGTGCTAGGTGCTTTGCCAATCACTGGCCATATAGAAACGAAGTTCACACGTAAATAGGTTTGGTCTCATGTAATTTACTACCCAGTTGTGAGGGTCAGACAATACTAAACACATAAGTCATATATTGCATCAGATGGTGGCAAGTATTACACAGAAAAATAAACCAGAAAGCAGAAAATGTGTGGAGTTTGACTGCACTTTTAAGTAAGGATGTCTAGGAATGCCTTCTCAAAAAGACAGAAAGGTTGCAGAAACTGAGGAAAGACACATTTTGCAAGGTCCATTTAGGGTGTCCCAGAAGGCTTTGATCTGCTCAGCAATTTCAGAACAGCCTCTTTCACCTCCTTGTTCCTCAGGCTGTAGATGAAGGGGTTCAGCATTGGGGTCACCACCGTGTAGAGCACAGACACTACTCGGTCTCCCTCCGAGGACTGGCTTGAGTTATCTCTCAGGTACATGAAGATGAGGGTGCCAAAGAAGAGAGCCACAGCAGTGAGATGGGAGGCACAGGTGGAGAAGGTCTTGGCCCGGCCCCCAGCAGAGCGGATCTGCATGATGTTCATGATGATCAACACGTAGGACACCAAGATCACCAAGATGCAAGCTGGCATGACAAAAATGGCAAACACAATAATCACCACTTCCTGGGTAGAGCTGTCCCCGCAAGTGAGTTTTAACAGAGGAGGGAGGTCACAGAAAATGAAGTCGATCTCATTGTTTCCACAGAAGGAGAGAGTGAAGGCTGTGACCGTTCGAACAAAGGCACTGGAAAAACCAGCCCCATAAGCCCCAGCTACCAAGCCCATGCGAGCTTTCTCAGTCACAATGGTGACGTAAAGCAGGGGCTGGCACACAGCCGCATAGCGGTCATAGGCCATGATGGCTAAGAGATAGCAGTCAATGGAAGCAAAGAAGGTGAACAGAAAGAACTGAGCTGCACAACGAGCTTGGGAGATGACTGTGCCACGATCCCACAGCACAACCAGCATCTGAGGAACAGTGACAGAGGAGTAGCAGAGGTCCACCAAGGACAGGTGGCTAAGGAAGAAGTACATTGGCGTGTGGAGCCGGCGGTCTCTGCGGATCAAGATGATCATTCCTGCATTCCCCACCAGAGTGGTCACATAGAAACTCAAAAATACCAGGAAGAGAGGAAGGCCCCATTCAGGGTGTTCCTTGAATGCAATAAGGAAGAATTCAGTCACCAAGGTGAAATTCGTTGCAGCCATCCATTTAGCAGTTCACCTGGGAGGTAAGACAAGAGCCAGATTAAGAGGACCTCCTTGAGAGGAGTTCAAGTCATTTCAAGTGATACAACTTTAAACTGAGAGTCTGACATGTAGATACTCAAATTCAATAAACTTTGCAGTCCATAGAAAAATACAGAGCTCACTACAACACAAGATAAGAATGATGAATGCTCTTATGTTGGGAGGAATGGAGAGCAGGTGCTTCTCATGCTTACCAGACTGCTCTTATTCTTGCCACTCTGTCCCCAATTAGCTGTTTGATCTTTACACAGGCACTTAACCTATCTTAACCACAAGTTCCTCCTCTTCTGCCCTGTTTACGAGATAAGGTTAATGCACATATTAAAACAGGCACACTAGAAAGCTAAAAGCACTCCACGTACACATGATGGTTATTTAAATTTTAAAATGACTGCTGTAGGGAAGGAAAATGTGTATTCTGGGGCAAGCGTTGTGCCATAGCATGTTAAACCTCCGCCTGCGATGCTGGCATCCCACCTGGGTACTGGTTGGAAACCAGGCTGCTCCACTTAAATCCAACTCCCTGTTAATGCACCTGGAAAAGCAGTGGAAGATGATCCAAGTGTTTGAGCCCCTGCACCCACCTGGGAGACCCAGAAGAAGTTCCTGACTCCTGGCTCCTGACTTCAACCTGGCCCAGCCCCAACCATTGCAGCCATTTGGGAAGTGAACCAGCAAATGGAAGATATTTCTCTCTCTTTATCTATCTATCTATCTATCTACCTACCTACCTATCTATCAATCTATCACCTATCTATCTCTCTATCTCTATCTCCTCTGTCTCTCTGTGTCTCTCTGACTCTCTATAACTCTTCAAGTAAATAAAAAAATTTAAAAAAAAACAAAAAAAAATGTATATTCAATCAACAAAAGAACGTGAATAGAAAACCAATCCATTGGCAATCAGCAATGGGATTTGGTGGTAAGAACATTTCTATTCTCATTCTAGCAACATGAATGTTTAACAAACAGCTGTTATCCTAATTAGAGTTGGCTGGCTTATGAATGGTGTGTGTATATATTTGTATATATCCATTAACCTTGGATTCAGAGTGCAAGCATAAGCTCCTTTAGGGTCTAATAAAGCTCTATGGGCCCTGCTTGGCTATTCTCAAAGTCCCTCATAAAAGCTGTACTTTGATAATAAAAAGTGCCCAAATTTGAATACAAGAAGGAAGCAAAAGTATTTCTGAAATCTAGTGTTGTCTGTGTTCTGTTTGAAGAATCAGGCAGAGTCCTAGAGCAGGGTAGTAAAGGAAGGCTTTGATGATGCTAGAATATCTGGGATGTACCAGTAGCCAGGCCAGGACTAAGCCAATCTGTCTGGGCTCACAACCAAGAGAAGAAATTACATGAGGAAACCATGAGCTGGGCATGAACCATCCTCACCTGAATTCCACCTTGTACTGTCTTCCTTCTTTGTGTAGTGTTTCCTCCACCTGTGAGCTGTCACCCATCCAGAGGACATGTGGGTTCTAGCTCCCCCACACTACACGTGTGACCCTGGGCAAGTCATTTTCTTTGTGCTTGCAACAGCTTGTCTTTGTTCACTTTCACTAAACAACAATGCGGCAGGTGTCCACAATCACAGTGAGCTGACCCAGATGGCATCACTCCCAGGACTTCAATGCCTTATTCTCAGTGCTAGGAGTCCCTTTCCTTTACCCTTGACAAAGCAATACATCACTCACACTAGAATTTCCAGGGATTCTCTTTAGTCTCAGTTCAGTAAAGGAGGACCAGGGGACCAGCCTTTCTCCCTGAGCTTCTGCTCCAGCACTAGACCTTACTGGCAATGCACCTTATATTCACCACCCCCACATTATGCCCTGATTGGCTGCAGAGTTATCTCTCCAGGGGGAGGTAGCTTATCTTCGAGTACTTCCTAATAAGCAATATAGTATCTTTGAAGATTTCTGTCTAATTTCAAACTCCCAAAGCCCCATGCTGGTTTTTTTGCCATCCCTTGACAGGCTCTTATAAGGCTGGTCCCTAGCCATGCTTTATTCCTGTCTTGTAGCAAAAGAAATTTCTTTGAAGGTTTCCAATATCTCAGTTGGAAATTTTGTCTGGAGGGTTTTTTTTTTCCTACATATTATTATTTATTTTATATACTCTTTTTTTCCATTTTACTGCTATTTTTAATTTTTAGTTTTTAATAAATTCAATGTGCTTTGTAGATATAATTCTAAGAACATAATGATATTCCCCTCCTCCTTCCTTCCCTCCCTCCCTCTCCCTCCTACCTTTCTTACCCCTTTTCTTTCTTTTTCTATTTTTTGAGATTACATTTTAAGTTTGCAATACAGTAAAATGCTTAATACTTCACCAAATAAGAAGTTTAACAAGTAAAAAAAAAAAAAGACCCTAGTTTAGTGGCAATGTAGACAATGGCTATAAACAATAATTGAATGGAAAAGTAATCATTTCAACTATATACAGTAAATTTTAAAGTAATCACAGATCATTAAAACTATAATAGTATAACATTCTTACTCATTGGTTTGACAGAGGTATAAGAGTTTTACAAAACTATATTCACAGCAATACTAAAACACATGGACATTTCTTGTTTTCTTCTTTTTTTTTTTTTTTTTTTTTTTGACAGATAGAGTTAGACAGTGAGAGAGAGAGAGACCGAGAGAAAGGTCTTCCTTCCATTGGTTCACCCCTCAAATGGCCACTACAGCCGGCGCTGTGCCAATCCAAAGCCAGGAGCCAGGTGCTTCTTCCTGGTCTCCCATGCAGGTGCAGGAGCCCAAGCACTTGGGCCATCCTCCACTGCCCTCCCAGGCCACAGCAGAGAGCTGGACTGGAGGAGGAGCAGCCAGGACTAGAACCTGGCGTCCATATGGGATACCGGTGCCACAGGCAGAGGAATAACCAAGTGAGCCACGGCGCTGGCCCCTTGCTTGTTTTTTTGAATTTTAGTTCCCACATGTAAGGGAGAACATGTGATATTTGTTTTTCTGGGTCTGTCTTATCCCTCTCAATGTGATGCCCTCCAGTTGTGTGCATCTTGCTGCAAATGGTAGAGTTTCCTTCATTGTTATAGCTGAATAATAATCCACGGTGTATATACACCATGTTTTCTTTATCCACTCATCTGACGGTGGCCACCTTGGTTCGTTCCATATTTTGGCTATTGTGAACAATGCTGCTGTAAACATGGTGGCGCAGGCATCTCTTTGACACAACGTGTTCATGTCTTCTGGATATATAACCAGTGGTGGGATCATTGGATCCCATGGAAAGTCTATTTCTAGTTTTTTAAGAAATCTCCACACTGTTTTCCATAGTGGCTGCACTAATTTCCATTCCCACCAACAGTGTGTAAGTGTTCCGCCCATCCACACCCTCGCCAGCATCTGTCACTCTCTGTGTTTTAGATTTCAGCCACTCTGACAGGGGGAGGTGCTATGTCATTAAGGTTTTGATTTGCATTTCCTGATGGCAATCAACACCTCCAGGAGAGCATGGGTTCTCAAACTTCAGCATGCATAAGACTAACCCAAGGAATTTGTTTAAATTGTGAATAGGCGGTGTCCACCTCCACAGACTCAGTTATAGCGTCTCTGCCTTCCGGGGAGAGGACAGGGGCCTACATTGCTCACAAACATCCAAGGTGATTGTGAGACAGTGAATCTCCAGAAATTATAACTAAAGAAAGCACTTTGGGAAGCACTCTCAGGAGCTCCAGTCCTGCTGGTCCAGTGCTATACCCTAAACTAAAATAATTAAAATGTGCTTTTTGTTTTCTTTTTTATGTTGGATTAACATGTAATAATTTTACATACTTATGGATAGAATGTGCACACACACATATATGGCATTTTCTAATCAAATGAGGGTAATTAACATTTCAATTTCCTTATCGTTTCTTTATATGGGGAGGCTTTGGGCTTATGTCTTCTAGTTCTTCATAAGATATGCAGGTTGTTGTGGACTGTGGTTACCCCACTGTGCTATGGGAATGCAAGACCTTGTTCCCGCCGCCTATGTTTTGGTGGCTGTTATTCAAGCCCCCTTCCAGTCCCCATAACTCCTCAATCTTCCCAACCTCTGGTCATCCCTATTCTAAGTTCAAATCAACTTTCTTAGCTTCCCCATGGGAGAGAGAATATGAAGTATGTATCGACAGAGACACGCCCTGGAAGAGCATGTTTTCTCCGCAGTCCCATCTGTGCCTGTCTCCCTCACAGGAGACCTGAGACAGGGTGAGTGTGTTGTTTCCCTGGATGATGAATTTTAAAAACCTACATACCCAGAGGACTCAGAAGCTTCTTGGTAGCAAATAAATAAATAAATAGAAAAGAACTCAAAGCAGGTCCGTGCTCTGTGAACTAAGCCTGGTCAGAAAGAAAAAAACAAGTTCAGGGCAGTGGTTCCCAAACTTTGCTTCACAATACAGTCACCCGGGGAGCCTTTGAAAATCCCGAGGCTCATGCTGTACCCCTGAACAATTAAGTCAGAACGTCTGAGTATGGAGCCAGACACCAGTGCTTTCTTAAACCCCCAGGTGATCACAGTGTGCAGCCAGGCTTGAGGATCTCTGGCAGAAGGCTCCTGTTTTCCCCAGGTGTCTTAGGTACATGTTCTCACGTGGAAAAATCACATTGTATATGAGCATACCAAGGGTTCAAAGTCCTACAATCAAGCAAGCTCACCACCTTTCTCTAACCCACAATTTCCCGATTGTGTTTGGCCACAGAACCTCTTTTTCACTAGCATCCTACAAAACTAGAGTTCCCAGCAAAGGACACTTCTTAGGCAATACAGCTTTAAAGAGCCTCAGAAGTTTCTCAAATGCCAAACAGCAAAGCAGTGACTGTTCCAGCAAACAACATCTCTTGCTGATTCATCTCAGGATCTGTTCCTTTAAGTCTCTGTGGGACCAGCTCCCCAAGGAGCAATCACTCCTACGGAGACGGGAATATGATAGGAAGCAGGAGGGACAGCAACCTTCCAGATGAATCCCTAAGGAGCCCTGGGAGAGGGCAGTACCTTGTCCTTTAATGAACACTTTTCTTTCAATGGTGAAATGGGCTCCATGGGTGACACTTGCAAGTTTTCCTGCATAAACAGTGGTAACCCCCAATGCCCCCAACCTCAGGGGAAATAGGTGCTGAGGCCAACAGCACCAAATCTATTCTTTTATTGCAGGTTTCTTTTTTTTTTTTTTTTCATATTTATAGAATGCACTGCAACAGCTCTATACCTGTTTTCAAGGTTTAAAGATCAAATCAGATTGGTCAGTATTTCCATCTTCTTAAAGATTTAAGAGACAAGAGACTTATTTTGACTAACACTTAATAATTATATACATTTATGGACTACAATGTGACATTTCAATAAGCATATACAATGTGTAGAGATCAAGTCAGGTAATGAATGCTTCACTTTCCTTGTCCTTAGTTTACAACTGGAGCCCTGGAGTTCCTATCTTCTATTTACTCAGAAAATATACACTAGATACCCTATTATGCTGTGAAACATTAGGACCCTATTCCCTCTATCTAACTGTGTTTTGGTACCTAATACTCCACCACCCTTTATCCCGCTTTTCCTTCCACCATTCCTAGCCTGATAATCACTATTCTGGTTACAACCATCATATTTCATTAGGATGTTTAAGCCTTTCTACAACATATTTGTAGTTCAAATATCACATTGTACTCCATAAATAGACACAATTATTATTTTTTCAATTAAAATTCTTAAATTGTTTAAATGGTTAAAAAATACTAAGACAAGAATGATTAGTAAAATGTGGCCAGCCCCTGAAAAGAAGCAAAGTGAATGTCAAATAGTATAGATTTAAGAAAGCATATAATATGAGTATTGGTAAAAAGACATTTGGATACTTTTTACTTAAGACCTGGAGAGCTGACCAAAATTTGGGAAGGAAATGCAACAGGATAATTATAGCAAAGAGTATCTAAGCTGCTTACTATATGCCAGTTCACTCTTTCTAAGATAGACAGATGATTGATAGATAGATAAATAGATAGACAGACAGACAGACAGATGCTATTATTACTGTTTTAAGAAGATGATAGACACCACTAGTCCCACGATAAGTGGCAGAGTTACGGCTTCAACCTAAGCAGTCTCACTCAAGAATGCACACTCCTAACTTCTATCTTCTACTGTAAAGTTTCACAAACCTCGTGTTTGGAAATAGTTGAACGGTTCTTCTTTCTATGTCTGTGGTTTCCTTTTAGCCTTTTCAGGAAGATAGGAACTTGGCCTAGAGATAAGACCCACATTACAGAGTGAGTTAAGATTGTGATAGAGGGGCCGGCGCCATGGCTCACTTGGTTTAATCCTCCGCCTGCCAGCACTGGCATCCCACATGGGCACCGAGTTCCAGTCCCGGTTGCTCCTCTTCCAGTCCGGCTCTCTGCTGTGGACTGGGAGGGCAGTGGAGGATGGCCCAAGTGCTTGGGCCCTGCACCCACATGAGAGACCAGGAAGAAGCACCTGGCTCCTGGCTTCAGATCAGCGTAGCTCCTGCAGTAGCGGCCATTTCGGGGGTGAACCAACGGAAGGAAAACCTTTCTCTATGTCTCTCTCACTGTGTAACTCTATCTGTCAAATAAATTAAAGAAAAAAAAAGATTGTGATAGAAAATTCTTGGGACATTTAGCCATGACCCCTATGAAGTAACACTCAAAGTCACTGGTGAAGGGATGGTCTTAACATCTGCTGTAGCCCCATGTAGCCAAGGTTAATTGAACAAAGACAAGACTTCCCCTGAATCAACTGCAAGAAATAACTCTCTTTTTTTCCCAAAAGCTATTTGAATGAACTGAATTAAGTGCCTGTCTGTTCCTTATAACAAATATGTCGTGACTTGTGGCCTGGAGGAAGCACTGGGAAGGATGTAAGGACATGTCTTCAGCGTCACCCTGGGATCCATCTCCACTATCTTCCTGCATCAAGACTTGGATGGATATCAGGCCAAGGCCAAGCCAAAGAACACCTAGTGCTTACAAATTTATTTTGGAAGGACTTCAGGAGAAATTATTAATCTACAGAATTTCCCCCTCTTAATTCATCATTGGTATCCCTGCCCTCACTTTACACATATTCTGAAACTGTTGAATTTTTACAGGCTTTTGTAAGATGCCAGAAGCAAAGTGGATATTAGAGGTCAAATGACCCACACTTTCCAATTTACAGGACAGGCTGAGGCCCCTAAGTAGGAATAGTGTTAGCGGTTGGATTAATTCATTTGATTCCCTGACCCTAGCTTTTTAAGGACAAACTGATTAGTGAGGACTTTATCCAGTGATCTCTTATTGTTCTCAAATTCAGAAGAGACCCCAAATAAAGACGACCCAGATAATAAAGTGAGTTCATCTTGATCCAATTCTGTGTGTATCTGACTTTCCTATCCCCCAAGTTGTCTCAGAGAGTTCCCTCATTCCTGCCTCCTGGCTTTGGATCAGCACAGCTCTGGTGACCACAGCCATCTAGAGAGTGAATCAATGGGTGGAAGACGTCTCTCTCTCTCTCTCTCTCTCTCTCTCTCTCTCTCTGCCTGTACCTTTCTGTAACTCTGCCTTCCAAATAAATAAATAAATCTTTTTTTAAAAAGAAAGTAGATTTTTTTTTCCCAGATGAGAGAGGATGCTGTTTTGGGAAACATAAAAGAAAAGCTCTTCTCCACTCTAAAGTAAGGAGAATCCAAGAAATTCTCAGTGCACCTGTGCTGCAGGGCCTCCCACGGACGTGATGGCTGAGTAGTGATTGACAGAGGTAACAGGTGGCAGAGCTGAAGGCAGATACGCCACGGATATTTAAACAGTTCTTGTCTACATCCTTCCCACCATAAAAAAGCATTGGAAAGAGGTCAACTTTATGCTAACCTCCTAGGGCCAATATAAAGAGTAGAAATTTTGTCTATGGCCACTCCATCTCCCTTGGCCTTGGCACTCATTTCTGTACTTCTCAGTTATCAGGTTCTCAAATTCTCACTGTCCACCACACCCTGTGCTTTGAGAGAGAGCTGAGACCACTCCCTTATGAAGGAATTGGCTAGCAATGTTTAATGTGAGATTTTTCTCAAATAATTTAAATTTTAACAAGATAAATCCCCAGAGAAGTAGAATCTAATGCCACGGTGGGAATTCCTTTGTTCAACAATCTCCCTCCTCTTGTAGATGAGAAGGACATAACGCTGGTTCGAGGCAATCATCACCCAACTCTTCCTATTGTATCCAACCCTCTGCAGAGATCAAGAAGCCTACTTTCAAGCAAAACAATTGGAAACGAAGACTGGAAGTTTAAGAAAGAAACAAGCTCTTCGTTGGCACTTCTGAAATCACGCATATCGCTCACGTCTTGCTTCAACCAGAATAAAGTCATCTGCTCATCTGCCCCTGGAATGCATATGGCTTTCCTCCTCCCATCTCTTTTACTAAGTAGTGTGGTCCTCAGAACACTTCATTTGTGTCTGAGGCAAAACAGGATGCAGAGAGTTCCTGCGGCTCATCAAAACAGTCATGATACTAACAGGACTCTTCTTTGACAGCTCAGGACGTGGCTCCTGGTGGGGAACTTCTTTCCAGAGAACACCAGGTGTTGGCAGGCACTTGAGAATGGAAATCAGAGGTGCCTAGCTGAGTGCCAGGGGTGAGACCAGGCAGGGTTCACGTAAATTATTATACTGGCCATCCCCTCACTGAGCTAGATGTCCAAGGCTTCTCTTCAGAATATTTTTTTTCTTATTTTCAATATCAGAGCCACTTTCTTTTTTTTTAATAAATCTTTTTTTACTTATTTATTTTTTTATTTTTTTGACAGGCAGAGTGGATAGTGAGAGAGATAGACAGACAGAAAGGTCTTCCTTTTTGCCGTTGGTTCACCCTCCAATGGCCGCTGCAGCCGGCTCATCTTGCTGATCCGAAGCCAGGAGCCAGGTGCTTCTCCTGGTCTCCCATGCGGGTGCAGGGCCCAAGCACTTGGGCCATCCTCCACTGCACTCCCTGGCCATAGCAGAGAGCTGGCCTGGAAGAGGGGCAACCGGGATAGAATCCGGCACCCCAACCAGGACTAGAACCCGGTGTGCCGGCGCCGCAAGGCGGAGGATTAGCCTGTTAAGCCACGGCGCTGGCCCAGAGCCACTTTCAAAACCTCCCAGTAGATGGTGTTCCTAATCTGAATAGCCTGGTTTTCCCAAGACATATAGATCCAAAGTCAGACTTCTTTAAACTTTTAAAGCATAATGGGTACACAAAAATTATTTACTTAATGTATTCATTTTGTTGAGTTTATACACATGTATATACTTGCAATCTCAGGGTACTACAAAAATTCACGGCAATGAATTTAAAAGTATATTTTGATACAAAATGCTTGAAATTTTTGTACAGTTTTTCATAATACACATTTTCCATGATTTTTTGAAGACAACTTATATCATCACCATAGTCAAGGTTATCATATTCATATATTCATCATCTCCAAAAATGTCCTTGTGTTCTTTGATAGGTTTTATTTTGGGGGAGATTTTTGGATGGTTGGGTTTTGGTGGTAGGAACACTTGAAACAAAACCTGTCCCTTTAACATATTTTAAAGTGCACAATATAATATTGTTAATCCAGGTACTATACTATTAAGCAGATCTCTAGAACTGACTTGTCTTGGATAACTGAAATGTTCTATTCACTGAACACCAGTTGTCCATTTCTTCCTCTCCTAGCCCTGGCATCCACTATCCTATTTTCTACTTTTATGAGTTTTATTATTTTGAATATTTCTTACAAATGAAATCATGGATTATTTCTCCTTCCGTGACACACTTATTTCAGTGAACATGATGCTGTCCATACAACTGATAGGATTCTGTTCCATTTAAAGGCTGTATAACAAGCCCTTCGATGAAGACAGCACATTTCCTTTATCTGTTCATCTGGTGGTGGACATCTGGATTATTTATCCCTCATGATTATTGTGAATAATGCAGCAAGGAAAATTACATACCCATTGGATATGTAAACAGAAGTAAAGATGCCAAATCGGGAATAATTCTATTTTTAATTCAAAAGCAGATTTTCAAATAACTTATCAGCTAGAATCAGAGCTTTTAAAATTAAAATAACTGAATAAAATCAATCACAAGTTTTTAAAAATAATAATTGTCCATGTTTATGGGCTGCTGTGCAAAGTTTCAACCCATGTATACAATATGTACTGAGCAAATTGGAATAATCAGCATTCTCCCTTCTTTGACATTACTTTATAGTTGGAACCTTGTAACCCCTTTCTTTAATTTTTTTCTTAAATATATAATAGATTATTATGAACTACAGTTGGCCCTATATCCTGTGTAATAGTAAGAACTTTTTTTTTCAACCTATCTCTGATTTGGTACCCATCATTGAAATTTCCTCTATTCTCTCCATCCCTCTCCACCTCTAATAATCACTATTTTGTTTGTAGATTGAGAGTTTGTGTGGCTTATTTGATGAGTTCGCCATAAGGTATAAAAGTAAGGATAGATTCATTTAGAATCAGGCAATTTCCTTATTATCACTTATTTTTTTTTAATTCCTCATTAAACCTTGTCTCCCCTGCAATACATAAGTAGATAGGCAATGTTTTAACTACCCCTGGGTTCTATTCATAGACTTAAGAGGCTTATGGAGTCCTATATACAACTTGGGGTTTCATGGCACCTGTTCCTTTAGCCCTTACTTCTTGAATGAAAATCTTTACACACCTGCTTAGAATTTAATCGGAAGGAAGCATTAACTTACTTCCTAAAGCCTGGCAATTCATTCTCCTAGTACTCCCTTTTGAGTTGTCAGGGAAGAGAGCAAGCATCTTCTCAATAAAACATTGGTTTTATTCACTTAGACCAAATATTCTTTTTTCAATCAGAAGGGAATTTCACATATCTAATTCAAACTTTCTAACTTCTTTCTTATTTCACACCACCTAACAATGGACACATGAACTATTTATTAATCTTCCCCCTTAGTGGAGCTATAAGTTTTCAGCCTGGGTTTTAACATCAAGGCAAAACACCATTAAAAGGATAAAATATTTCCTAGGAAAATTATAATGTGTGTTTTAAAGTGCCCTGTCTTCTAGAATAAGCATAATGTCTTTAAAGATTTAAGATGTGCTTCTATTGCACTACAGGCTGTGTTAAAATGAATTTCCTCTGACTCTATGAACTCCGAATCTTCCATCTTTGATGCATCTGCTTCTTCTAATATAAAATCCTGTTACTGGAATTCCATGTGTGACACAGCATTTTTGGCTGGCCAAGTTTTGAATCATCCTGTTCGTAAGATAGTCTTAACTCCTGCCGTACTCCTCCCATAGTTGTATATATCCTTTATATACCTAGGATTTTGCTTTTTGATAATTCAGGTGACAGGAAGAAAATTTTGAGTTTCAGGGATAAAAATCCAAGAAAACACAGAAGAGATGAATAGTTGTACCAGGGTTCCTTCCAGTGCCTTGGGTTTGATGGAGACAAAGCAGGTATTGTTAGAGAATTGAAGATCAAGACCCTGTAGATTTTATGGGGCTTTGGGCACAGGTGAGCAGTTGCAGAGCACAGGGACTCAGGATAGAAAACGCCACCCTCGTACCCACCCCTGCATGGAATGCAGCACTATTCTGCCTTCCTGAAGAAGCATTAAGAACATAGAGAGTCACCAGTCGCTGGAAACACCGTGGTCAGCAATGGGAAAAGCGTAATTTCACCAAGTGGGAGCTGGGGTAGGTAGGGAGGAAGAACAAATAAGTCATATTTCCAGTGGTGATAGGTATTAATGACCTCATATTGAAGACATTTATGGAATTGTGTGAGGCATCCCTGGGAGCTACTAGGAAATTCTGAATAATATATTGAGCAGAGTCAGCTTTACTAATTGGGTGATGAAACTACCATAATTTCGCCATTATAAGTAAATGTGATCTACTCCTTGAATCCTAGTTAGTGATGTAATTCTGAAGTGCACATAGATGAAGGGTGCCAATGCTGATGTCTGCAAGCAGTTTGAAATGGATCAAAACATAAGAAGACTTGATAGAAGGATATATACATATGTCATGAAGTAAATATAGAAAAATATTAGCAATTGCTGAACTACATACTTAATATAGGGAGTTCACTATACATTATTTTTGACATTTGTAGATGATAGAATTCTACAAAATAGGTGATAGAAAAGTTTTCAATAAATGTAATCTTTCTATGATTGTTTACAGCCCTTGAATCTACAGTTGAGGAACAGTGTTTTTTTTTTTCTTCATACTATTTGTTGAACTCTACTTAGTGTAGGTTGAATTTATGAGTATAAAGTTAACTGAAAATAGATCTTTGTAAAAAATAAGAATGGGAACAGGAGAGGGAGGAAGAAGAAAGGTGGAAGTGCAGGCAGGAGAGCAGGTAGGGTGAGAAGAATCACTGTATTCCTAAAGTTGTATATATAAAATACATGAAGTTTGTATAAATTAAATAAAATTTTAAAAATTAATAAATGTAATCTTGTATAAACACAGCCTGATGAGGTCTGTGAATTGCACTGAATTACAAGGATTTAATTTCAGATTCTATTGTGTTTTTTGTTTTTTTTTTTAAATTTCAGATTCTTTTGTGACTGGTCCTAGAAGTCATAGCTCTCACTCCGATGTCTTCTCAAGCTACCTCTTCCTTTTCTTCTTTCTTCTCCCTGGAGCTGAAACTTCCGGGGTTTTGGTTTGTTTGTTTGTTTTCTGGGTTTTTTGTGAAGATTAATTTGTTTATTTATTTGAAAGTCAGAGTTACATAGAGAGAGGAGAGGTAGAGAGAGAGAGGTCTTCCATCGACTGGTTCACTCCCCAACTGGCCCCAACAATCGGAGCTGCACCAATCCAAAGGCAGGAGCCAGGAGCTTCCTCCAGGTCTCCCACATGAGTGCAGGGGCCCAAGGACTTGGTCCATCTTCTACTGCTTTCCCAGGCCATAGCAGAGAGCTGGATGGAAAGTGGAGCAGCTGGGATTTGAACTGGCACCCATATGGGATGCCCACACAGCAGGTGGCAGTTTTACCCACTACGCCACAGCAGAGGCCCCATTCTGGTTTTTTTTTTTTTTAATAGTTTGCACCACGAGCTATTCACTTAAATATTAAGTGTGTTATAAATAGCTAGTTCCTAGGATACAGAATACGTCATTCCTGGAATTTCCTAAGGTAGGAAATATTCAGGACCGCTTGGTTCTACTGAGAATTTTCCATAGGGCCTCCTTCACTTCCTTGTTTCTCAGGCTGTAGATGAGGGGATTCAACATGGGAATCACTGTTGTGTAGAACACAGCTACCATCCTATCTGTTTGTGAGGACTGGCCAGAGTTATCTCTCAGGTACATGAAGATGAGAGTTCCAAAGAAGAGAGAAACAGCTGTCAGGTGGGAGGCACAGGTAGAAAAGGTCTTGGCCCTCCCTCCTGCTGAAGGGATCCTCATAATGGCCACAATAATAAACAGGTAGGACACCAAGATCACCACCATGCAAGCAGGAATGACAAAAATGGCAAACACAATAATTACTATTTCCTGAACAGAGCTGTCCCCACAGGTCAACTTTAAAAGAGGAGGGAGGTCACAGAAAATGAAGTCGATCTCATTGTTAGCACAGAATGTAAGAGTGAACGCTGAAGTGGTCCGTACCAGTGCACTGAAGAGGCCAGCAACATAAGCCCCAACCACAAAACCCAGACGAGTCTTCTGTGTCATGATGGCGGCGTAAAGCAGCGGTTGGCACACGGCCGCATAGCGGTCATAGGACATGATGGCCAGCAGGTAGCAGTCAATGGAACCAAAGAAAGTGAACAGGAAGAACTGAGCAGCACACCGCATATAGGATAAAGCTGCCCCGTGCTCCAATAGCACCACCATAGTCTGAGGGACAGTAACGGAGGAGTAGCAGATGTCCATGAACGAGAGATGACTCAGAAGAAAGTACATGGGTGTGTGGAGTCGGCGATCTATGTGGATCAGAACAATCATGCCAGAGTTCCCCAGTAAGGTGATGAGATACATTAATAAAAACAGGAGGAAGAGAGGGAGTGCCCATTCCGGAAAGTCAGTGAATGCAATTGGGAGGAATTCAGTCACCATGGTGAGATTTCTCTGCCCTGAAGCCAGTGATTCCTGAGAGATCTATAGGAGAAGCATGTTAGAAAGCTGCAAATAGGATGTACCATTGTTTCCAGGGGGCATTTATTGAATATGCACCATGCACACAATGTTCCAGGGACTCATGTGAGGCTTCAGAGATGACTAACAGTACTGCCTGCCTTCAAAAGAGTTCTTGATGCACAGTCACCTTAGCATGTCAAGAAAGCAAATACAGGGAAAAGTTTTTGGAATAGGAGTGCTCACTGTCTCACCTCTGCTACAAAGTGACTGAGTGAGCTCTGCCTGTTGGACAACTACTATGAACCAAAATCTCCCTATAGCTCCAGGAAGAGTTAGGATGTGGGATCCTGCTTCCATGCATCTGTACAGCTCAGGGCTCTATTCCTTTTGCTCCATGACCACAGCTCTGCTTTTTTTTTTTAAACTCTCATCATCTCTTACCAGGATTAAAAGAGTGGAGCTAACTGCTTTCCCTGCCTTCAGATTTGCTTCTTGCCAACTCTTGCTCCTTTCTGTGGCCAGAATAATATTTATTAGATTTTGATTTGATTATATCTCATCTGTCTATTAAAGCCTCTAGGGTATTATTTAGACTTTTCAGCATATTGTGAATGAACTCAATAAGATCTCTGCTTACTTCCTTACCTCTCAAATCCTCACCACACCTCACCTTGCCACACTTTTCTCCAGCCATACTAAATGATTGTCACTAGCTTCTCTTTTTCTCTGTGTTCTGACACCATTGCAATTTTGCCAGGATACCCCTTCTGCCTGGAATACCTTCCTCTTCTCCCTGAGGTCCCTCCCAATTCCTATACTACCTTCAAGCCCCAACTTAAGCTGTACCTCCTATTAGAAGTCTCTTCTTTTTTTAAGATTTATGTATTTGAAAGTCAAAGTAACAGAGAGAGGAAGATCTTCTGTCCACTGGTTCATTTCCCAGATGGTCACAACAGCCACGGCTGGACCAAATCAAAGCCAGAACCCGGGAGCTTCGTCCTGGTCTCCCACGTGTGTAGCAGGGGCTCAAACACTTGGGCTATCTTCCACTGCTTTTTACAGGACATTAGCAGGGAGCTGGATGGGAAGTGGAGCAGCTGGACATGAACAGGCACCCAAGCAATGGCTTTACCTACTACACCACTCCAGCAAAAACTCTCTTCAATCTGACTTGTCAGTTGTATGTTTCCCCAGAATTCACCACATGGTAAGGGCTTAATGTATTTTTGTGGAATAAAGTTATCAAGTGAAATGTGAATCATCTTGCAAAAGGAAAACTACTGTAGGTACTTCCAAGTGATTATTCTTATTTTTGTGTAACTATTTAAACAGAAAAGGCTTAAAGTCTAAAAACTCCCTAAAATCAATGAACAACCACAAAGGTCAAACCATGCTGAGGTTCTCCCCTTGACCTAACAATGTGTCTTATCCAGAGCCTCCTCACTCTTCAAAATTAGATTTTATAAGAACTATTATTGTCATGAATAATTGAAAATACATAATAAGATATTATTCCACATGATTTGCAAATTAGCCCATTTATTTCCTATAACCACTTTGCGATGTAAGACATTTTCTTATCCTCATTCTATGGATGAGGAAATTCAGGAAAATTTGAGTCACTCAACCAAGATTGCTCAGCTAGTTGATGGTGGAACTGTCACTGAGAACAAACTACAGAAGCTCAGTTTACCTTGTAACAGATTTCACAGGCATCACATGGCTGTTCCAGCAGCCCTTACTCGGGAAGTGTCCACCATTGGGTAAACAAACACCAGCACTGCAGTCTATTAGTATCTAATGGCTGATGGAGGCTTTTGAGCTAATGGATAGAATGTCCCTTGGCAGAGATGCAGCAATTGGGTAGAGAGACTATTTGATCATCTTTAAGACATAAGACTTTGGCAGCTAGACTAGCATTGGACAGACCTATCAGGGGAAATGATAAAGGAAATTTGATTTGGGAATCTGAATTGAGCATAAGCCAAAAAAAAAAAAAGCCAATTTTCTCACTTTAATTTCACTTGCCTTTTACCTGACTGGTCTTCTCTCTTTGTCCAATATTTTTCCTTAGTCACTAAAAGGTCATTTTTTCTTCCACTACTTAGAGAAGCCATCTTAAGGATATAGGAGAGCGCACTATGCTCTGGTTTGAGTGAGTCTTGTCCTCCCCTACAAGCTCAGAAATGATGCTGAGCAAGTCTCCTAAAGCCTCTGTGTCCTTTTTCCTCCTCCTCCATTACACACACACACACACAGAATGCCTAAGCTGTCTAAAAGTCAGTTTCTGTACAGTATGACCTTCAAGAAAATTCTAGCCAGTTCCATCTGTCAAGGACTTACTTCTCTTAGTGTTTCTGTTTCCATGATCTGCCAAATCTAGTTGGGGTCCATTTTTCTACCTGGTTCTTGTTCAATTCCAGATCCTGGACAACCTAAATATTTGAAAGGCCTCTTCTTATAGTCTTACAGATCCAACAGAAGTCTCTTTGGAGAAAACACTGATGGCTGCTAGAAAAGCTCTGAGGTACCCAGAGCCAACGGTGAAAGAGGTCTCTAAGGAAAAGCAATTGTTGCCCATGTGAATTCCTAAAAAAAAAACACCAGGTTCTTCTCACAAAGGAGAAGAGAAGCAGTTCAAAAGATCTGCATGGTCCACAGGGAGTCACACATCACAAGCTTTCATTTTTTCAGTCACAACAATGTTAGAAGCATTTAGAAGCATAAAACTTCCTGGCAGAAGTAAAGTTTTGATTAGCATTATCTAGGAATGCCAACCAGGCACCCTGCACAGAGACCTCGATAAGACTCATTATGTCTTCTGTTTGCTCTCTCTAGGGAGTCAGATGTCTCATTAAATCTTTCCTGTATTTCTCTAGACACAAATGAAACCATAGGGAAAACAGAAGCCTGGGATGTTGCCCAGGAGAAGCTGGCAAGTTCTTTTCATTGGCATGGCCTTTGCTAACTTACTGTGCATCCTTGACACTAGTCTCCAATTCATAGGCATTTTGTTAAGTCACTGAATTTCAAGATGACTCAACTGAAAAAAAGGAAATAAGGGAGATGAGAAAGAACTGAGAAATAATTGTTTTTGGCAACTAGGAGAACCAACAAAATATGGGACCACATAGTTCAATGGTTCATTACTGTGCTAAGAATTCAAAATGAAGAACAAGGGACTCAAAAGGAAAACAAAAAGAACGCACAGTGCTTGTCTATAAGGAATATTCGCCCTAAGAAGTGAGATAATCAGCTGCAAGCCCACAAGAACTCAACTCTTAATCAATATGTAAGTAAGATTACTGACAGGTGGGGTAGATCACAGGGACTGTCCCAGAGGACATGGGCTTTGACAGTTAGTTTGGACAGAAGACGGGAAGAAAATCAGCATGATCAAATGCATAGAGCTGGAAAACTCAGGGACAATGAGTGGCAATTTGACATCAGCACATGATGGCACCAGGCAAATCAAATCCAGGACTAAAATGAAAGGAGTAAGGTGCTAGCTCGCATGAATAAATTAATATGGCACCAAAAACTTCAGTAAACAAAATAAAAATAAATATTATTTTAATGAAATATTTTTTAAAACCAGAATCAATGCAAATCTTCATGATGAATAAAGCATCAAAATATTAAATAAAGACAGAACAGCATCACTGATTTTTCTTCTGCCTTGATCCCCAGTGTGATCCAACATGGCACTGGTATTAGGAGATATGCTTGAAAAGGGAAGGCAAGCCCAAGGGACTTCCAGGAACAAACTTAACAAGTGCCTTCCAATCACCAAGGGATATCTCATTTCTTTTCTTTCTGTCCTCTACATATAAAAAGAAGTGTCAGGAGTTCAGCTTTGTAATACTTGCAGAGTGTCTCTAGCCATTTTGAGATACTTTCTTCATCTATCTTAACAAGATTTGAATGGAGATAGAGAATAAGACTCCTTTTTGTATCACAGGTACAGATAATATGCATGAAGTTATTCAATGAGACTAAAATTCAGTCTGTCCTGCTCACATCAATTGCCAAAGGACCCTGCCTAGGCTACAACAACTTCTGCCCAAGAGGACACTCATATTTTTATAACAATGCACACACACAAGTATATTTGGCACACATGCATGCCAGGGCTCATTAGGTAAAGAAGTGAGTCTTCTAGGCTATGCTGTGTTAACAAATAACATTAAACAGCTCCTTTACAAAACAAATTTTATTCATGAAGGTGGCCTTCAAGACCATATAGAATACAGCTAAGACCCAGATCTGTAAGTGGTCTGCCTCACTCCCATTCACATCCCAGTGACCAGAATCCTGCCACATGGCCTCAACATAACTGCAGGGGATTCAAGAAAATGCACAGAACCACATGGATATTTGTGCAAACTAATGTTTCAGCTAAAATCCTGCCACATCCCCTAGCCTTTGTGCAGTATAAAATCTAAGCCCTCCTCAAATAATTGCATGCAATTACCTTTGCATGGGTCTCCATTTTCCTGTTTCTGTTAACACGTTGCTTACGCTTACGTCCATGTCCCATGACCACTCACCTTTCCCCATAGCACATGCCAAGCATGAAGACTCTCTTCTTCTTTCTTCATTCTTTAAGGCAAAATTAATATTTGGGTAACAGACTTTTAACAAAGATAGTATTAAAAAAATTTAGGAGATTTACAATACTAAACAGAAGAGGAGGGGGGAGTTGCTTTAAAGATCAACAGGAAATGAGAATCTCCAACCACTCCCATGACAAGAAATTTCTCATTAGTTGCTCCTTGCCTTTACCTTAAGCCTCATCCAACTCTCATCTCTTTTCCTACTGAGATAATCATTTGTTTCTATTCTCTTCTCCCAGCTCCAAAGTCACCTAAATCTCTAACCTACCTAATCCAGTAAGAGAAGACTTAAAATTATTTGTTTATATTGTTAAGTTTGATCATCTAAATCTTTTTCCCACATGTTCTCCCTTACATGTGAGAACTAAAATTTATTTTCACTTTTCTTATTTATATAAAGGGAACAAATTTCATGTATTTCATATATACAGATTTACAAGCATAATGATACTTTCCACCCACCTCTCCCTCCCTCCCTAGTTCTCACCCTTCCTCCTCCTTCTTTTCTTGTTTTTCTTTTACTTTTTACATTGGCATAGTTTCAATTTACTTTGTTTTTTTTATTTTTTTAACTTTTATTTAATGAATATAAATTTCCAAAGTACAGCTTATGGATTCCAATGGCTTCCCCCCCATAACTTCCCTCCCACCCGCAACCCTCCCCTTTCCCACTCGCTCTCCCCTTCCATTCACATCAAGATTCATTTTCGATTCTCTTTATATACAGAAAATCAGTTTAGTATATATAAAGTAAAGATTTCAACAGTTTGCCCTCACATAGCAACACAAAGTAAAAAAATACTGTTGGAGTACTATTTATAGCATTAAATCACAGTGTACAGCACATTAATGACAGAGATCCTACATGATATTTTTTTAAAAAATTGATTAATTTTCTATGTAATTTCCAATTTAACACCAAGTTTTTTTTTTATTTTCAATTATCTTTATATACAGAAGATCGATTCAGTATATACTAAGTAAAGATTTCATCAGTTTACTTTGTAACCACAAGCTCAACCCTCTACTAGATAAGGAATTTAACAAGTAGTAAATACGAAAACCACTGTTCCTCCAGAATGTAGACAAGGGCTAAAACAGTAATCAAATTCCAATATGTCAATTTTGCTAATATACATTACACTTTTTGTATATCAGTATACCACAATATACCATTTCAGGGAAAACATGAGCTTTGCCTTTTAGGAGATAGGATTATTTCACTAAGCATAATGATCACAAGTTGCATCCATTTTATTGCAAAAACAGGATTTTGTTCCTTTTATGGCTAACTAGTATTCCATCATGTATAGATACCAAAATGTCAGCTAACTTCTATTTTTTATTTTAACATACAAAGAAAGGACTCAAGACCCAAAATAATTCTGGGACTATGAGTTAAGTGAAGTTACACAATTGTCTTTACTAGAGAATTTCTCAAACATTTTAGTTCTATTTCATGCTTTGTAAATCACCAAATGGAATGTCTATTATGCAGCAATTCCCAAAACTATTTGGCCCTAGAGTACTTAGCTACCATGGTTTCAAGCACTCACAAATTCAGTGCCACACAGTAATAATTCTCATACTTGCAGGTCTATGAGTCAGTCAGAATTTAACTTACTTATTCTGGGCCTGGGCAGCTTGGCCACGCTGCAGTTTGGTTCCTGGTCTGTATCACATGTCCCTCATCAGCTCGGGGTCAATGAGGTACTCTGAGCATGTTCTAACAACAGCAGAAGTACCAGCAGGTGAAGCCATGTTACCAAAGCACATTGTAAGTCTTTGCTTGCATCAGGTCTACTGACATGCCATCAAAGTAAATCAATCATCAAGCTCAACATCCTTGAGTAGGGGTTATTCTACTCACAGTGGGAAACAGAATGAGTATTTTCTGAACAATAATATAGCCTTCCTTATTGCCCATAAATATTCATAGTCTAGCCCCTCAACGACGTGCAAAATATATTCATCATGCTGAGATTCCTTCATAAGTTTCAGCAAATTATATCACTGAGATCAATGCCTAGGACCATATGATCCTCCATTAGGTCCAGACGCAACTCCCCTGGGGACAGAGAATTATGAACTCAGTAGTCAAGTTATAGGGCTGCCCACAAACACTCAAAATGTATTAATTCTCATGTAGGATAACTTCAACAAAGAGTCCCATTAGAAAAGGAGGAAAATGGAAGGTTTATGACAATCATTAGTCCACAGCAATTCTGAAATTCCCCCAACCCTGGAGTATAAAATGTACCTTGTTAGGCCATGAATCCACTCCTTGGGTGGGGGAGAGGGTAAACAAGGTGGCAGAAAAAGATCTCCCAAACCATTGTTCCTTTTGGCTCTTAGAAAATACCATATGATATTTTTATACCCAAAAATACATAAATCCTAAATGAAAATAGCTTCTATATTTAACTGTCTCTTTCAGTAACATTCTTTAGCTACCTACAGTTTACCAGAAAGGAAACATTATTAGTTTTGCTTAAGAGTACGGGTTCTAGTGTCAGTCTGACTGGGTTTGACTCCTAGATACATCTTTTCCTAGCTAAACAGTCTTGAGAAATACGCAAAATCCCTCCCTATTTCAACTCTTCATCCACAAATGAGAATCATAGACCAAACTCAAAGTGGAGAAAATTAAAATAAAGGAAGAAGGGGCTGGTATTGTGGTGCAGTGGGTTAAGCACTGCCTGTGACACTGACACCCCATATTGGATTTCCAGTTCTGGTTGCTCCATTTCTGATCCAGCTTTCTGCTCATGCACCTGGGAAGGCAGTGGATGATGTCCCAAGTACTTGGACCCTTGCCACCTATGAGGGAGACCAAACCAGGGTTCCTGGCTTTTTGGCTTCAGCCTGCCCCACCCCTGGATGTTGCAGCCATTCAGGGAGTGAACTAGCAGATGGAAGATCAGTATCTTTCTCTCTGTCTCTCCCTCTTTGTCACTCTGCCTTCCAAGTAAATACCTACCTACATACATAAATCTCCATTCAAAAGCAAAGAAAGCAAAGCCACTCTTCGATAAGACAATAAGAAACCCTGGTCTTCAATAATCAGGAAGGCACTTCTTGAAAACTTCCCATATCCAACCTTTCTTCCTATTTCCTGGCCTGAATCTGTATTCACTCAATGATGTTATAGATTAATATAAATGGGTTCTTTAAAATAACAATAAAACCTTCTGTCTGGATTTGCATGAATTTAGAATCCATTGATATAATAATTGTGATAACCACGTATATAGGTAATATGCATCAGTGCCCACTGTGTGCCAGGCACTATGCCAAGCACTTCACAGCTAACTTTCCACTTAAAAATAAAACTATAAATCATTCAGAAAAAAATATAGTACTTCTAATCATATAAGAAAATATCCTCCTAGATTATGATATTGCTTCTTTGGATGGAAGATCTCATAAATTCATTATGCAGTTGTGTTCTCATCCTTTTCTTACCCCATTTTGTTCTTCTCTGCTTCAAGTTTAGTGACACTACTGATGTAACCCTTGCCTATTGTTATCATTAGATAATTTAAATTCAAATATTTATCAATATTTCTCCCCATTAACATATAGGATTTATAAGTTGATATTCTGTCTCTGAATTTCATTGCCTTTCCGGTAGCTGGCCCTAATGGGAAACTCCTTGTAGGAAAATTCCCAGTCTCTGGGTGCTTGGTTCTATGCCTAGTATGCTGTGAACACTTGCAAATGACAAGAGCCCAGATGGTTAGTCCAACAGAAGAGTTTGTTTATGAGCGTCTTGCAGAGCTGTGAAGATAATTAGAACAACTTGGCTTTATTAAAGAGCTTTCCTCAAGGCCTCCTTCACTTCCCTGTTCCTATAAAATCGGGAAGTTCAGCCTGAGGATCACGACTGTGTACAACATAGGCACAGACTTTCCCCACATCAGGGATTTGCCTAAATCATTACACATAGATTAAAGCTAGTATCCTGAAGATCAACAGCACAGCAATTATATAAGAGGCAAGGGTAAAGGAAGTCTATCTAAAGACCTGGTTTATACATATTTAGATGGCCTTATTAATGAACAGGTAAGAAAAGAGGAACACGAGGAATTTGATCAGAATCACATGGAGAAGAAGCAGGAAAATCATCAGCTGCTAGAGAAAAGTAAATCCTAGGTAAGCTTCAGTGTCAGTGGGGCAAACAGAAAATAAAATCAATTGATGAGAACTCAAAAGAGGAGTTCAAAGGTGAAATATACAGATAGAATTATGTTATTAAATCCTCTAAACTATGTAGTGACTAGCTTCTCCCAGCCATCTTGAGAGCCGTGATGGCGACATAAAGCGGGGATTGGCAATGAATAGTCAAGTCACATCTGAAAATTTAAGTAGCATTTCGAAAGATGATGCTATAATTTAGGTCAAATAGTATTTTCAGATTTTAAATTTTGCCTTATCACCACCCACTGCCCTCAATTTATCTTTTTTGAAAGATTTATTTATTTATTTGAAAGTCAGAGTTACCAGAGAGAGAGAGAGAGAGAGGTCTTCCACCCGCTGGCTCACTCTCCAGTTTGCTGCAATGGCCAGAGCTGCACCAATCCAAAGCCAGAGCCAGAGGCTTCTTCCAGGTCTGCCACATGGGTGCAGGGTCCTGAGGACTTGGGCCATCCATCTTCTATTGCTTTCCCAGGCCATAGACGAGAGCTGGATCAGAAGTGGAGCAGCCGGGACTTGAACAGTGCCCATATGGGATGCCGGCACTGCAGGCAGTGGCTTTACCTGCTACAGCACAGCACCAGCTCCTCTCAATTTATATCATAATCTCCATCCAGTACTCTATGTTCCTGATAGCCCTTGATTTACTTCCATGATTTAGGAAGCAGTGATTATTAGATACTTTCCCTTTAGGAGTAGCTCTGATAAATCATGAAATAAAAAAAAAACAATTGAATTTCTAAATGAATATTTTAATACATTAAAGAAGTAATCATCTTCACACCAGAACTTTTTAGTTGTAAAAGTGACTATATTGAAAAGCAAGAGGCTTTCTTTGGAATTGCCCAACATGGATCATTTAACATAAAAGGCAATCCCAGAAGATAAGAATAAAAGAATTTATACCATGAGCATAAAACTCACATTATATCAAATAGTAATTTTCTTATTCAAAATGAAAAGGATGTTATCAGCTGGCAGAGAGTATGAAAGCAGAGAGTATCTCCCACTTAGATTACAGCTGTTATTTGGATCCTTGGGAAGGGCCCAGTGCTACAATACCAAGCAACCTTGGACGAGTCCCATTGAGATCATTAAATAACATTAGAAGCTTCTAGAAGAGAGGATACTTATGCCTCACTTCTTAGGGCAATGGAAAGACTTCTTGGGATTTTCTGTATTCAACATGGTACAGAGCAATAGAACTACAATGATCGGTGGAGTTGTCCAGGCAGAGGGATCACAACAACTTCACAGAATCTTGAAACTTTTTTATAAAATTAGTTGAGAAAGTCAGAAGACCCATATGTCCATACAAAGAGGATACAGAGTATATGTCTCTTGGGAGAGAATCTTGGCTTCACCATGGACAGCAGCAGTCAGTAGGAGCGCATGGCAATAAGAACCAGAAAAGATGAGCTACATCTGCTCAGAGGGCGGTGAGGACAGAGCACCAGTTGTGCTGAATGTCCTGACCCCAGTGCACAAGGCCTCTGGGAATTTAGATCTCTCTCCAAGGGAAGGAAGGAAATAGAGAAAAGAGAAACTTGTTCTGACTGAATTTAAATCCTGAATGGTCTATGTTTAAAACTGAAAGTGACCGAGTTGCCTTGGATTAAAAAGTATTATTTTTTTTTCTTGCTGTGAGTGGTAAACAGACTCAGTTCAGTTAAAATGAAATTTTAAGAAGTTATTTTTGTTGCTCACCTGTATTGAGACTAAATTATAAACCTGTTATGCTTCCCAGAATATAAAGCAAAAATATCACTAGAAGGAATGAGAATCATGAAAAAAGATACAAAAGGTAGATTCTGTTTAATGTCAGCTAAAAAAATTTTTAAAAGAGGATGATAAGATTGAAGAAATAACAGAGAGAAATTTCCTTGAGCTAATAAAGAAAATCTTGAGAATTCAGACCCAAAGATCTCACTGAGATCCTGATAGAAATATGGAAAAAAGAAACCCTTGCAGGAGTGATAGTTGGTGAACCAATTAAGATGCTAATGGGGACCCCCACATCCCATATCACAGTGTCTGGGCTGATTTCTGCTTCCTGCTAATGCACACCCTGGCAGGCATCAGGCAATGACTCAAGCGCTTGGGTCACTGCCACATTATGTGGTAGACCTGGATTGAGATTCCAGCTCTTGGCTTCAGCCTGTCCCAGTCTCAGCTATTGCAAGGGAAAGTAAACAAGTGGATGGGAGATACCTCCCCCCTCTCCCCTCTCTCTCCCTGTATGTCTCTGTCTCTCTGCCTTTCAAAATACATTTTTAAATTTTTAATGTATCATTAAACTAAAAAAAAATTTAAGACACACTTCTAGACTCAAGACAGAATAAATATATTACACATTTTTTAAAGAAAAAAGCAAAAGCAAACATAGCTCTCTCTGGAGTTGTAAACTGTTTAGAAATAACTGACATTGTTATATACATATTAAATCCTATGAATTATAGCAACAAAAGGAAGGAGAGGGGACTAGACCCATAAAGGCATTTATTAGACACTCTGGACAACAAAGTAAATAAAATATATACAAGGAAATACTAACATGCATACACAGAGACACACATACAAAAAAGAAGCAGTCAGAAAGTAAAAAATTTAAGAAGAGGTAATGATATATAATACAAATTTTTAAATGGCTGTAACAAACCAGGGGCTGACTCTTTGAAATATTTGATACATTGCCAGAGTAAAGGAGAAAAAGAGACATAAAACAAATAAATGTCACTAAGACTAAGAAATGTAGAAAAAACTGTCTGCAGAGATAATTTTAAATTATGAGAAAGAACGCTTTACACATATTGTCACCAGCTAATGCCCCAAACAACTCAAAAGTTTTGCTGTGACTCATTTTTCTTTCAAGACTCTAAAAGCACCTTAATTTCAGGTTTTCAGATTTGTCTTTCAGGTTTTCAGACACGTTTCTTGGAGAGGTGCCCTAGACCAGTCACCCTAGACTGATCCAGACCCGGCTGCCAGAGTAGCATCTGTACAGACAGATCAGAAGGTATCCAAAGTTCACCCTTTGCTTCATGTTAGTACTAAGATCTCCAAGCCAGGAGGAGCATAAGCCTTATTGCCATAGCATCACATCTATGATGACACATAAAGCATGAACTGTACACACCCCTACATGGGAGGGCTTCCCTTCCTACATATTCATTTTCCCCTAAAATAAAAAATATCCATGTCCTCTTCTTGGAGAAGAACAGCTTTGGAAATTATTCCCATGGCCTCCTTGTCTGCTGCAAATAAATCACTTTGCATGGTAGCTCTTCTGGTGCATTTCTTAGAACTCTCCAGAAAGTGGGCCCACAATCAAGTCAATAAAAATCAATGATCTGAAGGTATGTATATCCATATGGCTGAATCTCTAAATCTTCATGTTGAACAAATTGCTAGAGATTTGAACACCATGAACATCATGGCACTGTGAATGTGAAATTTTAAAATAAATACAAATAAACTGTGGGTTTTTAAGAAGATATGAATATATAGTAAAAATATAAAAACAGGCAGCAGAAGCAAGGTGACAGCTGAATGACACCCTGGTGAACATCTCCCCAGCAGCTGCCATTGGAGGGTGAACCAACGGCAAAAAGGAAGACCTTTCTCTCTGTCTCTCTCTCACTGTCCACTCTGCCTGTCAAAAATAAAAAATAAAATAAATAAATAAATCTGAATAGCAGTCCACCACCAAGTTGCCTTCATGGCTGCTACAGAAGCAAAGTGAAAGACCACACAGTGCCTGACTGTAGTACAACAGTAAGGGAAAAAATGCACTGGAGGAAGCAGGAAGCAAAGAGTTAACTGCATCCTCCTCTTTCAACTCCAAATAGTGCAGATAGTGGGAGAGGGAGAACGAATTCCGTCTAGATCTTAGGTTTGAAATCCTAAAAGCCATGACTTTTTTTTAAAAAAATGCCCAACAGGGTCCCATAGTCCTTGTCCCCAGGCTTGTGTGTGAGAATTAGGTTTTAGGAACCATTTTTAGCCGGGTAACCAAGGCACCTCCTCCACCACCACCTCCCGTCCTGACCTCTGGCAGAATTCAGAAGATTCCAGCCACAGGGAATAAGACAAAAAAGGGGTCTTAGGATCCTGAGTTGAAGTACAGAGCTGGGCTTCTAATAGGGGGACGCAGCACATGATAAAATCCAAAGGCCTCTACCACCAGGCCAGTGCCTTCAGAGACAGCCTGCAATTTCAGAGGTCTGTGTCCCGGGGGGATGGACCTGCTTCAGTGTCTTCCACTGCCAGCTTCAAGTGGGCCTGGTTTGCACCTGAGATTGTGCAGGAGCTAACTGGGGGACTCAAGTGTGATCCAGTTTAGTAACAGCCTAGGAGGTCAAGGTGTTGCCTTTAGTACCCTTTCTCAGACCTTGGGTGGAGAACATGAAACCACAGGACTATGTCTACAGATTCAACAACAAGTTGGTGAAAACCCAGGTCTAGGGAGGTCCTAATGGTCACTGTCCCCACACTGTGCCTCTAGCCTCCTCAATATCATGCAGAGAACTTTGCTTTGTTAGGACAGACTCATCTCATCGTGTGTCACCACAAGCCTCAAGTGAGCCTGGTGTGCATTCCTAAGATTGCACGAGGCCTGCTGACCATGAGGACCCAGGTGGGACCCAGTTTAGTCCTAGCCTGGGCAACAAAGGGATTGCCTTTATCAACCTCTCTCCGTCCTTGGACAGATATGAAGAAACAATAGGATTACGTCTTGGAACTTAGTGCTGGATGAATAAAACCCTACACTGGGTAGCTCTTGACTGTTCCCATGCCCAGGTCACTACCTTTGGGTAGAACTTCTGGATGTTTGCTGATGCCAAGTGGAGCTCCCTCTCTCCCTGTCATTCTGCCTTTTGCACAAATAAAAATAAACTTTACAAAAACAGAAAAGCAAAAAACTTTTTGAGAAAGAATAATGAGATATTTTTCTATGTTAGCAAAATTAACTACAACCCTCAAAAAAAGAAAAGAAGCTATGTTAAACACTACTGTAAAGTTAAAATAAATTTAAACAACAGAAAAGTACTAAAAAGAAACTCAAATGTATTGGTCTGTTTTCCATTACTACCATGAAATGCTTGAGGCTGTATATAGAGAATGGACTTACTTAGCTCCCAGTTCAAGGACATAGTGCCTGCGTCAACTCAACGTTGGTGAAGATCTCGTTGCGTTGGCATCACAACGACATGTGCAGGAGAGAACGAAGCAGCGGATAAGTGATTGTCGACTGTGAGTTGCAGTGGACGCTCTCACTCCAACCCCTGCACCAATCCTCAGAGCCCAAAAAGAAAATAGTTTCTACTTGATTCCCTTCTTTTTTCCAAATATCGTGTAAAACATCTCTTGTGGCCCCCACTAGAAAACTACACAAGAAGGGAAATTGTGGGAGATAGGGCTCCAAGGAGGATAAATCAACACAAGACAAATCCAGTGCCAAATTCACTTTTAAGCATTTATCATGCAGAGCACGGGTGTATAACTAGTCGCATTCAAAGATATTTATTGCAATGTTGTCACTGGAGGGAATTAGGGGGATAAATGAGGATCCCTTCATACAATGGAATACTATGTAGCCTTTAATAAGAAGACACACCTGCAATTAACAAGTCACAGAGACATGGCAAGGAAAATGGTAAGTTGTAGAAATTTTATGAAATATGATCTATTTTTACAAAAAGCACATGAGAAAATATTTGATGAGCACAAAAAGATTCATACAAAAATGTAGAAAAATGAAAGATCCATATTCCATTTTTTACTTTATATATTTATGGATCCTTAATTTTATCATAACAAAACATATTATTTTTGAGATAAGAAACCCAATAAAATCTTTAAAATACTGGCTAAGTGTTTAAAATCATACACCACAGGAACTGATAAAATGCTAATAAAAATTTGAGAATTTTATGCCATGCACTCAATGCATTTAATCATATCTAATCTATTAGGAGAAATTAAATTAACAATTTTTTATAATTATTATTTATTTACTTAGTCCAAGGAGATTTTGTCATGATCCAGCCATCTCTGCAGTTTTCCGCAGTTAAAAGAACACAGAGGGGCTGGTTCTGTGGCATAGCAGGTAATACCACCGTCTGCTATGCTGGCATCCCATGTAGGTGCTGGTTCGAGTCTCGGCTGCTCCACTTCTGATCCAGCTCTCTGCTGTGGCCTGCGAAAGCAATAAAAGATGGCCCAAGTCCTTGGGCCCCTGAACCCACATGGGAAGACCCAGAGGAAGCTCCTGGCTTCTGGCCTTGGATAGGCACAGCTCCAGCCATTGCAGTCATCTGGTGAGTGAATCAGCAGATGAAAGACCTCTCTCTCTCTCTCTCTCTCTCTCTGCCTCTCCTTCTCTCTGTGTGTAACTCTGATTTTCAAATAATTAAATAAATCTTAAAAAAAAGCCACAGAGAGAGGCCCATGCTATGGCATAGGAGACTATGAGCATAAGCATCCCATATGGGTGCCAGTTCATGTCCCAGCTGCTTCTCTTCCAATCCAACTCTCTGCTATGGCCTGGGAAAGCAGTAGAAGATAGCCCAAGAGCTTGATCCACTGCACCAATGTGAGAGACCCAGAAGAAAATTCTGGTTCCTGGCTTTGGATCAGTCCAGCTCCAGCCATTTAAATGTGGCCATTTGGGGAGTGAATGAGAAGATGGAAGACCTTTCTCTCTATCCCTCCTTAGCTCTGACTATAACTCTACCTCTCAAATAAATAAACAAAATCTTTTTGTTTCAAAGATTTATTTACTCATTTGAAAGTCAGAGTTACACAGAGAGAGAAAGAGAGGCAGAGAGAGAGAGAGGTCTTCCATCCACTGGTTCACTCCCCAGTTGGCCACAATGGCCGGAGCAGCGCTGATCCAAAGCCAGGAGCCAGGAGTTTCTTCTGGGTCTCCCACATGGGTGCAGGGGTCCAAGGAGTTAGGCCATCTTCCATTGCTTTCCCAGGCCACAGCAGAGAGCTGGATCTGAATTAGAGCAGCCAGGACTTGCACCAGTGCCCATATAAGATGCTGGCACTGCAGGCGGCAGCCCTACATGCTACACCACAGCGCCAGCCCCAACAAAATCTTTAAAACACACACACACACACAGGAGCAGTGTTTAAATATACAGAAACCTGGGTGACATTCTGTCATTTTCCTGTGTTATTGAATAAACAGGAGAATCATTATGTTCAATCTCAGAACTCCAGAAGGTGCATGGTTTTCTAAATGTCACTCTTCACATGAAGGAATTTTCCAAAAGATGCCCTCACTGGTGCACACACAGGAGGCAATTTCCCAGAAGGGTTCCTCTGATGCCTGAGATCAAGAAATGTGTTTTAATCCCTCCCTAGCACTGCTGATGATACCTGGCCCAGTAAACAAATGCTCATTTACTGTCTACCACATGTCAGACACTGCATTGGAAGTGTGGGAGGCCGCAGTAAGAAAGGCTTACAGACCCTACCCTCCTGAAACATTTAAAGCCCGCTGGGAAAAACATATGTCAAACAAGTAATAAGTGGTTTGTGTATTTCAAAAAGAGCAGTGAGGATGCAACAGGAGCAAAAAACCAATAAGTTTAGCCCACTTAGGGAATTGGATAAAAGCTCAATAATGTCTACAGAGTTTATTAGACAGCCCTGAATGTGGGAGAGACGGCGCATACACAGTCCCTCCACAAAAGGGATCAAGGCGTTGTAAAGCCACAGGAGGTAATACTAAGTGATCAAAGACAGTTTTAAATAGAACTCGGTGTAAACAAAGTTTGTCCTTTATTCCATTGACATTAAATATGCGTGAGGTGTCAGGAATTGGCACAAATGTGTCTAACCTGCAAGAGTGCAATGCGCATTGATCATTTATTCCACAAATGTTTACTGCATACTCACTACCTGCCAGGGACTGTGTTAGCACTGGGGAGAGCAGCTAACCCTGTCCTCAATGAGCTTAATGTTAGTGATGGCAAAGAAAACACACAAGAAAAACATAAAGCAGGTGGCAATACACACTATACAGAAAAACAAAGCAGAAGAAAAGGTATCTTGAGTCTTTAAGTAGGTTGATCAGGAAATGCCTCCATAGAAGGTGATGTCTGAGCGGATTTGAAGAGAGCAAGAGAGCAAGTTATATTTATATACGAAAGAATTGAAGTCTAGCAGAAGGAAGAGCCAGTGCAAAGATTCAGAGGTGAGATCATACCTGGTATATCTGAGAGACAGCAAAAAGTTCAAGGTCTACCAGAAGAAAAAGCATATGAAAAACAACTCTGCAATTCAACATGGCAAGTGATCATGCTGGAAATTTTTGCAATTTAATTAAGGTAGACTGTGACAGAATTCTAGTGCTAGGCTACAGAGAAAATGTTAGACATTACTGGAAGCACCTGGACAGCAAGGTGAATGTTAATCAGAACAATTGTCCATATGACAATTTTTTTAAGACTTATTTATTTATTTGGAATTCAGAGCTACAGAGAGAGGGAAAGAAAGACAAAGAGAGATCTTCCACCCCCTGGTTCACTCTCCAGATGGCTGCAAAGGCCAACGCTGAGCCAGAAACCAGGAGCTTCATCCAGGTCTCCATGGGGGTGCAAGGGCCCAAACACTTGGTCCTTCTTCTGCTGCTTTTCCCAGGCGTTGGCAGGGAACTGGATCAGAAGTGGAGCAACAGGGACCCCAACCAGCACCCACATGAGATGTCAGCATCACAGGTGGTAGCTTTGCCTGCTACACCACAGTGCCAGGCACATATGACAGTGTTTAAGAAATTGATTTGGCAGCATTGGTATGTGTGAGGACTTGGTGAACCCAATCAGTTTCCTCACCTGAAACCCACTTCACCTTTCCTGGGACACTCTCTTTCTCTCCTTTTTCATTGTTTTTTCTCTGTCCTTGACCTTCTGCTCTCCCACTGACCTTAATCCTAGGATGGATGTGAAGATCCAGATACCTGCCCCCTCCCACCACCACCATGCTTACCTAGCAATGTGATCCCAGGTAGGTCTCTTACACGCTGGACTTCTACTCTTTTATCTTCTCTCTCTCTCTCTCTCTAATTAACTCCAAAGAGTATGGAATAATCACATTTTAACCCCAAAAGATAGAAACCTAGAGAGAATGCATTTCAAGATTCTCTTCTTTTCCTCTATTTCTTCCCATAGATATTTATATGTGCATCCCCCACTCAAGCAGAGTCAAGGTTCAGGCACATCCATTGTCTGTGAACTCCTGGTTCCAGAGCCACACCCTACTAGACTTTGTGCCCACACTGCCGTATCCAGCAAATGACTGATCTGGCTCTAGCTGGAGAGGTTGTGGCTGATATTGAGATTCCTTATGTGCAAATAGCACCTTTCATGCACAAATAGAGAGCATTTCTATTCAATCTGCAATTCTAAAAACCTGCTGGACCATCATGAAGAATGGTTGAGGGATCCTGAATTCCAGTTCTGACTTGTCCCAAGAGGAAATATCTTTTCCCAGGATTCATTTCTTTGATCAGAATAATGGCGTGCATCATAGGCTATGGCATCCTTGTCAACTGTGACCCAGGAGAAAGGTGTTTTTAAATACAGGACTCTCCCGCCCTTTACCCAGAGGTGGAATGATGGGAACATCTCACCCAAAGAAAGAAAGCCCCATTGTAGCTACTAGTTTGCCCTCCCTACAGGCAGGTGTTTCATCAAGTTCCTTCCTTTAATCTAGAACGAAAAAAAAAAAATCCTAGTGAAGGGATAAGTAGGACAAGTGAATTGCTGGGAGAAGCCATTGGCATAGTGTGCAGGTTGGCATGACCTTTGCCAGCTCTCTGAGACTGAGAAATTATGGAAATTATTCTTAGCAGCCTATGCACAAGCATTTTTTATAAATCTCAAAATGTCCAGGAAAGGAAAAAGAAAAGAACAAGGTCAGAAATAAAGGATGGGACCAGGAAAGGGACAGGTGGGAGCCATCTGCACAAGCAGTCATTTTGTCTTTTATCATTTTGGAAGGGGTTCTGGAAGCCACAGTTGAAATTTACACACACACACACACACACACATACACATACATGTACACACACACAGAGAGAGAGAGAGAGAGAGAGAGAGAAACATACATATATCTTGCCTTCAGGAGTTTTATACATCATGTCCACACTGGGATGGCAATTCCAGGGAGATGGTTTCCAAGGGAGAGGCATGTGGCTTGCACCTTGACTCTTAAAATCAAAAGCTCCCTATTCTTCTTGCCCTGTCTTATTTTCTTCCATATCATTTGCTAAAATAACTTATGAGTTCCTTACTATATTTATTCTCTAGCCCTCCCACCCCTAAGTAAGCCCTGACCTCACTTTCTTTCTACACACTCCTCTTACTGGAGAAAAATACAAAGAAAGAAAAAATTCATAAGTCCTATATTTACAGAGTACCTTTGAACTTTCAGAACAATAACCATCCATTTTCTCCCCCAGGAGACTTCTATAAAGAACAGAAATTGTGTGACTCTCCCCACTCTGCAGATACATAGACGTGGGTGGAGAATGAGGAAAGGTTACCCAAGTTCATTTGCCTAAAACCCAAAAACCTTGCAGAAATGTCATTAGAATCTCACCTGGCATATAGGAAGCAGTATAAACACAGACATTATGTGATTTCATTTCTTTCATATCATATTTTTTTCGGACGAAGATAGTGAGTCACTTTCTTAGTACCATACAGTACCAGCTGGCACTGTACACATTGCTTTGACCCCTTTACCCTTCCTCCTCCCTACAGTGCCAGAAAGCAAAATCACCCTCCACTTAATGCTGCAGCTTTAACAATGACCCAGGAAAGGCCTTCTCCAACTGCTAGAGCAGAGCACAGACAGCGTCACTAACACAAGACTCCCTCTTACTCCATGCTCTGAAACGATTTTAATAGCATGTGTTCACTAACACATCCCCAGCACAGCTGCAAGTTAGAGAGCGCCAGTTTTAACATCCTGACAACCCTTTATTAGAATGATATTCTCTGTCTCATTCCATAAAACACACCCAAATAAATATAACATTTCTAAAAGATGAAAAGTTATTCATTAGAGTGTTAGGACATTGTTTTTCATGACATTGTATCAATGGTAACAAATGAAAATGATGACATTTTAGTACATGATGCACTTACAAAGTTGGTTAAATAACTGTTAGGAGGCTTCCTCAAAGACACCTTGAAAAGGTTCCAGGTAGAAATGGAGTGAGTAAACCATAGAGCCATCTACCCATATTGGTATGATCAGTACCCAGTTGACAATTAAAACATGAGGTTGAGATTTTTACATACCCTGAGCAGATGAAGTAGGGCTCTGGGTATTTAGAAAGCTCCATAGTTTGGTCTCCCTCCCAGAAATGCTACTTCAAGGAGCCTTGGGGCTGGCGTTGACTGCTGGAGAAGTGAGGACGTTCTCATTGACCATCTACATCAGTTTGGAATTTTTGGTTGAAAGTAACAAAAAAACAACTTGAACAAAATAAATGAAGTTTATTATAAGGATATGTGTATTCAGAATCCAAGCCAGAATTACTATTAGGTTAAATTCTCACTGGAAATTCTGTGAGAACTTGGACAGTACTTTATTTTCATCTAGCTGTCCCTTAGTATCTGTGGGACAGTTATCCATGGACCCGTGTGGATACCAAAACCTGTGGGTGCTTATGTTCCTGCTACATGGAAAATGCTATTTAAATAGTTGCTATAGTGCATTGTTTAGGGAATAATAACAAGAAAATCTTGTACATGTTCAGTACAGATGTGATTTTTTAATATTATATTTTTAATTTTTAATTCATTACATTTTGAACCTTCAAATATAAAGTCAACTGTGTTTGCACAACTACAAACTCTGCCCCCACCCTCATTGTTTCAAGAGGAAGGATATGGTTGGTTTGGGCCCAGCAGTTAAGTCACTGATTAGGCTTCTCACATCACATCTCAAAGTACCCAGCTTCAATACCTAGGTCCAGCTCTGACTCCAGATTTCTACTAACGCTAACCCTGGGAGACAGTGATGATTGTTTAAGTAACTGGGTCCCTGACACCTCCATGGGACATATTTTTTTAAAGCTTTTTTTAAATTTATTTGAAAGACAGAGTTATGAAGAGAGGTAGACACAGAGAAAGGTCTTCCATCCACTGGTTAACTTCCCAAATGGCCACAATGGCCAGAGCTGAGCCAATCTGAAAACAGGAGCCAGGAGCTTCTTCCAGGTCTCTCACTTGGATGCAGGTGCCCAAGGACTTGGGTCTTCCTCTGCTGCTTTCCCAGGTGCATCAGCAGGGAGATAGATGGGAAGTCGAGCAGCCAGAACTCAAGCCGGCACCCATATGGGTTGCTGGTGTTGCAGGCTGGGGCTTTAACCAGCTAGACCACAGAGCTGGCCCCACATGGGATATGTTGATTGAGTCTAAAGGCCCAGATCCAGCCCCAACCTAGTCCCAGACATTGCAAACATCTGTGGAGTGAACAGTCAGATGGTATCTGTGTATCTCTCTGTATCTCTCTGTATCTCTCTCTCTCTCTCTCTCTCTCTCATTCTTTGCCTCTGCTTTTCTCTTTCTCTCACAATTTTTTTAAAAGAGTAAGACTCATAGACCCCATCTCTTGATGAAGGCATGTATCAACATGCAACACCATATTCTAAGAATAGAATATGGGATGGAATGTAATTTGGTGTGATGATCTTCAAAAAGTTAAATACACTATCCATCTGTAAATCTTGTTAAATCTAGCTGCAAAATTTATCTCAAAACTGACCTCCACTGGCACCAACCTAGACTAGAGGACTAGAAGATGGTTTTATACCATGGCAATTACCTTCAGATTGGCTTCTCTGCATTCAGTCTTAGCCTCCTTTCTGTCCATTCTTTCCACAAAAGCCAAAATATATTTCCCCTCTTCCATCTACCTTATCACCTCACCACCCACAGAATAACATGCAGTTGCAATTGGGAAATGCTACTGCTGGAGAGCATCAAGAATTCAGGAAGTGTTCTTTCTCCATCTCTCATCTCTCCCCTTTTCACATCAGCTTCATATTTCTTTGTGCATGAAGAATTGCTTCTCTTGCAAATCGGTCTCCATGACAGTATGGTCAACCACTACTCTCAAGCATACTCACATCAGTCATGCACTTTCTTAGGGTCTAGCCCCATACGAAGACCAGCTCTTCATATTTCCATTTTCAAATTTTAAAGAAGAGTCTCAAATTATCCCACATGAGTCAAGTGGTCTCCTCTGTTCCAGTGATCAAGACGACCTTAGTTACTGAACACCCATTCCTGTCCTCTTGGCAATGGTGTACCCATTTCTAGGAAAGCAAGGCATTCAAGAGCTCTAGTGTAGGCTCCTCAGAGACATGAGTGGTATAGCAGGGACCTGGACTCTTTATTTTTCTATTTTTTTTATTTTTTTAAGATTTGTTTGTTTATTTATTTGAAAATCAGAGTTACACAGAGAGAGGAGAGGCAGAGAGAGAGAGAGAGGTCTCCCATCCGCTGGTTCACTCCCCAGATGGCCGCAACAGCCGAAGCTGTGCTGGTCCAAAGCCAGGAGCCAGGAGCTTCTTCCAGGTCTCCCACATGGGTGCAGGGGCCCAAGGACATAGGCCATCTTCTACTGCTTTCCCAGGCCATAGCAGAGAGCTAGATTGGAAGAGGAGCAGCCAGGACTAGAACCGGTGCCCATATGGGATGCCGGAGCTTCAGGCCAGGGAATTAACCTTGCTGCGCCACAGTGCCAGCCCCCAGGACCTGGACTCTTAATGCAACTGCATAATAATCCTGATTTGGAGCTGATATCCCCAATGTGATCTACTTTTCCTAAAACTCGCCCTGGGTAGACATGTTTATATTATGATCTAGACCTCTCTGAGTGTGTGCAAGACAACCTACCCAACAATGCAACTGGTCTGCTGACTCACATTCTTTCTCTAGAGAATTTTAAGTAGAAACATAGAGACTGTGGTTGGTTTGGTGGTAAGGACTTAAACTGATTCACCCTTTTTAAAGAGGGGAAGCTAGTTAAGGACACAGAATGAATCAGTGGAGAAGAGAGATGGATCCAGCCATGATATTAATATTGATTATTAATAGTGCATTTTTTCTGGAAAAGATGAGCTAACCTCCTTTGAGAGGTCAATACGTAGAACTTTCAAGCCTCATATGCACAATTAATCAGATGTCATTCCACCCACTACAAAATCTCCTTCCCTCCTCTTCTTCATCCCTTCTCCCTCTCTCCCTTCCTCCTTGCCTACTGTTCATTCCTTTCTCCGCTTTCTTCATTTATTTTCTTCCTTTCTCTCAACCTTATTTTTATTGCTAAAGGATAAAGATTAAAAGATGGATGAAAAAGACATAGCCCCTGCCCTCATGAAGATTACAAACCGCTAGGGAAACATATAGTAACTAAATGTTAAATACTCACTGCAAATATAAAATTATACTTGTTAAGTCCTACAGAGGAGAAATCATGAAGCTCTGAAGTAGATTAAGAAGCTCCTATGGTCCCATTACGGAGGTCTAATAAGAACTACTCAGGAGGTGGAATGCAACACATCACTGTGCCCCAGGGCAAGATGCTTTCTGGGATCCCTCAGTTGTTGGGACATGTGCAGGTTAGACTCTGTCCATCCTGGGCAACTTTCTTGAGCCTTGAGGGACCAGACAGCCAGATTCTAGGTCTCTGTGGTCCCTTACTTCCCATCTGACAAATGGTGGTGGAGGCAGTCGGAGCTGAGAGGCACAAGCAGAGGTTTGCTCTTGACCAGATGCCCTAGAGGAGTGACCCTGTCAGTGGTACAGATGGGTGAGACACATGGGTGAAGAGTTCCAACTAAAGGTAAGAGATGGTGTGAAGACCATTCCCCTCCCAGTGTCTCAAATGGAAGTGCGTTCATCAAGGATCATGCATCCAAGTCCCAGAAGTTTGTTATCCAAGACGATGAGTGCTCACATGGATGATCTCACTGCAAGAGTAGACGCAGTTAAGGAAGACAATCTGGAGCTAAAATCAGAAACTCGAGTCCTTGGACAGTATAAAGAAAATCTCATGTCAGCTTCTAGTGTTTTTCAAACAGCTGACACAAAAAGCAAAAAAAAAAAAAAAAAAGTAGGGGATTGATACCACTCTTGATAGCACTCTTGTTTCATGAAATTGCTGCTGACCTTAAAAAAAAAAAACTTCAATAGTTTCCCAAAGTTACCTGTGACTTTATTAAATATTTATGAAGATAATGTCAGATGTAGGCAAAGTTAACTACTTAACTGGAGATTTACAAAAGTCTGTGTGTTATGTGTTAATGTGCACATCTATTGTTGAGACTTTATAATTTGAATTGCATATATTTACAACACTTGAAGATGAATGTTTCATTGGATTTACTCTGATTTATAGGCTTAGCACTATCTTTTATTGTAGAGTTAGTAAGATATACAAGAAAAAACACCATCTTGTGAGAAAGAAACAAAAATAATGTCCTGAATACACAACTTTATGCATCTGTCGACCATGTTCTTCTGTACTTATCTCTGCCTTCCCTATCCATTCCCCAGAGAAAACAGTTTCACATTTGTAAAAGTAATTTTAATGCCTAATCATCTATGACAGTAACCTGAACCTAATTGTTGAGACTTAACCAAAATAGATACTTTCTCAGCAAAGACTTGTCATTTGTGACAGTAATAAGATAGGACTGCTGGATTTCTCTTTAATCGATTGAAAACAGATGGAGGCTGAAAAATGATTTTTCCTTGAATATGAATTGTCATAATTCTTATAACATCCTTTGAACAGACAATATACTTGGTATCTGTAAAGATAAGAATTCTAGTAATGTGTGTGTTTCAAAATAGAAAATCTTGAGATTCTAAGATGGTGGATTAGGGAATGACATACTGTGCCAGGCTAGGAATAAACAGTAAAAATAAAAAGTGTAGGAAGTACACTCTCAGGGAAGAATTAGAGAGAAAACCACACTGGAAATCCTACAAGAGGAAGAGGAATTCCATGAACCTGTGTGGAGGGTGTCAGTGAGCAACAAGAACACAGACACAACACACAACTGCAGCAGCTGAGAGCCAGAGCAGGCAGCAACTCAGAGATGCAGGTGAGACTGGACTGCAGCAACCTGTGGTGATATAACCAGAAGATTGCGGTGTGAGTCCAGACCGGAGCCCTGGGGGCTAGCAGTTGCTAGCAGTTGTCCACAGACCCAGTGGAAGTAGAGGGGAAACGTTTATCTCATCCCAACTTTCCCACAACAGTGCCAGCTACCTGGCTGAGAAAGAGTGGATGCCATTTTAGGCTTGAGTGGGAGCTATAGAAGACTTTGTGCATGTGTACAGCAATAGGCTAAGACAGAACACTATATTCTTGGTAGCAGTGGCGGAGAGAGAACAACATTCAGCCAGTGACTCTTGTGTACACATCTGATTCAGATTCTAGCGGAGGGAAAAATCATCAGTTCCCACTGATTTTCAGCCTGGCTGGGAGGTGGCTGGGCATCTATGTAGGACTGTGAGGAGACTCCAGCCTCCCAGGATCAAGATGCCATGGCAGAGCTGGTTCAGGCAACAGCTGCCTCTCTGCTGACTCGACAGGGTAGAGTGAAACCTCTATACCCAGAAACCTTGTGTTCAGAGAACATGGGGACTCAGTGGTTATATGAGAGGTTGCAGGGTGTAGCTGGGTCTCTGGGCAATCACTGGATACTTCTCCACATGCTTCCTGGGGCAGGTCATTGCAGTGGGAACTGTGCTCACAGTGAGGACTGAGCATGTCATTAGTGCAGTTCATACAGCGGTGCAGATGAGTGTTGAACAAGTAGGGGGATAACACTACTCAGCTTGGAACAGGAAGTGAGGGAGTGATCACACTAACAGAGGTGACAATTTCCCCACTTCTGTTAATAAGAGGCTATCCACCATGCCCATCTTGGGTGTTACCCTGGATACTAACCCCACCCTGAGCACTTACATGAGCTCCCTGGCCACACCCACAACACACCTCTTGGTATTCACTGAAAGTTCAGACATTCCACTAAGCCACAGATGTAAGCTCAGATAAAAGCCATCAGAGGGAAAAACAACAGTGAACTCCACAAATGCCTAAAAATAAACTCAGAAATTCAAAAAACAAGAATAAGTAAGATGTCAGGATCCTCCTCAAAGGAACACAATAACATCTCAATAGTAAAATATGAAGATAAAGAGATTGATGAAATATCAGAAAGGGAATTCAAAAAATTAATCATAGGATTACTCAAAAACAATCAGAAGAGTTTGTGGCCTCAAGAGGCTTCCATAGCCTTGGCAGATCATGACAGGAGCCTTGGGTGATTACTGACATCATAAATAAGAGTGTCAATTGTTAAATCAACAACAGGAGTCACTGGGCACTTGTTCCCATGTAGGACTTCTGTCCTTAATGTGTTGTACTATGAGAACTGATGGTAAAACTCTCTTCAAACAGTACTTTATACTTTGTGTGTCTGTCTGTGTGGATGCAAACTGTTAAAATCTTCACTTAGTATAGAGTTGATCTTCTGTATATAAAGATAATTAAAAATGAATCTTAATGAAGAATGGAATGGGAGAGGGAGGAGGAGGTGGGATGGTTTGGGGGTGGAAGGGTGGGTTTGGGGGGAAGAACCACTATAATCCAAAAGCTGTACTTATGAAATTTATATTTATTAAACAAAAGCTTTCTATAAAAAAAGAAATCAGAAGCAAATCCGTAACTAGAGAAAACCATACATGAAATGAATAAAATTTTTTCTATTAAAATTGATATTTTAAAGAGAAATCAAAGTGAAATATTAGAAATGAAGGATTCAATAGAACAAAAAAAATGTAGTAGAAGCCATAAGAGCAAATTTGTAAAGCAGAAGAAAGAATATCCAAACTAAAAGACGAATATTTGGAAATCTTTGTCAGACAAAAAAAAAGATCAAGAAGAAATTAGAACTTAAAAACAGTGATAAAGAATTATAGGATACTATCAAAAGATTCAACATACAGGACATAGGAATTCCTGAAGGTGTGGAAGAGAGATTGGACTGGAAGACCTATTTACTGAAATAATTATAGAGAATTCCTCAGTTTGGAGAAAGAAAGGGATGTCTAAGTACAGAGAGTACATAGAACTCCTAACAGACATGACCAGAAACGATTTTTACCATGACACACTGTAGTCAAACTTTGCTCAGTAAAACATAAAGAAAAGATTCTAAACTGTGCACAAGGAAAATGCCAGATTATATTCAGAGGATCTCCAATTAGACTCATAGCTGACTTCTCATCAGACACCCTACAGGCAAGACAAGAATTGTGAGACATAGTCCAAGTCTTAAGTGAAAAAAACTGAGGTTGGTGTTATGGCATAGTGGGTAAAGCAGCCACCTGCCATGCTGGCATCCCATATGAGCTGGTTTGAGTCCAGGCTGCTCTACTTCCAAACCAGCTCTCTGCTATGGCCTGGGAAAGCAGTGGAAGATGGCCCAAGTCCTTGGGCCCCTGCACCTGTATAGAAGACCCAGATGAAGCTCCTGACTCCTGGCTTCAGATCAGCGCAGCTCTGGCTATTGCGGCCACTTGAGGAGTGAACCAGCAGAAAGAAGGCCTCTCTCTCTCTCTCTCTCTCTCTCTCTCTCTCTCTCTCTCCTTCTCTGTGTGTGTGTAACTCTGACTTTCAAATAAATAAATAAATCTTTAAAAGAGAGAGAGAGAAACTGTCAACCCAGAATACTGTACTGCAAAGCTCTCATTTATGAATGAAGGTGAAATAGAGACATCCCATAACAAACAAAAATTGAAAGGATTAGTCACCATTCATCTAACCTTACAAAAGATGATTAAGGATGTGCTACACACAGAAACAAAGAAAGATAGACATCATTATGAAAGAATGTGAAGGCTGAAAATCCCCCAGTAAAAGCACAAAAGAAATCCAAAGTGAACATTAGAAATATTTATTGAAAATGGCAGAGTCAAGACATTAATTATCAATATTCCCTTTGAATGTAAATGGCCTCAACTCTCCAGTCAAAAGATACAGACTTGGCCAAATGGATTAACAAAAAAGATCTATCTACTTGTTGCCTACAAGAAACACATCTTACAAACAAGGTACATGCAGACTGAAACTGACAGGGTGGAAAAAGATATTCCATGCTAATGGAAAGCAAAAAGTGTTGCCATTCTAACATCAGACAAAAAAAGACTTTAACACAAAAACTGGTAAAAGAGATAAAGGAAGAACAAGGAAGTTTATAGCAAGTGATGCCTACATCAAGAAATTGGAAAGGGACCAAATAAATAAGCTATCAATGCATCTCAAGGATCTAGAAAAACAACAGCAAACTAAACACAAAACTAGTAGGAGAAAAGAAATAATTAAAATTAGAGAAGAAATTAACAAAATTGAAACAAAAATACAGAAGATCAATAAAATGAAAAGCTGTGTTTTTGAAAAAATAAACAAAATGGATACTTCATTGGCCAAACTAACTAAAAAAGAGGGAGAAGACCCAAATCAATATAACCAAAGATAAAAAAGGAAATGCTACACAGATACCACAGAAATAAAAATAATCACCAGCAATTACTACAAAATCAGTATGACAATAAATTTGGAAACCTAGAAGAAATGCATAGATTCCTAGACACATATAATCTACCTAAACTGAGTCATGAAGACATAGAAAACCTAAACATGCCAATAACCAAGACAGAAACTGAATCAGTAATTAAGACACTGACAACAAAGAAAAGCCCAGGACCATACAGTTTCATTGCTGAATTCTATCAGACATTTAATGAAGAACTAATTCCAATTCTCAAACTATTCAAAACAATTGAAAGGGAGGGAATCTTCCCAAACTCCTTCTAGGAAGCCTGTATCACCTTAATTCCTAAGCCAGTAAATGACAAAACAGGGGAAGAGAACCAATATCCCTAACGAATATATATATTCATATATATATATATGAGTATATATATATGAATATATGTATATAAATCCTAAACAAAATATTAGCTAATCAAATTCAACAACACATCAGAAAGATCATTCATCAGAAATCAGTGGGATTTATTGCTGGTATATAAGAATGGTTCAACATTCACAAATCAATCAATGTGATACATCACATTAACAAACTGAAGAACAAAAACCATATAGTTATTTCAATCGATGCAGAAGAAACATTTGCCAAAATACAACACCCTTTCATGATGAAAAGCTTAACCAATTCGGGTATAGAAGGAACATTCCTTAATACAATCAAGGTAATTTATAAAAAACATGTAGCAAGCATCATATTGAATGGGGAAAAACTGGAAGCACTCCCTCAAAGATCCAGAACCAGAGAAAGATTCCCACTCTCACCATTGCTTTTTTTTTACAGGCAGAGTTAATGAGAGAGAGAGACAGAGAGAAAGGTCTTCCTTCCATTGGTTCACCCCCCCAAAATGGCCGCTACGGCTGGTAGAGCGCACCAGCCCGAAGCCAGGAGCCAGGTGCTTCCTCCTGGTCTCCCATGCAGGTGTAGGGCCCAAGCACTTGGGCCATCCTCCACTGCCTTCCCAGGCTACAGCAGAGAGCTGGACTGGAAGAGGAGCAACTGGGACAGAATCCGGCGCCCCAACTGGGACTAAAACGCAGAGTGCTGGTGCCACAGGCAGAGGAATAGCCTAGTGAGCCACAGCACTGGCCACCATTGCTTTTTAATATAGTTCTGGAAGTTTTAACCAGAGCCATTAGGCAAGAAAAATAAATTGTGAAGGAGGACTCAAACTATCCCTATCTGCAGATGACATGATTCTATAAAGGGGATCCAAAAGACTCCACTGAGAGACTATTGGAACTTATAAAAGAGATTGCTGAAGTGGCAGGAAGTAAAATCAACATGGAAATATACACAGAAATGCCTTTTTGTACACAGAAAATGCCATGGCTGAGAAAGAACTTTTAAGCTCAGTCCCATTCATAATAGGTCCAAAAAAATTAAATAACTTGGAATAAGTTTAACTAAGGGTGTCAAATATCTCTACAGTCAAAAATTACAAAACATTAAAGAAAGAAACAAGTCATTAAAAGTGGAAAGATCTTCCATGTTCATGGATTAGAAAAATCATTAGCATAAAAATGTCATTCCAAAAGCAATTTATAGATTCAACATGATCTTAATCAAAATACTAGTTACATTCTTCTCAGATATAGAAAAAATGATGTTAAATTTGCATGGAAGTGTAAGAGACCCTGAATAGCTAAAGCAATCTTATACAGCAAAAACTAATCTTGAGATATCACAAAACCTGATTTCAAGACATATTATAGGGCAATTATCATCAAAACAGCCTGAAACTGCCACAGACCAATGGAACACAACAGAAACACCAAAAATCAATTCAAGCATCTGCAACCAACGTATCTTTGACAAAGGAGCTAAAATCACTCCCTGAACTAATGACAGTCTCTTTAGCAAATGGTGCTGTGAAAATGGATTTCCATGGCTGGCACCATGGCTCAATAGGCTAATCCTCCACCTGCGGCACCAGCACTCTAGGTTCTGGTCCCGGTTGGGGCGTTGGTTCTGTCTCAGTTGTTCCTCTTCCAGTCCAGCACTCTGCTGTGGCCCGGGAAGGCAGTGGAGGATGGCCCAAGTGCTTGGGCCCTGCACTCGCATGGGAGACCAGGAGGAAGCACCTGGCTCCTGGCTTCGAATTGGCACAGCACGCCAGCTGTAGCAGCCATTTGGGGGGTGAACCAACAGAAGGAATATCTTTCTCTCTGTCTCTTTCTCTCACTGTCTAACTCTGTCTGTCAAAAAAAAGAAAGAAAATGGATTTCCACATTCAGAAGTATGAAGCAAGAATCCTATCTTACACCTTACACAAAAATCCACTCAAAATGGATCAAAGACCTAAATCTATAACCAAATATAATCAAATTACTAGAGAACATTGGGGAAACTCTGCAAGACATTGACATAGGCAAAGACTTCTTGGAAAAGATCCCAAAGCATGGGCAATGAAAGCCAAAACTGACAAATATGATTACATCAAGCTAAGAATCTTCTGCACTATAAAAGAAACACTCAGTAAAGTGAAGAGGCAACTGACAGAATGGGAGAAAATATTTGCAAGCTATGTAAATGATAAAGGGTTAACATCCAGAATCTATAAGAGCTCAAAAAATTCCACCACAACAGAACAAACAATCCAGTTAAGAAATGAGTGCCAGTTCTGTGGTGCAGCAGGTTAGTGACCTGGCCTGAAGCACAAGCATCCCATATGGGCACCAATTCAAGAGCCGGCTACTCCATTTCCAATCATGGCCTGGGAAAGCAGTAGAAGATGGTCCAAGCCCTTGGCCCCCTGAACCTGTGTGGGAAACCCAGAGGAAACTCCTGGCTCCTGGCTTTGGATCTGCGCAGCTCCAGCCATTGTGGCCAATTGGAGATTGAACCATCAGATGGAGCACCTTTCTCTCTCTCTCTCTCTCTCTCTCTCTCTCTCTCTGCCTCTCCTCTCTCTGTGTAACTGACTTTCAAATAAGTAAATAAATCATTTTAAAAAATGAAAAAAAGAAATGAGCAAAGTCCTTGAACAGGCATTTTTCAAGAGATGAAATTTAAATGGCCCACAGACACTTGAAAAAATTTCAGGATCACTAGCCATCAGAGAAACGCAAATCAAAACCACAATGAGATTTCACATCATTCCAGTTAGAATGGTTATCATGCAGATATCAACAAAGAAATTATGGTATATATACATTATGGAGTACTACTTAGCTATATAAAAATTGAAATCCTGTCTTTTGCAAAAAGACAGACACAACTAGAAGCCATTATACTTAGTGAAATAATCCTGTCCCCCCCCCCAAAAAAAAAAACATATATTATGTGTTTTCCCTGACCTGAGATAATTAATAGCGTACCTAAAATGCAATGTTTTGGGGTAAAATGGACATTTTGAAATCCAATGATTGCTTACAGTCTCTCTTCCATTGAGGAACAGTGTTTTTTTTTTCTTCATGCTATTTTTTGAACTCTTTTGTGTAGTATAGAGTTAACTTTATAATCATTAAGTAAACTGAATATAGATCTTTGTAAACATTAAGAGTGGGAATGGGAGAAGGAGGAGGAAAAAGGGTTGGAGCATGGACAGGAGGGAGAGTAGGGTGGGAAGTGTCACTATGTTCATAAATCTGTATATATGAAATACATGCAACTTGTGTAACATAAATAAAATTTAAAAAAGAAAACCTTGAGGAAAAATAGGGTGTAAAAGTACTTTGGTAAACAGTAGTCAAATAACTCTGAACGTTTCACTCCAGATTTGTGCTATCTCTGATACAGAGTAGATATTTGGGGGAATATATATGAAAATGAATTGTGTGACTGATCTTATACAAACACCACTGGAAGAGAACAGTTACAAAGAATTTGGTCTCATGTTTATTTGCAGTACCCAGCAGATCAACTGCAAAATTCCTTTAGTGTGTAAATATCAGAATCATGAATAAATTGCAGGGTTTTCACCATCCTTTAACAATTTTTAAAAATTTAGTTTATAGATTGCCTGGTAAGGAAATTATCAATGTCAAAAGTAATATTAAAATGTTATGGGGAAAGGGATCAATTAGTATAGTTTATGATGATTAGATTTGGCTACTTTAAATCATAGAATAATCTTACATATTTATATAAGGTTTGATAAATGATGTTAGCTGTATAAATATATAATAGCTATACTGCAAACATTTTGCATCTGGTTTGTGACCTAATTAACAGACATTTAAATCATGTTGCAGTTCTGCTTTGTTGTCTAATAAAAAAAAAAACTGTTTCAGAAAATAAAAAAGAGAGAGAATTACACAGGAGGTGAGCTGAGATCTGCATGTCAGTAGGGACAACTCTGGTAAGAAAGTGCATAGAGCAAGTATAGGGGCTCATCAAGCAGACCCTGGACTGGAATTAGCCAAGGCTGGGTACTTGAGTAATTTGAAGAAGCTTTTAAGGCCTGAGCTCAAGGAAATATGGTGCAAGACAAGCACAACAGCAGCTTGGGCCTTCAATATGCAACTTCTTACATGCCAGGTACAGGATTTTGGTCTTCACACTAAGACCAACTGAAACAATATGCTCCAAAACATCCTAAGATTGACTCCAGGTTCTTAGGGGAAATGCCCTTTGGCCTTATAAAGAAGTTCAAACTTTTCTGTTCTTGGCCTGTTTCTCACGTACTGAAAGTTAATGAAGATCTTCTACAACTGAAATTATGAAATGTTGGCTCTATCAGAAGGCTTTTAAATCTATGAAATTAACCAAAAAATCACATATTTGTATAAATAGATAGATATCCGGAGAGACACAGGTAGAAAAAGAACAGATTGTCACAGAGTGTAAGTCTCCTTGTTGTCTTCAAAATGTCTACTATTATGTCACCCCATTTGTTAAGTGATATCTTTATTATCTAAAAGAAAATTCATGATTAAACTATGCAGCTATGAGTAGAGTAACTATATGTATACATATTTTTTCTTAGTATCATAACACCTCAGTTTTATGAAAGCCAATATGAATAAGAAAAAGACTGAATTATAAAATTCCTAATTTATTACCTACATATCAGCTTATAATTTGAGCTAACTGCTAACCAAGTGGCGTGGCAGAGACTTCTTGCCCTATTTTAATCAACAGACACAAAGATCATCCCACACAGTGCAGCCACCAACCACATGTCCTTGTGCTGCTGTGTGGTGTGTCTCTCTTCATCTGCACAGCACTTCAGGGCAGGATTCTGTCTTCTGTTTCTTTGCATTTCTGGACTCCTCAAACCAAAACTAGGTATCAAATGATGCACAAAATGAAGGTAGTCCTTTTCACATGTCAAGATTACAATAAATGCTAAACATCATAATTTCTTTTCTGTAATTTTAAAAAGAATTTTCCGTAAGTTAAAGAATTAAAAGCATTTGCTCTGCACTCTGTTTCTGTCTGAGCTGGTATTCTATCACCTCACAACATCCCTGGACAGCAAATAGTGGCATCATCCCTATTCCACTGTTGAGAAAACTGTGGCTTTCAATGATCGTGCCACTTGTCAGAGAACCCACGGGAATAATGAAGGTAGAATGCAAATCCTGGTCCATCTGACCCCCAATCCATCCTGCTGTGAGAAGGCTCAGGTTCAAGACCCAATTCTTTATCTTTCATGGACATCGGGGGTACAGCCACAGTAAGACAGATAAGACACAAAATGTACAGAGATGATCAGCCTCAGGTGCTGATCCTACACCTGCACAAATCTGAGAGTGAGCACCTCCTTAAGAGTGATTGCTGTCTTGGGGAATCTTCAAAGGATTTGTGATGGTTTGTTTTCTGTGTCAAACTGACAAGGTTGTAGCACCCAGTTATTTGATTCAACAGCAACCTAAGTGTTGCCATGAAGATTTTTTTCAGATGCTGTCTCTGTGTCCAAATTTCTCCAGTCATAACAGACTGGGGCCCACCCTAATGAGCTCATTGTAGATGCAATGGCTCTGTAAAGACCTTGTCTCCAGAAAAAGTACAACCCAAAATATTAGAAGTTAGGACTTCAAAGTGTGAGTGTTAAAGAGGCTATGATGGTACTAACAACCCTGGAATTACAGCACCCCTGGGTTAACCTGTGCAGCATGGGAGAGGGGGTTTCCCCAGAATCAGATCTGGAGGGAGAGGAGTCAAGAGTAAATGATTTATTGTGACCCTCAGAAGTGCAGATAGGGAAGTGGGGAAGTGAGATGGGAAAGGGGAGTGGAGGGACCCAGAATGGGCCATGATATGAGCAGCCTCCCTACATTGTGAGCTAAAGCTCAGATCCATTTGGAGCCTGGAAGACACAGCTGCATGCCATCTCCAGAATCTACCCATCCTGGGAATGTGGAATCTGAGGGCCGCTATAAGGGTCTTAAATCTCTGGGTGTCGGGCCGGTGCCGTGGCTCAATAGGCTAATCCTCCGCCTTGCGGCGCCGGCACACCAGGTTCTAGTCCCGGTCGGGGCACCGGATTCTGTCCCGGTTGCCCCTCTTCCAGGCCAGCTCTCTGCTATGGCCCTGGAAGGCAGTGGAGGATGGCCCAAGTGCTTGGGCCCTGCACCCCATGGGAGACCAGGAGAAGCACGTGGCTCCTGCCTTCAAATCAATGCGGTGCACCGGCCGCAGCGTGCCGGCTGCGGTGGCCATTGGAGGGTGAACCAACGGCAAAGGAAGACCTTTCTCTCTGTCTCTCTCACTATCCACTCTGCCTGTCAAAAAATAAAAAATAAGTAAAAGGGTGACAAGTTAGAAGGCAAGAAAAAGAGTGGCCTGTGTTTCCAGGAGCAGCAGCAGGTTCACAACTGCTGTATGCTGGAGTGGCTGATGCTAAGGGGATATGAAACGGCTCTGATAGCATCTACCATGTTGCTGTACACACGTGGAGTCATGACTTCATGTTAGACGGATGCCAGGCAGAGATTCTGGCCTCGCTTCAACAATTCCTTCTTAATACTCTCCTCCAAGAAGGGAATTTTCTTCCAGGCCACAGTTTTCGGAAAACCATCTCCTTGACTGTTCATTCAACCTCCCCAGTAATGCTTATGAAGATGCAACAAAATTATGTTGGGTCACAAAGCAATAACCATTCCTGTTCTTTTTTGTCCTCTCGCCTTCATCACAGAACAAAAAATCCATAGCATTGATTTTTTTTTGCTAAGCTGAAACACTCCACTTGATTAGTAAATGATGCAGCCTGCAGAACATCTTGTGTCTCCAGGCCACTGGGCTCAAAGCAGTCTTCAAACTTCCAATTTCTCTTCCTGAACACTAGAATTTCTATACAAAGCTTCTTCCCACTTTTCTTCCTCTCTCTCTCTCTCTCTCTCTCTCCCTCTCTCTGTTTCTCTTATTCTCTCTGTTGCCACTTTAAAATTCCCTGGCTCTTTCTCTCCTTTCAAGAATGGCTTATATGACTTCCTCCACTCTATTATTCCCAGTGATTAATATTTATTGGCATAAAATGATGATAGGTAGTACAGAGCAATCTAATTCCAGAGACACTCTTCCTTCCATCAAATCCTAATTCTTCCTGCATCTTTTCTGCCCTTCTCAAATGCTGAGTTATATTCCAATGATATAGTGACACTATTAATAACCTCTCTCTCTTCTATGTAACTCAGGAAATCAGAGAGCCAAGGTTAGAAATTTGTGAAAGGTCATCAGAAACTGGGGCATTTTCTATATACAATTCTCCTTTTACCTGAGCCAGAGCTTACAAACCAACAGGCCACAAGAGAAATCCAGACATCACATAGGTCTTATTTGGCCCAGGAAGAATTTTAGAAGTCAAGAAAATTCTCATTTTTTAAATTCAATTTCAAATTTATCTTGCAGGAAAAAAAGTCTTCTTGCAAAACATGACAGCAACACAGTGGCTGTTGTGGATCAGGGCTCTCCAACTCATCTTCCCCACTCTCCTTTTTGAATAATTTTCAGTCTCTATAGTTCAGCAGCTTGGCTTCCGATATTTGAATCTTCTGCCACTGCCTCCCAAGAATCCCAAAAGTCCATGCTTAAGTGTTCCGAGGGAAAGGGAGCTCACCAGCTCCAAACACAACACATTCCTCCTTTGAGCAACTCATTGTAGGTCTCTTTCTCTTATTTTCAGACTTATTTTTTGTTTGTTTGAAAGGTATAGTGACTGAGAAAGAGGGAGAGACAGAGCAAAAGACATTCCCCAAATGGCTTTAACAGCCAGGTTTGAGTCAGGCCAAAGCCAAGCACGACAAACTCCACACGGTTGGCAAGGGCCCAAGTAGTTGTACATCTTCTACTGCCTTCCCACGCACATTAGCAGGAAGCTGGATTGAAAACAGAGCAGCTAGAACTGGAATCGGTGCTCCAACATGATGTACCAGCATGACAAGCACAATGCCAGCCCCAAGGGCTCCTTCTTAAGCTATGAAAGCCAAAGCATCAGTCTCAACAAAGGAAATCAGTCTCTAACTGAGTTTTCTCCAAAGTAAAGCATCCCTATCTCCTCATCTGACTTGATTTCTGGTTTTTTTAAGCACTCTGGTTTTACTTTCTGGATATACTGTGCTCTGATTTTGTTCCTTTGAAATATAAAATCCAGAAAGGATGGTTTCTTCTTGATGAACTGAGCCTATCCCTCTAACTTCTAGAAGTTCACTAATGTGCTAATTTAAAAAGAGCTTCCGAAACACCTACCCAGGAACGGATGCTATGCCAGCCACCTGCATACATTGGCAGACAGGAAAAATCAGTGCCTCCCCTCCTGAAGCTGAGATATCAGTGGAGAGACCCAAAAATATCCCCCCAAAAATGTAAACACTCATTGTCGTGTGTGTAAACTCTGGATGAGTCCATCATTTTAGAGATAAAAAACGAAATTATAGTAATAAAAAAGAAAATAGAGATAGATAACTTGATTATTTTAGACAGCAAGCTTCCTAATCACAAGCCCTAAGATCTATAAAGAAAAACATGGATTAATCTAACTACATCAAATTTTAACATTTTTGGAGACTGAAAACAACATTAAGAAAACTCAAAAGGCAACCTTGTAAAAAATATTTGTAGCACAAATCTGAGACAAAGGACTGCTTTCCCCAATACACAAACTACTTTTAAAAAAATCAATTGACAAAACACATAAAAAATTCAAGAAATATAAGTGATGCAACCAAAGGAGATAATTCTTAACCTCATTAATAATCAAATACTAATTAAAATAATGAGATATTTTCCAAATAAATACTGGCCATGATATTTTAAAACAGATGCCCTACTCTGTCAAGAGTGGAGGGAAATTCGTGCCTTCATTCACTGCTCATTGAAACAACCCTTCATTAGGGACTTTAGCAATTAGCTAATTTTAAATGTTCTGACTCTGCGATTTCCATTGTTCCTGCCTTTAATTCTCTCAGCCAGCCTATTCCAATCACATCATGGTATCCAGAGCTAGCTTCCACCTGCACCCTGGAAGACTGTATTTCCTGTTATTTAGAACCATGGTTATCCTAAACTGAAAGAATCTCCTAGGAAGTGCAACAATGGCTTGGTTAAGTCAGTAGTCTCCCTGCCAAGGTTCCCAATAAAGGTGCAATCTGGACTGTCAAGAAGTGTCTTCTAACATAATTTTCTTACCAAAAATAGATGATAATTCAAACTGGAAAAGAAATGGAAATAATAGAGATTGGATTAAGAGAGAGGAGTAGGGAGGGAGCTTGCTGCTGAAATCTAGGAGAATATGGTTTAAAAAAAGTGGAGGGGCCGGCGATGTGTTGTAGTGTGTAAAGCCACCACCTGCAGTGCCAGCATCCCATATAGGTGCAGGTTCAAGTCCTGGCTGCTCCACTTCCATTCCAGCTCTCTGCTAATGCACCTGGGAAAGTAGTGGAAGATGGCCCAAGCCCTTGGGCCCCTGAACCCACGTAGGAGACCTGGAAGAAGCTCCTGGTTCCTGGCTTCAGATAGGCACAGCTCCAGCCATTGCAGCCAGCTGGGGAGTGAACCAGTGGATGACGATCTCTCTCTCTCTCTCTCTCTCTCTCTCTCTCTCTCTGCCTCCCCTTCTCTCTGTGTAACTCTGACTCAAATAAATAAATAAATCTTTAAAAAAAAAAAGAGTGGAAAGAGGGCAGTCTCAGGGAAGACTTAGAGAGAAAACAGCAGAAGAAATTCTACACAAACTGGAGGAACACAGTGAACCTACATGGAGGGAGAGAATGTTCACAACATAGGACTCCAGCAGCCGAGAGCCACCACACCAGCATTGGAGAGTGAGGTGAGACCAGACTGCAACAACCCAAGCCACTAGATAAAAAGCTGCAGGAAGAGCCTAGAAGGAATCTGGCTTGTAGCTCTGTGGAGCATAGTGTACCTGCCAAACTGTAGGAGAAAAAAAAAAAAGACGGGGCACAGTTTCTCTCTCCCTGATCATCCTGCAAAGGCATCCTATAACAAGCTGACAGAAAGCAAGTAACATTTTGGACATATGTAACAGCTATGCCAGCTCATGTCTACACCCAGCAACCAGCCAAGTGGAGACTCCTGAGTCTGGTGGGGAGAATAGACAGGGGACTGGGTGCTCAGGAATGTGGGAGGCTTGTGTGCTTGGACAGTGAAAACACTGAAGTTGTGTGCAAGGACTCAGGGTGTGGCTGGGACACTGGGCAGTCACTGTGTAAGGCTCCATATGATCAAGGCTCCCTGTTACCTGGCAAGAGACATTTCTGGAGAATCTGAGCTTATGAGGACTGTACAGATCTTTTGTGTGGCCCTTATGACAGAGCAGATGAATAACGTACTCACTGCTAGCCTCCAGGCACTGTTCTTCCAGGAGAGGACCCAAATCAATAAAATTAGAGATGAAAAAGAAAATGTAACAACAGACACCACAGAATTAAAAAGATCATCAGAAATTACTACAAAGAGCTGTATGCCAACAAACTGGGAAACCTAGAAGAAATGGATAGATTCCTGGACACATACAACCTACCTAAATTTAACCATAAAGACATAGAAAACCTGAAGAGGCTCATTACCAAGATGGAAATTGAATCAATAATAAAGACCCTCCCAACAATGAAAAGCCCAGGACTAGATGACTTTATTGCTGCACTATTCCAGACATCTAAAGGAAAACTAACTCCACTTCTCAAGTTATTCAAAACAATTGAAAGGGAGGGAACCCTTCCAAATTCTTTCTACAAAGCCAACATCACCTTAATTCCTAAACCTGAAAAAGATGCAACAAAGAAAGAGAATTACAAATCAATTTCCCTGATGAACATAGACACAAAAATCCTCAACAAAATTCTGGCCTATTGAATCCAACAACACATAAGAAAGATCATTCAAATGGAACAAGTGGGATTTATCCCTGGTATGCAAGGATGGTTCAACATTTGTTAATCAGTCTATGTGATACATCAAATTGAGAACTTTCTGTACTGCAAAAGAAACACTCAGGGAAGTGAATAGGCAACTGACAGAATGGGAGAAATTATTTGAAAATAATGCAACTGATAAAGGATTAATAACCAGAATATACAAAGAGATCAAGAAACTCCACAACAACAAAACAAACAACCCAGTGAAGAAATGGGCCAAAGACTTAAACACATTTTTCAAAAGAGGAAATCAAATTGGCCAACAGACACATGAAAAAATGTTCAGGATCACTAGCCATCAGGGAAATGTTTATCAAAACCAAAATGAGGTTCCCCCGTTATAATGGCTTTCATGCAGAAATCAATAAACAATAAATGCTAGTGAGGATGCAGGGGAAAAGTACACTAACCCACTGCTGTTGGGAATGTAAACTGATACAACCACTGTGGAAGACAGAATGGAGATATTTCAGAAATCTGAATATAAACCTAAACACCACTAAGCCATCCCACTCCTGGGAATTTACCTAAGAGAAATGAAATCAGCAAATAAAAGAGTTATCTGCACCCCCATGTTTATTGCAGCTCAATTCACAATAGGTAAGACATGGGATCAACCTAAATGCCTATCAACTGAATACTGGATAAAGAAATTATAGGGTATGTACTTTATGGAATACTATACAGTGGTAGAAAAATGAAATCCAGTCATTTGTAACAAAATGGATGAATCTGGAAAACATCATACTTAGTGAAATAAGCCAGTTCCTAAGGGACAAATACCTTATGTTCACCCCAATCTGTGAGAACTAATAGAGCACCTAAAAGGAAATAAACTTGAGTTCCTAACTAAAACCGAGAAGGTCCACACGGGATGGTTCTTGCCCATCTCTCTGCTCTCATCTCCTTCTCATTTGTGGTCCCCATCTACATAGTCCTACTTCCCTTAAGCATTCCAAACTAACCCCTAGCTCATGGCTTTAATCCTTGATGCTCCCTCTTCCAGGAAAAATTCTTTCTCCAAACCTTCAAGTGGCTGTTCCTCGTCATTTAGATTTCTACTCAAATATTCCCTAAATCAAAAAGCATCCTTGGACACTGCGCTTAAAAAGTACTCCAACCATACCTCCAGTCATTGACTATAACCTCCTTATGTCACTTCATTTACGCATAAAATTATCACTACTGGAGCCTACATTGTGGTACAGTGGGTTAAGCTGAGACAGGCAACGTTCATGTCCCATATCAGGCAAATTAGAATCCAGGTCCTCTGTCTCTTTGTTAATATCCTGTTTTTTAACACTCAATGTTCTTGTAAAGTTGACTCTTCATATGGGTGAAGCAAAGAACCACCATATTCTGCTTCAGTACCAAGAAAATTATCTGCTTCTCATCAAAACATCTCAGTCAGACTTTTCCTATCATTCACCAGTATTTCCCTGTATTTTTCCAATCTCATGGTTACCAGTTAAGCAACCAGGACCTGTTCCTCGATATTTGGCATTATGGTGAGCTATTCTTCTCTCATTTGGAGTTGGAGAAACCCAAGGTGCGCTGATTTACAAGACTCAACATCTGATAGTGCTTAGATTAGGAGGACTGACTGCTGCATATAAGAGACTTGGGACTCTTGGGAGGAAAAGTATTGCTAGGAGAATGATATTTTATTAAGATATTCTTAGAAGATTTTGACTGAAGATGCAAGTCTCTTAGGAAAACATGAGGCATGCTCATGGAAAATTACAAAATCTTTATATAGCAGACATTGGGTAACACCACCCCTGGCTGATGAGTTACCTCCTACCTTTGGGTTGAACACAAGCATCGAAGTATCAGATGGTCGCTCCAAAGGTCTGCCTGCTGCGTCCTCCTGCACCTTCAGCTTCAGCAACTGAACATGCCCTGCTGTCTTACACTACCAGGTCTTTGTTCCCTGCTATCAGGAATGCCAACCCCTCATTGTCACCAACAGCCTGTTCTCTAGATGAATTCCTACTCATCCTTCAAAACACAGCTGAAATTTCTACTCGCCTCTGAAGAATTCTCTGACAACCAATCCCTGCAAGGGAAAGCTTACCATTCCCTCTTCTGGCCACTACTATATCTTGCACGTGATCCTATTGCAGTCTTGTACACCTTTTGTAAATATTTATTTACTTAATCGTGGGTATGTTCCCTGCTAAATTTTAAGCTTCTTGAGTCAGTGACTGAGTCTTATTCATCACTGATACCCATTAGATTATCTGAAACACGTATACACTCAATTACTCAATTAATATTATGTCAGATTAATTACTTGAAATTTTATTTACCCTAAAAAGGAAATAATTTCCACCTGGCTATTTATTACAGCATCTCTGACATGGGGAATTACTTAGGTTGTATGATTCATGTTTCCAGTTTTTTCTACAGGACTTAACACACTTTAATATCCTATATGACATACTAAATTATTTACATATTATGTTCAAAGTTTCTCATCTATCTCCTACATTAGGATACAGGCTCCACAAGGAAACAGATTTTTTAAGTTGAAATCTATTTTTATTTTAATTTTGTTTTATATAAAGAGTACAAATCTCATGTATTTCATATAAACAGCTTTAATAACATGATGATACTTCCCACCCTACCCTCCCTGTCTTCCTCCCTTGCTCCCCCCTCTCTCCTTCCTTTCTTATTTTCTTTTAATTTTTACAATGACATACTTTCAATTTACTTTGTAATCACTAGCTCCACTCAATAAAGGATTCAACAAGTAGTAAGTAGGTAAAAACCACGATTCCTCTTGAAGGGAATAGAATTGTGTTCATTTTCTTCAAGAATGTAGTTCCAAAACTGATAGAATAATGTCTGACATATAGCAGTCCCTCAATAAAGAGTTTATTTATTGAGTGAATTTGAAAAATATTTTAGACTGTGTCTATAATGAATATATAAAGCAACAGGTATAGACAGGCTTCTTATACAATACTTTTCTAGGAGGTTTGAAAACCCAAAGAAGCAAATTTAACAAGGGTAGGATTCGAGAGTTCACATATTCATTTCATTTCATGGAAAAAAGCACTTTTTCATTGCTGCTGCTGTCATTTTTTTTTATTTTTGTGTTTGCACTATTATGTTTTAAATAAGAACTGAGATATATTGAGCAAAAGAAAAAGACACAATGTTCTTTTCAACTATTTTCAGAAAACTTCATGATTTTTGAAGAAGAGATAAGTGAAAATAGCTGAGATTTTCTTTCCCAACAGGATTAAAGGGATGAATTGTGTAATGTACATAAAACATCTTGATCTCCACAAGCAACCTTGCAGATCCACCCAGGGAGGCAAGCAGCCTGCTTTCCTTTCAACTTGTGCCATCCATCCCCTACTTTTCTGGTGATTTATCCTCCTCACACTCTGTAAGATTCAGGACAAAATATTATTTGAGCTTCGGATTCAGCATCAGGCAAAATAAAATTCATAACCTAGAGCCACCTTACCTTCTTTGAACTCCATCACCACCAAAAACCTTTGAACCAAAAACCTCTTTTCCCTCTTTCCCCATTGCCACCAAGAAGTATAGGAGGTCATGAGGGATAGTGATATTGGGGCTTAAATGGTTCTCTTCTTGAGGTCATTTGCACATGGCTCTCCAAAGGCTATACAAAAAGGATTTTAGCAACGGGAAAGGAAAAGGTATAGGAGAACTACTTCTATCTGTCCTGCCCTGATCCCCATGACAATAAAAAAATGTGGTCTTTTTGCTGTTATCTGAAATATTGTGACTCTAAATATATCTATACCCATACATGACAGTATCTATATATTTCTGCCAAAGGCTCAAGACCTTGTGTGGTTGCGTTATACTCCATTATTTCAGCCTGCACACATGCATTTCCACAAACTAGGTTAATTTGGCTTTACACCTATACTTATTGAAATTAATATATGTGAAAAATTTTAAAAACCATAATTCAGGTAGCAATATTGTCTAAGTGATGACAAGTATGTAACACTTTGGCCTACTGACGTACTGAGATAACGGGTTAGTCTAGAATCAGAGGGTCCACTTTTTTCACTTTTCCAATATCATTTTAGTAGATTGAGACCAAAGTGTTAAAGCTAAAAATATGTCACTTCAAAACCCAGTTCCTAAAAGGAATACACTTGCAACTTGACAGAGCATAAAAAAAAAACAGCTTCAAGATTACTGACTGCATTCTATTTCCAAAATTAGACTACGTGTAGAACCTATCTTGAAATAAGAACTTTCTGTTTAATAATCAGAACTTTAAATGATAAAAATGAAAACTAGTAACAGAAAATGACACAGCTTAGGAAATTTATAAATACTTTCATTCACTTATTAATGTATCAAATAAACAATACAACATGTCATTTCCTTCAGTGCTTTCTATATCAGAAGTTAGTCCCCTCAAACACACTAAACTTCATTTTATTTTATCCAGTTGCTCATATATATAGCAGTTGTGTATTTGTCAAATATTGTACATGTATCAAAGGTCACTTATTTATAGGAAGAGAGAATTGCCCCTCTCAAAGTAGAAGTGGGGAGGAAAATCAGGTATCTCCCACCACTACCAAAACAGCAAACCCACCATTTAACATTTGAACCACCTATTTGTTTTTCCTCATGTTTTTTATATATAAAATATATTTTTACTTTTTTATTGCCAAAGAAACCATTTTTTAACTTTTATTTAATGAATATAAATTTCCAAAGTACAGCTTATGGATTACAATGGCTTCCCCCCCCCCCCATAACTTCCCTCCCACCCGCATCCCTCCCCTTTCCCGCTCGCTCTCCCCTTCCATTCACATCAAGATTCATTTTCAATTCTCTTTATATACAGAAGATCAGTTTAGTATATGTAAAGTAATGATTTCAACAGTTTGCCCCCACATAGCAACACAAAGTGAAAAAATACTGTTGGAGTACTAGTTATAGCATTAAATAACAGACAGCACATTAAAGACAGAGATCCTACATGATATTTTTTTAAAAAATTAATTAATTTTCTATGCCATTTCCAATTTAACACCAGGTTTTTTTCATTTTCAATTATCTTTATATACAGAAGATCGATTCAGTATATACTAAGTAAAGATTTCATCAGTTTGCACCCACACAGAAACACAAAGTGTAAAAATACTGTTTCAGTACTAGTTATAGCATCACTGCACATTAGACAACACATTAAGGACAGATCCCACATGAGACATAAGTACACAGTGACTCCTATTGTTGATTTAACAATTTGACACTCTTGTTTATGGCGTCAGTAATCTCCCTAGGCTCTAGTCATGAGTTGCCAAGGCTATGGAAGCCTTTCAGGTTCGCCCACTTTGATCTTATTCCGATAGGGTCATAGTCAAAGTGGAAGTTGTCTCCTCCCTTCAGAGAAAGGTACCTCCTTCAAAGAAACCATTTGTTTAATGAATACAAATTTCATAAGTACAACTTTAGGAATATAATGATTCTTCCCACAATAGCCGCCCTCCCACCACCACTTCTAACCCACCTCCTCCTCCCTCTCCCTCTCCCATTCCCAGTCCCATTCTCCATTAAGAAAAAGAAAATTGTTCCTTGACAGTCAAGACAAGGGCTGTTCAGTGTCATTGCTTTGAAAATGTCAATTTCATACAGATTTCCTTTTAGGTGCTCTATTAGTTCTCACAGATCAGGGAGAACATAAGGTATTTGTCCCTTTAGGACTGGCTTATTTCACTAAGTATGACTTTTTCCAGATCCATCCATTGTGTTGCAAATGACTGGATTTTATTTTTCTATCACTGTGTAGTAGTCCATAGAGTACATATCCCATAATTTCTTTATCCAGTCTTCAGTTGACAGGCATTTAGGTTGATTCCATGTCTTATCTATTGTGAATTGAGCTGCAATAAACATGGGGGTGCAGATAACTCTTTTATTCACTGATTTCATTTCCCTTGGGTAAATTTCTGGGAGTGGTATGTCTGAGTCATATGGTAGGTCTATATTAAGATTTCCAAGGTATATCCAAAATGATTTCCATAGTGGTTTTACCAGTTTACATTCCCACCAACAGTGGATTAGTGTACTTTTCCTCACATCCTTGCCAGCATTTGTTGCTTGTTGATTTCTATATGAAAGCCATTCTAACCGGGGTGAGGTAGAACTTTATTTTGGTTTTGATTTGCATTTCCCTGATGTCTAGATTACCTGAGCATTTTTTTCAAGAGTGTTGGCCATTTGGATTTCCTCTTTTGAGAAATGTCTGTTTAAGTCATTGGCCCATTTCTTCACTGGCTTGTTTGTTTTGATGTTGTAGAGTTTCTGGATCTCTTTGTATATTCTGGTTGTTAATCCTTTATCAGTTGCATTGCTTGCAAATAATTTCTCCCATTCTGTCCCATTGCCTCTTCACTTTCCTGAGTGTTTTGCAGTACATAAGCTTCTCAGTTTGAAGTAATCCTATTTGTTGGTTTTGGCTTTGACTGCCTGTGCCTCTGGAGTTTTTTCCAAGAACTCTTTGCCTGTGCCAGTGTCTTGCAGTGTTTCCCCAATTTTCTGTAGTAATTTGATGATATCAGGTCATAGATTTAGGTCTTTAATACATTTTGAATGGATTTTTGTGTAAGGTATAAGGTAGGGGTCCAGCTTCATACTGCTGCATGTGGAAATCCATTCTCCCAGCACCATTTGTTGAAGAGATTGTCCTTGCTCTAGGGGGTTGTTTTAGCTCCTCGGTAAAATATAATTTGGTTGTACATGCATGGATTGATTTCTAGAAGTTCTATTCTATTCTATTGGTCTATTCATCTTTTTTGTACCACTACCAGGCTGGTTTGATTACAACTGCCCTGTAGTATGCCTTGAAATCTGGTATTGTGATGCCTCCAGCTTTGTTTTTGTTGTATAAGACTACTTTAGATGTTCAAAGTCGCCTGTGTTTCTATATGAATTTCAGCATCATTTTTTTTAGATCTGAGAAGAATGTCTTTGGTATTTTGATTGGTATTACATTGAATCTGTAGATTGCTTTCAAAGAATGGACATTTTGATGATATTGACTTTTCCAGTCCATGAACGTGGATGATTTCTCCATTTTTGGGGATCTTCTCCTATTTCTTTCTTTAATGTTTGTAATTCTCATCATAGAGAACTTTGATATCCTTGGTTAAATTTACCCCAAGGCACTTGATTTTTTTGGTAGATATATATATATATATATATATATATATATATATATATATTAGTGGGAGGTAAAATAGCAAGGTTTATTAAGAAGGAACATCTGTAAGGACGGATGGGCACCTCTCCAGACAGGACCTGAGAGAGAGTGCCCAGTCCCTCAGACTGGGGGAGAGGGGGGGCTGCATGGGTGAGTGGAGAGTACACCCGGCCAGGCCAGGCGGGTGGCTCAGCAAAGATGCAGAGAGCTGAGCACGCAGTCCAGTTGAGGCTGGGGGTTTTTAAGGAGATGGGTCTGGCTTCCCCACCTCTGCTCCTCTTGGAACAAAGGGCTTTTTGGATGTAAATAGAAAAACTTCTCTTGAAGGTCTGAAACAAAGGACTTTATGGATGCAAATGTTATCAGACCTGAGGAAGGGAGCAGGGTGTTTGAGATGCAGATACTGGGCTGCACCTGGGAGATTTATCAGGCAGGAAGCAGGAGGGGCGAGGGCCTCCACCTGGCAGGTTATCAGGTAGAAGGGGGCAGGGCAGGCAGGATGCGAAATCTGGGCTTCCCCTGAAACATTGTTAGGATGACTTTGAGATGCAGATGCATATAGATGTCTTCTCTTTAGGCCTGTCACACACACATAAGCTCATAACTGACTTCCTACCTAACATTCCCCCCTCAAGAGGTAATACCCAAAATTCTTTTTGGGATTATGGATGAAGTTCCGTCTTCTGTAACTTCTTCAAAGCTGGCATGTGGGCGTTGAGGGAGATTTGGGTATTTCCTCTTGCTATCTGTCTTATGGTATGTGACAGTAGCCTTAGAAAGACTGTGCTGCTCGGTCCAGAGGGCTGCTCAGGTCGTCCAATGGAATGGGCTGGAAGCCTTGTCTGATGACCATTTGGAGTTTGACAGCCTTTAGTCTGTTAGAGACAAAAGGAACAAGGACATTAAAAACACACAGTCCAAAGAGAAGCAGCAAGATTACAGACGTTATTGGGCCAAGGAGAGGAAATAGTCAGGATTTCCATGACCAGATTTTAGGCCAGAAATCCCAGCCCTGCTTGGCCTGGTCCTGGAGCTGTTTGGAATTGTCCAGGAAAAGTACAAATTTGGGTTTGTACCTGTCCAGTCTGATTGACCCAAAAACAACATTCTTCCTGGAGCATGGCACAGATACCCCCTGGAGCAGCAGTTAGCATGTTTAACACTTTTTTTTTATAACCTTTTGTGACTTTCACAAACCCTCTTTAACTTACTTTAAACATTTTACCATTTTTATTCCAGTCTAGAGTAAACTAGCCATCAGGATAATATTTTTTTAAGATTTATTTATTTATTTGAAAGTCAGAGTTACATAGAGAAGGAGAAACAGAGAGAGAGAGAGGTCTTCCATCCGATGGTTCATTTCCCAGATGGCTGCTACGGCCAGAGCTGAGCTGAGCTAAAACCAGGTTCCAGGAGCTTCCTCCAGGTCTCCCACATGGGTGCAGGGGCCCAAGGACTTGGGCCATAGCAGAGAGCTGGATCAGAAGTGGAGCAGCCGGGTTTCGAGCATGCCCATATGGGATGCCATCACAGCAGGCCAGGACATTAACCTGCTGCACCACAGCACCAGCCCCTTTTTGGTAGATATTGTTAATAAGATGAACCTTAGAAGTTCTTTTGCAGCTGGGGTATCGTCTGTGTATACAAAAGCTGTTGATTTTTGTGTATTGATTTTATATTCTGCTACTATACAAAATTCTTCTATGATTTCCAATAGTCTCTTGGTGGAGTCTTTTGGATCCCCTACATATAGAATCACGTCATCTGCAATAGAGATAGTCTGACTTCCACTTTCCCAACTTGAATCCCTTTGATTTATTCTTCATCCCTACTGGCTCTGGCTGAGACTTCCAGGACAATATTGAATGGTATTGGTGAGAGTAGGCATTCCTCTCTGGTAGTGGGTCTCAGTGGGAATATTGCAACTTCTCCATATTCAGCAGGATACTGGCCATGTGTTTGTCATAAATTGCCTTGATTGTGTTGAGGAATGTTCCTTCTATTACCAATTTGCTTAGAATTTTCATCATGAAAGGTTGTTATATTTTTTCAAATACTTTCTATTCATCTATTGAGATAATCAATATGGTTTTTGTTCTTCAGTTTCTTTTTTTTTTTATTTGACAGGCAGAATTAGTGAGAGAGAGAGACAGAAAGAAAGGTCTTCCTTCCATTGGTTCACCCCCCAAATGGATGTCACAGCTGGTGCACTGTGCCAATCTGAAGCCAGGAGCCAGGTGCTTCCTCCTGGTCTCTCATGCGGGTACAGGGTCCAAGCACTTGGGCCATCCTCCGCTGCCCTCCCGGGCCACAGCAGAGAGCTGGACTGAAAGAGGAGCAACCAGGACTAGAACCCGGAGCCCATATGGGATGCCAGCATTGCAGGCACAGGATTAACCAAGTGAGCCATGGCACCAGCCCCTGTTCTTCAGTTTCTTAATGTGATGTATCACATTGATTGTTTGCAAATATTGAACCATCCTTGCATACCAGGGATAAATCCCATTTGGTCTGGGTGAATGATCTTTCTGATGTGTTGTTGGATTCAATAGGCCAGAATTTTGTTGAGGATTTTTGCGTTGTTCATCAGGGAAATTGGTCTGTAATTCTCTTTCTCTGTTGCATCTTTTTCAGGTTTAGAAATTAAGCTGATGCTGGCTTCGAAGAAAGAATTTGGAAGCATTCCCTCTCTGTCCATTGTTTTTGAATAACTTGAGAAGAATTGGAATTAGTTTTTCTTTATGTCTGGTAGAATGCAGAGGTGAAAGCATCTGGTCCTAGGCTTTTCTTTGTTGGGAGGGTCTTTATTACTGATTCAATATATGTCTTGGTAATGGGTCTGTTTAGGTTCTCTATATCTTCATGGCTCAATTTAGATAGGTTGTATGTGTCCAGGAAACAATCCATTTCTTCTAAGTTTCCCAGTTTGTTGGCATACAGCTCTTTATAGCAATTTCTGATGATTCTTTTTATTTCTTTGGTGTCTGTTGTTACATTTTCTTTTTCATCTCTAATTTTAACGATTCAAGACTTCTCTTCCCTTTTTTCGGTTAGCTGGGCCAATGATGTGTCAATTTTGTTTTTTTTGTTTTATTTATTAGACAACTAGAGTAAATGACAGTGAGAGAGATGTCCTCCCTCTGTTGATTCACTCCCCAAATGGATGCCACAGCCAGTGCTGCACCAATCCAAAGCCAGAAGCCAGGTGCCTCTTCCTGGTCTCCCATGCAGGTGCAGGGGCCCAAGCACTTGGGCTATCCTCCACTGCCCTCCTGGGCCACAGCAGAAAGCTGGACTGGAAAAGGAACAGCTGAGACTAGAACCCGGTGCTCACATGTGATGCCAGCACCGAAGGTGAAGAATCAGTCAAGTGAGCCATGGCACCAGCCCCTGTTTTTTTGTTTTATTTTTTTGTTTTGTTTTGTTTTTTCAAAAAACCAGCTCTTCATTTTGTTGATCTTTTGTATTTTTTTTTGTTTCAATTTTGTTGATGTCTTCTCTAATTTTAATTATTTCTTTTCTCCTACTAGTTTTGGATTTGTTGTTGATTTTCTAAGTCCTTGAGATGCACTGATACCTCATTTATTTGATGCCTTTCCAATTTCTTGATGTAGGCACCAATTACTACAAAGATTTCTCTTAACACTGCTTTTGCTGTATCCCATTATGTTGATATGTTGTATTGTCATCTTCATTTATTTCCAGAAAGTTTTTGATTCCTCTTTTGACTTCTTCTATGACCCACTGTTCATTCAGGAGCATTTTGTTCAGTCTCCACATGTTCACATGTGTTCTAGAGATTCTTGAGTTCTGATTTCCAGCTTCATTGAATTATGGTCTGAGAATATGCATGGCATTATTTTGATTTTTTTGAATTTGTTGAGACTTGCTCCATAGCCTCATATGTGGTCAATCCTAGAGAAGGTTCCATGCACTGCTGATAAAAATGTGTATTCTACAATTGTAGGAAGAAAAGTCCTGTAGATATCTGTTAGATCCATTTGACTATAGTGTTGATTAACTCTGCTGTTTCCTTGCTAAATTTCTATCTGGTTGATTTGTCTTTTGATGCAAGTGAAGCATTGAAATCCCCCATTACTATTGTATTTGATTCTATGTCTCCATTTAGATCCTTTAACACTTCCTTTAAATAGCCAAGTGCCCTATAATTAGAGGCATAAATGTTTAAAATAGTTATATCTTCCTTTTGAGCTGAACCCTTAGTCATTACATAGTGCCCTTCTTTGTCTCATTTAATAGTTTTTGTGTTAAAGTCTATTTTGTCTGATATTAGGATGGCTACACCAGCTGATTTTTGGTTTCTGTTAGCATGAAATATCTTTTTCAATCCTTTCACTTTCAGTCTGCATGTGTCTATGTTGGTCAGATGTGTTTCTTTTAGGCAGCATATAGATGAGTTTTGTATTTTAATCCATTCAGTCAGTATGTGTCTTTTAACTAGAGAGTTGAGGTCATTTACATTTAAGGTTACTATTGATAAGTAACAGCTTTGCCCTGCCATTTTTCCATAAATATTCCTATTTTTTACTTTGGATTTTCTTTGTACTTTTACTGGGAGCTTTCCTTCCTTTACCTTCTTCCATAGTGATGACTTTTTCTGTGTTTCTGTGTACAGCACATCCTTAAGTATCTTCTCCAGGGCTGGATGGATGGTGACGAATTCTTTCAGTTTCTGTTTGTCATGGAAGGTCTTTATTTCACCTTCATTCATCAATGAGAGCTTTGCAGGGTATAGTATTCTGTGTTGACAATTTTTTTCTCTTAAGACTTGGAATATATCTCACCATTGTCTCCTAGCCTGTAGGGTTTCTGATGAAAAGTATGCTGTGAGTCTAATTGGTGATCCTCTGAAAGTAATCTGGCATTTCTCTCTTGTATGTTTTAGAATCTTTTCTTTATGATTTACTGTGGAGAGTTCAATTACAATGTGTCATGGTGAAGATCTTTTCTGGCCATGTCTAATAGGTGTTCTACATGCTTCCTGTATTTGCATGCCCTTTCTTTCTCCAAACTGGGGAAATTTTCTGTTATTATTTCACTAAAAATTCCTTCTACTCAATTCTCTCTTTCCACGCCTTCAGGAATTCCTAGAACCTGTATATTTGGTCATTATAGCATCCTGTAGATTCCCAATAGTGTTTTTTAGTTTTCTAATTTCTTTTTGGTTTTTTTTTTTTTTTTGGTCTGAATGTGTAATTTCTTGTGCTTTGTCTTCTAAGTTGGATAATCTTTCTTCTGCTTCACCAATTCTGTTGTTAAGCCTCTACTGTATTTTTTATTTTTTCTATTAAATTCATCATTCAAAAATTTTGATTTTGATTTCTCTTTAATATCTCAATTTTATAGGAGAAATTTTGTTTCATGTCATGTATGGATTTCATCAGTTTATGCATTTGCTTCTGATTACTTCTAAGTAATCCTATGATCAATTTTCTTGAATTCTATTTCTGGCATTGCTTCAATCTCATTCTCTCCACAATCTAGTACTTATGCATTGTGTTCCTTTGGGGATGTCATGTTGTCTTCTTTGTTCTTGTTTCTTGGATTGGTGCATTTGTTAGTTGGCATTTGTGGGGATACTTATTGGTTTCTTTCATTTCTTGCTATGATGGTTTTTATCTGTGGACTCTGCCTGATTGGATTAGTGGAGAGTCTGCTTTCAGGGAATACCTAGAGGCGTGTGGTGGTAGTAACCAGGGAGTTCTGTTCAGTACTCCAGGGTGAAGAGCATGTCTGAGATGACACACCTAGGTTTGGCCTGGTAAATCTTTTTATTATCAGAGAGGAAGTTTCTTTTTGTCTGTTCACATAGACTCAGCTTAGCTCCTCTCCTTGAAGGAGACCAGTGCCTTGGCACTAGCCCCATTGAGTATATTATTCATCCACTCTACCACAAGGACCACAGAAAGGATCTGTGCAGACCTCAGTATAAGTTCAGTATAACCCCAGCATTGTCTCTGACCAGGTAACCAGGGAGCCCTTACTGTGTGTAGCTTCCCACAGTGATTTCTCAATGTCTCTGACACACCCTGTGAGCTCCCAGGCAGCCTCAGCTTTTTCACAGTCCTGGAACACAAGCCTCCCACACTCTTGAGCACCCAGCCCCCTGTCTATTCTCCCCACCAGACTCAATTTTCTCCATTTTGCTGGTTGCTGGGCATGGACATGAGCTGGCGCAGCTGTTACATATGTCCAAAATGGCATTTGCTCTCTGTTAGTTTGTTACAGGACACCTTTATAGAATGATCAGGGAGAAAGAAAATGTTTCCCCATTGTTTTTTCTCCTCTATTTTGACAAGTACACTATCACCCATGGGACTCCAAGCTGGATTCCCTCTAGGCTCTTCCTGGGGCTTTTTTGCCAGTGGCTTGGGCTGCTGCAGTCTGGTCTCACCTTGCTCTCCACAGTGGTGCAGAGGCTCTCAGCTGGTGGGGTCCTAAGTTGTGCATGTCTTTACCCTCCTCATAGATCCACTGTCTTCCTCCAATTTATATAGAGTTTCTCCCTATTTTCTCCCTAACTCTTCCCTGAGACTGCACTCTTTCCATTTTCTATACTATCTTCTCCTAGACTTGAGCAGCAAACTCCTTGCCTACCCAGCCATCTTAATCATACCTATTTGTTTTTTATTTGAAGATTTTCCCAACTTTCCAGGACACAAGAAGACTTCTAAGGGATTGTTTATTAAGCCATTAACATAGCTTGGCAAATGGTAGGAGGTTGCTGAAATTCATTGACCCCTGAGAAGGAATAATTAATGACTGTTTTGATACAGGGACAGATTATATATACTTGTGTCTACTTGAGGAAGTTCACACTTTATGAAAGGAAAGGTGCACCAATGAAAAGATGGTCGGCCAGCACCACGGCTCAATAGGCTAATCCTCCACCTGCAGTGCTGGCATACCGGATTCTGTCCCGGTTGCCCCTCTTCCAGGCCAGCTCTCTGCTATGGCCCGGGAAGGCAGTGGAGGATGGCCCAAGTCCTTGGGCCCTGCACCCCACGGGAGACCAGGAGAAGCACCTGGCTCCCGCCTTCGGATCAGCGCGGTGCGCCAGCCGCAGCACGCCGGCCACGGCAGCCATTGGAGGGTGAACCAATGGCAAAGGAAGACCTTTCTCTCTGTCTGTCTATCTCACTGTCCACTCTGCCTATCAAAAAAAAAGAAAGAAAGAAAAAGAAAAGAAAAGATGGTCACCACACAAAATCTTACATTTGCTAATTTCACCACTTGGACAAGAATAAGAGAGAAACCAACATCACATTTTGGCACCTGCTAGCATTCTCAATCTTTACACGAATTCTAGAATGAAGCTCATGTTATTATATAGAAATCAAATGCCATGCACTGGGATACACCAATACTGTTGCTTAGATGAAGTGATCTCTGTCTCTTCCACCTCCAGGCTCCTTTCCATCCACCATATTTCCATAAGAGGTCTATTTAAAATTCAAATCCAACCATATCACACTCTGCTTTGTGAGATAAAGCCCAACACACTTATGGAAATCTGCAAGTCTCTGTGGCCTAGTTTCTCCTGAGTTTACCAGTTGCATCCCACACTAATCTCCCCTCACTCATGGTACAACCACTCTGACTTCTCTCAGTACCTCAAGGCATTCCATTCCACAGGCCCTTGCATTTGTGACTCTTTTTATCTGTAATAGTCTTTCCAAGCCATGACTATGGAATATTTGCCTCTTGGGTCTTTGTTTAAATGTTACATCCCCAGAGAAGCTTTTTCTGACCACAACACAAACTAGGTCAGAACTCTCTTTGACAGTATAACAATACCCTGTGCTGCTTCTTTTGTTCTACTTCCCAAAATTGTAAAAGAAAATTAATTACCTGTGTAATGCTTTAATATCTGTCTTTTCCCCAAGTTCTAACACCTGTGTAAGATGAACTGTGTCAATCTTATGTATCACTATATTCTGAACCTAATATCATATCTGATACATAGTAGACAGTAAATATTTGCTGAATTAATAAATAAGATTGTGGGTCTCCATGGAGATGTTTCCCTAGTACTGTGTCTTGCAGATGTGGAGGTCATAAAAAGTGACGGTAGAGTCATAGTTATCTGCCTTCTGGCAATAAAGTAAATGTCCTAGAGGAGATATAAGTAGATAGTGACTTTCATTACTGGAGAACAGGAAATAACTTGAGTTCACTAAGGCATATGGTGCATGAGCAATGCTTCAGAAATAAAATAGAGCTTCTGAACTTCGTTGTTCAGGAGACATTACAAAGTTATAAATGGGACTTTATTCAATTCTACATCAAGATCAAATTGTTTCCAATAATTAATGCAGATCATTTCATCTCCCATTCATTCTATAGTGTCTTGGTCCTCTGTGCTATCTTGGGAAATAGCCTAACATATTCTAGTTGAACATTTCCCAATGCACATCTCTTTCCTAGACTTTATTTTTTCTTCATCTGTTTAGGTACTTGTATTTTACATGACAAATTCCTAAATTGGTTATGACTGAATGTTAAGAAAAGTTTCCTTTGGTCAAGACCAATATCCACTCCACCATTTACAATCAAGGAATTTAGCTGTTCTTACTATTTAAACCACGAGCTATTGGTTTATAATCATTGTAGAGACCAAAAATATATAAATAAATAAGCTTAGTAGGAAAAAAAAAATCGCTGAGAAAACACTCAACAGTATGTAAGGCAAAGAAGAAAAGTGAGGCCGGCACTGTGGCTCAATAGGCTAATCCTCCACCTGCAGCGCTGGTACACCAGGTTCTAGTCCCAGTCGGGGAGCCAGATTCTGTCCCGGTCGCTCCTCTTCCTGTCCAGCTCTCTGCTGTGGCCCAGGAGTGCAGTGGAGGATGGCCCAAGTCCTTGGGCCCTGCATCCGCATGGGAGACCAGGAGAAGCACCTGGCTCCTGCCTTCAGATCAGCGTGGTGCACCGGCCACAGTGGCCATTGGAGGGTGAACCAACGGCAAAAAGGAAGACCTTTCTCTCTGTCTCTCTCTCTCACTGTCCACTCTGCCTGTCAAAATTTTTTTTTAAAATTAAAAAAGAAAAGTGAATCTTATATTTTGTAGCATGTTATTATTTACAAAGCCCTTTGTCATTCTCTCTCAGTCCTGGCTAAAAATATCTTGACCTTTAATCAAAGCAAGGAAGAAATTTTTGCTTATGAGAAAACTGAGGCAGAACATTTCTGAATCAAATTAATAGAACCAACAAGGGTGTTGGAACACAAATCTACATGTTTCTGCCTCAATATATCTTTGTAATGATGAAGTCTGGTCCATGGAAAATCCTACTGGATGATTTGTAGGGACTTCTGGATTGACAGAACACAAGTCTTATTCTGCTTGGGAACCCCTCATCCTGTTTAAAACTTTCTTCATGGCCTCCTTCACCTCCTTATTTCTCAAGCTGTAGATCATTGGGTTGAGCATGGGGATGACCACAGTGTAAAATACTGATACAATCTTGTCTTCCCAGAGGGATTTTCCCATGTTACCTTTCAGGTACATGAATATGAGTGTTCCAAAGAAAAGAGCCACTGCAGTCATGTGAGACGCACAAGTGGAGAAGGTCTTGGCTTTGCCACCTGCTGTGTGAATCTTCATAATAGCCCGAATGATGAATACATAAGACATAAGAATAACTGAAATGCTGGTTGTGATGACCAAGAAAGCTAAGAGGAAGATTACCTTCTCCCGTGGTCCAGTCTCACTACAGGCAAGTTTCAGCAGGGGTGGGAGATCACAAAAGTAGAAGTCCACTTGGTTGGACTTACAGAAAGAGATGGAGAAGGTACACCCAGTGCGGACCACAGAATTGAGCATGGCACCTGCATATGCTGCAGCCACCAGCCCCAGACGGGTCTGTGCTGTCATGGCTGTAGCATAGAGGAGGGGGTTACATACAGCCATGTAGCGGTCATAGGCCATCACTGCCAAAAGAAAGCATTCTGTACTAGCATAAAGGGTGAAAAAGAAGAACTGAGTAGCACAGCGCTCATAGGTGATGACCATCTTATCCGTTCTCAAGGTCTCAAGCAACTGAGGGACAATAACAGAAGAGTAGCAAAGGTCCAGGAAGGAAAGGTGACTGAGGAAGAAGTACATGGGAGTCTGGAGTCGGGGGTCACTCTGAATTAACATGATCATTCCCAGGTTTCCCCCCATGGTGATGAGATAAAGGGCCAGGAATACAAAAAAGAGAACCATCTTCAACTCTGCCTGCAGCAGGAATCCCATCAGAACAAATTCTGTCACCGTGGTGCCATTCTCTGCCATGAAGCCACAGTCACCTGCTGAAATAAAAGAAAGTCTCATTGAAGACAAACTTAGGTGACCATGGCTTCACGTAATCACTGTTCAGTAATGATATTGACCTTTCAGATTTATAAAGCTGTTACATTTTTCACAAAGGTTATTTCTCAGGAATTCTTGGAGCACATATTGTTAATTCCATTTTTGATGGAAGAATATGAAGGACATGGAGGTAAAGTGACATTTTCAAGATGTCATACTTAGTAAATAAGCAAAGCTAGGACCTAACACTCGGTTCTTTAGGCACCTGCAAACTTCTGACAAGTCCCAAATTGGAAAGCTACATCAGTCTAAAACAGGACCAGAAAACGTTTTTGTTGGGGAAATCCTAATGGTAAAGTGTGAAGGACATGGTCTTTGAAATCAAATGTTGATCTAAATGCCTTCAGACTATGAGCAAGTTAGCCAACCTCAGCCTCCTTGATTATATAGGGACTACAGGGCCAAATTTACAATATTATTGTGAAAGACATCATTTCTATATTGTGTATGTCACATAATTCAATTCACACACTTAGAATTATTTTTTCTAAATGTAGCATATATGCTCAATAAAATATATTCAGTTTTCAAAAGCAAGGAAATATTGTCATCTGCAACAACATGGATGAACTTAGAGGTCATTGTGCTAAATGAAATAAACCAGGCACAGAAAGACAAATATTGAATAATTTCATTTATATGTGTAATCCAAAATAGTTGAACTCAGGGAAACAGAGAGGCAATGGTGAAAAATGCAAAAGGACATCCCCCCTATTCCACCATCTCTGTCCTTAATGTGTTGTTCAATGTGAATTAATGCGATAACTAGTACTCAAACAGTATTTTACACTTTATGTTCTGTGTAGGTGCAAACTGATGAAATCTTTACTTAATATATACTAAATTGATCTGTATGTAAAGATAATTGAAAATGAATCTTGAAGCAAATGGAATGGGAGAGGGAGATGGGAAGGTTGCGGGTGGGAGGGAAGTTATGGGGGGGGGGGAAGCCATTGTAATCCATAAGCTGTACTTTGGAAATTTATATTTATTAAATAAAAGTTAAATAAATTTAAAATGCAAAAGGAAAGGGGTTTGAGGAGTTGTTGGCCAAAGGATACAAAATTTCTATATACAGGAGCATTAAATTCAAGGATCTATTGCACAGCATGGTGACTGTAGCTAATAATAGTATACTCTACAACAGCACTTCCAACAGTTCATGGAAAATGGAATTTAAAAATGGGTTTATTTTGGCACAAAAAAATTTGAAATCCTTGCATATGAGTATACTTGAACATTTCTGAGAATCAATTTTAGGGTTCTCACCCCCAAAAAAGAATATGATGTTATACATATGTTAAATAGTTTGATTCATTCATTCCACATTGTATACATATTTCAAAAACTCATGTTTTATACCATAAATATATGCAATTTTTATTTATCAATTATAAATAAATAAATAATGGTTAAGCCATAAAAATATTTTTTCTAAATTCTAGGAAAACATTAGTGACATGCTTGTAAGTTCCTATACACATTCTGGAATCACCTTATCTCCAAGTCCACAGCCCCCTAACCTTCTAACATTAACCTTACCTTTCTTTGAGGTTGTTTTTGGTGTGCACATGTTCACAGTGGATTTGCATGCTGTACAGAGAGCTATAAAGAACTAGCACTGTTAGAACCTCCATAGCCTGTTGCCTGCCAAGCTGCTTCTTCCTCTCTGTTCCTGCCAAGCAGCATGGCCTGGTTTCCAGTTTCTCCTCTTGTTCCAGAGGACCTGTCCCATTTTTCAAATGCCAGGTCATTATCGATCAGTGAGATACATGAATCAAGCCATTCTAGAATTAGCCTGCAAAGCTCATTAAGGGACTAAGCTATCACACTGCATTTAGAATTCTGATACAGATGGGGTTCTTGCCAGGTATTTGGACAACCCTATCTCTGTGCCTTTGGGTACTGATAATTTGGGGTAATGAAAACACCAGCCAGAGATTTCAAAGGTGATTCTTCTTGTCCTCTTTCCATCCTTGAAACAAAACTGAATTTGAGAAAGATGTCATAGAATTCCAAATAAAGTGAAACTTTGGTCAAGATTTGGCAAAAGCTGATCTAATGATGGAATAAACATCAGCCTCTGGTAGCTTTTTCCCACTGAATTCTTGATAATGTAAATATTTAGGTTGCTTTCCCACTTACAGTCAAACCTTATCCTGATATTCTCCCAAGCAATACCTTACTGTGTTCTGAAGACTTCATGCAAATCATCCTCATTAAAAAAAATCAGGATGGCCGGCGCTGTGGCTTAACAGGCTAATCCTCCGCCTTGCGGCGCCAGCACACCGGGTTCTAGACCCGGTCAGGGCGCTGGATTCTATCCCGGTTGCCCCTCTTCCAGGCCAGCTCTCTGCTATGGCCCGGGAAGGCAGTGGAGGATGACCCAGGTCTTTGGGCCCTGCACCCGCATGGGAGACCAGGAGAAGCACCTGGCTCCTGGCTTTGGATCAGCAAGATGTGCCAGCCGCAGCGGCCATTAGAGGGTGAACCAACGGCAAAAAGGAAGACCTTTCTCTCTGTCTCTCTCTCTCACTATCCACTCTGCCTGTCAAAAAATAAAAAAAAAAAATTAAAAAAAATAAAATAAAATAAAACAGAGGATAAATTCAGTTATTTATTTAATAAGAGTCTTCTGAGACCTTACCACATACTAGATACTCATTTAATTGCTTGGAACAAAGCAAACATCCCTGTCTTTGAGGAGTAGATATTCTATCAGAGGTAGGCATAAACAATATATGCGGGTTTTTTTTGACAGGCAGAGTGGACAGTGAGAGAGAGAGACAGAGAGAAAGGTCTTCCTTTGCCATTGGTTCAACCCCCCCCAATGGCTGCTGCAGCCGGCGCACTGTGCTGATCCGAAGCCAGAAGCCAGGTGCTTCTCCTGGTCTCCCATGCCGGTGCAGGGCCCAAGCACTTGGGCCATCCTCCACTGTACTCCTAGGCCACAGCAGAGAGCTGGACTGGAAGGGGAGCAACCAGGGCAGAATCCGGTGCCCCGACCGGGACTAGAACCCAGTGTGCCGGCGCCGCAGGTGGAGGATTTGCCTATTGAGCCAACAATATATGTTTAATAACTAAGAAGAAGAAATGAGTTTTCTACTGTGGTAGAGAATGGTGAGTGCTATGAAGAGAATCCTGCTGGAAATGGGGACTTAACATCAAAGCAAGGAAAGGAGTTCTAAAAAGGAGCAGGAGGAGGGAAGGTGGGGTCATGGGCAGGAGAGAGGGTAGGGTGGGAAGTATCATTAGACTCTTAAATCTGTATATATGGGGGCCGACACTGTGGCATAACAGGTAAAAAATGGGCACCAGTTCAAGTCCCGGCTGCTCCACTTCCAATCCAGCTCTCTGCTATGGCCTGGGAAAGCAGTAGAAGATGGCCCAAGTCCTTGGCCCTTGCACCCATGTGGGAGACTCAGAAGAAGCTCCTGTTTCCTGGCTCGGATCATTGAAGCTCCGGACGTTGCAGCCAACTGGGGAGTGAATCAGCAGATGGAAGACCTTTCTCTCTTTACCGCTCCTTCTCCTTGTGTGTAACTCTGACTTTAAAATAAATAAATAAATCTTTTTTTAAAAAAATCTATAAATATGAAATACATGTAATTTGTTCACTTTATATAAATTTTTAAAAATTTTAAAGGCCTTCTGAACAGGCAACATGATTTTGAAGTCACTGATTCACTTTTCCATCTCTTTTTTTTCTGCCTTCCTCAGCCCCTGTAAAACCATGTCCTCCACTCAGCTGATTAGAGCACTTCTATTTCATAGAATGGGATATTGCCCAATTCTAGAATTTCAAATAAAAGCCAACTAAATCTTTAAACTAAATATGTTGTGTCTTTGGTGATAATAACAGCAGTCTAAATACTGTTCTAGTATTTTGTATTAACTGCCTCATTTACTTCTCACAACGCAACAACACAGGACATATTCTTATTATCTCCATTTATAGAGTGGGAAACAGAGCCTAACAGAGATGGAGCACTTTGGTTTAAGTAAACCACTTAAGCACGGATTTGAACCATGATCTGCTGGGCTCCAGAGTCATGCTCCCAACCTCTATCCCATGGATCATGAGTATGGTAACAATGAGAATTACCCTATAGAAAGCCCCTTTTTCATGCCCTGGACTTTTCTAGAGGCTTTACATACATTACCCTCTTATACTTTGGCAAGGAGAAAAGTGACATAAGTTAGATAGATAAAAGATTTTGGCAAGAGACCTCAATTCTGAATTGGAAACACTGTATGTGTTCTTTTTGTAGTATCAGCTTAGTCATCATATCTTGTCTGCAGGGATAGGAGAGGAGAAAAGATGCTCAAAGCAAAAATCAAAATAAACTGCAATAATGGTCTGTGCCTACCAAGAACCATCACCTCTAGGCCAGACTGTAGTTGCAAGACAAAAGTCGTGTGAACCAACTGCGCTCCTGCTTAGCCTCTTCTTTGCTCAAATCTCATCTCTCATTTTTAATTTATTTTACTGCATGTTATGCATTTTTATAAACCACTTTAAATCTCTTTTGAAGAGAGATATTGATTAATAAATAAATACAATATAAAATTGCCTGTTCACTGGATGCCAGGATAATCAGAATAATTAGCCCTATAGCATCAGACAGTAACAGCGCCACCAGAGGACTTTGCCAAATGAGTTCTGGAAAGGCAATCCACAAACAGTAGTTCAACATGAAACAGACTTATCAGTGGATGACAGAGACAGGCAGGTGCTCAAGGGTGGATTTGGAAAAGCTTAGGGATGCCCCCAGGCCTGTGCTACAATAGCCATCTCGTGAAATCATAAATCAAAATCCAAAGACAGTCCTTTCATTCTAAGATACAGAACAGCATGAAGGGGATGAGAGAGGTTACCCTACTTCACAGAATACCATAATGTGGTCCTTCTGTGCATAAATATGTTCATTTTTTAATTGGCAGAGAAACTATTTTTAGAAAAGTAGGATTACCTAATAATTGCTGATCTTCAGAGTAACTAGAAAACATGGTTCCCTACAAGAAAAATTTTACTATCGACATTTCAAAACTTGTCCAGAGTGATTTATGATTCTAGATAGAACAAGTGATTGAATTCCTTAAGATAAAAATTAAGGAATAAAAATAGCATCTCCACAAAATCTCCAAGCAGAGGAAGCTATGAATCCATGTGTTCTCAGGGGAAAACATATTATATCCCAGGGAATTCAGATAAAGTAAGAATCTGGGTAAGCAAGAACAGAATCCTAAAGAAAAGGTTCTTGTTTTTAAAGTCCACAAAATGGTGAAATTGCTGGCTATTATCAGAGAATAAAACTGATTTGAAGGATGGCATGAAAAAAAAAGAATGTGCAGAAAAATAAACACCTTCCAAAACAAACAGAATTTGAAAGAATTTGTTCCCATTCATCTAACCTTACAAATAATGCATAAGGATGTACTACACACAAAAACAGAATAATAGTCATCATTATGAAAGAATGTAAAAGCAGAAAATCTCCTAGTAAAATTACAAAGGAAATCCAAAGCAAACAATAGGAATATTTATGGAAAAATTGTAAGACAAAGTCTTACTTATCAATAGTAAACTTGAATCTAAATAGCCTAAATTCTCCAATTAAAAGATATAGATTGGCTGAATGGATTGAAAAATAAGACCCATGTATCTGCTGCCTAAAGGAAGCACACTTCACCAAAAAAAAGATTCATGCAGACTAAAACTGAAAGGATGGAAAAAGATATTCCATATCAGTGGAAAGCAAAAACAAGCAGGTATAACCATCCTAATAACAGATAAAATAAACTCTAACACAAAAACTATAAAAAGAGACATTATGTAAATGTTATGTAACATTTAAGGGATCAATTCAACAGGAAGATGTGACTATTATAAATATATATGCAACCAAAGCCACGGTGCCTGGTTATTTAAAAGCAATCTTAATATATATAAAGGGAGACATAAACTCCAACACAGTAATAATGGGAGACTTCAACACCCCACTTTCGTCATAGGACAGATCAGCTCAACAGAATCAACAAAGAAACAACTGAGCTAATCTACACTATGGACCAAATTGACCTAACTGATATCTATGAAACATTTCATCACACAGTTGGATAATATATATTCTTTTCACCAGCACATGGAACTTCCTCTAGGACAGATGTGATGCTAGGCCATAAGGCAAGTCTCAGCAAATTCTAAAAGATTGAAATCATACCATATATCTTTTCTGACCACAGTGGAATGAAGCTGGAAATTAACAACTTAAGATACTCTAGAAAATATGAAGACTGAACAACATGCTCCTAAATGAACAGTAGGTCATAGAAGAAATCAAAAGAGAAATCAGAATATTCCTGGAAGAGAATGTAGATGACAACACAATGTATCAAAACATATGGGATACAGCAAAAGCAGTGTTAAGAGGGAAGTGTATAGCCCACATCAAGAAATTTAAAAGGTATCAAACAAATGATCTATCAATGCATCTCAAGGTCCTAGAAAATCAACAACAAACTAAATCTAAAATCTGTGTGTAGGAAAGAAATAATAAAAATTTGAGATGTAAACCAAACTGACACCAAAAAAATGATAGGAAAGATCAGTGAAATGAAGAGCTATTTTTTAAAGAAATAAACAAAATTGATAAACCATTGGCCCAACTACCCAAAACAAAAAGCGGTAGAAAATCCAAATCAATAAAGTCAGAAATGAAAAAGAAAATGTAACAATAGATACTACTGAAATAAAAAATAATCATCAGGAATTACTACAGTCATATGCCAACAAATTGGAAAATGTAGAAGAAATGGATAGACTTCTATACACATACAATCTATCAAAACTAAGTCATGAAACCATAGAAAACCTAAATAGATCAATAATCAGGAGGAGATTGAATCAATAATAAAGACCCTCCCAACAAAGAAGCCCAGGACCGCATGGCTCCACTGTTGAATTTACCGAACTTTTAAAGAACTAGTTCCAATGCCAATTCTTTTCTAAATATCCAAAACAATTGAAAGGGAGGGAATCCTCCCAGGCTTCTTCTATGAGGCCAGCATCACTTTAATTCAAAAATCAGAAAAAGATACAACAAAGAAAGAGAACTATAGAACAATATCTCTGATGAACATAAATGCAAAAATCCTCAACAAAATACTAGCTAATCAAATCCAAAAACACATTAGAAATATCATTCACCATTCAAATCAGATTGATCCCAGGTATGCAGTGATAATTCAACATACGAAAATCAATAACTGGGATACATCACATTAACAAACTGAAGAAGAAAAACCACATGACTATATCAATATATGCAGAAAAATCATTTGATAAAATACATTTTTTTCGTGATAAAAAACTTTGAGAAAATTAGGTATAGAAGTAACATTCCTCAGCACAATCAGGCAACATATGACAAACCACAGCCAGCATCATACTGAATGGGGAAAAGCTAGAAGCATTTCTATTAAAATACAGACCAGACAAGGATGGCCACTTTCACTTTCAGTATTGCTATTCAATTTAGCTCTGGAATTTTTAGCCAGAGCCATCAGGAAAGAAGAAGACATCAAAGGAATACAGATTAGAAAAAAGGAAGCTAAATTATGTTTGTAGATGACATGATTGTATATATAGGGGATCCAAAAGACTCCAATAAGAGAGTATTGGAACTCATAAGAGAGTTTAGTAGAGTTGGAAGACATAAAATCAACACACAGGAATCAATAACCTTGGTAAACACAAACAATGCCATGACTGAGAAATAACTTATAAGATCAGTCCCATTAGCTACAAAAAATTTAAATACCTAGGAATAAACTTATCCAAGGAAGTAAAAGACCTCTCAACGAAAATTACAAAACATTAAAGAAAGAAATGGAAGAAGACACAAAAAACTGAAAATCTTCCATTGGAAGAATGAATATCATCAAAATGCACATACCAAACCAAGCAATTTCAAGACTCAACATGATTCCAATCAAAATACCAATTAATTCTTCTCAGATCTAGAAAAAATAATGCTAAAATTCATATGGAAACAAGAGACCCCCAAATAGCTAAAGCAATTTTAAAACAACAAAAAAAAATTTAAACAACAAAAACAAAGCTTAAGGCAGCAAAACATCAGACTTCAAGATATACTACATGGCAGTTATAATCAAAACAACCTGCTAGTGGCACAAAAATAGATATATAGACCAATGCAATAGAATTGAAATTCCATAAATTAATCCACACATTTCCAATTCACTAATCTTTGACAAACAAGCTGAAATCTATCCCTGGATAAAGGACAGTATCTTCAACAAATGGTGCTGGGGAAACTGGATTCATGCATGCAGAAGTATGAAACAAGACCCCTACCTTACACGTTTTACAAAAATCAACTCAAGTGGATCAAGGATCTAAATCTATGACCTTATACCATCAAATTACTAGAGTAAAACATCAGGGAAATCCTGCAAGCTATTGGCATAGGAAAAAACTTTGGAAAGACCCCAAAAGCACAGACAACAAAGACAAAAATAGACTATGGGATTCATCAAGCTAAGAAGCATCTGCACTGCAAAAGAAACAGAAACAGCCGGTACTGTGGCTTAGCAGGTAAAGCTGGTAACTTCAATGCTGACATCCCATATGGGCGCTGGTTCCAGCCCTGGCTGTTTCACTTCCAATCCAGCTCCCTGCTAATGACCTGGGAAAACAGGAAGTATTTGGGCTCCTGCACCCATGTGGGAGAGCCAGATGAGTCTCCTGGCTCCTGGCTTCAGCTTCCCCCAGCCCTAGATTTTACAGCCATTTGGGGAGTAACCAGAGGTTGGAAGATCGATCTCTCTCTCTCCCCTCTGTCTCTCTATCCCTCTAACTCTCCCTTTCAAATAAATAAATGAATCTGAAAACTTGTTTTTAGAAAAACTGATGAAGAAAGACCAGCACTGTGGTATTGTGGGTAAGGCCACCATTTGCAGTGCAGGCATCCCATATGGACACCAGTTCAAGTCTGGGTTGCTCCACTTCTGACCCAGCTCTCTTGCTAATGCACCTGAGAAAGCAATGGAAGATGGCCCAAGTACTCAATTACTTGAGTACTTGGGCGCCTGCACCCACATGGAAAACCAGGAAGAAACTCCTGGCTCCTGGCTTCAGATCAGCCCAGCTCCAGCATTGAGGCCATTTACAGAATGAACCAACAGATGGAAGACCTCTGTCCCTCTCTGTCTTTCTGTCTCTCTCTGTAACTCTGCCTTTCAAATAAATAAATAAATAAATCATTTTTTAAAAGCTGATAAGAAAGGGGAAGGGGGTGGGGGATTGGTTAGGAGTAAGTGTGAGGGAAATATAATTGTCTAATTTGAACTGTACCTCTGGAAAGCATAAAATCTGTTCTCAGAAAGAAAGAACACTTAGTGCTACCATAAACCCAGCATATGATATGGTACTGACCAACATCAACATAACCTGTTATCTAATGTTGACCAGGCACATAAACATTTCACTTCCAGACAGGCCTCCCCTGGTGGACCTCTGTATCTCTAGTTCCACATTAGGTATCTCTGCCCAAGACCCACAGACTCATATCATCCAATGGTAAACACACCTGGGGTATAAAATGCTTATATTTTCCAAAGCTAAAGGAGGAAGACCTTGAGATGAGTGCTCCTTGAGATTATTAAGTTCCTCAAACTTCCACTAAACTTCAGAAAACTGAAGGTTTCAGGAGACAGAGTCCAGCAGACTTAAACAGATTCTGTCTTTCATCTTAGAGCAGAAAAGCTGTGGTCAAGGAACTAAGAGGCTACTATGGATCAAACAAGAAACTGCATCTGAAGATGATTCTGAAAGTAAAAAAAAAAAATTGTACTTGGAAAGGATTGCTATAAGTGTCCAGAGATGAGCTTCATAATATCACACACTGCAGGAAATAAATAGCCATGAATCTGAAGTGTATTTATATAACTCATCAAAACTAATCCACTTAGATCCTCCAAGCCAGGTTTAGAGTTATTTTTAAATGGTAAAGCATAAAGGTTGTGTGATGTGCCCAAAGTTGTGCAGCCAGTGCTCTCAGCTGGGATTATGCAACGAAGATTTATAAGGCCTCTGCCCGTTCACTCCGTGCCTGGCAGCTTGCTGGACACTGGGGATAAAGTGATAAATATATAAAACAAAACAGACATGGATGATGGTGATTCTCCCTTAGCCCCTGTAACCAAACTGACTTGTAACCAAATCATCTGCCTGTGCTGACTTAAAGAGGAAGAGGCATGAGGTAGAAGATAGATATTTTGGCTGCCACTTGATGTGTCAGAGAGGAATTGGGTCCTGAGAATATTTAAAAGGTGAAACTATAGCAACTCATTCCACCCACACTCTGTATTCAGATAGAGAAGTAGTTCAGGCTCTTTCCATGTGTTCCCTCTTTCCCTCAAAAACTTGCTTTGAAGACAAAAACTCTAGTTGATCATTTTCTACTTGCCTAAAAATTTATAAAGGCATAGGGAAATCTTTTCTGGTGGTACATTAAAGTGAAACACAGCAGAAAGTGAGAACCAGCATGATGTCAAACAATGAGAATGCTTTGCAGTCCTGCCATGGTGAGGTCAAGTCCCAGCCAGTCGTCCAAATTCCCTGCACTCCAGTTATTCGTTCTACAAGATGGGTGTGATGCCACCTAACTCCCAAGAGTGGTGTGAGGATGAACTTAGATGACATTTTTTGTGTTCAACAAAATAGATTCTGTTGCACACAACAGAAGCTGTGAATCCCCCCCAAAAAAATTACAAATTACTTTCATAATCTCTCACTTTGAAATGCTGTATACCCATGAACTTAGTTGATCCTCACACAATCCATTTTAAGATAAGAAGAGTGGGATTCAGAAAAGTCTACTACATGTTCCAGGGTCACACAACCAGAAAGAAAAGGAGCCAGAGCTGGGCTCTAGGCGCTTTTTACCATAGCATAAAACTGCTCCCCAAGGTATCATAGAAATGCAGCTGACCTGCCTAAAGATGGGAAATGGAGGAAAGACATGAAAAATTGAAACCTTGAAGTTCTTCCTCACTTTTGACCCTAAAACAAGCCTCTGCAATGGCATATAAAGTCTACCAACACTGACCTACTGTCTATTACCATTTTTCTTCCCCTGCTCACAGCCTGCTCATCCTGGCCGCCTGCTCCCTGGACTGAGTATGTAGAACTTTGGAACTAAAAGGTCATGGATCCACCCTTCTGCCTTCTGACAGACAGACAGCATTGCCTAGAGATGAGGAGAGGCCTTGAGATGAGGCATGTCTCGCCCAGATACGATTAGCCAGTGGAGAGGCTTGGGGGTAACGCAGTCCAGGTTTCCTCCCAGCAGATGACACACTCTTTCTACTGCTTGGACTCCTTCTCCTATCAGAGTTTTAGCACAACTTTTCTGCTTCCCAGATCTACTCAAGCTCTCTGCTTACAAGAGTTTTGGGGGGAAAAGTGGATTGCCTTTCTTTCAGGAGGATTGACAGAAAAGAAGAGATGATGGTTACTAGGCAGAGAGATCCTTACAAAGCTTGAACTTGGGCACCAGTCCACCTTAGCTCTGGCTGAGGCTCTTTCACTCCTCCATATCCTTCCAGTTTCTCCTGAAGTCAGCACCCAGCTGACCAGTTCAGGAAGGAGAGTTCTCAATTCTCTATGCCTTAAGGGTGGCTCAGCCAGCACCCACTAAAAGTAGCTTCATGGAGTCTGAACTGCAGGAACCCAAGATTTATCTGCCATCCAGAGCACAAATCCTTTCTCTAGCGTCAGTGACAGCTGATCAGTGAGCTAAGAGTAACCCTTCTCACATGGGACGTAAGTACACAGTGACTCCTGATGTTGTTTTAACAATTTAACACTCTTGTTTATGGCGTCAGTAATCTCCCTAGGCTCTAGCCATGAGTTGCCGAGGCTATGGAAGCCTTTAGGGTTCGCCGTCTTCGATCCCATTCCGACAAGGCCATAGTCAAAGTGGAAGGTTGTTGAAGGTGAAGTAATGATATAGCTAGTACTGAAACAATATTCTTAGACTTTGTGGTTATGTGTGGGTGCAAACTGATGAAATCTTTACTTAGTATATACTGAAGCAATCTTCTGTATATAAAGATAATTGAAAATGAAAAAAAAAAACCTTGGTTTTTTTTAAATTGGAAATTACATAGAAAAATAATCAATCTTTTTTTTTTTTAAAATTATTTTGCAGAATCTCGGTCATTAATGTGATGTACACTGTTATTTAATGCTATAACTAGTACTCCAACAGTATTTTTTTCACTTTGTGTTGCTATGGGATGGCAAACTGTTGAAATCTATATATATGCTAAACTGATTTTCTATATATAAAGAGAATTGAAAATGAATCTTGATGGGAATGGAAGGGGAGAACGAGTGGGAAAGGGGGGGGTTGCGGGGGGAGGGGAAGTTGTTGGCGGGGGGAAGCCTTTGTAATCCATAAGCTGTACTTTGGAAATTTATATTCACTAAATAAATTTAAAAAAAAAGAGTAACCCTTCTCACCAATCATATTTATGGGATCTGAAAAATTCCAAGGATAGAGAAATTGTTCTCCCACTAACAACCTGTTCTGTTATAGAGTCCACCTATAGCTTCCATCTCTCTCTCTGTCATGTCAATGCCATCATGCCAAATCATTTCAAATACTTGTCAGAGTTTTGCAAGTTTCTTAGAAACTCAGCAAGAGTTACTACTTGCTCTTTCCATTTTCTCAATATAAACCCTCCCAGTTAAACAGCCTCCCTACTTTTCAACATGATCTCGCCTGTCTTGTGTCTTCTGATTCTGAAAGTCATTACCTGAAGCAGGTGTGAGGAGCATTCTCAGTCTCATGCTATTGATGAAGAAACAGACTTAAAGAAACTAAGCCTCTTGCATTACTGCAGGGAGAAGTGAAAGTGATTAGTCACGTTGTGCTCATGAAATCACACATAGCCTTGACCTTATTTTCTATAAAAACAAAAGGAAAACTCCATTTTGGTTGAGAGGATCCTAAGGTCCATTTTGTCAAGAACATTTCCAGTCTGGACTGTGGTTAATTTTCTGTCTGATCTGCTAAGGCCATACTCACCTTCAAGAGCACGAATGTCCCTCCCCCGTCTAGAAGTCTGAACTGAGTGTGGGCAGAAGGTAACATAGAAGTGGTGCTTTGCAGAGCTAGAGAGAGAAATAGATACGGTCAGCCACTGCAGCTCGTGAGTCACAGCAACCCAGGAGTATGCATTAATAAACGCTGCTTTCTGCCCTAGCCTGGGCTGAATCTTCTGCCCAAGAAAGGCAATTAGAAGCCTGAAGCAGGGGGATTTGCCACTGACTGCGGTGCCTAATCAGGCCCTGAGCTTCTAATTATGTTTCTCCAATTCCTAGAGGAAAGAAACCTTCAGAAAAAGGCCTTGGCAATGCTGGCATTCTCAGTTCCTCCCCAGTCCACTTCTGTCCTGTCTAGCAGCTTCCATCACAATTCAGCCTCATCATGGGCATAAGAGAGATGCCTCTGCTCTGCTATCCGAGTGCAAAATGTGACCACGTGATTTCCCAGCAGTCTGCCTACTCACGTATTCAACTAATACTTAATTTGCTGTCTATAAAATACTCACGCATTGCCTGACACACCATACTAGTCTTGTCTAAGTTGAGTCCATGGAGTAGTCACAATAATGAGGTGGAGAGTCTCATCCTACCCTACAAATGAGGAAACTGAAGCTTTGAGAAGTGAGACAATCGCTGAAGGTCACTTTTTCAGATAGTAAGGGGGGAAGCTCAGGTTGGTACCAGCGGAGATCTGATCCAGACACTGACTTCTAGCCACTATGCTGTGCTGCCTGATGTCATTTAGCTCTTTATAAATGCAATTGGTTTATTATAGAAAACTTCGTCTCAGAAAAGAATGAAAGAGGAAATTTAAGCCACTATGATCACACATTTCAATGAGCATGCTAACAGTTGGAGGGAAATGCACCAGAGCACACTTATTTAGCACATGAGCTCTGCCAGTAGACTGCTTGGGTTCACATCCTCCCCCTGTCTTCTGAATTTAGGTGAGTTATGTCACTTCTCTACACCCACCTCCTAGGACAGCCATGGAAATTAACAAGGTGATGCATATAAAACACTCAAAGCAGGGCCTGGTGCTGTTAATATTCTTCCAGGCTTTTTTATATAGGCATCTCCATATGTTTTTAAATTGGTGTCAAAGTTCACATATTACGTTTGTAGTTTTCCATAAAGGTGAGTTATTAAGATAAAATCAACTACTATAAATTTATTTGAGTAGCAGGGACATGTGTCCCACTGAACTACTCCGAAAAGTGGTGAGATCTCTCACTGGGGAGCTCAGTAAGATTGGGACCACTGAACACCCTACTACTCTGAGACTCTCTATCTTAAAACTCTGTGAGACCACAGGAAAAGAAAAAGAAAACATGAAATTTGCCCCAAAAAATGGTAAGACTTCCTTCTTCTGATGATTCACATGCACTTGATCAAGTTCAAGGGCAGTCATGATAGCCTGAAGGCAAGAGATGTCTCCCCAAATATTCTTAAATGAGAAAATTCTCCAAACTCTTAAGAAGAGACTCCCACAAAAAATTTATACATATGTAATTATATATATAATGTTATATAAAACATTATTGTACGATGTTACAAATGATACTTAAAGCATTATATTTAGAGATGAAAAGATAGATGCTAGATATAGATAGATAAATGATAATGATAATGATTAGATAGATAGATGGTTACCCTTCTAATCTTGGCATATACGGAATTATAACATTTAATTTAGAAGATATTTTAATGAAGACATTTATTTCTCATCTTCAAGTGTGATGAGGAAAATTTACCTACCCAAAAGTGTGCATCTTAACAGTCACTCTTTTGCTATGTCTAACAGTGACATACAAACACCTGCCCCCGATGGTGCCAACCTGCCCACCAAGAACACACTTCCTTCTTTTTTTATTTTTATTTATTTATTAACTTTTATTTAAAAAATATAAATTTCCAAAGTACAACTTTTGGATTATAACAGCTCTTTCCCCCCATAACCTCCCTCCCACCAGCAACCATCCCATCTCCCGCTCCCTCTCCCATCCTATTCCTCATCAAGATTCATTTTCAACTATCTTTATATACAGAAGATCAACTTAGTATATACTAAGCAAAGATTTCAACAGACTGCACCCACACAGAAATACAAAGTAAAAGCACTGTTTGAGTACTAGTTATACCGTTAATTCACTTAGTACAACACATTAAGGACAGAGATCCTACATGGGGAGTAAGTGCACAATGACTCCTGTTGTTGATTTAACAATTGACACTCTTATTTATGACCTCAGTAATCACCCGAGGCTCTTGTCATGAGCTCCCAAGGCTATGGAAGCCTCTTGAGTTCACAAACTCTGATCTTATTTAGACAAGGCCATAGTAGTTGAGTCTCGAATTCCTGACTCCAAGTTTCAGCCCAGTCCAGTCCTGCCTGCCTGCAGGCATCTGAGGACAGAACCAGCTGATGAAAGCATTCATGTGATTCTCTCTCTCTCTCTTTCTCTCTCTCTCTCCTCCCTCCCCTTGAATTAAAAACCAAAGAAATCAGGTATGATTCTAAGTGCAGTGGGAAGCAATGGCAATGGAAGGCTTTTACTGTGGAAATTACAGAATGTGATTCAGGGTTTCTGGATTCTATAAGAAAGCGAATTGTAGGTAGGTAAGAGTACATTTAGGGGCTTGTTGTGGGAGTAAGGGTCTCAGGATGTAGGACATGGCAGAAGCAAAGTCTTTGCTCTACACACACACACACACACACACACTGCTGTCTGGCCCCTTGTGGTTGGTTGGATATGACTTTGAGCCAACCAGCTCTGAGATGCTGAATGGACCATTGAAGTGGTAGATCCGCCTGGATCCCTGAGGTGCTCTGATAAACAGACCTGTGAGAGTCTTGTACCAGGAGCAAGAAAAAAAAAATCTCTGTTATTTTAAGCCACTGAGATTTTGTGTTCTTCATATATCCAGCATAACCTAAAATAACCCAACTACTAAGCTGGGAGTACTGCTAGATGAAGAAAAGTGAATAAATTCAGTGTGCTGGGAGGTAAGTCAAGTAGGATTTACCTTCTATGTATATCAGAAATGCCTTGTAGTACTTTACTTGCCTTTTATAGCTTCACGTGATGTTTTTGACATATGGAATTAGTAACATTTTATGTAGGCAAACACATGACTTTTATGGTTTCTTTCTGTGTTTTAAGTTTAGAAAAGTATATTCCCATCATGAGAGAAAGAAGTGGCAAAGATCACCTAAATATTCTTCATAACATTGAACACATCTAAAATTTGCTTTTATGTAAGCTATGAGACACCATTCAAATTTCTCGAGTAGTTAACCCATTGTTCTACAAACAGTGGTTCAATAAATCTTTTCCCCACTGTTGTAAACCACTGCCTTTATTAAATATTAGCTTTTCATGTATACTTTAATATGCTTCCAAGCTTTGTAATTTGTTCTACTGATAGATCTGCCAGTTTTTATGCTGAAAAGCACTGGTTCAATTATTAAAGATTTTAAGAAGCTTTTTTATCAGGCAGGTTAACTGCCTTCTTCCTGCTATTCTTATTTTTCCAATTTTCTTGGCTATTTTATCCATTTACTCTTTCTATTGTACTACAAGTATTAAAATATTTTTCTTTCAAATAATATTATATTTCTCTAATAAATCCCCAAACAATGATTTTTTAAAGACTTGTCTATTTATTTATTTGAAAGGCAGAATTACAGAGAGGCAGAGGCAGAGAGAGAGAGAGGTCTTCCATCTGCTGGTTCACTCTCCAGGTGGCCGCTACAGCCAGAGTTGTGCCAATCTGAATCCAGGAGCCAGGAGCTACTTCTGGGAGAGTGTGGGTCCAGGCGCCCAAGTACATGGGCCATCTTCTACCACTTTCTCAAGCTATAGCAGAGAGCTGGATCAGAAGTGGAGAAGTTGGGGCTCACACTGGCACCCATAAGGGATGCTGGCACTGCAGATTGGAGCTTTAATCTGCTGCACCACAGCACCAACCCCCCAAGCAAAGATTTTTAAAGTGACACCCTTTTCACTCATTTTTACACTTTGGCATACACTCTTCTGGATATTCCAGTGCCTATACATTTAAAATAATAAATGCTTCATAATTGGTATTGGGACATTATTCAGCTGAAATTGTCAGAAAACCCAATAAAGTTGACTTACAAAATTAAATTTTCAACTCTTGTAACTAAAAACACTTGATGTGGATGGCTTCAGGCCTCATTTGCTCCAGGAATTCAAATGTGCTCACTGGGACACAGCTTCTTGCTCTCTCTCTTCCCTCTGAGCTATTTCCATTTGCATAGTGGAATCAGAAGCCTCAGCTATAAATTGTTCAAAGTCTATCAGGAAAAAAAAGAGCATCTTTAAGTATCCTAGTTACCAGATCAGTACACCCACCTGCAGCTGCTGTGCTTACAGCTCAGAGATACTCCTTCTATGGAGAATTTCCCTTAACTAAGGAGTCTACTTTCCCCAGAAATGCCTAGCGAGCCATATCCCCATCTCTCGGGAGCATCCCACTATCCCTTGGCGGAGGTAAAACTAAGTTCGTCGTGCAAGTCCTACTCCAGAGCTCCCCTAAAGATTAGACCTAAACTGCACCTTTGTTCACTATTTCCTGTTTCATTCACTCTCTTGCAGATTTCTTCTGTGCAAGCTTTAGCAGTGAAACACTTGCTCAAAAATGCCTGTCTCAGATCACTTTTTGTGAAAGGTACAACCCTTCCCAAAAGTCCAAATAGTAGTTCTGAGAATGATACTTAATATGAATAACAACAATAACAATAATGCTTAATGCATTAAGGAACTCCAAACCTCCTAATCTGTCAAAAAGAGCAAAGGAATACTAACCACTATGCAGTCACCCACTTCTTCAAGCTCCCCAAGGTGGTATTGGACAGAATATTCTCGCTACTGGCATATTCTCCCGCCATTCCCTCTACTCTGCTCTGACCGCTACTGTGCCTTCTATGCCACCACAGAAACCATCTGAATATAAAACTACACATATTTCAGATATTTAATTAAATGAAATGATAATAATATTGTCAGAAATGCATTGGAAGATGGAATTATCCATACTAACTGCCAGAAGTCCTGATCTGTGGCTGCCTCCCTCCTTTGTAATATATTCTTGCATCATTTGGCACCCACAGTTGCAAAAACTACCCTGGCTAGGCTGAATATCTGCTCATTATCCAAGGATTTTATCTGAGCCATGTCACTTAGGGCACCTGACCTCTTTGAGGTCCTTCCTGTTGGATGTGCTGTATTCATACAATGATGGGCAGATGAGAATGTTCAGGGAACAATGATTCTACTGAGCAGTACACAGCTATGAGAAGGAAGCAAACTGGGTTCTCCATGAACCCACAATTTTAACTGAAGAAACAACACTAACCACTAAGGAATAATGAACATTTCAGACAAATGGGATGAAATGCCAAGTGATATGGTTCTAACAAAGAGATTGTGGGTTTCAGAGAATAAGGAAGAGATGAGAGCTGGAGTAGCCAGAGAAAACTGGCCATAGAAATCCTATAAAAGGAGTTAATGACTGCACAGGGTGTAGATATAAATGAAATGTGCTTAGACCACCCCAGACGCACTCTGTTCTGAGCCACTAATCATTCTTCCATATGAAATTTAGAGCATCCAGTACAGTTAGCTTGCAGCCTCTGAGACAGGACTTGTTGTCAGTCCTAAGGATGGATGCAGTGTAAAGAAAACTTTAGCAGGTGTCCTCAGATCTGGGTTCCAGTCCTGACACTTTCAATGACTACCAGGACAGCAGGATTCAAGGGCCAGTGGACAGCAGGATACAAGAACCAAGTTCATTCCCTGTGGAAGTTCGAGTTGAGCTTTGAGACTAACAAGGCTTAGGAGTGCCATGAAATCCCACAGGATTTGCTTCTAACCTCGCAGATGCATGCAGAAGTTGAGATAATGAGCCTTCACTGAGTATGTGCTCCCTGACAGGGCTGGCTTTTCCCAAGAGTTCTGAAGGTTGTCTCAGGGCTCATTTGTGATTCAGGGAGAACCTTTGCGCTCAATGCATTCCATCCACAAAATTATCCCCAAAATCCCTTTAAATATGCTAAAGATTTGCTTAGTAAGAAGAGTCCCTAAAATCAGCCACCTGCATTCATCTATTTGAGCACTGCTAGCTGACCTCTACAAAATGCTTCAACAACCTTAGATTTGTTTGAATCCAAAGGCAACATCAATCTAACTGCACTTTTACACCAGGTAATTAAGACATAATTATCACACTTGGAAAGACACTGGCTGTAAAGTAAGGTCCACACAAACTAGGAAATGGTGAAATTTGGCAGAGAATCTATCCTATGCATCAGAACTTATCACCTGATGGGACCATGTCTAGACTGGGACTTCAGTTTTTACATGAAATACACAAGTAAGACTCAAGCAATCTTTTTGGAAGCCTATAACTGCAAGCTCTTTGGGCTTATGTGTTATCAGGTAAAATTTAGAAAATATAAATAGATTCATGGAGAAGCTTAGATGAGAGATTTCCTTATAAATCATTGTACTTCCTATAATTGTTCTGGGAGTGATGCTAATCAGATGAACTACAGCTCCAACTTTGGAATGGAATAGATATGACTAAGACTCCAGGCTCTTTCATTCACTGCTCATATGACCTTGGGCAGTGTACTTAACTATTTGGCATCTTCGTCATCCTCAGAACAAAGCAATACCTATTTCATAAGATTACTGTAAGATGTACGTGAGATAATTTTTTCAGAATGTATGACATCATGATTGTCCCAGAGCATGGATTCAATAAGTGTCTACCAGTGTTAGGGGAAGCACCATGGGATGTATTAGTTCAGTACCCCAACTCTGGGATCAGGGGTCCAGGGTAGAACCTAAACATCTCTTCCTACTTGTGAAGGCTCTGGCAAAGTGCTAAATATTTGTAAGTCTCTCTCATAATTTTGTTGTTGAGTTGAAAAGAAATACAATCCCTAGCATCTACTGACTCAGAGCAAGAACTCCATAAATGTCAACAATAATATTTTGAAAGACTAATTCCAACAAGGTGAGGGGAGTTAACTTTGTTGAGCTCCTTCTTTCTCCCCAAAGGACTTCAACATGTGCAAACAAGAAGAAGAAGAGTTTTGGAGAAGCTTCCAAGTGAAAGTAAGCACAAGATTTAGAGACTATCTCTTCTCTGAAGGATTCTTCCTGGATAAAGCATCTCTCTTTCTCTATGCCCTACAGAATTTCATATTCTTCTACATTACATGTTATAATAAAAACATATTACAGATATTAATGTCAACTCATGTGTGTCCCTAGACATTTTAAAGATTTATTTATTTATTTGAAAGGCAGAATGATAGGAGGCTGGAGAGATAATGATAGAGAGCGTGAGAGAGAGAGAGATAGAGAGAGATAGATAGTACTTCCATCCTCTGGTTCACTCCCATAATGGTTACAACAGCCAGGGCTGTGCCAGGCTGAAGCCAGGAGCCTAGAACTCCATCTGGTTGTTGCACATGGGTGACAGGCCATCTTCCACTGCTTTCCCAAGTGCATTAGCAGGGAGCTAGAGCAGAAGCAGAAAAGCCAGGACTTGAACGGATGCCATGACATGGAATGCTAGCATTGTAAGTGGTATTTTGACTGGTTGAGCCACCATGCTGGCCCCGTATTCTTAAAATGATCATTGGCTATAAACTTTTGCTTGCTCTTTTGTAAGATTGTTCTGGGTCCAGGGAATGTGTTGCTTCCTTTTACTCACAGTTCAATCTAAGCTGATGGTATCTCAATTTTTTCTTAAATAAGATTGTGCAAAACTGGGTGTCATTAGCTAGGTCTTGAAAATTTTTCCTTCTGGAAAATATCTTGTAAATTTCCTTTGTGGAAAATAAGCACAAAAAAAAAAAAAAAGTCCACCACACTAGGTAAAAATCGCTACTGTGTTCCCATTTATTATTGAGAAAATTCAGGTTCTAATGGGTTAATTCATTTCCCCAGAAATATACTGAATGAGTGAAATGGTCCAATTAAATCTGTCTTAAATAATAAAGAAAAAGAAAAAAACATAGACCAAAGGATCTCCAAAATCAATCATAATCCCTTTTTCTCATCAAAGTTTAGTATTTGCCTAATGGTCTTAGAAGAGAAGTGCTTTGATTTTAACAGTTTGATGTTTGAATCTGCAGAAAGAGTAATTTTCTTAATTCTAAGAAGGTAACATAACATAACTGAAAGAGAACAGAATTTAGAGTTAGAAAGCCCTAGGTTCAAATGTTGATTCTGCTCCTGTTTAGATGTGCAGAAAATTGAATGATTTCTTTAATGACTTTGAAATTTGCTTTGCTCTGCTATTCCATAAAATAAACATTGCCATATCAAATTTGAAGGCTGCAGGAAGGATTAGAAGTAATGTATAAGCCGGCGCTGTGGCTCAATAGACTAATCCTCCACCTGCAACACTGGCACACCGGGTTCTAGTCCCGGTCGGGGCACCAGATCCTGTCCTGGTTACTCCTCTTCCAGTCCAGCTCTCTGCTGTGGCCTGGGAAGGCAGTGGAGGATGGCCCAAGTCCTTGGGCCCTGCACCCCATGGGAGACCAGGAGAAGCACCTGTCTCCTGACTTTGGATCAGTGCAGTGCGCCGGCCACAGTGCACCAGCCACAGCGGCCGTTGAGGGGTGAACCAATGGAAAAGGAAAACCTTTCTCTCTGTCTCTCTCTCTCTCACTGTCCACTCTGCCTGTCAAAAAGGGAAAAAAAAAAAGAAGTAATGTATAAGATGGGCTTGGTGGGTGGCTATGTGCATAGCACAAATCCAGTGTGGTTACGCCTGCACCCCAACTACCTGCTACTTAATCTCTGGTCAGATGGTTTCAACAATTTTGTCCTTACTCAGAGGAGACTCCTGGAAATCAGCTATGAGATAGACAGAAAATGGAAAGTGTGGCAATTTCAAATTTAGATGCTAAGAAAGATTTTGAAATTTGCTAAGTTTTCTCAAGATATACATGTAGAAATGATCTGATTAACTGTAGCTATATTTATTTGATTCCATAAATCATAAAGATGCAGTAAAATGTAGGGCGATAATAAAAAATTTCACATCAAAGAGAATTCATCATCAATCAACTCTTCATTTCCAGTTCCCAGGTAACTTAGAAAAACTAATCTCCCAGAGGTTTAAATTATTCATTGGTAAAAATAAAATAATAATAACTGCTTAAGGGACAGTTTAGGGAATTAAATAAGATAATATATGCAAAGTATGCAAAGTCTTCAGCAGAATGGATAAGTAAAATGTGCTATAAGCATATCAAGAAATGCCATAACAGAATCAAAAATAACAAACTAGATTTAACAGTATTATACAGACAAGTCACAAAAATATAGTATAGGTGAAAAATAAATGAGATTTACATAATAATGTCATGTATGTAAATTTTAAAACACACAAAAGTCACTATATTTTTTAAAACACACATATATCTAGATAAATATGGAGGGATAGATATTTTGAAAATACTAGAATGAACACCTACAAAGAGCAGGAATAAGAGTAGAGATAAAAGGGAGAACTGGGGGGGAAATAAAATAATATGAAGAAGAGTCTTGCCTTAATGAAGACGATGACTTGTCAGGAACTGTGGGGCATTATTCATTCAATTTTGGATATAAGATCCCATCATATTGTGTTTAAGTGTCTCTAATTCACTTTAAATTGTGTCTGCATGTTTTATAGACTCAGTAATTGGTGGTTAAGAAGTGTGCACGTTTCTAATAGCAGACATTGGGAAAATCCTTGTAAGAGCCTCATTTAGCCTATTTACCTAGACATACAACTGACGGATGCTGAGAGACGAAGATGATCAGGATCACATAATCTAGCTTCACCATTTTCAGGCCAGGAAGAAAAACCAAGGAGGGGAGTAGACCTCTGAAACACCTTCAGTACCTGTCATATAAATAGCAACTGTGGCACTTGAACCATAGCAAGAGGACCTTCCAAAGAAGTCAACTCATCCCCAGGCCCCGCTGCTGAAGTGGAGTACAGGAAAAATCCTAGGAGGTAAGTTTTACATAATTTATCAAAGTCTGCTGCCCACCAAATACCCCTGCTTAGATCTGGAGAGGCCCTGGACCCAACAACAACTTCCACCAGCCGTTCCATGAAAGTGTGTGCTGCTTGTCTCTCCACCTGTGCCGTGCATACATGGTCATAATTATTCTACAGTGACCCAGGCTCATTTGCAGCCTCTTCACATAATGGAGCCTCTTGCTGGTAGATCTCACTGGAATTACAGCTTAGGTGGGAGGAAAGTACAGCCAAATCTATGGAAGCCAGAGGACCTGTCTACCATTCCCAGGTCTGCAAATGACTAATTCTTTAACCTTTGGACAAATCATTAATCTCTCTAAGTGTTAATTTTCCTGTCACCAAAATAAATGATAATATCAATCACTTTACTTCACAGGCAGGATGTGGAGGCAATCCCAGACATTTATGTATATAAAATGCATGAAAAGTTATAGAGTGTGATGAAGAGTAGTTTTTATTACTATAGATTTTATTCAAAACTGGCAATCTGCAGTTTGCCATAGCAATGAAAATGCCTAGCTGTGCTACAAGGAAAATAATGTGTCTGGTCTGTTCCTGATCCATGTGTTAGTGGGATTGTTGCCAGACATTCATAAAGTATGTGGAAAGTTCTAGGAGAGTAGAATGACCGTTCAACAAATGAGATGAGGCCAGCCGTGGCTCAATAGGCTAATCCTCTGCCTACGGCACCGGCACACCAGGTTCTAGTCCCGGTTGCTCCTCTTCCAGTCCAGCTCTTTGCTGTGGCCCAGGAAGGCAGTGGAGGATGGCCCAAGTGCTTGGGCCCTGCACCCGCATGGGAGACCAGGAGGAAGTACCTGGCTCCTGGCTTCAGATCAGCGCGATGCGCCGGCCACGGTGCACCAGCCGCAGCGGCCATTGAGGGGTGAACCAACGGAAAAGGAAGACCTTTCTCTCTGTCTCTCTCTCTCTCACTGTCCACTCTGCCTGTCAAAAAAAGAAAGAAGAAAAAATGAGATGAGTCTGGGCTTCCATGCAAATGCTCCTAAGAATTACTTGGATTTCTGGCACTTTAATGAGGATCCTGATAAACCTGGAAAATGATCAGTGGTAAGCATGTGGAATTATGATGTGACTCAGATCTATGCCATATGGCAACAAGGAATTTTAGGAAATACAAAATTGCCATGACTCAAATATAAAAGAAGGTAAATATAATTATTTTTGAGCAAATTGGTAGAGTGCAAGAAAAGCGCATTCATTTGACTTGGTGTTTGACAGCTTCTCTTACACACAGGAGCATTTAGTTACATTTCTTCTTCTACATATCCAACTTTTAGCCTTTTAGTGTATAGCACAAACGTAATTGTAACAGGGAAACATCACTTACCATCAACCCATAGACAACTACAGAAGACAACCAGGATAAAAAGCGTTGTTACACAAATGGGATAAAAGACTGAAGGTTTTTTTAAAATGAGGTGAGAAGGAGGAGAAAGAAAAGAACAGGGGAATGATTTCTTCATCTTTCTTACCTGGAGTCCAAATTTATTCAATTATTGAAACAAAATTACAAATATATATTGTGTGCACCTGTATCATTTAAAGAGATACAAATAGTGACAAAAGTTTATATGAAGGAAATGTATTATCTTTTGGAATATAAAGTCAATATATACTTCTAAAATTGATGAGAAAAACAGCAACAATAACATTATTCAGTTATTTCTGTGTGCTGGGCACTGCTCTACATATCTTGCAGATATTAACTTATTTCATGCTCAAAACAGCCCTGTGAAGCAGGCATGTTTTTTCAATGCTAGAGATAAAAAATTGAGGACCAATGGAGTTATGTAATTTGCACAAGTCACATTACTAAAAGATAGCAAGACCACAAGTTCGCACAAATTGTTCATAATCTTGATGCTATAAATAACAAAAAAAGTATTTAAATACTATTGAATATGGTCTATTAGGTAGGGTAGTAAAGATTAAAGTAAAAAGAATGATTTTAGTTATCAGATAATACTATCACATAAGCAATATTTCAGTTGCCTGCCTGAATAATTACACAATAAAAAGAAAGATATGTCAATGTGTATTGATGTGTATAAGGAAATAGTGAACACGAAGTGCAGCTTCATCATCTTCCAACTCCCAGAAGACCTTCACGAGAAGAGATTGCAATTGTTGTGTCAAGAAGGCATAAAAGTATGGCCAATATGTGGAAGACACAAAGAGAAATAATCCAGGTCCAGAAAGGAATTCACAGGTGAAGCTGCCACAAACGGAGGCTCGTGTGTCAACTGGATGACTGTGGGTTACAAGAGACTCCGATCCCGGGTAAGTCAGGACCAAATGCAGTGCAGGAACCTCCCCAATCTGAGAACTGTATATCTCTTATCTTCACAGAAATTGCCATGTGTAAACCAGAATTCATTTGAATCAAAAGCACCGGCTCAATGCTCAGCTCCATAAAATGCAGGAGAGGCCCAAGGAGAATCATCTGAGTTCAAGATGTCTGAAAAGCAAGCTCTACAAATACACCCAGAATTTTAAGCCTAATTTCTACCACAGAAAGAGACATTCTGTCCCTCAATACAAGATTTTTAAAATTTCATTCTCATCCTCAGACCCACAGTCCATTTCATATCCATGGCCAGCAATAATCTCACCATAGTAACTGAGTTCATTCTCACGGGCTTTGCTGACCACCCAAATCTAGAGATTCCCCTCTTTCTGGTGTTTCTGGGTTTATATCTCATCACCCTTCTGGGCAACATGGGAATGTTCATTCTGATTCAAGTGGACATCCAACTCCATACCCCAATGTACTTCTTCCTGAGCCACCTCTCCCTGCTGGATGCCTGTTACACCTCAGTCATCACCCCGCAAATCCTTGCCACACTGGCCACTAGTAAAACCATCATCTCCTACAATCGCTGTGCTGCCCAATTCTTTTTCTTCACCCTCTGCGCAGGGACAGAATGTTTCCTGTTAACAGTGATGGCCTATGACCGCTATGTTGCTATCAGCAACCCCCTGCTGTATAGTGTAGCCATGAATTCTAGAATCTGCTGGGTTTTGGTACTGGGAGCCTATGTCTGTGGGATATCAGGGGCCATTCTTCGTACTACATGTACCTTCACCCTCTCTTTCTGTAACAACAATCAGATCAACTTCTTCTTCTGTGACCTCCCACCCTTGCTAAAGCTCTCCTGCAGTGACACAACAAACTCTGAGGTTGTCATTGTCTTCTTTGGCAACTTTGTGATTGTGGCCAATGCCTTGGTCATTTTTATTTCCTACCTACTCATCCTCAAGGCCATTTTTAAGGTTAAGTCTTCAGGTGGCAGGGCCAAGACATTCTCCACATGTGCCTCCCACCTCACTGCTGTGGCCCTTTTCTTTGGAACCCTCATTTTTATGTACATACGAAATGGCTCAGGCAAATCCTTGGAGGAAGATAAGGTCGTATCTGTCTTCTACACTGTGGTCATCCCCATGCTTAACCCCCTGATCTACAGTCTAAGAAATAAGGATGTGAAAGCTGCCTTAACAAAGGTCACTGGCAGATTCCAAGTGTCCCATAGCATGTAGATCTCGATAAGAGGACTTCATTCATTTTGTTCCATAGCAATTTATCCTAATAAGCACCTGCTCCATATGCAGTATATACCTGTGAACAGAAAGAAGGCATGTGAGAGAACGACAAATGTGGTGAATTTTGTTTCTAGTAATTCCGTGGTACTTTATCCTCCTCTCCCATGTCCAGCCCATTCTTCTGTGCCCACAAGTCTCATTCTATTCTCTAATGGCACAGAGTATAGTCTCTAAGGTCCAAGAGGTCTTGTCTCTAAGGTCCAAGAGGTCTTGGGTTTATTTCATCTCACCCAAATACTATTTGCACCCATACTTGAGCATAACATCTTTTCTCTCTTGATTTACTCCCATTAATTCTACATTTTCTTCTGTGTCAAGATTCTATCTGGGAATCCCTGTGAATTGCTCTACTGGACTTTTATTTTGTTTTAATATATAAATTATTTTTTATTAAACTTTTATTTAATGAATATAAATTTCCAAAGTACAGCTTATGGGTTACAATGGTTTCCCCCCTCCCATAACTTCCCTCCCACCAGCAACCCTCCCCTTTCCCGCTCCCTTTCCCCTTCCATTCATGTAAAGATTCATTTTCAATTCTCTTTGTATACAGAAGATCAGTTTAGTATACATTAGGTAAAGATTTCAACATTTTGCCCATATAGTAACATAAAGTGAAAAAACTACCATTGGATTTAATGCTATAATTAGTAATCCAATATATAAATTATTGATCACCTCAATAAGCAGGGAATATTGAGTAAAATAAAACTGAGTCTCTAACTGGCTAAAAAAAGGAGGGGTTTGAGGAACAGCCCTCACCCATCACCATTCTGAACAGTCTTCGCTCTTTTTTTTTTTTTAATTTATTTATTTATTTGAAAGAGTTACACAGAGAGAGGAGAGGCAGAGAGAGAGAAAGATTTTCCATCTAATGGTTCACTCCTCAATTGGCTGCAATGGCCGGAGCTGCGCCGATCTGAAGCCAGGAGCCAGGAGCTTCCTCCAGGTCTCCCATGTGGGTACAGGGGCCCAAAGACTTGGGTCATCCTCCACTGCCCTCCCAGGCTATAGCAGAGAGCTGGATCGCAAGTGGAGCAGCCAGGTCTCTAACCAGCGCCCACATGGGATGCTGGATCTTCAGGCCAGGGCATTAACCCACTGTGCCACAGTGCTGGCCCCTGTCTTTGTCCTTAGAGGATCTTCCATCATGCTCAGGCCAGAACAGCAGAACTTGAAAATCGCCTTAAAACTGGGTAACTTGCTGGTTACTGGTAATCTTTCAGATTAAATAAGCCATGCTTCCTTTGGAAATGTCTCCTAAAGGCTGAACTGTCTGGTGTCTGAAGGACAGAGTACATGACTTCTCCTCTGTACTTACTTTACCTACATCATAAACAGTTCTCTCCTACCCTGTTGCAGGGTTAGCATAAACAGATCTGGGAAGACAGTTAAGCCACAAACTACATTCTCTAACAAAGATTTGGTGCAAGAAGAAAGTAATTGTAATACCTGCACTAGACTGCAAAACCCTAGAGAGCAAAGTCTTTGTTTTCTTCATTGCTAAGACCAAAATCTAAACCAGATGCCCACTCAGTAATTTCTTTTTAAAGAATACTTATGATACATGCATGATCCCAATTGAATGTCATGGCATCTCTAAAAGGCAATGGAGAGGGCTCAGTTAAATATGAAATTCCCATTTTGCAACTAAGAAAATATTTTCTCATGATTCAAATAGCACTTAGAATATGCAAGAGTAAACCAGGCATAGAGTAAATCTGGAATCTGCATCCTGATTCTACCACTGTTTCATTGTGAGACTTTGAGCCAATGATTTATCAAGTTTAAGACAAGCATTACTATTTTTTGTTCAAGGGTATGTTTAAAAAATAAGTAGGATGACAATTTCCTAAGAAAAATAGGATGCTCAGTCTACATTGTCCTCTTCCCTTCACTTTTTTTCACATTCTGATGTTGACCCTGGACCCTTTCTATAATTCCATGGCCATTGATAAAAATGAAATAGATCGTACACCAATGATAGTGAAAGCAATGAATTGAAGATGAATATGTAATCATTTGCATCAACAAATAAAGTAAACTTTGGTGTTTAACTGTAAGGAGTATATTTATTTGCATCTCACATAGTAATATCCAAAGAATTTTTGTTGTTGTTTAATATATTGCTTTGTGTCCATTGAACTCCTATTCCAAATCTTTATTTTATGAGTTGATCCTCCTGAAAACAGCCAATTTGGGACCAATTATAAAGTTGGAGCCAATTCTAGTCCTGAATGATTCAGTTCCAATCCAGCTCCCTGCTAATGCACTTGGGAAGGCAGCAGAGGACAGCCCAAGTATTTGGGCCCCTGAACACATGTGGGAGACCCAGAAGAAGCCACTGGTTCCTGGCTTCAGCCTGGCCCAACCCTGGCCATTGCAGCCATTTTGGAAGTGAATCAGTGATGGAAGTTTCTCTCTCTCTCTCTCTCTCTCTCCCTCTCTCTCCCTCTCTTTCTATCTCTATCACTATCTCTCTCTCCTTCTCTCTCTGTATCTCTGCATTTCAAATAAATAAATAATTTTTTAAAAAGTCAATTTATTATAATGACGTTCCACAAAGACTGTAGTTCATTGATTAATAAATAAGGTCCTCATGAAAGGATTATAGAAAGCTTCCATGAGTGTATGAAGCTGAATGTGTAAGGGAGATTCAGACTAGGAAAAAATGCGGACCACAGTAGAGAACGTCCACATCACTACTACACACATGAAATGATCTCTGTTCTTATTAGAAATCAGGAAAATGCACATTTAAGACCTCAGAATATTCAAATTAGCAAAAATTTAACAGTATGACACCACAATGCTGACAAAAATATGAAAAATGGGTAGTATAAATTTGTTCACCCAAGAATATGAAAAGTGAGTAGTATAAATTTGTTCACCAGATGATGTTTGACATCATCCTTTAAAAATCAGATACATTTAACCAGTGACTCCACCCTTCCAATGACCTAGCCATCCTCACTGAGGAAACTCTTGCCCATGTACACAAGGATGTGGCACCAAAGGTCGTCAAGTGATGGAGTTTAGATAGGACATAGCTCACAAACTCAGGCCAATGATTAAATCTCAAAGTCATAAATTGTTGGGACTAAGAGGGTGGAAACATAATCCAATGATTGTGTCTAAGAGTTAAACTGAGTGTAAGGTCCTTAGGTCATTGAAGGCATGCCTTTGCAAGACAATTTTAATGATAAAGTTGGTTATCAAAAACTGAGTTGAGCCCAGCTGCTCTCTCTGCTTCCTGGATTACCATGTGATCATTCTTTCACACACACTCCACCACTACCATCCTCCAACCTCACCAGATGGCCAGATCAATGGAGTCAGCCTACTCTTAGACTATGACCTTACAAATACATGAGCCAAAATTAACCTCATTCCTTTGTAAGCAATCCTCTGTTGAGTATTTTGTTCTACAAAATGCATTGTTGTTAACAGCACAAACTCAAAATAATTACTTTAGATTTGTTTTCTTCTGCCCTGGTGTGTAGATGTGAGTGTAGAGCCCTGGCAGCTATTGTGAATCATAAAGTGACTTTAAAGATAAAAGCAATGCATAGAACGCAGCAGAGTAGAAAGAAAGAGAAGCCTAAGTCCTTGTTAACATTTTTAATCCACCATGTGAACCCTGGACTGCCTATCTTCAGGCTTCTTTAGGTGAAGCCAGCATTGTGGTACAGCAGGTTAAGTGGCCAATTGCAACATCAGCATCCCATATCAGCATCCCATGCCAGCGCAAGTCCTGACTGCTCCCTCCACTTCAAATCCCGCTCCCTACCAATGTACTTGGGAAGGCAATGGAAGGTACCCAAGTTCTTGGGCACGTGCCACACATGTGGGAGATCCAGATGGAATTCCTGGCCCTGGCTTCAACCTGGCCCAATCCCAGATGTTGCAGTCATTTGAGGAGTGAACCAGTGGAAGCAAGTAATCTCTCTCTTGCCTCAATGTCTCTCTCTGCTAATCAGCCTTTCAAATAAATAAATGAATCTTTAAAAAATAAATAAATAGACATTTATCTAGTTGAAGAAAACACAGTTAGCCTTCCAAGTCCATGGTTCTGCATCTGCAGATTCAACAAAGCACAAATCAAAAATATTCAAAGAAAAAAGGGTACATCTGTACTGTACACATACAGATTTTTTCTTGTAATCCCCTAAACAATACAGTATAACAACTATTTGCATATCATTTACATTGCAATAGGTACTATAAATAAATCTGGAGATAATTTAAAGTATATAAGAGAGTTTGTAGATTTTATGAAAATTCAATGTCATTTAATATGAGGGACTTGAGCATCTGGATCCTAAAAAAAAAAAAAAAAAAACCCTGCAGATACCAAGGAACAACTGTGTTTCAAAAATAGACTACTGCTAGGGATACACAAATGATAAGCCTTTGAATTAAACAACCAAATGATTATAACAACCACCAAAATATAAGGATAAAGGGGAGTTAGGAAGGAGTAGGGCCTCACAGGAACTTTGGAAGAGAACAACTTTTCTATTTATTTTGGTCTGATGAGGATTTAATTTTTGATTAAACTATATCCATCGTATGTACTTATCTTTATGCATAGTCTGAATCCCACCCCATCCTAAACCAGCATGGAAGCCTGAGTTATGGGTTCCATGCCCAGGTCAGACAGGGAAACGCCCACTGCTGTCCTTGACAACAATACAGCAGGATTCAAGGGGTCTTAAGGGGCTTCCTGCTCTATGACTTTGCTCTAATCTGTTAATATTGTTAACAATTATTATTAAATTTAAATTTAAACTGTTCATATCATGGTTAATAATTTTCCACCACAGAAGTCTTTCTTTTTATTTAATTTTAATAGATAGCAAAGGTATATATTTATGATGTATATATGTATACAAAATGTGAAACTACTGAATCAAGCTAATTAACATATGAATCACCTCATATCTCTTTTTGGGGATCAAACACTTAAACTCTTTCTTAGCATTTTTCATATTTTAAAACAGTCCTTCTTTATTTCAAAATTAAATATGCTATAGAACTGCACCTTTTCCCAAAGAACATTCTGGAAGTGTAAGCTGAAGACAGCCTGGTGCTCAAGGCTCAGCCACAGTACAGAATGGGGAGGTAAGCTGTGAATGACTCACTGGGGGATGAAGAACTAACCGCCTTGAGGAGTTCGTTCCGGCTTTCCGGAAGTGGAGAGGCTCAGACTAGGTCTAGAAGGGAGCAGAATCCTTCAGCCAACCAGATTAATTGGTGAAACCAACCTGTTCAAACCCCCCATAGCTGCACAGTCCCAGTCTCCTGATCACAACAACCCATCAGCTCCACTCTGTCATGAGACACACCTCCAGCTGCCAGCTGAGAAGCTGAGAGACAGCACGTAGGACTGCGGAGGACCTGCAACCCCTCTGGGTCTGCTTCCTCACCTGGAATACGTCAATGTCGGTCTAGATCTTATCTCTGTGTCTTTTCACACTGAAGGAAGTGGCACAGAGACGACAACGTTGACAACAATGAACAGCACACAGAGGAAGGAAATGATGTCATTCGGGGTCTGACACTTACCCCCTGAGCCTTTTAATCGCCTGACCGGTTGTTTGCTTAACTAGATGTTGGAGGGAGGAGGGTGCATATAATAGGCCTGCGATCAGATCTAAGAAAAGGGAGCTGATGTCTCACAAAAACCAAAAGCCTGTTTCATTCATTCATTTGTGTTTTGCAAGCAACTCAGATCTCACACACTGAAGGCATGTAAATCATCAGGTGAACTGTTTACAAAGAGAAAGAGTCTTTGTCTTTCTGTTATTATTATCACCTTGTACACAAGCATCACCTTGTACACAAGCATCACCTTGTACAGGTGATGTCCAGTATTTACAAAATGATAAAACCACCAGTGGGTTCAGTTGGCTCAGAAAGCTCCATAATTCAAAAACAAGAGGATCCTAATTGGGGTTCTTTGAACAAGAAGGCAAAACAGTTGACCACCTGGAGAACCAGCAAGGTGGCAAGCTCTGAATTTCTTCTAACAATACTGGAGAGAACTGGGCACACTGGCCCTGTTTCCTGCTGAGGTGTGCTCAAAGCTGAGTTTCCAGCATATGCAAAATGTCAGCCCAAAGATGAAGTATTGCCTTTTCCATGGATTTCTGGGCCCTACAGCAGCAATCTGGCATAGCTTTACAGGTGTCCCTCTCAGGAGCACAAGACCCAGCTCTCTGCCTATGAGGTAATGCAAATAATGCAATTGTATTATATTGAGTGATAAAAATATGTTCCAGAAACTATTGAATGTGCTTTCCAAAGTTTTGCACATAATTTAAATTTTATCTATGTGACCTTTTAGACAACTTGTTTATCTTTCCAAAGCTTCAGATCTGTCTTCTATAAAATGGGGGTCAGAACGCATACCTTGCCAAGGCAGTGACCAGTAACAAATATGTCAAGTGCAAGGAACAATAGTTGGCACAGAGATATTAAAGCTCCCCTGACACCAGAGTATCACAAAGTATTCAAAGCATGGACAGAAGTTATCCCAGCTGGTGAGTTCAGAGAGAAACACATTTGTAACAAGAACTCTTGAGAAGATAATGTGGAAATGGATGTTACAGGAAGGGGGATCCCATGATGGGGTGGGAAGTGCTGCTTTCTGGCTTCTGGGTGTTCTGGCTGCCCTGTAGCCACCCTACCATCCCCGAGCGCCCATCCAGCACTTGTTTGTTCTGGGTTGTACGTTCATGACTCTGTGCCCTTTCCTGAGGCAACAAATTGTTAGGTAGGAAGTCAGTTATGAGCTTATGTGTGTGTGACAGGCCTAAACAGAAGACATCTATATGCATCTGCATCTCAAAGTCATCCTAACAAGGTTTCAGGGGAAGCCCAGATTTCGCATCCTGCCTGCCCTGCCCCCTTCTACCTGATAACCTGCCAGGTGGAGACCCTCACCCCTCCTGCTTCCTGCCTGATAAATCTTCCACAATCTCCCAGGTGCAGCCCAGTATCTGCATGTCAAACACCCTGCTCCCTTCCTCAGGTCTGATAACATTTGCATCCATAAAGTCCTTTGTTTCAGACCTTCAAGAGAAGTTTTTCTATTTACATCCAAAAAGCCCTTTGTTCCAAGAGGAGCTGAGGTGGGGAAGCAAGACCCATCTCCTTAAAACCCCCAGCCTCAACTAGACTGCGCGCTCAGCTCTCTGCATCTTTGCTGAGCCGCCCGCCTGGCCTAGCTGGGTGTACTCTCCACTCACCCATGCAGCCCCGCTCTCCCCCAGTCTGAGGGACTGGGCACTCTCTCTCTGGCCCTGTCTGGAGAGGTGCCCATCCGTCCTTACAGATGTTCCTTCTTAATAAACTTTGCTATTTTACCTCCCACTACTCTCTGTCTCACGCCTGAATTCTTTCTTGCGCGAAGACAAGAACCCTGCAATTTCTCCGGTAACAAAATGAGACACTGGTGTTGAGACCCCACTGAGATACATTTGGGAGGGACTGTTTTCCAAGACACTGGGTAAAACCTCTTCTCCTCCGACAAATAAAGGAAATGAAGCAAACCAGGTGTCTTCAAATCCCTTTTTAAGAGTGGAACCCCATTTCCAAACAAAATGAAAGAAAGCAACTCACTGTTTACAAGTACTAGAAGAGCTGCTGCTTTGAAGTAGGGGCAAAGCAGATAGCACCACCATCCACACTTCCTGCTCAGCCATTCTTTCACTTCAAACTACTGTTTCCCCTTGCAGCATCTGCAAAAGGCTGGGGCCTCTGAGAATAGAGGTAAAATCACAGAACCATATCGCTAGATCTTAGTCCACTATAGATTCTGTGCATCTATACATCCCAGGTCTCTGATGAGGGTTGGGGGTACTTTCAACATGTGTGGAAAGGAGCACAGTGAGCTACCACTTTCAGAGTCTCAGGTCTCGCAGAACCCTTCTAGACAGTCCTGGGCGTACTGATCCCTAAACACTGACAGAAGGAGAAAGCAGTCACCTGGATGCTCACCATTCAGTCATTGTCTTAAATATATGTAAGTTGTAGCTACCACCATCTAGGAGAGAGCTGCCAGATGAATAAATTCCTCTAGGCAAAAGAGATCAATTAGAGCATGACAGTGAAGCTATGCGAGTCTAATGGAACAAGTCCAAGAGCTGATCTAAAAGGTTATGACTATTCTGGAAAAATAGATGCTGTGGTTGGCCAATCATGACATCATAAATCCTACTAGGTGGGGAAATATTGCTTTAAGTCTATAGACTATATGATTATCTAGAAATATGAGTTTTCTGGTTACTTAGTTCACATATTGAAGCATTTGGAATAATCTTTTAAGAGCCTCAAATAAACTTATATTTATAACCTTGTGACTCAGAGTCAGGCGTAGCAAAAGAGTCCTTGGAGATCATTTTGTCAGTCACATCCCAAAGCATGGATGAATACTGCAACCTAAATTTCCACACCACAAAGAAAAGACTCTGTTACTTAATGAAAATGGATAATTCCTCAAAGTAATGAATTCTTATATCATTGAGTAGGATAATATATTTGAATGACAATTTAAGACAACTATACCAGAAAATTCCAAAGTAAGGACAGTATAAAATAGGTGTCAGAATGCCAACCCTATCCACAGCCCCATCCACAAAATCTGTATTTTGTGTCATATAACTGTCCTTTTGGACACAGAAGACAGCTAATAGGTAGGCTGGCTACATAGTTTCCACTGTTTAATTTATACACTGGCTCTTCCAAAAAAGCAGCTGGATAAATCAACTTCTCTTTTTGAAAATATTTGATCTAAGAGAACCTGACACAATTTTTATGTTTCAATAGAAACAGAAGTGGTGGACCTTCCAGAGATGGTGTGCCACAGCTATGTACCAAAGTTAGAGAGAAGTAGAGAAGACAATACAATGGGAAGCCTCCTTGAAGGAGCACAGAATATTCACAGTAATAGCAGTGATCTACATTCTGAACTCAGAACTGTTGAAATCTTTGCTTAATATATTCTGAACTGATCTTCTGTATATAAAGAGAATTGAAAATGAATCTTGATGTGAATGGAAGGGGAGAGGGAACAGGAAAGGGGAGGGTTGCGGGTGGGAGGGAAGTTATGGGGGGGGGAGCCATTGTAATCCATAAGCTGTACTTTGGAAATTTATTCATTAAATAAAAGTTAAAAAAAAGTTTTTAAAAAATTTTAAAAATTAAAAAAAAGAAATATCAATCCTAGTTCCACCTTCAGGAAGTGTACAGATAGCAAAATCCTCTATAGTAACTGCAAGTTGTGGATTTTTAAGAAGATAAATATTTTCTTCTCTCTCTGGGCAAACACCTGACACATTCATGTAGCATCTGATACTGAAAAAGCAATGGCGCTCAAATATGGAGTCTCATTCCATCTTCCTCTTCAAACCAACCAGCTGTATGGAATCTATGGCCAAAAGAGATCTCAATTATGACATTTTTTTCTTGGGGTTTCACAGCTTATTCTGGGATGGCAGTTCCACTCTTTCTGTTGGTTTATCTTATTATTTTTCTGGGGAACTTGTATTGATTATTCCAATCCAGTAGTTGTCCAACTCCATACTCAATGTTCTTCTGCTTGAGCCATCTTGCTCTCTAGGATGCCTCAGTCATCAACCCTCAGATCCTGGCCAAACTAACCACTGGAAAGAAAGTCTTCTCCCACGGCTACTGTGCTTTTAAGTTCTTTTTCTTTCCATCTGCACAGGCACAGAATGTTACCTGCTAGCTGTGATAGCTATAACCTCTTTATCACCATTAGCTACCCACCACTACAACATGGTTTTGACTCCAGCCACCTAACAGGGGCTACTTGACTGCATCCCACACCTATGGGGTATCAGGAGCCACCCTGCATATCACATGCACTTAACCCACTCCTACGAAGACAATCAGATCAATTCCTGTGACCTCCTACCCCTGCTGAATCTTTCCTACATCTGCATGACACAAAGTGAGACTATCATCCTTTTTCAGGCAAAATTCATGTTCCTGGGCAATGTCATGAACATCCCAGTCTCCTATACAATCCTCACAAGAACCATCCAGTGGGTGAAGTTTGCTGGTAGATGAGCCAAGACCTTCTGCACCTGCATCTCCCACCTTACCACTAATCTTTGTTGTGCTTAACTTTGTGACATGTGTTTCTATGTACCAAAGAAGTAGCTCATATAAATTCCCAGAGAAGAACAACACCCTGTCTATCTTCTACACTGTGGCCATCCCTATGATAAATGCCTTCATACCCAGTCTGAAATTTAAGACGTAAAAGCCTCATTCAGAGAAAGTCATTGGTAAATGCTAAATCTCAAGTCGTGTAGCCTTAGGTGAGGGCCGTTGATCCTGACCCATCTTTTCCCCAGATCTTCGTACTAGGATAAGTATTCACACCATTTGGTTTGACCACAGAAATAGACAATAAGTATCTTTCATCAGCACCTAGAAGTATCAGTCCCATAGAAAAAACTACAAGTTATACTAATTAATGAGCAGATCCCCACATCCAACCTCACACTACTCAACTCAGCCATCCTTAGGTTTGTCCCTTCTTTATCAATTTTTGGCCACTGTGCTAATTTTTTTAAAATTTTTTTATTTATTTGACAGAGTTATAGACAGTGAGAGAGAGAGACAGAGAGAAAGGTCTTCCTTCCATTGGTTCATCCCCCAAATGGCCGCTATGGCCAGCGCTGTGCCGATCTGAAGCCAGGAGCCAGGAGTTTCTTCCTGGTCTCCCATGTGGATGAAGGGGCCCAAGCACTTGGGCCATCCTCCACTGCCTTCCTGGGCCACAGCAGAAAGCTGGACTGGAAGAGGAGGAACCAGGACTAGAACCCGGCTCCCATGTGAGATGCTGACACCATAGGCGGAGGATTAACCAAGTGAGCCACGGCGCCAGCCCCCAAGCCACTGCGCTCATTGATACTTTTATTCTTTATGAAAAATTATAGCTAAGAATCACACTAATGGGAAAATAAGGGCTATGCCTTTTCTAGTATGGGTAACCTGACAACTCTTGAAGAAACTAAAGAAAGAAACATGTGAACTCAGTGTAATTCCTAATTCATGTACATTAAAATAATAAGGAATAATATGGGAAAGGATGCTTTTTTGACTGCTTTTCCTCTTATGTCTTCCTAAATTATTCCCAATACACCCAGGGCTGTATGTGCTCTTTATGAATGACAATTTTCCATATTCTTGATCTCTACTTCCTTTTTTATCCTCTCTTGAACGTAATGCTTGGCTAATGGCAATCACTGCATTAAAAATTCATTTTAAGACAATAGACTTGTAACAAGTAGTCATCATTGGTATTTCCTTCTCATAAAATAGCCTATGTGATTGGAGAAGAAAGTAATTAATGTTCACGTCAGTTGGAGAATGACTTGAGGACAGAGACTACGCTTTGCTTAATGTTTACTTACCTAAGTTGATGCTGCTAAACAGAATACAGATACACATTGATGAAAAAAAGTAAAAGAAGACACAAATAAATAGACTTCATAGACTTGAAGATTTAATATTGTGAAAATATGCATATTACACAAAGTCATCTACAGATTTAATGCTATTCCCATTAAGATCCCCATTTCTTAGAGAAGTAGAAAAAATTCTAAAGCTCAAATAGAGCAACTAAAGACCCAAAATGCTAAAGCAATCTGGAGAAAAAATATAACAAGCTAGAATCATCACACTTCCTTATTTCAGAATATGTTAAAAAGCTATAGAATTAAAACAGTATTGTACTGCTATAGAAGCAGACATACAGATCAATGGAATAGAACAAATAGACCAGAAATAAACTCAGACATAGATATGATAAACTTACTTCAACAAAAGTGTCAAGAATATACAATGGGAAAATGATAATATCTTTAACAAATGGTATTGTGAAAACTGGATATTCATATGCAAAAGAATGAAATTGGAACTATCTTACCCAAACATAAAAGTCAACTTAATGTCAAGTAAAAACATAAATGCAGGATTTGAAACTAAATTCCTAGAGGAAAATGGATATGACACCAAAACTACAGGCAAAAGAATAATTTTTTAAAGTTTTTATTTAATGAATGCAAATTTCATAGGTACAACTTTAGGAATATAATGGTTCTTCCCCCCATACCCACTCTCCCACTCCCCTCCCATCCCACTTCCTACACCCTCTCCCATCCCATTCTTCATTAAGATTCATTTTTAATTAACTTTATATACAGAAGACCAACTCTATACTAAGTAAAGATTTCAACAGTTTGCACCCTCACACAACATATAAAGTACCATTCGAGAACAAGTTTTGCAGTTAATTCTCATAGTACAATTCACTAAGGACAGAGGTCCTACATGGGGAGTAAGTGCACAGTGACTTCTGTTGTTGATTTAACAATTGACACTCTTATTTATGACATTGGTGATCACCCAAGGCTCTTGTCATGAGCTGCCAAGGCTATGGAAGCCTTTTGAGTCCACAAATTCTGTCAGTATTTAGACAGTGCCATAAGCAAAGTGAAAGTTCTCTCCTCCCTTCAGGGAAAAATACATCCTTCTTTGATGGCCCCTTCATCCCACTGGGGTCTCACTCACAAAGATCCTTCATGTAGAATATTTTTTGCCACAGTGTCTTGGCTTTCCATGCCTGAAATGCTTTCATGGGATTTTTGGCCACATCTGAATGCCTTAAGGGCTAATTCTGAGGTCAGAGTGTTACTTAAAGTGATTGCCATTCTATGAGTCTGCTATGTGGACAGCTTCTCATATTGGACATTCCCTCCCTTTTAATTCTGTCTATGATTATTACCAGGCACTCAATGCTATTTATATGATCTCTTTAACACTTAATCCTCTATATGAAGAGTAACTGTTAAGTGAAACTACATCAGACTAAAAGATTTAGCACAACAAAAGAAACAGTCATTAGAGTGAAAAAGCAACAAGAATGGAAGAAAATATTTACAAATTATATGTTGTAAATGAACAAAATATGGCTTCCTGAACTCATGCGGATGTTTAAACTCCAAAGTCTTATGCTAACAATGAACTGATAGATTAAGAGTGAAGAATTGGTCTAATTAAAGCATCTGATAGGTGCTTTAATGAAGCCAGGAGTTCATTAGCCAACTGGGGGCATGCCCTAAGATGATAGGGCATAGGAGAGTTTGCTCCCTGTGCCTCTCTGCTTTTTGACTTGTGCGATCATTCCTTCATACATACTCTGCCATTGATAGCTCCTCCTCATACCAGACCAAAAGGATTACCCACTCTTGGACTGTGGACTTCCAAACTTTGAAGCAAAATAAACTCTCTTCCTTCCTATGTAGCTTCTCTTGAGTATTTTAGTTAAACTAATGAAAAGATTGCTAATGAAGATGATTTGTGCCAGAGAATTGTGATAATCATTATTAAGTATACCTGAAGATGAGGAAGAATCTTTGGAATTGGCTTTTGGGGAAAGACAGTGTGGGTGCTGGGAAAGCCACTAAACTAAATGCAATTCAAGTTCACCACCTCTGCCCAGAAATGCAAATCATCTACCTGAGAAACCTTTGGGATCATGGGAAAAACTCACCTTGAAAAGGCTCTGCAGTTACAAATATGCTTCTTGCATTGTAGTCCATGTTGCAGCAGTAGTCAGCTTCTAGCTGTCCTGCCTTCTCACTTCTCCTTTGCAGCATGTTCAATTAATCTAACTCTGCTCTCTCTATCTGACTCCTCTGGTGAATTCTTTTAAAAAGAAAATTTTCATTTATTTGAAAGTCAGAGTTACAGAGAGGGCAAGGGAGAGGCAGAGAGAGAGAGAGAGAGAGAGAGAGAGAGAGAGAGAGAAGCCTTCCACCCAGTGATTCACTCCATAAATGACCTCAAAGACCAAGGCTGAGCCAGGCCAAAGCCAAGGAGCTGGGCAATTCACCCAGGTCTCCCATGTGGATGAAGGAGCCCAAGAATTTGGGCCATCTTCTGCTTCTTTCCAGACCCATTAGCAGGAAGCTGGATAGGAAGTGGAGCAGCCAGGACTCGAACCAGCACCCACATGGGATGCCAGCACTGCATACGGCAGCTTTACCCACTACACCACAGTGTCAGCCCCTCTGATGAATTCATTCACTACCTATGAAACCAGCCTCCATCCATCATTTTCCTCAACAGGTTGGAAGAGTTTGGAGGAGCAGGCCAGAGAAAGCTTGGAGTGCTATATACAGAGAATTATGGGTGATTAAGGATTAGAAAACTGGAGTGCTGGTAGAATGTGGACAATAAAGGCCAAACTGCCCAGTTTTTAGATGGTAATGATAGCTCTAGTGGGAATTGCACTTAATGGCCACCCATGTTATATGGTGGCAAAGAAGCTGGCTTTTTGTGTTTGAGACTTTATGGGAGGCTAAATTTAAAGATGGTTGACTAGATTTTTTGGCAGAGGTTTCAAGACAGCCAAGTCTTCAGGCTACAGCATGGATGTTATTGATTGCTACTGGTGTTATAAGACTCAGGAGCAAAAGGAGCAGAGCAGAAAGATTGGGAGAATTTGCAGCCTGGGCAGTGGAGGAACAGAGAAAAAGTTTGCCTGAGAAAGAAAAGTGAGATGAAGAAATCTTGCTTTAAGAAATTAGCATAAGTAGAAAAGGTCATATATTAATGGTAAAGGCAATGGGAGAAAGACCCTGAAGGCATTTCAGAGATCTATGAGGCTGCCCCTCCCACCATAGGTTCAAATGCCTGGCAGGACAAAAGTGTTTCCTGAAAGCCAAGGGCCAGCTCTGAATTCCAACTTGCTGGCAAATCTCTCAGAGATGACTGCAGCTTTGACTCAGCAGAGCCTGGCATGGTTTGGACTTTGGAATCATCTAAGTGATGCTGGTTTTGCAAGTAGGCAGAATGCAAGAGTTATGGGATCATGGCAGCTTCCACTGAGATTTCAAAAGAAAGCCTGGCAGGCCAGGCAGAGTTGTGCTGCAGGGTTGAATCTCCTGCATGAAACAAAGCCTAATGGAGCTGGGAGACTGGAGCTGCAGCAGAGACTTCAGAAAACTACAGGTGTCAGCCATGTGATAGACCTGTTGGGGAACCCTGCAACCAGTGCACCAAGAAAGCCTGAGAAAGCTGCAGACATCAGTGTGAAGCCTCACAGAAGACCTGTGTTGCAAAGTCCATCAGAGCACCGAGCTATGGAGGCCTCCACCTAGATTTCAAAGCATATTTCAAACGGAGGCCCATCCAGAGATTGGTTAAAGGGGCAGAGTTACTGTGAATAGTCTTTACCAGAATAATACGTAGTGGAACTGCAGAAATGAGACTCCAGCCTGTGAGAACTGAAGCATCTATGTCCAGTAAATTTGTAGAAGTGGGGCTGCCCTGCAAAAGATGCTTAAAGATGTGTTACACACAGAAACACAGAAACATGGTCATCAATATGAAAGAAGGTAAAGGAAGGAAACCTCACAGCAAAAGTTCACAAGAAGCTCAATTTCTCTTTAACATAGAATTAAACTCTGATGCTCTGTTAAAGCAATGTGTTAAAGTAATCTATTATGTTCTCTTGATGTCTGTGAAGTTCTAATTGTTCAAAAACAGCTGAACTTTTATTCAGAGCTATGGGTTATTTAAATATGTGCTTATTTTCAAAGATTTGAATAATCACCTTGTAACAATGATCAAATTTGGTCTATGTTATGTCATGATTTTAAGGAATCTTATTTCAACCAGATATTTTGGATTTTGAGCTTCCTTGGCATTCTTGACAGGCATTCAAAAAATCAAAGTTTCAAACAATCTGGACTCTAAAATTTCCAGTAAATCCTGGACTTTGGTTTTTCCAGTTTGGGCCCAACTGAAAAAATCGAAGGACCTGAATCTGGCTGGGAGAATTGACAGGGTGCTCAGTGTTCATGACTGTGGGAGACTTGTGTGCTGGGACTGTGAAAAAACTATGGCTGTGTGGAAGGGTACAGGATGTGGCTGAGTCTTTGGGTAGTCACTGTGGGTGGCTCCTTATGCTTTGGGCTTCCTGATTCCCTTGTGAGGGTCATTGCTGCAAGATCTGTGCTCACACCAAGGACTACATGATCCTTTGTGTGGTTCTTGTGGCAGCACAGGTGAATATTGTACCCATTGGAGCTAGCACCAGGGCATTGGTCTACTTGGAGGAGATAAGGTGAGCATTAGACTGCCAGAGCTGAACACACCTCCACTCTGATAAAAAAAAAAATTTACCATTCCCAACTTGGGTCTCACCTTGGAAACTCCCCTCACCCTGGAGCAGAAAACAGAGCTCCCTGACCACACCAAGCACATGCCTCTGGGTATTCACTGAAAGAACAGACACTCCACTAAGCCAAAGAGCAATAGCACAAAGATAAAAGTCATCACAGGGGGGAAAAAACCAACAAGTATCTCCACAAATGACTAAAAACAAGCACAGTAATTCTATAAACAAGAATAAGAAAGACAATATCTTGTCCCAAAAAGAGCACAAATATTTTAATACTAGAATGTGAAAATGAAGAAATTGAAGAAATGCCAGAAATGGAAGATGAAAAATTGATCATAGGATTACTTAGAAGTAATCAGAAGCAAATCCAGAGAAACAGAACTATAGACCAAGATCCCTGATGAACATAGATGCAAAAATCCTCAAGAAAATATTAGCCAATCAAATCCAAAGCACATCAGAAAGATCAAGTGGGATTTATGCCAGGTATGCAGGGATGGTCCAACATTTGTAAATCAATCAATGTGATATTTCACATTAACAAACTGAAGAACAAAAACTATGTGGTTATCTCAATAGATTCAGAGGAAGCATTTGATAAAATAAAACATCCTTTCATGATGAAAATATTAAGCACATTTGCTATGTAGGGAACATTGCTCAACACAATCAAGGCAATCTATGACAAACCCAAGGACAGCATCTTACTGAATGGGGAAAAGCTGGAAGCACTCCCCTTAAGATCTGAAACCAGACAAGGATGCCAACTCTCACCATTGCTATTTAATATAGTCCTGTGAGTTTTACCTAGAACCATTAGGCAAGAAAAAGAAATCAAAATGATACAAACTGAGAAAGAGGAAACCAACCTGTCCACATTTGCAGATGACATGATTCTATATATCAAGGATCCAAAAGACTCCACTGAGGGGCTACTGGAACTCATAGAAGAGTTTTGGAAAGTTGCAGGATATAAAATTAACAAGGAAAAATCAATAGCATTTGTATACACAGACAATGTCATGGCTGATAAAGAACTTTTAAGATCAGTTCCATTCACAATAACTCCAAAAAGAATCAGATACCTTGGAATAAATTTAACCAAAGATATCAAAGATCTCTATGATAAAAATTACAAAACACTAAAGAAAGAAATAGAAGACATTAAAAATGGAAAAATGTTCTATGTTCATGGATTGGAAGAATCAACATCATCAAAATGTTCATACAACCAAAAGCAATTTACAGATTCAATGCAATCCCAATCAAAATACCAACAAAAGGCCGGCACCGCGGCTCACTAGGCTAATCTTCCACCTTGCGGCGCCGGCACACCGGGTTCTAGTCCCGGTTGGGGCACCGATCCTGTCCCGGTTGCCCCTCTTCCAGGCCAGCTCTCTGCTGTGGCCAGGGAGTGCAGTGGAGGATGGCCCAAGTACTTGGGCCCTGCACCCCATGGGAGACCAGGAGAAGCACCTGGCTCCTGCCATCGGAACAGCGCGGTGCGCCGGCCGCAGCGCGCCTACCGCAGCGGCCATTGGAGGGTGAACCAACGGCAAAAAGGAAGACCTTTCTCTCTGTCTCCCTCTACTGTCCACAATGCCTGTCAAAAAAAAAATACCAACAAAATTCTTTGCAGATCTAGAAAAAAATGATACTAGAATTCATATGGAAACACAAGAAAACCCACATAGTTAAAGCAATCTTACACAACAAAAACAAAGCTGGAGGCATCACAATACCTGATTTCAAGACTTACTACAGGGTATGATCAAAACATCCTCATATTAGCACAGAGACAGACTTATAGACCAATGGAACAGAATAGAAACTCCAGAAATCTATCCAAGCATCTATAATCAACTTATCTTTGACAAAGAAGCAAAAATCAATCCCTGGATCAAAAACAGTCTCTTTAAGAAATAGTGCTGGGGAAACTGGAGCTCCACATATAGAACTGTGAAACTAGATCCCTACCTTACACCTTATACAAAAATCCATTCAAAATTGATCAAAGGTCTAAATCTATGACCTGATACCATCAAATCACTAGATAACATTCAGGAAAGTCTGCAAGACATTGTCATAGGCAAAGACTTATTGGAAAAGATCCCAGTGGCACAGTCAATCAAAGCCAAAGTTGACAAATGGGATTACATCAAGCTGAGAAGCTTCTGCACTGCAAAAGAAACATCTTAATCCACTTTTGGTGGGAATGTAAACTGAAACAGCCACTGTGGAAGACAATATGGAGATACCTCAGAAATCTGAATATACTGGGCCGGCGCTGCGGCGTAGTGGGCACAGCTGCCGCCTGCCGTGCCAGCATCCCATATGGGTGCCGGTTCGAGACCCGGCTGCTCCACTTCCCATCTAGCTCTCTGCTATGGCCTGGGAAAGCAGTACAAGATGGCCCAAGTCCTTTGGCCCCTGCACCCAAGTGGGAGACTCAGAGGAAGCTCCTGGCTCCCTCCTGGCTTCAGATCGGTGCAGCCTCAGCCGATGCAGCCATCTGGGGAGTGAACCAGTGGATGGAAGACCTCTCTCTCTCTCTCTATCTCTCGCTCGCTCGCTTGCTCGCTCCTCTTTCTGTGTAACTGTGACTTTCAAGTAAATCTTTAAAAAAAAAAAGGAATCTGAATATAGACCTACAATATGATCCAGCCATCTCACTCCTGGGAATTTACCCAAACCAAAAGAAATCAGTATACTAAAGAGTTTTCTGTACCCACACGTTCATTGCAGCACAATTCAAAATACCTAAGATGTGGAATCAACCCACATGTCCATCAAGTGATGACTATATAAAGAAATTATGGTATATATATACACTATGAGTACTACTCAGCTATAAATAATGAAAATCTGTCTTTTGAAACAAGATGGTTCATTCTGTTGATGGGATTTATGACATTTACTGACTTATTAATGTGATTCAGCATGGCACCTCTGAGATAAATCCCACTTGATTTGATGTATATTCCTTTGAATGTGTTTTTTTAACTTGATTGGATAGCATTTTGCTGATAATTTTGCATCTATGTTCATCAAGGGATATAGATGTATTTTTTATCTTGTGTCTTTGTTCAGTTTTGTTATATGAGTGGTACTGGCCTCATAAAAAGAGTTTGGTAGAGTTCTATTCCCTTCCATATTTTGGACTAGTTTGAAAATGATTGTAGTTAGTTCTTCTTTAAATGTTTTGTAGAATTCAGCATCAGAGTCATCAAGTCCTGGACTTTTCCTTGATGTCAGACTTTTAGTTACTGTTTCAGTCTCATTACTTGCTATTGGTCTGTTAGATTTTCTATATCTTCTTGATTTAATCTTGATAGGTTATATATATCCAGAAATCTATCCATTTCTTTGAGGTTTTCCAATTGTTTTTGTTAAACATTTATTCGTTTATTTGAAAGTCAGAATAACAGAGAGAGGGAAAACAGAGAGAAAGAGATCTTCCATCCATTGGTTCACTTCCCAATTGGCCACAATGGCCAGAGCTGAGCCAGACTGAAGCCAGGAACCAGGAGCTTCATCCAGATTGCCCATCTAGGTGCAGGGGCCTAAGAACTTGGGCCATCTTCTGCTGCTTTCCAGGGTGCATTAACATGGGTCTGGATTGGAAGTAGAGCAGCTGGGACTCAAACCAGTACCCACATGAAATGTTGGCACTGCAGACAGTGGTATAATTAACTATGCCACAGTGCTTTTGCTGTATCTCACAGGTTTGAAATGTTGTGTTTTCATTTTATTACATTTCAAGGAAGTTTTTAATTTCCTTTTCTTTCTTCAGTGACCCTTTACTCATTCAGTAGCATGTTGTTTAATTTCCATATATGTGTAAATGTTCTATTGTCCTTCTTATTGTTTGTTTCTAGTTGTGTTCCTTTTTGGTCTGAGAAGACATGTAGCATGATTTCAATCTTTTTAAATGTGCTGAGACTTTATTTGGCCTAATACATGGTCTATCCTAGCAAAGGTTCCATATGCTGATGAAATTCTGTAGCTGTTGGGTGAAATGTTGTATTAATGTCTGTTTGCTCTACAATGTGGTTCTACTTTGATGTATTTTTATTGATTTTTTTTTTGTCTGGATGATCCGCCCATTAATGAGAGTGGGATGTTGAAGTCCCCCATTTTGATTGAATTGGAGTCTATCTCTCCCTTTAGGTGTAATAATACTTGCTGTATATATCTGGGTGGTCTTATGTTGGATGCATATATATATATATATATATATATATATATATATATGATTGCTATATATTCTTGTTATATCCACCCTTTTATAAATATACAATGGCCTTCTTTATCTCTTTTTAGAGTTTTCAATTTAAATTATTTACTTTTATATATTGATAATATATAATTATTTACTTTTATCTAAGTACAGGTACTCTTGCTCTTTTTTCTTTCCATCTGCCTAGTATATTTTCTTCCAGCACTTCACTCTCAGTCTATGCATATCTTTGTTTGGGAAGTGAGTTTCTTATAAGCAGCGTATAGTTGGGTCTTGGTCTTTCATCTTTTCATCTGACCAAGCTCTTTTAGCTGGAGAATTTAACCCATTTACATTCAAGGTTAGTATATATAGATAAGAACTGACACCAGCCATTTTGTTGATTGGTTACTGATTGTACTTGCTCTGTTAATGAATTTAGCAGTGTCCTGTGTTTTCATGTTAACTTCTAATGTAAGACTCCCTTAAAACTTTCATGTCAGGCTGCTTTGAAATTTGAAAATTTTAAATTTTAAAAATTCTTTCAGTTTTTGCTTATCTGGGAAACACCTTATTTCTTCTGCACTTCTAAAAGATAGATTTGCTGGATATAATATTCTTGTTTGGAAGTGTCTTTATTTTAAGGCTTTAAGTATATCATCCCACTATTTTCTGGTCTGTAGGGTTTCTGCTGAGAAGTCTGCATTAGTGTAATTGATTTTCCTTTATATGTAACTTGACACTTTCCCCTTCATGTCTAGGATTCTCTCCCTTCATCCTTAACTTTTGACAATATGAATATAATATGCCTTGGAGGATATTTCTTTTGTTTAGTCTGCTTAGAGTCCTTTGAACTTCATATATCTGAGTGCCCATGTCTTTCAAGACTTGGGAAGTTTTGAACTATTTTTGCATTTACCTCTCTTCTCCTTCAGGCATCCCTATAATATGAATAGTTGGTCACTCACTTACCATTATCCCATATTTCAAATAGGCTTTCTTCATTTCTTTTAATTCTTTACTCCTTATCTTTGTCTGATTTGATTGTTTCTAAGGTCCTGTCCTTCAGATCAGAAATTCTTTCCTCCACTTCATCTATTCAGCTGTTGAAGCTCTCAATTGTATTTTTTATTTCATTGACAAAGTTTCTGTTTGGCTCTTCTTAATTATTTCTATCTCCTTAGTAATTTTTATTCATGTCACCTATTAATTCCCTCGTTTCCTTATGCTATCTGTATATTTGCATTGCATTGAGCTTCATGAAAATCATTAATTTTAATTATATTTCTGACATTTCACAAATTTCCTTCAGATCAGGATCTATTTCTGAAGAATTATTGTGTTCTTTTGGAGGTGTCACGCTACTTTTCGTTTTCATGATTCCTATGTTGCTGCATTGATATCTGTGCAACTGGTGTAATAGTACCTTCTTTATGGAGTAGTTTTTATTGGAAAAAAGTTTATGGTTTAAATGAAAGTCAGGGTATCACTTGGCTTTGTACTTTGGCTTTGGTTCTAGGTGATCCCATAAGTGTAACCTCTGAGTTACTGATTTCTCTTGTTTTAATCCATGTCAGCTGTGTTTATAAGTGACCCAGTGATCTAATCTGTAGCAGATATTCAGATTGATATGGAAATCTGATAGATACAGATATAAGCAGCAGTATGGATGGAAGCAAGACATCATCGCAGCCTCTTGCATCCTGCCAGCCACTAACTTTCCTGATCTGGCTGAGGTGACTGACAGAGAGGGCCCCACCATGAGGAGTTGGAGGCAACCCCTCCTCGATGCCTCTTTTATTCTAAGAAACCTGCTAGAGGTTTGTGTTTATGAAGGAGTCAGACTTCCCCATGCAAGGCCTCCTGGGCCTGATCACACCCCATAATCTTCAAAGACAAGATTAATTCAATGGTACACAGATGAAGCCTGAGGTCTCCAGGGAGAGATTGCAAAGCTAGCCAGATGTGCAGATTTTTGAGTCTGCGGCCACAGGGTTTCTCTTAGGTCCAGATGGCACAGGGGTGTATGGTGAGCTTTAGGATTGCCTTTAATCTGTTTTCTGGCCTGAATTCTATTCCCATTTCTGTGGCAAATTCTCTGGGTGATCACAGGTAAGTGTCTCCTCTTTCTAGGCCTCAGTTTCTTCTTCTGTAATAGGAAAATGTTGGATTCAACAGGTGATTTCAAACTATTTTAGCAGCAAAACCTCCCATCTCACACCATGTAGTACAGATCAGAATAATGGTCTCTGAGCCAAACACAGTCAAGGTTTTCAAAAAGTTCAAGTGAATCCAACCTGAAGGCAGAAATAAAAAAACTGATGCCACGGACTCAGATGGGCAGCACTGTGGCTAAGACCACTCTGTAGTATACAGAGCATTCTCAAACCCATTTCTCCACTTAGTCTTCCACCAACAGCAAGAATAACTTCTCATCTCACAGATGGGAAGTTGATGTGCAGAGACAGGGTGATTTGCTCCAGGTCACAGGCAATAGATAGAACCCAAGTTCCTAGGATTCTGCTCCAGAGCTGCATTGATTTAAAGGCTGGTGCTGGGAATCGGAGGAGGGACCGCCTGCAGGAGACAGCTGTTGACTTGCTGGATGATGATACTGATATATTCAGGATTCTGAGTTTTTTGAAATATTTCTTCATAAAGTTGGCTGGCAGAACCTTGAGTCATGTCCTTTCCCACCCCACCTGCCTCCTAGAGCAGGCTGGACAACCCGCTATGAGCTCCCAGAAAACCTCAGCACCAGCTCCAAGTGTCACGGCCTTGTTTGCCTGGTGAGGCCTCAAAGTCCTCTACTCAGCAGCCCCCCCCTCCAGCCCAGGGGATGAGCCCATGCACGTAGGAGGATCCCCAAAGTTTGAACCCTCAGTTGCTTCCCCAAACTGCCTAGACCATCCCCCAGATTCAAATCTTGACTCAGTCAACACTGGCTGTGTATTGGTGGAGCTCATCTTCAACTGATATAGTGGGAGAAATTGTGCCTTCCTTGCTTACTTTCCATGTTGGAACTTAAATGTGATAGCTAATTGGAAGAGCTTTGTCAAACTAAAAAAAAAAAAAAAAAAAAAAAAAAAAAAGAGTTACTTATTTAATTTTAAAGGCATAGATACAGAGAGGGAGAGAGAGAGAGAGAGAGAGAGAGAGAGAAAGAGAGGGAGGGAATCTTACATCTGCTGGTTCACTCTCCAAAAGCTGCAAGAGCTGTGGCTGGCCAGGCTTGAAGCTTGGAGCCAGGAGCTTCACTTGGGTCTCCCACGTGGGCGGCAGGGCCCCAAGTACTTGGGCCATCCTCCACTGGTTTCCCATGTGCACTGCCGATTTTGAAGTGCTATGAGAAATAAATGATGGCTATTCAGAATTTGGAATCCAGTAACTACAGCATATTTAGTGTAACAGCAGTTCTTAGGAGTATTCCAGAGTGCAGTTTGATACAGCAGAAATAGGGAAAATTAAGGACAGGACGTTTTATGAGTTAGCCTAATGGGAGCACTAGTGAGTAGGGCAACTGTAGCGCCAGAGATTTGAATTCATATAACTCAGTTGCCTAAGACATTATTCTGTCCAGTTCCATGTCCAGTCCCTTCTTTTTACTGGAGAGAAAACTCAGGCTCAGAAAGGTGGAACAACTGGCCCAAAGGAAACTCTTCTGTTGCCTTATTGACTACTGGGGGCACTATATCCACCTGGGTGTCCCTGCACAGTGGCTTTGTGGCTGTTTGCAGGTTACTTTGGGACTTTAATTTGAAACTGCTGCCCAAATGGATCCACACCTTACAAATTGGAGATGCCATATATTTTTTTTAATTTTATTTAATGAACATAAATTTCCAAAGCACAGCTTATGGATTACAATAGCTTCCCCCCCCCATAACTTCCCTCCCACCCACAACACTCCCCTCTCCCACCCCCCTCCTCTTCCATTCACATCAAGATTAATTTTCAATTATCTTTATATACAGAAGATCAATTTAGCATATATTAAGTAAAGATTTCAACAGTTTGCACCCACACAGAAACACAAAGTGTAAAATAGTATTTGAGTAATAGTTATAGCATTAATTAAACACCTAAGAATAATTGTGTATTAATTACAGAGTTCAACCAATAGTTTTAAGTAGAACATAAAAAATACTAAAAGGGTAAAGTATTAAGTTCTTTTTTTTTCTTTTTTTTTTGTTTGTTATATAGTTATTTTTTTTATTTAATAAATGTGAATTTACAATGTGCAACTTTTGTATTGTTGTGGCTTCCCCCCTCCAACCTCCCTCCCTCCCGTGGCCCTCCCCTCTCCCTCTCCCTCTCCCACCCCGCCCTTCATTTAGTTTCATTTTCAATTACCTTCATATACTGAAGATCAACTTAGTACATACTAAAGCAAGGATTTCAACAGGCTGCACTCACACAACCGCACAAGGTATAGGGTACTGTTCGACTAGTAGCATTTTTAAGTTTCATAGTAAAACACATTAGGGACAGAGGTCCTACGTGGGGAGCATGTATGTACCCAGTGACTCCCGTTGTTGATTTAACAATTGGCACTCTTATTTATGATGTCAGCAATCACCCGAGAGTCTTGCTATGAGCTGTCTATGCTATGGAAGCCCCTTGAGTTCACCAACTCTGAACTTGTTTAGTCAAGGCCGTATCACAGTGGAGGTTCCTTCCTCCCTTCAGAGAAAGGCGCCTCTCTCCTTGATGGCCTGTTCCTTCTGCCGGGGTCTTGTTCACCAGAGTCTTTCATTTAGATTGTTTTTTGCCACCGTGTCATGGCTTTCCATGCCTGCGAGACTCTCATGGACCTTTTAGCCAGATCCGAATGTCCCAAAGGTTGATTCTGAGGCAGGAGTGCTGTTTTGGGCGTTTGCCATTCTATGAGTCTGCTGTGTGTCCTGCTTCCCTGCAGGATCATTCTCTCCCTTTTAATTCTATCCTTCATTATTTGCTTATACTGGTCTTATTTGTGAAATCTCTTCAACACATACCCTATCTTTTTGGTCGGTTGTGTATTTATACTTATCACTTTACCAAGTGCACTGGCATTGGTACCTGCCTCCTTGGTAAGATTGAGTTGAAATCCCCTGGCACATTTCTAGTTCCACCATTGGAGGTAAGTCCGAGTGAGCATGTGCCAACCTATATAGGAGATGCCATATATCAATTGCCCCTCCCAGCTTATCTCTGGAGTGGGGTATGGGGTAGGGGCTAGAATGTATTTTACACATGAATGGAAGCAAGATCATTCTGCCACTCCTCTCTGGCCTGTTGATATCTGCAGTGAGCAAACTTCTGGTAGGAGGCCTCTACTCCCACTACTGCTTCTCCTACTAATGCCAGTACTGCTGGGAATGTGGCTCCCATTCCGACTTTCTCTCCTGAGTCCCTGCACTGCCAAAGTTCTTCAGGTGTGAGAAGGTTCTTCTCCCACTTTCAGTCCTCACTGCACTTGAGTTCTGCTCCATGTCCCTCAGAATGGAAACTAAATTCCTTCTCCCTAACTGGGGCCCCTGAGCACTGCTCTGCGTGTGTCCCGAGTGTCACTCTGTAAACCCTTGGAAACAACAACTTCAGTCTGTACTTGTATATTGTACTCATAGTACCCAGAGTCACAGCCTTTCAAAAACTCAGAATTTGCAGATGGCACAGCAGAACCTGAAGATGCACAACCCTGGGACCTCCAAGCATCTGGATGCCTCTGCCCACTCCTGCACAACTACTCCAACCACAAGTACTGGTCTCAGCACAAGACCAAAAGTTCAGGCACCAGATTTCTCCACTGCAGCTTGGGAGGTGCAAGCTGGCTGGTGTGGCCTACTCTGGAGACCAGTATGTAACCATCCAAGGGAGCAGAGGATTTGGTAAAGGCCCTCAAGTATTCTCCTGGCATGTAGGGTTTCTGATCAGAAGTCTGCTGTGAATCTTATTGGAGTTCCTCTGAAAGTAATCTGGCCTTTCTCTTATGCACATTTTGGAATCTTTTCTTTATGTTTTACTGTGGAGTTTGACTACAATAGGTAGTGATGAAAATCTTTTCTGGTCATGTCTATTAGGAGTTCCGGCCGGCGCCGAGGCTCAACAGGCTAATCCTCTGCCTAGCGGCGCCGGCACACCGGGTTCTAGTCCCGGTCGGGGCGCCGGATTCTGTCCCGGTTGCCCCTCTTCCAGGCCAGCTCTCTGCTGTGGCCCAGGAGTGCAGTGGAGGATGGCCCAAGTGCTTGGGCCCTGCACCCCATGGGAGACCAGGAGAAGCACCTGGCTCCTGGCTTCGGATCAGCGCAGTGTGCCGGCCACAGCGCACCAGCCATGGCAGCCATTGGAGGGTGAACCAACGGCGAAAGGAAGACCTTTCTCTCTCTCTCTCTCTCTCTCTCTCTCTCTCACTGTCCTCTCTGCCTGTCAAAAAGTAAAAAAAAAAAAGAAAAGAAAAAAGAAAATCTTTTCTGGTCACGTCTATTAGGAGTTCCATGTGCTTCCTGCTCTTCAATATCCCTTTCTTTCTCTAAGTTGGTGAAGTTTTCTGTAATTATTTCACTAAATAAGCTTTCTAGTCCATTTTCTCTTTCCAGATCTTCAGGAGGTCCTAACACCCGTATGTTGGATTGTTTGATAGTATCCAATAAATTTACAACACTGTTTTTAAGTTTCTAATTTAAGTTTTCTAATTTCTTCCTGTGTTTTTTTCATTGGTCTGACCGAACTATTTCGAACTACTTGTCTTCTAGCTCAGCTATTCTTTCTTTTGCTTCACAAATGTGTTGTTAAGGCTTTCCACTGTATTTTTTAGTTAACGTATTTAATTCTAATGAATTCTAATTCATATGAATTTCTAATGTTTCAGTTTGATTCTTCTTTAATATCTCTATCTCCTATATATGATATGAATGAAAATTTTTCAAAGAAATTGAAACATTTTTTTAACTTTTATTTAATGAATATAAATTTCCAGTGTACAGCTTATGGATTACAATGGCTTCCCCCTCCCATAACTTCCCTCCCACCCACAACCCTCCCCTCTCCCGCTCCCTCTCCCCTTCCATTTGCATCAAGATTCATTTTCAATTCTCTTTATATACAGAAGATCAATTTAGTATAAAGATTTCAACAGTTTGCACCCACATAGAAACACAAAGTGAAACATACTGTTTGAGTACAAGTTATAGCATTAAATCACAATGTACAGCACATTAAGGACAGAGATCCCACATGAGGAGCAACTGCACAGTGGCTCCTGTTGTTGACCCAACAAATTGACACTCTAGTTTATGGCGCCAGTAACTACCCTAGGCTGTCGTCATGAGTTGCCAAGGCTATGGAAGCCCTCCAAGTTTGCTGACTCTGATCATATTTAGACAAGGTCATAAAAGACAGAGTGAGGATAGTAACCAATGATCCTAAGAGTGGCATTTACCAGGTTTGAACAATTATACAGCATTAAGTGGGGAAGAGGACCAACAGTACACACAGGTTGGGAGTAGAGCCATTGGAGGTAGAGTAGAGGCTATGATTACAAAGGAATGAGGCCCAAGTACGCTAGATAGGGTCTAGAACAAAGGACAGAGTCATTTTTAGAGGAGCTAAGAAAGGTGCTGTCTAAGCTACAAGTAATTTTTCTGATTGAGAGGCAAATAGAACCTGATAGAAGGGGCTTGATAATAATCTGGTGGGCTTTAGGCCTTGTAAGTTAAGAGGCCCAGACCTATCTATCTCTTCACATGGGGTATATCCTAAGGGAGGTGTGAACCTCCTAGGGGAAGGCACTCTGTTGACTTTCATTACTTGGCTGGCCTGGGAGGAGAGCTGGCCAGGTAAAGGCAGGGGCATCTCTAACAAGAAATTTACAGTTCTGCCTGCAATGTTGCTGACCCTACTTGACCATCCCCTCAGCTGCAGTGGTCACTTTGGAAGTTGGGCTGAGTGAAGGGCTTTCAGCTTAGAGCCAATAAGATCTGTGGCTCTGACCTGGGCATCCTTCGACTCCAGGGCAGGTCCAAGAAATTGAAACTTTAATTGTAAAAAGCACTTTAAAAAAGAAACATCCAGACAAGTCAAATCATCTTTAGTTGATTATGTTATCACCTACCTGGAGAGAGATTGCCTCAGTCAGATTTTTTTTTTTTTTGGACAGGCAGAGTGGGCAGTGAGAGAGAGAGACAGAGAGAAAGGTCTTCCTTTGCCATTGGTTCACCCTCCAATGGCCACCACGGCTGGCGCACCGCGCTGATCCGAAGCCAGGAGCCAGGTGCTTCTCCTGGTCTCCCATGCGAGTGCAGGACCCAAGCACTTGGGCCATCCTCCACTGCACTCCCGGGCCACAGCAGAGAGCTGGCCTGGAAGAGGGGCAACCGGGACAGAATCCGGCACCCCGACCAGGACTAGAACCGGTGTGCCAGCGCCACTAGGCAGAGGATTAGCCTATTGAGCCATGGCGCCGGCTCAGTCAGATTTCAGTCCTGAAGACAGACCTGGCTTACCTCCCAAGTCTCCCCAGCATCAAGCTTAATGGAGTCAATTATAGTTAGTTTTACTCAGATCAGCATTGGATTCCACTTACTCTTAGATCTAAGGCGCCTACAACCCAAACTCACATAACATCTTTTAACAGGCAGAACCCCTCTTATTAGAAGTTGCTGATCTTGCTAAAATATGAGTGAATTCCAAATAAATTACAGGTTAAGAAATTCTTAAGAATTTTGCATTAGCCCTATCTGTTCCCTACTCTTGTATTGCAAAACCCCAGAGACCATAAAAATCAGTGGACCTCGCAGAGACCCTCCTAATTTGGCAGGATTCCCCAAATACCCCCAGCAGAGAACCATACAGAAATGGGCTGGAAACAGAACTAGAAACTTAAAAGAATTGGCTTATAAATTGGATCTTAAAAGCATTACTTACTATGTGATCTTGACAAGTGAAATCATCTTTCTGAACTTCACATCTGTAAAGTGATGGTAACAAAAGTTAATGAAAACTGACCTCTCTGAGTCACTATGGATTTTAACAATGGAATAATCAGGACTTGATACATTAACATTATGACTGATAGTTGGTATTGCTATTGCCTAGAAGAAGCAGTGAACTTTGGAGAAAACCTAGTTTCCCAAGTCTTCAATACAGTTTCGTCTAGTACAAGTTTAGAGAATTGGGAAAGACTTTAGAGGAAGAGACCTTATCTGCACACATCTGTTGGCACAGCTTCCTTTCAGTGAGCTGGGGAGTCTGACAGCCAGCCCTGCACTGCACAACCTATGGATCTGGAAGCACGAGAGAAGAAGGAAGAAGAGGAAGACAAAAGAGATAACAGCCAGAATTCGTTCATGTGCTCATCAATTAAATGGATACTACTTAATAAATGATTGCAGGGGAAAGACATGAGCCCTGTGATGACACGATGGAGATGATCTTAGCTCTGATGTGAACCAAAACAAGAGAATTCCTTGTCAACCTGAGGATCAGGAATGAAGAAAGGGCTTTATGTTGTGGGACTCCTCAATAGACATGTATTTCCATCTTTATAACCATTTGTCCAAAATATTTACTCTTATTCCTATGACTTCTTCTTTACTTTAACATTCAACTAATGATAGTGTCATGCTGTCATTGTCCCTGAAAAATCTTTTGCTCAATGATTGTTTACAGCCCTTGTCTCTTCCATTGAGGAGCAATGTTTTCTTCTTCATACTATTTGTTGAACTCTTTCACTTAGTGTAGGGTCAACTTTATGATCATTAAGTAAACTGAAAATAGATTTAAAAAATTTAAAGTGGAAATGGGAGAGGGTGGAGGAAGAAGGGTTGGAGCAGAAGCAGGAGAGAGGGCAGGGTGGGAAGTATCACCATGTGCTTAAATCTAAATATATGAAATACATGAAACTTGTATAACTTAAATTTTTTCAAAAATCCTTTGCTTTTTGAGGGGACAGCCAAGTAGGGTCAGCAACATTGCAGGCAGAACTGTAAATTTCTTGTTAGAGATGCCCCCTGCCTTTACCTGGCCAGATCTCCTCCCAGGCCAGCCAAGTAATGAAAGTCAACAGAGTGCCTTCCCCTAGGAGGTTCACACCTCCCTTAGGATATACCCCATGTGAAGAGATAGATAGGTCTGGGCCTCTTAACTTACAAGGCCTAAAGCCCACCAGATTATTATCAAGCCCCTTCTATCAGGTTCTATTTGCCTCTCAATCAGAAAAATTACTTGTAGCTTAGACAGCACCTTTCTTAGCTCCTCTAATGATGACTCTGTCCTTTGTTCTGGACCCTGTCTGGTCCACTTGGGCCTCATTCCTTTGTAATCATGACCTCTACTCTACCACCAATGGCTCTACTCCCAACCTGTGTGTACTGATGGTCCTCCTCCCCACTTAATGCTGTATAATTGTTCAGACCTGGTTAAGGCCACTCTTGGGATCATTGGTTACTATCCTCACTCTGTCTTTTATGACCTTGTCTAAATATGATCGGAGTCGGGGAACTTGGAGGGCTTCCATGGCCTTGGCAACTCATGACGACAGCCTAGGGTGGTTACTGGCGCCATAAACTAGAGTGTCAGTTTGTTGGGTCAACAACAGGAGCCACTGTGCGCTTGCTCCTGATGTGGGATCTCTGTCCTTAATGTACTGTACGTTTTGATTTGATGCTATAACTAGTACTCAAACAGTATGTTTCACTTTGTGTTTCTATGTGGGTGCAAACTGTTGAAGTATTTATACTGAATTGATCTTCTGTGTATAAATAGAATTGAAAATGAATCTTGATGTGAATGGAAAGGGAGAGGGGGCGGGAGAGGGGAGGGTTGCGGGTGGGAGGGAAATTATGGGAAGGGGAAGCCATTGTAATCCATAAGCTGTATACTGGAAATTTATATTCATTAAATAAAAGTTAAAAAAAAAGAAATGTAAATGGAAGAATGAAAAAAAAAATTTTTTTCAAAAATCCTTTGCTAAGAAATGGGTTAAAAATCTAGTACATCCTACAGGCACCTGCTTGATCTGCCCATTTAACACTGACTTGACTCCTAACGTCCACTGCTCCAGAAGCCTAACCTCCTTCCCCAGGTCAGGAGGGCTAGAGAGTCCTCATCTAAGATGTTGATGTTATCCAACCCTGATATTGAAGATTTTGTTTTCCTTTATGTATGTCTATTCTAAGTGGAAAATTGAGTAAAAAAAATAAGCTTAGTTTTGGATCAAAGCAAAATTGATAGCCATATTTTTTTCATAATATGCTTATTCAGTGAACTATTTGAAGATTCCCTCTTATATAATTGCTTTCTTTATTATGTTGTATCATTGCTTTTATATTTGTTTTGCTTGCTTACTTTTTTTAAGATTTTATTTATTTGAGAAGTAGAGTTACAGAAAAATAGAGGGAGAGACAGAAAGAAAGGTTTTCTATGTGTTGGTTCACTCCCCAAATGGCTGCAATGGGCAGAGCTTAGCCAATACAAAGCCAGGAGTCAGCAGCTTCTTCTGGGTCTCCCATGTGGGTGCAAACACCCAAGCACTCAGACCATCTTCCACTGCTTTTCCAGGCTATAAACAGATCTGGATCAAAAGAACGGCAGCTGGGTTATGAACTGGCACACAAATGGGATGCCAAAGCTGCAAGCAGAGGCTTAGCCCACTCTACCACAGTGCTGATTCCTTTTTATTAACAAATTTTAAACTGCTGCAATGGAAATGATATTTCCTTTCATTCTTTAAAAAATATGTATGCTTTCATTTGTTATTTCCCTTTTTTCAGTTTTCTATGTGCTATTCTTTCTTCTTTTTCTTTTTATCATTTCCATGAATTTTCCTAATTTGATAACTTTTTAATCACTTTTTAATCTATTTTTTCTGCAGAGGTTCCATATTTAGTTTCTAAACTTCTGATGATTATTTAAGTTTTAATTCACTTTAACTTTTATCTCTCCAACCATGTGAAGAAGTGTGCAGCGTGACAAGACAAACCTGCAGCACCTCTTTACCTCTCTGCTTCTCCTGCCCTAAGCTATGTCCCGTTCCCTGCATTCCTCCTTAGCAGAGTGAACTGGCTTCTCAAGCCTGGGCCCACTGGCTTTTAAGCACATAGAGCATCTGTCAAAGACCCATGAGGTCAGAGTTGGAAATAAAAAGCAGAGAGCAGAGGAATGAGGGCATGTCACAGGGTTGGCAAAAGCTTTGTGGACGTTGAGCAAGGCTGTTCTGACCAGGAATGTGCAACTCCATTCTTTCCCTCAGATCAGCCATGGATCTCTGCACCCCCACTCCTCCAACCATTTCCGGTTTCCATCCTTCCTCCTCACAGTGACCGGTAGCACCCACCAGCCTTGGGTCCTGGCCAAGCTCTTGAGTCACTTTAACTGGACGTGGGTGGGCCTGCTGGGTTCAGACAATGGTAACTTTGAGTGGCTGCACCAGCAGCTGCAGAAGCAGGTTGGGGCTGTAGGTGGCTGTGTAGCCCTCCCTCTCAGAGAAGATCAGCAGTCTCTACAGCAGCAGAGCACAGCCAAGGTCACTGCCTCGGTCACCACAGCCTCAGGCATCGCCTGTGACTGCTCCCATTTTCACTTCAGACTCCTGCAGAGGTCCTGCAAGAGAACAAGGTGACCTGGAGAACATGGGTCTTCTCCACCTCCTTCCCCTACAACCCCACAGTGCTGGGCAGCAAGGCCCAGGACGTACTGCATGGTAACTTAATCCTGGACATACACCCTGGAATAATGCTCAGCTTTGTGTACTTCCTGCTAGCACTGCATGCTGCCATGTACCCAGGACCAATCTGGTGAAAAATCTAGGGGAGGAACTGCAGGATTGCAGATGGCCCAGATTGGGGATTTCCACTCAAAGTGTCATGGAAAAGGTTCTCAGTTGTGCAGGGTTGGAGAATGTGACGACTGCCCACCTGTTTGCCCTCAAACTTTCTAGTCTGAATGCCATTAACCAAGCCTACTTAGCAGCCAAAGCCCTGTTGACTGCCTATCAGCACCTGATATCCTGCTCTCTAGGAGAAGTACCTTTCCTAGAAGGCTCCCATCCAAGCCTTGGCAGGTGAGCAGCCAAGACCCCTGGCAAGTCCTGGTGTCTCCTAGCTTGCTTGAGTCTAAGATAAGCAAAGGTGCAGTGCAGCCTATGAAGGGAGTCAACGTGAATCTGTAGGGCCTTGTCACCTACTTTCTCTGAATTTCAGCTTTCTCCTCTATAGAGTATAATATATACATATATTGTAGAGTTGTTATTAAAGTAGGAGTGCATGTATATGAACACCGGCAGATGATTAGTGGGGGAAATTGGTTACAGCTTTCTCCAAGTGGAGTGACACTGAGAAACAGAGAAATCACAGAAAATGGGAAGCACGGGGACCAGAGTTGTGATGCAGTGGGTTAAGCCACCTCTTAGAATGCCCACATCCCACATCAGAGCTCCAGGTTCAAATCTTGCTTCTCTGCTTTCAATCCAGCTCCCTACTAATACATCCTGGGAACCGGTAATAGCTCAAGTACTTGGGTCCATGCCACCTCTCTAACAGACCTGGTTAGAGTTCCAGCTCCTGGGTTCAGCCTAGCTCAGCCCTGGATGCTGCAGGCATTTGGAGAATGGACCAACAGTGAAAGATCTCTTTCATTTCCTTGTTCTTCCTTTCAAGTGGGTTAAAATAAAAATAAATAAGCAGTTTTAAATGGATTGCAGACTCAAGATAGAGCCCATCTGTGCTGAGGACCAGACAACTACAGGCCAATTGCAACACATATAAAATGGGCTCCCTAGTTGAAGAAATTAGCCAAAATGTTAAGACAATGGTAAGTCTGCAGTGAAGACCATGAAATCCAGCGTCACCACCCATTCTTCATGTTACCCAAAGACACGGGCAGGAAGTAGTCCTCCTCCTACAGCCCGAGAGGTGATGCTGGGTAAGCCTCAAAACACCTGGGACAACACAGGATACAGCAAACAACATCAAGAAAAGAGTACTGGGTCTTCAGCCAGAAGAGCTAGATCTGGCTCCTGGGTCTTACTCCAGCCTGCTATGTCATCCAATTCAGATTTATTTGCTTCTCTGGACATGAGATATTTGGTCAAAAGAATTGGAAATATCTTTGAATTATATACCTATGGATGTTTTAAGAAGGTTGGTATAGGTCAGTAATTTTTACAGTGTGTTCCTTGGAGCTTCCTGGTCACATAGAGGGACCTTGGTGGTCCTAGCTGATGAGGCAGTTCTTCAGGCAGTGAGATGATGGGATTCTGGAGCCCCATAACTTCCTGTGCCAATCAGAGATGCTCTACTTTCCCTATAAGATATATTGATATAAACATAAGAGCTTATGTAGAGACTTTTTTTTATTTTGACTTAAAAAGTAATCTATTTAAGTAATCAAATGTTTCAAAAATTACAGGCCACAGAGAAAACTCACTGCCATGAACAAATTCGAATTTTATCCAACATCAGTTTCTTCACAACAATTTTATAGTTCAGTTATTTTAATTATGTGTGTATACATACATGTATATTAAACTATTTTGATTAAGGGTTCTGGAAGCATATTTTGAAAAGATTTATACATATGTGATTTACATATTAGTACTCCATGGGTTTCTTAATTAAGTAAATATTGTTTTCACATGATGTGCTCCATTAAAAATTTCTGTTTATATATGAATATTTGTAGTTGCATATTACTATAAAATTATCTTCAGTGTTGAACCTTTTTAGAGTTTCTTGGAAAGAGGTTTTTTAAAGACTAGCAATGAACAGACTAGCTCAGGGATGAGCATCCTTTCTCAGTAGAGAGACAGAGTAAGTACTTCAGGATCCTGAAATCATAAGATCTGTATCAGAGCTGGTCAGCTCTGATTTGGCAGAAGGAAAGCAGATATAAATGGTCCCTAAACAAACATGGCTGAGTTCCACTAAAACTTTACTTATGAACACTGAAATTTGAATTTCAGTGTACTCCATATGTATAAAATACATTTTAAGTTTTTCAGCTATTTAAAAATGCAAATGCCATTATTAATTCACAGCCCACAGAAAAACATATAGCAGCACAGTTCTGGCCTGCAGAGAACAATTTGCCAACCCATGAACTAAAAGATCCCCAGCAGAAAGGAGAGGAGTGCTGACAGCTGTCTCTTTTTTAAGATTTATTTTATTTATTTGAAAGACAGAGTTACAGAGAGAGGTAGAGACAGAGAGAGATCTTCCACCCACTGATTCACTCCCCAAATGGCAGCAATGGCTGGAGCCACATCCTCATCAGCATTTATTGTTCTTTGATTTTTGGATGATAGCCATTCCAATTGGGACGAGATGAAACCTGATTATTGCCTTACCCTGTCAGCTAGTGATCCTGAGCATTTTTTCATGTGTCTGTTGGCCATCTGAATTTCATCCTTTGAAAAAGTCCTGTCCATGTCCTTTGCCCATTTCTTAACTGGATTGTTTACTTCATTGTTGTTGAGTTTCTTGAGCTCTTTATAGATTCTGGATATTAATCCTTTATTAGTTGCATACCTTGCAGATATTTTCTACCATTCTGTCAGTGGTCTCTTCACTTTATTGAGTGTTGGCTTTGCAGTGCAGAAGCATCTTAGCTTGATGCAATGCCATTTGTCTATTTTTGCTTTGATTACCTGTGCTACAGAGTCTTTTTCCAAGAAGTCTTTGCCTAAGCCAATGTCTTGCCAAGTTTCCCGGATATTTTCCCCCAGTAACTTTACGGTATCATTGAAGTAGATTTAGAACCATGATGCATTTTGAGTTGGTTTTTGTATAAGATGTAAGAGAGGAGTCTTTTTTTTTCTTTTTTAAAAAAAGATTTATTTGGGGCCAGTGCTGTGGCACAGTGGGTTAACACCCTGGCCTGAAGCACTGGCGTTCTTGTCCCAGCTGCTCCTCTTCTGATCCAGCTCTCTGCTATGGCCTGGGATAGCGGTAGAAGATGGCCCAACTCCTTGGGGCCCTGCATCCATGTGGGAGACCCAGAAGAGGCTACTGGCTCCTGGCTTCGGATCGGTGTGGCTCTGGCTGTTGTGGCCGTCTGAGGAGTTGACCAGCGGATGGAAGACCTCTCTCTATCTCTCTGTCTCTACCTCTCTCTGCAACTCTGCCTTTCAAATAAATAAATAAATCTTTTTAAAAATAAATCTTTAAAGAAGATTTATTTACTTATTTGGAAGACAGAGTTACAGAGAGGCAGAAGCAGAAAGAGAAATCTTCCATGCACTGGTTCACTCCCAAATGGCTGCAGCAGTTGTAACTGAGCCAATCCAAAGCCAGGAGCCAGAAGCTTCTTCTGGTTCTCCTACATGAGTGCAGGGGCCCAAGGACTTGAGCCATCTTCTACTGATTTCCCAGGCCATAACAGAGAGCTGGATTGGAAGTAGAGCAGCCAGGACTCGAATCTTTGCCCATATAGTATGCTAGCACTGCAGGCCACAGTTTTTCCCACTATTCCAGAACACTGGCCCCGGGGTCTTGTTTATACTTCCAATTTTATCAGGACCATTTGTAGAAGAGATTATCCTTTCCGCAAGAATTGATTTTAGCTCTTTTGTCAAAGATTAGATGGCTATAGATGCATAGATTGATTTCTGGAGCTTCTATTCTGTTCCATGGGTCTATAAGTCTGTTTTCGTGCTAGTACCAGGCTGCTTTGATTATAAATGCCCTGTCTTGAAGTCTGGTATTTTGATGCCTCCAGCTTTGTTATGTTTAAGATTGTTTTAGGAGGCAGCACTGTGGTGTAGTTAGCTAAGCCTCTGCCTGTGGCACCAGCATGCCATATGGACACTAGTTTGTGTCCCAGCTGCTCCTCTTCTGATCTAGCTCTTTGTTTATGTCCTGGGAAATCAGTAGAAGATAACCAAGTCCTTGGGCCTGTACACCCATGTGGGAGACCTGAAGAAGCTCCTGGCTCCTGGATTCAGATGCCCAGCTTTGGCCGTTGTAACCATTTGAGGAGTGAATAAATGGATGGAAGACGTTTCTCTCTCTCTGCAACTGTACTCTCAAATAAATAAATAAATCTTTTAAAAAAGAACTTCAAAGGTCTTCTTATGAAGTTCAAGGTTTATGGGAAACAGCACAACCTGTCTTCCTAATCACAGAATCAGTCAGTCCTGTATATTCCAAAGTGTTCAAAAACCCCGAAGTACCCACTTTCAAGTCACTTGGGCTTCCTATCTGTCCTCTGTTGTCTCACCTGTACCTCTGGCTTTATTGAAGTATAACTGACAAATTTTGCAGACATTCAAGACTTGTGACATGATTATGTGTGTGTGTATGTGTGCGCATGTGTGGTGTAATACTTATATCTATCAAACTAATAAACACATCATCACCTATAGTTATGAGTGAGGGGAAGAAAATAAAGATGCTTAAAATATCCTCTCATCAAATTTCAGCTAAACAATACAGTATTATTAACTACAGTCACCATGCTGTACATTAAATTCCTAGTATGGTTGGTTGTCAGGGGATGATATAGGGTTGGAGGGAATGGGGGAGATGTTGATAAGAAACTCTGCTTTCCAAAAGAGAGTGATAATGGGCTTTGAAATCTCATGCCGAAATTTCCCCAACTGTGCAGACTTTGGAATACACTAAAAACATACTCCTCAGGCTACATCTGATTTTAATCAACAGACATTCAGTAACAACCAAACAGCACTATGTTTTGAAGGCAGGACTGAGTTTTTTATATCCTAGGTACTAATCTTATCTGGCACAAAGAAGTCATTCGTATGGATGATTGGTGGAAAATTGGATAGGCTCATGTGCACAGACTGGCCTATCTGAGAATAGACTGAAGGCAGAACTGATGCTTCCAGATTTCAATTACCTAGACTTTTACTTCCAAATGCCCTATAAAATAACCCAAACTTAGAACATGGGAAAGCAGAGCTCTTTTTTTGATAAAACATGTAGTGATAAGACACCTCCCCAAATGCACCAGTCAGCTCAGACACGGTGGAACTGCCCAGTAATGGGGAGACCCTTCCCTTGCCTGGTCCACTCCTCATCAGTTTCTTTCCGTCTGTCTCCTGTTCCCTCTCAGGTATTCCATTACATACCCAAAACATTCCCTTCACCACCACAACACAGGAGGTTCTGGCAACATTTGACGTTAAAAACATCTACATCCTCTCAGGCCAGAGAGGAAAGACAGCCACTGTTGGACACTCCGACTTCAGAGCACCCCCTGGAAAGAGCTACTGATAGGGGCCAGCACTGAGGCGTAGTGGGCAAAGCCGCCACCTGCAGTGCTGGCATCCCATATGGGTGTCGGTTCGAGACTCGGCTGCATCACTTCCGATCCAGCTCTTTGCTATGACCTGGGAAAACAGTGGAAGACGGCCCGAGTCCTTGGGCCCCTGCACCTGGAAGAAGCTCCTGGTTCCTGGCTTTGAATTGGTGCAGCTCCAGTCATTGCGGCCAATTGAGGAGTGAAGCAGGGGATGTAGGACCTCTCTCTCTTTCTCTCTCTGCCTCTCATTCTCTCTGTGTGTAACTCTGACTTTCAAATAAATAAATAAATCTTTAAAAAATAGCTACTGAAAAATGGCAAAGCTGTAATCTAGACAGAAGTATCCTTTTCTTTTTAATTTCTCCATAATTTTTAGTATTTATTTATCTATGTGTTTTTACCTAGAAATCTTTTGCTTAGGGTATACAAACTTTATGTATTTCATATGTACAAATTTAGGGGCTAGCGCCACGGCTCAATAGGCTAATCCTCCACCTGCAGCACCAGCACCTCAGGTTCTAGTCCCGGTCGGGGCACCGGATTCTATCCTGGTTGCTCCTCTTCCAGTCCAGCTCTCTGCTGTGGCCTGGGAGTGCAGTGGAGGATGATCCAAGTCCTTGGGCCCTGCACCCGCATGGGAGACCAGGAGAAGCACCTGGCTCCTGCCTTCAGATCAGCGCAGTGCACTGGCCGCTGCGCTCCAGCCGAGCGGCCACTTGGAGGTGAACCAACAGAAAAAGGAAGACCTTTCTCTCTGTCTCTCTCTCACTGTCCACTCTGCCTGTCAAAAAAAAAGGCCCAAGGAAGGAAAGCAATAAGGAACCAAGAATGGTTTGAACACATAGTCCTTGAAGGAGATGTAGGAATCAAGTGGCCAAGTCATAGAAGACTTTAACTGCCAGACTCAGGAGCTTGGACTCTATCCTGTTGGAAACAGGAAATAATGACTTAAGTAAGGACAGAGGGGCCGGCACTATGGTGCAGCAGGTTAACACCCTGGCTTGAAGTGCCGGCATCCCTTATGGGCGCCAGTTCGAGACCCGGCTGCTCCTCTTCCGATCCAGCTCTCTGCCATGGCCTGAGAAAGCAGTAGGAGATGGCACAAGTCCTTGGGCCCCTGCACCCATGTGGGAGTCTGGGAAGAAGCTCCTGGCACCTGACTTCAGATCGGTGCAGCTCCAGCCGTTGAGCCCATTTGGGGAGTGAACCAACGGAAGGAAGACCTTTCTCTCTCTCTCTCTCTCTCTCTCTGCCTCTCAAATAAATAAATAAAATCTTTTAAAAAAAAAAAGTAAGGACAGAAACAGTGTATCTCTCAATATGAGTTTACAGGAAATGAATAAACCATGGATGGATGGGAAAAAATAAGAACTGGAGCAAGAAAACCAGGCAATTGTTGAAGCCTCAGGTTTGGGTGCAGTCTCTCTTCACACTGAAAACTCTCCCTAGGAAGGTAGAGATTGGGGGATATTCTTTGCCTTTCCAAAGGTAAAGACGTCACTGAAACAAACAGAGAAAGAACTAGCAGAGACTGAAGAGATGGAGAGAAAAATGATAATTAGCAATCCTTGGCCTTGAAGATCAGAAGGACATGGATTCAAAGAATCTAAGGACACGGAGACATAGTCAAATCAAGGAAAGTGGACAAGTGAAATATATGACTGTCCCAAGGTTCCAGGCACAAAGTCTCATCTATAAATCACTATGCAAGGCAGAGCTCTGAAAAGTCCTGACATTGGAGTGATTCAGAGAAGGGCAATTTTATTTTAAAAAGAGACAGGTGAGTGTTTAGCCTAGCAACTACTTCATATTCCCAATAAGAGTACCAGGACGCAGTGCATAGCTCTGGCTTCTTACTCCAACTTCGGCAGCATTGTTATCTAAAGTAGTTGAATTCCTGCTAATCATATGGGAGGCCTGGACTGAGTTCCCAGCCATTTCTCTCTGTCTCTTCCTCAGCGTTTCCAGTTAACAAATTAATGAGTTAAAAATTAAAGAGAAACAGAGTCGGTAAGGAACAGTGTACAGGAGGATCCCATAAAGATTCCTTCCATTAAATAGGCTGATGGATAAATCAGTGCACAAATTGATTAGCTATGACTTGGTATTACGACACTGCCACAAGTTCTCGCATTCAAGATGAAGCACAGATAGGATTCAGAGCTTCGGAAAGTGACTGTCTCAATGCAATTTCACGAGAGTCTGGTGCAGGCAGCTGCAACCAGGATTCTGCCATCTGTGTCACTGGCTTTGAGCTGATATCAGGCAATCTGGAAGCTCCATAGTAATAAGAATGAAATACACCAAACCTGCAGGAAAAGCTATCACAGCTCGAACAACTACTTGCCCATCGAAGAGTTTCCAGAAACTCCCCTACTTTATTCTGACCCAATTTCTTTTTCTGTCTTCAGATAGTGCTGCATGTCAGATGCGCCCTGGGGACCAGATGTGCAACTTAGAGAAGAGTCGGTGCACACCCAAAACCCTGGACTTCCTGTCTTACCATGAGCCCCTTGGCACAGTATTGGTGGTCTGCACAGCCCTGCTCTTCCTCCTTGCCCTGGCCTTCTTAGGTGCCTTCGTCCAGCACCACCACACCCCCATAATCAGAGCCAATAACCGCCGAATCAGATACCTCCTGCTGTCCTCTTTGGTTGTCTGCTTCCTCTGCCCCTTCATATTCAATGGCCACCCTGGACCTCTCACCTATGCTGTGCACCAGGCAGCCTTTGGCGTCACCTTCACAGTCTGTGGGTCCACTGTGCTAGCCAAGACCATTATAGTGGTGGCAGTCTTCCACGCCACCAAGCCAGACACCCACATAAGAAAGTGGGCAGGGTCATTGCTGCCCAGCACCATTCCCAGTGTCTGGTCCCTGGTCCAGGCAATCCTGTATAGACTCTGGGTGACCACATGGCCCCCACAGCCTGTGAACTCTACAAGCCTAGGCCCACAGTGACTGTCAAGTGTGACCAGGGCTCTTTAGAACTGTTCTATGCCATGATGGACTACTTGGGTCTGCTAGGGCTGGTCAGCTTGCTGGTGGCCTTTCCTGCTCACCAGCTGCCTGACACCTTCAACCAAGCAAAGCATCTCACTCTCAGCATGTTGGTCTGCTCCTGTGTCTGGGGGTCCTTCGTACCTGCCCACATGAGCACCCAAGGCAAAGACACTGCGGCCATAGAGGTCTTTGCCCTCTTGGCGTCAGGAGCAGGCCTCGTGTGCTGCCTCTTCTTTCCCAAATGCTACACCATCCTTCTCCACCCTGAAAGGAACACAAAAGGACGAATGTTCGGCAGGCACCGTCAGGTGAGAAAAGCAGGCGTGAGCTACAGGGAGAGCCTCCTTCTCAGGGACACCTTCCCTGAGCTCCCCCGACAGATGGTCCCTCCTCTAGCCCCTCCTTGTCACTGAGCTCCTTTTCTCTTGCATTTCATTCTGTTGGGGGAGATGGGATCTGTTTGCAAATACAGTTGTCCTGGATGGAGGCATCTGATCTGATTCATCCTCTGACCCAAAAGCACAAAACCAGCGCCTGGTACATACAGGAGACAAAATACATGTTTGATAAATGAAATGAATCCAACTTAGGCAAAGCTAGCATCAGAAGAGATCTTCCAGAGGAAGCAGCAAGGTAGAGAGGTTGCAAAGTTGAATGGAGTAAAGAAAGCTGATTCCTCTTAGCTCCCCATGTTATAGTTATAGGAACCTGGGCCTCAGTTCCCTCCAATGTAAAATGAGACTAAGCCTTCCTCTCCAGGAATGGCGATGATGAAACAAGAAAATGTATGGCAGTGCTCAGCACAGAATAAACACTCACAGCAGAATATTTAAGGCTCTAATCCACTCTGCTCTTTTTTGCATTTAAAAAAAATGCTGATACCAAGAGAAGGAATGCCAATGACCCAGGCATCACTGCCCACAGGCTGAGGGTCAAACATACAGCATTCAAGCCCTGGCTCTGCTGCTCGGCTGTATGACTTTGGACAAGTCGATGGGCTTCTCTGTACTCCAACTTCTTCATCTGTCAAGGAGGATAATAATAGCACCATCTTCGTTGGGTTATCAATGAATAATAAATGAGTTAATATCTATAAAATTCTTATAATTGCTCTTGCTCCATTGTAAGCATCAAATATTTGTTAAATAATTCAAGAAAAGTAAACATCGTGGCAGAACCTGGGACTCTTGAGTCACTGCTGCATAAATGAAACTTCAGTGAAACTCTTTTTTTTAAAGATTTATTTATTTGAAAGACAGAGTTACAGAGAGAGACAAAGCCAGAGGGAGAGAAAGAGAGAGAGGTCTTCCATTCATTGGTTCACTCCCCAAATGATTGCAACGGCCAAAGCTGAGCTCATCCGAAGCCAGGAGCCAGGAGCTTCTTCTGGGTCTCCCACGTGGGAGCAGGGGCCCAAGGACTTGAGCCATCCTCTGTTGCTTTCCCAGGCCATAGCAGAGAGCTTGATGGGAAGTGGAGCAGCCAGGACTCGAACTGGCACACACATAGGATGCCAGCACTGCAGACCGGGGCTTTAACCCACTGTGCCTCAGCACCAGCCCCGGAACTCTTTTCCCAAGCTGTGTTCTGGAAGGGCCTGCACAGCATAAGCCAGAATTTTGACAAAATGCCTTAAAAAATCAACTTCTGAAGACTTGTCAGGGGAAAATTACAAAGAATACGATTAAGAATTTACTAAGAATGCTAAAAATAAGATGAGAATCCCAACACAGGTACAAGAGAAAGGAGAAACATGGAGTCACAGAACTGGGTGAAAAGGGCCTTAGTGAAGTAGACCTGTATCAGCACCTTTGATGGCGGTGCATGGCACAAGGCAGAGTCCTGGGTCCAGAGTACAGACCCGGCCTTGGCACACACAGACAACATACATGTTTAATGAACAAATGGACAAGCTAATGCAAAATTAGCATCTGCAGAATCTTTGACGGGGGCATTAAGGTGGAGAGTCAAAAGACCATATCCAAGATAGCTAGCAGATGGCTCCCTTCTAGCGATTAAGTCAATAACTACTACACCACGTGGACAAAGCAAGATAAGCAGCACCACACTGAATTTTACCTTAATAAGTCTTGTTTATCCAGGTTTACTTCTTGTACATCCTTTGGATACCAGTGAAGTATTCTCTAGATCGGGTTAGCACTCTTCATGATCTCACAAAGCAATATAGACCAAAAACAATTGTATTTCCACAAATTCCTCATTTACAAAAATGCGCATGTTCTCTGTCACGGTTTCACCTTCACTGCAGATTGATCTTTCATTAGTAGTGGCTTTTAAAACTTTGACTGTCAATACTTACACACATTATGTACTCCAGATTCTGGCAGATAGATCTGTTGGGCTTTTTTGTTTGTTTGTTTGTTTGTTTGTTTTTTCTGATGAAAGCCATTTTATTTTTCCCTATATATATTTTGTGAGAATAAAAGTCTTTAAAGTAAAACATTTAGTACCATCATGTCATCCTGAATGTCAGCACATTCCTGTGTGTTGCACACACAGGAAGCCAGTCAGTAATACACATTGCTTCAGGATCCTTCAACAGTTTACTAAGTACAAAATGCTCCACTAGATTGCTTTAGCAAATAACAACAAAGTTTAAAACTTCCATGTTTCCTGTATGACACTGTGTTTATTAGTATAGTTAGAAAAATAAAAGTCTTAAAAATGTCATGGTGTACATTCATGTCACTAATCACATAATCACTTCAAACATAAGATGATTATAAAAACTTGCATTAACAGCTGCCTTAGTCTAAGTTGAAAGGCTTAAGACTCAAAATCTAGTAAGACTGTTAAGTCAATGTACATAGAAACCAATTTTCACTTGCCTTGGGACAGTTAATTCCCATTGTCCACTCAATGAATGCCTTTCAGATATTAATAAATATATTACAGGATTTACAAGCATTCTTACATACTTTGATACTGATAAAAAGTTAAGCCATGGGGAGGGAAGCACAGATTTCCCAACATGGTGACTCAAGGCAGAGGACACAAAAGGAACTGGTGCTCACACCTGGAGGGAGTTGGAGGAGAGAAGTAATGACCATTCACTCAGATAAGCACACAGGAGACTCCAACTGAGACCAGCCTGACAATAACAGTTTTGTTGCTGGATTAGACAGCAAGAAACCAGGACATAGAGGAACACTGCAAAAGGAGGTTATTTTATAAGACAGCACAGGAAGCTCTGCCTAAAGTCAGACTACACCAACGATTTTAAAAACAAAGCTCCATAAGCTTCTAGTGAATCACCCTATGGAAATCAGCTAACTCAGGAGTGTGGAGGAGTAGGCATATGTCATGGGTAAGACAGGGTTAAATATAAGGATTTGTCTGGGCACCAAAAATAATGCTGATTTAACTTTTACTGTATTAACTGTGCCTGTGCCTTTTCTTATCTACTTTCTGCAAATTGTTTCACATGGACACACCATGCGCTTGATCTCCTTAATGCACCTGGCAAAAATGCTCTGGGCATTTACATTCTGATGCTCTGGTAAGATGTAAGTCTAATGCCTAAAGCATCCTATGCCATACCATAAACCTGAAGAAGTGAAGACAGAGTTACTAGAGATTTGATTCATGAACGATATTCTCATTTAGGTGGTTTGGTTTCTTACGTTTTAACAAAAACACTTACTCATTATTTTGAAAGCATGCTGCTGCAGGTACATGTTTACATATGCAAGCCACTATTTCCTCTCTTTGAACAGTAGGCTTTTTTTTTAAGGGAGTGATTGTTTTAATTTTCTAAAAAATTAAAGAAGCAGGAGTTTTCCCAGTCCAATTTCCTTTTTTTAAACCTTTGAACAAATTTTATTACACAAAGGTTGTCACATAAATGGATATTTCTGTACTTTGTTCACAATTATTCTTACTCTCCACAGAAAAGCCGCTTCTTAACTTCTCATCTGGTGATGGCAAACACTAAAATCCTGATTTTTAACAGAATAATAGCAAAAACACCTCAGTGATTTAATTTGAAAGCAGCACACTGTACATGGCTCATACACACAGTATGGGAATTGTACAAATGTCTCAAAATACAAAATAAATTATCTACAGGCCTGGACAATGACAAAAGTAAACCATTACAGTCAATTCAGTTTCTTGTATCAGGTTTTATTAAAGCACAATTCATTTTTGCATGTACTGGGATTTTCTAGGAGTATGCTTCAGATTTTACTTTTGAATGTAATTTGTCTCAAAAATCCAGATTGATTGTTCAAGAAACTGAGAATTGGAAGCTTTACTGATGCTTCTCATGGAGTTAATCTAGAGTAGACCTAAAATCAAGGAAGCACTCTCTAGGACTGAATTTGAATTGCCTCTGCTGCAATAAGCAATAATTATGCAACCTAGTATATTTCACTTTTTATTTTTATACAGACTAAACATTATTATCGTCATTCTTTTACTGCTCTTGTTTTTTCACAAGCCACATCCACTCCATCAGCAAGCTCTAATAGTTCTAACTAACATCCACCCATCTGATCTATTGGGGTAGTGGTGACTACTGCACTGGAGTAGGAGTCTGATATCCTTGTTGGTGTCATCGCTGTGGCAACCGTCACGTGGTTTTACAGCCTTTTAGCATGTGAGCCTCTTTTTTCTTGGTTGCAAACGATATTGCTTTTCCAGCATGCCTGCTAATTCTGTGAGATTCCCAATATCATTTTTTAAAGATTTATTTATTTATTTGAAAGTCAGAGTTAGAGAGAGAGAGAGAGATAGAGAGAGAGAGAGGTCTTCCTTCCGCTGGTTCACTCCCCAATTGGCTGCAACGGCCAGAGCTGCACCAATCCAAAGCCAAGAGCTAGGAGCTTCCTCCGGGTATCCCACACAGGAGCAGAGGCCCAAGGACATGGGCCATCTTCTACTGCTTTCCCAGGCCATAGCAGAGAGCTGGACTGGAAGTGGAACAGCCAGACTCAAACCGGTGCCCATATGGGATGTTGGCACTGCAGGCAGAGGCTTTACCCACTACTCCACAGTGCCACCCCCCCAATATCATTTTTTAATACATTTATTTATTTATTTGAAAGGCACAGATACAGAGAGGCAAATTCAAATGCTCCTCTCATATAGAAATATCCTCACAAAAATATTCTCAGTGATGTTTCATCAAGTATCTGGTACCCAGGGCCCAGCCATGTTGACACAAAAGAATTAACCATCACTTAAGGCGGACTTTTTGTCTGATTCAGGCTGAGATAGTAAGGATATATCTTGTATGGAGACACAGAGTACAAACTGATGCTCTCTCATCACACAGTTCATAATAGTGAGAAACAATAGATGAAGAACCGTGGCTTACTGATAGCCAATGTCCGGCAAAGACAAAGCTGTGAGAACTATGAGATCGCCATCAAATAATGAATGGTAAGTAAGGCATGAAATCATTGTGTGGTGGAGAGCTGCATATAAAGCACTAAACAGATTTTCTAAATTCTTGAATGAAAACACAAGGAAAAATCAAACATTATAAACTATAATTCTTTAATCCTAACATGTTTAGCATTAGGGTTGATATAATGAGGGGGAAAAAGCCTGAAGTTTGAACTGGGGGAAACTGAAAGATATTCTAAGTTGAACCCCACTCCCTTGTCCAGAACTGAGATCTTAACCACCTAGGCTTAACATTATGGCACAATTTGAAAAACAGAGAGACCCACAGATACCAACACACACACCCTTGTGCCTTCCACCTAACTTCTAGGGCTTTTCTCTGGAGAGCATTTCAGAGAAATATCTGTGATAAGACACTTGGTGTCCCTGCTTAGCAGCATCATCACCTCTATAGCAGAACTTTTAAGACTAAGGAAGTATCTATAAACTGCCTTCAAAAAGGTTAGAGGTAAACTCTGGGAGTTTTGTTCTGTTTGGCTATTTGCTTGTATAAGACTCAGAGAAGAGGCCAGCGCTGTGGTACAGCAGGTTAACACCCTAACCTGGGGCGCCAGCATCTCACATGGGTGCCGGTTCTAGTCCCTGCTGCTCCACTTCCAATCCAGCTCTCTGCTATGGCCTGGGAAAGCAGTAGAGGATGGCCCAACTCCTTGGGTCCTTGCACCCGCATGGAAGACCCAGAGGAGGCTCCTTGCTCCTGGCTTCAGATCAGCGCAGATCCGGCCATTGCAGCCATCTGGGGAGTGAACCAGCAGATAGAAGACCTTTCTCTCTCTCTGCCTCTCCTCTCTCTGTGTAACTTTGACTTTCAAATAAAAATAAATAAATCTTTTAAAAAAGACTCAGAGAAGAAGTTTAATCATTCAAAAGAGTGTTTTCAGTCTGACAATCAAGTGTTGTATGGCTCTTGGTGGCTTTTCTGGGAGGGTTGTAAGCCTCTTCCAAACTCTGCCCCAACATAGGAAAGGGTTCCTGGCTTTAGCCTGGTCCATCCCTAGCTGGTAAGCTCACTCTCGCTTGCTCTCTCTCTCTCCCCTTAACATAAAAGTGAAAATAAATTATTTTTTAAATTGTTCAAAAGACATCATGTTTAAAAAATAATGATAAATAATGATAAATTTATTTTATTTATTTGAAAAGCAGAATTATAGTGAGAAAGAGGGAGAGACAGTGAGAGAGAGAGATCTTCCATCCACTGGTTCATTCCCCCAAAATGGCCAAAAAGGCAGGGACTGGGCCAGGCCAAAGCCAGAAGCCTGGTTTCCCAGGTGGGTGGCAAGAGCCAAAGTACTCCAACCATCTTCCATTGCTCTTCCCAAGCCTCTTAGCAGGGAGCTGTATTGAAAACACAGCAGTTGAGACTTGAACCAGTGCTCATGTTGGATGCTGGTATCGCAGGTGGTGGCTTCAGCCACAGTGCTACAACACCAACCCTAATGATAAATTTTTAAAGTCAATGAAACAATCTCATTCTTCTCACCCCACCATTATTCTCCATCTCCATCCATCCTTACCTGCTGTGTCCAACAAAGCAGCTTGTTCTTCCTTCTCATCTCTCCTCTGGGTTTTCTTCTGTGCTTAAATTTTCCACTGAATGCTAGTGACGAGAATATTCCAATTGTTTTATTGGCATAATTCAGGATCTGGGTCCTACTGGGGTTCTTATGTGTTAATTTTTTTCTGTAGTAGAGAAGTCATTTTAGTAATTTAAAATCATTAAAACATCCTAAAACTGTTTTTTAATTGGTTAAAAAGACTGTCCATATGTTACATGTAGGATGGGCCTCCCAAGGTTACGCCATTACCTCCTTGTAGGAAAAAGGTCACACTTGGCTTTGCTGGGTGAGCTCATCAATGACATTAGAGCAGCAGACAATCTCCTGCTTAGCTCCAAATAAGCTGCCTTCTAGTGAGAAAGGTGGGCCACAAGGGAGAGACCCAAAGGTGGCCTCCAAACCAGTCCATGATTGACAGCTGGCAGGAAAGGGGCACCACAGCCACATGATTTCCAGCAAACAAAACCTACCAACAAGCAAAACAGCCTGGAGAGGACCTCAAGCCTCAGATGAGAGTGAAGCCCTGCCCAACAATTCAATTTCAGGCAAGGAGGCTGTAAGCAGATAACCTGCATCCTGACTCCTGATGCAGGGACATTATGGGATTTCTGTTGTTTTAAGTGTGTGGTAATTTTTTATTCATCAACACATATCACTTTACCCTGCATTTCTTGTAAACTAAAAGTCCATCCCAAGGCAGAGGCCAATAAGTTTTCTCTATAAAGGACCAGATCTTAAATATTTTGAGTTTTGCAAGCTAAATGGTCTGTGCCACAACTATTCAAGTCTCCCACTATAAAAAAAAAAAACAGTTTCCTTTAAATATTTTTTAAAAGCAGCTGCAGATGGCACATAAACTGGTCACTGTGGCTGTGTTGCAATTAAACTTTATTTACAAAACTGGGGACCGGGTCAGGTTTGGATTGTGGAGCACTGTTTTCTGACCCCTGTGTTAATGTATCTACAGTACTTAGAACAGAAGTTCAGACATAGCAAGTGATTTTAATAATCATTATTAAACAACATCATTCCATGTAACTACTTGTGTACGTCTGTTCAAGCTTCTGTAACAAAATACCATAAACTAAGTGACTTTCAAACAACAGAAACATAGTTAGAATTCTGGAGACTGGGAAGTCCAAGGGCAAGGCACCAGCAGATGGCACAGGGCTTTGGCCAAGAGTAAAGACACAGATTAAGATGCCTGTGTCACCTGTCACTTGTGAGCCTCTATTGCAAACATGGATATGCATGAACATTTGAGGGCTCAGTGTAGGAGGGTAAATTATTGCTCACATACCTAGGAACTGGGGTTGGGAGCAGGGTGACCTAACAGCTGTCCTGTTTTGAACTCCTAGTAAGGAAGAAAGAGCCACGTACCAGTACAAGCTAAAGTCACTGTTTCCAAAGGTTTTCAGAGTGATGCTCAGGGTACACACAGCTGTGCTCAGGGTCCAGATTAAGGAGAAAATTTTTATTCTCCTTTCTGATGGATGTGGAGCAGAACTCAACATCTTGAGAGCTTTGGCAGCATGGGGACTCAGGAAAGAGCACTCGGAGCAGAAGCCCCAGAAGCACTGGCAGCAGCAGGAGCAGCACCAGTGGGCTGTAAAGGGTCACCTGCCAGAGCTTTGCACACTGCAGATATAAACAGACCAGAGATGCCCACACCCCACAGATATGCACTAGGGGCAGTAGGGCCCATGAAGCCAGTGTGTTAGCTCCAGATGAGGTATGGAGTCTTTAATGAGCAAGGCACGCATCCGCCAGGAGAGCAGTCACAAAACAAAGTCCCCAAAGTATTCTCCAAACACCCATAAGCCCACTGTGCTGTCACCAACAGCTCACTGATAGGCAAACAGGAAGTTTCCCCTTGCCAGATGCTCCCCTTTCTAAAGCCAGAAGTTCCTCTCCAGTAAAAGGAAGGGACTAGACATGGCACTGGGCCCAACAATGTCTTGGACAACCGAGACATATTGACCAGAACTCGGTGCCTTTGTCCTGCTCCCTGCCCCCTGTCAAGCTAACACCTGTAAGTTCCTGCCCTTAAACTCCCTCCCTACACACAAGCAAACTGCCCACCATAGCATCCCTAAGGGCTACCACTTATATTCATATTCTGTGTCTATGGCATTTCCAATCCAAAAAAAAAAAATCCTTATCTTTCATAATATTTTAAAATTGACAAAGCTCTTGCAATTAGCTATCACATTTAAGCTCCAACACGGAAAATGAGCAAGGAAGACACAACCACTCGCACTATATGAGATGAAGGTGAGCTCCACCAACACACAACCAGTGCTGAGTCAGGATTTGTGTCTGGGGATGGTCTAGGCAGTCATTTGGAGAAGCAACCGAGGGCTCATACTTTGGGGATCCTCCTACATGGCGTGGGCTCATCCCCTGAGCTAGGAGAGGGCGGCTGAGCAGAGGAGTTTGAGGCCTCAGCCTCAAATTCACTTGAGCCTTTATCTCTCCAGCCATGTGAAGAAGTGTGCAGCGTGACAAGACAAACCTGCAGCACCTCTTTACCTCTCTGCTTCTCCTGCCCTAAGCTATGTCCCGTTCCCTGCATTCCTCCTTAACAGAATGAACTGGCTTCTCAAGCCTGGGCCCACTGGCTTTTAAGCACATAGACAGAGCATCTGTCAAAGACCCATGAGGTCAGAGTTGGAAATAAAAAGCAGAGAGCAGAGGAATGAGGGCATGTCACAGGGTTGGCAAAAGCTTTGTGGACGTTGAGCAAGGCTGTTCTGACCAGGAATGTGCAACTCCATTCTTTCCCTCAGATCAGCCATGGATCTCTGCACCCCCACTCCTCCAACCATTTCCGGTTTCCATCCTTCATCCGCACAGTGACCAGTAGCACCCACCAGCCTTGGGTCCTGGCCAAGCTCTTGAGTCACTTTAACTGGATGTGGGTGGGCCTGCTGGGTTCAGACAATGGTAACTTTGAGTGGCTGCACCAGCAGCTGCAGAAGCAGGTTGGGGCTGTAGGTGGCTGTGTAGCCCTCCCTCTCAGAGAAGATCAGCAGTCTCTACAGCAGCAGAGCACAGCCAAGGTCACTGCCTCGGTCACCACAGCCTCAGGCATCATCTGTGACTGCTCCGATTTTCACTTCAGACTCCTGCAGAGGTCCTGCAAGAGAACAAGGTGACCTGGAGAACATGGGTCTTCTCCACCTCCTTCCCCTACAACCCCACAGTGCTGGACAGCAAGGCCCAGGACGTACTGCATGGTAACTTAATCCTGGACATACACTCAGGTGTAATTCTTGGCTTTGACAACTTCTTATTGGCCCTGTGGCCTACCACATGCCCATGAAACAGTCTGATCAAGATATGATCATAGCTATGGGAGAAACTGCAGGGATGCAGATGGCCCGCTTTGGGGATTTCTAATCAAAGTGTCACAGAAAGGGCTCCCAATTGCACAGGACTGGAGAACATGACCACGGCCCACCTGTCTGCCTTCAAGCTTCCCAAACTGACTGCCACTTACCAAGCCTACCTAGCAGCCAAAGCCCTGTTAATCACCTGATGTCCTGCTCTCTGGCAGAGGGGCCATTCCTGAAAGGCATGTGAGGCGATGTATCGGATGCCAAGCCTTGGCAGGTGAGCAGCCCCAACCCCCTAACAAGTCCCCATCTATTCCAACTCAGTTGAATCTCAGACTCCCAGATACAGTGTGTCCTGAAAGAGGGACCAGACTATGATCAATATGACTCTGCTTTAACTGAACTTTACCTTTTTCCTCCATAGAGTGAGTATAAGAATATATTAATGCATTGTGCTTATGAAAAGAGGAGAGCATGCAGAACACCAACAGGTGTCCCTGTAGCTGATTACGCCTTTCTCCAGGGGATGTGAAGCTGCTGCTGACAAGGAAGTGGGAACTGTAAGAGATCTTAGCAATCAGCCGGCCTCTTTATGTTGAATAATCCAGGAATCGTTCAGGACTCTGGATCCAGGTCTGCCCCCAACCAAAATCCCTCTCGTGGTCTTATTGGACTATAGTCTAACTCAACAAATGTGTTTTATGACACAAATACCAAGCAATTTCTGTGCACCTTTGAGTAATGGGCAATATGGAAATGTACAACATGTGTGCTAGCCCTCAAGGTGTTTACACAACTCTAAGACGTAATAAATCAGCATATATGCCAGGTATTAGAGGAAATGGGATAAGCAGGAGTGAGGAAGTATCCAACTGATTCTAAATAGGATATACAGGGGGAAACAGCAGTAGGAGGAAAGATTAGGAAGGCCAGTGGGAGCTCTAAAATAACCTCAAATGTATTCTTAGAAAGTTCCAGGTTTCTAGGAGAGAGCACAATCTCTTCCTAATCACAGAATCTAAGTCAGTCCCATCTTCTCCAAAGGCGTTCAAAGTAGTCACATTAAAGTCACTGGAGACGAATGAAGGTACCTAAAAGGTACCTGTCCTTCTTTTTCTCACCTATACTTCTGCTCTTATTGAGGTATAACCAGAAAAAAAATTACACGTATTCAAGGTTTGTGACAGGATTTTATACGTGTGTGTGTGTACAGTGTAAAAGTTTCCATGATCAAACTAACGAGCACATCTATCACCACCTAAAGTTACTATTTGGGAAGGAGAAGAGAATGAGGACACTTAAAATCTGCTCTCATTAAATTTCAGCTAAACAGTACAGTATTACTAATTATCATTAACACTGTGCACTAGACCTAGTTATGTGTGGTTGTAAGGTGGTGGGGTAGAGTGGGGAAAATGGAGAGGTATTGATTAGAAACTCCCTTTTCTACCATTTAAGTGATTCTTGAAAGAGAATGATGATGGTTCTCTGACAGATAGAATCTGCAATCTTCTCAACTGTGAAGAGTTTGAGATACACTAAAAATATACCCCTCAGGCCACATCTGACTTTAACCAAAAAATTCTGCATCAGCCAAACAGCACTGTGCTTTGAAGGCAAGACTGAAATTTTCGTGTCCTAGGTACCAATCATATCTGGCAAAAAGAAGTCACTTACATGGATGGATGGTGGGAAATTCAATAGGTTCATGTTCATAGACTGGACTCTGAACATCAGTCTAAGGCAGAACCAATGCTTCAAGATTTCCATACCTTAACTTTTACTTCCTGATACCCTATAAATTAACCCAAACTTAGAACATGTGAAAACAGAACTCTTTTTTTTTTTTTTTTTTTTTTTTTTTCAAAAAATGTATACAGATAAGAGGCCCTCTTCCCACACCAGTCAGCACAGACATGGTGGAACTGCCCAGTAATATGAGGGATCCTCCTCCTGCCTGGTCAACTTCTCGCCAGTTGCTTTTCTTCTGTTTCCTGTTCCCCCTCAAGTGCTCCACTACACCCAAAATGTTTGCTTCACCACTGTTAGTAAAATGGTGCCGTCTTCTCTGTGGCGCCACCTAGGACGCCATCTTAGGCTCTGGCCCCAGTCACCACCTTGCACAGTAAGCTTTGGTCCTAAGACCCATGGCCCAACCACTGTGTCATCTCCACCCTGACCCTAATGGGATTCGCTGCTCCTCCTTCCTTGCCCCCTACTCCAGCAAAGGTATAACAGGACTGCTTCCCGTACATATGCCCTCTCTCTTCTCTGCACTTTCGCTCCTACCTGTCAGATTTCCCCCTTCAACAAATCCTTTCCCTTACTCCAGTGTCTGGTGTGTTTTGTGGTAGCCTTACAACCACCACAGCCCAGGAAGAGATGTTCTGCACTAGAGATAGGGAGGTACTGGCAACATTTGACATTAAAAACAACCATGCCCTCCCAGACCAGAAAGGGAAGGTGACCGTTGTTGGATACTTTGACTTCAGAGCACCTCCTGGGGAAGAACTACTGACAAATGACAGAGCTGTGACCTGGGCAGAAGGGCTGCTCAAGGTGAGAGCTCAGAGCCTCCTAAGAACCAAGGCCACACAATGACTCACACATGCCAAGCCCCCAGGAGTATTTGTTAAAGTGAAAAAGATTTAGGGTACTTGGGCAGAAGAGGTGGATGATTGTCTTGCACAACTCTAATGCTGTTCAGAAAAAAATGAAACATCTCAAAGCCACTCCCTAACTCCCAAAATAAAGTGACTTGCTAAATGCAAACATAATGAATGAACAAACAGGAAAATGTCATATGTAATTGCCAATTCACATTTCCCCTCAGGTAGCCAATGCACCTCCCTGGAGTTGAGACTGTTTTAGTCTTGCAGCCCTATGCCATGAAATGGGCAAATGATGCTGAGCTTTTTAAACAAGGATGCATGGAACCCCAGACCCCTCAGCACCTAAGGCCACTAGACAGCAATTCTAACTTAAGTGCAGTTACATGCCATGCCTACTGCAGCTTCCTCCAACTCATCAAGGCAGGTTTGAACACTCTCTTCTCTGAGCAACTACATTGAATGCAGGCACTCTTAATATGAAATGTGGATGTCCCAAGCAGTGTTTTAACTGCTGTGCCAAATGTCCATCCCTTCAGGTTTAAAGATGTCATGCATTTAACAGCTGCCAACCAGCAAACACTATATAAAGCCTCTGTGTTAGGTACAAGAGTGACAAAAATAAATAAGAGCCCATAAAGCTCATGATATATTAAAGGAGAATGATAGTCTACCCCTACAACTAGCACTACTCTTTCCACTTGGTGAGGACACTAGACTATAAAGTGACATCAATTGCTTTAATAAAGTTTAAGCATTGGGTGGTAAGAACACAATGGAACAATTCATTCTAATGAGGGGTGTGTAGGGACATTTTTCACTGTAGGTGACAAGTGTTTATAGGTATTAACCAGCAAGTGGAGTTTCAAAGGCAATGAAGCGCAGTAAAGGTAGCACAGGACAAGAAGTAAGTTATTAAAGGCCCAACGAATGAAATCAGTAAGGAGCCAAAGATGATCTGAATACACAGACAGTGATGGGAGATGTAGGAAGCAGGTGCTCAGATCATAGAAGGTCTTAACTGCCAACTCGAGAGCTTGGACTCTATCCTGTAGGAAATGGGAAGCCAGGATTTAATCAAGGAGAGAGGCAGTGTGTGTTTCAATATGGGTTTAGAGAAGATGAACAGACTATGGATGGCTGGAAAAGGATAGCACACAAAACAGGAAGACCAGATTCAGAATCTAGGTGAACGAAGCCACCAGATTCAGAATCTAGGTGAACGAAGCCACAGGTTTGGGTGCAGTTTCTTTTCACACTGAAAACTCTCCCTAGGAAGAGTTTTGGAAATACTCTAACCTTTTGGAAAGAAAGGTACCATGGAATGATGCTGAGAAGGAACAATCAGAGGCTGAAGAGAGAAAACAAAATTATGAATAAGAAATCTTTAGACTTATCAGAAGGATATGGATTCAAAGAATCTAGGAATGTGGAGATACAATCAAATCAAGAAAATTGATCAAATAAGAATTTTCTGTCCAATGGTTCCAGTCACAAAATCTCATCTTTAAAGTCACTGTGGGACACAAAGCTCTGAAAAGTTCAGTAATCCATAGGATTTGAAGTGTGCCCTTTTTTTAGAAAGCTTTTATTTAATAAATACAAATTTAATAGGTACAGCTTTAGGAATGTAGTGGTTCCCATTCCCACCCTCCCACCCCTACTCACATCTCACTTCCTGCTCCCTCTCCCATCCTATTCTTCATTAAGATTTATTGATTCATTTTTAATTATCTTTATATACAGAAGACCAACTCTATGCTAAGTAAAGATTTCAACAGTTTGCACCCACACAGACACACACAGTATAAATTTGAAGACTAGTTTTACCGTTAATTCTCATAGTACAACTCATTAAGGACAGAGGTCCTACATGGGGAGTAAGGGTACAGTGACTCCGGTTGTTGATTTAACAATTGACACTCTTATTTATGACATCAATGATCACCATTTGGCTCTTGTCATGAGCTGCCAAGGCTATAAAGACTTTTGAAGAAGTGTGCCTTTTTTTAAAGAAAGGGGTTAGTGTCTAGCCTGGTAACTAAGATTCCTGTTAAGATGCCCATATCCCACATGGAAGTACCTTGGTTTAGTATGCACCTCTGGCTTCTGATTCCAACAACCTGCTAATGCAGATCCTCTGAGGCAGTGATGGTAGCTCGAGTAGTTTGTTCCCTGTTAATCATGTGGAAGACCTGGATTGAGTTCTCAGTTCCCAGCTTCAGGCCAACATGGTCCTGGCTATTGGCAGCATTTGGGGAATGAATTGGTGGTATGGAGATATCTCTCTCTCTCTCTTTCTCTCAAAGACTGTCTCTTAGCATCTCAATTAATCAATTAATTAAAAATAAAAATAAAAGAGAAAATGTATGTGTGTGGTAACAATTTGATACATTTTCTTAAATTAAATGTGCTGATGGATGAACAAGTGAACAAATTAATTAGCTGTGACTGAATTATGACACTGCAATAGTAGTTGTTCCATTCAAAATGATAAAAGCCCAGACTGAGGTTAAAGTTTCTGGAGGCGGCTGTCTCATTGTTATTTCATCGTAGTCTGATGTGTGATAAGCAGTTGCCACCAGGATTGCTGCCATCTGTGTCTTTGGCTCTGAAGCTGAGGCTATCAGGCCATTTGGAAGCTCCATTGTAATGAGACTGAAATATACTGAGCCTTCTGCAAAAGCAATCACATTTGTACAACTACTTGACCATGGAAAGCTTTGCAGAAACTTCCATATTCTGTTCTTTCTCTCCGCAGATAGTGCTGCATGTCAAATGTGCCCTGGGGACCAGTGGTTCAGCATAGAGAAGGTCAGTGCATACCCAAAACTCGGGACTTCTTGCCCTACAATGAGCCCCTCGCATAGTATTGGTGGTCTGCACAGCCCTGCTCTTCCTCCTTGCCCTGGCCATCTTAGATGTCTTCATTAAGCACCACCACACCCCCATTGTCAGAGCCAGTTATTGCTGGCTCAGCTACCTCCTGCTGCCCTCTTTGGTCGTCTGCTTCCTCTGCCCCTTCATATCCAATGCCCACCCTGGACCCCTCACCTATGCTGTGCACCAGGTAGCCTTTGGCATCACCTTCACAGTCTGTGTGTCCACTGTGCTAGCCAAGATCATTATAGTGGTGGCAGTCTTCCACGCCACCAAGCCAGACACCCACATAAGAAAGTGGGCAGGGCCATTGCTGCCCAGCACCATTCCCAGTGTCTGGTCCCTGGTCCAGGCAATCCTGTATAGACTCTGGGTGACCACATGGCCCCCACAGCCTGTGAACTCTACAAGCCTAGGCCCACAGTGACTGTCAAGTGTGACCAGGGCTCTTTAGAACTGTTCTATGCCATGATTGGCTACTTGGGTCTGCTAGGGCTGGTCAGCTTGCTGGTGGCCTTTCCTGCTCACCAGCTGCCTGACACCTTCAACCAAGCAAAGCATCTCACTCTCAGCATGTTGGTCTGCTCCTGTGTCTGGGGGTCCTTCGTACCTGCCCACATGAGCACCCAAGGCAAAGACACTGCGGCCATAGAGGTCTTTGCCCTCTTGGCGTCAGGAGCAGGCCTCGTGTGCTGCCTCTTCTTTCCCAAATGCTACACCATCCTTCTCCACCCTGAAAGGAACACAAGAGGACGAATGTTCGGCAGGCACCGTCAGGTGAGAAAAGCAGGCGTGAGCTACAGGGAGAGCCTCCTTCTCAGGGACACCTTCCCTGAGCTCCCCCGACAGATGGTCCCTCCTCTAGCCCCTCCTTGTCACTGAGCTCCTTTTCTCTTGCATTTCATTCTGTTGGGGGAGATGGGATCTGTTTGCAAATACAGTTGTCCTGGATGGAAGCATCTGATCTGATTCATCCTCTGACCCCTCAGCACAAAACCAGGGCCTGGTATACACAGGAGACAGAATACATGTTTGATGAATGGAATGGATCAACTTAAGCAAAGTAGGCAGGAGAGGGATCTTCGAAAGGAGGCAGTAAGGTGGAGAGGTTGATGAAGTAAAGGAAGCTGTTCCTCCTAGCTCCTCTGTGTCATACATACAGGAACATGAACACGTTACTAAAGTTTTCTGTGCTTTAGTTTCCTCCAATATAAAATGAGATCAAGCCTTCCTCTCCAGATGTGCTGATGATGAAACAAGAAAATGTGTGACAGTGCTCAGCACAGAATAAACACTCACAGCAGGATATTTAAGGTCACTCAATCCACTCTGTCCTTTTACAGTTAAGAAAATTGATGCCAAGAAAGGAGATGCCAATTACCCAGAGCATCACTGTCCACAGGCTAAGCATCAAATGGACAAGGTTCATGTCCTAACTCTACCACTTAGCTATGTGACTTTGGATAAGTTACTTAGCAGCTCTGTACTCCAGCTTCCTCATACAAAGGAGGATAATAATAGCACCAATTTCATGGAATTGTCAATGAATAATAAATTAATTAATGTTCATAAAACACTTAGAATTGCACCTGACACACAATAAACTAAATAAATATTTATTTAATAATGCATTAAAATTTTACATAATGACAAATTCTGGATCTCTTGATTCTTTGCTGTATAAGTGAAACTTCCAGGAGACCTTTTTTCGAACTAGATCAAGGGGAACAACCTTCAGGGTCAAAGCCAGAACTTTGATAAACATGCATAAAAGTCATCTGCTAATGAGTTAGCATGGGAAATTAGAGCGCAAGAGATTAAGAAATTACCTAAAACCTTAAAAAATGAGATGGGGATCCCAGCAAAGGTTCAGGGGAGAAGACCATTATGGAATCATGGAAGCGAGTCCAGATGGGCCTTAGTGAAGCACGCCCACATCAACACCTTCAGTGAAGGCAGCTGGCACACTGCAGACACCTGGTTTCAGAGTGCAGACCTGGGTGTTCTCACCAAGTCCCAAGTCAAAAGGCCTTCTCCAATATGGTCAGCAGGTGTTTCCTATCTATCAATTAAGTCTGTATCCTAGTACCCATAATGGACAAAACAACATCAGCAGCACTCTAGTGAATTCTCTCTTAGCAAGACTGCTTTATCCAGACTTATTACTTACATCCTCTGAATACCAGTGAATTACAGTCTAGGTTGTGTTATTTTCCATGACTGTCATTCAGCACATGAAGATATATGCATGAAAGAAGGAATGATATTTTCATAAATTCCCAAGTTCTAAAATGTGTATTTTTGTTCACGTGATTCCTTATACTGTCTTCATTGCAAATTGATCTGTCATAAGTGGTGGCTTTAAAAACTTTGGTTGTCAATACCTTCACACATATGTGTCTCAGATTTTGGTAAGTATATCTCATTTTCATGGGAGTGATTGTTTCAACATTATAATATAAATAATCACACTCACAAACATGGGTTTTTACTCAATTTCATTTCTGGTGTCAGATTTTATTAAAGCAAGATTCATTCTTGCATTACAGAATCTTTTCCAAGACTATGCTTCAGAGTTCATAGCATTTGTCTCAAAAATACAGATTTATTTTTTTCAAAGGCTCAAAATTGGAAGCCTTACTGATGCTTCCCTTGGCATTATTCTAGAGCATTATTCTCAAAATCCAGAAAACATTCCCAATGTTTGAATTTGAATTTGAATTGTTTCTGCTATCATGCATAAGAACTATGTAACCCAGAGTGTTTCCCTTTCTGTCCATCAACCAGAAACCTGAATATCCACTTCATCTTGTGTTTGTGACTACCCAGGTTAATTGCCTGAGAGTGTATACTTCCATTTCATTCTGGTAAATTTTTACGTATGATTTTGAAAAGCTCTCATCTTCACACTGCTTTTGCATCTTGCAGGGATCCAAGTGAATCTAAAGCTTTTTACTGATATAATATTCAATACATAAAATGCTTTCCAAAATACATGATTTATGGCCTGCCTTTGACCACAGAAAATGCAACAACTCGGATCCTACTGTGTGAGCCTCTAATGCTGACGGGCACCATTGTGTAATCTGCTCCTTATTGGCCAGCTGAGAATTACCATCCCAGAAAATCTGCCTTCCCTCTAAGCTTAACATCTTTCTCTTCCATATACTATTGTTTCTTGAATCTACATTTAAATGATAATTAGATGATGGTACCTCAAAAAGTTTGTAGAAAATAGGATGAAAAGATGAGTTTATTTTGATTCAAAAAAAAATCTTGAAATCCATGCAATCAAAAGGTTTTCAAAGGTTTGTGGAAAATGCATTTTACGAAATTATTATGCATGGATTTCAAAACAGGTTTTGTACCCGAAAAAATTTTTCTATTCCATTTTTCCACAAACTTTTTGAAGTATGCTTGTATAAGTCTTTAGGAGTGCACTGTCAACATATAGAGAACTACTTGAATTGTAGATGTCTCTTTAGGCCCTATTTTGAGAGTATTGACATTGCCAGTACTTCTGTATTGACATTGCAATGAGTACTTTGTTAATCATTTTCCAGAACACATCTGATATAGAGAGAAGATCAGGCCATATCTCAAATAAGATAATGTGGATGCAGAAAAGATTAAGTGCATGGGTCACATGGAAAATCAGCTCTGACCCGGGGGGGTTAGTTTGTAGTGGAAATTGTTGGTTGTCTACCAAAATTTGTTTTCTTCTTTGGCATAATAATTGAATGGTTGTGAGTCCCTTGCCTTCCCAACTATGTACCATATTTACCACCCTTGCAGTTAGATATGATATGTGACTCACTTCTCCCCAAGAGGTGAGTGGAAGCGATGATTGCTATATCTAATCAAGAAAGCTTAAGATACAATGGGGCTCCTCCATGCTGTGTTCTCACCATTCCCTCTCAGTAAACCTAGAATTGACCATGTAGATAACAAGAAGACCCTACACAGGAGGTTGGCAAATTGTTTGTCATAACTACTCAATTCTGCTACTGGAGCAAAAAGCAGCCATAGATAATACATATAGGTGTGAATGTGTTCTAATGAAACTTGATTTTTAGCCCCTGACATTGGAACTTCTGTGGCAGAACTTCTGTGTGTCATGAAACATTATTGTTCTTTTCCTTTGTCGTCAACCATTTAAAAGTATAAAAACCATCTTAGTTCACAGGCCATTAAAAATCAACTACTGAGGGGCCGGCACCATGGATCACTTGGTTAATCCTCAGCCTGTGGCGCTGGCATCCCATGTGAGCACCAGGTTCTGTTCCCAGTTGCTCCTCTTCCAGTCCAGCTCTCTGCTGTGGCCCGGGAAGGCAGTGGAGGATGGCCCAGGTGCTTGGGCCCCTGCACCTGCATGGGAGATGGGGGGAGGGAAGAGGAGGCTGACTCCTGGCTTTGGATCAGTGCAGCGCTGGCCATGGTGGCCATTTGGGGAGTGAACCAGAGGAGGGAGGACCTTTCTCTCTCTCTCTCTCACTGTCTATAACTCTACCTGTCAAAAAAAATCAACTACTGAGTCAGATTTAGCCTGCAAGGCTTACTTTGCCAATATCCAGAGGATGTTGACCTTACAAGATGGAAGGAACTTGGATCCTTGAATGCCTATTGAGCAGAGCCACCCATCAACCTGAAACACTTATGATCTCTTTCCAGAAAGACAAAATCTCCTTCATTCATTAAACTACAAAATAGTTAATTATCCCTTGCTACAGAAGTTTACCACTTTAATTACTATGTAATTCATGACTCCTTCCTACCCAGGCCATGGTCTCTCTCCACAATCCTCCAAAGTAAGGAAACTACATCCTCACCCACCCACCTCCTCACTGCCTCTTCCAAGACTTGAAGGAAAAGGCTCGGCCCAAGGCTCCCTTCACCTCCTTGTTCCGCAGACTGTAGATGAGTGGGTTGAGCATTGGCGTAACAATGGAGTAGAAGACAGACACCACCTTGTTGAAGTTGATGGAGGAGGCCACCTTGGTCCGGACGTACATGAAGAAAAGAGTGCCATAGAAGAGGCTCACCACAGTCAAGTGAGCTGCACATGTGGAGAAGGCCTTCCAGCGCTCAGCCGCTGAGCGAATGTGCAGCAGCGTCCACACAATGTTGCCATAAGACACAGCGATGACCGTGGAGGAGACCAGGAGCACAGTCAGAGACACCAGGAAATCCACAGTCTCTTTCAGGGTGACATCTGAGCAGGACAAGGCTAGCAGGGGTGAGGCATCACAGAAGAAGTGGTCAACAATATTGGGGCCACAAAATGTCAGTTGAGACATGAGATAGATGGGCAAAATGGGTGTGAGGAAGCCTACCAGCCAGCAAGCAACTGCCAGGCGGATACAGGTGCCCCAGGACACCAAGGCCCCATAGTGTAGAGGCATACAAATGGCCACATAGCGGTCATAGGCCATGGCAGCCAATAGGAAACACTCAGTTGCCCCAAGGAAGGTGAAAATGAAGAGTTGGGCCAGGCAGCCAGAAAAGGAGATATTCTTGCCCCCATCTACACCAATAAAACCCGCCAGCATCTTGGGCACCGTGACTGAGGTATACAAGATCTCAAGGCAGGACAAATGTGTCAGGAAGAAGTACATGGGTCTCCATAGCCGGTGCTCCAAGCCCACCACTAAGATGATGGCCAAGTTCTCTGCCAGGGTGAACAAGTACATGCTGAGGAACAGCAAGAAGAAGAAGAGACGTGCTTCATGCACCTCAGCAAAACCCACCATGACAAACTCTGTGACCTGGGTCCAGTTTAGGGTGTATGACTGCATGTGTGGGATGAGAGCTCAGTAGACTCATAGCCTCATAGACAATGAGAGCTCAAAGGGACACACAAAGAATGTTGTGCTAAAACACTTTTCCCTTCAGAAGAGGAACGCAGAGCAAGACACTGGCCCTACCTTCAAAGAATTTATAATCTGTGAGATACACATTTCAGTATAAAGTGAAAAGTGCTGGATAGGAATAAGAATATCATGGGAGGAAATAGCAGAAAAGCTCCACTTGTCTTGAGATGTCTTCCCAGAGGAAGAGCTGTCTGAAGCTGGAACCTGAAAAAGAAGTATAACTTTATGAGATAAAAGGTAGAGAAGTAGAGAGGACATAGTAAATGTAAAATCCCAGCTACTAGAGAGAATAATGTGCACTTGGGAAAATTTAAATAGATACAGTTTACCCTAGAGATTAAGAGTTTAACTTCCACAGCAAGTATATTTTGCTTAAAATATAACAGAACCTAATTGATAGTTATTGTGAACTTTTAAATTAGATAATCCTGGTAATGCACTTAGCGTCACATTCTAGTCAATAAGTATAAGAGGAAACTTTTATGTGCCGATTTCCCCAAGAATAGAGAAGTGACTATGGAGCTTGAGGAGTTGACTTGGATATCATGAAAGGCTAGCAAACAAGAGCACAGAGAACCTCAAAAAGTTCTAAGCAGGGAAGCAGTGCTATGCTTTCTGTCCATCAAAAGGGGCAAGTTCAGGGCTTCTGTTGTGGAGTAGTGGATAAAGCGGCCGCCTGTGATGCTGGCATCACATATAGGCACTGGTTCGTATCTTGCTGCTTTACCTCCAATCCAGCTCACTGCTAATGGCCTTGGAAAAGTGGCAGAAGATGGCCAAGTGTTTGGGCCCCTTCCACCCACATGGGAGACCTGGAAGAAGCTCTTTGCTCTTGGCTTCAGCCTAACTCAGCCCTTGCTGTTGCAACTATCTGGGGAGTTAACCAGCGGATGGAAGATATGTCTCTCTCTCTCTCTCTCTCTCTCTGTGTGTGTGTGTGCGTGTGTATGTGTGTGTATCCCTCTTTCCGTGTAACTCTGACTTTACAAATAAATAAATATATCTTTAGAAAAAAGCGGTGGGCCGGCACCGCAACTCAATAGGCTAATCCTCCACCTGCGGCGCCGGCACACCGGGTTCTAGTCCTGGTCAGGGTGCCAGATTCTGTCCCGGTTGCCCCTCTTCCAGTCCAGCTCTCTGCTGTGGCCCGGAAGTGCAGTGGAGTATGGCCCAAGTGCTTGGGCCCTGCACCCCATGGGAGACCAGGAGAAGCACCTGGCTCCTGGCTTCGGATCAGCACGATGCACCAGCTGCAGCGCACCGGCCGCAGCGGCCATTGGAGGGTGAAACAACGGCAAAAAGGAAGACCTTTCTCTCTGTCTCTCTCTCTCACTGTCCACTCTGCCTGTCAAAAAAAAGAAAAGAAAAGAAAAAGGGAAAAAGCAGTGGAGGTGGGGGATGCTGGTTTGAAGGGGAATAAGACAGGAGATAGGAAGATCGGATTTGGAGGTTGTTGCACGGATAGCACAGAGTGATGGTGGCCTTATCTAAGAAAATGACAGAAGGCATGAAGAGTAAACATAGTTACTAAGAAATGGAGCAACAGTACTGAGTTCAAATCCAAGTGGCATTCAAATTCAAGATCAAGCATCAAGTTAAAATATATGCCCAAAGACAAATCACTAAACAATACTGATTTTAATAGAAAACTTTTAAATGTCCAAAGAGATTATTTCCTGTCTTATTTTAAGATTAATGAGAACATATAGACTCTCCATTACTTTGTTGGCTTCTAATACAGCCCAAAATTCTTTGCTCCTTTTTCTATTGAAGTAATGGGACCTGTGGCCACTGCCCTTGAATCTGGTCCCTGAGACTGCGTCACAATAGAGTAAGATGGAAACGATGCTGTGCTGATTTCTAGGCCCAGGCCTTAAGCAACTATCATATTTCACTTCCTGCTTCTTGGACCACATCCACCATAGAGTGAGGAAGCCCAAACAGCCTGTGGAAAGACCCAGACAGAGAGGAACTCAGACCCTTGGCCAAGAGCCCACTGACAGCCAGCACCATCAGTTGAATCAGGAGAATGAGCTATCTGAGAAATAAAACTTCCAAACTTCCTGGTCAGGCTGGCAAAGCTAATACCAGCCTTTCCTGCTGAGCCCTCCACAAGTTGCAAATATGCAAGCTAAATAACTGATCATTGTTACTCTAAGTTTTGGAGGTAGTTGGTTAAGGAGTAACAGATAACTAAAACAATTACATATTGGCTCTGTAACCTTGGACAAATTTTTCATTGTTGCTGAGCCTTTGGAGGAAAAGAAATAGTATTTGGCCCACAATCACAAATGCCTGAACTGAAATTTGAATCCAGGTTTGCCAAGGTCTAAAGCCCTTGCTCTTTCCCTATAAAAAAAAATTAAGCAAATTCCTCTGGGTTTAACATTGCATGAGTTCCTGGCAGCAAGAGCATGGAGAAATACAAACTCAGAATTAAATAAGGTCAAAGTCTTCAGGTTGCTGTGTGTATTTTCACCACATCGAAGTCCATGTTCCAACATTCCCACACTGGCTTCCTGGCCAGATAACTGCATTGCATCCCCCAACGCTTCACATTTCTGTTGATTCTATGAAACTCCAGGACAGAATCCCTGCCCATTTCTCCTCTTTCCAATTTGGCTCACAAGGTAACAGTGCTCAGAACAGTGCTCATCCTTCCCAGACACCCTTCCTGAGACACTTACTGCACACAGAGAGATAGAATGAGACAGGTGCTGTAGAAGCCTGGCGTGACTTGCTAGGTTATGGACAGGTCCCACAGTAGAGTTTTAAAATGGGGCTGGCACTGTGGCATAGCAGGTTAAGCCACTGCCTGCAGCATAGGTGTCCCATGGTTTTAGTCCCAGCTGCTCCACATCTGATCCAGCTCCTTGCTAATGCACCTGGGAAAGCAGTGGAGGATGACCCAACTCCTTGGGTCCCTGCACTCATGTGGGAGAGCTGGAAGAAGCTTCTGGCTCCTGGCTTCAGACTGGCCCAACTCTAGCCATTATAGTCACTTGGGAAGTGAACCAGCAGATGGAAGTTCTCTCTCTCTCTCTCTCTCTCTCAACTCTGCCTTTCAAATAAATACATAAAATCTTTTAAAAAACAAATACAGTTCTCTGAAATGTTCAGTCTTTTTTATATTCACAGATAGTATAAAATTTAGAGTCAGATTTGAGGGCAGGCCCTGGTTCTGCAGTTTACTAGCTTGGTTTTCTCACCTACGAATTGTTCCCATTATTTCTAAACCTTACCTGTCCTTCCAGTTGTGAGTCAAGTTTATGAATCCTAGCCTCACTCAGAAGACTTTTCTTCCCCTCATCTCTCCAAATTTGTGTGCAAATAAGACCAACAAATGCACAAAGTACGAGCTCTATACCTGGAACCAGAATAGGTACTGAAGAACACTCTGGTACAGAGCAAAAACCTCCAGTGGCCAATAGGAGGCCTGGCCCAGAGCAGGTGTTGCTTTACAGAACTTTATGCTCCCTGTTCCACTTACAGAGAGGACACCAGAATCCATGGGAGATACAAGGGGGTCTTCAAACAGTTCCTGGGAAATGTGTATTATGAAAAATTGTGCATGGATTTCAGTTTTTTACACCAAAATAAACTTCTAACCAATTTTCCACAAACTTCAATTCCCCGTAAAATTAAGTCCTTGTTAGTTACACTGAAGGAAGCTGGCTTTGTTATTGAAAAACTGAAGGGACAATAAGTAGGATATTTCAGGGGAAGGAGCTTGCAAAGCTTTATGTCTCCCCTGCCTTGGTGTGTAGTCATTGCTGGGAGAGAGCTGTCCAGCAAGGGGCTATATTTCTATCCTCTTACATCCAAGCAATGATGCACTTCATTTGAGAGCCGGGATTTTTAAGGAGTAGATGTACCTCCACAACTGTCTTCCCTCGCTCACGGAAGCAAAAGATGGAAAGAGCCTGGATGCCTGAGTAAAATGACTCATGCCCTCCTGGAGTAGAGATCATCAAGCATTTTGGGTTGAGGACCAGATGACAAGCAGTTAAGGCTTTGTGAGCCACAATCCCTGCCACATATTCCTCTGTGTAGGTTTTTATTCATTTGTTTTGTTTACTTTTTTGTTAAATTCTTTTTTTAGGGGGCCGGCACTGTGGTGTAGTAGGTAAAAGCCACCACCTGTAGCGCCAGCATCCCATATGGGTGCCAGTTCATGTCGCAGCTGCTCCACTTCCAATCCAGCTCTTTACTGTGACCTGGGAAAGCAGTAGAAGATGGTCCAAGTCCTTGGACCCCTGAACCCACCTGGGAGATCTGGAAGAAGCTCCTGGCTCCTGGCTTTGGATTAGCACAGCTCTGACCCTTGTGGCCAATTGAGGAGTGAATCAGCAGATGAAAGACTCTCTCTCTCTCTCTCTCTCTCTCTCTCTCTCTCTGCCTCTCCTTCTCTCTCTATGTAACTCTGACTTTCAAATAAATAAATAAATCTTTTTTAAAAATATTTTTAAAACTGTATTTTCATTATGGCTGTAATTTGCCTATCTCTATCCTAGACTCACATTGCACTGTTACATGAACAAAAAAGTGCACCATCATACTGTGGGAAGCTAGAGTGACACTGATTGATGGACTCACAAACCACCCCTGCTACCAATAAGCACTTAAACTGCCCAAATCATTGATTGTCTCTTGTTCTACAGAGAGATGGGGAGGACAACTGATACCACAAAGGAATACGTTGGACACATATAGAGCATGGCACCCTTCCCAGAAGCTCGAGCTATCACTATTACTTCTCCTACCCTAATATCTAATTAGCAAAAATTTAGTGGGCCATTCCTGAAATTTCAAATCAAAAATCCAGAATCTAAACTAATGACTCTAGTAGTGCATCTGAATCTCTACCAGCTCATTCTTCACTGCCTGCTACCCACTTGCATTCTTTGAGAGACTCAAGAGATAAATCCAAGCTGTCAAATGGACTGGATTGACATGTTAAGAAACCATTCACTTAAGATGGCATCTTATGTGTCAAAGTGATCATATTAAGTGTTAAAGTATATGTATAGATAAGATTAAGTGTTAAAGTGATCATATAAATAGAATCCAGTGTCTTGTAATAATAATACATAGAATTTAAAAGGAGACAATGTTCCAACATGGGAAGCAGTCCACACAGCAGACTCAGAATGACAATCACTTTAAGTAACACTCTGACTTCAGAATCAGGCCTTAAGGCATTCTCGTCTGGCTGAAAAGCCCATGAGAGCATTTCAGGCATGGAAAGCCAAGATGTTGTGGCAAAAACATGTTCTATGTGAGTGAAGGATCTCTGTGAGTGAGACCCCAGCAGAAAGAAGTGGCTATCAAAGACAGATGCACTTTTCTCTAAAGAGAGGAGAGAACGTCCACTTTAAGATTCATTTCTTTATTTTAAATGCAGAGTTACAGAGAGACGGAAATGTTATATCCACTGGTTTACTCTCCAAATGGCTTCAAAAGCTGGGACTGAGCCAGGCCAAAGCTGGGAGCCCGAAAACTCCATCTGGGTCTCCCATGCCCTTAGGGCAGGGCCCTAAGGACTTGCACCATCTTCTACTGACTTCCAGGCACATTAGCAGGGAGCTGGACTGGAAGTGGAGCAGCTGGGACTCAAATCAGAGCTCATTTGGGATGCTGGCATCACAGGCAGCAGCTTAACCCACTGTGCTGTGACACCAGCACCAATACCATGACCTTATATCCTATCTTCAATAGGATTGTGAGTCATCCCAGTTTTCATGCAATTAAAAAAAAAATGAAGACTCTGAGACAATAAGTAGTTGCACAAGATCAAAGAATTCAAGTGGTAGATACGGGATCCAAACCCCAGTATATCTGACACAGAAGGCTATGCCTCCCCATCACACCATGCCATCTCCTCAGTCATTTCATTTCTCCAAATGACATGCCTGCAGTCTTGGATCCTGGCCCTGACTGTGAGGTTAATTTCTCTGCAACTCAGAGCCCTGCTGGAAGAATCCCCCGCAGGCTCCAATGAACTGCAGGAGCACAGTGAGACTCCCAGCCCTATTAACTGCATCAACTTCCTCTCCAAGGTTAAGAGAACTTTGTCAACCAAGTGTCATGCAGGGAACAAGCAGCTAAAGGTAAAGGAGAGGTCATATGGGACAATCACTAAATAGAGAGACTGCACAGGAACTTGGCCCAATTTGGTGTCCTCAAAAGATGATGCTCCCTTGATTAAGATTTTCCCTACAAATGTGGAAAAACAGTTTAAGGCTCATGTGAGGAAATTAAAACTTGGTTCATGCAGCTGTTTGCTTGTGTAGCTGTGTGACCTCCCTGATGAGTGAGGCTTGGTATCTCCCAGTTTGAGTTCTCTCTCTTCTGATTCTGGGAAATTTGTCCCCAAAGGTGAAAAGAATTGGAAACTGAACATACTAAAATCCAGGCAATGATTTCAGAAAACAATCATCACATGACAGCTAGCAGACAATGGCGAGTAGGAGCCTGAGGGAGACAGAAGGGGTTGCATGATGCCCAAGAGCTGAAGCCCAGAAATCTGCTTTCTGATTCCTCTGCACTGTGGCTCACTGCATGTCTGGTTCCCTGCTCCCACTGCACTATGACAGCAACAGCATGCATCATTTTCTGGTTTGCAGAGAGCCCTCTGTGTTAACAGCACCATCTCTGGAATCAGTGGGGCTGAGTTGGACCCTGGCACTGTAAGATACTAGCTGTGATTTGGGGAAAGTCAATCTTGCTAAGCTTCAATGTCCTCATCTTCAAAGAGGATAATCTGTACATTGCAGGACTGCTCTACGGATGGAAGAAGACAACATTAAGTGAAAGTTCAAGGTATTTGCTATTATTCTTCCTCCTGTTGTCTCTGTGTGGCTTCTTCCTGCACTTCCTTCAATTCTCTTTGCAAGGCCAGCTTCTGATCATCTATTTGAAAATGCAACTCCTCTCAATCTCTCACTCCCTTCTCTGCTTGATTTTTGGGGACAGAGCCTCATTATCATCTTCAGATATTTGTGCATCTGTATCACGCACACACACACACACGGAAGCTCCTTAAAGACAGTACCTTTGTTTGCCCATCACTATTTGGCCAATATCAAAAAGAGGTATTGGGGCTGGCGCCGTGGCTCAACAGGCTAATCCTCCGCCTTGCGGCGCCGGCACACCGGGTTCTAGTCCCGGTCGGGGCACCGATCCTGTCCCGGTTGCCCCTCTTCCAGGCCAGCTCTCTGCTGTGGCCAGGGAGTGCAGTGGAGGATGGCCCAAGTGTTTGGGCTCTGCACCCCATGGGAGACCAGGATAAGCACCTGGCTCCTGCCTTTGGATCAGCGCAGTGCGCCGGCCGCAGCGCGCTACCGCGGCGGCCATTGGAGGGTGAACCAACGGCAAAAGGAAGACCTTTCTCTCTGTCTCTCTCTCACTGTCCACTCTGCCTGTCAAAAATAAAAAAAAAAGAGGTATTGGAATATAGTATATACGCAGTAAATAGGTCATCACAACAAAAGAATGGATGCATGCCTCTAGCATCATGTTGATCTAGAGACTTAGTTCCCTTTCCACCTCCAGTTTCCTATTTTCATGGGGACAGGAAGAAAAGGAAGTCCCCAAAAATTACACAAGAGCCACCCAGTTTGAGTGCTATCCATGCTACCATCCTGCCAGTCAATTCTAAGATGGATGATGCTTGCAAAGATAATGCAATGTATGGGGAGTGAACTACTCTCACTGGCCTTAGATGGGAAGCAAATTGCATTGATTTTAACATGTAACTCTTTAGCTACTGATTCTAATTCTAAATTTTCTGAAAAACTGTACTATTCCGGCTGTTTTCAGACTTAGCCCCAGATTTTTCCCAGGTGTCAAGCTGCTGGGATAAAGAACAAAGGGATCTAGCATGTGGTCTCCCACAACCCTTGCTTCCTCCAGCTAGTAAGTGGCAGAAAAGAACACAGCCCAGTCTGACCCCAGAGCCCACCATCTTTCCACCATACCACCTCCTCAGTGGAGAAGCATTCTTGAAATCAAATCTTGCCCATCAACTACGTGCTTCTTCCATTATTCCAGTAGCTTCAAAATTGAGTAGGTTTGACCTGTTTCTCAACATTGATCACATATGAACTTCCTGTCATGGGAACAAATGAGAAATGCAGGTATAGGAAAAGAAGCAGGAGGATTCTCCAGTCATAAGTGCAACAGAGATCCCAGACCCTAGGAAAGCCATAGAGCTCGCTGTAGCAGAAACGATACAAGTTTGGAATCAAGTTTCTGAGCTTCTACCTCCTCTCTTTAGATGGGAACAATACTTGTTCTTCCTGTTTCCTTGCATATTCCATGAATCAATTGGATAGTGGATGTGCAGTTTCTCTGAAAATTTCAATTGTCTGTTAAATCAACAACGGGAGTCACTGTGCACCTACTCCCCATGTAGGATCTCTGTCCTTAAAGTGTTGTACTCTGCGAATTAACGGTAAAACTACTACTCAAACAGTACTCTCTACTTTGTGTGTCTGTGTGGGTGCAGTCTGTTGAAATCTTTACTTAGTATATACTAAGTTGATCTTCTGTATATAAAGATAATTGAAAATGAAAAAAAAAACTTGGGGTTAAATTGGAAATTACATAGAAAATTAATCAATTAAAAAAATCATGTGATCTCTGTCATTAATGTGCTATACATTTTGATTTAATGCTATAACTAGTATTCAAACAGTATTTTTCACTTTGTGTTGCTATGTGAGGGCAAACTGTTGAAATCTTTATATATACTAAACTGATTTTCTGTATATAAAGAGAATTGAAAATGAATCTTGATGTGAATGGAAGGGGAGAGAGAGCGGGAAAGGGGAGGGTTGTGGGTGGGAGGGAAGTTATGGGGGGGGGAGCCATTGTAATCCATAAGCTGTACTTTGGAAATTTATATTCATTAAATAAAAGATGAAGAATGGGATGGGAGAGGCAGTGGGAGATGGGATGGTTGCGGGTGGGAGGGAGGTTATGGGAGGAAAAGCCACTATAATCCAAAAGTTGTACTTTGGAAATTTATATTTATTAAATAAAAGTTGAAAAAAAAGAAAAAGAAAAAAAGAAAATTTTAATTATCCTCTTTGGGCAGACATTTTTATTCTCTTGCTGGTGAACCATTGCTTACTGCAGAATTCCAGTGAAGGAAAAGTCTCTGCTGATAGCAATCCAAGGAGCTCTGGAAATGCACATGAAGCTGCACTGGAACAATGAGCAATTTGATTTTTTTAGACTGTGGGCTTGTTTGATTGGCTTAAGGGGAAGCCATACATAGAAAAGAATTAGCATCTTTTGGCACCCCATCTACAGGAACTCAAACAAATGAATTAAACTCTGTGCACCTCAGCTTCCTTACATGAGAAATGGGTTGATTTTAAAAACCACATTCCATGGGGCCAATACCGTGGTGTAGTGGGTTAAGGCATTGCCTGCAATACTAGAATCCCATATGGGCACCAGGTTTGAGACCCAGCTGCTCTACATCTGTTCCAGCTCCTTACTAAAGCACCTGAGAAAGAAGCATAAGATGTCTCAAGTACTTCGTCCCTTGCACCCATGTGGAAGACCAAGAACAAGTTCCTGGTTCCTCACTTCAGCCTGGCACAGCCCCAGCCATTGTGGCCATTGCGGGAGTGAACTAACAGATGGAAGATTCTCTCTCTCTCTCTCTCTCTCTCTCTCTCTCCCCCCTCTACTTCTAATTCTGACCTTCAAATAATAAGTAAAAAATAACTCTTAGAGAAAAACACAATGGGGGCCAGCACTGTGGCACAGTAGGCTAAGAATCTGCCTGCACCATCAACATCCTATATGGGCACCACTTCATGTCCCAGCTGCTCCTCTTTTGATACAGCTCTCTGTTATGGCCTGGGAAAGCAGTAGCAAGTGGCCCAACTGCTTGGGCCCCTGTACCCACAAGGGAGACCCGGAAGAAGCTCCTGGCTCTTGGCTTCAGATCAGCCCAGCTCAGGCCATTGCAGCCATTTGGGGAGTGAACCAGCAGATGGAAGACCTTTCCTTTCTCTTTGTCTCTCCCTCTCTGTGGCTGTAACTCTACCTCTCAAATAAATAAATGAATCTCAAAAAAAAAAAAAAAATACAATGACTATAAGAGTTTTTCGGGAAAAAAGTAATCAAAAATTGGAAAAACTCTAAAAAGGGGATTTGATTATATTGAACTCAGGGATCATTATTTTAGAGTTATTAGGTCAAGAATATTCTTTCCACACATCACCCCATGCATGCTCTTTGGCTAAGTATGTGCTTATTCATTTATGACACTGATGTACATCAGAAGTCAAATAGCCCAAGCCACTCACCTGCCCCTGTTACTGCTCGTCTCTTCTCTGGTTTCAACAGAAAGGTCAAACGTGCTCAGATCCCTGGAGCTGGTGGCAAAGACAAGCTATTGGATCCCATTCTGGAACAGGGACCCAAAATCCCAGGATCGCAGCTTCAGCTGAACTGGAAAGGGAAGAAGTCGGGTAGTCATTGACTATAAAATGACTCATACTCTATGTATGTGCCTGTAACCCCCCAGGAGTGACACGTGGGATCTAGTCTCTACGGAGGTTTGAAGCTCTCCAACAACAAAGGAAAGAAGATAATGAAAAATTCTGCCCCAGAGGGTTGCAGGAGCTTCATGGGAGTCCCAATTTGGTTGACAAAAGCCTCAGAATGGAGGATGAGGCTCTAACCAAGGAAAATTCTATGTCTGACAGACTCTTTTCCAAGGTCTCTGGCTCTGAACTACCCTGGGGTAGGTTTAAGGATTAAATGAAATCTCAGGAGTTCCAGATTTGTCATGGATACAAGGAGATCTTCCTCTACTAGCATGGGTTAGATATTTCCACCCACCTACCCACCCCTTATCCCTAGGCCTGGAAAATCACTTACAATGATAACAACCCACATTACTGAGTAGCCAAGCTCATTACTCTGGGCCAAGCTCATGCAATACAGATGTGAAGTATGCAGCCTCCACCCTTGAGCCCGTGACTAAGGGGCCTTTTCTATCCGTAAGGTAACTAAGCCAAATTGCCCTCCTTCCAAAGAACTTCCTCTGGAGCATTTAATGATTATCAGTGCTGGGCCATTTTTTCCCCAAAAAGAAAGCATGGTATAATTTCACTATAAATCATCCACGATCTTTAATCTTAGGAGGCAGCTGACCCAAAACTCAATCCAAAGCCCCGTAGATGACTTATCCTTCAACACATCCCAACACATAGGATTGTCCTCCTCGATTTCATGACCTGGATCCAGACTTAATGTTTCAGGAACAGAAATCCTCTCCTTCCAGCTCAATGAAAAAGCTTCTTTATGACAGGGTCATGCCATCTACTTAGTACTTTCCCTAAGAGACTAGCGTACACATGTTGCTCACTGTAAAAATATCATAGACTTGCATTTGAATCTCACATCAGCTTCTAATTGCATTACTTCCTTGAGCAAGTCAGCCCCTCTGAGCTGGTTTTTCTCATCTCTACAATGAGGAAACTAATACTACCTGACAAAAATGTGGTTAGAGATAAATGAGGTAACACAGAAGGAGGGCTCATGCACCTAACCGCAGACATGAGACAGCTAAGCATCTAGGCAGGAAGGATGTGGAGCCAGGTCACATCTACACTCCTGCTCAGTGGAAAGCTCCTCTTCAGCTCTGGTCCAACCTGTCAGAGACTCCCGCTCTGCCAAGTGAAAAGCTCTCTGCTGCACTGACATATGAGGCCGATTGAGAGCAGCTGGGAAGAACACCAGGCCAGCAGGCCAAGGGCGTTCAAAGGGAAACAGCAGCCTGGAGGGCCAAGGAATCAGGCAAACTCCCAAGCTCTGCTCTCAAATCCGAGCTCCTGTCCTCCTTCTCTCCCGTCACCTTCTGGAATGTTCCACTCCTCTCCTGCCAATAAGACGGCTTTACAGTGTAAACCAGTCAAGCCTTGATGGCTTTGTCACCCTATCTGATGTCCCAGTTTTGCACCACAAAAGCCCCAAAATTGAGCAATTAAAGACTCTGTGAGTGAATTCTTCTGTGACTGAAGGTATTAAAGGAGGCTTTGAATGATCATATTCCTTCCATTTTCCTCTTTCCTGAGGAATCAAATATCCCAACCCAAAACCGGGACAAGCAGAGCAGCAGCTGAACCAGCCCTGACAGAAGAATTCACTGAAGCGAAAAGCCCCGGGCCTTCAGCAGTCCTCCAAGAAGGGAGTGAGGTCACCATTGCACTTGTAATGTTTACATATCATTTATTAACTACATGAAATTGTGCATGGCTCTCATTATACAGCAGACAGTCTTCTTAAAACCATGTTTTCCAGTCCTAAAAATGTCCGGACACTAAGAAAGGTGTGTTTTTTTTTTAACTCTATTTTGATCATGAAACAACTCAAACTTATACACAAAAAGGAATATAGCACAATAAAAACTTTATACCCACCAGCTCACTTTATCAATTATCAACCTTTGGCAATATTTATTTCACGTCATTTTTTGGAAAAATGGGACAGTTAGCATGATACACAGAGGGACAGATAGAAATGCAGATGCAGTTGAAGCCCTCTGCTACCTATTTCCAGTCCCAACACCTTCCTTTTCATCTTCAGAATTAACCAATGTTGTAAGTTCACTGATTATCATGCTCACAAATGATTCATACTATTTGTTGCCAGGAACCTTATATTTTTTTTTTTGCATAACTTTAAAATGTATATGAATGGTATCAAAATCTATATGTACATATATATATATATAACTTTGCAATTTGTTTTTATCTTAAAACATTGATTTTTTTTTTACATCAAGATTCATTTTCAATTCTCTTTATATACAGAAAATCAGTTTAGTACATATTAAGTAAAGATTTCAACAGTTTGCACCCACATAGCAACACAAAGTGAAAAATACTGTTGGAGTACTAGTTATAGCATTAAATAACAGTGTACAGCACATTAATGACAAAAATGCTACATGATATTTGTTTAAAAAATTGATTAATTTTCTATGCAATTTCCAATTTAATACCAGGTTTTTTTTTTCATTTTCAATTATCTTTATATACAAAAGATCGATTCAGTATATACTAAGTAAAGATTTCATCAGTTTGCACCCACACAGAAACACAAAGTGTAAAAATACTGTTTCAGTACTAGTTATAGCATTACTTCACATTGGACAACACATTAAGGACAGATCCCACATGAGACGTAAGTACACAGTGACTCCTGTTGTTGACTTAACAATTTTATACTCTTGTTTATGGCATCAGTAATCTCCCTAGGCTGTAGTCATGAGTTGCCAAGGCTATGGAAGCCTTTAGGATTCACCGACTTTGATCTTATTGTGATAGGGTCATAGTCAAAGTGGAAGTTCTCTCCTCCCTTCAGAGAAAGGTACCTCCTTCTTTAATGGCCCCATTCTTTCCACAGGGATCTCACTCGCAGATGTCTTTCATTTAGGTTTGGTTTTTTTTTGTTGTTTTTTTTTTTTTTCCAGAGTGTCTTGGCATTCCATGCCTAAAATACTCTCATGGGCTCTTCAGCCATATCTGAATGCCTTAAGGGCTGATTCTGAGGCCAGAGTGCTGTTTAGGACATCTGCCATTCTATGAGTCTGCTGTGTCTCCTGCTTCCCATGTTGGATCGTTTTTTCCCTTTTTAATTCTGTCAGTTAGTATTAGCAGACACTAGTCTTGTTTGTGTGATACCTTTGACTCTTAGGCCTATCAGTGTGATCAATTGTGAAACGAAGTTGATCACTTGGACTAGTGAGATGGCATTGGTACATGCCACCTTGATGGGATTGAATTGGAATCCCATGGCACGTTACTAACTCCACCATTTGGGGCAAGTCCGATTGAGCATGCCCCAAATTGTACATCTCCTCCCTTTCTTTTTCCCACTCTTATATTTAACAGGGATCACCTTTCAGTTAAAATTTAAACACCTAAGAATAATTGTGTGTTAATTACAGAGTTCAACCACTAGTACTAGAACAAAAAAAATACTAAAAAGGATAAAGTATTACATTGTACATCAACAGTCAGGACAAGAGCTGATCAAGTCACTGTTTTTCATAGTGTCCACTTCACTTCAAGAGGTTTCCCCTTTGGTGCTCAGTGAGTTGTCGCCGATCAGGGAGAACATATGATATTTGTCCCTTTGGGACTGGCTTAATTCACTCAGCATAACGTTTTCCAGATTCCTCCATCTTGTTGCAAATGACTGGGTTTCACTGTTTTTGACTGCTGTATAGTATTCTATAGAGTACATGTCCCATAATTTCTTTATCCAGTCTACTGTTGATGGGCATTTGGGTTGGTTCCAGGTCTTAGCTATTGTGAATCGAGCTGCAATAAACATTAATGTGCAGACAGCTTTTTTGTTTGCCATTTTAATTTCCTTTGGGTAAATTCCAAGGAGTGGTATGGCTGGGTTGAATGGTAGGGTTATATTCAGGTTTCTGAGGAATCTCCAGACTGATTTCCATAGTGGCTTAACCAGTTTGCATTCCCACCAACAGTGGGTTAGTGTTCCTTTTTCCCCACATCCTCTCCAGCATCTATTGTTGGTAGATTTCTGAATGTGAGCCATTCTAACTGGGGTGAGGTGAAATCTCATTGTGGTTTTGATTTGCATTTCTCTGATTGCTAGTGATCTTGAACATTTTTTCATGTGTCTGTTGGCCATTTGGATTTCCTCTTTCGAAAAATGTCTATTGAGGTCCTTGGCCCATCTCTTAAGTGGGTTGTTTGTTTTGTTGTTATGGAGTTTCTTGATTTCTTTGTAGATTCTGGTTATCAACCCTTTATCTGTTGCATAGTTTGTTAATATTTTTTCCCATTCTGTTGGTTGCCTCTTCACTTTCCTACTGTTTCTTTTGAAGTACAGAAACTTCTCAATTTGATGCAATCCCAAATGTTAATTTTGGCTTTGACTGCCTGTGCTGCTGGAGTCTTTTCCAAGAAGTCTTTGCCAGTACCTATATCTTGCAGGGTTTCTCCAATGCTCTCTAATAATTTGATGGTGTCAGGTCATAGATTTAAGTCTTTAATCCATGTTGAGTGAATGTTTGTGTGAGGTGAAATCCAATTTTCCCAGCACCATTTATTGAATAGGCTGTCTTTACTCCAGGGATTGTTTTTGGATCCTTGATCAAATATAAGTTGGCTGTAGATGTTTGGATTGATTTCTGGTGTTTCTATTCTGTTCCATTGGTCTATCCATCTGTTTCTGTACCAGTACCATGCTGTTTTGATAACAACTGCCCTATACTATGTCCTGAAATCTGGTATTGTGATGCCTCTGGCTTTGTTTTTGTTGTACAAGATTGCTTTAGCTATTCGAGGTCTCCTGTGTCTCCATATGAATTTCAGCATCATTTTTTCCAGATCTGAGAAGAATGTCTTCAGTATCTTGATTGGTATTGCATTGAATCTATACATTGCTATTGGGAGAATAGACATTTTGATGATATTGATTCTTCCAATCCATGAGCATGGAAGATTTTTCCATTTTTTTGGTATCCTCTTCTATTTCTTTCTTTAAGGTTTTGTAATTTTCATCGTAGAGATCTTTAACGTCCTTGGTTAAGTTTATTCCAAAGTATTTGATTGTTTTTGTAGCTATTGTGAATGGGATTGATCTTAGAAGTTCTTCCTCAGCCATGGCATTGCCTGTGTATACAAAGGCTGTTGATTTTTGTGCATTGATTTTATATCCTGCTACTTTGCCAAACTCTTCGATGAGTTCCAGCAGTCTCTTAGTAGAGTTCTTTGGGTCCCCTAAATAAAGAATCATATCATCTGCAAAGAGGGATAGTTTGAGTTCTTCCTTCCCAATTTGTATCCCTTTAATTTCTTTTTCTTGCCTAATAGTTCTGGCAAAAACTTCCAGAAATATATTGAATAGCAGTGGTGAGAGTGGGCATCCCTGTCTGGTACCAGATCTCAGTGGAAATGCTTCCAACTTTTCCCCATTCAATAGGCTGTTGGCCGTGGGCTTTTCATAAATTGCTTTGATTGTATTGAGGAATGTTCCTTCCATACCCAGTTTGCTTAGAGTTTTCATCACAAAAGGGTGTTGTATTTTATCTAATGCTTTCTCTGCATCTATTGAGATAATCCTATGGCTTTTCTTCTGCAGTCTGTTAATGTGGTGTATCACATTGATTGATTTTCGAACATTGAACCATCCCTGCATACCAGGGATAAATCCCACTTGGTCTGGGTGGATGATCTTTCTGATGTGTTGTTGCATTCTATTGGCCAGAATTTTATTGAGTATTTTTGCATCTATGTTCATCAGGGATATTGGTCTGTAATTCTCTTTCAATGCTGCATCTTTTTCCCGCTTAGGAATTAAGGTGATGCTGGCTTCATAGAAAGAATTTGGGAGGATCCCCTCTTTTTCAATTGTTTTGAATAGTTTGAGAAGAATTGGAGTTAGTTCTTCTCTAAATGTCTGGTAGAATTCAGGAGTGAATCCATCTGGTCCCAGGCTTTTCTTTGTTGGGAGGGCCTTTATTACTGTTTCAATTTCTGTCTCTGTTATGGGTCTGTTTAGATTTTCTATGTCTTCCTGGCTCAATTTAGGTAGGTTGCATATGTCCAGGAATCTATCCATTTCTAATAGATTTACCTGTTTGCTGGCATACAAGTCCTTCTGATGATTCTTTTTATTTCTGTAGTGTCTATTGTTATGTTTCCTTTTTCATCTCTGATTTTATTGATTTGGGTCTTTTCTCTTCTTTTTTTAGTTAGTTGGGCCAACGGGGTGTCCATTTTGCTGATTTTTTCAAAAAACCAGCTCCTTGTTTGGCTGATTTTTTGTAATTTTTTTTTTATTCAATCCTGTTGATTTCTTCTCTGATTTTAACTATTTCTCTTCTCCTACTAGATTTGGGCCTGGTTTGCTGCAGATTTTCTAGATCCTTGAGATGACTTGAAAGCTCATCTATTTGGTGCCTTTCCAATTTCTTGATGTAGGCACCTATTGATATAAACTTTCCTCTTAACACTGCTTTTGTTGTATCCCATAAGTTTTGGTATGTTGTGCTGTTATCCTCATTTACTTCCAGAAAATTTTTTATTTCTCTTTTAATTTCTTCTATGACCCATTGTTCATTCAGGAGCATGTTGTTCAATCTCCATGTGTTTGCACATGCTCTAGGGATTCCTGAGTTGCTAATTTCCAACTTCATTCCTTTGTGGTCTGAGAAGCTGCGTGGTATGATTCTAATTCTTTTGAATTTGCTGAGACTTGCTTTATGGCCTAGTATGTGGTCAATCCTAGAGAAGGTTCCATGTACTGCTGAGAAGAATGTAAATGCTTTCTGTGTAGGATGAAAAGTTCTGTAGGTATCTGTTAGATCCATTTGGGCTATAGTGTCATTTAAATCTACTATCTCCTTGTTGATCTTCTGTCCTGTTGATCTATCTATTTCTGAGAGTGGAGTATTGAAGTCCCCCAGTACTATTGTATTGGGGTCTAAGTCTCCCATTAAGTCCCTTAACAAATCTTTTAAATAAACCGGTGTCTGTAATTAGATGCATATACATTGATAATCGTTATATCTTCCTGTTGAATGGATCCCTCAATCATTATGTAGTGCCCCTCTTTGTCTCTCCTAACAGTTTTTGTGGTAAAGTTTATGTTGCCCAATATTAAGATAGCTACGCCCACTCATTTTTCATTTCTGTTGGCGTGGTATATCTTTTCCCAGCCTTTCACTTTCAGTCTGTATGCATCATTGTTGGAAAGATGTGTTTCTTGTAAGCAGCAAATAGATGGGTTTTGTTCCTTAACCCAATCAGCCAATCGGTGTCTTTTAACTGGACAGTTCCGGCCATTAACGTTCAATGTGACTATTGTTAAGTAGTGACTTTGCCCTGCCATTTGCCAAAGATATTTTCTAATATATGTTTTGAACTTCCTGTGATCTTTTGCTATGAGGTTTCCTTCCTTTACCTTCTTTCATATTGATGACCGTATTTCTGTTTTCTGTGTGTAACACATCTTTAAGCATCTTTTGCAGGGCTGGACGAGTGGCGACAAATTCTTTCAATTTCTGTTTGCTGTGAAAGGTCTTTATTTCACCTTCATTCACAAATGAGAGCTTTGCAGGATATAATATTCTGGGCTGGCAGTTTTTCTCTCTTAGTACCTGGGCTATATCTCGCCATTCTCTCCTAGCTTGTAGGGTTTCTGAAGAGAAGTCTGCTGTGAGTCTAATTGGAGATCCTCTGAGAGTAATCTGACGTTTCTCTCTTGCACATTTTAGGATCTTTTCTTTATGTTTCACTGTGGTGAGTTTGATTACAACGTGTCGTGGTGAGGATCTCTTTTGGTCATGTTTACTAGGGTTCTATGAGCTTCCTGTACTTGGATATCTCTGTCCTTCTCCAAACCTGGGAAATTTTCTGCTAGTATCTCACTAAAAAGGCCTTCTAATCCTTTCTCCCTCTCCACGCCTTCAGGAACTCATAGAACCTGAATGTTGGGTTTTTTAATAGTATCCTGTAGATTCCCAACAGTATTTTTTAGATTTCTAACTTCCTCTTCTTTTCTTTGGTTTGACTGTATACTTTCCTGTTCTCTGTCTTCTAAGTCCGATATTCTCTCTTCTGCTTTACCCATTCTGTTTTTAAGGCTCTCTAATGTGTTTGTCATTTGATCTATTGAGTTCTTCATTTCATTATGGTTTCTCGTCATTATCACAGTTTCATGTTCTACTAGTTGTTTCATTTCATTTTGATTCCTCCTTAATATTTCATTTTCACGAGAGAGATTTTCTATCTTGTCCATTAAGGATTTCTGTAGTTCAAGAATTTGTTTTTGAGAACTTCTTAATGTTCTTATCAATTTTTGAGATCCGCTTCTTGCATTTCTTCTATCTCATCATCCTCATAATCTTGAATTGGGATGTCTTGTTCATTTGGGGGCATCATAGTGTCTTCCTTGTTCTTGTTACCTCGGTTTCTGCATTTGTTTGACATTGTGGAGATATTCTTTGGTTTCTTCGCTTTGGTGCTTTTTCTCGTAATACTATTACTCTAGATTAAGTGGACACTCTGCTTTTGATGGATCCTTAGAGGCTGTGATGGGTGTAGCCAGAGAGCTCTGTTTGGTTCTTCAGCATTAAGGGTGTGCCAAAGGTGACTCACCCGATTGTTCTCTCGCCTGCTCACTCGCTCTCTCTCTCTCTTTTTTGACTCAGTTGGGAAGTAATTCCGCACAGCTGAGTGGAATTGAGGGTATTTGATATATGAAATCTGGCCCCTGTGGGTATTCGTCTGATCTACCCCTGGGACCAAAGAGTTTATGCAGCCTTCAGTGTGGTCTCAAATTTCTCTGCAGTCTCTCACCGGGTTGCCAAGGTTACTGAGTTTGTGTACTCAGTGAGTTCTCTCGCCCCCCCTCAGATTTTCACAGTCTCAGTTCGTTAGCTCCACACTTTCACTAGGTCCTAACCTCCTGTTATTTCTCCCTACCATAGTCAGGTTTTTCTCAGAACATTGTTTACAATGTTTTTTATGCTGATACTTGGAGTTTTGGTCATTCATTTTAATTTTTATGTAAATCCTATTATATTAAGAAATCCATATGATTATTCTCTTGTTGATGAACATGTAAGTTGTTTCTAATTTTTACTGTTCTTAATAATGAACATTCACATGCATTTCACATTGTGCATATCTGCAGAAGATTGTCTGACAGAATGGTTCTCAAAGTGTGGTCACCTCCGTAGCAGCAACAATAACCCCTGGGAACATCTTAGAAGTGAAAGTCCTTGGTGACAGGTGTTGTGGCACAGGGGGTTAAGTCACTACTTGGGACACCTGTATCCAGTAAGTCCCAGCTCCTCTGCTTCCCATTCAGCTTCCTGCTAATGCAGCCTAGTATGTAGTAGATGACGCCGTAAGTGCTTAAGCTCTTGCCACTCACACTGGGAGACCTGGATAGAATCCTGGGCTCCTGTCCCAGCCCTGGCTGTTGTAGGCATTTGGGGAGTAAACCAGGAGATGGGAATATTCCTCTGTTTCTCTCTCTCTTTTTCAAGTAGATGAAAATAAATAAGTAAATGTTTTTAAGAAGAAGAAGGAGGAGAAACAAAAATTTTCAACTCTTTCCACAGATCTCCAGAACTGGAATCCAACCCTATGTGCTTTACTGAGTCTACCAGGTGATTGTGAGTCAAGATGGAGTTTGAGACATGCTGCTCCACAGTGCACACCTAAATGAGTATCTCTTGCATCACTAACTAGCACTGAATTGCTCTCCAAAGGGATTGCCCACCAGTGGTGTTTGAGAGTTATGCCATGTTTCTCATACAAAACCAACACTACATAATGCCAGCCTCTTACAGTTTTAACCATCTGTGGGTTAGGCATCAGAGGGGCACTAGCAATATGGATTGCCCTTCCCTGATATTGCATTATTTCCTTTTTCTGTTGGGTAATTTTTTAAAAAGATATTTATTTATTTATTTAGAAAGGCAAAAATGCAGAGAGAGAGAGACAGAGATCTTCCACCCACTGGATCACTCCCCAGACAACCGCAACAGCAGAGGCTGGGCCAGGCCAAAGCCAAAGAGCCTAGAGATTCTTCTAGGTCTACTATGTGGGTTCAGGGGCAGAAGCACCTGGGCCATCTTCTGCTGCTTTCCCAGTCACATTAGCAGAGAGCTGGATTGGAAGTGGAGAAGCCAGGATTCAAGCCAACACCCGTAAGGGATGCTGGCATTGCAAACAGAGGCTTAAGCCACTACACCACAGCACCAGCCCCATTGGGTAGCTTTCAATGATCTTTTTCAATGGATTGTAGAAATGCTTAATATTTTCTAAACACTTATACTGTGTTATATAAATAATATTTTCTTATATTTTTTTCATTTATTAAACTTTTATTTAATGAATACAAATTTCCAAAGTACAGCTTATGGATTACAATGGCTTCCCCCCTCCCATAACTTCCCTCCCACCATGTGTGAGTGGCATCTTTAAATTTTATGTGGTAAAATGCACTTGTCTTTCCCTTTATGGTGTGTACTTTGTACCTTGACTAAAATCAATGCTAAAGTTTAAGTTTTCATTCTGACACTTAGGTCTTTAATGCAATTGGGCTTTAAGTAAACTGCGAAGTAATGATTTATTTTAGGGATTTATTTATTTTAGGGATTCTTCATATTGATAGCACTCTTCTTCATTAATTGGTAATGCCAGTTCTGTCACATAATCGTATATGAAAAATGTTTAACAACATCATGAGTATAACCAAGCTGTTGTTCTCAATATTATTTATCTGTATAACTTCTCTTTATTTCTTAATAAAGCTTATAAAAGATTTTTCATTATTTTCCTTTTTTCGCAGAACAAGCTTCTGGTTTTGTTTCCTCTACGATCTTCTGTCTTGTGAATTTCTGCCCTAATGCTTGCTATTTTCTTCCTCTAGCTGCATTAGTTACTGTACTGTTTTTCTTTAGCTAATTTTAGATGACTGCAACTCATTTATTTTCACTTTTCTTATTTATAATAAATGCATTTAAACCATATATTTACCTCTAGACCTCACTTTAACTAGATCAAGCAAATTTTTTACAATACCCTTATTATTTTCATTATAAATATCTTATTTTTATTTAACTCATGAGTTATTCAGATTTGCATTCTTAAATTTTCCAATAAGTAGGAAGGGAGAGAGAGTAGAAGTCTGGACTACATTTATCATTTAGATTATTATAATTTAATTATATAGTAAGATATTGTGGTTAGTATAAGATCAATCTTTTGGAAATTGTTGAGATTTCCTTTATAACTTCATTCTCCAATTTTATAAAGGCTCTGTCTCTATGAAAAGTCTTCAGAATGCTCATGGAAAATGAATATCATGAAAAAAACTATGTATGGATTTCAAAAATTTTTACACCAAAATAAACATCTTTTATTTCATTTTTCCATGAGCATTTTGAAGCTCCTTTGTTCTTAAAAAGAATATATATATGTGCATTTGTTGGGTGAAATTTTCTTTTTTGTTTATGAAGAAAACATTAAGCTTTTTTGATTAATTGATTGATTTGTTTATTTGAAAGGCAGAGTTACAGAGAAAGAGAGACAGGGATAAAGGTCTTCCATCCATTGGTGCACTCCCCAAATGGCTGCAATGGCTAGCGCTGGGCCAAGCCGATGCCAGGAGTTTCTTCCAGGTCTCCCACGTGGGTACAGGGCCCAAGTACTTGAGCCATCCTTTCTGCTTTCCCAGGTGCATTAACAGGGAGCTGGATCAGAAGTGGAGCAGCCAGGACTCAAATCAGCATCCATATGGTGACAGTAGCTTAACCCACTGCACCATAGTGCCAGCCCCCAAAATTTTCTTAAATATGTGTACATGCTGGATCAGCACTGTGATGTAGCAGGTTATGCCACCATCTGCCGTGCTGGCATCCTATATGGGTACCAATTCAAGTCTCAACTGTTCCACTTCCAATCAAGCTCCCTGTTAATGCACCTGAGAAAGCAGCAAGGATGGCTCAAGTACTTGGGCCCTGTACCCACGTGGGAGACTTGGATGAAGCTCCTGGCTCCTGGCTTCAGCCTGGACAGGCCCTGGAAGTTGTGATCATCTGGCGAGTGGACCAGACGATGGAAGATGTCTCTGTTTCTCTCTCTCTCTCTCTCTCTCTCTCTCTCTCTCTTTCTCTCTCTGCATTTGTGCCTTTCAAATATATAAATAAATCTTAAACAAAATATGTGTACATACACATTAAATTACACTTGCCAATTTTGTTATTCAAAGTGAATTTTTTTCTTCTTTCTAATTTTTGTCTGCTTGATTTATGAGGGTTTTTTTTAAGATTTTTATTGTTTATTTGACAGGTATTGTTACAGACAGTGAGAGGGAGAGACAGAAAGAAAGGTCTTCCACCCACTGGTTCACTCCCCAAATGGCCACAACGCCAAAAGCTGGGCTGATCCAAAGCCAGGAGCCAGGAGCTTCCTCTGGGTCACCCACAGGAGTGCAGGGGTCCAAGTTCTTGGGCCGTCTTCTACTGCTTTCTCAGGCCACAGCAGAAAATTGGATCAGAAGAGGAGCAGGGCTGGTGCCGTGATGTAGCGGGTAAAGCTGCTGACTGCGGGGCTGACATCCCATATGGGCACAAGTTCAGGTACTGCTCCAGTTCCCATCCAGCTCTCTGCTGTGGCCTGGGAAAGCAGTAGAAGACAGCCCAAGAACTTCGGTCCCTGCACCCATGTGAGAGACCCAAAGGTAGCTCCTGGCTCCTGGTTTCAGATCGGCACAGTTTCAGCCATGTGGCCATCTGGGAAGTGAACCAGTGGGTGGAAGACCTCCCTCTCTGCCTCTGCTTCTCTGTAACTCTGCCTTTCAAATAAATAATAAAGTAAATCATAAAAAAAGGAGCAACCAGGACTAGAACCAGCTCTGGTACAGGTTGCTGGCACCACAGTTGGGAGATTAACCTACGATTAACCTACTGTGCCACAGTGCCAGCCCTAATTTATGAGTTTTGTTACTCACCTCCTTCATTTCATGACTTTCTTTTATAACTATATCAACATTATTTTATTATAATATTAATGAATGATCATTTTATTTGGAATATATAATTTCATTAGTGTTGTATCTTCTTGGTATGCAGGTACATTTGTTATTTTCTAGTTTCTCTTTTATTACTAAAATTGTTCTTGCTTTAATATCTCTTGTCTATGTCAATTCTGCCACATTAATTTTTTCTTCTAAAAAAACTATGTATGGGTTTCAAAATTTTTTATGCCAAAATAAACATCTTTAATTTCATTTTTTAGTATTTGTGCTATACATTATTTTCCATTCTTTTCTGGCCATATGTGTGTGTTCATTCTGTGCTTTTTAGGGAACCAAGAGTTGCAGTTTGATTTTTAGCCATCTGATTGCTTCTTTCTTTTAATACATGAATTTGACTCATGTATATTTTTTAAAATTTAGTAATTTATTTAGACTCAATTATATTATCATATTTATGTTTTGTGTTTACCATCCTTTGCTCTTCTTTTCTACATTGGTTTGCTTGGTAATGTGTATCCTCTTCTTGCTCAGAAGCTATAACTCTTTAAGGACTTCTCTCTCTTCTCCTCCCCACCCCGTCTCTCTGTCTCTCTCACTTACTCTTTCTCTCTCCCTTCTGAAATAAATATTATGACCCATTTTTATTATTTGAATAAATACTCTGTTTTAACACACGTAAGTATAAATTTTCTCACAAAGTCACAGTTAGTTAATTCCTTACAACTGCAGTAAGATCATTAGTGTGCTTTAAGTACCCTTCGTCCTGAATAGCTTTTCCACTTCGCTGTTATTGTTTTTTATTTATAATTTTTAACTTTAACCACTAATTAAAATTTTCAATACATTTCATCCATCTCTGGGCTCACTAGGTCAATGTATCTGTTTTGGAAGTGGAAGAAAACAAAAGCACCCCGAATAACACCAGTTTTTTGTATTCCATGTCTTCCCTCTGTTTTCACTTTTCTATTTCTCAAGTAAATTATAATGATATTCTAATGATTGCCTGCATATAGTAAAATCTTTTGTATTGTACACCTAAAGATGTTTTTAGTTAACCTTCCCTCCTGAATAATAGTTTAGCTGGTGCTAAAATTCTAGAACAGCTTTTTCCAGCATCTCTTTAAAATTAAAAATTATTCCATTATTTTCTTTTTTTATTATTTTTTTGACAGGCAGAGTGGACAGTGAGAGAGAGAGACAGAGAGAAAGGGCTTCCTTTTTCCATTGGTTCACCCCTCAATGGCCACTGCGGCCAGCGCACTGTGGCCAGAGCACCGCGCTGATCTGAAGCCAGGAGCCAGGTGCTTCTCCTGGTCTCCCATGCGGGAGCAGGGCCCAGGCAGTTGGGCCATCCTCCTCTGCACTCCTGGGCCACAGTAGAGAGCTGGACTGGAAGAGGAGCAACCAGGACAGAATCCAGTGCCCCAACCGAGACTAGAACCCGGGGTGCTGGTGCCGCAGGTGGAGGATTAGCCTAGTAAGCCGCAGCGCCGGCCTTTTTTATTTTTTGACAGGCAGAGTTAGACAGTGAGAGAGACAGAGATAAAGGTCTTGCTTTTGTTGGTTCACCCCCCAAATGGCCACTACAGCCAGCAGGCTGCACCGATCCGAAGCCAGGAGCCAGGTGCTTCCTCCTGGTCTCCCATGCGGGTACTGGGCCCAAGCACTTGGGTCATCCTCCACTGCACTCCTGGGCCACAGCAGAGAGCTGGACTGGAAGATTAGCAACTGGGACAGAATCTGGCACCCCGACTGGGATTAGAACCCAGGGTGCTGGCATCGCAGGCGGAGGATTAGCCTAGTGAGCTGCGGCACCAGCCCACCATTATTTTCTAATACCTGTTATTATGATTCAAAAAAACCCTTTGCAATAAGTCTATTATTTCCCCATATGCAACTCCTCTTGCATAGTTTTCATCTCTACTCTGTATTCCATGCTGAACAAGTTTGTATATTCTGTATTCTAATTCTTTCTTTTCCTATATCTAATCATCATCCATTCATTTCATATTTTAATACTTTTCAAATAAGTAGTATATTCATGTTGTTGAAATAAAAAAATACACTGAGTAAACAAGGAAAAATTTACCCTTCTACTTCTTCCTATCACCCAGTTTCCCTTCTCAAAGACAACCAATGTTTTCCATTACTTTTGTATTTTCTGAGATATTCTATGGTTATATGTTGAAATGCATGAAAATACACAGAAAGAGAAAGGCACATATACACACACTCACCCAAGAGAGAAAGTCTACTTTACCCTTTTATATGCAAATATTGGTATATTCTACAAACTGTTTTACATCTTGATTTTTTTAACTTGACAAAATGTTACAAAGATTATTTTATATCAGTACATAGTGAGCCCCAACATCTACTAAAGACCTTCATACTGTTTCATGGTGTGGATGAAAATGATTAATTCACAAGTCCACGGGAAGACTGTTTTCAGTCTTTTGCTAGTAAAATAATTCTGTGTACTCCATTTTGAACATGTGAGATATTATCTGTGGGATATATTCCTACAAATGAAACCATTGCTTCTAGGTAGGTACATTTACAATTATGAATATTAGTGTCCAATTTTTAGGAAAGCTTCTATTTTTATTTATGTAATTTTTAAATGGTAATACGTGCACATATTACAAAAATCAAAACGAACAAAAGTGTAACTAGAACATGATTATCCTTCTAAATGTAGACATGTATTTCCGTGTAGGAAGATTTCTCTTATTCAGAGCAATTAATGTTTCCTTCTGCATTGCAGTTTATGAATATCAAGTTTCTCTTGCCATACTGTTGGGAAAAGACACACTGAACTTTAGTGTCTCAGCCATATCAGGGCATACTTTTCCATTGTCATATCATGCAATTTTGACATCGATGTGGATGCTGTCAGTCAAAGAGACAGTCCCTTTAGTTTTCACAGTGCTTGTCAACTCCCTCTGAAGGAAAATAGCTGTAAAAGAAAAAAGCTTCCTTGAGATTGCTCACAAACTTTTTAATCTGCTCCAGTCTAGACTGTTTTTCCCACTATAATTGTTCAGTGGTGATTCCCTTCAAATCTACCCTCAGATTCACCGTCACCATCACCTTAGTGATTGCCATCACCTCTTCTCTGGATGAGATGTCCCACTTCCTTGTTTATTTCCCTTTCTCAGTTTATTCTCTCATAAGAGGGTACTTCAAAAAGTTTGTAGAAAACTGAATTAAAAAATATGCTTATTCTGGTGCAAAAATATTTTTAAATCCATTCCTAGTTCTTTCATAATACAAATTTTTCAGAAACTTTTTGAAGACCATTTACAAGCATAGATTTTAAACATTTTGTTTCAAAGTAAATTTGCCTCTTAATTTCATTTTCCCACAATTTTTTTGAAGTAGCCCATGTTTGTGGAGCATACCCTTTCGTAACTTCCTTAGAAAAGGCGAATGAGGTTTATTTTCTTTTTTAAGATTTATTTTATTTATTTGAAAGGCAGAGTTACTGAGAGAGAAAGAGGGAGAGAGACAGAGAGAGCTTCTATCCACTGTTTCACTCTACAAACGGCCACAACAGCCAAGGCTGGGCCAGGTCGAACCAGGAGCCAGGAGCTTCTTCTGGGTCTCCCACATGGGTGGCAGGGTCCCAAGGGCATTGATCATCTTCTGCTGCCTTCCCAGGCTCACTAGTAGACAGCTGGATCAGAAGTGGAGCAGTGAGGACTCAAACCAGTGACCATATGGGATGTCAGTACTGCAGGCAACACCTTAACCCACTACGCAACAATGCCAGCCCAAATGATGTATATTTTCCGAGATTTTGTTTGTCTTTTAAGTTTCCAAAATTCATACTTTTTTAAATTTTTATTAATAAGCAGATGACAGATTTCATCTATTTTACAGGTATAATCCTTGGAAGATAACCATACTTCCCTCCCTTCATACTCCCTCAATCTTACCCTTCTTTCCTTTCTTTTCTTCTTTAATTTTTGCAAAAACGTAATCACAGGCATAATGCATCACTAACAATAATATCAACAAATAAAAAGTAGAAAGACCACAGTTGCACAGGAGCATAAACAAGGGCTAAAAACAGCAACCAGATCACAGTATTTCTGCTTCATTCCTATACCTTTTTTAAAAAAAGATTTGTATTATTTATTTGTTTGTTTGAAAGAGTTACAAAGAGAGACAAAGATAGAGAGATCTTCCATCCACCGGTTCACTCTCCAAATGGCTACAACAGCCAGGGATAGGCTAGGCTGAAGCCAGGAGCCAGGAGCAAGGGTCCAAGGACTTGGGCCATCCTTCGCTGCTTTCTTGGGCTCATTATCAGGAGCTGGATCAGAAGGGAGCAGCCAGTACTCAACCCATTGCCCACATGGGATGCCGGCATCATAGGCAACAGCTTAACCCATTATACCACAACACTAGCCCCCTTATACATTTTTTGTGTTCTATATTACCTATTACATATCAGAGAAAAAAAATGATATTTGTCTTTCGGGATCTGGCTTATTTCACTAATAATGGTTTCCAGTGGCTTCCATTTTGTTGTAAAAGATAGGACTTCATTCTTTGTTATGGCTGAGTAGTAGTGCTATATACATATAGCACATTTTCTTTACCTAGTCATCAGTTGTTGGACATCTGGGTTGACTCCATATCTTAACTATTATGGAGAATTCACACTTTTAACGATAGGTTGGCTAGATACAGAATTCTAGATTGAAAATACTTTCTCTTTAGAGTGTATGAAACATTGTCTTCTGCATTCCTTTTTGAGATACTAGAGGCAGTCTAATTCCTGATCTTTTGAATACGTGTTTTTGTTGCAGTTTTTTCTCTGAAAGCTGTTAATGTTCTGAAATTTTAAAAGATATGCCTTGATGTGGGGCTATTAAAATTGCATTTTACCAGGCATTTGGTAAGCCCTTGAAAATCTCAAATCCTTTAATCTGGAAAATTTTCTTGAATTACTTGATCAATTTTTCCTACTTATTTTACTGCTCTCTCTCTTCTCTCTGTCTCCTCCCTCTCTCTTCTCTCTCTCTTCTCTTTTTCTCTCATTCTCTCTCTCTTCTCTCTCTCTCCTCCCTCTCTCTTCTCTCTCTCTTCTCTCTCTCTCCTCCCTCTCTCTTCTCTCTCTCTTCTCTCTCTTCTCTCTCTCTCCTCTCTCTCATTCTCTCTCTCTCTTTCCCTTTCTCTTTCTCTTTCTCTTTCTCTCTTTCCCTCCTCCCATTACCTCCATATCTAGTTCTCCTATTGCACAGCTTTGGGAGTTCTCAATCCAGATCCAGCTCTTCCAAGGGCACTTAGAGGGGTTGTCTTTCAGAACCACTGGGCTGTGGCACATGCAGGCAGAGTTAAGGAGGGAAGCTTAACTCAGTTCTTGGTCACACAGCTATGTCTCATTCTTCTCTCTCAGACTGGAGCTGGATGTGAGCCATTGCTCCTTCAGCCCTTGGCATAAGGCTTGCTTCTAGCCTCCTCCCATGAAAACAGAAGATGGAAACTGAGTACCACCCTAGCCCTGGCCTTCAGTCAGTGAGCCTGCCTCTGCTTCCTCATCTTGCAGGGAATCCTGCATCCAACCAAACACGTCCACACACCATTCCAGCTCTCATCACTGTTTGTGTTTTTGTGCCAGCTTGGATCTTCAAAATGCTTATTTTGTATTTAAATCTAACTATGTATTCTTCTGTTTTCTCTTTTCATTTTTTCCGGCACTGCTATTTCCTGAGTAGATTAAGTTCTTGAAGCATGAATTTACTACTCCATCCTGTCACAGCTATGGGTAAACATTCTTAAAGAGTTGAATTATGTAAAACTCAACTGGGGTCAAGTTTTGATGTCCAAAGTGTCCAGACCAAGTCAGCAGTGATATGAATGTCATCTCAGTAAGGCTGAATTTTTGTCTACAGCTGCTATATACATATTACTGAAGCTCCAGGCACACAAAGGGCAGTCAACATTAAATGTTAGACAAATCTGATTCTGATTATTCAGAATTCAACCAGTGGAAATGAATGTGATTAAAATAGTTAGAGTTGATTCATTTAGAAAAAAATGCATTCCTGGAATGTACTCATTCAAGTTACATTGAAAGGGAGCAAGATGAATAGGGGAAAGATGCACTGATACTGACTGGGAAAGATAGCAAAAGAAAAGCAGAGGAAGTATATTCTTAGAGAGAGAGTTGGAGAGAATTTGCAGTGGAAATTCTACAGAAAGAATGCCGTGGAGCAACATGGAAAACGAGGATGTACAGCAATGAGCAGGCAGACCACCCATGACTCCTGCAGCCAGAGGCTGGAAGAGACGCCAGGTTCTGAGAGTGACGTGAGGGCAGACTGTGGCAGCTAGTGCTACTGGTGATATCGCATGAGGGACAACCTTGCAGACCACACAGTATTTGAGTCTTGCCTAGAGTCCTAACGGGGAGGGGAGAGGCAGAATGCCTACCTATTCCAGCAAAGAAAAGCACATTTCTTTCTCCCCATACCCCCTACAAAGAGACTCCCTCACCTGGCAAGGAGAAGGTGCCATCTTTTGCTTATAAAGATTTTATTTATTTGTTTATTTGAGAGTTAGAGACAGAGAGAGGGGTCTTGCATCCTCTAGTTCAATCCCCAAATGGCTGCAACGCTGTAGCTGAGCCAATCCAAAGCCAGGAGCAATAGGTTTCTTCTAGTTCTCCCACGTGGTTGTAGTGGTCCAAGCACTTGGGCCATCTTCCACTGCTATCCCAAGCCATAGCAGAGAGCTGGATTGGAAGAGAAGCAGCTGGGACGAATACCAGCAACCATTTGGAATTCTGGCACCATAGGTGGAAGCTTAGCCCACTACACCACAGTGCTAGCCCAATAGGCACCATCTTGACACAACTAGAAGCTTCTCTCATGGACAACTAAGGGATTTTAGGAGAGGGGGAAAATCTACACTTCCCACTGACTTTGATTCTGGTTGGGAGGAATCACAAGGGTTGGGCACCCATTTTGGGTTGTGCAGTGCCCTCATCCTTTCAACCTATCACAAGTTCAAACTGCCAGGGCAGAGCATCCACAGGCAGCTGGCTCTGGAAACAACTGTTCTCTCCGTGGATGGGGCAGATTTTTGGGATGGAGCAGATCCTCTGCATCCCATGACTATGGGAGCCTTGTACATTGGGACTGTGGGAATCCTGTGACTGCATGAGATGTACCTGGGTCTCTGTGCAATCACTGTGTTTGGCGCCAAACGCTCAGAGTTCCCTGAGTGCCTGGGGTGGGTCATTGCAGAGGGTTCTGTGCTCACACTGAGGACTGCACAAATCCTTTGTGCAGTGTATGAAGCAGCACAAGTGAGGGTTATACCCACTGTAGGCTAATTACAGGCACTGGTTGCCTTGGAAGGGAAGAGGTGAGGTTGTGATTACACCAACAGGCATGGTCATCCCTCTCGCCTACTGACAATAGAGGAGATCTACCATTCCCAACTTGGGTGTCACCCTGGATTCTCACCCCATCCTTGAGCATTGACCAGAGATCCCTGGTCACACCCAGCACATGCCTCTGGGTATTCACTAGAGCAGAGGAATAGTTCAAAGATAAAGCCCATCAGTGGAGAAAACCAAAAAATATTTCCACAAATGCTTAGAAATAAATTCAGAAATATATAGAAAAAGAATAAGGGAGATGACATGACTCCCCCAAAGAAACACAACACTTCCATATTAGAATGTGAATATGAAGAGATTGAGGAAATGCCTGAGAAGAAATCTAAAAGAATGATCATAGGATTACTCAGAAGCAATAAGAAACAAATTCATGAGTTAAAGAAATCCATACATGACACAGTTGAAAAATTTTTCTGTGAGATACAGATTTTGAAGAGAAATCAAACTTAAATACTAGAAAAGAAGAATTCAATATCTCAAATTAAAAAATACAGTGGAAAGCCTTAACAACAGATTTGGTGAGGCAGAAAAAAGACTATCCAAGCTAGAAGATAATTTCTTGAAAATACAACAGTCAGACCAAAAAAATGGAATAACAAATTAGAAAAATTAAAAACGTATTGGAGATTTATGGGATACTATTAAATAACCCAACATGTGGTCTTAGGAATTCCTGAACGTATAGAAAGAGAGAATGGATTAGAAGGTATATTCAGTAAAATAATAACAGAAAACTTCTCTAATTTGGAGAAAGAATGAGAAGTCCAACTAAAGAAAGCACATAGAACTCCCAATAAACATGACTAGAAAAGGTTTTTACAACACATTGTAGTCAAACATCCAACATTACATTGAGTTAAGAAGCTTCTGCACTCAAAGAAAAACTTAACAAAGAGGCAACTGATAGAATGGGAAAAAAATGTTTGCAAACTATGCAACTGATATAGGATTAATATCCAGAATCTATAAAGAGCTCAAGAAACTCAAAAACAGCAAAACAAGCAATCTATTTAATAAATGGGCAAAGGACTTGAACAGGCATTTTTCAAAAGATGAAATTCAAATGGCCAACAGACAAATGAAAAAATGTTCATGGGGGCCAGCGCTGTGGCATAGCTGGTAAAGCTGTGACCTGCAGTGCCAACACCACTATAAGCACCAGTTCAAATCCCAGCTTCTCCCCTTCCTATCTACTCTCTGCTGTAGCCTGGGAAAGCAGTGGAAGATGGCCCAAGTGCTCAGGCCCCTGCACCTGCATGGAAGACCCGGAGGAAACTCCTAGATCTTAGCTTCAGATCAGCAGCTCTGGCCATTATAGCCAATTGGGGAGTGAACCAGCAGATGGAAGACCTCTCTCTATCTCTACCTCTCCTTCTCTCTCTGTGTAATTCTGACTTTCAAATAAATAAAACTTTTTTAAAAAATTCATGATAATTAACTGTCAGGGAAATGCAAATAAAAACCACAATGAGATTTCACCTCACCCCAGTTAGAATGGCTCTCATACAGAAATCAAAAATAATAAATGCTGGTGTGGATGTGAGGGGAAAAGTTTCCTTAATCCACTGTTGATGGGAATACAAACTGGTATAGCCATTGTGGAAGACAGTACAGAGATTCCTCAGAAAGCTGAAAATAGACCTACCATATTACCCAGCCATCTCACTCCTGGGAATTTACCCAAATGAAATTAAATTAGCATATAACTGAGTTATCCCATGTTTATTGCAGCTCAATTCACAATAGCTAAAACACAGAATCAACACAGATGCCCATCAACTGATGATTGGATAAAGAAAATATGACACATACACACTATGGAATATTACTCAGCTGTAAAAAAAAATAAAATTCTTTCTTTCACAATAAAATAGATGCATCTGGAAACCATTATACTTAGTGAAATAAATAGCCAGTCCCGAGAAAGACAAATACCATGCTTTCCCTGATCTATGGTAACTAATAGAGTACAAAATAATGTAGTGTAAAATTATTTGCATTGGAATTTGTATAAAATTATTTCTGTACATAACTGTTGAGAGGAAATGACTTAAAGTCTAAATGAACTTAATTATTACCTTGTATCCACACAGGAAATATTTGGATGTTACATTGTCATTGTTCTATTCATTGAAAGAAATTATCAATGACTAATTTACAAACTATATATGGGTGAAATGGTCATTTATACATTCAGTTATTGTTTAATAGCCATTGTCTATGTTCCCACTAAACTAGGGTCTTTTTGCTTTTTACTTGTTAAACTTTTTATTCAGTGAAGTATTAAGCCTTTTTACTGTGATGTAAATTTAAAATATATTCTCTCAAAAACTAAAAAGGAAAGACATAAATAAAGGTAGATGGAAGAGAGGTGGGAGGGAGGAGGGGGATATCATTCTGTTCTTAGACTTGTATCTACAAATCATATTGAATTTGTTAAAAATTAATTAAAATGAAAATGAAACCTGAAAAAAAGAAAAATGCATTCCTAAGTCACAAAACTGTAATATCTCACAGGGTTGTAGTAAGGGTTAAGTGAGTGGTATGTAGAGCTCTGAGTATGCTGTTAGCATGTATTAAATCTATTAGGATGCACCTGGTTCTAGAACGCATTTCACAGGAGCCAGAGAATTCAGTATTTAAAGCGATTTTAAAGCATCAACAGGAAGAGAGAAACAAAAGGGCACAGGAAGTGACTCTTCAGTCAACAGGGGGAAAGGGTTAAAAACAGAGAGAAATGAAGTGAAGCATCCCTCCCTTCCAGCAAACCTTCACCCTGTAAACGATAAGCAGGCAATTAACAGTGTGAACTCATAGGCTGTGTTAAGTCCAGAAAAGCTACAAGGAAGACAACATAGCTCCTGGACTCTCTGGAACACATCAGTACATTCTGTAAGGTCTAGAGTTCATCCATGTTTTTCATGGTCATATACTTAGCACAGAGTGATCATTTAATAAGTATTGAATGAATAGATAAATTCACGTAACAATGAATATTTATTGTAGTTACAGAGAGGTAGCAAATCAGCAGAAGGGATAGTCTCTCAGCCTCTTTGACTCCAAGTAACTTGAGTGCAAAGAGAAGAGAACAGACCCAAATAAACATGTGTCCAACACTGGCCATTGGGAGAACTGGCATAAGAACATATTTTTACAACAGGGAAAGGATGAACTTTAGATCATAAGGTGGTCCACCCCAAAGAGAGTCAAACCTGAGTAAAACATCACTTAAACATTTATGTTGTGTGTGTGACATAATATTCTCTGTCAATGTAACATGTTAACTCAATTGTATGGTAATAATGTTGACCTGAATTTCAGATAGCCCCAAAACATAAACTAAGAAAGGAGACTATGACACATAGGAGTAGCCATTAAAAATCAATTATGAGAAAATTCAGAAATGCACCACCTAGATTATAGGGCCTTCTGTACCATCCCCATGTACTGGGTTCTGATTCTGAAGTTCTGTAGGGGTGAGCATCTGAGATGACAAATATCACTATCATGAGCCATCAGGGATGTCACTTCCTCCACTCTAGTCTTCATATTCCTTGTATCTTTACAATGAGACTATGTCTATCAAGAATATTTTGATTGCAGATTACAGAAAACTCAACTTGAGCTTGTTCAACTATGAATTCCCTTTTATCAACTAATATTACTGAAAGTCCTAGGTAGGTAAGCAAAGGGGCCAGATATCCAACTCTAAGGCAACACTATGGCCATATCAATTTAATGGTCTTGTTCCCCTTGTCCAACACACATACTTTCCTCCCCGGAGCCGGGGAGGCTAACTGAGGCAATCAGGGCTACATCACATGACTTCATAGTCAAGAACTCCATGTATTGTTTCACTTTAACAGCATCTTCCTTTCCTTCCTCTTACCCTAGACATTCGTCCAAAAAATACAATCATCCATGACCCCAGACAGAAATATGCCAGGAAAAAAGGAGGAAATGCAACTTCCCAATCACATCCTAGGAATAAACACAGTGTCTTTAATGTGTTACAGAAAAATGATTCCCCCTCCTTCTCCATATCTTCCCACACTCTCCCCTAGCCATGCCCAAATCTTCACATTTCTACTGAAAACATAGAGTGGATGCTCCATCCTCCCAGAATACCTTTGTCTCTGTGTCACTCCTGCACTTACTCCACTCGAGCAAGTGGAAGAAGCTCAGAATGAATGTCTCAGTCTCTTCCAGTCACCTCAAAATATTTTTGCTCCCTGCTCTCCTCTTGGTCCTTGCTTGGGGAAAGTCTTTTGCCATAAATGAATACATTCAGTGAGGATCAGTAGGACCTCTCTTTCTGCCTCAGCTCTCCTGCTTCCTCTTCTCCTACTTCCCTCTCCTTCTAGCCAGAGGAATTTCTCTGCTTTTAAGGACATAAATACTTGACTTAGCCCACTCAGATATCCAGCATCGTCTCCATTGTTTGAGTTCTACAACTTTAATTGCATCTGCAAAGTCCTTTTGGCCATGTTAATCTCAGAGATTTTGGAAACCAGCTCCACAATTTCTTTCCAATAAGCCTTTTTCTATTTAGATAAACATCTTATTGGTTCTATCGCACTGGAAAATGCTGACTAACACAAGGCATAACTCACAAGGGGACAGAAGGGCATCACAGCCAATAAAGAAAAGAATCTTCATTGACTTTATGCAATTTACACATATTGTATCGTTTAATCATTTAATCAGTTAGATGACTTGCATATTAAAGTCCCCAACCAATAAGTGGAAGAGATAAGAACTGATCCTTGTCTGATGATTTATTCATTGTTTTTGGGGGAATGTTGGAGTTGGATCCCAGAGAAAAGTCCTGAAATCCTTTCCCCTCAAGCTGAGCCAAATCACCCCATTCCAAATTCCACCTAACATTATATGTTAGAACTTAGGATTCAAAAGCTTCTAATAAGGGCCAGCACTGTGGCGCAGTGGGTTAAAGCCCCCAGGCTGCAGCACTGGCATCCCATATGGGTGCCGGTTCAAGTCCTGGCTGCTGCACTTCCAATCCAGCTCTCTGCTATGGCTTGGGAAAGCAGTAGAAGATGGCCCAAGTACTTGAGCCCCTGCACTCCCGTGGGAGACTCAGAAGAAGCTCCTGGCTCCTGGCTTTGGATCAACTCAGCTCCAACCATTGCAGTCATTTGGGAAGTGAACCAGCAGATGGAAGACCTCTCCCTCTGGCTCTACTTCTCTCTGTAACTCTGTCTTACAAATAAATAAAATAATTCTTTAAAAAATTAAATAAAATTAAAAATTAAATTTAAAAAAGTTCCTAATAGGAACAAGTGTTTGGCCTAACAAATAAGACATGGGTTAAAAGGCCCATGTTCTGGCCGGCGCCGTGGCTCACTAGGCTAATCCTCCGCCTTGCGGCGCTGGCACACCGGGTTCTAGTCCTGGTTGGGGCGCCGGGTTCTGTCCCGGTTGCCCCTCTTCCAGGCCAGCTCTCTGCTGTGGCCCGGGAGTACAGTGGAGGATGGCTCAAGTGCTTGGGCCCTGAGCCCCGTGGGAGACCAGGAGAAGCACCTGGCTCCTGCCTTCGGATCAGCGCGGTGCGCCGGCCGCAGCAGCCATTGGAGGGTGAACCAACGGCAAAACGAAGACCTTTCTCTCTGTCTCTCTCTCTCTCACTGTCCACTCTGCCTGTCCAAAAAAAAAAAAAAAAAAGACTGGGAACAGGAGAGGGAAGAGAAAGAGGTGTAGAAGAGAAAGAGGTGTAGGAGTATGGGTGGGAGGGTGGGTATGATGGGAAGAATTACTGTGTTCCTAAAGTCATACTTAGGAAATGCATGCAAATAAATAAATAAAAACATTACCACTGATGAAAAGATTTTTAAAAATAAAAATGCTGGCGTCACGGCTCACTAGGCTAATCCTCCACCTGCGGTGCCGGCACACCAGGTTCTAGTCCCAGTTGGGGCACTGGATTCTGTCCTGGTTGCCCCTCTTCCAGTCCAGCTCTCTGCTGTGGCCCGGGAGTGCAGTGGAGGATGGCCCAAGTGCTTGGGCCCTGCACCCTCATGGGAGACCTGGAGAAGCACCTGGCTCCTGCCTTCAGATCAGCGCGGTGGGCCGGCCGCAGCACGCCAGCCGCAGCGGCCATTGGAGGGTGAACCAATGGCAAAAGGAAGACCTTTCTCTCTGTCTCTCTCTCTCTCACTGTCCACTCTGCCTGTCCAAAAAATAAATAAAAATAAAAAATAAAAATAAAATAAAAATAAAAATAAAAAAGCAGGGGTATTAATTCCTTATGTCCTAGCACCCTGTGCAGTGTCTGGCAGATAATAAGTGCCCTTGAATGGTCCATGGAATAAATATTAAAAAGCATACCATAGTACTTTTTCTTCTGCATATTTTCCTGAGCATGTTATTACATCCTCTTTGAACTTCATTTTCTTATTTGCAAAAGAGAAAATAGAAATTCCTTATGGAGTTGTGTGAGTCATCCGTGGAATTACATAAACACAGTGATCAGCATGTAGCAGAAATTCATTAGAGAACGCTAATGACCCCGTGCCAGTTGCTGCATTTCAACACTAATCAATAAAAATGAATCCAAGTCCCTGTAAGCAGCACCCAGCAACCCGAGGGATGGGATGGGATAGACTTGTGAACTGTCCACAAGGGTAGATCCAGGTTGAACCTGAGAGGAACCAGAGCAGCCACTTTTCACTCTGTCCTAAATGCAGAAGCCAAGAGAGGGCAGCAAAGAGCTATGGGGCTGGAAGGAAGCCACAAATCATGGGAAGATTAGTTTTCATCCCTTACGGAGTCAACTGCCCAGGAACGCAGGACGGGGCCTGAACCATCGTGGGCCTGCCACTCACTTCCTGTGTGACTTTAGAGAAACAAACTTCTCTGGTCTGTTTACCAATATATAAGATGAAGATAATTACAGTTAAGTCTCCAGGCTGTTGCAAAAATTAATAATTAGAAGAATTTCAGGGTTCTGCAATAGGATTGCCTTGGAACAAAAATGGAGACTGCACATATCTTCACTTAAAAGCAAGAGAAAGAAGAGAACTGAATTTGGGTTATATAAATATTTTAAGTAGCAAAGCTTTGTTATAACCAAAATGCAAGTACAATGACGGAGCACATTCTCTAACATTAGACACACACAACCTGAAGCAATGGCATCCCAAAATAGCATCGGTTCGAGTCCCAGCTGCTCCTCTTCCAATCCAGCTCTCTGCTAAAGCAGTGGAAGATGGCCCAAGTGCTTGGGCCACTGCACCCACATGGGAAACCCAGAAGAAACTCCTGGCTCCTGGCTCCTGGCTCCTGGCTCCTGGATTCGGATCTGCTCAGCTTTGGCCATTGCAGCCATTTGGGGAGTGAACCAGTGGATGGAAGACCTCTTTCTCTCTCTGTCTCTCCCTCTTTCTGTAACTCTCTCTCTCAAATAAATGAATAATATTTTAAAAATAAAATAAAATAAAAGATAGTAGCATGCCACATCAAATTGCCTGAATTTGACTACAGTCTGCAGGACCTGACTCCAGCTTCTTGATAATACAGATCGTAGTAGGCAGTGGTGATAGTTTAAGTAGTTGGGTTCTTGCCCCACCTACGTGGGACAGCTGGATTGAGTTCCTGATTCCCAGCTCCTGCCTCAGCTTTAGCCCCTCCATTGCAGGCATTTGAGAAGGAATCAGCAGATGGGAGGTTTTCTCTCTCTCTCTCACTCTCTCTCTCTCTTCCTACTCCCTCCCCCTCAAATTAACTTCACATTAACCTCTTTTTTTTTTTTTTTTTTTTGACAGGCAGAGTTAGACAGTGAGAGAGAGAGAGAGACAGAGAGAAAGGTCTTCATTTTTCCATTGGTTCACCCCCGACGTGGCCGCTACGGCTGGTGCGTTGTGGCCGGCGTGCTGCGCCGATCTGAAGCCAGGAGCCAGGTGCTTCCTCCTGGTCTCCCATTCAGGTGCAGGTCCCAAGGACCTGGACCATCCTCCACTGAACTCCCGGGCCGCAACAGAGGGCTGGACTGGAAGAGGAACAACCGGGACAGAATCCGGCGCCCCAACTGGGACTAGAACCCAGTATGACAGTGCCACAGGCAGAGGATTAGCCTAGTGAGCCATGGCGCCAGCCCTCAAATTAACTTTTAAAACAAAACTTTGTCTTACTAAGAGACACTTTGGGTGTAGGGAGCACTCTGCAGTGTACCACGTAAAGCCTGCAGTGCCGGCATCCCAAATGGCACCAGCTCGAGTCCCTGCTGCTTCTATTCTGATCTCTGCTATGGCCTGGGAAAACAGTGGAAGATGGCCTAGGTGCTTGGGCCCCTGCACCTGCGTGGGAGACCAGAACAAGTTCCTGGCTCCTGGCTTTGGATTGGTGCAGTTCTGGCCATCGCAGCCATTTGGGGAGTGAACCAGCAGATGGAAGATCTCTGTGTGTGTGTCTCTCTAACTCTCTCTGTAACTCTGCCTTTCACATAAATAAATAAACCTTTAAAAGAAAAGGTAAGAAAAACATTGGCCCTCAGTGGAAAGAAAGGGCCATCGAAGAAGGATGTACTTTTCTCTGAAGGGAGGAGAGAACTTTCACTTTGTTTATGGCCCTATCTAAATACTGATGGAGTTTGTGGACTCAAAAGGCTTCCATAGCCCTGGCAGCTCATGTCAAGAGCCTTGGGTGATCACTGACATCATAAATAAGAGTGTCAATTGTTAAATCAACAACGGGAGTCACTGTGCACTTCCTCCCCATGTAGGACCTCTGTCCTTAATGAGTGGTACTATGAGAATTGACTGTAAAACTTGTCTTCAAACAGTATTTTACACTTTGTGTGTCTGTGTGGGTGCAACCTGTTGAAATCTTTACTTAGTATAGAGTTGGTCTTTGCATATAAAGTTAATTAAAAATGAATCTTAATAAATAACGGGATGAGGGAGGGAGTAGGAGATGGGATGGGAGTGGAGGTGGGAGGGCAGGTATAAGAAGAAGAACCATTATATTCCTAAAGCTGTATCTATGAAATTTGCATTCATTAAATAAAAGCTTTCTTTTAAAAAAGAAAGAAAGAAAGAAAAAGATTGCATCCATAGGTGGGAAATCATGCAGGAAACCAATGAAGAGGTTCAAGCAGAGAAGTGACATAGTCTGACTTGGGTTGAAAGAATTGCTCTGGAAATCAGCATTGTTGCACAGCAGGTTAAGCTGAGGCTTGCTACACTGGCATCTTTATCAAACTTCCAGTTCAAGTCCTAGGTACTCCTCTTCTGATCCAGCTCCCTGCTAATGCAGCTGGGGAGATAGCAGAGAATGGTTCAAGTGCTTGAGCCCCAGCTACCCATGTAAGAGACCAGGATGGAGTTCCTGGCTCTTGGCTTCAACCTGGCCTAGTCCTGGCTGCTGAGGCCACTTGGAGAGTGAACCAGCTGATGGACGATCTCTCTCTCTCTCTCTCTCTCTCTCTCTCTCTCTGCCTTTCAAATAAATAAATAAATATTCAAAATAGAATTTTTCTATTGATTTTTGTTTTTAATTTTTGTTTATTTATTTGAATCACAGAGACAGAGAGGAGAGATGGTGAGAGCCCTCCCAACTGTTGTTTCACTCCCTAAATGCCTGAAATGACTAACATTGGGTCAGGCCAAAGCAAGAATCCCAGCACCTAATCCAGATCTCCCATGTGGAGATCTGGTCATTGTGTTAAATATGTCCCTTGGACTACAGGGACCCAAGAACTTGAACCATCATGTGATGCTTCTCAGGATGCACCTTAGTGGGAAGCTGGAATGGAAAATGGATCTGGGACTCAAACCCTGGCACTTCAATATGAGCTGCAAGGGTGTCAAGCCGCGTCTTGATGGCTACACCACATTCCCATCCTGAATTTCTTTTCATAGACTGTAAAGAGGCAAGGACTGTTGTAGGAAGATGCTGCAGTAATCCAGGTGGTAAATTACAGTGGCTCGGATGAGAAAAGTAGCAGTAGAGGTGATGAGAACAATCAAGGCCTGGATACACTTGGAAAGTCCAGAAAATGCAGGATTTTCTGACTGATGGGATGTGAGGTCCAGGAGAAAGACGAGAAATAAGGGAAACATCAAGGTTTGGCCTGAGACACTACATGGATGAGGAGCCAATAACTCACGTAGGAAAGGTCTTGGAAGGGCAAGTTTGCTGGAGAGGACTAGTAGTTTGGTTTTGTATCTAATAAAAATTTATTTTTAGATACATCCTAAGAGGAAGATCAAGTAAGAGAGTGGATCTGTGAGTCTGAAGTTCACAGGCAGTCTCTGGGCTGGAGATAAAAATGCAGGAGTCATCAGCCTACAAATCATATTTAGAACCACGAGGCTACATGAGCATGCCTAGGGAAGAATATAGATAGGGAAAAGAAGCTGTCCAGGAGCTATTCCTCGGGCACTTCTACATCAAGAGCTAAGGAGGAACATGGAAAAGAGACAAGGAAGGAGCAGCTAATAGTAAAAAGAAAACCAACAGAAAGTGTCCTGCAGATGTCAAGCAAAGAGAGTGTCTCAGAAAACCCAATATCCTCAACTATGTCAAATATGGCCAGTGTGTTAAATATGTCAACTATGTCAAATATGGCCAGTGTGTTAAATATGTCAAATATGTCAAATATGGCCAGTGTGTTAAATATGTCAAATATGTCAAATACGGCCAGTGTGTTATATAAGATAAAAACCATCAGCGCTAGTAACACAGAAGCCATTTAAGATTTTGAAAAGAGCTATTTCTAGTGGAATAGTAGAAGTGAAAGCTATTCCAGCAGGTTCAAAAATTGGAGGGAAAAAAAATTCAACCATGAACATGAACATTAACAACTATTTAGAGAAAATGTGGCTGTAAAGTGATGCAGAAAAATATAGCTGTAACTAGAGGGGTGGTTGGGGCAAAAAGTGATCTGAGGGGCCTTTTGTAGTTGGGAGAGATAACCCAATATCTCCATGCCATTTGCATTTTTATCCTTAAATGTCTAGTGGGAAATTCTTGGTTCCCAAACCTTCCATTCTAGCAGAAAGTGAAAGGACATGATAAGCTTGTGACTGCTTCAAAGAAAACACCACATTCCACACGACTAAATCCAATGTTTCAGCTGCCTCCAAGCCCTACTGCTAATACCACACTGTGAGCCTAATCAATTACAGATGAAATAGTGTCTAAGGCCATCCTCTCATTACCATAGTGCTTTTTACTTAATTATTTTTTATTATCAAAAGATTCCATTATGCAGTTTCAAAAAGTCAAACAGAACCACGAGGTTTAGAGCAAGAAAAGTCTCTCTGGCCCCCTGCTTCCTACACGCAGACTCATACCCTAAAGCAATCACTTTGAAATCTTTTCTTTGTTTCTGCTCTTGTTTATTGTCATATTTCTAGATCACACACTTACACGAGTTTTTTTTATTTTGTTTTTCATTTCAAGATTTTAGCTTTTGGCTTCACAAAGTGGAAAACAAGGACTTGACTCAACCCAGCACAGCAGACCCATATCTCTATATTCCTTCTCTATCATTCTCTCATCATATCAAGATTTCTTGTTAAATTAATACTTAATGTTTACATTATTAACTATAAAATCATAATGCACAACTGTCATCCGATGTTACGATCGCGTATCATTTCTTGTATGACTTTCTATTTTTATTAAATTAATAGTTGCCTTGAGTTTTTCATTGCATGGTTTTCTGTGTACCTGTAGTTAATGCATACTCAAACTATTCCAAGCAGAACTAAAAAACCTATCTCCATAAACATACGGCAGGTGATCCACTAGTCCCATGCATGCGCCTGGAGCCTTACACGTGTCTCTTCCTCTCTGTACTGGTTGCTCTCTTGGCCTGATACAATCTCCAGGATCAGAATTCCTGTCCTCTTTCCTCTTTAGACTTATGTTTAGATTTATGCTTCCTCTTTAGTCTTATGCTAGGTCTAAATCCTTCCTCTGTCTTGGTTGATCTCTCTATTTGCCACTTTTTCTCTGTAGCTTCCTAAGACAGGATGCTTGAGCAGTACTTTTTTTTAAAGATTTATTTATTTATCTGAAAGTCAGAGTTACACAGAGAGAGGAGAGACAGAGAGAGAGGTCTTCCATCTGCTGGTTCACTCCCCAGATGGCCGCAATGACAGAGCTGTGCCAATCCGAAGCCAGGAGCCAGGAGCTTTTTCCAGGTCTCCCACGTGGATGCAGGGGCCCAAGGATTTGGGCCATCTTCTACTGCTTTCCCAGGCCATAGCAGAGAGCTGGATCAGAAGAGGAGCAGCCAGTCTTGAACTGGCGCCCATATGGGATGCTGGCGCTTTAGGCCAGGGCATTAACCCGCTGCGCCACAGTGCCGGCCCCAAGCAGTACATTTTTATGACTTGGCTTATCTGAACTATTCTTTATTTTATACCACGTTGGCTAAATAGCTTGACTAAGTATAAAACTCAGAAGTTGTCACACACTCTCGGTCTTTTGAGCTCCACCATACCACTTTCTTCTAGTGGGCAGTGTTGCTGTTGAGAAGTTCAACACCATTCTGATATACATATTTTATTTGTTTCCTTTTACACTCTGGAAACTTTATAGTTTCTTACTATCCCTTGTAATCTGAAATTTTACAATTATGTGCCTTGAGACAATTCTGTTGTCATTTATTTTCCTAAGGAGTGAACTTCTGAATTCTGGAAATTCATATCTTTTAGTTCTAGAATTTTTCCTATATCATTTCTGTGATAATTTTTCCCCATAAAGTTTTCTATTTAGAATTGTTATTGGTTTGACCTTTTAATTTTCTTATGTGTTCTGTATTATCTTGTATCATTTTATTCTGTATTTTGAGGATATTTTCTCAGTTTTATTTTGCAAATCTCCTGTTCAATTTTTCATTTTCTTACCACACTGTTAATATTCCAATGTCTTTTCTGCCCTCTAGTACTTCTTTTTTATCATAATTTAAACAGGAAATGGAAACAGAAAGTGATAAGGAGCAGCTATTTCAAGCTTCTTCTCTCATCTGTCATATGATACTGTGAAGTCAACGTCCGCTCTCTGTGCTCAATTTCTCCCAAGTTCCTATTCTGTTTATTGCCTTTGACCCTGTCTTTCATGCTAGTGACTTTCTGCAGAAGCTTGGCTACTCACTCTATATTCAGGACTGAGGCACGACTTGCTTGTCTGGTCAGTCATCCTGGCCCATAGGCATCAGCAACGGGTGGTGGAGAGGAAGCTGCTGGCCTGCGAGGGTGGGCAGTATTGGCAACCTTCTTCTCTGGCTGGTGGTCTCCCACAAAGGACTTCTCCACACTCCTGCTTGGTTGCCATGAGCCTGGATGCCAGCATTCTGGGGTCCAAATGTGGGAAGACACACTAAGGAAACATACTTTAGGTTCTCATGTAACCCCATTTTCAATCTGGCATTTGATGACTGCTGTCAGCTTTGCCTGACATCCACAAATCCAAAAAAATTCTGTGATTCAACTTGTCCAGAGAGAAAACTTTGCCTATAATCTTTGGCTGGAGCAAGGTAAGGCATCTGCTCTATAGTCACTCTTCATTCAGACTCTCTGTTGTCTTCCTGTTTTAAGCCCCTACGTCTAGAGATACCTACTGTCCCTGGCTCCTCAGTCTTCAGGGAGTTCTACAAAGGTGCTCAACTAATGGCCTGTTAGCTTCTCCCTATCCCTTTGTAGGTGATTAAGAATTACTTCCTTCATCTCTCAGTTCCTCTGCTCTCTTCTCTTTCCTCTCATGCTCTTTGTCCTTACACATGCAACATTTTCCCCTTTGCTAACATTTTACTGGAATCATGGAAAGGAACATATATAGCAGCATGTGTTCTACCCCCCATATTTAATCAGAGTAAGTCCCTTGAGGCAGCTACTTCTAATTGGTGTTGACAAAATTAAAATAACAGTTCTAAATCTTTGTAAGTGTTAGAGCTTCCTGTCCGGCAAAGTAGAGAAAATCTGATGCAACATGGAGGTTTTGGATCCTGTGGGATGGAGTCTTCAGATTCACACTCAGAAATAACTCAGAGACAATTAGTCTAAACCTTGAGGATTTCATCAAACATAGGTAGAATGCAAGACGGTGTGACTGCCAGGAAGGCCCTGCGCTTAATTTAAAGTTTCACTGTTGCCATCTTGAAATTCTTTTTCTTTTTTTAGATTTATTTATTTATTTGAGAGGCAGAATTAGAGAGAGAGGTATTTTCCATGTGCTAGTTCACTTCCCAAATGGCCACAACAGCCAAGTCTGAGCCAAGCCAAAGCCAGGAACCAGGAACTCCATCTTGGTCTCCCACATGAATGGCAGGAGCCCAAGCACTTGGGCCATCATCTGTTGCCTTCCCAAGCACATTAACAAGAAGCTGAATTAGAAATGGAGCAGCCAGGACTCAAACAAACACTTCAATATAGGATGCTGGTGTGAAGTAACAGTTTGATCTGCAGCACCACAACATCAGGCCTCACCTAGAAGGTTTTTTTTTTTTTATTTTTTAGAAAGTCTCACTTTGTCAGCTTGCCTGGTCCCCAACAAGTCACATGGCCAATCCTGAGTACACATGAGTTGCAAGAACCCTGAGAAGAGAATCTCACCAACCAGCAGCAAGAGCAGGTTATGTAAAGGCAGGAGCCATGAAGTTCACAGGGAATATGCGGTTGTCAGATTAAAACAAATGGTGACTTTGTCATTTCAGAATTGACAGGTAGTGGAGCTTACTTTAAGCCAATTGTTGAACCTCCAAGTCCATTTTGGTTTCCTGGGACTATGAGGTCAACATCTGATTCTTAAGGTTAGATGAGGTCGGAGCTGCAGCTCACTAGGCTAATCCTCCTCCTGCGGCACCAGCACACCGGGTTCTAGTCCCGGTCGGGGCGCCGGATTCTGTCCTCGTTGCTCCTCTTCCAGTCCAGCTCTCTGCTGTGGCCCGGGAGTGTAGTGGAGGATGGCCCAAGTGCTTGGGCCCTGCACCCGCATGGGAGACCAGGAGAAGCACCTGGCTCCTGGCTTACAGATCGGCGCAACGCGCTGGCCGTAGCAGCCATTTGGGGGGTGAACCAACGGAAGGAAGACCTTTCTCTCTGTCTCTCTCTCTCACTGTCTAACTCTGCCTGTCAAAAAAAAATAGATTAGATAAGACACCTCGGTCACAGATAGCAAGGAGTCAGGTTCACCTGGCTGTTCTCTAATTCTGATAGATTTCTGAGAAACACTTGCTCTGGTTCTCCTGTGGCCCTGACCTTGCTTTCTTGCCATCTCTCCCACCCTCCAGGCAGATGCATAGACAAACTTGTATACACAGGCCCAGGGCCCAGTAAAAACTTTGCTTATTGTTACTCAATTTCCTTACAGAAAACCAATTTGTGTGTGTGTGTGTGTGTGTGTGGCAGAAATATGCCAAACTGACCATATGTCCCAGCCTTTCCTACTGGTAGCCCTGAGTTCTGCCCAATGCAGCTCAGCTGAATTTGACCATATATTTCCTAGGACTGTTCTATTTTCTTGACATAGGAGCAATACCTTCTTTTGCAACTTGTCCTCTTTTCTGCTGCCTGGAATTTGTAAGTCACAGCTGGAGCTGCAATAGGCTAACATTTAGTGAGTATTTACTATGTGCCAGGCACTCTTCCAAGTCATAGGGAAATAGCGATAGCGAAACAAACACCCTTGCCGGTGTGACGCATACAGACTAATGAACTCTCTTGCCACATGAAGAAAAACTGAGACATCACATGAACCTCGAGCTTTGACGCTGGCAAGCAGCGGAACTAAAGACAGGAACTTGTTGAGAAAAATAAAAATCCCATTCGATCAGTTTCTCTATTACTTGCAACTGAACACAATTCCTAAACAACCTTCTGCCTTATTTCTTTAACTACAGCTAGGCGCCTTATAGTTAAGATATCTAGAGGACACCTTGACGGTATAAAACACAGTTTCCCAACCTCAGCAGTCTTGACATTTGGGGCCAGATAATTCTTTGTTGTGGAGGCATCCTGTGTACTCTGGGATGTCTAGCAGCATCCCTGACATCTACACATCGGATGTCAGTAGCAGCACTCCCCCTCCTCCAAGACAGGACCATCACAAACGTCTCTAGATCTTGCCAAATGTTCCCTGGAGGCCAACACACCCCTGGTTGAGAAGCACTGGCATATGAATGGAGGCACTGGAAGGACTGGGACAAGCAATGAAAGCTAATCCAAACCCAAAGTATCTGGGAAAAGTCAAAACCCCCTCCATCGTGTTATGAGGCCAGAGTAACAAATCTCTCTAGGTAACCGGCTGGCCCTCCAGCGATCACAGCATTCCAGGAGATCAGAGATGCAAAGTCACTCCTGCCAGCAATGCAAACACTCAGCAGCCTGGGTGAGAACTGGGTGTTGTGGAGCACACACACAGCTCCCATCCCTGCCACCACAGTCATTCTGCATAGAACAATTGTATGAGCAATGGGTATCAGGAAAAGAGTCTAATACCTCACAGAATGGGCCAAGCATCCTACGTATCCAATCCTAAATGCCTCCTCGGGCGGTACCAGAGTGCTCTGTGAGTGTCTAAGTAGGACACAAGCATCCTTTCCTTCCACGCCCATCTGCTATGGTTTCAATGTATCCTCCAGAATTCCACTTTTGGAAACTTGGTCCCCAGTGCAGCAGGGTTGAGAGGTAAGACTTCAGGGAGGTGACTGAGTCATGAGGGCAGAGCCATTAATCCATTCATAGATTAAAGAATGAATGAGTTGGGGCCGGCACTGTGGCCTTAGTGGATAAAGCCGCCGCCTGCAGTGTCAGTACCCATACGGTGTGAGTTCGAGTCCTGGCTGCTCCACTTCTGACCCAGCTCTCTGCTATGGCCTGGGAAAGTGCTAGAAGAAGGCCCAAGTCCTTGGGCCCCTGCACCCACATAGGAGACCTGGAAGAGGCTCCAGGCTTCTGGCTTCAGATGGGCTCAGCTCCAGTCATTATGGCCATTTGGGGAGTGAACCAACAAAGGGAAAACCACTCTTTCTTTCTCCCTCTCTCTCTCTCTTCCTCTCCCTCTGCCTTTCAAATAAATAAATAAATCTTTAAAAAATAATGAATGAATGAATGAATGAGTTACTCGGGAGTGCTTTTGTTATAAAAGCAAGTTCTCTCTGGCGCATTCACTGCCTCACCACCTGATGCTCTCCACTGTGTTACCACGCAGCAAGAAAGCCCTCACCAGACCCAAGCAGATGCCGGGGCTGTGCTCTTGGACTTGGCAGCCTCCAGAACAATGAGCCAAGGGAACTTCCCTTCTTTATAAAGGCCGTGGTCTCTGGAACTTTGTTATAGCAGCAGCAAAGAGGCTCAGACGCCATCTGAGAGATCCGTTCACCAACTCGGACACCTCCCGCGGGCTTCCTCACCCACCCTCCACGCTTGCTCCTTACAAATCCTTCACCACTGGCACCTTTGGGGCTGGTACAACAAAACGCTCTGGACTTGGTGCCCAACAACCAACAGAGACGTACTTTTCATAGTTCTGAAGTCAGGGAAACCCAAGGTCAAGGCTCTGGAGTGGTCAGGTTCAGCTACGCCTCCTCCTCCAGACTGCAAGAGCCTGGCCGGTGAGGGGTGGGGGAGGGGTGGAGGAGGGGGTTGCTGGGAGCAGTAGGGGAAGTTTGGATTTACAAACTTAGGGAAGCTGGGTGTGATTCAGTAATTGTGAGAAATATGTCATACTAATATGAGGTGTTAATAATAGAGGAAGCATATGCAATGAGTATGACAAATATACTAATATAGGCTGTTAATAATAAGGGAAACTGGGTGCAGGATATATAGCAACTCTTTGTACTACTTCACAATTTCTGTTTTATAAATGTAAACTATTCTGAAATTTAAAAAAAAAAAAAAGACTGCCACTCCTCTGTGTCCTTGTAGAGCGGAAGGTGTCAGGTCTGAGGGCTCTCTTATCAGGCTACAAATTCCATTCATGTGGACTTCACCCTCATAATCTAATCACCTCTGTGAGGCCCCACCTCCTAATAGCACCATTGGAGGCTAAAATTTCTTCACACCTCACCAAATCCCAGCTGCAAGCCAGAGATTTTTTTTTTTAAGATATTTTGAAAGAAGCATGATTTTTTTTTTTTTTTTACCAAAATCTGCTGGACTTAAGAGCCTAAAGGGAGAATCAATTGACTTAGAGCCTTGGCAGCCCGGAGGTCCTTTCTCCTGGTCAGGTACTACTCAAGCCTGGTGGTGGCTTTTTAGATCACCAAAGCCAGCTGCTCAAATAGGAGTTAAATTTTATTCATAGCGAAATCACTAGGAGCTACATCAGGATGAGTAGCGTGGGATGTGTGAACAGTTAATCTTATTCAGCCCCTCGAGGCTAGCTAATTGGAATAAAAGATATTAGCAATAGTTTTGTCTGAAGAAATTAGAGTTTCGGAGACTTGATTTATTTGGAACTGCCGACGAGATGATTGTTTCAGGCTAGACTAATCAACAGTTGTTAGACTCCTGGGTGAGCGTGGTGGGTAGGAGAGTGTGCGCACTCTGAGTTTCGTCCCCATAGGCTACTTTTCAATTTCCAGGAGAAAAAGATATTAGCAGGGACAAAATTTGGCAGACACCAGTTTCCCCAAACAATCAAATTAACACCATTAATAATGAGACCAACTGACATTTTGTGTTTCCTAGGTAAAAAAGGACAGATTATCTGAGTAGTATTCTTGATCAAAATGTTTAGCCTAAGTGTAATCATAGGGAAAGAATCAGAGAAGTTTGCATCATAGAGCATCATGGGAAGCCACTGATCTGGACAACTCAAAATTGCCAGGGGCAGGTGTTTGGCACCGCAGTTAAGATGTCTCCTGCATGCCTTGATAGAGTCCCTGAGCTCCACTTCCAGCTCTGCTTCTGATTCCAGCTTCCCACTAGGAGGCAGCAGGTGAGTGTCCGAGTGCGAGACCCAGGTTGAGTTTGATTCTCAGCCTGGCCCAGCCCTGCCTACTGCAGCCATTTGGGGAGTGAACCAGCATTTGGAAATGCTCGCTCTCTCTCTCTCTCTGCCTTTCAAACAAATAATTCTTTAAAAAAAAAAAAAAAAAAAAAACCTCTCAGGGGGCCGGTGCTGTAGCATAGCAATTTAAGCTGCCACCCTCAGCACCAGTATTCCAGGACAAAAAAAATCAGTGTATAGGAGTGAAATTGACATTTTGAGATTTTATTATTGTTTATAGCCCTTGTCTATATTCCTGAGAAACAGTAGTTTTTCTACTTACTACTGTTGAATTCTTAATTTAATGGGCAATTAACCTTGTGATTATAAAGTAAATTGAAAGTATGCCATTGCAAAAATTAAGAGAAAAATAAGAAAGGAAGGAGAGGGAGAGTAGGAAGGAGGGAGGGAGGAAGGAAGGACAGGTAGGATGAGAAGTATCATTAAGCTCTTAAAACTGTATGGGGGGGCCAGCGCTGTGGCATAGTAGGCTAAGCCTCTGCCTCTGGTGCCAGTTCATGTCCCAGCTGCTCCTCTTCCAATTCAGCTCTCTGCTTATAGCCTGGAAAAACAATGGAAGATGGCCCAAGTGCTTGGGCCCCTGCACCTATGTAGGACATCTGGAAGAAGCTCCTGGCTCCTGGCTTTGGATTGGCTCAGTTCTCCAGCCATTGTGGCCATTTGGGGAGTGGACCAGAGGATGGGAGACCTTTCTCTCTGTCTCTCTCTCTCTCTCTCTCTCTCTGTGACTCTACCTCTCAAATAAATTAATAAAATGTTTTTTTTAAAAACTGTATATATGAAATATGTGAAATATTTCCTTTATATAAATAAATAAATATTTTTTAAAAGGAAGGAAATCCTGTCACATCCAATGTGGGGGAACCTCCAGGATATAATGCCAAGTAAAATAAGCCAGTTACAAAATGATACACAGTACATATTTCTACCCATAGGAGGTATTGAATGTAACTAAAATAATAGAAAGTACAAAGGTGGTGGCCAGGCCTGGGAGAGAGGTAGAGGGAGGATTAATGTGTAAGTGGCACACAGTTTTGGTTTCACAAATTGAAGATGTTCTAAAGATCTGTACACAACAGTGTAAATGTTTGACACATCTGAACTGTGCACTTAAAAATGGTTAGAATTGTAAATGTAATGCTATAGGCTTGTAACTATAATTTTTGAAAAATAAAAATGTAAGTATGTGCATATACATGTACAGTGGTATTGTATTCTCTATCAGTATATAGATATGTGTGTGTGTTCTTTTTTGGAGAGAAAAATTGGGCAGAGCAAATGTGAGAGAATGTTAATAATTACTATCTGAGTAAAAGATATACAGGTGTCTTTGTACTATTTCCAATTTTCTTCAAAAGGAAAGGCAGTGGGGATCTGGGGTTCACTTAGAATCGTGTGGGGAGGCCCAGGCCCTTCCTATGGCCTTTTATAGTAAGGCCAGCCCAACAGTCCACAAGGAGAGAGGGTGCTTGGCCAAGACCACGGGGCCCGTTTCTCTGCATGATGGAGGAGTTTGCCCACCGCGCTGTAAGCCTAAGCCTGCTTTAGAGCACGGCTTTCATCCCAGCGATGGTCAGTGGGCCCCCTTCTGAGCTCCACACCAGCTGTTTGTGCCTGTGCAGCTGCTGGCATTCGGTCTGAGACTGGCTCTCAGACACGCTCTTGCCAGCAGCAAGGTTGTGTGGGTGGCGAAGCATAATGCCCCCACAGGCACCTGCTTCTCACACCATTCACCAAAAATAACCCGACACTCACGTCATGTCGGTTGGCAACAACAGGACAGCAACTGTGGAATGTGGGCCTCTCGGATCCAAAGAGGCGTGCAGTGATGTAATGTGGGGTGAAAGAAGCGAGCTGCGGAAGAGTATCACAGAATGACACCGTATGTGTTAGGAAGAAAGGAAAAGGAAAGGAGGAGGAAGAGAAGTGAGGAAGAAGGGGGAGCCAGAAAGGGAGGGAAAATGCTAAAGAGAGCCTCTGTCGTTGGCTGTCTGTATGCATACATTATTAGGTGTATGTATGAACACACATTAAGAATTCTGAGACAAACAGTATTGCGGATATATGCACACGCATTAAAATATTCACCAAACTGTTAACTGTGGTTATGCTTGGCGCATGTCTGAAGGTCAGGGTAAGACTTTCACCTTTTTTCCTACTGTTTCTTGTAACTTGTAAACACTTCCCAAATTAGCCTCTCTTAATTTGAATTTTTTAACCAAGAAAACTCAAGACAAAGGCCTGTTTAGGGGAGAGGGCTGCCCTCTTGAAGAAGGGCTGCTGCTGTCACTTTCGGGCAAGGAAAGATAAAGTTCAGTCTAGACTCGAGGTCTACACACGGCGGTGGGTGAATCACGTGTAACCTGCCCCCTGTTTCTGCAAATAAACGGGTGGGGGGACACAGCCCCCTCCAATGTGCCACAAGCAGTAAGGTTCTGTAGCTGTGACGGAGATCTGCAAACCCAAAAGATGTCTATTATCTGACCCTTTACAGAAGAAATTTGCCAGTTCCTGTGCTAGGTTCATATTTACCTTGAAATGGGAGCTGCATGGCACACATTAAAACATTAACCAGGAACTCAAACTCTGAGAAGAAGGGAGAAATGGTAAGTGTCAATTTATTTTGTGAACTCTGAAAGTTTGTATCAGCAAATGTCACCTCACTCTAAGGACCTTCTCTGCTCACCCAAAGTCAGTAGCACCTAACACAGTCCTGTCTTCCTTACTTGGATTTCTTTGATGAATTTATCACTGATAACCCTTGTTTGTTTACATGCATCTCCCACGCTAATACGAGGACACAAGAACAAGAATCTCCTCTGGGCTGGTGCCAAGGCACAGTAGGTTAAGCCTCTGCCTGCGGTGCTGGCATCCCACATGGGCATTGGTTCAAGTCCCACCTGCTACATTTCTGATCCAGCTCCCTGCTAATAACCTGGGAAAGCAGTGGAATATGAACCAAATGCCTGGGCCCCTGCACCGAGGCAGGAGACCTGGAAGAAGCTCCTGCTTCCTGGCTTTGGATCAGCCCAGCTCTGGTCATTGCAGTCATTTGGGGAGTGAACGAGTGGATGGAAGACCTTTCTCTCTGTCTCTCCCTCACTCTGTCTCTAGCTCTGCTTCTCAAATAAATACAATCTTTACAAAAAGAAAAAAGAGGGCATTGGCATTGTGATGTTGAAGGTAAAGCATCCCATCTGGGCACTATTTTTTGTCCTGGCTGCTCCACTTCCAATCCAGCTCCCTGTTAATGACCTGGGAAGGGCAGCAGAAGATGGCCCAAGTGCTTGGGCCCCTGCCAGCCACATGGGAGATCCAGATGAAGCTCCTGGCTTTTGACTTCGGCCTGGTTCACCCCTGGCCATTGTGGCCACTTGGGGAGTGAACCAGCAGATGGAAGATTTTCTATCTATCTATCTATCTATAATTTTCAAATAAACAAATAGAATCTTTTAAAAAGGAGTAGTCAGTCAATGAACGATCTATGAATGTATCTTAAAGACATGAGCTATAATGCTTTGTGACTGCAGACATGTGAAATCAAAACCAGAGTGAGGAAGAAGAGGGAATAGCCAGCAATGAAACGTGAAGGTGTCAAGGGTGGGAGGGAGGCGCTCTTTTATGAGTTACATATGTAGGGCAGGTCCCAAGGGTCTTCACCTAAAGAGCGAAGTGAGAAGGCACGGGAAATTCTCCCAAGCATTTTCTTTTTCAGAGTTTGGGAACAACACATGACTGAAAGGAAGAAGGAAGCAGCAGAGGGTCCAAGCTGGAAGTCCCCCCACCCAACCTTTCTCTGATACCTTCTGAGCCATTAAGCTTCCAGGTGGTAGAAAGCATAGCCCCCTCCCTTCAACATACACAGTGCACAGAGGGGAATAATTTTTTTTTTTTAAAAAAAGAGTCCAAGAGGAGTTTTTGCCCACAGAAATCCCAGTCCTCACAAGACGAGAACAGGATGTCTCCATTCATCCCTCCCGGGGCAAACTGGCTGATCAGATGCCTAGGAGTAGATTACTGGTTACGTCCATGTTTCCACACCCAGCACCTTATCTGCCTTCTAAAGGGAGTGCGCCCTAGGAAGACGCTTCGTTGTCAGGCAGAAGGCTGGATGGGGGCATTAGAAACTGGATACCTGGAAAGAGATTACGTTTGTGGCTTAAGAACATGGAGAAGAGATAAAGGAATGGTGAGACCTTTCCCCCGTGAAAAGGAAGCATATGTGTCCCGTGCAAATTTTTGTTAGGTTTTACCATAGATTAAAACTACCTCCCCAGGACACATAGTTTCTTTTCAGTCTCACCAAACAATGTCCAGTAAAACTGTCATTGTTCGTTAAGTCTGTTGCGTTGCATTTGCTTTTTGAGAAATGATGACAAAGTTCCTACCTCAGTGTGGGTGGAGGGTCAAGAACAGAGACTACTCCTGGTGCTCAGTAACCTCTGAGTTACAAGAATAGCCTATTGTACTCTGCAAGCCCTGGAGTTCTTATCTCTGTTTGGATGAAACAGAGAAAAATGTGCAACCTTGAAAAACAGAGACCCATTCACTCTCCTAGGTGAAACCAAAAATCCTTGTACTATTTTAGAAACAAATTAACTCCCAGTTCGCTAGCAGATGCCAAAGAAAGACAACAACCTATTCAAAGGCAAATTAATCTTTTGTACAAATAACCAAACCTGAATACCGAGACCAGTGTGAACCCACATATTCATTTACAATTTTCCAAACTTTGTACAAGACATTCCATTTTCTCAGTAGAATAATCTGTCTAAAACAATTTACATCCACAATCCTGGGACGTTGTATTTTTCATTAACCCTTTCAAATTAAGCTCTTTCCCCAGACAGGTGCTCTGCACATGATTGGCTTCATCTGTGAGCAGAAAATGGAAAAGTTCCATAGCCAAATTTATGGTTTATAATCTTAAAGGAATCAATTTCAGAAATTCCTATTTTTAATGTCTCCAGGTATCTGCTTTTTCCTGTAGCATCAACATCTCTCATCTATAGCTTTTCCCTGGAGGTAGTGTGGTGTTTATACCAACTAAGTTAATGACTAGAACCATGAAATTCACAAAATAAACCTAAGTATTTTACATTTTCCCTCAGAGCCTGCCTTCCCTAATCGGTTTCTGCTCAGATTTATCAACCTCTTCTTCAGAGGTTCATCAGGATCCAGGCCCCATTTTGCCAGTATGTGAGCCAATTTTTCAGCAGTTGTCTCTTCTCCCTCATCTAAGTCAGGTATTCCTTATCCCTTCCTCTGTTTGCTGTTGGTATTCAGAGGAATGCAGCGGGTAGTGGCAGGACACTTACATAACAGCTGAAAAAAAATTTAGACATACCAAAATGGGTGGAAAGTTTTACCCTTATTTCCCTGGTCCATGATAGCCACTGTTAACGTTTAACATGTGTCTTATAGACCTTTGTGAATATATGGCTCATGCATACACACATCAGACATGCACATTCAGCACACACATACATAAACAGGCAGCAGGTGCACGCACACACAAACAAGATCATACTGGATGTTTAGCTGTGGGACTTTTGTTTTCTCTTGCTCTGTATGCTCACTAATTCCTCACACATTTAATGAGCAGCTATTCTGTTCTATGGATCTCTAAAAACTAAAAATGTATCAGTGAACAAAACAGACAATAATTCCTGTTCGCATGGCTAAATGCCCACTACAGAAGTAAATATTAACTTCATCATAATACAGAGGAGGGGCTGGTATTGTGGTAGAGTGAGTAAAGCCGCCACCTGTGATGCCGGCATCCCCTATGGAAGCCTATTCAAATTCCAGCTGCTCCGCTTCTGATCCAGCTCCCTGCTAATGGCCTGGAAAGAACAGCAGAAGATGGCTCAAGGGCCTAGGAGACCTGGATGAAGTCCTGGCTCCTAGCTTTGGATAGGATGTTTCAGCCATCTGGGAAGTGAACCAAAGAATAGAATCAATCTCTCTCTCTCTCTCTCTCTCTCTCTCTCTCTAAAATTCTGACTTTCAAATAAATAAATAAATCTTTGGGGCCGGCACTGTGGCATAGCGGGTTAAGCCACCACCTGCAGCATCAGCATCCCATATGGGTGCCAATTCTAGTCCCAGCTACTCCACTACTGATCCAGCTCCCTGCTAATGTTCCTGGGAAAGTAGCAGAAGATGACTCAAGCACTTGGGTGCCTGCATGCAAGTGGGAGGCCTGGATGAAGCTCCTGAATCCTGGCTTCAGTCTGGCCCAGCCCCAGCCTTTGTGGCCATTTAGGGAATGAACAAGTGGGTGGAAGACCTCTCTCTCTCTCTCTCTCTCTCTCTCTCCCTCCCTCCCTCTCAGTAACTCTACCTATCAAATAAATAAGTTTTTAAAAATAAGTAAATATTTTAAAAATCATAATAAGTGGGGGTCAGCGCTGTGGTGCAATGGGTTAAAGCCCTGGCCTGGAGCGCTGGCATCCCATATGGACGCTGGTTCTAGTCCCGGCTGCTCCCCTTCCAGTCCAGCTCTCTGCTATGGCCTGGGATGGCAGTAGAGGATGCCCAAGTCCTTGGGCCCCTGCACCCATGTGGGAGACTAGGAAGAAGCTCCTGGCTTCAGATAGGCACAGCTCCAGCCGTGCGGCCATCTGGGGAGTGAACCAGTGGATGGAAGACCTCTCTGTCTCTGCCTCATCTGTAACTCTTTAAAATCTTTAAAAATGATAATAATAATAATAATAACTAAGGCCAGTGCTGTGGTGTAGCAGGTAAAGCCTCCGCCTGCAGTGCCAGTATCCAGTATGGGCGCCGGTTCAAGTCCCAGCTGTTCCACTTCCAATCCAGCTCTCTGCTATGGCCTGGGAAAGCAGTAGAAGATGGCACAAGTCCTTGAGCCCCTGAACCCATGGCAGGATACCCAGAAGAAGCTCCTTGCTTCTGACTTCAGATCGGCACAGCTCTGGCCATTGTGGCCATCTGGGGAGTTGAACCAGAGGATGGAAGACCGACCGACCTCTCTCTCTCTCAATCTCTGCCTCTGCCTCTCTGTAACTCTGCTTTCAAATAAATAAATCTTTTAAAATAATAATAATAATAATAATAATACACAGGTCCTTTCCACGCTCCCACTCCTGATAAATACCTTCCTGCTGAACACCATCAGAGCACTGACTTGGGTCCACTAGTCATATGTGAAATTCCCACAAATACAACTACAGTAGGTATGAAGCCCCTATGAACTTTACTTTAGCACCCCTAATGTCTAATAAATTTATCAAAACTGACACAAAAAGAATAAGAATATATAGAGCCCTATAACTCATGAAGAATTTGGAGCCAAGTGAAAACCCTTCCCAAAAAGAACACTTCTGTCCCAGAAGTGATCATGAGTGAAAATTGTCAGAGATTTAAGAAAATGATGGGGTGGCCAGTGCCACGGCTCACTAGGCTAATCCTCTGCCTGCAGCGCCAGCACCCCAGGTTCTAGTCCTGGTTGGAGCGCCGGTTCTGTCCTGGTTTCTCCTCTTCCAGTGCAGCTCTCTGCTGTGGCCCGGGAAGGCAGTGGAGGATGGCCCAAGTGCTTGGGCCCTGCACCCACATGGGAGACCAGGAGGAAGCACCTGGCTTCTGGCTTCGGATCGGCGCAGCTCCATCCGTTGTGGCCATTTGGGGAGTGAACCAACGGAAGACCTTTCTCTCTGTCTCTCTGTCTCTCTCTGTAATTCTATCTGTCAAATAAATTTAAAAGAGAAAAAAATCATCATGAAAATGGGAAATAAAAAATCTCTTACAGAGCAGGTTGAAGACGGCAGCAGAAAGGAAAATGAAGTGTTTCGTGTTTGTTAGCCTTTTTGGTTATTCAGGGAGCCCTTGTACACTGTTGTGCAGGAGAATGTGATGATGAGTGGGGTGTGTGGGGAAGGTAGGTAGCATAGTCAGAGTCCATAGGACAGACCAGATTCCAACCTCCAGAGGAGACCTGTGCATTTCTACAGAGCACATCTACTGCCTTCTCTAAGACCCCTGCACATCTCTGTTCCCAGGCTCCAATCCAGATTCAGGAGTCTGGAGGAGGGATTTTCTTCACACAAACAAGCAGTCAGCCCAATGATTTTGTTTCGCATTATAATTTCCCAGGAAGGCAGAAGGCTGAGGGTCCCGCATGCACAGGCGAGGGGCCCATCCCTGTGTCTTCACCTTGAAGCAGCATCCTCACTGTAGTCGATTCATGGTGGCTCTTCCAGGCCTCACACCTTGCCACAGGGGGCTCAACCAGAGAACTCTGAGGCTCCTCGGATTCAGAGCAGAGAATTCAGTAGGGTACGAGAAGAGGTGGAGGTTCTGAGCACTGGACTTGAAGAGGATGAAGAAATGAGGTGGAAATCAAGCAGAGAACACATCCAGGAACATCAGGACAGCCAAGACAAAACTGCTACACAAATAAACTTGGTGCAGAGAGCCTAAGAACAACTTGTAACGCCTCTCTTACCTCCCTACAGTATCCTTCATGTGCCTCACAGGCCAAGCTGCCTCATCCCCAGGCCCTAACATACAACCACTTATGGGACAGAACCTGCTACTGCTTCTAAGATAGGGTTGAAATGGACTTGGCATTGAGAAACCACCTTAGTGCAAAGGTAGCCTGCTAGTGCACTGTCATGGAGATTTTTGAGCAGAAAGGTTTGTAGACTGAATTACAGTGCTCCAATCAAATGCCTTATTTTTTTCTCTTTTTTAAATTTTATGTAAGTTATACAAGTTTCAAGTATTTCATCTACAAAGATTTAGGAACACAGTGATACTTCCCACCCGACCTTCCCTCCCAACAGCACTCCAATGCTTCCTCCTCGCTCTCACATTCCCACTCTTAATTTTTACAAAGATTTATTTTCAGCTCAAATGACTTATTAAATCAATAACAAAGAAGGGAGAAGCAAGAGGAAAGAATAAATGTAAGAAAGAGTATAGGCCGGTGCCGTGGCTTAACAGGCTAATCCTCTGCCTTGCGGCGCCGGCACACTAGGTTCTAGTCCCGGTTGGGGTGCCGGATTCTATCCCAGTTGCCCCTCTTCCAGGCCAGCTCTCTGCTATGGCCCGGGAAGGCAGTGGAGGATGGCCCAAGTGCTTGGGCCCTGCACCTGCATGGGAGACCGGGAGAGGCACCTGGCTCCTGGCTTCGGATCAGCGCAATGCACCGGCCGCAGCGGCCATTGGAGGGTGAACCAACGGCAAAAAGGAAGACCTTTCTCTCTGTCTCTCTCTCTCACTATCCACTCTGCCTGTCAAAAAAAAAAAAGAGTATAAGAAGGCGGAAGAACCACCCGACGTGAGACCTGTGTTGCACAATGGTTGTGTGGAGTGTGTATGTGTGTGCGCCTTCATTTATCACTCTCCTGTTCTCAGCAGCACGTTGAGGAGACACAGAGGTCAGCAGCCTGAACGTGCCCGGAGACAACAGGTGCTCCAACAGAGCAATACAGGAACGAGCAGGTCTGGCCAATAGCTGTTGCTCACCACTGACTTGCTCAACAGCCGTGTCGTGTACCCACATGTCTTGGGCAAAGAACAAACACAACCAAAAGTGGGCATCAGCCAAGGCTGCCTGTGTAAGGTCTCATGCACATTGAGTGCTTCATGAAGACATAGTGACTCATGTGCTTCCTGAATGTGTGATGCGTCTTGGCTCCTTCATGCCCACTTATGAAAGTTTAGTATACATATTCTCTACCTGCTTTCTCACAAGCCCCTCAGCTCTGCACTTAGATCCTCTTATTTTCTATAAGGATCACTTTAAATAATGTAAATACCCATTATAGATCCCTCCACCAGAGGAGTCCAGCCTTCAAGTAAACAGCTGTCTCAGGACCATTTATTTGTGGACAAATAAAAAGACACAGGAACTGAAGCCACACCAATTCAGAGGTTAAAAAAAAAGGGGGGGGGTTGCTGTTCTCAGATCTGGGAGCAGCAGCTACAAGAATCAAAGAGGCAGAAGAATCAAAGCAGCAGAAGATGGCCCAAGTAGCTCCAAGCTTACTGAACCTGCAAACACCAGGAGATGTAGGAGGAAGACAAGATCAAAAGCCAGAGGAACACGGCGTTCATCCTGACTGTGCCGCTCACCAGATGCGACGTTGGATGTGTCACGTTACTTGTCCAAGCCTCAATTTACCCACCCGTAATGCAGAGATCATATGTTTGCGGAACCTCAGAGGGTTTGCATGAAGATAAAATAAGGCCATGTACATGCAAGCTGTTGCCAGAAAAATATGCAAGTTGCTGTGATTATTCTTACAAGCTGTGTGATCAGAAGAAAATTAGTGAGTTTTCTTGGGTCTCAGTCTTTTCTGTTGAGAAAGAGTAAGATCACTAACAATCTCACTGCTGTTAATGAGGGGGGAAATTGTCACAAGCCCCCAGGAAGATGATTATTGTGTGGTGGCTCTAGGCTGGGTTTCTGTACAATTCTCCCTCCCTGAAGCCTCATACTCATTACAATCAGAAAATGAAGATGATCCTCCCGGTACCAAGAGCCTCACAGGTTCCCAGGCCCAATCGGAGATCCATCTCCAGGCTTCTCTCCCTGGATATCTTGAACCCCTGCACCAACCACTGGCTTCATGCTCAGCCTCTGAGATGATGCAAAATGCGCCCCCTTGCATGGGGTCAGACAGAAAAGCCAGAGAAGAGCTAAACAAGAAGCCTTCCCAGAGACCCAAGGATCTTCCAGGACCACCTGAGAGCGCCCACCCCTGGAGCTGGTCCAAGGCACCCTGGAGAGGACAAGTCATCCTCAGGGACCTCCGAAAGCTGGGCATGGAAGGAGACGGTTCCTGTGTCTCCACAAAGTGCTCTCACAGAGGACCCCCGTCTCCTGAAGGTCTCCCCTCCTCTGTGCCCTTTCTTTCCCATATTCTCAGAGCCCCTGTTCAGAAATAGTAACAAGCATTTCTTTTTTTTTTTTTTTTTTAAGGCAGAGTGGACAGAGAGAGAGAGAGACAGAGAAAATGGTCTTCCTTTACCATTGGTTCACCCTCCAATGGCCACTGCAGCCAGCGCGCTGCGGCCGGCGCACCACGCTGATCCAAAGCCAGGAGCCAGGTGCTTCTCCTGGTCTCCCATGCAGGTGCAGGGCCCAAGTACTTGGGCCATCCTCCACTGTACTCCCGGGCCATAGCAGAGAGCTGGCCTGGAAGAGGGGCAACCGGGACAGAATCCGGCGCCCTGACAGGACTAGAACCCGGTGTGCCACAGGCAGAGGATTAGCCTCTTGAGCCGCGGCACCGGCGAGTAACAAGCAATTCATTCTTCCTCTGTGCCAGACACCCTAACAAGTGTTTCACAAACCGCATTGCATTTAATCCTCACAGCAACCCTTTGCAGAAGACGAAACTGAGCGAGGGAAGATGACTTGCCCTGGATGCAAAGCTAGTGAGGACTGGCACTGAGACCCACATCTGGCCGATATCAAGGCTTGTACTCCCGACTGCTGTATTGTAACACTTCCCAGAACCAAGATACTAGTCCCAGAAGCCAGTGGTGTATGGAGAAAATCCTTCTGAAAAGGCAATGAAAGATACAATGAAGGCCGGCGCCACAGCTCACTAGGCTAATCCTCTGCCTGCAGCGCGGGTACCCTGGATTCTAGTCCCGGTTGGGGCGCCAATTCTGTCCCAGTTGCTCCTCTTCCAGTCCAGCTCTCTGCTGTGGCCCGGGAAGGCAGTGGAGGATGGCCCAAGTGCTTGGGCCCTGCACCCAGGAGGAAGCACCTGGCTCCTGGCTTTGGATCAGCACAGCGCGCCGACCATAGTGGCCATTTAGCGGGTGAACCAACAGAAGGAAGACCTTGCTCTCTGTCTCTGTCTCTCTCTCTCTCACTGTCTAACTCTGCCTGTCAAAAAAAAAAAAGGTACAATGAAGTAAGGAAGAGGGATGCAGAACCCCTCTGCTCCTCCAGCCATTCTGGGCCATTTAGGTGTCCGTCGTTACTCCCTGGAGCTAGGTTCTCAGGGTCAGGCTCTCAGAGCTTGCATATCCTCCTGTCCTCTGAGCCCTTGGACCAATGAGTTGGTCCCATCATTTAGGTTGACCCCACACTTTGTTATTAAGTTCAATACTGCCATGCATGACTTAACAACAGGGACAGGAAAAAGAAGCAAGAGAAAGCCAGGCAGTGTCCCCCTGCCCACCTCTGGTTATATTTTTACTTAAAGGAAAACCCTGGGAAGTCCATCAGCCTGAGAACTCTGCATGGAAGACAAATCAGAGGTTCCATGCTAATATTTGTTATGAGAGTCTCGACAGCTCTGGATTCCAAAGAGCTTTAACTCAATATTGCTTTATCATAGGTGCCATTTTGTTGATAATTACAAAAGAGTGCCAACAACATTAATGTCCTTCATTAAATGGGACATTCATAAAATGCATCATTGTGCAATCTTTGAAAAAAAAATGAAGAGTCCTTAATCACTGACATGGAAAGATCTCTGAGCTATGTTGTTCCTTCTGTCACTGAACCTTTCGAAAGAAAAAGAATGCATGCATACACATATTGCTTATATAAGCAGTGACTAACCATGGAAAGATACACAAGAAACCGGTAGCTTCCGAGGAAGAGAGATGAGAGGCTGGGGAATCAAAGAGGGAAGGGGAGGAGGATGACTTACTTTCACTTCAGTTCCTTTTGAATTTTATACCATGGAAACATAGTTCCTATTTTAAAAAGCAAAGACTAAAATTGAAATATCATTCCCTTGTTTCTCTTTCTGTGCTTGCAACCACCCAATAATTCAATGAAATTGAGGCATTCAACAAACACTTTTGAGTTCCCCAGGAGAGCTAATTCTTGGAGCAGTGATCAGAGTGGCTCTACCTCATGCCATTGCAGAGAAAGCCCCAAAGGGTATATGTCCAGACTGTGGAGGCTCTTGGTGGTCATACTTTCTCTGGAAGGGGTCCAAGAGACCTTCCAGTGAGAAAAACAACAGCCAGCCTGAGTTCTCTGCAGCTTGAAGAAAAGGTGCATACCTCACTCAGGGTTGACCCCTCAGAGGATGGAAGAATACTTAGAGAGAGCCTAGGACCCTCCTATATCTGGATCACTGAACAAGAACTTAAGTGGGGGTGGGCGGCACTGTGGTGCAGCAGATTAAGCCACGTCTGCAGCCAGCATCCCATAAGGATGCAAGTTTGCGTTCCAGCTGTCTAGCTCCTGATCCAGCCCCCTGTGCCTGGGAAAGCAAAGGAGAGTGGCTCCAAGTCCTTGGGACTCTACACCTTTGTGCTCCCACCGAGGAGCTTCCCAGAAGCCAGGAGCTTCCTCCAGGTCTTTCCACGTTGGTGCAGGGGACCAAAGACTTGGGCCATCTTCCACTGCTTTCCCAGGTCATGGCAGAGAGCTGGATCAGAAGTGGAGCAGCCAGAACTCAAAGTGGCACCCACATGGGATGCTGGCACTGCAGGCAGTGGTTTTCCCCACTACGCCACAGCACTGGTCCTTAAAAGTCTTCTTGACAGAACTTCTACTTTACTTACACCACATTGGCTTGCCCAAGTTAAGTCTAGTTTGAACATCTGACCTCGGCTGGATGAGTTACTGAGTAGGACTATACTTCCCTGGCTACCATATTTTATTATTTTTTTTTTACGATCTGTGGAAGTAATTATTTTCTTTTTTTTTAAACTTTTATTTAATGAATATAAATTTCCAAAGTACAGCTTATGGATTACAATGGCTTCCCCCTCCCATAACTTCCCTCCCACCCGCAACCCTCCCCTTTCCCGCTCCCTCTCCCCTTCCATTCACATCAAGATTCATTTTCAATTCTCTTTATATACAGAAGATCAGTTTATTATATATTAAGTGAAAAATACTGTTTGAGTACTAGTTATAGCATTAAATCACAATGTACTGCACATTAAGGACAGAGATCCTACATGATATTTTTTTAAAACTGATTAATTTTGTATGCAATTTCCAATTTAACACCAAGGTTTTTTTTTTTTTTCATTTCCAATTATCTTTATATACAGAAGATCGATTCAGTATATACTAAGTAAATATTTCATCAGTTTGCACCCACACAGACACACAAAGTGTAAAAATACTGTTTCAGTACTAGTTATAGCATTACTTCATATTGGACAACACATTAAGGACAGATCCCACATGAGACGTAAGTACACAGTGACTCCTGTTGTTGACTTAACAATTTGACACTCTTGTTTATGACGTCAGTAATCTCCCTAGGCTCTAATCATGAGTTGCCAAGGCTATGGAAGCCTTTTGGGTTCACCGACTTCTATCTTATTCCAACAGGGTCATAGTCAAAGTGGAAGTTCTCTCTTCCCTTCAGAGAAAGGTACCTCCTTCTTTGATGGCCCTGTTCTTTCCACTGGGATCTCACTCACAGAGATCTTTCATTTAGGTCTTCTTTTTTTTTCTTTTCCATGGTATCTTGGCTTTCCATGCCTAAAATACTCTCATGGGCTCTTGAGCCAGATCCGAATGCCTTAAGGGCTGATTATTTTTGCTCAAGATTTATTTATTTTATCTGAAAGGCAGAGTTACAGAGAGGCAGAGGCAGAGAGAGAGAGAGAGAGAGAGAGAGGTCTTCCATCCGCTGGTTCACTTCCCAAATGGCTGCAATGGCCATAGCTAGGGCCATCAGAAACCAAGAGCCAATAGCTTCTTCCATGTCTCCCATGCTGGTGCAAGTCATCTACTGCTTTCCTAGGCCATAGCAGAGAGCTGGATCAGAAGTGGAGCAGCCAGGACTCGAACTAGTGCCCATATGGGATGCCAGCACTACACCGGCCCCTATATTTTATCTCTTGGTTCTTGTTAAGTAATTTCTCTAGGTTGTCTTTTATTTTCTTTCCTGAGCTATTATCTCTACCTGATTAAGAGGGGATTATATCGGCCAGCACCGTGGCTCAATAGGCTAATCCTCCGCCTGCGGCACCAGCACACCGAGTTCCAGTCCCGTATGGGGCGCTGGATTCTGTCCCGGTTGCCCCTCTTCCAGGCCAGCTCTCTGCTGTGGCCCGGGAAGGCAATGGAGGATGGCCCAAGTGCTTGGGCCCTGCACCCCATGGGAGACCAGGAGAAGCACCTGGCTCCTGCCTTCGGATCAGCGCAATGCGCCGGCCACAGCGGCCATTGGAGGGTGAACCAACAGCAAAGGAAGACCTTTCTCTCTGTCTCTCTCTCTCTCACTGTCCACTCTGCCTGTCAAAAAAAAAAAAAAAAAAAAAGAAGGGATTATATCAATCACTCCACATATGGTCATCCAAGTGCAATTCATCTATTTGTGACCTTAAGCAGCTGTCTTGCTTCTTCAGGATGTGGAAGAAGTTCGGGATGTTGGAAGGGCCTGCTGTAGGGAGAAGCACAAAGCAGAGACTCAACAAATTGGAAGGGTACTTCAAAAATCTCATGGCGGAAGCCAAATTTCAGCCTAGCAGGTAAAGATGTCGCCTATAACACTGGCGTCACATATGGGCACCAGATCATGCCCCACCTGCTCCACTCCCAGTGCAGCTTCCTGCTAACTGCAGAGAAGGCAGCAGAAAATGGCCCACGAGTTTGAGCCCTTGTCACCCACAAGGAAGACCCGGATGGAGCTCCTAGCTCTAGGCTTCAGCCTGGCGCAGCACTGGCTGTTGCAGCCAAATGAGGAGAGAGCTAGCAAATGGAAGTCCGCGCGCTCTCGCTCTCGCTCTCGCTCTCGCTCTCGCTGTGTCTCTCCCCGTCTCTGTCTGCAACTCTGACTTTCAAATAAATAAATAAATCTTGTTTTTAGAAAGTGAATTAAAACATAAGTTTATTGGGATAGCAAAAAAAAATTTTTTTAAGATTTATTTATTTATTTGAAAGGCAGAGTTTCAGAGAAAGATCTTCCATCTGCTGGTTCACTCCCCAAATGGCCTCAATGGCTGTACTTGGGCCAGTCTGCAGCCAGGAGTCAGAAGCCAGGAGCTTCTTTCAGGTCTCCCATGTGGGTGCAGGGACCCAAGCACTTGGGCCATCTTCTGCTGCTTCTCCAGGTGCATTAGCAGGGAGCACGATGGGAAGTGGAGTAGCCGGGACTCGAACAATTGCCCATATGTTATGCCAACACTGCAAGCAGCAGCTTTACCAGCTATGCCACAGCAGTGGCCTCTTGGCTACAAAAAATTTTTTGAAATCCATGTTTATGAGGGGACTTCAAAAAGTTTGTAGAAAATGTACATTACAAAAAACTGTATATGGATTTTAAAATTACTTGCATCAAAATAAATTTATCTTTTAACTCCATTTTCCATAAATGTTTTTAAAGTCTCTTCATGTTTTAGTTCCCCGTTGTCACTTCACAGATCAGTACAAAGGACTCAGATTTCTCAAAGTGTCACATCACAAAACACGGAGAACTATACTCCTAACCTTGGTCCTCAGAGAAATTAGGTTCTCAATCCAGAGGCTCCTTCATATTTCTTCCAGCAATAAATTCAAATCCACAGTGTGCTATGTCACAAGCAATTTTTTTTTAATACCCAATTCTTTTCTGCACAGAAAAGAATATCAAAAGCTGTTTGTTAACTGATGCTAACATTTTAGTTTGTAAACTTAGAATTATTTCTTAGGCCACTAACAGCAGTTTCCAAATATCATAAATTTATGTTTGTGTTAAAATTTAAGGCAATAATAATTTATATTTTTTGAGTGACATAGACAGACAGCTCCTATCTACAGGTTCACTCCCAAAATGCCCACAACAGGCACCAGAAACTCAACCCAGGTCTTTCACATGAGTAGCAGGAACCTGACTACTTGAGCCATCACCACTGCACCCAGCATGTGTATTGGTGGGAACCTGGAATCTGGAGCCAATCTCAGGCACTTTGCTGTGGGAAACAGGCATCTCAACCAACATTTTTTTTAATTTTTTTAAAACACATCCCTATTTTGAAGATTTTATTTGTTCATTTGAAAGGCAGAATTACAGAGGAGGAAAAGGAGACAGAGAGAGATCTTCTTCTTCTTTTTTTTTTTTTTTTTTTTTTTTTTTTGGATAGGCAGAGTGGATAGTGAGAGAGAGAGAGACAGAGAGAAAGGTCTTCCTTTTTGCCACTGGCTCACCCTCCAATGGCCGCTGCGGACGGCGCATCTTGCTGATCCGAAGCCAGGAGCCAGGTGCTTCTCCTGGTCTCCCATGCGAGTGCAGGGCCCAAGGACTTGGGCCATCCTTCACTGCCTTCCCGGGCCATAGCAGAGAGCTGGCCTGGAAGAGGGGCAACTGGGATAGAATCTGGCACCCCAACCGGGACTAGAACCCAGTGTGCCGGCGCCGCAAGGCAGAGGATTAGCCTGTTAAGCCACGGCGCCAGCCGAGAGATCTTCTATCCACTGGTTCACTTCCTAAATGGGGCAACAGATAGGGCTAGGCCAAGCCGAAGCCAGGAGCCAAGAGCTTCTTCCAGGTCTCCCACGTAGATGCTGGGGCACAAGGGCTTGGACCATCCTCTGCTGCTTTCCCCGGCACATTACCAAAAGCTGGATCAGAAGTGGGACAATCAGGACTCGAACAGGCACCCATATGGGATGCCAGCTCTGCAGACAGAAGCTTAACCTACTGCACCCCAGCGTTGGCTCCTTAACCAGCATTTTAACTTTAGGCTAAATGCCCACTCCCCACAATCTATCTCTGGGTAATGTTCCCTTAGTCCAAACATTTAAGGGAGTAAATCCACCCAAATAGTTTAAGCAGTATTTACATTCACGATTTCTTCATTCACAGCAAAGTCACAGGTGGGCATTTGGTGTGGTGATTAAGATGCTGCTGCTTGGGCAGACTCATAGAATGGCAGACGTCCTAAACAACACTCTGGCCTCAGAATCAGCCCTTAAGGCATTCGGATCTGGCTCAAGAGCCCATGAGAGTATTGTAGGCATGGAAAGCCAAGATACCATGGAAAAGAAAAAGAAGAAGAAGAAGAAGAAGAAGAAGAAGAAGAAGAAGAAGAAGAAGAAGAAGAAGAAGAAGAAGAAGAAGAAGAAGAAGGAGAAGAAGAAGACCTAAATGAAAGATCTCTGTGAGTGAGATCCCAGTGGAAAGAACGGGGCCATCAAAGAAGGAGGTACCTTTCTCTGAAGGGAGGAGAGAACTTCCACTTTGACTATGACCCTATCGGAATAAGATCAAAGTCAGCGAACTCTAAAGGCTTCCATAGCCCTGGCAACTCATGACTAGAGCCTAGGGAGATTACTGACGCCATGAACAGGAGTGTCAAATTGTTAAGTCAGCAACAGGAGTCACTGTGTACTTACGTCCCATGTGGGATCTGTGCTTAATGTGTTGTCCAATGTGAAGTAATGCTATAACTAGTACTGAAACAGTATTTTTACACTTTGTGTTTCTGCGTGGGTACAAACTGATGAGATCTTTACTAATTATATACTGAATCGATCTTCTGTATATAAAGATAATTGGAAATGGAAAAAAAAACCTGGTGTTAAATTGGAAATGGCATAGAAAATTAATTAATTTTAAAAAATATTATGTAGGATCTCTGTCTTTAATGTGCTGTACGCTCTTATTTAATGCTATAACTAGTACTCCAAAAGTATTTTTTTTCACTTTGTGTTGCTATATGGGGGCAAACTGTTGAAATCGTTACCTAATATATACTAAACTGATCTTCTGTATATAAAGAGAATTGAAAATGAATCATGATGTGATTGGAAGGGGAGAGGGAGCGGGAAAGGGGAGGGTTGCGGGTGGGAGGGAAGTTTGGGGAGGGGGAAGCCATTGTAACCCATAAGCTGTACTTTGGAAATTTATATTCATTAAATAAAAGTTTAATAAAAAAAAAAAGATGCTGCTGCTTGGAATTCCTGCATCCTGTACCAAAGTGCCTGGGTTTGAGTCTGGCTCCAGTCCTGGTTCCAGCTTCCTATCAACACATACCCTGGGAGGCAGTAGTGGTGTCCCTGTGTGGGAAAACAGTATTGAATACCTGACTGCTGGCTCTGGCCTGGCTCTTGTGGGCATTTGGAGAATGAACAAGTGAATGGGAGATGCTCCTCTCTCTCTCTCTCTCTCTCTCTCTCTTTCTCTTTGTGTGTGTACATAAGTGTGTCTGCCTTTCAAATAAATAAATAAAGTTTCTCTCACTAATAAAATCATGTAAAAACAAAAAAATCCAAGGGAGTGTGATGTTAATTTTAGGTTCCAGTTTGACTGGATTAAGAAATATGCAGAGTAAGGTGTTCCCAGAAGAGATTTAGCATGTAAGCCTGAGTGACATCATCGGAGATGTGTCCTCAGTGAGAGTGGGCACCATTTTATCCATGGAGGGTCCCAGCAGGACAGATTCTCACACAGAAGGCAAACTGATCTCTCTCTCTGCAAGGGCTGGGACACATTTTTCTCCAGCTTTGGACACCAGGACTACAGGGTGCTGGGTCTTTAGATCTGAGAACTTACTCCATGGCCATGAGAATTCTCAGGCTTCAAGTGCGGTCCGAGAATGACATCATCAACTTCCTGCAAGCCGAGGCCTCATACTTTGGTCGTGCTCCCAGCATCCCTGGTCCCCAGCCTTCAGATGGTCCATCGTGGCACTTCTCAGCCACCCTAATCTGACCAGCCAATTCCCTGATAAGTCTCCTCATCTAACAAATATCCTATTGGCTCAGTCTCTCAGGAGAGCCCTGATTAATACAGAAAACAAGTTATCCTAATGATTTATACACTGTTTATGACATAGTAATTAAATTCTCTTAATGTTTCTAACAACAATCCTAAATTTAATGTACCTGACTTCTCAAGCCCTTTACATACCTTAATAAGTACTTACAATTCTTAATAATCTACTAAATTAAGTTGTACTCAAGTAATATATCAAATGCTGTTCTACATTTTAGCAGGCAAATCAAACATAAATGTAGCTAATTCAAGTTAGCTAATCATCTTCAATGTTTCAAATCAAATTAAGCAGATACTCTTGAATGTCTCAAGTGCCTTAAGTAATGTGCATATTCAATATGTATGTGTTCAAATTCATGGTAAGTGGTATAATTGTGACAAAATTTTTTGTGTATAAACAGATTTATAAACAGATCTCATACAAAATTATCAATAAAGAGAAGAGAATAAATCCAAGGTTTCCATGGCATCTGAATTTACAAATTTATCATTGCCAGATTCAGGGATTTGGACCAAAAATTCAAGACTACTAGAGGGGAACACAGGTGCTCCTCCCTCTAGAGATCCTGTATCTTCTTTATAGCTTTCACTCACACACTCAACAACTGTTTATTGAAAACTTAATATGTTCCAGGAGATACAACAATGAGTAAAATATACAAAAAGGCCTGCCTTCACGGTTCTTTCATTCCAACATCAGGGTAGAGATCATACACAAAATGAATACATTGTATGGGTATGCCATGTTGGAATGAAGCACTGGAGCACAGCCCTGATGGATGTTCAATGAATTATAATTATAAGTGACTCCTTCACCTGAGGAAAACTGGTTAACTTTGCTGGGTGCCAGGTCTTCCCTGTGTGGAAATGTGAGCCCCAGAATCTCATGTTTACAAATGAAAAACAGAGGAAGTTTCTTTAAATCCTTGGATTTTAATTTTGTTCACAAGAGACTCAAAGTCATTGAAATTAACTGTAGATGCCTAGGAAGGAGGAATAGAATAAAGAAGTATGGAGTTTGCCCTGGAATGGGATCTTTAGTGGAAACTCACTCAAGCCTCCAATGGCCAACAACCATCACTCACTGAGTGAGAAATCTCTCCAGCCATCACTTCAGGGACAACTTAGGGCCACCACTTATCAACTTCCAGCTCTAATCTCTGGAGTAACTCCATGTACATCATTCTCTGTTGACTCCCATGGGAACTAAGGACACTGGCTGGAAAGAGCCAAATGTAGGTGACACGGGAGCCTTCCTTTAGAGAAAGAATCCTAAGGCAGTGTGGGATGTCTCCAGCTGCAGCTATTAGAGGCAACTAGTATCTCAGGGAGTGACTGACATCTTCTAGAAAATCCTTGAACCTTCCAGAAAGTAATCACCCTTCTCCCTCTACAGATCAGGGTACTGAATGCTGATCGCCCTCTCCAGAGTATCACAGACTCGATTTTATCTCACCCTCTCCACAACTTCAGAAAAACCGCCAGATGAACCATACATCTGAGGTATGACCTCGGGGTCTGAGCAGCGTGGTTTCCCTCTGGTGTTATTTTTGCAACCACAGCATAGCTTGATATTCCACTCACTTGTGCTTTAAAACTCAAAAACCACAATTCTTAATTTAAAAAAAATAACTCCAATCACTCTATATGCACACAAAATACCAGGAAACAAATGCAGTGAGCAAGTCTGGAGGACCCTCAAAGACTAGAAATACTAGGATCTATGGACAGGCTGAGATCCTTCAAATAGTTCCCAGAGGTTCCAATTCCACTATCTGCGCCTTGGTGACTTCCCTCTGCTGACTCCCCTACATGAGTTATGCCCAGACATTCTGCCCGATTCTTTGTCCCTCTGCTGCCAGCCTTTGTGCCCAAACTCCATCCCCACAGCAGAGCCTCACAGGGAAGCCATCCTGCAGCTCCTAGCATCTCTTTGTTTCAACCAGAGGTTCTCTTGAAGTGTGACCATCGCACACTACAGTTAAATCCAACTCAATTATTCGCTAAATGCTCCCAATCAGAGATCCGTGACACCAGCTCACTCACTGGTGTCACTTAGCCAGGAGTGTAAAGAGTATGGAAAAGAGAAAAGAATTCACTTCAGGGATAAAGTCAAGCGGCTCTCTCATTCTCTCTCCAGCAGAAATCACTGCCCAAGCGGTTTCCACATGTCAAGCAACCTGAAGATATCGTCGCTCTATAACAAGCACAGGTTAAAAGAATCTTACTAACTTTTCTGAAAGCACAAGCTTCTTAGCCTCAACTTCCACGAGAACATTAGCCAGGTCTTCACCCAAGACCCTGCTAAGCTGGTTGCTAACATTATCGAATACCTCTTACATACAACCAATTTACTTTCATCTTTTCATAGATGTTCTCAACCTTCAATGTGAGGCACAAAGCAATAACTTCCCAACTTTTACAATGAAGAAACCTGATCAAAAAAAAAAATGAAACTCCAGAAATAATATGACTGAGATCACATAATCAGCAAGTGGCAGAGCCAGAATTCACACTCCGACTACAGGGTGCCTATGCCTGACCTCTGTGCTATACTGTCTCCACTATCTAGGAATTCTTCATCGATCCCTAAGGTAAAGATCCTGCAAGAACAGCCACAATGAAATCCTCCCTTCTCTGAATCCTCCCATCAAGTGGGGATATCTGTTTCTCTTCCCATCAAATCTGGGTTGGTCTTCTGACTACAGTTGCTACATTTAGTAAGTGAATTTACAGAATGTCCAGTTAAATATGAATTTCAGATAAGCAATGAGTATTTTTAGCAAAAGTATTCCCAAATATTGTATGGGACAACTTATAGCAAAAATGATTCATTGCTTATTTGAAGTTCAAATTTAACTGGGTATTATCTATATTATATGGTAACTCCACTTATGACTTGCTTTAACCAATAGAAAATAGCAGAAGTAAGAATGTGCTAACCCAGATCTTGTCTTAAAAAGGATCATCAACTTCTACTTTCTCCATATTGGAAGGCTACCCTGAGACAAACACACTGTGAGGAAGCCCACCCAGCCATGAAGACAGGCAGCTGGAGAAGCACTAAACGGTAGACATTGACTGTGGCTTCGTTGGCCTTCCAAGGCAATGCAGCTGCTGGCTACATGCAGCTGAGTAATTGACTCCAGTCTACACCTGTGGAGCAGAAGCACCTAATCCCTACTCAAATTGCTCATCAACAGAATTATGAGAATGATAATTTTCATATACTACATGTAATTGTAAGACACTATGTTATGCGAATTTTTTTATGTATCAAAAACAACCAAAATAACTACTAATGGATCATCTTGAATTTAGGCTCAAAACCTTGTAAGTTCCTCTGTGATGGCTCCATAGGTAAGCTTGGTTTTTGTGTCTGCACAGTCTTATCCAGTCTCACAGATGTTGTTGTTGTTTTCCTAAGGGACAGCCATACCTAGGACTAGATTCCAGCTCTGTCAAATAAATCTGTATAACCTTGGTTGTAAAATATTAACTACTTTATCAGAGGGTTTATGGAGATTAAGGGAGATTTAATTTCTATCAGGTGCTTAGCAAAATACCTAATCTTCAACTAGTCTTCATCACACACTACTGTTAATAGTCTGTCTTACATTAAATCATTTCTTTTATCTATATTTATTTATTTGATAGGCAGAGCTGCGGGAGGAGGAGATATCTCCCATTAGCTGGTCCACTCTTCAAATGGCCGCAACAGCTGGATCTGGGCCAATCCAAAGCCAGGAGCCAGGAGCCTCCTCTGGGTCTCCCACGTGGGCGCAGGGACCCAGATACATGGGCCATCATACCAGGTGCACCAACATGGAGCTGGTTTCAAAGAGGAACAGCTGGAACTCGAACCAGTGCCCACATGGGATCCTGGTGCCACAGGCAGTGGCTTTACCCACTACACCACATTGCTGGCCTCCTAAATAATTTCTTAAACCTATGTTATTTTATTATTTTCTCTCTCTTATTTTTTCTATCCAGTATAGATGATTTGGTGAAGCTGCAAATCTAATAAGAAGCTCCACCACCAAAGAATTACACTTCTCCATAGGAGAGCCCCAGCTACAGAAATACAGGGGAGTATCCTGTCATTACTAAGTCCCTTTTTCCACCATGCCAGTCCAGCAATCACAAAGAAGTCCCATGTTCCTAAATACAGCTTAGACTTATTGAGTAATTAAGCTATCTTACCCTGGGGTCACTCAGTCATGTTCTCAAAATTCCTTATTTCTCTTTTACCATGAACTAGAAATGCTGGGATAGAAAAATATAGATGCATAAAACCATAAAGAGGAATAGGAATTACACGAGTTATGTAATCAGTCAGTACTGATGTCTAAACGTGGCATAATTTATAAACAAGAAAGTTGCATGAAGATCAAACAGCTAGCAGTGAAAAGCCCAGCAAACAACATGATTCACAGCACATGCTCATCTGATACCAGATTCCCCACTTCCCTTAGCATTATCCATTCTGGGGCCACAACTGTGGAGTAGCAGGTTAAGCCTCCACCTGCAGTAGCAGCATCCATTTTGGACACCAGTTTGAGCCCTGGCTGCTCCACTTCCGATACAGCTTCATGCTAATTGCCTGGGAAGGTGGTGGAAGATGGTTCAAGAGCTTGGCTCCTGCACCTGCATGAAAGACCCAGAAGAGACTCCTGGCTCCTGGCTTCAGATCTGTCCAGCTCTGGCCATTGTAGCCTTTTGGGGAGGGAAACCAGTGGATGGGGAACTCTCTCTCTGTCTCTCCCTCCCTCAGTCTGTAACTCTGCCTCTCAAATAAATACATAAATCTTTTTTTTAAAAAAAAAAAAGAGCATTAGCCACAATTATCAGTGGTGTGGTCATGTAGAATGACATCATCTTGCCCTTCTGTGACTCCAACATTATTAATCATTACTCCTGTAACTACCTCCCTTCTCTCCATACTCCAGCTTGCCTGTGTTCATAGTACCAAGGCTGAGGGCACCTACTTCCAGCATTATGCTTAGCTTCTTCACTGACACTGTCATCCTGACTACCTTCTAACAGACAGACATATTCCCTGGAAGCCCAAAGCAAAGCTCTATTCACTATATCTTTCCTCTTACCATCATTCTCTTTTAGGGCACCGTCATGCTCATATGTGATCAGCAGATCTTGCAGTCTCAAGGTGATGGGCTGCACCCTGGTGTCTTGCAGCAGGGCAGATCCAGGACAAGCTATCAGACCCTGAAGAGCAGAATGGTGACTCTAAAGATGAACCAAGAGCCAAAAAGAGTAAGATTTCAAAACCTAACACAAGACAAAAATAGCCATGAGTGAAGTTACAGACATGAAGTTAGGATAACAGATGGTGCCCTAGAGAGAAGCACTAAAACTGGATCCCTTGTTCCATCGAGGTCAAAACCGGCTCAGAAGGAGCCAGACTGAGGGTCAAGGGATGTTTCCAGATTCTTGCAGACTTTATGCACAACAATTTCTTTGAAGTTAAGCTTCTTTTAAAGACTCCTCTCATATCCTGGTGCCTGATGTTGACCTCTCTGCCATATCCCAATCATCCCAATAAGAGATGATGAACAAGGACAGCACTTCTGGGGCTGGCACTGTGGCGCAACAGGTGAACGCCCTGGCCTGGAGCACTGGCATCCCATATGGGCACCGGTTCAAGACCCAGCTGCTCCACCTCTGATCCAGCTCTCTGCTGTGGCCTGGGAAGGCAGTAAAGGATGTCCCAGGTCCTTGGACACCTGCACCCACGTGGGGGACCTGGAGGAAGCTCCTGGCTCCTGGCTTCAGATCAGTGCAGCTCCGGCTGTTGCGGCCATTTGGGGAGTGAACTGGCAGATGGAGGACCTCTCTCTCTCTCTCTCTCTCTCTCTCTCTCTCTCTTTCTCTCTCTCTCTCTCTGCCTCTCCTCTCTCTGTGTAACTCTGACTTTCAAATAAATAGGTGGATATTTTAAAAAAAAAAAAAAGGACAGCACTTCTAAGGCTGAAGTGGAAGATACCATTTTCCAACACCTGCCCCATCACCAGTTCCTTCCTGTTTTTTCACAAGCTCTCCTATCCCTGGAACCCACTAAATACCAGCACATTTGTCACTGGGACAGTTACATTCCCTCAAACTCTGCTCACCACTGTATCTGGCTGTGTATCTCCCTCCCCAACTTAAATGTACACTGCCTACAGCAGGAATCAAATCTCAACCTTCATTTCATTCCCCACTAAGCCTAGCAAAGTATTAACTACTTGTTCAGAGATTACAGAATATGTATTTGTATATGTTTCACCTCTTCATCTTTTGATCATAGGCTTCTAGGTGGCAAATGATGAAAAGAATACCAGCTTTGTTTATTCCATAAGGATCAGGAGTTTAATCAAACAGCTGCTGCTCCATAAAGAAGGTGATTTCCCAATAGTGATCATTACTAATATTTATTGAACAAGTGTTACAAGTCAGGCATCCTGTGAAGCATATTGTACATTATTATTCCATTGAATGGTTACATCAATTTCATAAGTAAATTATGCTTATTTTACACACAATTAAATTGAAAGTCCAAGAAAATAACTTGTCTAAGGTTGTATACAGTTCATAGTTGGTAGCACCTCCTGACTCCAAAGCCAGTTCTATAGTACAATATTTAAACCTCTTGGGATTTTGCAGAAAACTGTGTAACACATTTAAATTTCTATTGACTCCCAGAGAATTACTCCCATAATTTCCACCAGAGTCCAGCTTTCTGCTAATTCGATAGAGCCTTAATTTTCAAGAAGAGTCTTCAGTTTCTACAGAGCACCCAAAGGGCAACTTGGAACAGGAAGAAAGATATAGACTTGAAAGGGCAGAAAGAACCAGACAATGAAAGAGACCTTGTGTCACTGCATTCGTCCCTCCCTCTTACCACCAAAGAGAGCCCAACCCCCTAAGCCAGTTACCTTTTTCTCATCATCTTCCTGGGTTCTGTCATTGGGAGCATGGAGTTTTCTGTTTGAGTCACAACAAATAATTAAGACTTCTTCCTTCTCATTAAGTCCCAGCTGGTCTCAAGAGTGGACAGGAAGAGAATGGCTGATTGACTCAAAAATTCAGGGTGAGGAGACATGACTTTGCTAAAAGTAGCCAATTTTAGCACCTCTCTCTCAAATTAGAGAACTATCTATTGTCTCAAGACAACTATTTTTCTTTCCATAAGAGGAAGATAGTAGAAAAGATAACCTGTGTCCTGACATTCACACGCAAACCCTCTTGGCTGTACCAACAACCCTTTGCACTGATGAAGTAAACTCCACTCACACAGGCAATTGTAATTCTACTTTTCCTCTCAGTTGTCATCGTTAGAGAAATACCCAAACAAAAGCAAAAGGCCCTCAAAATATAAAACCCCATAAGCAAAACTCTAGCAAGAAACTTCGGGGTACCAGGAGATTGTCTACTGGTAACTCTTCAACCATCAGAAAATCTGCCAATCTGCCAGTCAACAAAAGTTAAGTTTATTAGACATCCTGTAGTAAGAGAGAATACCTCCTTAACAGAATCTTTGCATTATATCTCAAAAGAAGAATGTCAAGGGAAGATATTCATGAGGCTTTTGGGTCTGGATCCAAGTGATATAAGGTGGATCATTCTAGGTAAGTTATAAATCAAGATTGAACAAAATTGATGACATTAGAGTATAGGATCGGCAGACACAGCAAGGGAAGGGACTGGAAGCAAATCCTGCTGAGTAAACTATTGTTTGTTGAGCAAATTGTTGTCCAGGTGAGTAATCTATTACCCTGATAGGAGAGCTGTTTGCCCAGAGGAGCAAACTGCTTGTTCAAATAAATTGTCTTGCATGAATTTCATGAAGCAAACAGTGAAAATATTTATTAGTTTATAACCATCTCTTCCTAGGCATGAATTTCTAGGACTCATTAGTTAAGTCTTTTTGCTACAGTAAGTCTCAATTCTCAGTCTCAATAGTTAAGCCATGTGGAAATAAATGTTCTCAATTCTCAGGTTCAACTTATTTTTAAAACTTACTATACTGTTCCCATGGAAATAAAACTTTGCTTCCTCCCACCAGTGACACTATGCCTGGGCTATAACACTGTATATCCTACCGTCTTGCTCCACAGAGTGAGCAGAGTCAATCAATAGGAAGTTGAAGCCACTGGAAGAAGCTCATTGCCATATGTAGAGAATCTATCAGCATTCCCCCAAAAGGATTCCAGACATCCATAGGAACAGCAGTATGGTACTCTGGCAGTGTCAAGTATTTTAGGAAATATTTTTCCCCGTAAACAGTAGGTGTCCAATCTGAGTTTACTGACTAGTTATAACTTCTGCAAGCACCTTCTCCCTCTGGGCCTCTCTTCCCACCCCAAACATTGTGATCTGGATGTTCTCCTGGAGTCCTTTCAACTCCAGCTTTTTGGGATTCTTTGATTTGGCTCCACTAGCATCTATTTCCCCTTAAGCAAAAAAAAAAAAAAAAAAAAAAAAGACACAAGACAAGGGCATTCCTTTGGCTGTTTATATATCCTTTACTTGAGTTTTGCTTCAAGAGCTTATCGGCTAAGACCCACGCTAAGACCAATGGGCAGACATTGGTCTAGCAGTATGATGCCAGATTAGATGTTCACATCTTACATCAGAGTACCTAGGTTTGATACACAGCTCTATCTCCTGACGCCAGCTCCCTGCTAATTCAGAACCTGGAAGGCAGGAGTGATGGTTCAAGTGATTGGGCTCCTGCCACCCACATGGGGGACCATGAATGAGTTTCCAACCCCCAGCTTCTGTCCTGGCTCTGACTGAGGCCATTGTAGGCATTTAGAGAGGCAGATGAGACGGCTCTCATTCTTTCTCTCTCTCTTACTCTCATAAATAAATATATATTTTTAAAGATGCCATTCAGAAGCAAGCACTAAAAGCTCATGGTAGGTTATTGTCTTTCCTGTCTAGCACCACGTTGTAAGATTGCATGGCCATTTGGTTCTGCATCTCTCCACTTCCTGGAAGATCCTACCAGCTGATCTAAGTGGTGGAACATCAATATTTCACTTCCAAATGAGTTTTTCATAAAAGACTTATTGATCAGAATACCTGCAGTCAGAGACAAGACCCATTCCTCAAATACAGACAGGTATGTTGACTGCTTGTACTTGCCTATTAACAAGTAAGTTACTTCGGCAGGCCTTGTAAGTTGGAAAGAATCTGATCATAAGACTTTCTTTCATGGCAACATACAAGAGTATTTCAAAAAGCTCATGAAAAAAATGAATTAAAAGAAAAACTTTATTTTGGTGCAAAACATTTTGAAACCCAGGCATCATTTTGTCATAAGATATATTTTCCATGAACTTTCCAGGGACCCCTTGTACTCACAGATTTCAAAATGTTTTGCGCCAAAATGAACATCTTTTAATTCTATTTTCCATGAACTTCTTGAAGTACTTTCATATCACCTGTCAGCCTGCCAGGTTTGCAAGAATGGGGTACTTAAGAGCCTGCACATTAATGACTAGAAACTTCTCATATTTAAAAAAATAAAATAAAATAAAGTAAGTTGTCTGAAGTCAATTAGCTAGATGCAGGCTCAGTAGGTGCAAGAAACTCCTCCACAGGGGAGACAGGAAGGACTTCCGCCTGAGACAGATGAGACAGAACTGGGACCATAACCAAGAAAAGAAGTTTGTGCTTGGTAGGTATTTGGCACAGTGGTACACCCTGCCTGGGATGCTCACATCTTATATTAGAGTGCTTAGCTGAAGTTCCAGCTAAACCACTTCCCATCCAGCTTCCTGATAATGCAAATCATGGGAGACAGCAGGTGATGGCCCAAGTACTTGGATGCCTACCACCCACATGAGAGACCTGGATGTACTTCCTGGCTCCTGGTTTTGCCTGACCCAACCATAGCTGTTGCAGACCAGGCTGTTGCAGGCATCTGGGGAGTGAACCAGAGGATGAAAGATCCCTCTCCATCTGTCTCTGTTTCTCTGCCGTTTAAATAAAATCTAAATGAATAAATAATTTTAAATAAATAAATGTTGTATTTATTTAAAAAGGGAAATTTACCCTTGATGAATAGAGTAGACAGCTGAGGCCACTGTATTACAAACAGCACCCAAATCTCACTGATTTGTGATAGCAAATAGTTTATTTCTCACTCATCTTCATATCCGCCATGAGTCAGTTATGAGTCTTGTTTCCCCTCCAATATACAGACTGATGCAGAAGAAACCCCTATATCTTGGACCATGCTGGTGTCACAGCAGAGAGAAGGGTGTTGGAGACCACAGGATGTCTCAGCATAGGCACAAATCAGTTTCATTCACACTCCCTGAGCCAGACTCAGGTAGGTGGCCAAGCTTAGCTCAAATGAGGACAGAAAATGTAAAATCCTTCTTAACTACAGTGAGGAAAATCAACTCTTGACCATCGGGGTGAAAGCTGCTGTATGTCTGTGAATAGAGAACTGATGTAGTGAAGGAAGACTGTGCAGCACCTTGGGCAGGTTGCAATGCAGTGGGGGGGTTCAGAGGACAGCACTCTATAGGTGAGATCCAGGAGTCTCTCCCCAGTGCATAAATCCACTCTTACCAGCTGAAACCTCAGTGATTCAGTCCTTCTGCTGGGACTCCATTCCAGATCCGTAGTCTAGGGACTGAATTGCTTTTACATAAACAAGTCATTTGCCTGCCAAAGCCCTTTGCTTTGTCTGAAATGGCCAGGGTTGTAAAACCTCAATGGCAGCCCACCCTCACCCCAAAGAGGGGGCCAATCTCCCTTTCTGGCTAGGAAATGCAGCCTCTGCACACTACATTCCCACTGGACTCAGCCCCCCTGGCCCCACACACATCTCCCAGGAGATGTCTGTCTGAGAGTTATTTATAGCAAAAAGACAGAAATGCCTTATTGTCAGCCAATGGGGATCAGTTAAATAAATGATGGCACAAACACACACAACCAAATAATTTGCAGCCATTCAGTATGATGATGTAGGCTGTTATTTGTTGACATGAGAAAATGCCCATGACATCTTGCTGAGTGGGAAGGTAAATGACAGAATTGCTTATACAGGATGATTCTGTTTGTGGGAAATTATTAGTCCCGAGCACACTGCAAGATTTACATCAAGAGGGGTACTCACCAGGTCCCATGTTCTACAGCGCAAGGATTTCAGATGACATTTTACTTTCTTCTTGATTGGTTTCTGGGTTGTATAAATTTTTTTATAGCTAGCATATGTTAGTTTTACAGAGACAATAAAGCTATTGGAGAGTGGGGAACAATGCTTTTCTGAGATGGAGAGATGTATTTTCAATATTGTTGAATGGATAAAGCAACAACAGCACCTCCCAATCACTTCCTGTGAGCCCTGGAAATTATCTGACTTATGCCTTTGTATACCTCTTGGCTTTGGGAACCTTTGAAAGCTCATTTAACTGAAAACAAAAACCTTCAGGGAATAGACTCTATGGATGAAGAGGATCTGTCTTGGCACTTGAAGGAGAACTCCTGCTCCTCAGAGGTTCCCAGACACACTCAACAAGATTTCTCCAGCGTTCCTTAAAGCAACCTGCAGCTCTGGATCTGCCTCTGGGAGAGCAATCACAAATCCCCACTGCCACGTTTCTGACTGTAGGGCTCAGAATAAAGCACGTCTGATGGATCCTAAGACAGGACACTTACCAGCAATACCGACTCTCAAGGCTTCGATGAGTGGCTGAGACATTGTCTGGAGAAAGCTGGACAGAGACAAGCAATGCAAACGTAAGAGAAACACCTCCCCCAGAGGTTTCCAATGACAAAGCTCATCTTTGTTCAGCCACAGGTAAGTGGGAAGAGGGAGATGCAATCCTGCCACACATGGGGCTCAGATTCCTTTAGTCTCCCCACCCAGTAACTCACGCTCACAGTTTTCCAGAACTCAATATCAGCCCCAGAACCCAGGTGAATGGTGGGAAACTCAGATCTCAGAAACAATGTGCAGGGCCGGTGCCGCAGCTCAATAGGCTAATCCTCCGCCTGCGGCGCCGGCACACTGGGTTCTAGTCCCAGTTGGGCACCGGATTCTGTCCTGGTTGCTCCTCTTCCAGTCCAGCTCTCTGCTGTGGCCCGGGAAGGAAGTGGAGGATGGCCCAAGTGCTTGGGCCCTGCACCCGCATGGGAGACCAGGAGAAGCACTTGGCTCCTGGCTTCGGATCAGCACTGTGCACTGGCCGCAGCAGCCATTGGGGGGTGAACCAACAGAAAAGAAAGACCTTTCTCTCTGTCTCTCTCTCTCTCACTATCCACTCTGCCTGTCAAAAAAAAAAAATCTGAAATGAATTTCCTTAAGATTCTGGCCTAGGGCCTCTTGTGTTTAAGAGACACAGCCTAACCTCTCCTAACTACCAGCTCTGTTTTGTACACCAGAGATCCTAGAGTCCACTCTGATACTGCTCTTCTCACACCAGCAGCGTTGGTCCTTTGCCAAGTCCTGACATCTCCCAAACCTGTTTCCACCATCTTCACTTAAATTTAAGCTATGAATCTCTGCCGAGAGACTTCAACATCCTCCCCATCCATCTCCTCCATCCACTAGCCTCCTCCAATCACTTATCCACAGCTGCATTCAGAGCCATCATGTTGGACGTCAGGTATGAACGGCCTTGTCAAACCTCTGGTGAAAATGAGTCGCTTTCCCATGTCCTTGTCTTTTCTTTGCTGAAAATGTTTTTGTTTTTTTGGTTTTTGGGTTTTTTTTTTATTTGAGAGTTAGAGTTACAGACAGTGAGAAGGAGAGACAGAGAGAAAGGTCTTCCTTTCCGTAGGTTCACTCCCCAAATGGCCGCAACAGCCAGAGCTGCTCAGATCCGAAGCCAGGAGCCAGGAGCTTCTTCCTGGTCTCCCACATGGGTGCAGGGGCCCAAGGACTTGGGCCATCTTCCACTGCTTTTCCAGGCCATAGCAAAGAGCTCCATCAGAAGAGGAGCAGCCGGGACTAGAACCGGCGCCCATATGGGATGCCGGCACCACAGGCGGAGGATTAACCTACTGCGCCACTGCGCCGGCCCCTCCTGAAAATGTTTTAATGGTTTCTATTTCTTTTTAATTTCTTAATATGGCCTAGGGTATTGGGTAATAGTTTCAGCTCAACAACCTGACCACCTGAATTCCAGCTCCACCTCTACTAAAAGTTATTTAAGTTCTTTTTGCCTGAGTTTCCTCATATGTAAATGCAGATAACAATAGTACCTCCCATAAAGTTGTTGATAGAATTAGATGAAATTAAAGGTATTTGGAACAGTGCCAGACACATAAGCACTCAATAAATGTTACAAAGCACTGCCTGCCTGCTTCATCCAGCCTGTACCACATATCCCGTCTCCTTGCACCTACCCACAATGGCATTTATTCAGCTCCTCTTTCTCATCAGCATCCCTCAGCCTTCTGGGCCTCTGTATAAGCTGTTCCTACTCTTGCTTCTATGGAAATATCTTCCTAGGAAAAAGTCCTTGACCTCCCGGAGTTAAATCAGCTCATACCAATGGGTACCCCTACTTCATTGCAATTGCTCGATAGTATTGTTTGTCTTTCTGTATGAACTCTAAACTCCACAAAAGTGAACACTATGTTTTTTTCCTTATCATTGTATCCTCACCTCCTACAAAGTTCCTGGCATACAGTAGATGTATAATAAACATATTCTGAATGACTGAATACACACAAAGACCCTCAAAACTTCATCTCCCAAAGGAATGCCCTCTCCTAAGCTTCAAAAGAGTATATCCACCTGTCACCTGGGCTTGTATTTTGGCTTCCCCACAGTCACCCTATCAAAAATGGAATTCATGAGACAGGCAGTCAGCCTACTGGTTAATATGCCCATGTCCCATATTGAAGAACCTGGGTTCTAGTCCTCGTCCCAGTTCCCAATTCCAGCTTCCTGCTAATGCAGACCCTGAGAGCCAACAGTGATAACTCAATTGAGTTTCTGCTGCCTTTGTGGAAGACCTGGGTTGAGTTCCTGGCTTTTGGCTTTGGCCTGGCTCATCCCCAGCTGTTTCAAGCATTTGGTGAGTAAGCAAGCAGATGGGAGCTAGCTCACTCTCTCCCCTCTCCTCCCCTCTACCTTGTTCCTCTCTCTCTCTCTCTCTCCCTCTCCCTCTGCCTCTCAAATAAATATGTTTCTTTCTAATTTTTTAAATGGAATTCACTATATCCTCTCTCAAACCTGTTATCTGTTAGAGAGAATAGCATCACTATTCATCTGGTTACCCAAACCAGGAACCTAAAGGTCATCCCTGACTCTGCTTTAGCCATACATTCAGTTAATGATAACACCACCCTAGCTAGCAGCACCAAGATCAGTTACTGGTGCATTTCCCTGTATCCTCTCTGGACTCCCTTGAATTCATCTTTATAGCTTGGTCTGACCATGTCACCTCCCTGCTTAATACCCTTCAAAAACTCTCCACTTGTAAAACTCTGCTCTCAAAACCAGTCCTCCTAGAAGCTGGACCAAGTTTCCTCTTGGTTACCAATGACCAGGACTGGTTAATAAATGCTTATTTTTGAAAAGGAAGGAAGAAATTGTGCCTGGACTGCTTTGGTGGTCTAAAATCCCAGTGTCTTCTCCCATTCACTGAAGTTCTTTTTATTTTACATGGAAAATTATCTATGAGAACAGTTGCGACTACACACGATTGAATCGCTGTACTTTACACAGAAGTATCAAGGAATACAAGTTAGAGCCCAAATTGGTGAGTCCCCTTCCTCGGCCCCAGGAAAGAGCAGAGCTTTCAGTCTGAGAACCGGCCCCCATCCATGGCTTTATGATACTTGTATATCTCTGAGCACAGGAGATCTTTGGAAATCCTCGGAACTCTTCCACCTTGAGCTAGCCCCCGCTTTCGCAAGCCTCCTCTTCCTGGCTTTGACCAGCTTCCCCTCTTCTGCAGTGTCAGTTCGCATCAACATTCAGCCCACACGCCTCCTTCTCACCACGGCAGATCCTCACCAAAGCCTCAGCAGGGCGAATGGAGGAAGCTGTTCTGCTCTTTCAACCAGGGATTGTTACTGTAGATCCAGAGTCTTCTAAGTCTCCATCACACCCCAGTGTTACAGCCAATCCACTCAGTCCTATCAATTTGCTAGGGGTCTGTGAGCCGAGATTGTGGAGTCATTCAAGAAACCAGAACCACTCCTGCCAGCTTCCATCTTGTTTTCTCTCTGAAGAGGTCCTTAAGGACAACAATAAATAGCAGCCATGTTCCCCATGCATATTTTGAGCCAGTTAAGACATAGAAGGAAAGCAGACTGGAGCAAAATATCACCTGCATCACTGATAAAACTTGTGCTACAGAACATGATTCATGCCTGTGGGTGAGTGATCTTCTTAAAACTGAACCCCCGAATTAGACAGACTCATGCCCAGTTTAAGATCTACATTACAGAGGAGTGGAATAGAGCAGAAGCTGTACTTCCAACAAGGGGGCAGAGCAGGGTTATACAAACCCAACCCCTTTATCCCAAACTCTGATCACATAAGACATTCGGAGGCAGAGGGTCCGGATGGTACCCAAAGGATATCTCTCCATAGGGAGGGAAACATCATGATGCTGTCCACGGCTGGAACGGCACCCACTGTTCATGCTAAAAGAGGCCAGACGTAGCCAGTAACACGCTGATGGTGCAAAGCCCCGTTAACAGCTCTGACTAGCGGCTCCCATTTTTAGCTACCCAGGGACGCACTGAAACAGCTTCTGCCTTGCTGCTTCTTCCTTCCCAGCCTCACTCAGACCACACAGAATTCTAAACATTAAACTACCAGTGTGCCACAGGCACCAGTCAGTCAGAGCAGACGCCCACGTGATCAGAAAGGAAGCTCGACCAATCAGAGCAGTCACGCCATCCATCGGCGCAAACTCTGACCAGTATACCAAAGCCTACCCTCTCTAGAGCCACCTTGGTTATTTTTGAAAACCTAGATGATGAGGCTCCCAAGAGGCAAATTCCCCAGAGAAGTTTCAAGGGCCCGAGAGCCCTCTGGGGAATGTAAGAGAGAAAAACACGTGGACACTGACCTTTCTGGTTACAGATCGCATCTCCAGTTCTGCCTTAGGAACTGTGTCACTCACTGGACCCCAAAGCCACATGCCCGGCATCTTTTACTGCCTTAAACTTTGGATTCATGGTTTTGTCAAGCTAGGGTTTTGTATTTCCTGTAGCTGCCTGTTTGCAGTAGTGAATACTTTATTTCATTTTCTCCCCGAAGTTTGTGAGCTCTGCCAACAGAGATCAAGACAGCCCCATCTTCCGACAGCTGCTCAGGAGGCCTCCACCAAGCCGGCAGCCTCAAAAGGCAAGACAGTCCCTGCTTGGAGCATCCATTTCCTGTGGCTGCTGTCAGACGTGTCTTGAGCCACAGCTTAAAACAAGAGAAATTTATTCTCTCACAGTCCGGAAGGCCGGATGTCTGGAATCAAGGGGTCACAAGGACCCTTTTCCCTCCAAAGCCCCTTCCTGCTTCCGGAAGCCCCAGACATTCCTTAGTTCTGACAGTCTAATTCCACCCTCTGCCTCATCTCCAGGTGAAGATGTTCCTTCTGAGCCTGCGTTTCCATACGGTGTTCTCCTCCCTGTACCTCTGTCTCCTTTTCTTGTAAGGACAACAATGATGTTGGAGTGGGGCCCACCCTAATAGAGTCTGACCTAACATCTTAACATGATTGCATCTGCAAAGACTATTTCCAAATAAGGTCACAACCACAGGTAGCAGGCGTGAGGAATGCAACGTATCATTTTGGGAGATACAATTCAACGATTCAAGACAGAGAGATTACTGTTCTGCTGAGTCACCTTACATTCCTATGGCATGAGGCGTTTGATTTCCTGTGTCCCTGGCCTCGGGGACTGGTACTGTTGAAATCTTTGCTTCCAAATACGGGCCAAATTGATCCTTTCATTTATTCCCTGTCTGAACCAATACTCTAGGCCTCCAGTCTCACTAGTAATGCTGGTTCCCCATCAAACAAGAAATCCAGGGGCAGAAAATGCTTGTAACTGTACAATGAGTACATAGTTACCAGAATGGACTGGGTTCTAATCCCATTTTCCTTACGTACTGGCTCTGTGACCTTGGGCTAGTTGATTATCTCCCTAATTATAAGCAGGCATAATGTTCAAATCAGCATGAATGCATGAAGCGAAAATAGCTATTTAGGAAATGAGCTAACACATGGATCACAGTAGCCATTCAGTTCGTGTTGATCTCCCTACCCCACTTCCCATGACATCACCCATTCTAAGGACATTTAAAAAAGCTTCAGGGGACGAGGTGCAGCAGGTTAAGCTGCCAAATGCAGTGCCAGCATCCCATATGGGTGCCAGTTCAAGTCCTGGGTGCTGTACTTGCAATCCAGCTCTCTGCTACGGCCTGGGAAAGTAGCAGAGAATGGCCCAAGTCCTTGGGCCCCTGTACCCATGTGGGAGACCTGGAAGAAGCTCCTGGCTCCTGGCTGCTGGCTTCAACCTGGCTCAACCCCGGCTGTTGTGGCCATTTTGGGAGTGGGCTAGCAAATGGAAGACATCTCTCTCTCTCTCTCTTTCAACTCTGCCTTTCAAACAAATAAATAAATCTTAAAAAAAAAAAAAAAAAAAGCTTTAGACACTGACCATGATTCTGCCTCTGAAGTATAAGCACGTCTCCCTTGGTCTCTCTGCAGTGGCAAGTGCACCGCCATGGAGAACTACACCCAAGCCAGGTGGTTCCTTCTACTTGGGGGCTCACAGAGCAGGACAGGCTCAAAGGCATCCTCTTTCACTCTTCCTGCTCATCTACTCAGTCACACCCTTCTGGGCAACGTGGGCGTGATCACCGTGATCCATGCAGACCCACAGCTCCACACGCCTGTGCACTTCTTCCTGAGCGTCCTCTCCTTCCTAGATTCCTCCTTCTCCACAGTAGTGGACACCCCCTTGCTACTGGGGAGCTTTCTCACCTCAGGCCAGTCCTTCTCCTTTGCAGGCTGTGTGGTGCAGATGGCCCTCATGACTCTGCATGGCTCTGCAGGGTATCTGCTATTGGCCACCATGGCCTGTGACTGGTTCTCTGCCATCTGTCACCCTCTCCTCTACCTCACCGTTAGGTCGCAATGTCTGTGTGTCCTGCTGGTGGCAGCCACTTATATTGCTTCTGTTGCTAATTCAGCTTTGCTGACTGGGTGCATCTTCAGGCTGCCCTACTGTGGCCCCAACATCATCAGCCACTATTTCTGTGACATTCCCCCTGGGTTCCACCTTGCCTGTGCAGACACTACTGAGGCTGAGACCATCATCTTCTCATCGTCTGCCTTGCTGATTCTCTTTACCATCACCATTATCCCGGGCTCCTATGCCTGCATCCTGGCAAGCATCTATAGGATGCATTCCCTAGTGGCCCAGAGCGAAGCGCTCTCCACCTGTGCCTCCCACTTCACCATCACCTGCCTCTTCTATGGCACTGTCACCTACATGTATGCTCAGCCAAGCTCTCTCCGTTCCATGGAACAAAAAAAAAAGGTTGTGTCCATCTTCTACACCATCATCATCCCCATGCTGAACCCTCCAATCCATAGCTTGAGGAATAAAGATGGGAAAGCTGCTTTTAAAAGGAGCTGCTTTGACAAGCTGCGTTCCTAACCAAGTGCAAAAGCATCCTATCCCAAGCCACCATGCAGTAACCACAATGTAAAGTGGGGGTGATATTAACACTTAGAGCAAAATATATGCCAGCACTATTTTACACACTTTACAAGGTTCAACTCCTTGAATCTTCATCACAACTGTATAAAATGAGTACTGCTGGCATCCCTTAGGAATCTGAAGCAGAGAGGCTGAGTAAATTAACGAAAGTCATACAGCTGATAAGACACGTTTGAATCCAGTCTAGAGTAGAGACGTATTCTCAATGAATGGTCTGTACTGCCTCTCTGATGACTGTATCTCACAAACGGACAGTGTCACTTTTCTCCCTAAGTTTCATATATCACAAGGAGGGACTGGATCATGGAACTGGAAGGTGACGTGGGAGGAACTATGGGGCATAGAGCAAGGGCACCTTGGCTCACACTGCCTCTGAGTCCCGCTCTTGGCATCCATATGACATTGGGTCAGGTCCTCTCCCCCGACCATCCACTATCCCAAGTGGAAACCAGACAGAAACACCTATCTCAACTAGTTATTGCTAATTTTCCATGAGGGATAAAAGGGGCTCACACAGGGTCTGGTCAAACAATTGTTCAGAAATCACTGGTTTCTATTCTTCCCTAGGGAAACCATTTCATACCATCAATTATTCTTGTGCATCAATGTTTTTAAAGGCTGAGACCATATCATGTAGTTATCATAATGGAATTCCATTGAATCAAAATTCTACCGGAGTTTGGTGCTATGGCACAGGGGCTTAAACCACCACTTGGGAATGCCTGCAGCCTACATCCCACACTGGAGTGCCTGGGATCAAGTCCCGCCTCCACTACCCATCCAGCTTTCTGCTGATGTGGTCCCTAGGAGGAAGCAGGTGATGGCTCAAGTGCTTCGATGCCTGCCACCCACATGGGAGACCCAGATGGAATTCCCAGCCCCTGGCTCCAGCCTGGACCAGCCCCAGCTATTAAGGACATTTGAGGAGTGACCCAGCACATAGGAAACCTCCTTTCTTCTCTCTCTCCCTCGCCTTCCACCTTTCAAGTAAATTAAAAAAAAAAAACCCTTTTATAAATATATTTTAAAAGTGGAAGATTTCCTTTAAAATATAAATTTCATCCTTTCCAATTCTCTTTTCTCAATTCTTCTGATTATGTCAAGTTGAAGTCTCTGACACTGACTTTAAACTTGCCCCAATTTGATATCCCTTTTAACAGAAAGAGCAAGCCACAACACTATACAGTAACTGTTGTGTTTTAACTTTTTGTGGCTTTTTATTTACTCTAATAAATAAAATTTTAGTATAAACAATTGTTTAGGACAGTTCAGTTTTAGAAAAAAAATCGCAATGCAGATGATACACAAGGCAAAATATCACATAGGAGATGAATAAGGACTATAAATACTGGTACAAATAACTCCTATTTTTGCAAGCTCTGTGGCACAGTAGGTTGATCCTCTGCTTGCAGCACTGGTATCCCATATGGGCACAGGTTCTAGTTCTGGCTGCTCCTCTTCAGATCCAGCTCTCTGCTAAGGCCTGGGAAAGGAGTGGAATATGGCCCAAGTGCTTGGGCCCCTGCACCCATGTAGGAGACCTGGAAGAAGCTCCTGGCTCCTGGCTTTGGATCGGCCCAGCTCTGGCTTTTGTGGCCATTTGGGGAATGAAGCAGTGGAAGAAAGACTTGTCTCTCCCTCTCTATCTATAATTCTATATCTCAAATAAATAAATAAATCTTTTTAAAATATAACATATTTTTCAAAAAAAGTTCACATCCATCCTTTTGCTTGATCCTCATCAAATGCTCTAAGATGGCTGAGCCACATGCTATTGCCTCCACTTTGCAAATAAACAGAAAGAGCTTTAACTGACCAGCTCAAATTCTCACTGGATGGCTGTAAAATGGAGAACAGAGAGCCCAGAATCCTGAAATGCGTTGGAATGCTCTACACTCACTTCTTATATTTTTTAATTATTTATTTGAAAGTCAACATTACAGAGAGAGAAGGAGGGACAGAGAAAATCTTTTAAAGACCACAGGACACAGGCACACTCCCCGATGCCATAGGAAGCTCTCTGCTGCTTTAGCACTCTGCCAGCAAGAATGGTTTCAGCCAATGCTCAACCTATAGAGCCACCTGATCTTGGACTGTGAACCTCCACAATTTTTTCTTTTCTTTCTTATTCTTTTTAATTTGATAGGCAGACAGAAACAAAAGAGAGAGAGAGAGAGAGGGACAGACAGCTCCCATTTGCTGGTTTACTCCCAAATGCCCACAATGGTCAGGGATGGGCTGGACCAAAGCCAAGAGTCAAATCTCCCACATAGGTAGTGAAAGCTCAATCACTTAGGCCATTGATACTGCCTCCCAGAGTCTACATTGCTAGAAAGCTAGAATCAGCAGGCACAGAGTGAATCCCAATTGTGGACACAGGAGTCCCAACCCTCATAAATGTTTTCTTTTTATAAGATGAGCTTCTCTCAGGTGTTTCACTATAGTAATAAAAAGCTGACTAATACAGTGCCACATGTTTCAGGATGAATAGCCAGTGACTAGATTAGACCAATGCCTTGCACACAAAATGCTCAATGTTATTTGAATGAATGAAGAAAATACTCATTTTTAAAATTTTTTCATTTACTTATTTTCATTTTCTTTGAAAGAGAGACAGACAGACAGAGATCCTCCATCTTCTGGTTCATTCTCAAAATGCCCACAACCCCTGAGTCTGAGCCAGCTCGAAGCTGGGAGCCTGGAACTCAATCCATGTCTCCCTCTTGGATGGCAGAGACCCAACCACTTGAGTCATCATCTGTTGCCTCCCAGTGTCCATATTGGGAGGAAGCTGGAGTTGACCCAGGCACTGCAGAATGGGATGTGGGCATCTTAACCACTGTGCCAAACACCCAACCTCAAGCCATGTCTTGTCTACCTAGAAACCCAAACGTGAGCAGCCAGTCAGTTATATCAGAGATTTTACTTTCCCAGCATAGGAAAAGACAGCCATGGTCTTCCGGCTTTTGAAAATGACCCCATTTCTCCTCCTGCATGCTCCAATCTGAAGCTTTCCTACACTCTGTGCTGAGTCAGTTTCCCTGCTTAAAAAGGAAACAAAAAATACATTCACTTAGCACGCAATCTTTGGTTTATGATAGTTGGTTTTTTTTGTTGTTGTTGTTTTGTTTTTTTAGCCAAAGTCAAACAGAGTACACAGGAAGGAATAATGGATTCTATCATAATAGTCAGGTTATCCAAAAAGACAAATACCATGTTTTCTCTAATTTGCAATAGTTAAAATATGAGAGTATACAAATTGTGCGTCATATCATTTGGATTGCACTTAAAAATACTGCCCCAGTGAATCATACAATGGAAATGACAATATTCACGTATTCCCCTCATTAAAATGGGAGGGGGAGAGGAAGGCAGGCAGGCAGGCAGGAAGGAGAGAGAGACAGAGAGACAGAGAGAGAGAAAGAGAAAGAAAGAAAAAAGAAAGAAATAGAGAGAGCCAGTGTTGTGGCATAGTAGGTTAAAGCTGCTGCCTGCAATGCCAGAATCCCATATAGGGGTGGGCTCAAGTCCCAGCTGCTCCACTTATGCAGCTCCCTGTTAATGTGCCTGGAAAAGCAGCAAAATATGACCCAAATGCTTGGGCCTCTGCTATCCTCATGGGAGACCTGGAAGAAACTCCTGGCTTCTAGCTTCAGCTTGGCCCAGACCCGACTGTTGCAGCCTTTTGGGGAGTGAATCTCTCTCTCTCTCTCTCTCTCTCTCTCTCTCTCTCTCTGTCTCTCCCTCTCTCTGTAACTCTGACCTTCAAATAAATAAATAAATCTTTTTTTAAAAGTGGAGAGAGGGACCAACTCCGTGGCATAGCAGGTAATGCCGCCGCCTGCAGGGCCGGCATCCCATATGGGCGCCAGCTCAAGTCCCGGCGGCTCCACTTCCCATCCAGCTCTCTGCTATAGCCTGGGATAGCAGTAGAAGATGGCCCAAATCCTTGGGCCCCTGCTCCTGCATGAGAAGATCCAGAGGAAGCTCTTGGCTCTTGGCTTTGGATAGGCGCAGCTTCGGCTGTTGCAGCCAACTAGGGAGTGAACCAGCAGATGAAGACTTTCTTTCTCTCTCTCTCTCTGCCTCTCTGCCTCTCCTCTCTCTGTGTATAACTCTGACATTCAAATAAACAAATAAATCTTTTTTTAAAAAGTAGAGACAGAGAAATAGGACTCTTGTGTTGTTCTTAATTTGGAAATTGGCTATCAGTGTGATCACAGGACCAAAAACTCACTTATCTATATAAACTTATGTGTACTTCTTGGTATGTGTACTGTATTTCAACACACTATTTGAAAAAAAAAAGGGAGAAGTTTCTCAGAACAGGTTGCATTTAGGCTGGGACTAGAAGGAAAACAAAGATTTGTCAGGTTGACAAAGGGATGGGGAAAGGCACATACCAGGCTGTGGAAGGTGTGAGTGTGAGCCAAAGAAGAGATATGGGTTATGGCTGCAGCGTGGGTCTTTGGTGGGAAGTGAGGGCTGTCCCTGGAACATCAGGTTGGGACAGACCCAGATTGAAGTCCTAGCTCCTGGGCAGTTGAGGAGTGAACCAGCAGCTGGGAAGCCACCGTGTCTGCCTGCCTCACAAATAAATTAATTTTTTGCAAGAGGTCTGGCTTGGTTGGAGACAGTTTTTGGGTATACATGTGGTGCCCAGCTTAGAGTTGGGACATCCAGCCCCCTTTGGTGAGCTTGTGAAACACCTGGATGAGGACGAAGTCCTGAGAGTTCAGTTAGCAGTGTGCAGTGTGCAGTGCAGCGTGCCGTGTGCTGTGCACAAGCAGGCCACAGCAGCCAGAGTGGCTGTTGACCTCCATGCCAGCACTCATCACACTGCATTGTAAATGTCAGTTTGGCTTTTGTCTCCTATTGGCCACGTCTGTTGTGTTTATTTGTTTGATGTTTTAGTCTTGTGTTTTTCAATCTTGTGTCTCAGTCATCTTCTTGGCCCCCTGATCAATTAGTGCTTATTGCTGGACTTAAATGAGATAATGAAGCAAAACACCTAACCTTGTGTCTGGCACGTAACAGTTGCTCAGCACATGATAGCTCTTGTCATAGTGGGCAAGGTTCTTTCTCCCCAGAGCAGAGAGCAATGACTATAGACAAAGCCCAATGCAACTGCTGCAACGGAGCTGATATTCTTCATCTGAGGAGCAAATTGCACTCAGAAAGCCTTTTTCTACAAAGAGACAACAACCTGGAAACACACAGACACACACACCTGCACCCAGTATGCCTCCTCAGGAAGGGCTCTACCCAAATGTATATGCACAGAGGGGACAGGCAGCAGTCCCAAGTCTCATTTCATCTTAGGGCTTTATTGTTCCCTTCATTTAATGGAGAGGGTTGCACAGTTGAGAAATAAGATGTGGTCAAAGCCAGTGGGATTACCCTCTATGCCACAGCGCCACAATCTTATAATTATTCTAAGGATGCAGGTTTTGTGTCTCCAGCTGAGTGTGTCTTATAGAGCTGCACTTTAGAAGTAGCACTCAGTGATATCTGGTTAGAAAACGACACTGTGTTCCTGTCCAGAGTCCTGGATTTCTAAAGGAACGTTCACAGTTTTTATTCCCTCTGAGAAAACTTCATCAGCTTCCACCACCTTCATCCCCTTAGAAGCTCAACAATTTAAGCCACAGGAACTGTAGAAGGAACTGGGAGCAAAGAAATCTAAAATACGTAGATGGGCAACACAAGAGAGTAAGGAAAGAAGGCCGCCTCTCTGGACCAACCCCTCTCTACCCCTCTCTCTCCAGAAGGTCTTGCTCAGCAGGGAGCAGTCTTCAGCCGGGGCGTGGGGCGTGTGACTCATCCTGGAGTGGAGATTTCCTATTCTCTCCTCCAGAATGAGTTCAAGCAGGCTCAAGGGTGTAGGGGAAGGGTCATGAATCACTGACGATCAAGGAAGGACTAGGGAATGGGAGAGAGTGGAGTACGTGTCCTCTGTTGTGTCAGCATCCAGAGTGAGCAAGACCCCAGGCCACGACTCTCACATCAACATCTGGGGCTGCGGAATTTGTTGTTGAATATGTTTAGCAGCATCCCTGTCCTCCACCAAGATGCTGATAGGAGTCTCCACCCAGCTGTGACAACCACAGAAGTCTCTGGACATTGCCAGACATCCCCTGGGCATCGAGGAACCAGCCTGGTTGAGACCAATGACCTGGTGTGCTTGCTTGCACTCCCTCTTTATGTGGACCACGAGGTGGGGTCCCAGCCTTCTCTCCTCTCCTGCAGCTGTCTTCTGAGAATTGCTTGAAGATTATCCATCTTCGTGTAAAAGCCCACTGCTGCTGCTTTCAGGAGTGGGAGAAAGGAGTATGGATTGATAACGCAGAAGTAGAAAGTACCCACCACTATTTTTTAAGATTTTGTGAACTTTACTCATTTGTTTATTTGAGAAGCAGACAGACAGACAGACAGAGCTCCCATCCTCTGGTTCACTCCCCGAATGCCTGCAACAGCCTGGGCTGGACCAGGCTCAAACAACGCTGGACACTCAATCTGGATAGCAGGGATCCGAGCACATCACTTGCTGCTTCCCAGTGTGTGTGCCTTATCAGGAAACTGGAATTAGGAACAAAGCTGGCAGTGGAGCCCGGATACTCTAGTATGAGATGTAGGTATCCCAACTGGCCTCTTAACTACAAGGCCAAACCCCCACAGCATTCCCAGAGCTTAGAGAGGGAAGACAGAGCCAGGAGAGAACCCAAGAGTCCCCATCTTTTTTTTTTTTTTTTTTTTTTTAGACAGGCAGAGTGGATAGTGAGAGAGAGAGACAGAGAGAAAGGTCTTCCTTTGCCGTTGGTTCACCCTCCAATGGCTGCCACGGCCGGCGCGCTGTGGCTGGCGCACCGCGCTGATCCGATGGCAGGAGCCAGGTGCTTCTCCTGGTCTCCCATGGGGTGCAGGGCCCAAGGACTTGGGCCATCCTCCACTGCACTCCCTGGCCACAGCAGAGAGCTGGCCTGGAAGAGGGGCAACCGGGACAGAATCCGGCTCCCCGACCGGGACTAGAACCCGGTGTGCTGGCGCCGCTAGGCAGAGGATTAGCCTATTGAGCCGCGGCACCAGCAAGAGTCCCCATCTTACAAGAACTGAAAGTCCAGATGGACTGAGGCCATCCCAACCAACAGAAACATGATGCAAGTCACAAATACAGGCCACAACTGCTCACTTCAAATTTCTAGTAGCTTTATTAAAAAAAAAAAAAAAAAAAGAGGTGAAACCAATTTGGGTAAAATTTTAAGATTAACTTATTTATTTCTTTTTTTTAACTTTTATTTAATGAATATAAATTTCCAGTGTACAGCTTATGGATTACAATGGCTTCCCCCCCCATAACTTCCCTCCCACCCACAACCCTCCCCTTTCCCGCTCTCTCTCCCCTTCCATTCACATCAAGATTCATTTTCAATTCTCTTTATATACAGAAGATTAATTTAGTATATATTAAGTAAAGATTTCAACAGTTTGCACCCATACAGAAACACAAAGTGAAACATACTGTTTGAGTACTAGTTATAGCATTAAATCACAATGTATAGCACATTCAGGACAGAGATTCCACATGAGGAGCAAGTGCACAGTGACTCCTGTTGTTGACCCAACAAATTTACACTCTAGTTTATGGCACCAGTAACCACCCTAGACTCCCGTCCTGAGTTGCCAAGGCTATGGAAGCCTTCCGAGTTCGCCAACTCTGATCATATTTAGACAAGGTCATAGTCAAAGTGGAAGTTCTCTCCTCCCTTCAGAGAAAGGCACCTCCCTCTTTTTTTTTTTTAAGGGAAAGGGTTTATTGGGGAACACCCAATAGACCGGAAAGCTGATTCCAGCCAACACTGGGAGGAAAGTCACTCATCTTTTGTAGGTGGAGGTGTTTATCTGTAGAGAAATTTTGAACAATTATACAGCATTAAGTGGGGAAGAGGACCATCAGTACACACAGGTTGGGAGTAGAGCCATTGGTGGTAGAGTAGAGGTTATGATTACAAAGAAATGAGGCCCAAGTGCACTAGACAGGGTCTAGAACAAAGGACAGAGTCATTAGAGGAGCAAAGAAAGGTGCTGTCTAAGCTACAATTAAGTTTTCTGATTGAGAGGCAAATAGAACCTGACAGAAGGGGCTTGATAATAATCTGTTGCGCTTTAGGCTTTGTAAGTTAAGAGGCCCAGACCTATCTATCTCTTCACATGGGGTACATCCTAAGGGAGGTGTGAACCTCCTAGGCGAAGGCACTCTGTTGACTTTCATTACTTAGCTGGCCTGGGAGGAGAGCTGGCCAGGTAAAGGCAGGTGGCATCTCTAACAAGAAATTTATAGTTCTGCCTGCAATGTTGCTGACCCTACTTGGCCGTCCCCTCAGCTGCGGTGGTCACTTTGGGAGCTGGGCTGTGTGAAGGGCTTTTCAGCTTAGAGCCAATAAGATCTGTGGCTCTGACCTGGGCATCCTTCAACTCCAGGGCAGGTCCATTTCCAGTGATCCAACTCTTGGCAGAGCTGCCAGGGCTCTTCACAAGCTGACTTCTGCTGAAGCCCAGGCTTACCACATTGAAAGCCACTGCAGTGATCTGGCCTGTTGGGTCTCCTTGAGGGCAGATCACTGTACAGAACAGCCATTAATAGGCCTGCCATCCATTGCTTCTGATGCCTAGCTTTCTTTTCCTCCTGGTTTGTGTTAAAGCAGACCAGAGGATGCAAGTCAAGGGAGTGCCCGTGTCCCATCTCTAATCTTCGGTGGCCTGAACTACAAGTCTATAGTCACAGGCATGTTCTGTAGTAGTTTTTCTAAGGTAGACAATGCCCATGAGGAAAATTATATTCTCACTTAAAAACTTTCTTTCCCTTTGGTCTGAAAGGGAGGTTTTTTCTACTTACTGTTTACTTCACTGATGGCGAAGTAAATCTAGCTATGAAATTATAATTTAAGCTCTTATTTTGGCTATGCTATTACAGAAAAATGTTAGCCATCTCTTTTATAAGGTCTAAAGATTAAATTGTGCATCCTACAGATTCCTTTATAATACAATTAGTTTCCTACCTTGAAGAGAATAGAGAAATGAAAGAACAAGTTGGGCTTAGAATAGAGAAATGAGGGAGCAAGTCCTAGATCGCTTGCTGACAATAGCAATATCACATGAAAACATGGCAAACAGTTTCAACCATTAGATAACAACTTAATAAAACATTCACCAGAAGGTCCAATGCCTTCTATAAATTTTAAGAATCATGTATTTGGAAACACCTCTTAAATATCGAACATGGTGCAGCTTGTTTAACCAGTAAACTTAAGCACAAACATATAAAATGTTTTTAGTTTCTTTCTACCAACAAGTTTAAAACATATGATACACAGATTCAGGTCACATGAATTAAAATGTATCTTTGATTAATTTTAGCAGCTTAAATTTATGGACAATCTTATCTATAAGCCAATATAAGCCAATTAAAATAAAACTCTTAATAAAATTTTCCCATGTGGACATAACAATATGTACACACATATAACATAACATAATAGACCAATATAGCAACTTTAATAATAGCTTTTAAAGTCTTTAAACTCTTTTTGTAAATTGCCAATTAATTTGAATTGCCTTTTGTTTTTAGTAACCTCAGTTAACCATACTTTCTCGGCCATTAACGTTCAATGTGACTATTGATAAGCAGTAACTTTGCCCTGCCATTTGCCAAAGATATTTTCTAATATATGCTTTGAATTCCCTGTCATCTTTTGCTGTGAGGTTTCCTTCCTTTACCTTCTTTCATATTAATGACCGTGTTTCTGTGTTTCTCTGTGTAACACATCTTTAAGCATCTTTTGCAGGGCTGGATGAGTGGCGACAAATTCTTTCAATGTCTGTTTGCTATGAAAAGTCTTTATTTCACCTTCATTCACAAATGAGAGCTTTGCAGGATATAAAATTCTGGGCTGGCAGTTTTTCTCTCTTGGTACCTGGGCTATGTCTCGCCATTCCCTTCTAGCTTGTAGGGTTTCTGATGAGAAGTCTGCTGTGAGTCTAATTGGAGATCCTCTGAGAGTAATCTGACCTTTCTCTCTTGCACATTTTAGAATCTTTTCTTTATGTTTCACTGTGGTGAGTTTGATTACAACGTGTCGTGGTTGGTCATGTTTACTAGGGATTCTATGAGCTTCCTGTACTAGGATGTCTCTGTCCTTCTCCAAACCTGGGAAGTTTTCTGCTAGTATGTCACTGAAAATGCCTTCTAATCCTTTCTCCCTCTCCATGCCTTCAGGTACTCCTAGAACCCGAATGTTGGGTTTTTTAATAGTATCTGTATATTCCCAACAATATTTTTTAGATTTCTAATTTCCTCTTCTTTTCTTTGATTTGACTGTATACTTTCCTGTTCTCTGTCTTCTAAGTCTGATATTCTCTCTTCTGTTTCACTGACTCTGTTTTTAAGGCTCTCTAATGTGTTTGTCATTTGATCTATTGAGTTCTTCATTTCATTTTGATTTCTCTTCACTATCACACTTTCCTGTTCTACTAGTTTCTGTGTTTCATTTTTATTCCTCCTTAAGATTTCATTTTTTCTAAGGAGATTTTCTATCCTGTCCAGTAAGGAATTCCGTACCTCAAGCATTTGTTTTTGAACATTTCTAATTGTTCTTATCATAAATTTTTTGAAATCCGTATCTTGCATTTCTTCCATCTCATCATTTTCATAATCTTGGCTTGGGGTGTCTTGTTCATTTGGGGGTGTCATAATGTCTTCCTTGTTCTTGTTTCCTCGATTTTTGCGTTTGTTGCTTGGCATTGTGGAGATATCTTTGGATTTTTCTGCCCTCGCTGTGGTGTTTTTTCTTGTTATACTATGACTGTATTAAGTGGACTGTCTGCTTTTGATGGAGCCTTACAGGCTTGAGATGGGTGTGGCCTGAGAGCTCTGTTTGGTTCCTCAGGGTTAAGGGTGTGCCAAAGGTGACACTCCCAGGTTAGGCGTGGTAAATCTCTCTTTCTTTCTTTCTTTTTTTGATTCAAAAGGGAAGTAATTCTGCACAGCTGAGCAGAATTGGAGGTAGTTGGTAGGCGAATGAAATACCCACAGGAGCCAGAGATCAGAAGCTCTTTCCCAAGGACCACAGAGGGAATCTCTGCTGCCCTCAGTGTGGGCTCCAATTCTCCTGCAGGCTCCCACTGGGTTGCCAAGGTTACCGAATTGTAGCGTCTCTGGAGAGTACTCATGTGAATTCCAGGAGTTCTCTCCCCCACCGTCTCCTTCTTCACAGTCTCAGTTCACCAGCACCACACATTCACTAGGTCCTAATCTCCTGTTATTTCACCCCTCCCCCCAGAGTCAGGTTTTTCTGCTAGGCTCGGGGCCGGTGCAGACCTGAGGTCACCTTGCTTATGACGTATGTCCAAAATGGCACCTGCTCTTTGTCTCATCTTTGAGAGGTGAGCAGAGAGAGAGAAACTCGTGTCCGTATCGGTCACTGTTTTTTTTTTTTTTCCTCTCTCTTCTAGTTAGCCTGGTGAACTTTTCCCCACCGGGTTTCAAGCCTCGTTCCCTCTAGTCTCCTCTTTCCGCTTGCCCGCCAGCGTCTTGGGCTATTGAGGTTCGGCTCACCTCGCGTTCCAGCACTTGTGTGTTGATTCTGCCACTGGTGTCCCGAGCTGTGGGCTCCCATGCTCTCCACGCAGGTCCACTGTGAATCACTAGTTCCTGAAGAGTTTCCTCTGCTGTTTCTTCTCCTCCTCTTCCTTGAACCTGCAGTATCTCCACTTTTATTAAACTGTCTCTTCCTGGACTATCAGTGTGCTCCCTTCCTATTCCGCCATCTTGCCAACAATCCGGAAGTTTTGAGTAACTTACTTATTTCTAAGGTAGAATTACAAAGAAAGAGAGGAAGAGATCAACAGAGAGAGAGACAGAGAGATTTTCCATATGCTAGTTCACTCCCCATATGGCTGCAATGGCCAGGGCTGGGTCAGGCAGAAGTCAGAAACCAAGAACTTCTTCTGAGTCTCCCACATAGGTGCAGGGGCCCAAGCACTTGGGCCGTCCTCCACTGATTTCCCAGGCACATCTGCAGAGAGCTGGATTGGAAGTGAAACAGCCAGGACTCGAACTGGCACACATATGGGATGCCAGTGTCTCAGGCAGCAGCTTAACCCACTACACCACAGCTCTGGCCCATAAAATATTTTTAATTGACTCAAAATATCTAAAATATACTCAATATGCAATCAGCATTTTTCAATGTAATGGGTACTGAGATAGTTTGCATTCTTTTTTTTCCCCCATGTGAAGTCTTCAACATCCAAAGTGTATCTGTCATTTACAGTCATATGTCTAGTGCTTAGTGGCCGCAGACAGCACAAGACTGAAGTTTTCTTACAGAACATCACCCCCACCCTTCTCCTGGCACCAAAGGGCTTCCAGAGACCAAGACCTTATCTACACAGTGAGACCATCTAGTAGCCAAGTAGAGACAGGTGGAGTATCTCTCTTCTTTTAAGATTTATTTTATATATCTGTAAGGCAGAGTGACAGAGAGAATGAGATCCTCCATCCTCTGGTTCACTCTCCAAAAGCCCAGGCTGGGCCAGGCTGAAGCCAGGATCCTGGTTTGTCTCCCATGAAAGTGGCAGGAGCCCACGTACTTGGAACCTCTTCTGCTGCTTTCCCAAGCACAGTAGCAAGAATTTGGATCAGAAACAGACCAGAGGTTGGCATTGTGGCGGAGCTGGTAAAGCCTCCATCTGCTGGTTCAACTCCCAGCTGCTCCACTTCCAATCCAGCTCTCTGTTATGGCCTAGGAAAGCAGTAGAAAATGGCCCAAGTGCTTGGACCCCTGCTTCCATGTGGGAGACCTGGAAGAAGCTCCTGGCTCCTGGCTTTGGATAGGCACAGCTTTGGCCATTGTGGCCAATTGAGGAGTAAACCAGCAGATGGAAGATCTCTCTCTCTCTCTCTCTCTCTCTCTCTCTCTCTCTCTCTGTTTCTCCTTCTCTCTGTGTGTAACTTTGACTTTCAAATAAATAAATCTTTTGGGGGGAGGGGCGGGCAGAGCAACCAGGAACTCAAACCTTTGCCCATATGGGATGCCAGCATCAAAGGCAGCAGTTTAACATGTTGGGCCACAATGCTGGCCCCAGGATGAGTATCTTTTATCTGGAATACTTGACAGTGGAAATTTCAGGGTTTGGGATTTTTTTTCTGATTTTGGAATATTGACAAATACAGAATGAGATATCCTGAGGAAGGGGCCCAAGTCCAAACACAAAATTCACTTGTGTCTCATATAACCCTATACATACAACCTGAAGGTAATTTTTAGTGTGCCTGAATTTTTGCTGCAACCTATCACATGGAATCAGGTGTAGAATTTTCCATTTGTGATGTCATGTTCATGTTCAAGAAGTTTCTGATTTTGGAGCACTTCAAGTTAGGGAAGCTTAGCCTGTATTTGTAACTCAGGGAACCCGCTTTAAAGACACCCTCTTTAAGTGGCCCCTACTGCATCCAAGCAAGGGCCCCTCCTGCGTGGGTCAGAACAGCAGCCTGCTGTTGTCTCTTGGATCCTTTTGAGAGACTTAGTTCTCAACCATTTCATTCCACACCCCTGTCAGGAAGAAAGTCATAAATCCCCAGGTTGTCAGTGCACCTAACTCCACCCTACACACAGACTATCTCCTTGAAGGTACGTGCCTCTGCTCAGCTTCTGCACATCCTGCTCCTGCCCCCGGAGCTACGTTTGCTCACAGCTTATCTAATGCAAAGCTGCAGGTCCAGGAAGCCCTGTGGACCCTGCCTCTTACACCACTATCAATTTCCCAACCTTTCACCCATATCTACCTCTTGGTAGTCAGATAAGACTGACTGAGTGACTTCTTTTTATATTTTTATTTTTATATTTGAGAAGCAAAGAAAGGCAGGAAAAGCTTCCTCCATCCACTGATTCACTTCACAAATGTTCACAATGGGCCTGGGCCAAGAAGGGGATCAAAGCCAGAAGCCAGAAGCTCAATCCAGTTCTCCCCTATGGGTGGAAGGAACCCAATTACTTGAGCCATCGCTGCTGCCTCCCAGGGTCTACATAAGCAAGAAGCTGTAGTCAGGAGCCAGAACCAGGTATTCAACTTACCCAGTTTACTCTGCTCCAGCACAGGAATATCCTAACCAGTGTTTAACCAAACACCTGCCCCTGAGTGCTTGTCTTCCATTAACAAATTCCCGTGCTTTGTTGAAAAATCCCTTAGTGAAGCACAGGACCCGGCCCCTGAGGGAGATTTGTTAACTCCTAATGAATAACTGTATGAATCTGCTGTGGGTGGAAAATATGGGACACCCTGGGACAGAAGGAGGTCCCAGAGAGTTATGTCCCCCTAACTGCATGGTTTCCTAATGTCCTAACCTCTTATTCACAGAGGCCTGGTTGTGCAGCCAACTTTATGACTCCTGAGTCAGTTCCACCTGCACAAAGCTGAAAGTCCAGATTCCTTCCTCTTTGTGGCTATTAAAACTCCACGCCTTAACTTTAAAAACCCATATCCAGGGGCTGGTGCTGTGGTGCTCTGGGTTAAATCCCCGGCATGCAGCTCTGGCATCTCATATGGGCTCAGGTTCTAGTCCCTGCTGCTCCACTTCCAGTTCTGATCCAGCTCCCTGCTAATGTGCCTGGGAAAGCAGTGGAGGATGGCCCAAGTCCTTAGGCTCCTCCACCCATATGGGAGACTCAGAAGAAGCTCATGGCTCCTGGCTTCAAATTAGCTCAGCTCTAGGCATTGCTGCCATTTGGGGATTGAACCAGAGGATGGAAGATCGCCCTCTCTCTCTCTGTAATTCTGCCTTTCAAATAAATAAATAAAAATAGATAGATAAATCTTTAAAATATATATATATATCCATTTCCCTTCCCCTTAGAAACACTGCTTCAGGTTCCACTTAGTTTTATGGCTTTTAGGAGCCTCTCCATCTTTCTATCTTAGAGATTTCCTTTCTTTAATTTCAAGCTGTCATATATTTCAAATTCTGTTGTTATTTTTTCCTGCATTCCTTCTATGTTTGAGATAGAAAGGAGTTTGGTTTCTTCTAGGTCTCTCAAACAGGACGAAAGTGCCAGGCTGATTGTAGTGTAAACCTAATCATCGAAATTCCCTGTTCCAAGTCTTTCAATGAGCCCTCATTGCTTTCACGATAGAATCCATGTACGATCCCTCATGATCTGTCTCGGGTTGATTTCTTACAGGTAATCAAGTTAAAATGAGGTCACTAGGATGTGCCTAATCTAACCTGATGAGTCCTTATAAGAAGAGGAAATTTGGACACAGTCATAGACAAGCACACCTAGAAAAAACCAAATCCAGATGAAGACAGAGATCCAAGAGATGCTTCCATGAATCTAGGTGTACTAAAGCCTGCCCACAAGCCATCAGCAGCCATAAGAGAGGCAGTGAATGAAGACTCTCCCCTCAGAATAAACCAATCTTTCCTGACACATTGGTCTTATATTTATTGTATCACCAGGATACAATAAATATAATAAATACAATAAATATAAGTTGCTTAAGTCACCCACTATGCAACACTTAGTGAAAGCAGCCCTAGCAAACCGATACAATGAGCGGATCCTCAATGTCATGCATCATCAAGTTTCCATTCCCCATTAGCGAGTCACTAAGTTCAGTCCACACACCAGGAGCAGGACTCAAGTCCCATCTCCTGAATGGACTAGTGAAGATTTGTGGGTATATTTAAAATCACCAACAGGTTCATGAGATCCCTCTGAAATCTATGACAAATTTACCTCTTTGACTTGACTCAAAATGATTCCTTGGATACACTTTAAGAAGTCTTTATGAAGAATTTATTAGAGGCCAGCATTGTGGCATAGCGGTACAGCAGGTAAAGCCACCACCTGCGATGCCAGAATCCCACATGGATGCCAGTTTGTGTCCCAACAGCTCTCTACTTTAGCTCCCTGCTAATGGACTGGGGAAAGTGATAGAAGATGGCTCAAGTGTTTGGGCCCCTGCCACCTAGGTGGGAGACCTGGATGAAATTCCTAGCTTCAGACATCTGGGGAGTAAAACAGTGGGAGGAAGATTCTCTCTCTCTCTCTCTCTCTCTCCTCTCATCCTTTGAAATAAATAAAATAAATAACAAAACACATGTTTAAAAATTCATTAATCCATCAATTATGCCAAAAATAACAAAACATTTCACATAGCACTTTAGACTTCACATAGCACTTCAGAATCCTGTGGTAGAAATCAAATGAAAGAATGGCTGCAATGTTCCCCAAAGTGTGTAATGTCATTATTTTTCCATTCAGCAGACAACCAAATCTTGGGGTTATACGCTTCCATAACGGCATAGAACTTTCTGTGTGCCTTCATACATTCATGCACTCTGCAAGTGGAGGCTCTGCTGTGTAGACATGCTGGACTAAGTGCATGAGCAGAGGGAGTGTGCAGCCTTGGGCTGTGTGTCCCAAGCTGGAGTTCAAAGAACAATCTCGGGGGGGCCCCGCCTGTCCCCATCAGCCTCCTCAGCCGGGGCCTTCCTTCCTGAGTATCCCCCTTTTCTGGGCATTGTGTGGCACATTCAGGCCAAGAGCTTTGGGGGGGCTGTTGCGCAGGGACCAGATGGTCAGAGAAAGACAGCTGTCTGAAGTTTAATTTTAATGTTCTGTGAATACTTTTCCCCCTTTCATGCCATGGAGGATCTGGGCCAAAGACTGAGTGGGTGAAGAGGAAGAGAGAAACGAAAAACTAAAAATGACAAAGAAAAGAAGCAATGCTGCATGCTTGCTTGAGCAACAACTGAGATGGCTGGGGGTTGGTGTGGGTGTATGCAAATGAATGCAAATGAGACACCCATACCTGCTTCAAACTATCACAGTCTTTTTATTTTACATGGCTGGATGTGGGTCATTGGGAATATTCTCCTGGAGTCTACTCAACAAAGTCACTGATGGCTAATCTCTTGCACACTCACTATTTGATCATGGGTGAGACATTTTCCCACTCTGTCTCTCCTTTCCCGTGACAGAGTAGAGAAGGAGACGTCAAGGTTTCTCCCAGTTTTCAGATGTGTGCTTGGTACAAATACCTGTTCCCTTGCCCTCAATATTTCCAAGAAAGCCCAGAATTTGAAGACTCTGAGAAAGCCCAAATCATGGTGAAGATATGAAAAGAAAAGGGAGAGAATAGAAAAATAAAGTTCTGGAAAAGAATGATCCATACACAGAAGAATAGGAGAAAGTAGCAAAGGTGTGTGCGCACCTGGCACTGGGTTGTAGGGAACCCCCTGCACTTTCCTAGGATCCACACAGAAGCAGACCCATGGATTATTTGCATCATCCCAGAAGGCGCACCTAATAATGCGAGGTATATACTAGGTGATCAGATACTTTTTAATTCTTGAACTGAGAAAATTCTATTGAATTTATTTTCCCTGAAACTAGTAAAGTCCCCAATACTAAGGTGTCCAAGCAGAGGTTTGATGCTTGCCTGTGGAGGGTTTTGAGAAAGCTGAACCACATATCAGTAAATGCCTTTTGGAGTGACCCTTGTTGTGCCTTCCAAACCCATGATTCTATATTTTTTTAGTGTTATTTATTTATTTATTTCCATCTACTTGAAAGGCAGAATGACAAATTCCTGCAACAGCCAGAGCTGTGCCAGGCCAAAGCCAGGAACCAGGAACTCCATCTGGGTCTCCCACATGGGTGACAGGAGCCCAAGCACCAGAGCCATCATTGTCTGTCTCATCCAGGATGTGTTAGCAAGAAGCAAGGTGGGATGTGGCTCAAGGACTCAACCCAACAGTGATATGGGAAATGGGTGTCCCAAGCCACGGTTTAACCCACTGCACCACAACACCTGCCCCTGATTCTGCATTTCTAGGACTACTAGGATTAGATTGAATCAAATTCCCTGAATGTCTCAAGTTTTAAGTCTAGATGCCTTAGAGTCTGTAATTCTAACTTTCCTTATAGCCTGCTCTGCACCAGCTCCAACCATTGCTTGGCTACTCTTCCCGTCTCTGATGCCCAGTCATCATTTTGGGCCTTACCTGGGAAAAATTACAGCCTATCAAAATCTCTAGTCCCAGACCCTTCCTGAGGACGCTCTTTGTGGTTCCTCTCATTACCCCCAAAGTCATTTCCTTCTATTGTTCAGCCAATAAGTATTTATTGAGCAACATGTGTACCTGCTGTGTGTTTGGGAAATATATCTAATACAGAACATGGAACACTTTGGTCCCTGCCCTCCTAGCTACCTGTGGTTTAGAAGGCAAGGCAGAACTGCCATATGTTTAACAATTTTAAAAGGCCAGCATTGCGGCACACCTGATTAAGCCACCTCCAGCAATTCCAGCATCCCGCATGCAGTTCATGTCCCAGCTGCTCCACTTCTGACCCAGATCCCTGCTAATAGGCCTAGGAAAACTGAAGAAGATGATGCAAGTTCTTGGGCCCCTATCATCCACATGGGAGACCTGTATGAATCTCCTAGGGCTCCTGGCTGTCGCCTGGCACAGTCCTGGACATTGCAGCCATTTGGGAACCAGGAGACGTTAGATCTCTCTCTCTCTCTCTCTCTCTCTCTCTCCTACTCCTCTCTCTGTGTCTCTCCTTATCTCTCTATAACTCTGCCTTCCAAGTAAATATATCTTTAAAATAATAATTTTCAAAATGACATCATTTGCAGTTAGTAACCAAGAATTAAGTGGCATATTTGACATAAAAATGCTGTAGGATTATAGAAAGCACAAATACTGCTTTCAGTTAGGGCATTAAGAGGATGGGAAATTTAAATTAGAAATTTAAATGTAGAAGAGATAAAGGTTGCCCAGGAGAAAGAAGGGCTTAATAAGCTTGAGGAATCAGGGAAAGGCATCACATGCTATGGTCTGACTGGACAGCACATGGAGGCAGGCCATACTGAGAAATGTGGAGATGAAGATGAAGCCTTTTGTGTACAGCAAGAGGCAGCTTTAATCTTGTTTCTGAAAGCTGTCAACCCCAGCATCTGCAGACCCGGAGGCTATGATCTAGCTGCAGGGGATATTTATGACTGAGGGGGAAATGCTGTTGAGTCGCCAGCCTGCAAAGTGTCCTTCTAGCTACTTCCCACACTGAGAACCTCCCCAGGCATGGAGCAATTGCTGGCAGCTGGAGCATCACTTACAGGAATATCAGTTATCAGTCAATGGAAGAGGGATGGGAAGGTATGCAGAGATTTGAGTGAGGAAGGTAGATACAGGTAGAAGGCTTGGATAGCAGACTGTGATAAGGGTGAAGAAGAGGAGGCATAAAAGTGATCCCTGTTAGATATAAGAGTGGGAATAAGAGAGGGAGGAGATGTACAGTTCAGCACATGCTCAATTGGACTTACCCCTAATGATAGAGTTAGAAATGTGCCAGGGAATTCCAAGGTGGCATGTACCAATGCCATCTTACTAGTCAAAGTGATCAGTTTCAGTTCATAATTTATCATAATGATAGGATTAAGAGTCAAAGGGATCACATAAACAAGACTAGTGTCTGCTAATACTAACTGATAGAATTAAAAAGGAGAGAACAATCCAACATGGGAAGCAGGATACACAGCAGACTCATAGATTGGCAGATGCCCTAAACAACACTCTGGCCTCAGAATCAGCCCTTAAGGCATTCGGATCTGGCTAAAAATCCCATGAGAGTTTCTCAGGCATGGAAAAATCAAGACACTGTGGGAGGAAAAAAAAGGTGACCTAAATGAAAGATCTCTGTAAGTGAGATCCCAGTGGAAAGAAAGGGCCATCAAAGAAGGAGTTACCTTTCTCTGAAGGGAGGAGAGAACTTCCACTTTGACTATGGCCTTGTCTAAATAAGGTCGCAGTTTGTGAACTCAAGAGGCTTCCATAGCCTTGGCAGCTCATGACAAGAGCCTTGGGTGATTACTGACGTCATAAATAAGAGTGTCCTGGCCTCAGAATCAGCCCTTAAGGCATTTGGATCTGGCTGAAGAGCCTATGAGAGTATTTTAGGCATGGAAAGCGAAGACACTGTGAAAAAAGAAGAAGAAGAAGAAGAAGAAGAAGAAGAAGAAGAAGAAGAAGAAGAAGAAGAAGAAGAAGAAGAAGAAGAAGAAGAAGAAGACCACCTAAATGAAGGATCTCAGAGAGTGTGATCCCAGTGGAAAGGACGGGGCCATCAAAGAAGGAAGTAGCTTTCTCTGAAGGGAGGAGAGAACTTCCACTTTGACTATGACCCTGTCGGAATAAGATCGAAGTTGGCGAACCCTAAAGGCTTCCATAGCCCTGGCAACTCATGACTAGAGCCTAGGGAGATTACTGACGCCATAAACAAGAGTGTTAAATTGTTAAATCAATATCAAGAGTCACTGTGTACTTACGGCCTATGTGGGATCTGTCCTTAATGGGTTGTCCAATGTGAAGTAATGATATAGCTAGTACTGAAACAGTATTTTTACACTTTGTGTCTACGTGTGGGTGCAAACTGATGAAATCTTTACTTAGAATGTACTGAATCAATCTTCTGTATATAAAGATAATTGAAAATGAAAAAAAACCTGGTGTTAAATTGGAAATTACATAGAAAATTAATCAATTTTTTTAAAAAATATCATGTAGGATCTCTGTCATTAATGTGCTGTACACTGTTATTTAATGCTATAACTAGTACTCCAACAGTATTTTTTTCACTTTGTGTTGCTATGTGAGGGCAAACTGTTGAAATCTTTATATATACTAAACTGATTTTCTGTATATAAAGAGAATTGAAAATGAATCTTGATGTGAATGGAAGGGGAGAGCGAGCGGGAGGGGGGAGGGTTGAGGATGGGAGGGAAGTTATGGGGGGGGAAGCCATTGTAATCCATAAGCTGTACTTTGGAAATTTATATTCATTAAATAAAAGATAAAAAAAAAAATAAGAGTGTCAATTGTTAATCAACAACAGGAGTCACTGTGCACTTACTCCCCATGCAGGATCTCTGTCCTTAATGTGTTGTACTATGTGAATTAACGGTATAGCTAGTATTCAAACAGTACTTTATACTTTGTGTTTCTGTGTGGGTTCAAATTGTTGAAATGAAATCTTTACTTAGTATATACTAAATTGATCTTCTGTATATAAAGATAATTGAAAATGAATCTTGATGAAGAATGGGATGGGAGAAGGAGTAGGAGATGGGATGGATGCAAATGAGAGGGAGGTTATGGGGGGAAAAGCCGTTTTAATCCAAAAGTTGTACTTTGGAAATTTATATTTATTAAATAAAAGTTTAAAAAATGAGGAGGCATAGCTGAGACACAACCTTTATAAAACAGAGATGTGGAGCCAATATTATGGCACAGCAAGTTAAGCTGCCACGTATAATACTGGCATCCTATATCAAAGTACCCGTTTGAGTCCCAGCTGCACTGGTCCAATCCTGGCTGTTTCACTTCCAAACTAGCTCCCTGCTAATGTGCCTGGGAAAGCAGCACTCAGGTCCATGCCACCCACATAGGAGACCTGGATGGAGTTCCTGGCTCCTGGCTTCAGCCTGGCTCAGCCAGGATCATTGAGGCCACCAGAAGGTGGAAGATATCTATCTACTGATCTATCTATCTATATCTCTCTCTGCTTTTCAAATAAATAAACCATTTGAAAGAAAAAGCAGAGATGTGTGTTGACAAAATTACTTGTAACTTGGGGTCTGTGGTTCTGCATCATTTCAGCACCCTGTAACTGGACAGCACTTGCTCTTTTGAGTTGCCCACTTTTGAGTCTATGGAATCTCTCACTCCAATCCTGTCTCAGACTGATCTTTTCCTCTTCTTTTCAATGAGTACCTCTACAACCATTTATCAATCCTCAGCAGGATGCTCAGATGGGTTATTTTCACCTTCTTGGAGATGTGTGGTTTTAGCAACCTAAGGAAAATGTATAATTCTAGATAGAATCAAAGAGGTTACTGTTTTTGTCTTTGTGTCCAGAAACAAATCTAAATTCAGAAATTTTTGCAAATCTAAATTGCAACCCATATTCCATCTAAACTATCACTCACTGGGCACTTACTAGGTACTAAGCACTGTGCTAATCTGTATACTGTATGTGCGATATCTCATTTAGCTCTCAACATTCCTTCTGAGGTAAGGATTTGCAACCCCATTTTACAAGTAAGAATCCCAAGAGTCATCAATATTTTATAATTGACTCAAGGTTATACAACCCACAAATATCAGAACCAAGATTTGTAAGTGGTTTAAGTGATTTTACAAGACAATATTAGTATGAATAAAAGGACTTAGTTTAAAGGACATAAGTTTAAAATTTTATCTTAATAGTTATATACTTTTTACATTCATTCAAAATGCAATGGTCACATTAAACTCATAGATTTAGATACTGTTTTCTTAGTGTGGGAATGGAATTTTAAGTGAGTTGGTTTTTTTAAGTAGATATTATAATAGTGTGTACATTTGGCAAAAGTCATTACTAACTTTTGGAAAAACTATACTAGGCTATGTAGCACAAATTTTCCTATAAAATGCATAGTCAACAAAGGCACACTGAGATGCAAATGCCAAAGGCTTGAATAAATTCACTCAGTAGAAGAGTGGCTCCTTCCAAACACCAGGGGCAGTGCAAGTGGTTTGAATTCATATTTCAGCAGAACTGTAAGTCTTTGTTAAATATCCAAAGTCACAAAACTATATGCAAGAGTTCCCATCCACTGGTTCACTCCCCCAGATGGCCACAATGGCCAGGACTAGGCCAGACCAAAGACAGGAGACAGGAGCTTCATCCAGGTCTCCCATGTGGGTGCAGGGGTCCAAGCACTTGGGCCATCTTCCACTGTTTCCCCAGGCACAAGTAGTGCCCAAATGGAATGCCGGCATTGCAGGTGGCAGTTTAACCCATTACACCACAGTGCCAGCCTCTAGTGGCAATATTGCAATACACGGAGCTCATAGAAATGGAGCTCTATGTTGTGATGAAAGGCAGAAAACCACCCTTGTAAATGATGTCAGGTGTGTTTAATATGTCTTTAATACTTTTTACACTTTGTGTTTATGTGTGGGTGCAAACTGATGAAATCTTTACTTAGTATGTACTGAATCCATCTTCTGTATATAAAGATAATTGAAAATGAAAAAAAAAACTTGGTGTTAAATTGGAAATTACATAGAAAATCAATCAATTTTTTTAAAAAATATCATGTAGGATCTCTGTCATTAATGTGCTGTACACTGTTATTTAATGCTATAACTAGTACTCCAACAGTATTTTTTCACTTTGTGTTGCTATGTGAGGGCAAACTGTTGAAATCTTTATATATGCTAAACTGATTTTCTGCATATTAAGAGAATTGAAAATGAATCTTGATGTGAATGGAATGGGAGAGCGAGTGGGAAAGGGGAGGGTTGTGGGTGGGAGGGAAGTTATGGGGGGGGAAGCCATTGTAATCCATAAGCTGTACTTTGTAAATTTATATTCATTAAATAAAAGATTAAAAAAAGAAATTTCACAAAAAAAAATGTCTTTAATACTGCCACATTTTGGGCTGTACTTTGTTCCAACCAAGGATTGTTTGGATGTAAGAAACAGAAAAGTATCCTAGTTAAGCTCAAGCAAAGGGGAAGTGTAATGCAAAGACAGCACAATCTTGCAGGTGCTAAACTCATCAGGCTTCAGGGAACCAGTGTCTGGTTGGTATCTGGGAAGTTGTCAGTGATGGTGCCTTCACAGTTGTCTTTCTTACTGGGCATAAATTGCCTCTTATCTCTGCTTATTTTTGTGTGCCTTTCTCTATATCCTCTCTGCAAATGTGTTCTCCTCTGCCTAGCCATGGCTTCTGCTCCCACATTAATTCAGCTTACACATGGTTCTGGTGGCTGTGGTGCCAGTTCCCAGTCTGATTCAAATGGACTTCTGAGTTTAGCTCCCACAACCAGATCATTCCCCAGATTCCCGAGAAAGACCAGAATGGAAACACCCATCGATCCAGTTTGCTGTGCCCAGAGTGGAGGTCATGGAGCCTACTCCACCCCCTCAAAGTGAAATGAAAGAACAGTTTCCAAGGACAGGGTCTATGAATATACAAGGTATCCCCAAACACATCCATGGCACACTTTTAGTTACAAAACACATCAATATTCTTAGAAACTTTCACTATATAATTCTCAAAGTAATAATTATATTAAAATGAACTCATCAGGAGTAGGCATTTAGAAGAGCAGTTAAGTCTCCACTTGAGAGGCCTGCGTCCCATATCAGAGTACCTGGATTTGAGTCCCAGCTCGGTTTCTGATTCCAACTTCCTGCTAATGCACACACTGAGAAGCAACAGGTGATGGATCAAGTAGTTGGGTCCCACCACCTATATGGGAGACCCAGATGGAGTTCCTGGCTCTTGGCTTTGACTTCACCCAACTCTAGCTATTACAGACATTTGGAAAGTAAACAAGCAGATGGTAGATTGTGTGTGTGTGTGTGTGTGTCCCTTTGTCTTTCAAATATAAGTTAATTGATTAATTAATTTTTTTAAAAAAGTATAACAGAAGCCGGCGCCGTGGCTCAACAGGCTAATCCTCCGCCTTGCGGCACCGGCACACTGGGTTCTAGTCCCGGTCGGGGCACCGATCCTGTCCCGGTTGTCCCTCTTCCAGGCCAGCTCTCTGCTATGGCCAGGGAGTGCAGTGGAGGATGGCCCAAGTGCTTGGGCTCTGCACCCCATGGGAGACCAGGATAAGCACCTGGCTCCTGCCATCGGAAAAGCGCGGTGCGCCGGCCGCAGCGCGCTACCACGGCGGCCACTGGAGGGTGAACCAACGGCAAAAGGAAGACCTTTCTCTCTGTCTCTCTCTCACTGTCCACTCTGCCTGTCAAGAATAAAAAAAAAAAAAGTATAACAGAGTCTACTTTTTATAAAAAGGATAAATATCTAAATAGTTTAAAACTCTCTGCTTGAGCTATGTTACTCATAGCTGGGCAAACATAAATAAATCCAAATAACAAACAATTCTAGTTAATTCAGTAGGTTTTGATAACTTGCAGGTTTTCATCCAGTAGTGATGCAATTAATTTCTTTCTGGTAGAAAACATAGCCCCATGTTGCCATATGGGATTAGAACTGCTTGGGCAACCAATCCAGCAAACTTACTCTAAATTTCCTATAAATATCCATCACCTCAAATGTTTTTTTTAAACTTGCTCTTTTTTAAATTTTTATTTATTTGTTTATTCATATGAAAGGCAACAAGTCAGAAAGATATTGCCATCTGCTGATTCATTCCCCAAATGCCCACAATAGCTGGATGTAGGCCAGGCAAAAGCCAGGAGCCTGAACTCAATCCAGGCCTCCCACATGGATGGCAAGGACTCAAGTACTTGAGCCATCATCTGCTGCTTCCCAGGTTGTGCATCAGCAGGAAGATCAACTGGAATTCAAACCCAGGAACTCCAATACAGGATGCAGGCATCCCGCACAGCGTCTGAACAGTCACTGCTCCAAACATCCACCCCCTCAAATGCTCTGATTCAGTCTTGATGCCTTATTTTTTTTAACTCACTGATAAACTGAGTAAACACTTTGATACACATTTCTTTTATATTTGTGTGAGAGTAAAAGTTTCATTTTTTAAATTATGCTTTCAAAGATGGGAGGGAAAAAGACAAATTTATCACCATGGTTGTCTCAGAACAAGGACAGGTACAGGACTGGGGTAGAATACATGAAGATTTCAGTGACCTATTATGTGTTGTTTCTCTGATTAAAAGCATATACATGAAACATATGTGACAAAATTGTTTATATTCATTAGTCAAAATTGTTGGCACTTATTATATTATGGTTTTGATTTTCTTTAATATTTTTTCCTGAAAAGTGAAACAATCAAGTACGGAAGCCTCTTGTTAGGGCAACACAGAGACTTCCATGTATTTATTTATCCCAAATTATTGGCCATTCACCATCTGAGAACATGCAGGGATTTTGTAAAGATTTGTAGACTGGGATATTGAAGACATGAGTTGAAGTATTGAGTATAGATCTAATTATCTGCATGACTCCAGGCAAGCCACTTCTCTTTGAACATCAGTTTTACTTCCTGTGAGATAAACCCTGTAATATTATGGTGCATACCACTCCACTTAGGAATTTTCTTTGACCTAAAACAAAATGGAAAAACTGAAATATAAGGACTTGCAGCAGAGTTTTTGTTCTGCAATGCTGCATGCTTTTTAAAATTATTATTAAAAAGTTCAAATATACACAAAAGCAGTGTGATAAATGCATTCTCATATCCTATCACCTGAACTCAATAATTATCAACTTATAGCCACTTCTTGTTCTAGCTCATGCCTCCTTCCAGATTTTTTTTGAAAGGTAGTAAGACAGACAGACAGACAGGGAAAGACCTCCCATCTGCTGGCTTACTCACAACACTGGCACAGGCTCAGCCAAATCCACTGAAAACTCAATCTAGGTCTCCCACATGGGTCAGGAACCCATTACTTGCTGCCTCCCTGAGAGTTATGCTAGCAGAAAGCTGGAATCCAGGAAGTTAGGACTCAAACCCAGGACCTTGATGTGAGAGGTGGGCATCCTAAGCAATATCTTGATACTGCACTAAACACCTGTCCCTAGCTACGTTGTTCTAAAGCAAAGCTCAAGTCTTATCATTCCCCAGGGCCATTCTTTAAGCATACAAATGCATCCTTTTATTTATTTATTTATTTATTTATTTATTTATGGGTAATGTTGATGCTCCTACTTTGCTGGTGCCCTAAGCGTGTTCTTGGTCTTCCCATCAGGCAGTCCAGTTCTGACTCAGAGTCATGCCTTGGCTGAAGGCCCGTTCATTAGAAGAGATGCAATGTAATTCCCTTGCACTCTGACAATCCATGATTCACAGAACCATAACCACTCTTGCTAAGGAGCCTCAGCTGAGCCCAGCATGATACAGACTCAATAGAGCAATGTCAGCTGACAAATGATAGGGAAGAGCCTGCCCCCCACCAGCAAAGCGCAGCGAAGGAGCAAGGGAGGAGGGAGTGACAACAGGGGATGCACAGTGTGCATCTTCACTCCCAGTAACAAATCCCCTGTCTCTTTTTTATGCCCATTGGCATTTCCTGTGTGTAGACGTTAGATTCATTTCTGAAAATATCATTTTTAATTGCTAATATAAATAAACTGCCAATTCTGTTAACAAGGCCCCCAGTGCTACTTCAGATGATTCCCTAGTGGCAAAGCCAAGAGAGCTTCCTGGAGAGTCAGGCCCCAGAATCCCTGCCCTGGTGTTCCCCCAACTTCCCTCAATGCTCTACCATGACTGGAACATAGCCTTTGACCACAAAAATGTTGAGGAAAGATTATGATGAGAAGGACTTAGCCCTTACCCTAGGTCTACACCACACTCAGCTCCCCACTGGTTCTAAACTTGGTGTCCCCAGTTTTTTGTTTTTTGTCAACGTAATGGTCCAGAACAGACTTCCAGTGTCCATCAGAAAAAGCCCCCTGGGTCATGGGTCATTTGGTTGAATAACTGGGTAAACTGCTCCCCAAAGGAGCAAGATGACTTCTTCTCAGGCAGAACTCATAATACAAAGAGGAGGTGGGAAGTCTCCTCTTTGTTCCTGCAAGCCTTTCTCCTGGCAAGAACAGAACCACAAGCTCCAGATCCTCAAGGAGATTCTAACCTCAACATCTCTTCTTCCCTGAGGTCTGAACCTTCTGGGACCCCAGGAGAAGATACAGAGATGGATGTGCTTCAAGAACCTCCCCAGAGCTCTACGCCTCCAAAGCCACCAGAGATCATGAGAAGATGGAACTGGTTTTATAACCCCAGGGCAGGACTGGAATGCACCCATCGCTTCAGTCCTTGGGGCCACATTCCGTTTGCCTGAGATATGTGTCTTGTGATCGGGTCTGAATGTGTGGTCATCCCAGAAACAGCTGTAGGGGAGAGACATGAAAGACACAGACTGGACTGAAAGTGAGTCCCACAACCACCCCAGTGTGGCCAGGCTGAGAGGCTGCTGAGTCCCCCTAGGAGGTGGAGCAGCCTGGGAGTGCCGTCTGCTAAGGTTAGTATTTGTCTGTTGGAAATTCTACCGGGTTCACAGGAGCTGATTCAGAAAGCTGAGGAGGCCTGTTCTTTTCTGCCTCCCTTCCCCCAGTACCTACAGCCATGCCATCCACCACTCTGTGGGCCTGAGATCCGATAGCATGCAAGGGTCCTTAGCAATTTCTTCCAGCTCCCTCTTCACTATGATTTCATAATCTGACTTGTGGGGTGGAAGCTAATGTATATCGAGTGCCCATCGTATTTCTGAAAGTGTGATAAGTACTTGAACACACATTATCTTTCTAACTGGAGAAACTGAGGCTCAGTTGTGAGGAACACAACCAAGCTTCCTGAGGCTTTCCAAGCCACCTGTTGCCTAGTAAATGTTTAAGGAGGGTGACTAGGGCCTGCTTACAGACCATTGTACTTCCCCATCTCCTCCACCAAACCAGAACTTGCTCATTCTGCAAACTCCAGCCCTGTGCCCCCTCATGCTGAAGCCTTGCCCAGATCACTCCCAGCCTCAATCACCCTAGTGGGAGCAAGTTGGTCTCCCAACAAAATTTTAAGATCTTAACTGACCACAGTCACATCTTATGCCATCTTAAACAATAGTTGCTGAAATACTTTGAACACCTATAATTGTTTAAATACTCTTGAACAACTGCAATTATTTAAATACTTTGAACACCTGCCATCGTTCAAATATCTTTGAGCAAATGTTTTTGAACAGTGACAGTTGTTCAGATGTGTTGTATGCTTGATATAAAAGTTAAAATATCCTCTGCTCTCAGAAGTTATAATGTGATAGGGAAGCAAAACAACCCAATGGGGGAAAGAAAGGTGGAAACATTGACAAAGTCCGGTTAAACAATTCTAAATACATCTGCGTGAGTGAAAACCAACTGTGAGATTTCAACAGCACACAAAACGAGAATTCAGTGGTTTAAGAGAAGTCACACTAAAAGGGCTAAGGGTGATCTTTGAAGAATTAAAGGAGGAAACTTAGAGGACTTTTGCAATAGTCCCTGTAAGGCTATTGGTCAAAGTCTCTGTAATTGAGGATTGTTAATAGATGCATCTCTGAAGGAATCAAAAAGAAACCCTGGAGCCGGGGAGACAGCAGGAGAGTAACAGTCGTTAAAAACCATTGCCAGTGATAGTCGGTGTGAAGGGAAAAACCCTGCAAATGGCTATTAAGTTGAAAGTGTTGTTTTTGATACAAATGAGATATTCAGAATGCTCACATGGAAAAATGCCTCATCTTTTTTAAGTATAAGAAACTACCTTCAGTGGTGTCTAGATTTCTATGAAGAATGATGATACAGTTTGGATTAAGTTATTTTGGACTGGTTTTAACAGTGCTTTGTATCAGATCTGCCAAAGCATCTGTCCAGCTTGGTATCCTGTGAAAGTTTGTTATTTTCTTGGTAGACATTCTTATAGAGTATTGTCTTTAAAATGAGATTGTCTCTTCTATATTGAAAGCATTTTTATGTTTTCTAATTTAAAAATTAATATTTTCTTATAGATATTGTGCAATAAAGCTGAAGTAGAATGTGTGGTTTTGCAAATGCTTTAACACCTGATAAAATTTTACATTTGTAAAATTAATATATTGTACTGGTACAAAATAGTTTTAAATTATATTTTAAAAAGCAAAAAAAAAAAAAAAAAAAAAAGGATAGTACAGAGCCCTGGGCCTACGGGGAGATGGTAGAAAGGGGACGAATGAGGACAAGAAACTTCATTTGCTGAAGAGTAGGTTCCAGGAGCTCAGCCTAAAAACAATGTTGAGTACAACTTTGGGTATGTGTGTATCTGGAGATCAGGTTGTATTCTATGAGAGAAAAATGAAAGTAAAATATTCATTGTAGATCAGAGACTCATGGACAGAACCAAACCCCTTAGAAAGTTAAACAGAAAGAGTAAATATAAATAATACAACCTGGGAGGGGAGTAATTGAAGTCCATGGCCAGAGGCTGACTTTGCTGGCTTAAACCGCAAGAGGTGATCTAGTGATCAGATTCTGTCCCAACTCAGGACCCTGACTTTCAGAGTTGCATATTCTAATCATCACAATGAATAAAGGGCTGGCCCAGGAAGGATATTCTAGAGTATTCTCCTGCATCACATAATCACAATCCCAGCTCTGGGAAGGAGGAGAGACAAGGGTCCTGGAAGTTTCAGGAGCTGACTAATTTTTCTAAGACCACAGTATTCAAATGGGTTGTGTACCCTCGCAGACAAGTAAAGATGCTTCAACGGGTTCATAGGCAAAGTAATCAATTCCCACAACCTCCATGTCCATAGCTACTCTTTCCTAAAACTTACGTGCTGGAGAACATGTCTTTGATGAAAATGCTGAACCCCTTTCTTATCTTCCTTTTTCTTGCCCTTCTTCAACTTCTGAAAAGAAATGCATGCTTTAGGGAGGAGGACAGAGGGAGGTAATAGATAATAGGCACACAAATACAGTTATGTAAGGGGAGTAAGTGTTCTACAGCATAGTAAGATGACTACAGTTTACAACAATTTATTATATTTTTTATAAAGAACTAGAAGAGAGTAGTTCAATGGTTCCCAATACAAAGAATGATAAATGTTTAAGGAGATAGAAATGCTAATTATCTTGATTTGATTATTATACATTGAATACATGTATTGAATTACCACATTGCAACCATAAATCTGTACAATTTTTTAAGAAGATGAATGCATGCTTCTAGCCCAACCTGAGTCTTACTGGAAGGCATTACACCAGCATAGAGAAACTTCCAGGATACCACACAAAGATATAATTTGATAAATAAGTGTTGAAAAAATAAGTGGCCTTAATAACTACCTATAAAATCCTTTCTAACTCAGATAAAAATCTTTATACAAAATGGAGGGAGGATCTTTTTCAAATGAACAGATGTTAAAGCATTAAAAATAATATTTGATGACACACCACCATATGATTTTTGGCATAACTAAGAAGTTGTTCAAGGAATTGAATGGTATAATCATAAAAAACTACTTATATCTGCATCTATTCATTTATGTTAACAGAGTTTCTCAAATATTTTGTACTATTTCAGTGCAAAATGTATTTGTCAGAGATCACAGCCATGAGTGGCCAAGGTACTTAAACTGATCCTTGTGAACTGGATAAAGCCTCCTAAAATTGTCTGTTATAATCACATTTATATTATCCTCTATTCCTTTTTTCTTAAGATTTATTATTTTATTTATTTGGAAGGCACAGCCACAGAGCTGGGTGGGAGGAATGGGTAGGGGACAGGGAGAGACAGAGAAAGAGACAGAGAGAGATCTTCCAACTACTGGCTCATTCCCCAAATGCCTGCAACAGCTGTGGCTGGGTTAGACCAAAGCCAGGAGCCAGGAGCTTTATGCAGGTCTCCCACGAGAGTGCAGGAGCCCAAGCATTTGGGCCATCCTCCACTACTTTCCCAGGCATATTAGCAGGTAGCTGGATCAGAAGTGGAGCAGCCGGGACATGAACTAGCACCCATATGAGATGCCGGCATTGCAGGTGGCAGCTTAAGTCGCTATGCTACAATGCCAGCTCCAAGATTATTCTCTCTTCTACACAAGTTCATGTGGATTCTTTCTGTGCTCCCTGAGACACACCACACCAAAAAGTTAATCACCCAAGGTAACAGAGCAAAACAGCAGCACAAATGGAACAAAACAGTAGGTCTACATCTGGCCAGTTCAGTGTTCTTTTGGTCATACTCTGTACCTGTTATAGTAGGTAGGAATGAAGATGAGGCCATTCTATGTTTTTTTTTATTCTATGTTCTTCTGCACAGAGACATGACATATCCTCCTTGTCCTCAGCCTAAACCTATTTAACATTGATGAAAGGAGTAGTGAGGTTTTCCTAGGACTGATTTTCAGAATACAGCTTGGATTGTCCAAGAGGAAGTTGCAGAAGGGGCAGAGAGGGCAGAAGTGTGGAAAGAATGAGGAGGAAGGAAAGGATCGTGGGCCTGTCCAGTCCTCCCACGGATTCACACCGTGAAAGACAACCAAGCAAGCACTAAATACCACTTCCAAGCTGATGGTCTCCCATGAAATGTCACACTCAATAGCTTTGCAGAAGACTAGGTGGTTATGATATGGAGGAGGTGATGTCCTGAGGATGTTGAAACACAAGACAGGATGAATTCTAACACATGTTGCAACATGGATGAGCCTTGAAAACATTGAGGTTAGTGAAAGAAACCAGATGCAAAAAGCCATATACTGTGTGAATCTATTCATATGAAATGCCCAGAACTGGCAACTCTGTTGAGACAGCAAATAGATTAACGATTTCCAGGGCTGGGGAGGAGGATAATGAAGAGCAACTGCTACCAGATAGGAAGTTTTCTATTCTGGGTGATGGACATGTCCTGGAATGAAACAGGATGGATTGTTACAGAACCTTGAGAATAGACTATCATTGAACTGTACAACCTAAAATGATGAATTGTGATGACATGTGAATTATAGCTCTACTTTTAAAAATATTGAGTGAAATAATTGTCAAGTAGAACTATAACCATCTCATAGAGATACAGGCACAGAAGTCAAGGAGGAGGCCTCATTTATCCATCACCTACTGTGTTCCAGATATTTGGATATTTTGCATTCATTTTCTCATTTAGGCCACACAACAACCCTGAGAAGTAGACTATTTTCTTCATTTTACATATGAGGAAATCAAGGTTCAGGTATAGTTTATCCAGAGACATACAACCAGTAAGTGCCAAAGTCCCAGCCTCATTCTCCTGGCTTTGCAGCCCATGCTCCTCCCACTGTGGGATGCTGCTTCCCATTAGCTCCTTGTGGAGGGAACTTACACTTGCCTGGTGTTCTCTCTCATTGCACCGTGAACAGTAGTGGACATGTTTAAGTAATACTGATTGAGTGGTTATCAATTGTCACCTCTACAGATGACTCCAGGAGAACAAGCCCTTGCCAGTGGCAACTACACCCCTGTCACAAAGTTCATCTTGCTGGGATTCTCCAATTACCCAGACATCCAGGAGCTTCTCTTCAGAACGTTCCTGCTCATCTATGCCATGACAGTGGTGGGCAACCTGGGGATGATGTCGCTCATCTTCACAGAATCCCGTCTCCACAGCCCCATGTATTTCTTCCTCAGCGTTCTCTCTTTTCTTGATATTTGCTACTCTTCTGTAGTTACACCCAAGCTCTTGGTCAACTTTCTGGCCTCCGACAAGTCCATCTCATTTGAGGGCTGTGTGGTCCAGCTGACTTTCTTTGTTGTGCATGTGACAGCTGAAAGCTTCCTGCTGGCCTCCATGGCCTATGACCGCTTCATGGCCATCTGCCACCCCCTCCATTATGGTTCTATCATGACCAAGAGGACCTGTCTGCAGCTGGTGGCTGCTTCCTATGCATTTGGAGCAGTTAACTCTGCTATCCAGACTGGAAATGTCTTTGCCCTGCCTTTCTGTGGGCCCAACCAGGTAGCACACTACTTCTGTGACATCCCACCCCTTCTCCACCTGGCCTGTGCCAACACAGCCACAGCAGAGGTGGTCCTCTATATCTTCTCTGCTCTGGTTACCCTTCTGCCTGCCACAGTCATCCTTGTGTCCTACAGCTTGGTGTTGGTGGCCATTGGGAAGATGCACTCAGCAGCTGGGCGGGAGAGGGCTCTCTCCACATGCACCTCCCACTTCCTGGCCATTGCCATTTTCTATGGCACTGTGGTTTTCACCTATGTCCAGCCCCATGGATCCATTCATGACAGCAATGGCCAAGTAGTGTCCATCTTCTACACCATCATAATTCCCATGCTCAACCCCTTCATCTACAGCCTCCTCAACAAGGAGGTAAAGAACGCCCTACAGAGAAAGCTCCGAGTCAACGTCTTTCCCTGCTGAGCCCTGCAAGGCTATTGATTGGAATGAGGAAGACAAACCATCTCCCAAATCACATGTTTGTTTACACTGCCTCAGGTTTGTTTGTATAAATAGCACAGGAGGACATTAGCCCCATGTAGACAAAAACCCAGGGGTCACACTAGTCCTTCTGTCCTTGCATTGGCAGACAAAGGCTGTTACTACAAAGCTTTCTCAGGGGAGGGGTGCTGGGCACTTTTGGGAGGAGCCTGAATCAGAACTGAGCTGCAGGTGCAGGTGTAGCCTGGGCCTGGGCACTTGGTTTAGGCCTGAGGCTTGGGCTTGGTTTGGGCCTCAGCCTTGGGCTTGTTTTGAGCCTGAGCTTTAGGCATGGTTTGATCCTTGACCTTGCCTTTGATTTGAAGGTCATGTCTTAACCTTGGCCTTGGTCTTTGTCTGAGACAGTCTAAGACCCTTAGCAATGCGGGCATAAGCACACTTCCCAAGCTTGGTGTGGGCGATGTAGACAAGCCAATCAAGCTTGCTGCTGATTACCATTTGGGATCATGGGCTTAACTTCCTTGGGCTTGACGAGGGTCTCGATGGCTTCAGCACAAGCACTCATAGCCTTGGCATTGCTGGCCTGCATCTTTAGGCCGCTCTTATTGTGTTTACTAGCAAAACCCATGCTCCTCAGGAACTTGGAGTCCACCCCCTTGAAAGACTCCTGTCTTTGTGATCAGGGATTCTTGATGCCATTTCTGTGCTGCTTTTGGGAATGGCTGTGTGTGGTGTGATTTTTGGACTTGGTCACGTCTGTACCATAACCCATGGCTTCTGAAGCTCCTGGGACCAGAAAAGCCAAATCACATTATGGACGGACCTAACCAGGAGCAATCCTGGTTTTGAAGGAGGTAGAAGTAGTAAAGGGGAAAGAGTAAACATGATACTGTGGACAGGGCTTTATAGCTAAAAACGTTTTTATCCATTATCATATTGAATCCCCACCATCATAGTGTGAGGCAGACAATGTTACATTGATGTTACTTTACAAGTGAAAGAGACACAGTTCAGTAAAAATGAGTTAATAACCTACAGTCCTACCGTTAGTGAAGGGGTGAGTTTTCAACATCAGGGCTCTCACATCAACACTGAGGACATTTCAAGCCCACTACAGCCACAGCACACTCACTTCTGTTCCGCTGCTGATTTAGTAAAACAGGAATGGGCAGCAAGTGGCTCAAAAAGAGAGATGAGCTGAGACTCCTTACTTCTTACTGCAACTACATTTTGCTAATCTGTTTCATTCAAACCACAGAATCAAGAGAAACCTTTCCTCTAGATCTGTTTTCTAGCAAGATGCATGTGAATGTCTCATACTTCTCAGGGATGTGACTGTGTACATGTGTGTAACTGTGTGTACACATGTATGATCAAGGATGTGTGTATATACACACAGGTGTATGCGTGTATGATGTTTGAGCAATTATACTGTTATGGAAAATACTGTGCTTCAGAAAATATCTTTATATTTGGCCTAAATACCTTTATTTATCTTACTTGAAAGAAAGACATAGACAGATTGACAGAGATCTTCACTTGCTGGTTCACTTTCCAAATGTCCACTACAGTTGGTGCTGGACCAGGCAAAAGCCTAGGAACCAGGAACCCAACCACAGTCTCCCATGTGGGTGGCAGGGATGCAGTCACTTGAACAATCACCTGCTGCCTCCCAGGGTACATTACAGGAAGCTGGAATGGGGGCAGAGCCAGGACTTGAACTAAGGCACTTCAGTATAGGATGTATGTATCCCAAACAGCGTCATAACTACTACACTAAATACCCAAACCTGGCCCGAGTATCTTAGAAATGCATGCAATACAGTAAGTATGTGTGGCTTGGAGACTCATAGAAATAAAGGAATTAAATTTAAAGACATAATTCAGGATTGAACACTGGATTGAAAAGCATGCTTTTAAACGAACACAAATTTATAACCTGAACTCAATTGATTTCAGCCTTATAATTTGGAGTATTTAAAAGCCTTTTTTGGGGCCGACACTGTGGCAGAGTAGGTTAAGCCTCAGCCTACAGTGCCGGCATCCCAGATGAGCACCACTCCAAGTCCCGGCTGCTCCACTTCCAATCCAGCAACCTGCTAGTGGCCTGGGAAGGCAGTGGAGGATGGCCCAACTGCTTGGGCCGCTGCACTCATATGGGAAATACCAGAGGTGGATCCTGGCTCCTGGCTTCAGATCAGCCCAGCTCTGGCTTTTGCAGGCATTTGGGGGGTGAACAAGTGGATGGAAGATCTCTCTCTCTCCTCTCTCTCTCCCTCTCTCTGTAACTCTGCCTCTCAAATAAATAAATAAATCTTTTTTAAAAAAAAAACTTTTCCTAAGACACATCTTCATGAAATTATTGTAAATACAGATCAGGGGCCAGAGTACAGAGCAGCAAGTTCAGCTGCTGCTTGGGAGGCCACAACCCAATTTGGAGCACCAGGTCAAGTTCAAGTTGCTCCACTACCAATCCAACTTCTTGCTAATGCATCCTGGAGGCAGCAGAAAATGACTCAAATGCTTGGACCCCTCAAATCCATGTGGGAGACCCAGATGGAGTTCTGGACTCCTGGCTTTGGCCTTACCTAGCTTTGGCTATTGCAGGCATTTGACCAGTGAACCAAAAGAAGGAAGATATCTCTCTCTCTTTCTCGCTCTCCCCCCCCCCATTAAAGTAAATGAAAATAAATAAACATTTAATCAAATGTCCAAAAGACAAAAGAGATTAAGTGATTCATTCCCTAATGGGTTATTATATAGACATTTAAAATTAGGCTTATGAAGACTATATAATAATATTGACAACATGCTGGGAATATCTAGAATGTGATCATAACAATGTAACAAACTGGGTAACAGCAAAATAAAAATGTAAATGATGGCTGTGTTAGAGTGGTAGCACAATGAGAAAAAATAGGGTTTTATTTCTCTTAAAATTTTTCCAAAATTTATTTTTAAAGATTTATTTATTTATTTGAAAGTCAGAGTTACACAGAGAGAGGAGAGGCAGAGAGAGAGAGAGAGAGAGAGGTTTTCCATCCGATGATTCACTCCCCAATTGGCTTCAATGGCCAGAGCTGTACCCATCCGAAGCTAGAAGCCAGGAGCTTCTTCCAGGTCTCCCACATGGGTGCAGGGACTCAAGGACTTGGGCCATTTTCTACTGCTTTCCCAGGCCACAGCAGAGAGCTGGATCGGAAGAGGAGCAGCCGGGACTCGAACCGGCGCCATATGAGATGCCAGCACTTCAGGCCAGGGTGTTAACCTGCTGTGCCACAGCACCAGCCCCCAAAATTTTTTTTAAGATTAATTTTATTTGTTTGAAAGGCAATAAGACAGAGAGAAAAGGAGAGATGGAAAAAGAGATCTTCAATGGCTGGTTCACTCCCCAAATGGTTCCAACAGCAAGAGCTGGGCCAAGCCAAAGCCAGGAGCCTGAAACTCCATTAGGTCTCCCATGCAGGCAGCAGAGACCCAAGCACTTGGCCATCCTCTGTTGCCTTCTGAACAGGAGCTGAACAGGAAATGGAGCAGCCAGGACTCGAACCAATGCTGCTCTGCCGTGCTGGCTTCACAGGTGGTGACTTAGCCCTCAGCGCCACAACACTGGCCCCTCCAAAGTTCTTTTAATGAGCACATGTAATTTTGAGACCTTATTCTAAAAAATGAATAATTCTTAAAATCCTGTGGCAGATGTTTGGGGTAGTGGTTAGGATACCACTTGAGACACCTGCATCCACATCAAAGTGCCTAGGTTCAAGTCCCTGTTTCGCTCGTGATTCCAGTTTCTTGTTAAAATCTCTCTCTCTAACCCTCCCTCCCACCCCCACCCCCCGCCGTTTCAGATTAAATAAATAAATAAATAAATTTTAGGTCTTTTCCAGGAAGCTGAGTGTAAAGATTTCTCACTTTTGTCTTCCTTAACTTAAAAGCTACATTATTAATATGTGCTTGTAATGGAAGTGAGAACTAGAACATTGGGCTAGCATTGTGGCTCAGAAATTTAAGCCACCACTTGCAATGCCTGCATCCAATTCCGGAATGCTAGCTCAGAATTCCAGATGCTCTGCTTCCAATCCAGCTTCCTGTTAATGTACCTGGGAAGGTAATGGACATTGGCCCAAGTATTTGGACCCCTGCCATCCATGCAGGAGACCCTGAGGAGTTCCAGTCTCTGGGTTTAGGTAGGCCTGGTCCAACTCTGGCTGTTGCAGTCATTTGAGGAATGAATTAGTGGGTAGAAGATCTCTTTCATTCTTTGTCTCTTCCTATTATTCTGCCTTTCAAGTAAAACAAAACAATCCTTTTTAAGATGTTTTTATTATTTATTTATTTGAAAGTCACAGTTACAGAGAGAGGTGGGGAAAGATAAAGAGGTCTTCCATCCACTGGGTCACTCCCCAAATAGCCGCAGCATCCGGAGCTGGGCTGAGCTGAAGCCAGGAGCCAGGAGCTTCTCAGGGTCTCCCACGCAGGTGCAAGGGCACAAGCACTTTAGCCATCTTCCACTGCTTTCCCAGACCATAACAGAAAGCTGGATCAGAAGTGGAGCAGCTGGGTCTCGAACCAGTGCCCCTATGGGATACCAGCACTACAGAAGGCAGCTTTATCTGCTACACCACAGGGCTGGCACCAACAAATCATTTTTTAAAAAATAACTAGAACAGTTATTATTTAAGGGCCTATAAATTTTTTTTAAAAACTAGACTATTATAGTACAGAGACGGTTTAAAAAAATCTAACTCATTCATCTGAAAAATTATTTATGTGGCAATTAGGTACAACATAATGTAGTAGGCCCTAATGAGATTAACAACCAGAACACGAATTAGGCAGATAGCTTTTGCTACAATAATTAACCCCAAAGTGTCAGTAACTTACTGCTACAAAGGGTTTACATGGGCTGAATTTGAGACACACAATTGATTTTTCGGGGTAACTCATCCATCCCAGTGATGCAGGACCTGGGTCCCTTCCATCTTACAATATCACCAACACAACCTGTACCCTAAATTTAAGACCTAATGGTCAGGGCCGGCGCTGGGGCGTAGCCTGTAAAGCCACCACCTGCAGTGCCGGCATCCCATATGGGCACCGGTTCAAGACTCAGCTACTCCACTTCTGATCCAGCTCTCTGTTATGGCCTGGGAAAGCAGTAGAAGATGGCCCAAGTCCTTGGGCCCCTGCACCCGCAAGGGAGACCTGGAAGAAAATGGCTCCTGGCTTCAGATTGGCCCAGCTCCAGCCATTGCAGCCATTTGAGGAATGAACCAGAGATGGCAGACCTTTCTCTCTCTCTGCCTCTGCCTCTTTAAAAATATGCCTTTCAAAATAATTAATAAATCTTTTTCAAAAAAGAACAAGAAGAAATAAGGTGCTAGTTAACTCATGTTTCTAAAAATTGAGGCAGACTGTTTATTTGGGTAGAAATTTCCTTGGGTAGAAATCTCTCTCCCCATCTTCTCTCTGTAATTCTGTCTTTCAAATAAATAAATAAAATATTTAAAATTATTTGTTTTGCATTTTTTTAAATTTATTTGACAGGTAGAGTTATAGACAGTGAGAGAGAGAGAAAGAGAGAAAGGTCTTCCTTCCATTGGTACACCCCCAAAATGGCCATGACAGATGGAACTATGCCTATCCGAAGCCAGGAGCCAGGTGCTTCCTCCTGGTCTCCCATGTGGGTGCAGGGCCCAAGTACTTGGGCCATCCTCCACTGCCTTCCCGGGACACAGCAGAGAGCTGGACTGGAAGAGGAGCAACTGGGACTAGAACCCGGTGCCCATATGAGATGCTGACACCGCAGGCAGAGGATTAACCAAGTGAGCCACAGCATCAGCCCCTGTTTTGTATTATTTGAAAGGCAGAATAACAAAAAGGAAGAGACAAAGAGTGAGAGAGATCTTCTACCCATTTGTTCATTACTCAAATGACTGCAACAGCCAGGGTTGGACCAGGCCTAAGCCAGGAGACTGGAACTCCATCAGGGTCTCCTGCATGGGTGACAGGGGTCCAAGTACCTGGGCCAACATCCATTACCTTCCCAGGTACATAAGCACTGACACTCCTTGCCTGGGCTGACCTATCTCTGCCAAGTATCTTTTGAATCACACACTCAAGTTGCATGGTGTCAGTGCAATCAGTAAAACTAACCCTGAAGCCAGGGTTGAAGGTTGCTGATGGTTACCTGAAATTGAAGGTTACTAAATAATAGAACTAAATAATGTACAACATAGTGGAACTTACTAAAAATGATTTTTCTAAATTTAAACCACATAATGCGAGAGAGAGAGGAAGAGAGAGAGAGAGAGAGACTCCCAAAGAGAAAATTACAAGGGGCCGATGCTGTGGCATAGTGGGTTAAAGCCACCACCTGCAGTGTCACATCCCATATGAGTGCTGGTTCGAATCCTGGCTGCTCCACTTCCAATCCAGTTCTCTGCTGTGGCCTGGAAAAGCAGTAGAAGATGGTCCAAGTCCTTGGGCCCCTGCACCCATGTGGGAGACCCAGAAGAAGCTCCTGGCTCCTGGCTTTGGATCAGCACAACTCCAACCATTGCGGCCAATTGGGGAGTGAACCAGCAGATGGAAGACCTCTCTCTCTCTCTGCCTCTCCTTCTCTCTCTGTGTAACTATGACTTTCAAGTAAATAAATCTTAAAAAGAGAGAGAGAGAATAATAACAAACCACAAAACAGGAATGCATCTTGATTACATGGAAGTCAGAAAAAAAATCAAAGTGAAACAGGTAGGTGAGGTGGCTGCACTGTACAATGTTTTTTAATTAACAGTTGCTATCTACCTCAGCCATTCAGATACTGAACAGATATTTATAAACTTTTAATCAGAGGAGTGATAAATTGTTACCTTGCTGCGTTCACTGCTGTATTCCCCATGCCCAGGACAGTGCCTGGTGCACGGTAGGCATTCAATAAATACTGGGTCAATACAAAAGCCAATCAGTGGGCATCTATGTGTTTGTTCTCTTGAGCCAGCAGCACTTTTTTTTTTTTTTGACAGGCAGAGTGGATAGTGAGAGAGAGAGACAGAGAGAAAGGCCTTCCTTTTTGCTGTTGGTTCACCCTCCAATGGCCCGCTGATCCAAAGCCAGGAGCCAGGTGCTTCTCCTGGTCTCCCATGCGGGTGCAGGGCCCAAGCACTTGGGCCATCCTCCACTGCCTTCCCGGGCCATAGCAGAGAGCTGGCCTGGAAGAGGGGCAACCGGGATAGAATACGGCACCCCGACCAGGACTAGAACCCGGTGTGCCGGCGCCACAAGGCAGAGGATTAGCCTGTTAAGCCACGGCGCCGGCCCCAACAGCACTCTTCTAATCTGAGAGTTTTTAAAAAATGTAAAATCCAGGGACTCACCCCAGACATACTGAATCACAAGCCTGAACCTTCCCACAAGCTCCCGGATGAGCTGTGTGCACGTTTACGTTTGAGAAAGGCTGACCCACTTGACTCAGTCTGGCTCTGAATTCAATGGTAAACAAAGCTCATGACACATCTCCTCCCAGAGCTCACGGTGCAGTCCAGGAGTGTTTTTAGCAGACGGAAAAGAATGACAAAGACCAAGAAGTGAGCAAACCTCTTTCAGCATTGCACGGGTTCCACAGTAACAGGAGCATTAGGGGGAGCATTAGGGAGAGGATCAACACTAAGAGAGGCACCGTGGGGAAAAGGATGGCAGTGCCCTTGACTTTGACTTTTTGACTATTTATTTGAAAGTCAGAGCTGCACAGAGAGAGAAGGAGTGGCAGAGAGAGAAAGGTCTTCCATCCGCTAGTTCACTCCCCAGTTGGCCACAATAGCCGGAGCTGCACTGATCCGAAGCCAGGAGCCAGGAGCTTCTTCCAGGTCTCCCATGCAGGTGCAAGGGGCCCAAGAACTTGGGCCATCTTCTGCTGCTTTCCCAGGCCATAGCAGAGAGCTGGATCAGAAGAGGAGCAGCCAGGACTCAAACCAGCGCCCATATGGCATGCCAGCATTGCAGGCAGCGGCTTAACCCACTATGCCACAGCGCCGGCCCCCTGACTTTGACTCTTAATGACAGACAGGTTAACACCGATCGTCTGTGGCTTCCCTTCCAGGATGTGATCAGAAGAGAGAAGTCATTTCAAGACGTTGACTTGTAGAAGTAAGTTGGCATTAGGACCCCCAGACCCCCAATCCCTTCTGCTGCCAGCTGAAGAAATTTCGTTAAGCTACTGAAATTTTGGGGTTTGCTTGTTGAAACTGTTAAAGTTGCTTAACGGGGTCCCGGCTCTGCGCAGTGGGTTAATCCTGGGCCTGCGGCGCCGGCGTCCCATGTGAGCACTGATTAGAGTCTGGGCTGCTCCACTTCCAATGCAGCTCTCTGCTATGGCCTGGGAAAGCGGTAGCAGACGACCCCAGCGCTTGGGTCCCTGCACCCTGTGTGAGAGACCTGAAAGAAGCTGCTGGCTCCTGGCTTCAGATCTGCTCAGCTCCAGCCATTGCGGTCATCTGGGGAGTGAACCAGCGGATGGAAAACTTTTGTCTCTGTAACTCTACATCTCAAATAAATAAAGAAAAATCTTTAAGAATAAATAAATAAATAAAAATATTTTTTTGAAAAAGTTGCTTAACAGGGACAAACATTTGGCACAGTGGGTAAGATGCCACTCGGGGTGTCAGTATCTCATATCTGAGTGCCTGGTTAGAGTCCTGGCTCTCCCACTTCCAATCCAGCTTCCTACTAATGCGCACTCTGGGAGGTAGCAAATCATAGCTCAAGTACTTGAGTCCCTGCTGTCTACATTAGAGACCTGGATTGAGCTCTGGGTTCCTGACTTCAGCCTGGCCCAGCCTGGACTGTTGCAAGGATTTGGGGAGTAAGCCAGTGATTGGAAGATCTGTCTCTGCTTTTCAAGTAAAGTGAAAATAAATGAATAAATATATTTATGTAAATTATGTTACGGGATAGCATTGTGGCACAGGGGGTAAGTCTGCTGCTTACAACACCAGCATCCCATATTGGAACAGATTCAAGTCCTGACTGCCCCACTTCTGATCCAACTCCCTGCTAACATGCCTGGGAAGGCAGCAGAGGATGACCCAGGTACTTGGACCCCTGTCACCCAGGTGGGAGACCTGAACAGAGTTCCTGGCTCCTGGCTCGGCCTCAGCTATTTCAGCCATTTAAAGAGTGAACCAGCAGATGGAGGATCTCTCTTTCTCTCTCTCTCTCTCTCTCTCTCTCTCTCTCTCTTTCTCCCTCTGCCTTCCCAATAAGCAAATAAATCTTTTTTAAAATATGTAACATTAACAACTTTGAACAATGAACCTTAGGTCTTTTTCTTTCTTTCCTTCTGTGTTTCTCTCCCCAACTGAAACAGCTTTCTCCCTCCTTCTGGTTGCTCTCTGAAGCTTCTGTCTTCTCTCCACTGATCACTGCATCATTTGAAGATGCATGCCTCAGTGACTTACCTCCAAGAGCAATACCGGTCAAAGTGACATCTAAAAGTAAGCTAAGGTGCCCACGCTGTGGTGCAGCAGGTTAAGCCACAGCCTACGGCACTGGAATCACATTTGGGTACTGGTTCGAGTCCTAGCTACTCCACTTCCAATACAACTCCCTGCTGATGTGCCTGGGAAGGCAGTGTAGGATGGCCCAAGTTTTTGGAACCCTGAATCCACATGCCTCTCCTTTTCTCTCTGTACAACTCTGATTTTCTTTTTTTTTAAAAAAAAAAAAAGCTAGAGATTTATTGTTATCTTATGATTAATAAATCATCAAATTGGTTATGACACTGTCCCACACTGTCCCACCATTCACCATACACAAGCTTTTAAACCAGACTGAGGCATAAGGCAAAAAGAGCAAAGACACGTGAATCCCTTCCTCAGCAACCTCCTCTCGTCATGCCTCCACCCGGACCCTCACGCATGCCTTCCTCCTGGGGGAAGCATCAGAACAGTGCATGGACTGGTGGGCAACCCGGCATCCTAACCTTCTCAAATAGCAAGCAACTTATCAAAGTACTGGAATTCAACTTGTATTTTCCTTGATTTTATTGGTCTGACTCATTTTAGTTTAACATTTTAATTTTCTGTAACTGTACATGAGATAATATAATGACTTTCAAATAGATATATCTTTACAAATAAATAAACAAAAGTAAGCTAAGTAAATGTCATTTTGACAGTGGCATGGGCCCTTCCCTCTGGAGGACAATATTTTGCAAGGTGTATAGATTGTTACCCTCTTTTTAGTGACAAAGAAAATAAAATCCAGTAAGTTTTCAACTTTTTTTTTAAGATTTTTTTTTTTTATTTGAAAGGTAGAATTACAGAGAGACAGAGGCAGAGAGAGGTCTTCCATCCACTGGTTTACTCCCCAAATGGCCACAGTGGCCGGAGCTGTGTCGATCTGAAGCCAGAAGCCAGGAGCCTCCTCCAGGTCTTCCATGCAGGTGCAGGGGTCCAAGGATTGGGCCATCCTCCACTGCTTTCCCAGGCCATAGCAGAGAGATGGATCCGAAGTGGAGCAGCCAGGACTCAAACCGGTGCCCATATGGGATGCTGGCCCTGCAGACCGGGGCTTTAACCCACTACGCCACAGCATCGGCCCCCTCAACTTCTTACAAGTTGAGTTTTCAGCTCATACTCATTATCTGCCAAATCAACATATATATATATATATATATATATACATACACACACATATATATACATATATATATATACATACATGCATATATCAGATAATCCAAGCTTTAGTAAAGATGAGGAATGGCACTGCTCAAATTAAACCCACCAATTTCAACAAAAAGTTAGCATCAAATTAAAAAGTATATGTACACTATTATCCACAAGTTCTATTAATGGGCTTATAATCTAGAGAAATTCTTGCAATCTGTGTAATGAAACATGTAATAGAAATGTTTGTAACAGCATTGTTTATCATAGGAAAAAAGCAAAAGCAGGGGCAGGCATTTGGCCTAATGGTCAAGCTGCCAGTTGGGACACCCATGTCGCATATTGCAGTGCCTGGATTTGACTCCTGGTTCCACTACAATTGCAGGTTTCTGCTAATGCAAATCCAGAGAGAAAGTGGTAATGGTACCAGTGATTCAGTTCCTGCCACCCACGTGAAAGACCTGTATTGAGCTCCTGGAGCATGGCTTCAGCCCAGACCCAGCCCTGGTCATTGCAAGCATTTAAGAAGTGAACCAGTGGCCGGCGCCGCGGCTCACTAGGCTAATCCTTCGCCTTGCGGCGCCGGCACACCGGGTTCTAGTCCCGGTCGGGGCACCGATCCTGTCCCGGTTGCCCCTCTTCCAGGCCAGCTCTCTGCTGTGGCCAGGGAGTGCAGTGGAGGATGGCCCAAGTGCTTGGGCCCTGCACCCCATGGGAGACCAGGAGAAGCACCTGTCTCCTGCCATCGGATCAGCGCAGTGCGCCGGCCGCAGCGCGCCAGCCCAGCGGCCATTGGAGGGTGAACCAACGGCAAAGGAAGACCTAAGAAGTGAACCAGTGAGTGGGAGCACTTGTTCGTTCTCTCTCTCTTTCTCTCTCTCTCTCCCCAACCCTTCCTCCATCTCTCTGTCCATCTAAAATAAGTAAGTAAATCAATTCTTTAAAAGTGAAAGCAGGGCCAGCACTGAGCCATAGCGGGTAAAGCCACTGCCTGCCACACAGGCATCCCACATGGGCGCCGGTCCAAGTTCCAGCTGCTCCACTTCTAATTGAGCTCACTGCTAATGTGCCTGGAAAAACAGCAGAAGACTGACCAAGTACCAGGGCCCTGCATCCACATGGGAGACCCAGATAAAGCTCCTGGCTCCTGGTTTAAGCCTGGCCCAGCCCTTGGCATTGCAGCCACTTAGGGAGTGAACCAATGGATGAAGATCTCTGTCTCTTCTCTTCTCTCTGTAACTCTTTCAAATAAGTAATCTTTTTTTTTTTAACAAAATGTGAAAGCCACACAACTTTCCATCAACAGTAGACATGGGTGGAAAAAAAATAGGGCATATTTATATATTAGGAACCGAACAATTGCAAAAATAAATAAATCACATACAGTTGCATAACATGCAGAACAGGAATGTGTCTCTTAAACACATGATTAAGACTGGGTAAAATAAGCAAGACCCAGAGAATGTGTAAAGGTAGAGTTACAGAGAAGCAGAGGCAGAGAGAGGGAGAGAGAGGTCTTCCATCTGCTGGTTCATTCCCCAATTGGCTGCAATGGCTGGAGCTGCACTGATCCAAAGCCATGAGCCAGGAGCTTCTTCCAGGTCTCCCCTGTAGGTGCAAGGGGCCAAGGACTTGGGCCATCTTTTACTGCTTTCCCACTCCATAGCAGAGAATTGGATTGGAAGTGGAGCAGCCGGGACTCAAACTGGCACCCATATGGGATTCCAGCACTGCTTTACCCGCTACTCCATGGTAGCAGAAAGTTCTCAATGAGGGAGCTCTGGTCATTTGAATGTGAAAGTTCCTGGAGGCAGCATGCAAGCAGGGAAGACCCAGGCCCCTTCCCACATGCATTGCCCACGCATCTCTTCATCTGTATCCTTTGTATTCTAGACCTGGCCTGAATCCTAAATGCACAATGCTGTCAAAAGGCTGTAGAAGCCAGCGCTGTGGCATAGCCACTTGAGCATCCCATATGGGCACTGGTTTGAGTCATGGCTGCTCCACTTCCAATCCAGATCCCTACCAACGTGCCTGGGAAAGCAGCGGAGGATGGTCCAAGCCCTCTGTGCCTCTGCACCCACGTAGGAGACCCAAAAGAAGCTCCTTGTTCCTGACTCCTGGATCCTGGCTCCCGGCTCCTGGCTTTGGCCCAGCCCAGTCTTGGCTGTTGCAGCCATTTGGGGAGTGAATCAGCAGGTGGAAGATTCTGTCTCTCCCTCTCTCTCTGTAATTCTTTCAAATAAAAAATAATAATATTTTTTTAAAAAAGGCTACACAGAGCTCCCTCTTGCCTACATTCCCAGGCTCATCTGGCACCCCTCTTCTCACTCTCTGCACATCCAGCAAAGACTTTTCAGTCTCTAGAATTCCCCTCACTCAGGTTTGCCTGAGGCCTCAAGGGCTCCATATAAGCTTGTTCCTCGCCTGGAACACTGCCCTCCTAAACCATGCTCATCATTTAGGTTTTAACTGAAATATCATTTCCCCATTGAAGCAATCCCTCACCTCCCAAACGAAGTGAGGTTTCTATCCTGGAGGAACCCTGGGAAAGCACCTTGTAGGATGTGAAAGTCTCTGGAGCAAACTCTGAATGACAAAATTCCCTGCTTGAAGAAAGCGGATGTCATTAACAGGCTGTGACCTTTCTCAATTGTTCTTAGTGAGGCATAGCCCTTCTCAAAGATAAGGCAATGAACATGTAACATCTAAAAATTCCAAGTTAGGGGTGGGCCTTGGATACAGCGGTTAAGTCACCACTTGGTATGTTTGCACTCCATATTGGAGTCCCTGGTTCAAGTCCCAGCTACTACAGTTGCCGTCCAGTTTCCTTCTGATGCACCCCGTGGGAGGCAGAGCTGATGACTCTGAAGTGTTTGAGACCCACATGTGGGAGACCTGGGTGCGGTTCCTGGTTCCTCTTTTCAGCCTTGTCCAGCTCTGGCTATTGCAGGCATTTGGGAGTGGGCTAACAGATGGAGAATTTCTCTCTCTCTTACTCTCCTCCCCTCCTTCTCCCTCCTTTCAAATAAAAGAAAAATAAATATTTTTTAAAGTTTGTGAAAATGCATATTATGAAGAAAATTGTGATAGATTTGCATTTTTAGCATCAAAATAAACATTTTTAGTTCCATTTTTCTATGAACTTTAGAAAATTTTTGTTCATGTACTTGCATTTCATTTGAAAGGCAGAGAAAGAGACAAGGAGAGATCTCCCATCCACTGGTCCACTCCCCAAATGCCCACAACAGTCAGGTCTCGCCGGGCTGAAGCCAGGAGCCAGAAACTCCACCTTAGTTTCCCACATCGGTGGCGAGAACTCAATTACTCGGGACATCACCAGCTCCCTTCCCAGGCACATTATCAGGAAGCCGAATTGGAAGCAGAGCAGATGGTTCTGGGCAGCTTAAACAGAAACTTACTGTCTCCTAGCTCTGGAACTAGACCCAGATCAACATCGCATGGTAGCACGGTTGCATTTTTGTGAGGGATCACTTCTTCCTTGTCCCTTCTTGTGTTCTCATTTGGTAGAGAGAGAATACAAGCTCTTTGGTGTCACTTCTTAGAAGAGCTTTAATCCCACCATGATGACCCTGATTTTTTTTTTTTTTTAAGATTTATTTATTTGAAAGCCAGAGTCACAGAGAGGGAGAGACAGTCTGACACAGGTCCTCCACCTCCAAAGTAGCCAAAATGGCCAGGGCTGAGCCAGGCCCAGGCCAGGAGCCCACAGGCCTCCCACGCTGGAGTGCTTGGGTTGGATTCCCAGCTCCAGCTCCAGACTCCAGCTGCCTGCTAATGCAGAACCCGGGAAGCAGTGGTGAGAGTTTAGGTAATTGGGTTCTTGCCGGGTGAGTTCCTAGTGCCCAGCTTTAGCCCCAGCCTTACCCCAGCAGCAATTATGGATATTTGGGGAGCTCTCTCTTTCTGTTTCTCTCGCTCAAATAAGTAAATAAAAATTTTTAAATTAATGAATCAAAATATGGGTAATCATTAACATGTGTATGACTGGCATTTTCATATTTTACATGTCAATACATCTAAACTTCCTTTCCATTCCAAATTGTTACTTTCCTGTTTTAGTAGATAACTAACTTATTTCTAGTCACCTTATGGTACTGCCGTCTGCCAACCAATAGTTTCATTTTAGCAATGTTGTCATCTAAATATGGCAATGTTTGTGCAATTCCTTGATTGTTTTATTACATATTTGCCCTATTTATAAAACTATAGTGGAACATGGAAAAATAAAGAGCTGATGTTAATGGTTTTATAATTGAGACAAAGGAATATATTATTTAGTATGCCAACAACATTGAATTAGAAGCTTATTGAATCTAACAAGCAAGTATGACAACTGTGTTCAATTATAAAGGAAAACAACAAAATTTAAAACACATGTACAGAATATTATAAATATACTGCCAAAGCTTGCGGCTAAAAAGTCAGGTGCAGGGATGAGCAAATGAGTGGATCTTCATGACTAGATGAATGTTATTTTGATTTGGTGATTTTTTTTCCTGATTAACAAAATATTTTTACCCATGGTCCTTCCCCATTCAGACTTGACCTCTTGGCAGCTTTGCCCTGGGGTAGATTTGTTGCAGCATAGTGCAGATACCAAAAAAGTCAATCCCTGGCCTTTGAGTTTAAAATATGTTTTTGGAAATTCAAGGCACAGATAAAACCTTTGTGATTAAAAAGCTTTTGAACTTCAAAAGTTAGAACCATCAATAACCCAGGGCATAAACCCATGCCTTAACCACAGGCATATAAGAATATGTGAGCATTCGGAGCCAGTTTTCCAGCGTCTTCCTTTCAAAGACTAAATTCCCTAGGTTTGTACAGTGAAGAAAGTCAGAGAAGTGAGCTTCCAGGCTGGTGAATCCCTGGGGAGGAATCCTGTGGCCCACTCAGTAGAGTTTCTGTCCCTCTTGAAGTATAGGAGCCACGGAGAAGCCTTGGCTGTGTGTCAGCACAGGCAGAGTGGGCCTGTGACAACACAGGGTGGCATGGGAGAGTGGATGAGTGTGCCCAGGGCCCTTTGAGAGGGAAGGCAGGATAGCAGAGGACCTAGCGAGGTTTTCCTTTATGGACTATGATTTTGAGCCAGCGAGAGGAGTTTAAATGGGAATAAAGATGCTACAGTAAACACCAGCAAAGGCCATGACACAGGACCAGGCAGTGTCCACATCTGTCCCATCTTTACTCCTTGGAACTCTGTAAGCCCTGAGAAAGAGATGTGTGTCGGGAAGAAGGGAGACTGCTCTGAATCCACAGGGAGAATGCTTTTGCCCAGTGGCAGATGAGGAGTTAGAAAAAGAACTTGCCAAGGGAAAAAAGTCATTCTTCTTGCCCAGGTGAGTTTGGGAACTCAGATTAGCAACCCATTCTGAATGGGCTGAGAGTCAGCATCAGTTAATATTTTGAACAGGGAAGTTCGCAGTCCACCAGGCTGTTTGCAGGGATTTAGCTTGTAACTGACTCCCTTATCAAGGGAGAAAGACAGTGTTTAAATAGTTCCTCTACAAATTTTCAAGAGCATTGAAGACAAGTTTTCACAGTTACACAATCTCCTACTCTATCATTTGCATAGTTATGATGAACAGATCTTTCAATCCAACATCAAAATTAGATATTTCTCTACCAAATATTATTTCAAGTAAACCAAATGAATGAGGATTTTAAGTTGCAATTTACTAGGAAATTAAATTTGATTGTCAATATTTAAAGTATAATCTATTTTAATAGTTTAAATATTCATGTGTACAGTGCATGACATTCAAATGTGAAACCAGATTATTTATTTATATTATGTATGAGATTTTATAATTGATTTTTTTTGCTTTCTGGATTGAATCTCCTTCCCTCTTTCTTTTTCCTTCTCCCACCAAATAAAACATCTAAATATGATGTCAAATTTTGGGGCCAACACTGTGGCATAGCAGGTAAAGCCACCGCCTACAGTGCCAGAATCCCATATGGGTGCCAGTTCGAGTCTCAGCTGCTCCACTTCCGATGCAGCTCTCTGCGATGGCCTGGGAAAGCAGTAGAAGATGGCCCAAGTCTTTGGGCCCCTGCACCCACATGGAAGACCCAGAAGAAGCTCCTGGCTCCTGGCTTCGGATTGACCCAGCTCCAGACATTACGGCCATTTGGGAAGTAAACCAGCAGATGGAAGACCTCTTTCTCTCTCTCTCTCTCTGCCTCTGCCTCTGCCTCTCTGTAACTCTGCCTTTCAAATAAATAAGTAAATATTTTTTAAAAAATAAAGTTAAATTTCAGGCATTCCACTAGCCAAAATATTTCTAGGGAAGCATTAAGTTTTATATAAGGCAAGATGGTCTGAATACCATTCAGAATATAATCCCTCATCCCATAATATCTAAACAAAAATTATCAAGCCATTGATAATAGTCCATTTTTATAATGGTCTTTGGTCTATCCAGTCACAGTTTAATCATTAGAAATGGATACATTCATTGAATTCGGTTCATTTACTGCCCGGTTTCAGTTATTTGTCATCTTGAATGGTCTTTTTATTTATGAAGGCACTTCAAACAGATCATGGAGGGGCGGATGTTGGCTCCGTGGTTCAGTCACTCACTGCCTGGGATGCCCACATGCCATACTGGATTGCCTGTGCCGGTCCCGGCTCCTCTGCTTCGGATCCAGCTCCATGCTGTTGCCTGCCCAGGTGGAGTTCCCAGCTCCTGGGTTGCAGACATTTGGGGAGTGAATAAGCAGATGGAAGATCTCATTGACTCTTTTTTCTGTTTTTAAAGATGTGCTTGAAAGAGTTACAGAGAAAGAGAAGGAGAAACTGAGATCTTCCATCTTCCACACTCCCCAGACAGCTCCAGTGGCCTGGGCTGGGCCAGGCTGAATCTTCATCCGGGTCTCTCACGTGTGTGGCAGGGACCCAAGCACTCAGGCCATTTTCTGTTGCTTCTTCTTCTTCTTCTTTTTTTTTTTTTGGGCAGGGAGCTGGATCAAAAGTAGAGCAGCCAGGACTTGAGCAAATGCTCTTATGGGATGCCAGCATCACAGGCAGTGGCCTGACCTTCTATGCCACAACTCCAGCCCCACTCTCTCTGTCTTTGTCTCTCTATCACTCCGCCTTTCAAATAAAAAGTAATTTTTTTAAAGATTTATTTTGCTACTCTGAGTCCTTTGGATGTCCATATGAATTTTCAGACTAGCTTCTTAGTTTGTTCCAGGAAGCTGGAAGGAGAAGTAGCCAGACCGTAGCCAGCCAATCTGATATGGATGCAGATACCCCAATCAACCTCTTAACTGCTGCATCAAATGTCTACCCCAAAGTCAAAATTTATGTTCAAGTTCTCATGACTCCCAAGTTTGCATTTTTTTAAAGATTTATTTATTTATTTGAAAGAGTTAGAGAGAAAGAGAGAGGTCTTCCATCTGCTGGTTCACTCCCCAGATGGCCACAATGGCCAGTGCTGAGCCAGGCCAAAGCCAGGAGCCAGGAGCCAGGAACTTTATCTTGGTCTCCCACGTGGGTGACAGGGGCCCAAGCACTTGGACCATCTTATGCTGTGTTTTCCAGGCCACTAGCAGGGACCTGGATCAGAAGCAGAGCAGCGGGGACTCGAATCAGTGCCAGTATGGAATGCTGGTGTTGCAGGCAGAGGCTTTATCCACTATGCCGCAATGCTGGCCCCCCAAATTTGCATTATTAACAACTATGCTTCAATCAATGACATTTTAAAAGACTTTAATAGGCCGGCACCTTGGCTCACTTGGCTAATCCTCCACCTGTGGCACTGGCACTCCAGGTTCTAGTCCTGGTTGGGGCACTGAACTCTGTCCCGGTTGCTCCTCTTCCAGTCCAGTTCTCTGCTATGGCCCGAGGAGGGCAGCGGAGGATGGCCCAAGTGCTTGGGTCCCTGCATCCGCATGGGAGACAGGGAGGAAGCACCTGGCTCCTGGCTTCGGATCGGCGTAGCACGGCCATAGCGGCCATTAGGGGAGTGAACCAACGGAAGGAAGATCTTTCTCTCTGTCTCTCTCTCACTGTCTATAACTCTACCTGTCAAATAAAAAATTTTTTAAAAAGACTTTAATATATGTCAGCAAATTGCTTTATCAATTTAGACACCTCTCAATAAGGTATGGATACTTCATCAACAGAAGATTATATATTAGCATTGTAAAATTTTTCACTTATTTAATTAGTCCAAAAAAAATGGGAGTTCTTTATTGTTCTAATTTGTATTTATTTTATTACTGGCAAAAGTAAACAGTTTTCCATATATATATATTAGTTTTATAACCTCTTTTTTTTTTAATTCACTTATTCATTTGAAAGTCAGAGTTACAGAGAGAAACAGAAAGAGAGCTTCCATCCGCTGCTTTACACCCTGGATGGTGCAATGACCGAGGCTGGGCTAGGGCAAAGCCAGAAGCCAGGAATTTCTTCCAGGTCTCAACCATGTGAGTGGCAGGGCCCAAGCACTTAGGCCATCTCCCATTGCTTTTCCCAGGCCATTAGCAGGGAGCTGGGTCAGAAGTGGAGCAGCTGGGACTTGAAGCGGTGCCACAACACCGATCCCTCAGAGCCTGTCTTATGGTTTACCTGTTTAAGGACTCTGACCATACTCATGCGTATGAGTGCTTCATATAATGAATACCTTAACAATTTGTCTCATTTGCTGCAAATATTTTTGCCGTTTTTTGCCTGTCATTTCATTTTGGTTATTAATGCAACAGCTTTTTAAATTTTATTCATTTGAGATGCTGAGAGAAAAAAAAAGAGATAGTTAGAACATCCATCTGCCGGTTCACTTCCTATATGCCCCAAAGACCCACCAGGTTGGGACCAAAACTAGGAGTCAGGAACTCCACTCAGATATCCCACATGAGAAGCAGGAACTCAATCACTCGGGCCATCACCACTGCGTCCCAGGATTTGTATGAGCAGAAAGCTGGATTTAGAAGTCAGAGCCAAGAATTAAACTCAGGCAGTCCAGTGTAGGATGCAGATGTCTTAACTGCTAAGACAAATGCCCACCCCAAGAAAACTTTTAAATTTATATGTATTCTAATGTATATTTTACTTATTGATGTGTTCTATTATTTAAAAATTCCATTATTTAAAAAAATTATTCTATTATTTAAAAGTTTATAAATTAAAATATTTTGGCCAGCGCCATGGCTCAACAGGCTAATCCTCCACCTTGCGGCGCCGGCACACTGGGTTCTAGTCCCGGTTGGGGCGCCAGATTCTGTCCCGGTTGTGCCTCTTCCAGGCCAGCTCTCTGCTGTGGCCAGGGAGTGCAGTGGAGGATGGCCCAAGTCCTTGGGCCCTGCACCCCATGGGAGACCAGGAGAAGCACCTGGTTCCTGGCTTCGGATCAGTGCGGTGCGCCGGCCGCAGCGTGCCGGCCTCAGCGGCCATTTGGGGAGTGAACCAATGGCAAAGGAAGACCTTTCTCTCTGTCTCTCTCTCTCACTGTCCACTCTGCCTATCAAAAAAAAAGATAAAATAATTTAACTACAGACTAGAAGAAAATATACGCAAAAATACTTATCTGATAAAGGATTAGTGCTCAACATATACAAAGAACTTATAAAAATATAAGGGAAAAACAACCCAATTAAAAACTGGTCAGAGGCCAGCACTGTGGTATAGCGGGTAAAGCTGCCACCTGCAGTGCTGGCATCCCATGTGGGCACTGGTTCGAGTTTCAGCTGCTCCACTTCCGATCCAGCTCTCTGCTATGGCCTGGGAAAGCAGCAGAAGATGGCCCAAGTGCTTGGGCCCCTGCACCCATGTGGGAGACCAGGAAGAAGCTCCTGGCCCCTGGCTTCGGATTGGCGCAGCTCCAATCATTGCAGCCATCTGGGGAGTGAACCAGCAGATGGAAGACCTCTCTCTTTCTCTCTCTCTTTCTCTGCCTCTCTGTAACTCTGCCTTCAAGTAAATAAATACATTTAAAAAAAAAAAAAAAACACAAAATGGGAATATATTTAAGAAAAGAAACTAGGCAAAGGGTCTCAACAGACATCAAAGAAGATACATAGATAGCAAATAAGCATATGAAAAAAATGTCCAATATCATACATCATTAGAGAGTTGCAAATTAAAACAATGAACTACCACTATGTGCCCACTAAAATGGCTAAAATCCAAAACACTGATGGCAACAAATGCTGATGAGAACGTGGAGCAACAAGAACTCTCATTCATTGCTGGTGGGAATGCAAAATGGTATGGACACTTTGGAAAGCAGTTTTGCAGCTGCCTAGAAAACTAAACACAGATTTACCACGTGATCCAACAGCTGTGCTCCTTGGCATTTACTCAAATTAATTGAAAAGTCATATCAAGGGGCCAGCGTTGTGGTGCAATGGGTTAAGCTATTACCCGCAATGCTGGCAACCCACATCGGATTGCCAATTTGAGTCCCACTTGCTCTGTTTCTGGTCTAGCTTTCTGTTGATGTGCCTGTGAGAAGCAGTGCAGAAGGTGGCCCAAGTATTTTGGCCCCTGCTACTCGTATGGGAGACCAGGATGAAGTTCCAGGCTCCTGCCTTCTTCGAACTGGCCCAGTCCCAAATGCCCATTGCAGGCATTTGGGAAGTGAACCAGCAGATGAAAGATATCTTTCTCTCTCTCTGTCTCTCTCTCTCTCTTTCTGTAACTCTGCCTTTCAAATAAATAAATAAACCTTAAAAATCTACTTGATTTAAAAAAATGAAAACTTATATCCACACAAAAACCTATACACAAATGTTTATCTTTATTCAAAATTGTTAAAAATTTGGAAGCAACCAAGATTTTTTTTTAAGATTTATTTATTTATTTGAAAGGCAGAGTTACAGAGAGGCAGAGGCAGAGAAAGAGAGAGATCCCCCATCTGCTGGTTCACTCTCCAAATGGCAGCAACTGCCGGAGCTGGGCCTATCCGAAGCCAGGAGCCAGAAGCCAGGAGCTTCTTCCCAGTCTCCCACATGAGTGCAGGGGCCCAACGACTTGGGCCATCTTCTACTGCTTTCCCAAGCCATAGCAGAGATCTGAATTGGAAGTGGAGGAGCCAGGATTGAACCAGTGCCCATATGGGATGCCAGCACTGCAGGCAGCGGCTTTACCTGCTACGCCACAGCACCGGCCCCTCAAGATATTCTTGATTTTGTTTACCTAGACAGATGGATAAACAAACTGTGGCACAGCCATACAAGAGGATAGCATTCAGCCATAAAAAGAAGTTAGCTCCCAAACCACAAAACAGCAGGAAGGAACTTTAACTGCAAATTGTTAAGTGAAGGATGTCAACTTGAAAAGGTTATGCATGCTGTATGATTTTAATGATAAATCTGGAAAAGGCAAATCCATGGCAATAACAAAAAGATCAGTGGTTGCCAGGGATTTGGGGTGAGGAAAGAAGGAATGAACAGGTGGAACAGAAGGGATTTTCAGAGTGGTGAAGCTAATCTGATGACTGTAATAATGAGTACATGTGGTGAATTCTCATAATGTTATGTTACCTCATAATGTTATGTTACCATTTTGACTTTTGCTTACCAGAAACAGGGCTCAGTCTGCCTTAACAAGGTGTCTAGCTCTGCACCTTCTCCCATTTCTTCAATGAGGTCAAGCTGTCTCCAGTGGCCACATCCCTATAGAATAGCTACATACAGGCTATTATACCCTTCTGACCCTCACATCCCACACAGGCTTTGTAGATATGATGAAATAAACCTCTCATTTGCAGCATGACCTCCTGGAACTCATGCTTGCTTGCTCTAAGCCCACCAATTAAAACTCCCCGTGGAGGGCACGTATTTGGCCCAGTGGTTAACACATCACTTGGGATGCCCACATCCCATACTGGAGTGCCTGAGTTCAAGTCCCAGCTCCACTCCCAATTCTAGCTTCCTACAAATGTGCATCCTGGGAGGTAGCAGATGATAGCTCAATTGGTTGGATCCCTGCCTCTCCTATGGGAGATCTAGATAGAGTTCCTGTCTCCCAAGCATTTGAAGACTAAACCAATGAATGGGAGCTTGCTGTCTCTATCCCTCTCTATCTATCTATGCACTTCCTGACTTTTGTGGGAGGAGGTGGGGTTCTCCAGGTTTGCCAGGTACCCACAAAGATCTGTAAGTAATAAAATGTTTATTTCAATCTATGTCTCTCCTAGTCATTGATGAGGTGCTCTCCATGTTAAAAATCCTAAATTGAAACATGTCACTATATATATACATTTGTCAAAACCCCTAGAATGGACAGCACAGATTGAATCCTAATGTGAACTGATCTTTTGTTGGTAATATATCAATAATGCCTCATCAATTTTAACAAATTATTATACTAATACAAGTTGCTAACTTAATAGTAAGGAAAACTTAGATATGAGTACTTTCCACCAACTTTTCTATAAGTGCTCTAAAAATAGTCTGTTTAAGTTTGCAAGTTCTTTTTCCAAAAAATTAAATTTTCCCATTTAAAAATAAATTTATTTACTTATTTGACAGGCAGAGAGAGAGAGAGAAACGCTTTCATTTGCTAGTTCACTCTCCAGATGCCTGCAATGGCTGAGTCTGCACCAGTCCAAAACCAAGAGCCAGGAACTCCTTCTGGTTTCCTACATGGTAAGCAGGGACCCAAGTACTTGGGCCATCTTCTGCTGCCTTTTCATGCACATTAAGCAGAGTAGCTGGGACTCAAACCAGTGCCCTGACATTGGATGCCCATGTTACAAACAGCAGCTTAACCTGCTCTGCCACAAGGCTGGCCCCATTTTTTCCCTTTTCTGTGTAAAATTTTAATCTAAAACAATGCAGAGTGTCGTAAAAAGGGAAAGAAAATTAGAAAGATTATTCTCTAATTAACTCTATCATCCCACCACCATTTGTTAACATTTCTCTCGTTGATTTGCGATACTTTATCAGTCTTATGTACAGAATATATTTCTGTGCTGCTCTATTTAACTTTTTGATTTATAATTGCTCCATTCATCCCCAATAAGTTTACCTTTATTCGTAGTTGTCCATGTCCCTGATTTTTTTCCTCTTTTACCTTCCAGATCAGATACTTTCAGAGCTGACAAGAACCTAAATAGAGCCATACTCAAATGACATGTTTTATAGAGGAGGAAACTGGGATCCCAAGATTATGTAGATTCAACTGTGTTCAAGCAACTAATTAAAGCAATGGGACTAGTACTCAAGCATTTGTGCCTATGTGAGAAGATAATATCCAAACTATCCATAGCTCAGGGTTTAACCCCGGGGAAATTTCAAAGAACTGTATTCATTTATTATGTTGTGATGTAGGGAGCAAAAAGTGCCTCACGTGCAAATTCATCTCAGGACATCTAGGCTTACTTGAACACTGGACTCTTATTTACATAGAATCTCCTTAGAAGAACAATGATGAACAGGACAATTAACAAAAACTAGTCCAACTGCTGCAGTGAGGTTGAGGGGTACTAGGGCTGGCAGAAGCTCATTCCGGGGCAGGAGAAAGTTGAAAGACCTGTGTTGTCTTGAGATACCTGTTTGGACGGAAGGAACCATATGAAATTCAAAGAAAGTTGGAGTGGGGGCAGGGCAAGCGAGGGGGAGGAGAATTAAGAGCGGAGGTGCCAGAGCTGGCCAACACAGACTTCTACTGATCCAGAGAGGAAAACGTTATTCCTGTTTGGAGGCAGGAACAGTAGGGGAAGAAGGGAACAGCAGGAGTCTTAGCAATGAAGGGGGCTGGAGAACAAACATCAGCCACAGTGGGAAGAAGAATGACAGAGGCATGTCTCTAGAGAGTTCAGCACAGCAATGGCAGACCAGGCTGGAGCTCAGAGTTCAGCTCTCCACCATAATTGCTGCTCAAGTCTGAATGATTGAGAGAATATGGCCCCGCAATGAAGTGTGATGCTTCTGGGATTCCTCAGAGCCCCCCTCAAAGGGGAGAAGTTGTTTTACCAGCAAGCTCTCTTCTCAATATTCTTGACCCAACCTTCACTGCAGTATCATGTTCTTATGCAAATCCTTTGAAGCACTTTTTAAAGATTCTTCCTTTTATTAAAAAAATACATATATCAGGGCCAGCACTGTAGTGTAGCAGGTAAAGCCGCTGCCTGCAATGCCGGTATCCCATATGGGCACCGGTTCGAGTCCCGGCTGCTCCACTTCCAATCCAGCTCTCTGCTATGGCCTGGGAAAGCAGTAGAAGTTGGCCCAAGTCCTTGGGCCCCTGCACCAGTGTGGGAGACCCAGAAGAAGCTCCTGGCTCCTGGGTTCGGATCAGCGCAGCTCTGGCCACTGCAGCCATTTGGGAAGTGAACCAGCAGATAGAAGACCTCTCTCTCTCTCTCCTCTCTCTCTCACACACATACACTCTCTCTTTGCCTCTGCCTCTCTGTAACTCTGCCTTTCAAATAAATAAATAAATCTTTAAAAATAATATTTGAGAGGCAGAAAGAAACAGACAGACAGAGCCCATCCCCTGGTTCACTTCCCAGATGCCTGCAATGGTCAAAACCAGGCATGGCACTAGTAGATGGGAACCTAACCCTGGTCTCCCATTTGGGCAACAGGGACCCAACTACCTGAACTGTCACTTGCTGTCCCCCAGGTGTTCATTGGTAGGAAGCTAGAATTGGAAGTGTAGTCAGAATTCAAATCCAGGTGACCCAAGTATCATCTTAACTGCTGTCTCAAATGACTGGCCCTCTTTGAAGCTTTATATATATATATATATATATATATATATATATATATATATGAGAGGTAGAGTTACAGACAGAGAGAGGAAGAGACAGAGAGAAATGTCTTCCATCTGCTGGTTCACTCCCCAAATGGCTGCAATGGCCGGAGCTGCACCAATCCGAAGCCAGGAGCCAGGAGTTTCTTCTGGGTCACCCATGTAGGTGCAGAGGCCCAAGCACTTGGGCCATCTTCTACTGTTTTCCCAGGCCATAGCAGAGAGCTTGATTGGAAGAGGAGCAGCCAGGACTAGAACCAGTGCCCATATGGGATGCTGGCACCACAAACAGAGGGTTAACGTACTGTGCCACAGAACCAGCCCCTTTTGAAGCATGTTTAATATGTAGGGTAACTTCTATGTGTGGTAAGATGGACATTCCCATTCATCTAATCTTTCTGGGAAATAGTTTGGTATTGTATATCAAGAGCTTTTAAATGTTGATAAATTTTTTTAGATTATATTTATTTATTTGAAAGGGAGAGAGAGAAAGAAAGTCTTCCATATGCTGGTTCACTCCCCAGATGATCACAGCAGCCAGAGCTGAGCCAATCCGAAGCCAGGAGCCAGAGCTTCTTCCGGGTCTCCCACACTGGTGCAAGGGCCCAAGGACTTGGGCCATCTTCCACTGCTTTCCCAGGCCACAGCAGAGAGCTGGATTGGAAGTGGAGCAGACAGGACCCGAACCGGCACCCATATGGGATGCTGGCACTGCAGCCGGCAACTTTACCCACTATGTCACAGTGTTGGCCTCTCATAATTTTTGACCCAACAATTCTTCTAAGGAAATAACCCAGAAAACAAAGGTTTAGGCACAAAGATGTTTATTACACATATTTATAGAACTACACATAGATATAACACTTGAGTATCCAACAACTGAGAAAAAGTTAAATAAATAATGGTATATCCATCTGATTAAATATGCTACCATGAAAAAAATATGATTTTGAAGAATTGGGAAATGTTATAAAACAATGTTAGAGAAGAAAAACAAGTAACTGCATTCTGTGTATAATCTCTATTATGTTGTTTTAAAAAAATGGAGAACACCAGATGGAAAGATGCCAAAATTTAAGAGTGGTTGTCTGAATCACAGGACCCAGGATTATAATTGACTTATCTTGTGTTCTTGGAAAAAAAATAATAACTTCCCTCGCTTTCTAACTAGTTTTCATTTATTACATGTTTAAAAATGTTAGCGCCAGTAAAAAAGAAGCAGTTAAAAGAAGTCAACCAACACAACCTTCTCTACTCCACTGTCAGTTCCGAACCTCGAAGAGAGGAGCTGAATCTGCTAAGATGTAGGCTTCATTCTGCAAAGCTTTTTGCCATATTTCTCTACCTGACTTACAAGGGTCTCTAACTCTGGACTGGTGACTACCCCATAGGAATAATGTTCCTGCAAACATGCAGAAACACAGACATCAGTCTGGGTAGGGAGAAGGATGAGCACAAAAACAATTGAAGGGAAATAAACAGAAGAAAGGAGGGAAGCGTGGCTGAGACATGACTTGGCTCTCTGGATTCAGAACTATGCCTGGAAACGAGACCTAGACCCACTGTCAGACTCGTTTCTCCAACAAGGGATTCACTTTTCAGGCCTGGAGGAAAGTGGTTGTTCTCTTTGGATGAGGAGTAAGACTCCAGACTCTTCAAGCCAGATTTAAGTGCCTAGGAGGGGAAGATGAGATAGACTCCAAAGATAAGTTGAGTCTTTAGAGAAGTTTCTCGAAGTTCTGTGTACTTAAGAAGTACAAGGGAAATTGTTTAAATCGTTGATCCTACCACCAAAAATTCTGATTTAATAGATCTGGGATAAGACCAAGAACGCTGCATTTGTATCCGGCAACACCGTGCCCCCACGTCTTCCTGATGCATTAACCACAGCTTTACAAATCTAAGAGTCTCTCAAAATGTAGGCAGAACACTGTGCACGTGCATCTTTCTGGAGGTCTACAACTACCATTTCATTGCCAAGGAGTTCCATACTTCAAGAAGGCTGAGAACTGTCTTAAAGAGCACCAGTGGTTAGAGCTAAGGAGGCTTCATTCCAGCATCAGAGAGGCAAAGACAGAGTACACACACACACACACACACAACAGAGTGGAGTGAAAACCAGGGGGTAGAGACATAAGAAGTTACCTAAACAATTTTCACCAGCAGGTCTAGAATGTGAATAGCTTATTTCTATCAAACACAGGCAACTTGGTACATGGGTGTGTGTCCACGTGCTTTAAAGGTACAGGGGTCAGTGAGAAATCAGCTCCCAGAGAGGTTCATCAGAGGGAAGGGCAGTTCCTTCTTTTTCCTATTTGGACAACCTCTAAGGTTGTGAAGGAAAGAAAAAGTGGTTTAACTGCTGAGGTATTGTAGTCTGCGGATTAAGCCACTTTGAGCTACAGCTGAGACAGGAGCAGCTCCAGGGGAAGTGGTTACTCTGAACCCACACAGCTGGCATCATCCCCCACCTCCAATACCATCAGCCATGGTACACAGGAGACCAGACTGGAGACTTTGATCAAAGGAGATGCTGAGACTGCAGCAAGGGGGCCAGGAGTTCTGATTCTCTGCCAAGAGTGGCACGGGAGTGGAGGGTGCTGGGGGCTAGCCCAGTCTCCAGTGAGTGCTCTGAGGGCACTGGCTTGTAGCTGTGAGGAGTGAGCATATGTCCACACACGTTCTGCTGTCCTCCCTAGGACAAATGTTATCATAAAGTTTTTGCCTCCTGGACCAAATCTTCATTAGGGTAAATTCCTCCCAAAACAAATTTCCCATTTGTCTGCAACATTGCAATAGCCTCCCAGCTGATTTTCGCAATTGATCCAATGTTGTGCACTACAGCTCAGCTGACAGTCGTCAGAATATTCAACTGTTCCCTCAGTGACTACAGAGAAATTTTTAAAGCCTCAGTATCCTGTTTTCAAATGAAATATTACACAAAGCCTAGTGTAATAAAAGTTAGAAGCAAGGCTGTTCATATTAAAATATATAGGTGACCTGGAGTGCCCTCTGTTCGGCCGTCTCCTCCATCCTTGTGGTTGTTCCAGAGCCCATCCACGGAACTCTAGCTCTCCGTGGTGGTTTGAACCCATCCGCCTGCATATGGCAGGCAAAGAACTTTATAGCCCAAAGAACCACCTCTGCTGTCGCTGCCCTCCTTCCTGGCCCCACTTCCTACTGCTCCCTATGTGCCTCTGTGCCTCAGCCACATGGAGCTATTAGTACTCAAATTAATCACTAAAAATTTTCTTTTATTATAGGAAATTTTGAATACACATAAAAATCAAATAGAATGCCATCAAATAAACCTCCATATACCCATAAGCCAGCTTAAATTATCAATTCATAGCTAATCAGGTAATTTATATCCCCATCCACTCTTCCTCCTTACTACACAGAAGCAAATTTTCTCATCATAGTATTTTATCCAATAAAATTTCAGTATGTTGCTCAAGTCAACAAGGAGGTAATTACAACCTGCAATAACACCATTACCTCAAAAATAATAATGATCACTTTTAACAGCAAATATCCAGCATTCAAATTCCCAACTGTTTCATAAAATGGGATCCAAATAAGTCCCATGCATGGAGATAGCTATCTTTTTTTTTAAAGATTTATTTATTTATTTGAAAGTCAGAGATATACAGAGAGAAGGAGAGGCAGAGAGAGAAAAAAAGGACTTCCATCCTCTGGTTCACTCCCCAACTGGCTACAACAGTCAGAGCTGCGCTGATCCGGAGCAAGGAACCAGGAGCCTCCCCTGGGTCTCCCATGTGGGTACAGGGGCCCAAAGACTTGGGCCATCTTCCACTGCTTTCCCAGGCCACAGCAGAGAGCTGGATCGGAAGTGGAGCAGCCGGGTCTTGAACCAGCACCCATATGGGATGCCGGCACTTCAGGTGGTGGCTTTACCCGCTATGCCACAGCACCGGTGGAGATGGCTATCTTTTAACCTATAGGTCTCTCTCCTTTTTTTCTTTTTGCTATTAATTTATTAAAAGAACTGGGTTGTTTTGTAACTCTACCCCTCTCCCCATTTTGCTGGTTATACCCTTACAGTGTAATGTAGCATATTCCCATCCTCTGTATTTCCTGCTTAAATAGTAGTTGGCTCTAGACGCTTGCTCAGACTTCACAGGAGGCATCTGTCTCTTGTAGTGTTAGCAGCTGTTGATGCTCAGTGCCTAAGGTGGCCACTGTTGATGCTGGATTTCAAGTACTCCTTCCTTTAGTAGGCGAAGGTTTCTATAAAGAGACACTTCCTCTTGCTTATTTAGACACCTAGGGAACAACAGTCTTTTCACCTCATACTTTTGCACATTATTCCATCTGACTTGAAAAACCACATCTTCTCCAACTGCTGCAATCCTAATTCTCCCTTAAAATCAGCCTAAATATCACTCCAGAGAAGCCCTGCCCTGGCAGAGGTCACTGCTCTTCTAAATGTTAAAAGAATATCACTGGAGCCGGCTCTGTGGCTTAGTGGGTAAAGCCACCGCCTGCAATGCCAGCATCCCATATGGGCGCCAGTTCAAGACCCAGCTGCTCCACTTCCGATCCAGCTCTCTGCTGTGGCTTGGGAAAGCAGTAGAAGATGGCCCAAGTGCTTGGCCCTGCACCTACATGGGAGACCCAGAAGAAGCTCCTGGCTCCTGTCTTCTGATGGGCTCAGCTCTAGCCATTGCGGCCAACTGGGGAGTGAACTAGCGGTTGGAAGATCGATCTCTCTCTCTCTCTGTCTCTCACTCTCTCTTTGCCTCTCTGTAACTGTGCCTTTCAAATAAATAAATCTTAAACAAAGGATATCATTATATAATGCTCACCCCCTAAATTCATGGATTTACTGCCTCCCTCCCTGGAATTGGAGCACCCCAAAAACGGGAATAGCTTTAGGTCCTAGCATCTGTAAAAAGCAGTCATTGAACAAGTACTTTCAGGATGAATGAATTCCTGAGAAGTTAGGGTTTCATTTAAGGAAAGGCAGTTTCACTTGAACGACACGATGTAGAATGCAGGTTCCAAAACAAGTGGCAATGAAGCAGCCATCAGTAAAATGTGAGTTGCCAGAATTCGAGATGCTCTACAGAACTAACGGTGGGGCCAGAGCTGAGTTACCTGGTGTCCACAGCCAGACATGAAATCCGGTCCAGAAGAGAGTGTGGAGTTTGACTTCTCAAAACTAGAGAAGACATGATTGAAAACAGCTTGAACCAGGATCCTTCCTAGGAGTTCCATCAGAAACAATTTACAAGCAGGCTGTAGCTTTCAAACAACTGGCTAGTATTCCTCTTCCTCTCTGCACTCACTCAGCCCTGCAGTGCCAGGGCTGTGATGGTCGGGGATGGCAGGCAGACCAACCCCTATCTTCAAAAGAAATACAGGTTAGAAAAGCCACTAATGCCCTGAGGTATGTTCTGAGGAAAAGGAAGGGCAGGATGCTTACCATCTCTGCCTATGGGCACAGTGCTGCAGACAGTTCATTCCCAAGTCTTCCGGAGAGGAGATGGGAGGAGGTTGATAGGCTGAACCACTGAGAGAGGGCTGGCAGAGCAGCCACTGTCTGCTCACCCTCATCACAGGACCATGGGCTCTGAACTGAGGCTCCACACGGGGAGAAAGGTCTTCTAGGAAGTGGGGTGTGTGGCTCCATCTTGGTCTCAGAAATGGGGCCCAGAGGCCAGAAGAGACCAGGCACAAATAAATCGAAGTCACAAGCTTACACTGCTTAAGTAGGTGATGATGAGGAAAATAAGGCAAACCTATTTGCCAGACTACTAAGATGTCCAGGGCATATTTTTATGGGAAACGATAAATTACGGAATATGTATAGTAGGCATAAACTCAACCTATTAGAAATTAAGTCGGGGCCGACACTGTGGCATAATGGGTAAAGCCACAGCCTGCAGTGCCGGCATCCCATATGGGCACCAGTTTGAGTCCTGGCTGCTCCACTTCTGATTCAGCTCTCTGCTGTGGCCTGGGAAAGCAGATGATGGTCCAAGTGCTTAGGCCCCTGCACCCACGTGGGAGACCCAGAAGAAGCTCTTGGCTCCTGCCTTCGGATGGGCTCAGCTCTGGCCGTTGTGGCCAGTTGGGGAGTGAACCAGCAGATGGAAGATCTCTCTCTCTCTCTCTGCCTCTCCTTCTCTTTCTGTGTAACTGATTTCAAATAAATAAACCAATCTTTAAAAAAAGGAATTAAGTCTACATTGTATGAGCACACAGAGAAAGATACCTGGAGGGATATGTGATAGTTAACAGTAGCTATCTCTGCTGAGTTACATAAATAGGGGGAACTTATATCTTACCATAGACACACTCGATTACAAGTTAAACCAAGAATTTTTAAAATACTGATGCCGCATGGCATTGGGGTGTGTTCTGAAGGTGCTTGTACTCTTGCTGGAGGTGGGAATGCCTGGCTGATTGGTTCTGCCAGCAGAGGGCACCCATTCTTCTTCTTCTTCTTCATCATCATCATCATCATCATCATCATCATCATCTCTCCTATCACCAGCTGATACTGCAAACTCCTACATTTAGCACCTACGATGCTCTATGCTTGGTGTTTTATTGCATTAGTGGGGAGAGCTGATCTGAAGGACAAGTACCCAGCTCGCACTGGTACCTCCTACTTGACTCCTGAAAGCATGGGTTGATGTGGCAGTAGGTCTGCTGGAATCAGGGTGATTCACAGGCTAAGGACAAGAGTAGAAAGAGTAAAGGAGGGGGCTGGCGCTGTGGCATAGTGGGTAAAGCTGCAGTCTTCAGTGCCAGCATCCCATATGGGTACTGGATTGGTCCACTTCCAATCCAGCTCTCTGCTATGGCTTGGGAAAGCAGAAGATGGTCCAGGTCCTTGGGCCCCTGCACCCACGTGGGAGACCCAGAAGAAGCTCCTGGCTCCTGGCTTCAGATCGCACAGCTTCAGCCATTATGGCCAATTGGGGAGTAAACCATTGGACGGAAGACCTCTCTATCTCTCTGCCTCTCCTTCTTTCTCAGTGTAACTCTGATTATTCAAATAAATAAATCAAGTAAAGGAGATATGGGTTCCCAGGTCAGTCCTGCCAGTCCTCCATGATCCCTATCCTGAGTGAGTTGGGAATCTCTGTTCCTGTCAGGAGCAATCTTGCATCAAGCAGTTTCCTTCCATTTGCCATAGGGTAGAATGTGGCTCTGTACTATTGGCTACGCTCACCATGCTTGGAGAACCATCTTCTAAACAGACAAAAAAAACAGACTTGTAATTTAAGTTTTAAGGATTTATTTATTTACCTGTTTGAAAGGTAGAGCAACAAAAAGAGACCGAAATCTTTCACCCACTGGTCCACTCCCCAAATGACTACAACAGCCAAGGTTGGGCCAAGCCAAAGCCAGGGGCCGAGAACTACATCCTAATCACCCACATGGGTGGCAAGGACCCTAGCATTTGGGCTACCTCCCGCTGCCATCCCAGGTGCATTAGCAGGAAGCTGGATCAGACTCTGATACGGGATGCCAGCATCACAAGTGGCAGCTTAACCCGCCGTGCCACACCAGTCCCCTCCAGATTTGCAGTTTTTGTTTTGTTTGTTTGTTAATTATTTGAACAGCAGAGTTAAAGAGGAGAGAGAGAGCAATCTTCCATCCATTGGTTCACTCTTCAAATGGCCGCAACAGGGCTAGGCCAGGCTGAAGCCAGGAGCCCAGAACTTCCTCTGGGGTCCCCTAGTGGGTGCAGGGGCCCAAGCACTTGGGCCATCTTCTGCTTTACCAGGAACATCAGCAGGTAGCTGGATCAGAAGCGGAGCAGCTGGGTCTCGAATCAGGCCGATACAGGATGCCGGCATCACAGGCGAGGCTTACCATGCTACACCACAGCACCGGCCTGAGATTTGTGATTTCTGATAGACTGCTGAGATTTGTGATTTCTGATAGACTGCCAGATTGTACAGGTATGGAGTGGCAACAAATAGAGACCTAGTGAGCAGAAATGAAGAAGAAAGTGAAGAGAAGAATCAAGGAGGAAGCAAGAGAGAAGCAGGGAAACTAGGATGAGACAGAACAGTAAGGCACAGACCTAGTAGTAGGATCTGAACTACTACTTATTTTGCTCAACTGAGAAGTTGATCTTTCAAGTTACTGAACTTGGCAGGTAAAGCCACCACCTGCAGCACCGGCTTCCCACAGGGGCACCGGTTTGAGCCCTGGCTGCTCCACTTGGGAGCAGTACTTGGGCCTCTGCACTCAAGTGGGAGACCTGGAAGAAGCTCCTGGCTCTTGCCTTTGGATAGGCTCAGCTCTGGCCATTGTGACCTTTTGGGGGTGAGCCAGCAGATGGAAGATTCTCTCTCTATAACTCTGCCTTTCAAATAAAATAAATAAATCTTTATTTTAAAAAAATATATTGAACCTTAGTTTTATACCAGAGGGAAGGAAGATTAAATGGAAGATTAAATCCATGCCCTCTAGACTTCAGGTCAAGATCCAAATATCATAGGAAGATTGGAAGAAAAATTAACATATGATCCAAAGACGACACAGACCAAAGCAAATGCTTGTATATTGCTGCTAGTTACTTCTCTTTGCACTGGGAAACCATGCAGATTTCTTTAAAAAAAAAAAAAAAGGAAAAAACTTCCAAACTAAGTAGTTCTCTAGCTTTTCAGGGCTTTCTTTCCCTTTTTAAGTATCTGAGTGCCACCAGGGTTCAAATCTAAATCCTTGCTCTTCTCACGCTAACACTGCTTGGACTATCTACACCCACGACTTAAAGTAGTATTTATAGGTTGACTTCCAAATCTGTGTCTAGAATCCAGGCCTCTCTTGACACTAGCTCCACACATCCAAGTGCTCATTGGATAAATCCACTATCACTCGGTCACCTCAAACTCTTTACTTACAACTAAATCTCTCTTTTCCCATCCATCTTTCTATTCATCTCCATTTCCTATCTCAATCAGTGGCTGATCTCAACAGGACACCAGGAAAACATCCTTATCTCTTCCTCAACCTTCAACCAATGATCTGAAAATTCTACCTTTTAGATATCAGAAGCAATCTAGGTTAGTAGCTAAAAACAACACAGGACTTAGAATTAAACAGATTTGATCACAGTTTGACCATTGCCACTGAGGGTAAACTTAATCAAGTCAATTGCTTTCAGATTTCATTCTTAGACTATAAGATGGGAATAGTCACAGAATGTGGTAACTATTAAACAATAATGCATGTGAAGCCTTTGGTACAGTGCCTAGCCCACAAATATTTGTTATTATTATATATGTCCATGTCATTCTCCTTAGTATATGGTTAATGTGAAGATTAAATGTCAATAAATTCAAGGTATGTAGAATGTCTTACAAAGGCAAGCTCTATTTATCAGCTGTTACTATTGTTACTGAATAGGTCTGAAACTGAATAAACTTTTCTCTCTCACTATGGCCTGGTCTACATCACCGTTACCTCTGACCTAGAACCTTGCTCCCTTCCAAAATATTCTCTGTAACTAGGGAGGTGGCAACTTCATTTTTTAAAACTCTTTGCCCTGACTGTGAAATCCTTGAAGACAGGGGTCAGTGGTCACTACAACATCTCTCTCATCAGTGAAGGGTCTAGCATATAACAAGTCACTTAGTAAATATTTCATTCAACCAAACCCATTCATATCTTTCAAGAGCTCTCCATTAAGTCTACTTTGCTATCTCCCAAAGATCCATTCATACATACCATTCATCTTCCCATTCTGGTTCGGAGAAGTCTATGCATTACCACAAGCACTACCAGGCTTAATGGACCCTTCCATCTGGGCATGCCACAAAATAATCTCTAAGACCTTAACGCTGATTTCTGTGAGGATCATTCCTAAGCCATTTAGGTCCTAACACTTAAGCACCTAGAACAGGGCCTAAACCAAAAAGGTGTACATTCCAATGAATGACTAATGTTATCTTGCCCTAGTCCAGGGCCTGGACATGCACACCACCTGCTTATTACTTTGGGTTGCCCTTAAAATCATCCCTGAAGTAGCTGGGATCAAATTGACAGGACAACTATATAGGTAAACACAAATTATACACATATACAGGTAGAAGTGAATTACCTGATACATTAAAAATACAATCATATACTTACTATGCATCAGGTACTGTTCTAAGTGCAACTATATATAAATTATCCCATGATGAACAGCACCAAAAATTTAAGAAATTTACCCAGCAGTGCAGGCATTGTGGCACAATGAGGTTAAGCCACCACTTGGAACACCTACATCCCATAAGGAAGTGCCCGAGACCCAGTCTCACCTCCATTTCCAATCCACCTTCCTGCTAATGCACCTGCGGGGGGGGGGGGGGGGGCACCAGATGATAGTCCAGTACTTGGGTTCCTTCCACCCACATGGGAGACCCAGATGGAGATCCTGGCTTCTGGCTTCAGCCTGGTTGGCCCAGCTCTAGATGTTGTGGGCAATTGGGGAGTGGACGAGAGGATGAAAGACTGATATCTCTGTCTGCCTGTCATTCTTGACTTTCAAATAAAAAAAGAAAGAAACTTGTCTAAGGCCACACAACCTATTATCAAGATAAGAACTTGAATTTCAGGGAGTCTGGTTCCAGAGCCTAAGCTCAGTCCTAAGTAGTTTTACACACATTATTCTGAATCAGCTCAGTAATCCATGAGCTAGATATTAGAGACACTAACTCTGAAAGAAATATGAAGGATAAAAACAAAGGTATTTGAATAAGACATTGATAGCGGCCGGCGCCGCGGCTCACTAGGCTAATCCTCCACCTTGCGGCGCCGGCACACCGGGTTCTAGTCCCGGTTGGGGCACCGACCCTATCCCGGTTGCCCCTCTTCCAGGCCAGCTCTCTGCTGTGGCTAGGGAGTGCAGTGGAGGATGGCCCAAGTCCTTGGGCCCTGCACCCCATGGGAGACCAGGAGAAGCACCTGGCTCCTGCCATCGGAACAGCGCGGTGCGCCGGCCGCAGCGCGCTACCGCGGCGGCCATTGGAGGGTGAACCAACGGCAAAAGGAAGACCTTTCTCTCTGTCTCTCTCTCTCACTATCCACTCTGCCTGTCAAAAAAAAAAAAAAGAAAAAAAAAAAAAAAAAAAAAAAAAAAAAGACATTGATAGCATGTCTTGATGTTAAATAAAATCTATACTTTGCATCACTTGTATAGAAATTGAAGTGTGTCATAGAGGAGAGCAATGTCTGTACCAAGTATGTGCTTCAGTGACATACCAACAACCCAAACTTGGAATCAATATTCCTGAGAAAGCCCTTCCTGGAGCCCAGGAAATGATTAATGACCCAGAGCAGCCCAACACTCCCTTTGGTCTCTCCTGAAGTCCCTAAAAAGAAAGGTACAACTCCTTCATGTCAAAGTACAGCCTCCAGGTCAAGCACTATTAGGATACAGTAAGGCTCCTCAACTGATAGTCAATAATCTAGTCAGCAGGAAATGAAAACATTCTGTCCTGACCTTCTGTGCTTAAGTCAGACTGGCCAGCCCAAATACCAACTTGCATGGTTTGATTTAGGTTAACTTTGCTGCTATGGAAATTGCCTCAGACCTGTTTCCCCATGTCCCTACTCACCATGTTCACTCTGCTCAGTGTTTACACAGACCTTCTGCACTTTCCACATACTGTACACACCAGCATTGTAAAATAGAGGTAGGCACTTCACCACCACCTGTGACCACTTGCCTGCAAACAGACTGTTCCAACTGACAGCACCAGTTCTAATTCCCCCAGTCTCCTTCTCAGTCTTTTCTCCCTTCGACTTATTTGGAAGTTTTATGCTTTATATCTATTCTTTAGTGGTTATTCTAATAAATATGTATAGTTTCACAAGTACATTTATTTTTCTCCTAAAAACTAGTGTTCGAGTCATCCCCTCAATTTATATGCTATTGTTATCCAGTATTTTAATTAGTCTAGATTCCCCTCCCACAAATTACATATTGTTTTTACAGTTAAGGCTTTTTGTCAACATTAGTTACCAACATCTTTGTTTACTGTTCCTTACTGAATCTGACTTTCCATCTGAGATCAATTTTCCTTCACCTCAAGGACATTTTGTACCTGGAAATGCTGCTAGGTCTGAAAATGCTTGTATAAGCCTTTGCTTACAAACCAGTTTCCCTGGGTGTAAGCTTCCATAACATTCTTTTGCACTTACCAAGATGAAGATATTATTTCAATCTGCTGCTTTTTGTTGTGGATGATAAAAGGTCACCCATCTGGGCTGTTTTCTAGTCTTTATTTTCTCTCTAGCTGCTTAAAATCACTCCTTTGGTTTTCTGCATCTTACCTCCATGCCTCCAGAGGAGCTGCCTTATCTTGGTTGGGATTCATTGGATTTCCTGAGTCTTAGTGCCTTTCATCAAATCTGAAAATTTTACCAGCCATTATATCTTTGAATTTTGCCTCTTCCTATTAACTCCTCCTAAGCTCCAAATAACCCACATTGGATCTTCTCACTACATTGTCCACATCTCCTCCTCTTTCCTGTTTTCCATTCTTCCTTCTTTCTTCTTCTCTGGAGTAGAGAAATTATCTGGATATTAGCTTGTAAACTGGTTTCTAAATCACTAACTCCACTTTTGTTTGTCTAATCTATCCATTGCATTTTTTATTGCAAATTTGTCATTTTTCATTTCTAATTCAAAAGGTCTTTTTCCCCAAGGTTGCTGGTTTTTTCATCTCATTTTGAAACTTGTTTTCATTCATGGGTCAAGTTATTTTGTTAGTCTGTGTGGCAGTGGCAGTACCTGTAGATCAACTTCTGTGTGTTTTTCCCTATTTTCATTCATGCAGCTCTGTTCATTTTATAATTTTTAAGCAAGGCTGCTCATTTTCCTTGGAAGCTTATGGGAACTGCTCTGAGGACTTCAAAGAATTGTATTTGCTTTTGGAAATCACCCTGAGGCATCAACAACTATCACTCTAAATTGTCCACCTAAGGTTTTTTGGACCACACAGGCAGCCTAAATTTAGACTGAAACCCCACTGAGGGCCAATTTGCAGTTATAGATCCTCAGGAAAGATTCTGTGCATATTTTTCCTTCCATCTAGCACCAAGGCTGAGACAAGCAATTTCCTGGCTGCCCCTTCTATGGAGCTTAATTCTTCCTCACCTTCCATGGAGGGTTATCCAGCTTTATGTAGGAACTGCTAGAATCTTCATTTCCTACATCCCATGCTGTGTAGTCACTAAAAAGTTTAAGGTCTGCCGAGTTTGGCAACAACTCTTCAGTAAAAGCTGGCTTCAGCAGTTACTTCCTAGAACTCCAGCTTTTACTTCATTTTGAAGATCTGTGGATTCTTTTGTGCCTGCGCAGCAATGTGTTTAGCAGTATTTTTATAAACATCCTTCCCAGCATCTCAGTTGCTTCTGCTGAAATGACTTTTCAGAATATCTACTGCACTCCCTTAGCCCCAGTTCTGACAAGCATTGTAAAAAGGAACCATTAAGACTACCTTAAAGGTAGAGAGGAAAGGGGACTGAAGTGATGGGAAAAAGTGGGTCAGAAGTGACTGAGTCACCATCATAGATATCTCACTTTTCTTTTCCTCAAGCACAAATGCTTCATGGTCTACCTCTAGTGTCCATTAGCACTAGAAATGCTGGAGAAAGACAGCAAGGTAGTAATCTCTGCGTTCACAATGAAAGAAGAGCCTGGCCTATTCAACAACAAAGATGAAGATGAACATGGAAAGGGGTGTAGCACTTCCTCAGGTATTAAAAAAAAAAAAAAATCGGCCAGCGCCGCGGCTCAATAGGCTAATCCTCCGCCTGTGGCGCCAGCACCCTGGGTTCTAGTCCCGGTCGGGGCGCCGGATTCTGTCCTGGTTGCTCCTCTTCCAGTCCAGCTATCTGCTGTGGCCCGGGAGTGCAGTGGAGGATGGCCCAAGTCCTTGGGCCCTGCGCCCCCATGGGAGACCAGAAGCACCTGGCTCCTGGCTTTGGATCGGCCCAGCTCTGCCCATTGTGGCCTTTTGGGGAGTGAACCAGTGAATGAAAGATCTCTCTCTGCCTCTGCTTCTCTGTAACACTGCCTTTCAAATAAATAAAAATCTTTAAAAAAATTTATTTGTTGGGCCAGTGCCGCAGCTCACTAGGCTAATTCTCCGCCTGCGGCGCTGGCACACCGGGTTCTAGTCCCGGTCGGGGCGCCGGATTCTGTCCCGGTTGCCTCTCTTCCAGTCCAGCTATCTGCTGTGGCCCAGGAGTGCAGTGGAGGATGGCCCAAGTCCTTGGGCCCTGCGCCCCCATGGGAGACCAGGAGAAGCACCTGGCTCCTGGCTTCGAATCAGCATGGTGCGCCAGCCACAGCAGCCATTTGGGGGGTGTACCAATGGAAAAAGAAGACCTTTGTCTCTCACCGTCCACTCTGCCTGTCCAAAAAAAAAAAAAAAAAAAAAAGGCTAGTTTTCACAGTTATACAGTAATTCTGAGAGTTCCTGCAATTACAGCAATAAGGATAAAGCTCTTGACTCAATCCACTCATAGACAGCTGGCCTTAGTTATTTCATACGGACTCAGGTTATAAAGATGATAGATTATTTTCATTTATGCTTTCTGGGCTCACTTCCTACAGATTTCTCCCCATTCTTGTCTGCCTCCAAATTCTGGGTGGAACAACTGATGAACTAATGCTTTAAACGTCAAATGACACGAAAGTCAAGAGGTCTTAGTTAAAGGAAAAACAAAAAAATTACTTCGAACAAAATCCTGCTTCTATGTGTCTTCTTGAGGTAGGTTCTCTCTCCTGAGTGATTTACAATTTCCAGACATAGATTCTTGGATCTGACTAAAGGGCCAACTGACTCCCCAGCTGAAGTACTCTTTGTAGTCAGAAGCGACACTTGAGCAAAAGTCAGCAACTCTGGGATTATCTGTGCCATAGAGGACTCCAGGTATTTTTTGAGGGGGAGAGGAGGTTCATTTATTCGAAAGGCAGAGTGACAAGGGATCTTCTATCCACTGGTTCACTCCTCCAAAGGACCACAACAGCCAGACTGGACCAGGTCAAAGCCAGAAGCCACGAATTCCACCCTGATCTCTCATATGGATGCCAGGTACCCTAGTACTTGAGTCACCATCTGCTGCCTTCCCAGGCATATTAGCAGGAAACTGAATCAGAAGCAAGTAGCCAGCATTTAGATATGTGTTACAGTGGGCAGTGCTCTGGGGTAGTGGGTAAAGCCACTGCCTGCAGTGCCAGCATCTCATGCAGATGCCGGTTTGAGTCCCAGCTGCTCCACTTCTGATCCAGCTCTCTGCTATGGCCTAGGAAAGCAGTGGAGGATGGCCCAAGTCCTTGGGTCCCTGCACCCATTTGGGAGACCCGGAAGAAGCTCCTGGCTTCAGATCGGCACAGCTCTGGCGTTGCAGTCATCTAGGGAGTGAACCAGTGGATGGTAGACCTCTCTCGACCTCTTTGCCTCTGCCTCTCTGTAACTCTACCTTTCAAACAAATAAATAAATCCTTTTTTAAAAAAAGTGTTACAAACATTTTAACCGACAGTTTAAGCTGCTACATCTCAATGCTGAGCCCAGAGGAGCCCATATTAAGGGCTAGCTTTTCCTCTCAGCACCCTGGGCATCACCTGCATGAAACAATTTGCAACACATCTATTTCTTATCATTGCCTCATTAATGTTACCATAAGCAATGAATTCTTTTGAGATGTTGTTTCATCTATGAATTTTCTCTTTACATACATAATATGTCACCACATATTATTTACACCCACCATGAATCTAGTGCAGACCCAGTCATTCTGGGTTCCACTTGGAGGTCAAGTAACTAAACCAATGTCTGAAGTTGCAATTTACTAACCTCATGTATTAGAATAACCTGAGTGACTTACCAAGATTTCAGATTTCTGGGTCCTACCTATTGAATTCAATTTTAGAAATGAAAACATGGGCCTCTGCACTTTCAACTGGTGTCCCAAGTAATTCTTACATACTTTCTAAGATCTCTAAGGCTAGGTCTAGCTGATCTATAACTCTACAAAAACACCAAGAGCCTTCACTTCATACAAATGCAGACAAAATGAGAAAAGAATGACTTAGAAAGACTAGTCCTTAGTTCCTTCTGGGTTAGATGTTCTAGTGTATAGCAAAACACATTAGTTCAGATGGAAAGAGCAAGGGGTCAAGTGAGGTCACAACTCTGAGCTGTTAGAAAGTCTATCTCAGGAAGACTCACTACAGCTAGCTAGAAACATGTTCACCAAAAAACCTTGTTAAAGCGCTAGAGGGGAGGACCACAATCTTTAACCACTTCCATGAAAACTTGGGCTCTAAAGAATCCAGGGGTTCCTGTGCACATTCTCAACAGAATCCAAAGGATTCCTAAAGTTGGTGTGAACAAGAGCTATCAAGAGACTCTCAAAGCATATCTAAAGCAGTGTCCAGAAGCTTAGAGTGGCTGGAGTTGTGGTGCAAAGGGTTAAGCTGCTTTGCAACACCAGGAGTCCCATATAAGCACCAGGTCGAGTCCAAGCTGCTCCACTGCAGATCCAGCTCCCTGATACTTCACCTTGGCCCCAGTACTTGGGTCCCTGCCGCCCATGTGGGAGACCTGAATAGTGTTCCGGGCTCCTAGCTTAGGCCTGGCCCAGCCCTGGCCATTGCACCCATTTGGGGAGTGAACCAAGCAGATAGATCTTTCTCTTTTTCTTCCTCCAACTCTGCCTTTCAAATCAATAAATCTTAAAATATAATTTTTTAAAAGAGATATGGGGGGCGGTGCTGTGGTGTAGCGGGTAAAGCCACCACCTGCAGTACCGGCATCCCATATGGGCGCCAGTTTGAGTCCTAGCTGCTCCACTTCCCATCCAGCTCTCTGCTATGGCCTGGGAAAGCAGTAGAAGATGGCCCAAGCTCTTGGGTCCTTGCATCCACATGGGAGACCTGCAAGAAGCTCCTGGATCCTGTCTTCAGATCAGCACAGCTCCGGCCGTTGCAGTCAACTGGGGAGTGAACTAAAGGATAAAAGATTTTCTCTCTCTCTCTCTCTCTCTCTCTCTCTCCCTCTCCTTCTCTCTCTGTGTAACTCTTTCAAGCAAAATAAATAAATCTTTAAAAAAAAAAAAAAAAGATATGGGGCATTTACAGATCATTCTGTTTAACACCTCATTTTAGATAATGGCACAGACAGAAGAAATGTTTCTAAAACATCATAGATCTTGGCTACAGAGAATTCTCATGGATCACAATCCCCATGAAAGGATCTGTTTCCTTCTCTCATCTAATCCTCTACAATAATGCTTAGCATATAGAAGGTACTTTGCAAATATTTACTGAACGAGAAAACAAACGATTCAATTCAAAAAAGGGAAAGAGTAAGATTTGTATGTAGCTCAATGCCAGTGAAAAATAAACAATATCAGGGAAATAAAGGAGCTAGGCTTTTCTACCTAGATTAAAAACTATCCCAAGTGCAGCTACCCAGCTCTCAGGAAAACAAACTCTAAAAGCTTCTGGGCTTTGTGCTTCGTCTTTCTGGTCTGATATGATTGGCAGACACATATCAAGCCTTAAAAGGTAACAGCTACAATGTTCACATTTCATAGTCTCATTTGCCCAAGGAAGATTTCATACCCAAATCTTAGTTCAACAAAATGAGACAGGACCATATTCACAAGCAGCTATAAAATTTTAATCTAAAGATTTGGGCATACAGAAATCATTTTACATAAGTTCTCTTGAGATTTTAATTATGACAGGAGATGAGGGCCCCAGAAAAATAAATCTCTTTCCAAAGGTCTTAATCCTTGGTCTCTGCAGTAAAGATAGTCACTTCATAATCCAACAAATATTTTCTATCACTCACATATTACTTGGTAGGATATCCAAATAATTACCAAATTTCTGATAGGATATCCTACCAAATAATATGGCTTATCAAATAAATAGGCCTATTGGTTTCTAACTATAAAGGACTGAATATAGCCTGACAGCAACAATATGGCCCAGTGATTAATATTTACATACATGGGTGTTTTTATTCTACATTCTCCTATTTATTAGGATGGCAGTTGGGGTCGGCAGCTTCTAGTCTTCTCCTAAGTGTTATGTTCAAGAGAGTCATCTAATGCAGTAGGCTTTATTCAATGTTAGTTTTGTCAAATGTAGCAAGAGAATTCCAGCGACTTAGCAAGTCATTAGCTATACTTCAATCTCCTACTGCTAAGTTTGCAATAAGCTCCCCAAGCTCTTCTTCAGCCACATTTAATTTTCAAGAATCTTCTAAAGAAAAAATGTTTCACATATGATTTAAAAAGGACGTTGCTTGATAAAAAGTTGGACTGTGTTCAAAATAAATCCATCCCGGTGTCACCTCCTCTGGTTGTTCTGGAAAGAAAGGACACTGACACATAAGGAGGTAACCAAGATGAAAAGGAGGGAAGAGATACAGCTAGAAGTGAAGAAATGACACAGACCCCCCACATACACACTTTAAAAACTTTATTTATATAAAAAACTCATTTGTTTTTAAAAGCATTAACAAGAGAGAAAGAAAATGAGAAAAGATATGGAGCAGAAGGCATGCCCCTTAGTAGTGTTCGGTGAGAAGGTGGGATTTTTGGTTCTCTGGAATTGAATGTTTAGTGTTTTTATAAATGAGAGAAGGAAAAAAAACAGTTAAAGGTCCCCAAAAGCCCATGGCTGTTCTATTACCCACATCCCACCGAGAAAAGAGAGCACCAGGAAAAAAGCAGAGGAGGGCAAGAGAAACCAAGAGTCGAGTCAGGTGGGGATGGGGCAACTTCCCCTGTGCAGTGTGCTCCGGGGGTCACGGATAACATAAGGTAGAAGGGAATGGGAAGAAATGGGAGGGGAAAGGCAAATAAGGAGTTTTAACATATGGGGAAGGGGGATGAATTGTGCACTTTTCTCCTACCCCATAGCCTCAATATATAAGGGAAGGGGAAAAGAGGGATAAAGAATTCCAGTTGCATTGAACAGAGCTTTCAGATTAAGGGGAGTAGAAGGCAAATAAGGAAAAGGATAAAAAAAAAAATTAACCCGCATAGCAGCTGATTCCTCTAACCCAATCTGCTAATACACACTAAAGCAAGAGGGTGCAATATTAGCAAGAAGGGGGAAATCGGGAAAGATGACTTCCCTACGACCCCTTCAGAGATGATGGGAAATTGTGGGCAACTAAAGAACAAGAGTCACACCACGCATTCCTCCCATTAACTTCACTTTGAGATTTATCAGAATGGGATTTTTGCAAAACCCCAACCTGATGCTGTTGAGCAAAAGCTTGCTATGGCTAAAATTAAAAGCTACGCCAATCCCCAACTGAGAATCTGAGGTTCTCTAGGTCACCTCTCCTCTTCTTTCTATTACTGAGGGCCAATAGTGGGCAAGAAAGCAACAAAATATAATTTGCAAAATCATGAGAAATGAGACTGCAGAGGTAAAGAAAGGCACATGGAAGGGAGGGAGGAGATACACCCCAGGCCAAAGGCACAAAGAAGAGGCAAAGCCAGGGGCAATCCCCACATTATAAGGGTAACGGGGACAGGAGTTATATACATCAAGTCCTTTAGTTGGCCAACCAATCCAGGGAGGAGGCAGGGGATGAAAGGGGAGGACAAGGAGAAATGGAGAGGGGGAAGCCAGCTTTGAAGCTTCCTGCCAGTTTTAGACTAACCACTTCATGTACATTCCTACTAGCTCCTCCTAGAGGCTCCTCTTCTTTCCAAAAGACATCTTTCTGCTCCTTCTCAAAAGTCTTCCTTGACATTCTCCTCTTTAAACAGTTTCTTGCAAACAGCCAGGCCAAGTCAGCAGACATATCACAAGGCGGGAGAGGAGGGTTAAGGATAGCCTCAGCGGCAGCAGCCCAAAGTTGACATGAGGCTTGTAGAAGAGATGGAGTCTGTAGGTCTTTGATGGTCCCTGCCCCATAGGTGAGCAGAGCAAGATTTCTTAATCCCAGTTCTAGAAGACCTTCACTTACTCAAGGGCCCTTGCCAGGTGGAATGTGCCAATGTTGCCAGCCTTCTTTGCTTCAAAAATAGCCATTAGGAGTAAAGGAAGAGCTCATACTTCCCAGTCTCCAAAAGGAAATAAAAAGTCCCTTCCCCACCAGGGGAAAAAAATCTTGATTAAGAACCATCAGTTTGTCAGACTGCTCGACACTGCATATATTGCATATAAGTTCCAATTCTTCCCCATGGCTTCCAGTGAAGAAGATTCCCACTCTCTCCCTCCCTCTACACATGGCCAAGAGTTCAAGGGAGAGTTGGCAAAAAGAGCTAATTTGCAGCAGTTTCTCAAAATATGCAAATAACTGAGTCAAGCTTCTTGGGAGAAACTGGAGGGAATAGGGGCGGAGGTGGGTAGGACATTTAAACTTCACTGGAAGAAGTTGGGAATTGATATAAAGAAGGCAGCCACTTAGGGCTATTAGAGCAGGAGGCAGCCTGGCAGTTGGCACAATAGTCCAACGAAGAAAGGAAAAAAAATCATCAGTCCATTTCACCACCAAAAAACAAAAGTACATATATGATCAGCCCAGATGGAGCGGAGACGGCGGTGCTAAATCTTCTGCTGTGGGAAGAAAAGAGGAAGAGGATGTTAACAGGTGGGATAAGGAGACCCCACAAAAGACAGCTGAGCACATCTGGAGGGAAGCAGCACACACGAAGAATCAGATCACCAGCTGCAGGCCCCAGCTTCTCAAGAGGTAATAATCAAAGGAGCAGAGCCCCTGAGTCCCGCAAGGCTGAGACCTGCTGTCTCAGGCCTGAGCAGATCAGCATGATTGGCGCGCTGCTGACACACAGGAGCCTTCTTCCTCAAGTCTGATCTCAGGAGAGACTGGAGGACATACCATGGGGGGGTAAGACACTTGGTGCCCCTCATCATCCAAAACCAACACATCCAACTCTTCCTCCAGAGATTCCCGTCCCTCGTCCTGCTGTGAACACATGCAATTTGTTAGTATGAGTGAAGAGAAAGGAATCTCGTGAGAGTATGCTAGACCGAGTGCAAATCCCAAAATCTAGAAACTCAAACAAAACAAGATGACAGTAAGAGAAGGGCACAACATTCACACAGGCAGGTTCAGGAAGAAGGCAATGTATGAGAACAGATCAGTTAGTGTTAGTCATAACAGTAATCACATTTAGACTTCCCTTCCCCCTTCCTGACCACAGCAGAATAATAACCCAACAAATCCCAAAATGAGTCAAAACTCCTACTTTTTACTGAAAACACCAACAAGAAAAGGGTCTTTCTCTCTGTACCTTTTTTTTCTATTTCATAAAATATGCAGGCTTCAAAATAGAATAGTCTTAGATGGCCAATAGTGTATAACAAGAATTTACCATCAATGGTGCGCCCTTCAATGGCTCCATATCACCCAGATCCCCGGATCGATCCAGTGTTCTGTTGTGGTCCCCTCTTTCATTAAGTGTGGAATAATTGTTATCTAGTGAGAAAGTACACAGAAACATGACCTTACCCTCTCGAGTACAATATATATCAAACAGGTAAGTATGAGTTACATAGTTCTGACAGAGACTGAGCTTTGCCAAATGTTTCCGAAAGGCATTAAAGTTTAATTGTCCCCGAAACCAACAGGAAAGACAACATACATGAAACACCCAGAGTACAACACATAATAACAAAGCTAACAGAAGAGATCTGTTTGTAAAGAGTATTGGAATTAAGCACAGGCAGAGTAAAGTAAGCTACAGTAGTTGGGAAGGACCTGGCAAAGGAAAACATGAGTTTAAGCCTTTAGGAATGAAGAGAATGTAGAACAGCAAACAAGAAAATGGTATTATGTGAGCAAAATTTAAATAAATCTAAAAACAAACAGTGAAAAGATAGGATAGAAAGTAGATCAGGTAGGCTGAAACAAAATACATGTAGAGAACAGAGAGAGAGAGATTGGGGTCAGATTTTGATGGACTGTGAGTTTAGGGCCATAAACTTCCTCACATCCTTCCAAATGGAAATGACTGGCCAATGCTTTTCCAGTATGATAAATATTGAAGATGTTAGAAAAACCTACAGAGATAAATAGCTCTATATCCTTAAGAGGCATCAATCACCTACCTAGTAATTTTGTGTTAGATCCCATATTGCTCATCTGAATCTCTTCCCGATCTGGTTTCTTATCTATAAGGAGTCAGAAAGTTATCCAGGTCAAAAACCAACTCTTTAGACACATCACGAAAATTGCTCTTTGGTCTACGGCAAGTGGCAGCACTCAACAATGGCCCCCAAGGACCTTTAAAAGCAGCCTTAAAGTGGCCCTAAAGGGCTGGTGCTGTGGCATGGTAGGCTAAGCCTCCATCTGTGGCATCGGCATCCCATGTAGGCGCCGGTTCTTGTCCTGGCTGCTCCTCTTCCAATCCAGCTCTCTGCTTATGGCCTGGGAAAGCACTGGAAGACAGTCCAAGTGCTTGGGCTCCTGCATCTGTGTCGGAGACCAGGAAGAAGCTCCTGAATCCTGGCTTTGGATCTGCCCAGCTCTCCAGCCATTGTGGCCATCTGGGGAGTAAACCAGCAGATGGAAGACCTTTCTCTCTGTCTCTTCCCTCTCTCTGTAATTCTAACTCTCAAATATAAATTTAAAGAAAAAAAAAAAAATAGTGGTCCTGGGGCCGGTGCTGTAACACAGCAGGTTAAACTGCTGCCTACAGTACCAGCATCCCATATGGGTGCCGGTTCAAATCCCAGCTGCTCTACTTCCAATCCAGCTCCCTGCTAGTATGCCTGGGAAAGCAGCAGAAGATGGTTCTTGGGCCCCTGCATCTACATGGGAGATCCAGAGGAATCTCCTAGCCCAAGTCAAACCGATGTTGCCATTTGGGAAGTGAACCAGCAGATGGAAGATTGGGGGGGGGGGGGGAGGTGTTTGGGTGTGTGTGTGCGTGTGTCTTCTCTCTCTGTAACTCTATCAAATTAAATAAATAAATCTTTTAAAAAAAAAAAAAAAAGTGTCCCAAGTGGCAGATGTTATGGAACAGTGGGTTAAGCCACTGTTTGGGACAAACCATGTCAGAGTACCTGGTTTGAGAACCAGCTAATCCTAGCTCCTGATCCAGTTTCCTGCTAATGTACCTGCAAGGCAGCAGCTGATGAGTGAGTTCCTGCTACCTATGAGGGAAGACCTGGATGGAGTTCCTGGTTCTTGGCTTCAGCCTAGCATAGCCTTAGCTGTTGTAAACGTTTGGGGAGTGAAGTAGACTGAAGATTTCTCCCTTTCTCTGGGTGTATGTTACTTTGCCTTTCAAATAAATAAATAAAATATTTTAAAATAATAACATAAATATGTATATAAATAATAATAAAGGGGCCAGTGCTGTGGAGCAGCAGGTTGTCACCACTTATAAGGTTGATATCCCATACTGAAGTGCTGGTTTGAGTCCCAGCTGCTCCACTTCTGATACAGCTTCCTGATAATACACCTTCTTGATAATACACTGCCTGGGAAGGCAGTGAATGATGGCCCAAGAGTTTGAGCCCCTACCATCACATGGGAGTCCAGGATGGAGTTTCTGGGTCCTGGCTTCAGTGTGGCCCAGCCCTGGCTGTTAAAACTATTTGCAGAGTAAACTAGAAGATGGAAGCGCTCTCTCTCTCTCTCTCTCTCGCTCTCTCTCTCTCTCTCTCACTCACAGGTTCTGTCTTTCTGTCTTTCAAATAAATAAATAATTTTAAAAAAAATAAGAATTATTTATTTATTTGAAAGAGCTACAGACTGAGAGATCTTCCATCTGTTGGTTCACTCCCCAGATGGCTACAATAGCAAGGGCTGGAGCAGTCCAAAGCTAGGAGCTTCATCCAGGTCTCTCACGTTATGTATAGCAGAGACCTAAGCACTTGGGCCATCCTCTGCTACTTTTTCCTGGCCACAGCAGGGAGTTGAACAGTAAGTGGAACAACCAGGACATGAACTGGTGCACATCTGGGATGCTGGCATCACAGGCAACAGCTTTATCTGTTAAGCCACAATGCCAGCTCCAATAAATATAATAAACTATAATAAGAAGAATAATAGGGGCCGACACCATGGCTCACTTGGTTAATCCTTTGCCTGCGGCACTGGCATCCTATGTGGGCACCAGGTTCTAGTCCTGGCTGCTCTTCTTCCAGTCCAGCTCTCTGCTGTGGCCCAGAAGGGCAGTGGAGGATGGCCCAAGTGGTTGGGCTCCTACACCAACATGGGAGACCAGGAGGAAGCACCTGGCTCCTGGCTTCGGATTGGTGTAGTGCTGGCCGTAGGGGCCATTTAGGGGGGTAAACCAATGGAAGGAAGACCTTTCCCTCTGTCTCTGTCTCTCTCTCTGTCTATAATTCTACCTGTCAAATAAATTATTAATGATAATTTAATGTTATTAATAATTATTTATAACAGTAATATTAATAATTATTAATAATGAACAATAAAATAATAAAAGCAGTATTAAAAATTAGGAGCATCCCTAAAGAGCTTTCAGTTGATGTGGGTTATGTGTATTAATATTTATCATACTGAAATTTAAAATATCTATTTTACTTAAAATAACAAGTTTACTACATGTTATCATAAGCAGTATCTTAATTTTAAAAAGTATTGTTTAAAAAGATGTGCAAAAATGTAAAAGTTGTACAGTTTTTAAGATGTATTATTTATTTATTTATTTGAAAGACAGAGTTATGAGAGATAGAGCCATAGAGAGAGACAGTCTTCCGTTCCACTGGTTCACTCCCCAAAGGGCCGCAATGGTCAGAGCTGAGCTGATCCAACGCCAGGAGCCAGGAGCTTCTTCCGAGTCTCTCACATGCTTGCAGGGGCCCAAGGACCTGGGCCATCTTTCACTGCTTTACCAGGCCATAGCAGAGAGCTGGATCCTAAGTGGAGCAGCCAGGACTCAAACCTGTGCCATTATGAGATACTGGCACTGCAGGCTGGGCTTTAACCCACTAAGCCACTGTACCGGCCCCAAAAGTTTTACAGTTTTACAGCTGGACTCTCATCTCTTCTTGCATTCAGTCATTGATACAGGGTATGGCTACAGTTAAACAAAAAAATCCAGCCTCATACAGGTAAGAAGTTGGAAAAGGGAGGACAATTTTAAGTTTTTTTTTTCCCCCCAGACAACTGTGGATATTCTTCTTTAGTAGTCTACTAATACTCAACAAGTAACAGTAGAACATGAAACCAACCTCTTCATATGCTATTAAATTAAAATTTACCAACTTGTATAACACTCTAAATGAATTAAAATATCTATGCATGATTTTAAAATATCAGGCTCTGGTCACTTGCAAAATACTGGTTCTTAAGAATTAATGGCAGGGGCCAGCACTGTGGCATAATGGGTAAAGCCGCCACCTGCAGTGCTGGCATCCCATATGGGCACCAGTTCGAGTCCCAGCTGCTCCACTTCCGATCTAGCTCTCTGCTATGGCCTGGGAAAGCAGTAGAAGATGGCCCAAGTCCTTGGGCCCTTGCACCCATGTGGGAGACCTGCAAGAAGCTCCTGGCCTCTGGCTTCAGATCAGCGCAGCTCTGGCCGTTGTGGCCAATGGGGGGGTGAACCAGTGGATGGATGACCTCTCTGCCTCTCCTCTCTCTGTGTAACTCTTTCAAATAAATAAATAAAAATAAATCTTAAAAAAAAAAAAAGAAGCCGGCGCCGTGGCTTAACAGGCTAATCCTCCGCCTTGCGGCGCCAGCACACCGGGTTCTAGTCCCGGTCGGGGCACCAATCCTGTCCCAGTTGCCCCTCTTCCAGGCCAGCTCTCTGCTGTGGCCAGGGAGTGCAGTGGAGGATGGCCCAAGTGCTTGGGCCCTGCACCCCATGGGAGACCAGGAGAAGCACCTGGCTCCTGCCATTGGAACAGCGCGGTGCGCCGGCCGCAGCATGCCTACCGCGGAGGCCATTGGAGGGTGAACCAGCGGCAAAAAGGAAGACCTTTCTCTCTATCTCCCTCTACTGTCCACTCTGCCTGTCAAAAAAAAAAAAAAAAAAAGAATTAATGGCAGGGATCAGCACTGTGGCGTAGCAAGTAAAGCCACCATCCACAGTGCCAGCATCCCATATGGGTGCTGGTTGAAGACCTGGCTGCTCTACTTTCGATCCACCTCTCTTCTATGGCCTGGAAAAGCAGAAGATGCCCCAAGTGCTTGGGCCTCTGTACCCATGTAGGAGATCCAGAAGAAGCTCCTGGTTCCTGGCTTTGGATCAGCTCAGCTCTGATGTGGCCATGTGAGGAGTGAACCAGCGGATGGAAGATCTCTCTCTCTCTCTCTCTCTCTCTCTCTGCCTGCCTGTCTCTCTATAACTCTGACTTTCAAATGAATAAGTAAATCTTTTAGAAAACATGAATTAATACCATATAGGCAGAGATCATTACTTTTATTCCAGGTTGTGGGAATAGTCACAAGGGGTTAGAAGCCAGTGATTCAAAGAAATTCATGATTTTGAGGAAGAATATGATGACTGAGGAAGTAGTTGTTCCAGTCCAGATCCTTAACTGCCCGTTACTATCAATTACAGATATTTACTTATCTGTAAATATGGAATAATACTAAATATATATTCTGAAATGGTGAAGGGAAAAAAAAACACAGAACAAATTATGCTGGCATTTCAAACATTATTTAACATGTTATAACAGAAGCAGATATGTTTTCTAAAATAAATATAATTTATTAAAATTATAAAATATAATTTCCACTTAAAGCTCAGACAGCAAATTTTAAAAATTATTTTCCTCAATGTGATATACTAACTACATTTATTTTGAGAAAATACCTGTCAAATACCCACATCTGAATCACAATTGGTCTGCCAATGATTTTTTCAAGTAAAAATGGTGTTCTCAGTGCACACTGGGGTACAGAAGGCCTTAGCTTACAACATCAGCAGCCCATATCACAGTGACAGTTCAAGTCCCAGGTGCTCTACTTCCCAGTGCAGCTCCCTGCTGATGTCCTTGAGAAGGCAGTGGAAGATGGCCCAAGTACTTGTGCCCTTGCCACCCATGTGGGAGACTCAGATAGAGTTTCAAGCTCCTGGCTTTGGTCTTGTTTAGCCCCTGCCATTGTGGCCATTTGGGGTATGAAACAGTGGAAGAAGTTCGTTCTGTCACTCTGCTTTTCAAATAAATGATAAATAAACCTTTAAAAAAAATGATGTTCCATTGAAAAAGTGGTTAGCTCAACCAGTAACTCAAACAATAGCACACATGCTTTTCCTTGCAACACCATCATGCTTTGGCATGCAACAGAGTACTGTGAGTACTGTTTACTTCATCAATACAGATTATTAAAAAGATGGGTCCAAAGGTAAAAACATAATACAATTAACTTTTACAGTTTCATCAAGTATATTCTTTAGTGAAAACGGTTTTTATTCTCTAAATGCATGGTAATGAGGACAACAATGAATGACTCAGTTTGTGGTCACTGCCCCTATTTGTGCTAAGTCACCATCAATAAGCATCACTATTTCTGTGCTATTGATACAAACAGCCACAGTGTGGGGACCCTTGGGCCACACTACCAGAACCAACTGATTGAGGAGAAGCGCAATGTCATTAAGGTAACAAGGGTCATAATACACACTTTAAATGAAAAATAAGTAAAAATTTACCCAAAAAAACATGTTTCATTTCTTACGGGAAAATGTGATTGTTCTCATAGCAAAAATGATTAAAAAGATACAACCCAAAACAGTGATTATCTCTGGATAACAGAAATAAAGTGATTTGGCTTGCTATATTAGTTGGCATTATGTGCAGACTCCAAAGCAAAAAAAAAAAAGAAAAAAATAGAGTCTAGGGGTTCACTTTCCAGAGATTTTTAAGTTCACAAGAAAAGATTGAAGGATCATACTCAGCTAATTGTTTCATTTTGATTTCTAATGTTTAGACCTACCTGTTCTTGGGTTACAATCCTGGAGCAAAATATTCTTCTTCCTCAAAAGACTAGCTCATTCAAAATAACTATGTATCCTAAGTTCGAGAGCCCAGTAAAGAATAGCAGGAGTGGTCAAAAGGAGAGGGGTTGGCCCCCTGGGTACTGTACCTGCTTTTTGGTTGCGATCAATGAGAGGGAGAGTGCTATCATCATATGAATGACTGCTCTGGCTTCGAGAAGCATTGTTTAGATTCACCTGGAGGCAAACACAAAATGTAATAACATCATTAAATACTGAATTCACCCATATCTTACTCCATATCTTATTTATGGGCATACATCTCTAGGTTCCTATTGTCAAATACAACTCTTACGACCTTTTAAAGATTTATCTCTATTTATTTGCAAGGCAGAATCACATAGAGAAGCCTTCAACAGCTAGGGCTGGGCCAGACCAAAGCCAGGAACCAGAACTCCATTCAGGTCTTCCACATGGGTGACAGAGACCCAAGGACCTGGCCCTTCATCTGCTACCTTCCCAGGCACATCAGCAAGAAGCTGAGTTGGGAGCGAAAGAGCTCCAACTCAAACCAGCAATCTGATACAAGATGCAGGCGTCCCAAGTGGTGGCTTTACTAGGTGCACCACAACACCCGCCCCTTTTAATACATTCATGAAAAGACAAGTTGTAAGAGTTCAATATTCCATGTAGTCAAAAAAACTGATATTATGCCTCCTATTTATGTTCCTTAACAGATTACCAAGGTTCAAAGCACTCATACTATTAGAAGAAAACCATCATAGAAAATGATAAATACCCACACAGGGCAGAAGATCTGGGAAGCCATCACACAGGCCACCATCATTACTCACACTACAAACACTCTCAGTACATTATGACATACATGGAGACCAAAGCTGTTTCAGCAGTGCCTTCTCTTTTGAGAAAGAATAAAACTAATAATTTCTTTACTAACTAATGTGGGTTTAAAAAAAAAAAAGTGTGATAACAGAAAAAAAAAGAAGAAGGCAGAAGCATTACCCTGAAACCAAGAGAAAAAAGGCAAAATTCTTGATCTCAAGAGTTATACCTGAAAGTCTGATTTCTTCCATCCTTCTTTCTCCAGTGGCTTCCGCAGTTCTTTATACCCCCAGATTGTCTGTAATACAAGTGCTGCCGCTCGAACTTCCTTTTCTGAACGATTCCTTTTGAGGAAAGTAATACCATATGGAAGTTGGTTATAAGACTAGGAAAGCAGCTTAGAATTTATACCTTCTAATTTATGTAAGAATATAAGCCCTAAAATGGGCAAAGTAAGTTTTTACCAAGTCCTGTACTCTGTCCCAAACAGCAATACAAAAAAGTGTTCAACATAAGAGTCTACTTTAAATTTATGGATCAATATTAAGGCAGAAAAATCCAGCAATATCACTCCACATGTAGGTAACAGGAAATAATCTGAGAAAGCAACCCCCTCTCTGTTCAGATTCCTCCAGCTGAAGTTAAATGGTAAGCTCACCCTGATTTGTTGATCAACACCAGCTTCTCAATACCCTGTGTCTCTCGAAGCTTTTTGGCAGCCTCCAAGTTCTCGGCAATAACCTCATTGATGGTGTTCAAAATAGAGACTACAGTGTCCTCAGAGAAATTCCAAGAGGAGTTCTGCTGTCCCCCGGGCAGATTCTTCACCAAGTTAGGAATAGCATGTTTACCTATAGCAGTAAGAAGGAACGCGTGCAAGGAGAAGAGGCAGGGTGAGGCCCTGAGGAGCCACTGACCGCAGCTAACTGCATTTCATACAATTGACCTCATTATTCTATAGGATTGTCATATCATAAAGGAGAAGGACTTAGAATAGCCAAGGATTTACTGTCCTGTCCCTACTATTCCTTTAAACTCCCATTCTTCAACCACACTGAAGCAATGTTTACACTACACCCAGACCTTTCAGATACTCCTAACAAAAGCAGAATGCTGATTACTACAATAATTGAGTGGCACAGAGTCACGAATTTTTAAAAAAATAGGTAATCTGGGCTATGCCTCTAATCTTTACATAATATAAACCCTGGACAAATTACTTAGTTTCCATGACCCTCAGTTTCCTTATCTGATACACAACAGTACTTCAAAAAATTTGTGGGAAAACAGAATTAAAAGATAAGTTTATTCTGGTGCCAAACAATTTTGTAATCCATGCAGGTTTTTCATAATACCTGTTTCCCCTGAAATACTTTTATATTTTAAAAATTGGACTTTGCAAAGTGGTGGGAATTAGGTGAAAAACAAACACACATGCTTAACAATGCACAGTACCAAAACAAGGGCTTAAAAAAAAATGCTACCAATTATCATTCTGTTTTTGTAGCCATCACTTCTTATCCTCCCAAGAAGTAGTAAACTTCAACTCTCACTCACCCTTGGACGCACAAACCATGGACAGCTAGAGTCCTTCCCTTAAGTCATTTCATTAAAGAACTTATTAAGCACCTGCTAGAAGACAAGTCTTATACTAGATGCTGAAATAATAGTTAGCTTTCAGTTCCTCACCAATCAATTCTTTGTTGCGGGCATCCACAGCCAGATTTCTCAGTGCTCCAGATGCAGCTTTCACTACCCGCTCGTGTTCACTGGTCAGGAGGTCAGCTATGGCAGAAAGAGCCTTTTCTTGACGCAAGGCAGAGCGGATGTATCGACCATACTAGAAATGGCAGAAAGAGGTAGAACAGATTACAAAAATGGTGGCAAGCTAGTTATCTAAGTTCTCCCTATTCAAATCTATTTTCTAATAGGTTCTTACCGTCCAGCGCCCAGCACACAAGTTCTGGATAGCTCCAGCTGAGGCTTCTAAAATGGCAGGAGTCTTGCTTTCCTTGAGGAGGGAGATATATATCCGAACCACCTCTGGCTGAAATAAGAGTTCATAGCCTGCACAAGAAAGGGCAAGAAGGCAGAGGATGCTAATCAATATCGGACAACAGAACGGCTGCAGTCTGACCTTGGTACTCTGGATTGATGGATTTATGTTCCTTAACCATTCTGCCCCCTAAACTGTCCCAGCCACTCAACAGTATGCTCAGTCAGTCACAATACCATGTCTTCTTCTTCTTCTTCTTTTTTTTAAGATTTATTTATTTATTTGAAAGAGTTACAGAGATAAAGAGATTTTCCATTCATTGGTTCACTCCCCTGACGGCAGCAAAGGCCAAGCCGATGCCAGGAGCCAGGAGCTTCCTCCAGATCTCCCATGTGGGTAGCAGGGGCCCAGGTACTCAGACTATCTTCCACTGCTCTTCCCGTCGTTAGCAGGGAGCTGGATTGGAAGTGGAACAGCCAGGACACAAACCGGCACCCATATGGGATATCGGCACTGCAGCAGTAGCTTTACTTACTACACCACAATGCTGGCCTCACCATGCCTTCTTAAGAATAATTAATCTGGGGCTGGTGCTGTGGTGTAGCGGGTAAAACCACCGCCTGTAGTGCCGGCATCCAACATGGGCGCCAGTTTGAGTCCTGGCTGCTCCACTTCCCATCCAGCTCTCTGCTATGGCCTGGGAAAGCAGTAGAAGATGGCCCAAGTCCTTGGGCCCCTGCACCCACATGGGAGACCTGGAAGAAGCTCCTTGCTCCTGGCTTCAGATCGGCTCAGTTCCGGCCATTGTGGCCAATTAGGGACTGAACCAGCGGATGGAAGACCTCTCTCTCTCTCTCTCTCTCTCTCTCTGCCTCTCCTCCTCTCTTTGTAACTCTTTCAAATAAATAAATAAATCTTTTAAAAAAGAATAATTAATCCATGGTAACAGCAGAACAGAAAATCAACCATCATATTCAACTCCTCTTTCTCCTTCTTCCCTGCCCCTTCTCTCCCACTGCTTACTCTGGCCCTGGTTCTACCAAGAGTCTGCAGGGAATTCATTTAGCTCATTGACAGCACTCAAAAGATTCATCATCTCACATGAACTATTCTTAACTTAGCCTAGTCATTCTCCCCAGCTTTACTATTATTAAGTAAAAGGGTCCATGGCAGACATAACAACATTTAAAAGCTCCATAATCGTGAAATTTTTTTATACCCTGTGAACTTTGACTCACTGTATTGATGAATATAAGGATCCAGATTGTGCTAAAGAAGCTTCTTTTAACACTAAGGAGTAAGTCCCGGGAACTGCAGTGGCCACAAAGGGTACTCATTGGGGCCTTATAATATCCTGAAGTAACCTGAGTAATTGCCTCAATAAGCATTCCTTTGTAGTTACTGCTCTAATACTATAGCTTCCTAATGCTTTCACCACCATTTCTAATCCTTGAGTAAAGAAGAGAGAACAGTAAACACATTGTATAAAGTCTGCTGTTAGGCTACCAACGCCATATACGTGTGGACTATGTCTATCAGACTTTGAGAGACTGAGAGGAAGAAGACAACTTACCTCGAGCAGGACTAGTTCTTTTAGGGAAATCCACTGTATCATTTACTGGATCCTCTGTGGGTTTCTTCCCTGCAGAAATGAAAAAAAGAGGAGGAACAGGAGTAAAGAAGCTTAGGAAAGGAAGACTCCATCTGGCAAATTTTCCATTCTTCAGTCAGAATCTCTGGGTCAGAAATGCATCAAGAGGGACAAGAGGGGAGGGCGGATTCAGCTTGTCCCAGAGGGGGCTACACAGAAACAGCACAGAAAACAGGCCGCAGACAAGACAAGCAGAGCCACTGCTGCTATTGCCTGAGTTCCAGTAACAGGGACTGCTGCCCAGAAATAGCATGCCATGAGCCATCAGCTCTGAACAGCTAAGATCTTCCTCAATGAATTTTCCTACATGCATCCACAGGGAAGGGAAGGTTAGGCAGGAAATACTAGGGAAGGCTAAAACCAAAACATGCAGATTAGAAATAGACAAGCGCCTTAAAAGATTCCACTCACCTCTGGAGAACCACTCATCTTCCAGTGCGCCGCCCAAGATGGAAAGCAGAAAGAGATGAAAGTAGAAAGCAGGAGAAAGATGTCAATAGAATTGTGAGCAAACAAGCAGGAAAGCACAGAAGAAAACACAGTGAACACAAAGGGGGATGGGAGAGAAGGTCCCAGATTACTTGAGTTCTCATCCTCCTTTACCCAGTCATTGCTACCTATACCACCACCACCACCACCACCACCACCACCATCACCACCACCACTACCAAATGAATGATGTACACAACACAAGGGAAGCAGCACCAGAGCAAAGACACCCTTGACCAGTAGACTCCCGCACTGCTTGGCAAGTCTTTTGTATTTAAACTTAAAAGTGTTCCTTACTTTTCCTTGTCCCGCACTGAAGAGCAAGGAACAAGAAACTACAACTCACCTTTGCCCTTCTTGGCCCCAAAGCAACTGGCAGCATGTGGCCCAGTATTGTTGGCAACACTGGGAGGCGCCTCTTGGTAACGCTCTGCCTGTGGGATCTCCCGGTGAACTTGATATGATAAGTTCCGAAGCAGGCAAACACAATTCTCCACAAGCTTAGGGACATAAGACAAAAGGTTCAATGAGAGAAGATGGTGCCTATAGTGATTTTCCACCAAATATAGTTTTCCATAACATGACTATTAAAATATCAGTCTTCAAAAGCACAGCCCAATCATCACCTCATAAGCCTCAGGCTTCTTAATTACAGGCTTCCATTAGCCTGGAGCTTCGGGCTAAAGGAAAGTCCATCTATTGGCTTCTGCCACTATTTGGTGTACCATTTTTATTTTTTCTTTTTAAAGATTTATTTATTTATTTTAAAGTTAGAGTTACACAGAGAGAGGAGAGACAGAGAGAGATGTCTTCCATCCAATGATTCAGTGCCCAATTGGCCTCAATGGCCAGAACTGCACCAATCTGAAGCCAGGAGCCAGGAGCCAGGAGTTTCTTCCCAGTCTACCACACGGGTGCAGAGGCCCAAGGACTTGGCCCATCTTCTACTGCTTTCCCAAGCCATAGCAGAGAGCTGGATTGGAAGTGGAGCATCTGGGTCTCGAACCGGCGCCCATATGGGATGTTTGTGGCTTAACCCACTGCACCCCAAGGCTGGCCCTAAGGCTGGCCCCAAGGCAGTTTTCTTTCTTTCTTGCCATCTTCCACTGCTTTTCCAGGTGCACTGGCAGGGATCTGGACTGGAAGTGGAGCAGCCACTTCCCAACCAGCACCCATATGGCATGCTGTCATCACAGGTGGCGGATTTACTCACTTTGCTGACATATGGGAGACCCAGAAGAAGCTCCTGGCTTTGGCCTGGCCCAGCCTGGAAGTGATCCAGGGAAGTGATCCAGCAGATGGAAGAGCTCTGTTTCTCCTCTCTAACTCTGCCTTTCAAATAAATAAACCAAATAAATCTTGGAAAGAAAGGATAGAAGAGAAAAACAGTCTTCTTCTAAGTTGAATGACCACTTTAGAGAGAAGAGACTGGTATAGATATTTACCATTACCTGAAAACCTTAGATGACAGGTCTGCACTACAGTTACTTCAAGGTTCCAGTATAAACAGAACTCACTCAACTATCAACTTACCTTGCTGTCTGAATCCTTCTGTCCAATCTCAGCCTGAACGATGAAAATGAGGGCATCAACTAAGCCATCACATTCCCGAAGTTTCCGGCGAGCTTCACTCCTCTCTGAGCTTACATTCCTGAGGGGGATTCAAGAGAATATTGAAGACAACCCAAATCCAGATCCTCTCTTAAGATACCCTTCAACATCTACAAGCTTCCTCAATACCTCTTCTATTTACTGAAACAGTCAACACCTATTAGAAGCAAGGCATTGCAGTTGACAGAAAGTTGATTAACAGGTCCCAACACTCAACTTTAATAACCCTGAAGGTAGGGTGGAGGTTAAAACATATACAAACAACAGGAATTGATACTTCTTGACTGGATGCCCAAACGGGATGGAGCACATAGGGATATATTCCAAAGAAGAAAAGATTGCATTACATTTATAGAAAGAAGAAATCAGGGAAACATAGACAAAACAAAGGCATTTGAATTTAGCCTCAAAAAGATAAGGAACCTTTCTCTCTCTCTCTCTCTCACTGTCCACTCTGCCTCAAAAAAATTTTTATTTATTTATTTATTTATTTATTTATTTATTTATTTTGACAGGCAGAGTGGACAGTGAGAGAGAGAGTGACAGAGAGAAAGGTCCTCCTTTTTGCCGTTGGTTCACCCTCCAATGGCCACTGCGGCCGGCCCATCTCGCTGATCCGAAGCCAGGAGCCAGGTGCTTCTCCTGGTCTCCCATACGGGTGCAGGGCCCAAGGACTTAGGCCATCCTCCACTGCCTTCCCGGGCCATAGCAGAGAGCTGGCCTGGAAGAGGGGCAACCAGGATAGAATCTGGCGCCCCAACCGGGACTAGAACCCGGTGTGCCAGCGCCACAGGCGGAGGATTAGCCTGTTAAGCCATGGTGCCAGCCCCCAAAAAAATTTTTTTTGAAAAAGATAAGTAAGGAAAGAAAGGTACTGGCAGATAAAATAAAGTACTTCCTTCCTTATCTATACCCCACCCTCCTAATATTGTATTCCTTTTGTTGCATTTATTAATGTAACTGAGAGCAGGGACAAACACGTAAGCCCAGTCCGAGACAAGCACGTTATGTAGGGTAGGTATTGAACGTACTGAACACATTTTTACCAAATTAGATGAACAAAATCAAAAAGAGAAATAAAAGTGAGAAGGATGTAGAAGGAGGGAATAGCAAGCGATCAATATAAGCATATGTGTTATATGTGTTATAAACCAGAGAGCAGCAACAAAGGTAGAAAGACAGGATGGGTTACAGTACGCTATACAAATAGGAATGGAGATTGAATAACCAGCTACTGAGTCTTTATTTTAAAGAAATTTAAGCCAATCTTCAAAAATTCAATCTTCATATTCTCAAAGCCACTACCATTACCTAAGGCACCCAGCTGTGTTGGTGAGCACCGACTCCCACTCAATATGGCGTGGCTTACAATCTTCATTAGGTTCCCTTTCCCAACCAGAATGTGGAATGATTACTTCATCTGTCAAGGCGTGCAATGCATGGTCCACAATCTCCATTTTGATTGAGTCATGAGATGAGAGATTCCACAGGGTTCCTAGTGGAGACAATGTATCAGACAGTGCTCCAATACCCAAGACAGTGTGTGGAAAACATCAAAGAAAAATCCCCTAGTCCATCACTTCTCAGCCTTTCCCATGATCAAATTCCTTGTAGTAAAATTCAAACTTTTGTCAGCGGACCCACAATAAAACATGTATTTTGCATTATAGCTCAACACAAATACACATTTCATTAAATAAAGTTTCATAAAACAATACTATAAACAATGGTGGCCTATCTATTCCACAGTTTCACAATCTCAGCACCACTGACACTTTCAGTTAGATAATCTTTTATTGTGGCAAGCTATCCTCTCCATTGCCGGATATTTATCAGTATCCCTGGCTTTTACTCATAGATTTCAGTAGAAGTCTCTACTGCTACACTGTCATAACCTGACAACCAAAAATACCTCTGACATTATACATGTCCTGGGAGGGGCATATATCACCATCAACTAAAAATCAATAGTCTATACTATTTCTTTTTCTTTCTTTCTCTTGGAACGCTGACTGTAATTCACAAAGTTGTTTTCAATTCACACTAATGGACCACAGTCCACAATATGAAAAACCACTGTTCTAAATAAAGCAAGGACCGGGGCTGGCACTGTGGTGCAACGGGTTAACACCCTGGCCTGAAGTGCCAGCATCCCATTTGGGCACCGGTTCGAGACCCAGATGCTCCTCTACTAATCCAGCTCTCTGCTATGGCCTGGGAAAGCAGTAGAAGATGGGCCAAGTCCTTGGGTCCCTGCACCTGTGTGGGAAACCGGGAAGAAGCTCCTGGCTCCTGGCTTCAGATTGGTGCAGTTCTGGCCATTGAGGCCAATTGGGGAGTGAATCATCGGATGGAAGACATCTCTCTCTCTCTCTCTCTCTCTGCCTCTCTTCTCTATGTAACTCTGACTTTCAAATAAACAAACAAATATTTAATAAATAAATAAATAAAGCAAGGACCAAAAACTCAAATATCCACATGGGCCAGGCAAGTAAGTCAAAACAGGCAGACATTTACTTTTATTTGAGAAATATAGATAAAAAATACCTATCAACTCACTGGCTAACTCCCCAAATGCCCACAGTTGGCAGGGGTTGGCCACAGCCAAAGCTGAGAACCAGGAACTCAATCCAGGTCCCCCACACACTTGTGCCATCACCGCTGACTACCAGTGTCTCCATTGGCAGGAAGCTGGAGTCAGAAGCTAAAGCCAGGAATCACATCCAGGCACACCAATGTGGGATGCAAGTGTCTTAACCACTAGTCTACATACATACCCTACACCCCCTGGCAGATTTTTTTTTAATTACAAGAATGTAAATTTTTTAAATTGACATTTAGTTTTCATATTTGGGAGAAGAATCTCCTATATGGGAGAAGTCAATCACAGATAATAGAATGCATTAGAGATTATTGTAAACTGGTAAGCACATGCTCCAAAACAACTCAGATCCAATAATGCCAGGCAGGAAAAAAACTCATTCTCAGTATCATCATCTTAACAGAGGTTAAGAATCTGGAATGGCAAGTGAAATCTTGAATTTTAGACATGAGCAAATATTTAAATTTCAAAAACCCTGAATGATGCAAACCAATCTATAAATTGGATCTGACAACCACACATTTGTTGGCAGCATTCTTGATCAGTACTGAAATAAAATGGTAAAATTTGGCCAGCGCTGTGGCTCAAAAGGCTAATCCTCCACCTTGCGGCACCGGCACACCAGGTTCTAGTCCCGGTTGGGGCGCCGGATTCTGTCCCGGTTGCCCCTCTTCCAGGCCAGCTCTCTGCTATGGCCCGGGAAGGCAGTGGAAGATGGCCCAAGTCCTTGGGCCCTGCACCCACAAGGGAGACCAGGAGAAGCACCTGGCTCCTGGCTTTGGATCAGCGCTATGCGCTGGCCGCAGCGGCCACTGGAGGGTGAACCAACGGCAAGAGGAAGACCTTTCTCTCGGTTTCTCTCTCTCACTGTCCACTCTGACTGTCAAAAAAAAAAAAAAAAAAAAAAAAAGATGGTAAAATTCTTTCTCTAATTACTGCTATTAAAAAATGTAAAATGTATTGGACTTTCAAGACTGAAAAATTTTTAAATAAAAATGTATTTGGAAGTATGAAGTATTATGTTTTGGCAGTTTGGTGAATGATCCAACTATTATTGAATGTAAATGGACCTCAGATTTGCAAAATAAATAAAATGTACAGATCTCAAAAAAAAAATTGGATCTGACCCAGCTCAACTTCTATCAAAAGTACAAGAACTGGAAACTCTTCTAGCTCTCAACATCTTTATAGGGTTCCAATGACCTTAACCTAGCAATTTTCCTTAGGCCTAGGACTTACCAGTAATGACTTCAGTGAGGTCCATATCACGAGCCTTTCGCAGCAGTCGCACCAGGGCAGGAACACCATCACAGTTTTTTATGGCAATTTTGTTATCTTGGTCACGCCCAAAAGAGATATTTTTTAGCGCTCCACAGGCTCCAAGGTGTACTTCCTTTTTTGGGTGGTCTAACAATCCCACCAGTACTGGGATGCCCTTGAGCTTCCGCACATCGGTCTTCACCTTGTCGTTGCGGTAACACAAGTGTTGCAAGTATGCAGCTGCATTGGATTTGACGGCATCCAAGCGGAATCCTAGCATGGCAATCACCTCTGGCAGCTCTGGCTGTCTCCAGTTGGGAGGAGGGGGCCCTCCCTTACGCAGGCTATCCAAGCTTGCTAAGCTTCCTCGCTCATGCTGGGCCAAAGGAGCCCAATAGTACTGATCCGAAGGCACCTCCTCACCAATCATGTCTTCATAGCTCCTGCAACGTTTTGGAAGAACCAAGAGAAAAGAGAAATACATCAAGTCTAGCTTTGCTGAACATTCTCATTACCATTCACCTCTAAGGAAAGATAAACCTCAGCTCTAGTACACTGATCTTATCTGCATGAATGATATCCTGATCAATTTTCCTTTAATGAGACAGGAAAAATTAGAGTAATTTCAAAGGCACCTGCAATTGGCTTAAAACTACCTTCTTTTTTCTATGAAATTTGGCTCAGAACGGTAACAGGCATTTAACAAAGTTAATCACAGAGGAACCAAATCCTGATTAATCAGCATTTATTTGTCAGCAGCTGCTAACTTCTCTAGATAGATTAAAATAAGCCTTCAGGGGGCTGGCATTGCAGCATGGTAGGTTGGGCCACCACCTGTGATACCAGCATCCCAAATGAGCCTTGGTTCAAGTCCCAGCTAACTCCACTTCTGATCCAGCTCCCAGCAGCAGAAGATGGTCCCCAAATCCTTGGGCTCCTGCACCCACATGGGAGACCCGGATGGAGTTCCTGGTTCCTGGCTTTGGCTTGGCCCAGCCCCAGCGGTTTCAGCCATTTGGGAAGTGAGCCAGTGGATGAAAATCTCGAGATCTCTCTCTTGCTCTCTCTGCCTTTCAAATAAATAAAAATGTATTTATTTATTTGAAAGGCAGAGAGAGGTCTTCCATCCACTCACTCCCCAGGTGGCCGCAACAGCAGGAGCTGTGCCGATCTGAAGCCAGGAAGCAAGAACCTTCTCCGGATCTCCCATGCGGGTGGCAGGGGTCCAAGGCCTTGGGCCATCTTCCACTGCTTTCCTAGGCCATAGGAGAGAGCTGGATCGGAAGCGGAGCAGGCAGGACTCGAACCGGCACCTGGCACCCATATGGGATGCTGGCACTGCAGGCAGCGGCTTTATCCCAATAAATAAATCTTTAAAAAGAAAAAAAAAAAAAATCTTCAGGACACCAAAGTTAACCAAAGCAATGGACTCAACACCACAGAAGTCGGCAAAGTATGAGAACAGATCTTACTAGCCCTTCACTAAACAGGAAATGAGGTATTAACACATAGGAAACAGGGATAAAACCTTTACACACATTTAAGTATTCAAGCATCTCCTTTCCTATTTTCAGAATAGGATAAAGAAACTAATAAATGATAATAAAGGACTTCTTGCTACATCATATGTAGATCTATCTTTGGTACTGATGAGTCATAAGCTTGAAGATTAATTTTCAGTTCAACGTAATTCATTTCTGCCGCTCAACAAATGTTTGCAATGATTTTCATCTTTCATTTTCTACAGGCATTATCTCCAACTGTATGGAAATATCATGTAGCATGCCCAGCCAAAAGGAACAGAGACAAAGCAAATGAAGGTAAGAGAAAAGTCAAACCAGATTCTTCCTGTTTCAGTACTACTAACCACCACTAGAGGGTGAGTCTGTCACACTATTATTTATTCATAACCACAAGAAGAAATCCATTCCTTTATCTGTGAGTCGTCTCTCTAGCTCCCACTGGAGGAGAGTCTATTGTACAGAACTCTCCAAGTAAGACTGTAGTTTGTTCCATAAAACCACTCCCACTGTCACCAAACATTCAAGGTTATCCTGAGCAGATCTGCCTCAGGTATCAACATCAACCACTCAACACTGATTCAGAGGAACAAGGAATTTAGTTAAAAAAGACTCTTAAAATAACATTAAAACAAAATAAACAGGTTATATGGCTGTTTTAAAACCAGGCTACTAGACTGCATGTTAAATAAAATTCTATTTTAGTAGCAGAAAAAAAAACATGGTAGATTTGTTTCCACATACAGGAAAAAGAATTCAAAGGAAATGCAACAACATGTTAACAGTGATTCTTTATCAGTGGATGGTGTGCTTTTTTGGGTTTTTCTAGCTCTGTTTTGAGCACATTTTACTTTTATTTCAATATAAACATTACAAAAGCAATTATTATTACCAGACTTAAGTCACTCAGGAGACTTCTATCTTAGATGTCCTTCATATATAGACAGTGGATAAAGATATTTTTTCTTTTGTTGTACAAGTAACAGCTGTACTCAGATCAAATGACTTGCTTAAGGACACAGAGCTAGTGGCTGAGGAACAGCCAGAACCACAGTAATCACAGCCTCGGTTTGAGCTTAGCCTTGTATTACTCTCCTAGGGCTGGAACAGGAAGCAGCAAATGTTCTTGCTGGTCAACAGGTTTAAGTCCAATGCAACCCTGGAACAAAGCCAAGAACCAGGCTCAAAATCCTCTCTATGTCAACCGCCACAGTTTAAAAAAAAAAAAAAAAAAAAGACCTAGCCAGGCACACTCACTTGGGTCCAATTACTCTTCACTAATGAGGAAGTCAGAAAAAGCAGACTTACACTGGAGCCAACACCCTAGTCAGACTGCTTCAGTGTTAGCTGTTATTCACCATCGCTCTAGCTTGCACCAGCTGAAGTCTGGTACCCCTCCAGGAATAAAAGGTGAGTCACAGGGGAGGTGGATTAGCTATCCAAGACACCTGAAAGGTGAGTGACTCAGGCTTAGATAATGGGGCCTCTACTCCTGTACCCAGCCCAATTCACTATTAGCTAATACTACCTAATATATGAGGAAAATAAGCACCAAGCCATTCACCTTAGAAGGTCATGACCCCACATACAGAAATTCAGCAACAACTACCAGAGAACTCTTCCCATCAAGATAGCTGTAAACCTCCCCTTATTTCTTACTATTTCTCTTTGCCTAGAAAACATTCACTGGTAATTCTAAAGCAGGGTTTACAGCTCATGAACCAAACTTATTTTCATATAAGTTAAAATTTTTAAAACCTTAAGAAAAAAAAAAAACAGAACATTTGACAAGAATTATGATATATAGCCCACAAAGCCTAAAACAGGTCCTTTAGAAAACATCTACCAACCCCCTTCTACAACATTCTATCATGGCAGCAAGGCAACACATCTACCAGTCCAAACATCATTCACTGCCTTTTCATATCACCAAAGAATACACAAGAACAAGAAAACTCAGAGTACGCAACTGCTTAGGAAACTGTCAGCATTTTGATAATGCACCCCTCACAGATGCCACCCCCGCTTCACTTTATAATCATATGTAAGACACTAAGCACAAAGTTGTCAGGGTCCATATGAGGTCAAGATCTGTTTTTAACACAGATTAGAACCACTGTGAGAATTGTTATATACACCCTTATCTCTTCTGGCTCCAAAAGCCTAAAACTCAACTCTTCTTTTGAGAGGTAGAGTTACAGACAGAGAGAGGTCTTCCATCTGCTGGTTCACTCCCCAAATGGCCGTAACAGTTGGAGCTAGGCAGATCCAAAGCCAGGAGTTTCTTCTGGGTCTCCCATGTGGGTACAGGACCCCAAGCACATGGGCCATTTTCTACTACTCTCCCAGGCCATGGCAGACAGCTAGATCAGAAGAGGAGCAGCCAAGACATGAATTGGCACCCATATGGGATGCCAGCAAGCAGGAAGAGGCTTAGCCCACTGTGCCACAATGCTGGCCCCTCAACTCGATTCTTAATACCAAACCAGAAGCTAAGGAAATTCCAAGAACAAGACAGGGAATATTCCATGAGTCCAGGCAACAGGCACCTCTCTATCACCAGAAAGGGTCAGATCTTAGCCAGAAAGGCAGAAACCGTAGCATACAATCAAAATTCATCCTTTAGGACACAGACCAATAGCCACCACAAATCATTTTCTGTAATTAGAACACCTAACTTTCATAATGCAAAAAAGACAATAGTAAGTCAATACTAAGCAAACTCTAAAAAGGGAAAAAATAAGGCTTTCCACAGGGAGGGAAAAAAAAAGGCATAGGAGAAGGAGCCACGAATATCTCTGATCCCTCAAAGGCTCAGAAAGAAAAGCTACCCCTTTTCCTTGTTTTGGAAATACCCTTATCTTCCTCTAATGTTGCCTACCTGAGGCGTCGGCGAGGGTCAGAGGGTGTCGCAGTCCGACGGGCTGTGCCATAATCAGACATCAGGCCATAATCCAGGTCATCATAACCCATGCTTCGCTGGTCATCCTCTAGCCCATAAGGTTCTGGGTGAAAGCGATGCAGATCCACACTGCTCCCACCCACCCGAACCTGGGGCTGGGGCCCATAAACATCCTGTCTACTAGGTGCCCGGTAGCCTTCCATGCTGGGCCTATACCGCTCCTCAAGGCGGGTCACCCGGGACAGACTGCCATAGTTGTCACCACCACCTGGATAACCATCTTCATAGTGGCGGCTATATCCATCAGGAGGGTAGTGGAAGTTCCTGGGGAGGGTAGCAGTGCCTGCTTGCCCTACATAGGGACCAGGGCCCCCATTGCCATTCTTGCGGAAGTCACGACCCAAAGTCTGGATATAGTTGTTAGAAACTGACGCAGCATCCACAGGCATCCCATCTGGTCCCATGGGGACTGGCTGTACAGTCCGTGTCGTCACAGTCTTCACTACTTTCTTGACCTTCAAAAAGAAACATGAAAAAGGAAAACTAATGAAGAAAGTTGACTGATAAGCTTAAACTCTAGATCACTATGAGAAGAGAAACAAATACCACCTCTAGATCACTTTATGTAGAAATTCCTTACAATCTACCATCGACCTTTCTTTCCTTCTATCTTATACACAGTCTCCAAGCAAGGTGCTTAGGCATAGTGGGCAAAACCTCCTCCTGCGGCACCATCATCTCATATGGGCACCAGTTCACGCCCAGCTGCTTCTCTTCCAATTCCGCTCTCTGCTACGGCCTGGGAAAGCAGTAGAAGATGGCCCAAGTCCTTGGGCCCCTGCACCTGCGTGGGAGACTTGGAAGAAGCTCCTGACTCATGGCTTCAGATCAGCCCAGCTCCAGCCATTGCGGCCATTTGGGAAGTGAAGCAGCAGATGGAAGACCTCTCTGTCTCTCCCTCTCTCTGTAACTCTACTCTCAAATAAACCAATCTTAAAAAAAAGAAGAAAAAAGAAAGTCTCCAAGCAAGAAAATGGTCCCAGCAGCACTACAACTGTAAAGGAAGCTAAATACAGACCTTGATACACTGTCTCTAATTCCATTAGATTTTCCCATATCTCTTTTCCATCTGGTCAGCAATCACCTGCCATCACTACTGTGGTCCTTCATCTACCCTAAGTAAGATTTTAACCCCACCTCCCTAGTGGAGACTATAGGAAGACCTCTCCTGTCACTCCAAGACCTTATGCTTACTGTGGTCTCTGTGCGCCGAGTGGTCCCATCATCTGAAGTCTCCACAGAGACAACAGACATGGCTCCCTCAGGGTCCTCCTCTGTATAGGTCTCCACAATCTGCCCCGGCTCCTGCATCCTGGGGATGGTGCTATAAAGAAGGTGACTGTGATCCTACATGGAAAAGAAAAAAAGGAAGAAGTTACTATCAAACTCTATGTATCATCAAATCCAACCCAATAAGTAGTAGTAGTCCTGGAAACAGGGACTCCTCATGCATTTTCCATAGATCTTTATATATTTAGAAAGCAGCATCTATCATCTTTCTAACTTGCACAAAAAGATAGTAGAGGGGTGGGTGTTGTGGCACAGTGGGTTAAATTGCCACTTGAAAGGCCTACATCACATATTGCAGCGCCTGGTTCAAGTCCCCACAACTCCATGCTTCTGATCCAGCTTCCTGTTAATGTGCCTGGGAGGCAGCTGGTGATGGCTTAAGTACTTGGATTCCTGCCACCCATATGGGAGACCCAGAGAGAGGTCCTGACTCCTGGTTTTTGTCTGGCTCAGCCCCAGCTGTTGCTGGCATTTGGTGAGTTAACCAGCAGATGGAACACCTTTTTCTTCTCTTTCTCTCTCTCTCTCTCCCTCCATCACTCTCTCCCTCCCTCTCTTTGCCTTTCAAATAAATAAGTAAGTCTTCCAAAAATAAAAGACAGTGTATATAACTTCCCAGTACAAGTCATTTAAGAAACATGAACTGAGTTAACAACAGCCATACTGACATCCAAATGACAGAGAAAGCAGATTTTATTTCCCAATTCTGGTCATCTAAATGAATATGAGCTGTGTTAACTATAGTTACATCTATATCTGAGTGACCCTTGAAAAGAGTAGCTCACCCAGTAAAGAACTTTTAAGATAAACCGGTAGCAAGTGTTTGGTGCAGCTGTTAAGACATGACATGGGATGACTATATCCCTTATCATAGTGCCTGGATTTGAGTCCCAGCTGTTTCCCATTCCAGTTTCCAGATAATGCACACCCTGGGAGGCAACATATGATGGCTGAAGTGCGTGGGTCCTGGCCACCCAAATGGAGATCCAGCCAAGTTCCTGGGTTCCTTGCTTCAGCCTAGCCAAACCCCAGCTGTTGTGGACATCTGGAGAGTGAACCAGCAAACAAAAGATCTCTGTCTCTGTCTCTCTATATACTTTTAAAATAAATACAATTAAATTAAAAAAAAGAAAAGAAAACCCCATTAGGAGTCTTCTTTTGACTAGCTCTATGTTAACCTCCAAACAATACCTAAAGCACAAGACCAGTCACATTTTAAGTAGGGGTTTCTGCAAAGTAGAAGCATGCTTTCTCTAGAAGAAGAATGCCAGGGGCCGGCACTATGGTGTAGTGGGTTAAGCCGCTGCTAGCAGTGCCTGCATCCTATATGGGTGCCAGTTCAAGACCCAGCTGCTCCACTTCCTGTCCAGCTCTCTGCTATGGCCCGGGAAAGCAGTACAAGATGGCCCAAGTGCTTGGGCCCTTTCACCCACGTGGGAGACCTGGAAGAAGCTCCTAGCTCCTGGCTTCAGATCGGTGCAGCTCTAGCGGTTGCAGCCAATTGGGAAGTGAACCAGTGGATGGAAGACCTCTCTCTTTTTCACTGTCTCTCTGCCTCTCTTTCTCTCTGTGTGTAACTCTGACTTTCAAATAAAATAAATAAATCTTAAAAAAAAAAAGGGGGGGTGGGGAAGAATGCCAAACCTAGAGATCAAATAGAGGGAAGGGAGAGAGAGTGATAAAAGCTAATGATCGGGGCCGGCGCCATGGTGCAGCAGGTTAAAGCCCTGGCCATATGGGTGCTGGTTCAAGACCCGGCTGCTCCACTTCAGATCCCGCTCTCTGCTATGGCCTGGGAAAGAAGTAGAAGATGGCCAAAGGCCTTGGTCCCTTTCACCCACATGGGAGACATGGAAGAAGCTCCTAGCTCCTGGCTTCAGACTGGCGCAGCTCGGGCCATTGCAGCCAACTGGGGAGTGAACCAACGGATACGGATAGAAGATCTCTCTCTCTCTCTCTGCCTCTCCTTCTCTCTGTGTAACTCTGACCTTCAAATAAATAAATAAATCTTTAAAAAAAAAAAAAAAGGTCAATGATCATTAAAAGTCATTTCAAACAAAACTACAGATACAGTTTGCAGTTCTACTTTCTTATCTCCCTAAATGAAATAAACTAATTAAAAGGTGTTTACAATGTGCCAGGCACTTCACAAGACACCAACGTGCTCTTATAGGCTAGGGAAGTTAAGCCTCAAGCCAAAAGAATTACCTGGGGTCCGTTGACTCTCAAATCTGAAAATTTCTGTTTTTCAAGGTCAGCATTGCCCACAAAGCGGCCGTTCTGAAATACAGCCCACAAGAAGACAATTCATTTTGTGGCCTTCTTTTGCTCTATCAAATACAAGCATCTTTTTTTCCAAACAGGAAAAGGGCTTTCAAGAAGGTATTTGTGGTCTGGAATCCTTGTCAGTACTCATAAAAGAACCACATTGTTTCTTAGTCTTAGCACTTTGCTCAAAATGGCAATCAGGCCTATAACTCTGATGGACTGGGTCTCTAGAATGTATGAACAGAAATTCCATGAGGGCTTTTTGGTCAGTTTTGCTTAAGGACGTATCCCTAATGCCTTGAGCAGTGCCTGGCACATAATAGATACTCAACAATATGCCAAGTAAACAGCAGAGAACTTATCCAAGTTTCCCTACAGGTCATCTTGTTAGAAAGCAGTAAGATGGAGCCGGCGCCGCGGCTCACTTGGTTAATCCTTTGCCTGCGGCACCAGCATCCCATATGGGCACTGGGTTCTTAGTCCCGGTTGCTCCTCTTCCAGTCCAGCTCTCTGCTGTGGCCCAGGAGGGCAGTGGAGGATGGCCCAAGTGGTTGGGCCCCTGCACCCGCATAGGAGACCAGGAGGAGGCATCTGGCTCCTGGCTTCGGACAGGCATAGCTCCAGCCGTGGCAGTCATCTCAGGGGTGAACCAATGGAAGAAAGACCTTTCTCTCTGTCTCTCTCACTGTCTAACTCTACCTGTCAAATTAAAAAAAAAAAAAAAAAAGAATATAAGGAAAGTTGGAAAGGCTATATCAGGGGTTTTCCAAAAGCCTCTGTATTGTTCCCATGAATCTTCATGCTCTGATACTACTGGAAACTCCCACTGTAGGCAGCTTTTAAAAGAAAGAAGCAAGAGATGAGTCTTCCTCCCTAACGTGAGAAAGCAGGTACCCTAATACTCCCAAAACTGAACTTTCAACATCTACGTTAGTTACTAGAACCACATTCCAAGATGTTATCCCTGAGTTGTTCTGTCTGAAGTACCACAAAATAATTTAATAATAATACACTACACAAAATATTCCTCTTAATACGGCCACCTCGGGAGACTCCTCCCACAACCCTCCTATTACATACAGAGTGTAATGCTGCAGGGAGAGGAAGTTAAACATTACTTTCAGGAAAAAGGAAGGGTGTGGTTTCATAGCTGAGCAGAAGTTAAAAATAAGAGAGTAAGAAAAGAGAAACTATGTGCTAAATCCTGGAATTCCCCACCACCTCCAAGCTTGAGTAGTCCTGCTCTACCCTTTCAATATATACATCTCATTCTAACCCTGTACTCTATTTTCCTATAACCCAACTGTAAAACTCCTTGGCATGAGGAATCTCACTATATTAAACAATAATCAATAATGGGGCATGACCACTGTTCTAGTTACCACCCAGGAATCAGAGGGATCTCTTAAGATGTAATGCTGGGGCCAGCACCACAGCTCAATAGGCTAATCCTCCGCCTGTGGCGCCGGCACACCGGGTTCTAGTCCCGGTCAGGGTGCCGGATTCTGTCCTGGTTGCCCCTCTTCCTGTCCAGCTCTCTGCTGTGGCCCGGGAGTGCAGTGGAGGATGGCCCAAGTGCTTGGGCCCTGTACCCGCATGGGAGACCAGGAGAAACTCCTGGCTCCTGGCTTCGGATCAGCACAGTGTACCGGCCGCAGCGGCCATTGGGGGGTGAACCAACGGAAAAGGAAGACCTTTCTCTCTCTCTCTCTCTCACTGTCCACTCTGCCTGTCAAAAAAAAAAAAAAAAAAAAAGATGTAATGCTGGGGGGCCGGCGCTGTGACACAGCGGGTTAAAGCCCTGGCCTGAAGTGCTGGCATCCCATATGGGCACCGGTTTTAGTCCCAGCTGCTCCTCTTTCGATTCAGCTCTCTGCTATGGCCTGGGATAGCAGTAGAAGATGGCCCAAGACCTTGGGCCCCTGCACCCATGTGGGGACCCGGAAGGGGCTCCTGGCACCTGATCAGCGCACCTCCAGCCATTGCAGCCATCTGGGGAGTGAACCAGCAGATACAAGACCTCTCTTTCGGTTTCTACCTCTCTGTAACTCTGTCTTTCAAATAAATAAATCTTTAAAAAAAAAAAAAAAAGTAATGCTGGGGCTGGCGCTGTGGCATAGCGGGTAAAAGCTACTGCCTGCAGTGCTGGCATCCCATATGTGTGCCAGTTCGAGTACCAGCTGCTCCATTTCTGATCCAGCTCTCTGCTGTGGCCGGGGAAAGCAGCAGAAGATGGCCCAAGTCTCTAGGCCCCTGCACCAGGAAGAGGCTCTAGGCTCCTGGCTTCGGATAGGCCCAGCTCCAGCCATCGTGGCCATCAGGGGAGTGAACCAGCAAGATGGAAGACCTCTCTCTCTCTCTAGTCATCTGCTTCTCTTTAACTCTGCCTTTCAAAAAAATAAACAAATCTTAAAAAAAAGAAAAAAAGATATAATGCCTCCCTCCTCTCTATCCCCCAACACACACACACACACACACACCACAAACTCAGACAGATTACATCACAGTCAGGTCAGACTAGAAAAACCAGAGGGAACACAAGATACTTCTCATTTCTAAGACCAACTCTCCCAAGTCACATCACAGAGTTGCCAATCCAGAGACCACTGGCTCCTGTGGTTATCTGGGTTAAACAGCAGCATGATGTTCTCTCTCCAACTCTAACCAACAGAATTAACAATGACCCCCTCCTCCCAGACATGATTTATACAGCACCAAAAAGAGCACACAGGACCATAAGGAGCAAGAATACACAATTTATAGACACTGCCACACCTTCTGAGAACAGACTGGCCCTTGAAGGAGACTCAGCTGGAGCTGAGAGCGTAAGAGGCCCAGCTTCCCCAACTAATGAGCAGAAATTTCCTTTGCTGAGCTTTTGATACCAAGAAGAAAAAAAAAAAATAATCACAGAAAACAAGTAACTTGAGTATACCTCCAAGCTGTACTTGCTACAATTACAGGGATTGCATCCTAACCCAGAAAATCCATTCAACTAAGCATAGAAGCAACATGCCTCATCTCTTAATCAGTACTTATCCCCCCTTCAAAGAGTCATGAAGCATGGGCACTGGACGGTCCATCACCAAGAGGACAGAAGCGTGCCAAGAAGAATCATAGCTTTGCTGTGACCAGGCCAAACTCCTACCTGCAGGTCTGATGGAGAGAGGGGTTACCTGATGCCGGCGGGTGAGGGTGCCGTTGGCCATGAGCGAGTTGGCATCTTGTGGCGAGACCCGGACGCGTTCCAGTTGCGCCGAGACGTGGCGCCGCTCCTCCTCCAGCGCCCGGGTCAGCTTCTCAAACTGGGCCTCTTGTTCCTTCACAGAGGCCAAGATGCTGGCGGTCGACTCCACCTCCGAGTCGTCCATGGAGGTAAGGGGAGGAGCCGCCACGGGGCAGGGTAAAAGGGAAGGCGGATCACAGAGGGAGGAGGAAGGAGGGAGAGGCCTCCCTCACTTCACACTACTGGGAAACGATAGGAGAAAGGAGAGAAAAGGTCACAGGTCAGAGAAGACAGGTGAATTATCAATCCCGGAGCCAAAGATGCTCTACTGTGCTTTTATTGCAATGCAGAAAGCAAGCCACCACCAAGCCCATCACCAGTGTCTGCTCAAGCAGGATCCTTCTCCTACTGTCCTCCTCAATACCCTAACAGAATTAACTACAGAAAGGAAGGGGCAACTAGATGCAAGTATGTACTGTTGGTAGGACAGGGATAAAGTGGTTCAGTGCTGTTGCCAGGACATGAGATTAGATTATTTTTCCCTAGAAAATTTTGCTGGTATCATCCCAATTAAAGTTGTAACTCCATAGTACAGAAAAGTACTCTCTGTCCTACTGGACAAGCCACTTCTGGAGATAAGGGAGCAGTACAGATTTTACTCAATGTCTCCCAAACCTGAACACTGAAACTGCTACACACGTGGCAAAATATACTAAATGAATATGCTAAATTAAAATGTCCATTAAGAAATGGAAGTAGTAAAAAAACTTCCCACTATTAAAGGAAGGATGTAAGATTAAGGCCTCCATGCTTAATACATGCATGAAGCAGCCTTTCTACTTCCTAAAACTATACTACAACACTGAAGGGAAAACAAGTGCCTTCATTAATGGAGAGAAGAGAACAAAAGAACCACAAAAAACTCTAAATGTAAAAAGGCACTCTTTGCAAGGATCTTCACCTCTTGAAATATACGAAAACAATCACCGGGCTCAAACTCTGAAACTGTATCTTGAAGTAGCTCACATCCTACCTCGAGATGTCAATGGCTGGAGCTTCCTCCATCTCTGTAGCCATGCAGGAGGTTCATAAACTATCTTTTTATATCTTAACCTGTTCCAATTCATGGTAAACATCTCAGACTCTGGAGAGTTATATATGATATTTATACAACAAATGACAGTTAAATAGAAATGAAGAGTTTCCCATACCCTTATTATTCAAACAATAAGTTGACTAGTAAATGAAGAGACAGTCATACTGTTAGACTTAGTGGGTTTTCTCTCTTATAGTTAAGGAAGACTTTATGGTAAATCCAAAAATACACTGTTGAAAGCAAATTTTAGAATAAATCTTCTCCCATATTTCCCACATGCTCATCCACCCTTATGAAAAAAGTCATTTAAAAATGTTTTACTCTTAATAAACATATTTCCATACACACCTGTTAAGATGTCGTAACTGATTGATTTAACACAGAGAACAGCCCAGTCTAGATTCAAAACAATCATGGAAGAAGCATCCCAGCCACCACAGCAAGGAGGAAGCAGGAAGGAGAGAGCTGCAGAAATATTGGGAAGAAAAATGGGAATGAGAGGAAAATAAAATACACCCAATCCAAAAAAAAAAAAAAAAAGCAAAAAACAAGAGGAGCAAGGGTAGGCATTAAAATTGAAAGGGAGTAATTTAAAATATGACATGGAATTGCTTAATATGACAAATGCCCTTTGGACATTGCTCTGTTCATATGCCTGGACCTTGGATATAATTTTCATTAAAACTTGGATTTTACAGTCAAGTCAGAATTCTTCTACTTGTACTTTCATAGAGAACTAGGAACAAGTTATAATATAGCTAGAAGCCCATTTATCTTCAATTCCCAGCAACCAAATTGAAGGGGAAAGACTTGTTAGAATGCCCTTCCCCCCTCCTTCCCACCCCTAAGACAGAAACCTCAAAGCCCAGTCCCAGCATGCCCACAAAGACATTGAGAAACCAATGCAATAGTTGCAGTGAGGAAGACATGTGGGGACTGGCCCAGGCTGAGCCTTTTGCTTCAGTTGCCTTTCCCACGCTCCCCAGAGCCCTACCAGGCACAAAGGCTTGGGCCTGTTTGCCTTAGAGCATATAGCATTCAGTAAGCAAGAGTACTCACAGGAAACTGATTAAACAGGTGCCCAATAAATTCCTGAATTAATTCAATCTCCTAATCCAAGAGTATGGTACCCATTCCCTAAACTCCTCCTACCCCAGCTCTAGGCTCCCACAATCATTTATCAATTCCTGGCCTTCCTTTCAGTGCAAAGCCCATTGCTACTTTCCCATATTCCCACCCTACATTCCAACACACCACTCAAAGGTCTTTAATAAGTATCCTTATATTTTAAAAGAAGCGGGGGTGGGAGGATATTGCATTATAGTGGGCTAAGCCTTGCCTCGCAACACTGGAATCCCATATCAGAGTGCCGGTTCAAGTCCTGCCTGCTCCACTTCAAATCCAGCTTGCTGCTGCTGTGTTTGGGCCCCTGCCACTCATGAGGGAGACCATGAGGAAGTTCCAGACTCCTGGTTTTGGCTATAGAAGCCCAGGCCTGGCTGTTGTGGCCATCTGGAGAGTAAACCAGTGATAGAAGATCTATCTCTCCCCTCCCTCAGTGTGTGTGTGTGTCTTTCTCTTTTTCTCTCCTTGTTTAAAAAAAAAAAAAGTTTCTCCCCCTTAATCCCCATGACCTATGAACTTTCCACACCTAAAGGACTCTGAGCTCAAGAGAGATTCTTTTGGTTCGTGAATTTTAAAAGGGCCTGCACTGTAGTTGTCACTCTGCAGCCTCTGCCCTGTAATCTTCCTCTGCTAGTAAAAGCTCAAACTACCACTACCAGGAGCATACACTGACAACAGCCTTTGGTGAAGACAGAAGTTGTCACTCTGTCATAAACGGCCACTTTTTTGCCCCTGTACCTTTAATTCAATAAGGGGACTTAGGAAGAAATGGAGAGAAAAAACAGTAACTTGAGAAATACTAGCTTCCTTCATTTTCGTGGCTTTAAAGCTCACCACCCAGCCACCCAGCTCTAATTTGGAGAAGAGGACAGCATAGCTAAACATAGAAAGACAAGATTTGACTCTCAGGTCTTAAAGAATCGAGAGATTTTCCGCCTAAAGAGAGCAGGAGAAGCTGTAGGGGACAAATAAAACTCAGAAGACGGGTCCCAGTCCTGGTCCTGCCACTGTGAACGACGGCAGTAAGTCCCTGCTGAGTTCTGAGCCCAGTCCAATTCAGACTTGCTGTAAGATCAGGTGAGATAATGTGTACTATACAGATGTGAAGTATTAAGTTATTTCAAGAGTTAGTTTATATCTTCCAAATACATGACTTCATGGTAATGTCTCAGCCCCAAACTATCTTGTGAATTACTAATGAAATTAACTGAATCAAGAACATAGCAGGGTTCTAAGTAGTAGATGAGCTGGTTTCCCTACTTCAAATCCACTTACTAGGCGGTCCCACCTAGACCAGTGTTTCTGGGACAGAGGTGGCTTTTCTAGTGCCTGGCAGTTATCACAGCATTACGCATCTGATATAGTAAATTCTTGATTCCTTACTGAAGACCCTCACAGTTCAATAAAGGAATGTGAAAAGAACTAACAATTAGTAGTTTACATTTATTATTCTGGTAATCCTTACAACAATCCTAAGAAAATTAGTTTTATGGCAAATGAGAAAACAGACTCACAGGTGATGCATTACCCAAGGACTCACAGTCAATACAAATTCTAAATGTAAAGATACCTATGACATTCGAAAGCCTGCATTCTCTAACTAGGCCTTGTGGTCAAGTCCAAAAACAAGTGAAGTATAAGAATGGTTCAGCCCCCCTGCCCTGCAACCTTTATTTATTTTAAAATTTATTTATTTGAAAGTCTGAATTACAGAGAAAGGGAGAGACAGACAGAGATCTTTCATCTACTGGTTCACTTCCCAGATGGCCACTATGGTCAGGTCTGAGCTAGGTCAAAACCAGAAGCCAGAAACTTCATCCAGGTCTCCCACGTGGGTGGGAGGGGTCCAAGCACCTGGACCATCTTCCTCTGCTTTTCCCAGGCCATTAGCAGGGAACTGGATCAGAAGTAGAGCAGCTGGGACAATAATTGGTACTCATATGGCATGCTGATATCACAGGTGGTGGGGTCTACCTGCCGAGCCATAACACCAACCAGTGCCCCGCAACCTTTGAAAGCTTTCTTGCTAACCACTACAAGAAAACAGGGAAAGAAAAGATTTCCATTTTTCTTTAGGCTAAAGAGCTATCCATGATGTCTAAATACAAGTGGGAGAATGTGTAGAAAAGCATGGTGGGGAAGAGAACGAAGCTGTTAGGGAAGCTACAGAAAACCAATGATCTCAAAACTCAAGAGACTAGAGGAAAAACAATACTTCATAAAAGACTGCACTAAAGACCAGAGTCTGCAAACTATTAGCTTTGGCAGATGAAGTTAGGAACGTCTTAATAAATGCAGTCCAACACGTTCCCAGGTTTACTACTTAATATGTGAATTACACTTGCTGTCACTTAAAAAAAAAAAAATTGGCCAGTGCCGCGGCTCAATAGGCTAATCCTCCGCCTTGCGGCGCCGGCACACTGGGTTCTAGTCCCGGTTGGGGCTCCGGATTCTGTCCCGGTTGCCCCTCTTCCAGGCCAGCTCTCTGCTGTGGCCCGGGAGTGCAATGGAGGATGGCCCAAGTCCTTGGGCCCTGCACCCCATGGGAGACCAGGAGAAGCACCTGGCTCCTGCCATCGGATCAGCACAGTGCGCCAGCCGCAGCGCACCGGCCGCGGCGGCCATTGGAGGGTGAACCAATGGCAAAAAGGAAGACCTTTCTCTCTGTCTCTCTCTCTCTCACTGCCCACTCTGCCTGTCAAAAAAAAAAAAAAAAAAAAATACCATCAAGGAATTCCCAAAATGAGAAAGGGGGTATACAAAGTGAAACATGTCATTCCTCTAAGACTAGATTTTCTGAGAATAGCCAGTTTTACTTTTTTTTTTTTTTTTTTTTTTTTTTTTGACAGGCAGAGTTAGACAGTGAAAGACAGAGAGAAAGGTCTTCCATCCGTTGGTTCACCCCCAAAATGGCCGCTATGGCTGGCATGCTGCGCCAATCCGAAGCCAGGAGCCAGGTGCTTCCTCCTGGTCTCCCATGCGGATGCAGGGCCCACGCACTTGGGTCATCCTCCACTGCCTTCCCAGGCCACAGCAGAGAGCTGGACTGGAAGAGGAGCAACTGGGACAGAAACCAGCACCCCAACCGGGACTAGAATTCAGGGTACTGGCGCCACAGGCAGAGGATTAGCCAAGTGAGCAGCGGCGCCAGCCCAGTTTTACTCTTTTTTATTTACTTTTTTTTTTTTTTTGACAGGCAGAGTTAGACAGTGAGAGAGAGACAGAGAGAAAGGTCTTCCTTCCATTGGTTCACCCTCAAATGGCCGCCACGGCCGGCGCGCTGCGCTGCTCTGAAGCCAGGAGCCAGGTGCTTCCTCCTGGCCTTCCATGCAGGTGCAGGGCTCAAGCACTTGGGCCATCCTCCACTGCCTTCCCGGGCCACAGCAGAGAGCTGGACTGGAAGAGGAGCAACCGGGACAGAACTGGTGCCCCAACCCAGGGTGCCGGTGCCACAGGCGGAGGATTAGCCTAGTGAGCCACGGCGCCAGCCCCAGTTTTATTCTTTTTTTTTTTTTTTTTTTTTTAGTGGGAGGTAAAAGTAGCAAAGTTTATTAGGGTAGGGACATCCGTAAAAATGGATGGGCACCTCTCCAGACAGGACCTGAGAGGGAGTGCCCAGTGGCTCAGACTGGGGGAGAGCGGGGCTGCATGGGTGAGTGGAGAGTACACCTGGCCAGGCCAGGCGGGCGGCTCAGCAAAGATGCAGAGAGCTGAGCGAACAGTCCAGTTTTATTCTTAATATGCCACAGGTCCTGTGCTACTGGATCCCACCCACACTCAAAAAACCTTTCTGGGGGCTGATGTTGTGGCTCAGTGTGTCAGCACCCCGGCCTACAGTGCTGGCATTCCATATGGGTGCAAGTTCGAGTCCTGACTGCTCCACTTCTGATCCAGCTCCCTGCTAATGTGCCTGGGAGGGCAGTGGAGGATGGCCCAAGTCCTTGGGCCCCTGCACCCACGTGGCGACCCAGAGGTAGCTCCTGGCTCCTGGCTTTGGATCAGCTCAGCTCCAGCCGTTGTAGCCATTTGGGGAGTGAACCAGTGGATGGAAGACTCTATCTCTCTCTCTTTCAAATAAATAAAATAAATCTTTGAGGAAAAAAAAAAAAACACCTTTCTGCTACAACCTAGAGTCTCCAGAAAGGTTCCTTCACTCATGCACTGACAAAGATAAAAACTCAGTCTTTTCTGTAAGAACTCTGAAGTTAAATTGAATCAGACACCCAGAAGAACGAAACAATTAGACAATGCCAACCAGCAGCAGCAGAAGAAAAAAGTCATTTACCAATAGCATAGTCTCTGGAATGATTTATTCTACTATAAAATAGCTGAAGACATTTAATTTGAAGCAGAGAGCTGGACTGGAAGAGGAGCAATCGGGACACGAGTTGGCATAGCTGGCACCACAGGTGCAGGCTTAGCTTACTATGCCTCAGGACCAGCCCCCTTACTCTGCCTTTCAAATAAATAAATCAATCTTTTCTTTTTTTTTTTTTTTTGGACAGGCAGAGTGAACAGTGAGAGAGAGAGAGACAGAGAGAAAGGTCTTCCTTTTGCCGTTGGTTCACCCTCCAATGGCCGCCGCAGCCGGTGCACCGCACTGATCTGAAGCCAGGAGCCAGGTGCTTCTCCTGGTCTCCCATGGGGTGCAGGGCCCAAGCACTTGGGCCATCCTCCACTGCACTCCCGGGCCACAGCAGAGAGCTGGCCTGGAAGAGAGGCAACCGGGACAGAATCCGGTGTGCCCGACAGGGACTAGAACCCGGTGTGCCAGCACCGCTAGGTGGAGGATTAGCCTGTTGAGCCACGGCGCCAGCCATAAATCAATCTTAAAAAAAAAAATACATAGTACGGTCGCAATGATTAAATTAGACAATCCATGTAAAGTACTTAGAAAAACATCTTGCATAGCACACAGAAAGCTATTAATATTACAACAAACACAAGGGACTAGAATTATGATATAGTCTGTAGGGCCGGCTTATGAATAAATCATAAATTGTCCCCCTTCCCCTTCTCCCATTTCCAGAGCCCTGAGAACTACAGCAATTTTTCACGCTCCTGAAGGGAAAAACCTCAGACTAGGGGTCAAAAGACCTGGGGCCCAAATCCTGGCTATGTTAAAAACTGGCTAGAAGACTTTAAAGTTGTAACCCCTATAAGCTTCAATCTCTATTGCCCTTTATGGTTTAGTTTTCATGAACTAATATAAAACCACAGGCAGCTTTCACTATTTGCTAAGGTTCCTTGATCAAGAAGGTCAACTACGATACCAAAAACCACCTCTTGTTCTTGCAGAACTCTAAACTTCCAAACTTTACCAATCTGGATTTTGGAAAAGAAATTTTATCTTCCATAGCCAGTACCAAAGGTAGCTCTCCTCCTTTCTTCCTATTTATTCATTATAAAATCAACATCAACATTACATATTTATGCTCTCCCTCTAAAAGCAATAATAAACAAAATTTCCACTTCTATGTCATTCTATTGATTTTTTTTTTTTTTTTTTTTTTTTTTTGACAAGCAGAGTTAGACAGTGAGAGAGACAGAGAGAAAGGTCTTCCTTTTTCCATTGGTTCACCCCCCAAATGGCTGCTACGGCCGGCGCGCTGCGCCAATCTGAAGCCAGGAGCCAGGTACTTCCTCCTGGTCTCCCGTGCGGGTGCAGGGCCCAAGGACCTGGGCCATCCTCCACTGCACTCCCGGGCCACAGCAGAGAGCTGGACTGGAAGAGGAGCAACCGGGACAGAATCCAGTGCCCCAACCGGGACTAGAACCCCAGGGTGCAGGCGCCACAGGCGGAGGATTAGCCTAGTGAGCCGCGGTGCCGGCCTCATTCTATTGATTTTATATAGCTTTTTAAAAAAAGTATATTGAGCAAATTAAAACCACAATGAGATATCATCTCGCTCCTATTAGAATGAGATATCACCTCACTCCTGTTAGAATGACTATTATCAAAAAGAGAGTAGGGGGAGGCCGGTGCTGTGGCATAGTGGGTAAAGCTGCCACCTGCAGTGCCGGCATCCCACATGAGCGCTGGTTCAAGTAACGGCTGCTCCACTTCTGATCCAGCTCTCTGCTATGGCCTGGGAAAGCCATACAGGATGGCCCAAGTGCTTGAGCCCCTGCATCCACATGGGAGACCCGGAAGAAGCTCCTGGCTTCGGATCAGCCCAGCTCCAGCAGTTGTGGCCATTTGGGGAATGAACCAGAGAATGGAAGACCTCTCTTTCTGTCTTTATCTCCGTAATTCTTCCAAGTAAATAAAATAAATTAAAAAAAAAAAAAATTGGTAACAAACACTGCTAATGATGTAGAAAAAGGGGACCTCTTAACACACTTTTAGTGGAAATGTAAATTAGTGTAGCCACTATTGAAAACAGTATGGAGATTTCTTTAAAAATCAGAAATAGAACTGCCATATGAGCCAGCAACCCCACTATTGGATATATACCCAAAAGACTTGAAATCACTGTATGAGGGCCGGTGCTGTGGCACCAGGGGTGTTAAAGCACAAGCCTGAGGTGCCAGCATTCAAGTCCTGGTTGCTCCACTTCTGATCCAGCTCCCTGCTAATGTGCCTGGGAAAGCAGCAGGGGATGGTCCAAGTGCTTGGGCCTTTACACTCACGTGTGAGACGCAGAAGGTGGTCCGGGCTCCTGGCTTAGGTCTTGCTGTTGCAGTCATTTGGAGAGAGAACCAGAGGATGGAAGACCTTTCTGTCTCTACCTCTCTCTCTTTTATATAAATAAAATAAATTTTTAAAAAAATCAAATCATTGTATCAGAGGCACCTGCTCTACCCTGTTTATTGCAGCACTGTTCACAGTAGATATGGAAACAGGGCCAGTGCTGTGGCATAGTGGGCTAAGCCTCCCTCTGCAGTGCCAGCACCCATGTAGGAACCAGTTCATGTGCTGGGGGCTCTTCTTCCAATTCAGCTCTCTGCTGTGGCCTGGAAAAGCAGAAGATGACCCAAGTGCTTGGGCCTTTGCACCCATGTAGGAGACCCAGAAGAAGCTCCTGTCTCCAGATCAGCTCAGCTCCAGCTGCTTGCAGCTATTTGAGGAGTGAACCAGAAGATGGAAGACATTTCTGTTTTTCCCTCTCAAATAAATAAATAAAATCTTTATAAAACAAACAAAGATATGGAATCAGCCAAAGTGTCCATCATCAGATGAATGGATAAAGAAAATTGTTATATAAACACTATGGAATACTATTTGACCATAAAAAATGAAATCCTGTCATCTGCAGCAAAATAGATGGAACGAGCGGACATCATGTTAAGTGAAATACATGTTCAGGGCCGGTGCTATGGCACAGCAGGTAAAGCTTCCTGCCACCTGCAGTGCCGGTAGCCCATATGGGCACTGGTTGGAGTCCCAGCTGCTCAACTTCTGATCCAGCTCTCTGCTATGGCCTGGGAAAGCAGAAGATGGTCCAAGTCCTTGGGCCCCTGCACCCACGAGGGAGACCCGGAAGAAGCTTCTGGCTGTTGGCTTTGGATCAGCACAGCTCCAGCATTGTGGCCAATTGGGGAGTGAACCAGCAGATAGAAGGCTTCTCTTTCTCTCTGCCTCTTCTCTCTCTGTGTAACTGACTTTCAAATAAATAAATCAATCGTTTAAAAAAATACATGTTCCCCCTCATATATTGAGCTAAAAAAGAAAACTGTCAATATGAACAGAATATTAACTACTAGAAGCTGGAAACAGTGGGAATGATAGAAGAAGTTTGGATATTTTTTAAATAGGGGAAATTGGAGGTGGTTTATAGATTGTGATATACTAATGTTAACAATAGGGAAAGTTATATAGGGGGTATTTGTGAATGCTTTGTACAATTTCATAATTTGTTTTGTAAATTTAAAACTATTCCAAAATAATTTTTTTTAAAAAATGTGTTAAGGAGCAGGTCTTTGACACAGTAGATAAGCTGCTGTTTGAGATGCTCACATCCCATATCTGATTGGGTTTGAGTTCCAGCTCCACTTCAGATTCCAGTTTCCCACTAATATGCACCCAAGGAGGCTGCAAATGATGGCTCAAGTACTTGGGTTCCTGCTACTCACATGGGAGAGCTGGGTGAAGCACAAGTTCCAGGCTCCTGGCTTCAGCCTGTCTGGCTTAGCCCTGGCTATTGCCTGCATTTGGGGAGTAAACAAGTGGGTGAGAAATTATTTCTCTCTCTCTCTCTGCTTTTTAGATAAAAGTGAGCAATATTTTTAATATTAATAATAATAGGCCAGCACCATAGCTCAATAGGCTAATCCTCCACCTGCAGCGCCGGCACCCTGGGGTTCTAGTCCTGGTCGGGTGCCGGATTCTGTCCTGGTCGCTCCTCTTCCAGTCCAGCTCTCTGCTGTGGCCCGGGAGTGCAGTGGAGAGGATGGCCCAGGTCCTTGGGCCCTGCACCCGCACGGGAGACCAGGAGAAATACCTGGCGACTGGCTATGGATCAGCGTGGTGCGCCAGCCGCAGCGCACTGGCCACAGCGGCCATTGGGGGGTGAACCAACGGAAAAGGAAGACCTTTCTCTCTGTCTCTCTCTCTCACTGTCCACTCTGCCTGTCAAAAAATTTTTAAAAAGCCGGCGCCATGGCTTAACAGGCTAATCCTCTGCCTTGCAGCACCAGCACACCGGGTTCTAGTCCCAGTTGGGGCGCCGGATTCTATCCCGGTTGCCCCTCTTCCAGGCCAGCTCTCTGCTATGGCCCGGGAAGGCAGTGGAGGATGGCCCAAGTGCTTGGGCCCTGCACCCGCATGGGAGACCAAGAGAAGCACCTGGCTCCTGGCTTCGGATCAGCGAGATGGGCCAGCCGCAGCGTCCATTGGAGGGTGAACCAACGGCAAAAAGGAAGACCTTTCTCTCTCTCACTATCCACTCTGCCTGTCAAAAAAAAAAAAAGAAGAAGAAGGCGTTGTGGCATGGCAGGTTACGCTGACACCTGTGACGCTGGCACCCCATGTGAGCGACTGTTCTAGTTCCAGCTGTTCTGCTTCTGATCCAGCTCCTTGCTATTCCTCCTGGGAAAGCAAAGGAAGATGGCCTGAGTGCGTGGGCCCCTGCCACTAATGTGGGAGATGGGAGACCTGGATGGAGTTCCAGGCTCTTGGATTCAGCCTGGCCCAGCTCGAGCTGTTGTGGTCATTTGAGGAATGAACCAGCAGATGGAAGATTGATCTCTCTCTCTGCTTTTTTTTTTTCCCCAAAAAAAGATTTATTTATTTATTTGAAAGACACAGAAAGAGAAGGAGAGGCAGAGAGAGCTAAGTCTTCCATGTGATAGTTCACTCTCCAATTGGCTGCAACGGCGGCCAGAGCTGCAGCAATCCGGAGCCAGAAGCCAGGAGCTTCTTCCGGGTCTCCCATGCGGGTGCAGGGGCCCAAGGACTTGGGCCATCTTCTACTGCTTTCCCAGGCCATAGCAGAGAGCTGGCCAGCGCCTCGGCTCACTAGGCTAATCCTCTGCCTGTGGCACCGGCACCCCGGGTTCTAGTCCCGGTTGCTCCTCTTCTAGTCCAGCTCTAAAAAAAGAGAGCTGGATCGGAAGTGGAGCAGCCAAATCTCGAACCAGCACCCATATGGGATGCCGGCACTTCAGGCCAGGGCTTTAACCCACTGCGCCACAGCACTGGCCTCTCTCTAACACCTTTCAAATAAATAAATCTTAAAAAAATAAAGTTCCAATGCAAATTTTTTTAAAACCATACTGACCCTCCTACTGAACATTAGCAACCAATCAAATACACTACCTATAATATTCTAGAACTGTAGTATGTAACATTTAAGCCAGAAGAGTCTTCTAAAAATAAGATATTTTGGGGCCAGCGCTGTGGTGTAGCGGGTAAATCCACCGCCTACAGTGCCGGCATCCCATATGGGCACTGGTTTGAGTCCCGGCTGTTCCACTTATGATCCAGCTCTCTGCTACAGCCTAGGAAAGCAGCAGAAGATGGCCCAAGTCCTTGGAGCACTGCACCCACATTGGAGACCCGGAAGAAGCTCCTGGCTCCCAGCTTTGGATCAGCCGCCAACTGGGGAGTGAAGCAGCCGACAGAAAACCTCTCTCTCTCTCTCTCTCTCTGCCTCTCCTTCTCTCTCTATGTAACTCTGACTTTCAAATAAATAAGTAAATCTTTTTTAAAAAGAAACTTAAGATATTTCTTTGAAAATAAAGACATTTATTTCCCTAACTGATATTTGCAATTATTCTTGTTCAACCATAACACACACAGTTGTCATTTTGCTTCTAAATCAAAGGAATATATTTTGTCAACAGTTTTTCTATGGCTTCTTATCAGGAAGAGTGAGTGTACTGGAGTCCAAAGTCTAAGTACCCCGCCCCACCCTCATCTAGTGTTCCACCTTCTCAAGCTCAGAACAATTCTAGTCTTTCTCACTTTACCAAGAAAGCTCACTTCCATGCTAACCTCAAGTCCTGCAGCTAATTTTCATTAAGATCTAAATACATACTTCACAATCCAGTCTCCACTGAGCCCTCTCAAAGTCACAAAGCCTTTATTCTGGAAAAGGCCTTGTCTTAATACTAGCAGTTTCTGTGCTTCCCTTCAAGTCTGGCTTCATGCTGGGCCCAGCTTCTCCATTCAGAGCACCCAAAAGGGTGACCAGAAGATTCTTATTTTTCACAAAAGGACTAGGTCTCAACTGAGCCCACCATGAATCTTTCTGATCAATTATCAGAGTTTGGGAAAATCACTCTCCTCTTAGCAAAGAACCATACATTCTGAGTATCAAAAGAGAAGGAATTTGAAAAAAACAAATATATAATTGTTTAAAAATACTCCTTTTGAAAGGAGGCCTACTTCAGGTTGGCCATCTCTATGGGTAAGTAGAGCACCTTAAACTTGACTTATCTTATCTGAACTCAAAGTTACCCATCAGGATTTAAAGTTTTTACTGTGTTTTAACAAAATAAGGAAGAAAAAAAAAAGGAAACAAAGAAAAATCCATACCACCGTGACCTCAGAGACAAGAGAAAACATTCTTCTTCCTCTCTTCCTTACCCAAATATTCCGGGAACCCCCCAAACCATAACATACGAAAATGGCTAAATGCTGGGCAGGCTTTGAAGCAAAGGAAGGGTGTGGTTCTCAGCTCCAGAGGGGGCCCAGTACTGAAAGGGTTTGGAAAGAAACAAAACCTGCTTCTCTCTGGAGCAGGCATGACACACACACAGGACTGGTCTAACAAGTCCTTCTGATCTCTCAGGCCAGGCCGCCTCCTTCTCCTCCCCCATAACCCACGTGCTTCTCCAGGCCCTCCACAGGGACAGATAACAGTAAATTTTCTCTCAAACCTGAGTCTGAGACAGGCAGAGCTACTTACCTGGATCCTTTTGCAACTTTGCCAAAGACACTGCACCCAGCCTTATAAGGAGAAAGCAGGGCTTTAGGGAGAGGCTGATAAGTTAACAAAGATAAAAGGGAGGGGCAGAAACATAGGGGGAGGCGTCAGACTAGAGGAAGAGGAGAGGCCAAATGCCTTTCTCCTTCCCACAAGAGGAGGGAGAAAAAGGAAAGTCAGATACACTTGGGGAAATAAGCAATTGTCTAACTGAAATGGAAAGGTACTGTTTGACTCTCACATAATAAAATAGAAAATATAAAATTAAGTGGAGCATCTTATATCCTTCCCCATCCCAGGCTAGAAAAAAATTAATGGAAATTCTTAACTTTACTGGCAGTCATCCAACTTTTTGAGCTCCTATTCCATCTTTTTAGTTATTTATTTAAAAGGCAGAGTGACAGAGAGAGAGAGGGAAAAACAGAGATTTTTTTAAAAAAAGAAAAAAATATTTTTCCATCTGCTGGTTCCCTCTTCAAATGTCTGCAACAGTCAGGGCTTCGCTAGGTGAAAAGTCAGGAGCCAGGAACTCCATGGTGGTCTCCCACATGGGTGGCAGGAATACAAGTACAAGCCATCATCTGCTGTCTCCCTGTGCATCAGCAGGGAGCCGAATCTGAAGCGCAGAGTAGTCAGACTTGAATCAGGCACTCCAGGCAGTGTCCCAGGCAGCAGCAATGTGCTGCACACCATAAAGTCAGCACATCACATTCCCTTTTAAAGAGGCAACGTCTCACTAAACCCACTCACTATCTAAGGCATTCTCTCCATCTATTTGCCCATCATTTGAAGGTAACTTGAAAAGACTAAAGCATATAACTGAGCCATGTTTACAAAGTCCCACTTCCTCAAAACCCTGAGAAGACCAATGAAACATCCCTTTCATCGTTTAGGGACAGGCAACAGGGAGTGAGAAGAGGTGTGACCCTACAGAGAATCAATCAGTGTAAGTAATAAGGTCCTATTGCACATACAAGATAAATAACCAAAGGAAATATTTCTCCCTATCTGAAACAGAAACCACAACCTTAAAGAGGATGGAAAATTGTAATTATTAATTATTGATCTCTCTTAGAAGTTACCATACACTATCCTCTCAACATTCTCTGAGGCCTCAGTTTATGGATGAATAAACTACATATCAAAAGTATTCAGGAGCCAACACTGTGGCATAGCCAGAAAAGCCATCGCCTGTGATACTGGCATCCCATATGTGTGCTCCTTGGAGTCCTGGCTACTCCACTTCTGATCCAGATCCTTGCTAATGCGCCTGGGAAAGTAGCAGAGGTTAGCCCAAGTGCTTGGGCCCTGTATGCATGAAGGAAACCTGGAAGAAGCTCCTGGCTTCAGCCTGGCCCAGCCTGGCTGTAGTGGCCTTTTGGGGAGTGAACCACCAGATGGAAGATTCTCTCTCATTCTCTTACGTCTCTCGCTCTCTCTGTATCTCTTTCAAATAAATAACTCTTTTTAAAAAAATGTATTCAATATTTAGCCCAAGTTCATCAGCTAGTAAATGTGACAACTACATATCTTCTATTCCTGGTACATATTCTTGCTCTTTGATACAGGGGAAGCAGTATGAATTTTCCATGCTTCCTGTGGTTAAAAGTCATTCTAGGGACCGCAGCGCTGTGGCATAGCGGGTAAGGTCGCTGCCTGCAGTGCTGGCATCCCATAAGGGCGCTGGTTCAAGTTCCCGCTGCTCCACTTCCTATTCAATCATCTGCCATGGCCTGGGAAAGCAGTGGAAGATGGCAGAGGTCCTTGGGCCCTTGCACCCATGTGGGAGACCCAGAAGAAGCTCCTGGCTCCTGCCCCCAGATCTGCACAGCTCTGGCCGTTGCAGCCAATTGGGGAGTGAAACAGCAGATGAAAGACCTCTCTCTCTCTCTCTCTCTCTCTCTCTCTCTCTCTCTCTGCCTCTGCCTCTCTGCAACTCTGCCTTTCAAATAAATAAATATTAAAAAAAACATTCTAACACCAATAGAGAAATTAAACAAAAGTAAATTCTGTTTGTAGGGAAGGAAGGAGGGGAAAGAGAAGACAGAATAGAACCAACTAGACCTTTGGCTCTTGCCTTCACTTTACTGAGCAAAGCCTTACTCAACTCTGGGGTAGAGTACTTGCAAACTATCTTCAATTCATCTCCTGTTGATAAGGTAAACCAGGGCTGGTGGTGTGGTATAACGGATAAACCTGCCGCCTGCACTGTTAGCATCCCATATGGGTGCGGGTTCAAGTCCCAGCTGCTCCACTTCCAATCCAGGTCCTTGCTAATGTCCTGGGAGAAGCAGCAGAAGATGGCCCAAGTATTTGGGGCCCTGCCACCCCTACGTGGGAGACTCAGATGAAGCTCCTCGCTCTGGCCTGACCCAGCCATGGCCACTGTGGCCATCTGGGGAGTGAACCAGCTGATGAAAGATCCCTCTCTCCCTCTCTCTGTGTCTCTCCCTCTGTCTGTAACTCTGACTTTCAAATAAATAAATAAATCTCTTAAAAAATTAAAGTAAGGAAAAACTCTCAGGAAGAAATGTATAAAGCACAAAGCATACTACTTCATACCTACCAATCACCTACCTTTCTACTGGCCTACTTTAGAAATCTGGATATGTGCTACATTCTCTGATCATATCCAGCCAAGGAAAGAAAATATAATCACAAATATCCTGAACTCTCACTTTTATTTTTTTTTTTATTTTTTTTTTTATTTTTGACAGGCAGAGTGGACAGTGAGAGAGAGAGACAGAGAGAAAGGTCTTCCTTTTGCCGTTGGTTCACCCTCCAATGGCCGCCGCGGTAGCGCGCTGCGGCCGGCGCACCGCGCTGTTCCGATGGCAGGAGCCAGGTGCTTATCCTGGTCTCCCATGGTGTGCAGAGCCCAAACACTTGGGCCATCCTCCACTGCACTCCCTGGCCACAGCAGAGAGCTGGCCTGGAAGAGGGGCAACCGGGACAGGATCGGTGCCCCGACCGGGACTAGAACCCGGTGTGCCGGCGCCGCAAGGCGGAGGATTAGCCTGTTGAGCCACGGCGCCGGCCCTGAACTCTCACTTTTAATGTGACATCTTACTAAGCCAAAAGTAAAGATCATAACTGGGGTGGGAAACAGAAGGAACTAGAAGCAGAAAAGATTGTGCTAGCCAGCATCAGAACAGAGGGGAGGGATTGTTCTAGAGGTATGTTAGCAATCTGCCTCTAGGGCAGCTGTCCTCCTGGGTAATCAAAGGCGGGTTTGTCCGTGTGTGCTCAGGGACTAGCCAGCTTGGCAAGGAGTTGAGGACTCAGATACCCAATCCACAAAGTGAGAGGAGATGCATGTTTCACAGCTGGAATAGAGGGCAGGGAAAACACAAAAGAAGTGAGAAAAGAAGGGGAAAGGAGGAAATAGGTGCTAGCTCAGTCTAGACACAGGGAAAAATTCCCAGGGAACTTTCAAGCGTTCCCCAGTTACATGCAAAACGACCTATTAAAACCTAAATCGAAGAACAAGAACGGGTAGGTTTCTCCTGCCCTGTGTGTAGTAGGGTTTGCCAACTGCAAGGATGAGGTCTAAAATGTAGGGTCCAACATTACCTGCTTTTTCTGTCCCTTTCAGATTCAACAAATTATCTGCAATATGTACAGCAAATGAAGATTAGTTAACATCTATCTCCTTCTAGAATTCCTTTCTCAATTAAATCCCCAAGATCCATAAATAACAGCAAACACAAAACTCAGTAAGCTCCCCAATGCTAAGAGATCAAGGCCATTTATATAACTCAAGTGCCAAGATGCAAAAGGCCACAGTCAGAATTCACACTCCCTAATCCCTTAGAGCAGCTAGATGCTCTGAGACCCATTAGACACACAAAGACTGCTCTCTTCTCAGTAGAGCTCTGTAGCAGAGCTGCTCTCCAGGGACAAAGAGATTTCACAGGAGAACCACAAAGACATCGCCCCTCTCCGTTCCCCCACTCCCAGCTTTCTCACTTCCTGTCACAGTAGCACCAGACCACAGTCTCCCAGAAACAAACAAATACAAAGTGCTGGATTCTGGGCTGCAGGCCAACTGCATTCCAGGGCATCCTGTCTACCAATCACCAGTCAGAGCTCCCACTTTGCCCTGCTCAGTTCCTTATCATGTTCGGGAAAACAACCCTCCTCCCTGCCCCAAGCCAACACTACATAGGACAAAGCTCAGGCCTCTAAGAATCAGCAGAAAGATACTGCGTATGGATCTAAGAGTTTGGATGGGGTGAGGGATTTTTAAAATTCCTACTTGTCAAGTAGATTCACTTTGGAGGCACTGCACTGATTCTGAAGCTATTGCTGCTGTTACATTCAGCTCACTGCCATCTGATACATACCAAGAAAGCTTCATCATGGCGATCTGATCTCAACCTAGATTCAGTCAATGGAATATTCCCACTTGAAGAACTACTTTAGGACCCTCCTCTGTCATGTTCTCTATTACTCTCTTCCACTGTTTTCAAAGTCTTCGCAAATCTTTTTGCTACTAGCATAGAGTTGATTCTAAGACAGGCCCCACAAAGAACAAACAAAAGCAGCAGACTCCACCCTACAGAGGCAGTTTATCAGGTGCTGGGAGCAAAGTTCCCTGCTTCCCCAGGGATCTAGAGGAAGGCTGCTAGGAATTAATTGCACAGTAGCCCTGGAGGCAAAGAGGTCAAGACAGCAACCTCAGCTTTTCCCACTCACTGTACCCGTGAATTGAGTCAGGGGATACAGATTTAGAGCCTAGTTAGAAACAAAAGCCTTCCTTTGGAATAAAGGCCCTCAGCTGACTCCAAGAAGAGGAAAAACAATACCTTCTTCTATAACCTTATACAGCCCATTGGAAGTTAGCCCTAAAGCCCAGAAGCAAAGATACAGATAAGCAGTCAAGCTCCATTATCCAGAGATTCTTAAAATCCAAAGAAGCAACACCTTTTGCCCAAAGGCTCAATTCCCTGTACCTGTAACAGGGAAATGCTCAGCACAGTTCTACAGACAATACTGCAGGCAACTAGTAAAATGCTAACATCTCTCATCTTTTCTCCTTTCTTTTTCCCAGATCTCTTCCCCCTTCTTGGACCTGCTAGAAGTATTCTGAACTGAATCCTGATCTAGGCAGTACATAATGCAAAAGGAGCTAAGTGTAAAACACCATGGCTTAGAAGGATTTAGTCTTTATCTGGATCTAGTACAAGGTGGAGGAGTAGAACAGGAACATACACAGGAGTCATTCTAGAGTTGGACAAAAAAAGAATATTTAGCAACATTTATATTTTAGAACAGAATTTCAACAGCAGGGTCTAGCCACCAAAAATTCTATCACTGAAGCACATAAAAACAAAACTTTAAAATCTCTTACCTAGCACCAAATCAGATTTCTTTTTTCTCTCGACAATAGTGAAAAATGAGTTATAATTGTTAGTATTCTTATCCAATTCTTTCATTCATAGTCCGGGCCAAATAAATCACTATCGATTAAGTACCACAGTGTGAAGTGGATAACAAAAGCAGATAGAAATAGGAGCATTTAAGTGGGGGGGGGGGGTATTTTTCTGAGATACTGAACAAAAAGAAAAAGAGGCTATAAAAGACACACCCCAAACAACTGGACACACCCAAATCAACGCACACGCTGCTGCTCCAAAAGGGCACTTGGGCTGGTCAGGTTCGCTGAATCAAATTGAGCAGGTTACACACAAAAGGAGCACTGACTCAGAAATGCGATCACCCTGGGGTGTGAGGGAGCAAGCAAACCAGCACAACCAATTACAATTCAACCAGAGTTCCCAGTTCTAACTGTATCTCTAGCTGTCTGCAGACATATTTAGAAAACCCAACCAAAGGAGTATGTAATGAATGGGGAAAGAGAAAATCCCTGCCTGGAGTGCCCAAGGTTTAAGCTGAATCCTCCTCAATGGATGGGAGAACAAGAATTTGTTTTGGCATCTAACTTCCCACACCCCTCTCTCTCCAAAGCAGGCCCAAAGCTGAGAACTAAAAAGGAGAGAAACTAATGTGATCAGGAAAGGCTTAGCTACATTCCAACTAGCCAATATCCATACAGTATTAAGAGTACCTGAGAATCCTCTTCATTACTGAGAGCTGCTGGGACTCTGCTAACACACATCCAATGCCTCCACCACCCCCAACCCCCAAACATTCTGAAGAGAAGGGTAATTGAGAAGGCTTGATGAAGGCACCAGCTGTTTCCACCGCTCTCCCTCCGGCCCCTCCTGAGACCACAGTTCAAACACTTAATACAATTGACTGGTCAGTAGGAAGGAGAAGCCTGGACTAAAATAGCAGGAAGAGTGCCAACTGGCCCCACTTAGAAGGAATGCTTTCTTGGCTCAATTTAAAAATAAGAAACCTTTGTCGCCCACACCCCTCTCTGCAACTATGTTCTCCTTTCTACTAACTACCCCTTGGTGTCAAATGGATTTGTTTCTTTCTTAGACTTCTTAGTCTATTTTCAAATATCAGAGAATACAGAAGAGGTGTGTATACGACTGCACGTAAACAATGTCGGAGAAATTGGGAGGCTTCCTAGACTGCAGGAGCCAAACGTAGTGGGGGAAGGAGACAAGAGTACACACTACACCTGTCTACTTATTTCAAGCAAGAAGGGAAAAAACATTATGCAGCCACACTTGAACACTGAGCTAACACAACTTCCCAGGCATGGGGAGCCAGTTAAGAGACCAGCCCCTCCCCCACCCTTATTACAAGTTGGCCAGCGTGAGCCAAGGAGGATGGGAAGGAAGCCAACACTTCCTTTTCAGACAGGAAGTAACATTGGCCCTTCCTGTCAAGTTTTAAACAAATTGTCCAGCTGAGTTCTAATGCTAACATCCTCTCCTGATTTGCTCCACAATTTCAAAATGGAGAGGGGAAATGGAGATACAGTCTAACAGTTTCCTTCAACCTAATAGGCAAGTCCTCCTTACCACACCAAGTGTTGGCTTAACTTACCAATCAATAGAAAACACAATTCCAAAAGGATACAGGACACAGAGACAAGATAACTTCACTTCAAATTAACCACCTTCTTGCCATTTCTGTTACCATAAACTGGTTATCTCAGACTAATTAACAACCCACCCAAAAAATAACACATACATTTTCAGGTTTTGTGATCCTCAAACCTTAGTGATAATTATACCTGAGGAACTTTTTGAAAAAAATACAATTCCCCCACTTCAATTTCTGGTGGGGGAGGTCTGCAGATTCAAATTATTTATTTCAGGCAGAGGCAGAGAGACAATCTTCCATCTACTGGTTCACTCTCTGAATGCCCACAACAGCTGGGGCTGGGCCAGGCTGAAGCCAGGAGCCTGGAATTCCATCCAGGTCTCTCACGTAGGTGATGGAGGCCCAAGCACAGGCCATCTGCCGCTGCTTTCCCAGACTCATTAGTAGAGAGCTGGATGGAAACAGCTGGGTCTCAAACAGGCACCCAGATAGGATGCCAGCATCACAGGCCCTAGATAACCAGCCCACTTGACAACTTAAAAAAAAAAAACAAAACAAAAAAAACCACTTTTTTAACTTATTTATTTGAAAGGCAAAGTTATAGAGAGAAAGTGAAGACAGATCTACCAACTGCTGGTTCACTCCCCAAATGGCCACAAGAGCCAGGGCTGGGCCAGGCCAAAGCCAGGAGCTTCTGGGTCTCCCATGTGGTTGCAGAGGCCAAAGCACTATGGCCATCTTCTGTTGCTTTCCCAGGCACATTAGCAGGGAGGTGGCTTTACCCGCTATGCCACAACACCGGCCCCCTGAATTCATATTTTTGTTTGTTTGTTTTTTATTTTTGACAGGCAGAGTGGACAGTGAGAGAGAGAGACAGAGAGAAAGGTCTTCCTTTACCGTTGGTTCACCCTCCAATGGCCGCCGCACCGCGCTAATCGGAAGCCAGGAGTCAGGTGCCTCTCCTGGTCTCCCATGCGGGTGCAGGCCCCAAGCACTTGGACCATCCTCCACTGCACTCCCGGGCCACAGCAGAGAGCTGGACAGGAAGAGGGGCAACCGGGACAGAATCCGGCGCCCCAACCGTCACTAGAACCGGGTGTGCCGGCGCTGCAAGGCAGAGGATTAGCCTATTGAGCCGCGGCTCCGGCCAATTCGTGTTTTTAAAAAGCCCTCATAGCGGGATAGATATTTGGCCTAGAAGTTAAGCAGTCTACCTGTACCATGTATTAGTTAAGTGCCTGAGTTAGAGTGACATCCCGCCTCCCAATTCGGCCTCTTGCTAACATGCACCCTGGGAGGCAGCAATGACGGCTCAAGTAGTCAGGTCCCTGAAATCCAAATAGGAAAACTGGATAGAGCTCCTAACTCCCATCCAGCAATTAAGGAGCAAATAAGTTGGGGTGGAGGGTGGGGATGCCACAGTCTCTCTTACTCTGTCTCTGCCTCTCAAGTAAATAAAAACACTTTTTAATTTTTTTAAAGAGCCTTTATAATGGTTCTCATCATCAGCGTGATAGAAACCACTCTGCTGGCCTGTATCTGACATCCCTCCTACCCAACAAAAAGGGTACTGGTTGTAAGACATCATTTGGGCCTGTTTTACTGTTCCCCAGACAGTTCACATCAACATTCAGTCTGGATCAGAAACTCAGAAATCACAGATTTTTACTTTTTTTTTTTTTTTTTTTGACAGGCAGAGTTAGACAGTGAGAGAGAGAGAGAGAGAGAGAGAGAGAAAGGTCCATTGGTTCATCCCCCAAGTGGTCGCTACAGCCGGTGCATTGTGGCCGGCACACTGCGCTGATCCGAAGCCAGGAGCCAGGTGCTTCCTCCTGGTCTCCCATGGGGTGCAGGGCCCAAGGACCCGGGCCATCCTCCACTGCACTCCCGGGCCACAGCAGAGAGCTGGACTGGAAGAGGAGCAACCAGGGCAGAATCCGGCGCCCCAACCGGGACTAGAACCGGGGTGCCAGTGCCGCAGGTGGAAGATTAGCCCCGTGAGCCGCAGCGCCGGCCAGAAATCACAGATTTAAACATAAGGGTGTTGTCTGGAATTGTGCAGTCCTGAATCCTACACTCTAGACTAAATCTGAAGAGAAGACCTGTCCTACTTGCCAGCACCACCTTCTTGGAATCCAGAGGCGCCGTATTGAAGGATATCCCTATTCACACCGCAGATTAAACAACTCAATTTTTTAATTTTTATTTATTTATGTGAGAGGGAGAAAGGAAGATCCTTCACCCACTGATTTACTTCCCAAATGACTGCAATGGCCAGGACTGGGCCAGGGCAAAGTCAGAAGTCCAAAACTCCATCCAGGTTTCCCACATGGATGGTAGCAGCAGAAATACCTGAGCCACATTCCAATGCTTTCCCAGGCACATTAGCAGGGAGCTGGACTGGAAGTAGAAAAGCCAGCACACAAGCGCCAATATATGGGATGCCAGCACTGTATCACAATACGAGTCCTTATTTTAAAACATATTAGGAACAAAGAAACAAAGACTGTGCCAAATTTTCAAATATTGATTCCATATTTTTCCCAAAATAAGCCCAAACTTTTAAACCTAGCATTAAAGACCCTGGATAATTCCAGCCCACCTGACAACTTAAAAAAAATTTACTTATTTATTTGAAAGTCAAAGTTATAGAGAGAAAGAGAAAGAGTTACAGAGAGAGAGAGACACCTTCCATCCGTTGGCTCATTCCCCAAATAGCCACGATGGCAAGGCTGGGCCAGGCCAAAGCCAGGAGTCATCCAGGTCTCCCATGTGGCTGCAGAGGCCCACCATGACCATCTTCCACTGCCTTCCCAGGCACATTAGCAGGACGATGGATCAGAAGTAGAGCAGCTGGGAACTGAACCCACACATAAAGGATGCTGGCACTGTAGGCTGTGGCTTAACCCACTATGTCACAATGCTGGCCTCTCTGGTTCTTTTTTAAGTTTTACTTATTTATCTGAAAGAGTTGCAGAGAGAGAGAGAAAGAGAGGGAAGGAGGGAGGAAGCAAGAGGGAGAGGTCTTCCATCTGCTGATTCACTCCCCAGATGGCTACAGCAGCCAGGGCTATGCCAGGAGGAAGCCAAGAGCCAGGAGCTTCTTCCAAGTTTCTCATGTGAGTGGCAAGGCCCTCAACACTTGGGCCATCTTATGCTGTTCTTCCCAATCCATTAGCAGGAAGCTGGATCAAAGTATAGCAGACAGGACTTGAACCAGTACCCACATGGTATGCCAGTGTCACAGGTGGCGGTTTAAACTATGCCACAATTCTGGCCCCTGGTTATTTTTATTAAATATTGTCAGTGTTGTGGTACAGCAAGTTAAGCCACAGTCTACAATGCCAGTGTCCCATATATGGGCATCAGTTCCTGTCCCACCTGCTCCACTTCTGATCCAGCTCCCTACTACTGTACCCGGGAAGGCAGCAGAAGATGACCCAAGTACTTGGGCCCCTGAACCCACATGGAAGATCTGGGTGGAGTTCCAAGCTCCTGGCTTCAGCATGTACCAGCCCCAGCTGTTGTGGCCATTTGGGGAGTCAACCAGTGAATTGAAGATTTTTCTCTCTCTGTAACTCTGCCTTTCAAATAAGTAAATCAAGAGAGAGAGAGGAGGAAGAGAGGGAGGGAGGGAGGAAAGAAGGCAGGAGGGAAGGAAAGAGAGAGAGTAAGGAAGGGAAGGAAGGAAGGAAAGAGAGAGGGAGGGAGGGAAAGAAAAAGAAAGAAAAGACAAGACCGGAAACTCTAGATTCAAATGTTACCTCTGGGGCTGGAACTGTGGCACAGCAGTTTAGGTAAACACTTGCAACACCAGCATCCCATGTCAGAGTGCCAGCTCCAGTCCTGGCTGTTCGGCTTCTGATCCAGCTTCCTATTAATATGCCTGAGAGAATGGCAGAGGATGGCCCAGGTGCTTGGGCCCGTGCCACCCAATTAGGAGACCTGGATGGAGTTCCTGGCTCCTGGATTCAATTTGGCCCAGACCCAGCTGTTGTGGCCATTTGGGGAGTGAACCATTAGATGAAGATCCCTCTCTCCCTCTCTCCCCCTCACTCCTGTCACTCTTCCTTTCAAATAAATGTCTTTAAAAAAAAAGTTTTGTTTTTTTTTTAAAAAAAAAAAAAACCTCTGATACTTATCCAAGCAAGTCATTTTATCTTGTGGTCTGCCTAAGAGCATGGGAGTAGCAAAGTGTCTTTAAAATAGCCACAAAGGGAGAGGCCAGCATTGTGGCACAGTGGGTTATGCTACTGCTATGTGACAACCACAAACATCTCAGCCCCATCAATATGTAAACTACATATCAATCAGCTATTTAAAGCAACCTGAAATTCTGATATATCTGTGATTGTCTAAAGTATTTCCGATGCAAGATGATACCTAACCAAAGGGGATAGGAAAAGGAAAAATGTTTCCAGATGGAGGTCATCTCCAAGATGATATTCAATAACAGAATGGTAATTAGAGATAAGCATAATTAAAAGGAATATGGTTTAAAAAAAAAAAGAGAGAGAGAGAGAGAAACAGAAGAGAAGAGACAGAGAAACTCACTGAGGGACAGACTAGCTAAACCAGAAACCATGAGAGGGAAAGGGGATGATTCAAGACACAGGTAATCTGGTGGTGATCAAATATCCTTTCACTTTCCTATACGGGATTGCCATAGAACATCAAATCATTATATACTTGGTGCTTCTTCCTCAACTCCATCAGAGTCAGGCAGGCAAATGGTCCTGTATGTGTTTTAATAACTCTAATGCCTAAACATACATATGGAAAAGGAAAAAAGACACATAGTTGTCAGGAATAATCATCACTCCCAAGACAGAAAGATGGATATGGTGACCTATAAAGCGGTTCCCAAAGCCATTAAATCCAAATGATTAGGACTTTAGGAAAGCAGGAGTTTTTTGGTCAAACAAGCAAAAGGAAAAACAGCAGATAAGCGAAGCCAAGTACAATATTTGGTCAAGTACATAAACCAAACCAACAAGCATACTCCAAAGGAAACTGTACCAGGTGTAGATTGTCACTCTGTTCACAGAAAATTGACTATAAAAGATATGAAGATGAGAAAATATATTTCTCTAGGGAAAAAACAGTTTGGTTTTACTTGCCAAACATAGACACAGTTATTCTGCTGCCCTAATATTATCATTCTGCAAGATAAGTGAGCTCAACCTATACAAAATCTGCTCCTATGCAAATATGCTGTGTGTACAGGGAGCTTCTGCAATGGGAGGAGGATAGAGGCTGTGTCATGTGCTACCCCAACTTACGAGGAATACATAAAATTTGGCATCAATTGTTTTCTGTGGGACCTGTAGTGAGGAGATAACTTTTCTTTGTACTGTAAAGTATACAATAAGGTCTTACCTTGTTCCCCTTTCTCCACACAACTGGGCCTCTCTGGACAAGTCTCTTACTTCTCTCCCTGCCCTAATCTCTCTTATATACTGGCCACAACAAGCCTCCAAGCCTTTGCATTTTCTACTCCTCATATCCACATGACTCCATATCTCATTTCTTGTGGTCTCACTCAAACATACCTTAACATAAGGCCTTTCCTGACCACTCTATATAAAACAGCCTCATTCCCACCTTGGCACTTATCCTCCATCCTATGTATTCTGCTTTATTTTCTCAGTGGTATTAGCACATTCTGACAGGCTGTATTTTTTATTTGTTTAGTCATATTAGTCTCTCACAAATAGTATATAAGCTCTGTGAACTCAAGTATGAAGTCTATTTGGTTTATTATTATATCAGGGCATGGCACACAACAAATTTATTTTGAACAGATGAAGATGTTTTACTTCTTCAGTGAATACAAAAAGTTAAAGTTTAGAAAAATAAGTCACTGGGCTGGTGCTGTGGCACAGCAGGTTAAAGCCCCAGCTTGCAGCACCAGCATGCCATATGGGGACCGGTTCAAGTCCCAACTGCTCCACTTCCAATCCAGCTTCCTGCTAATGCACCTAGGAAAGCAGCAGAGGACAGCCCAAGTCCTTGGTCCCTTTCACACACATGAGAGCCCAGAAGAAGCTCCTGGCTTCAGATTGGCCCAGCTCCAGCCATTGCGGCCGTTGGGGAATCAACCAGCAGATGGAAGACCTCTCTGTCTCTCTCTCTCTCTCTCTCTCTGTAACTCTTTCAAATAAATAAAATAAATCTTTAAAAAGAAAAAAAAAAGTCATATTCTTTTTCTTTCTATAATATTTTTATTTTTTAAGTTTTTTTATTGGGGCTGGTACTGTGGCACAGTGGGTTAACGCCCTGGCCTGAAGCACCTGCATCCCCTACGGGTGCAGGATTCCAGTCCTTGCTGCTCCACTTCCAATCCAGCTCTCTGCTATGGCCTGGGAAAGCAGTAGAAGACAGCCCAAGTTCGTGGGCCCCTGCACCCGCGTGGGAGACCCAGGGGAGGCTCCTGGCTTCAGATCGACGCAGCTCCAGCTGCTGCAGCCAATTGGGGAGCGAACCATCGGATGGAAGACCTCTCTCTGCCTCTCCTCTCTCTGTGTAACTCTTTCAAATAAATAAAAATAAATCTTTAAAAAAATTTATTTATTTGAAAGGCAGAGTGACAGAGCGAGGGGGAGAAAGAGCAAGAAGAGGCCGGCATCGCGGCTCACTAGGCTAATCCTCCGCCTGTGGCACCGGCACCCCGGGGGTTCTAGTCCCAGTCGGGGCGCCGGATTCTGTCCTGGTTGCTCCTCTTCCAGTCTAGCTCTCTGCTATGGCCCAGGAAGGCAGTGGAGGATGGCCCAAGTGCTTGGGCTCCTGCACCCGCATGGGAGACCAGGAGAAGCACCTGGCTCCTGGCTTCGGATCAGCACGGTGCACTGGCCACAGCGGCCATTGGGGGGTGAACCAATGGAAAAAAGGAAGACCTTTCTCTCTCTCTCTCTCACTGTCCACTCTGCCTGTCAAAAAAAAAAAAAAAAAAGAGCAAGAAGAAGGGAGACAGGAAGAGAGAAAGAGATTCTCCATCTGCTGATAACTTTCCAAGCACTCACAACAGCAGCTAGGGCTGGACCAGACTGAAACCAGGAGCAAAAAACTCCATTAGGATGTCCCAGGTGTGTGGCAGGGACTCAAGAACTTAAGCCATCATCTGCTGCTTCCCAGGCACATTAGCAGGGAGCTGTATTACACTAGTTTTATACTTGTGATCTTAGGCCTATGAATTAGGGTTCCCTGTAGCCTTACCTGCCTATCTGGCTGACATTCTGCAGAGCAGACATTCACGTGGCCAAACTGTACCCTGATTTACAAAGTAGTCAATGAAGAGCAGAACAGTAAAGAGGCTCAGAATTTCCCTCATTCCAACAAAGAAGCAAAGAAATCAGATTGGCCCCAATTTCTCTTTTTCAATAGACTACTCTATTTTAAAAGTACTGAATATACAGCAGTTACTTTATTTCAGTAAGATCGCTTCACTCACAATGAAATGGGAACTGCAGGTACTTTGATAAAGGTATTGAAAAGTTGACCCAGTTTCCTTACAATGTCTAATGTCCTCTACCATCAGAATTTATTCTGGTTTCTTAAAATATAAGGTCCCTAAATCAAAAATTTTTTTTCACTCTACAAAGAGATCTCTCAAAGTGGTACTGCACTCCAATACAGAAAAATAGGTACACAAATTTATAATTTACTTTGGAGCAAGTAAATTTATTTTGCTCTACTATCAACTAAACCAAAATGAGTAATTAATTAGGATATGGATGAGACCCGAAAATCAAAGACAAAAACTAATCTGAACTGCTAGAAGAGATCAATCTTCTTGGACTACAATTGTAATCCTAATCTAGAGCTACCTAAAACAAAGCAGAAGCAACATCCTAATGCTTGTACCTTTAGCACACAAGCAGTTTATTACAGAGTAAGAATCAGAAATTTCCTCCGTATTACGTGTTAGTGAGGCAAAGCAATGCCATGAAGACCACCAACCTAAGGGGAAAAAAATATCAGGAAAGCAAAGCAGAGAGATACCACAAAGTACAGGAAGTAAACAAAAAGGAGAAAGTGTAGACAAATTGGTAGAGGAAAATGTGCATTTTTCTTTTAAATGCTAAGGGGCGGGGTTGGCATTGTGGCCTAGTGGGTAAAGCCACAGGAGCCTGTGATGCTGGCATCCCATATGGGTGCTCATTTGTCTCCTGGCTGCTCCACTTCCTATGCAGCTCCCTGCAAACAGCCTGGGAAAAGCAGTGGAAGATGGCTCAACTATTGGGGCCTGTACCACCCACGTGGGACACCTAGGTGAATCTCTGGCCTCCTGGCTTCACACTTGTCCAACCCTGGCTGTAGCAGCCATCTGGGAAGTAAACCATCCAATGGTTTACTTCTCTCTCTCTCCCCTTTCCCTTCTGCCTCCACTTCTGATCCAGCTTCCTGCTAATATGCACCTTGGGAAGCAGCAGGTGACGGCTAAAATACTTAGCTGTCTGCCACACACATGGGAGTCCTGGAGTTCCTGGTTCCTGGCTTCAGCCTGTACAAACCCTGACTATTGTGGCCATTTGGGGAGTAAACCAACAAATGGAAGATTTCTCTCCTTCTAATTGTCTTTCAAATAAATAAATTTTTTTAAAAAACAGCTTACCCATCCAGAAAGCCCATTTATTCTGTAATGTAAGTATTTACATCCACCACAGAATCTCAAATTTAAAGAGACCTTGAAGGACATTTAGTCTAACAAATAAATGAAGATTGAATTTACTTCAAGCATCTATTCTGATAACAAACTCAAGGTATACATTATCCTATAAATTATACATATATTAAATCATGTAACTGTCAAAATACTATAAGATAATTAACATTATTACCCCCAATATAAGACAAGGACACCAAGGCACACACAGGCCACTAAGCAATCTGTCCCAGGTTCCTGCAACCCACATGGAGACTTTACAAAGTTCCTGGCTCCTGGTTCGGCTCGACCTGACCCAGCCCAGTCTTCACTGTTGCAGCCATTTGGGGAGTGAATCAGCAGATGGAAGATCTTTCTCTCACTCATTCAATCCCACTCTCTTTGTCTCTCTACCTTTCAAATATTATAAATAAACTTTTTATTATAATCACCTTTTGGGGCCAGTGTTGTGGCACAGCGGGTTAAGTTGTCTGGACTGTGGCACAGCAGGTGCAAAGCCGCCACCTGCAGTGCAGGCATCCTATATGGGTGCCAGTTCTAGTCCTATCTGCCACACTTCAGATCCAGCTCCCTGCTAATATGCCTGGGAAAGCAACAGAGAATGGCGAAAGTTCTTGGGCCCCTGCACCGATGTAGGAGACCCGGAAGAAGCTCCTGGCTCCTGGCTTCAGCTTGGCCCAGCCCCAGCCATTGCAGTCATTTGGGAAGTGAACCAGCAAATGGCTCTGGCTCTGTCTCTTCCTCCCTCTCTATAACTCTGCCTTTCAAATAAACCTTTAAAAAAGAAAGAGGGACCAGTGCTGTGGCATAGCAGGGAAAGCCACTGCCTGCAGTACCAGCATCCCATATGGGCCCTGATTCAAGTCCTAGCTGCTCCACCGCTGATCTAGCTTTCCGCTATGGCCTGAGAAAGCAGTGGAAAACGGCCCAAGTGCTTGGGCCACTGCACCAACATAGGAGACCCAGATGAAGCTCCTGGCTTCTGGCTTCTAATCGGCCCAGCTCCAGCCAACGCAGCCATCTGGGGAGTGAACCATTGGATGGAAGACTTCTCTCTCTGCATCTGCCTCTCTGTAATTCTGCCTTTCAAATAAAGAAAAGAAATAAATATAAAAAAAATATATAAAAACCTGATCATGAAGGACTTTTAAAAAAGAAAGAAACAAGGGCCGGCGCCGTGGCTTAACAGGCTAATCCTCCACCTTGCAGCGCTGGCACACGGGGTTCTAGTCCCGGTTGGGGTGCCAGATTCTATCCCGGTTGCCCCTCTTCCAGGCCAGCTCTCTGCTATGGCCCGGGAAGGCAGTGGAGGATGGCCCAAGTCCTTGGGCCCTGCACCCCATGGGAGACCAGAAGAAGCACCTGGCTCCTGACTTCGGATCAGCGCGATGCACCGTCCGCAGTGGCCATTGGAGGGTGAACCAATGGCAAAAAGGAAGACCTTTCTCTCTGTCTCTCTCTCACTATCCACTCTGCCTGTCAAAAAAAAAAAAAAAAAAAAAAAAGAAAGAAAAGAAAAGAAAGAAACAAAGAAAAGCTAAAACTTAAAATCTTTCATTATTTCCAGAAACTTTGCTTAAAAATAGAGGGGAGACATGCATAATAACTACAGACTAATAAAAATTTCAAAATCACACTGCAAAATCATTAAGCTATGTTGTTTTGCATCCTATCTCAACTTCCTTGCAGGCCTTCCCCATAAGTCTCTCACTGATTCCCATCAAGCACTTTGTTTAACTAAGGCTTACTAACAACCTCAGTATGTACAGGACACTAAGAGAAGTGCTAAAAGGATACAAAGATAAGACAATACCTACACCCAACAGCTCACAGTCTAGGGGAAAGACAACTTTATTACAGTGTGACAAATACATTATTTGAACTACCTCCTACAAGCATCTCCCAGCAAGCTGATAATACCATTCCACACCACATACCTGACAATTCTCTGGAAGAAGAAATTTCACTGATAATCAAATAAAATTTGAGATAATTCCAGGATATTTAAGAAATTAGGACAGCAATCCCTGACCTAAAGATTAAAATGATGTCCATTCTAGTATATCCAGCTCCTGGGGGTTCTAAGGAAAATGAATCTTTTACATATATTATCCCAATATGGGTGGCAACAGGGAGTTGGAAATCCGAGAGTACTGACCCCGCAAAAGATGAAACACTCCTGTCTCTAGCTAGGGCTCTTTTTAGTTCTAACTGTTGTTTCCATTCTCTCTAGAGAATGGCAGTGCATTAGTGGCTATGTTCATGGACTTTGTAGTCAGACCAGGGTTAATCCTGACCTCAACCAATTTACAGGCAATGAGATTTTTCAGCAAACCTCAGCTTTCTTAAAAAAAAAAAAAAAGAAGAAGAAGAAGTTATTATGGGAAATTAAATAATTAATGCAAAAGGCTTAACAGGGAAAAAAATGGGGAGGAGAGGTTGGAAGACAAGGGGGCTGGAGATTAGGGGAAGGAACTGGCAGTTATTACAGGGTACCAAAACAGAAAACAATAAATTACACAGAACTGATCATTTTATTATTCCAACCGATAGTGATCTATGCTTAATTTACTTGTATCCTCCTATCTCATCCATCCCTAGAGAGCAGCTACTTCATAAATCTAAGGCTAGATTGTAATTACAAGGAGCTTCTTTTCTTTTTAAATGTCCAATAGTCCCAATGTTTAAAGATCTCCAATAGTCTCAATTAGTTGAGAGAACATGTTCTAACCCCTCTAACTATCCACACTGGAGCCCAAAAAAAAGGTACTAGAATTTTAATCACCCAAAAGATACCCTCACCTGAAACAGAGACCACTACCTTACCTAACAAAGAAACCAAGAGTGTATAGGAAGCTAACAAGGGAAAAAAAAAACCACAAGTCATACTTGTCATCACTGACCCCAATGTCAAAATAAGGAAAACAAAAAATTAAAAAATAAAAGCTTTACTCACCCACACCCCTTCCTATAATTCCTGAAAGAACCAGTGGAGGACAAATCTTCCATTTTATAACCCCAAAGACTATGTACTACACACCAGTCAAAACAATGCCTTAGTTCGTGAAAATAGTCCTGGACACCAGTTAACTAGGATTCTCACTACAGCAATACAAAGCCCAGTATTTAAAGCCGGACCCAAATCACCACCATTCAGTCATCCAGAACCTATATTCAAACTGCCTTTGTACTCCTCCTTCAGATTCCCTCATCCCTCCCCCTAAAGGCTGGAGAGGGAAACCGACACTGTGGCAGCAACATGACCAATCTTCCAATGATCCACCAAAACCTCTCTAGGCTGGAAACAAGGCAGAGAGAACATTTGAAAGAAAATTGTAAAAATATTAAATGAGAACTACAGTCCAACAAACTGTCTACATTGTCTTTTTCCTTTCCTTTTTACTTGTTATGAGATCAGACATCAAAAATTTCCTGTAACCCTTGCCTAGATTATAGCAAAAGCAGGAACAAAGTTCTGCTTCCTCCTGAAGCCACAACCTCACAAGGATGAAATCATATTTCAAGAAATGCCTTCATTCTAGAAAAGAAATTCAAGGAAGTGTTTCGGCCTAAAAGAATGGGGGGGGGGGTGAGGGGTTAGGAATGGGAAGCAAATCAGAGTGTTAGTATTATTAAAGACACATACTATTTCCAAGCTAGTGAGTAGCTAAAACATTAAGGCCCATCTTGTTACAATTAAGACCGTATCTACTCTAGCTATAATTTTCAGACTCATTTGCGTTTTCAAAGAGAGAAGAGCACATCCCAGTTTTTAGCTGCTGATGAGTTGGCTATGGGACTACCTAGAATCAGTGCTTTTGCAAGAATGCATTTGCAAAAACAAAACAAATCTTAAGATTAAATAAAAGACACGAAAACAGTCATGGGCCATCAGCTCTAACAGATTCCTGATTTCATGATAAATCAACTGACAGAAAAAGATCTCCAAAAAACAACTTTCAGATTGGTTTAAAAATAAAAGTTCCCCGTGTGCTTTCTCAAATGCATTTTAAACACTAAAGTTTATGCAAGTGGTTTCTCTTGGCCAAACCTTATTCAACCCCATGCCCTTTTCACCGAGCTCAAAGCTGAAAATATTTTCAGGTGTGTTACCACTTTACTCAAGTGAAATAATAGGCATGATTAGTATTTCCCTATCCCTTTAAGAACATAAACCAAAAGTTATCATATTTGCAGATTTAACATACAACGCCTCCACAAATCTCTGCCATCAAAGGTAGTTTTAAGAGGAAGAAGGGGTGGCAATTCAGTTAACAGGGATTCATTTGTTTTCTTTTATAAGGCAAAGTAGGGAGGCTACATCTAGCTGGAGAATGAGGCTCACACCCACCGCACCTGGAAAAGTAAGAGGGATCCACCCAGGAACGGCAGGGCAGTAACCGATCAGGGCCGTCCAAACTCTCTGGGGGAAAAAAACAGTACCATTTAAGCTGCAACCCCCCGCCACCTTCCACCTCGACAAATCCAATGATAAAAGGAAAAAAAGTTTTGAAACATATGAAGAACCATCTGTATAACTAGCTTCCGACCCTGACAAATTCTTTTCCCAACCCACACGCAACATGCCAAAAAAAAAAAAAAACAACTTTTAACTTGGGGTCTGAAAACATTAAGTATATTAGCTTAATCCAGAAAAAAGAGAAAAAACATAAAATCAAAAGAACATAACCAAATGTAAATATACACAACTTCTCTTACCACTCTGGTTCTACATAGCTCCTAGAAGTTTGTCCCTGGGTCTTGTATATTTTACCTTAATAAAATACCCAAATACCTCCCCCCAAAGTACTGAAAGTAGAAAGAAACAATATTAATTGCTTAAAAGTCACCCATCAGCGTAACAGACTCTCTCCAGTTTTTCAATTCCCTCTGGTTACCAGTAAGACAAAAATTCGACTTGGTTTCTCCGCCTTTGCCCGTCCGTACACACATTTTAAAAGGCACACACCTCAAATGTGGACTTCTAAGAACCAGTCCTTTAAGAAAGAAATCCAAGGCTCCGTCAACGTGCAGAGAAAGACAAATCCAGGAAGGCAGCTGATTCTCTCCACCTCTTCCTCCTTTCAGGGTCTTTCCTGCTCTTCTTTCTCTCTCCCTCCCTCCCTCTCTCTCTTTTTTCCCCCTCAGATCCAACACCTAAAATGGAAGTTGCACCCAGCCAAAGGCAAGGGAGCCTGGGTGGTGACAAACTGATCTGGCAGCCCTACCCCCTCGCTTTCCTAAGTGATGTCAGCCCCTGTGAGCTTCCAATAGGAGCCAAGCATAAATCAGGGAGCTGACTTTATCCAATAGGAAACTTTATTATAGGAAATTAAAAAAAAGAGAGAGGAGGAGAAAAAGAGACAGGGGGAAGTTTTATATATATATTTATATTTAAAGCGGAGACTACACAATCTCCAAGGAATCACTGCAGAGCGGGGTGGGGAGGTGTGGCAAGGGAACAAGAGCTTTTCAGAAGGACACACTTAAGCCTCGGTTCTCTCTGCTGGAGGCAGGGGCAGAGGGGAAGGGAGGATGTTCTGTTCCCTGTCCCTTCCTTCCCGGGTGGAGAAACAGAAAAGAGCCGATTCTGTCTGCCTGCCGCTGTTGGGTTTGTTGCTTTCTACCCTAAAGCATTTCCCCAAAGGAAGACAGGAAGGGGAGGAGAGAAAACCGAGAAACAGGACTACTGTGTGTTGATTGGGATGGGAGGGGATTATCTGAGGTAAACTCTCAATTTCATTGTTTTGGTTTAATTACATTAGAGTTAATTAGAAAAAATAAATGCCTGGACTTGCTAACAGTTTTTAAGTTTCTGAACTGGAAGAAAGCAGAATCCACTGAGCTGTTGAGGAAAACCGCTGTCTTCCTATTTGTCTCTAAATCAAAACAATGTGGGTTTGCTGGAGATAGTAAATGGAATCCAATAAACGAGTAGTATATTTAAAGAGGATAACAGTATGTATAAAGACAAGTAAATCTCACATCAAGAAAATTCAATTTTTTTGTGTGAACTTCAAGCTTAAGATGATTTAGTTCAAACATTCCCATACACTTGACCTAAATTAAGGATTACAGAGCTATAATTTAAGAGATATTTTAATACAATCTTAGACTGTTAGACCATGAAAGTTCTTATGCTACTAGATCATGAAGAGTTGGATTTTTCTCTTTTTTTTAAATTCTTGATAAAATCTAGTATTTTATGCTAATTCACTGATTACTTAACAAAGATGATGACAATGAATTCAAGGATTCATTTTTCTTTCTTACTGACAAATCTAAAACCTATCCTATAGATTGCTGCCAAATCAATCTTCATAAAGTTTTCATAATCGAGAATAGTGGCTAAGAGTATAGGTTCTGCAGTCAGAGTGCCTGGCTTCCAACTCCTCCTCTATAAATACATTCACTCAAGTATATGTACTACTATGTGACCTTGGGCTAAATTATATAGTTTTTCTGGGGTAGACATTTGGAAAAGTAGGTTAAGATGCTACTTGGAATGCCTATATTCCATATCAAAGTGCCTGAGTTCAGGTCCCAGCTTTCTGCCAATGTGCACCCTGTGAAGCAGTGGCAATAGCTCAAATCTTTGGGTCCCTTGACACCCACTTGGGAAATCGGAATTCAGTTCCTAGCTCCTGGCTTTGTTCTGGCCCAGCTGTTGCAGGCATCTGGGAAGTAAACTAGCAGAAGGGAGATCTCTGTCTCTGCCTTTGAAAATATGATTTTAGATATATACAATCTCTCTGAGCCTCAGTTTCCTTAACTATACAACGGGGATAACTATTTCTTTCACAAGATTGTGTGGGAATTACTTAATAAAATTCTAAAAACAATATATGGCATATAATATAAAATGACTAAGAATTCATTAATATTGTTTCAGTATCTACCTTGCCCAAGAGCCTTCAGTGGCTCATCACTGCCCAATAATATCAATTAACAATGAAATGTCTACCAAGTGAGAGGACACTCTTTGAGCTCATTTCCTCTTTTAAAACACCACCATGGTGGGGTTTGCCTCTCTTGGAGGCCCTCTCCTGGCCTGACTTGAATAAATGTTTCTTTTCTTTCTGCCTTGAAAAAAAGAATCATGGAAATAGTAGTATTACCATCATTTTACAGAGAGAAAATCAAGTCTCAGCAGGTAAAGAATCTGGCTAAATGAACCCCTCATCAGTTTGACTCCAAAGTCCATGCTCTTTCCATCACTTAGCAAGATGACCAGATAAAGGTCAAATTCCTCTTCCGCTTTCAAGGTACATTTATTCATTCAAAACATCAAAATAACATTAACTATACTCTGATCTTTCCTTACCTAAACTGGAATTCTAACCTCCTTAGCATAAATGTGCCCTTTTAATCAGTCTGATGTAGTCATCATCCACCCCCTGGTACTTGGTCTACAATCTCATAAACACTTGCATTTGTTCCATAAAGTCCAGAGAGAATTTCTCTTAAGAGGCCAGCACTGGAGTACAGTGCATTGAATCATTGCCTGCAATGCTGGCATTCCATACATGTGCCAGTTTGAGTCCCAGCCGCTCCACTTCCATCCAACTGCCTACTAATGCATCCAGGAAAGCAGCAAAAGATGGCCTGAGTGCTTGGGACCCTGCCACCCATGTGGGAGACCTGGATGGAGTTCCAGGCTCCTGGCTTTGGCCTGGCCCAAACTCAGCTATTGCAGCCATGTGGGGAGTGCACCAGCGGAAGGAAGGATCTTTCTCTCTCTCTGCAACTCTTCCTTTCAAATAAATAAATAATCTTTAACTTAAAAAAAATAATTTCTCTTAGAAAGTGCTGGAAGACCAAATAGGCATCACAGTACTTGTTTGATAGGCTTTAATCAAAGAATGGCAAAATGAATATATCATAACAAAGGTATGAACAACCTTTAAAGTTTCATTATCTAAGAATCTTTTCCCACTTCTTTTTTCTGTTCTCCATAGCAAATCTGAAAGCTACAAATGATTGCCAAAGGAAAACAATCAGCATAAGAGAGTGTTATTGATTCACTGATTACTAGATCAGAGCCATTTTAGAACCTGCCATGGTTTTCTAGAGATAAATCAGTCTTGTTTTTTTTCCATCACTGCTCACAACTTCCAAGTATTTTGCCTTCCTTTTTGCTTTTGTGTGTGTTTGTGTGTATTTCTGTCTCTGCTACCAGAAGATAAACTTCATGTGTCCATGTGAAGTTTTTATTTTATTTTATTTTTTTAAGATTTATTTAAAAGAGAGAGAGGTCTTCCATCTGCTGGTTCACTCCTCAAATGGCTGCAACAACTGGAGTCTCATCTGGGTTTCCCACATGAGTGCAGCGGCCTAAGCACCATCCTCCATATCAGCAGGGAGCTGGATCAGAAGTGGAGCAGCTGAAACCTGAACTGGCGCCCACTACTCACATGGGATGCCTGCACTGCAGGCCGGCGCTTTAACTGGCTGCGCCACAGTGCTGGCCCCTGACCTAGTCTTCTCTGTTACATTTACCACAGCTGAATGAATGAATGAAGTATTTTTGTTTACTAATTTATACAATCCCGGGACAAGTAATGAATTTGTAGCTAACATTCAAAATATAATTACAAATAAATCAAGAAAGGAACTCAGTGGTGGAAAACATGCTAAAATTTAACTAAAATTGCTACCTCCAAAGAAAGCATCACAGGCATTAATACTAACTCAAAAAAAAAAAAAAAAAAACCCTTTATACTTAGTGTAATAAAGAGAATAAAAAGAATTAGTTCCATTTAGGTTTATTTTGAACATCTACTGATAACCAGGTACTCTACTAGACATCAAGGATAACAAGATAGACAAGTTTCCTGTTTTCACAGAATTTACATTCTAGGAGGAGAGAAAAGATCAATAAAGATAAATGCAGACCAGGCACTGTGTAGAGAAATTGATGGGGGCTGGCACTGTGGCTTAGCTTGTGAAGCTGCCACCTGCAGTGCCAGCATCCCATATGGACGCTGGTTTAAGTCCCAGCTGCTCCCCTTCTGATCCAGCTCTCTGCTATGGCCTGGGAAAACAGTAGAAGATGGCCCAAGTCCTTGGGCCCCTTCTGGCTCCTGGTTTCAGATCGGCCCAGCTCCGGCCAGCCGTTACGGCCATTTGGGGACTGAACTAGTGAACGGAAGACCTGTCTCTCTGTCTCTCTCTGCCTCTGCCTGTCTGTAATTCTGCCTTTCAAATAAGTAAATAAATCTCTTTAAAAAATAAAACAGAGTGATGAGACTGACTTACGGCTTACTCTTGATTGTATATTAAGGACAACCTCTTGGAAGAAGTGAGGTTTAAGTTGAATTCTTAGTGGTAAGAAGCACACCACAAGATACGAGCAGCAGTTACTGCTGATGCCAAAGCTCCAAGGTGTGGGGCTACAACACCCTGCACCCAGCTGAGGTGCTGGAAATGAGGATGGAGGGATAGGTGAGAATCAGAATATGAAAGTTTGCGTAAGGAGTTTGGATTTTTACTGCTCAATAGAGTAAAGCCTTTGGAGGCTTTAAACAGAATGACATGATCTAAATCATATTTTGAAAAGATCTACTAAATGGATTTATGCAACAAATGGATTAAAGAAGGTGCAAAATTAGTTTGAATACTATTGCACTGGTCAGGCTGTAGTGATGGTGATATGGGTTAGCATAGCAATAAAAATATAAGTCAATCAATTGAAGAGATATTTTGTACATACAGGCTTGGTTTTGTTTCTTTCATTGTTTTGTTCTGATACATGGGACATAACATTCACAGTTCAGTTTTTTTTTTTTTTTTTTTTTTTTTTTGGACAGGCAGAGTTAGTGAGAGAGAGAGACACAAAGAGAAAAGTCTTCCTTCCGTTGGTTCACCCCCTAAATGGCTGCCACAGCCGGAACGCTGCACCGATCCGAAGCCAGGAGCCAGGTGCTTCCTCCTGGTCTCTCATGCGGGTGCAAGGCCCAAGGACTTGGGCCATCCTCCACTGCACTCCCAGGCCACAGCAGAGAGCTGGACTAGAAGAGAGCAACCGGGACAGAATCCGGAGTGCCAGCGCCACAGGCGGAGGATTTGCCTAGTGAGCCGCAGCGCTGGCCCACAGCTCAGTTTTACAATCCTCAAAGTTTAACTTCCCTACCCACAACCATAACCCTACACACAAACACACAGAAACAAGATACCATAAAACGGTGAAACAATTAGGGAAGAGCTATGCGAGGTAAAAAACGGGTTTTAAAAAGAAATATTAAAAATTATTATATACAGTAGGGTGCCATGCTGTGATGACTCCAGTTCTAAAATAGACTAAAACTTTAAATGCCAAGGAGAAGAAATGGAAAAATCTCAGCTCCAACAGAACACTGGTTATCCATGAAAATAAAAACAAAAGACTTTTACTCTTTTCTACCCTCTGGTGGCTACACCCTGCCATAGAGAGTTTGTCATGTTTGAAACCCTGGATAGGTTAGCCATGCATCAGTCTTCTCGGAAACTCTACGAACACAGATTTAACTGTGTTGGACTGAAAAAAACAAACAAAAAAAGAGTTCCGTCTGGAAAATTAATGTAGCCCTGACGGCAGTATATTAACAAAAAGATATAATAATATTTCTCATCTATACTAGTATAGTATGCTAGTGCTATGCTAGTACTCAACCTGCCCAATCAAGTGTTCGCTCTACAGTAACAGATGCCACACACCATTGTTTGCCTTGCTCACTTGTGTGTGTGTGCACGCATGTGTGTGCTGCTGACAACTGAAATCTGTCCTCCTCCTGCTAAGTTTTATATCCTTTCACAAACACTGCTTCCTCTTCAAAATACGACAACTACAACTGAAAATGTCTTGTGTTCCCTGTTTCTTTTTCCATTTAAAGATCACAGGCTTCAAAGTAAGGAAAATATTGCCTGACTTGGAAGCACACTTCCTGAACCATTTCAGTACATCATCTCAAATCCTTTCTTTTTATATACATATATAAAATATATATGTAATATATATATATATTTGGGATGAACATTGGGTGAAGCAATCAGAATGGCATTCGGGATGCCCGCATTGCACTCTATAGCACCTTGCTGTAAGTCCTGGCTCTGCTTCCAATTCTAGCTCTGCTTTCCCAGGCCAAAGCAGAGAGCTGGATCAGAAGTGGCGCAGCCGGGGCCAGCCGTGGCTCACTTGGTTAATCCTCTGCCTGCAGCGCTGGCATCCATATGGGCACTGGGTTCTAGTCCCGGTTGCCCCTCTTCCAGTCCAGCTCTCTGTTATGACCTGGGAGGGCAGTGGAGGATGGCCCAAGTGCTTGGGCCCTGCACCCTGCATGGGAGACCAGGAAGAAGCACCTGGCTCCTGGCTTCGGATCGGCACAGCTCCGGCCGTAGCGGCCATTTGGGGGATGAACCAACGGAAGGAAGACCTTTCTCTCTGTCTCTCTCTCACTGTCCACCCTGCCTGTCAAAAATAAAAAAAAAAAATAAATAAATAAATAAAAAAAAAAAAAGAAAAGAAAAGAAGTGGAGCAGCCGAGACCCAAACCAGCTCCTATATGGGATGCCTGCACTGCCGGCGGCGGCTTAACCTGCTAGCCACAGCGCCAGCCCCTCAAGTCCTTTTTGAAAAGGTGTTAGGTATCAATAAAGACATATTGAGCACATGATACTACTCACCCCCACATTTTGTCCTTTCTTAGGCAAATTCCCTTCTACCACCTGCAGCTGGCAACAGTGAACGCTGCTTGGCTTTAATTAACCGCACTTTGTTACCAAAGCCTTGGATCCAGCCCTTTTCTCCCAGAGCTGGACATCAACCGACAACTACCAAGGGAGAGTAACACACACAGGCCAAATTACTGACCAGATTTGTAATGTGAGTTGGCATTCCCTATATAAATGATAAATTTGAGATCATTTTAGTATCATCTCTGAAAAATGATGTTTCCAGTCAAGAACCGAACTACATAAAAGGTCTCAGGACGGTCACAGCAGACTCCTCCAGGGAGAAGTTTCTACAATTCTCTCGGGTTATGGGTTCGAGATTCGGGATTGGAGTGGGATTCTGGGGGAAAAAAAAAACAAATTCAGAAACCTGCCCAATAACCTTGTTCCAGAACATTTCTAGTGTTAAGACATGTCTAGATGAAAGTATCAGCGCTCACGGGTCAGTCAGCAGCGTCATTCTGAGGCCTCTTCCTCCACGAAGCCCGGCAAGCTTTCAGCACGGGCTAAAACCATTTGCAGCCTCTTCAAGGGGAAGACGGAGGCATCTTTCGATGGCCTCGGAACCCACCCTAACGGGGCATCCCGACCCCCTCTGTGGTGTGCCTTCCTCCAGGACCAAAGACGAACGCGGGTTCGGTAAGAATCCCCACAAGCGGGCCCTTCCCCCTACCTCTTGCAGCAGCCCAGCCATCTTCCCTCAGCCAAGTCCCTCGAGACTTAGCCTCCCGCCCAAAGCTTTCCTGCTCCTCTGATTGGTTCTCCGCGGGGCCGTCGGCCAATGGGGATGACGTACTCAGGAAGGCTCGGGGAGCAGGAAGGCCCTTCGGCCCCGCGTCGCGCCGTGCGCGAGGGCGGCGGCGCGTGGCGTGTGGCGTGGGTCGCGTGGCCTCAGGCCCTCGCTGTCACCGCTGCCCAGTGCATGTGGGCGCGGAGAGCTCCAGGGGGGTGACTGCACAGCCTCTGCGGCCACAGGTGGCCGTGAGGGACAGCGCCGAGGTCGGCCCTCCGGGATTGCCCAGGCTCCATTCCCAGAAACCATTGCGCCGAGAGGTCTCTTTTCACAGGAGTTGGGCCCGGGGCGCCCGGAGCGTTCGGGACACCCAGCTCTGCAGGCCCTTCCCTGAAGCCGTGCTTTCTCCGCCAGCCCCCGATTCCCGTGGTTCTGGCCGGGGAGGAGAGCCCCCCGGGGCCGTGGGCCCACCTGCGCTGCTTGGCGCACGCTGTCGGTGCGAAGCTGGCCATAGGGAGGAAGCAAGGCAGGCTGGACAGAGGACCCAAGCGCAGAAAGTGCACAGAGCAGCAGATCCCACAGCAAGGCTATCCCAGGTTGGGTCCGGGGGCTGGGCCAGGCGGCTGGGGTTTGGGGAGCTTCCCCAGGGCCCCCGCGCGGCGGCCACCCTTCACCCGTGTCTCTTGCTGGAAACGGCCTTGAGCCTGCCCTTTCTGAATTGACCTTCCCGTTCTTTTGTTTCCTGATAGTCTTGACGTGAACTGTCCGGACCCTCAGTGCCACCTGACAAAAACTGCATGCCAGGAAAGGAACACAGCCGTGCAGTGAGTGTGGGGATTTCAGTGCAAAGACAAACTGGAAATGTCGTGGGCCCGACGTTAGAATATCGTTTGTTTGGGGACGGGCAGGCTGCTTAGCTCTCCGTACTCTGCTGTCAGCCGGGTAATTAACCAGACAGGCAAAATGAAAAGCCAAACTGACCCTGGCCAGGTCCCAGGGTCAGTCAGGCTCAACTTTGGTCGAGGACATAGAACCGAGGGGGGCAGTGGCCTTGTTTCTGAGCGAACTTCCTGCTAGGTTCAGGGGCGTCTCTGCTTTGTCGTGCACCCTCTGCTGGCTAGTGTTGGCAGTGCGCGCTCAGAGAAAAGGCACAGAGGGTTCCTGGAGATGACTTGATACCCAGTGTTTTTTAAAAAGTGTGCAGTGAGGATTTTACCCACGGAACTGGGACATTATGCTCTGAGAAGTCAGCAGTGTCGTTTCAGTCTCTGTGATAATGTGGATGAGGAAGATTGAGGGCAATAATAGATAGTTGCCTTTTGGGAGACGACAGTTCTTTTGTGCCAGGCACGTACAATGTTAAATGGTTTTTACCTGCACTGACTCATTTAAATTTTAAAACAGCCCTACAAGGTAAGTTTTGTTATTTCCATTTCATTGGTAGGCAAACTAAGTCCCTCGAATGAGATTATACAACTACGCAAGTAACTAACAGTGTCAGGAGTCAAACCCAAGTCTGTCTCTGAGCTCTTGCATGTAACCACTATGATGGTACAATTTCCTGAGATCCTGCTGGCACAGCTTCTGGGCTGCTGCTCCTGAGTTCTCTCTCTCACTTCAAAAACGTCCCTGCCATTTCAAAGACAAGAAACCAATTAGGTATAATGCTTCTGAAATGTATAATCTTACCTATAGGAATTTCATTCCGTGAGAACCTAGGTTTATTAAGAAGCTACCAACATGTGCTCTCCTGCCAGTTCCAAAATCCTTTACAGGAACCCTCGGTTCCTCCGGTTAGCCTTTCTGCAGCTTCATCACCAGCAGCAGAGTGGTGTGTTTTGTGATGTCCTTCTGCAGGCAGAAGGTAAGAAACTTGTGGGGACTCAACTGAAAACTCACCATAAAATGAGATAAAATGGGAGGTATGTGGTGGGTGTTTAGCCTAGTGGTTAAGATTCCTGTCAAGGGGCTGGCTTTTGGCACAGCACCTAAGTTGCCATTTGGGACACTTGCATCCCCTGTGTTCTAGCTACTCCACATCCAAACCAGCTTCCGGCTAATGCGCTCCACATGAGGCAGCAGATCGTGGCTCAAGTACTCAGGTTCCTGCCACCCGTGTGGGAGACCTCGATTGTGTCCCTTGCTTCTGGTTATGTCCTGGCCCAGCCCCGGCAGTTGGGGGGCATTTTAGGCTGTGAACCAGAGAACAGAAGATCTCTCTCTCTCTCTCTCTCCCTTTCAAATAAAATGGAATAATAATAATAATAATAAAAACACCAGTTAAGATGCTCATGTCCTACACCAGAGTATCTGGATTTGATACCAGGCTCTGGCTCCTGACTCCACCTCCTATTAATGCATACCCTGATAGACAGCAGTGATGGCTCCGGTAATTGAGTTGCTGCCGCCCATGTGAGAGACCAGGACTGAGGTACCAACTTCCAGTTTTGGCGCTGGCCCAAACTAACAACAGTTGGGATCTATACACACATACAATGTACATACTTATATGCCTCTGTCAAAATTAAAAAAAAAATTTTAAGATTTTGTTGACACTGATATGGAACGCAAGATTTTATTTATTTAAGAGGCAGAGTTATAGACAGGGAGAGACAGAGAGATTTTCCATCCGCTGGTTTACTCCCCAAATTGCCAAAACAGCTGGAGCTGGGCTGATCTAAAGCAAGGAGCCAGGAGCTTCTTCTGGGTCTCCCACGTGGGTGCAAGGGCCCAATTACTTGGGCCATCTTCCGCTGCTTTCCCAGGCCGTTAGCAGGGAGCCAAATTGGAAGTGGAGCATACAGGACTCAAACCAGCGCCCATATAGGATGCCAGACCATAGGTGGATGCCTAACCTACTACACCATTGCACTGGCCCCTCAATTTCTTTTTTTTCTTTTCTTTTCTTTTTTTTTTTTTTTTTTTTTTTTTGACAGGCAGAGTGGATAGTGAGAGAGAGAGAGAGACAAAGGTCTTCCTTTTTGCCGTTGGTTCACCCTCCAATGGCCGCTGCGGCCGGCGCATCGCACTGATCCGAAGCCAGGAGCCAGATGCTTCTCCTGGTCTCCCATGTGGTTGCAGGGCCCAAGGACTTGGGCCATCCTCTACTGCCTTCCCGGGCCACAACAGAGAGCTGGCCTGGAAGAGGGGCAACCGAGATAGAATCCGGCGCCCCAAGCGGGACAAGAACCTGGTGTGCCGGCGCCGCAAGGCGGAGAATTAGCCTGTTAAGCCACGGCGCCGGCCTCAGTTTCTTTTTTAAGATTTATTTTATTTATTTGAAAGGCAGAGAAACAGAAAGAGGTCTTCCAACCTGTGGTTCACTCCCCAAGTGGTACAATGGCCAGGGCTGGGCTAAGCTGAAGTAGCAACCAGGAGCTTCTTCCAGATCTCCCATGCAGGTGCAGGGACCCAAGCACTTTGGCCATCTTCTGCTGCGTTCCCAGGCACATTAGCAGGGAGATAGTTCAGAAGTAGAGCAGCTGGGACTGGCGCCCATAAGGGATGCCAGCACTGCAGGCGGCATCTTTACCTGCCACGCCACAGTGCCAGCCCCCAAATAAATATTTTTTAAGAGAATAAAGTAAAATGAGTTTAGGGCCAGGTAATAAAAAATGAAAACAGAAAAACGTGAAAATGTTATCACCTTTGGAGCAATATAAACTATTTGATAAGTAGCTGTTTATCTCTAAGACAGTTATTGTTTTTCAAGAGTTAAGGGTTTTTAAAAAAATTTTATGTATTTTCATTTTATTTGAAAAGCATGGATACAGATCTTCTGTCTGTTGATTTACTCCCAAAATGCCCACAATAGCCAGGGCTGGGCCAGGACAAAGCCTGAAGCCCAGAACTCAATTCTGGTCTCCCGTATGGTTGGCAGGGACACAGGTACTTAAGCCATCATCTTCTGCATCCCAGGATGTGCATTCGTAGGAAGCTAGATCATAAGCTGAGGAGCCAGGACTTAAACCCGGCACTTGTGGGATGTAGGCGTCCCAAGAAGCAACTTAACCATTGTGTCGAACACCTGTCCCAAGAGTGACGTTTTAACTGTTTTTCTCCTCTTGAACAGTGAAACTAACTTTAAAGTTTTATAAGCATAGAAATTTTATAATAGGTAACAGGATACTTGTGAACATTAAGACTTAACACATTTTAAGTATTTATAGCAGAGCTTTGGGCATACTAACCACAGTATAAGTGTTAAATGATGCTATTACATATTGGCATGTCCTTGTGAAGCTCTTGCTTAATTTTGATGTTGGTTGGTTGGTGTTGGAACTGAAAACAAATAGCTTATTTTCACCTCTTCGTTTATTAAATCAGCACGAAGAAGATCTTGGTATAAATAAAAGACCCAAGATTAAGTATCAGGGGTAGGTTTATTTTGTATTTTTAAAAAAATGTTTAGGCCGGCGCTGTGGCTCAACAGGCTAATCCTCCACTTTGCAGCGCCAGCACACCGGGTTCTAGTCCCGGTTGGGGCGCCAGTTTCTATCTCGGTTGCCCCTCTTCCAGGCCAGCTCTCTGCTATGGCCCGGGAAGGCAGTGGAGGATGGCCCAAGTCCTTGGGCCCTGCACCCGCATGGGAGACCAGGAGAAGCACCTGGCTCCAAGCTTCGGATCAGTGCGATGCGCCGGCCGCAGCGGCCATTGGAGGGTGAACCAACGGCAGAAAGGAAGACCTTTCTCTCTGTCTCTCTCTCTCTCTCTCTCTCACTATCCACTCTGCCTGTTAAAAAAAAAAAAAAATGTTTATCTGTTTGAAAGGCAGTATGACACAGCTCTTCCATCTGCTGGTTCACTCCCTAAATGCCCACAGGTGGGGCCCAACCAGATCAAAGCAAGGATCCTAGAACTTCATCCAGATTTCCCAGGTGGGTAGCAGGGGCTCTAGTGCTTGGGCCATCACAGGCTGTCTCCTAGGCACGTTAGCAAGAAGCTGGATTGGAAGCAGAGTACCCAGGACTCAGATCAAGCACTCTTACATGGGATGCAGGTATTCCAAGCAGCAGCTTTTTAGCCTGGTCCACCACAGTGCTAACTTCATAGGCCAGTTTATACTAGCCTTGTTATTTAGTAACTAGGTACTATGCGCAAGGTACCTGCATATCTCTAGGGCTGTTTTTTCAGTTATAAAATATGATTGTGACAACTAGCAATGTGTAGCAGTCTAGAGTTTGCAGAGTACATATAATAGTGTCTCATTTGATTCTAACAGCCTCCTGAGATAAGTTATATTGCATGGTTCCAACTCTATAGAGAATTGTGGCCTACAGTTAAGTGACTTACCTGTTGTGATTTTCTTAGTAAGTGGGTGGAGCTGAGATTCATTTATTAACTCAAAATAAGCAAAGCAGTGTCCACTGATTGTTTTATGCTAAACATTGTGCTGCTCGGGCATATGGTATTTACTAAAAAGTCACTCCTCTTAAGAATATCATGTAAATATTGTGCACTTAGGTAACTGTGTAGTGTATTAAAATTTGGGGGGTGGGCAGGCATTTGTCACAGTGGTTAGGATACCTGCATCCCATATCAGAGGGTGTGGGTTTGAGTTCTGGTTCCACTTTCAATTCCAGCTTCCTGGTGATGCATACCTAAGCAGTAGGTGATGATCCAGGTAGTTGGGTCCCTGCCACCCATGTAGGGGACCCAGATTGAGTTCTCAGCCTTGGCTATTGTGGACGTTTGGGGAGTGGATCAGCAGATCTCTGTCTGTTGCTGGCTCTCTCTGCCTTACAAATAGAAATTTTAAATATATATATATATATATATATATATTGTTTAAAATTAAAATTAATGTGGCCGGCGCCATGGCTCAACAGGCTAATCCTCCGCCTTGCAGCGCCGGCACACCAGGTTCTAGTCCCGGTCGGGGCGCCGGATTCTGTCCCGGTTGCCCCTCTTCCAGGCCAGCTCTCTGCTATGGCCCGGGAAGGCAGTGGAGGATGGCCCAAGTGGTTGGGTCCTGCACCCCATGGGAGACCAGGAGAAGCACCTGGCTCCTGCCATCAGATCAGTGTGGTGCACTGGCTGCAGCATGCCGGCCACGGTGGCCACTGGAGGGTGAACCAACGGCAAAGGAAGACCTTTCTCTCTGTCTCTCTCTCTCTCACTGTCTACTCTACCTGTCAAAAAAAAAAAAATAAATTAAAATTAATGTTAAAGCACAAAAGAATCACATCCTTCACAGACTTGGGGAGGCTAGGGAACAGGGCTAGGGAACTTTTCTGGGCAGAGATAACCCCTTTAGGTAAAAGCTAAAGGACAGACAGAGGAGGAACAAATAGGGAAGTTTTTGCAGGCAGTGAGAACAGCATTTACAGAGGTTCCGATATGGGGCCAGGGTTTGCAAATTGTTCATTATTGGCTAGTTCACAGACTATAAGAGGTGTGTTGACCAGAGATGGCTAAAGAAATTAGCAACTATGTTCTAGCTGAAGTAGCATGCCAAGAAAGTACATCTTGTCCTCAGCACATGGGGAAACGTACTGAACAGTGTTAAGTAGGAAGTTTGATTAGATAACCTGCTTTAGAAACAGCACTCAGGGGATGGCTCTGTGGTTAAGCCACCACTTAGGACGCCAGCATCCCATACCAGAGTGCTGGTTCTAGTCTGCGCTGCTCCACTTCCAACTTAGCTCCCTGCTAATGTGCCTGGGAAGGAAGCAAATAATGGCTCCAAGTTCTTGGGCCCCTGCCATCCACATGGGAAACCTGGATCTGGATCAGTTTTGGGCCCCTGGCTATTGCAGGCATTTGAGAAGTGAATCAGAGAATGGATGAGAATATATATATATATATGTGTGTGTGTGTGTGTGTGTGTATCCCTCTGCCTTTCAAGTAGATAAAAAAAATTACTGGCCTTTTTTTTTGATTGGTATTTCATTAGGTAGGGTGGATAAAGTAGCAAGAAGTATGAAATGACTTCTAGTTTTCAGGCTTGGGCAACTGGGTGGATTTGATACCTTATTTTGATGTACAGAATACGAGGTTTTGGGATTAGAGAGTGATGAGTTCATTTTTTGTAAAAGTTGCAGTGGAGGTGCTTGTCAGGTAGACATGAAGGCTACTGCGTATCTATCTCTGGGAAGATATCTAGACACAGATATGGATCTCAGGAGTCATCCGCAGGCCTTTAGTAATTGAAGCCATGGACAGAATGAGTAAGGTAGCCCAGGAAGTGCAAATAAAATGAGAAGGTGGTCCAGAACAGACCACTGTGTGGTACACAGTGGCCAGGACCCAAGAGAAAACTGAGTCCACCTCCAAAGCTCATGCTCTGTTAGATCACAGGTTCTACTTAAAATGTTTTGAACTCTTGTGTCAGTAAATAAAATTCATTCAGCAAGTCTTTGAGCCTCTGCTTGTGTCAAGGAATATACTGAGTGAACAAGACAGACATGGTACCTGCCCACATGGAACTTAGTCTAGTGAGGGAGGTAGAGTTACAGTACAGGTGGATAAATGCTGACAGCTAAGTACCACTGAGTGCCTAGGAGTACCTAACCGATACCAGCCATGGGACGGACGAAGGCTTTCTGAAGGAAGTGATGTTATAAAGAGTTTTAGAGGATAGGGGCCAGCACTGTGGCTCACTTGGTTAATCCTCCGCCTGTGGCACCGGCATCCCATATGGGCACTGGGTTCTAGTCCCGGTGGCTCCTCTTCCAGTCTAGCTCTCTGCAGTGGCCCGGGAGGGCAGTGGAGGATGGCCCAAGTGCTTGGGCTCCTGCACCCTCATGGGAGACCAGGAGGAGGCTCCTGGCTTCGGATCAGCATAGTTCTAGCTGTAGAAGCCATTTGGGGGGTGAACCAACGGAAGGAAGACCTTTCTCTCTGTCTCTCTCTCTGTAACTGTCAAATAAAATAAATAAAGATTTTAGAGGATAAAGAAACTTAGGGCAGGAAGAACAAATTTCTCGTTTTACCTCCATAGAGGGGAAAAATAGGAGAAGCAGCAGTAGCAGACATGAGTAGTAATGAATGTGCTTACCCCGTGAATATGCCAGTCCACATAACCAAGGTGTTTGGGCTTCCCTGCAGGTGAGGCAGTCCCAGCGCACTGCTGCATCCTGTCGGCCTGCAGCCCCTTCTTCACAGAACGCCTGGAGCGGGAGAGGCCAGCTCAGGGTCGGAAGGTGGTGCTGGAGCTGGGGGGCCTGAAGATCAAGACCCTTAGGAAGCTGGTGGACTTCCTGTATACCTCGGAAATGGAAGTGTCCCGAGAAGAGGCCCAGGATGTCCTTTCGGCTGCCCGCCAGCTCCGTGTATCTGAGCTAGAATCTCTTCAGCTGGAGGGTGGGAAGCTGGTGAAGGCTCCACAGGGGCGAAGACTGAACCGAGAGTGCTTACAGCTACCAAGTGCCGCGCCAATCTCTGCCAGAGTGGTGGTGCCCAGCCGCCGCCCTCGAATTCCACTGCCTGTTAGCCAGACTCCTTGTCCTCTTGGAGTGGTGAGATTCAAGTCCTCGGGAAGGGAGGAGGGGTCCCAGGAGAAGAGCAACCGGCAGAATGTAGAAAACTTGTCAGCCACTCTTCTGCTCAAGAAGAAGGCCAGAGCCTGCCCAGCGCCACAAGAAAAAAGCTCTTCTCCATCAAGCCACAGTCAGGGGCCTGAGGACAAGAAGGACCCTGTCCTTGGCCCTACCATACTCTCCCCACCCAGCTTGTACCCCTCTGTGGATGAGCAACTACTGCCTAGAAAAATCAGGCTGAGTCGCTCAAAGCCATCTCCTGATGTCTGTGCATCAAAACCTTCCAATGTGGTGAGTGGACCCAGCTCAGTGCCCACAGCCCCTGGCCGGCGTCTCTGGCGACAGAAGAGTCTAAGTAAAGAAGCACCAGGGGACAAGCAGAAGCCAGGGAAGGCTAGTCCCTTACAGAGCACCCCAAGCCCATCTGGTCTTGGGAAGACGGGTGGGAACAAGAAGCGGAGCCCTGAAGTCAGGGCACCCAACTCCGATTCTGTGGAGGAGGGCCAGGTCGGGAGGGTGAAACTTCGGAAGATTGTCAATGGCACTTGCTGGGAGGTGGTGCAAGAGCCTCCCCTCAAAAACTCTCAAGATAACCCCCAGATCTCAGAACATGGAGGAGGCTTGGAAGAGCCTCCAGGGACTCAGCCGTGCTCAGTTAGTGAGCAGGAAACGTCGTCTGCTAGAACAGAAATGTGTCAGGACTCCCCAGTGTGCTCTAGGCTACAAGACATCCTGCTCTCTGCCAGCCACTCCCCAGACCACCCAGTGGTGAAGTCCGAGTTTGGGTCCAGTCCAGAGCTTTCAGGGAAGGAGCCAGCTCTGTTGGACATTGACTGCAGAGCGCCCTATGCGTTTGACTCAGCCCTGCTGGAGCAACCCTGCGAAGCTGAGGAGTACCGAATCACAAGTGCTGCCGCCACCAGCGAGCTGGAGGAGATCCTGGACTTCATGCTCTGTGGCTCGGACATGGAGCCACCCATGGGGTCCCTGGCAAGTCCCGGGGCTGAAGGCTGCAGAACCCCGAGTTACCACCTCACAGAAACAGGGAAGAGCTGGATTGAAGGGGAAGAATGGTGCTTGCCAGACATGGAACTGTGGCCCACGGAGCTGGACAAGGAAGCTGTTAATGAGGACAAACAGCCAATCGAACCCCTCAGCCCCCTTGTCATGCCCCCTGAGATAAGTGCAGGACAGGTACTTTCAGGGGGCCCTTGGACCCCAGACCTTGAAATGAACAGTTCCCAGCCACTGAGTGGTCAGGGAGACAAACTTCTCCAGATGGACTCTCTTGACCCTCCCAGGAAATCTTTTGGCGACCTCTCGCCTCCCTGCTCAGACTGGGTGGAAACTGGGCTGCAAATACCTTTGACAATGGATGAGGTGTCATACCCTGCTCCAGAGGCAGGCAAGGAAGGATCTGGTAACTCTGAGCTTCTAGGCTCACTTCCCGCCAGCCCTGAAGAGGAAGAGATTGACGTGGTGGACTGGACAGCAGAGGGGAGGCTGGTGCCCAACAGCATTCCCTCTGTATGGCCTGATCCTTCCTCAGAGTCAGAGACAGAGGTAGACATACTCACGTAGTAGACGGGGAGGGCAGGGTAGGGGCCCTGGGAGGGTGGGAGGTGCTGGCTCACAAAAGGCCTATTTGTGGAGTAGCCAGCACGCGTCCTCTCCTCTGAGCACAGGAGTGAGGTCTATCCCCAGCTCCTGGTCCCCTCCTCCCCTCCCCAGGCTTTGGGAGCCAGGCAAGTCAGGTACCATGGGTAGAAAATTATGAACTGGAACTATTTTATTTCTTTGTAATCTGTTTTGCAGTTAGTAACAAATAAACTGTGTGGTCCCCAGCTCGAGTGGGTCATAGGTTACCAGCCTAGGCCATAAGCATCTAGTCACTGCTAATTCAGGAAGATAACACCTCCTATGGTGAGATTCAGTGTAAGAAAAAATGTTCCAAAAGGTGTTAAGCAGAACACTGAGTGGGCAGGAGTGATGGGACGCTGCAGGCCAAGAAAATGCACTTCCATCACTTCTGAGTGAGCTGACGTATACCGTTGCTTTCAAACAAAAGTTACTCTTTTTTAGCTTTTACAAGTATTTCACTTGCATTATCAGAGACCCTGGGAGTTCCAGGTCAAACTGTCCCCTTTGGTTGTGAAAAACACAAGAATCACCAACCCCACACAGCTGGCTTTGTCCACTCTTAACATCAGACAAATGAAACTGTTAGATGCTTTATTTTAATCTTTATTAAACAATCCAAATGCAGGAACTTCTGCAATGCCTTACTAGAGGGCTGCCTCACACTGAGCCATCATTTCTGGAGAGGAAGAAACTGTGGCTTCAGGCACATGACTGAAGTTTGGCCATGTCCCGTCATGAATGCTCCACGATCCCCAGGGGCAGAAAGCTGCAAAAACGAGAGGGGGAAGTTAGAGAAGGGATCCTGGCACCCAAAGATCAAGGAAGACACATCCCCTCACCCTGGAATTCACAAGCCCAGGACGCTCAAGAATTGTATTCTTGCCCTACAACATCAAGTACCCAACAGCATGCCAAACATTGTTTATAGCACTAGGGACGAAGTCAAATCCTGTAACCAGGAGTGACAATATTCTAGTCCACTGTTAATCATACGGGATTGTTGACTGAACAATGGAAGAGGGTAGGGAGATGCACACATGATGTTAACATAAAAGACCCTGCCAGTAAAGGCATCCAGAAGGGTTTTGGTAGAAGGAATCCCTTCTCACCAACTCACACAAATGCAAAAACAAGTGTCTAAGATTCTAACTCTGAACCAGTAAGATTTACCACTGGCGTAAAGAAGAAAAATACCAGCCATTAGGGGCTGGCATGGTGGTGCAGCAGGTTGAGCTGCCGCCTACAACGCTGGCAACCCCAACCCACATCAGAGCACCAGTCCAAGTCCCTGCTGCTCCACTTTCAGATCCAGCTCCCTGTGAGCATGCTGGTAAAGCAGAGGCCTGGCCCAACCCTGGCTGTTGTAGCCATTTGGGGAGTCAATCAGTAGATAGAAGATAGCTCTGCCCCACTCCCATTCTGTCTTTCAAATAAGTAAAATCTTTCAGGGGGGCCAGTGCTGTGGCAGAGCAGGTAAAGCCACTGCCTGCAGTACCGGCATCCCATATGGATGCCGGTTGAGTCCCAGCTGCTCCACTTCCGATACAGCTCTCCGCTGAGGCCTGGGAAAGAAGATGGCCCAAATCCTTGGGCGCCTGCACCAGCATGGGAGACCTGGAAGAAGCTCCTGGCTCCTGGCTTTGGATTGGCGCAGCTTCGGCCATTGCCAATTGGGGAGTGAACCAGCGGATGGAAGACATCTCTCTCTCCCTTCTTCTCCTCTCTCTGTGTAACTCTTTCATATAAATAAATAAATCTTTAATAAAAACAAAACAAAACAAAATGCTGCCGGCACTGTGGCATAGCTGGTAAAGCTGCTGCCTGCAGTGCTGGCATCCCTTATGGGCGGTGGTTCGGGTCCTGGCTGCTGCACTTCTGATCCAGCTCTCTGCTATGGCCTGGGAAAGCAGTAGAAGATGGCCCAGACACTTGGGCCCCTGCGCCTGCGTAGGAGTCCCAGATGAAGCTCCTGGCTCCTGATCAGTGCAGCTCTGGCCATTGCCATTTGGGGAGTGGACCAGTGGATGGAAGACCTCTCTCCCTCTCTGTATTTCTGCCTTTCAAATAAGTAAATAAAAATTAAAAATCTTTGGGGGGAGGAGGGAACGAGAAACGAGGAAAGAAATTTTCAAACAGACAAAACTGATCCATCCCCCCTGGGCAGTAATCAACAGTCAACTCCATGGGCTGGCATTGTGGCATAGTGGGTTAAGCTGCTGCCTACAATGCCAGAATCCTATTAGTGCCAGTTCGAGTCCTAGCTGCTCCACTTCCCATCCAGCACCCTGCTACTGCACTCGGGAAAGCAGTACTGGGCCCCTGCCACCCACGTGGGAGAACGAGATGGAGGTTCCAGGTTCCAGGCTTTGGCTGATCCAGCCCTGGGCCACTGCAGCCATTTGGGGAGTGACCCAGAGGGTGAATGACCACACCTTCTCTAACTCTGCCTTTCCAATAAATAACTTTTTGGAGAAAAAAAAAATCTACCAGAAAGGTAGAGTAAGAGCTAAAGATCCTCCATCCAGTGGTTCATTCCCTCAATCACCACAACAGCCAGGACTGGCCCAGGTCGAAGCCAGGAGCCTCATCGGGGTCACCCACTGGGTGCAGGAGCCCAAGGATTTGGTCGTGCTTGGCTGCTTTCCCAGACACATTAGCAGGAAGCTGGACCAGAAGTGGAGTAGTTGGGACTCGAACCCGCTGCACCTCAACATGGTCCCATTCAATACATCTAAAAAAAAAAAAAAAAAACTCCACCTCTGAAGACCTCAAACTACTTGTGCAATGATTATCATTTACTTTAAAAAAAAAAAAAAAAAAAACACATCCTATGTGAAATGAGTGGTAACGATTAAGGGCTGCTTTCTAGGAAACCACACCACGCTGAGTCCCCCTCCCCTTAAAACGCGACCCTGGTTTCCAACCTCAGCACGAGGAATTCTGCCGGAGCTTCCCTAAGACAGGTACTTCTTCAGCTCTTCCACCACCTGCTGAGGCTCAGGGAACTTGAGTTTCCGTGGGGGACCCTTCTTAATCCCAGTCCAGAGCTCCGCGCCTAGCAAAGGACCGACTAGAGCTTAGCGACTCAGGAAGCCACGTGCCAGGGGCCCCGCTGTCCGCGACCCCCGACTGCTCGCCCGGCCCCCACTCACGGCTGCCGTCAGGGCGCAGCAGCGTCACCTCGAAGCTGCCCCTCCGAGGCTTGGAGGGGTTCACCGTCACCGGGAGCTCCGGCGCCTGCAGGCGCAGCGCCTGGCTCAGGGCCGCGGCGTTGCGCCCATAGACGCGTCAGCTCGTGCTAGGGAAAGCGCAAGGACGTTAGAGGCTGGGGTCTTCGGTCGGCCGTTGTCCCCGCTTCCCCGGCCCCTCGAGAGTCCACAGGCCCCCTACCAATGCTCAATGACGACCTCCTCCACTCCCTGCCCGCCGTTTGCCAGCTTCTCCCGCTTCTCCGCGGAGGCGGCCGGGGCGGCCTCGGCTTTCCGCTTCCTCTTGCCCGGAGCCATGGCGCCCGTTACAGGCCGGCCGGAAACAGAGCCGCCCTGCGGTGGGAGAAAAAATGCGGGGCCACTGAGCAAAAACCCGACAGCGGCCAACCACGTCCCGAGGCCCGCACGGCAGGCCCGCAGTCCCGCTCCTAGGACCAAACCTCTCCCGCAGGAGCAAAGCGCGCGCCACGGGCCTCCCACGTGACCGGGAGGCGGGCCCTCTGGCCACTGCCGCTCGGCGCCGGGGACTGACGAATACCCGCCAGGGGGCGGGAGCAAGGGAAGACTGACAGCAAACCCCGCTGCTCACAGGCTTTTCTGTGCCTACGCATCAGCTAGGCCCACCCCCCCGGAATCCGCGGGCCAATCACAAGCGAAGCCCACACCCCCTGCAGTCAGTGCTCTAGGGTTATGGAAGCGCCTGCCCCAACTCTAGGCTGTCCGGGAGCTCAATGCCCAGATTTTGGGGAAAGCAGTGGACTCATTTAAAAAAAATTACGGGTTTTTTTTTTTTTTGGGTCGGCGCAGTGGCGTAGGTTAAGCCTCCGCTTGCAGCACCAGCATCCTATATGGGTGCCAGTCCCAGTCCCCACTGCCCCACTTCCTATCCAGCTCCCTGCTAATGCTCCTGGGAAAGCAGGGGATCCCTGCACTAACGTGGGAGACCCAAATGAAGCTCCTGGCTCCTGCTATCCGCCTGGTCCAGCCTCCTCGTTGTGGCCATTTGGGGAGTGAACCAGTGGATGGAAGACCCGACTCTCTCTCTCTAAAAGTTTTCTTAAATATTTATTTGAAAGGCAGAGAGAGAAACAGCATGGAGCTGGACTGGAAGGGGAGCAGCCAGGACTTGAACTCTAGGCACTGCAGGCAGCAGCTCAGCCCACTACATTACAAAGCCTGAGCCTGGCTTTTCTATTACAAGAGAAACACACAAAGGCACAATCCAAAGGAAATTCCAGTCTCTTTATTATGGAAAACCATCAACAGGGTGTGCGTACAGGGGAGGAGGGGCTTTGTCCTCCAGGTCCCACTACACAAAGGAACGTCTCAAGCTTCTATTCCCCTTCTCCTCAATCCCCACAAAACAAGGGGACTGTTCAATGCTGTTTCCAATGATGAGAACTCTTGTGGTTAAAGGTTTCTCCCTGGGACCTGTGTCAAAATTAGGCTTATACTTTTTATGAATGCCATAGGCCAAGCCAGGACCAGAGGAAGCCAAGTGTCCCCGAGGGTAAATTAACACCCTACAACATGGCATCTAATGTTAAAGTTTCATCTAGGTTAGGTTATGCAGGTCCAGTTAGAATAATGAAACCACAGGGCGGTGGTGACGTCCAAGGGGTCGACAGCAGGTAACTCACTGACCCAAGCTGGGAGGGAAATAATTCCTCCCCCACTGCATGAGATCTCCCCCTTCCTCCAGTGCCATAACCAGCCAAAGAGCAAGTTTTCCTGCAGAGTGCCTGTCAATTCCCTCCATGCCTCTTTAAAATCAGAAGCAGCACCCGGCCCCACCCAGACAAGGAAAACTTAAATACAGGGTCGAAGCCTCAGCCAAGGCTTATGGATAGAGAAGGAGCTGAGCCTCAAGAGGTGCTTGTAATTGACAGGTAAGGAAGCAGTGCAATGACAAGGCCAGGATCCTATTTGTCCTTCTTGCTTTCCCCATCTGTGGCAGGAGTTGGGGCCACAGGTGGCTCCTCAGGGATACTGTCCCCAGCCTTTGAAAGCTTCTTGGCCCGCTGGAATAATTCGTTCAAGTTGAATTCACGGATCACATTCTCCTGTGTAAAAAAGATGCAGATGTCAGGATCCAGGTTAGAAGAGAGTTCAGAGCCCAATAAGCAAGTATTCAGGGAGTGGGCGCCGCGGCTCACTAGGCTAATCCTCCGCCTTGCAGCGCCGGCACACCGGGTTCTAGTCCCGGTCGGGGCACCGATTCTGTCCTGGTTGCCCCTCTTCCAGGCCAGCTCTCTGCTGTGGCCAGGGAGTGCAGTGGAGGATGGTCCAAGTGCTTGGGCCCTGCACCCCATGGGAGACCAGGAGAAGCACCTGGCTTCTGCCATCGGATCAGTGCGGTGCGCTGGCCACGGCGGCCATTGGAGGGTGAACCAACGGCAAAAGGAAAACCTTTCTCTCTGTCTCTCTCTCACTATCCACTCTGCCTGTCAAAAAAAAAAAGAAGTATTCAGGGGGCCTGCACTGTGGCGTAGCAGGTAAAGCCTCCACCTGCAGTGCCAGCATCCCATATGGGCACCAGTTCAAGTCCTGGCTGCTTCACTTCCAACCCAACGCTCTGCTATGGCCTGGGAAAGCTGTAGAAAATGGCCCAAGTCCCTGGGTCACTACACCCACATGGGAGACCTGGAAGAAGCTCCTGGCTCCGGATCGGCCCAGCTCCAAACATTGCAGCCATCTGGGGAGTGAACCAGCAGATGGAAGACCTCTCTCTCTGTATTCATCTGCCTCTCTGTAGCTCTGCCTTTCAAATAAAATCTTTTTAAAAAATCAAAAAAAGAGGTATTCAGACATTCAGTTGTCTGAATCCACCCTAATTGTCTTGTTTTAGGTACCCAGAAAAATCCACCAATTTAAGTACCCATTAGGTGCCAATCACTGACAAGAATTATACCTACATTATTTAATGTAATCTGCAAGACAATCCCGACCCAGGTGTTACTCTATCTAATTTACCAATGAGAAATTTAATGCCTACAGACTACAGGTACAGGGCCTTAGAGTCAGAATCCTTTTTTTTTTTTTTAACTGCCTATATTTATTTTCATCTACTTGAAACAGAGAGATAGTGTGTTATCTTTATCCACTGGTTCACTCCCCAAATGCCCACCAGAGCCAAGGCTGAAAATTCCACCTGGGTCTCCCATATGGATGGCGGCAGCCCACGAACCTGAGCCATCAACTGCTGCCTCCCAAGGTGTATTAGCAGGAAGACATTGGAAGTAGAAGAGCCAAGACAAGAACCAGCAGAGATGGGATACAAGTATCCTAAGTGCAGCTTAACCCACTATGCCACAACATCTGCCCAAGGTCTGAATCTTTTTTCCCCCTAAGATTTGGAGAGATACACAGAAAGAGATCTTCCATCCAATGGTTCACTTCCTAAATGGCTACATTGGCCAGGGCTGGACCAGGCCAAAGTCAGGAGCCTAGAACTCCATCCAGTTCTCAAACCACCTGGCATTCCATTTTGGGACGCTGGTGTGGCAGGTGGCAGCTTAACCCACTGTGCCACAATTCAGCCCCTAGAGTCTGAATCTTAACTTATAACTGCTTACCAGTACTAGCAGGTCTGGTAGAGAATATACACTTGCTAAGTGAATGAACAGATGAGGTCTACACCTTCAAAGTTAGTGTGTAAGAGACAAAGCACAAAGCAAACCCAGGTAAGGCCTCGAAGCCAAGCCACTATTCTATATCCTTCTCCAAACCACTTGCCCATCTATTCAGGTACCTCAGAGAAGGTCCAAGAGACGGCTCGTCCTTTCTTGTCAATCTGTGGCCTCCGCATTACCTCCTTCCCACCTTGGAAAAGGATCAGGGTAGGGAGTTGCTTGGTGAGGGGTGATGTGCTCACTTTGTACCTGCAGGGTCCAGAGGGGACTCTGTAAATGCACCTGTATACAATACCCAAAGTGATTCCCTGCTCAGACCCTCTGCCCAAATCTCTACATACCGTGTGCTAACATCAGTGTAGCGTCCAACATCCACCTTCCCAAAATTTAGCCCTGCACAGTTGTACCTGAGAAGAATATACTATTAAACATACTGAAAGAGGAAAGGATGGATCAAAGGAAAGGGTAAAGAGGGAAGGAGAAATGCCTTTGGTTGAAATGTGCAAAAATCAAGGTCCAAATCAATGAGAGGGAAGATTCAACATCTTAATTTCCATCATCCCTCCCTTCACACTACTCACTTGAGGGAGAGGTCAGCGTAGATGGGAGCAAATGATTGGCAGTCATTAGACCAATTGGCAAAGAACTCCACAATCCAAGTGACCCTCTTGTCCCTCTCCAGTTCCTCCTGTCATACACAGGGAACAAACAGTGAGTAGGATCATACATGCTTGTGGAAAGGTTCAGACCTCAGCACACAATTCCTCATCCTGACTTATCCTCTCCCCTAGCTCCCGTAATGAACCACAGTGCTCCTGACTTCCATTCTGAAGCGCCATTGTCCCTCCTACTGAGTAGAGAGCACAACTACCAAGTTACCCACCAGGGACCCAAGAAACAGGAGAAGCACTCACATCAATGGTTTTATCATTGAAGTACTTGATGTACTCGGGGCCCATATACAGGGGGGGTTTGCAGGTCATCAGGAACACTAAACACAGAAAGAAGATGTCAGAGAAACAGAGGGCTTGCCCAGGGGATTTACTTCTAAGCCAAGTCAGGACTTCAGCCACCAAAGAACACATTGTGGACACACGGAGACCAATACATTCCCTTCCTCCTGAAGTGCAGCGGCTGCAGATTCCTATCCTTTGCGCCACGTATGTCATTAATTTAAGTACAAGACATGAAAAGAACATAGAGAAACCTGTGTGGGATCTTCATTCGCTTCTTCCAAGCAAGTCTTTATCAACAAAGTCTTACAGAGAACTTAAAGCCCCCTCACCTATGCAGAGTGTGATATATAGAAGTCCCATGCGAATATCCAGGCGGAAGAAAAGAATTGCATTGGCCACTTTACTAAACATGAAGATGTTGCCTATGTGTTGCTCCACGGTGACTGAAACACAGAGATGTCACAGGTCAGGCTGGGCTGCATACTTCTATTGTCCCATTCTTTGTTCCTCTTCATGGGACACTTTGAAATGGGAAAGGGGGGAGGGACAAGATCAAACTCAGCCTCAGTATGAAATATGGGACTATAACACTGCACCTCCTGAACCTTTTCAGGAGCCTATGTGACCCACCCCATTGTTCTTCCCTGTGTGTAGCAGGGGGAACTGGTGACCCCCTGGTAACATGAAGGAAAGCACCTCTGGAGGCACTAGACCTAACTGTGAGAGACAGAGAAGTAGGTTAAACTTACTGGATCTGCGGTTCTTCATCATCACAATAGCACTGAGAAACATCAATATCTCCACTTCTCTCTGGAACAGAAGCAAAGTGACAAGAATATGGTGAACAGAATGCAACAGAACCAAAAGAGATCCAAGCTGTTAAGACACTGCTCTATCTCACAGCAGAGTGCTTGGGTTCCAGGCCCAGCTCTACTCCTGACTCAACACGACAATCTCAAAGTAATGACTGCAATGAAGAGTAACAAGGACCATTTGAGAAAGCATGGGAGGAAGACTACAGATTGTATGGTCTAAGGCCTTCCATGCTGCTACGGAGTGGGTATCATTTTGGGTGTCCCGCAAAAGCCCATTTATTAGAGGCTAGGCCCCAGGGCCGGCACTGCGGCATAGCAGGTAAAGCCGCTACCTGCAACACCAGCATCCCATATGGGTACTTGTTCAAGTCCTGGCTGCTCCACTTCCAATCCAGCTCCCTGATAATGCTCCTGGGAAAGCAGTAATGAAGGCCAAGTCCTTGGGCTACTGCACCAATGTGGGAGACCCAGAAGGAGCTCCAGGCTCCTGGCTCCTGATTGTACCAGCTCTAGCCATTGTGGCCATTTGGGGAGTGAACCAGTGGATGAAAGACCTCCTTCTTTCTCTGTAACTCTGCCTTTCAAATAAATTAAAAAAAAAAAAAAAAGATTTTGTTTATGTATTTGAAGGCAGAGTTACACAGAGGCAGAGGCAGATCTTCCATCTGCTGGTTCACTCCCCAAATGGCTAATAGGCCAGACCTGGTCAGGAGCCAGGAGCCTGGAGCTTCTTCCAGGACTCCCACATGGGTTGCAGGGGCCCAAGGACTTGGGCCATCTTCACTGCTTTTCCCAGGCCATCAGCAGGGAGCTGGATCAGAAATGGAACAGCCAGGACTTGAACCAGTGACCATATGGGATGCTGCACATCACTGGCTTTGCTGGCCCCTCCCATATTTCTTGTAAAGTGGTAGTGAAATCTAGAGGCATAAATACAATGAAATCCAAATTTTTAGGCAAAAACACATCATACTTGGTTCTATGTGGTCCCCACTGTGTGGCTGTAGGAAATATATTTACCTGTCACCTGATGGTTTTAGCATCCACAAATGATCACTGCCTGGATTATATTACTTTGAGTTCTAAAAAATGATTTTAATACTATCATTTCATCTGCATTTCCTAGCTAAAATTCCATCAATAATCAACATTCCCTTTTCAATTACTTGGTTATTACAAAAGACAGTGTATACAGGAAAAGAACAAGAAATATTCACTTTATTTAATGGAATAGAAATAAACCTTTACTTTGTTAAGCTACTAAAATCTTGAGGTTTAGCTGTTACTGCTGTTTTATGTTATTACCTTATTCCCTGACTCTCCAATCACCAAGGTAAATCAGTAAACTATGAATTTTCCAGGAAAATGGAAATTAGCTATTAACTCTAAATGAATTTTTTAAACACCATAATAAAAATCTAGAAAACTTTCAATACTTTGTATATTAGACAAAAGGATATAGAGGGATGAATTCTATAAAAGATTGCCTACATTTCTTAAAACCTTTATTTCTACCTATATTTTTTAAAGATTTATTTATTTATTTATTTATTTGAAAGTCAGAGTTACACAGAGAGGAGAGGCAGAGAGAGAGAGAGGTCTTCCATCCTATGGTTCACTCCCCAGATGGCCGCAACAGCCATAACTGCACCGATCCAAAGCCAGAAGGCAGGAACTTCTTCCAGGTCTCCCAAGCAGGTACAGGGGCCCAAGGACTTGGGCCATCTTCTACTGCTTTCCCAGGCCACAGCAGAGAGCTGGATTGGAAGTGGAGCAGCTGGGTCTCGAACCAGCACCCATATGGGATGCTGGCTCTTCAGGCTAGGGCGTTAACCCGCTGCACCACAGTGCCGGTCCCTACCTACTTATATTTTTGAGTCTCGCTTTCCTTCAAGTGGTGTCAGGTATCAGAAAAAAAAAAAAAAAAAAGGATCCTCTGACATAGCATGGCTACATTTGATTAATTACTGATACTGCCTGGGAAAGGTCAGAGGAAGCAGGAAACAAGCAAGGGAAGGGGATGGGTTCTGGTAAATCCAAGACAAATTTGGGTAGCTGGGAAAAAGAGGAAAATTCTTTATGTCCTTCCTCCATCAGAACACAGATGCTATGGCGTAGCGGGTAAATGCCACTGCCTGCAGTACCAGCATCTCATATGGCCACCGGTTCAAGTCCCAGCTGCTCCTCTTCTGATCCAGCTCTTTGCTATGGTCTGGGAAAGCAGTGGAAGATGGCCCAAGTCCTTGGGCCCCTGCACCCTAGTGGGAGACCTGGAGGAAGCTCCTGGCTCCTGGCTTCGCATCAGTGCAGCTCTGGCCGCTGCGGCCAATTGGGGAGTGAACAGCAGATGGAAGATCTCTTGCTGTGTAATTCTGACTTTCAAATAAATGAATCTTAAAAAAAAAAAAGCAAAACAAAACCCACAGGTGCTGCTACCCAGGAGAGGGCTCAACTCTTCTTCTTCTTTTTTTTTTTTTTAATAAGCGGTCTCAAAACTACTGAGGAAGCACCACAGGCGGCTTGGCACGTATTTTATTTTATTTTCCTCACAATTCCTTTTCAGGTCTCAAAGTTTTCTTCAATTTTGCATCCCACACCTGGGTGCAGCACAGTACTTAGCACACCGTGTGCTCAATTAGGAGATGGCTGACAGAACGAGCAAGTACCAGTGGCCGGAAAAGTCGCTGTTAAGGCCCAGGCACTCCAGTCGTGTGAGCCCGGGCGGGTCGGCTGCCCACGCCCAGGCCGGTTTCTACCCGCCTCGTCGCCCCCGCCCCAGGCTCCTCGGGAGGCTCTGCACAATGAGCAGTACTGCAGAACGCCACACAGGTGCCGAGTTTGGGCACGGCTGTCTAGCAGCGGGAACAGGAGGCGGTAAGAAGCCCGGACTGGGGCTGTCGTGCAGGGGCTACGATGCACCGCCTCCGTTTTCCCAGGGCAAACACTCCGTTCAGATGCGGTGACAGTCTGGGCCCTACCCCCGTCAGCAGTCTGCAGGCCCGCTAGAGGCTGGGACCCTCAAGTGTCCTTCGGAAGGTGAAACTCGGGACTCCACAAGCACCCACAGGGGCAGGGACAGTCAAGGTCGCGGGGTTCTGAGCCCTAGAGCGCTCACCCAGTCAAAGTCACACGGGTTGCCGTCTTCGCGTTGGGTGGGGAGTCCATGGCAGAGCGGTGGCAATTTCCTCACGAGCAGGAAGGCAGCAGAGAGCAGGGCAGACAGCAGGTAGTAAGGCCTGGCCAGCCATCGTGAAAGTCGCGGCACCGAATACACCAGAGCAATCAAAGGCGCTAAGACCGCCATGTTTCCAGGTCCTGCGGCGCCCGCCGCTCACCGGCGTCCGTAAATCTGGGCCCGCCTCCCACCCCATTGAGCGTTCTATTGGCCCAACTCTCAGAAGAACCGCCTCCAGACCCGGAAGTAGATTTCTCATTGGATGCCGCCGTAATTCCGAGTTGAAAAGTGGAGTTGACCGGTTTACTGGCCAATCTAGTTGTCGCTTTTTCTACCAAGGTCATTTTATTGGATACGTATTTATGGCCTGCGGAAGTGACCCAGAAGAATTCAATAGGGTTAGATAGCACTTCCCGAACGTTCTCAGAAAGCGACGGAAGTGGTTGCCAGAAAAAGGTAGGTGGGGCCACAGACATCCAATGATAAGCGGCTCTTACAGGAAGAGGGCGGCACCCCCGGAAAGGATTGTCCAATGATAATCATCAACGCCAGACACTGAGGCAGCGCCGGTGCGGAGGGGGCGATGGAGAATTTCACGGCGCTTTTCGGGGCTCAAGCTGACCCACCGCCTCCCCCAGCCGCACTAGGCTTCGGACCCGGAAAGCCTCCACCCCCGCCCCCGCCCCCGCCGGGCGGGGGACCGGGCACAGCGCCGCCTCCCACGGCGGCCACAGCTCCTCCCGGCACAGACAAGTCAGGGGCTGGTTGTGGCCCCTTCTATCTAATGCGGGAACTGCCAGGTGAGTGCTCGGCCTGGCCGAAGCTAACCAGTCCGATGCTGGAGAAGAGGTGAGGGCGTGGCTGTTGGCCGGCTGCCGCAGGTGCAGAGGCTGCACGTACCCGGGCCGTGGAGCTGGAACTTGGCAAGAGCTGCGAAGATTCGCAGCCACAGGGATGATTGAGTTCGCGGGATGGATTGGGAGGAGGTGGGTGTGTGTCTCTGGGTCTGGGCTGTGCCCCTGACACTGGCTTATACAGGGGCATGGAGATCGGAACTCAAATGATATGCCTAGGGAACTGAGGTTTTTTTAGTTTCAGTCCGCCTCAGACTGGCTGTTGGTTTGGGGGCAAGTTTCTTCATCTATTCAAAGACGGGATTAGAAGGACACGAAATTATTTCATATCAAATTTTTGTGGTTTGTTCTAAATGCTGGAGCTGCAGCTGTGAAGCAGGCTGGCATGATCTGTGTCCTTTTTGTCGTTGAAGGAGACAGCGTAAGCTTGAGAGCATCATATAGTGATTAATGCTAGGTGAAGACGTGATAAAGAATTGTAGGTTAAGCCACGGCTTGGGACGCCCGCATCCCATATTGGAGTGCTTAGGATTGAGTCCTAACCCTGTGTACCCCTGGATGGCAGCGGATGATGTCACGTCCCTGGATTCCTATCACTGTCAGGGGAGACCTGTGTGGAGCTCCAGACTCAGTCATGGCTGTTGCAGGCATTTGGGGAGTGGGCCAGCAGATGCAAGATTTCATCCTGTGCCTTTCAAATAAAATAATTTTTAAAATGTGGAAAAACTGAATTAAAAGATGTTCACTTTTAGAAAATGGACAGAACTGTTGCTAGATGATCAGAGTTAACAGAGAGGAGAGGCAGAGAGGTCTTCCATCCTCTGGGTCACTCCCCAAATGGCCACAACAGCTGGGGCTGGGCGGATCCAAAGCCAGGAGCCAGGAGCTTCTTCCAGGTCTCCCACATGGGTGCAAGAGCCCAAGGACTTGGGCCATCTTCTACTGCTTTCCCAGGCCACAGCAGAGAGCTGGATCAGAAGAGGAGCAGCTGAGCCTCAAACTGGTGTCCATTTGAGATGCCGGCACTGCAGGTGGTGGCTTTACCTGCCATGCCACAGAGCCAGACCCTAGTGCTTTTTCTTAAACTACAGTTTTCCTTTTAAATATTTTTCTTTTTATTTAAAAGGCAGAGAGACATCCACCAGCAGTTACTTTAACCTTTTTTCACTTATTCTGATTGTACTTGTTTCTGTCAGCCCGTTGGCAGATACTTAGTATCTGTTCTTGGTAAATGCTCTATGTTCAGGAACAATGATGTGTTGAAAGGGAGAAAGAGATGTCAAGTCTGGGCTTTACTTCCTAATTTTTACTTTGTTCGAAAGCCAGGGAGAGACACAGAGAGATCTTCCATCTGCTGGTTCACTCTCCAAATGCCCCCAACAGCCAGGGCTGGGCCAGACCAAAGCCAGGAGTTGGGAGCTTTATCCAGGTCTCCTTTGTGGCTGGCAGGGATCGAGTCCTTGCCATTATCTGCTGCCTCGCAGTCTGCATCCTAGCAGGAGGCTGCAGCAGGCACTGAACCCAGGCACTCTAGTATGGGATACAGGCATCCCCAGCAGTGTCGTGACGACTGCTGCAAATGCCCACCCTGGGTCCTTGGTTTATAAGGAGCCTATTTTAGTTAGGGAAACACAATATGTGGTTTGTGGATAAACAAGTGACTGTTTCTCATCGATACCAGTCTCATTACTTTGCAGTCATGCCTTAAATACTGTGCAACTAACAGTATCTTAGTGAATAGCATTAACTCCTTGATGGTTTTCAAAATGTGGTGTATCCATGATGACAGCAAGAATTAGATGTCACTTGAGCTGGACCATGAAGAATTCATATTGGTTAGGCGAAAAAAAAAGAATTTTCCTAAAAGGAAGCAATGTAAGAGATAATGCTTTTTTTTTTTTTTTTCTCATAAGTATGGAAACTCATTTGAATGGATCAGAAATTTTACCAAAAAGAAAGAAATTTTACCTTAGGGGAAGTACTGGCTGATGAAGCCCCAGAGCTAAGTTGGATTCAGTCAGCTGTGAATAACCCTGAATGCCAAAGGAATGTGAGCCTTTTCCTGAGAGTAATAGGAAACCATGAAGGTTTTGAACTGAGAAGTACTGCTTTCGAAAATCACCTCAAAAATGGGAGTGCCATGGATTGAAATGAAGAAGCCATAAGTGACTCGGGCAAGAATTTGAATTAAAAAAAATTGAATCTGCATGAAATTGACTACGAAGAAGGTTCATTCAGGAGAGGAGTCAGAGCTGGGGAGAAAGATTTATAAATTATCTACAAAGCAATAGTCAAAAACAGGAAGTTAGAGTTTAGAAAAGGCACAGTACCTTCTCCGCTGACCTTCAGCAAAACCGCTTGGAAAGAAGATAACTGGCAGAGAGGAGGGAACATCAGAAAGCTGTAGCAAGCAGCAGTGCCAGCGTTACGGAGCTGCCGCTGTTACTGCCCGCTCTTCTGGCACATCTAGCAGTGCGGGGAAAGACAAGGATGCAGTAAGGCCTAGGGGCAGACAGGGAAAGTACCTCGTTTAATACTGAGCACTAGCAACACGTGAACAGAGCGTTGTCTGCCTTCAAGACGCCCATAGTTCAGAGCCCGAGTTTTCCCAGTTACCATTTTGCTCATGGTACCCTGGGTGTCCATCATAATTACAGATGAAGTTGTAGGTTAGATATTTCCATCCTTACCATAAGTTTAGATTATTTACACTTTTCAGTATGTTTTCATTGGAATCTTGAAAAAGAAATGAAGTTTACTTAAGATAGCTATTATTCCATTCCACAGATAACAAGAAACTAAGGCATGGAAAACAGCACTAGAATTCTAGTTGTCCAGCCAATTTCTAACTACAGATTTCTTCTTCGTCTGCAAAGCATTATACTCAGTAACATTAGGGAGAATAAAGATGTTGGTAACCAAAGTTAAGCAACAGTAGCTAGCAAAATCTCCTGGCTGTTTTTCTATATAACTATGATGAGTGTGTTTTGCTTGTTAAAGAGAAAAAACAGGGGCCGGCACTGTGGCATAGCAGGTAAAGCTACCGCCTGCAGTGCTGGCATCCCATATAGGAGCCCATTCAAAGCTTGGCTGTTCCACTTCTGATCCAGCTCTCTGCTATGGCCTGGGAAAGCAGTGGAAAATGGGCCAACTCCTTGGGTCCCTGCACCCATGTGGGAGAACCGGTGGAAGCTCCTGGCTTTGGATCAGCTCAGCTCCTGCCGTTGCGTCCATTTGGAGAGTGAATCAGCTGAAGGAAGACCTCTCTCTCTTTGAGTCTCCACCTCTCTCTGTAATTCCATCTTTTCAAATAAGATTTAAGAGTTACACAAAGAGTGAAGGAGAGGCAGAGAGAGAGCGTCTTCCATCATCTACTGGTTCACTCCCCAAGAGCCCGCAATAGTCAGAGCTGTGCTGATCAGGAGCCAGGAGCTTCCAGGTCTCCCACGCAGCTACAGGGGCCCAAGGATTTGGGCCATCTTCCACTGCTTTCCCAGGCCCTAGCAGAGAGCTGGATTGCAAGTGGAGCAGCAGGGACTCGAACCAGCGCCAATATGGGATGATGGTACTGCAGGCAGTGGCCCCAAAATAAAACTTAAAAAAAGGCTGGCAGCCGGTGCCGCGGCTCAACAGGCTAATCCTCCGCCTTGCAGCGCCGGCACACCGGGTTCTAGTCCCGGTCGGGGCTCCGGATTCTGTCCCGGTTGCCCCTCTTCCAGGCCAGCTCTCTGCTATGGCCCGGGAAGGCAGTGGAGGATGGCCCAAGTCCTTGGGCCCTGCACCCGCATGGGAGACCAGGATAAGCACCTGGCTCCTGGCTTCGGATCAGCACTGTGTGCTGGCCGCGGCGGCCAGTGGAGGATGAACCAACGGCAAAAGGAAGACCTTTCTGTGTGTCTCTCTCTCACTGTCCACTCTGCCTGTCAAAAAAAAAAAAAAAAAAAAAAGGCCGGCACCTTGGCTCACTTGGCTAATCCACCTGTGGCGCCGGCACCCCGGGTTCTAGTCCTGGATGGGGTGCCGGATTCTGTCCTGGTTGCCCCTCTTCCAGTCCAGCTCTCTGCTGTGGCCTGGCAAGGCAGTGGAGGATGGCCCAGGTGCTTGGGCCCCTGCACCCACATGGGAGACCAGGAGGAAGCACCTGGCTCTGGATCAGCGCAGCACGCTGGCCGTAGCAGCCATTTGGGAGGTGAACCAATGGAAAAGGAAGACCTCTCTCTCTCTCTCTCTCTGTGTGTGTGTGTGTGTGTGTGTCTAACTCTGCCTGTCAAAAAAAAAAAAAGACAAAAAGCAAAGTTCTTGACAAAGACCCTCAATCCCAAGTCGGATGGCCCTTGCTGTGGTTGCAGCTGAGCTGTGAGGGCCTCTCCTGGTCACATCAGAGTATGATTTCTCACTTACACTTCATGAAAAGCAGAGAACAGTGTTGAGCATGCAGGCCGTGTAAATCATCATTCTGGCTCATCCAGGAAGAGCAGAATGTCTCCATCTCTGCCCTGTTTAGGTTTCTGCCCTTTCTTCTCCCCATTCCTGTTTTCCTGTAGTACTGTACTTCTAGTGTTTATATGTTACTGTTTACTTCTGCTGTTTCATAAACATAAGCTTTTTCTGTCAAAACTGGGAAAAGTGTTAAAAATCATGAGAATGGTTGTTCTTGAGGGAAGTACAGTCCACAAGTGAAACAAGCAGTTCTTCTGGTTAAGAAAAAAACCGTAAGTTAACATTTTATGATTCTCACTTAAAAGCATCCTTATTTGGGTCACAGTTTGTATAGTCCTTTACTTTTCTTCTGGGTCAGTGACTATAAAAAAAATCCTCTTTTAGGGCTAATGTTTATTCTGTCTTCTCTAGGCAGCACAGAGCTGACAGGCAGCACCAATCTCATCACACACTACAACCTGGAACAAGCCTATAATAAATTCTGTGGCAAGAAGGTAAAGGAGAAGCTAAGCAACTTCCTGCCCGACCTGCCGGGGATGATCGATCTACCTGGATCTCATGACAACAGCAGCCTCCGCTCCCTTATTGAGAAGCCCCCTATTCTTGGCGGCTCTTTTAATCCTATCACAGGGACCATGCTGGCTGGCTTCCGCCTCCACACCGGACCGGTGAGTGAGTCCCCTCTTGAGAAAGGCAGCAAATGGGGAAGCCTGAGGGCAGGGAGGAGGGTCTCTCTCCACATCTGCTCCCTTGTAACTTACTGAGCAGAGGATTTCCTTCTCCACTCACCCGGACCTTCCTTTGCTTCCTTCAGTTGCCAGAACAGTGTCGCCTGATGCATATTCAGCCTCCCAAGAAGAACAAGAAGCACAAGCACAAACAGAGTCGGACCCAGGATCCTGTCCCCCCAGGTAAGCAGCAGTGCTATTAAAACAAGAAAACCTGACCTTTTGAATTTGGTGCAACTTTGCACAGCTGAACCCAGTGAAGTTCCTCACACAGCCCTGGATGCGCAAGTTTTCAATGTACTTTGATCTCTTTGGCAAGTAGGGACTTAGGACAGGGGTTCTGGCAGCACTGGGCCATTTAGAGAAACAGTTGGGCATCTGCCTGTGATGCCAGCACCCCATATGGGCACTGGTTTGAGACCTGGCTCCTCCACTACTACCTATCCAGCTCCCTGCTAGTATGCCTGGGAAGGCAGTGGAAGATGGCCCAAGTCCTTGGGCCTCTGCACCCACATGGGAGACCTGGAAGAAACTCTGGGCTCCTGGCTTTGGCCTGGCCCAGTCCTGGTCATTGTGGCCGTTTGGGGAGTGAACCAGCAGATGGAAGATCTGTTTCTCTCTCTGTAACTTTGCCTTTCAAATAAATTTTTTTAAATGTAAAAAGAAAAAAATTTGCCCATCTTGGTGTTTTCCTGTAGTCTTCCAAATTCATAATAGTAGAGCATTTTGAGCATTATAGGTAACAGGCCCTAATGCTTCCTACAGAAACACCATCTGATTCGGATCACAAGAAGAAGAAAAAGAAAAAAGAAGAGGATCCTGACCGGAAGAGGAAGAAGAAAGAGAAGAAGAAAAAGAAGGTAGGGTTAGAGCCTGTTGCCACAGCCCGTTTCCCCATATCTCACCCTGTCCTGAGTGGAGTCCTTTGCCTCAAATTGGACCCAAGAGTGAAAACTCAGGGCAAGTTGCCAGTTGTTCTTACCCTCCTTCTTTGTCTTCCCCAGAGCCGACATAGTCCAGACCACCCGGGTATGGGCAGCTCTCAGGCCAGCAGCAGCAGCAGCCTTCGCTAACTACCACTGGACTCTACCAGGATGGCTTTTCCTACTGAACTTCTAACAGAAGCTGCCTTCCAGGCTCTTGGCCAACGCCTTGGGAATACCCAGCAGCCAAGGCAGAGGCCAACTCCTGCTCTGCTTGGTTGCAATGAATACATTAGAGAGGGAAGGGCCATCCTTTCATAAGGCTCAGCCCAGTTGGCTTTCTCATGGACATCTCTTCCTCTCCCAGGAAGCTATTTCTTCTGTTTTGTGCAATTTGTTTAATATCAGAACTTGACCTGTTAAGTTTTTCTTTAAAAAAAAAAAACCTGCATTTATCCAACTGGCTCAAGTGTGGCTGTCTGTTAAGGGAGGTAAGTGCCTTTCTATGAAAGTCAGTGGTTAAGACAAGTCATTCCTAAGCTTTAAGGGGATTTGAGTCGTCTTTGCATTATCTCATTGGCAGGCAGGGAAACAACCAGAATGACTGAGGAACATGGTCCAAAAGAGGCACAGCTTCATAATACTCTCCCATAATGTCGAGAACAAAGTGCCTGGATGATCTTCAGGCTCCATTCTGAAGAGCTGATCCATTTAAACCTCAACAGATTCTAGGTCAAGTTTGGGTTGAAACAGAATAGTCAACTGAAAAAGCACCTACAATCACCGTCTACTTCAATATACTTCAACCAGATTGACTCTTTGGTCAGAAAACTATAATGTTTTGAAATGAACCTCTGGCAAGCAAAGGTAAATGTTTCTTTTATCTTTATAAAATCCTTTGGCCTGCCTCATTCCTTAGATAACAAAGTTTGGCGGATAAGCTCCCAAGACAGCAAAAAGGGCAGCCTAGACTATCAAAGTGTAAAAGAAAGCAGTTTACTTTTCTGCAGTACGGTTGGTAACTGAAACCCAAACTACTGTAACCTAGCTTTAAACTAAATTTAACACAGAACAGTTAAAATCTATTGCCATGAACCAAGGTTGTTCCTAGGTCAGTAGATGGAAAACCACTCACTCAGCTTGTTTTAATCTGGGATTTCAGAACAAGAGTTTGTATGCTTAAGTTGCAGATGGTGAAGATAACGGGTTCTAGCCAGTCTGCTGAGAATTAGTGTCTGAGGATGCCTGTCTAAAATGAAAGCAGAGGGCCTGGCACTGTGGCACAGCAGGTAAAGCCACTGCCTGCAGTATCGGCATCCCATATGGGTACCGGTTCATGTCCTGGCTGCTCCACTTCTGATCCAGCTCTCTGCTATGGCCTGGGAAAGCAGTGGAAGATGGCCCAAGTGCTTGGGCCCCTGCACCCATGTGGGAGACCCAGAAGAAACTCCAGGCCCCTGGCTTCAGATCAGCATAGCTCCAGCCATTACAGCCATTTGGGGAGTGAACCAGCGGGTGGAAGACCTCTCTCTCTGCCTGTTAATTTTGCCTTTCAAATAAATAAATCTTTAAAAAAATAAAATGAGCACAGAGCCTTTCCCCTTTGACAAAGAGTATGAGATAACCTAATTCAGTTTCCAGTCAACCTGCTTTTACCAGGCTTCCGTAGCTTGATTTTTCTTTGCAGACAAAATCCTTATGTTAAGTAGCAACATGAAGCCGTGTGAATTTTTGAATCACCCAAATTAAAACAGGACTTGTCACCTTAAGTAATTTCACTATGTCCTGCGTAACACAGGCCAGGATCAGAGAAGTCTGTGAGGCGTTCTTTGTGATGACTTCCCACCTTGCGTCACCAGACACAATAACACAAGTCAGGGGGAGCCGTTAGATCAGGATTTCTTTTTATTCTTTGTCGGTTTAAAATGGCTAATCAGAATAAAAAATAAAAGGGCCTCTGTGCAGAGGCTGGGGTCTTCCCTATTTAGAGATTAGAACCCAGGTATCCCCTCTACCCAGCACCATACTAAGGTGGGCTGAGGGGTAACCCCCAAGGGACAACTGGAGGGGCCTAGGCCTGCCACTCCTTCTCTCTATCCCATTTTTGGCATGTGATGAAAAATATTGCTTTTTGGATTCTTCTCTCCTGTCCTTGTACTTTAAAATCACCTTAACTGTAGGCCAGGGGAAGCTCTGAGGGGCTCATTTAAGAAAGCCACCCTAATCCCTCTCTCCCAAGAAGGAGGGGGATTTTCTAATAGTGTTTCAAATTAGGCCAGATGCTTTTCCCGATCCCCCCTCTACCACCACCACCACCAATGTCATGGAGCTGTGACCCCTTTCCTGGGGAAACTAAATGCCAATAAGCCTAGAAAACTAACTTTCCAAATGTCCTTTCCTCTTCTAACCAAGAACTCAGACTCGCCTCTCCCCAGGTTTCTTTCCTGATCACTTAGCACCAACAGGGGGCGCTACTACTTCCTTAGTTGGTAACAGACGAGAGAGAGTCATGGGGGAAAAGGAAGACTCTGGTGTCTCCCCTCTTTTCCTGCTGGTCTGAGGAACAGGAACAGTAAGATCCTCCTTCTTATACATATCCCTCCCTCATTTTCCCATCCCAGGATAGATATATAATTTCTTTGATATTTATAATATATATATATATATGTACACACACACCTGGTAACGCAGAAGAGGAAAAAAATAGAATCCGTAACAATAATAAAAAAAATTATTTCTGGTTTAAAAATGATCTGGTTCCCTCCAGGGCGAGCAATTGCACAAATGTCCACTGAGTCTGGTCCAGGGATTAGGGAAAGGAAGGTCTTAAAAGGTAAAAGGGGGGGTTGCTACCCCAGTCTCAGGGCCCCAACTCTCCGACTCCCCAACCCTGTTGCATTTTATAAAACGCTCCTCATCCTCTTGGAATCAGTGTTTTAAAAAATGTCCGTGCAGGGGAGGGGAGCCCCTTGAGGGAAGGAAGGTGGCCACCTGGGGCCCTTTGGTGTAGGCGCAGAGGTGTGGGGAAGGGGAGGCGCTGAAGGCTCACACCGAAATCTCATAGGTGGTACCACCCACTCCTGACACTTTCTTGACTCCTCCCCTTGTGGGGCTACTGAGAGATGGCTGGCCCGGGCCAGGGGAGGCTGAGCCTATGCTCTTGGGTTGCCCATTGGATTTGCTGTAGGCGGTCTTGAGCTGTACTTCATCTCTGAGGAGAAAAGACAAAAAACAGGTGTCAGGAAGTGGGACAAAAAAACACCAACAATGGAGTTATAAAGGCTAACAGAACAAAGTGCTGTACTTTTTACATACACACTTTCTGACACAAATGTTATTTTTATTGCCCTGCTTAACACAAGCCCAATTCCCTGCCTCCCCTCTTAATTCCCCTCTAATTGCAGCTGTACTCACTCTCAAATATTAAGCATTTTTAGAAAATTAAGATTAAAGGAAAACAGTAATCTCCAGTCTCTACAGGAGTTGCTCATAAAGGCAGTTGGACTGAGAGGGAAAATTAAGAATAATTGGCGGGGGGTGGGGTTGGGGGTGGGGGTGGCCTGTGCTGTGGCATAGTGAATAAAGCTGCCACCTCTACACATCCCAGATGGGCGCCAGTTCGAGTCCTGGCTGCTCCACTTCTGATCCCACTCTCTGCTACAGCCTGAGAAAGCAGTAGAAGATGGCTCAAGTCCTTGGGCCCCTGCACCCACATGGGAGACCTTGAAGAAGCTCCACGCTCCTTGTTTCAGATTGGCCCAGCTCCAGCTGTTGTAGCCATCTGGGGAGTGAACCAGCAGATGAAGATCTCTCTCTGCCTCTGCCTTTCAAATAAATAAATCTTTAAAAAATTTTTTTAAAAAAGAGTAATCAGGAAGGGCTGGCACTGTGCCTCAGCAGGTTAAAGCCCCATCCTGCAGCACCAGCAGGGCACTGGTTCAAGTCCTGGCTGCTCCACTTCCCATCCAGCTCCCTGCTAATGCTCCTTAGAAAGCAGCAGAGAATGGCCCAAGTCCTTGGGTCCTCCCATGTGGGAGACCCAGAAGAAGCTTCTGGCTCCTGGCTTCAGATCAGCTCAGCTCCAGCCATTATGGCCATCTGGAAAGTAAACCAGTGGATGGTAGACTTCTCTCTGTCTCTACCTCTCCCTGTAACTCTTTCAAGTAAACAAAATAAGTCTTTTTAAAAATTGCATTACCGTTAAAAAAAAGTAATCAAGAAACCCCTGGGTCCCCCCTACACAACACTGTACAAGCAAAGCCCTGCTACCCTCTGCAGAGTACTATGCTAGTTTTAAGTCAGCTGAGGGCCAGGATGGTACTAATACTTACTTGGGCGTCAGTAATGGCTGCAAGGCTACTTCCTCTGTCTCAGAGACACCAGGTGGCGCTTTTTGGCTGCTGTAAGACGTTGAACGGCCCAGATACGGGGCAGTTGGACCTGGTTCAGGGGACCCTAGTCCCCGGCCCCTTAGCCCTTCTGGCTTGCCAAAACGGGGGACAGCTGGGCGTCCAAGTGGAGTCTTGCCCAATGGTGATCTCTTCGAATCATCTGAGGAGGAACTCGTACGAGGGGCATGGCCTGAGCCAGGTGTTGACTGAATGCCTGAGTCTCCCAAGCCTGGTTCTTCCTCACGGACTGGGAGCGGGGGTGACTGGCGCAGCAGCTTCTCTCGTTCCTGGAGGGAGGCCACAATGTGGCGCGACAGATTGTCATAACGGACTGGTGAGGGCTCTCGGTGTGGTGGACCTGTTGGCACCAAACGTGGATGCCTCTCGGCTTCCCGTTGCTGGGCCAGGCGGGCTGACAGGAAGGGAGAGGTGTAGCCTAAAGGTGGGTCTGGCTCAGGCCCTGCCTGTACTGATTCAAAATCAGGGCTGTCTGAAGGAGTAAGCAGGCTGTCATAAGACAGGCTTCCATTGCGTGTCTGGTTGGCCAGGCTTTTATAGGAGGTGGAAGTGGTACCCTCTGAACGAATGGACTGCAACTGGCCCAGCTCAAAGCCTGTTCCCTGGGCCGACTTGAGGCTGGAGGAACGTGAGCCACTGGAAAGTGGATCGAAGTGAAAGCTTTTGCCGAAGGTAGGAGAACGGAAGCTCTCTGGTTCCAAGCTGGGCTCTGAGCGGTAACTGGGATGACGGCTGCTCTCTGCAATTGAGGTTGGCTCCTTCAAGCTGTCCCCACGACTCAACTAAGGAAGAAAATATAGCAGGCTCTTAGTGCTCCTCTAGTGAGTCACTAGATCTCAGAGCCCAATGGTTCCATCCAACACAGCATTATGTCCAGTAATATGCTTAAAACTTCTACATGCATTACTTGATTTAACTCCTACCTAAAGCAAATTCATGAGTTGAAGCAAATTAATATCTCATTTTAAGATACAGAAAATGAGGTTTAGAGAAGTAACTTGCCTATGGAGGCAGAACTGGGTCTTGAGCTCAGATCTGACACTGCTATCAGTGCTTTTAGTCACTTATAAAAATATATATTTATTAATTTCCATTGTGTTTGAAAGGCAGAAAGATGGAGACAGAGATCTTCTATCCACTGCTTCATTCCACAAATTCCTACAATAGCTGGGGCTGCGCCAGGCTAAAGCCAGGAGCCCGGAATTCAGTATGTGTCTCCCCCATGGGTGGCAGTGACCAAAGAGCTTGAACCACCACGTGCCGCCTCCCAGGGTACATGTTATTAGGAAGCTGGCAGCACAAAAGGAGCCAGGGGCCAGTGCTGTGGCACAAGCAGATAAAGCCAATACCGACATCCCTTATGGGCACCAATATCCAGTATGAGAGCAGGTTCAAGTCCCAGGTGCTTCACTTTTGATCAAGCTCCCTGCTAATGTGCCTAGGAAAGCAGCGGAAGATGGTCCAAGTGCTTGGAATCCTGCCACCTACATGGGAGACCCAGACTGAGTTCCAGGCTCCTACCTTAAGCCTGGCCCAGCCTCAGCTGTTGTGGCCATTTGTGGAATGAACCCACATGGAAGATCTCTCTCTCTCCCCCAACTCTGCCTTTCAAATTAACAAATAAATCTTAAAAAAAAAAAATAGAGCCAGGACTAGATCCCAGGCACTCTGATTTGGGATGCAGGCTTCCTAAGTGGTACCTTAACTGCTGAGCTAAATGCCTGCCCCAGTGCTTTTATGTTTTATTACACTTCCCCCTATAATGAAGGGTGCACTATCAAGGAGAATCAAATCCACTAATGATGACAGTGGGTACAATGCTATTTTCTTTTCCCCTCTGCCTTTTCCTTCCCCTGAAATATTTTTCCCAGAACAATTAATACATGTTACAATCATACTTCTTACTCAGTACCTTGGCGCTGGAGGAATGAGGCATGGCGGCTGACGTACTGCTGCTACTATAACCTGGCCGATACTTGTACATGGTTGGTGTCGGGGGGCTGTCCTTGCCCAAAAGGCTGCTATCTGCAGGAAAAAAGGCCCAAGGAGCACTGTTTCATAAGTTGTTCTCTTAATCTGCCCAAGGTTCCTAAAGTATAGGGGGAGGACAAGGTAGGAACAGGTAATAACCAGGAAAAGCAAAGTCCAGAGAATATAATTTTGCTGAAATCCATTATAAAAACTCACGCCAGCCCAGAAGTTAGGGTGGGTAAATGCACCAAAAAGGTCCTAGGATGTTCTCTGGTCTAGAGGCTGACAGGCTCCCCCATAAAAGTCCACCACCAGTAGTTCATCACCAGTAGCTAAATGACATCTCTCCACTTCAGCTATCCAAAGAAGTGGTTCAAATCCCACCTGTTGGGTGTTTCAGACACAAGTAAGTTCCCCAGTCCTTTCCTGTCTACTCTACAGCTCACAAAAGTAGCCTTCTTACTCCTTTTTGTTCTAGGTTCTTGCAAATCAATCAAGGCAACACTTACCTTCATTAGTAGCCAGGCTAAGGTGTGTTCGCAGTCCTGTGTAACGGCTCAGGTCTGGCTTAGGAGGAGGCGGAGGTTCGGCATCTGCAGACTGGCTCTCTGTTATCTCCAAGCTTCCCTTAGACTGGATACATGAGGGGAGGGAAAATCAAGTTTGGAGAAATGGGCATTAGGGCAACTCAAAGAATTGAATTTATATAAGAGAGGTCCTGGAAAGCCAGTTATCATGTTTTCCAAACTGGGACTGGAAGTACAAGGCATGAGAGTCAGTTTGAAGGTAGTATTAGATAAAGAAAAGTTTCCAGTGTTTAATTCTGTCACTTATATGCTCATTTCAAGAACTCTCATTCAGTTTCTTAGATCTGTAAACTACTATGTTAAATAAGACCTATGAAGATACAGAAATGAATGGACCAAATTTCTGTTGTCAATGAATTTAAACTTCAATAGAAAAAAAATTTAAGTAATTTTAGCACAAATCAATAAGAAATGAATGTTGGGGCCAGCGCTGTGGCACAGCGGGTTAACGCCCTAGCCTGAAGCACCAACATCCCATATGGGCGCTGGTTCGAGACCTGGCTGCTCCACTTCCAATACAGCTCTCTGCTATGGCCTGGGAAAGCAGTAGAAGATGGCCCAAGTCCTTGGGCCCCTGCACCCGCGTGGGAGACCCCGAGGAAGCTCCTGGCTCCTGGCTTTGGATCAGCGCAGCTCAGGCTGTTGCGGCCAATTGGGGAGTGAACCAGAGGATGGAAGACCTCTCTCTGCCTCTCCTCTCTCTGTGTGACTCTGACTTTCAAATAAATAAATCTTAAAAAAAAAAAAAAAAAGAAAGAAAGATATGAATATCATTAGAAAAATCTACCCCAAAAGCAAATTTCCATCTCTCAGCCAAAGGTTAGACAGTTACTAGCGTAACATCCCTAAACTTCTCACCTTAGTTCTCCTCAGCTCTCCCTGGATGCCATTATCCATGATCTTCACAGTAATCTGACCATCTGACACTTCTGGCCGAAGGAAGGGAGGTCTGATTACAATTGTCTTCTCTTTCTTTGGTCTTCCCAAATATCTGAGTGTCAACAGCAAGAAGACGTTCATTTATTCACTTAAAAATATAAAAACAGTCTTGAAAAGCTTAGCACTACATGAATTTCCTTGTGAACAGACACCCAGATCAAGGTATCTGGAATAACTCAACTCTCAGATCAGCCAGGGCCAGCAATACAGTACAGTGAATTAAGCTGCTGGCTTATGACGCTGGCATCCCATATCAGAGTGAGTTTGAATCCCAGCCACGCTGCTTCTGATACAGCTTAATGCTAATACACCTAGGAAGGCAGCAGAAGATGGTCCAAGTTCTTGGGCCCCTGCCACTCATATGGGAGACCCAGATGACCTGGCTCCTGACGTTAGCCTGGCCCAGCTAACGTAGCCAGCTAATGTGGCCATGTGGGGAGTGAACCAGCAGATGGACTAGCCCTCTCTCTGTCATTATACCTTTCAATTCAGATTTATTTATTTGAAAAGGTTAATTAACCATAATATCCAAAGAACATCAACTGAACTCATAGTGCCCACTAAGGATGGGCATGTCTCCCTTGCATTCACCTCACCATTCTAAGAGAATGTCTCCCACAAAAGACCATCTTCTACCAGGCCTCTCCTACAGCAGAACAAGCCCAAAGAAAAGTTCTGACCAAGCGTGAACATTAGACCAATGGAGTAGGTGTACCTGGGTGCTGGGGAACTGCAAAGAACACGGCTGACATTGTTACAGCAGCCATTGGTGAAAGGGTTCACACCTCCCCGGAATTTACCCGTAACCTAGAGAGAAAAAAAAATGTCCAGATCACACGATGAGATCTTAATCTCCAAAGGCCAAAACACAAATCAGTAACTCACCATCGGGGAGATACAAAATGAGTAGAAAGCCTCCCATGAAGAAACATACTTGTGATGGTTAAGAAGATGAATCTCAAAAGTCAGGGTCCTCAGTTCAAATCCTAGGTCTGCCTCATGGTAGCTGTCTGAACCTAAACATCTAGTTTTCTCATGTAAAGTAGGAAATATAGCTTTCTGAATATTGAAAACTAAGATAATCCACTGATGCTCAGGTCCCTTATATAAGATGGTATGTTTGCATATAACCTATGCACAGACTCGCATATACTTTAAATCATCTATAGATTACTTATAAACCCTAATAAATGTAAATGCTATATAAACAGTTGTATTATTTAGAGAATAGTGACAAGAAAAAAGTCTGTACATGTTCAACACAGATGCAATTTTTTTCCTGAGCATTTTGTATCCATGATGATTGAATCCCTGTATGCAGAGGTCTAACTGATAAATAAGAATAAGCAGGGCCAGTATTGTGGCATAGCAGGTTAAGCCTCTGCCTGCAATGCCAGCATCCCATATGGGCGCTGGTTTGAGACCCAGATGCTCCACTTCCAATCTAGCTCCCTGATAATGCATCTGGGAAAGCAGTGGAAGATGGCCCAAATGCTTGGGACCCTGCACCCTCTTGAGAGACCCAGATGAAGTTCCAGGTTCCTTATTTCGCCCTGGCCACTGCACCCATTTGGGGACTGAAATAGCAGATGGAAGATCTCTCTCTCTCTCTCTCCTCCTCTCTAACTCTGCCTTTCAAATAAATAAAACAAAAAATAGGAGCCGGCACTGTGGTATAGCAGGTAAAGCTGCCGCCTGCAGTACCAGCATCCTATATGGGGGCTGGTTCAAGTCTTGACTGTTCCATTTCCAATCCATCTCCCTGCTAATGTGCCTGGGAAAGCAGCAGAAGATGGCCCAACTCCTTGGGCCTCTGCACCCACGTGGGAGACCTGGAAGAAGCTCCAGGCTCCTGGTTTTGGATCAGCTGAGCTCTAGCAGTTAGGGCTTTTGGCAAGTGAACTAGACCTCTCTCTGCCTCTCTGTAACTCTGCCTTTCAAGTAAATGATCTTAAATAAAATAAAATATAGAATAAAAAAAAATCTTTAAAAACAAAAATAAGTAATCAAGGTTAGTTACTATTAGTAAATAACACAAAAAATTTTAAACAGCAATATAAGGATCCTAAGGGCTCACCCAAGTCTTCTACTATTTTTATGGATTCAGAGCCTAAATTGTCCAGTTTACAATGGAGATTCAGAAGATGTAACTTACCTAAGAAATGGTCTTTGTTTTCATGCTTTCCTGAGAAACTAGGACTACCACATCCCCTACTACTAATCTCTGCAACATCATAAAAAAGTATTCACTGAACATCTATTTGTGGAAGCACTATGCTGTTGACTAATCACAGGGCTTAACAGATATATCCTGCCCTTCAGGGGTCTCTTGTCACTTCCTCTCATACCTGCTCATTGGTTGTGCGTCCCCTAGCCACCAGCACCACATGAAATCCTGTGAGGCCAGCTACAGGGATGAAGAATAAGCCAGCCACACACATCACTGCCATTCTGATGAAAAACAGTTAAGGCAAACAAGAGTAAGGTGATCTTGCCTTCACCACCTGCTACCATAGCCTTTTCCCTACCACAGGACTCAACTTTCCTCATTCCTCCCGACCCTAATCCTAAACCCAAAGGCCTTGAAGGATACGTGACAGCCGTGCAGACCCCTGAGAGTTTCTCTATGTGGTAGAGGACATAAAGGAGGCCAAAGCCAAATACACCCATAATGTGGGCTGTCAAGGAGAGGAGGAAGAGGAAGAAATAACGGTAGTTCCGGCGACCAATACAGTTGTTCACCCAGGGGCAGTGATGATCAAATTCCTAGGGGCAAAAAAAGACAGATTGAGAGATATCCCTGGACCACAGCATTACACCACATCTATCAAGAAGAATAAATGGGAGCCAGCACTGTGGCATAGTGTGTAAAGTCACTGCCTGCAGTGCTGACATTCCATATGGGCACCAGTTTGAGTCCCAACTGCTCCATTTCTGATCCAGCTCTCTGCTACGGCCTGGGAAAGCAGTAGAGGATGGCCCAAGTCCTTGGGCCCCTGCACCCGCATGGGACACCCCAGGAGAAGCTCCTGGCTCCTGGCTTCAGATTGGCCCAGCTTCACCATAGCAGCTATTTGAGGAATAAACCAGTGGGTGGAAGGCTCCCACCACACCCTTGCCTCTGCCTCTCTGTAGCTCTGCCTTTCAAATAAATAAATAAATCTTTCAAAAAAGAAGAAGAAATGGCAGAACTTAAGTTTTGCTTTTAGTAACTTATGATCATATTCTCCATTTAGTCACAACAATTAAAAGGTTCATGCAGTTTGTCTTCTCTATAAATCTATAAGGGAAACCTTCCAGAGGATGTTCAAAGGCCAAGGTCAGCTCTCAAAGTTTATCCTTTGTGACCAAGGAACTCTAAAAGGGGCAACTGTCAGAAGTGTTGCTAAATCAATAAACTCATGAAAAAAGAGGGTTTCATAAAACCAAGTAAAAAATAATTGAAAAAGTGTTAAAAATGAAAAATATGGGATGCAGAGGACAAGTGGGAAAAAATATGTAACAAATTTGCAACAGCTTGATTTTGTGGAAGCCAGAGATAAAACAAAAACTAGGATAAAAAAAAAAATGAGCTAATGGCTGGCAGGCTACAGCTTTCAATCTTGGTGCCTGGAAAGTCAAAGTTTTCCTGCTATTTCAATAGGATATTTATGCTCTGCCATTCCTGTGTACATCATTACTAACACCTTTTGACAGAACTATAAGATAAAGCCCAAGTTAGCCAGGACTATATTTCATCCAAGGCCAAGAATCTGTTCTGCAGTTAGGAGGCAGAGAGTTAGGTTATGCACTGACACTTACCCCGTGCAGGGTTCTTACCTCCACACAATTATCACAGACACTGCAGTGGGAACACCGAGGAGGACGGTAGAAGCGGCAGGTGGCACACCATTTCATGCGCACCTGGATGCCCTTGATCTCCACTGTTTTGTAAAGGGGAGCTCGAAAATCATCTTCCTTGTCCTCATCTTCCTCAGCTGTACAGGGGAAAAGTCGATTTAAAAGACAACCATGTCAAAACTATAGTAAGCATAAGAATGCAATGATGGGGCCAGCACTGTGGTGTAGAGGTTTAAGCCACCGTCTGCAATGTTGGCATTCCATATAGGTGCCAGTCTGAGTCCCAGCTGCTCCACTTCTGATCCAGCTCTCTCCGCTAATGGCCTGGAAAAGCAGTGGAAGACGGCCCAAGTGTTTGGGCCCCTGATCCCACGTGGGAAACTGGAAGAAACTCCTGGCTTCAGATCAGTCTAGCCCCAGACATTGCAGCCATTTGAGGAGTGAACCAGAGGATGAACGATCTCTTTCTCTGTGTCTGTCTCTCCCTCTCTCTCTGTAACCCTGCCTTTTATTTATTTATTTATTTATTTATTTATTTATTTATTTTTGACAGGCAGAGTGGATAGCGAGAGAGAGAGAGAGAGAGAAACAGAGAGAAAGGTCTTCCTTTTTGCCGCCGATTCACCCTCCAATGGCTGCTGCAGCCGGCGCATTGCGCTGATCCAAAGCCAGGAGCCAGGTGCTTCTCCTGGTCTCCCATGCGGGTACAGGGCCCAAGGACTTGGGCCATCCTCTACTGCCTTCCCGGGCCATAGCTGGCCTGGAAGAGAGGCAACCGGGATAGAATCCGGCGCCCCAACCGGGACTAGAACCCGGTGTGCTGGCACCGCAAGGTGGAGGATTAGCCTGTTAAGCCACGGCACCGGCCTAACCCCCTAACCCTGCCTTTCAAATAAACAAATAAACCTTAAAAAAAAAAGAATGCAATGGGGCTGGCATCCTGTATGGGCACTGGTTCATGTACTGGCTGCTCCACTTCCCATCCAGCCCCTTGCTGGCCTGGGAAAAGCAGCGAAGATGGCCCCTGCTACCCATGTGGGAGACCTAGAAGCTCCTGGCTCCTGGCTCTGGCCTGGCCCAGTGTTGGCTGTTGTGATCATCTTGTAGAATGAACCAGCAGATAGAAGATATGTCTCTCTGAAACTCTTGACTTTCAAATAAGTAAGTAAACCTTTACAAACACACACACACACACACACACGGCTTCTGGGGTGGGCTTTGTGCCGTAGTGCATATTGGAATACCGGTCGAAGTCTGAGCTACTCTGCTTCCAACAGTTTCCTGATAATGTGCTTGGAAATGCAGTGGAAGATGGTCCAAGCACTTGGCCTAACCCAGATTTGGCTACTGGGGATTTAAGGAGTGAACCAATAAATGGAAGATATCTCTGTCACTCTGCCTTTCAAATAAATAAATCTTTAAAATAAAATATGGTTTCTGGGGCAGTTGTTTGTCACAGAGGCCAATGCCACTTGGACACCCATATCCTATGTTGGGTGCCTGGGGTTCTCAAATCCTTGCTACTTTACTGCCAATTCAGCTTCCTGCTACTGCAGACCCTGAGAGGCAGCAGGGCCACCTACATGGGAGACCAGGACCAAGATCCCAGCTTCTAGTTTCAGCTGGGCCCACCCTGGACTATCATAGGCATTTGGGGAGTGAACCACTGGATAAAAGATCTCTGTCTCCTGGCCTTTCAAGTAAAATGAAACTAAATTTTATATTAATATATATAAAACAGCTTCTTCCTTTGAGGAACTCATAGCCCAGTGGGTGCAATTTTGAACCATAATACTGTGAGATCAACTCTGTATACAACAATACTAGAACACAGATGAGGAAGCAATTCATTCTCCATTGGGAAATGAGGTCTAAGAGAAAATGACTCATGAAGTGGCTCTGAGATGCACGTGCTAATATTCTTTGGTTTATATATTATGAATATATTCTCCCATGTTGGAGAATGGAATGGAGCTCCTGACTCCTGGCTTCAGTCTGAACCAGCCCTGGCCATTGTGGACTTGGGCCATCTTCCACTGCTTTCCCAAGTACATTAGCAAGCAGCTGGATTGGAAGTAGAACAGCCAGGACTCAAACAAGTACCCATATGGGAGGCTGGCGTTGCAAGTGGCGGCTTAACCCACAGTGTCACAATGCTGGAGTCAGGAATACCATCCATGTATCCCATGTGAGTACTTGGGCCATCTCCTGCTGCCTTCCCAGTCACATTATGCAGGAAGCTAGATCAGAAGCGGAGTAGCCAGGACTCAAACTGGCACTCCAATATGCGATGCTGGCATCACAGGTGGCAGCTTAACTACTGTACCACAATGCCAGCTCCTCTTTCTCCTCTTAAGTACTATATCTCTGAGATTAATCTCATAAGTTATCATATAGTATACTTATTCACATAAACATCTTTTCTTTCTTTCTAGACTGTTTTGTGAAGGCAGTGGTTTTTTAAAGAAATCATCCCAGGGCCAGCATTGTGGTATGGCAGGTAAAGCCACCGCCCACGACCATGGCATCCCAAATGTGTACTGGTTTATACCACTTCCAATCCAGCTGCACCACTTCCAATCCAGCTCCCAGCTAATTCACCTGGAAAAGCAGTGGATGATGGCCCAAGTGCTTGGGCCCCTGCACCCACATGGGAAACCTAGAAGAAGTTCCTGGCTCCTGGCCCAGCCCAGGCCATTGCAGCCATTTGGGGAGTGAACCTACGGATGGAAGATCTCTCTCTCTCTCTCTCTGCCTCTCTCTTTCTTACTCTCTGTAACTCTGCCTTTCAAATAAATCTTTTAAAAGAGAGAGAAATCATCCCAAGTGACAACTATAGTATCATCTATGAGTAGATCACTAAATATTTGATGAACGGACAATGAAAGCTTAAAATAGTACACACTGGCATTAGGGACACAAAGTTTCTTCCTCTTACCTAATCTTTGAGGCAGAAGTCACAAATGATGAAACACAATGATGCAGACTTTGGGAGAACAATAAATTTCAGAAAAACCTCGTTTCAACAGAGTTACTATGCCAGTCTCACTTCTCACTCTTAAAACATACCTCATATTTAAAAGCAAAATTACATGTCATCAGTAACAACTTTTGTCAACTTCTCTTCTTTCCATTGATGACGGTTCTTACTCTTACTTCCTATCATAGAAACAGCCTAATTCTTCCACACATAACTTTCCACTGTATATTGGAAAGCATCTCCTTCCTCTAGAAGTTCATTTTCAATTATCCCGTCTTTAACTTCAGCTTCTCTCTCTTCTATGGTACTACCTGTTCATGTTACATACATGCTAGTCTCCCATCTCCTAAAAAACCCCTTTTCTACCATCTATTATACATGTTTTACCTTCTTTCCTTACTTCCTCAGAGAATAATTTTAATACTCATTGACTCTGCTTCCTTATTTCTTATTCACTGCATTCCAAACACAATTACCTGTATCCCTTCCTTATACATACACAAACGCACTATTAAAACTATTCTTGGGGGCTGGCATTGTGGCATAGCAGGTTAAGCCTCTGCCTATGACACCAGCATCCCATTTGGGTGCCAGTAGAAACCCAGCTGCTCCACTTCTGAGCCAGCTTCCTGCTAATGTACCTGGGAAAGCAGCAGCAGATGATTCAAGTCCGTGGGCCCCTGCATGTACATGGGAGACCTGGAAGCTCTGGGCTCCTGGCTTCAGTCCGGCCCAGCCCCAGCCATTGTGGCCATTTGGGGAGTGAAACCTGAGGATGAAAGATATCTCTCTCTCTTCCTCCTCCTCCTTCTCCTCTTTGTAACTCTACCTTTCAAATAAAAAATAAAAATTTAAAAAAAAACTTAAGAAAAAAATCTCAAGATCAATTATTAGTTACCAAACCAATGGGAAATTTTGTGTTATCATACTATTTGATCTAATTTCTGATACCATCAATCAAGAGCTACTCCATGAACTTTCCATGCTGTTTCACTTTCTGCCCCTATGAAACCTTCTCACTCATGCTGAATCTCTCTTCAGTGACTCTTTCTCTGCTCATTATAAAAATTTTAGTGCTAATCAAGTCTGATCTTAGTTCTTTACTAAGCTCACTCAACTTTCACTGGACAACCTTACTCCCATTGCTTCAAATACCACATGGCTGAAGACTCTTAAATCAGTCTTTGACTCTGACTACCCAGCTGCCTACCAGCTAACTACCTAGATGAGCCATAAATATTTCAAATTCAACCATGTCTAAGAGTGCTATCTTCCTTCCAAGTATCCTTATAACTCAGCATCAAAGTTATCTCACAAGTTAGAAGTTTGAAACTATCTTAGACAATTCTTTCAGCTTCTCACTCTCCTTCAATAAGCTGTCATGACAAATTCTACTTCTGAAATTCTGTTCTATTTTTGAATTGTTTCTATTGCTGAAATTCTATTTCTTGAATTCTTGAGAATTCAAGTTTTCACCTGGTTTTTTCTCATATTATTGCCACAGCATCCCAAAAGGTATCTCTGTATTTCTTTGCTTAATATTTTTTTTTTTTAAAGAGTCACAGAGAAAGGGAGAGAGAGAAAGAGAGAATCTTCCATCACTGGTTCACTCCCCAACTGGCCACAATGGCCACAGCTGAGCCAGACTGAAGCTTCCTCCAGGTCTCCCACATGGGTGGGCAAGGGCCCAAGCACTTGGGCCATCTTCTGCGGCTTTTCTGGGGCCATCACCAGAGAGCTGGATGGAAAGAACAGCCAGGAATTGAACTGGCACCTATATGGGATACTGGTGATGCAGGCAGTGGTTCTGCCCACTAGGACACAATGCCAGACCCTCTGAACATTCATAAAATATTTTTTTTTGAAAAAAGAAATTTGACTGTGTAATTCTTCCCCTTAAAGATCTCAGATGTTTATAATTATCTGATTCATCATGGACTATTATCATACCTAGCAGCATCACCCAATCTACATACTCCAAATAGATTCCTGATGAATCAGTGACCCAAAGTGAATCACATAGCTGTAAGTTATGACACATATTCCTGAAGACCTTGACTTTTCATCATCAGACTATACAAGTATTCCTTAATCTTAGGACTCTTAAGGCCTCTTATGGCTCAAGATCAACTGTGAAAGACCAGTCATTTTTTTCAAAGTTAGTAAGGAGTTTCCAAGAGAGGGAAGATCTTACCTCGAGGGAAAATGCCTGGGTCCATGAAGGTGGCCATGCTGAAATTGGCCAGAACAAAGAGAAACATAATTGCATTGTAGATGGGCACTGCAGGTGACACATTCAGGCTTAGTCCTGGACACCTGAACAAAGAACAAAGAAAATAAGAGGCTGTCTCCACCACTTTGTATACTAACAATAACAAAAAATCTGTAAGGACTCAACCCCCCCACCATACTTGGTGCAGTTTACCATTGCAGTCCCAAATAATCCTTTTCCCTAGGAACTACTCATTTTAGATTAAGGTATAAGACTCAGAATCTCTGTTTTAACCCTTTGTATTAAGGTCTGTATCCAGATTTATTCTTCTCCTGTGAAATCTTTCCACACATTGAAAAAAATATTTGAGAGACCATACTCCCACCCAGTGGTTCACTCTCCAAATGCCCACAATTGCCAGGGCTAGGGTAGGCTGGGTTAGGTCAGGCAGGGATGAAGCTAGAAGCTAGGAACCCAGTTACTTTAGCCATCACCACTGCCCCTAGGGTCTGCATGAGCAGGAAGCTGGAATCAGGACACTAAGCCAAGTACTACAATGTGGGATACAGGTACCTTAATCACTAGGTCAAATGCCTACCTCTTTCTAGGTTTTGAAATCTGTCCTAATAATCCTTCTAGTCAGATGAGAGAACCAGTGACTATATAACTAACACCAGCTACATTCCCTTTTCTGGAGCAGCCTGAGGCTTCTGGATACCAGCCATGTTCCACTGATCTGCACACTGGCCCAAAGCAGCATGGGATACCACTGGCCTAACCCCCCTCTATCCAGCAAGCTTTGAACCACTCTATATTACCTCAAGTTTCTTCACTGATTTTTTTTTTTTTTTTTTGGACAGGCAGAGTGGACAGTGAGAGAGAGACAGAGAGAAAGGTCTTCCTTTTCCGTTGGTTCACCCCTCAATGGCCGCTGCAGTTGCAGTGCTGCAGCCGGCACATCACGCTGATCCGAAGCCAGGAGCCAGGTGCTTCTCCTGGTCTCCCATGTGGGTGCAGGGCCCAAGCACTTGGGCCATCCTCCACTGCCTTCCTGGGCCACAGCAGAGAGCTGGCCTGGAAGAGGGGCAACTGGGATAGAATCTAGCACCCCAACCGGACTAGAACCCAGTGTGCCGGCGCCGCAGGCAGAGGATTAGCCTATTGAGCCACGGCGCCACCCTCTTCACTGATTCTTGAGTTTTCTTTAACTGAAAGCTAGTTCTCAAGGTTGCAAAATTTTTAAAAACATAGACAAGTATGAATATCAAGACAAAAAATAGGACCGGAGCTGTGGTATTGCAGGTAAAGCTGCCAGCTGCAGTGTTGGCATGCCATATGGGCGCCGGTTCAAGTCCTGGCTGCTCCACATCTGATCCAGCTCTCTGCTATGGCCTGGGAAAGCAGCAGAAGATGGCCGAAGTGCTTGGGCCCCTGTACCCACATGGGAGTCCTGGAGGAAGCTCCTGGCTTCAGATTGGCACAGCTCTAGCCGTTGTGGCCAAGTGGGGAGTGAATCAGTGGATGGAAGACTTCCTCTCTCTCTCTCTCTGCCTCTCCTTCTCTCTCTGTGAAACTCTTTCAAATAAATAAATCTTAAAAAAAAAAAAAAACAAACTAGACACCCGACATCTGAAAAATGAAGCACAGGAGTTGATGAGAAAACAGCAGAAAATAACAGACCAACTAATTCCCAAACGCTGTGGCAAAAAAGAAACTGACTGAACATATCCAGTATTCCATAGCATTCAAACCAAGAGCCAAGCTTTAGGTAAATTTTTTTTTTAACTAAGAAAAGAGTGTCTAGGATTAAGCTGAGTTTCTTTCAGGATGTGAGTGGTAAGTGGAAATACTTCAAGAGCTCTTCCTTTCTCTGCTGGTTTCCTGGGAGTTGGAAGTTTCAGAAGAAACTGATGTGCTGTTTGTCAGTAGTATCAAACACCTCTCATCTGTCTTAGCTCAGAGGCAACTTCCCACCATAAACAATGCTCAAATACCCTAATCTGTTTTGTGGCTGAGAACTTAATCTCCAGAATTAGGACAGCATCTGTCCTTGTCCCCTTTATCCAGACCAGTCAGAAAAGAATTTACTGAAGGAAAGAAAGAAGGGACCAGAAGAACAAGAGAGCATGGATTCTGGAGGATTAATCCACAACAGTCCTGGATTCTGTCAGGAAAGACTATCTTATTTCATCAAAACAAAATAGCACAGCTCTCAAAAGTAATTCAGAACAATTCAAAGAGTCACAATGCATCACACAAATCTTTACCACCACCATCTATTCAGATTCCATTCAGCTACTGATCGAAAAAATTTACATATTTATTATGTATCAGGTTTTTTAGTTAGCAAATGTCAATTAACACTTGGCTTCCTTTGATGGGTCAGAATATAACTGGGAAAAAAATGAAGTTGGAACAAGGACACAAATTTCAAGGACAAAACAGACCTTCAGTCAGTTACACGCTGTCATCAAATAAAGACCCCAGTGAAGCCTCTTCCTCTGTTGAGTTCTTTGGTTCAGGGTTTAGGTACAATAGAAGCAACAAAGCAGAATCCCTGAGTGGCCCCACCCCAATGCCTGATCTCCTAGGTTCCTTAGGAGGGAGGGAGAGAAACTGAAAACCAGCCATCCAGGTCAGAGCCCCTCCCTAGGACTTAGCTGCTGCTTCAATTTCCGCTTGGGGAAGAAGAAAATGGGTGACTCACTTGACTGCTACAGCCTGGGAAGATAATTAGAAGGGAAAAAGAAATTAAATCCTTAGAACACTGAAGTGCCCATGATTTAAAAGTCTTATTCCCAGAATCAGTCACTGTGGCTACTGTAGGCTCTTGACCTTCCCTCCATCCCTGAGGGAAACTAAGGTGACCGAGATCAGCCCTCGCCCCAAAGACCCTGATTTTTCTGATACTAAACTTCCGTTTCATTTTCAAACAAAGCAATACTCCCAATTCCTTGAGCATCTTGATTATCTTGCCAACCTACCTCAGAATGATTAACTTTAATCCTAGAACATTCTTGCTATCAACCCACCCCAGCTGAAGTATATAATCCTGGAACTGATTTCCAATATCCGTAGCCTAAGGCAAGTCTGTCCCCACAGTGACAGAATCTAGAAATAAAAATGCAAATAACAAAATGGGCAGTATTCATTCTTAGATTCACAGACCCACTGCTTCCGACCTTAGCACTCTCACCCCATTATGGAGAGGCATGTGTGAACAAGACCTGTTCCTGTCCTATCCAATACTCTGTTTGGCTTGAAGAGAGGCTTTCCGTTGCTATCGTACTTCGCCAGATTCCTAGGTGGCCATCCCATGTGGCCTGTCTGAATCTGTTGCCTTTGATGGATGATGAGGCCAGAGCTAAAGAGGAGTTGTTGGGGCTCGTCCTCAGACTACAGCAATAATCACAGAGCTCCAAAAGCTTAGGGAGTGGCCAGCAATGGCCCAGAAGATTGGCTGACTCATTGGTGGGACTCCCAGATCTACACCACCCCAGGTAGAACAGGTTCTTCTGCCCGCCCATTCAGCACTCTTGTTTTCAAGACCATATAAAATTGAGGGTGGGTTTCAACAGCCACAACCCTGAAACCCTGTTTCCTAGTCCTCCCTAATACTTTCAATTATACAAAATGGTTAAGTTTCTAGAGATAAAAAAAAATAGGAGGGGTCGGCATCCCTTATGGGCGCCAGTTGGAGGCCCGGCTGCTCCTCTTCCGATCCAGCTCTCTGCTATGGCCTGGGAAAACAGTGGAAGACTGCCCAGGTCCTTGGGCCCCTGCACCCACGTGGAAGACCTGAAAGAAGCTCCTGGCTTCGGATCAGCGCAGCTCTAGCCATTGTGGCCCTCTGGGAGTGAATCAGGATGGAAGATCTCTCTCTGCTTCTGCTTCTCCATAACTCTGCCTCTCAAATAAATAAATAAATCTTTTTAAATCCTGCCTCAGTGAATGCTTGCTATGTAGCTTTAGGCAATCCACAGGAAACTCTGCAACTCTGTTAATTCAGCTATATTGTACAAATATAAGATGGAGAATATTTGAAATGATCCTCAATTCTTTTTAAACCAGCTGGCTTAATACTGAGCATTCACTGGCGAGCAGATACAAAATAACATGATGATCTATCAATTATCATTCCAATTCTACCTTCATCCTTAATTCTACTTCCCTTATGTAGTACTAAGGATTCAAGAACACTTAAAACAGAAACACTAAGCTCCTAAAGAATAGGTCTATGCATTCCTCCAATGCCTAACATACTGCTTTTGAGCCTATGACTTGTGTTCCTGGTTGATGACAGAAGGTTGAAATGAATGTCCTACTGTCCTACTTCCTGCTCTTGGGGATCCTCATTATAAGGATTGCTTTCCTAAAAATCTCCTGGGAAAACAATTTCTCCCCTTGTAGGTGATAAGTTTATCTGAAAATACCTGCCTCTGTAACCCAGATTTTCAAGTAGCTGAATGCTAGATGTAGGACCTAGGCCTTATTCCTGGATGTAGGCAGAAGAAACTACCGCTCAATTAATCCCCTAAATCAGGAGGCTACTCCCACTCAGATCAGGTGCTAGCACCTCCACAGCTACAGGAGAAAAATAAGAGTTGCTCAATTCTCTGTGGGTAAAAGGGTTGGAAGAGGCCAGAGGCAGAAATTGAAAAGCAAGCTGTACCATGGATGACATACCGAAAAGACCATCCCAGACTTCTGGACAACACTGATTTTATTCTTCCCTTAAAGGATCACCTGACACAGATACTACACCTCCTCCCCCACTTACTTCAGAAATAAACATGAGACACTGACTTAACTAACTCAGCCAAAAGAGACTTCTATATGCAGTCTCATTTTAATCAGGGCAGGCCCACTCTCTATGTTTTCTATACTGGAATCCATGTAAGACTGCATTTGAGAAAGTCATATTGCTTAAATAAACTGCTCCAGATCAATTTCCTCACTACAGTGTGAGGAAGTAGTAAGGTCTACAAAGATTAACAGAGTTTACCAAAAACCAGTCTCCTAACTCCCAAACAATGGTTATCCCATTTACCTACCTACCACTGCTCCCACTGTCAGTCACAGACTAAACTAAGACAGATAAGGATCCAAGTGGATCTTATGAAATGCAGTCTAGTACCTAACCAAAATGGAAAGAGTTACTTCAACAGATACCCACACTCTCAAATAGTGAAGAAGAAAATAATTAAGACAGGATGCCCACCACTCCTGCTTAGTTCTAGTACCGGAAAAACTCAGTGAATCTGTGGGATTAGGGTTCTGGGGGAAGACCTCAATTGTTCTATTCAAACTTCTCGGGCACAAGATCACTACTCCTTTGATGACCAAACCCAAATGGTAATTTCTATTCACAGCTTTCCCTACTTGACAAAGAAACATGCAATGTAAATTGGTCATAATTAGTTGAGGTCTGCATGACTCCATTAATTATATCTACTAGCTGAAAAGGACTCTTCCTCCTCTTCCCAGTCCTTGAGGTCCCAAAGGAATCCTCACCTTGGGTTTATACAGATGTAAAAACAGCCAGTTTAACCTAGTGAAGAGAACATAAGGACGGCCAAGTAGTTATAGATGGAAGGCCCCAAAGAAGAGCTGGTTCAAAGACAGCCTTCCTCTTGTCTCTTCATCTTTTTTAGGTTGGATATGGCTTTAAATAGGGGGGTTTCTACAAAGAATTGAACCACAAAAGGGGTAAAAGCCATGGGGAACAGTTTCTGAGAACCGTGGTGCCTCAACCTAGATAACCTATGCTTTCAGAGGAAATACTATGGACAGATGAAAAAAAGAGATGAAAACTTCAGCCGTACTAAGAGCTGGGTGATAAAGAGGAGGTTTATGCCTCCACAAGGTGGGCCAGGGAGACCCCAGGGGAGAAAGGGAGCCCAGAAATTGGTCCTATGGCAACTAACATGAAAGGAAACTGACTTAAGGCTTTTCTAGTTTTGGATTAGAGTCAGTAATTCCAAGTAGTATTGCTGTCCTCCAAAATCCTTTTTCCTAGGGCTGAGAGGCCATGGAATAAAGAGGGCCTCTACCATGCTGGCACCAGGGAATGACAAAGTAGGTTAAATCGTTTCAACTATCAGTTAAGAAAATGTCTATGTCAGGACAACCCTGTGGGCAAACTGGTATAACCAGCCAAGCACTTCAATGGTTCCAGATTAGCAAATTAAGAACAAGGATTCTGCCTGCCCTACCTCAAGAACTCAGGCTGAAAGACACAAAACTACTTTGTCTCCTGAATTCCTAGCTTGCTTCTACAAAGGCTTTGCCTTTCAAAACACTCCTCAAACAAGCAGGTCTATGAGTGTCAATCTGGTCTTGTACATAACCTTTCTGACCCAGCACAATTCCTCCAAGGACACTAAGATATGTCCCTTGGTTAAAATTTTGATTCTACATATCAGCCATAACAGTACAAACCAAAACACATTGTGACATTGAAAGACTTACACCTCCTTACATAATCCATGATGAAGAACACAACACTGAACATGTTGAGCTTAAGGAAGAAAAAATGATTATGAAAAAAACAGAAGCACAAAGAGAAAAACAAGGGCTGACTCTAGATCCTTGAGGGATTCAGCTTCTGGCTAGAAAGCCCAGGTTAAAAAATCTGACTTCTACATTTTCAAGGAAGAAGTGAGAAGCAGTATAGTATTCATACATTAGATAATTTATTCTGTCCTTCTTTAAAAACTACATACAGGGGCCAGTGCTGTGGCTTAGCAGGGAAAGCCACCACCTGAGGTGCTGGCATCCCATGAGTCCCAGCCGCTCCACTTCCGATCCAGCTCTCTGCTATGGCCTGGGAAAGCAGTGGAAGATGGCCCAAGTCCTTGGGTCCCTGCACCCATGTGGGAGGCCTAAAAGAAGCTCCTGGCTCCTAATTGGCCCAGCTCCAACCACTGCAGCCAACTGGGGAGTGAACCAGCAGATGGAAGACCTCTCTCTCTCTCTCTCTGCCTCTCCTTCTCTGTGTAATGCTTTTAAATAAATAAATGAATCTTTAAAAAAAAAAAACCTACATACAGGGGTAGGTGTTAGCTTGGTGGCTAAGTTAAGCCACCAGTTGGGAGTCACATCCTTTATCAGACTGCCTTGGTTCAAGTCCCACTCCAGCTCCCAATTCAAGCTTCCTGCTAATGCAAACCCTGGGAAGCAGTAGGTGATGGCTTAATTAGTTGGGTCCCTGCCACCCACAAAGGAGACCTGGATTGAGTTCCTGGCTTCTGGCTTCAGCCTTGTCTAGTCCTGGATACTGAAGGCATTTGAAGGTTGAGTCAGTGGATGGGAGCTCTATTTCACTATCTGCCTGCCTCTCAAATATAGAAACTAAAGTAAAAATTAAATAGAGATACACCAGTGTTACTTTGCTGACTCCTATGGCTAACTGACCCATATTTCGTAGAATTCCTTTTGGCATCTAAAGTTCAATTTTGGGGACTTACTTTCCCTCCCATCTCAAATTTAATATCTGCATAACTGTCCTGACCTCAACAATTCCTGCTTCAGTTAGTCCAAACTGCTTTTATTCCCTACCATTTCATTTTCTTCTTCCCAGCAAGCCCATATGGCTCTGAACAGCACCCCACAAACAGCAATGAACCTGTATCTTAGCAAAGTGAACTTCCCAGAAGATCCAGCATGCTCTGATGGTTCCAAAGCTGCAACTGGAGTGCTAACTCAATGACTCAATGGTATAAGGCTCAGAAGCCTAGTGTATGTTAATTTCTAAATTGCTAATAGCAAAAATGCTTGCCTAGTGCTCAACAGCTGAACTACCAGAGAAAATGGGGTTGGTGCTATAGGGCAGTAGGTTAAGCCACTGTTTAAGTCCTGACCACCCCATTTCCAATCAGCTTCCTGCTAACATGCCTGAGAAGGCAGAAGATGGTCCAAATAGTTGGGCCACTGACACCCATGTGGGAGACCAGAGTGGGGTTCCTGGCTCCTTGCTTTGACCTGGCCAAGTCCTGGCTGTTGCAGCCATTTGGGGAGTGAACCAGAAGATGTAAGAGAGCACACTTTCTGTCACTCTGCTTTTAAAATAAATTTAAAAAGGGGGGAGGTGGGGTGGCACTGTGGCACAGTGGGTAAAGCCACCGCCTGCAGTGTCAGCATCCCATATGGGCACCGGTTTGAGTACTAGCTGCTCCACTTCCACTCCAGCTCTCTGCTATGGCCTGGGAAAGCAACAGAATATGGCCGAAGTCCCTGGGCCTCTAAACCCGTGTGGGAGACCCAGATGTTCCTGGCTTCGGATCAGCGCAGCTCTGGCTGTTACAGCCATGTGGAGAGTGAACCAGCAGATGGAAGACCTCTCTCTCTGTGTCTCTGTAACTCTGGCTTTCAAATAAATAAATCTTTGGGGAAAAAAAGGGGGAGGGCACAGAGGTAAACTGGTTAACTTCAGAACTAAGTAGGTAAAGTTTGAAGATTCTAAGTGGGAAAGCTAATTTAGTCCTTCCTAACAGGACTAGAGAACAATGGGAGAATTACTGTCATTCTCGTCAGCAGGAATTAATGTAAAGGGATTCTTACAGTATTTTCTTCTTTAATAAAATTTGTTCTTTCCCAGTAGCCTTCACTTCTCCAGGCTTCAGCTCTTAAAACAAAGCCATCTAAGTGACACTAAAAGCCAAACAATCTCACTGGTTTATCATATAAATTAATTCTGAAATTCTCTAGTATTCTTAATTTTCACAATCTCAAGCCTAACCTTTAGACATCCTGGAGAAAAGTCATTACCATTTAAAAAGCCTTTGGGTGGGGGGTAGCACTGTGGCATAGTGAGTAAAACCTCTGCCTGTGGCCCCAGCATCCCATATGGGCTCCAGTTAGAATTCCAGCTGCTCCACTTCCAATCTAGCACTCTGCTTGGCCTGGGAATGCAGAAGATGGCCTGCAAGTGCTTGGGTCCCTGCACCCACATGGGAGACCCAGAAGAAACTACTGGCTCCTGGCTTCGGCCTGGCCCACCTCTGGCCACTGCAGCCATTTGGGGAGTGAACCAGCAGATGGAAAATCTCTGTTTCTCCCTCTCTCTGTAACTCTCTCAAATAAATCTTAAAAAAAAAAAAAGAAAAGAAATAAAGGCTTTTGGGGGGCTAGCACTGTGGCATAGCAGGTAAAGGCACCAGCCACCACCACCTGCAGCACCAGCATCACATATAGGGGCCAATTTGAATCCTGGCTGCTCCACTTCCCATCTAGTCCATGCTAATGCACCTGGGAAAGCAGCAGAGGATGACCCAAGTCATTGGGCCTTGTACCCACGTGGGACACCCTGATGAAGCTCCTGGCTTTGGCCTGGCTCAGCCTGACCGTTGTGGCCATTTGGGGAGTGAACAAGCAGATGAAAGATCTCTCTCTGCCTCTCCTCTGTAACTCTTTCAAATAAATAAATAAATGTTTAGAACAAAAAAAAAAAGAAAAGCCTTAAGTTCTCTTTCTCTTATAGAATTTATTGCTTAAGCTGCTTTAAGTCTCTCTAGTGGTTTCCTCCAACTTCCTTCCTAGTTTAGGATCATCTAATGATGGAGCTGAGTAGGAAATTATGAAGACATCTATGATTTCAAAGGTAGTGAAGACATGGACGGCACAAGATTCAAGAAAGTGAAACATATAACAAGGCTAAAAGGACAAGTTTCTTCCTCACTTTTCTTAAATATCTTTGGGACTTGAATTTACCGATATCAGACACCAAGTACTAGCAAAACTCAAGACAAAGCTTACTTCTTCACCTCCCACAGAGAACCCCAACCCCACTCCCAAAACCACTGCTATGAGAAAACTCACGTAAAAGCAAAGAAGAGTGTTGTAGCTCCCACTAAGAAGATAGCGGCTGCCGAGACCGGGACATATTTGCTGGGTTTGAATCTCTTTCCAGACTCTGCGGGCATGTTGGAGCTCTGAAGGGAGATCTGCCCTGCCGCATAGCCCAGGCCCACACAGCGGCAGAACGGACAAGAAAATGGGATAAGGGAACCAACAGAGAGGAGTACAAAGAAAAACAGGGAAACCAAAAATTTAGAATTATCACCCTTCCCCCTCCCAAACAAAACTGAAGGTCAAAAGATCTCAAATGAAGGAAAGCATATGGGAGGGGGAAAGGTGATTCCAAATGATGAATAACCACTTCCCCAGAACAAAGCAGAAGAGATTAAGAAACACAACTTGTACAGCTTAAAAATTGGACACAAACAGTAGGTTGTACACATGCAAATGGCTGCCGGTAGAGAACATGGACAGTCAGACAGATCAAGGTACAGCTCATGGATGGAGGCAGATCTTCAAAAGAAAGGGAAAATATCAAGGCAGGCCAGAAAATTCTGAGCACGGAAAAATTCCTGAGGAGATACTATAGTACCTCCACGACTACTACACTTCCACAAAATGTGAGCAGCACCTAAAAGAGGTGTGCACTGTGTATTTTTATCCAAGAAGGAACCTGCGGACCCTTCCAGCTTGAAAGAGAAACTGTTTTAACTGTAGTCCTTGTCCGTTTTAGGCAGTCTTCTCAATGCCACCACTCCCACACCTTGACTTCACCAGGGTTTGTAGTCTGGCAATGGTGGGTTAATTTTATTTATTTCTCTCTTGATGGCTAATGCTGGACCACAGCTGTTACGAGTTGAGTTGTAAACACTTTTCTTTGAAGAAGAGAGAAAACAGAGAGCAAGCTTGTCTGTCTTCGATCTCTTCTTGTTATTCCCAAGCCCTTCAAGGGCTCCGTTTCCTACAGAGTTCATGCAAAACTGAAGGAAAACTTAAAATCCTTGAAGCCATTTCTTCCCAATAAGCAGAAAAAGATGAAGAAATCAATTCCACGTGATACTTTAAAAAATAACTCAGGATGAAAGCAAAGTTCCAAAGATGTCCCTGTTTCCAGGTTAGTCAATATGTCTGGTCTTTCTTCTTCAATCTTGGGCTTTGGACGCAGAGTTCAACTGGGTTATGGTGCCTCACCTGGAGAAAAACAAATATCTCTATCAAAAAATTCTTTCAGGGCATTTCTTAAGAACAAGGCTAAGAGTTCCACAGGTTACTCTGTTAAAAAATGTGTTTTGAAAGAAAGATTATTTTCCACTTCTCTTATATGTATGTGGCAAAGGACTCGGAATGGGGAGGAAAAAACAGATTTAAAATCCTCTACTCAATTCTAAGTGCTGTTGAGATTAGAACAAGGAGAACATGGTTTTACTTGGTCTAAGGTCATCAAAGAACTAGTTCTTGTAAGGGACCCATCTCCTCTGACACAAACAAGCAGCAATAAATATAGAACAGTCAAAGGGCCGGTGCTGTGGTGTAGCGAGTAAAGTGCTGCCTGCAGTGCAAGCATCCCATATGGGCACCAGTTCGAGTCCCAGCTGTTCCACTTCCAATCCAGCTCTCTGCTGTGGCCTGGGAAAGCAATAAAAGATGGGGAAGACCTGAAAGAAGCTCCTGGCTTCGGATTGGCACAGCTCTGACCGTTGCGGCCAATTAGGGAGTGAATCAGCAGATGGACGACCTCTCTCTCTCTGCCTCTCCTTCTCTGTGTAACTCTTTCAAATAAATAAATCTTTAAAAAAAAGTAAAAAACTAAAAACAAGGGTACAGCTGTAAAGGGAGGGCCTAGAACAGAGGTTTCTCTTTGGACACAGTATTGCTACAATGAAAAATGAAAAACCCAACTCATAATTAGGACAGCAAGTCTCATTTCCTTTTTGTGTATGTCTCTCCCTTGTCCCTCTGTTGTGCTTTGTAGTTATGATACTGAGGAGGCAGAAGTTCAATTGTTGGCCTTCTGGGATCACCCACTAAGGACCTTGCATCAAATAGATGAGATCCCATCTGTGAGAAGCTGAAGCTACCATAAAGGTTAGTCGCTTTCTTTCCAATTCAAAAGTTTTTCATTCCTACATTGGCCTATTAGGAAGTAAAGTGAGCCCCACCTACCCCAATATGATTAAAAGTAACAATTACTTCTGTTGATGATAGTAACAAAATAACATCAGCACCCTGATTTTATAGGATGCTTTTCATCTAGTGATCTCAAAGCACTTTACTCACATTATCTGGTGACACAGTCCCTTATCCCACTCTGTAAAATTGAAGGCTAGAGAATGCCTGAGGGCACTCCACTGAATCACTTGGGCAGCCAGGTTCAGAAGCCAAGAGTTCATACGCCCCTTTGCTGACAAACCCTTTCTACCTCTTGTTTATCCACTATACTAACTGCCCAATGACGACAACTTGAAATCTGTACACCAAAAAATTTACTGAAGTTAGAACTTAAAAACAAAGCAATTTTATTCTCCTCAAGCAGTCTGGTATTTCTTAATGCCAGAGGTAGAGATTGAAAGTATCAGAAAATTTGGATAATAAAAATACAAATGTACCTTGAACTCATCATTTCCGTTCTCACCTGTGGCATGGAAAGCAAAGGTGCCTTCCTTCGAGATTCATCATTACTCTCTTTAAAAACAGGGCTTCAGGGGCGGGCATTTACCACAGCTGTTAAGATGCTGCCTGGGACACCTGCATCCCACACTGGCCTCCTCTCCTTCCAACCCAGCTTCCTGCTAATGCACACCCTGGGAGGCAGCAGGTGATGGCTTAAGTACTGAGCTCTGTCACCCACATGGGAAACCTGGATTGAATTCAGGACTCCTGGCGTCAGCCAGGCCTAACCTGGACTGCTGCAAGCATTTGGGAAGTGAACCAGCAGACGGAAGGTTTGTCTGCTTTTCAAATAAATAAAAATAAATATTTTAAAAGAAGGGGTAGAGCTCTCTGCTATGGTCCGGGAAGGCAGTGGAGGATGGCCCAAGTCCTTGGGCCCTGCACCCGCATGGGAGACCAGGAGAAGCACCTGGCTCCTGGCTTCGGATCAGCGCGATGCGCCGGCCGCAGCGGCCATTGGAGGGTGAACCAATGGCAAAGGAAGACCTGTCTCTCTCTCTCACTATCCACTCTGCCTGTCAAAAAAAAAAAAAAAAAAAGAAGAAGGGGCAGGATGAAACCTAAAAATTTCCTGGGTATGAAGAGAGACATACTAAGTCTCAGCAGAAGGGTCTACTGCAGATGGCAGGGATGAGATTGGAAGGGTAGATGTCGTTCAACAGTGGCAACGGCGTGGATCCACATCAGTATCAAAAAATATACAAGGGCATATGCGACATATTCAGGCACATGGTCAACTATGGGATGAAAATATGCACATATAAAACGAATACTATAGGACACGTACTTTGAGAGCTTTAATAAGATTGAACACAAATACCTCCTTAAAGGGGTTAAGGGATCCGAACAGTATCCCTGGCAACACAGACACTGCTTGCTGAAACAAGGTGGTGTAACAGCACAATACAGGAAAAGCTAAAAACACAGCCATTGAAGTGCCATGGAATAATCCATGTTGAGATATCGGGGGGGAAAAAAAAGAGTCAAAAGTTTAATGTGGATTTTATCACTATATACCAAGGTAGCAAAGTACATGGCAATACAATTCTTGTAAACACTTGACGGGTTCTATAGAATGGCCTATAGCGAGCCCTCCATAGAAATCCGACACAGGACTGAAGGGCTAATCGGCATAAAAGGTGGGAATGCAAACGTACAATCAACCTGGACAAGATGGCATTAACCAGGAAGTGAAAAACGCAGGGCAGAAAAACGATCTGGAGTCAGTAACTTTGAGCCACTTTCTTCCTTCTCGCGGCCGTGTTTTCATTCGGTCAAGGGGGTGAGACACCCTCACCCCCCGCCCCACAAAGAGAACCCTACAGGTAAAAAAGCCGGCGAACACATTCGGGCTCCACTGGCAAAAAAAAAGTACAAAGTACTAGCAGCACGGAGCCCTCGGCCGTGGGCTTGGAGGGCGGAAAAGCACAGGTAACAGGACGGAGCTCGAGTGGAGAACTCGAAGCGCACGGCCACAGGGGGAACGGCACCTAACCCGCCCCCGGGCACGGGTCACGTCCACGGAGCCCCAGAGGACGGAGTCCACGGCGGCAGGGCCCACCGAGGCTGAGGGAGCGGGCGGCGGAGGGCCGGGGGCGGAAGGGGCGGCGGCTGGGTGCCAGGCTCCGAAGACCGCAGTCCGGAGCCGGGCGGCCCGGCACTCACCGGCCCCGAGCCCCGGCCGCCCCGGAGCCCAGCCCCGACTCGCCGGCCGTTTCAGGGGCCCACGGGTCCCTGCCGCGGTCGGATGACCCGGCCCGGAGTAGGGCCGGGGCCTTAACCCCCTCCCCCGCTCCGGTCCCCCTTCCCTAGAGGTCACTCTCCCCTCCCACCTCACTGGCCCGGCACTTCCGGTTCCGCACAGGGGCCGGCGTCCCCGGTACTCACCCCCGGAGCGGCGCCCGTCACCGCCGCCGTCGTTGTCACCGCCGCCTCCCGGCAGTGCCGTCCGGCCTCTGAGAGGCAGCGCGCGGCCCCCGCACGCTCCACGCCCGCCCCGCTCCCGCGCGCTCCCGCCTGGCGACGCTCGTCAGCGAGCCGGCGCGCGGCCGTTGCGCTCAGTGCCGGGTCGCGAGCCCTCCCAGCGTTCCCATTGGCTCCCTGGCCCGGGCGCGCGCGACGTCTCGCGCTGGGCACGTTTCTCTCATTCATGCGGCTCACGCCGTCGCGCCCGCCCCTGCTCACTCTCCCATTCACCCACAGCCCCCACCCCGTCTCCGCTCTGGGGCGTGCGCGCGAACCGCGGCGACCGCGGCGACCTCGCCGTCTGATTGGCTGTAGGAGCACAGCGCCGTACGCACGCGAGAAGACGAGAACGCGCGCGCAAGGGCGTCGGGTTCCGCTGACGACTAGGCGGGCAGGGTCAGCGTACTGTGCGGGAGTCGGGAATGAGGAAATGGTCGGGAGAGTCCCTCCGTTTCCTGCGCCTTGTTTTCTGTCCCTGTTGTATCCAAACGGAAACTCTCAGAAATAAAAAAGAATTATGCGTGTGTACTGGAAGTACTCACAAGCAAGCAGCTCGTCTCTCGAATTTGCCAACCCCCCCCAAGTAAGTGTGGTACAGTCCAGACAGGCTTCTGGCCTAACCAATCACCGATGGGTCTCGCGGTCTTCCTGCTTCGCCTCTTCACGCGTTGGCCAACCGCTTGGCGATTAAGTAGGCCTCCTTCCATCCCGGCCCCCTCCCTTTTTTGATGGCAAAAAACTTTATTTAAAACGATGTTGGCGAAGTATTCGCGTCTGCGGCTCCGCTGCGCCCGGGTGGCGGAATGGCCCGGGCTGTGGCTCCCACACGTTGGGGGCGCCCGGACGAGGAGAGGCAGTGTGGGGCGAAGCTCCTGCCGAGGGGCCGGGGGGAAAGGCGGAGGGGAGCCGGCACGAGCCTCGGAGCCTTGACCAAGTGCCAGCGGCGGCCGAGTCCGGGCTGCCCTCAACGCCATTCGTTTCCCACGGCCGCACCCCTGACCTCACCTGGCAGGAAATACCGGGCTCTCTAACAGCCCCAGTCCCTAGCGAGCTGCTGGCCAGGTGTCCGGAGAGCACAGCCCCCGATGAACCCAGCAGCAGGGCCACGTGTCCTCTGGCCGTTCTCTGCTGAGGCAGCACCTTCCAAAAGGTGTCCGGCCGCCCACTCCTCCAAGCCGCGGTTCCTGGCGTCAGAGGCGATGCTGAGTCCCGCGGACTGCCCCGTTGCTGACATTTCAGCACTGGGCACCAAAAGACCAAGGGCGGCCTTCTGTTTTCTGGACTCGCGTCCGGTTCCTTCTCTGACTTGGAGAAGGCATGTCATCAGACTGGTTCATTCTTGTCGAGGGCTTCAATCCAGCACTTACTGCAGCTCGCTGGAGAGTTCTTTTGAATGAGTGTGTATGTTTAAGTCTCCCAAGGGTGGGAAACATCCACCCCTCAGGTCGTACAAGGCCCACAGAATCATTTGCTCTGGCCCAGCCAAGGCAACCATAGGCAGGACTAGAAATTCCATAAATCTATGGAAGGCTAATTTTTAAGTTGATAACTTTGTATGTCCCACTATGATACTTGGTCAAAAAAGTTAAAAAAAAAAAAAAGGAATAAAGAAGAAAAGAAAGTTCCCCACCTTGGCTAACCCTCTACCAGGTAAGTTGCTGGAGGAGCCAGTGTTGTGGCACAGCAGGTGAAGCTGCCACCCGCGACACTGGAATCTCATGGGCACAGGTTCCAGTCCTGGCGGCTGCATTTCTGATCCAGCTCCCTGCCTTTCAAATAAATAAATACATATTTTTTTTAAAAGATCTATTTATTTATTTGAGAGGAAGAGTTACAGACAAGCAGAAGCAGAGAGAGAAAGAATGAGTCTTCCATTTGCTGGTTCACTCCCCCAGATGACCACAGTGGCCAGAGCTGCACCAGTCGGAAGCCAGGAGCTTCTTCCAGGTCTCCCACATGGGTGCAGGGGCCCAAGGACTTGGGTCATCTTCCACTGCTTTCCCAGGCCATAGCAGAGAGCTGGACCAGAAGTGGAGCAGCCGGGGCTCAAACTGCATGCGGCGGCTTTACCTGATAGGCCACAGCACCAGTCCCAATTCATATCCTTTTAAAAAAAAATGTTACCAGAGAAAAAATTTTTACTTATTTTTTTTTACCTGCCACCATGTCGTTTCCTTCACAGGAAGTTAACTTTCATTTTCCAGGTGTCTATTTGACTCCGGTTTTAAGATGTTCTCATTTCTTCACCTCACAAATTAAAATTTTATTTTCCTACTTTTAACTGAGAACCTGTAATTATTGATGTTGTTGGCTAGACTGCGCTGAAAGGGGAGAAGTCAACATTCTACCATCCAGCTACACATAAGGATCACCCCAGGACACTGGCATACTGGGTTGCCAACCTCTTTCTTAGCTAGATGAGCACCAACAGAGGCATGATCATCACCCCAAGATTTAGATCCTATTTTCTTGTCCAGTTTTCTTTAGATGATTCAAGTTATTTGCTGGAAAGGATGTTTAATAAGACATAAGGTTTCAATTGCCAGCTACTTCTGAAAAGTTGTCCAGAATAAAATCCAGATTAAAAAAAAAAAAAAAATAGAGTATCTAGGGAGCCGGTGCTGTACCATAGTGAGTAAAGCCACTACCTGTGGTGTTGGCATCCCATACAGGTGCCGGTTCAAGTCCTGGCTGCTCCACTTCCAGTCCAGCTCTCTGCTATGGGCTGGGAAAGCAGCGGAGGATGGCCCAAGTTCCTGGGCCCCTGCACCCATGTGGGAAGACCTGGAAGGAACTCCTGGCTCCTGGCTTCAGATCGGCTGAGCTGCAGCCGATGCAGCTATTTGGGAAGTGAACCAGCGAATGGAAGAGAATGGAAGACACCCCCCCCCCCGCCCCCCGCCTCTAACTCTGCCTTTCAAATAAATAAATCAATATTTTTTAAAATGGAATATCTAGACCACCAAATTTCAAGTGAATTGCTTTGTTAGGTATATCAAGTAATGCCTTAGTTTGAGTATAATTGATACTCTTTGAAATTCTCTTCAGTTGCATTTTCTAATGCCTGTACGTGGCAAACCACAGGGTCATTTTTAGTTCAACTGACAAGTAATAACAGGAATTGAACAAAAGTTCATGGACAAATGGGTTTAAAAGATAAAAATGAAAAGTAGAGGCCTTGGGGCTGGCACTGTGGCGCAGAGGGTGAAAACTGCCACCAGGAACGCCAGCATCCCACGTGAGCACCAGTCCAAGTCGCGGCTGCTCTGCTTCCTATGCAGCTCTCTGCTAATGCACCTGGGAAAGCAGCGGAACAGGACCTCAGCGCTTGGGCCCCTGCACCATGTGGGAGACCAGGATGGAGTTCCTGGCTCCTGTCCTCAGCCTGGCCTAGCCCTAGACGGTCCAGCCATTTGGGGAGTGCGCCAGTGGATGGAAGATCTCTAACTGCTTTTCAAGTAAATAAGGAAAAAAAAAAAAAAATATATATATATATATATACACACACACACACACACACATATATATATATGCCAGCTTGCTTGGCAGAGAAGAGCAAGCAAGAGCACTGTCAGGGTGAAAGACGCTGGTAAATTTTCCCTGGATTTTTGTAAAGATGTATTTATTTAAAAGGCAGAATGACAGAATGGAAGGGATTTTTTTTTGCATCCACTGGCTCACTCCTCAAGTACCTGCAATAGCTAGGGCTGGGCCAGGCCAAAGCCAGGAACCGGGAACTCCATCCAGATCTCCTAAGTAGGTCGCAGGGCCCCACCTTGGGCCATCATTAGCAGGAAGCTAGATCAGAAGCAGAGCAGCCAGACTCAAACCAGCACTCTGACGGGGGATTCTGGTGTTGCAAAGCGGCAGATAAACCTGTTGCACCACAATGCCATTTCCCCAAGGCATTTTCCACTAAAGCTTTGGCTAAATTTCTCAAAACATTCCCAGAATAAGCAGATGTTATTATTACTTGGTTTTCCAGCAAACAAAATGCCTTGAGCATCCAAAAAAACACCACTGCCTCAAACCAACACGCTGATACGGCATGTAAGCATTGCAAGCGGCAGCTTAGCCTACTGTGCCACCAAGGCAGCCCCCATCTAGTCCCTTAAAACAAGTTATCCATTAACAAAATTATTTATTTATATGAAAGTCAGAGTCAGAGAGATAGAGACAGAGATCCTCCAAATGCTGCTTCACTTCCTAGATGGCCATAATGGCCAGGGCTGGGCCTGGCCAAACCCAAGAGCCAGGAGCTTCCTCCAGGTCTCCCATATGGGTGGCAGGGCCCGAAGCACTTGGGCCATATTCTGCTGCTTTTCCCAGGTCATTAACAGGGAGCTGGATCAGAAGTGTAGGAGCCACGTGGCTACAGGGACCCAAGCAGTTGGGCCATCCTCTATTGCTTTCTCAGGTGCATTAACAGAAGGTTGGATCAAAAGTGAAGCAGCTGGCACACTGGGATACCAGGGTCACAGGTGGTGGCTTTACCTGCTATACTACAATGCTAGCCCCATGCATAGTTTTTTCATTATACACATTTCCCATGAGATTTTTAAACTTTTTTTTTTTTTTTTTTTTTACTTATGAGAAAGTGTTCCCATCTGCTGGTTTACTCCCCAAAGACCCACGACAGCTTGGACCAGGCTGGGTCAAAGTTGGAAGCCAGGAACTCAACAAAGCTTCTCCGCCATGGGTAGCAGGAAGTTACCTGAAGCAACACAGCTGTTTCCCGGGGTCTGCAGTGGCAGGAGCTGGAATCAACAGCTAGAGCCTGGAGTGAAGCCCAGGCACTCCGATGTGGCATGTGGGCAACAGCTAGGCCAAACACCCTCCGGTCTATGAACTTTTCAGGCCTTCCCCTTGTGCCCTGGACCCCATCAGCTTCACTCTACTGCATCTTCTTCCTAACGACATTCTATGTGTAAAGCTGAAAAACACTCAGAAAAAAATTGAGGAGTACCAAGCACACACATCCTGGTGACACCATCGCAGTATGGCGGGTAAAGCCGCAACCTGTGCTGCTAGCATCCCATGCGGGCACTGGTTCAGTCCCGGCTACTCCACTTCCCATCCAGCTCGCTGCTATGGCCTGAGAAGCAGCAAAAGATGGTCCAAATGCTTGGGCCCCTACACCCACATGGGAAACCAGGAAGAAGCTCCTGGCTCCTGCCTTCAGTCTGGCCCAGCGCTGAGATCTCTGTCTCTCCCTAACTCTGCCTTTTAAATAAATAAATAATCTTAAAAACAACAACAACATCCCCATCATTAACTTCCTTCTCTCTAGAGTGTGCTGACAGACATCATCCTATCTAAAAAAACAAACAAAACTTTTTTTCTCACCATATACCCCACACTTATCTCCATTCCTCCATGCCCTTTGTCTGTTTTTGTATTTGAAAGGCAGAGTGACAGACAGATATAAATATCTTCCATCTGCTAATTCCCTACCTAAAACAGCAGAGGCCAGACCAGGCCAAAGCCAGGAGATGGCAATTCCATCTGGGTCTCCCATGTGGGTGCAGGGGCCCAAGCACTTGGGCCATTTCCACTGCTCTCCTAGGCGCATTACAGGGAGTTGAATAAGCAGAGCGGCCAAACCAGAGCTCCAAACCTGCTTGCTGCACAGTGCTGGCCCCAGTGAAAATATTCCTACTGTTCTCTTGTCCCCTCCCTGAGTTTCCAAAATTTCATAACCAATCTAGTTGCTCAGTTAAAAAAAAAAGAAAAAAGGCTAAGAATCACCTTAGTTCCATTTCCTTACCAGCTAGGACAAATGTCTGTCCCTCCAGAGCCCCTAGCAAGTCCTATCCATTTTATCTTCAAATATTCCAAAGCGTAATTTATCCCATCAGCTTCACCTCAGGTACCCTCATCCAGTTCTCAGCAATTCTCACAAAAGAATCTTAATTTGGGCCGGCGCCGTAGCTCACTAGGCTAATCCTCCGCCTTGCGGCGCCGGCACACTGGGTTCTAGTCCCGGTCGGGGCACCGATCCTGTCCCAGTTGCCCCTCTTCCAGGCCAGCTCTCTGCTGTGGCCAGGGAGTGCAGTGGAGGATGGCCCAAGTGCTTGGGCCCTGCACCCCATGGGAGACCAGGAGAAGCACCTGGCTCCTGCCATCGGATCGGCGCGGTGCGCCGGCCACAGCGCGCCTACCGCGGCGGCCATTGGAGGGTGAACCAACGGCAAAAAGGAAAACCTTTCTGTCTCTCTCTCACTGTCCACTCTGCCTGTCAAAAAAAAAAGAAAAAAAAAAAAAAAAAAAAAAAGAATCCTAATTTGTCCTAATTCGTGCCCTTGCTTCTATGCTTGCCTCTGGACTCCTTTCCACACCGCAATGGTAAGATGTAGACTGTCTTTCCTTCTCATAACCACTCTTTCCCTATGGCTTCCCTCTACTCTTAGAATGAAGTCCACTCTTCACCCTGATTTACAAAAGCCCTGTATTATCTATAGTCCGCTAGCCCCTCCAGCCTCATCTCTTACCACTCTCTTAGTTCAGTACACTCCAACCATCTTGGCTTTTCTAATTCACCAAAGTCATCAAGCCTGCTTTTTTTTTTAACTTCAGAAAAAGAGACAGAGACTTCTCAATTTTGGCTCGATCTCATAAAGCTTATCACCAGCATCTTCAGCTTCCCACAGTAAACCCAGTACTTCGACAGCAATTAAGAAATGGGAACCATTATAGAAAACTCCCTTGCTCGATTCACAGGTAGGTTCTAGGTTTTCCTTTCCTCTAAGCAAGTTAGTAACAACTCATTTCAATGTTTCTATAATGCTTAAGGGTGGTGGGAAGTACACCACTTCTACACAAGGCAAAAATATTTATTAAAACAATTTTTTCCAAGTTTGAACTTTATTGGAAGGAGTTCCTGTAATTCGCACTGTCATCTAAATGAGACAGCAAGTTATAAATGGAATATAAGGCAGAGGTAAAAAAACAAACAAAAAAAGCCACATAGTAGCACAAAGAAATGGAACTCTCCAGGGTCTCAGAGAATTCAAAGTGGCATCTTAGGTGTTAAGAAACCAATTATGGTGTTCCTCTTGGTTTAAAACTAGAAGAGTCCAGTTACTGCCACCTGCTTTAAAAGGTAGGTAGATGTTTCCCACTAGTCCAGTTTACTGGTGAGCTGGTCTGCTGAGCTTGTCCTATCTCAGCCCACCTGCCTGGGGTGACAGCCAGGCAGCAGGCTTCCTTCTCTCTACTTAAGATCCATGAACCGGATATCCATGATGAGGAGGAAGTTCTTGGGCAGTGGGCGGGGGGCAGGAGAAAGGACAGTAAACACCTGATGCTCCAGGTCCACACTGGTCACCACAATGAACCCGGCCACGCTGGTCTCGGAAAGGTTCTCCTCTGTGCCCTCCGCAGTGCTCACACTCAGAAGGTGGTGCACCATATCTCGGCCAGGCGTGACGGGCACTAGCTTGAGCTGATTGTCCTCCTGGGACATGCCCAAAGGCAGACAGGAATCTGGGATGGTGGGTGCCCCTACTTTGTAGATTTTCACATCTGAAAACTTCACGTTGAAGGCGTGGGGATAGAAGCAGCCTCGGAATCCATAGAAGTACTCACGGATACGCTCGTCCCTGCATTCCCGCCTGAAATCTTTGGAGCGCTCCACCACGCCCCCTGATTTAGGGAGCAGTACTGTGCGTACAAAGTGGGGCAGGTCGCGTTTCAGTTCATTGTACAGTCGTTCTTGATCCAGCACCACAACTACATCCACCTCAAATGCTGAAGCTGCATGTACCAGGGCCTGGTAACCAGAGCCCTTGACCCAGCCACAGGTGTTAATGACGCAGCCACTCACAGATGCTCTTCGGTTGACCTCACACCTCTGGTTGAACACATCTGCTAATCGAGATGTAATCTACAAAAACAAACCAACAGGTCAGAACAAAACAAAAACCAAGCAAACCCCCTGTTCTTTTGTCCTTTTAAAGTAAGTGGCAAAGGGCGCTGGGCATTGTGGCAGCTTGCCAACACCAGCATTCCACAGCGAAGCACCAGCTTGTTTCCCTGCTGATGCAGCCAGGAAGGCGGAAGACAGTCCAAGTACCTGGTTCCTTTCCACCTACGTGGGAGACCCTGATGGAGTTCCTGGCCCCTGGCTTTGGCCTGGCCCAGCCCCAGACATTGCAACCATTTGGGGGATGAACCAGTGGAAGGAAGAGCTCTTTCTGTATCACTCTGCTTTCAAAAACATAATCTTTAAAAAAATGCTTTTTAACAAAAATAAGAAGTATCAAGCATAAGAAAAATGACATTTTTAGTGGCTGCAATACTGACCCCATAACATGAATTTAGCTTTTAAATTACTAAGAATTTAAATCCTAAATCAGGAGCCAGTGCTGTGCCATGGTGGGTTAAGTCACTGGCTGCAGTACAGGCATCCCATATGGGCATTGGTTAAAGTCCTTGCTGCTCTACTTCCAATCCAACTTCCTGCCAGTAAGCCTAGGAAAGCAGTGGAGAATCAGCCAAGTCCCTGGGCCCCCGCACTCAAGTGGGAGGCCCAGAATAAGCTCCTAGCTCCTGGCTTTGGCATGGCCCAGGCCCAACTGTGGTGGCCATCTGGGGAGTGAACCAGCAGATGAAGACTTCACTATCTCTGTCTCTCCCTAATTCTGCCTTTCAAATAAATAAAATAAATGATTTTTAAAAGTGCCCAGAAATGATTAATATGAGGTTTACATGTGAAACTGTCTTTTCTGAAACCACGTGGCAGTCAATTCACCCCAGAGGAAAAGTGCAAACTACACAGTTTTAACCAACAAACCTCCCCACAGCTGCCTACCCTGATGGTACTGTTCCCTCCATCACGAGGTGGCTCTGACCTTATTATACAGCTTGATGTTGGTGCCAGGCGTGGTGGAGCCAAAATGATACACCAGAGGGGCCTGGATAGAGAAACCCTCTTCCACATCCGCTGGCCGCTCAATGTAGAGCGCCCCCATGGTGCCGGGGATGGACACAGAACCCTGGCCCACGTCCAGCTCCACGTAAGTGGGACGGCGGCCCAAACGCACGGCGTAGTTGAGCAGCAGGCGGCACACCGTGGACTTGCCCACGTCGGTGGGGCCCACAACCATCACTCGGGGACCTCGCTCTTCTTCCTTCTCCGCCTGCCTCCGCATCTGCTCCAGGGCTGTGTGAGTGTTGAGGTAAAGCAACATGGGGGTATCCTTGGAGACATAGGCCACCTCCGTGCGGCCGCTCAGCTGCAGAGAACACCCATGCCAAGTGAAGACGGCCACCTTGGCCCCAGTGTCGAAGGTGAATTTCTTGTTTCGGGTCAGCTCCGTGCCAAAGATCTCTGCCATGCCAGTCAACAGCTCCAGCTGAACCGACTGAGAGGCTTCCACCTCAAAGCGGAGCTCTGTTTCTCGCTCGAGTTCGAATTTCGTCGTCGGCTTCTTGTCATCATTGGTCTCCTCTCCCATCCTTTCTGAGTAGCTGTGCCTAGAACACAAATTTATTATCAGATCTGATCATAAGCCGGGTCCCTTTTCAAAATCTTCCAATGGACCTTTTCCCTTACCTTGCTCTGCTTTTCTCCATATTTCTTATCACCTGCCTCCCCAGCTATGTCTGTCTCCCCCAGTCGAATGAAATGGTTGAGCATTATCCTTTGCTAGGCTAGTACCTGGAACAGGGTTTGACAAACTGTAGGTACCTCGATAAATACACTGAATGAATGACCTGGACGTAAGAACAACACATACCTACAGATTGGCAAAAGCCCCGACCGCCTTCATCACTCCACTGATGAGAAGGCTAGATGCCCGCTCCTCCACCCTCTCAGCCCACCAGAAAGGGCGTCTGCGCTCTGGACGCAAAGCAGAGGGTACAACACGTGCAGGCTTAGAAAACAGCCAAGATCCACTCTGCAAACGCTTGGAGAGGCTGAACTCTTCCCTCAGCTGCCAATTGGCGGCACGCTTCCTCAGTGTCGTGCTTAAGAATTAGAAGGATTATGAGACGTTAAAAAAAAAAAAAAAAAAAAAAACGCTTCGTAAACTAGAAAACGTTAACAATTATTTCCGATACGGGACCGCGGTTCTAGGTCCCGCGTCTGTCTAATCCTCCGCAGACACCGAAATCCGTCCAAGCCTCAAGGAAGTGACAGTTGCGTTCCTGAATGTATTAATCTCACCTGCACGGCCACGAGCAAAAACCGGTAAACTCAGCAGCGCTGCGGGGTGCGACCCAAACTGAGCGCCAAGCCGCGTTCTCCCAGACCCATTCCGGAAACACGCGCGCTTCCGCACTTGCGCAGTGGGTGATGATTCGGGCGCGCGACGCCCCTTGGGATGTGTAGTTGTGCTGGAGAGGCCGCTCAGCCTTCTGGGAGTTGTAGTTAAAGTTTTGTTTTGATCGTGACGCTAAGTGTGGGCGGGGCTGTGTCCGTCCGTGTGCGCTTCGCCGGAGGGAGGAGGGCAGGGGGCGTGCCTGTTACACCCCCGCGTGTGGGCGCGTGGGGTCGGGACGTGTTTGTTGCGGGGGTGTAGCCGCTGCGTTACTGCTCCCCTGAGTCCCGGGAAGGGGAATGGAGGCCGGGGAGGGAGCGGGACTCTCAGGCCGAGTCTCAGGATCAGCTGCTTGTTTGGACGACGAGCCTGGAATTAGGGACATGGGCAACACCCGGCTTTGTGCAGGAGGAAAGCAGGCTGTGGGGCTGCAAGTGAGCTGTCTTCCAGCTCACACCGCGCTGGGCACGCAGAAGGCTTTCAGGGAATTCTTCTCTCATTAGAGGACAGGCGTCCAATCATTTCTTCCAGTTACCTTGTCGGTTAGTCATTACCCAGCAACCTCCCTCCCACCCAGCGGGGAGTTTTGCTGGGGACTCTGTTTAACTCCCTGAATCCCTGACAATTACATAAGGCCAGTCATCCACCCGCAGCCAACACATCCGGCCACGACCACAGAGAGCCCTGTTCTCACGAGCTGGGGCTTTGGAATCTTGCATTATTTTCTGTGCCATTTACTCAGACCCCAGGCAGATCATGGGCTTGGTCTCCCTGACTGACACGTTTCTAGTCTTTAAGATGGGGATGATAACTGAACCCAACCTCTCAACACTATTTTGAAGATTGGAGGGGATGATGCATGTGAAATACTAACCACTACGCCTGTAACAATCTTCTGTTAGCTTTTACAATTTTATAATAGGCTGAGGGGAGGGTTGTAATGCTACAATAATAATGCCACCCATTTGGACAGTACTTTACATGTTTGCAAAGCCCGTTTGGCCATCTCCTTTCACAACCAGCCTGTAGAGTCAGCTTTATTATCTCCAGTTTCAGAGGGGGAGAGACTTAAGTGAAAAAACTTGCTCAAGCACACACAGTAATTACAGCTAGGGCTGAAACCCAGACTTTCAGAGTCTTAGTCCAGGTATTACACTAATAGCTAACAGTTGGATGGTGTTAGAAGCCAGGTACTGTTCCATGGGCTCTTCAGGTGTAAATTCATTTAATCCTGGCAAGAGTCCTGTGCAGGAGGCAATGCAATTGTCAGCCTCACCTTGCTTTCAGTCCGGCTCACACAGTTAATCCAGATGGAAGAGCTGTGAAGATGTCCTGCTGGCCCTGCTCAGCGCTCACTTTCCAAGCAGTGCTACCCTTAATTCTTACTTTTTTTTTTTTTTGATGGCTTACTTTAATGATTTCATTCACTCTGCATTAGTTCTCCAGTTAACACTTGGGCATCCCCTAATCTCACACTGTTCTTCAAAAATTCGATTCCAGCCTTCCATTTGCAGATGTTCTGCCTAGTAAGTTTATCCTTTTCCATTTCCTTGTACTCTGTCTCCCACATCTATTTCTTTGCTTCCAGATCTCTCCCTCGAGACCATTCCTACCAGTTACTGAAGGTCATCTTTATTTGAGTATTGTATAACCATCTCGAGCTGAATTTAGGGAGAACAGCACCCTGCCTTTTAGCCTGCTCGCCATTTTGCTTCTTAAACACAGAAAAAGTCAGGGCACAGCATTTAAGGCATCTGTGCTTGCCCACACTCTCACTTTCAGTCTCTCACCAAGCACTCCTGCCACCTCCACCCCACGCCCAAATAACACTGTCCTCAGATGTCTTTCTCATTCCCCTCTCCAGCTAAATGCTTGGTCATTTTCTTTCTAAACTGATTTGAATTCATTGGTATCCTCCTTGCTTCTAGTCTTTCAATCTCTGCCCTAAAAGCTGGTCATCTTCCTTTTCCCCACTTTCCATGTTTTTTCTGCAAATGGCTCCCGGATTTCCCCCTCCAGTTATGTTTCCTTTCTCATCTGCTGCCCACACAGAACCCTTCTCTCTTCTGTCTTTACCCGGCTCCCCCTCCCAATTCCAAACCGCTGGTACTGTCCCTAAAGATAAGATACTCACATTGTGTTTTCACAATTTATTTTAATTGAATCTTCCCTGATTAAATAGTCAGCATTCCCTTTTTTCCCCATTTGTGGCTGGCAGTGCCTCCCACCACCCACAGTTCCCTACCTTAACTTTTTTCCCTCCATGCATGTGAGAAGAAACCAGATCACCTATGGCACTTTCTAGAATCACTTATTTTTGTCATACTTTCCTTGCTGAATGTCAGCCTCTGTTAAAAACGGGTGCTTTTGTCTGTGTCCACATACTTCGCATAGGATACCACTCGGTGAGAAAAAATCTGAGTCAAATGAAATTTACCTGGAGGCTTACAGAGATATAGCAACAAAAGATGTGATTTCTTCATAAGACAGTTTGATACAAGATTCATGAAAATACCAGAATTTAATAGTGCTTAGGGATAAAAGATGGAAATACTATCTTTTTTTTAAATTTTTTTTTTATTTTTGACAGGCAGAGTGGATAGTGAGAGAGAGAGACAGAGAGAAAGGTCTTCCTTTTTGCCGTTGGTTCACCCTCCAATGGCCGCTGTGGCCGGCGCATCGCGCTGATCCAAAGCCAGGAGCCAGGTGTTTCACCTGGTCTCCCATGCGGGTGCAGGGCCCAAGCACTTGGGCCATCCTCCACTGCCTTCCCGGGCCACAGCAGAGAGCTGGCCTGGAAGAGGGGCAACAAGGATAGAATCCGACACCCCAACCGGGACTAGAACCCGGTGTGCCGGCGCCGCAAGGCGGAGGATTAGCCTGTTAAGCCACGGTGCCGGCCAATACTATCTTTTTTTAAGAATTTATTTATTTGAAAGGCAGAGTTACAGAGAGACAGAGTGAGAATGAGAAATTGATCTTCCACCTGCTGGTTCACTCTCCAAATGCCTGTAACAGCCAAGGCTGGGCCAAACTGAAGCCAGGAGCCAGGGTTTCCCATGTGGGTGGCAAGAGCCTAAGCATTTGGGCCATTTACCACTGCTTTCCCAGGTACATCAGCAGGAAGCTGGATTGGTAGTGGAGCAGCCGGGACTCGAACCAGTGCCCATATGGGACACCGGCATTGCAGGCAGTGGCTTAACACACTACACCACAACGCCAGCCCCTGAAAATGCTATCTTGAAGTAACACTACCTGTTTACTATGGGTCTATCACATGCCAGGCATTTCATGGCATTTACATGTTATCTCAGTTATTGCATGTCTCCTTAAGGTTAATTATTATTAGCTTCAAGTAGAAGAAGAGAAGAATTGAAGCCCAAGGAGGATCGGTAACTTGCCTCGTGACTCTCGGTGAGTAATGGGCACAGCTAAGGTTCCAACTCCTTGAGTCCAAAGCCAGTCACTCGGAACATGGCTGCAGGTGCAACCCAACTGCCGTTCCGTGAACGTCCTCTGTGCACAAGGCTCTGCGCTAGGCACTGCAGTCCTGGGATGCAGGGAAGTTTCCCAGAGGACTGGCCTCAGAAAGTTTACAGCCCAGCAGAGAACCTTACATAATGTAGGTGTCTCTGTTGTGAAGCACAAGCAATTTGGGGGCAGCTGATGAGAGGTCCCTGCGCGTGAGATGTCATACCTGGTCTCAGACTCCTGTGAGGCTATTAAACGGAGGGTTGGAAGTGCCCGGCAGAGTACTTGACTGGGGGCACAGTTTGCCATCCGTAACCATTAGCACATCCTTCTTTTCCCTGCGTCAGGGCTGGGATCGGAGCTGAAAGGGGACGATGTATCGTCTTGAACGCGTGTGCGCGCGCCTGGCTTTCTGCATCCATTTGTCACTTCGCCAGCCTCGCCACCTCCTTTCCTCCAGTCCTGCCACCCTTACTCCTCCGGGCCCAGCCCTGTCCTTCTCCCAGGTTCCGTATCCTTGTCCACACTGCCTTCCTCCGTAACAACCTCTCGCCCACCACCAGCACCAACACCCCTCCCTCTACAGACCCCTGCTCACTCATCCTTCTGCCCCCACTCCCCTGCATCACTCCCACAGCCCCGTCCCTTGATGCCTGCCCCCTCCCTTCCTCCCGACCCGCCTCCTGTGTCTCCCAGCCCTGCTCTGACGTGGGAGGTGAGGGGGGTGGGGGGACGGATGACTCACAGTGTTATGATGCAGTTCCACAACACACAGCCACATTCACCCACAGACCGAGGGACAGAACGAGAGACAACCTCTGGCCCCCCGGCAGCTGGCCAGCTTTGCAGCCCACCCCGTCTTGAGCCCCCAACTACCCTCCCCTGCCCCATCCCCTTCCCAATTGAAGGAGCGGAAAGAGAAGAGAGAAGAGTGAGCAGAGAGATTGAGAGAGATTGAGAGAGAGAGATAGACGGAGATCTCTGGAGCAGACCTCAAGGTGAGGGGGCAGCCCTTCTCCAAATGAATTTTCCTCCCCTTTGCAAATGTCCTCCTCCCGCTGCGTGTTGCTTTCTCCCCTTTGCAAAAGCATTATTCATCCACCCTTTGTCCTCCCTTCCCCCTCCCCGCTCCCTCTGTTTCTCTCTCTGCTTCTCCATCCCTCTCCAAGCTCCGATGATTCCCGCACTTATTTCCCGGCAACTTTGGCTGCAGATTCACTGTTTATTGTTTTGCTGCTGGCGCAGACCCCCCCCCCCCCCCAAGCCTACCCTGGGAGCTGGCTGCGCTGCTCATTCCTCGGACCATACCATACCGCAGAACGCCAGCCCAGGGGAGTCTGAAACCTAAGCGCAGCCGAGAACATCCATTGTGAGCAGGTGTCCCCCCCCCGCCCCCACCCCGCCAGGAGGCACGGGACTCGCACCTGGTTCCTCCAGCCTCCGCCTCGGCGCATCTGTTGTCAGCTGTCAGTCCTCCCCACCCCCTTCCCTGCCACCCACCCCACAGTCCAGCCTGGCTCACTTCGGGGAGCATCCACTCCCCAGCGCTCGCCTGCCTTTGTTTTTCCCCCAGTCATTTGCCCAACTTGCTTCTCCCTGTGATCAGAGACTAGGAAAGAAATGACCCCTACTCCCCTTTCCGTGATTCTCTGGTCTTCCGTGCAGCCTCTCCTGGGCTATGCAAGGGGAGAGGGAGGGAGGCATGACAGATGGAGGCTGGGAAAAGAGCCCTAGTGCTGGGACCTGAGCTGGCTCTTCCAAGAAGGCATCTCAAGGTGGTGTGTGTCGGAGGGGAGCTCACTGGCGAAGTGGAAGGCCAGCCTGGGAAGTGGACGCTGAACAGTAGCTTCCCAGCAAGGAAGGCCCGTTTCCTGAAGCCAGGGCCCAATGTCACCCTGAACTCTGCCCAAGGTGTCTTCCTGGGGCCCAGCCAGGGGGAGTGGACCTAAGATGAAAAGATGCTCTCGGACAGGGGTTTTGTGGAGAAACTGCCTGGTGGCCCTCGGAGAGACTGGAGTAACAGGGGCAACGTGGCCAATGCAGAGGATGGGATGGGGAGAGCCTGTTTGCCTTGGTAATTGTGCCCATGCTACCACCTGTGCTTAGTGGTCTAGCGTCGCCAGAGCACCCCAGCTGGCATCTCAGAACCAGACTTGGGCTGAGCCCAAAGGCCCCATGGAGGAGAAGGCAGCTCCTCACCTGCTTATCAGAGCCAGCTGAGACACCTCCCTCCTTATCCTCCGCTTCCAGCACCCTCAGCTGCGTTAAGGTGCCAGCAGTCCTCATCAGAACCCAGCAAGTACTTCATCTTCAGTCACCCACAGAGTCATCGCTGTTTGACCCCGCCCCGGGAGAAGGTAGACACACTTTCTGCCTCATGCCCCCCAAAAAGCACAGCTTTGAAAAAATACGAGCGTCCCCCTGTTCCGCAGCTCATCGTGGATGTTGCTCTCACATTGTGTTACACAGCCCTGCCCAAACCGGGAGCCCGGCTTCCCTGACGTGTTACTGCTTTCCCATTGGTCCAGCGGTCAGATTCGCCTAAAGGAAAGCTGTCGTCGCTCCCAGGGCTGGGAAGACAGCCAGGTGCTTCTTCTGAACAGAAATGAGTGATCCAAGGCCCGGGATGGGGGAAGAGCCATGTGTGTGTGAGGTCTCTGGCTCCAAAGGAGCCACTCGTTAAGTTCTACTGGGTCGCAGAGTGCAGGAAGGAGCCAGCCCCAGCAGAGGGCCGAGGCAGGGTGTGTGCACCTGCCTGCTCCTCCCTCCCATACCAAATGTTTAAAGGACCAGTTGCACTGCAGTTGGAGGCCACAAAAAGGAACCACCACCGGGCCACCCCAACTTCTAAAGGGTCCTGAACCCAGGTGCCTCCCCATGCCTGCAAGATGCAGGTGTTCAGGGGCCAAGCCACCAGCGAGAGGGCGCCTGCAGACACCACTGCCTCCATGGCAGCGTGTGTGCCAGCAGCTGCTCTCAGTGGGAAATGGGAGAGGCTGCTGCCACCCCACGAGGGAGAGGCACTGACTCCCTGGTTATGGCGCCAGAAGCCCGGAACCGCTGCCGGGCTTGCCAGAGCAGCTGGGACTCCAGGGGCCAGGGGAGGGAGGGGTGCAGGTGAGCTGAGCTCCATCTCCTGCGTTCCCTCAGGAAGGGCTCCCCTGATGCTCCTTCCCCTCTTCCCAGGTGACCTCCATTTCTACCTGGTTCTCGTCTGGGGGGGCCCTGGCCGGGCAGCCCCCCCACATTTCTCCTGCCCTGAAACACGGCTCTAGCCAACCTGCTCCGCTGCTTCACCTGCGACCGTCTGTGTGGGGGCTGCACGGCGCCAGCCCCTCCGGCCCGCCAGGGCATCGTCCTGCAGCCCGTCATGCCCAGCTGTGACCCTGGCCCAGCCCCTGCCTGCCTCCCCACCAAAACCTTCCGCAGCTACCTGCCCCGCTGCCACCGTACTTACAGCTGTGTCCACTGCCGTGCACATCTGGCCAAACACGATGAGCTTATTTCCAAGGTAGGCTAAGTGGGGGTCCCTCTCAGGTCAGGTTTGCCCAGACATCACCCAGGGGTGTGGCAGCAAAGCCCTTCCTCACCCTGCCTATCCCCCGAGTCATGTAGTGGGGCCCAGGGGTCCCTGGTAGTCACCATCTATCCTGTCTCCACAGTCCTTCCAAGGGAGCCACGGCCGAGCCTACCTGTTTAACTCCGTGTGAGTCCATCTCTTTCCTTGTGTGTGTGTGTGTGTCTGTGCGCACGCGGGACTAGTTTCCTCTGCGGGGAAAGCCAGCAGGAAACGATCTTGCACCTTTAGTTTGTGCCTCTGTTTCCGTTAAGGGGTTTGGGAAATCAGCTGGTAGTTCTTGCGTGGGGAGCCCGGAGTAGAATTTGAAAGCACAGCCTTGGAGAGAGCAGTAAAGGGGTGGGCTGCTTGGGGGCTGGGCTGACAGAGCGACCCCACTGGGGGCTGGGTCCTTCCTGTTTCCTGAGACAGGGTCAACGTGGGTTGTGGGCCAGCCGAACAGCGCCTCCTGCTCACGGGGCTCCACTCGGTAGCTGACATCTTCTGCGAGAGCTGCAAAACCACACTGGGTTGGAAATATGTAAGTACTTGGGGACGAAGGCCACCCTCCAAGCCCTAGTGACCGCATGCAGGGGCTCTTGCGTGGCCCAAAGCTCCAGGAGGGGGAGGGGGTGGGTCTGGATGGTCACTGCTGCCCCCTCCGCCAGGAACAAGCTTTTGAGACGAGCCAGAAGTACAAGGAAGGGAAGTACATCATTGAAATGTCACACATGGTGAAAGACAACGGCTGGGACTGAGGGGCTCAGTCAGGCTCTGCCCCTCCTCCGCATGCCCCACCCTCTCCACACCTGCCCCCTGGCCCTGCCAAGCAGTCCATACCAGCATGAGTACTGCCCCACCCCTGGGGGAACCCGGCTCCAACCAATGCCTCCCCTGCCTCCACCACTTCACCACCAGGCCCCTTTTGGAACTGGGGCCTGGGGGTGCCCCAGGGGTGTTCAAGGCTCAGGAGTGGGCAGCAGTCGGGGGAAAGGGATGGATGCGGGTCCCGCTAGTCCAGTGTCCGGTCAGCTGAGATGGTGGGGGTGGACTTGAGCTCAGGCAGGGGCCCCAGGAGCGGTCAGGTGTCAGCTCCCCTCCTCGAGTGAGTAGAGGAGGAACCTTGGGTCACGAGGCTGGCAGGTCCCAGGCCACAGGACAGCCTATGAGAACAGGAGGATGGGGTTGGAGTGAAATTTTTGCCTAAGAATCTCTGAGGGTGAAGTTTCCCACCCTCATTTATGGGAGAAAAGGACCCTGGGGGGTGAAAGGGAAATAGCCCAATCTCAGGCCCTGGGAAGAAATAAAAGAATGATGGGCTTTCCATTTCACTCCACTTGTTTATCTTCGCACTTACAAGGCACTTTCGAGTATCTAACCTTTGCCATTGGGTGGGGTGGGGAAAGCTGCCCCTGGGACAGCCCCCACCCCCAGCTGGTTGTTCCCAGAGCAAGCAGTCTTCACGGGCACCCTCCTGGGCCCAGCCACTGCTCCCTGGGCCCCAGCCCCCTGGAGGACAGGTGGAAAATCAGGGCTGCGGGGCCAGTCTTTCCCGTGGCTGCCACCAGCGAATGAAACTTTTGTATGATACATAAAGTGTTTGGGTCTATTTTTAATAAAAAGGGGAAAAGCAACTTTGAGGCACTCTGTCCTCTGACTTTCCTTGCTCTTGGCTTAATAGTGTCCCTGTCCTCTCCTCCCTCCACCCCTCCACCCCGGGCTTGTTCTTGTACGCCACTAGGGGGCAGCAGTTGCTTTGTCTGTGGCAAGACACCCCCCCACCCCGCCTCTGGCTTCCATGAGTATTTGGAAGAGGTTTTGCTTCATTAAGGATGGGTTCTTGTGAGCTGTAGTCTGGCTGCAGCACCCAAAGTAGCTCGGGTCTTCTGGGACACCTGCCAATAAACCTATTTTTGCTGGACTCCAGGATGGGGCAGCTATACGAGGTTCATTCCAGAACAAGGATTTTCTTGGGTCCTAGTGCTTTTCTGCCTGGTTCTGTCATGTTTTGGTCAGCTCATGGGTACATTTAGGGGCTAAAAGAGCAACCGGCCAAGATGCTGCCTTGGCAGTTGACAGGTGTGGAATGGAATGGCTCAAAGTCACAGCATCAATAAAACCTTGTGACCCTAGGGGCATTTTTTTTTGGGGGGGGGAGGATAGTGATCTTAAATTTCTACTGTTGTTGGGTGCCCAGTACCTACCAGGGAGATTGTACATGTCATAAAAATCCTTTTGTCAGTTATATCGCTATTTGCAGATTCATTCATTGATACTAAGTATTTATAAGCACCTTCTAGTTTCAAGCATTGTGTGAAAAACGGATGAATGGTGAGCTTGATAGCCACGGCCTGACTTCACGTAGGAGGCAATCTCAGTAGACTGTGGGAGACTCTGAGCAGGGATCTGTAGAGGAAGCTTGGCAGCTTGCAGGGGAGGACTGTCTAGACTTGAGGCATCAAGAAAGGCTTCAGGGAACCACAGTGGCACTTGAAAGATGAAAAGCTGTTGGGCCAAGGGCAAGTGTGGGGAGATGTCCAGGGGCTCCAGCTCAGTCGATTCGAGGAAACACTCCTGCTTCCTGGAAGTATGGGTGCAGAGATCAGAGATGAAATAAGCAGGAGCCATGAACCAGTTAGGGAATCTGGATTTCACCCTGTGGACGCTGGGGAAACAGCAAGATCCTTGTTTGGAATGAGAGTGGAATGGCACCCCCAACTGGCTGTTTTGTGCCCAGACAGGAGGCTGAAATAAACGTTTTCGTAGATCAAAGAAAGTAAGGGACGTGGGCCATAACGCTAGCTGTACCATCTCAAACCCTGGCATCAAACTCCGAATGGAGAGGCAGGAGGAAGAGGTGAGGGAAGGGCAAGGAAGAGCAAATGGAAGCCATGGAGGAATGAAGTCCAGCGTTTCCACCAAGAGGCCTCGGGCAGGGGCGCTGTCCCACTCTGCAGCCCCTACAAGCGAGTGGTGCTGCCTGGGCTCCAGCAGGGGACTCGCACACCCTGCCAGTCCCACCTTTTGCACTGAAGTGCAGGAAGGCTTCTCAGGCCCCTAACTCTGCGCTTCTCAGGCACAAACTAGTTTGCCTTCCTAAAGGAGTTCCCCAAATATGCCTCTGTCTCCATCTCCTGTAACAAGTTCCTATTAAGCTAGCTAGGCGCTGTGGGAGACAGAGAAGTAAATGGCACAGCTGCTGCTCTCCAATTCTTCAGTCACTCCTGAAAGAATTCTGTGAGCTTGGCTCAAGGAATCTTGTTTAGTCCCCAAGAGCTGGTTGCAGACAGTGCGGCCTGCATCTTAGCGCATGCCCTCAAGGTGCTCCATTAGCAAACAGCCTGTAACCAAGAGTCATGCTGGGCATTACAGGTGGAGGTGAGGGAGGGAGGAAGTCTCCTTCCCATGCCCCAAAGGCCAGAGAAGGAGCTGACAACCATGGGTGCCAGGGGCACACAGCTTCATTTCCCTGGGCAGCAACTTTTCTTTCCTGTTCATCCCTTTATCCTCAGAGGTCTACTCTAGGCCTCACATGGATTCCTCCCATCCTCTCCACCCTCTCTCCCTCCCAGGATGAGTCTAGGAACCTCTCTCCATCTTAAGCCATGGAACCACCACCACCTCTACCCTTCAAGGCTTGAGACTTTGGCAGATACTTCATACAACCAGCAGGTGGCACCCAAACCTTCCACCCCTCAGCTCAGAAAAATCCCCAGGTAGCGACAACCTCACTCAGACCTCTGTTTCCAGAGAGGTGTGCCTCTGGGTGATTTGTCCGGCATAGGGCAGGGTTATATTTAATTTTGGACACTGCTTAAACTTTTCTGGCTCTGTTTTTTGTTCCTTTGTAAACGGGGATGCTACCTGCGAAGTAATCTTAGGGGTCACAATCGTGGACGCAGTGTTTAGCATGTGCACTGCATGTATCCACCTACGTGGGGGCTCGTTCCCACCGCAGGAGCTGACTGGTGCCCAGCTGGGAGAGGACTTTACGACGCTGAGGAGGCAGCTGGCGCGGGGTAGCACTGCATGGCCAATGCCCTTTTGACATTGCACTGCTCGTGATAGGCGCAGACAGTAGCACAATGTGAAAAGAGCTCTGGCCAGCAGCAGAGGCATGCCGGCTGCGCGACCTCACCCCTTCTCCCAGCCCCCGGCCCACTCAGCTCAAAGCCTCCCCCTGCCCTTTCTTATCTTGGCTACAGCTTTCCTCTCTCTGCAGTAATCTTTCAGTCTCTCCTCCTCCTCGCACTGTCTTCCTCACCTCCTTCCTAGCATAGAAAACACCTTTTTCTTTGAGCTTTCAGGGTAGCAGGAGGCAGTAAAAGGGATACCTGGAGCTTGGCACTCAGTTCTAAGGGATTGGTAGAACCCCACAAGCCTGGGGAACACACACATGAGGCTGTTCACCCCGAATTTACGTTTCTGCCAGCTTCGCTGGCAGACAGGAAGGCAGTTGCCACCCATGACCACAGGGCCCTTTCTCCTCTTCTCCAGAGCTCTCTCACCTCTTTAGATTAAGTAGAGGGGAGTGGCCGGCCTCAAGGTGACTATCTCTTAGGAACCCTCCAGGACCAGCGTGAGGGAGCTGAAGCCACAGGTCCCCAGGCAGCTCTGAGAGAGAAGTTTCAGGTCCAGAGGCGAAAGGTGCTGGTGGAAACCCCACCCTTTCATCTCCTTTTGGGAGGCATTCAAAGCACTTGACGGACTCAGCATTAAGCAAAAAGATCAGAGCGAGCCCTATCTCACACTGGGTTAGGGACAAAGCTTTCAATGGCAGTGGGATTCCAATCTGTTTCCTGCCCTGCCCAGGCAATCCAGTTAAGGAGCCTTCAACCTCCTGTTTCCCCTGTGCCATCCTGGCCTAAGGGGCTCAAACCTAGGACAAGCCATGGCCACTGATTAAAACTGGAAGCCTGAAGACCGCTCTGTAAAAACACCGGCCACCCGCAGGTTGAAGCTCGAACGTGGCCTCCTCCAGCTCGAAGCCGTGGCCTAGCTCAGCTACAGTTGTGACTTGATGAAGGGACGGGGTGCAGCCCAGAGGGGCACAGGCCAAGGCCTCCCAGGTGACAGGGAGGTACCCCACTCCCCACTCCCCAGCCAGCAGAAAGAACAGACACAATTCCAGTAGGGAGCTCTTCCTCCCAGCTTCCCCTCCGGCCTCCCCCCACCCCCAGGAAGCAGCAGAGTTTCTCTCCCGCCTTCCCAGGCACTTTGTTCCTGTTATCTGCAGAAACCAGCCCTGCCCTACAGTTCGCACAGTTCCAGTGGAAAGAAACCCGGGCCCTGCTAGGGTCAGTCCCAGGCCTCTTCTCCAGGGGTCGGGCAAACCAGCTGGGAACTGGGTCTGCCCACAGCAGGACAGAGAGGCCAAAGCAAGGCTGCCCAGCAAGGTTCAGGGAGGCGAGGGGCAAATTCTACCCCCAAGCAGCTCCCAGCGCTCTCCTTGGGAAGCCAAGAGAGAGGGGGCTGGGATGGAGAGCCCCTCAGCTCTCGCACACCCCACTCATTCCTGAAGAGCTGGCCCCGCCATTCACCAGCCAGCAGGACCCCTCCCCCACCATGGGCCCAAGAGCCATGCCCCAGCTTCTTCCAGAAGCTGGTGTAGAGACAGAGGAGGAAATGGGGGAGGGGAGGCCCGGCTCAAGTTCTCTCCACTCCCCCTCCTCATTGGCCACCATCTTCCGGCCCCTGCCCCCCAGAGCAGCAGGGGCTGGGGCCCAGCCTGAGGAAGGGAGAGAAAGGGCAGGTGGGGGGTTAGCTGGAGCAGCAGGGGCAGGGGGCTGGCCCCAACTGTCTCCTCCCACCCCCTCCCCGCAGCCATGGCGACGGGAGGAGGAGACCAGGAGGGTCCTGAAAGCCGTGTTCTGTGAATGGGATGAGAGGGGCAGCTGGGAAGTGGGGGGGTGAGGGGCGCTCTCCCTCAACACCCAACTGTGCCCAGAGCACACCTCGGGCTGGACCACACACACACACACACACACACAAACTCAGCCGTACTCGCGGCATACTCCGCCTTCGCTACGAGAGCGGGAGCGAGTGTGCAGCCGCCCGCACCCCGGCGCCCCTCAACGCCCCACAACTAGTAGCTCAAGGGGCCTCGCCCCCCTCGCCGCCGCGCGCAGCCCTGGCTCACCCCCCCAAGTTCTGGAGGCGCACAACTCTCTGCCCCGCGCCAACACCCTCGGCACACACCCACCAAGTCCCCAGAGTCCCACTCCCTCAACCCCCGAGCCCAGGCACCGACAGATGGCTCGGCCTCGGCCGGGCCCCACGGAGACCCCCCCCACACACACACCCCCAGCCTCTTCCCCACCACGCCCCCCACTGGAAAATGACAGTGAGGCCACCTCGGAGAGCCATGCCCGGTGCTTCCCACATCCAGTGTCGGGCAAGGAAAAAGAGCAGAGATGCCCAGAGTGGAGGGTGAGGGGGGGGAGCAGCAGACGCGAGGAAGAGCCCAGACCACCGCCCGCCCCTCGCCCAGAGAGAAGAAAACCGAAAACCGGCGGCGTTACCCTTCTGGGAGCTCACGGCACCCACACCTTGCTCTTCGTTACGTTCCTCTGCCTGCCACCTCCTTCTTCCCGGGCTCTTTCTCTGCCCTGCCCTCCCCCTTGGCTCCCCTCCCTGGCCTGGCTCCCCCTCGCTCACGCCCTCTCGCACCCCGCCAGCCCCTCTCCCCCGCCGGGCTCCGAGTCCCTGCGGCCGCCCCTCCACGCGCCGGCGGGGGCCGGGGCTGCGGGGCCGGCCGGCCGCTGCGCCCCTCTCCCCTGCAGATCTGGCTTTTCCCCCCTCGCCCCCTTTCTCCTTCCACACTCCCTGCCGTCCATCTTGAATACTTGGGATTCTTGAATGGAGTGAGCAGGATCCGCTCCCCCAGGCTCCCATTGGCTGCGGGTTAACCCTTTTGAAACGAGATCCTCCCTCCCATTGGCTCCCCTCTTCTCCCCCAACCCCCACCCCCTCCGCCTCCCAACAGCCGGCGAGGTCAGGGCGCTCGCGGCGCCCCCTCCCCTGGCCTCTCGTCACCCCACCCCCACCCCGGGACGCCCCCTCTCCCGGCTCGGTCCGTCACGCCCCGCACTGGGCTGCAGGTGAAGGCTGACGCAGTTCCCGCCAAATGCGGCCCCCAGGTGGGGCTGGCAGGAACCCTGTTTCCAGATGGCCCTGGTGCTGGACTTGGAGACCTTGAAAGACGCAAGGGGTGCGATTTCCCGCCGGGCTGCAACCCCTCCTTCGCTGGAAGTACTTCTCCCGCAGGGAGACCGCCCGCAGCCCTTAAAGCCTCACTCAGGCCGATGGGAGAGGCTCCTGGACGCGCGCGCCCCCAGGGTTGGGCAGCAAGAAGGCAGCTCCAGAAAGATCTGGGGCTCTTAGGAGGAGCTGATTCCCTGAGCCGCCGCAGGGCAGGCCTGACCCGATCAGGAATGTGCAGCATCCGAAGCTCTGGCAGTCGCAAACATCCTTTCCTACAGACCGTGCAGCGCCTGGGCCCAGGTGCCGGGCCCACTCAGGGCGCTGACTTAGGAGGAGCCCAAAGAGGCAGCAGGACAATGACTGTTGGGTGTAGGGCTCCTCGGTTCCCGGCCCACAGCTGCCAACTACCTGCTTGGTGCGGTCATACTCCCTCTCTGGGCTGTTTGCTCCTTTGCGAAAGGTTGGTCTACAGCGAGCAACTCTAGGGAACTGTGTGTGAAGATGACCATGTTCCCTAGTTGCATCCTCCAATATGGTGGCCACTAGCCACACATGGCTGCTGACCGCTTGACATGTAGCTAACTGGCTTTTTTTTTTTTGGCCACATGGATAATGGTTACTGGATGGGACAGTACGGTACTAGAATCCCTGTGGGCTTTCTGATAAATGATAAATAATATTCTATGATTCTGGTGGGGGAGTGATTTTTTTTTTGGGGGGGGAGTGTGTGAAGTCCTCAAGATCTAAATCGTAAATCACCGAGGGAATCAATATCCAGGAGATGAGATTTAAATTCCTTCTATCAGGGTGGATGTTGAGGTGAAACAGGTTAAGATACCGCTTGGGACACCCACATCCCATATTGGAGTGTTGGTTTGAGTTCTAGCTGCTCTGCTTCCAATCCAACTCCCTGCTGATGTGCCTGGGAAAGCAGCAGAAGATGGCCCAAGTATTTGGGTTCCTTCACCTACAAAGGAGACTCAGATGGCTTTGGCCTGGCCCAGCCCTGACTGTTGCAGTCATTTGGGAAGTGGACCCGTGGATAGAAGACTGACCTCTCTCTCTCCCCTTTCTCTGTCACTCTGTTTTCAAATAAATGAATATTCTAAAGGAGTCTTTCTATCTTTGTCAGGAATCCTTTTCATAATGGATGTCAGTTGCTGAATGCAGGTATCTTAACAAACCCACCTCATCTGTCGCCAATACTTATTTACTACTATAAGGAGATATTACTAAAGGCCTGCGCTGATGGGAGACAGGGGAGGAGTTCAGAAGAGGGAATGATTGTTTCCAATGGAGAATGGAACCCAAGAAGGCTCCCTGGAGGAAGTAGCATCGGGGACTTGAGGAATAGAAAGGGTTTAGACAGAAAAAGATGGGAGAAAGGAGAGCAAGGACATGGCAAGGAGAGGGAACAACACAAAGGCTGAGAGGTGAGGAAAAGCAGATGCGTTCAGGATTGGCTGAAAATTCCGTCAGAATCCAGCAAAGGGAGCAGAAAAGAGGCAAAGGCTGAGACAGCTTGGAAGCCTTGAACACATCGCTCTACCCTCTCAGCGCCAGACTTCATTTTCCTTGAAGATGCTCTTACCTTTTCCCTCCAATGTCCTCCACCCTCACCTCTCTGCTGCTTTTTTTTTTTTTTTAAGATTTATTTATTTATTTGAAAGGCAGAGTTACAGAGAGGCGGAGGCAGAGAGAGAGAGAGAGAGAGAGAGAGAGAGAGAGAGGTTTTCCATCCGCTGGTTCACACCCCAGATGACCACAACAAGCAGAACTGCACTGATCTGAAGCCAGGAGCCAGGAGCTTCCTCTGGGTCTCCCACACAGGTGCAAGGGTCCAAGGCCTTGGGCCATCCTCTACTGCTTTCCCAGGCCATAGCAGAGAGCAGGATCGGGAGTGGAGCAGCTGGGACTCAAACCAATGCCCCTATGGGATATCGGCACTGCAGGCAGCGGCTTTACCAGCTTTACCCGCTATGCCATGGTGCTGGCCCCTCTGCTGCTTCTAACTTAGTCTGCAGGCCCCTGTTTGTGTTCCACTAGCATCCTTCCTGGGGCAGAGTAGGCTCCAGTTCTCTGATCAGAGTTGGACTCTCACTGGTTCCTGTCAATGCAGTCTCCTGTCTCTGGATTCCCAGTGCTCAGGTATGTACTGCTCACAGGAAGGCTTCCTTTCTCTCTCACCACCCCACCAACCCTGGCTTGGCCCCATCCCCTCTCAAGAAACAGTCAATCATGGAGGCCAGGAACAGCTAGACATGGTCCAACCTGTTACAGAAGTATAAAAAAAAAAATGCGCCCAGGAGCTCCTTGGCTCCCAGCCACCCCACAGCACCTCCATGTTCTTCCCTCCTCCTCGGGGAGTTTCAGTACACACGTGGGCCATGCAGTCACCTGCCTTCCTCACCACACTCACTGCAAACCAGGACCACCCTCCCTGATTCCCACAGTCCTGCACAGACACTCCATCGCTAGTAGGGATGAGAATTCGCTAAGTGTGAGACAGGGGCCCTCTTTGCCCTGATCCGTTGCCTCTTGGAGGGACCGACTCTAAGACGCCAGAGGAAGCATTGCCTCCTGACTAAACATCAGTGGAGGTAACTTGACTGCCTCTAACTCACCCAGGAAGGCAGAGGCTTTCCGTCCGAACCTCTTCAGTTTCCCCTCCTCCTGCAATGAGGTGCTGCCTTTTTTTTTTTTTTAATGCAGTAGGCATTTATTGAAGGAATGAATGTTACATTTTTATTCAGCAATTAATTCTGCCCAAAGCTGAGCCGTGGCAGACCTTCCACCAGTAAAGCCACAGAAAACTTTTATTATGAAATAAAACAAAGGATAAAATGATAGCCTGTGCCCTCCACCCATCTCAATAATTCAGCGTTGGTGTTACAGTTGAAGCACCCTGTGCTCTGGTCCCTAGTAGCATCCCTCTTTCTCCATGGGGCCGGTGCTGTGGCACAGAGCTTAAGCTGCTGTCTACAGTACCGGCATCTCTTATGGGCACCGGCTGCTCCACTTCTGATCCAGCTCCCTGCTAATGCACCTGGGAAAACAGTGGAAGATGGCCCAAGTGCTTGGGCTCCTGCACCCTTGTGGGAAACCCAGAAGAAACTCCTGCCTCCAGCCTGGCCCAGCCCTGTCATTGTGGCCCTTTGTGGAGTAAACCAGCAGATGGAATATCTGTCTCTTCCTCTCTCCCTCTCTCTCCCTCTCCCACCTCAGCACCTCTGCCTTTCAAATCAAAAAATAAATCTTCAAAAGAAGAAGGAGAACCTGTCTTCTTAAAAAAAATATATATATATACATTTTTTACAGACATAGTGGATAGTGAGAGAGACAGAGAGAAAGGTCTTCCTTTTTGCCGCCGATTCACCCTCCAATGGCCGCTATGGCCGGCGCATCTCGCTGATCCGAAGCCAGGAGCCAGGTGCTTCTCCTGGTCTCCCATGCGGGTGCAGGGCCCAAGCACTTGGGCCATCCTCCACTGCCTTCCCAGGCCATAGCAGAGAGCTGGCCTGGAAGAGGGGCAACTGGGCTAGAATCCGGCTCCCCAACCGGGACTAGAACCCGGTGTGCCGGCGCCGCAGGCAAAGGATTAGCCTGTTAAGCCACGGCGCCGGCCTTAAAAAACATTCTTAGGGTCAGGCATTTGATGCAGTGGTTAAGTACTGCTTGGGACACCACATTCCCTATTGCATAACCTGGAGAGGTGCTTCTTTAGACGCTTTAGTATCTGAGCATTGCCTGTATGGAGGGCTCTGGAATCATCACTAGGAAACATTCCTGGTCCTGAGTAGGAGACCACAAAGTAGGAGACCACAAAGGAGGAGACCACAAAGCAGATACCTGGAGGGGAAATCAGAGGGTAGCCAGTTCCCAAATACCTGCAAACACCTTTCTGGAGCAAGACCCTGAAGTCTTGCTCGTACCCATGCTTCATCAGTTTACCCCATTTATCGTATCTCCGATCCCTTTCCATAAGCCTAGGGCAAGGTCAGCAGACGGTACTCCTTGGGCCAACTCCTGTCTCCTCCAGGTTTGTGGCAGATACAGTTGATTGAAGCTTAGCCAACTCCCTTGTTTGCATATTGTCTGCAGCTGCTTTCTTTCTCCCCCCCCCCCTTTTTTTTTCATTTGAAAGATAGAGCTAGACAGTGAGAGAGAAAGAAACAGAGAGAAAGGTCTTCCTTCCATTGGTTCACCCCCAAATGGCCGCCACGGCCGGCGCTGCGCCGATCCAAAGCCAGGAGCCAGGTGCTTCCTCCTGGTCTCCCATGCGGGTATAGGGGCCCAAGCACCTGGGCCATCCTCCACAGCCTTCCCAGGCCACAGCAGAGAGCCAAACCAGAACAGGAGCAGCCGGGACTAGAACCCAGCGCCCATATGGGTTGCCGGCGCTGAAGGCAGAGGATTAACCAAGTGAGCCACAGCGCTTTCTAACAGACACTACCAAGACGAGTTGAATGGGTGTGACAGAGGCCCTATGGCCCACAAGAGCCTACGGTACTTTCATCTAGCTCTTTACAAGATTTTGCCAACGTCTAGTCTGTGGGCAGTCTTGAACCCTGTTACCTCAGAAAGATATAACAGAACTCAAGAAAGGCAACTGTACTCAGAGATCTGAGTGGAAGCCCAGACTTTTCGCCTCAGCCTATCTGTATGTCCAGGTCTTCTCTCCACCTCTCATGAGACGTCTCACGATGCCAGCCTGCTCTCCACACTTCTGCTTCATGGCCCACTCCTGCAAAGCCCACGCAGCCCTGCTTCTGCCCCCAGTTTCCTCTGGAATGCTTCCTACTGGGACGCCAATGGACCTCCTTGTTAGCAACCCACCGTTCTCTCCTGAGTTCTCATCACTTCCACCTCTCTTTAACCTTTGCTATGACTGCATCAGTCTGAAGTGCTCAGGGATTCTGAGAGACTAGTCTCCCCTAGACGGCCTCCTACCTCTCCTTCTCAGCTTCCTCCTTGTGGGTTCTCTTCCTGCCCTTGTGCCCAATTATGCAGATTCGGCCAGGATTTGGTCATGACTACCTTTTCCGGCCAGGCTTTCTCCCTCGACAAAATCCTCCACGTGCCTGATTTTGACACTTGCTTCTCTATTGATGGCTTCCCAAAAATACCACTTAGGAACTGAAGGCCCAGCTGTGATCTTCCTAGATGTCCTTCACCAACCAAACAGGCTGACTTTGTACAACATTAAACACGTGTCTTTCTACACCTCTGCCCTCACCTAATCACCTCATCTGCCCCTTAATTGTTGCCACTTCCAAGAGATTTGCCCTTGAGTCTTCTCTCTTTGGGGGCAATGTCATCATTTCTATGGCTTTAGTATTCGCCTATGCATGAATCACTACCAAATCCATATCTCTAGATGTAGTTCCAGCCGCCTCCTTATATTCCCAAATAGATGTGTGAGGTGGACGACAGCTGGTGCATTTGCCTACCCAGATTCCATCCCCTTAGTTCTCCTTTGCAGACATACCTTTGCTGTACATTCAGTCTGCATGGTTCATCTGAGACCCACCTCGTCTGCCCCTTCGGGGGTAGTCCCTAAACGTAGCTCTATTAGTTGTCTATTGCCATGTAAAAAATTAGCACAAAATATAATGACTTAAAACACACCTTTATTTTTTCACAGCTTCTGTGGCTCAGAAATCTGAGCAGGGCTCAGCTGGGTCCTCTGTTGTCTGTCATCCAGGGCTGGGGTCTAATCTGAAAGTTCAATGGGAGAAGGATCTACTTCCACGTTTTCCAAGTTCAGTTTGAGCCAGGAGCTTCTTCTGGGTCTTCCATGTGGGTGCAGGGGCTCAAACACCTGGGTCATCTGCTGCTTTCCCAGGTGCATTATCAGGGAGCCGGATTGGAAGAGGAGCAGCGGGGACTCCAGCCAGCGCTCTGATACGGGATGCTGGAGTGCTGGCTGTGCCACCGTGCTGCCCCCCTCTGCGGTTTTTACCTCTGGGAATCCAAACATCCCCTGTTCTACTTAGTCAGTCTTCGCTGGTTTCTGTCACTCATAACCAAAAGATTCCAGACGGATCAGATGCCTCAGAGATGCCTTGGTTTCAGTTTGTTGAAACCCAGTTTCATAATTTTCTTTCACCTTCCCCGCAAACCTGCTTCTCTTCCTAGGTTCTAATTCACAGCACAGCACAGTTGTTTAGGCTGAAAACTATCGAGTGATTTTCTCCATACTTTATCTGCTGTGGACCTCGCACTAGCCATGAAACATGAACCCTCTGTGGAACCACTGGGGGACCTTCTGCTTTGCAAAGATGAGGGAGGTTCTAAGGTGATCCAGTGAAATACAATCTTAGATGCAGGTGAACAAATTGCTCTAGGTTTCCCCTCAAGTCTTTTTTTTTTTTTTTTTAATTTTTGACAGGCAGAGTGGACAGTGAGAGAGACAGAGAGAAAGGTCTTCCTTTGCCGTTGGTTCACACCCCCCCCCCCCCCCCCCAGTGGCCGCTGCAGCCGGCGCACTGCGCGGATCCGAAGGCAGGAGCCAGTTGCTTATCCTGGTCTCCCATGGGGTGCAGGACCCAACCACTTGGGCCATCCTCCACTGCACTCTCTGGCCACAGCAGAGAGTTGGCCTGGAAGAGGGGCAACCGGGACAGAATCCGGCGCCCCAACCGGGACTAGAACCCGGTGTGCCGGCGCCGCAAGGTGGAGGATTAGCCTGTTGAGCCACAGCACCGGCCAACTGGGCCATTTTCTACTGCTTTCCCAGGCCATAGCAGAGAGCTGGATCAGAAACAGAGCAGCCAGGATTTGAACTGGTGCCCATAGGGGATGCCGGCACCGCAGGCGGCAGCTTCTACCCTCTGTGCCACAGCGCTGGCCTGGAGCCACAATTCTAATCCTTACATTTATTCCCCTGCATACCTTCATCCAAACTGCTCTCCACCTGCTACATTCTGCCTCTCAGACACCTGCCCTTCTCTCAGTCCCCTGCCAGCTTAGCATCCACCTTGGGATTTGTGTGATCCTCTGGACGACTTTCCTGCCAACCCCTATTCTATCAGTGTATAAGTGTACAAAGCACATCTCCAATCATTCATCTGCTCCAAATTGTGATGGCTCCCCCATGCCTAGACAATGCTTTCTATTCACAGTTGGGTCATGTGCACACCCATCCTTTTTTTTTTTTTTAACTGCTAAAAGCTACAGGTAACTCTTTCTAGAAAAATCTACATTTTAGGGAGCAGCATTGTGGCACTGTGGGTGAAGCTGCCACTTACAATCCTGGCATCTGATATCAGTGTGCCAGTTTAAGTCCTGGATCCTCCACTTCCTGCTAATGCACCTGGGAAAGCAGCAGAAGATGGACCAAGTCCTTGCATTCTTGCCATCCATGTGGGGGATCTGGACTGGGTTGTGGGCTCCTGGCTTTGGCCTGGCCCAGCACCAGCTGTTGCGGGCATTTTGGGAGTGAACCAGCAGATGGAAGATCTCTCTCCCTCCCTCTCTCCCTCCAACTCTGTCATGCTGTTTTACAATTATATACATATATAACTCTTTTTTTTTAAAGATTATTTTATGTCTGACTTCCCAGGAGACCAAGAACGGTGACTATGCCCTTCATTTTCCTTGTTATGTGTCCCCAGATGGAATGAAATTTCTCAGAAGCAGTGGTCTGAATGCTTTGCCTTATGCAGCAAATCATTGGTTGGATGCTGGAGTTGTTAATTTCCAGGGTGATGAGCCTAAGTAATATGACTACAAGTCTACATTTGGGGAAAGATTTGAGTTTAAAACTTTATAGTTTTGGGGCCAGCACTGTGGCACAGCAGGTTAAAACCATGGCCTGAAGCACCAGCATCCCATATGGGCACCGGTTCTAGTCCCAGCTGCTCCACTTCCGATCCAGCTCTCTGCTATGGCCTGGGATAGCAGTAGAAGATGGCCCAAGTCCTTGGGCCCCTGCACCCACTTGGGAGACCTGGAAGAAGCTCCTGGCTCCTGGCTTCGGATCAGCTCAGCTTTGGCAGTTGTGGCCATCTGGGGAGTGAACCAGCAGATGGAAGATCTCTCTCTCTCTCTCTCTCTCTCTGTCTCTACCTCTCTCTGTAACTCTGCCTTTCAAATAAATAAAATAAATCTTTTAAAAAAAACCCTATAGTTTCAATGGACCCCATAGGTAAAAGGACTTCTTAGACCTCCTGCCATGATTGTAGTTTAGAAAACATAGGTCCCCACTGGTGCAGTGTCCACATTTGCTGATTACTGGTGCTGGAAATCCCTTTTTGGTACCTGGGACTCCTGGGGACCCTGAAGAAGCTTAAGGAACTGGTCTGGTAGTGAATTCTTACAAGAGTTTATTGATTTCATATCAGAGCCCTGACCCAACCCTAACCCCCCGAGACAAGCTGGGGCAGGAACGTCTCCTACCTCTCTCCAAAACGGATATTCTGAGGAATCTTGGGCAAGAGAAAAAGCACTCCTTGGCCACAGTTCAAAATTCCTTCCATATTTCAGTTGTCCCCCCTCACTCCCTATAGATACTGAGACTTTTCATATCACCCAGTGGGAAGTTGGGAGGAAGACATTACCTGTTCATTAACATCCTGGGAGGATACAGATTTGGTCTTGTTGAATGCTTTTTTTCCAGCATCAAAATAGAAACCAGCAGATAAAAGTCACTCCATTAATACTTGAACGAATGAATGGGAAAATCAGAGATGCCAACGATTTAGCTTCCAGTTCATAAATGTTTGTCTTCAGAAACCTCTGTACTTTCCGTGTGGGCACTTGATAGCCTGTGATTTCATTCAACCATAAGCACTGAACTACCTGGGTCATACTAGACACGGCAGAATCATGAGCACAGCTTCCAGTTTCTCCCACGTGTAACACATGCAGCATCACTCACTGTGTGCAGGGACTCACCTGAAGGCATCAGTTATGCTTAGATTCTATCTCATGGCCCAGCATGGTCACTCAGGTTCCAACCATCATGTTTCATTCCAGCCAACAGACAGGAGGAAGAAGGGCTGCAGGAGGGTCTGCCTTTATTTTAAGGACACCTGCCCCAAGCCATCTGTGTTCCTCTGCTTACATTCTTCGGTCCAGAATTTAGTGACTTGGCCACAGGTGCCTCCAAGGGAGCAAGTCTTTATCACAAATGACCAAGCACTCAGCTGGAAATCATGAGTGCTATTATAAAGAAAAACATGGGAAACAGATTAGGCGAGAAGGGAGGTATGGTTGGGGAGGGGTTTAACGTCCAAAGTCTGGTCTTGAGAAACCTCTCCAAACCCAGGCCCCTAATCACTGCTTTCACAAAGAGAGCGATGGCTACCAGTCAGCCTTCCCCACTTGTTAGAGTCAGAGTGACATGAAACTCCACCCGGTTCTTCCACATAGGTGGCAGGGGCCCAAGCACTTGGCCTATTTTTTTTTTTTTTAATCTGGTAAGGTAACAGACTTTATTTTCTTTTCTTCTTCTTCTTTCTCCTCCTCCTCCTCCTTTTACTCCCCCTCCCCCTAGCCCCTCCCCCTTCCTCCCCCTCCCCCTAGCCCCTCCCCCTTCCTCCTCCTCCTCCTCCTCCTCCTCCTCCTCCTCCTCCTCCTCCTCCTCCTCCTCCTCCTCCTCCTCCTCCTCCTCCTCCTCCTCCTCCTCCTCCTCCTCCTCCTCCTCCTCCTCCTCTCTCTTCTTCTTCTTCTTCTTCTTCTTCTTCTTCTTCTTCTTCTTCTTCTTCTTCTTCTTCTTCTTCTTCTTCTTCTTCTTCTTCTTCTTCTTCTTCTTCTTCTTCTTCTTCTTCTTCTTCTTCAGAGAGAGGGTGTCAAAGGTCTTCCATCCGCTGGTTCACTCCACACACTACAATGGCCAAACCTGTGCCAGTCTGCATCCAGGAGCCTGAAGTGTCTTCCAGGTCTCCCACGTGGGTGCAGGGACCCAAGCATTTGGGCCATCTTCCACTGCTTTCCCAGGCCATAGCAGAGAGCTGGATCGGAAGTGGAGCAGCCAGGACTTGAACAGGCACCTGTATGGGATGCCAGCACTGTGGGTGGCAGTTTTACCTGCTACACCACAGTGCCAGCCTCACTTGGGCTATCTTAAGTTGCTTTCCCAGGGGCATTAGGAGGGAGCTGGATCAGAAGCAGAGCAGCCAGAACTTATTGCCACAATGCTCAGATACGTGACCTGTTGTTAAAAGCGGCAGCTTACACTGCTATGCTACATACAAGCCCAACCTATTTTCTTTATAAATTACCCATTATTTGGTATTGTGTTACTAGCAACAGACAATGGACTCATATGAGAGGGCTTCAAAAAGTTCATGTAGGGGCTGGCATTGTGGTGCAGCAAGTTAAGCTGCTGCTTATGATGCCAGCATTCCACATCAGAGCGGGTGTGTAAGTTCTAGTTGCTCCACTTCCTATCCAGCTTCCTACTAACATGCCTGGGAAGGCAGTGGAAGATGGCCCCAGGTACATGGACATGGACCTCCTAGGACAGGAACAGAGGATAAATCCTCTTTAGGTGGCCATTTGAATAGAGAAGGAAAGACAATCGGCAGAGATGACACACTGTCTCTTATAAAGGGCAGGAACCACCCTCCATGTCTCACAAAGTATCGGTGGAATCCCAGACCCAAGGTATCAGAGACCTAGAGCAGCAGGAAGAGGGGAAAACTGCCCAGGCACAGATCTGCAACTCCACTGGTTGAAAGGGGATGGAGGTACAGCAGATTAAAGCACCAGTCTGCAGCACCAGCATCCCATTGGGGCATTGGTTCGAGTCTCAGCTGTTCCACTTCCGATCCAGCTCTCTGCTGTGGCCTGGGAAAGCAGTGGAAGATGGCTCAACACCTTGGGCCCTGCACCCGTATGGGAGACCAGGAGGAAGCTCCTGGCTCCTGGCTTCGGATCAGCTCAGCTCTGGTTGTTGTGGTCATTTGGGGAGAGTGAACCAGTGGAATGGAAGACCTCTCTCTCTCTCCCTCTCTCTCTCTCCCTCTCTCCCCCCCGCCCTGGCTCTGCCCCTCTCTGTAACTCTGTCTTTGAAATAAATAAAATAATTTTTAAAAAGTTAAAAAAGGTATACCGATTGCCTTTATAAAAAAAAAAAAGAAAGAAAGGGGATGGGGATTGTGGTACAGTGGACATTGTGTTGCAGTGGGTGAAGCTGCCACTTGCAATGCCCCCATCCCGAGTCCTCACTGCTCTGCTTCCCATCTAATATTCCTGTTATTACCTCCCAGGAGGCAGCAGAAGGTGACTCAAGTGCTTGGGCCCCTGCCACCCGTGTGGGAGACCTGGATATATAGTTCTGGGCTTCTGGCTTCAGCCTGACCAAGTCTGGACTGCTGCATTTGGGGAGTGAAACAGCCGATTTCACTCTCTGTCACTCCGCCTTTCAAGTATATAAAAATAAATAAACATTTTTTAAAAAGAAAGATGACTTGTAAGGCAACACCCTAGCTGATAATAACTATGAGAAGCTATGTTTTGGTGTTTCTTCCTCCACTGGTCTCCCAAAAAGACACATAAAATAAGAATGCTATCAATGTTATCATTATAAAATAAAAGTGTCACACAGCTACTGCACCTTTTTTTTTTATCTGAAAGACAGAGTTACAGAGAGAGAGAGAGAGAGAGAGAGAGAGAGAGAGAGAAGTCTTCCATCCACTGGTTCACTCCCCAAATGGCCTTAACGGCTGAGCTCAGCTAATCTGAAGCCAGAAGCCAGAAGCCAGGTGCTTCTTCTGGGTCTCCCAAGTGCGTGCAGGGTCCTAAGCACTTGGGCCATCGTCCACTGCCTTCCCAGGTGCATTGGCAGGGAGCTGCATAGGAAGTAGTGCAGCTGGGACTTGAACCAGAACCCATAATGGGAGGCAGGCTCTGCAGCCCGGGTTTTAACCCACTGCGACACAGTGCCAGCACCAGCCCCAGCTACAGCACCTTTTGTAATCATTTGTAGGTCTAGGTGGTACCAGAGAAGCATGGTCCTCATTAGGTTCACAAGGAGTTTCCTAGTGGACGGTGTGAAAAAAAACAAGTAGCTCTGAACATGTTATTGATCTTGCAAGGCAGTACAGGATAAGCAAGGGGGGGGAGGGGGGGAGGAGGGTGTGCTGTCAGCTGAGAAGGGGGGTGGGGTTTGCCCTGGACTAAGAAGGGCAGCATTTAAGGGGACTGGATCCGGAATGCTTTTTGTTTGTTTTGCTTTGTTTTGTTTTAGCCAGTATGTACCGACTGTACACATTGTAGGTTCCAGGCTCTGTGCTTTGAGCCGAGGAGAACAAAATGACATAGTTCCTGCCTTTCAGGAGGTTTTCTTCTTTTCTCCTTCCTTCCTTCCTTCCTTCCTTCCTTCCTTCCTTTCCTTCCTTCCTTCCTCTCTCTCTCTCTCTCTCTCCCTTTCCCTCTCCTCTCCTCTCCGATTTCTTTGAAAGTCAGAGTTACAGCAAGAGAGGGAGAGCTCACTGGTTCACTCTCCAATAGCTGCAATGACCAGAGCTGGGCCAGTCCGCAGCCAGGAGTCAGGAGCTTCATCTGCATCTCCCACATGGGTGCAGGGGCCCAAGGACTTGGGCCATCCTCTGCTACCTTTCCAGGTGCTTTAGCAGGGAGCTGGGTTGGAAGTGGAGCAGCTGGGACTCGAACCGAAGCCCATACTGGCTCTGCAGACAGCGGCTTAACCCACTACACCACAGCGCCGGGCCCCAGGAAGTTTTCAAAATTATTTCAGTAGGGAGTAAGTTTTTCTCATGAGACCCATCGCAGCCTCCTCCTCTCATGAGCCCTGGAGGGAGCTCCTGGAAACTCAGCCCTGATGCAGCAGAGCTGGTGGCCAGGGTCGGGAACCTGGGGCTGCTGGTCCAGCTGTCGCCGCAGAGGAAGAGCTGGCTCTGATGCTGTACGCCAGAGCCAGCCACCAGGCAGGTGCACTGTGACCACATCAGCACCGCCCATCGGTCCAGGGTGGAAACCATCCTCACCCTGGCGGCTCTGTGCCCTGTCTTTTCTGCCTGGTGCTTGACTTTTGGCCCCCAGGGCTGGTGCTGGGTCTCCCACGGTGGGGCTAATGCAGCCTTAGGCTCTAAGTTGACTTAGGAGAGAAGACGAGGAAGAAAGACTAAGGCGGCTCCTGGGAGGGAGGAGCCCCAGAGCCAGCTCGGCACACTGGACTGTGCCTTGTAGTGTCTGCTACTCTGACTTAGAGGGCTTGCTGGGAGGGGGACTGGGGGTCCTGGCACATGCCAAGAGCAGACCCCGGCTCGAAGGCTGTGTCTAGCCTTCCCAGCTGGGTGACCCTGGGCAAACTATTGCTTAGTGGCTGTTTGTCTTCATTTGTAAATCCGACAGAGCAATACCAAGTCACAAAATGACTGCAAAATGTCAAGGAAACACTGAAAATGAAGCCCAGTGCAGGGCACACGCCAAAGCCAGACTGAGAGGGAATTATGCCTGGGACGCTGAGCGTGTGTGGAGGGAAGAGCAGGAGGCCAGCCGCTGGGCCAGGGCACGGCCGTGTCTCTGGTTTTGGACAGGACTGAATCCTTGGTCAAGACGCCTTTCTCACTGCGGTCACTCAGAGTGGGGGAGGGGACGGCAGGCCAGGAGGCGGGCCTGTCACTCCAGGTGATGGATGAGCCTATTTTGGGGATTGTAATTAGTGATGACTAGCTCCCAGATCCTCCCCTGCTCCTCCAGGCCCAAGAGGTCCCCCCACCCGGGGGCTGGGGCTGGGGCTGGATGTAAAATTCACCCCCTACACCCTGGCACGCACAGATTTACAGAGAATGGTGTACACTGCGTGTCTATGCACGCTTGTCAGTGTGCGTTTGTGCATAGACCAGGGACTCTTCCAGCAGTGTACACCCACATGTATGTACACATGTGTGCAGCGTGTACTTACACATATGTGATTGTGTGTGTGTGCTACCTTGCTAGGCAAGACAAGGATTGACCAGGGCATAAAACAAAAGGAATAAATCAATTGCTAGGTTTTTGTCTGGGTCACTTGAAGCTGACTCTCAGCTTCAGAGAAGTCTCTAGATTAGCCCCCTCTCAATTATGCAAATGATAGGCAGGCCTTGTTCTGAGAGAAGAAATAACAGAGGCATCACTTCTATGGAAGTGGACACTCCTTGAGGTCCCGTTAGCCAAAGCAGTTCAGGAGGGATGAGGTGTTACAATTTGCCTGGAATTTTTCTGGACCAAGGGGATTGCGTATTTTCCCAACATTTCTTCCTCTGATTCAAAATCATGGAGAGCTTTTGGGATGGGTGAATGCAATTCCAATCAAGATTTAGAACAAGAATATCAGGTAATTCTCCAAAATGAAGTTATCTTGCAAAAAAAAAAAAAAAAAAAAAAGGAATCTTGGTGACTGCTCCCAAGTTCTGGAGCTAGACACTGGTGTCTACTCCCAACTCCACTATTTCTCACCCGAGAGACCCTGCATGAGTGGAGCCAGTGCTCTCTGAAGTTTCATTTTTCGTCCACAAAAAGAGGATAACAATTGCGTGGTGCTATTGCATACTACGTAAATTTCAGTTATATAAATCTGAAAAATTGCACACCTCCCTAAACTCAAAAAATCACCAACATCTGCATAATTTCAAAAGCAATGAGCTGAGTAGCTTGCATGCTGTACTTACAAGTCTGGCTGTGTGACAGCGCCACTTAAGCTGCAAGAGTAAATCGCTGCTCCTATCATGTGAATCACATTGTTGTTTATGTAAATTGTAGGCTTCCGACAGTGACATTAATGACTAATGTGCTGTGATATTAGCACTCAGTGTTATCATTTAACAATACTTCCTGTATCCTAGGATGATGTTATCTTAGGATTCATTAAGCAACAGCCTTAGTGCCAAAAACACTCTCCAAAATCAATAACTTTGTAATAGAAGTTAGGCTAGAACACTATGAAAAAGCCCAAATAACTGTTGTGACAAGCCAAGCAGTTAATTAGGATTGCCCAATCTGTGAAATACTAGAGGACTTTACTGTTTTTAGTAGGTAAAAAGTAGCACAGAGGCAAAAATATTCCACAACAGTTGAAGGGTTCCTCTCCCTACCTCTCACTGTTATTCTTCTAGAAAACAGTGTCCAATTACTTAAAAGTTTTTGAATTATCTAAAGTCTTCAGTAACATATCCTTTCTCTAAGATGTGGTCTCCCTTTAAATGAAATGTTATCTGTATTAGTTAGAGTTATCCAGAGAGAGAGAGAGAGAGAGAGAGAAAGAAAGAAAGAAAGAGGGCCTCAGAATCAGCCCTTAAGGCATTCGGATCTGGCTGAAGAGCCCATGAAAGTATTGTAGGCATGGAAAGCCAAGATACCATGGAAAAGAAAAAAAGAAGAAGACCTAAATGAAAGATCTCTGTTAGTGAGATCCCAGTGGAAAGAACGGGGCCATCAAAGAAGGAGGTACCTTTCTCTGAAGGGAGGAGAGAACTTCCACTTTGACTGTGACCCTATCGGAACAATATCAAAGTCAGCGAACTCTAAAGGCTTCCATAGCCCTGGCAACTCATGACTAGAGCCTAGGGAGATTACTGACTCCATGAACAGGAGTGTCAAATTGTTAAATCAGCAACAGGAGTCACTGTGTACTTACATCCCCTGTGGGATCTGTCCTTAATGTATTGTCTAATGTGCAGTGATGCTATAACTAGTTCTGAAACAGTATTTTTACACTTTGTGTTTCTGCGTGGGTACAAACTGATGAGATCTTTACTAATTACATACTGAATCGATCTTCTGTATATAAAGATAATTGGAAATGAAAAAAAAACAAACAAACCTGGTGTTAAATTGGAAATGGCATAGAAAATTAATTAATTTAAAAATATATATATATTATGTAGGATCTCTGTCTTTAATGTGCTGTACACCCTTATTTAATGCTATAACTAGTATTCCAACAGTATTTTTTTTTCTTTTCTTTTCACTTTGTGTTACTATATGGGGGGCAAACTGTTGAAACCGTTACCTAATATATACTAAACTGATCTTTTGTATACAAAGAGAATTGAAAATGAATCATGATGTGATAGGAAGGGGAGAGGGAGCGGGAGGGGGGAGGGTTGTGGGTGGGAGGAAAGTTTTGGGAGGGGGAAGCCATTGTAACCCATAAGCTATACTTTGGAAATTTATATTCATTAAATAAAAGTTTAATAAAAAAAAGAAAGAAAGAGAAAGAAAGAAAGAAAGAAAGAAAGAAAGAAAGAAAGAAAGAAAGATTTACTAAGGGAATTGGCTTATGTGATCACAGAGCCTAAGAAATTCTGTTAGCGAACCTGAAGTCGGACACTCACTGCAAAAGAAGCCAATGACTCAGAGAACAAGGATTTGGGGAAGAGAGAAAGTTTCTTTGGGATGCTAGCAACAGAGAAGATGGCAGGCCAGTGCCTTAATGTCCCACCTCTCTGCCCGAGGGAAGGGGGTCTGGGTTTATATAGGGAATACACAATTTTAGCTGCAATCCACCCAAGCGGAAACCGGGTAGGGTCTCCCAGATGTTCTGTCTCTAGTTGGCTCTTTATCTTGTGACCAGGGCATTCCAGTCCTTATCTTGTGACCAGGTCATCAGCATCTAGGCTTCAGGGAAATGCAAACAAAACCATCCATCAAAGAGTGAGTAGGGGGTCCCAGGTCAAACCCAGGTCACTCGGGTCTTTTAATGCTCAAAATGTGTATTGTTGGCCTCTGTTACAGACCCACCGTAGGTAATCTGGAAGCTGGAGAATTAGGATAGTCAGGAACAAGGCTCAGTCCAAGAACAAAGGCCTGAGAACCCAGGGGCCCACTTGAGTCAAAAACCCAGAGAACCTGAAGTTTTGGTGCTCCAGGGGAGAATGGTGTCCCAGCTCTGGGAGACAGAGAATTCCCTTCTGCTTTGCATTGCTGTTCAGGCTAGGTCCCCAGCCTGTTGGATGTGCTCACCGATGCTGAGGGTGGGTCTTCTCCACTCAGTCCACCGACTGACCTGCCAGGCTTCTCACAGACACACCCAGGAATCATGCTTTATCCGCTACCTGGGTTTAATGCAGTTGCCACTGAAATTAGCCATCACACAACTCTTGTAACATTCTTTTTATTATTATTATTATTATTATTATTTTGCCAGGGAGAGTTAGACAGTGAGAAAGAGAGACAGAAAGAAAGGTCTTCCTTCCGTCAGTTCACTCCCCTAAAGGCCGCTACAGCTGGCGCTGCGCCGATCCGAAGCCAGGAGCAGGTGCTTCCTCCTGGTCTCCCATGCGGGTGCAGGGCCCAAGGACTTGGGCCATCCTTCGCTGCCCTCCCGGGCCACTGCAGAGAGCTGAACTGGAAGAGGAGCAACTGGGACTAGTACCCGGCGCCCCAACCTGGACTAGAACCCACGGTGCCGGTGCCACAGGCGGAGGATTAGCCAAGTGAACCAAGGTGCCGGCCTCTTGTAACATTCTTACTACAGTTCCTGACAGCATGGTAAATGTTAAATTCACATCAGGTCATTGCTACCGCTTTGTGGTTGTCAACCACTGCTCAAGACAAGGCCTTGGGGCCGGCGCCATGGCTCACTTGGTTAATCCTCTGCCTGCGGTGCCAGCATCCCATGTGGGCGCCGGGTTCTATTCCCGGTTGCTCCTCGTCCAATCCAGCTCTCTGCTGTGGCCCGGGGAAGGCAGTGGAGGATGGCCCAAGTCCTTGGGCCCCTGCACCCGCATGGGAGACCAGGAAGAAGTACCTGGCTCCTGGCTTCGGAGTGGCCATTTGGGGGGTGAACCAACGGAAGGAAGACCTTTCTCTCTGTCTCTCTCTCTCACTGTCTAACTCTGTCAAATTAAAAAAAAAAAAAAAAAAAAAAAAAAAAAAGACAAGGCCCTAAGAGTTTGTAGGGAGCAGGATGGTTATGACATGGCTCAGGTTAGAAGCCTTCCAGAACCCAGGCAGAACCTGATGGTATTGATCTTTGGGAAACAGTGGCTGAACTGAATGACTGCAAAATTGTAAAGTCTGGAATCAGAGTTTAAATCCCCACATTGGCTGTTGAAAAATCTGGACCCGTAAAACATCTCACAGAGACTGTGTCCGTGAGGCTATGCAGGACAGAGCTTCAACAGCGACACCATGTGGCAGCAAGGATTAACTGCAGGGAAACCCAAAACTCACTTCAGGATTCTTTTTTAGACCTTCCTCAACAGGACTCCACCAAGGGGAGGAGTGCAAAGCTGAGTACAGGGTGCGGATCACTGGGTCTGGGCTGGCTGACAAGCAAACCTTTGCTCATCCCGGAGTAAGACTGCAGAGCAGGGCAGGAGGGCAGGGTCCTAGCTTTGTGTGTGAGTGCATGGCCCTCTGTCTTTTTTAGGAAACGCACACAGGTGGATTACATGAAGGTTGGTAAGTATGTTATATAGCGGGGCCGGCGCTGTGGCGTAGCGGGTAAAGCCACTGCCTGCAGTGCCAGCGTCCCATATGGGCACCGGTTCAAGTCCAGGCTGCTCCACTTCCAATCCAGCTCCCTGTTCATGCACCTGGGAAAGCAGCAGAAGATGGCCCAAGTGCTTGGGCCCCTGCACCCATGTGGGAGACCCAGAAGAAGCTCCTGGCTCCTGCTTCGGCCTGGCCCAGCCCCATTCATTGCAGCAGATGGAAGACTCTCTCCCTCTAACTCTGCCTTTCAAATAAATAAAAAATAAATCTTACTCAAAAAAGTATGTTATATAGATAGCAAAGAAGAATAGTAAATTTATATGCAAGCAACTTGAAAATTCATGTAATAAACTATTTTTTAAAATGTTTATTTATTTATGTGAAAGGCAGAGTTACAGAGAGGCAGAGGCAGGGACAGAGAGGGATCTTCCATCTGCTGGCCCACCCCCCAGACGGCTGCAACAGCCAATGCCGGGCCGATCTGAAGTCAGGAGCCAGGGGCTTCTTCCGGGTCACCCATGTGGGTGCAGGGGCCCAAGGACTTGGGCCATCTTCCACTGCTTTCCCAGGCCATAGCAGAGAGCTGGATCAGAAGTGGAGCAGCTGGGACTTGAACCAGTGCCCATATGGGATGCCAGCACCACAGGTGGCACTTACACCCGTTATGCCACAGTGCTGACCCTTAAACTTGTTTTTGGCAATATAATCTTTGGGAAAAAACTCAGACCAGCAAGTTGCTGGGTAACATCACTAATGGCTCTCTAGAGATATAGAAGATCACCTATGGTATCCTGGAAAGCGACCAGAATTATTCATGCTTCCTGTGTCTGTGCACTTTGCAGAGTGGCAGAGTGGCTTTGCAGGTCTTTTCTTTAGGAGAAAGAACTCTTTCCTTACTCCTTGACTCTGAGCTGGTCGGGTCTGAGCTGGTTGCCTTGGCCAACAGAACGAGGCACAGGGATGTTATATTCCTCCCAGCTTCTCATACCCAGCCCCAGCCGTTGTGGCCATTTTGGGAGTAAACCAGCAGATGGACAATAATCTCTGTCTCTGTCTCCCTCTCTTAGAACTCTGCCTTCCAAATACATAAATAATCTTTTTTTTAAAAAAGTGAAAAAGTCAGAGCAGAAAATGTTCACGTTCTCTTCACTTCCAGACGCTTCTAGATGAGAAGGAACGTCTTTTTCCTTCTAACTGCACGATGATTCCTTCATCCAATTATTCACTTGTGCAGTGGCTTTTTTTTTCAAGCGTAAGACACTCTGATAGGTTGGGTGGGAGCATATGGAATGTGGTATAAGAAGTCGCAGATACGAGTTACAGTTTAGTTTGGGCAGAAAGGAAACAGGCCATGCCCAAGTCACCGGCTACATCTGAATTTCAGATAACGTGGGATCCATTCGCAGCTGTATGACCTTTGGATAGTTACTTAACCTCTCTGAGTTTGTGCCCTGTTTCGTAATCAGGAATAATATTACCCGGCTCTCAGCATCGTTGACGAGGACAAAAAGATTTGCCGGGTACTGCGCCCACCACAGGCCAGAGGAGAGTCACTTCCCACTTCCTGACTCGCTCCTGTACAGGTTGGTCCTGAGCACCATTTTCATCGCAGAACGTTCTACAAGGAGGAGGAATTCCTCCTGAATTTGGCCTCCGAGCTGCCAAGTCAATACCGGATGTGTCTCTTGTTTGCTTCTCAGCCGCGGCTGGGAGATGAGCTGCAGGGACGGCCTCGGACTAACAGTGCACACGCACACGGCAGGGGGTGGGGGCAGGGAGGACGTGCAGTGGGAGAGCCGGGAGCAGGCAGCAGCAGGCGAGTGGCAGGCAAGGGGTAAGCCATGCACGCCCTCCACATGTTTTTCTTCCTCCCTCAGGACCTCGACTCCAGCTAGAACATGCATGACTTGGAGACCAAAGTTTAGGCTTTGGAGAAAGACCCTGCATGGTCATCAGAATCCACACTGTGCCTGCTGTGCCATGCTTTACCGGAAGCGTGGATCCCCTCACAGCCGGCATCCAGCCAGAGCCACTGAGATGACAACCCTCCCAAAGGGCTGACAGCGGCAAGCCTGGATGCAGCACCCAGCTCAATGTCCGTTACCACCCTGCCCTGGCTGCCTCAGTTTCTCCTTCTCATCAGGGCAATCTGAGAGAGGGATGGGGAAGCCGGATTTTGCAGGCGGCAGAGGTTTCCAGAATGTGGGGCAGCCATGGTGAGAGCACAGATCCTGCTGGCTTTGGTGGCCTTACAGAAAACAGACCTACAGAAAGCTCTCAGGCAGGACCAGCTGGACCCGAGCAGAGAGCCGACTTGGAAATCCAATCTGTCTCACGTCAGGCAGGTGCTGGATGAGTGTTTGTGGACTGATGCCTGAATGTCCACGTGTAGCCACGGGGGATACACAGACCTCTGGGCTGCTTGGGGCTGAAGTGTGGGTCAGCGAGCTGGGCGAGGGGGGAGGATGACCAGTCCAGGGGGTCCAGAGCAGTTACTTAGGTGGAAAAGCAGAAGAGATGTGAAAAAGATTGCCCATTTCTGACTTCTATCTTGGAACTTTACCATTGCAAGCTAGCCTGCTGGAAGGATGTGAGTAGAGCTATGGTGTCCCCACAGAAGCCATTACAAACCAGTTATCAGTGCCAGTGCTGTGGCGCAGTGGGTTAAGCTGCTGTCTGCAGTGCCAGCATCCCATACGGGTACCAGTTCGAGTCCTGGCTGCTCTACTTCTCCTTTTTTTTTTTTTTTTTTTATAGGCAGAGTGGATAGTGAGAGAGAGACAGAGAGAAAGGTCTTCCTTTTTGCCGTTGGTTCACCCCCCAATGGCCGCTGCGGCCAGCGCATTGCGCTGATCCGAAGCTTGGAGCCAGGTGCTTCTCCAGGTCTCCTGTGTGGGTGCAGGGCCCAAGGACTTGGGCCATCCTCCACTGCCTTCCCGGGCCATTGCAGAGAGCTGGCCTGGAAGAGGGGCAACCGGGATAGAATCCGGCACCCCAACCGGGACTAGAACCCGGTGTGCTGGCACCGCAAGGTGGAGGATTAGCCTGTTGAGCCACGGTGCTGGCCATACTTCTCTTCTCTTTATTTTTTAAGATTTATTTATTTGCAAGGCAGAGGCACAGAGAGGCAGAAGGATAGAGAGAGAGAGAGAGAGAGAGAGAGAGCGCGAAAGAGAGAGAGAGAGAGTCTTCCTTCTGCTGTTTCACTCCCCACATGGCCGCAACAGCCGGAGCTGCACTGATCCGAAGCCAGGAGCCAGGAGCTTCCTCCTGGTCTCCTACGCAGGTTCAGGGACCTAAGCACTTGGGCCATCTTCCACTGATTTTCCAGGCCATAGCAGAGAGCTGGATTGGAAGTGGAGCAGCCAGGGCTTGAACCGGTGCCCATATGGGATGCTGGCATTGCAGGTGGCAGCTTTACCCTCTATGCCAAAGCACTGGCTCCTCCACTTCTGATTCAACTCCCTTCTAATGCACCTGGGAAAGAAACTGCGGATGGTTCAAGTACTTGGGCCCCTGCACCCATGTGGGAGACGTAGACAAAGCTCCTGGATTTAGCCTGGTCCAGCCCTGACTGTTATGGCCATTTGTAGAGTGAACTAACGGATGGAAGATCTCTTTCTCTCCCTGATTTTCAAATAAAACAAACAAACAAACAAACAAACCAGTTATCTCCCAATCAACCTACCCACTGGGACAGATGCATGAATCAGCCCAGGAAGACCAGCCTAACCCAAGTCTGATCAGCAAGACCACAACCCTGAGACTTGGGTGAAATAATTAAGAGATGTTGGGGCTGGCACTGTAGTGTAGTAGGCTAAGTCTCCACCTGCGGCACCGGCATTCCATACGGGTGTCAGTTCGTGTTCCAGCCGCTCCTCTTCCAATCCAGCGGAAGACAGCTCAAGTGCCTGGGCCCTCACACTCAAATGGGAGACCCAGAAGAAGCTCCTGGCTCCTGGCTTCAGATCGGCTCAGCTCTGGCCATTGCAGCCATTTGGGGAGTGAGCCAGCGGATGGAAGATCTCTCTCTTTGCCCCTCCCTCGCTCTGACTGTAACTCTATCTCTCAAATAAATAAATAAATAAAATCTTAACAATAATGCAGTTTTAAGCCACTAAGTTTGGAGTGACTTATTACACAGCGATGGTTGGCTGATACTGATGCCATGGCAGCTCTTGTCCTCTGGAATCGAAGCAGCCCATATCCAAAGGCAAAGGAGAAAGGAAGTCGTGGTCAGCTGAGTTTTATTTGTAGAGTGTGGTCAACCTGAACCAGAGAAAGCTGCAGAAAGTGCTTTGGTGAGCATGACAGGGCCTCAAGGAAGGGCTGATGGGAGCAGCTCCCTTTGCCAGCCCTGGAGGGAGCCCTCTGTGTGTGCAGTGGCTGGCGAGCTTGGTCCAGGCGGGCAGCAGCAGGGCTGCACCTGGGAGCACTGAGGCTTGGGCGCAGGGCTTGCCCTGCCCTGGCCCCTTGCAGGTCTCAGTCCCTGGGATCGTACACTCGCCCCATGAAGACAGGGACCTTGTGCTGTTGGTCCCAGAGCAGGAAGAGGAAAGGCTGCTGCACCTCGAAGACGAGCAAGCTGCGGGCCACAGAGACGGCCGTGGCGGCGGCCGCCTCCACCCCAGTCTCCGTCAGCTCCAGCACAGTCTGGTGCTGCATGGTGGACACCAGAAGATCCGGGTCGTCCGTCATCTTACACAGGTCGAGGTCGTAAGTAAAGTCAAAGAACTCTAGGGAAAAGTGGAGAACAAAGTCAGAGACCAGCGCAGAACTCTCAGCTGACCGAGACCTTTGCCCTGACCGATCTGCGTTAGTCCTAGGTCCCAGCACTCTGTTTTGCCCTCTCTCTTGCTTGTCAGATCATGGATTGTGCCTTCTGCCCCCATTCAGGGCATTCTCTACCGGTGGGACCCGACCACTGCTCTGTCTTTCAAGAGGGGAGAGGCCTTGCCTCCCACCCCAAACAAGCTCTGGAAAGTGATGTCTTTGCTACCTTGTCTCCAGCGACCTTGGAAGACAGGTAATATATCAGAGACAGGTCATGTATTATGAGATCATGTGCAACGCTGTATGCTGTGAAGTACTAAGAAACACATATGACATGTTGCAAAATGTTCACGGAAAACGGGTGTTACGAAAAAGACCTATGCATGGATTTAAAGCAATTTGAGGGGGGTAACACTGTGGCACAGTGGGTTAAGCCACCTCCTGCAGTGCCAGCATCCCATATGGGTGCTGGATTGAGTCTTGGCTGCTCTACTTGCTATCCAGCTTCTTGCTAATTCACCTGGGGAAGCAGCAGAAGATGGCCCAAGTGCTTGGGCCCCTGCCATCCATGTGGAGGACCAGGAAGAAGCTCCTGGCTCCTGGCTTCAGCCTGGCCCAGCTCCAGCCATTGAGGCCATTTGAGGAGTGAACCAGATGGAAGACCTTTCTCTCTCCTCTTTCTCTCTGTAACTCTGCCTTTTACATAAATAAAATAAATATTAAAAAAAATTTTTTTTGCAGCACACTAACCTTTAAAATTGTTTTCAATTAATTTTATCCTTTAAAAGTTTTATATATTTTGGGGCTGGCACTGTGGTGCAGCAGGTAAAACTGCCACCTGCAGTGCCGGCATCCCATTTGGGCACTGGTTTGAGTCCCGGCTGCTCCATCCAGCTCTCTGCTAAGGCCTGGGAAAGCAGTAGAAGATGGTCCAAGTGCTTGGGCCCCTGCACCCATGTGGGAGACCCAGAAGAAGCTCCTGGCTGCTGGCTTTGGATTGGTGCAGCTTCGGCCATTGTGGACAATTGGGGAGTGAACCAGCAGATGGAAGACACCCATCTCTCTCTCTCTCTCTCTCTCTCTGCCTCTCCTCTCTCTGTGTAACTCTGAATTTCAAATAAATAAATAAATCTTTTTTTTTAAAAAGTTTTATATATTTGAAAGGGAAAGCAATAGAAAGAGAGAGAGAGAGAGAGAGGTCTCTTCCATCCACTGGTTCATTTTCTCAATGTCTATGACAGCCAGGGCTGGGCCCAGGCTGAAGCTAAAAACTAGGAACTCATCTGGGTCTCCAATGTGGGTGGCAGGGACTCAAGTACTTGAGCCAGCACCTGCTGCCTCCCTGGGTGTGCATTAGCAGGAAGCTGGATCAGAAGCATATGCAGGACTTGAACCCAGGCACATTGATATGGAATGTGGGCATCCAAAGTAGTAGCTGTGCTACAACACCCACCCCTAAACTAATTTTAAAAAGATTTATTTATTTGAAAAGCAGAGTTCCAGAGGGAGAGAGAAGAAGAGAGAGAGAGAGAGAGAGAGAGAGAGAGATCTTCCATCCATTGGTTAACTCCCCAAATGACTCCAACAACCAGGTCTGGGCCAGGCTGAAGCAAGAAGCCAAGAGCCAGGAGCTTCTTCCTGGTCTCCTATGTAGGTGCAGACCATCTTCCACTACTTTCTCAAGTGCATCAGCAGGTAGCTGGGTTGGAAGTGGAGCAGCCAGGACTTGAACTGGTGCCCATATGGGATGCTGGTGGCATCTTTACCCACTACACCACAGCTCTGGCCCCCTTCAACTTATTTTTAATTCCATTTTTTTTCACACAATTTGAAAAGTAACCTTGTATATATTGGTCTTTGCCCCAGTTCCTGAAAAACAGCTCCTAAAACCCTTGTAACTTTCTTAGCAGTAGGGGTGCTAAGAGCGTTCTTTGTTCTAATGTTTGGTCATCAACCCTGGCTCCTAACACAGAGCTCCGAAACCCCACGGCATTTCCTTGGTTATAGCAGCGCCTTCTGTTCCAAAGGCGTAACTTTTGGTAGACTCTTGGTGGGAGCTGCTCACTACCAAGACCAAGCTTTGATTAGAAGGCTGGAACTTCCAGCTCTGGGAGAGGAGGAGCCGGAGACTGAGTTAATAATCATGCATACAGGATGAAGCCTCCATAACAACCTCAAAAGCACAGGGCAGGCGTTTAGCCCAGGAGTTGGGATGCTGGCTAAGATGCCCGTATCTTGTATCAGGAATGCCTGGGTTCAACGCCTGGCTCTGGCTGCAGCTCTGGCTCTGGCTCCTGGCTCCAGCCAGCTTCCTGTTAATGCAGGTCTTGAAAGGCAAGTAGTTGGGTTAATGCCACCCTCATGGGAGACCTGGGTTGGGTTCCAGGATCTTGACTTTGGCCCAGCCCAGCCCCAAACATTGCAGACACTTGGAAAGTGGACCAGGAGACGGGAACTCTAACTATCTGCCTGGTTCTCTGCCTCTCAAATAAAATATATCAATATTTAAGCATAAGTTCAAAAGTGTGCGGTTCTAAGAACTTCCAGGTTGGAGGAAACATCCACACGCCAGGACGTGGTGCCCCGACAGCACAGAACAGGAGCTCCTGTGCTCAGGACCCCTCCAGACTCCATGCACCTTGTCTTCTGGCTGTCCCACCTGTGGCCCTCACCATATCCTTTATTATACGGTAAGCCAGTGACTTCAAGGGTTTCCCTGCATTTTGTCAGCCATTCTAGCAAAGAACGAACCCTAGGAGGGGCCGTGAGAACCTCTGATTTATAGAAGCCCAGGTGACAACCGTCTTGTGACTGGTGTCTGAAGTGGGGGCAGTCTTGTGGGGCTGAGCCCGAGGTGGCATCTGATGCTATCTCTAGGCAGACAGCGTCAGACATGAATCAAACTGCAGGTCATCCCGTTTGTGTCCGCAGACAATCGGAAGACTGCTTGGTCTGGGGACGGCATCACCCTCGCTGCAGTTGGTGACCCGAAGTGCTGTACTCTGAGAGCACAGAGAAAAGTGTTTTTGCTATGCAGGTGCAATACACACGGAAATGAGATCATGTGTTAGGTGGTCAAGGGCTGGAACAGGAAACCAGCCGATAGGTCTGGACAGGAAGCCAAAGGTTAGGACAGGCAGTTTCTGTGTAAGGGGAGAGCCCTTATAGCCAGATCACTTCTTGTGTATTCCATGGGGTGGCTGCCTGCTATGAATGTCTCTGGGAAGGAGCATAGGCAGCCCACCTTGGTCACTTGTTCCACTGTCTATGTGACAATGAACCATACTAGAACAGATGAGAACGGGCGACCTGGCCTGGTGTGCTGATTTGCCTTTAACTAGCTCAAGGGTTAAGTCACACAAGTTTGGGTAAGTTGCACACGGCTGCCACTTCCTTGATGATGCAATGGGATAACAGCCCCTGCCCCTTTACTCACAGGCTTGAGGGACAACCTGAGACCTCGGCTGCAAACGTTTGCATTTTAGAGACCCATCCCTTCCTTTCCTCAGATGGCCTGGGTGTGACCTGAACTTGCAGGGCTCACCTAGTTTCTCCATGATTGACAGCATGTCCTGGCTGCTCTTCACTTTGATCCGGGGCATCATCAGGAAAGTCGGCTGGAACTTGGACAACTCTAGCTTCTTCATGATGGCCTTGATGATAGAAGGCCTGAGAGCCTTCTCTACATCCTCCAGGGGGTGCTTCAGGCTCTGGGGCATCAGGATCACAAAGCTCAGGTTGTGAGAGAGCTGCAGCTGTCCCACCTGGAAAAAGAGAGGGGCACCTGTCACTCTGGCTACCCCAGCTCTCTCTTTTTTTTCTTTAAGATTTATTTGAAAGACACAGAGAGAGAGAGAGAGAGAAAGTTCTTCCATCTACTGGTTCACTCCCCAAATGGCCTCAACAGCCAGAGCTAAGCTGATCTGAAGCCAGGAGCCAAGAACTTCTTCTTCCGGGTCTCCCACGTGGGTGCAGGAGCCCAAGGATTTCAGCCATCCTCTGCTGCCTTCCCAGGCGCATTAGCAGGGAGCTAGATTGGAAGTGGAGTAGCCGGGACTTGAATCGGCGTGCATGTGGGATGCTGGTGCTGCAGGCTGGGGTTTTAACCCGCTGCGCCACAGTGCCAGTCCCTGGCTCGCATTCTTGATGTCCCAAGACAGGCCTGATGCCTGCAGCAGCCAGAACTAGGCGTCCCAGCTTTGCCAGCTGGTCTAACTGAGCAGTGCTAGTCTATCTCTACTGGTGGAAGGAGAGCAGTGGGCACCACATTTCCACCCACTGGCAATGTAACATTTGCAGGTGATTTGAGCTCTGAGCTCTGTTCCTGTTCTCTCTTATGAGTGGTGCATAAAGTCTATAACATCTAATTTTCAGTCCATAAGTGGCTTTTGGGTGCTGGGACGATATGGCCAAGCGGAACAATAATTCTGCTTGGTCAGGGATTTGACATGTTTGAAAAGAACAGTGAGGGGGCTGGCGTTGTGGTGCAGCAGGTTAAGACACTACTTATGATGCTGGCATCCCATAGCTGAGTGCTGGTTCAAGACCACCTCTGATCCAGCTTCCTGCTGATGAACCTGGGAAAGTAGCAGAAGATAGTCCAAGTGCATGGGCCCCTGCACCCATGTGGGAGACCAGCACGGAGTTCTTAGCTCCTGGTTTTGGCCTGGCTCTGACCTGGCTGTTGTGGCCATTTGGGGAGTGAACTAGCAAATGGAAGATCCCTTTCTCTGTGGCACTCTGCCTTCCAAATAAATAAAACTTAAAAAAAAAAAAAAGAATATCAAGTCTATTAATGTATAAAGGGAGCTGAAATGTTTATGGGACTATTAATTAACTATGTTTGTAAATAGAACAAAGGAGTTTAATCTGTTCAATAAGGCTTAATTAGTGGACAAATGAAATGTTTTTTTTTTCCTAAAAAATTACTCTATTATAAATAATGTAGCAAATTCAGCTGAAAATTAAAAGGCACAAGTAAAACTTTGATTTTTCAATGAATGATGTTTATAAACATCTGGTTAAAACTCAAGGAACTAAAAACTGGTTTTTGTGCTCAAAACTACTCCTCCTTTGGCACTGAGAAAACTTCGTATGGACACCTCCCCCACAGTCCTCTCTCAGTGTCCGTGGGGGACTGGTTCCGCGGCCTCTCAGGTACTCAAATCCAGAGATGTTCAAGCCCCTCATATAAAACAGCGTGGTATTTGTATGTAAGCTACGTACCTCCTCCTATATACTTAAAATCATCTCTAGATTGTTTGTAATACCTAATGTAAATTCTGTGTGAACAGTTGTATACTGTATTGTTGAGGGACTAATGACAAGGGAAAGAAAGCTTATCCAGATGCAATTTATTTTTCCCCAGAATGTTTTTTTCATTTATTAAACTTTTATTTAATGAATATAAATTTCCAAAGTGTCCCCAGAATGTTTTGACCCTCAGTTGGTAGTAGCTATGGATGTGGAACTCATGGACACAGGGGTGGGGTGGGGACCCAGCGCACTCTGAGCCACAGTGATGCCAGGGGCATGCCAACACACACTCACTCTTGTGTGTCTTAGACCGCTGTTCTGGTTCTGTTAAATAGGTCATTCGTGCTCAAACACACTGGACAGGGATGGATGGCTGGGTGAGTAAGTGCGTGAATGGGTAAAGAAATGGATGGGGAACCATCAAAAGTAACTTCTATGAAGTCTCCCTGGCCTCTGGCTCCAACTGAGTAGCTCCCTTCAGCACCTTCTATTTTGTTTTCTAAATTTTAAAAATTTATTTGAGGTCGGCGCCGTGGCTCAATAGGCTAATCCTCTGCCTGCGGCGCCGGCACACCGGGTTCTAGTCCTGGTTTGGGCGCCGGATTCTGTCCCGGTTGCCCCTCTTCCAAGCCAGCTCTCTGGAGAAGGCAGTGGAGGTCTTCTCTCCAGGAAGGCAGTGGAGGATGGCCCAAGTTCTTGGGCCCTGCACCCACATGGGAGACCAGGAGGAAGCACCTGGCTGCTGGCTTAGGATCAGCGTGCTGCGCTGGCCGCAGCGCGCTGGCCGCAGCGGCCATTGGAGGGTGAACCAACGGCAAAGGAAGACCTTTCTCTCTCTCTCTCTCTCTCTCTCTCTCACTGTACACTCTGCCTGTCAAAAACAAATTATAAAAATTTATTTGAGAGGTAGAGAGACAGAGAGAGAGAGAGAGAGAGAGGAGAGAGAGAGAGAGAAAAGAAAGAGTTATCTCTTGTCCACTGGTTCACTCCCCAAATGCTGCAACAGACAGGAGGGTAGAAGCAGAGCTGAGAACCAGGAATTCAATCCAGGTCTCCCATGAAGGTGGCAGGGAGTCAGCTACTTAGGCTCTCACCTGGGGTACACACTAGCAGAAACTGGCACTGGGAGCAGAGTCAGGACTTGAACCCAGACACTTTGGGTTCATTCTCCCAGGATGTGGGTGTCTCAGTGTCTTAACTGTGGGCCATCAATGCCTGCCCCAGCAACCTCTACTTTATTTATTCATTTATTCAGCAAATATTGAGTGAGCCCCTGTTATATGTGGCATTGCTCTAGGCACTGTAGATACAGAAAAGAAAGAAGTGAGGCTCCTGTACCCAAGTAAAGAGGTCACATCTCAGGGAGATGGACAACATTATAATCAAATAAGCGAACAATTCAGACAGGGATGAGTACTGTGAATATAACAAAACAGGTGACATTACAGGGTGAAGAGGAGGCTGCTGCAAAGGGGAGAAAGCCCCTCCATCACGGTGACCTTTTTAAAAAAGTATTTATTTGTTTGTTTGAAAGGCAGAGCATCAGAGAGAAGGAGAATGAGGGAGGGAGAGAGAGAGAGAGAGAGAGAGAGAGAGAGATCTCCCATATGCTGGTTCACTGCCCCAAATAGCTAATGCCAGAAGCCAGAAGCTAGGAACTTCATCTGGGTCTCTCACATGGGTGACAGGGACCTAGGCACTTGGGCCATTCTCTGCTGCTCTCCCAGGCACATTAGCAGGGAGCTGGATTGGAAGTGGAGCAGCCAGGACTCAAACTGGCACTCTGATATGCGATGCTGGCTTTGCAAATTGCAGTTCAACCTGCTGCACCATAGTGCTGCTTCCGCAAGGTGACCCTGGAGCTGACACTGACATGACCAGAAGAAACAAGCTATGTGAAGATCGCAGTGAAGGTAGATCCACACAGAGGGAAAAGACAAGGAAAACTCCCAAGGTGGAAACAAAGCCTGGTGTGTTCCAGAACAGATCTACTTCTCAGACCAGTGTTTCCCATCATCTACCTCATAAGTCTGTGTCCTGCTGTCTGAGCAGGTGGTCATAGTGCAAGAGGTACTTTACGAAGCAGAATCCTCTGGGTTCCTTATTCTGTCTTCCTTCCCTCTCTACCCATTGAAATTCCACTGCTCCATTCCCGCTACGGAACTTAAACCATTTAACACAGGTGCACATCCACACACACATCCAGATGTACTTGTACACATGAATACTGGGGTCTCCTGGAAGATTGACTGGAGAGAAACAGATGCATAGAACAGAAACATAACTCACTTTGTGCCATTCAATCCAGTAGAGATGAATGAAGAAACGTTAGCATCCAGCCAAGAATATACAATGCTTGCCTTGGCCAAGGTCAGAGGGGAGAAAAGGAGAGGATATAGGGTGGAATTACTGTTGGAAGGAGCCGAAACAATGAACGTTAAAGGATATAAACCAAAACGAGGGGGCCATGGCAGAAAACCGGACACTCAGGTGGGTGTGAGACAGGAATGGAGAAAGGTTAAGAACTTACCCTGGCTTTCAGAAGTGAGTCAGTGAAATGGGCCACAGGATACTTCTTGCTACTCATCATGGGCACTTTTATCACAGAGTTTTTGAGGTGGAAGGGCTCCATCTTTTCTTTATTATCAAAGGGTTTCTTCCACTTGGCTGGAAGGAAGAGAGAGTACTGTAATGCAGGCAGGGAAAGGACGAAGAAGAGCGGACTGTCCTGTTAGCAAAGAGAGGGATGGGTGCTTTGGGATTTGGTTGTGGAACTTGGGGTTGGGAAAACCTTGAAGCCAGAGGGGGAGAAGGACCCCGAAGAGGAAGATCATCTGGCCGAGGGCCTCTTACCACTCAGGTACACAGCATTGAGAAGAACGAGGCTGGCGTCAGCGGGCAGGCTGTCCAGCAGCCGGCTGATCTTGTGGTTGGTGTTCTCAGCCACCCAGGAATTGATGAGCTTCAAGTTGACATTGCTGTCATTACTCAGGACTTGGGGGCTGCTGCCATACAGGCTCTGAGAGGCATTCACATAGGTGTCCTTTATGGCTAGGTCTGGGGGTGGGGGGTCAAGAGAGGGAGGCATGAGTTCCCCAAAGCACCACCTCCGCTTCTCAGAGCGAGCGTGCAGAGTGAACATTCCTCCAGGGCTCCTTCTGCTCATTCCAGGGATTCCAGAATGTTGGAGCAGGTGTCCAGCCCACTCTTCTTACCCAAGGATACTTCATAACGCTCATGGGAAAATGGAATGGAAAGGTAAGTTCAGGACTGGCATTGTGGCACAGCAGGTTAAGCTGCTGCCTGCAACACTGGCATCCCAGTGGTTTGAGCCCTGGCTGCTCTGCTTCTGACCCAGCTCCTTGCTAATGGACTGGGAAAGCAGCGGAACATGACCCAAGTGCTTAGCACCTTGCACCCATGTGGGAGACTCAGAGTTCCAGGCTCCTGGCTTCGGCCTGGTCCAGTCCTGGCTGTTGCAGGCATTTGGAGAATGAAAGCAGATGGAAAGCAGATATCTCTCTCTCTCTCTCTCTCTCTCTCTCTGTAACTCTGCCTTCCAAATAAATAAAGCTTTTTTAAAAATGTTGAATGCTGAATTTCCAACAACCTAGCAAGACACAGGACAAAACTGATTTATCTATTTTTATTTTTATTTTTTTAATTTTTGACTGGCAGAGTGGACAGTGAGAGAGACAGAGAGAAAGGTCTTCCTTTTGCCGTTGGTTCACCCTCCAATGGCCGCTGTGGCCGGTGCGCTGCGGCTGGCGCATTGTGCTGATCCAAAGCAGGAGTCAGGTGCTTCTCCTGGTCTCCCATGGGGTGCAGGGCCCAAGCACTTGGGCCATCCTCCACTGCCTTCCCGGGCCACAGCAGAGAGATGGACTGGAAGAGGGGCAACCGGGACAGATTTTGGCGCCCCAATCGGGACTAGAACCCGTTGTGCTGGCACTGCAAGGCGGAGGATTAGCCTAGTGAGCCACAGCACAGGCCACAAAACTGATTTATAACAAATAATTAAATGCAATATTTCTTGACATTATTAAGCCATATTTTGAAAGAGGATGCTTTGCTAGGTGAGTTTTCTCTTTGTTTGCTTTGCTTTTCTGTATTTTCTCAGTTTTCTAGAATGAATGAGTATGGCTTTCATAAAAAAAAAAGGTTTTGCTTTTTTCAAAAAGTACGGGGGGATTGGGCCAGATCTAACTATTTAAAACAGCCGAATTACATGTTCAAAGTCTGTCTGAAGCCCCCCGTGTAACAGGGCTCCAGTTTGTCTCCTTCACACAGAAAGTGGTGACCCCCCCCAGACCCCACCCGTAGCTCCTGAAGAACCCTAGTGCTCTGGAGAGCAAAGTTCGAGAACCGCTGCATTAGATCATTTTGGAAGTTTATGACTATTAGTATCCATTATAATTACTCTTTACTGCTAGGATTACCTACTTAATAACAAAACTCGTGTAAATGACAACAAATTCACATAACATAAAAGAGAGTCCAAGACTCCCTGAGCCTAAAAAGTTGCTTACCTATTTTATGTCCTTAGTTGTCTAGCCCACCCGGTTGGCCTTACCTATTAAATACATGAGGACGTTCTTATTCTAAAAGGAATTAGAGCACTGTTTAGGATGCCCTCATCCTGTTAGAGTGCCTGGGTTTCGGGCTCTGCTCCCAATTCCAGCTTCCTGCTGATGCACACCCCAGGAGGCAGCAGGTGATGGCTCAAGTGCTGGGGTCCTTGCTACCCTCGTGGGATACTCAGATTGCGTTCTGGTTCCCGGCTTTGGCCTGATCCATCCCTGGCTGTTAAAGATATTCAAGGAATGAACCAGCAGATGGAAGATGTGTCTCTCCATCTTTATTCGTCTCTCTGCCTTTCAAATTAATTAATTAATTCAGTATCATTTTAAGATTTTGCATTTCAATAAAAAATAAAAGGAGTTGAGGAATGCACATGACTTTCCCAAGGTCTCACCATGAGGACACTCCAGCTCCTGTTGCTACCTGAAACCCTTGCCAGAGCCTTCTTACCTGTGCGCATCCCATGCCCCATATCCCAGCCCCTTCACCCCCTCTGTCTTCTTTTCCCAGGGCTGGCTCCCCTTCAGAATCTTCTCCAGCCCTTCCTGCGCACTCACCGTCCCTCCCTGGGCACTCACCTGGACTGTGGAAGATCTGAGAGACGGAGGTGAAGCCTTTGGACGTGATGGCCTTCAGGGCCTCGTATACACAGGGAGTGTCCTCGGGGTAGGAGAGGACTTCCTCCAGGTTTTTTCTGGTGCTGTCCCCAGCCCCTAAGACAGAGGGCAGAGATGAGTGGCACTCACAGGAGTGGGAGACCCACCATTTGGAACCAGGGTAGAGGAACCAGGCTGGAATTCAGGAGGGGTCCCTGCATGGAAGGGGTCTCAGACTCTCAGTGCTGGAAGTGCTATCTTGGAAGACAATACATGTGTCAGAAAGATAGGGACAAAGAATTACAAATAATCCCAGAGTCGGGCCTTTGGGGGTTTTGATTATTCTCCTTCCCTGCTTCCCTACTGATTTACATCCTATTCATCCTCCAAAGCCAGGTCTAACCACTGCCTGTCCCATGTGAACTACTATTGAGTTGGTCTGGGTTTACAGAGTTTCATTCTATATATAGACAGGGACACTAGACTACTATTTAGAGCAAGAAATCATATAAGAGGAGAAATGTTTAATGCCTTTTTAGTTACGCATTCACTGTTAAATACTTACTGTAGATGTCTTGTGTGCAATCACAGCTAAAACTGATGGAGCACCTACTTGCTTCCAAGTATCCTACGTACTTCTCCCATCATCTCTCATTGTCCTTGTAAGGACAACCTCCTTTTCCATTTTACAGATGAGGAATCTAAGGCTCAAGAGATCAAGTGAATTTATGCAATGTAAAGGCTCAGCGCTAACAAGGGAAGGATGGAGGCAGGATTTGAACTGTATTTCTTGGGCAATAAAGAAAATGACTGAAACCAGTGGACTGGAATGTGCCTCCCAGCGGATGCTTGGTAATGCCTGGAGATCACATGGTTGTCCTGACTGGGGAGTAGGGTACTGTGGGTGCCATGGGCATCCGGTGAGATGTTAGCGTTCTGGGACTCCAGAGAAATAGTCTCCTATGCCCACTACATTGTTCCTAGCAGCATTCCTGGGATCCTTCCCACTGCCTTTAGCAGTGTGTGCCGTTGCAAAGATAGTTATCCCATGCCACTTGACAGTAATCCCCGGGAAGGTGGAGCGATTAACACTTTTTTGACTCCCCAGAGAGTCAGGCACTAGGCTACCAGCTTCTTCATCTTTTGAGGCAGATAGTACCAGCTCTGTACCAGCCCAAGGCCAGACAACTAGAAAGTAATATCACCATGATTCTACATAGGTCTAACAATTCATACATAGGTCTAACTCCAATGATTCCATCTCTCATGTTGCCTTACGTTGAAGCATGGTTGGTGGCTAGGACCTTATTTTATATACTCTTGTATAGTTCACAGGACTCAATAAGCAACAGTGCCTACTGAACCATTGTAAAATGAAGAAATGTTCAAGAATGAAAAATATATCACCAGTCTCCTCCCCCTGCTCCCTGTCTCTGTCACTGTGTAGCTCGTTTTGATAGCTTCCTCCTGGAGACATAGCTTTGTAAACAGTTTCTGGGGTGGTGACACTCATGGGAGGGTCCAATATCCAACCTGGAAAGAAATCAACCAGGCTCTTACCAAGCAGGACTTGAGTTAGGAGGCTGGCAATGCTGAATGGGGAGAAGGCCAGGTTGGTTTCAGGCTTCTTTGTGGCTGAGAAGGCTTTGTAAAGCCTCAGGGAGAAATCAACCAAAGCATTTCCCAACCCTTCTGCTATGTCAAGACAGTCCGAGTCAGAGCAGAAAATGTCGGGCTCCGGGCAGTAGGGCTCAGCAGTGGGCTCGGTCAGAAAGTCCGTGGGGAACTCGGTGGTTGGTTGGGTGTATTGGCCGAAGGGCTGAGTGCTCGGTTCGTTCGTAGTATCTTCCGCTCTTTCGGTGGCTGAGTTGGTCACTGGCCAAGTAGAAGACTCCATGATGTGCTGAGTGGATGTGCTTGTGGGGCTGTCTTCCTCCCAGATGTTCACGGTGCTTTTCTTTTGCAAGCTCTCTGGATCCCTGGGGCTGGGGCTGCTAGCACCGGGATTTGAGAAGGTTCTAGCCTGTGGTTCAAGAAACAGTTTTATTTTCTCATGGAGGCATAGTCCTCTCCAATACTCAAAGCAGGACGAGATGGTAGGGATATGTAAAATGTTATATAGGAGACAGCAATTTCCAGGATAGCCTGGAGAGTGGGGGGCCTGTTCTGGAACAACCACTACAATTTTATCAGAGAGGGGACAATGTAATGGTGTATGTGTGTGTGTCGAGGGGTAGGAATATACACAGGATTTTTTTTTTAAAGATTTATTTTTATTTATTTGAAAGGCAGAGTTATAGGGAGGAGGGAGATCTTCCATCCACTGGTTCACTGCCCAGATGTCCACAAAGGCCAGGGCTATGCCAGGCTGGAGCCAGAAGCCTGGAGCTTCTTCTAGATCTTCCACATGGGTGCAGGGGTCCAAACACTTGGATCATCTTCCACTGCTTTCCCAGGTGCATTAGCAGGGAGCGGGATTGGAAACAGAACAGCTGGGTCTCGAACTGGTGCCCACAGCGGATGGTGGCACTGCAGGCGGTGGCTTAACCTACTATGCCACAATGCTGGCCCCAAGGATAGCCTTTGCAGATGATGAGCGGTAGTCAACAACTCTGTTATCAGGATTGACATTGTGGTATAGTAAGTTAAGCCGCCTCCTACAATGTCAGCATCCCATATGAGTGCTAGTTTGAGTCCTGGTTGCTTCACTTGTAGTCTAGCTCCCTGCTGATGCACCTGGGAAAGCAGCGGAACATGATCCCAGTAACCAGGCTCCTGCCACCCACATGGGAGACCCAGACAGAGTTCTGGGTTGCTGGCTTTGGCCAGGACCAAACCAGCAGATGGAATATCTCTCCCTCTCTGTGTATAACTCTGACTTTCAAATATATATACAAATCGGTTTTTTTCTTTTAAAGATTTATTTGAGAGGCAGAGTTATGGAGAGGCAGAGGCAGAGACAGAGATCTTCCACCTGCTGGTTCACTCTCCAAATGGCTGCAATGCCCGGAGCTGAGCTCGAGCCAAAGCCAGGAGCCAGGAGCTTCCTCTGGGTCCCCTACATGGGCGCAGGGGCCCAAACATTTGAGCCATCTTCCACTGCTTTCCCAGGCCATTAGCAGCTAGATTGGAAGAGGAGCAGCCAGGACTCGAATCGGCGCCCATATGGGATGCCGGCACCACAGGCAGTGGCCTTATCCACTATGCCACAGTGCTGGCCCCCAAATAGTTTTTAAAGTAAGGACTCTGGGGACTGGCACTGTGCTGTGGCAGGTTAAGTCACCACTTGTTATGCCAACATCCCATATGGGCACCGGTTCATGTCCTGGCTGCGAAGGCTATCCTTGGGGCCAGCATTGTGGCATAGCAGGTTAAGCCATCACCTGTAGTGTCATCATCCACTGTGGGCACCAGTTCGAGACCCAGCTGTTCTGCTTCCAATCCAGCTCCCTGCTAATGGTGTGAGAAAAGCAGCTAAAGATGCCCCAAGTTTTTGGGCCTCCCTGGTGGGAAACCCGGATGAAGCTCCTGGCTGCATCCTGACCCAGTGCGGGCTATTGTGGCCACCTGTGAAGTGAATCAGCAGATGGACAATCTCTCTTGCTCTCTCTCCCTGTGTTTCCCCCTCTCTCTGTAACTCTTTCAAAATAAATACATACATCTTTAAAAACATTTATGGGTAGGTTGCAACCCCATTGGTGGATATTAGGAAGGACCAGCATTTCCAAAGGAAGAGAGGAAGAAAGGGAGGGAGGGAAGGTTGTGTGGGGGATGGGAATAGTATAAACCCAAGTAGCAATGTCTGGACGCAGTTTTGGTTGTCACCAGGAGGCAGGGGGACAGATGCTGCTGCCTCTCGGCCACAGATACAGCAGAACATCCCACAATGCAGAGGACTGCTGTCATCAGTGAGTTATTCAGCCCCCAGTGTCAACGCTGCCCGGCTGAATATCCTCACTCACAGATAGAGACACTAATGCAGGGACGTCATAAGCAAGTAGGCCACAGCCTCACCAGAGTGGAAAGTCAAACCAAGGCTCTGACTCCAGATCGCTTGTTCATGTTCCATTTACCTGCTGAATCTCACAGGCACCAGGGATGCCGGTTCCACACCACACACACACGCAGCAGACACGGGCATGCCATTCCCCTGTGTTCCCACACTTCCTGGGCTTATCTCTTACCCTGGCTCCCAGACCACTGGGACATTGCTGCTGACCCCTGCCCAGGCTCAGCTATGCTCACAACCAGTTCCGCCTGGCCGGCCCCCGCCTGGGGGAGTCTGTGTCACAGCAGCTGAACCCTACTCAGCACAGCTTAGTTTCCTACCACAAACCCGAGCTCAAAAAGCTGCCCGTTTCCTTGTCCTCAGGGGTCCTCCTGCCAGGCTGGCTGGTGGACAGGGTGGGGTCTCTTCTCCATTTTTCTAAACCAGGAGGCTGGGAGAAGTGACTTGCCCAAGGCCACACTGCCGAGATTAAAACCCGGCTATGTAGGAACTCCGAGCTTTTTCCACGCTGACAAAGCCGGGCAGGGATGCCGCTTGCCGCTCCCGAGGAGCCACCCCCCTCCTGGGGTCTGAAGGGTTAATTCTCAGCGCCCCGCCCCCTCCCCCGCCGAGGGGCCACTTACCCCAGCCAGCAGCAGCAGCAGGAGGGTCAGCGGGGTCAGCCTGGAGGCCATCTGGGCTGCGACGTCAGCCGCGACCTGCGGAGCCACCAGCGTCAAACCAGCCTCAGCCGGAGCCTGGGGGGCCTCCACCCCACCCCGGGGCCCGCCCCCAGTGCGCTCCAGGCCCCGGCCCCTCTCTACCAATTCCCGCCTCCTCCCTCCAGGGGCCACCTTCTCCCTGGCTCCTCCCTCTGTTTTGTTTTCCCCAAACCGCTTTCCCTTCCCGGCACCGGCTGGCCCTTCCTCTCCCCCGCCCCAGGCCCGGGTCTCCGTCCATCTGTTCAGTCTGGGGGGTCCGGCTTCCGCCAAACAAAGAGGCCTGAGGCGGAGGGGAGGGGAGGCCAGAGGGGCCTGGGCACCAGAGCCCTGAGGGAAGAGCAGGCGCTGAGGAGGGGCGAGGAGGAGGCAGAAGTCTCCCGGGAAGCCTGGGGGAGGGAAGGAAGGAGGTGAGGGGAGTCCCTGCCCAGATCGCTTCCTTCTGCACCCGACCTTCACCCCACAGCACCAAACCTGCTCCGAACTCCTGGTCACTGGGCAGTTTCCTGCAGACTGAGTGGAGAGCCCTACAGGGTCAGAGAGGGTGGGGTGTGGGGGGCCAGTCTTAGCCATTGGCTGGCCCAGGACTCTGCCCAGTTACAAATTAAGGATGATTGATCGCTGGTGTGAGTTCCCGTAAGTCAGGATGGTTCTCACCACTTGGTCCGCTTAGTGGGCCGGGCTGGGCATTGTAGCCCAAAGCTGGTGGGGAGCAGGCTGGGGGAAGCGTAGATGCAGCTCTCAGCTCTAGGACACGGAACTTCCTTCTCCATCATCACCATCATGAGAAAAACAGCGGGACGTAGAGTGTGCTCCCAAGTTTATAAGGAAAGAGCTTTTCTGGGATCTCTCAGCTGATCCGAGCTCAGAACAGTGAAGTGTCTGGCCCATGGTCCCCCTCTCTAGGAGATAAGCCTGATAAGCCTGGACTTGGACTTAAGTCTCCTGAAGTTTTCGTTCTTTCTTTCTTTCTTTCTTTCTTTCTTTCTTTCTTTCTTTCTTTCTTTCTTCTTCTTCCTCCTCCTCCTCCTCCTCCTCCTCCTCCTCCTCCTCCTCCTCCTTCTTCTTTTTGGACAGGCAAAGTGGACACTGAGAGAGAGAGAGAAAGGTCTTCCTTTTTCCGTTGGTTCACCCCCCAATGGCTGCTGTGGCCGGCGCATCGCACTGATCCGGAGCCAGGAGCCAGGTTCTTCTCCTGGTCTCCCATGAGGGTGCAGGGCCCAAGAACTTGGGCAATCCTCCACTGCACTCCCAGGCCACAGCAGAGAGCTGGATTGGAAGAGAAGCAATCGGGACTAATCCGGCGCCCCGACTGGGACTAGAACCCGGGGTACCAGCGCCGCAGGTGGAGGATTAGCCCTGTGAGCCGCGGCGCCGGCCTTTCTTTCTTTCTTTCTTTCTTTCTTTCTTTAAGAAAAAAGATTTATTTTTATTTATTTGAAAGGCAGAGTTACAGAGAGAGACAGAGAGACAGAGGAGGAGAGAGAGAGAGAAGTCTTCCATCTGCTGGTTCATTCCCCAAATGGCCGCAATGGCTGGGGCTGAAGCTAGGAGCCTGGAGCTTCTTCCCACATGGGTGCAGGCACAAGCACTTGGGCCATCTTCCGCTGCTTTCCCAGGTGCATTAAAAGGGAGCTGGATCAGAAATGGAGCAGCCGGGCCTCCAGCTGATGCCCAAAGGCAGAGGTGGAGCCTGCAAGGCCACAACCAGGCCCCCATCCTGAAGTCTTAACCCCCACCCTGCTGGGTGTTCTTCCCCTTCTCCCTGGAGAGATCCACAGTCAGATCAGCGGCCCTGCCTTTGTAGGAGAGACCAGGGGCCTGAGGCGCTCAGTACAGCAAGCACTCATTCACCTTAATTAAAAAACTTGAAAAAAACACAGAACAAAACCCAAATTGTATGAGTTTGTGGATGGGGCACCACGGGAGTCCAGGCTGAGACCTGGCAAGGCGCTGTCCTCCTTGCACCCTGCTGTCCTTCTAGAATTGTCAGATAGAATACAGGAGGCCCAGTTAAATCTGAAATACAGATACACAGCAACAACTTTTTTTTTTTTTTAACTTTAAGTGTGAGCACACTCGGGATGAACTGATGCTAGATTTTGTGGTGTATCTGCAGTTCACATTTAACTGGGTGTTCTGTGTTTTATTTGCTAACTCTGGCAACCCTGCTTCCTCTGCAAAAGAGAAGTTGTTTCTGCTGACCTACCACAGCTTGAAGGTTCTAGGGTCAGCTCACTGGAGGCCTGACCTCTTCTGAGTGTTGGGCGTACTTAGGAAAGTTTGCCATTAGCACCAGAACCGCCAATCTAAGGGACTGACAAAGGACAGAAAAAAGGAGAACATTTGTTGTCTTCTCAGGGGTCCTTGGAAAAGACCCAGACAGCATCTGCCCCAGCTTGCACTTTGTTCTCGGCAGCCTCTCGGGACCCTCATGGGGAAGTGGAGCCATCATTGGAACTGCAGCACACAAAGCACCACTTCCTCATCCCGCGCTCAAGCTCACAGCCTGTGCGGCACAATGAGCTTATGAATTCTGGGGAATGGGTGCATCCGATAAAAAGAAGGCCGCAGACTGTAGCCTCACTCATGGATGCTTTGCACGTGTTTTCATGCCGACTCTCATCTTCACGGCACCTATGAAATGGGTGCTAATGTTAATCTCATTTTCAGTGGGGAGAAAATGCTCAGGGAAATTGATTCACCCAAGACCACACAGCTAGCAAGGGACAAAGCTGGGATGTGGGCCAAGTCTGTGTGACCTTGAAATCCTTTATGAGCCCCTCACCAGAAGCGTTAACTAAATCAGGCAGCGAAATGAGCGTTGTGGGCACAGCTGCAGAAGTCTTAATGCTTTGTGCGCCAAAGTTTCAGGGTGGACGAGGCCCAGTGGAGAGGTTTTCTCAGCCTGGGAGTCTGACTCCTTGGACATTTTAGTTCTCTGAACACTGGCTTTGTGTAGACCACCCTGGCTGATGAAGCTGAACCAAAAACTGACCTAATCTTGTTAACTGACTTAATCTCATTACTATAACAAAACACCTGACATCAGCTACGTATGAAGGGAAGAGGTTTATTTAGTCTCTTGAGTTAGATCTGGCAGACTGTACTGGCTCAGTATCTGGTGATTGTGTTCTTGCTAGGAGAGTCTTGAAGCAGCACAGGACATCACACGGCAAGAGGCAGTGTGTGTCTATGTGTGTGGTCTCTTATAAATCCACCAGAATTTACTCTTGGGGGTTCCTCTGTAATGGTCCAAACTAATCCAATCCCTCCCCGGAGGCCACACCTTCAAACATCATAGCTGAATTAAGTTTCTACCCTGTTAGTACCATTAACTGGACTTTGGGGGCTGGCGGTGTGGCATACTACATTAAGCCTCCGCCTGCGGTGCTGGCATCCCATATGGATGCTGGTTCTAGTCCTGGCTGTTTCACTTCTGATCCAGCTCTCTGCTGATGGCCTGCGAAAGCAGTAGAAGATAGCCCAAGTGCTTGGGCCCCTGCACCCACAGGGGAGACCAGGAAAAAGCTCCTGGCTCCTGGCTCCTGGCTTTGGATTGGCCCAGTTCCGGCCATTGCGGCCATTTGGGGAGTGAAGTAGCAGATGGAAAGCCTCCCTCTGTCTCTCCTTGTCTCTCTGTCTATAATTCTGCCTCTCAAATCAAAAAAAGAGACTTTGGGTACCATGCCTGCAACACAGAGGTTTTGGGGGGATGTTCAGCACCCATACCATAGCATCTCCCATTGTGCAGTGTTCATTGATTCAGTGTAGGGTTGTGAATTTAGTGCTTCGTTGACTGGGCCAAGTCTAGGGTTTCTCTGCCATGAGGACTTCTTGGGAGTGAGGAAGGGTGGGCCCAGCAGCCTCCTCCCACTGGTTGTGGACGTTTGTGGCTTCTCTCTCCTGTGGATTTCCTGATGTAGGATGAGTTTCAAATTCAAGTTCTTCCTTTGGAACATTTTGTCATATTTTTCACCCAGGTAAGTTCTTTTGGTATTTCCTAAAAAAAAAAAAATTTATTTTGAGAGCAAGCAAGAGAGAGAGTGCTCTCTTCCATTGGTTCACTTACCAAATACCCATAATAGTCGGGGCTAGGTTGGCCTGGGTCAGGCTGAATCTGGGAGCCAGGAACTCAATTCAGGTTTCCCAAATGGTTGGCAGGGACCCAATGACTTGAGTCATCACTTGTTGCCTCCCATGATGCACATTAGCAGGAGGCTGGAATTGAGAACATAGCTAGGATTTGAGAATCCAGCTTTCCAATATGGGACGTGGATATCCCAAGTGGTGTCTTAACCACTGCCTTCCATGGTGTACATTAGCAGGAACCTAACAGCTGGGAACAGAGCCAGGACTGGAACCCAGGCACTACAGTACGGGATGTGGGTCTCCCAAGCAATGTCTTTTTTCTAGAAAACTTTTATTTAATAAATATAAATTTCAAAAGTACAACTTTTGGATTCTAGCAGTTTTTCCCCCCATAACCACCCTCCCACCCACAAACCATCCCATCTCCTACTTCCTCTCCCATCCAATTCTTCATTAAGATTAATTTTTTGTTGTTGTTGTTGCCAGGCAGAGTGGATAGTGAGAGAGAGAGAGAGAGAGAGACAGAGAGAAAGGTCTTCCTTTACCGTTGGTTCACCTTCCAATGGCCGCTGCGGCCAGCGCATCTCACTGACCCAAAGCCAGGAGCCAGGTGCTTCTCCTGGTCTCCCATGTGAGTGCAGGGCCCAAGCACTTGGGCCATCCTCCACTACGCTCCCGGGCCATAGCAGAGAGCTGGCCTGGAAGAGGGGCAACCGGAACAGAATCCGGTGCCCCAACTGGGACTAGAACCCGGTGTGCCGGCGCCGCAAGGCGGAGGATTAGCCTGTTAAGCCACGGTGCCGGCCTAAGATTAATTTTTAATTATCTTTATATACAGAAGATCAACTTAGTGTATACTAAATAAATATTTTAACAGATTACACCCACACAGACACACAAAGCATAAAGTACTGTTTGAAGACTAGTTTTACCATTAATTCACATAGTACAACACATTAAGGACAAAAATCCTACTTGGGGAGTAAGTGCACAGTGATTCCTGTTGCTGATTTAACAATTGACACTCTTATTTATGACATCAGTAATCACCAAGCAATGTCTTAACCACTGTATCAAACACCTGCCTCTTTCCCTGCCCAAGTAGGTTCTCAGCTACTGAAGATACAAATTGCTGTGACCAAGATCTTTTTCACTCATATATGTATCATTTTTCCTCATAAGGAAAATTATCTAAAACTTGAAAATAGGGCAGAAAAATTAGGGTTATCTGATTCTCAGAACACAAAAAATAGTCTGAGTGACTATTTTCTCAATTCTCCACTCCAGATGCAGAGAACAGAAGTTAACTGATCACCAACAAAGAATGCATGGGTATTTGGGCTCAATCCTCTGGAACCCTGGTTGAGAAATATCATCCTAGAGGATTAAAATTTTCTTTGACTTGTTGTTTACTGTGGATCAGGGCCCGGAGTCTGTGATGTCAGAAGTTGACCTGCCAAAAACGGATAAGATGCAAATGGTTTTTGTCTGTAGACATGTGAATGGAATGGAAACACGGGGAAGAGATGACAATGATAACCTCACATGTGATGGTCTTACTGTCCTGTAGGGCAATGACAGTTGTGCAGCTAATTTAGCCATGTTATTCCAGCATTTTTTAAACAAGAGTATGCTCACATGTGCACATCCACACATCCACACATGGGCACACACCAGTTTCTTGTATCATTCTTTGAACAAGCTTTGAGTTGTCTCATGAATGTTCTCACTGTGTGAGAATGATAAGTTTACCGTTCAGAGAGCTATATCTGGCAATCTGTTTTGGGGTGTTGTTGACTCTTTGTAAGTAAAGATGGGCTATTGATTGAACTTTATCTCTTATCTCCTACAAATACAGTCCACTTTGAGGAAGAGCACAGGTCGGGCAGCCGTAAATGAGGGCCAGTGTGGGGTTCCTGCGGCTGCTGTTCTCTCCCATTGTCCTGATTCACAGATACTTCTTCTTGGTCAACTGTTTGGGCCCTGAGCTTTCATGGCAGTCTCACTGGAGAGTCTTCAGTGACAGCACCCTTCTGCTAAAGACCCTGTCTTCGTCTTCATCGTCGCTTCAGTCTTCAACTGTGGATGAGGAGGTGGATGGGAATGAGGTGAGTGAGTACAGGGACCAGATCCTAGTAAGCATTGAGCCTCAGGTGCTTGCACCTCTGACTCATGCCCTGGGAAGCCTAGGAATACAAAGTTTTCAGAACAGAGAAGAAACAACGGACAACTCCTTTAGGATATTCTCAATCACTTCATTTATTTACTTATCTAGGGACATTTAAATTTGTTCCTTCAAAGTTATCATTACAATGTCATGTGTGTGCTTTCTAAAAAAAAAAAAAGTCCCAAATGATTCAATCATTTGTAAAATTAAAAGCTAATGTAAGGGCAGATGTCTGGTGTAGTAGTTAAGCGACTGGTTTGCATGCCCACATCCCGTATTAGAGCTCCTGGGTTCATGTCTTGGCTGTGCTCCCAATTCTAGCTTTCGATTAATGTATGGCCTGGGAGGCAGCAGGTGATGGCTCAAATAGTTCAGTCCCTGGCACCCTTGGGGAAGACTTGGATTGAGCTCTTGGCTCCCAACTTTGACCAGAGTTAGCCTTGGTCATTGTGTGCAGGTGGGAAGTAAACCAGTCTCTCTTTATTTATTAAGTAAATAAATACATATTAAAGCTAATGCAAACACAACTACTATTAACAATTCCAGTAAATCTCTTTTAGACTCTATTTATAAGACCTTATGCAGTTCACCCCTTCTGCATAATTGCCACTCTTCCACTATTTCTTTTCTTTTTTTTAAAAAAATATTTGGCTGGCGCTGTGGCTCAATAGGCTAATCCTCCGCCTGCGGCGCTGGCACACTAGGTTCTAGTCCCGGTCGGGGCGCCGGATTCTGTCCCGGTTGCTCCTCTTCCAGTCCAGCTCTCTGCTGTGGCCCGGGAGCACAGTGGAGGATGGCCCAAGTCCTTGGGCCCTGCACCCGCATGGAAGACCAGGAGAAGCACCCAGCTCCTGGCTTCAGATCAGCACGGTGCGCCGGCCGCAGTGCGCTGGCCGCAGCAGCCATTGGAGGGTGAACCAATGGTAAAGGAAGACCTTTCTCTCTGTCTCTCTCTCTCACTGTCCACTCTGACTGTCAAAAAAAAAAAAAAAGATTTATTTATTTATTTGAAAATCAGAGTTACAGAGAGAGAGAGAGAGAGTGAGAGAGAGAGAGAGAGAGAGAGAGAGGTCTTCCATCCTCTGGTTCACTCCCCAGTTGCCACAATGGCCAGAGCTGAGTCAATCCGAAGCCAGGAGCTGGGATCTTCCTCTGGGTCTCCCACACGGGTGCAGGGGCCCAAGGACCTGGGCCATCTTCCACTGCTTTCGCAGGCCGTAGCAGAGAGCTGGATCAGAAGTGGAGAAGCCAGGTCTCGAACCGGCACCCATATGGGATACTAGCACTGCAGGTGGTGGCCCAACTCGCTACACCACAGCGCCAGCCTCTCCACTATTTCTTTTCTTGATAGAGTATTGTGAGCATTGACCCACGTGATTACAGGCAACTCTGTCTCAGGGATGGATCATAAACTGTTTCTTTGATCTCACACTGAGAGATATTTGGGTTGATTCCCAAACCAACTTCCCTAACCACCAGCAGGTTCCAGCAAGCTCTCTCTTCCTTGCTTATTTTTGCGTTCTTTTGCATTGCAGACTACCTGGTTTCTCTGCCATCTTTGTCTCCCACTCTCTGTTGCCACCTCGTTGGATAGAAAACCCAGGTTTGCATTATGCATACAGCTGTCAATTTAGTTCCTTCAGATTGTGACCTCCGGGTTTGACCTGCTGCCCCTGTTTCCCTGTGCTGCTCCTGAGGGTAAGAGTACCTGCCCCAGTTCCAGGAAACCCAACCAAGCTGCTTCATGTTGCATTCACCCGCACCTGACAGGAGGCAGGGAGCCACCATCCTAGCCGTTCCAGCGTAGACGTGAAGCCCGAGTCACTTACCCAGTTAGTTAGAGACTTCTCTCATGTCTAAAATGCAGTTACCCTTGCCCTTAAACCAAGCACATACCTTTTTTAAAAATTTTTTCAACTTTCATTTAATAAATATAAATTTCCAAAGTACAACTTTTGGATTATAGCAGCTTTTCCCCCCATAACCTCCCTCCCACCCGCAACCACCCCATCTCCCACTCCCTCTTCCATCCCATTCTTCATCAAGATTCATTTTTAATTATCTTTATATACAGAAGATCAACTTAGTATATACTAAGCAAATATTTCAACAGACTGCAACCACACAGACACACAAGATATAGAGTACTGGCCGGCACCGTGGCTTAACAGGCTAATCATCTGCCTTGCGGCGCCGGCACACCGGGTTCTAGTCCCGGTTGGGGCACCGGATTCTATCCCAGTTGCCCCTCTTCCAGGCCAGCTCTCTGCTGTGGCCCCAGAAGGCAGTGGAGGATGGCCCAGGTCCTTGGGCCCTGCACCCTCAAGGGAGACCAGGAGAAGCACCTGGCTCCTGGCTTCGGATCAGCGAGATGCGCCAGCCGCAGCGGCCATTGGAGGGTGAACCAACGGCAAAAAGGAAGACCTTTCTCTCTGTCTCTCTCTCACTATCCACTCTGCCTGTCAAAAAAAAAAAAAAAAAAAAGGCACATTTCCTTTAAAAAAAAAAAAACAGATATAGAGCACTGTTTGAGTAGTAGTTTCACCATTACTTCTCATAGTACAACACACTAAGAACAGAGGTTCTACATGGGGGGCAGGTGCACAGTGACCCCTGTTGTTGATTTAACAATTGACACTCTTATTTATGACGTCAGTAATCACCTGACCAAGCACATACCTTATCATCCAAATGTTCACGGCCACAAATGGTCAAGTTTTCTTAAGATGGGAGGGAGAATGTCTATGTCTTCTCCCCTCTAGCACCATGTGTGATTGGATTAGAGAACAGAAAGGAGGGCTGGCGTTGTGGCATAGCAGGTAAAGCCATCACCTTCGATACCAGCATCCCATACAGGTGCTGGTTCCAGTCCTGGCTATTCCACTTCCAATCCAGCTCTCTGCTAATTGCCTGGGAAAGGCAGAGGAGGATAGCCCAAGTACTTGGGCCCTGCACTCATGTGGGAGACCTGAAGAAGCTCCAGGCTCCTGGTTTCAGCTGGGCCCCGCACTAGACCATTGCAGCCATCTGGGGAGTGAATCAGCAGATGAAGGATCTATCTCTGTAACTCTGTCTTTGAAAATAAATAAATAAATAAATAAATCTTAAAAAAAGAAGAAGAAAGGACATGGGCCTTTGAGCCACACAGACTCTCGCTTCTCTACTTACTAATGTTCAATGAATTGAACCTCTCTGGGAAGTCATAGGTTCAGAATCTAGATGAAGGTAATATTATCTTCTCTACAAGGTCATTTTCTTCTTTTCTTTTCCTCCCTTTCCTTCCTTCCTTCCTTCCTTCCTTCCTTCCTTCCTTCCTTCCTTCCCTCCCTCCCTCCCTCCCTCCCTCCCTTCCTTCCTTTCTTCCTTCCTTTCTTTCTCTCTCTCTCTCTTCCTTCCTTCCTTCCTTCCTTCCTTCCTTCCTCCCTTCCTTTCTTTCTAAGATTTTATTTATTTGAGAGGCAGAGTTATAGACAGAGAGGGAGAGACAGAGAGAGGTCTTTCATCCTCTGGTTCATTCCCCAAATGGCCACAATGGCCAGAGTTCTGGGTCTCCCATGTGGGTGCAAGAGGCCCAAGGACTTGGGCCATCTTCCACTGCTTTCGCAGGCCATCAGCCGAGAGCTGGATCGGAAGTGGAACAGCCAGGACTAGAACCAGTGCCCATATGAGATGTTGGCACCATAGGCAAAGGCTTTACCTAGTGCAACTCAGCATTGGCCCTCAGGGTCATTTTCTAAAAATGTTTATTTATGTATTTTTATTTGAAAGGCAGAGGAGATAGAGAGAGAGAGAGAGAGAGAGAGAGAGAGAGAGAGAGAGAGAATCTTCCATCTGCTGTTTTGCTTCCCAAATGCCCACAACAGCCAGAGCTAAGCCAGGCTAAAGTCAGGAGTCAGGAACTCCATGCAAATCTCCCACATGAGTGACAGGGACTCAAGTTCCTGAGCCATCACTAGCTGCCTCCCAGGGTCCCCATTATCAGGAAGCTGGATCAGAAGTGGAGTAGCTAGGACTTGAACCGGGCACTCTGGTGTGGGATTTGGGTGTCCCAAGAGGCAGCTTAACCCACTGCACCACAGTGCTTGCCCCCCAGGGTAATTTTTGAGTGTTAAGTAAGATAGATTTGAAAGGTACAGAAACAGTGCTTGAAAATGGTAACACTAATCAGATCCTCATGGGGAGATGACTAATTTCCCACAATTTCCCAGAAAAAGATAACGCTTTTGTGGAGTATGCATGAAGGACGAAGTGGGTGAGTTTGTTTACTGAGTCATGAGTGTTTGGAGGCCTGCTTAGACTTTTTGTTAATTTTCTGTTAAGACTTGCAATCCAAAAAGAATCCATAGTGGCTGCCTAAATTCTTTGTCTCTATCACTAAGACACTCAAGTGAATTGTAATTTGTAAATAAAGTTAGATAAGAATAAATATGCAAGTGGGACCAGCACCATGGCATAGAAGGTTAAGTGCCGCCTGCAGTGCTGGCATCCCATATGGGTGCTGGTTCAAGTCCCAGCTGCTCCACTTCTTTTTTTTTTTTTTAAGATGTATTTATTTGAAAGGCAGAGTTACAGAGAGGCAGAGAGAGAGAGAGAGAGAGAGAGAGAGAGAAAGAAAGAGAGGTCTTCCATTGCTGCTTCACTCCCCAGATGGTCACAAGGGCTGGAGCTTCTCCAATCCGAAGCCAGGAGCCAAGAGCTTCTTCTGGGTCTCCCACGTGGGTGCAGGGGCCCAAGAACTTGGGCCATCTTCCACGGCTTTCCCAGACCATAGCAGAAAGCTGGATTGGAAGTGGAGCAGCCAGGACTCGAACTGGCACCTACATGAGATGCCGGCGCTGCAGACGGTAGCTTTAACCACTATGCCACAGTGCTGGCCCCAGCTGCTCCATTTTTTTTTAGTTCCACTTCTGATCCAGCCCTCTGGTAATGCGCTTGGGAAAGCAGCAGAGGATGACCCAAGTGTTTGAGCCCCCGTACCCACATGATAGACCTGGAGGAAACTCCTGGCTACTGGCTTTGGCCTGATCCAGCTGCAGCCACTGTGGCTATTTGGAAAGTGAACTAGCAGATGCAAGATCTCTCCCTCTCTCCTTCTCTCTTTGTATTTTTGCCTTTCAAATAAATAAATAAATCATCAAAATAAAAAAGAGTAAATATGCAGGAGTTAGCATTGTGACGCAGTGTGGGTTAAACCATTGCTTGGGATGCCTGCCTCTCAAATCAGAGTGCTAGGTGGAGCCTGGCACCTCCTCCACGTCCAATCCAACTTCCTGATAATTCACTCTTGGAGGGAAGAGATGACGGCTCAAGTGCTTGGGCCCCTATCACCCACCTGGAAGACCCAGATGAAGCTCCTGATTCCTGGCCCAGCCCTAGCTCTTGTGGACATTTAGGGAGTGATCCAGTGGTTGGAAGAAATCTGTCAATTCTGACTTTCAAGTAGATGAAAATAAATAAAAATTTATTTAAAAAATGCAATATCACAACATATTATAAAGCAAGAGCCAGCATTGTGGCATAGTGGGTTAAGTTCCATATGGGTGCCTATTAGTGTCCCAGCTGCTCCACTTCTGATTCAGCTCCTTGCCAATGTCCTAGAAAAGCACTGAAGAATAGCTCAAGTGATTGGGCCTCTGCACCCATGTGGGAGACCTAGAAGAAGCTCCTGGCTCCTGGCTTCAGTCCAGCCCAGTCCCAATCATTGTGGCCACCTGAGGAGTGAACCAGCAGATGCAAGATCTGTCCCTGCCTGTAACTCTGCCTTTAAAATAAATAAATACGTTGGCGCCGTGGCTCAATAGGCTAATCCTCCACCTGCGGCGCCAGCACACCAGGTTCTAGTCCCAGTCGGGGCGCCGAATTCTGTCCTGGTTGCCCTTCTTCCAGGCCAGTTCTCTGCTGTGGCCCGGGAGTGCAGTGGAGGATGGCCCAAGTTCTTGGGCCCTGCACCCGCATGGGAGACCAGGAGAAGCACCTGGCTCCTACTTTCGGATCAGCGCTGTGCGCTGGCTGCAGAGCGCCGGCCACGGCGGCCATTGGAGGGTGAACCAATGGTAAAGGAAGACCTTTCTCTCTGTCTCTCTCTCACTGTCCACTCTGCCTGTCAAAAATAAAATAAAATAAAATAAATAAATAAAAATTAAGAAAATATATCATAAAGCTAATATCCATCACTCAGTTCAAGAAATAAAATAACATTGGCATTCTAGAAGACCCTCTCTCTCCTCATTCACAACTCCATTTCCCTCTAGGAAGCCAACCACTTGGGCCATTACCACTGCCTCCCAGGGTGTGCATTAGCAGGAAGGTAGAGTCAGGAGCAAGAGGCAAGAGTCCAACCCAGGTACTCTGATACAGGACACAGGCAACCAAACAGCAGCCAGCAGCCAGGCCAAACACCCTCCCCTCTTTTCTTTGTATGCTTGCCACCTGTGTTATCATTCCTAAAGAATATAGTTATTTTTTTCATTTTTGAGGCTTGGAGTGTACAGTGTGTACTCGTAGGTCTCTGGCTTCTGTCATTCAGTAGCATGTTTTTAAGATTTATCCCCATTATCAGGGCAAACATTTGGCTCAGCAATTAAGACCACTTGGAATGCCCAAGTCCCATATTGTAGTGCCTGTTTCAAGTTGTGTCTCTGTTTTCCATGCAACTTCGTGCTTATGCACATCTTGGGAGGCAGCAAGTGAGCCCCAAGTACTTGGGTCTCTGACATCCATGTGGGAGATCCAGATTGAATTCTGGGCTTCTGACTTTGGCCTGGCCCAAACTCAACTGTTGCAGGCTTGTGAAGAGTGAACCAGTGGATGGACTATCTCTCTCTGTCTTTCAAGTAAAGTGAAAATAAACATTTAAAAAACAAAATATCTGCATTGTTGCATGCTGTGGTTTATTTTCATTGCTATATAGTTTTCCATTACATTAATACATTACAATTTTGTCTATTCCACTGTTGACAGATACTTGAGTGCTCCCACTTACAAGCTGTTCTGCACAGTTGCTGTTATGAACATACGTCTGAGGGGTGGGCATTTGGCAGAGGTTAAGTCACTGTTTGGGATGCCTGCATGCCTTATTGGGATGCCTAGTTTAAATCCCAGCTCCTCCCTTTCCACTCCAGCTTCCTGCTAATTTGTATCCTGGGGAGGCAGTAGATGATGATTCAAGTGCTTGGATCCCTGCCACCCACATGGGAGACCTGGATTGACTTCAGGGCTCCTGGCTTTGGCCTGGCCTAGCCCTAGCTATTATGGGCATTTGGGGAGTGAACCAGAAGATGGCAGATCCTTTTCCGTCCTGCTGCATTTCAGATAAAGAGAAAATAAATAAAGATTACAATAAAAAAGAAGATACCAGTACCTGCAGCCTGGTAAACTCCAGGTTTATCCCTGGAGTGTCACTGCTGAGTTAAAAGAGATGAGCAGCATGAGTTCTTCTATCATTTCCTTTTTCTTTTTTTTAAAGATTTATTTATTTATTTGAAAGTCAGAGTTACACAGAGAGAAGAGAGGCAGAGAGAGAGGTCTTCCATCCAATGGCTTACTACCCAGATGGCTGCAATGGCAGGAGCTGTGCCGATCTGAAGCCAGGAGCCAGGAGCGTCTTCTGGGTCTCCCATGTAGGTGCAGGGGCCCAAGCACTTGGGCCATCTTCTACTGCTTTCCCAGGCTGTAGCAGAGAGCTGGATCGGAAGTGGAGCAGCGGGGTCTCGAACTGATGCCCATGTGGGATGCCGGCACTTTAGGCCAGGGCATTAACCCGCTGCACCACAGCACCAGCCCCTCTCCTATCATTTTCCAAAGAGGCTTTACCAATTCACACACTCAACAGCAAGTTTAGGAAAGTGTTGTGTGAGCCTGTGTGATGGTTGATTTTGTGTCACTGGCTGGACCACAGTGCCCTGATATTTGGTCATATATTATTCTGGATGCTTCTGTAAGGATGTGTTTTAGATGACGTTAACATTTAAGACAATGAACTTTTTATTTTTATGCATTGATTTTTTGTTTATTTGCAAGGCAGTGGGAAGAGACAGAGATCTTCGATGCCCTGGTTCATTCCCCAAGTGCTCAACAAGGGACTTTAAGCAAAGTAGATTGTCCTCTGGAGCAGGAATGAGTCTGAGTCAATCGGTCGAAAGCCTTCATAAAACAAAGACCTCCTTGAGCAAACAGGAATTTTGCCAGAAGACTGCCTTTGGACTTGGGCTGCCACTCTTCCCTGAGTCTGCAGCTTGCCTGCCTATCAAATGTAGACTCCCAAGCCCCCACTGTCACATGAGCCAATTCCTTAAAATAAATTTCTATCTATATATACACACATCCTGTTGGTTCTGTTTTTCTGAAGAGCCCTGACTAATACAGACCTAAAATTAAAGCTCAATATTATGTGCTGCCTTGACATCTGTTGAAACTGGGAGAGTCTTTAATGTCTAAATTGGAAATTCCTCTCTCCACTCTGCTCTCTTGGATAAGGTCCCTTGATAGATAGCCATCAATATCCTGTTTATCTGTGAGTGCTGGGTTTTAGTTCCCTGCCACCCTGCAGAATTATTCAAACAAGCCCATTACATCCTCCTATGGGGACCACGGAGCACCCCATCTTCTTTTTTTTTAAAGATTTATTTATTTATTTGAAAGTCAGAGTTACACGCAGAGAGAGGGAGAGACAGAGAGAGAGAGAGGTCTTCCATCTGCTGGTTCACTCCCCAATTGGCCACAATGGCTGAAGCTGCGCCAATCTGAAGCCAGGTGCCAGGAGCCAGGAGTAAGGAGATTCTTCCTCTCCCACATGGATGCAGGGGCCCAAGCACTTGGGTCATCTGTCACTGCTTTCCTAGGCCATAGCAGAGAGCTGCATTGGAAGTGGAGCAGCTGAGACTTGAACCGGTGCCCATATGGGGTGCTGGCACTGCAGGCGGCAGCTACGCCACAGTAGCTACCCGCTACGCCACAGTGCCAGCCCCTTATTCATAAAACTTTACCATCTATGATCCAGAATGTGTTCTGCTAAAAGTAGTCATTTAACCTAGCAATGAATGTCCCACTTGGGATGCCCTTATCCCATACCAAAATTCCTGGCTTCAAGTTTTAGCTCCAAATCCTGACTCCAGCTTCCTTCCAATGTGGGAGGCAGCAGGTGATGGCTCAAGCAATTGGGTCCCTGCCACCCATGTGGGAGACCTGAATTAAGTTATTGGAGTTCCTGAATCCTGCCCGCATCTGGGATCTTTTTTAAAAAAAAAAAAAAAAAAGAGGCCGGCGCCGTGGCTCACTAGGCTAATCCTCCGCCTTGCGGCGCCGGCACACCGGGTTCTAGTCCCAGTCGGGGCACCGATCCTGTCCCGGTTGCCCCTCTTCCAGGCCAGCTCTCTGCTGTGGCCAGGGAGTGCAGTGGAGGATGGCCCAAGTCCTTGGGCCCTGCACCCCATGGGAGACCAGGAGAAGCACCTGGCTCCTGCCATCGGATCAGCGCGGTGCGCCGGCTGCAGCGCGCCTACCGCGGCGGCCATTGGAGGGTGAACCAACGGCAAAAGGAAGACCTTTCTCTCTGTCTCTCTCTCACTGTCCACTCTGCCTGTCAAAAAAAAAAAAAAAAGATTTATTTATTTCATTTGAAAGGCAGAGTTAGAGAGAGAGAGATGACAGAGAATGAGAGATCTTCCATCCGATGATTCACTTCCCAAATGTCTGCCGAAGCCAGGAGCTTCTTCCCGATCTCCTATGTGTGTGCAGAGACCCAAGCACTTGGGCCATTTTCTGCTGCTTTCCCATGCCATTACGAGGGCACTGGATCGGAAGTGGAGCAGCCGTTAATCGAATCAGTGCTCCTATAGAATGCCAGTGTTGCAGTTAGCGATTTAATCTGCTGTGCCACCACACCAGCTCCCTCATTTGGGAGCTTTAAATGTTCCTTTTGGGGAGACCTTTCTGGCCATCTACTATTTTTTGCCATACTGTCCCTTCGGCTTTCCTTCTCACATTCTTCACAAGATGAATAACCATTTTGTTTGCTCTTATATTTCCTTGGTTATTATCTGTCTTCCCTACTACGCTGTGAACCACACGAAAGCAGGGACCCTCTCTGTCATGTTCGCCATTGTATCCCCAGCCCATCGGCCCATTCGCACCCTCTAGAAGATATTTCATAGGTGTTAGCTGAATCAAGGAGTATGCCTCTCCCTAGCTACAAGTCAAAAGTTCTAGGGGCAGGGACTGCTGACTAGGGCCAGGACAACCCGGGAGAATCTCAAGTGATGGCGCATAATGATTATTCATGAGGATGTGAGTGTCTGGCAGAGGGGATTAATGAGTTACTTGGGAATCAACCCAGTGCCTTGGTTCTTCCTCTATATACAGGCAACTTGAGACTCTCATCTTCTGGCCCCTGGCAAGTCCATCTTTGGATACACCTCCACCCTTCATCTGAAATGAGTGCAAGGAGGAAGAAACCAGGCAGCATGGGAAGTGGGCGCTGGAGGCAGATGGAGGCAGCCTGGTGTCACCTGCTAACTTCCGCTCTGCCTGAGCGCTACTTAGAGGTTCTCACAGGGCTGTTCACTGGGGTTCAGGGTCAGACTTCCTGCCTGCTTGTGGGAGGCTCAGCATCTGTGCAGCTTTCTTTCATACAACAGAAACTCAACAGATATTTGTTGCATGATTGAATGAGCAAGGTCTTTTGATATTAGCTATCAAGGACACAGATTAAATGGTCCCACTCTGGCTTCTAGCAGGTTATTTTCTCCTACACACCCATCAGTACGACCTCTTCTGGCAGCTGCTACTGGGAGGCTGGTGGTGCCTGTTACTTCCCCTATGTAACTGATAAGAGCCAGAGAGGAGAGACACAAAGATATTATGTGGAGGCAGGGGTGGGTCTGTGAGAGCAGGACCTCCCCCAAATTCCAGAGAAACAGCTGCACGGGGAGCACATTAATAATTCAGGGCTAAAGCATCCTCTGTACTCTACCGCCTGCACCCCAGTACAAGGGTACTTCAGAATATTCATGGAAAAATGGAATTAAAAGCTAAGCTTATTTTGCTGCAAAGAATCTTGAACCTATGCATTTTTTCATAACGTACATTATCTATGAGCTTTAAAAATGCATTTGTTGGAGGTCAGCATTGTGGCATAATGGTTAAGCCACCGCCTACAACGTTGGCAAACCATGTGAGCGCTAGTGTGTGTCCTGGCTGCTCCACTTCCCATCCAGCTCCCTGTTAGTGGCCTGGGAAAGGCAGCAGAGGTTGGCCCAAGTGTTTGGGCCCCTGCCACCTATGTGGGAGACTTGGAAGAAGCTTCTGGCTCCCAATTTCCAGCTTTGGCTTGGCTCAGCGTCTGGGGAGTGAACAAGCAGATGGAGGATCTCTCTCTTTCTCTCTCTCTCTCTCTCTTTGTAACTCTGACTTCAAAAAAATAAATAAATCTCTTTTAAAAAACAAAGTACTTACTTATTTGAGAGGCAGAACATGAGAGAGAGAGAGAGATCTCCCATCCAGTGGTTTATGTCCTAAACCCTGCAATGGCCCTAGGGCTGGGATTTGAAGTTGGGAGCTGGAAACTCAATCCAGGTCTATCACATGGGTGGCAGGAACCCAATCACTTGAGCCCTCGGGATACACATTGGCAGGAAGCGGAGCTGGGTATCAGACCCAGGCGCTCTGATAGGGGACATGGGCAGCTTAACCACTAGCAGAAATGGCCGTCCCTCCGTGAACTTTCTGGAAACTCCTTGTATACCTCAGTCATGCTTTCCTTATGACGTCTAGTCCTGGATTATCATTTTCCTGCTAAAACACCCATTGACCAGAGAAATTGTAAACATTAACTTGAGTAGCCAACATTTACACATGTGCCACAGGAAAATGATGCTTTGGTACAAATAAATAAACGTTGCCAATAGGACCAGACTGATGCTTGCTTTTCAGCCCAGCATATCCTAGCATGGCCTTCTTTCATCTCTGGCTGACTTCTTCAGCGTAGTGTTAGTGCAGGATTCGAACCGACGGAGTCTTTGCTTTGAACTGGCAGCTTCTTTGGGCATTTCTGAGTCCTTCAGGCCCTGGAGCAGCTCCAGTAATGGCAAATGCTCCTACCTCGCAGAGCTGTTCCTCTGTGGGCATTTGCAAAGCCTGAGTCTTTCTCTCACCCAGCTGTTCTTATTTGCCAGCTTGGCAGACAGCTGGCCTGAAACTGACCTGGGAGCCTGGAATTCCAGCTCTCTCTCTTCAGCCTCTTCTCCATTAGGTTAAAATTGAAAAGCAGGGGGAGAACAAGACCCTGTGGGGGAGGGGATGAGGCAGTCAGGGCCTTCATCCACGATGGAGGCTCTGGCCACCTGGGTGACAGGAGTGGGTCCCCGAGGCCCTGGTTGGACTTCTGTAGGGTGTCCTGACTTTTATCTTAAGCCAGGTGAGGCCACCTGCATTTAGAGGGACTCTGTCCTTCTTAGTCTTTCCAAACGCTTTGCAAACAATGTCCTGATGGAAACAGCCCAGTTCTGAAGTTATTTCCTCACCGGGTTCTCTGGGAAGCCAGCTCCGCAGGCCCTCAGGCGTGGCAAGAGCAGACTGTGGGGTAACTCGGGAACTTCGTGTACCTAGTGGAGATGGTGCAAGTCCAGTGGCAGGTGCTATCCCATCTCCGGGGGTGGCTGTAGCCGTAGACCCCCGCCTCCTCCCACTTGGAAAATAAAGGCTGCTATTTTTGCTATGTCCGCCTCCTCCTCTTTTACCTTCTTTCTAAGACTGACCAATTAATTTGAAAGAGTTACAGAGAGAGGGAGGGAGAGACAGAGGGGAAAAAAATTCTCCATCCACTGGTTCATTCCCCAAATGACTTCAATGGCCAAGGTTGGGCCAGGCTGAAGCCAGGCGCTTGGAACTCCATTCAAGTCTTACACATTGGTGTCAGAGGCCCAAGTACTTGCACCATTCTTCCCAGGCACATCATCAGGGAGCTGGATGGGAAGTGGAACAACCAGGACTGGAACCAACTCTCAGGTGGAATTCTGGCATTGCAGGCAGCAGCTTAACCTGCTGTATCAAAATGCAGGCCATTTTATTGTTTTTTTTTCTTTACATATAATATTTGTTATATATTTTTCTTTACTTGGAAAGTAGAGAGACAGAGAGAGACCTTCCATCTGCTGGTTCACTCCCCAAATGCCTGAAACCAGGGCTGGGCCAGGAGGAAGCCAGCAGCCCAGAACCCAACTGGGGTCTCCCATGTAGGTGGCAGGGACCCAAGGACTTGAACCAAAATCTGCTACCTTACAGGGTGTCATTAGCAGGAAGATGGATGGGAAGCAAAAGGAGGTCACCTCAGGCACTGTGATGGGAGATGTAGGTTTCCCAAGCTGCAGCTAACCAGTGCACCAAAGACCCACCCCCCATTTTTGCTGCATTACACACACTCACACACACACTCACACACGCTCACACACGCTCACACACGCACATACACTCACACACATACTCACACATTCACACATAGCCTCACACACTCTCAGACACTCACACACATACACACGCACACACACTCATACACATACTCACACTCACAAATACACTCACACACATACACTCACACACTCACACATTCACACACTCACACATACACTCACACATACTCACATACTCGCGCACACACACACTCATACACTCACATGCACATACCACATACACTCACACACACACACAGAAACTCACACACTCACACACATACACATACACACTCACACACATACACACTCACACATACACTCACATACTCACATACTCGCACACACACACACTCATACACTCACATGCACATACCACATACACTCACACACACACATATTCACACACACTCACATGCACATAAACTCACACACATACATACACTATTATTTACTTTCACACAGTTTGCTGGACTCATTTGGTTTATTGGAATATATTAATATAAAAAGAAAATGACATCTTCTCTCTAAATGGAAAATCAATTGCTGTCACCATAAATAGGATGAACCAGAGCCTCGATGCTTTTAGAGACCCCCAAAAATGCTTTAATTTTCATTTATCTTAAAATGAGGAGAAAGCAAATGCAATCATATTTAATATACAATAATGGCTGTAGCCAGGATTATGTTCTTATTCATACTAATGGTATCACAAAACATAATTTAAAAATTATTTTAATGGAGGAAAAGACCCACTGTGGTAAAAGCACTTGGGGTTCATGAAGTCAGAATGCAGCCCTGGAATGAATGTACCTAAGCCGTAAACACAATGGTATTGCTACATTCAGTATGGTGAAGCCTGCTCCTCCCTTATCGAAAACAGCGATTAGGGGCAAGCATTTGGCGCAGTGGTTAAAATGTTCCTTGGGATGCTCTCATCTCACATGGGGTGGAGTCTTGCATCCACTTTTCCATCCAGATCCCTGCTAACGCACACTCTGGGAGGCAGCCAGTGATGGTTCAGGTGTTTGGATCCTGCCACCACACAGGAGATCTGGATTGGATTCTGGGTTCCTGGCTCCATCCCGGCCCAGCCCTAACCACTGTTGGCATTCGAGGGAGTGAACTAGTGGATAGAAGGTCTCCCTCTGTCTCTCTGTGTTTGTCTCTCTGCCTTTCAAATATGTTTTAAAAATTTTAAATGGAGATCAGAATGCTCATATTAGTTACTATTAATACTAGACATTAAAGGCCAACAATCACCAACGTGACACTTTGTCCTTGAGAAATCAAAAAGAATCAAAAGAAATTGAAAAAGGAAAGCTTTCTCAATTCTGCAATAAGGGTTTGTGATTTTCTTTTTTTTTTTTTTAAGATTTGTTCATTATTATTTATTTGAAAGAGTTACACAGAGGGAGGAGAGGCAGAGAGAGAGAGAGAGAGAGAGAGAGAGAGAGAGAGAGAGAGGTCTTCCATCTGATGAGTCACTCCCCAGTTGGCCACAACACCTGCACCGATCTGAAGCCAGGAGCCAGGAGCATCTTCCGGTCTCCCACGTAGGTACAGGGGCCCAAGGACTTGGGCCATCTTCTACTGCTTTCCCAGGCCATAGCAGAGAGCTGGATGGGAAGGGGAGCAGTTGGGACTAGAACCGGTGGCCATATGGGATACCGGAGCTTCAGGCCAGGGCGTTAACCCGCTGCACCACAGCGCTGGCCCCTCATTCTGCAATTTTAGGTTATTTAAGACCATCTAAAATGGCTTGACATCTCTCTGATGGGTTCACCCTATATTAGGAGACAGTGGATTTGGTGCTGGTAACAACAACAGCATCTATGAAGCTGATGATGGCATCATTGTGGTCTGGGTTTTTTTCTAAGCGCTAACTGTATGCTGGGCCCTGGCTAAAAATTTTCATATTGAGATTTCATTTAATTCTCACAGTGACATTAGCAACAAGGTCTCATTATCTCCATTTAATAGGTAAATTAGAGCTTAGAGAGGTTAAGTAATTTGCCCAAAGTTACTTTAGAAAATGTCAGAGCTTTAAATCTAGGTCTGGCTGACCTTATAGCCCATGTTCTGAATCAACAAGTCATACTTCCTATTTTTAGTCCTCTCTTTTTAATTAGTTTTCTTCAAAAACATGGTGTTTGTCTATGGTTTTGAATGGATAGTGAGTCTATTCAAAATTTCTCTGTGAGTTTTATCATATGAAATTTTCTTTAATTTTTAATTTTTTTTATTTTTGAAAGGCAGAGTGGACAGTGAGAGAGAGACAGAGAGAAAGGTCTTCCTTTTGCAGTTGGTTCACCCTCCAATGGCCGCCGCGGTAGGCGCGCTGCGGCTGGCGCACCGCGCTGATCCGATGGCAGGAGCCAGGTACTTATCCTGGTCTCCCATGGGGTGCAGGGCCCAAGTACTTGGGCCATCCTCCACTGCACTCCCTGGCCACAGCAGAGAGCTGGCCTGGAAGAGGGGCAACCGGGACAGGATCGGTGCCCCGACCGGGACTAGAACCCGGTGTGCCGGCGCCGCAAGGCGGAGGATTAGCCTAGTGAGCCGCGGCGCCGGCATCATATGAAATTTTTAAAACACAGAACCGTGGACAGTAAGTCTCCCTCCCACCCTATCCCTTGACACCCAGTTTCCCTCCCCAAACTCATACATTACTCTTTTTTTATTTATTTATTTTTATTTATTTGACAGGTAGAGTTATGGACAGTGAGAGGGAGAGACAGAGAGAAAGGTCTTCCATCTGTTGGTTCATTCCCCAAAAGGTCGCTATGGCCAGCACTGCACCAGTCCGAAGCCAGGAGCCAGGTGCTTCCTCCTGGTCTCCCATGTGGGAACAGGGGCCCAAGCACTTGGGCCATCCTCCACTGCCCTCCTGGGCCACAGCAGAGAGCTGGACTGGAAGAGGAGCAACCAGGACTAGAACCTGGCACCCATATGGGATGCCAGAACCACAGGCATTAACCAAGTGAGCCACGGCGCCGGCCCCATCATACATTACTCTTGACAATTTCTTTTTTCTTTTTTCTAATTTTTTTTTGAATTTGAAAGAGAGAGAGAGAGGTTCCATCTTCTGGTTCAGTCCCAAAATGTCTGCAATAATTGGGGGCTGGGCCAAGCCAAAGATGGAAGAAGCTAGAAGAACTCAATCCAGGTCTCCTACTTTGGGTGGAAGGAACCCTACCACTGGAAGCAATGCCTGCTACCTCCCAGGGTGCACATGAACCAGAAACTGGAATTGGGAATTGGGAGCAGAGCTGAGATTCAAACACAGGTTCTGATACGGGATGCAGGCATCTCAGCCATGGCTTAACTGCTAGGCCAAACAGCCGCCCCACAGCCATTTCTTGAGCGTCCTCCCAGGGTCGTCTATAACTGTTCAGAGATAAATTTCAGAAGCGGGTAAAATCACAACTCTCATGCACATATAATAGGAATACATGGCAAGGTATTATTCTACTGTATAATCAAGACAAACCAGGCAGATGTTACAATCAAAGGAGAATCAGAAAACAGATACGTTTTTGATCAGGTATTAAAATGAATATGTAAATAAAAAAGCTGTTTTCTTCACAGGATTGGGGAAAGGAAGTCAATGAAACCTGTACAATATCAAAGACAGTGAAAAATAGACAACTTGAAAGGCTGAGCTGCATGTAGACAAGTGTTTTTGGCTGAGCCGGGCTGAAACCACGAGCCAGGAATTCCATCTGGGTCTCCTTTGTGGGTGGCAGGGGCCCAAGTACCTGGGTCACCTTCTGCTGCCTTCCCAGGTGCATTAGCAGGAAGTTGGTTTGGAAGAGGAGTAGCCAGGACTCAAATTGGCACTCTGATATGGGACGCCGGCTTTGCAAGTGGCAGCTCAACCCTCTGCATCCCAATGTCAGCCCCCATTCTATCAGATTTTTAAATGAAAGGGCACTTTAAAAGGTTCATGAAAAACAGAATTAAAATATAAGTTTACTTGGAGAGGGCAAACATTTTTTGAAATACATGTATATTTTTTCACAATATGCATTTTCAAGAACTTTTTGAAGACCCATGCATCCTTCCAGGTTAATCCCTAATGTATAAATAGAAGTATTATATTCTAGTCTGCAAACATATAGGTATGGTGCCATACTGTCTGCAATGTTTGGAAGGTCTTTCCCCCTGTTTACAAATACATATTTTTAAATTATTTACATGGGGCCAACGCTGCAGCGTAGCGGGTACAGCTGCTGTGTGCAGTGTCGGCATCTCATATGGGCGCCAGTTCGAGTCCCGGCTGCTCCACTTCTGATCCAGCTCTCTGCTATGGCCTGAGATAGCAGTAGATAGTCCTTGGGCCCCTGAACCCACATGGGAGACCCAGAAGAGGCTCCTGGCTCCTGGCTTCAGATCGGCGCATCTTTGGCCGTTGGGGCCAAAGTGAACCAGCTGATGGAAGACTCTCTCTCTCTGCCTCTCATTCTCTCTCTGTGTAACCCTGACTTTCCAATAAATAAATATCTTTTAAAATATATTTTTAAATAAATATTTTTTAAAATACCTTTTTCAAATAAATATCTTTAAAAATTATTTATATGTTTATTTTTATTTATTTGAGAGGGAGGGAGGGAGGGAGAGAGTTCACATCTGCTGAGAAGGACTGGGCCAGGAGGCAGCCAGCAGCCAGCAGCTCAACCCAGGTCTCCTCCGCAGTTGGCAGAGACTCAACTACTTGGGACATCACCTACTGCCTCCCAGTCTGCTGTAGCAGGAAGATAGAGTAGGGAGCTGAGCCAGGACTTGAACCCATGCATTTTGAAGGGTGGAAAGTGTGTATTCCAGACTGTGTCTTAACCACAAGGCCAGTGTCTAGCTCTATTAATATTCTTCTTAACTGTGTTTTTTAAAGATTTATTTATTTATTTATTTGAAAGTCAGAGTTACACAGAGAGAGAATGAGAGGCAGAGAGAGGGAGAGGTCTTCCATCCACTGGTTCACTCCCCAGTTGGCCGCAACCGCTGGAGCTATGCAGATCCAAAGCCAGGAGCCAGGAGCTTCTTCTGGGTCTCCATGTGGGTGCAGGGGCCCAAGGACTTGGGCCATCTTCTACTGCTTTCCCAGGCCATAACAGAGCTGGATTGGAAGTGGAGCAGCCGGGACTTGAACCGGTGCCCATATGGTATGCCAGCACTGCAGACGGCAGCTTTACCTGCTATACCACAGCATTGGCCCTGTTAACTGTGTTTTAGATGATCTCTAAGTTCTGCAGCAGCTCTGTCATTGGGCCTCCTCCATCCCAGGCAGAGCTGTCAAAAAGCAAGATCCTGCGTCATTCGGTGGGGACTAGGGTGGGGGTTGGGGTTGGGGGGTAGATGATAACATCTGAAGTCCCTGGGTGGGGACCAGGTGCTGTCACATCTCGTAGGATGGGTGCCCATCTATGTCTGAAGAGCCCTGGCCATCATGGGGTATGAGAAACCCTGACCCTGGGGTAGAAAGCAAGTGAGACGGAGATGGGAGGCTAACCAGTGCAACAGGACTCCAGAGCAGGGCTTCCTTCTGGGCCCAAGCAGCCAAAGAAGCAGATGGTAGCCAACAGGCCAGGAGAGATGGGGTGCTGAGGACTGTGGCACCAGGGGCAAGCATTCCTGGTCTGGAGGGGCAGCCCCCGCTGAGCTCCAGCTAACCACTGCCAGGGTGGTGGACCCTGTATTGCCAAGGACCTCATTCTCAAGAGAAGTCAGAAATAAAAACATTCATGCAAAACTTCCCTTTTTTAGAAAAAGAGAAAATCCTTGCTCTTTAACTTAAAAGTTACTTGTATTTGAAGAAGGAGCCCATTCATATCTTCTCAAAAAATTGAAAGGAAATAGGATCTATAGTGAAATAGTCCCTGGAGCTGGCGCTGTGGAGTAGCGGGTAAAGCCTCTGCCTTCAGTGTCGGCATCCCATATGGGCACCGGTTCGAGTCCCAGCTGCTCCACTTCCAATCTAGCTCTCTGCCATGGCCTTGGAAAGCAGTGTAAGATGGATCAAGTCCTTGGGCCCCTGCACCCCAGTAAGAGACCCAGAAGAAACTCCTGGCTCCCAGCTTCAAATCGGTGCAGCTCTGGCCATTGCGGCCATTTGGGAAGTGAATTGGCAGATGGAGGACCTCTCTCTCTCTGTCTCCTTGCCTCTGCCTCTCTGTAACTGCCTTTCAAATAAATAAATAAATCTTTAAAAAAAATAGTCCCTCCCCTCTCCCCCATAACCCAGCCACCAAGTTGCCCCAGAGTCCATCACTGTTGCTTCGGTCTCGTGTCATTCCAGGATGTCCTAAACATGCAGAAGCAAAGATTATTTTTCCTTTACTCACACTGATTATAATAAACTTGTCACAGTATATTATATTGTGCATCTTTTCTCTTAAAATTTATCTTTCACAGTCTTTCCAGTCAATACATAGATTCCTTATTTTTGGCTTACACATTTCTTTATGTGAATGCACAATCATTTATTTAACCAGACTGCTTCTGATGGGCAGAGAGATCACAAAGCTTTGCTGTGATAAATAAGCCTGCCTTCATATTATTTCACACATTGACAAATCTACCTAGTGGATAAAATGCCTAGAAGCGAAAGTTGTGAATCAAAGGAATGCATATTTATGATTTTGATAGTTACTGGAAATTTCTCCATCATAGGGATTGTACAAATTTATATTTCTACCAGTAATTTATGTAAGCATGTCTCCCCACACTCTCCCAAAGATATGTATTATCAAACTTTAACAATTTTTTTGTGTGACAAACTGATAAGTGCAAAATAGTAACTTGGTGTGGTTTTCATATATTTTCCCTATTATGAGCATAGTTGACCTTTTCACGCGTTTAAAGCACATGTATTCCTTTTCACTGAATTATCCTGTCAAACCCTTTGTCCATTTTTTACTAGAGTTCCTGATTTTATTGACTTGTGGGAACTCTATACATTAGGGGAATTAATCCTTTGTTTTGAATAAGTTGTAAATAAGTTTCTTAGCTTGACAAAGGACTCTTTTTTTTTTAAAGAGATTAATTTTATTTATTTGAAAAGCAGAGTGACAGAGAGAGAGGAGAGAGAGAGAGAAATCAATCTTCCATCTATTGATTCACTCTCCAAACAGCTGTGATTGTTGGGGCTGGGTCAGGCCAGCCAAGAACTCCATCTGAACCTCCCACGGGTATCAGGGGCCCAAGCACTTGGGACATCCTTCACTGCTTTCCCTGTATTAGCAGGGGGCCTGATTGGATTCCGAGTAGCTGGGACTCGAACCATCACCCCAAAATGGGTAGGATACCAGTGCTGCAGGTGACAGCTTAACCCATTATGCCACAATGCTGGCTCCAGGACTCTCATTTTTTTAAAATGTTGCATTGATGAGATTTAGGATATGTTAACCCAAAACATGACTGCAGGAGACCAGAATAGGCCACTCCAAATATACAAGAATTATTTTGAGCTGTTTGTTTTTTTAAAAAAGTTTTCTTTTCTTTTTTTTTTTTTTAAAGATTTACTTATTTATTTAAAAGGCAGAGTGACAGAGAAGAGACATTGAGAGAGAGAGAGAGATGTTTTCCATCCACTGGTTCAATAGGGATTGAACATGGCTGCAACAACCAGGCCTAGGCCAGGTTAAAGTCAAGAGACAGGAACGCCATCTGGGTGTCCCACATGGGTGGCGGGAGGACAAGTACTTGGGCCATCCTCTGGGCAAGCACGTTAGCAGGGAGCTCCATGGAAGCAGAACAGCCGGGGCTGGAACCGGCACTCCAATATCAGACGCCAGTGGCCACGATGCTGCCCTGGCGCTGATGCTTCTAAGAAACAGCAGGAGGCTGGCACTGTGCAGCAGGTTAAGCTGCCGCCTGTGACACCAGGTCCCATTGGGAAGGCCGGTTCAAGTCCCCACAGCTCTGCTTCTGATCCAACGCAATGCATCTGGGAAAGCGGTGGAAGATGGCCCGAGTACTGGGGGCCCCTGCGTCCACATGGGAGTTGTGGAGATGGAGTTTCAGGCTCCTGGCTTTGGCCTAGCCCAGCCCGAACCATTGTGGCCATTTGGGGAAAAAAACCAGTGGAGGGAAGATTGATCTCTCTGTGTCTCTGTCATGCTGCCATTCAAATAAATAAATACAAATCTTTAATTTATATATAAATCTTTAAGAAAAAGGCACAGCAGGAAACGGACGTTCAGCCTGGTGGTTAAGATGCCGTTGTCTCCACATCAGAGTATCTGGTTAAATTCCCACCTCTGGGAGTAACCGTGGTGCTTGGAACAAACACATCCCATAGGGCGGTGCCGGCCTGAGTCCCTGCTGCTCCACTTCCCAGGCAGCTCCCTGCTCATGCACATGGGAGGCGGCAGAGGATGGCCCAAGGGCTTGCACCTGTCACCCACGGGGGAGAGCCCGGTGGTGTTGCTCCTGCTTCAGCCTGGCCAGCCCAGGGTGTTGGAGGAACTTGGAGAGTTGATGAGCAGATAGATCTCTGTCACTCTTATAAACAAATCTTTAACAGAAAAAAAAGAAGAAGCGAAGCTGTTTCCCAGAGCTGCCCCGGGGCCCCGGGGGCTGCCACTTCCCCATGGCCTCCGTTGTACCGCCCTTAGGATGCGTGGCCACTCCGGGCTATCATGGGGGTACATACAAGGCCTACAGTTAAGGGAGGGTGAACAGCCTTTCTTGGGGCGAGGGTCCTTTCTGGGGCTTCCGGCACCACAGCGTTTCCCAAATTGGCATGTAGTAGGCGCTGAAAAGGCACTGACAGACGTCTGTTGAACCCCCCAACACGAGCGAATGGGTGCCAGAGCGCCCCCTCGCGGTGTTCTGCACGCAGCCGCCTGGAAGAGGCGCTGCCACCGAGCACGGGACGGCACAAAGGAACCCAAACGGCCGAGGGAGCGAGACAGGGGGTGCCGGGCCCACGGGGGGAACGTGACTCGCAGGGTGGGGGTGGGAAAGGGGCAGATGTAGGGCGGCGGTCTGACGGCGGAGGCCGCCGGGGAGCTTGTGTGTTTGTGACAAGCATCCCTCAAGCTTACAGCGAGGCGTGTTGGGGTGTGGCGTGCAGGGGGCTGATAAGAAACGGGGGCGCCCACGGCCCGGCCGCCGGCTGGCCCCAGCCCCGCGCCCCGCAGCCCCCCGCGCCGGCGGCCGGCCCCGCCTCCCGGTCTGCGCGGAGCAGGTGCGAGGCGGGTCCACACCGCACGCCGCGGCGCGGGTGGCGCGCGGCGGGGCGGGGCGGGGCTCCCGGGGGCGGGTCCCGGAGCGGGGCGTGCCGTGCCGTGCCGGGGCTAGGTGCTCGGTGCGGCTGCAGTCAGCCGGTGGCCAGCCCTCGGTCCCGAGATGACGGCCAGCAAGCGAGTGGCGAAGGTAACCGCGGGCGGGAGGCCTGGTTCCTGGGGCGCCCGGAGCGCACCTGTTCGCTGGTGTGCGTCCCAGGCCCGGCTGGCCGGCTCGCTCTCTTCCCCGAGGAGGGGTGGGCCTGCGGCAGGGGCAGAGCCGGAGGGGTGTCGCCAGCTCCGGGAGCTGTGCAGGGGCCTCGCAGACTGGTTTCAGTTTCGTTTCTCCTGCCCGCAGCCCGAGAGAACAGCTGAGCGAGTCTCAGGTGTGGGCGAGGCTCCTTGGCTGGTGCTGGGCGTTGTGTTAGCGGCGGGTGGGGGGGTGGGGGGATGGGGTGGGTTCAGAACAGGCCAGGGTGCATCCTACAGTCTGATACCGGGTACCCCGGATACTGAAGGAGACCTTCGGACTACTTTTTTTTTTTTTTATTTAATGAATATAAATTTCCAAAGTACAGTTTATGGATTACAAAGGCTCCCCCCCCATAACTCCCCCCCAACTGCAACCCTCCGCTTTCCCACTCGCTCTCCCCTTCCATTCACATCAAGATTCAATTTCAATTCTCTTACCCAAGTCATGTCATTAAATCCGCATGTGCACAAGAGAGGAATACTATTTTCATCAGCGTTTAAATGCGGGTGTCTGCTGGGAGTAGAGATTAACGCGTGTTCGATTGACTCTCTTGGTGTGGTCGCTTTCCCTGTTTGTTCCATAGGCCAATGATCCTGGAATCTGAGAGCTTGAGCCTTTACAGGTTATGTGAAGAAGCTTTTCAAACACTCTCGGGACAAATCTTATTTTGTGTTTATGGGAGAATGTGAATCATCTTTGAAGCCACTTAAAACCAACGGCTCCAAGTTGGAGACGGATGAGAAAGGTGTTTCCTGGGACACCATTTGGCATTGCAAATCGGTGATCCTGTTCCTCTAATGGACCCCTTTAGGCTTGTGATATAAACTGTTTTCCTGCTTCTTGGAATATGGTTCGTACGTGTATGCTCGCTTTAGTAACACTGACGAGGTGGGCCAGTTCTTCCCACTGATGCACATGGCCCAATGTGAGCTCATCCAGGAGGCTTGAAAGGCTACTGGTTTAGTCTTGTGAATTTTAGCAGTTCTGTGTCATTACGTAACAGAACCGACAACTGTACAACTTCTTTTAAGATTTATTTATTTGTTTGAGAGGCAGAGTTACAGAGAGAGGGAGAGAGAGGTCATCCACCTGCTGGCTCATTCCCCAAATGGCTGCCTTATCCCAGCAGCCGAAGCCAGAAGCCGAGAGCCAGGAGCTTCATCTGGGCCTCCCATTGTGGGTGGCAGGTGGCCCAAGCCCAAGCACTTGGGCCATTTCTGCTGCTTTTCCAAGTGCATTAGCAGGGAGCTGCATCAGAAGTGGAGCAAGGGCTGGCTCTGTGGCATAGCAGGTTATGCCACCTGTGGTGCCCACATCCCATCTGGCTGCTGGTTGGAGTCTTGACTGCTCCACTTCCGATCCAGCTCCCTGCTAATGCACCTGGGAGAGCAGCGGAAGTTAGCCCAAGTGCTTGGGCTTGGGCCGCATGCCACCCATGTGGGAGACCCAGATAAAGTTCCTGGCTCCTGGCTTCAGTCTGGCCCAATCCTGGCCGTGCCAGCCATTTGGGGAGTGAACCAGCAGATGGAAGACTTCTGTCTCTCTGCCTCTGCCTCTCTCTGTCTGTAACTCTGCCTTTCAAATAAATAAATAAATCTTAAAAAAAAAAAAAAAAAGCTAAGCTGCCAGGACTTGAACCAGCGTCCATATGGGATGCAGGTGTCACAGGCAGCGGCTTAAACCACCAGACCGCAGCTCCAGGCCATGCACGACTTCTTAGGCTGTAGTTTCAGTCTCTGCTAGTTCATATTGCATTATTTTGGACAGTCTTTTGTTAAGCATGGTGCTTGTACTGGTTAAATAAAATGTTAACATGAAAAAAGAAGGGTGGGAGTGGGGCACAAAGTTCTCTGTATATTCTCTGGAAGAAAAAAAAAAATACAGAGGCAAACCTGGAGGGCTTGCTGGAGTTGGTGGCTTGCATGAATTCATTCTACAGATGTTCAGTGCCTACCATGGACTGGACCTGGGCTAGCAGGTGCGGGGCAGAGATGAACAAAAATTCTACCCTTGCTGAGCTTTCGTTTCTACCAGGGACACAATATGAAGTGAGATGTGGGAGGAGGCTGAGGTGGGGGGCAGTTTCCCCCAGGAGGTGGGAAATTCCGGAGTGTTTGGAGACTGGGGGTGCAGCCAGGACTGGAGATACATGAGGGAGGAAAAGCAGTGTTGGTGAGTGGAGCTGGCACCCTTCCAGGCTCTCAGTCTCCCAGAAATGCTCTTGCAGTCTGCGGGGTGGTGTGGGCAGGCGCCGGGCGGGTCAAGGGGGGTACCTGCTACCTTCAGCATCCAAGAAGGAAATGAGCGCCCACTGGGCCACGCACAGTAGGCTCAGCCCACAAGGACTGGCAGCAAAATAGGCAGAGAGCCTTCCAGCCAGACAGGAGAGACAGTATTGATTGCACGGGCACCATGAAGTGTGAAATGGTTTATAACACTTATTTCATCCACTTCTCACAGCACTCTGTGAGGTAAGTAATATATCCCCACTTTACAGATGGGGAAATAGAGCCCAGAGAGGACACCTTGGCTGTCCAGAGTTATTCAGCAGGGAATGATGGGTTGGGATTTGAGCCAAGGCCCGAGGTTCCAACCACAGGCTCTTAATGGCCTCTCTACTTTCATTTTCTGTTCCTGTAAGTCAGTTGATTTCCTAGCAGGACTTACGAAAGAGCTGTGTGTCCTAGCTTGTGTTTCTACATCCTCCAGCTTCGGGAAGGGCTTGGCACAACTCACCCAAAGCCCTGGGTAAAGGCTGAGTGTTCCCACTTAGAGTCAAGTCAGCAGAGTGTCCCTCCCGTCTCTTCTCTGTTCGACTGTGGACTGTCTTCTTCTTCTGTTTGAAAAGGTTTATTTGTTTATTTGAAAGGTGGAGTTACAGAGGCAGAGAGAGAGAGAGAGAGAGAGAGAGAAGAGGAGAGGAGAGGGGAGGGGAGGGGAGGGGAGGGGAGGGGAGAGGAGAGGAGAGCAAAGGGGAAGAGAGGAGAAGTCCTCATCTGCTGGTTCATTCCCCAAATGGCTGCAACAGCTGGAGCTGGGCCAATCCAAAGCCAGGATCCTGGAGCTTCTTCCAGATCTCCCACATGGGTGCAGGGGCCCAAGCACTTGGGCCATCTTCCACATTTTTCCCAAGTGCATTATCGGGGAGCTGGATCGAACACAGAGCAGCCAGGACTTGAACCGGCAGCCATATGGGATGCCAGTATTGCAGACGGTGGCTTAATCCACTGCGCCACAGCGTCAGCCCCTATTCTTTTTTTCCAAAGATAGATTTTTAATTTATTGGAAAGGCAGAGTTAGAGGGAGAAACAGAGAAAGGGAGAGAGGAGAGAGTGACCTTCCATCTGCTGGTTCACTCCCCCAAATGACACAATGGCTGGGCTGGGGCTGGGTCAGGCCAATGCTAGGAACCTGGAACTTTGTCCAGATCTCCCATGTGGGTAGTAGGGGTCCAAGTGCTTGGACCAGCTTCGACTGCTTTCCCAGGCACATTAGCAGGGAGCTGAATGGGAAGTGGAGCAGCCGGGACTCGAACCGGCGCCCATATGGGATGCAGCTTAATCCTCTGTGTCACAGCAATGCCCCCCTCCAAGCAGGGCAGAGAGATCGTTCCATCCACTGGTTCATGCCCCCAAATGCCCACAACAGCCAGGGCTGGCCCAGGCTGAAGCCCGAAGCCAAGGACTCCCTTTGACTCTCCTTTGTGGGTGGCAGGGAACCAAGCACTTGGGCCACCCACCACTGCTGAACCAGGTGCATTAGCAGGAAGCTTGATTGAAGGCAGAGCAGCTGGGACTTGAACTGGCGTTCTGTCTGATCCAGGATGCAGGTGCCCCAGCCGCGGCCTAAACCTGCTGTGCTGCAGGGCCCCTGCCCCTTGCAAACCTACCTTTAACTTCACTTTCCACAAGCCTTTTGGGGCCCCGAGTGCTCAGTCGCTAGGTCTCTGAATTTGCTGGTGTCTGACTGGGATCGCTTGCTGGTGGCAGGTGGTCGACGCGGTGGGAGGGTGCAGAGTGGGGAGCACTGGGCCGACTGTCCCCTTGCTGTGTCCCCTGCAGGAGCTGGAGGATCTTCAGCAGGAGCCTCCCCCGTACCTGAAGAACCTGCTCAGTGATGATGCCAATGTCCTGGAGTGGCACGCGCTCCTCCTGCCCGTGAGTGTCTGCGGGGAGCGTGGTCTTGGACTGGGGATGACTTAGGCCAAGGGCATGGGCAGGAAGAATTAGGGTGAGGCAAAGTCTGCCCCTGCCATAGGATCTTTTTTTTTTTAAGATTTATTTTTTATTTGAAAGGCAGAGCTACAAAGAGGCAGAAGCAGAGGCACAGGCACAGGCAGGGGAGAGAGAGAGAGAGAGAGAGAGAGAGAGAGACAGAGAGAGGTCTTCCATCTGCTGGTTCACTCCCCAAATGGCCGCAATGGCCGGAGCTGCACTGATCCGAAGCTAGGAGCCAGGAGCTTCTTCCAGGTCTCCCTTGAGGGTGCAGGGGCCCAAGGACTTGGGCCATCTTCTACTGCTTTCCCAGGCTGTAGCAGAGAGTTGGATTGGAAGTGGGACTCAAACTGGCGTCCACATGGGATGCCGGCACTGCAGGTGGTGGCTTTATCCGCTACGCCATGGTGCCAGCTGCTGTAGGCTCTTTTGCTGGAGAGTATTTACTGCTGGGGAGGGTTTCTTTCTGGACTGATTGCCTCTGAGGTCCGGGCAGACTGAGGAAGATGTAAAAGACTCCTTCTTCCAACCAGTAGCCACCAATCCCACCACAGAAGCTGTCTCCAAGAGCAGTGACTCCGCCTCCTAGGCTTCCTTGTCCTCAGCTCGTCAGGGGCCTGAGAAGACTCTGCCTCTCTCAACTTCTGGGTTCCCACAGTAGCTAGAATTTGCTCCCCGAATTCCTACATGTGTTTTGTTTTAAGATTGATTTAATGAATTGAAAGGCAATTAAAGGGAGAAAGGGAGAGAGAGAGAGAGAGACGGACAGAGAAAGTCGTCCATACCTCTGGTTTACCCCCCAAATGATCGCAGCTGGGTGGGGGTGGGGCAGGCTGAAGCCAGGAGCCAGGAACTCCAGTTCTCCCACCTGAGTGGCAGAGACCCCATCACTTAGCCATCTTCTGCTATTTTCCCACACCCTTAGCAGGGAACTGGATTGGAAGTGAAGCAGCCGGGACTCGAACCAGCACTCTGATGTGGGATGCCAGCATCACAGGCTGTGGCTTAACCCACTGCACTACAATGCCAGCCTCTAAAGTGTGTGTGTGTGTGTGTTTTAAAGATCTTCTTTCAGAAAATTGTGGTTATGTGTGATAACACAGGTAGTTATCTTCTTGATAAAATCTTCTTTTGAGGCCAGCGCCGTGGCTTAACAGGCTAATCCTCCGCCTTGCGGCGCCGGCACACCGGGTTCTAGTCCCGGTTGGGGCGCCGGATTCTGTCCCGGTTGCCCCTCTTCCAGGCCAGCTCTCTGCTATGGCCAGGGAGTGCAGTGAAGGATGGTCCAAGTGCTTGGGCCCTGCACCCGCATGGGAGACCAGGAGAAGCACCTGGCTCCTAGCTTCGGATCAGCACGATGCACCGCCGCAGTGCGCTGGCCGCAGCGGCCATTGGAGGGTGAACCAACGGCAAAAAGGAAGACTTTTCTCTCTCTCTCTCACTATCCACTCTGCCTGTCCAAAAAAAAAAAAAAAAAAAATCTTTTGAAAGCAGTATTACAAAGAACTCAGCAGAGTAAGACATCTATGTATGATTATCTGATTATTAGTAACTAAAGATTCTTTCTTGAGAATTTTATCTGTACAGCTTTAGTTACTTGGAAATAAAAATTAAGACGTGAGGTTTTTGTTATCAGAGCTCGTTGGCATATCGAGGGAACAATTCATCGCATTACTAGGGTTTGGACTTCTCACTGACAGTGCAGTGGTCTGGGTTATCTCTTTCAAGCACAGAAAGTGGAAGGAGGCTCGAGTAAGGTCAGCCTTGGAACCTCCGTCAGGCCCTTGGGCTGCTGCTGGGCTGAAGCACTTCACTTACATCCATTCACTTGGAGGAGGGCACCTGTTCTAGGCTGTAGGTGCCAGGTGAAGAAGACGCTAGAAGTTCCAAGAACTGATTAGATCTGCAAAGATGCCAGCGTTGTGAAGAGGAGAGGGTGGAGCAGGTCAGGAGGAAGCAGGTGATTGGATAACCTAGGAAGGGCCCCACTGGGCCGAGTGCTGTGAAATCAGACCTCAGTGGTTGGTAAGACCGAGGAAGGTAGGTGTGCCCAGGAGCTGGCCAGAGACCTCCCAGCCCTGCAGAAGTCTTGACTAGGCATGCTGGTCAGGAAGAATTCCAGAGCTAGAGGACCAAAGCTTGGTGCAGAATGGGCAGCTGAGTGGGCCTGAAGGAGCTGGTGTAGCCCTGGTTGGCAGGGAGAAGAGAACCTGGAAAGTGTTCGGGGATAAACGGACATGTTGTCCCTTAAGGCTCCACCTCAATTATGTGTTTGTTGAGGTGGCCCCACTTGTCACATCTTGCTCCTGGAACATGGCAGCCGGTTGAGCCTTTCAGAGCCGTTAGTAGGAGCTAGGGTTCCTCGAGGGTCCTCTGTGTGAAGTGCATGTGACGTGAGGTCAGCCACCCAATGAGGAAGGCTGTCTTCCTCTGACAGGTGGGGATGTGCAGACCCAGGAGGTGAAGGAACCTGTGCACGGGGTCACAGGTCAGAGGCAGGTCTGGAAGGCAGCTGACTCCAGGCTTCTCTCAGCCTGACTGTGAGAAGTGAATGATCTCCAGTTTCCTTTTTAAATAGAAAATGCTTTATTTAACCCAGAACTTGGAAGGCAGTGGGACTTGATCAGCTGATCAGAAGTGCACTGTAAAATCCTCTGGCCCAACTTCTTCATTTTACAAATGAAGAAACGGAGCCCTAGAGAAGATCAGCGGGGCCAGCGCTGTGGCATAGCGGGTAAAGCCACTGCCTGCAGTGCCGGCCTCCCATATGGGTGCCAGTTCGAGTCCCAGCTGCTCTACTTCTAATCCAGCTCCCTGCCACAGCCTGGGAAAGCAGTAGAAGATGGCCCAAGTCCTTGGGCCCCTGCACCCGCGTGGGAAAAGATCAGTCCTACAGCAAACTTCAGTCAGAGCTGGAACAGGTCCCCGTGGCTCCATGACTGCTGTCTCAGCCTCTATTAAGGCCTGGGAAGTCCACCAGGAAGCCCCCGTGGACAGCTGCACAGATCCCACTTCCTCCTGACTCCTTCCTGCTCTGAGGCCTCAGCCCTTGGCCTCGTCCCTCCCTCAGGTCCCAGCTCCTTGCTGTTACTCTCAAGAGCTTAAGGCTGGCGCCGCGGCTCAATAGGCTAATCCTCCGCCTTGCGGCGCCGGCACACCGGGTTCTAGTCCCGGTTGGGGCGCCAGATTCTGTCCCGGTTGTGCCTCTTCCAGGCCAGCTCTCTGCTGTGGCCCGGGAGTGCAGTGGGATGGCCCAAGTGCTTGGGCCCTGCACCCGCATGGGAGACCAGGAGAGGCACCTGGCTCCTGGCTTCGGATCAGCATGGTGTGCTGGCCGCAGCACGTCGGCCGCAGTGGCCATTGGAGGGTGAACCAACGGCAAAAGGAAGACCTTTCTCTCTCTGTCTCTCTCTCACTGTCCACCCTGCCTATAAAAAAAAAAAAATTAAAAAAGAGCTAAGAGCTGAAGAGTTTTCTTTATCTGTCCCATAGTTGTTGCATGTCTTATCTCAACATCACCCCAAACATTGACTCTGTGCTTACTATGTATGTCACTGTGGCAGTCTTTGCTCTGTCTTACCTTTCTTTTCCTAAGATTTATTTATTTATTGGAAAGACAGAGCATCACCGGGGTAGGGAGAGACACAGAGAAATACATTCTGTCTGCTGGTTCACTCCCTCAAATGGCCACAACAGCCAGATCTGGGCCAGGCTCAAGCCAGAAGCGAGGATCTCAGTCCGAGTCTCCTAATTGGTCAGCAGGAACCCAAACACTTGAGCCATCACCTGCCGCCTCCCAGGGTTCCAGATAGCAGGCAGCAGAGCCGGGACTCAGACCTAGGCACTCTGATGTGGGATACGTCCCAAGCGCTTCTTAACCACTGTGCCAATCTCCTTTCTCCATTTTTATTTTATTTTAAGATTTATTTATTTATTTGAAAGTCATAGTTACACAGAGAGAGAGAAAGAGAGAGCGAGCGAGCGCGGTCTTCCATTTGCTGGTTCATTCCCCAATTGGCCGCAAAGGCCAGAGCTGTGCCAGTCTGAAGCCAGGAGCCAGGAGCTTTTTCTGGGTCTCCCATGTGGGTGCAGAGGCCCAAGGACTTGGGCCATCTTCCACTGCTTTCCCTGGCCATAGCAGAGAGCTGGATCGGAAGTGGAGCAGCCGGGATTGAACCAGCGCCCATGCAGGATGCTAGTGCTTCAGGCGAGGGTGTTAACCCACTGCGCCACAGCACCGGCCCCTCCATTTTTATTTTAATCGTGGTAAAATGCACCTGACATAAGTTACTGTCTTAACTAGTTATTTCTGAGCACATGGTTCGGTGGCATTAAGTCCATTTGCCTTGTTGTGCAGCTGTAACCACAGTCCGTCTCTAGAACTTGCTGCCCTTGTGCTGACCTTGCACCTGTTCCACAGTAATTCCCCACCGCTCCCTCCCCCCAGCACCTGCAGCTGCTTTCCTGCTTCGTGTCTCTGTGCAGCTGACTGTTCTGCGTTCCTCACATAAGTAGCATTGTACGGTGGCTTTCGCTTTTTGTCTAGCTCATTTCTCTTGGTGTCACGTTTTCATCCATGTAGCATTGGTCAGAATTCCATTCCTTTTGAAGGCCAAGTAGTATTCCGTTGTACGTACATGCCATTTCCTGTTGATTTGCCCACCAGCGGACATTTGTCGGCTTGCGAATTTGGCTGCTGTGAATGATGTTGCTATGAACATCAATATCTGTTCAGCTCCCTCCTTGGTAGTTCTTTTGGGTATATGCCCAGAAATGACATTACTGGATCATATGATGATGCTACACTATTTACTTATATTTTTATTTTTTTTTTATTTATTTATTTTTTTTTATTTTTTTGACAGGCAGAGTGGACAGTGAGAGACAGAGACAGAGAGAAAGGTCTTCCTTTTGCCGTTGGTTCACCCTCCAATGGCCGCCGCGGTAGCGCGCTGCGGCCGGCGCACCGCGCTGATCCGATGGCAGGAGCCAGGTGTTTATCCTGGTCTCCCATGGGGTGCAGGGCCCAAGGGCTTGGGCCATCCTCCACTGCACTCCCTGGCCACAGCAGAGAGCTGGCCTGGAAGAGGGGCAACCGGGACAGGATCGGTGCCCCGACCGGGACTAGAACCCGGTGTGCCGGCGCCGCTAGGCGGAGGATTAGCCTATTGAGCCGCGGCGCCGGCCCTATTTACTTATATTTTTAGGGACTGCTGTACCGTTTTCCACTGTAGCTGTTCCTAAGCCTCTGAGTTCTTAGGATTTTCAGAATTTTCTCCTATTTCCTCACTCACTCCCATGGAGGCAGTTCTCCTGAACTCGCTAACAGCGGTCAGGAAGAGGCCGTTCCATCTTCTTCCTTAATTCACAGACGGATTTTAAAGCTGAGATAGCCCTCAGAGGCCATCTAGTCAGACATTGGAGACAATGAGGAAGCTGAGGCCTGGGGCTGAAGCTTGACCCCTTCTGTCTGTACAGGACCAGCCTCCCTACCATCTCAAGGCCTTCAATCTGCGCATCAACTTCCCCAAGGAGTATCCACTCAAGCCTCCTGCGGTGACGTTCACCACCAAGATCTACCACCCCAATGTGGATGAAAACGGGCAAGTCTGCCTGCCCATCATCAGCAAAGAGAACTGGAAGCCTTACACCAAGGCCTACCAAGGTGGGGCTGGGCCTTGCCCCCGAGGGCGACACTGATACTGGGTGGAGGATGCTAGTGGACTTATTTTGAGTTAGACAAGCCTAAAAGAGAGCAGATAAAATGTGAGTCTCAGTGGAACCTACCGTTAGAGAGAAGGGGTGCCTCCTGAGATGCTGGATGCACCGACCTGCTCCAGGGCAGGTGTGACAGAGGAACTTGACCTTGGTCATGGGAAAGAGAGGCAGCGTGAATGCAGGGGGCAGGGCTTGGGATTAAGAAGGCCTGCTGCCCCATCTGTGGACTTTGGGCAAGACTCTGTTCCTTTGTGGGACTCAGTGCCCTACGTGATAGTTGACAGTGGAGGGGATTGTCCTAACTGTGACAGTACTCATCCCTTAACTAAGCACTGTCAGTGCCCTGTGCGAAGAGCACGGTGTGTGGGCCTGCCCACATCCCCCATCACCCCCAGGAGGTAGTGCTGTCATCAGCCCCATGTAATGGAGCCAGAGGCACACGAGTGGGGAAGCCGCTGCCTAAGGTCCTGTGGCTTGCAGACGGCAGAGCTTGGCTGACTCTAGAACAGTGTGTCCAGCTGAACGTGGTGCGGCCATGGTAACTTTCCACAGCCCCACTGTCTGGTACCATCATCCCGGGCCTCATGTGGCTGTGCAACCGAGAAACAGAATTCTTCATGATGTTTTTTTGTTGTTGTTTTTGTTTATTTGTTTATTTTAAGAAAGCTGTGGCCCATATAGGGGCAAGATTTTTTTTTAAAGGTTTATTTATTTTTATTTTAAAGTCAGAGTTACACAGAGTGAGGAGAGGCAGAGAGAGAGAGAGAGAGAGAGAGAGAGAGAGGTCTTCCATCCGATGGTTCACTCCCCAGTTGTCCGCAATTGCTGGAGCTGTGCCAGTCTGAAGCCAGGAGCCAGGAACTTCTTCCAGGACTCCTTTGCAGGTGCAGGGGCTCAAAGACTTGGGCCATCTTCTATTGTTTTCCCAGGTCATAGCAGAGAGCTGGATTGGAAGTGGAGCAGCCAGGTCTTGAACTGGTACCCATTTGGGATGCCAGCGCTTTAGGCCAGGGTGTTAACCTGCTGAGCCACAGCTCCTGCCCTGTTCATGTTGTTTAATTTTAGTTAATTTAGAAAACTATATGGAGCTCCACATTGAACAATGGAGCTCCAGAACCCATGGGTTCCCTCTGGGTGCTGTCGTGTGTCTGGTCCAGCTCAGGAATTCTTAACCTGAGAAACAAGACCCTTGGCGTGGTGGTGGTGGGGCTGGGATGTGGGAGAGGTCCTAGGATGAGCTTCAGGGCTCTCTGGTGATGCACTGTTCACTCAGAGCTGTGTTTATGTGTATACACATATGTACCTGGGCTTCCACCTGCACGGGGCTCCCAAAGGCATCTGGAAAAGATTAAGTACCATAGCAATAGGTTTTCTATCTTCAGCCTTAGAACCCTTTTTCCCAAATAAATTTATTTGGAATCCCAGAATAATAACAGAAAACCAGGGTGGGTCTTGTCAAAATGGGGCTGAGACCCCGAAATCTCTCTTATCTCAGTGACCCCAGAATGTACAACTTTTCTGAAGCCATAGGACATAGCTGTTTGTAGAACAGGGATCTTACCAGGCAAAGCTGTGGGCATTGTCCACCAGGAAGGAGAGGCAGTCTACGAGATGGACTGTCCTTGGGAGTCCCCCTGAGCAATGAGTGGGGGGGTCCGGGGAGTGGGCAGCCATTGCCTCCATCCAGGGTTTTTCCCTCTGCCCTGATGTCCTGCTCTGGCCTCTCTCCATAGTCTTGGAGGCCCTCTACAAGCTGGTGAATAGACCGGATCTGGCGGAGCCCGTGCGGGTGGAGCTGGCCGACCTGCTGACCCAGAACCCGGAGCTGTTCCAGAGGAAGGCAGAAGAGTTCACCCTCCAGTTCGGAGTGGACCGGCCCTCCTAATTTGAGTTTCTACCCCGTCTGCGTGGGGTCCTCTGCATGGTGGGCCAATATACCTCACGGACTGGGGCTGGAGCTCCTGGATGAACCATTCCCCACTCAGTTTTTCCTTCTTAGGTTGCTAACCGTGAGTTTGTGTATGTGTGTGTGTGGCAGGAGGGAGGCTGTGGATGTGTGTGTGGTGTGAGGACTCGCTGCCCCCAGGTTCACCTGGCCACAGGTGTGCCCTGCCCACTCCCTGTGCCTTCCCCACAGCCAAGGGGGTTTAGGTTTGCAGAGTGAACAGGTTAAATCTCCAGGGAGAGAGAGACAGGTCACATTCCAGGTCAGCCTGCTGGAAACCAGGATCCCTCCAGGGCCCCAGGAGTATGGATGGGAAGCAGGACTCGTGGAGGGCGTTGTATTTCCTATTTCATGGAGTGGTTGAAACCAGCCAAGCTACTGAGCGCCATGCACTGATTTGGGTGCTAAACCATTCATTTTCCATTTTCCACTGTTGAATCCTAAAACGAGGAGTCTGACCTCCATCCGGGGAGTCTGACTGTGTATTTTGAGACTTCCTGCTATCCCCCCAGGTGGCCAGTTCCTGGGGACGGTGAGGCTGTGTCCAGCACCCGGTCCAGCAGAATCCACCGAGCCCAGTGCCTGCCTGGCCAGTGATGTCACAGATGGGGCAGGCAGTTGGCCTAGTGATCAAGACCTTGGTTGAGATGGCCATGTCCCATACTGGAGCGCCTGGGCTTGAGTCCCAGCTCTGCTCTCGACTCCAGCTTCCTGCTCGTGGGCACTGTGGGAGGCAGTGGGGGAAGGCTCTAGTGATTGGATCTCTGCCACCCTCCTGGGGGACCTGGATTGAGTTCCCAGTTCCTGATTCCCCACCCTTCACCCCCGTCCAGTGTCGGAGATTGAACCAGTGGATGGGGGCGCCCTCTCTCTCTCTAACAAAATTTAAACTTTAAATAGAAATGTTTTCTATGTCACAGGTAAATTCTGGAATTGTGTCTTCAGTGAGGGCTGGGGTGGTTTCATCCAGACCAGAGAGGGGGCTGCTCCGGCTGCTGCCCCACAAACCCATCACCCTGCTTCCCACACACCAGCCCCCAGCAGAGGTTCTTCGGAGCCCAGGGGTCGGGGGGTGGCCGTGTGGCACCGCGATTGAGTCACTGCTGGGCACGTCTGTGTTCAAGTCCCAGCTGTTCTGCTTCTGATCCACTCAGCTTCCTGAATTGCTGGCATTTGGGAAGCGAACCACCGGCTGGAACATCGCCCTCCATCTGTCTCACGGTGTCTTGCTGTCTCTGCCTTTCACATGACACGAAAGTAAATAAGTTTTGTGAAAAGGTTCCCAGGGGTATCCACCGTTTTAGAGATGAGGCAGCCAAGGCACGGAACAGCACTTTGGTGGATCCCTTGGGTCCGTATTGCCAGGTAGGGCGGACTCCACACCTCCTACAGCCATGCCATCCTGGCTGGGGTTTTTGCTGTTTTGTTGTTGTTGTTGTTGTTTGTTTGTTTGTTTTTTGTTTGTTTTTTTATTTTTTTTTTTATTTTTGACAGGCAGAGTGGACAGTGAGAGAGAGACAGAGAGAAAGGTCTTCCTTCTGCCGTTGGTTCACCCTCCAATGGCCGCCGCGGTAGCGCGCTGCGGCCGGCGCACCGCGCCGATCCGATGGCAGGAGCCAGGTGCCTCTCCTGGTCTCCCATGGGGTGCAGGGCCCAAGGACTTGGGCCATCCTCCACTGCACTCCCTGGCCACAGCAGAGAGCTGGCCTGGAAGAGGGGCAACCGGGACAGGATCGGTGCCCCGACCGGGACTAGAACCCGGTGTGCCGGCGCCGCAAGGCGGAGGATTAGCCTAGTGAGCCGCGGCGCCGGCCTGTTTTTTGTTTTGTTTGTCATGAGCTGCTTTCATCAGCACTCACACCGCAAATGGCTGATGAAGCCGGACTGGTTTGGCAGGCTTGGGGTTGCCCAGGGATGCCTCCTCATGGGACCACAGACACAGGCTGAACGTGCAGCTGGAGTTGGAGGGGTTAATTCAGCCCGAAGGAGGAACTTGCTGGTTGCCAAGGTTGAGAGCTCCTGGGAAGCTGCAGGCTTTTCAGAGACAGATGCTGGGTGTCAAGCCGAGGGAGTTGCCAGTTCAGGTTTGGTGAGGTTTCTAGAGACATCTTCTATTGCAGCTCCTGCCCTGGAGTTCCCTCATCTGGGAAGAAGTGTAGAGAGAGGGGAAGAGAATGGGGAAAAGTGCCACCAATGGCTCAAAAGTGGGGGATTTAAAAAATAAATATTTTTATCTGAGAGGCAGAGTTAGAGAGGGAGAGACAGACCTTCTATCTATTGGTTCACTCTCCAAATGACTGAAACTGGCCAGGGCTGTTCCAGATTGAAGCCAGGAGCCCGGAGCTGCTTCGAGATCCCCCACATGGGTGCAGGGGCCCAAGCACTTGGGCTGTCTTCTGCTTTCCCAGGTGCATTAGCAAGGAGCTGGATGGAAGTGGAGCAGCTGAGACTTGAACCGGCGCCCTTATGGGATTCCGGCATTGCAGGTGGTGGCTTAACCTGTTACACCAGCCCCCGAGTTTGTCTTTTAATTTTGGCTTCCACTTGCTGAAGGTCTATGTGGCAGGCACCTGGCAAACTGGTCTGGCAGTTTCATGATCTCATTGAACCCTCACAGCACCACCATGAGGTCACAACTCCCATTATCCCCTTTCAGACCGTACATGGGGACCACGGTCACATAGCTGGTTGGTACTGGTGGGACTTGGGCTACTGTCCTTTCCCAAACACCTGGCACAGTTGTTGAGATCATATCAGGTGCTGCCAGGGTGTAGTGTCCCAGCGTGCAGAGGCTCATGGGTCGGGTAGGGAGCGAGCAACGAGGGGCCAGCCAGGATTTTACAAAAGTATTTTTAATGCAGTTAAGACCCCTGCCAGCTGCCCTTGTCTGGGTCTGAGCCCTGGCTCTGCTGCCCGCGTGGAGCAGAAGCGAGCTCCAGGCCTCAGCCAGTCAGCTGGGCACCCTGCCCGCCTCTGCCCACAGGGCCCGTCGGCTTATTTCTTCTTGGTCTTCACCAGCCCTTTCTGCACGAGGCTGCGGTACAGCTCCTGAATGTAGGTGTAGACGCACTTGGAGTCGGGCACTGCCAGCCGTACCATGTCATCCACCTCCAGCAGCTGGGCACAGTCGGCCAGTTTCCTGGGGGTGGTGAAGAACCACAGGTCAGAGGTGTGGGGTGGAGGCAGCCACGCCATTGCATCGGGTATGGTGGGGCTGGGAGATCAGCTAAGCCAACTGTTGCATCGTACAGACGGGATTACTCCAAAGGCTCAACCCCAGCGGGGTCTGATTCCAAAGCATCCATTCTCACCGTGCAGGGGCCCTCACACCTCACAAGGAGTGGGACCCTCTGGTTTCTGCTCCTACATTAACCCCTTCTTGTGCAAGCACGAGGAGTGTATCTTTCCTCTGGGGCCAGGGAGCCCCAGTGAGGCCAAGCCCCCAGGAAGCATTTAAAGGACAGAAACGGAATCCCAGCCGGAGTGCTGGCTTGCAGCTGCAGCACCTCCAAGGGCCTCGTTCCTTCAGTCTCCGTGTATTTATTAAGAGCCTACTATGGGCCAGGCTCTCTTCTAGGCTCTGGGAACTCAGCAGTGAACAAAACCAGAAGCTTCCCTACTCCCATGGCCCTGCCATTCTCGTGGCAGGAGACAGCCAGCCATCAAACACCTGAAGTAGATAGGACGTAGATGGTGGGGGGCAGCCGAGAGAGACAAGGCAGGAAAGGCAGGCAGGTGTGTACCTACATTAGGATCCAGTATTTTAAAAAAGGCTGCCCAGGAGAAGGTCTCTTAGAGGGAGAATTCATGTGTGCATCCAGGGGAAAGGATTCCAGGCAGAGGACAACAGCATGTGCCAAGGCCCTGTGGCAGGAATGTTGGAGGAGCTCCCCAAAACTCAGCAGCAAGTCCTGTCCTAACTGCCCAGCTTCCCTTTGGGGCTGTGGGATGCTCCTGGCTTTGCTAAGGCTGAACACTGCTGGGGCCTCACTGCCACATGCCAGGCGCTTTATCAGGTTTCCCCTGGCATGAGCTCATGGACTCCTCTTTATCTCCAACCAGCAGGAGAGAAACTGCGGTGGTTTGCCCAAGGTCAAAGTGAGTGCCCCAGCGGGGCCGCAGCCCAGGCCTGCCGATGCCTCTGGCATTCTTGTTCTGCAGCTGGCCTGAGCAGTCCCAGCCTGACAAAGCCAGGGTGCTGGCCACAGAAGCCAGGGCCCCAGCGGGAAATCCTCTGAGACAGCTGGGCTGAAATCCAAGCGGGGCTGGCCTGGGAGCTGGGGGAGGGGTGCAGACGGGAGGATTTCGAAGAACTCCCTGGAACAATGTAGTGATCTGAGCCCTCTGGGTGCAGGCTGGGGAGTTGTCCTCCCTACATGGGAGAGGCAAAACCTTCGTTCCCATGGAGACCAGGGAATGGGGCAAAACTTTAGGGGATAAGGCTTCCAGAGGGCTTAAGTCAACTGCCAATGGTCACCAAGTTAGGAAGGAGTCAGGAGTCAAACCCAAGTCAAACCCAAGTGCCTTCGTGCAGCCTGTCATGCTCCTTGCCTCCTTCCTTCCTGTGGCCCTGCCTGGCTTGGAATCAGAGGCCAGGTAGCCACAGCAGGAGAGTGAGCCATGCCCTGCCGGCCAGGGAAATGCTGTGGGGCTGGGGCAGAGCTGCAAGCCTTTCTCGTGTCTGTTTAGAGCTCTTAGTTCAGATGAGGAGTTTCCCTCTAGAGCCCTGTCCACTACAGCTCCTTTGTGCAAACCCAGGGAGTCAGCGTCCACCGTGCAGAACTGTTGCGAGCATGGCGTGAGATGATCTGAGGAAAGCCCTGGCTCTGAACCACTGGATTCCTGTGGCTGGGCATCCTTGTGACAGGTGATTCTGAGCCCACAGCTCCCCACCCCCGGCCAGGACACCCACCCATCCCTTAGCATGATGACATGACACTGGAGGAGACTTTGTGGACCATCGAGTCGGGTGGCTTTTAAATGGCACCCCTGGTGTCCGAGGGCCCAGTGGACGTGCCCCCGGACCATCTTGGGAAGGAGAGGTTGGGCCTCAAGCTCCTCCAACTAAAAAGCACTCCCTTTCATCTGTTGGGTGAGTTGGACATTCATCTAATGTTTTGTCTGAGGATATCTGCTGAGACAAAACAAAACGATGCAAAGCACAGATCAATATTAATCCTCTCATTTTGCCAATGGGGATGTGCACACCTCCCTAAGGGTTGGTGGCCAGGCCTGGACTAGACAGGAGGACCCAGTGTCCCCGTCGACGCAGTCTTCGCCTAGGGGCTTTAGAAGTGCCCTCAGCTGTCCACTGCAGATCCTCAGAGCAGCTCTGTCTGTATAGACAGGTGGATCTGAAGCCTCCCGTCAGGGTCCTCCCTGATGCTGGAGAGAACAGCTGCTCTGGGCCAAACACCTTGAGGGGAGAGACAGAGGCCGTGGGCCAAGGCTGGCTTCACTGCTTTGGTTGTGGGAGCACCTCCCCCAGGCCGCCATCCTGGCAGCCTCATAGTTGCCGGAGTCTCCTCCCTGTGCCACACACCCCTTGCCAAAATCCATTCTTTCTCCAGCACCCACCGTCCCTGACACTGGGCTGTATGAGCTTCTGCAAGAGCTCCCCCTGCAGGCTTCAAAGTGAATAACAATGACCGCTATCCACCACCATAACCGCAGCTAAGGTTTTGTGAAGTGCTTACAGTGCATCAGATACTGTGAAAGGAACTTTGCTAAATTCCCACAATAACTCTGCAAAAGAGGATGTGTCATACCCATTTTAGGGGTCAAAATACAGAGGCTCAGGAGCCTGGCCAAGATCACACAGCCGACACGCCTCTCCCTGATCCCTTGCCCTGCCCGATTTTCCTCCCTTGTTGCCTTCCAGCATTATTCAATTCATGCATCTCCATAGTTGCAGGTCCCACGCCTGTGGATTTAGCCAATCTTTTAGAATACATGTAGGAAAAAAAGTTGTATCTGTACAGAACACGGGCAGACAGCCTCTCCCCCACCCCCACCATTGTTCCCTGAACAATTCAGTATAGAAACTACTTACATAGCATTTACATTGTATTAGGGATTGTGGGTAATCTAGAGATGAACTGAAGCACGCAGGATGCAAATACGGTGCTGTGCTATGTAAGGGCCGTGGGCATCTGCAGATTCTGGTCTCTTGATGGGGGAGGGGGTGGACAAGGTGGGGCGATTACAATTGCACCTGTGTGTCTCTGTGGTCTGTTGCTCTCTGCAGAACCTAAGTCACAGGCCAGCAGGGACTTTTGTTTCTTTTTTTTTTAATTTTTGACAGGCAGAGTGGACAGTGAGAGAGAGACAGAGAGAAAGGTCTTCCTTTTTGCCGTTGGTTCACCCTCCAGTGGCCACCACGGCCAGCGCACTGCGGCCGGTGCACCATGCTGATCTGAAGGCAGGAGCCAGGTGCTTCTCCTGGTCTCCCATGGGGTGCAGGGCCCAAGGACTTGGGCCATCCTCCACTGCACTCCCTGGCCACAGCAGAGAGCTGGCCTGGAAGAGGGGCAACCGGGACAGAATCCGGCGCCCCGACCGGGACTAGAACCCGGTGTGCTGGCGCCGCAAGGCGGAGGATTAGCCTATTGAGCCACGGCGCCGGCCGGACTTTTGTTTCTTAAATACACACACACACACACATACCCTTCTGCCGTACATCCAGGGCCTGAAACAGAACCTGGCGCTCAGAACAATACCTGTTGGCATTTCTCACGTGGGACCCAGTGAAAATGCAGCCCTGGCCTTTGGAAGCCCCCCCTGCCACCCTGCGGCCAAGGCTTACTCTGCTGTGGAGAAGGCCAGGGTGAAGTTGTGCCGCCGCTTGGTGGGGTCCAGCTCCGCGTAGTCGAAGGCGTCGGGGAAGAACTTGTGGATGAGGGCACAGAAGGCCATGCCACTGCTCCAGCTGGACGAGAAGTTCTGGATGTCCACGTGCTGCGGGCAGAGGAGGCCGCACTGGACCGGGGCCAGAGGGCCTGCACCTTGCCCCTTCCTACCCTCCCACCTCTTGGGGTGTGCCCTGGGGAAGAGACCCGTGGCCCGCCCGTGGCCCCACCTCATAGTTTCTTGTCATGGCCCGGCACCACTCCAACAGCATGTTCTTGACCCCACCAATGGCTGCCCCAGCTGCCTTAGTGTTCCGGAAAAGAGCAGTGGGGCCCGAGGCTGCCCTGTAGGGAGGGGTGGACAGGCCAGCTCAGAGAGGTGGGAGGAGCCCCCAGATGTCAGCCCTCCCGCCCTGGCCTGAGCCCTCTGCACTGACCTCAGGCCTCCCCTGCAGCCCTCCCAGGCACGGTTCCCAGGGACAGCCCAGCTCCTCGCCTCCATCCTACCCGCCAAACTTGTCCACGATGGCTTTGCGGTTCTGTGCGCGGGGGCCCCGGGGCCGGGCAGGGGCTGACACCCTGCGTTCTGGTGCCTTCTCCTTCTTCTTCTCCTCCGAGGGAGGGGGCTCCGTGGGACTCTGGGGCATGTCGCTGGGGGAAGATTCACTGTGTGCAGAGATCCAGAGCGGGGCTAGGACCACTGCTACAGGACACAGGGAGGAAGCTGGGGGTTTGGAGGGGGGTCACTGCAATCTAAGGGGCACATGGGGTTGTGGCACCTGCGGTCAGCACACATTTACTCTGTGCCCAGCACTGGGAGGGGGGTCGAGAAGGAGTAAGCGGGCTCAGTCTAACTACGGGGAGCGTCTGGTCCATTGAGGCTATGGGGCAGAACTGGGACTTGCCTGAGGTCTGATCTGAGTTGGATCCTGGCTTTGCCTCTTATTTGCTGTGTGGTCTTGAGACTGTCTCATCACTTCCCTGTGCCTCATCTCCCTCATCTGAACAATGGGGGCAAGAACGCATAGACAGCTGCTGCTAAGGCCTTCGTATGAAGGTGAAGGCAAGGCAGCCAGCCGTAACTGCCACACGGCTGCGTGACGGCTCAGTGAGTATTCTAGGCTAATGTTCTCCAAGAAATGGACCAGGAGGTGGGGTCAGCTTGATATAAAGGAAGTGTCCGCTTCTAAAACTGTGTAGTGGCTGGCGAGCATGGAGCTGGCATTGTATCCAGCACCTGCCATGCAGTGCCATCTTGCTATATGGTGCTCTACACCTGTGAGGTCACTTAGGCCTCCCAATGAGCCTGTGAGGCCGATTTGCTTCTTAGGCCATTGGAGTAGAGGGTAAGCGACATGGCCAAGGTCACACAGCTGGTGAGTGGCAGAGCCATTGTCCAGACTCGGGCTTTCTGATCATGGGCTCGTGGACAAAGCAGACACCATGGGAACATGCTGAGCTGTGAGACAGGGAGGTCCTGTGAAAAAGCGACTTCAGCTGAGGGGGCAGGGGAACCCTTGACTTCCGGGGCTCTGCCCTGGGGCAGGATGCTGAACGCCAAGAATCCTGGGGTGCGGTGAAATTGGGAGCTGGGGGAGGCCCAGGCCTGGGCCTCAGTAGACTCTGCAGGGAGCGGGAGGTAGGAGTCGGAGCCCCGGAGTTTGACTTTACCTGGCTGAAGGGCTGGTCTCGCCGGATGCTGGACCCACCCCATCTGGAGGAAAGGAACAGGAGGGAGGGAAGCTGGAGTTATCCACGGTGTGCTCCTGGTGCCCTCCCTCAGGGTGGCCCCTGCCGCGTCCTGTGGGCCCTGGGCTCCTACTCACCTGGACTGAGGCCCTCCGTGGGGCTCTCAGGCCACTCCTCGGGAGAGCCGGGAACCACGCCTGCCCCTTCCTCTGGCTCTTTCTCTGTGTCCTGCTGCTGCCCTGCAGCGGGGCTGCCTGGCTCCTGGAAGGAACATAATCCATATCGGCTTGCACCTGCCCATAGCTCTGTGAGGATGCCAGAAAGTTCTGGAAGGCAGCCCGGGGCCACAGCGCTGCCCCCATGATCCCAGTCAGGAGACCCACCCTGTCTTTGACATCAGTGGGAGGAAGACTCGACTTTCCCAACGGGATCAAGCAGGGAGAGTTTATGTCCCAGGGAGCGGGAGACCCTGGGACTTGGCGGTGGGGGAGGGGGAGGCTGCCTCCCTCACTCACCTCCTCCTCCTTAGTGTCATGTTCGGCCTGCTCACACTCAGCCTCAGCCTTGTCTTGGGCAACAGCTGCCTCCTGGGGTTCCGGCGTGGCCTCTGTGTCAGCAGCCCTCTCCTTGGCTTCTGCCTGGGGCTCCTGCACCTTGTCGTTCTCCTGAGCGGCTGCTGCGGCCTCCTTCTCCCCTTCAGCCTCCTGGGACTCAGGCTGGACCTTGTCCTTCACAGATCCCGCCTTGGCTTCTTTCTCCTCAGCCTGCTGCTTCTCGGAGGCCAGGGAGGCCTCCTCCTTGTCCTCAGCCTCCTTGGGTTCGGATCCGATCTCTTCCTTGCTGTCAGTCATCCCCTGAGAAGCTGCCGTGTCCTCTTCCTTCCCTCCGTTCGCCGTCGTAGGTTCAGCCTTGGCCGCTTCTTTCTCTCCAGACTCACTCTGGGATTCCACCTTGACCTCATCTGAACCGCTGGCTTCTCCCTGGAGCTCCGCAGACACGCCATCTTCCTGCTTTCCTGCCGTCTTCGGAGGCCTCTCTCCGGCGGTCTCCCCAGCTGTATGCTCAGTGGCCCCCTCTGCAGAGGCACCACCTCCGGGTGTCCCAGTGCCCTCTGCTGTCGGGGCGACAGGTGGCCCATCCTCAGGGGGCTTCTCATCTTTCTGCTCCATCTCTGGAAAGCAGCGACCAGCAGGTCAGGTGGTGTCCCATCCCGGCTCAAGATGAAGACCCTGCCCTCAGAGAGCTCTGGCCCAGGGCCCCAGAGGTCCAGTCCTGGGTCCCCACTACTCAGACATGGATGGGACCCAAGCATCCACTTCCCCATGGCAAAATGAAGGACAGAGTTCTGCTTCCCAGAAGCTGGGGTGGTTAGTCCGTGTTGATTTGATATTGGCTGGTGTTCACCTGACAATAGGCTATAGATTTGGCTTTTAAAAAAACAGGTTTATTTTATTTATTTGAAAGGCAGAGTGATGGGGGAAGCAGGGGAGATGGACAGAGATAGATCTTCCATCCACTAGTCACTTTCCAAATGCCCAGGCACCTGGAACTCCATCCGGGTCCCCCACATGTTTGGTAGGGGCCCATACACTGGGGCCATCCTGTGCTGCTTATCCAGGCAACTAGACAGGAAGCAGAGTGGCTGGGACTTGAACCAGCGCTCTGTCCGATGTGGGATGCCAGCATGGCAGGTGGCAACCTAACCCACTGTGCCACAGCACCAGCCCCAAACTTTGGCTTTAAAGAACATTGAATCAGTGATTTTTACCTCTTTTTAGCCCATAATGAGGCAGTCACAATTTGAAAGCAGTGTCCTAGAACATCTGTCAGCAATCGTGGCTCACCCTCCTGAGCCTAAAGCAGGCAGGACTATCTGCATAATTTGGATAGCGCCGCTTCGCCTGCATTATATTTATTTTTACAGGTACTTTCTATTTCTGGCAAATGAGATTGAGGTTCCGTCCCCAATAGTGACATCGACTGTCTTTAAAATTACATTTATTGGATTTAGAAATGAGTGAATTTGAAGGCAGGCAATCAGGAAATTAGAATTCAGGTGGCGCAGATGTAGCGAAACCACAGAGGCAGTATAAAGATGCCTGTGACGTGGGAACCCCTGGGCCAACTGTCTGCCAGCCTGTGCTTCTTGGAAAAGGTGAGACTGGGTGAGGAAGAGGCCTCCTTGGTGAAGAATAGAAAGGTACCATCCAGCTGCTGTTGGAGCTGGCTGTGGGCGGGATGACGCCACCTTGACCTTTGGCAGTTTCCTAAGTCCCATATATGCTGCAGGACCTATAAAACCCAGTGGGGGGGGGGGACAGGGCCAGCTCCCTCATTCTCTGCCCTTCTTGGGGCTGGGGGGCCATTTACAAAGCAAACAACCCCCAAATAAGGCTCAGAGCATGACTCAGGCAGTCAGAGAGGTGGACAGTCCTGTCACTGGCTAAAAATACCTCCTGCCTTTGGCAGTACTGTCCGTCTTGGCGATAGTACCCAGGGCACCTGGGTAATTAGGACAGAGGAGGGGAGGCAGGAAGATAGGCAGACGCACTGAGGACTTGCCGCCCCCAGACCAGAGTCCTGGGGTCCCCGGGTTTAGTGCCCGCCCCACCCCGACCGTTTCCTAGCAAGGCAAGCAGTTTAGGATTTGTAAAGATGCTCAGAGTGTCCTGGGCTCCCAGCCCTCCTGCCACAGCTGCTTCAGGGTTCAGCAGCTCCAGCAGAGGGCAGATGCCCCGGGAGATGGGATGCACATCAGCAGGGAGCCAGGGGGGCATGGAGCTGACCTTGACCCCAGCAGCCTGCCGTCACCCACCACGAGACAGGAGCAAGTCCTCCCGCCTCGCTGAGCCTCAGTTTCCCCTCCCCATGACAGGGATCCTCTACAGCAGGTTGTCCAGACTCTGCTCTGCGGAAAACCGGGGTCTCCCATGGCTTCCATCAGAACTCTTCTGGGGTGGGAGGAAGAGGTGTTCGCAAGAGGCCAAGGATGTTCCCCACGCAGCCTACCCTGTACCCTCTGAGAGATTCCACTCTCGCTGCCACTCGGATTCCAGACACAGCTTCTATCTGAGCTTCTATTTGCTTAAACTCTGTTCAGCTTGCTTTCCCCCAAACCTACTGGCCGTGGATATCTTCCCCCCTCTTTCGCTTCTTTTTCTTTCTGTTCCTCCCCCCAGGAGGATCTGCTGCCCCCTTGAGCCACAGAGAAAGAACAAGGCGGAAGAGAGCAGGACCACGATGGCTCGGAATGACCCACACAAGTCCCCCTTCCTGCCTTTGGAGCAATGGTGAAAATCAGACTCTGGGATCTTCAGGGGCTGGGACCCCAGTTCCCCGCCGTGGGACTGGGTGACCTGGATCTCTGGAGGTAAAAATGGGAAGCACTGGGTAGGGATGGAGGAGGCCAAGGAAGCCCAGGCACAGAGTGTCTGCAGGGAGTAGGGAGTGCACAGCCGTTCATCTAGTGTAGCTTGGCTGAGCCCTGCGTCCCAGGAAGGTCCTGACCTGGCCTCGAGGGCACGTATTGGTGAGACAAGGCAGAGAGGACAGAGTGCCAGGAAGATGATAGCAGGCTCTTTTTATACCCCGAGGGTGGCAGACTCCAGCTGAGACATAGCTGAGTTCTCCAATCATCTTCCCCTTTGCACGCCACACACACAGGTGGTGGAAGGAAACAGCAGGTGTTTAGACACACACACACACACACCTCGACCATCCTGCGTGTTCATCACCTTGGTTTGCCATCCTCAAGGTTTGTCACAAATAGAGGAGTAAAGAAGCTGGGACGGCTGAGAAGCCAGGATCACACCCCCGCCCCGGCATTCACAGCTCCACAGCTCTCCCCAGCTCCCACTGCCGTGCGTGCCCTATCTTACCTCCACAGCTCCTCACAACGGCCTCTCTCTCTCAGAAGAGGTGTTACTGGCCTCGTTTTCCAGATTAGGGGGTTGAGGTCTCTTGACTAAAGTCGTGGGACAATTAAATGGCCAAACCACACCTAGAACCTGGGTTTCCAGACTCCCAATCCAGAGCCCACACCAAAAGCACTGCTCCCAGCAGCCCAGTGTCCCTTCAAGGGCCCCAGCCCAGAGTGGGGGACAGCCCACCCGAGGAGAAGGGCAGCCAGGTGGCCGAGGTGTTCCTCTCTCTTCTAATGCACAGTAGGCATTCAACCCCCTGCGTCCCCAGGCAGCTCCCGTATCACCCCTGCTTGTGTCCAGAGCAGCACAGCAGACAGCTCCCCTGTCTCTCTTCCTGTTCCTCTTGGCACACAGGGAGGGGGAAAAATCTGGGTGCCCCAGCTCCACATTCTAAGCCTTGGTGGTTCTGAGAATGTCTCTACCACTGGCTGCCACCCAGGCTGTTTTCTGAGGGGCGGTCCTGAGGCTTCCACCTCTCCCACCTGGGTCAGGGACCTCCACTCTCAATTTGAGTCCACTTCTTTGAGAGTCTGTCTCCCAACTCCAATGGACTGGCAAGACCCCAAGGTCCCCTCATGCGAAGTCCTCATGGGTGGCCACCTGCAGGCCACTCTGTGGGTGATCACAAATGCTCACTCCTGAAGGCTGACTCCCGACTCCTGGTGTCTAAAGATATTCAGAGGTGGGGAAGAGTTAGAGAGGAGCCCAGGGTCCCCCTAACTGTAGGAGCTCAGGGGAGCTCAGGCTCCTGGGCTGGCAGAAGCGGGGTGGCGGGGGCGGGGATATGCTTAGAAAGGGGCCCAGGGCATCTCCTACCTGCGGGGCCTCTGCCTGGGAGCTTGGGAGCTGTCCCTTCCTCAAGAGGAGCCTTCTCACTCGCGGGCTGCCTTTAAGCCCCAGTGGCCTCTAGCCCCCGGCTCTTGTGTCCGCCTCCCCCTCCTTTCCTCTCCCCCTTCCACCCGACCCCACCCCCACTCTAAGAGGCTGGGGCCGCCTGAAGAGCATTGTTTACCGCCCTGTTGGTACAACACTTTCCCCTGGACCGGGAGGCTGGCTCGGGTTTCCCGTGAAGATCTGACAGGTGGCACCTTTCAATCACCGCGAGTCCCTCCCACCCTGACCCTGGCGGCATCTGTCCCTGTGGTCATCTTCCTTCCCGGTGTGCTCTCCTGGCCCTGGGGACCCTGGCAACCAGCTGCAGGGCCCACGTGGAGCCTGGTCCCCGGCTTCTGGCCTCTGTGCCCGTCCTGAGCCCGAGCCTGGCCTCCAGGGTTGCCCGGCCCCTCCCCCTGCCGCACCAGCCTTCACCGGGCTCCTTTTACTCTTCCTCAGACAAAGCAGCTGCTTACCGGGCAGGGGCAGGCGGGCGAGGAGGGGCTGACCGCTGCAGCTGCCCCAGGGGTGTCTCAGGGCTCCCACTGGACTGGGAGACTGGAGAGGGAGGGGGGAGGATGGGGTGAGCTGAGCCATCGCTGGCCTTAAAAGTGCAGGAAACGCAAAGCTCCCGAGCTCTATTTGGACCTGAAATGACGGGCGCGCGAAAACAAATCGTTACCCCCCTCTCTGTGCCCTGCCACCTAAGCAGGGCACCAGTGTTGAGAGTGAGGGAGTGGGCAGGGCGATACCCCTGCTGCGTAGGAAGCTCGGGATGCCCCAGCCTCCTTCCCCAGCAACCCCCTGGCCGCCCCCACTACCACCACACAGCCATGCAGGCTTCCGTCCTGGGTCTGACAGAAACCAGACCCTTTCCAGACTCAGCTCCAAATTCGTCCCCTCAGAGAGGTTTCCAGAGCTTCCAACACCCCCCAGAAACAGCCCGTCCTCTTCCCAGTACTGACTGCCATCTCAAACGACCTTAATCGTGTCCTCCTTTCCCGTCCCTCTCACCGGACTCCAAGCTCCGCAGGGACTTCCTCCACCATGCTCACAGCTGGATGCCCAGGACCTAGCAAACCCCCTGGTTCATAGTAGCTGCTCAGTGAGTCTGGCCGGGATGAACTAATTACTCAATGACGATAAATATGAAATAGGGAATTGGGGGTCTGTGCTTGGCAGCAGCTGAGAGAGATCCTTGTGTGCAAGCAGGTTTGGATATCAGTGGTCAAGTGCACCAATATTGATGCTGCCTCGTCTCGTGTCTCCTTCTCCTGTCGGGAGCATGTTTGCCCAAAAACGGTGAATTCTTTCACATGTATTTCTGGCTTGGTGTCTTTTAAAAGTTTTTTTTTTTGAATTATGTATATTTATTTATATATTTATTTATTTGAGAATCAGAGACAGAGAGAGAATCTTCGATCCACTGGTTCAGTCCCCAAATGCCTGCAATGGCCAGGGTCAGGCCAGGCTGAATTTGGGAGCTAGGAATTCAATTCAAGTTTCCCGTGTTGCTGGCTGGTACCCAACTACTTGAGCCATCACCAGCTGCCTCCTAGGGTGTGTATTAGTAGGAGGCTGGAATGCGAAGCAGAGGTAGGACTGGAACCCCCACATTGTGAGCTGCTATGCAGGCATTCCAAGAGGCAACTTAACTGCTGTTGCAGGCACTGGGCAGTGAACCAGTGGATTTCTTTCTCTTTCTCTCTCTCTCTCCCCCTCCCCCAGAAGTAAATAAGCAAATAAGTAAAAACTAGAAAGTGACACTGCAGTGGAGACCCAAAGAGAGAGGGGAGTGTGTGGCTGCCACGGGGAGAGCACTGTGGGCAGAGGCAGGGCAGCTGAGAGGTGGGAATGTGCTTGGCCCACGTGATGAGTAGAGTGTGGCTGGGGTAGAAGAGTTGGAGATAAAAGGCATGGCAGGTGGGGAGAGATCATTTAGGGCCTTGCAGGTCACTGTGACGACTTTGGCTCTTGCTCTCTGATTGGGAGCCGTTGCGATGTTTCAGGTTTTCTTTTTTTTCTTATTTAATTTTTTTTGACAGGCAGAGTTAGACAGAGAGACAGAGAGAAAGGTCTTCCTTTTTTCCGTTGGTTCACCCCTCAAATGGCTGCTACGATCCGAAGCCGGGAGCCAGTTGCCTCGTCCTGGTCTCCCATGTGGGTGCAGGGCCCAAGCACTTGGGCCATCCTCCACTGCACTCCAGGGCCACAGCAGAGAGCTGGACTGGAAGAGGAGCAACCGGGACAGAATCCGGCACCCCAACTGGGACCAGAACCCGGGGTGCCGGTGCTGCAGGCGGAGGATTAGCAAAGTGAGCCGCGGCACCGGCCTATGTTTCAGGTTTTCAAGGGACATCACTTAACTTCAGTTTTGACAACATCGCTGGCTGCTGCTTTGAGAACAGACTGAGGGGAAGCATGAACAGAAGTGGGGAGACCTGGCAGGGGACTAACACATATGGGATGCTGCCATCGCAGGCAGTGGCTTTACCCACTGTGCCACTACGCCAGCCCCTGAAATTTTTTTATTTTTTAATAAAATTATATAAAGGAGGGGCTGGTACTGTGGCATAGCACCGCTTCCTGCAGTACCAGCATCCCATATGGATGCCAGTTCGAGTCCCGGCTGCTCCACTTCTGATCCAGCTCTCTGCTATGGCCTGGGAAAGCAGAAGATGGCCCAAGTCCTTGGGCCCCTGACCCATGTGGGAGATCCAGAGGGAGCTCCTGGTTCCTGGCTTTGGATCGGCGCAGCTCCGGCCATTGCAGCCATCTGGGGAGTTAGCCAGCAGATGGAAGACCTCTCTCCCTCTCTTTCCCTCTGCCTCTCTGTAAATCTGCCTTTCAAATAAATAAACAAATAATTTTTTTAAAAAGTCTACAAAGGAAAAGAAAAAGAATGATTTGCTTTTATTGAGCATCAATCATGGACTGGGCCCTTTTCTTCTTCTTCTTCGTCTTCTTTTTTTTTTTTTTTTTTTTTTTTTTTTGACAGGCAGAGTGGATAGTGAGAGAGAAATAGAGAGAAAGGTCTTCCTTTTTGCCATTGGTTCACCCTCCAATGGCTGCTGCAGCCGGCACATCGAGCTGATCCGAAGCCAGGAGCCAGGCACTTCTCCTGGTCTTCCATGGACTTGGGCCATCCTCCACTGCATTCCTGGGCCATAGCAGAGAGCTGGCCTGGAAGAGGGGCAACCGGGATAGAATCCGGCGCCCCAACCGGGACTAGAACCCGGTGTGCCAGTGCCTCAAGGCGGAGGATTAGCCTGTTAAGCCGCGGCGCCGGCCGGACCCTTTTCTTACATTATGGTTTTTATTTGTTTTATGTAGTGATTTTGGAAACTTTTTATTTTGAAATAATTATAGGTCTACAGGAAGTCACATATGTAGTACAGAGATATGCTGTATACCCTCCACCCAGCTTCCACTGAAAGTTAAATCTTACCTAACTATATACAATGTCAAAGTCAGGAAATTGGGCAGGGTCATTGGCATAGCAGTTAGGGCACTGCTTATGATGCCCACTTCCCACATCAGAGTGCCTGGGCTGGAGTGCTGGTTGGGTTGCGATTCCAGCTTCCTGCTAATACACACCTGGGGGGCCGGTGCCGTGGCTCGTTAATCCTCCGCTTGCGGCGCTGGCATCCCATATGGGCACCAGGTTCTAGTCCTGGTTGCTCCTTTTCCAGTCCAGCTCTCTGCTGTGGCCCGAGAAGTCAGTGGAGGATGGTCCAAGTGCTTGGGCCCCTGCACCTGCATGGGAGACCAGGAGGAAGTACTTGGCTCCTGGCTTCAGATCGGCCCAGCGTGCCAGCCGTAGCGGCCATTTGGGGGTTGAACCAATGGAAGGAAGACCTTTCTCTCTGTCTCTCTCTCTCACTATCTAACTCTATCTGTCAAATAAATAAATAAAATTTTAAAAAGTACACACCTGGAAGGCAGCAGGTGATGGCTCTAGTGTTTGGGTCCCTGCTTGCCATGTGGGAGACCTGGACTGAGTTCCTGGCTCCTGGCTTCAGCCTGGTGTAGCCCTGCCATTGCAGGCATCTGGGGAGTGAACCAGCAGTGTGGTGAGTGAGCCAGCAGATAGGAGCTCTTTGTCTGAATCAGTATCTCTGCTTTTCTTTTTTTTTTTTAATTTTCTTTTTTCCTTTTTTTTTTTTTTTTTTATTTTTGACAGGCAGAGTGGACAGTGAGAGAGAGACAGAGAGAAAGGTCCTCCTTTTGCCGTTGGTTCACCCTCCAATGGCCGCCGCGGTAGGCGCGCTGCGGCCGGCACACCGCGCTGATCCGATGGCAGGAGCCAGGTGCTTCTCCTGGTCTCCCATGGGGTGCAGGGCCCAAGGACTTGGGCCATCCTCCACTGCACTCCCTGGCCACAGCAGAGAGCTGGCCTGGAAGAGGGGCAACCGGGACAGGATCGGTGCCCTGACCGGGACTAGAACCTGGTGTGCCGGCGCCGCAAGGCGGAGGATTAGCCTAGTGAGCTGCGGCGCCGGCTAGTATCTCTGCTTTTCAAGTTAAAAAAAAAAAAGTCAGGAAATTGACATTGGTAAATATGCGTGTACAGTTCCACCATGTCTTAGCCCACGTGTAGACTGTTGGTTACCACCACAATCAGGATACAGAACCACTCTGGGGGCCGGTGCTGTGGTACAGCGGGTTAACGCCCTGGCCTGAAGTGCTGGCATCCATATGGGCACCGATCTGAGACCTGGCTGCTCCACTTACCATCCAGCTCTCTGCTATGGCCTGGGAAAGCAGTAGAAGATGGCCCAAGTCATTGGGCCCCTGCATCTGTATGGGAGACCCGGAAGAAGCTCCTGGCTCCTAGCTTCGGATCAGCGCAGCTCTGGCTATTGTGGCCAATTGGGGAGTGAACCATTGGATGGAAGACCTCTCTCTCTCTCTCTCTCTCCCTCTCCCTCTCCTCTCTCTATGTAACTCTGACTTTCAAATAAAAAATAAATCTTAAAACAAAACAAAACAGAACAGAACCACTCTGTCACCATGAAGAATTTCCTTGTGCTACCTTTTACAGGTGTATAGCCTTCCCTGCTCCAGCCTAACACTGGACCGCCACTAGTATCACCTTCATCTCTATAATTTTATCATTTTGAGAATCCTATGATTAAGCCGCTGCCTGCAATGCCTGTATTCCATATGGGTACTGGTTTGAGTCCTGGCTGCTGTACTTCTGATGCAGCTCCCTGTTCACGTGCCTGGGAAAGCAGCAGCAGATGATCCAAGCACTTGGGCCTCTGCTACCCATGTGGGAGATGTGGATGGAGTTCCAGGCTCCAGGCTTCTGCCTGGCCCAGTCCCAGCCACAGCCATTAGAGCCATCTGGGTAGTGAATCAGCAGATGGAAGATCTCTCTCTCTCCCTCTCTCTGTGTGTGTGTGTGTGTAACTGTCTCCCAAATAATTTTTTAAGTCAAAAAATAGTGATTAACTTAAGAGAGAGTACTGCCGGCACTGTGGCTCAACAGGCTAATCCTCCGCCTTGCGGCGCCGGCACACCGGGTTCTAGTCCCGGTTGGGGCGCCAGATTCTATCCTGGTTGCCCCTCTTCCAGGCCAGCTCTCTGCTATGGCCCGGGAAGGCAGTGGAGGATGGCCCAAGTCCTTGGGCCCTGCACCCGCATGGGAGACCAGGAGAAGCACCTGGCTCCTGGCTTCGGATCAGCGCAATGCGCCGGCCGCAGCAGCCATTAGATGGTGAACCAACGGCAAAAAGGAAGACCTTTTTCTCTGTCTCTCTCACTGTCCACTCTGCCTGTCAAAAAAAAAAAAAAAAAAAAAAAAGAGAGAGTACTGAGTGGAGAAAAACATGAGACAATTTTTTTTCAAGTGGGGGGAGTATTTTCTATCCTGATCTGAGTGGTGGTTATGTGAATATATAATATATATAATCAAATTCAGTTTTAAGATTTGTGATTTGTGAATTTTACACACTATGTGTGACAGTGTTTGGGAGTATTCTTTCTCTATGCATGATTTGCCCTCTTTTTTTTTTTTTTTTGACAGGCAGAGTGGATAGCGAGAGAGAGACAGAGAAAAAGGTCTTCCTTTTTGCCATTGGTTCACCCTCCAATGGCCGCTGTGGCTGGCGCATCTCGCTGATCCAAAGCCAGGAGCCAGGTGCCTCTCCTGGTCTCCAATGCGGGTGCAGGGCCCAAGGACTTGGGCCATCCTCCACTGCACTCCCGGGCCATAGCAGAGAGCTGGCCTGGAAGAGGGGCAACCGGGATAGAATCCTGCGCCCTGACCAGGACTAGAACCTGGTGTGCCGGCGCCGCAAGGCAGAGGATTAGCCTGTTAAGCCACGGCACTGGCCGATTTGCACTCTTGTGATTGCTCTGGGCAGGGGGTAAGCCCTCACACCCCTTCTACACCAAATAAATTCAAACCTCTCAGACTGGAATGGGATTACCTGGCTGCATATGCTCTGCTATGCCTCGGTCTTAAAAAAAAATCGGGACCCATGGGGCTGGGACTGTGGTATAATGGGTGAAACCGCCACCTGCAGTGCTGGCATCCCATATGGGTGCCGGTTCAAGTCCTGGTTGCTACGCTTTAGATCCAGCTCCCTGCTAATGTGTTTGGAAAAGCAGGAGAGGATGGCCCAAATCCTTGGGCTCCTCAACTCACGTAGGAGACCTGAATGAAGCTCCTGGCTTTGGCCTGGTCTGGCCCTTGCTATTGCAGCCATTTGGGGACTGAACCAGAAGGTAAAAGATTTTTCTTTCTCTGCCTCTTTCTCTGTAACTCTGCTTTCAAATAAATAAGTAAATCGTCTTTTAAAAAAATCAGGACCTAATGTTTACTAATGTTACCTAATGTTTACGAGTCTTTTATTGTCTTGGACAATACCAAAATACACTAGTACAATGATCACATATAAAATAGTCAGTTCACCTTCCCCAACACACTGTGCCCTGTTTGTTATTATTTATTTATTTATTTGAAAGACAGAGTTACAAAGAGAAGGACAGACAGAGGGGTAATTCTCCATCTGTTGGTTTACTCCCCAAATGGCTGCAAGGAAGATAAGAGCTGGGAGTTTCTTCCGGTCTCCCACGTGGGTAGCAGGGGCCCAAAGACTCAGGCCATCTTTGGCTGCTTTCCCAGGCAGGGAGCTGGATGGGAAGCAGAGCAGGTGGGACACAAGAACTGAAACTGTATGTGGTGGCTTAACCTGGTGCACCACAGTGCTGGCCCCATGCATCACTAATTTACATCTTGTAAGTTTAGTTTACCAGGAAATTGTGTGGAAAATCAGAGAATTAAGTGTTACAAGGTGGAGGGCTGGTACTATGGCTACCATAGCAGGTTAAGCCTCTGCCTGCAGTGTTGGCATCCCATACGGGAGCCAGTTGGAGTCCCGGCTCTTCCACTTCCGATCCAGCTCCCTGCTAGTGCACCCGGGAAAGCAGTGGAGGGTGGCCCAATACTTGGGCCCCTGAACCCACGTGGAAGACCTGGAAGAAGTTCCTGGCTCCTGGCTCCCAGCTCCTGCCTGGCCCAGGCCTGGCTGTTGGTACCTTTGGGAAGTGAACCAGTAGATGGAAGATCTTTCTCTCTCCCCTCTTCTACCTCTGCCTTTCAAATCAATCAATCAATCTGGGAAAAAAAGTTACAAGCGTTCTTCAAAGAAATCACGAGAAACTGAATTTAGTTTATTTTGGTGCAAAAATTTTTTGAAACTGAGCCATACAAGGGGTGTCCAAAAAGTTCGTAAGAAATGTGTATTATAGGAAAATTATGCACAGATTTCATTTTTTTTTCAACAGAATAAACTTATATTTTAATTGCATTTTCCACGAACCTTTTTAAGTACCTTGTATGTTTGGGGGGTGGGGGAGGGGGTATGCGGTGCACATCAGGGAGCACAGTAAGTTCTGACAGAGGTCACCGGTTCGCGCTGTCTCCTAGACCACTCGCACTGTTAGCTCCGCGGTAGCCGAAATTGTTCCTATTCGTCTCTTCACGGCTCGGGGCGTCTCGTAGATGTCGACTAAGACGTTCAGCTTTCCACGAGCAAGGACTGAAATTTGCAGCCCCACGGGCGGCTTCACGACCTACACACAACGTCCATGAAGCACTGGTTCTCAAAGTTAAAAGTTCTACCCATGCCTGGGTCCTACTACTAGAAACTCTGACTTAATTGGCATTAGGTGAAGCCCGGGCGTCGGGAGGTTTTTTTTTTTTTTTCTCCCAGGTGGTTTTAATGTGCGACGAAAACTGAGAACCGCCATTTGGGGGCGTTCTTCCTTCCGCACGCAAGATCTGGGCTCAGGCGTCTGACGGGTGAAGTTCACCGACCTCGGTCCTCACGCCCTTCCAACCCCAAATAAACCTCACCGAGACAACCGGAAGGACTAGACCCGGGCTCTCCACGGGCTGCAAGCGCTCTGCACCCCACCCGAGCCTCTATGGTACTTTGACGTCCTCTCTAGCATTTGAAAGGCGCTTTCCTGCCCGGCCGGCCCGTTGCTCCCTCTCTATGGTAGCCGATTTCCCGGCACCCCTTGTTGGGATTTTCTTCCGGGTCGAAGAGGCGGGACTTCACTCCCGGAAGTGGCCCACGTGCTTCCGCTTTAGTTCCCCGGAGCACTAGGTAAGTGTCTAGTATTTGCCCAAAGTTGGGGATGCCGTGTACTTTGTGACTCGCCCCAGGCCGTGGTGAGTGAGCCGGGATCTCTGACTTCTGGGTGACCCTGATGTCGCCATTTCAGAGGTGCAGGCTTTGGGGCGTGTCCTGGGCAGGTCGGTTCCGCGTTTGATCGAGTTCCCAGGGTCTCGGAGGGTCAGGCCCGCGGTTTCTTGTTCTGCCCATCTCTTGATCTTTTCCTGGACCGAGGTGACCTGGAAGGACTGGAACGTCAGGTGTCTGGGGTTCAGTTTCCAGGCCCGCCACTGGCGCCCTGTGTAACCTTGGGGTAGACCGTGTTTCCTTTTAGACCTGTGTCCACATCCATGAGACGGCACGGTCAAACGCACTGCCGTTGTGATGTTCTGTGGTTCCTTCGCGCTCCCCAGGCGCTGGGGTGGGAGGCTGAGTGGGAGGGGTGGGTGCTGACGGTGCTGTCTGTCCCTGGACCAGGAGGCCGGAGCAGAGCCTCTTCACGGGCTGCGCTGAGATGGATCCGCTCAGGGCTCAACAGCTGGCTGCGGAACTGGAGGTGGAGATGATGGCTGACATGTACAACAGGTGAGGTGATCTCTAACAAACGCTTTCCTCGGCGCAGTGCAGCCCAAAGCCCCTGCTCATCCTCCCGACGTGGACCCCTTGGCTGATGCTAATGCTGACCTGTTACCAGAACAGTTGGGCATTTATTTACTTGAAAGGCAGAGAGAGGAATAGGTCTCCCATCTACTCCCCAGGTGCGTGCAGCAGGCCAAAGCCCAGAGCCAGGAACTCAATCCAGGCCGCCCGTGTAGATGGCAGGGACTCAACTCCTTAAGCCAGCACCTGCCGCCTCCCAAGGTGTAAGTTAGCAGGAGGCTGGAATCTAGAGAGACCTGGGACTCCACGCAGGCGTGCCGGTATGGGATGTGGGTGTCTTAACCGCTGTGCCAGACATCTCCCCGCTTCGTTGTTTTTTTTTTTTTTTTTTTTTTTTTTTTAAGTAACGTTGACCTTTTTAAAAATTTTAGTTCTTGAGGCCGGCGCTGTGGCGTAGTGGCTAAAGCTGCCACCTGCAGTGCCGGCATCCCATATGAGCGCCGGTTCTAGTCCCAGCTGCTTCACTTCAATCCAGCTCTCTGCTATGACGTGGGAAAGCAGTGAAAGATGGCCCAAGTCCTTGGGCCCCTGCGCCTGCATGGGAGACACAGAAGATACTCCTGGCTCAGCACAGCTCCGTCTGTTGTGGCCATTTGGGGAGTGAACTAGCGGATGGAAGACTTCGCTCTCTCTGCCTCTCTGTAACTCTTCCTTTCAAATAAATAAATAAATCTTTAAAAAGAAAATTTTAGTCCTTTGAGTGGAAGACAGAGAGCTCCTGTCTATCACTGCCCCAGATGCCCTCCACGGGAGCTGGGCTGGAATGAAGTCAGTACCCAGGAAAAATCTGGGCTTCCCACGTGGGTACCAGGGACCTGCCTCCCTGAGCCATCACCTGCTGCCTCCCAGGTGCAGGTTAGCAGGAGGCTGGAATGGAAGCAGAGCCAGGACTTGACCTAGGGACTGCAGCGTGGGATATGGGGCATTGGTACCCCGAGCAGTGGTGTCTTCACTGCTGCGCCCATTGCCCGTTGCCAGCAGTCGAGCATTTAGGTCAGGGTGGAAACGGTCATGAAGGAGCCCAGCAGGAAGAGAGGCTGCCATCCGGGTTCTGATTAAGTTCCCCTGAGCTTTTGCCTTGTGACATATATAACCAGTTTCTACATTTTCTCAAAAAGTTGTATTTATTTGTAAGGCAAAGTTCCAGAGAGAGAGACTAAAAGAGGGGTCTTCCATCTGCTGCCTCATTCCCCAAATGGGCACAATGGCCAACACTAGGCCTGGGAAGCAGCAGATGATAGCTGAAGTACTCCCACGTGGTTGGCAGACCCAGGTGGAGTTTCTGGCTCCTGGCTTCAGCCTGGCTCAGCACTGGCTGTTGTGGCCATAAATGGAGTGAACCAGCAGATGGAAGCTGTCTTTCTCTGAGTGTCTGTCTGTTTCTTTCTCTTTCTCTGTCACTCCATCTTTTCAAATAAAAAGATGGACAGAATAATAATATCTACCTCATAGATTTTATAAGTGTTAAATATGAAAGCCTTTAGCATCAGGCCCAAAACAGTCAAATGTCTGCTATTTCTACCAGCTTAAACTCTCCTGATTGGTTGATTTCTGTCGGAGGCTAGATTGCAAATGATTTCTATTTGAGATGGAGAGAGAGGGAATTGTCATCTACTGGTCACTCCCCGAATGCTGCAGCCCCAGGCTGGAGCTGGGAGCTCAGTGCAGACCTCCCATGTGGGTGGCTGTCACTGCTGAGCCATCACTGCTGCCCCCTGGGGTCTGTATTGGCAAGAAGTTGGAGTCAGGGGACACAGGCACCCTGACCTGCATCTAAACTTGGGGCACAATATTTGCTCCTAGAATGGTTGTGAAATCAAACTACCTGGGTTCATATTCTAGCTCATTGTAATCCTTAGCAAGTGACTGGGCCTCTCTGGCCTCAATTTCCTCATCTGTAAAATGGGGATAATTGTGCCTGCCTGATAGGAGTATTATAAAAATTGCATAACAGGACCCAGGTAAGGCACCAGTGTGGTGCCGGCACATAGCCACTCCTCAACAAATGATTTCTACTTAATTAGTCGTAGGCGTGGGCTCAGACAAGGTTCCTGCTTACGAGGAGCTTCCGACGGTTGAGGGGCAAGCTGAGGATTTGTGTTGTTTTCATGGGGAAAGTGCAGTCAGTGTAGTGGGGATGGAGTGATGGAGCTTCCTTGGGAGTCACAGGATGCTGCTGATCAGCCCCGCCCCTCCCTCCCTCCAGAATGACCAGCGCCTGCCACCGGAAATGCGTGCCTCCCCACTACAAGGAAGCGGAGCTGTCCAAGGGCGAGTCTGTGTGCCTGGACCGATGTGTCTCCAAGTACCTGGACATCCACGAGCGAATGGGCAAGAAGCTGACGGAGCTGTCCATGCAGGACGAGGAGCTCATGAAGAGGGTACAGCAGAGCTCAGGGCCTGCATAAGGCCCCGGCGGCACACACCCAGGGTGCACCCTGCCCCTGCCCCTGCATCGCAAAAAAGTGCTCCCTCCTGGGTGTCTCTGTGAAGACCACTGGGCCTGTGCCCTCTGGAGAGTGTCCAGGGGCCCGGGGTGTGGCAGAGCTCTCTCCTGGCTGAAGAAGGAGTATCTGTCACACTGGGATGTGACTGTGATCGCGTGTGTATATGTATATGTGTGTGTGTATGTATATATATAAACAAGGTGTCAACACTACTCTGTGTGGAGCCGTGTGCTTGGCATTCAGGAACAAAGTAAAGAGACGCGGCCTTCTGCCAGCAGAGGGAGTCTCGTGTAGTTCTTAATAGGAGTCCAGACTGGTAAGACAGCCTGGGTATGCCCTGGCTCAGCCGCTCGCTGCGTGACCCCCAGACAGACATGTCACTTACCTGTCCTTGGCGCTCTCATCTGCAGCATGGGGATCACCATAGGCCTGTTGGGAAGACTGAGTGAGCTAATGTATGTGAAACAAGGGGTGTGCCACAGTGACTGGGATGTAGGAAGGGCCCTGTACCTTTTCTTTCATGTCTGTTTTCATCTACTTGAAAGGCAGAGCAGTAGAGACAGATCCTCCATCTACTGGTTTATTCCTCAAATGCCTACAACAGCTGGGCTGGGCCAGGCTGAAACCAGGAACCTGGAACTCCATCTGGGCCTCCCATGTGGGTGGCATCTGCCCGAGCACTTGAGCCTCGTATGCTGCCTCCCACGGTGCACCAGTGGGAAGCTGGATGGGAAGCAGAGTAGCTGGGACTTGACCCAGCACTCCTATACAGGATGCAGGTGTCCCAAGCAGCCCAACTCATCACTGCACCATAATCCCCACCCCACCCCTCCTTAAATGTCTGTTTATTGTCATCTATTTGAAAGGTAAAATGGAGAGAGAAGGACAAATACTTGAAAAGGAAGTTGAGAGGCTGGTGTTGTATGCAGTGAGTTAAGCTACCACCTGCAACACCAGAATCCCTATGAGTGCTGGTTGGAGTCCTAGTTGCTCCACTTCCCATCCAGCTCCCTGCTAATGCACCCGGGAAAGCAGTGGGGCTGATTGGGCCCCTGCCACCCACGTGGGAGACCCAGGAGTCCCAGACTCCTGCTTCTTGGTCCTGCCCCAACAGTTGTGGCCATTTGGGGAGTGAGCCAATGGATGGAAGATCTCTGTGTCTCCCTCCCTCTTTTTTTTATCACTTTGCCTTTTAAAGATGTATTTATTTAAGAGGTAGAGTTACAGACAGAGAGGGAGAGACAGGCCTTCCATCCTCTGGTTCACTCCCCAAATGGCCACAGCAGTCAGAGCTGGGCCAAACCAGAGCCAGGAGCTCCTTCCAGGTCTCCACGTGGGTGCAGGCGCCCAAGCGCTTGGGTCATCTTCCACTGCTTTCTCAGGTGCATTAGCAGGGAGCTGTACAGGAAGTAGAACAGCCGGGACTCGAACTGGCACTCATATGGGGTGCTGGCGCTGCAGGTGGAGGCTTACTATGCCACAGCACTGGCCCCTCACTTTGCCTTTTAAATCTTAAAAAAAAAAATTTTTTTTTTGAAAGAGCAGTGGAGGCAAGCAGGCATTTCCACAAATGATTTAGGGGAGAGGATGAAAAGTAGGTGGGATTTAGGGAGCAGATAGCCAGTGTTGTGGTTCTAACCGGCAGTATCAGGATGTATCTCACCAGCTTCGTGATATGTGATCCAGGAGGGGACTAGTGATGACCACTGCCACTCTCTTCCTGAGTCAGACTTTGCTCACTCCATACACCGTCCAAACTGAGCCATTGATTCCAGCCAAAGGTCAGGCTGGAAGTGGGGGCTGGGAGCAGTGGTTGCCTGCTGTAGTCACACAAGTGGAGCAGTGACATAGAGGCCAGGGTGACTGTCCTGTTTGCTGTTGTACTGAGGGGGCCACATCCTGTGGGATCCATGTCCTCAGAGAACTACACAGCTTTCAGAATGTGTGAGGTGGGATTTTGGTTGACCCCAATGCCACTGTGTGATGGCAGTACCTCCAAAGCCGGCCTCTGGGGTGGAGGGGCCCGGGGTATAGCAACGTCATGGGAGGCAGAGTAAAGGAGACATAAAGACAGTTTGGGGCTTACAAGTAAAGTTCAAGTAAGGCTTCGTGAATCTTTCATCTTTTTTTTTTCTTTAAGATTTATTTGAAAGGCAGTTACAGAGAGATCATCTGCTGGTTCACTTCCCAAGTGACTGCAACAGGCAGGGCGGGCCAGGTTGGAGCCTGGAACCTGGAACTCCATCTGGGCCTTCCACATGGGTGGCAAGGGCACAAGGACTTGGGCCATCTTCTGCTGCCTTCCCAGGCACATTAGCAGGGAGCTGGAACACGGAGCAGAGCAGCCGGGACTCGAACGTGTGCTTACGTGGGGTGCAAGCTTGACCTGCTGCACCACAAAACCAGCCCCTGGGCTTGAGTTTCCACTGAGATTCCCTTGATCTTGAGTGGGGCCTGCTCTGTGCTTCAGTTACCCCGTCCATAAAATGGCTGAAGAACCCACATACCTCCTTGGGTAGTTGTGAAAATTAAATGTGTTAATAACTAAAGCACATAGGGAAGTGCATAGCATACACAAGGTGTGTTGGTTCTTTTCATTGTTAAGTTTTGTGTGAGGTGGAAACATTGGGAGGACCCTGGAACACTTCAAGATCGTGGTGCACCACCTTGAACATGGAGACTGCGAAGACTCCTCTCTAGGTACTGAAGTATGAATTTGGGTCAACAGGTGGCGCTGTCTGCCCACTAGTCTGTGCTGCGTCAGCCAATTCCACAAAAGTTTATCCCTGGCATTCAGCTTGATACTGCACCTGCCCTCGGGTTTAGCAGGGGCTATCAGGAACTCTCCGATAACCAGGTCATCTGGAAGGGGTGGTAGCAGAGGGGGAGGAGGTTCCACAGCAGTGCCTGCCACGGCTGTGAAAGTGGAAGTGTGGAGCCCTCAGGCCACTGGAGGAGGTGCAGGTGACGTGAAGCTTGTGGTGGGCAGGTGCGCTCCACGGGTGAGCCGTGCAAAAGGGCTTGGGTTATCTCCTGAGGACATGAGACTTGAAGGATTTACGGTGACAATGACAGAGCTGCACGCTACCACCAGCCAGGTACATAGCGGTAGATGGTGGCAGGTGATAGATTAGGTGGAGCCGTGGCAAGGAGGCAGTGAGGAGAGAGGGGTGATGTGAGCAAGAACAGCTCAGGTTCATTGGATTGCTGCAGTGCGCTAAGCTCTGCTAATAGCCCCAAGCGTATTAGTTCAGTTAATCCTTCCAGCAACTCTGTGAGACAGGTGTGATTGTCTTCTCAGATGCAGAAGCTGAGGCTCTCAAAAGTTAGTGACCTGCCTAAGAGCACAGGGCAACCAAGGGGCAGAGCCGGGATTCCAGGAGGCACGGACCCCAGCGGCACCCTAACCACTGTGCTAGGCTCCAGGGCCACGGCCCTGGTGAGACACGCGTTAGCACGTTCATGCTTCACTCACCACTATTATATATTCCATTAAATATCATTTTATTCCACAGTTGGTTTTACAAGTGTCCTCCACGCTTCCTTGCATGAAATGCATCATCACTCATTGGCCAAGAGCTTCGAGATTTGCCAGGATGAATTAGCTGGGTCCCTGGCCTCAGTGAGCAGGCCAGGTAGGGGTGGGGAGCGGAAGAGGGCAGGAGAAGTGGACACACAAGCAGAGATGAATCAGGCTGTCCTCAGAGGTGTTTGTGCTCGATTTCAGGTTTTCCTTTTTTGTAGTCTATTTATTTGAAAGGCAGAGAGGGAGAGATCTTGCATCCACTGGTTCACTCCCCAAATGGCCACCACAGCTGGGACTAGGCCAAGCCAAAGCCAGGAAAGCCAGGAGCTCTGGATCTCCTACCTGGATAGCAGGGACCCAAGTATTTGGGCCATCAGCTGCTGCCTCCTGGATGCGAATCCGCAGGGAACTAGCTCAGAAGTGAAGTAGCTGGGCCTTGAACCCAGGCACCCCAAGTGGCAGCTTAACCCGCCGTGCCACAACACCTGCCGCTAATTATCGATTGTAAAAATCAGGAAGTGTTTCATAAAAATCTAGGCCGTGGATTCTTTGGGAAATTGAGACGCTCTGTTGGCATCAGCCTCCTTGGCAGCATTTGCTGATGGTGGGCAGAGGTTTGTCACCCGCCAAGCCTCCCACCACTGACGTATTCCCTCCTTGTCATCGTCTCCTTGACCTGCGAGCATTTGGTGTGGGCCTTCTGCCCCAGCTGTTCAGATGAACTGGTCATTGTGTAAGGAAACAGGTCAATGTCCTGGGGTAGGTGGCCTCTAAGCTCACTAGGGGTGGGCGCCACTTCCAAGACTAAGTTACAGAAGACAGCACTGTCCATCTTGCTGGTTCCTCTTCTCACGCCCTCCTGACTTAGCCCTCTTTCTTGGCGCTCTCTCACTCTTCTCTCTGCCTCACCCTGATGAAGCAGTGTCCCATGGTGTGAGCTGACCTACGAACAGGCCGTGCAGTAAGGAACCGAGGGGCAGCCTCCAGCCTCCAGCCAGCAGCCTCCAGCCAGCAGGAAAGCGCATCACCCAGCGTGAAAGTGAGCCTGGAAGCAGATCCAGACGCCTGCAGCCCCCGAAGAGGACCCAGCTGAGCTGGGCCCGGCCTCCTGACCCAGAGGAACTGAGATAATAAATATTGTGTTAAGACACTATGTGGGGCCGGCGCCGCGGCTCAATAGGCTAATCCTCCGCCTTGCGGCGGCACCCCGGATTCTAGTCCCAGTCGGGGCGCCGGATTCTGTCCTGGTTGCCCCTCTTCCAGGCCAGCTCTCTGCTGTGGCCTGGGAGTGCAGTGGAGGATGGCCCAAGTGCTTGGGCCCTGCACCCCATGGGAGACCAGGAGAAGCACCTGGCTCCTGCCTTCGGATCAGCGCGGTGCGCCAGCCGCGGCGGCCATTGGAGGGTGAACCAATGGCAAAGGAAGACCTTTCTCTCTCTTTCTCTCTCTCTCTCACTGTCCACTCTGCCTGTCAAAAAAAAAAAAAAAAAGACACTATGTGTTGGGGGCCATCACTGTGGTGCAGCAGGTTAATGCCCTGGCCTGGGGTGCCAGCATCCCATATGGGTGCCAGTTCAAGACCCAGCTGCTCCACTTCCCATCCAGCTCTCCGCTATGGCCTGGGAAAGCAGTAGAAGATGGCCCAAGTCCTTGGGCCCCTGCTCCCGCGTGGAAGACCTGGAAGAAGCTCCTGGCTCCTTGCTTCGGATCAGCGTAGCTCCAGCCATTGCAGCCAACTGGGGAGTGAACCAGCAGATAGATGACGTCTCTCTCTCTCTCTGTGTAACTCTGACTTTCAAATAAATAAATCTTTAAAAAAAAAAAAGACTATGTGTTGGGGGTAATTTGTTACCTAATGTGTACAACTATGGCAGTCATCTGGGACTGCGTGATCATTCTTTTACCTACACCTATCATGTGCCAGGCACGGTTCTAGGCAACCGGGATCCATCAGTGAACAAAAGAATCACCCTTGCTTTCTTGGAACTTATTTTCTTGGGGCCATGGTTTTGCACGGTAGAAGTCTGTGTCGGCAACACTAAGGGAAAGCCACATCCATAAGTATCTGCGGCTTCTTTTTTTTTTTTTAATATGTATATTTTAAAGATTTAGTTTTATTTATTTGAAAGGTAGGGTTATGGTGGGGCAGGGGGAGACAGAGATCTTCCATCCACCAATTCACTCCTCAAATGGCCACATCAGCCAGTTGGGCCAGGCTGAAGTCAGGAGCCTGGAACTCCATCCGGGTCTCCCACATGGGTGGCAGGAAAACAAGCACTTCCATCTTCTGCTGCTCTCCGGAGTGCATCAGCAGGGAGCTGGATCAGAAGTGGAGCGGCTGTAACTTGAACCAGCGCTCCTAGGGGATGCTGGCATTGCTGGCAATGGCCCAACCAGCTACACTACAACACCAGCCCTCCTGTGGAAGGAAACATTTATTTATTTAAAAGGCAGAGTTACAGAGAGGGAGAGGCAGAGGCAGAGGCAGAGAGAGAGAAGTCTTCTTCTTTTTTTTTTTTTTGACAGGCAGAGTGGACAGTGAGAGAGTGAGAGAGACAGAGAGAAAGGTCTTCCTTTACTGTTGGTTCACCCTCCAATGGCCGCCGCAGCCAGCGCGCTGCGGCCGGCGCACTGCACTAATCCAAAGCCAGGAGCCAGGTGCTTCTCCTGGTCTCAAATGCAGGTGCAGGGCCCAAGCACTTGGGCCATCCTCCACTGCACTCCTGGGCCACAGCAGAGAGCTGGCCTGGAAGAGGGGCAACCAGGACAGAATCCGGTGCCCCAACCGGGACTAGAACCTGCAGGCGGAGGATTAGCCTCGTGAGCTGCGGCGCCGGCAGAGAGAGAGAAATTTTATACACTGGTTCACTCCCCAAATGGCTGCAACCGATCTGGTTGGAGCTGGGCCGATCCAAAGTTAGGAGCCAGGAGCTTCTGGGTCTTCCACGTGGGTCCAAGGGCCCGAGGACTTAGGCCATCCTGCGTTCCCAAGCCATTAACAGGGAGATGGATTGGAACTGGAGCAGCCAGGATTGAAGCAGTGTCTATGAGATGCTGGCACCACAGGCGAAGGCTTAGCCCACCACACCACAGCCGGCCCCGGGACACATGCTTAACCTCTCCCAGGTCTTGGACTTTGAAAATCTGACAAGCGCCCTGGGCTATCTCTGCAACGACATGGAATTTCTGCATGCAGTTCTAGATCTTCCTCAGAGCAGTTGTGGGCCGGCCCAAGGGGAGTCCTGTGGCAAGCTTTGTTTTAGGTGATGGGGCAAAGGGGAACAGGATAGAAAACCTAGCGGGAACGACAGGTGAAACCAGATGCTTTCACCATTGCGGTAAATGTTACAAAGGATGTTCAAAGGACCATGGGGCCGCGCGAAGGAATGTTGCCTCCCCAGTCGGGATGCTCGGGGAAGGCTGCGTTCCAGAAAGTGGTAGAGGAGATTCAGCGGAGGAGTAGGAATCTGCCAGGCACTTGGTGGGGTGGGTGATGGGCTCCGGGTTGGGTGTGGGAGGACAGTGGTGAAGAAGGTAGGCAGAGAGTCCAGGGGAGGGAAGATGGGTTTATCAGAGGCAGCATCGGATGCAGGGCTATCTGGAGTCGGGTACGTTATTAAAGGCAGCGACTAGCAAGGCAAGATCGGAAGGATTAATTAGCTAGGCCAGGCCAGGGAATGTTCCAGGCCCAAGAAGAACTTGCGGTGGGAGAGCCCGGAGTACTGCGGGGTGCGAAGAGGGCACCATGGTGAATGCATGGAAGGCAGCGAAGCCAGAAGGAAGCAGGTGGTGGGGGGCTGTGCTGCAGCCTGTGCGTGTCCCCAAGGGTGACAGGACCCCCTTTCAAGGGAAGTGGCCTGGTGACTGCATCATGGTGGTGTCATGGACAGGGGTACAACTGGGACAGCCCAGGGGCTCAGGCTGGAGCTGGTGCTGAGCTGGGCTTGGGGGCAGCAGTGGCCAGGAAGAGCCAGCTGTGAAGATTTCCGAAAGCTGGCCGGCTGGATGGTGAGTGAGGCGGAGTCCGGCTTTGCAGCTTAGGCGACCGGGCGGAAGCCGACTCAGACAACAGCGGAGCAAAGGAGGGAGGGAGGGAGGGAGAAGGTCAGTTTTGGTCACTTGAGGTGATTGGGCCCTCTGGGTGGTCTTCAAAGAGCCGGAGGAATCGTCCGGCCCTGCCTGTGCCACGGCTGCAGCCTGGCGCCCCAGCGCCCCTCATTCTTTGTGTGTCAGCCACATTGGCTCTTGTCTGCTCCCGCAGGGCCCGAGGCATTGTCCTACAGCGGAATCTTTCATGTGCTCTGTCTTCCTCTTGGGTGTTGATAAACCCTGCCGATTCAGATCTCAGAGCCAGCATCCTCCCTCAGGATTCCTGCCTGATCCTGGGTCTGCACCAGGCCCCTGCGCAGTTACATGCTCTCCTAGCACACACACTTCTCCTCCGCGGTGCTTCCTGGAGACGAAATTGCACTCAACACATCGGTATTTGACTCATTGATGTCTCTCTCCCACCAACTTGGGTTCTGTGGATAGGGGGTCTGCATATTACTCACCAATGAATCCCTACTGCCTGGCACACGCGACGGTTGTTTATTATCACTATTAGATGTTTTATTTATTTATTTGAAAGAGCAATTGAGAGAGAGAGAGACAGAGAGAGAGAGAGAGATTTTCCATCTGTTGGTTCATTCCCTAAATGGCCACAATGGCCAGGGCTGGGTCAGACTGAAGCCAGGAGGCAGAATAGAAACTCCATTGGGGTTTCCTGCATGGGTGGCAGGGACCCAACCACTTGGGGCATCTTCTACTGCTTTCCCAGGAAGCTGGGGGCCAGGCACTGTGGTGTAGTGAGCTAAGCCTCTGCCTGCGGTGCCGGCATCCCATATGGGTGCTGATTTGTGGCCCAGCTGCTCCTCTTCCGATCCTCTTGTCAGATTTTCAGACAAGTCCATCTCCCTACTAATGGCCTGAGAAAGCAGTAGAAGATGGCCCAAGTCCTTGGGCCCCTGCACCCACATGGGAGACCTGAAAAAAGCTCCTGGCTTTGGATGGGCCCAGCTCTAGCCGTTGAGGCCACTTGGGGAGTGAGCCAGTGGATGGAAGACTCTCTCTGTCTCTGTCTCTCCTCTCTTTCTGTAACTCTACCTCTCAAATAGATAATAAATAAATCTTTAACAGGTGGTGGTTGGGGGGCTGGATCAGAAGTGGAGCAGCCGGGACTGGAACTGCTCCTCTGACACAGGCATGCTGTGACCCAAGCAGCAGCTTCACCAGCTACACCATGACAATGGCCCTGAGAGGTTTTTTTTTTTTTAAAGATATAATTCACATATTATCAAATCCACTCTCTTAAAGGGTACAGTTGAGTCCATTCACAAAGTTGTGCAATCATCACCAGCATCTACTTACATAACCCCTGCACTCCCCAAGAGGAAATCCCATACCCCTTAGCCGTCAGCCCTTATTTCCTGCCTCCCTTCCCCCCGTGCTCCGGGAGCCGCTGATCCACTTTCTCTCTGGGCACTTTATACAACACAAGCCTTCTGTGTCTGGCTTCTTTCACTTAGCATGTTTTCAAGAGTCACCGGTGTTGCAGTACGCACCAGTAGTATTTGTGCCCAAATAAGATTACATTGTCTGGGCGTAGCATATTTTGTTTCTCCATTAATCAGCTGATGGGCAATTCTGTTGGTTGCTCCTTTTGGCTCTGAGGGACAACGCAGCTGTGCACAAGCACGTACAATGGTGTGGACAGGTGTTCTCAGTTCTCTTGGGTATACACTGAGGAGCAGAATTACCCAGCTACAATAGTAACTCAGTGCTTTTTTACTGTTAGAGGAACTGCCAAATTGTTTTCCAATGGCTGCAACATTTTATGTACCCTCTTCATGCAAGTATTCAGAATAAATATTCGTTAAACTGAAATAATGATTTCTTACTCAATGAATTCAATCAGATACGATTGTTTCAGTCCTCAACAGAGGAAAAGACTGAAGCTTAGGAGATTAAGCGACTTGGGCAAAATCACACAAGTGATTAGTTACAGAGCCAGGATTTGTACCCAGCCTGAACCAATGCTCTTGTCCACTAAGCCGTGAAGTAGACTCTGCTCAGGCGCTCACAGGAGATCCAACGTGATAAGGCTGTTAACTAGGGGTAATGGCAGGAGGACAGCCCCTAGGAAGAGATTATTTCTGAAGGCAGGGGAAGAAGGAGATTGACAAATCTTGTGTGGTATTTTTTTTTTTTTTTTTTTTTTTTTTTTTTTAGATTCACATATTTGAAAGGTAGAGCAGGGGAGAGAGAATGAGAGAGATCTTTCTTCTGTTGGTTCACTTCCCTAAAGGAAGCGACAGCCAGACCTGGGCCAGACCAAAGCCAAGAGCCAGGAGCACCATCTGGGTCTCCCACGGGGTGGCAGGGGCCCGAGCATTTGGGCCGTCTTCCACTGCATTAGCAGGACACTGGATTAGAAGTGGAACAGCCAGGATTCCAACTGGCACTCCCATGTGGATGTGGGCATTGCAAATAGCGTCCCAATCCACTGCACACATCACACCAGCTCCTGATGAATCTTACTGATTCTCACATGAAAGTGTGTTTTAGCCTGGCTCCTGGCTTTGGATCGGCACAGTTCTGGCTGTAGGGGCCAATGGAAGGAAGACCTTTTCTCTGTCTCTCTCTCTCACTGTCTACAACTCTACTTGTCAAATAAATAAAAGAAAAAAAAAAAGAAAGTGTGTTTTAGGTCTTTCATCTTACTTTCTCTACTTTTAAAAAGCTGGTCACCATTTGGTTTATATTTAATTTTTTGAAAGGCACAGAGATTGATGGAGAGGGAGACAGAGAGGATGAGAGGGATCTCCCGTCTGCTAGCTCATCCACCAGATGCCACAACAGTCAGGGCTGGGCCAGGCTGAATCCAAGAGAACTCAGTTCTGGTCTCACACATGGGTAGCAGAGACCCAGCTGCTTCAGGCATCACCTGCTGCCTCTCAGGGAGCTGAAATGAAGAGCAGAGCTGGGACTTGAACTCTAATATTCTGATATAGGATGAGGGTGACCCAAGGGGCTTCTGAGCCACTGCACCAAACATCCCACCCATTATTTTGTATGTGAACTACTACATGGCCTTCTTCTTTTCTTTTTAAAGATTTATTTATTTATTTGAAAGTCAGAGTTACACAGAGAGAGAAGGAGATCCAGAGAGAGAGAGAGAGGGGTCTTCCATTGCTGGTTCACTCCCCAGTTGGCCATAATGGCCGGAGTTATGCTGATTTGAAGCCAGGAGCCAGGAGCTTCTTCCTGGTCTCCCTCACGGGTGCAGGGGCCCAAGGGCTTGGGCCATCTTCTACTGCTTTCCCAGGCCACAGCAGAAAGCTAGATCAGAAGTAGAGCAGCTGGGACACGAACTGGCGCCCATATAGGATGCCACCACTGCAGGCAGAGGCTTAACCTGCTACGCCACAGCACCAGCCCCCTGCGTGGCCTTCTAACTACTTTAAATTTTCTCTTCTTTCCCACATATTCTCCACTCATTAAACACAAACCCAGCCATATCAATCCCAGTAGAAACAAAGCCAGGGGTAGGTATCTCACCTAGGCGTTGTGATGCCCAAGTCCCATATGAGTATTTGGGTTCAGCTCCCAGCTCTGGCTCCTGACTCCAGCTTCCTGCTAATGTGGACCCCGGGAAGCAGCAGTGATGGCTCAAGCAACTGGGTTCCTGCCCTTCACGTGACAAACCTGTACTGAGTTCTGGGACCCCAGTGTCCAGCAGCTTAGCTGTTCTGGGCATTTGAGGACTGAACAAGCAGATGGGAGACCTTTATCTCTGTTTCAGAGAGAGAGAGAGAGAGAGAGAGAGAACACTGCGCTGTGGTGCAGCGGGTTAACGCCCTGGCCTGAAGCGCTGGCATCCCATATGGGCACCAGTTCAAGACCCGGCTACTCCACTTCCAATCCAGCTCTCTGCTATGGCCTGGGAAAGCAGTCGAAGATGGCCCAAGCCCTTGGGCCCCTGCACCCGCGTGGAAGACCCGGAAGAAGCTCCTGGCTCCTGATCGACGCAGCTCCGGCCGTTGTGGCCAATTGGGGAGTGAACCATCGGATGGAAGACCTCTCTCTCTCTCTCTGCCTCTCCTCTCTCTGTGTAACTCTTTCAAATAAATAAATAAATCTTTAAAAAAAAATCCCCTGAGTTAGGGGATTTGCCAACAATTAAAGAGAGAGAGAGAGAGAGAGAGAGAGAGAGAGAGAATCTTCCATCTGCTGGTTCATTCCCAGATGGCCATAACAGCCAGGACTGGGCTAGGCCAAAGCCAGGAGCCCAGAGCTTCTTCCAGGTCTCCCATGTGGGTGGCAGAGGCCCAAACACTTGGGCCATCTTCTGCTGCTTTTTCCCAGGCCATTAGCAGAGAGCTGGATCAGAAGTGGAGCAGCAAGAACTCGAACTGGTGCCCATATGGGATGCCAGCCTTGAAGGTGGCAGCTTGACCTGCTATGCCACAATGCTGTCCTCTCTGAAGGGATTTCTACTTCATCTTGTATGTGTGTGTGGTGCAGGGATAGAGCCAAGGAAGGAAACCCACAGTTCTAGATTAGTGTGGAGGCCTCAAAGGTCAGCACAGTGTTTGTTGGGACAATGTGGGCCAGGTCCGTAATCCAGCCTAGGAGATCAGAGACAGCACCCGGAGAGAGGTAGAATTTGAGCAACCTTGTGATGGATGAGTACACTAGAAACGAAGAAGGGGAGCTGTTATTCCCACCGAAGGAACCGCAGGTGCAAAGGCAAGGGTGGAGGCAAAGCAGCTGGCTTGCTTTCACTGCACCTGTGCTTGCTGAGTGCCTTTGGGCATCATGCGCTGGGGATGCAGCCGCCCAGGGCTTGCCTGGCTTCCTAGAGCTTGACAGTTGGAAAGGGACAATGTTGCAAACAGGGAAGTGCAGGTTGAGATGAAGGGAGGGCAAGTGCCCCAGCCAGGGAGGCCCATGCAATGCGGAGTGTCAGGGAGAGAGCCCATGTTCACCTTAGCGTTGTCATAGAGCGCACTGATAGCGTTTTATCACGTTCCCAAGGGGATCCAGGGCGCTTCCGAGTTAGAACTTTTATTCTAGGGCCCCTCACCTTGAGCTAAGGAGTTTGACCTTGATCTGAACGTCCTGGGAGCCACCACTGAAGTGAAACCACCAAAGCCTGACGTGAGCTTTGGCGGAGGGAACGCCTTGTGCCTTTTTCCACGGCTAAGCTTCTGCTCTCGCTATGCCCCTGGCCTGGAGGAATGGAAGGGAGAGATCTTAAAGCCAGACAGCCCCGACTCTCCATCCTGCCTCCAACCACCAGGCTCCAAGTCTCCAGGTCCCTCCCTCTGTTCCAGCTGGGAGGTTAAAATGAGACCATGATGTCTTTGAAGATTTAACAACAATTTTTCTGGCGGGGAGGGAGTGCCCAGCATATAGTAGCAGCTCAGCAAATGTCAGTTTCTCCCTTGGCCTGGTGGCTTAGCTGCTCAGAAGTCTCCCCCTTGCCAAAGGCTTTCTTGGAGCCTTCTGCACAGCGGTGCCTGTTCCCAAGGAGCATTGTGGGGATCACCTAACACATGGTATGAAATTCGCATCTGGGGCCGGTGCTGTGGCATAGCCGGTAAAGCCACTGCCTGCAGTGCTGGCATCCCATATGGGCACTGGCTCGAGTCTCGGCTGCTCCACTTCCGATCCAGCTCTCTGCTATGGCTTGGGGAAGCAGTAGAAGATGGCCCTAGTCCTTGGGCCCCTGCACCCGCGTGGCAGATCCGGAAGAAGCTCCTGGCTTTGGATCGGCGCATCTCCTGCCGTTGATCACCAGGTCTTTGGAAATAGTAACAACAGCTGACATTTACTATGTGCACACAACACAATTCCTAACTCCTCTGGCAAGTGGGTCAATTCTAATTCACAGGAGCTCAGAGCAGTCAAGTAAGTTGTCCAAGGCAAGCCAGGGTGGTCAGTTTCAGAGTGGAGACTCAGACCTGAATCGGAGTAACCGCAAGACGTCCGTGCCATTCTGCCTCTCTCGGAAAACACGACTCCCCACAGCACGGTTCAAAACCCCACCCAAGCCCGACCCGCGTCGCGCTCGGTCTGCTCCAGCCGAGTCCTTTGTTTGGACGAAAGACGCAGAGGGCGCTGCCTGACGCTCGTATGGGGTACCCAGGGTGGAAAAGTAGGCGCTGGGGGCGGCGAGGACCTGGGGGCTGGCGGCAGAGTCACGTGAGCGTGAAAGTCGACCTCGGGGGAGGGGAAGAGAAGGGAGCCCCCGCCCCCGCCTCTGGGCGCAGCTCGGGACGCGAGTAAATACCGCGATCCGCTCGGCAGATCGCTCCGTCCATGCCCGGCTTCGCGGACCCGTGGCGCCCGGCGGGTTCCCGGCTCCCGCCTTCTTCCGAGAGCGCGGGCGAGGCGAGACCAGCAGGCTGTCTGGCTGGAGTTCCGAGGCCGCTGGGACCCGGTACGCAGAGAAGACCCCAACGCGGGTGCACTTCAGGGCTGGGCCAGCGGGACCCCGGATCCTGAGCTTGCGGCCGCGCGGCAAAGGCGCTGCGCTGCGCCAGACGTCTGCGGGTGTAGGAGGCGCGTTTGCCCCGATTGGAGGTGAGCGGCGGGTGCGGTGGGGGACCGCGCGTCCGCGGAGAGCCATCTGGGCCAGCTGCCACCCACCCTCGCAGGCTTCCCAGGAAATGTCTGTTGCCGGAGCCTCTGGGTGCTGTAGCACATCCTGCGCGCTCTCCAAGCGCGCCCCTCCGACCCTTCCTCTGGGCCCCCCTCCTTTGCTGCGCTTCCTCGGTTTCCAGCCACACTTGTCAGAGTTCTAACGGACCTCCGGGAGCGCCCGAGGCCAAAACCCCATTTCACAGATGAGGACCAAGGCTCCCGGAAAGAAGTGACTCGGGCCAGTCTGCCCCGGCTCTGGTTCTTTCTGCCCGGGTCTCACCTCCCGTCCCCACGCCGCCCGCGTGCCGTCTCCTCCCGCGGTGGCTGCAGCGGCCGCGGCGGGGGGAGCGCGCCTCCTTTCCTCCCTCTGGTAAACACACCCCGCCCGCCAGCCAGCCGATCGCTGCCACGGCCCGTATAAAGTCAGCCGTCGCCGGACTTCCTGCTGGAGCCCGAGTCCCCTCCTCGGGCTAGGAGGCGCGCGGCGTGGTGCCTGGCGCCCCGCTGAGCGAGCCCAGGGCGCAAGAGGACCCGCCCGCCTGCCCTGGGTCTGCCTCCACGTGGCAGCTGTTGGCTTGGCTGGAGAGGCTGTAGGGACCCGACTCGCCTGGTGTGCAAAGTGGGACGGCTCGCTCTCACCCGGCCCCGGAGGGTGTGGACTTGGAGGGGTAACAGGAAGGAGAGGGTCTTAGGGTAGCCTCAGGCTTCCTCTTCCTCCTCTTCCTTGCTTCCAGGGGGTCCTTCCTGGCGCAAGAGGCCGGCCGGACATGGGCCAGTGGTGGCTTCAGAGCGCGCTCTGCCCCCTTGCTGACCTGTGGGGACTTGGAGAAGCGCGGGTTTCGCTCCCGGCACCCCGCCCTCCAGGAGCCGGGCTCAGCCGTGGCCTGGGTGGGAGAGGCCGGCAGCGCGCCAGGAAGCTGCTGCGCGCAGACAAGACCTTCCTTGTCTTTGATAGTGGCCGGGCGGGAGCCCAGCGCCGCGTGCGCCCCTGGCACTGCCAGTGCGCGCAGAGCCAGCCCGCCGGCGCTGGCTGGCCAGGGCTCTCTGGGGCCTCCATGAAGGCCCCCGCGCGGCTTGGCGCGAGGGGGTCTCAGGAGCCACCATGATGCAGGACCCCTCCCAGGGGCCGCTGGGGGACCCTTCGCTCAGCCTTCTGTTTCTATGCAGACTCTCGGCCAGCATGGCCCCCACGCTGGAGCAGGCGTACCGCAGGCGCTGGTGGATGGCCTGCACCGCGGTCCTGGAGAACCTCTTCTTCTCCGCGGTGCTGCTGGGCTGGGGCTCCCTGCTGATCATTCTCAAGAACGAGGGCTTCTATTCTAGCCTGTGCCAAGGTATGCCCGAGAAGGGGGCAGGTGGGTTGGAGAACAGGTGGGAGGTGGAAGGGACAGGTGGCCGGGAAGCAGGGTTGCTGGAAGCACTGGGCAGCCTCTCTTCCTGACTTCTTCGGAATTCATGGGGGGAAGAGGGGGCATCCTCCCCACTCCACCTCCTTTGTCTAATCCAGTGGTCACCGAATGCCAGGTATCCTACTGGGCATTCCGGTGCAGGGACCAGTCAGGCTCCCGGGGTCCAGAGCGGTCCAGAGCGGTCCAGAGCGGGATGTAGCTGAGTTGGCTATTGTTAGGTTAAATAAGACAGAGCAGAGCTGCCAGCGGTGGGAAGTGTGTGTGAAAGGCCTGCCCGCTCCTTTGTGAGTCCTGAGGTTTCCAAGTCACCTATTTGCTCAAAGTTAAGAAGCCGACTTCCTCTAGGTCTGGCAGTGTGCAGGCCTTTGTTTCTCACTTCAGCCACCTTCGCCTTGTGGTGGGAGTGGCCCAGAAAGGAGTGCAATTCCTGACACTCCTGGGGAGCCACAGCTCAGCCACGGGCTATATGCAGCTGCCCCTGGGCAGGGACGAGCCCAGCTGCGGGCATCCGGGGGCTGGATGGGTATCTATCTCCCTTTTCCTGGAAGTTGAGTGCTGTGCTGACAGCTGGGCCCCAAGAGCTGGAGGGTGTGGAGTTCGGCTCTCCTCTTCCCCCTCTTCCTCCTCTTCCTCTCCCCTACCTCCCCCTCCTCCCTCCCCCCCCCCCCCGACCCCCAATCTCCCTGTTATGGAGCAAGCTTGGAAGGAACTCCCGTTTGGATCTGAGTCCCAGTTATCCCCGCTTCTCTCAGCTCAGTGACATCAATGCGTTCCTTAAACGTGGTGCTGCAGTGTGCTGCTCTGTAGAATGGGGCTAACAACAGTGTGTGTCCCATGGGCATCCCAAGGGTCTCTCCACAACTCCCCTGCCCCACAGCACCTGCTGTGGCTGTGGGAAAGAACCGGATTCCTTGGGGGTGGAGGTGGGGAGGTCTTGATCTTTCTGGGTGCACTGAGCAGTGGCCACTCCCACCTGGGGTGCTGCCCCACCCCTGCCAGGCTTATCTGTAAGGAAGCAGCAGGTGGTGTGGAGGGATGGCAACTTGCCCATGCCTCCTGGGGTCCAATTAGAGGGTAATGGGGGCCCTGAGGAGGTAGAGTTGGCAGCTGGCCTAGGACTGCAGGGTGGGTGTGGAGGAGGAGGCTGGAGATGAGAGGAAATGAGAGAAGAAGGGGAGGACTGTTAGGGTCAGGTCCCCTCCTGAGCTACTGGGGATGGCCTGCCCTTTGCTGCCCAGTGGCCCTGATGCCTGGCCCTGCCCACCCAGTAGCTGCTTCTTGCCTTTTCCACCTGTTGGTGAAAAATTGTCTCTCATTTATTTGAAAGGCAGAGAGAAAGAGAGATCTTTCATCTGCCGGTTCACTCCCCAAATGCCCTTAACAGCCAGGGCTGGGCCAGGCTGAAGCTAGGAGCCCAGAACTCCATTCAGGTCTCCCACGTGGGTGGCAGGGGCCCAAGGACTTGAGCCATCATCTGCTGCCTCCCAGGGTGCACAGTGGCAGAAGCAGAGGTGGGACTCAATCCCATGCACTCTGATATGGAATGCAGGTGCACCAAGCCGCTACTTAGCCTGTTGTACCACAACACTTGCTCCCAGGAGCACTAGGTCATGTCTCTCTCCTTCTCAGAAATATAAATAAAAATAAATATTTAGAACATTTCCATCAGCCTCAAAACTCCTGCTCCCCTTCTGAGAGTCTATACCTCCACTTGTGCTTTTTTAAAATATGAGAAATGGCTATATCAAGATACAACCCTGACACCTTACAAGTCACTCATTTGAAGCATGTAGTGGTTTTTAGCATATTCAGAGTTGTGCAACCATCATTGCAATCAATTTTAGAACATTTTCTTTATCCCCCAAAGCAACCACACATTGCATTAGCAGCTTCTACAGCCCTGATGTCTTCCTCCATCCTCATCTACTTTCTGTCATAGGGCTTTGCCCATGATGAAAGTTAAAAATTAGATTTACCTGTTCTTAACACTTCGTATAGAGTTTTATGTGCCTTCTTTTATGACTGTCTTCTGTTACTTAGCGAAGTGCTTTCATGGTTCACCTGTGTAGCATGTGTCAACACTTTAAAAATTCTTTTGTAAAGATTTATTTTATTTTATTTTATATTTATTTGAAAGGCAGAGTTACAGAGAGCAGAAGAGACACACACACACACAGAGAGAGAGAGAGAGAGAGAGAGAGAGAGAGAGAGAGAGGTCTTCCATCTGCTGGTTCACTCCCCAAATGCCCACAATGGCCAGGGCTGGGCAGGCCAAAGCCAGGAGCCGGGAGCTTGTTCTGGGTCTACCAAGCTGGTGCAGGAGCCCAAGCACTTGGTCCATCTTCTGCTTTCCCAGGTGCATCAGCTGGGAACTGGATCAGAAGAAGCCAGGTCTTGCCGGCGCCATTGCTTAACAGGCTAATCCTCCGCCTTGCGGCGCCAATACACCAGGTTCTAGTCCCGGTTGGGGCGCCAGATTCTATCCCGGTTGCCCCTCTTCCAGGCCAGCTCTCTGCTATGGCCCAGGAGTGCAGTAGAGGATGGCCCAAGTGCTTGGGCCCTGCACCCGCATGGGAGACCTGGAGGAAGCACCTGGCTCCTGGCTTCGGATCAGCGAGATGTGCCTGCCGGCCACGGCGGCCATTGGAGGGTGAACCAGCGGCAAAAAGGAAGACCTTTCTCTCTGTCTCTCTCTAACTATCCACTCTGCCTGTCAAAAAATAAATAAATAAAACTTAAAAAAAAAAAAAAAGAAGCCAGGTCTTAAATAGGCGTCCATATGGGATGCCGGCATCACAGGTGGAGGGTTAACCTGCTACACTACAACATTGCCCCCCCGCTTTAAATTTTTAACGATTTGTTTATTTGAGGGGCTGGCCTTGTGGTAGAGCTGTTAAAGCCACTGCTAAAGCTGCCACTGCTTTCAATGCTAACATCCCATATGGGTACCAGTTGGTGTCCCGGCTGCTCCACTTCCAATGCAGCTCCCTGTTAATGAACCTGGAAAAGCGGCAGAAGATGGCTCAAGTGCTTGGACCTCTGCCACTCATGTGGGAGAGCTGGCGCTGGCTTCTTTTGTCCATTTTTAAATTACATTGTCTTTTATTATTGAGTTGTAAGGGTTCTTTCTGTTCTAGATACAAATCCCTTATCAGATGCCTGCTGTGCAAGGTTTTTCTCCCACTGTGAGTTGTCTTTTTACTTCTTCATGCTGTTCTTTGCTGCACAACAATTGACAAAGCCCAATTTATCTTTTTTTTTTTTTTTGCTTTTGTCATGGCATTTGGTATCATATTTACATCATTGCTTAAACTAAGGTCACAAATATTTGCACTTTATTATCCCTGATCCATTTTGAGCTACTTTGTGCATATGGTGTGAGGTGTCCACTTGGAGTTTTGAGTTACCCAGAAGTGGGCGTGTATGGATCTGGCCATTTGGGATCACTAAAGTAGCCAAAGTAGACACCTTCTCAGAGTGTAACCATGCACTTTTTTCTTTTATTTTCTTTAAAAAATATTTTATTTATTTTAAAGGCAAAGTGACAGAGAAAGAAGTCTTCCCTCTGCTGGTCTTTCCATTTGCAAAGGCTGGGGTTGGGTCAGGCTGAAACCAGGAGCTACGTCTTCCATGTGGGTGGCAGGGTCCAAGTCCTTGGGCCATCTTCTGCTGCTTTCCCAGGCTCATCAGCAGGGAGCTGGATTGGAAGCAGAGCAGCTGGGACTTGAACCAGCACCGATTTAGGATGCTGGCATCACAGGTAGCTTAACTCACTGCGCTACAATGCCGGCCCCAGTCATGCACTCCTAGGAGAGAGGGTATAGCACGCCTCTTTCACCTTTTTTCCATTCAGGGTCTCCAGCCGAGCTTCTGAGACTGTCCAGTTGACTGTGGATATGGCTCCCAGTCCGTCACAGTCAGCCCACCTGATCAAGAGCGCCTGTGTTTTGCTTCTTGGAGCTTCATTCATGGTGGTGTTGTACCTAAGCGAGGGTAAACAAAGGCGCACCACACATTGATAAAATTTCATGGTCCTTTATTGCTGGCGGTGGAGAGTGGGCTCATGCCCTAAAGAACTCTCGACCCTGAGGTCCAAAGCAACAGGGTTTATAAAGGCAAAAACCACAAAATCAGGAGGGGAATACATGGTTGCTAGGATCAGGGGGAATACATGGTTACTGGGATCAAGCTGACCTAAAACCTATGCGAAACTAGTATCAATTATAATCTTGACAATACCAGTTACAATCTTAACAATTTTAATTATAATCTTGACATTAATCCAGGTATTGGTTTTAATCATATGTAGGACATAGACAAATTACATTTTTATCATTAACCCAGGTGCAGCCTATCCACTTCCAAGCTTGAGCGATCATGCTAGGGGGTCTCTATGCTCTGCCAGGTGTGATGTAGTGGACTGCTATTGTGCAAGTGTTTTAGATCACAGTTTCAGACCAGAGTCTCACAGTGTGTGTGTGGGGGGGCACCTTCCCAGAATGGAGTGTCAGGTTCTCCAAAATGGAGTCCCTACTGTCACGGTGTTACGACAGTGGGTCTCAGCGTCCTTCTACAGTGTTCCAAGAACAGGGGCTCTGAGCAAGGATCTGAGTCCTTGTCCCGGTGGACAGAGGCAGGCAGCATGGCTTCCAGCTCTGCTAAGGGCTGGCTGGCTGCAGTCGGGTACTTTGCTTTCTTAAAATTTCTGTGGTCCCTTATGTAAATGGCTCGTCATCCCGGCCTCATAGGGCTGTTGTGAAAATGGGATGAGAGCAAGCCCGGTCTCAGACTGCACACGGAGTGGGCTTCTTTCTATGTTCAGGACCCTGCTTTGCTGATGTTGCTGTGTGACCTTAGGTAAGTCACGTACCCCTTCTGGGCTCCCTGTTCCTAAGTCTGTGAAACACAGTGGCCCATTAGCCTTCCTGCCGTAGAGCAATGATGTCAGGATCAAATGATGTCATTTTACCAATATTTAAAGAGCTCAACCAATGTGGAGCTCATTGTTGAGTTAATTGTGTCAGTTTTTTTTTTTTTAAGATTTATTTATTTATTTGAGAGGTAGAGTTACAGACAGAGAGAGGAAGAGACAGAGAGAAAAGTGGTCCATCCGCTGGTCCATTCCCCAAATGGCTGCAATGGCTGGAGCTGAGCTGATCCAAAGCACAGAGCCAGGAGCTTCTTTCAAGTCTTCCACGTGGGTGCAGGGGCCCAAGCACTTGGGTTATATTCCATTGCTTTCCCAGGCCATAGCAGAGAGCTGGATGGAAAGAGGAGCAGCCGGGACTGGAACCAGTGCCCATATGGGAAGCCGGCACTGCAGGCGTAAGCTTAGTCTACTATGCCAGAGCGCTGGTCCCAAGTGTCAGCTTTTTAGGATTTCTTTGCCTCACCTCTGTCTTCTCAATGCTTTCTGTTATCTTTCTTGCCATGTGCTGGTACTCTGGGGTGGATGTCTGACCCCTCTATTGGGGTGGTACAGCTAAAGGGGGCTCTGTTACTCAGAATTTATACGGGGGCTGTTCAATTCGTCACACGCTACTGCTTATCCAGGATATGTGCAAAAAAATAAAACAACCCTGAATTTCCTAAGTCCTGAATTTCCTAAGTGTATACTGTTTGCCAGTTAGGTCTTTTGTCCCCACTACTAATCTGTCATATAATTATTGTTAACTCCACCTTACAGAAGAGACACTTGAAGCTCAGAGATGCTAAGTACTTGCCCAGTGTCAGTTTAAAAAATTAGGAGCTCAGGGCCGGTGCCGTGGCGTAGCGAGTAAAGCCGCTGCCTGCAGTGCCGGCATCCCATATGGGCGCTGGCTTGGGTCCCGGCTGCTCCACCTCCCTGCTAATGTGCCTGGGAAAGCAGCAGGAGATGGCCCAAGCGCTTGGGCCCCTGCACCCACGTCGAGACATGGAAGACACTCCTGGCTTCCGGTCGGCCCAGCTCTGGCCGTTGCAGCCATTTGGGCAGTGAAACTGCGGATGGAAGACCTCTCCCTCTCTGTCTCTCTGCCTCTCTGTAACTCTGCCTTTCAAATAAGTAAATAAATCTTTTTTAAAAAATTCAGAGCTGAGGAGCAGACACCTGATGCAGCAGTTGAGATGCTGTTTGGGATGCCCACAATCCCATAACACAGTGCTTGGTGTGAATCCTGGCTCCTTAGCTTCGCATGTGGCTTCTTGGTAATGTGCATCCAGAAGGCTCTGGGTGATGGCTCTAGAACTTGGGTCTCTACCACCCATGGGGGAGACCTGGATTGAGTTCCTGGCTCTCAGCTTCAGCCTGACCCAGCTCTAGTAGTGCGGGTGTTTGAGAAGCAGAGGGAGCAAGGTCTCTCTCTGTCTTGCTGCCTTTCAAGTAAAATGAAAATGTTGAAAAGCCAGCTGCTGGCTTGGGGAAAAAAAGAGCTGAGTGAGCACTGAACTGGGTGTGAACAACCCTCCTGGAAGAAGCTTTCTGCTGGGCCTCCTGGGGTCGGTGTGTCTTCTCCTCGCCTCCCCAGCTTGGGGTTCTTGGAGGGAAGTCCGGTCATAGGCAAGATACAGCCAGAGCTTGATCCTCAGGTGTTCTCAGGAGTGTTGACTGCAAGAAAGGGACGCCTGGGGGTTAGGAAGGAAGCACTGACCAGGGGTGCGAGGCAGATGGGATGCTTTTCTGAGTGCTGTGTGTGTGCGGTGGTCCTCAAAGCAGCTTTTCTGGTGATTTGAGACTGCTGTGCCCATTTCACAGGTAGGATAACAGAGCCCACTTTCAGCAAGTGGGCATCCTAGTGGACCAGGGATTTGAGGGAGTGAATGCTTAGCCATGATCCCATTTTTCATTATTTCCAAGATCATTTGCTGTTGACTCTCATGGTTTTACCATTTCTGTGTGCCATAGATGCTATTATTTGATACTATTATTATTATAATTATTATTCCTTCCTTGCATCATTAAATTTTTTTTTTTAACTTGAAAGGCTGAGAGACAGAGCAAGACATACAGAGACATCTCCCATCAGCAATTCACTTCCTAAATGCTCACAACAGCTTGGCCTGGGTTAGGCTAGGCTGAAGCCAGGAGCCCGGAAGTCAACCTAGGTGGGTGGCAGGGACCCAACTGCCTGGGCCGTCACTGCTGCCTCCCAGGGTCTGCATTAGCAGAAAAGTGGAATCAGAAGCAGAGCTGGACCCCAGGTACTCCTATAGGAGGTGGGTGTCTTTTTTTTTTTTAAGATTTACTCATTTATTTGAAAGTCAGAGTTACACAGAGAGAGGAAGAGACAGACAGAGAGAGAGAAAGAGCTTCCATCCACTGGTTCACTCCCCAGATGGCCATAATGGCCAAAGCCAGGAACCAGGAGCTTCCTCCAGATCTCACACTCTGGAGCCCACATGCTGGTGTTGCAGGCGGTGGCTTTACCTGCTGTGCCATGATGCCAGTCCCAGGATGTGGGTGCCTTAAGCAGCATCTAACTGCTGCACCAAATGCTCACTCACTGAATACTTTGTCTCTGTCCCATCTCTCTCTCTCTCTCTCTTTTTTTAAAGATTTATTTATTTATTTATTTGAAAAGCAGTGTTACAGAGGTAGAGAGATATTCTATCTGCTGGTTCACTCCCCAGATGGCTGCAATGGCCAGAGCTGAGCAGGCCTGAAGCCAGGAGCTTCTTCCGGATCTCCTGCATGGGTGCAGGGGCCCAAGGACTTGGGCCATCTTCTACTGTTTTCCCAGGCCATAGCAGAGAGCTGGATCGGAAGTGGAGCAGCCGGGACTCGAACTGGCGCCCACATGGGATGCCAGTATTGCAGGTGGCAGCTTTACCCCCCTGTGCCACAGAGTTGCCCCTCTCCCCATCCCATCTTCTGCCTCACTTTACTTGTCTATCACAGTGGGGAGGTGGATGCTAAAGACCTATTGTAATTAGCAGGTGCAAAGAGGTCTTGACCTCTGGACGGGCTCCTCTCCGGGGTTGTAAATATCACTTTCTCTAATCACTGAGCTTGCAGGAGCTAGCCCAATTTAATCAGACCTGTGAGAATGATCGATGAACCAAGGTATTCACTGACCCTGAGTCACGAACAGTGAGTGCCCTGGGCTGAATTCTTCATTAGTGCAAGGGCTCCTGGCCTGTGCAGAACAGAGAGGCCACGTGGTGCGAATTAAAAGGACTGGCTTCGGAGATTCCATTGAGTTTGAACCTGAGCCCTCTGGTCAGCAGCTGGGCAGCTGAGTTGCTTGGCTTCTTGGAGCCTGAGCATCTGTGAGATGGAGGCCAGTATCCTTACTTTTGAGGGCTATTGTAGGATAAGATCAGTTTCTATATGGAAAGTCCTGAAACAAAGTAGGTGTGCATTAACTGCAAGCAGGTGTGATTGTTTTTGAGGGAAACTGTCAGTTGAAAGACTTAGGGGCAGGGTGGTGTCTAATTCAGGGGCTGCCAGTTCCAGTGCTAATTGGGGCCAGGCAGGTGATGATAATTGGGTACCGCAGGGCAGGTGTTAAGAGAGCAGATGTCTGGGAGGTGAGCACTTCTGTGAAGCAAGCCCTGGTGAATCGGAAGCCGCCACTCGGCTGCGGTGGTGACCAGGTTTTCTTTTCTGTTTTTTTTTTTTTTTTTAAATAAAGATTTTAAGAGAGAGACAGAGAGAAAGCTTCCATCCGATGGTTCACTCCCTAAATGGCCAAAACAGCCAGGGCTGGGTCAGGTCGAAGCCAGGAACCTCTTTCAGGTTTCCCACGTGGGTGCAGGGGCCCAAGCACTTGGGCCATCTTCTACTGCTTTGCCAGGAGCATTAGCAAGGAGCTGAATCAGAAGTGGTGCAGCCAGGTCTTGAACTGGTGACCATATGGGATTCTGGCACTGAAGACGGAGGCTTAACCTTCTGTGCCACAGCCCTGACCCTGAGGGCCAGGTTTTCTAATCTTTTCAATATAAGCCAGAAATCTAGATGTTTAGAGATAATTCCTGGTTTTAAACTGGCACTCAATTTTTCTTTATTTTAAAATATTTTTATTTACTTGAAAGGCAGAATTATAGAGAGAGAGTGAGCGAGCTGGTTCACAATGGCTGGGGCTGACCCATGCTAGAGTTAGGAGCCAGGAACTTCATTTGGGTCTCCCATTTGAGTGGCAGGGACCCAGGCCCTCGGACCACCCTCTGCTGCTTTCCCAGGCACTTTAGCAGGGAGCTGGATTGGAGCAGCTGGAACTGGAACCGGCTCTGCCACAAGGGATGCCAATGTTCCAAGTGGCAACTTAACCTATAGCACCACAAAGCCAGCCCCTGAACTGCCACTCAATTTCAATGCGCTAAAAGGTTTAGCCCTGGCAGCCTCGCAGAACATGGGTGGGGGCCAGTGCTGGCCTGAGTTATCTTTACCTTTCTTCTTGCTTTACTCACTGTCCCAAGACAGAGCTCATTGGCAGAATGTAACTACATGTCCAGCAAGTAGGTGTAGAGAGGATTAGCTGGTGCAGACAGTGAGCTTCAAGACCCCTGAATTACAGGGCTGGCCTCAACCCCATGTGTGGTCTAACCCCCGCCTCACTGCTTCCTGCAGGTGCCCAAGCACTTGCCCCAGTCTTCTTGGCAACTGCCACAGATGGGGAACTCCCCATCGCCCAAGGCGGTTCCTTCTCTGGGTGGCCAGCACGCCTATCTGCCAGTCCTTTATGTTCTTTCTTATGTTCACACACAGATCACTTCACCTTCTGCCAGTTGCACACACTTCAGATATCTGAAGTCAAGGTCACTGTCACTGTTGAGGGCCCATGCGTCTGCCTCGCCCCCCAGCATCCGGGCACTATGACATGGGCGTCTCTCTTTGCAGCACCTGCCACTCTACGCTGTATTTCGCCTCCATTGGGTTCTCTGTTATCTAACCACAGCTGCGCGTGAGAGTTGAGGGCTTCCCCCCTGTTTCACTGCGGGAACCTCAGCACCCGAGGGCCATCATTTCTCCTTGTCAGCTGTCCCAAGGGCATGTTCCCTGGGTTGGGCACCATGCAGAGCTTCGGTCCTTGTCTCCAAAGGAACCTGTGTGTTAGGCATTCTATTCTTATATTGTAGGATGGGATCAGATTCTGTATGGAGAGTCCTGGCACAAAGTAGGCGTGCATTAACTGCAAGCAAGTGGGATTGTTTATGAGGGAAACTGACAGTTGAAAGATGACTTAGGGGCAGGGACAGTGTCTTAATTCAGGAGGCTGCCAATTCCAGTGCTAATTGGGACCAGGCAGGTGAGGGTAATTGGGCAACACCTGTTTCTTCATCTGGGTTATGGGGATACTTTATTGGCTGACTCATGGGCCTCTTTTGAGTTGATGCAGTGACTGTTTATAAAAGGCCCTGGGCCCAGGGTGGTGGTGCAGTGGGTTGGGCTGCCGCTTGTGATACTAGCATCTTTTCCTTTTTTTATTTTAAAAATTTATTTATTTGAATATTTGAAAGAGTTACAGAGAGAGATAGAGAGCTTCCATCTGCTAGTTCATGCCCCCAAATGGCTGCAACAGCCGGAGTCAAAGTCAGGAGCCAGGAGCTTCTTTTGGGTTTCCTACGTGGGTGCACGGGTCCAAGCACTTGGGCCATCTTCCACTGTTTTCCCAGGCTATTAGCAGAGAGCTCGATCAGAAGAGGAGCAGCCGGAACTTGAACCAGCGCCCATATGGGATGCCGGCATCACAGGCAGTTTTCCCTGCTGTGCTGCAGCACCGGCTCTAATACCAGCATCTCTTATAGGAGTGATGGTTCAAGTCCTGGCTGTTTAGCTTCTGATTCAACTCTCTGCTAATGTGCCTGGGAAAGCAGCAGAGGCTGGTGTGAGTTATTGAACTCCTGCCATCCAAGTGGGAGACCTGGATGGAGTTTCAGGCTCCTGGCTTCAGTCTGAGCCAGCTCCAGCCATTGCAGCCACTTGGGGAGTCCCCCAGGGGATGGAAGATCTCTCTGTGTGTCTCTTTCTGTCTCTCTCTCTCTCTCTCTCTCTCTCTCTCTCTGTCTTTCCTTCTCTGTTAGTCTGCCTCTCAAATAAATGAAATATTTTTTAAAAATTTATTTGAAAGGCAGAGTTACACATAGGTGTAACTTTATGCTGCTTTCCTAGGCACATTAGCAGGATTGGAAGTGGAGAAGCTGGGACTCATGAGATGTAAGCATTGGTGATGGCTTAATTCTCTATGCCACAGCACTGGCCCTAATAAAATAAATCTTATAAAAAAAGGGGACCGGGGCCGGTGCTGTGGCTCACTTTGCTAATCCTCCGCCTGCAGCGCCGGCACACCAGGTTCTAGTCCTGGTCGGGGCTCCGGATTCTGTCCCGGTTGCCCCTCTTCCAGGCCAGCTCTCTGCTATGGCCCAGGAAGGCAGTGGAGGATGGCCCAAGTGCTTGGGCCCTGCACCCCATGGGAGACCAGGAGAAGCACCTGACTCCTGGCTTCGGATCAGCCCGATGCGCCGGCCGGCGGCCATTGGAGGGTGAACCAACAGTAAAGGAAGACCTTTCTCTCTGTCTCTCTCTCTCACTGTCCACTCTGCCTGTCAAAAAAAAAAGGGGGGGGGGCGGGCATTGCAGCATAGCTGGTAAAGCTGCCACCTGCAATGCCAGCATCCCATGTGGGTGCTGATTTGAGTCCCAGCTGCTCCACTTCCGATCCAGCTCTCTGCTATGACCTGGGAAAGCAGTAGAAGATGGCCCAAGTCCTTGGGCCCCTGCACCCACGTGGGAGATCTGGATGAAGTTCCTGGCTCCTGGCTTCAGATTGGAGCAGCTCCAGCCAATGCATCCATCTAGGGAGTGAACCACTGGTTGGAATAGTTCTCTCTCTCTTCTTCTTCCTCTGCCTCTCTTTATCTCTGACTTTCAAATAAATTAATCTTAAAAAAAAAAGAAAAAGAAAAGAAAAAATGCCTGGAACAAAGCTGAGTGCTCAATAAATATTATTTTTTTAGGGTGTCATTTATTGGGAAAGCTTCCTTTAAGTGAATTCTTGTTAAATCTGTTAGGGCACCACTGATCGGCTTTGCTGTTAGATCTGGGGGTGCCTCCTGTTGGGGGGTCCACAGCCCCCAAGCTTGGACATTGGGTGATTATTGCAATGCGGTAAATACTTTGATGGCTGTGCTCTTACCTGAGCTGGTTGATGTCTCGGGCTGTGTTTGTGTCGTATATGTATGTTTGGGGTATGTATGTATTTGGTGTGTATATGTGGGACGTGTTTGTGTGTGTGGCCTTTATGTATGTGCGGTGTGTGTGTGGTATATATGTATGTAGGGGGTGTGTGATGTGTGTCTTTCCCAAGGTCAGATACTGAATTGCTGCCATTTATGGAGTCCTACCCCTAGACCACCCCCAGAACCACCTGATTGGCAGTAATGAGGAAATGGGGCTTGAACACAGCACCGCTGCCTGGGGCTGCTGTCTCCTGTGCCAGCTGTCCCCGCTGTCGTGTGCTGAGCCCTACCCCCTCCTCCGCAGCTGCAAACGCCAGCACCACCACCAACAGCAGCCAGGGTCAGCAGCCCAGCCGGTGGCCCAGCTGCGACCGGCAGGATGAAATGCTCAACCTGGGCTTTACCATCGGCTCCTTTGCACTCAGCGCCACCACCTTGCCCCTGGGGATCCTCATGGACCGCTTTGGTCCCCGGCCCCTGCGGCTGCTTGGCAGGTGAGGCGGCTGCACCGTGGGAGCTGAGGGGCAGGGGTAGGGAGGTCTGGAGAGGTGACCCCTCACTGTTTCCTGTGTCCACACAGTGCCTGCTTTGCTGCATCCTGCACCCTCATGGCCCTGGCCTCACGGGACCCTGAAGGTGAGCTGTCTGGCCTTTGTGCCCTCACAAGGAAAGAACGGGTGGGATGGAGGGGGCTGCTTTGCCCGAGACGCTGCCCTTGGCCCCCCACACCCTCCCCCCGCCCTGCCACAGCTCCCCAGTCGCCCTCATCCAGCCCTCTCCTTCTTCCCAGTTCTGTCTCCGCTCATATTCCTGGCGCTGTCCCTGAATGGCTTTGGTGGCATCTGCTTGACGTTCACTTCTCTCACTGTGAGTATGACAGGCCTGGCCCAACAGCGGGGACACCTGGGAGAGGGGGACGGTTGGAAGTGAGGATGAGCCTGGGGGTAGTGCTTGTGTATGGAGGTCAAGGGCAGGTATGGGAAACTGCTCAGGTGTGTGTGTGCGTGTGCGTGTGCACGCGGGGCTACCGCACCAATCCCATGAGTGTCGGCTGAGCCCTGTTCTAGGCACTGCAGCTATAGCACAAACAGGTCTGACCATGTCCTCCTGTCCTCACCTTGCTGGATCTTACCTTTTGGGGGCCAGGGGGAGGAGAAAACCTGATAAGTCAGTAAGCTGATACACTGTCAGTGGTAGCAAGTGCTGGGAGAAGATAAAACCGGGCAATGTGACAGTGGCAGGGAGGCAGCCGCTGGAGGAGGCAGTGTGTGCTGTGTCTGCCGTGTTGTGGGAGAGCATTCCCGAGGGACACGGTCCAGGTTGAAAGGGTGACTGGGTGAACATGTGAGTGTGAGGTTGAACCCTGTGACACAGCCCACGCTGGCCCAGCCTGGCCTACAAGGTCAGGCTTGACCCCTTTTGTGTGTGTGTGTGTGTGTGTGTTTCTCTGAGTGCCCACTAGGAAGGTGAGACAGAATGGAAGGGTTAAAGGCTGGGGAGTGGGTGCGGGCGGGGCAGGTTCCTGCCTGGGCCAGCTTTGGGTTGTTTATCTCCAGTGAGGTCTGCCTGAAGGCCAAACTGGGTGTTTTTGGCTGAATTTCATCTCACCCCAGGAGCCGCCTTGCCTTTTAATTCCAGCCGGGAACATTTCACAACTCTCTCTCGAAGGAAGCGATCCCTTCCTCCCCGCCCCTTCTACACGCTGTGCAACCTGGCCCAGAGCCTTGAATCCCTTCTCGGGGGCCTGACCTCGGACCCTACCCTGGTCACCCTGCCCTGGCCAGCCCAGAAGGGCTCTGACGTTTCTGCCCCTTAATCACCCTGACTGTAATCTCCAGCCAATGGCAGGGCCTGACATCGGCCCCGCCCCCGCTGGGCTCACCCCGCCCCCCAGGGCACTTGCTCTGCTGCTCCCGGCCCAGGACGTCCAGTGCTGAGGCTGTGTTCCTAGCCAGTCTGGGTCTGGCCCGGGGTTAGCTGGGCCAGCCTCACCCTGCCGATGGTGCTGGGCACAGGTGATGCCCACAGACCCCTGGTGGAGTTGTTCTGGCCTGGCACCTTCTTTGGCATTTTTGGCAGGGGGCCACACAGATACAAGGTGCCAGGGTAAACTGCCCCAGTGGGGGACAACTAGGCCCCCTCTTATTTTTTTTGCGGAGCCTTGTGGGGAGACAGGAAGGGAGGACGACTCAGTTCCCAAGTTTTCCTTCCCAGAGTGTTTGCGGTCCTCCTTCTGAGCCTTGGTTTGCTGGTGCTCTGTGGAGCAGGGTTAGGCTTGGCTTAGCGTTTAAGTTTCCTCCTAGTTATGGGATCATCTGGTGATGTGCGGAGGATGGTGAGGACAGGGGGTACCCACAAGGGGCTTCGGGACTTAGCTTCACTGCTCAGTCCAGTGAACGGAACATCAATCAATAAATTCTTTTTTTGAGAGATTTTTAATTTATTTTGAAAGGCAGAGTTAGAGAGAGACAGAGAGAGAGAGAGAGATCAAGAGAGAGAGATCTCTTCTATTCATTGGTTCATTCCCTAAATGGCAGCAATGGCCAGTGCTGGGTCAGGCCAAAGCCAGGAGCCGGGAGCTTCTTCCAGGTCTCCTATGTGGGTAGCAGGGGCCCAAACACTTGGGCCATCTTCTGCTTTTCCCAGGCCATTAGCAGGAATCTGGATGGGAAATGGAGCAGCCAGAACATAAACCAGTGTCCATATGGGATGCCGATGTCATCAGTGGCAGCTTAACCTGCTATGCCACAGCACCAGCTCCAATCAATTCTTTACTAGGGAGAGCTCTAAGTCTGCTCTGCCCCCTCCCTTCAACCCACCCTCCCTTTCCCGATCCTTCCCCTGACTTGGCACTGGCTCAGTAGAAACTGGGCTGGGACATTTGGGGCCCCTGACAGGGCTAAGGTGCACCTGTTGGGAGTCATAGCCTTGGAGTAGGGCTGGGGTGGCCAGAACAGGAGGGGAGTCATTTACCTGCTTCGAACTTGAGTGCCCTTCATTCTTTCTCTGGGCTTCGACGTTCTCAGCTGTAAAGGGGCAGCATTGGGTCAGTGTTATTCAGAGGTGGCACACGGCTAAAGAGACTACATACACAACGCACTCACTTGGGAAGCCCTGCGTGTAAATGAAATGAACAGAATTTCTCCAGGGCACTTCTGGGAAGCCTTTTGTGTGTCAAGTGCATTGGGAGTGTGTAAGAGGGGGTGAGAGGATGGCTTCCCACGTGGATTTCACTTTGAGACTTTCCGGTTGTAGCTCCTGGAGCTGTGGTCTCCTGGAAGTGACTTTGGGAAGTACCAGGCTGGGTGCCTCCCAGCGTGCTCAGATGGGGTTGGAAAAGGTGAGCCCTTGGTGGATACCAGGGTGGGGGGGTCCCCTGCTCATGGCCTCTGCTTTCCTCCCACAGCTGCCCAACATGTTTGGGAACCTGCGCTCCACTTTCATGGCCCTCATGATTGGCTCCTACGCCTCTTCTGCCATCACATTCCCCGGAGTCAAGGTAGGGGCTGCTTAGGGGGCCTGGGAGGTCACCTGGGTGGTCTTTTTGCCCCTGTACAAGAACTGGGTGGGGCTGGGGGAGTGGTGGTGGCCCAGTTCCTGCCTCCAAGGTGAAAAGCACTGACGTGTCATTGGAGGAGTCCCAGCCCAGGGCTGCACCACGGGTCTGACTTCTCCACTCTCTTCCTTTCCTTCGCTGGTGTCTGGGTACCAGCCGTCCTCTCTCCAGGCCGAGGCAGGCTTTCTCAGCTGGTCTCCTGCCTCTCATCTTTTCTCGCCCTGGAATCTGCATCCCAGGACTTCCACAATGCTCTTAGGATGGGACCTGGCTCATCCCTGCTCCCCACATCTCCCCTTTCGTACTCCAGCATCACAGGGCAAAACCTGGCCAGGTCAGCCTGCTGGACCTGAGAGCCAGGAGCCCTGAGATGTTTTCGTCTTTGGTCGAAGGATCTGAAAGCCTCCTTTCTACTGGGCTGTGATGCACTCTCTCCTCCAGCCCCACCCTGGGCAGTTCATCGGCTCCTTTAGGGGGCACCGTTTCTCGGCCCCAGCGAAGGAGATGGGAGACGTGCATGGGTGGGTGGCTGCCAGTTCTGGTGGGCAGTTCCCCCCATGTCTTCAACCCAGGGGGTCCAGTCTGAGGAGCCCCATCTGGCGTGTGGCCCTTTGAAGCTCTGTCCTGCCCCTAGAGAGGAAAAGGCCCCCGAGGCTCAAGGCTGAGGAGGAGGAGCCCAGCATTTCCTAGGCAGTGGCTGGAGCTCTGAGCAGGGACCGGAGGGCAGGGCCCACGTCAGGCGTCCCAGACAGAGGGTGTGTGAGAAGACGGGAGCCACGTCGTCTGTGCTTCTCCCGTAGTGGGGGTGGACAAATGCTGGGGATCAGTTCAGAGCCTGTTGGTCTTGGGTTGGGAGGCCCTAGGCGGAGCACTGGAAGGCCCCCTGCACCAGGTGTTGCACCTGGGGACACCTGGGACAGGTGAGATAAGGCCCTTCAGACTGGGTTTACCTTTCCCCCAGGGAGTGTGCCAGGAAGGGGCAGGATAAACACATTCGGGGTGGCACACCTGGGTCATTCATTTTCCTTTACGTGTAACATGAATTGACCCTTTTTTGGCGAAGATCAGCATGAACGTTTATGGAGTCAAGGGCAGGGTGTGTGTGCCTTTTAAAGCTACTGATGCGGCCGGCGCTTCGGCTCAATAGGATAATCCTCTGCCTGTGGCACCAGCACACCGGGTTCTAGTCCCAGTCGGGGTGCCGGATTCTGTCCTGGCTGCTCCTCTTCCAGTCCAGCTCTCTGCCGTGGTCCGGGAGTGCAGTGGAGGATGGCCCAAGTGCTTGGGCCCTGCACCCACATTGGAGACCAGGGGAAGCACCTGGCTCCTGGCTTCTGATCAGCGCGGTGCGCTGGCCGCAGCGGCCATTGAGGGGTGGACCAATGGAAAAGGAAGACCTTTCTCTCTGTCTCTCTCACTGTCCACTCTGCCTGTCAAAAAAAAAAAAAAAAGCTACTGATGGAGATTTCAAAGGCATTTTAAGTGAAAGATCGGCTGCTTCAGCTCCAGCAGGGACTATGTCACACTTCTCTAGAGGGGCGTGGGGGGAAGAGGAAGACAGTGGTGGATCTTCTGGTCATTTCTTCCTCCTCTGTGATTTGGATCCAAGGAGTGGGTAGAAGGGACCTTCTTGAAGGTCCGGGTTCTGCCTCTGTGGGGCCTGGGGCCTGGTGGCTTCCCCCATGGGCCTGCCGCCTCCTCCCACAGTTGATCTATGATGCTGGCGTGTGCTTTGTGGTCATCATGTTCACCTGGTCTGGCCTGGCCTGCCTCATCTTTCTGAATTGTGCCCTCAATTGGCCCATCGAAGCCTTTCCCAACCCTGAGGAAGCCAATTACACGTGAGTGGCAGGGGCTGGGGTCGGATGAGATGGGAGGGGGCTCACCTGCTCTAAAGAGGGGCCAGGAGGTCAGGGCCGTGGTGATGAGATGGACAGACCTGGGTTTGAACCTCAGTGTGGCAGACGGCCTCAGCTCTGTGAGCTCGTTCTCATAGCCTGATCCTGCTTACACTCAAGTGCTCTTCAGTACCAGCTGGCACACACACAGAACAGGTGGTCAAAACGTGGTGATTCGTCCTGTCAGTATCCTCCCTGGGTTTGCAGCAGGAGGACATGAGAGTAAGAGGTACCTCAAGGCCAGAGGCCGCGTGGCCCCAAAGGAATCCAACATCTTACCTTGTCTGGGCAAGCCGAACGCCAACTTTCCCCAAGCCCGTCAGTCCAGTGGGGGCAGGTGGAGATGCTCCCCAGGTGAGCACACAGGCTGGCAGCCGCTTAACTGACTCAATTATTGAGTGCCTACTGTATGCCAGGCACTATGTATTTAGCTGCTATACCATTCTCAAACAGCTGTAAGATGTAGATCCTTTCATTAACTTTGGTTATAACAAAGGTGCAGGAAACAAAGCAACTTTTCAAAGATTGTAACATTGAAAAGGGGATGCCAGTCTATGGCTGGGGTCAGGTTGATTCCAAGCAGCCCCAGAGAAAAATGACTCATTCGCCTCTCGCTGACTGGGCACCTGCGCCAGGCTGGCCCCTGGGCTGGGCTCTGAACCCTGCCTTAGAGAGCTTGCTCCTGGTGCAGCCAAGGCCAGGCCTGTCACTGAGAGGCAGGGTGTTGGGCTTGGGCTCCCCCTGGCTGCTTCCCACACACTCTGGCCTGGCTGCCATCAGGAAGAAGATCATGTTTAGTGGGCTGGCCCTGGACCACAAGGTGACTGGCGACCGCTTCTACACCCACGTGACCATCGTGGGCCAGCGGCTGAGCCAGAAGGCTCCCAGCCTGGAGGAGGGGGCTGACGTTTTCGTCTCATCCCAGGATGTTCGCAGCACCTCGGACAGCCTCCCTGAGAGTGAGTGTGTAGTTGTGCCGGCCTGGGGGCGCTTGGGAGGGTGGGTGCTCGTGCTGGGTGAGGACTGCTGAGTGTCCATTCTTTCTCCTCTTCAGTCCTCACAGCATCCCTAGATGTAGATGGGCCGTAGTCCCCTTCTGCTGATGAGCAGTCAAAGCTAGGAGAACTCTGGGGGGTTTAGGGGTATCTGTGTGGTCCCAGGGTAGGGGTGCTGGGGGTGGGTGCTCCCAGAATCTTGGACTGTGGGGGCAGCTGGTATCCTTAGAGTCACCTGCAACCTCCAAGCCCATTGCATCAGATGCAGCCAGGCCAGGGAGCCTCCAGGCAGGGGCCCTCCAACGCTTGGCTGGCCAGTGCCCCCTGCTAGCCACAGGAGGAACTACACCCGCCTTCCAGAGGTACCTGTACTTACCTAGGACCCCTGGACTGCCAGTTCCATGATTAGGGGCAAGAGCAGGGGCCTAGGAGTCAGGAGATGGCATTTTGAGGCTCGCTCCCCATTTACAGGCTGTGTGGCTTGGGTAAATCTCGTATCTCTGTTCTCGCTTTCCTCGTTTTCTAAGCTAACACTGATAATTCCTGCCTGGCAGGGGAGTTGTGAGGGTTGGGTGAGCCTGGGACATTGGAGCACAATTATAAGGATGGCTGTGTCCTGCCGGTCCCCCTGGGACCTGAGCCAGAGTCAGACTGACCTGCTGCGCCCAGCCCCAGGAGTGGGGCAAGTCATGTAGCTGTCCGAGCTGTGGTTACCATTGTGGCGGCTTCTGTGGGGCTGCTCTGTGACCGTGTGTAGCTGGCAGGAAGTGCCCCAGAGGCAGTGCTACCACAGAAGCACCAGGTGTCCCTTCAGGGGCCTCCGAGAACTGTTCTGCAGCCGTTACAGCGCTGGGCAAGAGCTGGGAGCAAAGTGACACTGAACTTCCCATCTCTGAAGAAGCACAGTTGCTGTCCCAGCCCCCAGTGGGACTGCTGAGCTGGTACTGCGTAGGGGAAGTGGAAGGTGCAGGTGCAGGGCTCAGGGGCTCCCCCTGCTGTCTCTCCAGAGTCTGTCCCCTTCCGTAAGAGCCTCTTCTCCCCCATATTCCTGTGGAGCCTCCTCACCATGGGCATGACGCAGCTGCGGGTCATCTTCTACATGGCCGCCATGAATAAGATGCTGGAGTATCTCATAACCGGCGGCTCGGAGCATGGTGAGCCTGCTTTGCAACTGTGGGCACAGGAGGGTGACCTTGGCTGAGCTCCCCTCACCCTCTCTCCCTCCCACCCACAGAGACCAGTGAGCTGAGACAACAGGCAGCAGAGACAGGTAGGGGGAGGAGAGCCAGAGCCTGGCCACACCCACCCTGCCGTTGCCCAGGGTACAGGGGGTGGGACTTCTGGGTCTGGACTGCTCTGGTCACCCTGGGCACTTGGGGACTCTGAGACTCCAGGATCAGAGGAAGGCTGCCTTGGCGGTCTCTGCCTCCCACTGGGCTGCTGCTCCCGCCCTGTGTCAGCTCCTGAGCCCACTGCCCTCCCTGTCCCGCCCAGTTGGGTTCTACTCCTCCGTCTTTGGGGCCATGCAGCTGTTGTGCCTCCTCACCTGCCCCCTCATCGGCTACATCATGGACTGGCGGATCAAGGACTGCGTGGACGCCCCGACTGAGGGCGCTGCCCTCGGAGACACCAGGTGACCCGCGCAGTGATGGTGACAGCGGGCGGTCAGACGGTGCCTTTTGTTACCCGTGCTTTCCCATCCACCATCTTCCTTCACTCTGCTGAGGGCCCTGAGAGAACGGGGTGCCTCTCCATTTCACAGAGGAGGAAGCTGAGGCTAAGGAGGGGCAGGGCTTGCTAAGAGCAGCTACCCCTGAGCGTGACTGTGCCTAGTGCACCTTGCGTATCTTTATTTAGGCCTCCAGCAGCTCTCTGGTCGAGGTACATTGTCCTCATTCTGCAGCTGAGGGAGCTGAGACACAGGGCTCCATAGTTAAGTCATTTCCCCAAGGTCACACGGTGTTGAGTAGCAGGCTCCAGAACCCGTGCTCCGAAGGGGATGCGAAGCCTTCTGCAAGCTGGGAGACAGAGTTGCTGTAAAAAATATTAGATATCACAATTTTTTTTAGCACCAATTGCACCCCCCCCGGCCTCTTTATTATGTTTTTTTAAAGGGTTATTTATTTGAAAGGCAGAGTGACAGCAGAAAAGACAGAGATCATCTATCCATGCTGGCTCACACCCCAAATGACTGTGACAGCCCGGGCTGGGCCAGGTCTCGCATGTGGGAGGCGGGCCCAAGGACTTGGGCCATCTTCTGCTGCTTTCCCGGGAGCCTTAGCCAGGGGAGCTGGATCAGAAATGGAGCAGCCAGGACTTAAACTGCTGCTCTGATACGCGATGCTGGCACTGCAAGTGGCAGCCTTTAACCTGCTGTGCCACAATGCTGCCCCTTTCAACATTTTTTTTTTATTTTTAAGGATTTATTTATTTATTTGAAAGGCAGGGTGAGAGAGGGAGAGATCAAAACTTGGCATCTTTAAACAAAAAACCTTATCTCCCACACTTTCTGAGAGGTGGGGATCTGACAGTGGCACAGCTGGGAGGTCTCTCTTAAAGCTGCAGCCACCTGAAGTGAGCACAGGGCTGGAGAGCTGCATCAGGGCTGTCGCGTGACCCTTGGCAGGAGGCGCAGGTCCTCACGCAGGCGGACTGGCTGCGTGCGCCTGGCGGCTGGCTTCCCCTGGAGCAAGAGATCGCAGAGAGAGAGACCAGAACAAGCTGCAGTGTCTTGGGCGGTGCAGTATTGGAAACGGCAGACATCACTTCTGCTGTACTCTGTGGGTCACCCAGAGCTGTGCAGTGTCGGGGTGAATCCCAGGAGCCAGGGATCCTCTGGTTTCTGCTCTTTTTTATGTTAATCCAAATTACTTAGTCCCTGTTTGTCCTGAGAGGAGAGAAGGCATCTAAGGGACACTCCCGTCCCTGGCAACAGTGCCCATCCCTGGTCCCTGGCCTTCTTTGCCCTCTGCTCCTGATAGCCAGGGTCCACGGGCAGGGCCCTCTGTCCAGGGCAGACAGGCAGCCAGCTTATTTCTCTCCTGGACTGGCTTCAGAGCCCTTGATTGACATGTCAGGAAGAGGAGCTTGCTGGGCACTCAGGGACCAAGCTGCAGTCCTCAGAAACCACATCTCCCTTCGTCCAGGCTGATGGACAGAGACACTTTCCTGGGGGCTCATTTCTCATCCTTTTTTTATTGATTGATTTGAGTGGCAGAATTATAGAGAGGGAGAGACAGATCTTAATCCGCTGGTTCATTCCTTGAATGGCCACAATGGCCTGGGGCTAGCCAGGCTGAAGCCAGGTGCCTGGAGCTCCCTCCGGGTCTCCCACGTGGGTGCAGGGGCCCAAGCCCTCGGGTTGTTTCTCATCCTTGATTCTCAAGCTTCTATGCACATGAGAAATCACAGGATATTTGTGACCATGCAGATTCCCAGGCCCCGGCCCTGGCATTCTGAGGTCTGGGGTCAGGCCTGTGACTTTGCCTGTCGAGAAAGCCCCCTGGATGGCGCGTTTTGCCATCACACTTCGCCTTAGAGAAATGATTTTGCTGCCTTTTCCTGCTTCCCCGCAGTGGAGGCATACAGAAGGGGGAGGGGCCGGGCTGAGAACCAGGGAGCTGCTGGGGCGGTCAAGGCAATGGCTGTGACTGCCCGTCCCCGCTCCCTCCTGCCCCAGGGATGGGATCGCCATCAAGTCCCCCAGGCCACGCTACCGCAAGATCCAGAAGCTCACCAATGCCATCAACGCCTTCACCCTGACCAACTGCCTGCTCGTGGGTTTCGGCATCACCTGCCTCATTGGCAACCTCCATCTCCAGGTGCCACTTGGGCTGCGGGGTCGTCCAGGAAGTACTCCCAGCGGACATGGTTGGCATGGAGGGGAATAGGGATGCGCAGGCCACTGAGGCCCCGGGTCCCTCTGCACCCTGCCCGCCCTTGCTGCTGCCTCGATGTGCTTTCTCACCCCCCTCCCCTTCTCTCTGGTTCCAGTTTGTGACCTTTGTCCTGCACACCATGGTCCGGGGTTTCTACCACTCTGCCTGTGGAAGTCTCTACGCTGCAGTGTGAGTCCTGGGGCCCAGACGTCCCTCCGTGGACGGACCCTCTGCCCCGGCCTCCCAGGAGCGTTTCACTGCTCGGGCTTAGGGGTGTCTGGGAAGCCATCTGGGCCACCGCCTTCTCTGACCCCAAGGGTGGTGGGCAACTCCCTTCCTCAGAGGTAGCCCCAGCCCCTGCAGGATGCCTCCCGTCGCTCAGAAGTAGCCCCTAGCGGAGGCTGAAGTCTTCGGGTTGGTGCCACTCTGGTCTTCTGTGGCCCCAGCGTGTCCTCCCTCCCTCTTGGTGCCTGTACTGCTGACACCTGCTGCCCAGGGTCCCGTCTGCCTGCGACCTTCCTTAGTGTTAAGAAGCCCGTAGTTCCCCTCATCTCCATGTTTCCTTCGCCAGGCCCTGCGGAGGGCATCACAGGAGTGATGACAGTCCTCGTCATCATCGGGACCTCCTGCCTGGCAGGTGCAGCCACCTCTGTTGGCCTCATTGGCTCCAGCCCAACCTTGCAGTTGTCTTTGTCCTTTGCTTCCTCACAGTTCAGTCCACTGGGGACCCTGTCCCAAACGGCTCCTTGCTCATTACCTCCGCTTCTGCCACCCCAGCCCAAGCCGGTCTCCCCAGGTCAGCTTTCCCCACAGGGCCTGGAGTCACCTTGCAGGATGGCCGTGTCTTCACATCCCCCCCCATGGCCTCCCATCTCAGCTCCCTGAAGGTCAAAGCCAAAGGCTTTATTTCAGCTTAAAAGACCCTACAGCATCTGACCCCAGGACTTCTGTGCCTTCTTCCGTCCCCTCGTCCCCCTGGTTTACTCTGTGTCAGCCACAGTGGCACCCTGGAAACCCCACATGTGTTCCCTCCGTGGATCCTTTGCACTTATTGGTCCCCCTTTCTAGAACATTCTTTGTCCAGAGAGCTGCAAGGTTCCGTCTCACCTGTTCGCCTTTCTCAGTTCTTTGTTCCTCTTCTCAGGCCTTCCTTCCTTTGCAACCCCCTTAGTACCCCTGCCAGCTTCACTGCTTCATGTTCCCCTTGGCTCAGGCCCTTGTCTTTGACATTGTGCATATGTGTCCGGCTTATTACCTGCCGCCGGCCCCTGCAGACCGCCACACATCCCCAGGGACAGCCGTCTTTGTCCGTTTGGTTCATTGCTCTACCTCCAGCACCTAGAACAGTGCTGGCACACAGCAGGAGCTCGGTAACGATTTGTGGAAAGACTGAAGGGAGGTTAGTGCTGTCCCGGCGAGTAGCAGAGGCACAGGGGCTTGGAGCGGAGGAGCCTCTGGCTGTTTCACAGACAGCTGTGTCAGAGCCCAGCTGGGTGGCCCTGGGATCAGGGCACGTGTGCGCAAGGCCAGGGTCCAGAGCACACGTGGAGACCCAGAGCACCTCCAGTGGTGCTGGAGGAGGGGTGGGAAGAGGCACTCTGTCCTGACACTTGGCCCTCGCTCTGGGGGACAGGTTCCCGTCCAACCACTTCGGACGCTCACGGGCCTGCAGTCCCTCGTCAGTGCCGTGTTCGCCCTGCTGCAGCAGCTGCTCTTAATGGCCATGGTGGGACCCCTGAAAGGAGACTCCTTCTGGGTGAGAGCTGGGGTTGGCATGGGGGGAGGGGGTGCAGGCAGAGAGGCAGGGCTTGGGCGGGGGAGGCTTGTTTATCCATTGGATATCAATCTTCCATCTGCTGGTTCACTCCCCAAATACTGGCAACACCCAGGGGCTGTGCCAGGCCGAAGCCAGGAGCCCGAAAATCCATCGAGGTCTCCCATGTGGGTGGCTGGGGCCCAAGCACTTGAGCCATCATCTGCTGCTGTCCAGGATGTGCGTCAGCACACACTCATTCCTGCCCGAAGCGGCATGGGCCCATTAGAAAGGCTTCTCTCCTCACTGAGTGGACTCTGCCTCTCTGGAACCAATCCTGTGTGTGCCCTGTGTGGGGTGGGGTCAGGGGCAGCACCCTCCCGCCGCAGCTGGATGAAATACCCACAACCATTTGCTGCTCCCGCACTGTGTGCCTTTGCCCACTGAGTCTTCACCACAGTGGCCCTGCGGAAGTGCTCAGTCACACCACGAGTCACGCAGAGGCGGGTGTGACCCGAGCCCCCCTCCCCACCCAGAGGGCCACTGTCCTGAGCCTTCCCAGGCTCCCCTCCCCTGGTGCAACCCTGGGTCCTTAGCTGTGCACGTGAGAGCCGTCTCTTGCCTCCCTGTGCAGGGGTCCCCTCGGCCCTCTGCCAGCTCAGACTCCTCCAGTGCCTTCTCCCTGACTACCCAGGGCGTGCTGTAGATGTGAGCGCTGACCGGGCTCTGCCACTTAGCAGGCCCCCAGCATCTCACCTCAGCTCTTTGCAAGGCTCTGGACGTTAAATGAGATGGTGATTGCATGAATAGTGCCTGCAATATTTATCATTCCTGTGCAAAATAATTGCTTTCTCCTCCTTGGAGGCTAAGGGGGGGAGGGGTCCCTGAGGGTGATGAGGGCCAACAGGCACCTCACCTCCTTGACTTTGTCTCTGTCTCTGCCCTACAGGTGAACCTGGGCCTCCTGCTGTTCTCACTCCTGGGATTCCTGCTGCCTTCCTACCTCTTCTACTACCGAGGCCGCCCTCCAAAGGGAGTACGCCACCCACTGGGCAGGCCCGCAGAAGGTGCTGGGCGGCCCCTGACGTGACTGCATAGACTCTGAGGCCAAGGGACCTGGATGGACAGGCAGCTGAGGCCTGAGCAACCAAAGGGAATGCCCCTGGTGGCTTTTCTACCTGTAACGGACATGCAGAGCCAGGGGTATGGATTTATAAATACCAAGAGAAGTTCTATTTTTGTAGGGACTTGCAAAAAAAAATGCCCTTAAAAATATCCCCAAAGCAACGCTCCACTGAAGACAGCCCCTGTGCTGGAGAGACCTGCTTCTGCGGATGGAGGAGGCCAGGCCGTGTGGCTGCCTTTTTCTGGTGCCTCCTAGGAACCTGGGGGCTGGTGAAGAGGCTGCTCGCTCCTAAGGTCCTAGGTGTGGTGTGTGCGTGCGTGCGTGCGTGCATGTGTGTGTGTGTGTGTGAGAGAGAGAGAGACACCACCTACCCCTCTGGACGACAGAGGCCCTGAGGTGGCTGCCGACGGTCCTGGATGAGGTGTTGGGAGGGCAGCAGGCCCATTCCAGGGGCTGGAGGGCGGGTTCCTCCCCTCGCTGCTGCTTGCAGGTCTTAGAGGAAATAAAGAGAGAAGTGATAGACTGGCTGCTGTGTACTTGTGCCTTGGGGGTGGGGACAGAGGGGAGGGTTCTCTTCCCACTCCCCACCCCCTTCTCTCACCCAGACTCAGCTGGGCATTAAATAGGACGTGTGGAGTGCCAGCCAGTCCGCCTCTGGCTGGCTGTCTGGCTCACCTTCCTGTTTTCTCTAAGATTTATTTATTTATTTTTTTATTTGAGAGGCAGAGTTAGATAGGAGGAGAGGCAAAGAGAGAGAGAGAGAGAATCTTCCATCCACTGTTCACTCCCCAAATGGCCCAACAGCTGGGGATGGGTCAGGAGCCTCTGGGTCTCCCACCACAGTGCAGGGGCCCAAGCACTTGGGCCACCTTCTGCTGCTTTCCCAGGCCATTAGCAGGGAACTGGATGGGAAGTAGAGCTGGGACACAAGCTGGGACACAAACCGGTGCCCATGTGGGATTAAGGTGCCCATGTGGAGGCTTAACCTATGCCACAGCGCCCGCCCCTCACCTTCCTGTTTCAGCCGTGCCCTGCCCTTAGTACCTCCTGTCCCCCACTTCCAGGATCTGAGGGTATATCCAGGAAGTTGGCCTCTTCACAGAAGGAGGCCAACAGGATGCCTTAGAAGGAAGACTAGGGAATGACTCAAGTTTTGCCACCAAAGCCCCTGGGGCCTGCTGAAAGTTAACCCTTTTTTGTAGTCCTCTATTTTATCTGAAAACTTCCTGCACATTTTGCTTCGTATTTTCCTGTATTTGTCTTTTTAAATGTGGCTTTAGGATGATCTACATCAAGGGAAGACACCGTTTTTGAGAACAAACCACCTTCGCAATGTCCCTTACAACCGACCCAGCCCTACCCCTGCCTGCTTGTACTCCTGGGTTAGGGTGACTGTAAGAGCAACTACCTTTTGTTAAGGATCTGGCGGCCCCAGCAGGCATTCGTCCCAGCGGTGGCCCATGGTAAGTTCTCCGGAGAAGCTTATCAAACAGCCCCACCCACCCATTTTCCCGATGAGAAAACACTTGCCAGGGGGCACTGGAGGATTGGCAATGTCGCAGCTCAGCCCTGGCTGCTCTGAGCCAATTCCTTAAAATTGGGCGGCACCCACCAGCGGGTTCGGCCGGCTCCCACAGGGCCTGCCGGGGCCTCACTGCGCTCTCTGTCCGGGGCCCTTCTTCCCCCGGGGGGGGGGGGGGAGCCGCCACAGTCCCCCAGATTCGGGCGAGGGCGAGCGGACCCAGAGCGCCGTGAGAGCCGGTACTCGGCGTGCCCAGCAGGCGGCGCTGCGTGGCTGCGGTTTGGGACAGGGTGGGAGGGGGCGGCGAGCCAGGCGCGGAGACCCTATCCCTACCCAGCCCCGGGCTCGGACTCCAGACCCCATCTTCTAGGGTGGCTCTGCCCGCTCCTTTGAGACTTCCCCACACAGACCAGACCCCCGCCCCGCATCCTGGCAATCGTTACTCCCAGCCCCGCGACCCCCGCGACGCAAGGAGGGGTCCCCGCAGTTGGCTCTGCCCCCCAGGCTCGGGGCAAGGTGGGAGGTGGAGGGGGGCTTTCCGGCTTCCTAGGAGGGGGTGGCTGCTCACCCCTACCCCGCCCCACCCCCCGGCTCCTCGGGGAGTTTGGGGAGGGGGCTGGGCAGGGGCGGAAGCGAGCTGGAGCCGTGTTTGTCGCGGCGCTGCCGAGCGGAACAGATGGCCGGGGAGGGGAGAGGGTGCGCGGCGGGAGGAGGAGGGGTGCGGGGGCCGGAGAACGGGGAGCGAGGAATCTCGACGCCCCGAGTCTCCCAGGAGAAGCCCCCCTCCCCGTGTCTTCCCGGAAAGAGCGAGGGGGAGGGTGGCAAGCGCCTGCCTCTTTCCCGGAGAGCCCTGGCCCCTAACCCCGGCACCCCCGTCGCGGGGCAGGCCGGCGGGGTCAGACCCGCAGGGAGCGGCCCGGGTTGCAAGGGTTAATGGGCCAAGGGTCAGAGACAGGAGGGGAAACGTGGTCATCGCTGCTGACGGACAAGCTGGGACCTGAGGCGGGGTGGGAGGCGGGATGAGACGGTGGCGCCCGGCCGGGGCTGCGTTGGGGTGGCCGGGGGTGCTGTGCGGCCAGGGCCCGGCACTGGACGGCGGGCAAGGTCACTGGTGCCGGGTGATAGACAGTTTCCTTTCCGCCCCTCCCCCCTAGAACCCGGTGTGGGGCTGTTCAGCGTCTCCACGTCCCGGCCCCAGAGGTTCTGCATGTCGGATGGCCTCAAAGAGGAGGGTGGGCACACCCTGTAGGCGTCTCTTTTTCCTGCTGCTCACCAGCCTCACCTGTCTTCCCGCCCCGTCTCTGGCGTGAGGACCCCTTCTTTTCCCTCTAACACCTGCTATCCCTCCGCACCCCCCCTCAGCATCACGCTGACCCCCAGGAGTATTGCCTGGAACCCCCACTGTGTGTGGAGGGGAAGCATTGTCCCATCTGCCCTGCCTGGACCACGCCACCTCCACCACCTCCTAGGAGGAGACAGCTCTGGATCATAACCCGCCTCCACTTGTTACAAATGCAGAGTCCAGGGCTCCCCTGGCGATTTGATTCAGCAGGTGGGGGAGGGGCTCAGGAATCCGCTCCCTGCTTAAATCAGATGCAAAAGGTCCTTATTTTTAGAAGGATTGTGCCAGGGATTGGTGGGCTGGGAAGACTGGCCGAGCCTTCTGCCAGAGCCTTCACCCGCACACCATCCTGAATGCCCCGCCCCCTGCCCACCTGCCTAGGGTGGGCCTCTGCTTCCGGTGTGACGGTGCCAGGCAGGTCTCCAGAAAGGTGCAAGAGGAAGGAGAGGTAGATGAAAAGGGATGAGTCCACACCTGGCCTCCTCTTGTCTCTGAGCAGGGGCTTCCCTCCCCGGCCCCCTTCAGTCCCTTGTAGCTTCACTCCCTACGCCCTGTTGTACTCCACCAACCCTGCTTCTCTCTGAAGTCCCTGGGAAGGCCAAAGGACCCTGAGATGGGCCTGGGGCGGGGGGGGGGGGGGCGATGGCAGAGCCAACCGAAGTCCCCATCTGCAAAAGAAAGAGCCAGAGACACGCGGGAGGAGGATTTGGTGGAAAAGACTTGGGGGAAGATGACAATGACAGTCACGTAGGTCGTCTTCCCATAGGCTCTTGCCCTTTTCCATGCAGACTCAGTCAAGACAGGCAGCACTGGCCCCAACAAAGAAGCAAACAAACCCCCCAAACTTCTTGTGTTCAGAGAGGTTAAGCAGCTCACCCAAGATCACACAGCCAGGAGGTGAGAAACTAATTAGGTCATTCACCCTTCTACCTCCCCCTCCACACACAACACCCCAAATATTTTTTCCAGAGGTGACTGGATAGCCGGCCCAGGCCTGCCTTCCCTGTCCCAGTGGGGTGGGAAGGACATCCTGTGTGGAAATGAGAGAAGACACTTGGGTTTCGTTTCGGAACATCTGACAGGTCTGGCTGCAAGCATTAACAATTCATGCAGAAACCTGACCCGGCTGGACCTCAGGCCTGCCACCTGGCCTGTCCCTGGCCTCCTGGCCTCTCAAGAGTCTGGTGGGCCAATTTCCCTTGCACAGGGTCCTGGGAGCCCCGTATGTGTTTCACAGGCGAGGCACTCGCTCACAGATTAGGGATCTGAAGTAGGGAGCCAGCGGCTGGAAGCTCTGCCTCCCCCGGTGCTGGGTGTAAGAACCTTAGAGGCTTAAGGGCTTATAAACCTTGTCATCTGGCGTCCTTCTCGCGGGCCTCTCCCCCGCGGCTTAGATGCTCGCCCTCAGTTTAGAACAGGCTGAAGCTTGGCTGTGCTTCCCAAGGTGGCCAGTGGAGGGCAGCTGTCTGCTTGGAGGGAGCCCAAGCTGGAGGCTCTGTGGCTTTGAAGGGCAAAGATCCCGCGGCTGGTGGGAGAGGAGCAGCCCTGGACTTGCAGCCGGCCCTGGCTTCAGTGATCTGCGGAGAGGTTTAGTGAGGAAGCCCAGGGCACATTCCAAGTAGGGCGTGGATGTCAGGCGTGTGACGACTGAGGGTCAGGATGACACGGCCGTTAGAAAAGCCTACTAGCACTGGACCCTGAAGGATCGCTGACGCTTTGCTGAGGGGTGTTCCCTTTAACCCGCAGGCAGTAGGGAGCCAGTGCAGGTTCTGGAGTGACAAGATGACATAATGCAGGAGTTGGTCTCATGAATCTGATCTCCGTGGGCAGGCTGGGTGGGAGGGGGGGAGAGACTGAGTGTAGGGAAACCAGTGAGGAGGTTATTGCTATTTTCTTTTATATTCTAGGCATGAGGTAATGAGTAGCTAGAGCAAGGGAGGTGGTGGGGGGGAATAGGAAGGGAGGGATGGATAGGGGCCAGGAGGGGGACTGACTGGGTAACTGAACAGATCCGGGAGCTTAGACAAGGAGAGGCGAGAGGCGTTAGCTACAACTAGGCTGGGTGTCTGGCCCAGGGAAAGAAGGTAGAATGGGGGTACACTCCCAGCTTGAGGGAGGGGAATGAATTTTGCTTCTTCCCGGGGCTGGGGGAAACTGGGAGATGTCCCTTCCCCCTCTCTGTCCGGAGCACTGGTGGGTTTGGATGCTCTCTGCTCTTTCAGGGTGTGTGGCTCAAGGCTGGGAATCTGGGTTGTTTGCAGAGGCTGGGGGGTGCAGGGCGGGATGAAATCCCTGGGGGTGGGCTCTGCCCTGGTCCTGGTGGAGCTGGTGTGCGTGCACGCCGGTGCTTGGGGATACATCTGGGACAGTGGGTGGTTGGCGTGCCTGCACGTGCTGTTGCGTAGCTCTGCTTTGTGTGTGTGAGCGTGAGCGCGTGGGCGTGCAGGAGATGGGCGTCTGTGGGTCTGTCTGGGCTGCTGGGGGTGGGGCTGCTGGACCGCGGTATTGCTTTAGGCTTCTTCCTGAGGCTCACACCCTCCTCCCCGCGCTCACTGTTCGGAAATAGCATCTGGACCGAGGGCCCATGAATATTTCACAATGATAATTCTGTGACCTGGACAGCCTGCCTCTCATTTACCAGCATCTCCCCTCCCCCTGCCCAGGCTGTGGCAGGCAGGCCAGCCCTCCTCCCTCGGAGCTCTTGCTTAGCTGGCCCCCCAGTCCTAGTCCTTAGCCTCCTCCCAGGTCACAGGCCCCTGGAAGACCTGACATGGAGCTCCCTGGGTTCCTGACCTGCTGATCTCACCACCCCCCACCCCCAGCCAAAGTCCACCTGCTTCCAGCCTTAGAGGCTTCCCCAGCCGGACTCACCAACTCAGCCTCCCTCTTCCTCAACCCCTAGCACCTGGGGTCTCCTCTGTCCGGTTCCCACCTCCCTCCCAAGCTAGAGATTTAACCCTAAATGCAAGCCACCCTGTCCAACTGCTGTCTGCTTAGACTCGCTCTCCCTTCCTACCTGGGCTCTTCCCTGTGCCCCCAGACTCTCCACACACCAGAATGAATGATGAAGTCTGTTTACACCATCATGCACCCCAAATCAGGATTCCTGTCTCTCTGATCCCCTGGGGACCTCTCTTCCAGCTTGACAGGATAACTGCCTATCTTGACCTACTCCATCCCTGATGCCTACACCCCACAAGAGCCAAGGCAGAGTTGGATGTGCACAGAGCTGCTATGTACAGCTGTGCACGTTGTACACTGCACAAGAACACTCAGCCAACCAGGCAAATGTGAGCCGAGATCCAGCCACAGCTTCTGCTCCATCACTAAGGTATTTGCTGTGGCACAGGCTGCGTCTCCCTGAAGAGGAGGTGCCCTTTTCAGATCTGCCCAAGGCTATGTCTGGGCTAACTGGGACTGCAAATGCTACATTACCACTCCTTGCAGGGGGGAGGTGGGAGCTACCCCTCTTTCCCGAAGGAACAGGGCCCTGGTGGAGCCGAGCGCCAGGCTGCCTGCCTTCCCCCCTGCTTGGTTCCTCAGGCCCCAGGCAGCTCTGGGTTGGCGGCTGCTGCTTCCTTTGGCCATTCTGTCAGAGGTCACCCGCCATAGTCTCAGGGCCACACCACTTTTGCTCTTCAGCTTGTGTCCTGCTGGGGAAAGCATGTACCAGCTCCAGGTTCCCTCCTGGAACTCTCCTGGCCCTGAAATATACAGTTCTAAGCCCTCATCCCACTCTGGAGGCGCTGCGCCAACAAATCTTACAGGAGTTAAAATAATAGAATTTTTAATAAATTTTTTTTTCCCAAACAACTTTTTTTTTTTTCTAAATCTTCACCACGCAGGGGCCGTGGTGGAGAGGAAAGTTCTCTCCCGGAGCCCTAAAAAGTGTCCAGGGTAGACTTAGGAGAAAAGAGTTCCTCCAGTGTCAGGAGGTGGAGGGGACCGGGATGAGCAGGGTTCCAGGGTCGCCCTGGCGCCAAGTGACGCATTCGTCCCCCAGGGGGAGCGCCCGAAGGCTCTGCTGGTGGGAGATGCACTGTAGATAAAAAAGCCCCTTCGGAGGGAGTCCACTGTGGGCCCCGGGACAGCGGCTGCCCGGGGTGCCCCCAGCCCAGCCTGGGGATGGGGGAAGAAGAGTTAATGGCTTGAATTGGGTTCAGCACGGCTGAGCCACCGTTCCTGTCCTCTGGGAGCAGCCTTGAGTCCGAACAGCCCAGGAGGCAAGGAGAGAGGCGGCCAGGTCCCGGGGTGGGGAGCCGAGCTGGGGGTGGGGGTGGAGAGGAAGGCGGTGGGGCCGGGCCCGGCCAGTGGCCTGAGAGTCTCAGCCGCCGCAGTCAGAGGTGATGAGGCACCAGAAGCGCGAGGCCAAGCAGAGGCGCGGGCAGCGCGGCCGACAGCGCCCGGCCGCGGGAGTCCGGAGGCGCCTGGCACGCGGCGCCGGGGCACGTCTGCTCGCCGCGCCGGTCCTCGCCCCCGTAGCCGCCCCAGTAGTCGTCCTCGGTGGGCGCGTCCCCGCCCTGGCGGCCCCGCGAGTCTTCGGCGGGCAGGTCTCGGTAGAGGGTGGAGGGGTCGGCGGGCGGCGCGCCGGCCTCCGCCACGCCGTACAGGTGGTTGGAGGAGCTGTTGCCCCGCGCGCGGCTGCCGGGCCGCGTGGGCGCGGCGGGCGGGCAGGCCTGGAAGTCGGCCTCGCGCAGCGCGCGCAGGTCTCGGCCCTGGCGCTCCGGGGGCGTGGCGCACGTCACGTCGGAGCTGGACACGCGCGCGCGCTGGAACCAGGCCCAGAGCGGCCGCGCGCGGCAGTCGCACGCCCAGGGGTTGGCGTTGAGCCGCAGGAACTCCAGCGCCGGCAGGTCGGCGAGCGCCTCGCCGGGCAGCGAGGCCAGGCTGTTGTTGAACAGGTAGAGGATGGTGAGGCGGCTGAGGCCGCGGAAGGCCGCGCGGTGCACGCCCTGCAGCCGGTTCCCGTGCAGCAGCAGCCGGTCCAGGCTGCCCAGGCCGCGGAACACGTGCTCCGTGAGCAGACGCAGGCGGTTCCCGTGCAGGAAGAGGTGGCTCAGGTTGGCCAGGTCGGCGAACAGGTCATCCTGGGTGGGGCGGGAACAGAAGGAGAGAGAGGCCTGAGGCGCGGTGGGGACTTCTCTCTGGGAAGGGAGGAGAGCGCTAGGCAGAGTAGAGAGAGTGAGAGGCATGGGTTCGAGTCCTGACCCGTTTGCTGCGGCTCAGGTCCCGGGTTCTTAAGTTTTAGGGTGTTTGAGACTCCCTTGCGGGTCCCGAGTGCTGCCCCAGCGTTTCCGATGGAGCAGATCTGGGGACGCGCTGAGTGCGCAGCTGCACTGCACAAGCGCCCAGGTGATGGTGATGCTGATGCGGCCGCAGGACTCCCGCCTCGGGTCGGGCTAAGCATGCAGACTGGGGAGCCAGACTCTCTGACTGTAGATCCTAGGTCTCTCATTAACCCGCTCTGCTGCCCTGGGTGAGTCCATAAATGTCTCTGTGACCCGATTTTGTCATCTGTAACATGTGGCCATCAAACGAAGCAACGCCTATGAACACGCCGAGGGCAAGGTTTGCACTTGGTGGGCAGTGCGGGGCTTGGCCATTGGGAAGCTGGCCATGTCAGGCATCTGATCCTCACCCACCACCAGGAGAGGAGTGTCCCTACCTCGTGTTTGCTCTGAGGAGTAAAGAAGACAGCCCACAAAGATCGCGTGGGTGAAGTGCTGGGCCCAGGGCCTGGCACACAGGGCTCTGATCCAGGGAGGAGACCCGCAGACTCAGGAGCTAAGAGCCCTGGTAACTTGCCATCTTCCTAGGTTATTTAACCTTGTCGGGTGGGAGATTCCTCAGTCTGTTTACCGGGGAGAACAAGCCCTCAGCCGGCTGAAGGAGGGTTATGTGATACCATGCTGTTGTGGGCATAGCACCTGGCAGGTGCACAGTCAGTCAACAGGAAATGGTAGTTGTGTGTCAGCAGGGGCTCTGTTTGGTCCCATCCTCTTGCCCCTGGAAGAGGAGCTCCCTGGGGACCACAGGCCGGGTTATTCAGAGGGCCAGGCATGGGCTCCACCACGCACAGGCAGCAGGGAAGTGACTGCCGCCTGCCTACTACCCCCTGTAGGAGGGGCCGCTCCACCTGCCAGCATTGCAAGGACCTGGGAACTAACAGGACTGGGCATGACTCACAGGGGTCTGCATTTCACAGCGGCTGTCACCTGGGAGCTGACGCTTCAGAATCCAGCAGCCCAGCCCACTTTTTACAGAGGCGTACCCTGAGGCCCAGAGAGATGAAGTCAGAGAGGGGAGCAGGACCCTGGTCCCGTGACCCTGCAGCACCGAGGTCCTCCCGTCTTCTGCAAGCCATCTCTGTGGTCAGCAGGTCCCTCAGAGACGTGAGCATCCTCTGTGCTCAGGCCTGCGCCCCCGGTAACCCATTCCCTGCCCGTGGCTCTCTCCCACCTCTCTCTGCCTGGGGAGACAAGATGATCCCCTCGCCTGCACCACCCAGGAGCTGGTCCGAGGCCTCAGGTGGGGGGAGGGCGTTGACTCCCAGCCTCCACCCACAGCCTCCACCTTCCTGTGCTCCTGCTTTTTCTCGCCCCCTCCCATCTGGCTTCCGCCCTCTCCGCTACAGGAACTGCGCCTGCCAAGAGCCCTCCTCTTGGCCACATTGAGATCCGTCCCCTCCACCTTCTCCGCTGCCTCTGACACCACCAGCATTCTCCACCCCCTGCTGCCACCACCCCAATCCCCTCCTCCCCCTCAGGCCTCCATCGGGCTCCCTGCACCCCCATCCCCCACCCCCAGGGAGTGGGCTCTGGATTCCTTGCACTGGGACACCTACTTAGGGTTTCTCTTTTTCACAGAGGGTCAGCAAGAGTAGAACACGCCCAGAGATGTATGGTCAGAGGGTCAGTATGGGGGAGGAGGTAGTAGCAGCCTGGGGGGCTGGCACTTTGGGGACCCCAAGAAATCAGGAAGGGAAGACCTGAGCTCCTCGGGGAAGTCAGGTGCCTCTGACCCAAAGCCCGACTCTTCGGGCTGCAGAGTTCCTTGCTTCCTCCCCTTCATTTCTCCGCAGAAAAGTCCTGCCGCTCGGCTCCCTGAGCTTCAGTCGTGGGGTCCATCTCTCCCTCCCGCCATCCAAGCTGTTGCCAGATCCCGTTGCCACTTCCTGGGCTGCAGCTCTGAAACCCGGCCCTTCCTCTTTCCACCCTTAAAGCCGTTCTCTGGTTCTCTGTGCATTAATAAGCTCTTGACTTTCACAGCCCTGGCCCTCCCCCACCACCCTCCCCTCGCGCCCCCTCCCTCCGGGCTAAAAGCTCTGCTAAAGTCATCCTCTTCCATTTCAAAAACCACATCTCTCTCGCCTCCCCCCGCTGGCCGGTTCACAGCTCTCTGCATCCACTTGGAATCTTAACACAGCATCCCTGCCCCACCCCCTTCCCCAGACAGCATTCCTATTCTTAACCTTGCTTCCCTCCAACCTCCCAGCTCAGCACCAATCAAATCGGCTGCTGGGCTGTGTGACCTTGGACAGCTCCAGGCACCTCTCTGGGCCTTGTTTTTTTTTTTTTTCCCCCATCTGTGAAACAAGGGACCTGGGATGGTTGATCTTTGCGAATCCATCCTCATCTGATATTTATGAGCTGGTGAGTCCCAGAATGTACCTCATTCATTCAGCAAAGCGGTACTGTGTGCTATGTGCCAGGCCCTCCCCTCCCCCAACGCACCAGCTTATGGTGGGCATCGTCGTCATCACCCACGTCAGCAGCATCAAGCCAGTGACTTACTGAGCTCTCACCGGGTGCCAAGCCCTGTGCTACGCAGAGCCTATGTAGTAACTTAATCACAACAACCCTGTGAGGTGGATGCTATTCTTATCTCCTTCCCAGAGATTAGGAGAGGGAGGCTCGGAGAAGGGAAGTGAGTTGTCTGGGGCCCAGCAGCTAATATGTAGCGCAGTGTGGATATGAGCACCAGCAACGGTGCTGGGCACGGCTGTACCCAGAGTCAGGCCAGTTCTAGGCTGTGTCCCTTTGCAAGCCTGTGACCTTGGACTGCTGCCTTAGCTCTGCGAGCCCTCAGTCGGAGTCCACACGCTTCCTATCCGATGACGCTCACTGTTCACTGGCTATTAACTCTGAGTGCTTTTCAAGTAGTGTCTCCTTTAACTCACAGCACCCCAGGCTTCGGCTTCTGTCTTCATTTTACACACGGGTCCACTGAGGCCCAGAGTGGTGGGAGAACTTGCCCAAAGCCGCAGAGCAAGCTGGAGGGAGTCAAACTTAGGTCTGCCTGAGCACAACGACTGCTCTTGGAGACCATGCGGGCACTGTTATGATTACAAGAGAGAACAGCTGTCTCCATTGCCAGGCTACACTGCAGCAGGAAACATGTTCCAGGAGAGTGGGGACCCTGTTCTGGCTCATCTCTGAGCCCCCGGCACCCAGAACACTGCCTGGCACGCAGCAGGTGCTCAGTAAAGAACCTGTGGGTGACTGGACTCAGCCCGCACAGTGCCTGGTATTCTGCAGACAGGCCCAGCCCATGAGAACCTCCACCCTGCCCACCACTCCCGTTTCCACTCTGCACATCCTAACAGCTGCGCTTCCTCACGGAGCTTCCTCCAAAGCTCCCCTCCCGGGGCGCACCTGGCTCCACCTTGGGTCGCACCTGCACCCGGTGGAGTCACTGCCGCCCATGTGTTTCTGCCCCTGCCTCTGGCATCTCCCAGCCTAGTTCTTCCAGGCTGTTCACAGCCAGAGGCTGTCTTCTCCACCTCCTTTATAAAGGGCCGGTGTGAAGATGCTTCCTTCTCTCGATGCCTGGTGTCATTCATGCCAAACACATCCCATTTCGGAAGACCCCAGTGTGTGCCCGAAGTCCCCTCTGTCCAGGCCTTGCCTGACCCCAGGCCCTGACTGCCGTCCTTGCTCTAAGCGTTGACTGTCGTAATGCCATGATTTACTTGGCACTGGACTCTGTTTACAGACACTAACTCATCTACTTGTTATCACCACACTTTGTGACATTTTTATGTTTCTCCATTGACGAGAGGGAAACTGAGATCCAGAGAAGGGGAGGCAATTTGCCTAACATTTAATAAAGTCAATTTCAGGTCCTCTGACTCCAGATCAGATCCTGATATCACGGAGAAGTAATTACTGGGACCTCGAAGTCCCGGCGGTCGTGAGGATACAGGTTGAGCTTGTCTGATCGGGAAATCTGAAACTGAAATGCACCCAAATCCGAAACTTCCGTGATGCCCCAAGTGCAAACATTCCACACTTTGCTTCATGCACAAAATCATTAAACTTATTGTATAAAAGTACCTGCAGGCTCTGTGCATAAGTTCTACATGAAACAGAAATGAATTTCATATTTAGACTTGGGTCCCATCCCCAAGATATCTCATTATATATAAATGCAAATATCCCCAAATCCCCAAAATCGGAAACACTTCTGGTCCCAAGCATTTCGAATAAGAGATATTTAACGTGTCTTGGGAGTGTGGCCTTGTAAATGCCTCCAATTGCAATGCTTACAAAATTTCTAGATCAGAACCAATAAGTGCTATCCTGATGCCAACATATAGTCACAGGCAAGTGGATTGAGGGACCTTAAGTGATCTGTCCGAAGAGCAGCCCGGATTTGAACCCAGGTCTGACAGACCCCAGAGAATGTGCTTTCAAAAATGAGCCCACTCTAGTGTCCTTAGGGACGGCCCCCTGTGGTGCAGTCAGATAGCTCGTCCTGGCCATGTGGCTTCCGGAAGGTCCTCCCGCTCCATGTCCCTACAGCCAGGCCAGGCCGCTGTGAGGGCCAGTGCAGTCAGAGGACCATGGCTGAAGAGATCTGTGTTTAGAGAGGCCATTCTCCCTCTACAAAGTCCTGGGGGCCGCCAGCCTGAGCTTCCCCACTGTTAACTAGGAGGTAAAAGCAATCTCCCCACAGGGCTGCAGAAAGGAGAGGAAGTGGTTGAATGCGTTTGGGAAGCATGAGATGCTGGCCATGTGTAGGAGGAGCGCAAGGAGGGTGTGTTCTGAGACCCACCCACGGCCTCAGTCTAACCCTTGAAGTTGACCCAGATCTCCAGGATTGGGTTCAAGTTGGACCGCTTTACTGAGACCAATGTTAAATAAGGCTTGTTTCTTTTTTTAAAACGGTATTTTAACAAGCAAGCATTTATATAGCACTTACCGTATGCCAAAAGCACTATTCTGAGTGCTTTACAAATTATTCATGCGTTTATTGCTTATAAAATCCCCAGGAGACAGATGAGCTTGCTACTCCCGTTTTACAGATGGGAAAACTGAGGCCCAAGGAAATTTTTTTTTTTCTTAAAGTCACGTGCTTGTAAATGGTGGAGCTGACACCTGTAAAAGACTTGGCACAGCGCCCGACCTGGTGGCAGAGGCTGCTATTATTACTACCATTATTTATGCCATGATATTTTCCCAATACACCATGCATTTTACTTTCCCTCGGCATTCGAAGGCAGGGGTTCTGTCTGTATTGTTCACCACTCCCTGCATGTTGATTTAAATCATTACTGCTGTTGTTATCACCGGCATCCTCAACGCTGAGTGGCTGGTGACAGCATCTCGCAGAGTGAGGTGGAGAGGGCAGAATGGCTACCCTCATCCCGTCCAGCCCGGTCGGTAGCCATGGGGAGGGAGATTTTCCCCCTCCCAGGGTGGTTTGGAGGTTATGTTATTGCTTCCTGGGGAAACGGAATGGGAGGATTAGACTGTCAAACAGTCAGCATAACAACAACAATAAACAATCCTTAGGTCAATAATAATAACAATAAATAACAATGACTGTTTCTCCTTCCGCTCCCAGAGCACCGTTTCCCAGCTGCAACAGAGCTTTGCGCTTTTCCTCCTCCTGCCCTGGCCCTTGACACGACAGACTGGGGGAAAGGCAATCTAGAGAGGACAGGGTTCCCCTTGTTCTGTTACCTCGAGTTGGAGAGAGGCGGAACTTCCCACGGACAGCAGGTGCTGGGGCCCTGCTCTCTGGCTGCACTTGCTGTGATGTGGGATGGGGGATGGGAGGGGTAGCCACTGGGCTGGGGAAAGGCAGAGTCCCCTGAGGGCAAACGTGGGGGAAGGGGAGATCACAGAAAGACACTCGCAGGCATCGAGACAGACATGGGGGTGTGTGCAGAGTGGGGGTGTGAAGGGAGACAGACAGAGAGGCAGAGAGAGACGGATGGGGGAGGCAAGTTAGTGTGAGAGGCAGAGAAGGACAGGGAGGGATAGACAGAGGCAGAGGGAGGTAGGGGCTGGGGCAGAGAAGAACCCAAAAGGATGGACAGACAGACAGAGGCAAGGTATAGAAAAGAGTATGGCGGAAGTGAGAGGCACAGACTCTCAGAAAAGGGTTGGAGAGAGACGAAGGGTGGCCTGGGGCGGGTGGGGTAGGGGGCCGGGGGCCAGGCTCACCTGGAGGTGGAGCAGGCTGTTCTCCTGGAGGTAGAGGTACTGCAGGCTGACCAGGCCGCGGAAGATGTTGCCTGGTAGGCTGCTGAGCTGACAGCGGTACAGGTGCAGCGACTGCAGCCGCTCCAGGCCCTGGAAGGTATCAGGCTCCAGGGAGCGCAGGTGCCGGTTGTCACCGAGGTCCAGCTCCTCCAGGGCCTGCAGGTGGCGGAAGGTGCCGGGGTAGATGGTGGAGAGGTTGTTGGAGAACAGCCACAGGGTGAGCAGGTTGGGCCCGAAGGTGCCAGGCCGCAGCGTGCGGATGAGGTTGTTCTGCAAGAAGAGTCGCTGTGTGCTGGGCGGCAGGGACAGCGGCACCGAGGAGAAGTTGTTGGCCTGGCAGCTCACGGTGGGCGGGGACAAGTAGCAGGTGCAGAGCATGGGGCAGCTGGGGGCTGCTGGAGGCAGGGCCAGGAGCATCAGCAGGAGGCAGGCTGAGGCGGGACCTGTAGGGAGAGCCAGGTGAAGGGCAGGGCTGAGAGTCAGGGCTCTGGCCACCCACCTGCCCACCCACCTGCTACAGATCCCGAGCCCTGGTGTTCCCAGGGTTCTGGGTGCAACCCCAAAGCTGCAAGATGCCTGACCACATCCACTTGGGAGGCTCCTGGTATACTAAATGAAAAAAAAAATGCTAAGAGGACACTGAAGAAAGCACTGTGGTACAGTTACGGTTATCTGAGGAATGTCTCTTTATTCCTGTCCGTTTTCACTGTTGCATCTTTGACCTTGCTTGGAGATGAATGTCCAAAGATTGTCGGGGTTCCCCCCCGCTCGGGAGTGGCAGGCGGGAAGGACAGTGCTTCCCTGTGTGGGCAGCGCCTCCTTCTTCTATCCACAGACGCCAGCAGCACCCTGCCCCCGGTTGTGACAACTGAAATGTCTCCAGACACTGCCAAATGTCCTCTGGGGACAAAACCACTCCACTTGAGCATGACTGAGCAAATGTGAGACCCTTCAGGGGACTGAAGGCGTATGGAGGCCCAGGGGTCCAGCCTGGCCGGGCCCACATGTGACCGATGCCCTCCTGCCCCACCTTCCAGCAGTTTTCACCTTGGAAGAACCAGAGCCTCTCCACGCTGTTGCCAAGAGGCCCGAGGGATGTGGGGTCCGTGTGGGTCTTGGTGTGGGGCCACCAGCTAGATGCAACAGAATCAGCTGGGGTCTGCAAAGAATGCAGCCTCCTGAGGCCCTGGGCATCTGCATTTTTGCATCTCAGACATAAATTGTTTTGTTGTTCATCAAAGTGATTTTTGAAGGTTGAGTGCTTATGAGAGAGATGGACAAGCAGCTCCAAGAAGGCCCAAGGGCCTGGGAATTCATGGGCCCAGAGCAGGTGCCTGTATTTCTGCGCTATAGCAAGAGCTGCAGGGTCCTGCATCCATCCCTCCCCCTGCCTTCCTGCCCTCTCTGTGGCTGATAAAGTCCTGGGCTGGGACCAGCTTGTCCACTGCCCTCTGCCATGGTTTTCTTCCGGCAGCTTTGCCTGGGGCAGAGGGGCACTTGTGTATACCAAAGCCAGGCATGGTTCCCTGGCACATAGCACCTGAGCACCCGGCTGGGCCAGCATGGAAGGCTGCGAGGAGGGAGACCTGGTTTTCAGGCCCCAGCGCCTGGCATCTGGGGGCTCCCAGTGGTTCAGAGAGCCCGGGAGAGACTGCAGGGTGGGTGACATCTCCGAGACTGTGACTCGCCCACGCCGAGGCGGCGTTTGTGTGTGTGTGTGTCTCACACTCCTGAGGTTGCTGCGTGCGCGTGAGCGCGCATACGTGGGTGTGATTTTGGGTGAACAGTGTGAGCCAGGTGCTCACTACAGTGAAGTGTGGCCGAGCCAGGTGTGCACGCCCAGCACCAATGGCTCTGCGTGTGGCATTGGGTATACAGATGCCGTGGTGTGCCTCCGTCCCCGGGGAGGGGGAGCACGCAGGCACCAGTGGGGGAGTCTCTTGCCTGCGCGTGCGTGCCTGTGTGTGTCTCTATTTGCTTTTGGGCACCAGGTCCCCAGTGCCAGCCGGGCCCCGCCGTGAGTGTCCCCGGCCCCTCCCGGCTGTGCAGTGTGTGCCGGCCATCCTCCGCGTGTGTGTGGATACCGGGCCCCGTGCGTGTGTAGGCCGAGTGTGATGTAATACTTAGTGACACAGCGGCGGCTGTTCCATTCGCTCACACCACCTCCGCCTTTCTCGGCCCTTCTCACCCCTCCTCCGTGTGGCGTTTCACGATTACTTTCTCCGCCCGAGCTTTTCAGAGCCACGTGGGGTGGAAGCGCACGTCTCTCACCCCTCATCTGAACCAGGCAGGGGTGGGGTGTGGGAGCGCAGGCAGGGACCCTGGGTGGGTGTCCTGAGCGCTGAGGTTTGCTGCTTAGCACTGAAGATTTCACAGCTGGACAGGCCTCCCAGGTTCATGTGGGCCAAGCATCTATTCTACTGAGGGGACAACTGGGGCTCAGAGAAAGCAAGCAATTTGCCAAAGGTCACACAGCAACGTGGTGACAGGGCAAGGACCAGATGAGTCTCCCGATGCCCACGCAGGGCACAGCCCTTCCTATTAGTCACCCTGTGAGCTCTGCTTCCCCAAAGACTGACACCAAAGGAAGCCAAATCCTTCAGTGATTCCCCTTAATCCCACCCCTTATCCACCAGCTCACCAAAGCGTGAGCCCTGATGGCCGCCAGCCCCCAGAGGATTACCGCGGTCTCCCTCCAGCCTCCAGGGCCGACTGCCACCCCGGGAGAGACAGAGGGGAGCACACGTGTGCTGCCAGAGGCAGCGGCTGCTCTCCTGGCACCAGGCTCCCTTCCAGCCTCGAGGTCCAGCTGGGCAGGGGCTGGCAAGGGCCCACTCCTGGCTCCCCACTGGCCCTATCGGACTCTGCCCTGCTGTGTCCCCCTCCCCCCTCCCCCCATGGTATTCCCTGCGGGAGAGGGCTCTCTGAGGAAGGACCCTGAGCTGGGGGACCCTCATGACAGCTGCTACGTAACAGTGACTCTGTTGCCATTTCTGGCCCTCACTGCCGCCCTGCAAGGCAGCTGTAACCCAAGGAGCCTCATCCATAATTCAGGCTGCGGCTCTCATGGAGGCGAAGAGGAGGAGGAGGAGGAGGAGGAGGAGGAGGAGGGGAAGGGAGGTTGGCTCTGGGTTTCTGGGGGCCCCTAGGCTGGGCTGCAGCAAAAGCCCCCAGGGGCAGAGGCAGTGGGGCTGGGGAGAGGCCCCCTCTATCCCACCCTCCCTCCCTGCCCAGCGTGTGCCTTTTTCCTCCTGCCACACGGTCTCCTCCCCACCCCCTGCTTCTCACGCCACCTCATCACCACCACTCCTTTCCACCAGGCCGTGCCTCCTCTCTCCCCAGTGACCATAGCTCCACTTCCGGCCCCCACTTGGAGCCTTCCCGGCTGGCATGCAGGGCTGGGGAGAGGAGGCAGGGGTTCTGAGCCACGTCCACCTCCAGTGTCTCTCTCCACTGCCTTCCAGGCACAGGAAGCCCTTCAAAGCCTGCCCATCCTCTGCTCCTTCTACCTTCTCAGGTCAGCAGGTCCAGGCTAGAGGTGCAAGGGAGTGTGGTACAGAGGAGGCAGGAAGCCATCTGCCATGAAGCACCTACTGTGCGCCAGACCCTGTGCTGCACACATTATCCACTCCATCCATAGAACACACAACCCTGCTGTGAGATCAGTCTAAAGACCCCCACCTCGCCAATGAAGGGAGGCTCAGAAATGGGCACTTAGCTGTGTAGCGAGTGGCAACCTGGATTGAAGGGAAAGGTGTCAAGCTCCCATCACAAGGGACTCTGGTCTTTCTTTGGGAGCCCTTCACATCATCCCCAGAAGCCAGCCCTAATATACAAGGTATAGGGAAGACAGAAGCTGCACCTAGGGCAGCCACAACGCTGGGTCGGCCGGGCTGTGCAAGATCAGGCGAGAGAGGGACCCAGGTGCGCTCTGCAACTTTCCTCTCTTGGGCTCTAAGTTGTGGTTGCCTTAGGATGATGGCACATTTGAGAGTCCAGAAGAGATGGCCAGTGTCCAGAAGAGATGGCCAGAACTGACCAAGGGGAGGGAACAGAGAGAGGCCAGAACACGGTATCGATCCCGGAAGGCTGAGGTGTCCAGAGTCAAAAGTATTCATTCACCGAGGGACCACGGTCAAGGACTCTGGGCCATCAAAGCGTGCAGTACCAAGCCTCCTAAAAAGAGTTCTCACCTCGGGGCCACCCTTTAGGCCAGAGGCTCCTGCAGCAGAGGAGCACAGAGGCCAGGGTGCTGATGCACCTGCACGAGGTCCCAGGAAAGCCTGCTGCCCGGCAGGAGAGCTGAGGGCCCTAGCTGTGGATGGAGGGGCACTGTCCCAGAGGAGAAGCTGCACACCCAACAGGCTGCTTCAGGGAAGGTCTGGGGCCTGGGGGGTGGAGGGGGCGGGGGCAGATGCTGAGGGCGAAAGGGCTGAGGAGGTGGGCGCCCGCAATGCCGGTGCCGCAGGGGCCTGGGAGGCACCCACGCCGTGGGTAAGGGAGGTTTAGAGCTGTTGCAAACAGCTTCTCACTCTGCCAGAATGTAACACCCCAAAATAAGCAGCCGCTGTGGCGGTGGCAGCGGCGGCACCCGACGGCGGCGGCCCCGAGATATAAATGGCAGCTCGCCCCACTGGAGGTCCTCGCCCAGTCTCCTCCACAGCCACACGCAAAGGCCCTGAGCCGACCCACCAGCCACTCCGGCAGACAAGGGATGTGACAGGCAGGCGCTTTGGGAATGGAGGGCTTCCCACGTGGAAGTGGGGACCAGAAGCCTCTTTGTTTCATCCCGGCAGCCCCCCTCCCCGCCCTGTCCCTTGCTCCCACCTTCCCCAGCCCCTCTCCCCTAGAGCCCCCGGGCTGCAGCCCTGGCTCATCCCGCAGACCCTCCCGCTCTGTTCTGACAGGAGTCTCCGGCCATCACCCCCATCCTCATCCTCGGCTTCTGACCACGCTTCTCATTCTCATTCTCTCTCCATTTCCCCACTCGCCGGCTGTGGTCCCCGGCCCGTCCCATCCCTCCCCTCATCTGTTCTTCCCTCTCCTCCCCCCCTTCCTTGTTCTACATTGGGGTCCCGCGTTCCTGTGGGCTTTTCCCATCCAACCTCTCCCCTCCTCCTCCTCTTCCTCCTCGGTCCCCTCCTCCCCACCCCACTTTTTCCACCCCTGACCTCCCCTTTCGATCTACCTCCCTCTGGTCTGTCTCCTACCCCACCCTCGCCGGTCACTCAGTCCGTGGCACCATCATCCTCTTCGTAGCGCCCTCCGTCTGCCCTACCAGGGAAGGGTACTACATTTTCCTCTGTGCCCCCCGGCCAGCCCCCCACCCACATCGCTTGTCCTCCCAGGTGACCGGAAAGTGCTGAGGCACCGGGCAGGAGTTGCTGAGTCGGCGCTTCCCCAGCCGGCCCGAGTCCTCAGCGTCCCCCGGAGCAGGTGGAGCCGGGACAGCGGAACCTGAGCCTCCCTCCCCCCTCCAGGCCTGGTCCGCCTGCCCCTAGCGTCGCTCCGCGGTCACGAGCTCCCCACACACGCCCGCAGGCTCCCAGCCGGGTGCCCTCCTCCAACGGGCAGCTCTGGAGGCGGGGGCGCGGCCGGGGCGCGAAGCTTTTCGCCTTCCCTGGCTTCCCCACCCCCTCGCAACTGCCCCGCCCTTGCGCCTCAGAAGAGGGGGCGCCCTGCTCCCCTCCCCAAGATGCGCCTCACCGGCCGGGGTCCCTACCTTGCAGCAGGCGCCCGAGCCCGGGCAGCATCTTGTCTCGACGCTCGGGGAGGGGCGGCGTGGGGAGGGCGCTCCCACTCGCTCCCTGATCCCGCCGGACGGCGGGGACTCCGGGGGGGCTCCGGCAGGGCCTGGGAGTCCCTGGGCTGCGTGGCCCGGCCACGGGGCTCTACCCTGCGCCCCCCGGGCTGCGGGCCTCGGGAGGAGCCATGGGCCCCGACGGGACGGGGCGGGGCGCTACGGGATGAGAAGGGCTGGGGCTGGCTGGCGACGCCCAGTGCCTGCGCCCCCCGAGCCGCGCGGTCTGCAGGAGCGGGTCGGTCAGTCGGCCCGTGCGCCCCGGCTGTTCGCCGAGGGAGAGGGAGAGTGGGACGGCGAGGAAGCGCTTCCCAGCCACCCCCCTCCTCCCCGCACTCGCTGGCTCCGCCTTCGCTTCCTGGCTTTCCGACTTAACCCTTTGCTGGCCACTAGGAGGCGGGAGCGGCCCTCCAGCCCCCTCCAGCCTGGCTCCCCCTCCTCGCGGGCAGGGGACAAAGCGGGTACTGTGCTGGATCCCAAGGCAGCGCCGCACTTCTAGAGAAATCCCTTCTGGAAGGAGGCGTGGTAGTGTCAGGGGACTCCGTGGGCTTGTCCGGGTCCCGCCTCCCAACTTGCCTGGAGGAGATGGGCTTCTGGGTCATCCCCCGCCTCCGCCCTCCGTTTCGCCCCTCAACGCCCCTCATCGCCCCTCACCGCCCCTCATCGCCCCTACCGCGCGTCCCTCGCGCTGTGCCCGCCCGCCGGAGAGCTCCAAGATCCCACGTTCCCTTCCTTTCCCAGACCCTAATTCCAGAGTGTGCGACTGTAAGAATAGTACATGCAGGAGTTTGTGTGTGCGAGCCGGAGCCGCGTGTGGGCGTGCACGCGCGCACAAGGGTGCTGGTGCAGGTGCGGCGGCGAGCGCTGGCTGGCAACCTTTGATTCGGGTCCAGGGAAGCGGGGTGCGCGCGAGCGTGCGCCCCAGCGGGCCGCCGAGTGTCCGCCAGCGTGAGTGTCTGCGCTGGTGCGAGCTTTTGCGCGCCCGAGCTTGGGGCTGGGCGGCAAGGGTATACTCGGCGTGTGCGGGGGGTGTGCGTATGGTCTTTGATGCATTTACGAGCCGGCGCCAAGTCGTGGGTGCGGATGCCCATGTGTGTGGCATAGGTGATGTGTCCTCCTAGAGAGGAAGCGAGAGGGAGAGGACCCTCAAATGCGGAAGACACTGACGGCTTTGTCCGAACCCCCTTTTAAATAAAGGGGAGCTGGGGTCTCCCTGGGGCCCCTCGAACCCCGCTTGGACTCCTTCCGGGGGGATCTCGGCTCACCCGTGCCCTCAGTGCCGCCATACAGAGGCCACGACGCCGTTGACTGCGCTCTGGACAGTGGCCGGGGGTGCCGGGCATCCGTCCCTCAGGAGGGGACCAGCCCGGCCCGGGAGAAGCGCGTGCTCTCGGGGGTGGGGCTGGGGGTGGGAGCCGCTGTGCCGACGGTGGCCCAGCGGTGGCGGGCGGCAGGGACTGCCGGTGGCGAGGCTATCTGGGTGCAACCTGCCCGGCCGGCGGAAGCGCCCAGCCCCGGGCGTCTCTTGGTCCACGCGCGGCCGCGTCGCTCTCCTATTCGTGCCGCGGTCCAGCGCAGCGCCTGGCATACAGTCGGCGCTTCATAAATGCCGGTCTCTTCCTCACATTCATTCTCGGCTCCTTGCATCATCTCCCATTCGTCCCTCTATCTCATTCGCTCTTTCTCATTTTCTCCCCCCACCGTTACTCATATTTTATGGTCTCTGCTCCGCCGCCCTCCCCTACCCCATCCCTTTCTCTCCGGGTCCTTCTGCCCCTCTATGCACCTGTCCTTTTCTGCCACTGATGTCCGTTTCTCTGTCTCTCCATCTCTTCCCTCCTCTTCCCGTGCCTCCCTGCCCTCTGTCTCTCCGTCCCGGTGTGTTCGGGATCTCTGTTCCCTTGTCTGCACCTCCCTTTCTCCTTCGCGCCCTATTTCATTCACAGGCTTCGATCCCCTTGCACCTCACCGCTCGGGCGCCCCCTGCCGGTGCCATCTTCTGCCCTCCCCGGGGCTCCCAGCCTTTCAGCCCCTAATTAATGTCCTCTCCCGCCCCTCCAGAGTAGAAACACAAAGAGGTGTGTCTGGGGCTCCCGCTCCCCTCCCCTATCCAAAACTCAAGAAGAGGCTGGTGCGCTCCCCGCTCCGTACTCCCCTCACCAGGGACCGACACACCCCGCGAGGGCCCGCTCCTGGGGGGAGGGCCTGGAGGGGGCGGCGGGGAGGGAGTGTTGGGGGTAGCAGGGTGGGATTTGGCTTCTTTCCCCGGAATGAGCCGCGGCACAATCTGTCGCTGGGTTTGTTTGCCGAGCTGCCTCCGGAGCGCAGTGGGGCTGGCTCCCGGGGAGCGAAATATCACAAGATGCGGGAGACAGACGCTGAGGGGCGGGTGGGCGGCCGGGCTGACTCAGGTGTGCCGTCATCGGCTCCCCGGGCCCGCGTTCTTCTGACAGGGGTGGGAGGGGACCCCGGGCCCCCAACACAGGCGGGAGGGGATCCCCCATCCGGGGATGAGCTGCGGGGAAGGGGGTGCCCCTTCCAGTAAGTTTTTGGCTCCAGGCCTGTCATTCAGCTCATCCAAAGTGTTTCCCCAGACAACCACAAGCCCACCGAGCCTATCCTCCTATACAGGTGTAGCCATGGTTTCCTGCGGTGCTCTGCTGACTCGCCACTCCCCCCACCCCTACAAGACTGCGGACTCTTTGAGGGCAAGGCTGCAGCGCCATACATTTGCTCAACGATCGCTTTCTGGGGTGCATGGCTGGTCTCAGGTTACAGGAAATGCCACAGTGCCCTTGATCTCCCCTGCAGAGCACTCCCAGCCCTTGTTCCTCCTCCAAGCATATCTGCAGCCCCCACCCCTCTCACCTCCAGACAGGTAGGGAATTGGACACGCCTCTCCCTTGGCTCTGAATATCAAGGTGTTCCCAGATGACCCTAAGCAACGGATGCCCGCTGCCTCGTGCCTCAGTTTCCTCATTTGCACAGTGAGAATTTGCCATGCCATTCGCTCTGAAGGCTGCATTAAATCTCCGGCCACCCGAGGGGAAGTGAAGGACCTCTGTTGTCCTTATTTTGGGTGGGGGTTGGTTGGCTATCCCAGTAGTAGACAGCACGTCTGAACACGAGCTAGGCTTCCGCAGTTAAATGCTGGGAGGCAGCGCACTGAGTGGAATCCAGGGCTGTGCCCTACAGCTTGCAGGGCCATCTCTAACAGGGGCTTGGCTGGGCTTTGGGGTGCTTGATCCTCCGGCCTGGGCGGCAGAGCTGGCCCTCCCTCTGGTGGCTGTAGGTGGATCTGCAGCCTCACATGAAGTCAAAGATCTTTGGACAGTGGAAGATGGATGGGTGGATTTTCCCCTGGCAAGGGGGATCCATTGTCTGGAGAATAGTGTGCTTTGAAAAGGAGGTTTCATAGAAGAGGCAGGACATGGTAATGGCCTAAACCAGATGGATCTCAACGTCCCGTGTGAGTTTCTGGTTATTAACAGTACTGCTACTCTCCGTGTGCCCCCAGGCCCCCTTTCCCTCTTGGGGACCCCATCTAGTGAGCCCACAGAACCTCCTGGCTCGTTCCTCCATCTATTTGGCACCTGCCCCATGTAGCGCACTTGGCAGTTAGCATGTAAGGCAGGATGGCTCAGTGGTCGGAAGCACAGACTCTGCCCCACAGCTCACTTGCTAGGTAGATGGGTGACCTTGGGCAAGTTGCTTCATTTTCCTGAGCTCTTCTTTTTGTGGCCCAGAATACAAGAGGGAAGCCATACTGGTTCTGAGATCATGCATTGTTTGAGGATTAAATGAAATAAAGCATGAAAGGACCTAACAGAGCTCCTGACCCTGTGCCTGATAAATACTGATCATAGTATTGCTTTTGCTTTTAGCTGAAAAACAAGCTGGAGAAATAGACGTTGCAGTCTAAACTCCACAGCACCCTACTCTGGGCCACCCGTGGGCCACTGTGGGCCACCAGGCCTGCCCCTGAGGCCTGTCACTCAGAATCCTTTCCATGGTGAGCCCCATGCCCTGTTCTGCCCAGACTGAGGGGGCACCAGGCTTTTCTCCAGGTCCTTGTGAAAATAAAATACTTGAGTCAGTTTGGTTTAAGGAGCAAGGCTATTGGAATGTGTTTTTCTCTTTCCCTCACTGCTTCCTAGGGTCTCTGCCCAATCATTTTATTTTATTTATTTGAAAGTCAGAGTTACAGAGAGGAAGAGACAGAGAGAGGGAGATATTCCATCTGCTGGTTCACTCCCCAAATGGTTGTAACGGCTAGGGCTGGGCCAGGCAGAAGCCAGGAACTTCTTCTGGGTCTCCCATGTGGGTGTAGGGGCCCAAACACCTGGGCCATCTTTCACTGCTTTCCCAGGTGCATTAGCAGGCAGCTGGATCAGAAGTGGAGCAGCCAGGACTCAAATAATCTGTGGCTTTACCTGCTGTTCCACAATGCCAGCTCCTCTGTCCATTTACAGTACTTCTAATAAGTGACATTTGTGAAGTATTTCTTTCATGCTATGGAATCAGACCCATTGGGTTGATTCAGAGTAACTCAATGGTCTCTGAATATCCTCTTTTTCCCAAGGGGGAGACAAGTTCAGAGAGGTAGTAGTGCTCTTAGACTGGGCACGAGGGGTCTTGCCCTGAGCACCAATGCTTTTGCAGACTCTACTTGCCCTTCTCCAACTGACGTCCCTTCATGGAGTGGGAAGCCCGAGGGTTTGTGCCCTCCTAGAGGCTGCACCCGCCTTTTAGACCACACTTTGGATGTTGGGCACCCTGGTCTCTCCTGCTTAAATAGCACCAGTCTACATCCAAGGCCTGTGGGGCCTCTTCTGTAACAGTGTAGGTGCCCCTAGGCAGAGGGCGGCCAGGACAAGCTGCTTGGAGACAGTGTCCTTGTAGGTCTGTGGCTGGGACATTCACATGCATGTATAGGTAGGTCTCTTGTTCTTTGAGGGAGAGCTCTGATTGGGAAGAGAAGGGACTGTATACTTCTGTGCAGAACTCCGAGGAGCAAGAGCGTTTTGCTTTCAACCTAGTTTTCTTTCTTTTTTTTTTTTAATTTATTCTATTTATTTGAAAGACAGAGAGAGGTAGAAACAGAGAGAGGTCTTCCATCTGCTAGTTCACTCCCCAGATGGCCGCAATAGCTGGAGCTGCACCGATCTGAAGCCAGGAGCCAGAAGCTTCTTCTGAGTCTCCAGCATGGGTTCAGGGGCCCAAGGCCTTGGACCATCTTCTACTGCTATCCCAGGCCATAGCAGAGAGCTGGATTGGAAGAGGAGCAGCTGGGACTAGAACCTACCTCAGGGATGCCAGCACTTCAGGCCAGGGCATTAACCTGCTATGCCACAGCGCTGGGCTCAACCTAGCTTTCCATTGTCAGTTTCCTTTGAAGAATGCAAGAGCAATGCTGGAGCGACCAGAAGCCAGGAGTACCTTGTGGGCAGGACTTGCCCAGCTTGCACTGGATGTGTGAGAAGAAAGCTGCCAGCCGATGGTGCCAGTGCCTCTACGTGCACTTCAGCCCTGGTTTGGCAAGTGTTAGGGGCGGCTGTGCTGAGAGGTCACGTTGCTTCATCAGAGAGTGACATGGCTAAGAAGCTGCAGAGCCAGGCTCTGAATCCAAATCTCTGTGAATCATTCCTTCTCTCATGGAGCTACTGGACCACAAGTCAGGATTTGGGCTCCCTGGAGGCCAAGCGGTCAGAAATCTGGGACCCATTGTATCTGCTTGGAGCTCCCTTCCTGGGTGCCGAGCCCCTTCCTTTCTCACTGACTGTGAACGTGCTGAGTGCAGAGTCCATGTTTTCTTTGACTTTGTTTGTTTCATGCCCCTGGCACAGCCCTGGATCCGAGTGGGCGCTCAGCAAATGTTGCCAGCCTATCAGCCACATGGTTTCTTGGGGGAGACACTAACCAAATAATCATGGATCATGTTGATGTGTGTGAGAGAGGGTGAGGAAGAGGTGGGGAAGCACTGGGAAGCCTTGGATGGGGTGGCTGTTGGATGAGTTGCCTTAGACTCTTTTGATCTGGAAACCTATGGCATGAGGCGGAAGATGGGCAGATCCCCCTTCTCAGTTGCACCAACTCCCCACCCCTCCCCACCCACTGGAAGACCCCAGATGAGGATGATCCCTTGTGGTGTCCTCTCACTATGTGTCCTTCTTTGGGCCACACTTCTCTCATTTATGTTCTGTAAGCTGAAGCCACCAGATTTGCAAGGAAAAGTGAGTGCAGTAAAGGAGGAACAGTATAGGAGGCAGAGCAAAGACAAGAGCCACAGGCCCCAGCAGGGCAGCCACAGAGCTGCTGGTACAAGGCCTGGAGCCACAGCCCAGCTCAGGTTCCTGCTACAGGATTCATTCAGCACAGTAGTCCAATGACAGATGTCTCTGCCTCTCAGCCCGTTTTCCTCAATGAATCTCAAAATTAATCTTCCCTGGGTGCAGCTTTGATCCTGCATCACACTGCTCCAAGGCCTCCAGAGCCAAATCTGGCTGGCAAACGGCTCGTTCCTGTGGACTCTGAAGTGTTCATTCAAGTGGATGACGTGTTCAAGACTTCCACAGATGAGCAGGGGAAGGACCCGGGCCACGACGTCACCTGAGAGGCTAAGCACTCGGGAAATTGTTCAATCTGTTCTTGATCAGGGAGCTGGGACGAAGGCAGTATCAGGACAGAATTTCATACTGATTCCATTAGCAGGATTTTACCAACACCATGCCCAGCACTGGCTGGGGTTGAATGAAGTCTGTGCTCTCATATCCTGGAAGCAGCTTGCAAAATTCTGGAAACCAATCTTGTAAAATGTCATAGAAGTCTTGAAAATACTAGTACCTTTTGACTACTAATCTCATTTCTGAGAACTGATCTTAAGAACATAGCTCAGTAGATGGAAAAAGCTCCAGGCACACCACTGTTCCTGTTCCCTCCCATTTCTGTAGAGGTTGAGGTGGGTCAAGGGAGCCAATGGTTAATCTATTCAGTGCAATACCATGCAGCCACAAAAATGATCCTTAGAAAGAGTATGCAGCAACATGGACACCATTTATAGCCTCTTGCTTAATGAGAAAAGGCAGGATACAAGATTCGCGTGAACACTGGTTGTGACCATGCAAAGTAAGTGTTCATGTTAACAAAGTCCAGAGGAGAATATGCCAGAAATGAAAATCATTAGAAACTGGGTTGAAATTAGAATGATGGATGGGTTTTCTTTTTGTTTAAGAACGTCCTTTGTTAATGTTGAAGTGTTATTTTCACAACACAGGGATTTCTATAAAAATAAGAGCTCTCCATTCATTCCAGGATAAAGTCAAATCTCTTTAGCTTATGTGTACTATAATACTACAGTGATCACAGTTATTGGATGTTCGCTCCGTCCCAGGCAGTGGAGTGGGCAGGTTTTGTGACTTCGCTGAATCTTCATAAGCATTCTGTGAGATTAAAAACTATCAGTATCCTCATTTTACAGATTAGGATCTGGGGTTGGCACGGTTAGTTCACCTGCCCGACTTTACAGAGTAATTCACAGAGCTGGGTTTGTTGTTGGACAGACCTGGTGTTGAATTCCAGGATGGACTTCTTTGTGCCAGTGTGTAAGAAACTTCAGTCATTAATGTATTACCATCATGGTTTGGGGGATAACTGGCTCACACGTCTTGTACTATGGTGTACTTAATTTTTAAATTTCAATCAACTGACTTTTAAAACATTTAAATGCCTGCTTTCACATTATCTTAAGCAAGCATATCCTTGGAATCATCTGTTAAATATGTCAATTATATTTTGTAACACACAACAAATTAAAACACTAATAGTATTCAAAATTGCATAAATGTAAGATCGTCTTGGGGAAAATTGAACTATCTTGTGTCATGGTCTGCCCAACCTTTCCTCCCAGTCTCACTTTTCCCATAATCCCTGCTCTCTAAGCTACAGCCATTACCCTTGTCTGGCCCCTCTCCCTGGGCCTTCCCAGCCCCTCCCAGGTGGGAGTCTTTCAACCCATGCTATTCTCTGCCTTCAGGCTCGGCACTTTTGGCACTTTCCTGGCTCTTGCCTGAGCCAAATCCAGATCAAAGCCATCAATGGGCAAAGAGGACACTCAGATTCACAAGCCTGTTTGCTACGATAATTAATTCCTATTTATTAAGCTCCTACCATGTGCCACGGTGTTGGCCTGGGAGCTTTATATCCAATATCTTTATTTATTTGAAAGAATTACACACAGAGAGAAGGAGAGGCAGAGAGAGTGAGAGTGAGAGTGAGAGTGAGAGAGAGAGAGAGAGAGAGAGAGAGGTCTTCCATTCCGCTGGTGCACTCCCCAAATGACCACAACAGCCAGAGCTGAGCTGATTCGAAGCCAGGAGCCAGGAGCTTCCTCCAGGTCTCCCATGTGAATGCAGGGGCCCAAAGAGTTGGGCCATCCTCTACTGCTCTCCCAAGCCACAGCAGAGAGCTGGATCGGAAGAGGAGCAGCCAGGACTCAAACTGGCACCCACAAGGGATGCCAGCGCTGCAGGCTGTGGCTTTAAACCACGGCACCAGCCCAGTCTTCTGGCTCTTTATAATGACGCTTGAAGAGGATGTGACTTTTTATTTCTATTCTGTATTTTAGGGAATCGAGGCTCACAGTGGGTGAAGGGGTGGAGGCGTTTGCTTACGTCACATAGTGAGTAAATAACATACAGGATCCAAGTCTGGGACCTTTGGACCTCCAAACCCTTGGTTTTGTCACTCTGCTCCTGAGAGTTATATGACAAGCCAACAGCTCCCGCCCCAGAACCCTCCAAAGTGGGCCTATGAATTTCTTGCCTCTCCAGAGTATGAGAGGAAAAAAAAGGGACTCTCCTTTATTATGGGTGGGGGTATCAATTGGCATGACCACTTTGGAAGATTATTTGACAAATAGCTGTTAACTTTTAAATGCACATACTCTTTGACCCAGAAATTTACTTTTTTAAAATTTATTTATTAGACAGGTAGAGTTATATACAGTGAGAGAGAGACAGAGAGAAAGGTCTTCCCTCCGTTGGTTCACTCCCCAAATGGCTGCTATGGCTGGCGCTGTGCCGATCCGAAGCCAGGAGCCAGGTGCTTCTTCCCAGTCTCCCATGCGGGTGCAGGGGCCCAAGTACTTGGGCCATCCTCCACTGCCTTCTCGGGCCACAGCAGAGAGCTGGACAGGAAGAGGAGTAGCCAGGACTAGAACCAGCGCCCACGTGGGATGCCGGCGCTGCAGGTGGAGGACTAACCAAGTGAGCCACAGTGCTGGCCCCCAGAAATTTACTTTTTAGAAAATTACCCTGCACTTACTCTTGAACTGTTCACAAAGGCTTCTATAGCTGGATAAACAGGCAGCCTTGTGTGTAGAGTATGTGATGCAGTAGACCCAACTTAAAGATCATCAGGAGGGGGTTGGTGAGATCAGTTTTCATACAGACATTTACAGTCACCAAGAAGAATGGCGAAGGTCTGTATGTTCCCATCTGGCACAGCGTCAAAGACAGCAAATTAACAAATAAGGCGTAGAACAGTGCGGTAGAGTGCTACCTTTTGTGTCCGAAGCCTGTAGGATTAAGTGTGGAGATAATCGTTACACAGGCAGATCCTGAAGCGCAGTTAGGCTGTCCCTGCGAGGGCATAGTGGGACTAGGTGGCAGCAGGTGCCTAGCATTTTGTGTCAGGAAAGCTCTAGTTGAGGGAGGGAGGAATGGGGACCAGTTTTGCAGTGGGGTTTGCTCAGCCAGCAGCTTGTACTTGAGCCTCAGGCTAATTTGAAAGGTTAGGGAATGTGAAAAGTAGAGATGGTGCAGAATCTACCCCTCCCTCCCCCCAGTACTCCCACCCACCCTCATGCCCACACCAACCTCCCTAGGCACTGCCCCTGATGGATGGGGACTTATTTTTTTTACTGTGTAACCTTTTGTACTGTTTTAAAAACTAGGTGCATGTATTAGCTCTTTAATAATTTAAAATTTAAAATTAAAAACAGAGTAATTTCTTGCCTGGGGCAAGGCCCACCTAAGAAATGGGGACTGACCAGGCTGCAGGAGTAGCATCAGTGAACCGAGCGAGAGGAGCTGGGGTGTCAAGGCCTAAACCCCTCTTCCACTCATACTCTGGACTCAGCGACCCTCTTGTTTTATCTGTTTTCAGTAGAAGATTTAACCTTTCCTTTCTCAGACTAGTAGTTGGAGATGGCTTCAGAGGTGGTTTTAGGCCAAGATGTACTTGAGTAGCTTTGTTGCCTTCTCCAGGAACTAACTAACTAACTAACTAATTCCTTCCTTCCTTCCAGATTTATTTATTTATTGGAAAGGCGAGTTACAAAGTAGGGCAGGGAGAGAGGTCTTCCATCTGCTGGTTCACTCCCCAAATGGCCACAACGGCCAGAGCTGGGCCTATATGAAACCAGGAGCCAGAAGCTTCTTCTGGGTCTCCTACATGGTTGCAGGGGCCCAAGGACTTGGGTCATCTTCTGCTGCTTTCCCAGGCACAATAGCAGGGAGGTGGATTGGAAGTGGAGCAGCCAGGACTTGAACTGGTGCCCATCTGGGATGCTGGCATCGCAGGTGGCAGCTTTACCTGCTATGCCACAATGCCGGCCCCTGCTTCCTTATTTCTAAGACGAAGTTAATGCATACTTTATGCCATGATTGTGAGAAGCAGGGAGCTGCTACTGGGTGACACATGGGAATAAGACAGAGCAAGAGGGACACCCCTGTATGACCTTGGCACAACAGCTGACTTGTAAAGATTAAACCTATCTGATCTGCTTGTGGAAGGAGTAGCCATGTTCCTCTTCAGTCAGAAGATTTTGGGGTGCAAGTTACAGAAAATCCAATCCTAACTGGCTTCAGTAATAAGAAGTTATAGTCCTGTCTCATGTAGCCCCAAGTCCAGAGGTAGAGGATGCCCATGTTGGTTCATTCACTGACTTGGTGATGTCCTCAAGGAGCCAGGTTCTTTCTGTGTCTGCTCCTTTGTCCACAGTGTCACTTTTCACTTAAGCCAGATCCTTCCCGTTGTGATTGGAGGGCAGCTCCAGGGACAGCCCAGGCTACCGCCTCCTTGTTCAAGGTGGGAGGACAATGCAGCCTTCCCCAGTCATGGACTAAAAGACTTTCCCAAATGTCTGGGGCTTCTTAGGCCAAAACCCGCTGAAGACCAATAGTTGTCACCAGGAAGGTAATAGCCCCTGACTGACCTATGCCAGCGTTCCTGAGCCAGGCCCTGGCAAAAGGTGTGATATCACCAAGGTTGTCGTGGACGCATCAGGCAGCCCTGCAGATGAGGTCAAACCCTAAGCACATCTTTGCACAACTGTGGTCAATGAGAGATGGCTGGGGCTTTGGACACAGTGTTGACCAACGGCCTCCAAGGTCCAAGTAACAGCATCTTGGCTGGATACGAAACAGAGTAACAAAGACCATTCCTCCATTCATTCATCCACTCATTCATCTGCTTAACAATTTATGAAATGACTGCTGGGGGCCAAGCCCAGGGCCAGGGCTGGAGTTTTAGTAGTGGCCAGACAGATCTCCTCACCGTCTTCAAGGAGTTGGTCTTACTTCCCCTTTCGGTGAGGGACCCCTACCTCTCTACTTGCTCTGCAACCCACACCCCAACCTGGCATTCTATTTTCCCACATCCTGCTCAGCTCTTTTTTTTCCCCAGAGCACTTATAACCTTTTAACATAGGATGTAACTTATTGGGTTTATTGTTTATTGTGTGTCTTCCCCCACTAGAATATAAGTCCCATCAGAACAGAACCCTGTGTCACTCTATTTACTGTTGTGTCTGCAGCCCCTGGAGCAGTCCCTGGCACTCAGAGTCACAGAAGAGGCGATTGTTGAATAAATGACTGGAGATCCCTTCTCTCTCTCTCTCTCTCTCTCTCTCTCTGTGTGTGTGTGTGTGTGAGATAGAGGGAAAATGCAGAAATTAAGTAATCCCAAAGACAAATATGTAATTAGAAATAAGGGTAAACCCAAAAGGATGAATTTCATTGTTGAAAATGATAAAAGCACATGGGCCATGGACCTCATCTGTCCTGGGACTGAGGGACAAGGTCTTTCAGGAAGTGGCCTTGGAGCCTCGCTCTGGGGGATGAGCGAGCATTGCCTAGGGCTGAGGCTGTGCAGCACACGGCAGGGGCTTCCTGCAGAGCTGGAAGTGGAGTCTCCCGCAGAACAGCCAGGAGCAGAAAGGCCTGGGAGAGCACTGGAAGCTGCCCTAAGTTCTAGATCACAAAGTTCCAGCCAGGGTTGCTGGGAGCTCGAGATGCTGGGGCCCAGCCTGACCTGGATCCTCCTCAGCTCTCAGGAATCTCAGAGAATGGCAGGTGCACATGCAGATGAGGTGCGCTACCCTGGACGTATCCGGAATCCTCTGTCGGCCCTGCCCATTGGCGTGACCGTGCACAGATGCAGCCAGATGCAGAGTAAGGGGCCACACTGTTCCTTTTCTGGATCAACTTGCCATCCTGGCTCCTGGGGGTGTCATTTGTCAGTGTTCCTCCCATCCCACCATTTGCCTTATACCTCTTTGTTGGGTGGCCTTTGCAGCTTAATACAACTTAAACCTGTCTCTGTTAGAGGGGAAGGAAACTCTGTTGAAAACTACTTTGCAGTGCACAAGTTGGAGGCAGATATGGCTACAACACCCCCCACCAAACCTCCGTGTACGGGGGTCTGACCCTCCTACTCCAGCTGGAGGGAGCCTAGAAATCGAGGGGCAGCTGTGGGGCGCCGTCTTTCCTCTCCCAGTCCAGGTGCTGCTGGGGCTGTCCTGGCTGCCTGATTTTGGTAGATGGAAGAGAGGTTCTGTTGCTTACTTGGCACCTGATGGCACAGTAAGATAGTGCAGAAAGCACACTTACCCTGTGGCTGCTCTTCCAGGAGCCTTGGTCTCTATCTGCAATATGGTCTGGGCACCACTCCCCTCCCCTGCCCTGTCACCTGCTCTGGGGCTGGCCAGAGCCTAATCACTTAATTTGTCCATGGTGTCATTTCCCCTCAGCCCAGATACTTATCAGGTTGATAAGCAGCTGATAGTGTTTCTCGTGTTACTCCTGGGAGGTATCTGGTTCACTCCGGGGACTCCAAAACCAAACCCAAAGGAAAGACAGATGCTGCCTGCTTTCCTTCAGGCTGAGAGAGAAGGTGTCCATGAAGGCGCATGGAAGAGCTTTGCGTTGCAGATTGCAGAGAACGGTGCAACTATGAGTGATTCTCTTGTCTCTCCTTTCCTCCCGGTACAAAGCAGCATCTCACAACCCATGCTCAGCTATGAAGGATGAGAAAGAACAGAGGCTGGGGAAGGGTGTAGGGAGGACGCAGCGGGGTCTTGAGCTCACCCCGGGGCCATCTCCTGTACGGGTTCCTCTGTGCTGTAAATAGGAGGCAAGGGAATGAGGCCTGGATTGTGGAAACTCGGCCATTTGTGTCCAAGGTGGGGGCCTTCCCCTGGGGAGCGAGAGCTTCCAATCCCTACAAGATTCTGCCTCTCCAAGATGGAGGCAGAAGTGCTGGGTTTCGGCTGAGTTCTCTTCCCAGTAGGAGAGGGCGGGTGAGTGGTGTTTGGGATGTGGAGAAAGTGTTATGAAAACAGAGAAGCTCTCATTCCTGGCAGTTCCCAAAGGAATGGTCCGTGAACGTGGGAAACCATTAAGCGACTTGGCATTGAGAAACCCGGAGCAGTGCAGCTGCAGACTGTAAAGGCATGGATTACGCCCTCCTAGGGCGGGAGTTTTGTCTGATTGAGTCACCTATTGTGGGTGCTGCCGTTTTCAATAGGAATTTGCTATTTCAGATCCCAGAAAAGTGGGATTGAAACTGGCCATTCTCCATCTTGAAAAAGTTGGGTTTGTTTTGGGGCAGGGGGTGGTTGAATTCAACGATGACTGAGTATCTAGAATGGGAACAAACTCTGGAAGAAATGAGGCACAGGGCAGAACCCTCCCGAGAGTGATCTTTGTACTGCATCCAAATCATCAAATGTGCTGGGAAGTAGAGCCTGGAAATCTGCAGTTCATTTCAAAGTGAGCTTGTGGCAGGGCAGGCACTGGTGCAGCTGCCGAGGCACCACTTGGGATGCCTGCATCTCATAGTTCAGTCTTGGCTCCACTCTCAGTTCCAACTTCCTGCTGATGCACACCCTGGGCTGCAGCAGGTAAGGGCTCAAGTACTTGGGTCCCTGCCACCCACATGGGAGACCCCTGATTGAGTTCCAGCCTCCTGTCATTGGCCTGGCCCAGTCTCTACTATTGTGGGCATTTGCAGGGTAAACCAGCAGATGGAAGACCTCTCACTGTCTGTCTTTCTGCTTTTCAAATAAATAAGTAAAATTAAAAGAATTAAAGTCAAGGTGTAATGTACTTACAGTTAAGGGCCCTCACCTTAAACATATAACCTGATGCAGTTTTACAAAGTATAGAGCTATCTAACTTCCACCTGGTACCAGAAATAGAACTCTGCGAGGTATCCAAGAACTCCATCATAGCCGTTTCCACCCAAGGTAACTAACCTACCTCCCTCCCACCAGGTGTCTCCACTATTCTTTCACCAGTATCCATTAGTCTGGTCAATTCTTGAACCTCACACAAATAGAATTTCACATTGCATACTTGATGTGGGTCTCTGGCTTCTTTTGTTCAACATCATCATGCCTGTGAAATTAATCTGTGTTGTGTGTTCCAAGGGCTTGTTCTCTTTATTATGGGTCCATAGTCCATTGTCTAAATATAGGACAATTTGCTTAGCCAAGTTCCCATTGGTGGATGTTTCAGTTCTTTCCAGTTTAGGGACTATTATGAGTAAGGCTATTATGTATATTTGTGTACACATCTCTTGGGTAATTAGCTTGAGTAAAATTGCCTGTTCATCGGGCTACTGTGGTGGCTTTGTCATGTACTGCCTTGCCTAGGTTGAATTTTCTTGTGTGTTTCTGGTCAGGATGGATCACAAGGGAGGGTTTTTTTTTTTAAGATTTTATTTATTTGAGAGGTAGAGTTTACAGACAGTAAGAGGGAGAGAGAGAGAGAAAGGTATTTCGTCTGTTGGTTCACTCCCCAAATGGCCACAACGGCCGGAGCTGCGCCGAACCGAAGCCAGGAGCCAGGTACTTCTTCTGGGTCTCCCATGTGGGTGCAGGGGCCCAAGCACTTGCGTCATCTTCCACTGCTTTCCTAGGCCACAGCAGAGAGCTGGATTGGAAGAGTAGCAGCCGGGACTAGAACCGGCGCTCATATGGGATACTGGCCCCGCAGGTGGAGGATTAATCTACTGCATCACGGCGCTGGCCTGGGAGTTTTTTTTTTTTTAATTAATTGATTTTATTTAATTGAAAGAGAGAAAGAAGGAGAGCAGCCTTCCACCTATTGGTTCACTCCCCCAAGTGCCTATAACAGCTGGGGCTAGGCCAGGCTGAAGCTGGGAATCCGGAACTCAGTCCAGGTCTCTGACATGAGTAGCAGGATCCCAGGTACCTGAGCTATCACCTCCTGCCTTCCAGGGTGTGCACCAGCTGGAAGCTGGAATCAGGAGAGGGGCTGGGACTCAAACTCTGGTATGGGATGAGGACACCCCAAGCAGGGATTTAACTGCTAGGCCAAGCCCTGCTCCAACAAGGGGATTCCTGAGGGAATGTGGAGGGTGGAGGGGAGGTGGCGGTCAGTTTGTATCTCAGATCTGACACTGACACCCCTGTGTCACACAGCACCAGCTGCCTCCTCCTGTGGCCTCTCTGATTCTTGAGCCAAGCATGAATGCGCTTAGCTCCATGGAGAAGGGTTCTGGCTTCTGCAACAGAAATTGGCATGGGTTCAAAGGCTTGGGTCCATCTTCTTGGTGTTCCAGTTGAGCTTATGGGGTCCATCCTGCCCTTGGTGTCCCCCATTTTACAGCTGTTGGTGACTGTTTGACCTGTAGAATTAAAGCTTTTTTTAAAGATTTATTTATTTATTTGCGAGGCAGAGTTATATAGAGAGGGAGAAACAGAGACAGATGTTTTCCATCCATTGGTTCACTCCCCAAATGGCCGCAACAGCCAGAGCTTGTCCCATCCGAAGCTAGGAGCCAGGAGCTTCTTCCAGGTCTCCCATGTGGGTGCAGGAATCCAAGCATTTGGACCATCTTCCACTGCTTTCCCAGGCCATTAGCAGGGAGTTGGATTGGAAGTGGAGCAGCTGGGACATGAACCGGCACCCACACGTATGATGCTGGCACTGTAAGTGGAGGCTTAACATACTACACCACAGCGCCGGCCCCTAGGACTCAAGCTTTAAAATGATATGCCAAGATAGTTGCTTTGCAAAACTGCTCAACTGGTTTCCACAACGGAGGAAGGCCAAATCTCAGTGGCAAACCCATATGCACAGTGGTCTTGCTTCCCTGGTTGAACCTGGCTGGTTTGGTAGGTGTTTGTTTAACTTTTCCAAAGCGCCTGTTCCTGCTCACTCCCTCCAATTGGTCCGCATCCTTGTCCTCCCTTGATATTTTCATTCTTTTTAATTCTACCCACTGGGGTCGGTGGGAATCTGTATTTTCCAGTGAGCTCTCCTTTGGCCTTGCATGACAGCTAAGGGGCAGGACACTGGTTGAGGAAAGACGTTGGCACCTGAAGGATGCCGGTTTGATTTTGAGTGCTGTCATTACCACTTGCTGGCTGTAGGATCTTCGTTGACTTTTTATCTCTGCAGGCTTCAGTTTTTTCATCTATGAGATGAATTATTAATCATTGCTAACAAGTATCGATCGCTTCGCAGATGGCAGACACCGTTCTGAACACTTTCCATGTAGCCACTCATTGAATTCTCTCGCCGAATATTGGGATGGGTGCCATTATTATCCCCAATTTAGAGGAGGGGGAACTGGTTTGGATCATTTGTCCAAGGTTTCAGGGCTTGCAAATAACAGAGGCGGGGTAGAAACCCAGGCAGCGTGGCTTCCGAGTCTATGTTTCTCCCCACGTCTGCCCCTCCACGGGGAGGAAACACAAGGATAAAATGGAACGTGGAACAGAGGGCTTGCAGAGGGCGGGCCAGCTGGTGTGTATTGATTACGCTTCTTCGGTGGGTCTCAATGGGAAATTGCCTTTCAGTTCTACTCAATATGCAGAGACTCGTCCAGGCGAGCATGCAAACAAACAGACAGCCGCAGTCATGATAAGCTCAGGCAGGAAGATACGATGTCCGAAGGATCCAGATGAGTCCAGCCGTGTCCCACGGAGAGGACACCCTGGTGGCTTCCCTCCGTGGATATTCTGGTCCTTGGCAGGCACGAGGCTGGAGAGGGGGATATCAGGCTTTGCCCCCGTGTCAGTCCATCAACTCCCTTCACCCTGACTTTGTACTGAACAAAGAACCTTCCGGTATTGATTTCCTTTCCCAAAAGTCTACCCTTCCTGAAAGAGATTGTGCTGACCAGTCAACCTCAGGATTCCTGTCTGCTGGGTGGTTTCATTTCTCAGTGTAAATTAATATATTGCATTTCAGGTTCATGAATCAGTCTCTCATGAGTTTGTTTAGTGTGCATCATTTCCCTAATAGGTAATCACAACAATCAAGCTTGTAGAGAGAGCCGGGGAGGAAAGATTATCACAAGAGAAATGGAGAGTGGAATGAAAAGGATGTTGTGACAAAGGGGACAGAGAGAGGATTTCTGTTTGGGGTGCAGAGGGAAGGCTCCTGGAGGAGGAGGACCTTGGCCTAGGAGGATGACCTTGGCCTAGGAGGATGACCTTGGCCTAGGAGGAGAGGCATTTCAGCACGGCGGCTAAAACAGGAGTGGTGCCCTGGGTTGGAAGTCTTCTGCTTCCCTCTAGTGATTGAGTGATTGACCAAGTTTATTCATCTCTTAGGCTCTTATCTTTTTTAGAAAAAGCTTTATTTATTTGGAAGGCAGAGTGACAGAGAGAGAAGGAGAAACACACATGAAGAAATCTTCCATCCACTAGTTCACTCTTCCAATGGCTGTATGGGCTGTGCAAAATCCAAGAGCCAGGAGCTCCATTCTGGTCTCCCACATGAGTGTCAGGGCCAGGAAGCTGGGCAGGTAGCTGAGGGGCCGGGACTCACACCAGCACTCTGATACAGGTTGCCAGCATTGTCAGCACCTGCTTAGCACCCTGTGCTACGAAGCTGGCCTCAGGCCTCGCATCTACAAAGTGGGCGCACTGATAGTTCCTGCCTATGGGGTGGCTGTGAGCCCTGAGCAATTCCAGTCATCCCTCCGTGTCTGCAAGGGGATTAGTTCTAGGATGCCCCACGGACACCGAGCTCTGCACATCGCCAAGTCTCATATAAAACGCAGTAACATTTACATAGAACCTGTGCATATCCTCCTGTATGCTTTAAATCGTCTCCTAGGGTACTCACAATCCCGAACATGATGCATGTGCCTTATAAAAGGCTGTTATACCATATTGGGTAAGAAATAAGGATAAGAAAAAAATTTGTACATGCTCAGTAGAGTTGCAATCTTTTCCTTAATATTTTTGATCAGAGATTGGTTGAGACCTGCAGCTTTAGAGGACCCACTGTGTATGAATATACATACACATACATATATATCTCAAAAATCTTTTCACTAAAAAAACTACTATTTAATTATATTTATCATGAGCCTTTTTTTTAAAAAAAGATTTATTTATTTATTTGAAAGGCAGAGTTACAGAGAGAGAGAGACAGAGAGAGCGAGCAAGATCTTCTATCTGCTGGTTCATCCCCCAGATGGCCTCAATGGCCGGAGTTGGGCCAAACTGAAGCCAGGAGCTTCATCTGCATCTCCTGTGTGGGAGCAGGGGCCCAAGCACTTGGGCCATTTTCTGCTGCTTTCCCAGGTGCATTAGTAGGGAGCTGAATCAAAAGTGGAACAGCTGGGACTAGAACCAGCCCCTGTATGGGATGCTGGCACTGCAGGGGATGGCTTTACCTGCTATACCACAGCACCGGCCCCCATGAGCTTTTTGAAATTCACCTCTATATATTCTATATAAAATTATTATACGATCCATAAATTGTTATATGCTATTTATAAATTATTATTGATCATATATAATCAATATGCATATTAACGAATATATTATATATTGACATAATATATTAATATACCATATAAGCATATTAACATATTATTGGTTATATTAACCAATGTTGTAATACTATTGATATATCAATGTCATATCATTTATATATTATATTTAAAATAGTATTATAATTGTTATATTGTCTTATAGTTATAAATTATAGCTCTTAGCACATGCCTGGCTCACAAGCAGCATTCAGTAAATGGTTGCCATTTAATACGCCCGAGTGGCATTTTCACTGAAGAGCGTTCTAGAAGGGAACACATTTGAAGTTGGACGCATCCCTGATGGTCAGAGGTGATTCTGTTGCAAGGGGATGGGCGTTCAATCCGTTTAAGACTCGGAGGGCAGAACAAGCACTCGGCAGCACAGGGCTCTTTCCTTGAGAGCGATCCCTGCCTGTCCTGCGGTTTTGTAGCCCGCGAGGAGAGCTGCACGTACAATCTATACGAACCCATCAGTCTTGGAACTTCCGTGGTTTCTGAGTCATTGTCAGGCCACTTCAGTCTCCAAGCAGAAGCTCCCGGGGCAGGTTCACCCTTGTGAGGAGGGGGTGGGCAGTGGGCTGCGCCCGGGGACAACTTCCCGCCCAGCTGCAGCCTCGGCAGGGGGAGGGGATGTGGTGGTGGTGGTGGGGGGCGGTCCCAGAGTTGCCTTTGCCACACGCAGGCATGGAGATCTGAGAGATGCTCAGCACTTGGTTTACAGATGAAGGAACTGAGGTCCCTGTGGGGACGATGCTGGAGCCGCCCAGCCAGGGTGGCGCCCAACATCCAGGACTGGACCCCGCTCTCCTGCGTCCTTGTCCAGATCCTGATGGGGACTTCCCTAATCTCACTTCAAACTTGCTTCTGGTGTGATGGGCAGGGAGGATGGGTACGGAGGGGCTGGGCAGGCTCCCCTGGAGGATTGTCCGGGGTTTTCACCCTCCACGTGGTCTCCTGGTAGTGGAGGTGCCCCTTCACCCCAGGCCCTCCTCCTCCTCCCCACCCCAACCCCCTTCACTTCCAGTCTTTTCTTGATCCCCTTTGCATTTCTAGTAGCAAAAGTGTCGGGGGGAAGGGTTCAGCTGGCCCCAGCTACTCCTGTTCTTTTGTCTTGGGGAGCTCAGCTTGTGCAAAGTCCTGTCTCCTCCTGGAGGATCCACTTCCTCTCTTCAAGAGACTGTGTGTGGGCGGGTGTGGGTGGCTGCGTGAGTGGGGCTGGGAGACCCAGACTCATAACTGAAAGGAGAGGCTTCCCTCCTTGTAATCAATGAGGATTCCGAAAGGCATGCCCACCCACTTCCTGGCAGAAATCACTAATACCCATCAGCCCAGTTCCAGGGCTCACCCTCCGGCTAGAGCTTGGGGAGGGAGCTCTCAGGGAGGCTGGGCAGGGCACAGGTTAAGAACAGAGGCTGCGATCAGAGGATCTTTTTTAATTGATTTATTTATTCAAAAGAGTTACACAGAGAGATTTTCCATCCACTGGTTCATGCCCCACATGTTTGCAATGGCCAGAGCTGTGCCAGGCAGAAGCCAAGAGCCAGGAGCTTCTTCCAGGTCTCCCACATGGGTGCAGGAGCCCAAGGACTTGGGCCAGCCTCCACTGCCCCTCCCAGGCCATTAGCAAGGAGCTGGATCAGAAGCAGAGCAACCAGGCCATGAACTGGCGCCCAGATGGGATGCCGGTGTCACAGGTGGCAGCTTGACCTATTTTGCCACAATACCCTCCTGGGATCTGGATTCTTATTTTAGCCCTGCCATTTTCTACTCATGTGATCCTGGGGGCATTGAAGAACTCATTAGGGCCTTGCCTGGCTCTGATACTGGGTGAGAAAAACAACAGTTATCGGCGATCCAGGGAGAGAATAAGCACAAAGCACTTAAAAAAAAAAAAGATTTGTTTATTTACTTGAAAGTCAGAGTTACACTGAGAGAGAAGAAGAGGCAGAGGCAGAGAGAGAGAGAGAGAGAGAGAGAGAGGTCTTCCATCTGCTGGTTCACTCCCAATTGGCCACAACGGCCGGAGCTGCACTGATCCGAAGCCAGGAGCCAGGAGCCTCCTCCGGGTCTCCTACGTGGGTGCAGGGGCCCAAGGACTTGGGCCATCCTCTACTGCTTTCCCAGGCCATAGCAGAGAGCTGGATCGGAAATGGAGCAGCCAGGACTTGAATCGGTGCCCATATGGGATGCCAGCACCGCAGGCGGCGGCTTTACTCGCTATGCCACAGCGCTGGCCCCAGCACAAAGCACTTTGAACAGTGCCTGAAACAGGATTGTGTTGGATAAAGTCGCATCATACACGGTTGCTTGATGAGCAGGGAAGAAGAGCTAGGGGCAGGGAGGGTGTGCAACAGAGACTCATACGGCCAGGTGTGGCGGCGGGCCTGGCCAGGGGTCCTGTTGTCTGCACACAGAAGAGAGGCTGACATTGGTGTAACACCTGCTAGGTCCGACTGAACTGGCTGATTTCATTGTACAGAGTGCTCCTCACCCTGCGGCGCCTCTGTGGGCTTCATTAATTTCAGATTCTCCCTTGGTCCCAAAAAAAGGTCTTCCCAGAGCAAGGGCCCCACCCTTGTCAGAGCTGCTTTGAACACCCTGGGGGACACCCTGAGGAGTCCAGCTCTAATGCTTCCTCCCCTTCCTGGCCCCTCCAGTTCCTGAGCAGACTTCCTTCCCAAAGCTCAGGCAAGCCAAGATGACCATGTGGAAGATGCCACTCGGATGCACACTTAAGGCTCACTAGAGACGGGTTCTCTGGGTAACTGAACTCAGCCATTACACATTGACTTCTTGCCTCATTGATTTCTTTTTTAGAGTGAGGAGCACTTTGCAATCCTTCTCAAATATGACTTAATTTCTTCTTTTTGATTCGACTTTCTCTTGATTTTCCAGTAATTAAATAATTCTTGCTAACAACAATAGCTGCTATTTATTAATCAGCTAATGGACTAATTCGGCAAATTTCATGCATTATCTTTAATCCATGTAGTAACTCAATTTCAATTTCTTTTTTAGATAAGGAGATGGAAGATCAGAGAATTCAGTAATTGGCTCAGTATCAATGTGCTTTTTCTTTCTTTCTTGTTTTTTTTTTTTTTTTTTTTTTTTTGGCATTGCCTCAAGATGATTGAAATTTTTCTCCCCAGTTGAAATAAAAGAGAAAATGTTTGCATTTACCTTTGCCTTGATTTCTTAAGTGGGCTCTTGAAATCCTTTCAAGACTATAGGTGGGAAAAACCAAACATTCTGACTGGCAGGAGCCCAGATTTTGAAAAGAAAGAATCTGTTTGTGTGCTTGGCGTGGCAGCAAAGTCCTCTCTGTGAATGGCTCAGAGTGGATGTACACAGACAAACGTGGGAAGGATGGCGAGTAGCAGAGAGTATGCAAACCCTACTCAGAGAGTGGCCGCTGGGGATGGGAGGGGCAGGTCCTGTGAGAAGTCAGAGGTCAGCAGGGAGGCAGGGGCTGCCTTGGGAGTGGCACTGCTGAGGTCTCACCCTGTTTGGAAAATTCTCCCCTGACTTAAATAAATGCACCCACTCCCCACCCCTCCCACTACAGCCTCTGTAAGGTTGAGCCTGGCCATTCAGATACACTGGGGTGGGGAAGAAAAGCCCCCGCATCAGCACCTGCAAGACAAGAGACCCTGTTCTGTGCTTCCCTTTCCCTCAATACAGTACCTCTGGCTGGTATCCCCAGCCCGGTTGACTGGACTCTGGCCCCGGGCCGGGGGGTGGGTTTGAGCTGTTCGGTAGTGTCATCCCATGGGAAACTTGGAAATAAGCTCTTGCAGCAGAAAGGCTATGTATGGCAGGGATGCGGGTAACACCTGCCCGAGAGAGGATGTGCGTGGGCCTAGGGCAGTGGCCAAGGTTGGAGAGGAGAGACACTAAGGGATAGGCATGATTGATGGACGTGGGCTGAGATCCCAATGCCTTTGGCAGGTGACCGCTCTGCCCTCACACCTTGCTGGGTGGCAGCCCAGTGCCTGTGCAGGTGCTGGGAAGAGCATTCCTTCACCCCGGATGCACGAGGCTTCTGCACCTGCTCCCCCTGCAAGAGAATGAGCTCCTTGAGGGCAAGTGCTGAGTCCCTGAGTCTCAGCACCTGACACGCAGCCCAGGGCTCTGAGGGAACAAAGACATAAGCCTCAGTCACTTTAGGTTTCTTGTTACCCCTACCTTCTTTCAAGAGATCACTTCCAGCTCCCACCCTGTAGTGCCCCCCGCCCCGCGTTCTGCTCCAGGTTTGGAAGCCAGTGGGCCAAACCTGAAGGACTAGTATGGAGAAGTCCACCTCTGCCTACTGTCCCCCACCCCAGCCCCCCTAAGATACAAAAGGGTCCAGGGGCTGGTGCTGTAGCACAGTGGGTTAAAGCCCCAGCTTGCAGCTGGGGGTGCCGGTTCGAGTCCCAGCTGCTCCACTTCTAATCCAGATCTCTGCTATGGCCTGGGAAAGCAGTAGAAGATGGCCCAAGACCTAGGGTCTCTGCACCTGTGTGGGAGACCCAGAGGAAGTTCCTGGCTCCTAGCTTCGGATCAGAGCATCTCCGGCTGTTGCAGCCATTTGGGGAGTGAACCAGTGGATGGAAGACTCTCTCTCTCTCTCTCTGTGTAACTCTGTCTTTCAAATAAATAAATCTTTTTTTAAAAAGAGTAACATCTGCCTCTGCTGTCTATGGGATCCGATCCCAAGAACATGGACTGGTTCAGAGACTATTCTATTCTCTCTCAGTCATTTCAGTATGATTGTTGTGTCACCAGAGCTGGTGCCTTCTGTGGGCTTCAATGGAAAGTGTGATTTTGGGGTGCCGAGAGAGAGAGAGAGGATATGGATGACCTGTCCTGAGTCCCATGCTCCAGTCCTGGATGCAGGCAGAGCCTGTGCGCTGGGCCTCTCGGACTGCCCCTGCCAATTTACATTCTAAGATCTCTCTTTGCTTTGAGCTTTTCTGTGCTTCCCCTGCTTCTTCCACACTCACTGATCCTGCGGGTCCCCAGGAGAGCAGCGTGTAATCCAGAGCAGGAGCTAGGGCTTGCATTAATTTCAGTGTCTTTGTGTCTTGCAGTAAAATAGAAAAGCCTGCATCTGGAGTCCTGTGCATCCTGAGCTACAGCAGATAGATTTTCCCCACCCCTCCCCCATCAACTAATTTTTTTAAGAAGATAAACACCCCCCCCCCCCCACCCCCGTGCTCAAGTGTCTGTGGTTAAGCCTGGGAATGTTGAGGGCACAAGTTTGGGAATTGGATAGACACTGCCACCTGGTACAGTGACCCTGGGCCAGTTCCTTTGAGATCCCCTCCCAAAGCTACTTCTCTAACTTGATTTGCATAACGAAAGCTGCAAACCTTCCGCTCCTAGCAGAGACCTCGTAAACCTATCACGTTTCTGTTGTGGCAGTTCCTGTTCCTAAGACACTCTGGCCCTCATTTGGCAGGTGGAGCAGCCAGGAGCCTGCCTCAGGCTGTGTAATTTGCAAGTCTCTGGGGGTGCAGGGCCACAGCTGCCCTTTGCAGTCCAGTCTCTGTTGTGGCCTTGGACTTGCTTTATCTTGGTGTTTTCACAGTGATCTGGAAACACCTCCTGGTTCTGGCCTCCCACAGTCCTGACCTTCATCTCTTCCTTAAAACGGGTGGTGGTGGTGGTGGTGGTGGTGGGGAGATGGGCTTGGAATAGCTTGAGTTCCTGGACCTCCAAGGGGTCCGGGAAAGGCGGGGGATAGGGATGGGGATGGGGGACCTCATCTAACAGGCTCGAATCCCCTCCCCTTCCCCCCCAGAGGAGCTTTTGATAAGGAAATGGCCATACAGGCTAAGGAAGACCCCGGCTCACTTGCTCTGGGCTCCGGTGCCAGCCAGGCAGCTGGTTAGGCCAGCTATCTCACGCTGATCACAAGCTCGGATGGGCAATTATATATGTCTTTGATTAATAAAAAATGGGGCCATGAATGAATAGTTAATCAATGCAGTCTGGCAGGAAGGCTCTTGCAGAATCTGGGCTGGGGGTGAGGCAGAGTCATCAAAGGGGGCCTTGGGGGTGAGAAGGCAGGGCTCCCCTGCAGGGGATGGTTTCCAAAAAGCCTTGCGGTTCTGGTTCTTGGTTCCCTGATTGGGATCTTCCGCGGGATTTTCCGGCGGCTCTGGGAGAGACTGAGAGCGGGTTGAGTAGGTGGGCAACATGGGGAGATCCATGTTCCAGGTAAAGCTCGCAGAACGCGGTGCGCGCCTTACCTCTGCGGGGCCAGCGCACCTGCGTCTGGAACAGCCTACAACTAACTCGGCTCAGGGCGGGAGCGGCCAGGGAGCCGGGAGGCAGAGACACTGCTGGGAAGGAAGAGGGTTGCAGAGGGAGAAGAATCCGTCCAAAAGGGCTAGAGAGAGCGCGGGCGAAGGGGAAGGAAGTGATGGAGAACCAGAGGCCTGTCCCAGCCTCTTCCGGGCAGGCGGGCGCGGGCGGAGGCGAGCAGGGCGCCGGGCGGGGCGGGGAGAAGCGCGAATCTGAACTACGACGCGCGCGGGAAGAGCACGGAGAGCCGCGGCGTGGAGCGGGCTGGTAGGAGCGCGGCAGGGCGGGTCGGCGGGCAGCGGCGCCCTGCGAGGAGTGGGCGTGAGGGCGCTGAGACCGGGCAGACCCGGCCGGGAGGGCAGGCGGCGCGCGGCGGGGGGCGGCCACGGGCAGCGGGAGCGCTGCGCTGGGCTGGAATGGCCCTGGGCGCTTTCCGGGGGTGGTGGTGGGGAAATTGGTGGATGGGGTCCTAGGCCCGGGTCCTTGGGTGTTGGGCTGTTTTTGGCTCTAGCACGGCCTGCGTGGTGGTGAGTAACTAGCGTGTGACATTGGACAAGTTTCCTGATATTCCCTGGAGCTTTGGTCTCATTGTCAACCAACTGCAGAAAAGGAAACTCCAACTTTGCCCAGCGGTTACAAGAATTTGGGTGTTATGAGACACAGCCCCCTAGGCCCCTGGCCTCACTCAGAGGGGCTGATAGTATTTCAGTGGACAGAGCTCAGAATTGGAGCTCAGCGGGGTGCCTGCTTCCTCACCTGTTGCTGGCGGAACTTTGCATAAGTCATTAAGGTCATCTTTGTCCTGAGGGAGCTGCCCTCCTAACACCGGTGGGCATCTTGCTCCTTCCTGCCTGCCACAGAGAACAGTTTTCCCACCTGAACTTCCCCTCCGGCAGCCTCCTGTTTCAGGCAGCCTCTGTTTATTTCACAGGCTGGTTTTGTGCCCAAGCCTGAGACAGAACCAGAGAACTCCAGGAAAGGAAAGGCTCGCCAAAGGAATTTTCCAAGGGCTCCGACGCCAGGACTTGCAGCTCCCGTGGTCAGCCAGGGAGGACAACGTGGGCTTTGAGGCTCAGACCCTGGGGCCATGGCGGGCCAGGGCCTGCCCCTTCACGTGGCCACCCTGCTGGTGGGGCTGCGGGAGTGCTCTTTGGCTGGACTTCCCTGGTGTTCGTCTTCAAAAAAGAGCACTACTTTGAGGAGCTGTGTGAGCCGCCGTCTGGAACGCTGGGCAACACCGCTGGTAAGGAGGGTGATGCCTTCTCCCGGGAAGTGAGTTCTGGCTCCACCCCTGTGCCTCCTGCCACCCCTTGCTGCAGGGGGGTGCCCGGGAGAGGATTTAGGGACAGTCACATCTCTAGGCAAGCTGTCCAAGTCGGATGGAGGGGATCCCAGGGCAGGTGCTCACCGGGCTGGAGGGCTGGGAGGATGGGGCAGTGTGGCCAGTCTGCCCCGGGCTTCTGAGCCTCCCCCTCCCCCCTTGCAGATTGCAAAGCCCAGGATGAGAGGTTCTCGCTCATCTTCACCCTGGCGTCGTTCATGAACAACTTCATGACGTTCCCCACCGGCTACATCTTTGACCGATTCAAGACCACTGTGGCCCGCCTCCTAGCCATGTGAGTCCCCCCGGGGCCCCGCACGGCTAACGGTGTGGGCAAGAGGCATTGGTCAGGCTGGAAGGGAGACGGAGGGTAGACAGCTGGGCAGCGCTGCCTGGCCCCGAGCCAGCAGCTGGCAGACACAGCTGTGAGGAGCAGAGCTGGCAGGGTGTGGGGCCGCCCCCTGCCCACAGCCCTGCTTCCCTCTCCTCGCCTCCTTCCCCTACTCCACAGCACTGCAGCTGTCTTCTGCATCTGATAGCACAGGAGCCAGGGCTGACTTCCCATGAGGGCTGCCCAAGGGCCTGAGTTGCGAAATTAGCAACTGCTCTCTGCCTTCACCCTGGATTCTTTTTGTCATCTCCCTATGAAGCCTCACACCCAAGGCTTCTCCTCCTCCTAGTCACCCTCATCACTCAATCATCACAGAATGTTGTGGATACCTCCAGTGGTGGAGTTTCAGGTCCCCCTTGCGCTACAGGGGGTGAGAATAGGGCTTCCCATGCAAATGAGTGGGGGAGGGCCAAGAACTCTTGTGCTCCTGCATCCTGGTCTCTGTGGTGGGGTTTGGTGATAAGCAGTGGCCTGCTGGGGGCTGATAGATCCCAGGCTGGCAGGTGTGAGATCAGCTGGCAGAGGGAAGCTGGGGGCGGGGCGGGAGGGGCAGCTGGACCTGGACCAGGAAATAGTTGGGGAATAGAGCATGTCTCTTTAGGTACAAGCTGACTGACTATCTCAGTCCTTCTGGTCTTTGGCTCCCTGGATGCTCTTCTTCCTGCCCTTTCTCCAGCAGGGTTCTCAGGGTCCTGCTTCTCTTAGCCTTTGCCTTAGAAAAGCCTCCTACTCCCCTGTCAGCTGCCAAGGGATTCCTATAACTTTGGGATGGTGGTCTTGAAACTGTAGCGTTCTAGAACTTTAAGCTTGGAGTCTAGATCAGTCCAGCCATTTCCTCCCTCCCTCTCTCCCACCCTCTCACCTCCCTCCCAGCTCCCTCCCTCCCTCCCTCCTTTCCTTCCTTCCTTCCTTCCTTCCTTCCTTCCTTCCTTCCTTCCTTCCTTCCTTTTCTTTCTCTTAGATTTATTTTATTTTATTTGAAAGGCAGAATTACAGAGGGAGATAGATAAACAGAGACAGAGAGAGCTTCCATCTGCTGGTTCACTCCCCAAATGGCCTCAATGGGTAGGGATGGGCCAGACCAATGCCAGGAGCCAGGAGCTTCTTTCCTGGTCTCCCCTGTGAGTGCAGGGGCCCAAGCACTTGAGCCATCTTCTGCTGCTTTCCCAGGTGCATTAACATCCAGGTGCTGGATTGGAAGTGGAGCATCTGGGGATCAAACCAGTGCCCATATGGGGGTGCCAGCACTGCAGGTGGTGGCTTTACCTGTTACATCACAACACCAGCCCCAGGTTTATCTTTTCTTGACAATATTCTCCATGCCCTATTCTGTATTTCAGATTTTTCTATACGAGTGCCACCCTCACCATAGCCTTCACCTCTGCAGGTAAGTGTTGCCAAGTGTGTGAGAGGGACATGGTTCTAGGGATGTCAAGTGAAGCAGGTGTAGGAGGTAGTAGGCAGGACATATGGACCCCATGGTTACTTTGAGGTCCACAGCTTAAAGAATCTTGAAGGGATATTGAATTGTTGCTGGTCTAGGAAAACAGTTTAGTTAAAGAGAAAATGTGAAAAGGAAAGACAGTGGAGAGAGGTTGCTTCAAGAGGAGAATTCATTCAAAGCACTACATCCTTCTTGTGTGTCCCGGTGTTCTCTGTCCTTTTAACGAAGTGATCATATGAATGACGGTTTTGGAAAACACACAACCTGACTTAGTGGGGGAAAAAGTCAGCAACCCTGTTGAACTCAAAAGGCTTGGTTTTCAGATTTTACTGGCCCACAAAGGTCTGGAAATTCTCATCTGTTTTGTCCTGCTCTCCCATTAAGCAGAGGAGAAAACCGAGGCTGGAGAGGAGCCCCTTGCCCAAGGCCACAGAGAAAGTTACTGACCCTAGCTATGCTGGTGCCTTGGTTATGGGGGCCACAAGATGCCTCCCAATGTGGCTCTCCAGTGTCATTTTTTTTGACAGGCAGAGTGGACAGTGAGAGAGAGACAGAGAGAAAGGTCTTCCTTTGCCGTTGGTTCACCCTCCAATGGCCACTGCGGCCGGTGCGCTGAGGCTGGCGCACCGCGCTGATCCGATGGCAGGAGCCAGGTGCTTCTCCTGGTCTCCCATGCGAGTACAGGGCCCAAGCACTTGGGCCATCCTCCACTGCACTCCCGGGCCACAGCAGAGAGCTGGCCTGGAAGAGGGGCAACCGGGACAGAATCCGGCGCCCCAACCGGGACTTGAACCCGGTGTGCCAGCGCTGCAGGTGGAGGATTAGCCTATTGAGCCGCGGTGCCGGCCTCCAGTGTCATTTCACATGGCTCTGCATTTGGGTTAGGAAGTGAAGATCTGGTATGTAACTCAGGTGTGTGTAGTGGCTGCGTGGAAGCCAGATGGTGGCATGAGGTCAGCTCTACTCGTGCTCGGCCAACACGGAGGGTAAGGGTGTTAGGCCAAACAGAGATAACGTGGCACCTGCAGCCAATTACTCTCTGCCCAGCAAATAGGCTTCCTGTAATCTAGCCTGTGAATAATTTCCAAGACTGAATGTGGAGCTGGAAGCTGGGTAATGTTTGACTCATTTATGAATCGTTTAGGCAGAAATCCCCCCCTCTCCCTCCATAAAATAGGGCTTTTTGATTAGGAAGAAGCTGGGAGCCCACAATGACTCCACTGCGAAAAGAATTGCCATGAGCCCTCAGTTCTTTAGGAAAGATGTGCATAAAGTGTATAAAAGCAGACGCTGAATGGTAAATAGTGTGAAAACTCTAAAATTAGTTCCTCACAGGGCCTCTGAAGGTGTAACACACTAATTACCTAAGAGGATATCAGGGACATACACCTACCACATTAATAATCATCAAACCGCCGAGGGAAAGGTTATTGCTTTTCTATTATTCTTTCTGTCCTCTGATTTCATGAAATAAAGTCTTGATGTGAGGCTAACATGACTTTAGTGCCAAAGGCAACTGTATCCAGCTACAAGGTTTTTAAGGTGAATTAATTTGAAAGGTAGCACATGTTGAGGGAGGAGAGATCTTCATTCACTGGTTCAATTCCCACATGAGGACAACAGCCAGGTCTGGGCAAGGTGAAAACCAGGAGCCAGAAACTCCATCCAGGGCTTCCTTGTGGGTGGCGAGGGCCCAAGCACTTGGGCCATCTTCTGCTGCTTTCCCAGGTGCATTAGCAGGGAGCTGGAATGGAAGTGGAGCAGCCAGGACTCAAACCAGCACTCACATATGGATACCAAAATAGAAAGTGGCTGCTTACCTGCTCTGATACAAAGCTCCAAGTTAATAACATTGTTTTCCTTTCCTTTTATTTATTTTTAGTCGCTTTCTATTGATGACAAGCAACCTGTGTGCTTTCATGTATAGTAGTGATACGAAGTGTTCTTCAAGGATTGGTGCAGGGATGGTTGGTGCTGTGCTTGAGAGGTGACTTGAGATGTTTGCATTCTATATCGGAGTGCTTGGGTTCAAGTCCTGCCTCTGCTTCTTTTTTTATTTATTTACTTTTTATTTATTTACTTGAAAGGCAGAGTGACAGAGAGAGATAGAGAGGCAGAGAAGAGAGACAAAGAGGGAGGGAGGGAGGGAGAGAGAGAGGAAAAAAGAGAGAGAGAGAGAGAGAGAGAGAGATCTACCCACTGGCTCACTCCCCAAATGCCCACCACAGCCTAGGCTGGGCTAGACTGAAGTCAGGAGCCAGGAACTCCATTTGGATCTCCTGTGTTGATGTGATGACCCAGATTGGGAACCTATTTGGCAAGCATCGTTCGACCATCATCACCCTCTGCAATGGCACATTTGACTCTTCCTCAGCAGTCTTCCTTATCATCAAGGTAAGGAGCAAGGGCCGAGGTCTAGCGAGCACTTACATATGAGTGACACTTGTCCTGTGAACCATGAGTGGTTTCTCTCCATCCATCTGGAGGTGAGTGCTATTTTATCTCCATCTTACAGATGAAGCATTTGAGTCTCAAGGAGGTGAAGATGCCACATCCCATGTCAGAGTGCCTGGGTCCACTCCTGACTCCAGCTTCCTGCCAGTGTAGACCCTGGGAGGCAGCAGGTGATGGCTCAAGCAATTGGGTTCCTGCCATCCATGTGCAAGACCTGGTTTGAGTTCCTGGCTCGTGTCTTTGACCCCAGCTGGGGGCCATTTGTTTGGAGAATGAGTCAGCAGATGAGAGCTCTGTCTCTCAAATATTTTCTTTTCTTTTCTTTCTTTCTTTCTTTTTTTTTAAGATGCTTGCTTAAGCTTCTGCAAGTGGTGACCATGGAACTGTTTGGTTCCAGACTCTGAGTGTGTGATCACCAAGAGCCTCTTCTTCTTACTTCACTTAGCGTGTTGGGCAGAGGCCAAGGGAAGGCACGGTCACAGTGCTTGGGCCAGTGTTGGGCACCCTTTGCAATGGGTGGCTGGGGGTTGGAGGCCCAGGAGCAGACATCTTCTAAAGCTGCTGTTGAGTGACAGGGTGATGAACTGTTGCCAGTGGTTTTGGGGTCCACCAACAACTGTTCTGCCTTGTTCATTGCTGACAGTTTTATCTGGGCCGTGATCTTCCCAGGACAGGGGATGAAGCCTGATCCATCTCAGCCAACCGTGGCACTTCCTTCCCCTGTTGTCAGTGATGGCTAGAGGTGACCAATGGTCCAGTCCTTGTCCATGAGATAAAGGGGATGTAAGAGGAGGACGTTAGGGAACATCTCCTTGCTAATGGAAGTTGAGAGCCGACTGGAAAGAAAATCTGCCTCCTTGGTTTTCCTTGTTTTATAAAAAAAATTATTTATGGGGCTGGCATTGTGCAATAGTAGGTTAAACCACTGCCTGCGTGCTGGCATACCATAGGGGTGCCAGTTCGAGTCTTGGCTGCTTCACTTCCAATCCAGCTCCCTGCTAATGCACCTGGGAAAGCAACAGAAGATGGCCCAAGTGCATCCACATGAGAGACCTGGATGAAGTTCCAGGCTCCTGACTTCGGCCTGGCCCAGCTCTGACCATTGCAGCAATTTGGGGAGTGAACCAACGGATGGAAGATTTCTCTCTGTCTCTCCCTCTCCTTTTAACTTTGCCTTTCAAATAAGTAAATCTTTCTTTTTTTAAGATTTATTTATTTATTTGAAAGTCAGAGTTACACAGAGAGAGAAGGAGAGGCAGAGAGAGAGAGGTCTTTCATCTGCTGGTTCACTCCCCAGTTAGCTGCAATGGCCGGTACTTTGCCGATCCAAAGCCAAGAGCCAGGAGTTTTCTTCCAGGTCTCCCACGCTGGTGCAGAGGCCCATCTTCTACTGCTTTCCCAGGCCTCAGCAGAGAGCTGGATCGGAAGTGGAGCAGCCGGGTCTTGAACCCGCACCCATATGGGGTGCTGGCACTGCTTTACCTGCCATGCCACAGTGCCGGCCCCAAATAAGTAAATCTCTAAAAAAAAAATCTTAACCTTATCTTGAAAAAGTTTTAAAATTTTTTATTTATTTGAAAGGCAGAGAGAGAGAGAGAGAGAGAGAGAGAGGGAGAGAAATCTTCCATCTGCTTGTTCACTCCCCAGTTGCCTATAACAGCCAGAGCTGGACCAGGTCAAAGCTAGAAGAAGCTGGGAACCAGGAGCTTCCCACATCGGTGGCAGGGATGCAAGTACTGGAGCCACCACCTCCTGCCTCTCAGGGTGTGCATTAACAGGAAGCTGGATTGGAGGTGGAGCTGGGACTGGATCCCAGGCACTCCAGTCTGGGGTGCAGGTGTCCCAAGTGGACTCTACATGCTGCACCACAGTGCCTGCCCCTTGGTCTCTCATAACCTTCTTCTAAGGTTGCAGTGAGAAGCCGTGATACCTGGAGTTATGGCAGCCATGCTTTGACAAAGAGGCAACAAGCTAGAAGGCATAAGGCAGGTGCTAACAATGGCTGAGTGAAAGGAAGGAGTGGATGTGGGTCTCAGGCTGTGGGCCTGGGCCTTCCCTGTGGACTTTGTGTTAGGTCAGAGGCAGGTGGCACTGCCCATGGGCCATGGCTGCAGAGAAAAGCACCCCTGGCAGTCACTACTCAAACATGGCCTTGGCCTGCAGGGCCATCCAGAGGCTGAGCCCTTGGGCACTTGAGCCTCTACTCCTGGCATAGGAGCCGCTCTCTGGGTTCTTTCTCCTTCTCCTGGGTGTGCCTCCCTTTCCTCTCTCAGGAGCTTGCATTCTGGGGTTAATCTGATGCTTGCTCTGGCCTTGAGCAATCCATTGCACCCCTGTGAACCTCTGTGTTGCCCTCTGTCGTGCTGGGAGGTTGGGCTCTCAAGCTGGGCGTGGAGGAACTGTGATGTTTGTTGGTCATCAAGGAGAATGAAAGGGAGGTTGACTGGATAGCTTTGTGAGCCACATTTTGGGTAAAATTTTGTGTGCACGAAAGGGCCTTATTGCTATTGGAGTCGGTGTGGGGAGGCACTGGCCCAGATCTCTGAGGAGGCCTCTGGGCTGTGGGGATGGATGACAGGGTGACTCCTGGATGCAGGCTGGGTCCTGGGGAGAGGGGTGTGTGTCCCAGTGTCCTCCATCAGCTTCTAGGGTGCTCCACAGGAGCCTTGCTAAGGCTCCTTCTTGGAAGCTGGGGTTTCAGCCCTTGCCTCTTGGGCTGGCTCTGTGTGTGTGATCCTATGCACATAATGCACACTTCACCATGGTAACCATTTGTAAGCGTATAGTTCAGTGGCGTTCAGCGCATGCACACTGTTCTGCACCCAGCGTTTCCAGAACTGCTCTCATGTTGTAAAACCCAGCTCTACACTCATTGCCACCAGCTCCCCTCTCCTTCTGCTCCCCAGCTTCCATTCCTCTCTGCAGCTCTGTGAATCGGACTGCTGCAGGTGTCTCATGTAAGTGGAAGAGAGAGAGAACACTCCTATTCTCTGGTTTTCTCCCCAGATACCTACAACAGCCAAAGCTAGGCCTGCTCTGAAACCAGGAGCCCAGAACTTAATCCTGGTGTTCCACATGAGTGCGGGAACCTAAGTAATTGAGTCATCCCTGCTGCCTTCCAGGGTCTGTATTAGAAGGAAGCTGAAAGCTGAAGCTGGAGCCCTGTGTGAACCTAGGCACTGTGATGTGGGACATTGTATCTTTTTATTTAAATATGTATTTATTTATTTGAAAGGCAGAGTTACACAGAGAGAGAAGGAGAGGCAGAGAGAGAGGTTTTCCATCCTCTGGTTCACTCCCCAGTTGGCCGCAATGTCTAGAGCTGTGCCAATCTGAAGCCAGGAGCTTCTTCCAGGTCTCCCACACGGGTGCAGGGGCCCAAGGACTTGAGCCATCTTCTGCTGCTTTCCCAAGCCTCAGCAGAGAGCTGGATCAGAAGTGGAGCAGCCAGGACTAAAACCAGTGCCCACATGGGATGCCAACACTGCAGGTGGCGACTTTACCCGCTATGCCAAAGCGCTGGCCCCAGACATTGTATCTTAACTGGTGTCTTAACTGTTAAGCCAAAAGTCTGCTCATTTTTTTTTCCTATTTTTTAAAAAAAGATTTATTTGTTTATTTAAAAGGCACAATGAGAGAGAGAGAGAGAGAGAGAGAGAGAGAGATTTGTTTTTTAAAGGTTTATTTTATTTGAAAGGAGGAATTACAAAGAGAAGAAGGGAGAGAGAAAGATAGAGAGAATCTTTCATCTACTGGTTCACTCCCCAAATGGCTGCAGTGGCCAGGGCTGGGTCAGGCGGAAGCCAGGAGCCAGGAGTTCTTCCAGGTCTCCCATATGGGTGCACGGCCCCAAACACTTGGGCCATCCTCTGCTGCTTTCCCAGGCAGGGAGCTGGATCCAAAGTGAAGCAACTAGGACTCGAACTGGTGCTCACATGGGATACCGGTGTTGCAGGCAGTGGCTTAACCTGCTACACTACAGTGCTGGCCCCTCTTTCCTGTTTTAGAGTTGAATAATATTCCGCTGTATGTACATACCACATCTTGTTTATCCATTCATCCGTTGACAGATGTGAGTGTCAGCTGCTGTGAATAATGCTGCTGCTTTGGATACAGATGTTACATCAACTTTTCCTTCCTTCTCCCGTAGCTTCTTCATGAACAGGACATCAGCCTCAGGGCCTCCTTCATCTTCCTCTCTGTCTGCAGCGTCTGGCACGTGGGACGCACTTTTCTCCTGATGCCCCAGGGGCACATCCCCTGCCCTCTGCCACCCAACTACAGCTATGGGTAAAAACTGCGATCTGGTGACTGTGGGCCACAACCTTATCGTCCTAGGGTAGGAACGGGGTGAGCAGATGGGAGAGGAAGACTGGAACCAGGGGCGTATCACTTAGCTAATTTTAAAAAAGATTTATTTATTTAAAGTCAGAGTTACAGAGAGAGAGAGGGAGAGAGAGATAGAGATCAATCTTCCATCCGCCAACACTCCCCAGATGGCTGCAACAGCTGGGGCCTTGGGGCTGGAACAGGCTGAAGTCAAGAGCCAGGAGTTTCATCTGGGTCTCCCACATGGGTGGCAGGGACCCAAGTACTCGAGCCATCTTCTGCTGCTTTCTGCAGGCCGCTAGCAGGGAGTTGGGTCAGAAGTGGAGCAGCCAGGACTTGAATTGGTGCCTGTATGGAATGCTGGTATCATGAGGCAATGGCTTAACCCATTGCACCACAACACCGGTCCCAGCATTTATTATTTTTTTGCAAGTCTGTGGGGAGCTGGCTAGTTCCACTGACCAGGGCCAAGTCCCCTGATCATCTGGTGGATTAGCAGGTCTAGGACGGCCTCACACACACATGGGGTTTGGAGTGACCTGGCTGTGTCCGCCACACGGCTGTCCTCCTCCCGTGGCTGGCTTGTACTTGTTCACATTGTGGTTTTAGGTTTCCGAGAGAAAGAAAGTGGAAAGTGCACAGGGTTTCTTGAGGTTTAGGCTTGGCAGCAGCACATCACGTCTGCTTCGTTCTCTTGGCTACAGCAGGGCACAAGGCCAGCTCGGAGTTAGGGGATGGGGAGAAAGAATCAGGGGTGCAGGAGCCCGTTTTGATAGGTGAAGTGAGGTAACTGCACTCGCAGTCAGTTACAGGGGGGCTGGAGAGCATTCATTGGCCGCTCGCCGACTACGTACCAGGCCCATGTGCTCTTTGCATCCTCACAATGGTCCTGTGCTTCCCAAACAGGGAGAGTGAGGCTCAGGAGTTTCCATCTCGGCAGTGTTTCTGCAGCTAGGAAGGGGCAGAGCTGGGATCTGAGCTCAGACCTGCCCACCTCTGCCCTGCTTCCAGTGGCACCCAAATTTTACTGCATATTACTGTAACTTAACCGTCTTTTTTATTTTTCCTTTTTAAAAAAGATTTTTTTATTTGAAAGGCAGAGTTACAGAAAGAAAAAGAGAGAGAGAGAGAGAGAGAAATTTTCTATCCACTAGTTCACTCCCCAATAACTGCAACAGCCAGGGCTGGGCCAGGAGGAAGCTAGGAGCCGGGAGCTTCATCCAGGTCTCCCACATGGCTGCAGGGGCCCAAGCACGTGGACTCTTCTTCTGCTGCTTTCCCTGGTGCATTAACAGGGAGCTAGATTGGAAGTGGAGCAGCCAGGACTCGAACCAGTACCTACAAGGGATGTTGGCATTGCTGGTGGCGGCTTTACCCACCACGCCACAGTGCTGGCTCCAGAGATGATGATGATGATGATGATTTTCTAAAATGGGAGCCTATCAGCCTTAGACATTCTGATTTACCTGCTCTGTCTGTGACCTGAGCGTTGGGGTTGTGAGAGTGTGGTTCCACTATGCAGTGAAATAGGGATCCCCACACTGTTCCCTCCAGTCTGCACCCTGGGTTCAGCTCACAGTCCCTGGCCAGCGCTTTCTTTCCACAGCCTGTGTGCTGGGAATGGTACCACAGCAACAGAAAAGAAGAAAACAGCTGAGCAAGAGAACAGGGAGCTGCAGTCAAAGGAGTTCCTTTCCGCCAAGGATGGTGAGGCCTGCCGGGTGGCCTGGCCCTGCCTTGTGACTGCACCTGCTCCTCACCGAGAGAACTGTGGAGGCACTCGGGATCGGCAGAAGTCAGGCAGAGAAAGGACCTCCGGCATCTTTCACTATCTACGGGGCGCAGGAAGGTCAGGACTCCTGTCTCCTGTCCGTCTGTCTTTCCCACCTCCTGAAGTCTGCCTTCCATTGTTTGCCTTCTCTTCCCCCACCCCAGGGTCCCACCCTTTCCTGTGATGGTGATGCATGAAGTCTGGTGTTTTTGTCCCCGTTTCTGCAGTCCTCTGGGTCTGCTCTGTCTCACTGCCCCATCTCCAGCACTGCCTCCTTCCTCTCCTCTCTCTCTGTTGTGGGTCTTTGGTTACAAACATCACAAACCACTGCTGGCTACAGTGGGAGTAAGAAGGGGAGGTGGAGGCATGGGAGAAATGGGGAGACGCAGGACAAAGGATGCACATGGCAGGTGTGTGGGATGAATTCGTCTGGCTGTCTTATGTCCGACGTGACGCCTGTCGTTGATGGAATTACACTGTATTTGGGATTTTTGCTAAATGAGTGGATTTTAGCTAATGTTGCCAGAAGAAAATGGGTAGCTATGTGAGATGATAGATATGTTAATTTGCTTCACTATAGTAACCACTTTACTATCTATATGCATCCCATGACATCATGTTGTATACCTTAAATATACACAATCAAGTGTATTTTAAAAAATGAAAGTCGAATAGGATTCTGAGAAACTCACAAAGCCAAGAGGAAAATTGAATTCGCTGGGCAAGTCGAACCGGGGAGTGCTCTGGGCTGCCCAATCTACGGTTCAGGCCGGTCCCTTTCTTCAGGGGAATGAGCGACTGGTCAACGGGACGCTGAATTCACAGTCCCGTGTGGTCATGACGAACAGGGCAGGGGAAGGCCTCTCAAGGAAATGCAGGATTCAGGCCCCAAAAGGGAGAGAAGGGATTTGGAACCCGGTGGAACCGCTGCTGTCCTCGCCTTGTCTTTCTTTTCACCCTTGGGGCTGAGAAGGATCAGCAAAGTGGCTGTTAGAGGCAGATCCGATTTCAATAGGCCAGGAGCACGGGTCACTCAAGGTGGTAGGGCTGGGATGACAAAGCAGGAGCAGGGGATGGGTGAGCTGCAGGCAGCTCCAGGAGCCCGCAGGATGAGCTGGGACAAGGGTGGAAGGTGGGCTCTGACCCTGTAAGTGCCCTACACTCTGGCTCTTCCTAACCCTCCTGTCTTCTTATAATCCATGCCTGGATCCTCCCTCCCCATCAGAGACCTCAGGACCAGGGCAGCAGCAGGGATCCGGCTCCTTCTGGAGCTATGCTCTCTCTTGGTGCTTCACCTGGCATCTGGTGTGTCTGTGATACAGCTCTGGCACTACCTCTTCATTGGCACTCTCAACTCCCTGCTGACCAACCTGGCCAACGGGAACGGGAACATGGTGCTTGGTACGTGGCGGGGCTGGGAGGCAACAGCTCATCTGCATGTCCCAGGGACATGGGGGATGCATACGAAGCCCTGTAAGGGCTGTGTGGCGCAGAGCAAGGTCAGAGGGTCTGGGGAGGAGAGCCAGGCTGGGCACGGGCAAGGTGGGAGAGTGTTCCCTTGCAAGGCAGGCCTGGACGTGTTCGTCACCCAACCCCTCTCTTACCTCTGCAGTCAGCACTTACACAAATGCCTTCGCCATCACTCAGTTCTTCGGAGTGCTGTGTGCCCCCTGGAATGGCCTGCTCATGGACCGGCTGAGGGACGTGAGAAAGACCGGTGAGACCTGGGGCAAGGGAGTTAAGGGACCAGGAGGGGAGAGATCTGTGCTCACCTGCATGCCCACCTTCTCTTCTGTCCAGCCCGTTGTACTTGCACTCACTCATTCAGACATTAGTCGCTGAGTGACAGTGGTGTGTCAGCTGTGGTGCCAGACATCAGGGATTCATCAATGGACAAGACAGATACTACCTTAGGGAGCAGAGAAAGGAGGCAATCCTATAGTTAGAATCCAGTTTATGACAGTTTGACTTAACAACTTTTCAACTTTACGCTGGTTTGGAAGTGTACTCATGCAATTGTTTTGTTGTGCACTTTCAGTACAGCATTCAATAAATAACATGAGATATACAGTTCTTTCATGATTGGGTAGGCTTTGTGTGCGATGCTTTTGCTTGCCTTGTAGGCTAAGTGTTCTGAGCACGCTGAAGGTAGCCTAGGCTAAGTTAGGAGGCAGTTGGTCAGGTGGGTGAAATGCATTTTTGGCTTGGGATGCTTTCAAGTTGCGCCGAGTTGATTGGGATGTAACCCCATTGTAAGTCGGGAAGTGTCTCGACACCTACACAAAGACGGACCCAATAGCTGTTCTGGGAGAGGATGGTGGGGCTGTCAGTGATGGCTTCCTGGAGGAAGTGGTGTCTAAGCCAAGACCTGAAGGGTGAGTAGCAGGTGAGGAGATGGGGCCGACACCATGGCTCACTTGGTTAATCCTTTGCCTGCGACGCCAGCATCCCATATGGGCGCCGGGTTCTAGTCTTGATTGCTCCTCTTCCTGTCCAGCTCTCTGCTATGGCCCAGGAAGGCAGTGGAGGATGGCCCAGGTGTTTGGGCATGGGAGACCAGGAAGAAGCACCTGGCTCCTGGCTTTGGATCAGCGCAGCACTGGCCGTAGCAGTCATTTGGGAGGTGAACCAACAGAAGGAAGACCTTTCTCTCTGTCTCCCTCTCTCACTAACTCTGCCTGTCAAAAAAAAAAAAAAAAAAAAGAGGTGAAGAAATGGAGGGGTGGGTGCAGGAGAGGGGCTAAGGAGCATCGTGGGATCCAGGTGGTCAGGTAGAGAGGGAAGCTGAGGCACCTGAGGAATCCTAACAAGTGACTCAGGCAGGCCCGGGCATACAGCATGTGGGGCAGTCGTAGGGCAGGTGCTGGGGAGAGAGGGAGGCAGGGGTCAGCTGCTCCCTCTGCCAAAGCTTCTAGGCCTGATCCTCGGACAGGACTGGAAGAACAGGGCTGCCGAGTGCCCTGACTGTGCAGTTGGCGGCAGGGGAGGGGGGTCAAGCAGCATTTAAATACTAGATAGGAACAACAAGACACAAGGTCAGATGCGTGTTAACAAGTAGACAGTAACATTTCCCCTGGCTGGTTCCACCCCTGTGCTCCCTGGCTGCCCGGCTTCTCTGATGCCTGCTGGAGTATTCCAAAGCAAATCTCAGACATCCTGTCCTGTCACCTGTCAGCACCGTAACATCATGATCACACTTAAAAAAATTATTCTCTTGCCTGATATACAACCTCTGTTCAGATTTCCCTGTCATCTCCAATATATCTTTCCACAGTTGGTTTGCTATTTGGATCATGTGCCTTTTGTATCTGTTAAGATGTATAATGGTGTGCTGTTCCTCCCCACACTGTTGAATTTCCCAGTTTGCATTTGGCATCCTCTTGGTGTCACTTAGAAGTGTCCCTTAGATTAGGAATTTCCTGTAAACAGGCAGATTCGAGGCTCGGAGAAGCCTCAGTTTAATTCTTTTTGGCAAGGATAATTCAGAGATGGAGCCTTGGGCCTCCTCTGGCCTCCCATCAGCTGGCCCCTGATATCTGCTGTCTCTGTTGTGATGGTGTTAAGATTGATCACCTGGTTCAGACTTTGTCCGTTGGATCCGTCTGTTACAAAATTTCCCATCAACTGTGGGCCTAATGATTTTAGCAGTCATTGGTGATCAATGCCTAGACTCATTATTTTATTAAGGTTGTGGAAGGATGAGTTTCTATTTCTGTCTTCCCTTCTGCTTTTAATAGCCTGACTTCCTCTAGAGAGAACATTACCTTACTGTTTTGTTATTCTGGAATCAATGCTTGGTTCCCCTCTCTGTTTACCAGTTTCAGAGTTAGTGCCTGGAGACCTCCAGAGATGGCCATCATGAAAGAAGAGAGGCAGAGAGAGAGAGAGAGAGAGAGAGAGAGAGAGAGAGAGAAAGAGAGGTTTTCCATCTGCTGGTTCACTCCCAAGATGGCCACAATGGCTGGAGCTGCACCAATCCAAAGCCAGGAGCCAGGAGCTTCCTCTGGGTCTTTGATGTGGGTGCAGGGGCTCAAGGACTTGGGCCATCTTCTGCTGCTTTCCCAGGCCATAGCAGAGAGCTGGATTGGAAGTGGAGCAGCCAGAGCACAAACCAGCCCCCATATGGTATGCTGGTATCACAGATGGCAGCTTTACCTGCTACTCCATAATGCTGGCCCCTGCCCCAGCATTTTTTTTTAAAACTACAAACATTATATACAAGTTCAAGTGGTGGGTCAAGTAGTTGGATTCCTGCCATCGATGAAGACTTTAATTGAGTTCCTGGCTCCTGGCTTCAGTTCCCACATCCTGGCCATTGTGGGTATCTGTGGAGTGAACCAGTAGATGGGAACAAACTCTCTCTCCATTTCTCAAATAAATAAACAATGAAGTTTTAAAAACTCTGGCATATATCAAGTAAATAAACATTTTTAAAAAATTAAACATTAAAACAATGCTTATTTTGGTGCAAAAAATTTTGAAATCCGTGCATAGTTTCTTCTGTAATATGCCTTTTCAGAGAACACCTTGAAGATCTTTTGCATGCCTGGATTTCAAATTTTTTTGCACCGAAATAAAACTTACCTTTTAATTCCACTTTTGGTAAACTTTTTGAAGTGTACTCATATATATTTATCCCCCCCCCCACTTTTTTTAAAGATTAGTTTATTTATTTGAGGGGCAGAGTTAAAGAGAGAGGGTGAGGTGCTGAGTGTGATCTTCCATCCTCTGATTCACTCCCCAAATGGCCACAATGGCCGGAGCTGGGCCTGTCAGGAGCCAGGAGCTTCTTTCGGGTCTCCCACATGGCTGCAGGGGTCCAAGCACTTAGACTATCTTCTACTGCCTTCCCAGGCCATAGCAGAGACCCGGATCAATAGGGAAGCAGCCGGGACACAAACTGGCACCCTTATGGCACAGGTGGAGGCTTAACCTACTATGCTACAGCACCGGCCCCGTATTTCCCTCTTTCTTAGATAAAAAGCAGCATACTGTACACACTGATGTGTGTGGCTGTATCCTGAGCCTGCTCCCTTGTGGGGACCAGTCCTGGTTCTTTTTTTAAGATTTATTTAAAAGGCGAGTGACAGAAAGAGAGGGAGAGACAGAGAGCGCTTCCATCCCCTGGTTCACTCCCCAAATAGCTACAAAGGCCAGGGCTGGGCTGGGCTGGGGCAGCCCAAAGCCTGGGGCCTGGGACTCCATTCTGGCCTCCCACATGGGTGGCAGTGGCTCATGTACTTGGGCCATCCTCTGCTGCTTTCCCAGGAAGCTGGATCAGAAGCAGCGTAGCCAGGACTCAAAGCAGCATCCCTGTTGCAGGCGGAAGCTTAACCCACTGCACCACAATGCTGGGCTCTCTTCCTTCCTTTTAACTGCTCCCTGGCTCTCTACGGCATAGCTGCAGTGCAGCTCATGCCGCGTTCCCTGCTGGCTGCTGCGGGGATTATTTCCAGGCGTTGAAATCATCTGAGTGTGTTAAGGGCATAAAACCAGGAAGAGTCGGTGAGGAAGAGATGGTCCCATCTGAATGATGTTTGGGAGGTGAATTATAGACATGATTGATGGGCTGGCGTGGGGGCACCTGGGAGAAAGAGGATCCCAGGAGGGTGGGGGTGGCTCCTCCCTTCCCCCCCCCCCCCCCCCCCCCCCGGTTTTTCTCGGCACCTCGCTGCCGTCTGCTGGGTTCTCCCGCAGGCAGCCTCTCTTGCTCCCTTTCGGACCAGGTTTCTCTGACGCATCGGTGGCCCTCTTCTCTGCCGTGCCCTCGCTGGCCCTGACGTCCCTGCTGTGCCTGGGCTTTGCCCTCTGAGCCTCGGTCCCCTTCCTCCCCCTTCAATACGTCACCTTTGTCCTGCAAGTGATCAGTCGCTCCTTCCTGTGCGGGGGCAATGCAGCCTACCTCACCCTTGCGTAAGTGGGCTGCAGGTGGGGTGTGCCCCCTCGGGGGGGGGGGGGAGGGGCGGGGCACACAGGGACTCCGGGAAGCAGTGCAGAGGTAAAGAAGTGGTGAGGGGAGGGTGGGCCTGGAGGTGGTCAGGTGAGGATGACCGGGTTTGGGCGCAGGTGTGGAGGGCGCGATGGCTGGACAGGGGCAGGCTGATGCAAAGGTTGACACACTCATGTTCTTGAGCCATTGCTTCATCTGTGCCCTGTGCCTCTGTTACCTGCCTGGTGAACTCCTATTCACCCTGCAATGCCCACTTCTGCTCCACACCATCCACGGAGGAGTCGGCAAGAAAGCGTCCTCCCTTTGTGGGAGACACTCTCTTCTTGCTACCTTTGATCAGGCATGCATCTGGCAGGCAATGGGCTGCTTCTGTGTCTGTCCTGTCACTGACTCCTCCCCTGGCACAGCCTGCATCTGGGGCCCTGCTGTTTTCCCAGGGCCCAGCACAGTCCCTTCTCTGAATTCTGTGGTTTGATGCCTGAGCACAGGTGTGGGGGGGCAGGGCAGTGCAGGTGTGGATGGGTGAAGGGTGGGCTTGGAGCAAGAGTCCCCAAAGCTCGCTGGAACCCAGTTTCTCTCTCTTCCAGTTTCCCTTCGGAGCACTTTGGGAAGCTGTTTGGGCTGGTGATGGCCTTGTCGGCCATTGTGTCCCTGCTGCAGTTCCCCCTCTTCACCCTCATCAAAGGTCCCCTCCAGAATGACCTGTTCTACGTGAGTACTGTGGGGGAGGGAGAGGATAGGTCCTGGCCTGCCTGTCCCCAGCAGGGGATGCTGGCTTTGGTCCTGCAAGGACACCAGGCTGGGTAACACAGCAATGCCCCAGCAGGGGGCACCCCAAAGCCAGCTCAGGAGGCTTGGGTGTGGTACCTGCAGCAAGAGCTGCACAAGGCACACCCCTGATCTTGCCTCTCAAACTGGGGTCAGCAGGAGCACCCCGGCTTGTGTGCTGGGGATACTCGAAGTCACTGGGTTCACACGGTGCAGCCTGCACTGTTCAGAAATCTGGGGGGAAAATAGCTGTGTGTGTGTGTGTGTGTGTAACAGACGTGTCCTGGAGTAAGATGCATGATACCAGCAACATTGCAAGCGAAAACTCAAGACTGCAAAGTCCTGCCTGCCAGAACACAAGCCAAGCCTGGGCTTTCTCCTCGGGCTGCAGCAGGTGCTGGTGCCCACCGCTGCCCAAGTGGCAGGTGCTCTTTGGTGTGGCCTCCAGGTCTCCACACCCGGGGGGATGCTCACGTGGCACCAGCAGGTGCACACCACTCTCCAGCCTTTTGTATAAGCCGTGGCTCCAAGAGGTTGTATGATTTAGGGATTCAGATACACACAGCTGTGAGCAGAAGTCCTTCAAGTCTGACTGCAGCGTTCTGACTACTGCACAGCTCTCTTGGCCGCGTTTGAAACCTATCACTAAGGGGCTGGTGTTGTGGCGCAGTGGGTTAAGCCGCTGGTTGGCCTGCCCGATTCCCCTATCAGAGCAGCAGCTCTAGTCCCAGCCATTCCACTTCTGACTCGGCTTCCTGCTAATGCGTTCCTGGGAGGCAGCAGATGATGGCCTCAGTGCCTGGACCTCTGCCACCCATGTGGGAGGCCCAGATGGAATTCCTGACTCCTGGCTTTGGTCTGACCTAGCTCTGGGTCATGGGCATTTAGGAAGTGAACTGATGGATAAAAGATTTCTCTGTCTCTGTGGCTTTCAAGTAGATGGAAAAAAAAAAAAAAAAAAAAAAGGAGGGGCCAACGCACTGGTCCAGTGGTTTAAACCGCTGCCTGGGAGTCCAGCATCCCATGTGAGTGCCCATTCAGGTCCTGGTCGCTCCACTTCTGATCCAGCTCCCTGCTAATGTACCTGGGAAAGCAGCAGAAGATGGCCCAAGTGCCCAAGTGTTTGGGCCCCTGCACCCAACGTGGAGACCCAGATGAAATACCAGGCTCTTGGCTTTGGACTGACCTAGCCCCAGACCTAGCTGTCGTTGCCATTTGGGAAATGAACCATTGGGTGGAAGAGCTTTCCCTCTCTCTGTCTCTGTAACTCTGCAAATAAATCTTTTTAAAAAGGAGAAATAAATAAATAAACATCTTTTATTTAAAAAGTCTAAAAGAGGAATTAAAATCTGACATAGGGAGAATAAGGAGGAATAAATTTAAAAACTGGGGGGAATTAGTTCTATCAGTGACCAAACCTAATATTCAGATGTGCATTCCAGCCAGTGCCTCCGCTGGTTTCCCATGTGACCTTGAACAGGCCATTGAATGCTCTCTGGGGGCCTCTGGTTCTTCATCTGTAAAATGGTCATAATATTCCCCATCCAACTGACTCCATAGGGCAGAATGAAAATGACCCAAAGTCCTTCCTCCAGGGGACCGTAGCGCCTGGTGGCGGTGCTGGTGGTGGTGGTAGTGGGAGATAGACCATACTGGGGTAGGTCTCGGGCCTCTTCACAGGTGGTGGGTGTTGCTCAGTGTTCCTGGACCTGGCCTCACACCCTCTCTCCCACAGGTGAACGTGGTGCTGGTGCTGGTCACTCTCCTGACGTTCATCCACCCCTTCCTGGTGTACCGGGAGTGCCGTGCTCAGAGAGAAGCCCCCTGTGCCACCGCGTAGTTCAAAGCCCTCCCTCATCAGCCCCAAAGATGCTGTTACCAATCTTTCCCCCACCTCAGAGGATCCCCAGTGCAAAGACTGCACCTGCCCAAACTATTAAGCCGCCGTTGTTTTTTCTTAAAAAATCCAAACATATCTAACCACCACCAGGACTTCTGATTGCAAGGAAGAATCTTGGTTGCCAAGTGGGTTGATGCAGTACAGACCTGAAGCAAAAGCACGGGGAAGTTCCCCTTTGCTTCCAACAGGAGGTGTCTCTCCGGCTGTGGCCTTGGTGACCCTTGGCCCCTGGGAGGAGATTTGCAGAAGGAGGTGTGCCACCTGCTTCTTTAGGCCGCAGGTGCTGGAACCTCTGCTGCCAGGTGGCCTCCAGGGGCAGCCCGAGGTTGCCACGGCCTCACTACACGGCCCAGCAGCCCCAGCCTGTCCGCCATGGCAAAGCCTTGGTTACAGAACTCACAGTGAGCATCCAGAGGGAAGACCAGTGGACGGGAAGCCCTGGGCAGAGTTCCTGCTTGGCCACTGGTGCTGGGGGGCCTTGGGCTGACCCTGAGCGTGACATTTTCCATCTGTAGAATGAGAGGAGGCCTGGAGTTGGAGGTTCTTTCTGGAGCTATGAAGGACAGGACAGAGTCAGGCCACCCCGAGGGCCTTGGGGACCAGCGGGCCCGCTGGGTGGGAGGATTTCTGACCAACTCTCTTGGGGATGTTTTTCTTTTCAAGGTGGGCGATGGTTATTTACTTTGAGCATTGTATAGAGTTTTTCTAAGGGGTAATTTTTATAGAAAAATAAAGCCTCTGTGAGTAAGGCAGCTACCGTTCCTGCTCTGTGAAGCAGCTGGGCTCTGTGTGTTTTGTGTGCGAACACATGCATGAGCATGTTGTGAGATTGTGTGTGTGAGCATGAGCGCATGCTTGAACATACGTGTGAGAAGTGTGTGTGAGTGCATGGGCATGCATGGACGAGAATGAGCATGTGTGTGACTGGGCATTGTGAAAGCATGAACGTGAGCATGTAAGCTCATGTGTGTGTCAGCATACATGTGTATGTGTGTGAACATGTGTGTGAGCGTTTGTGAGTGTGTGCCTCTGTGTGTCCCTGGGGGAGTGAGTGCAGGAGGGGGGTAGAGGACAGCTGGACTCAAAGGCGGGGCAGGAGCCCTCAGACTAGGCTCCACGTTCCTGGCCCTGGTCCTGGGATGTGAGCTCAGAGCCTCCCCCTCCCACCTTCCTCCCCACATGCTTAAGCCTCAACAGGGTCCCCCACGCCCACTGCACAGCCCTAGCAAGAAGCACAAAAAGAAGCAGAAGGTCCCAGTCTGAGTCAAGTCTCAGTTCTGCCCCCTCGGCAGCTGGGCAAGTCCTGTAACCACTGAGTCACAATCGCCTCACCTGCAAAGTGCAGTTAATCATCTCTCTCCCTGAGGGTGACTGTGAGAAGGTGACATGTGCTCGACACGTGGTGGGAGCACGTGAGTGCTTGCTCCTTCACTTACTCACGCCCGGCAGGGAGAAGGGTGGCAGGGAGGGAGAAGGTGAGGGATCAGCGGGCGAGGTGGCAGGTGGGCGAGATGGGGGAATCTGGAACGCACCAGCTGTCTTATTCTACTTAGCCAGCAGAGGGCCCAGGAAAGGAGAAGGGAGGTGGGGGAGAAGCGAGGGGGCTGGCAGGCAGAATCATCCATGCTTCCGTCCAGTCATCCTATGCATGTTTATTGAGCACCCACAAAACCTCGGGCACTGTACTGGGTGCTGGGGATGTGGAGAAGCCCAGGGTCCGAAGCTCAGCTCTCCCTTCGTCCTATGGGATGCTGAGGGTGGCATTTGTGGGGCCAGGGAAACTGAAGAGGGATACCAGAGTTCTCACAGATGTTTATGATCTTCTTGCTCAAAAACTTTTTGATGGCTCCCCCATTGCCCACAGGGCAACCCAGACTCCAGCCTGGCATTCAAGACTCTCAGCAGGGGGAGCCCTTGATGTTCTTGATCTCTGGGTCTGTGTGCACGCCGATCCCTCTGCAGGGGCAGCTGGCCCCGTCTCTGCTTGGGAAATCCGCCCCACCTGCAGGAATCACGCTCAGAAGGCAGTCTCTTCCAGGAATCCTTCCCTGGGCCCTCCAGCGGCTCCAAGTCCCTGGCACTGGGTCACATCCTTCCTGGGAACTGGCACCTGCCTCCCTCGCCTGGGCAGTAAACTCCAGGAGGTGGGGTCTGAGTCTCGCCTGGCTCAGTGCCTAAGGAGTGCCTGCCATCTGCTTGGTGCCAGTCAAGGCTTGTGGAACTCAGGAGCATTGCAGGAGGAGATTCTTTCTTGTTCTGGCCTCAGACTCAACTGGAAAGAGTTAGACGGGCATATCGGAAGGGGCTGTGGCAGAAAGAACCCTTTTCAGTCTCATCTCTGCCATTTACTACTGTGATTTGGATGAGCCATCTCCCCACAACTTCGCAGTTTCTCTGACTGTACAATGGGAGAAGCAGACTCCCACTGTGGGCTGTTGTAAGGACTAGAAATGAGTCAGTTGCCTGGTGTATGGTAGGGAATGAAAGTACCACAGCTGGAATGACAGATCAGATAGTGAAGTGAGAAAGCAGTCTTGGGTCCAGCAACTAGTGAAGGGATAACTAACGTATCCATGCCATGGAATAGATGCTATTTGGCAGCAGAAAGAAATGAAGTCAGACACCTGCCATGACATGGGTGAACTTGAGAATAGACTGCTAAGTGAAAGAGGCCAGTCAAGAGCTCACATATGAACGATCTTCAAAAGTTCATGAAAAAAACTATGCACAGGTCCAAAACTTGTTTTTGCACCAAAATAATGTGTCTTTTAATGCTATTTTATCAAGAATTTTTCGAATTCTCCTATGGAGGCCAACATCGTGGCACAGCAGGTTAAGCCATGGCTTGTAAAGCTGGTGTCTCATGTGGGAGCTCTGGTTTGCGTCTCAGCTGCTCCGCTTCTGATCCAGATCCCTACTACTGCCCCTGGGAAGACAACAGAGGATGGCCCAAGTCCCTCGGTCCCCACCACCCCTGTGGGGGGCCCTAGTGGAGTTCCTAATTCATGGCTTCTCCCTGACCCAGCCCTGGCTGTTGTGAGCATTTGGAGAGTGAGCCAGCGGCTGGAAAATCCCTCTCTGTCTCTCTCTCTCTCCACCTTTCCCTCTCTCTCTGTTGCTCTGCCTTTCAAACAAATAAAGTTTGGTTTTTTTTGACAGGCAGAGTTAGATAGACAGTGAGAGAGAGAGAGAGAGAGACAGAGAGAAAGGTCTTCCTTTTCTGTTGGTTCACCCCCCAAATGGCCGCTACGGCAGGCGCGCTGTGCCAATCCGAAGCCAGGAGCCAGGTGCTTCTCCTGGTCTCCCACGCAGGTGCAGGGCCCAAGCACTTGGGCCATCCTCCACTGCATTCCTGGGCCACAGCAGAGAGCTGGACTGGAAGAGGAGCAACCGGGATAGAATCCAGCGCCCCAACCGGGACTAGAACCCAGGGTGCCGGTGCCGCAGGCAGAGGATTAGCCAAGTGAGCCGCAGCGCCGGCCCAAACAAATAACATTTTTAAAAAGTGCCCTCACAGTGTCTGATTTCATTTATGAAGTATCCAGCATGGCTGAATTTTGACAGAGACAGACGGTGGTTTGGTGACTGGTGGTGCCTGGGTGAGGAGGGAATGGGCAGTGACTGCTGATGTGTAAGGGGTTTCTTTGGGGAAGGGGTGACAGTTTTCTAAAATGTATAGTGGTGATGGTCACAGAGGTCTGAATACACTAAAAAACCACTAAAGTTGATGCTTTAAATGGATGAACTGTATGATGTATGGTATGCATATCATATCTCAAACTTCTTTCCTTTTTTAAAAAAATATTTTATTTATTTTGAAAGAGTTACAAAGAGAGGTAGAGCCAGAGAGAGAAAGAGGTCTTCCATTCCGCTGGTTCACTCCCCAAATGACCCCAATGGCCAGAGCTGAGCTGATCCGAAGCTAGGGGCCAGGAGATTCTTCCAGGTCTCCCACGTGGGTGCAGGGGCCCAAGGACTTGGGCCATCTTCCACTGCTTTCCCAGGCCATAGCAGAGAGTTGGATTGGAAGAGGAGCAGCCGAGACTCGAACCGGTGCCCATATGGGATGCCGGTACTGCAGGCTGGGGCTTTAACCCACTGCACCACAGTGCCGGCCCCTCAAGCTTCTCTTTAAAAAAGATTCATTTGTTTATTTATTTGAAAGTTATAGTGATGGGAGTGGGGTGCAGAGAGAGAGAGAGAGAGAGACCTTCCATCTGCTGGTTCACTCTCCAAATGTCTGAAACATCTAGGCTGGAACCAGGCTGGAGCCAGGAACTCCATGTGGCTCTCCCAGGTGGATGCAGGGGCCGAAGCACTTGGGCCATCTTCCACTGCCATCCCAGACACATTAGCAGGGAGCTGGATCAGAAGCAAAGCAGACAGGATTCAACCTGACCCTCTGATATGGGATGCTGGCTTTGCAAGTGGTGGCTTAACCTTCTGTGCTGCAATGCCAACTCCTCGAGCTGTTATTAAAAATTTTTTTTAAATTAAGAAATAAACTGCCTAAGTTTCCCAAGCAGTGCAGAGAATACCTATCTCCTGAGTCAGAGCAAGGGGAGAGGCAGTCAGAAAAGCAGTCCACGTGCACAGCCTTGCGGTTCTGCCCGAGAGCCCCTCCCTCAACGCCTCTCACAGGTACAACCAACTCCTTCAAATGAGGAAGCCGGCCAGCCAGGCTTTGCACAAGTTGTGATTTCATTCAGCAACAGGTTTCTGCATAACCCTTGTCTCCTGCCACCAGGCTCAGCAGGGAGGGACTGGAAGTGGCTGTGCCTCATGGTGTCCCAGGGTGCCCAGCTGGGCCTTCTCAGAGACAACAGCACCTTGCACAGAAAAAGAGTAGCCCATGGAACGACATGGGTCCTTGGGTGACGACTTCCTGTAAACCTGAAACCCAGGGATGCGTGCATGAGCAGCCCCATGTTACAGATGAGGAAAGTTAGGTTCACCAACTGGTGCCCCATGGAGCTGGTACTTTTTCATGTTTTTTTTTTAACTTATTCTATTTATTTATGTGTGTGAGAGAGATCTCCAGTCTTCTGGTTCATTGCTCAAATGCTTATAAAAGCCAGATTTGGGTCAGGCCAAAGCCAAGAACTGGGCGCTCAATTCAGATCTCCCACATGAGTGGCAGGGACCAAATACTTGAGCCACCTTGGCAGCCTCCCAAAGTCCACATGAGCAGGGGGCTGGAATCCGGAGCAGATCCAAGACTAAAGAACCCAGGCACTCAGTTATGGGTTTCTGTTACTCAAAGCTCTATCTTAACCATTACACCAAACACCTGCCCATAGGATTACTTAACACAGAGCTGTCTGACTTCCAAGGTCACGTTTATTTTAGTCATTACCTTGATGCTTGTCTTATGTAAAAAAATGTAAGGTTGTAGCAAAGACCAGAAAATAAAGAGCTCCCTGTAGCAACACTGCTGCTGTCAATTACACTGCTCAGAGATAATCTTGAGTGACAGGTTGGTGTGCACGACACTTAAAACAACCCATAAGCTTTCCTGTACATCATCTAGTGATCATCAACCCATGATTTTAAGCATCTGCTTACAAACTCCCTGATGGCCATGCTGCGTCTTATTCACCCCCAGCCACCCCACTGTGGGACCTCCCCTATACACACCCGCTTCTTGGATGATGTCCCCCTTGTTTTCTGTTCCCCGTAGCGGCTGGCACAGGGATCCCAGATGACAGTGAACCATGGGGCAGCCTGGAGCAGCAGATCGGACAGTATGAGTGACAGTGAAACTCAGAGGCATGACGAGGTCATGGGGGCTTATCCAAGAAAAACCACTCTGGGGGTTCCCCGAGTCACCTCTGAGTCACCGTCTATCCTATGGTGTCACCATTCTTTGGCTGAAGGTGCTGCCTGCCAATTGCCAAGGTGCGGCTGATCTCCCAAACTCACAGCTTGGATCGAGGACCCCAAGTGGTCATGTCCTGCCTCTTGCAGAGGGTTGATGACTCCTGCCTGTACCCAGGGTGACTCTGGACACAGCAGGGAGTCCTTTCACTAATGTGCTTGGGGAAGGACATGTTCTACCCATGCTTTAAGGCACAGGATCTCTGGTCCTTTGCTGGCAATGAAAGGTTCACACAATGAATATATCTGATGGCTTCTAGCATAATTCAGTCCACATCACTGCCCCTGGTGGGCAGGGCAATTAGATCAGGACCGGGTCTTGTGTTGACACCAGCCCTTGCTCCAAGGATGTTGACTTTTTATTTTCTACACTCAAACATCCGGTCAGAGGCCATGTGGTATTTTTGTTTCCTGGGCCAGGGTTACCCTGCAGCCTGAAGTTAGTCTGGTGTGTAGGGAAGTCTCTGGACCCTGCAGGTGCTGGCCAGCCTTGTGAGCCTGCAGCACAACCTGCAGCCACATGGAGCTTCCCCACCTGTCATAGAGATAGGAAGCACCACAGAAGTTTGCTGCAAGGAGCAGAAGGAAACCTTGGAAATAAAGAGTAGAAGTGACCCGGGCTCTGGAGTTGAACTTCCAGCCCTTCCCACACAAGCCCTGGCACCTACATTCACGGCGCCTCCATTTCTTCATCTGTAAAATGGTGTAACGGGAAGCACGCATTACGCAGCTGTAAGGAGTAAGTGACTCAGTGAGCATCAGGCACTTCAAAGAGAAGCTGGCACCTAGGCAGTGCATGCTCAGAATAAACCACCCGGAGGGATGTTATTCGCAACACGCGTGGCGTCCTAGGAGGAAGATGGAGTGAGGCGTGTCCGTATTTTACGCCTGGTGGCGTCTGGAATGCTGTCACCTCAGTTCAGGTCAGAAAGCCACCCTGTAAACATTTGCCCACACTTCCTTGTACCTAACAAAGTGTCCCAAGGCGTTCTTTACTATTTGGAATGGGAAAACTTCAAAGGCAGGAAAAAAAAAAAGACTTCCTAATTACCCCAAATCTTAAGCCGAAGGCAATGAAAAATACCAATCTTCATATTCAATTTTTGCACTACTTTTGTTTCGCTGGCAGTCAATGCCGAAAATCTCAGTGCACACAAATGTCAAATAGCAGGGAGCCAGGGCTGTGTATTCCTTCTGGAGCCCTGAGCTTGGGCCCAGAGGGACTAGGGGACAAGTGTGGTCAGACAGCTCTGGCCTCCTTTGCTGGTCTCAGGCGTCCTTGAGCAAGCCACAGGGCTCCCACTCCCCATGTCTTTCTCTCCTCCCCTGAGGATGGGGGCTGGAGGGCCTCCCTCAGAGAGGAGTGGAGACCCTCGGGTCTGTGTATGAACAGGGCTCAGCTCAGGCATCTGGTAGGCCCTTCATTTGTGGCAGCTGGCACTCATTCTAGGTGCAAAATCACATTGCGAGGCCAGTAAAACAGTTCTGATGACTGTGCTTGGACTGCATCCCACCCTCCCCTAGTCAGTCCCTACAGCTCAGTCAGTGCTCAGGTCAGATAGCTGCGCCTTCCGTCCCAGCCTGCTACCCAGCACAGGTTTTCATAGCAGCAAGTACCCCTCCAGCGCAGACCTCACCACCACTGTAGTCTAATGTGTGGTCATATGCTGAAAAATCCTGACTGTGGGTCTTCCTTTAGGCTGGGAACTCCACGAAGGCAGTAACCGGGTCTTTCATTGGCCACCTGTGTCCTTGGTGCTTGGGCGGAGGGGGAGGGGTTCCAGATGCTCTTCAATGGAGAGCACTGTGACTTGTCCTGTGTAGGGATGAGCTTGTATGTAGAAAAGGCTCAGAAAAATCTCTTCTTGTGGATGGTGGATGGTTTAGTGTTCTTGTCCAAGCTCCGCCGTTTGCTAGCGTGTGACATTTGGGCCATCACTTAAGTTCTCTGGGGTGGGGAGAATATTCAGGGCAGATTATTTGGTGAAGACCTACCATGTTCCGGGCCCTTAGGAGATCATTGCACTCCGACCTCACTGCTTATCCTGAAGTTCCAGAGGTGGTTCAGCTCACAAGCCAAGAGCCGGGAATAGAGATATTTTCCAACCCTTGGACTACATTCTTCATGCTTTTCATATCATCACCTTCCTCCTGTAACTTAAAGATTGTTGTGAGTACCCCTTATATTGGAGAAGGAGCATGCTATTCGCCACCATGAAGGGTAACAGTGGGAGGTTTCCATCAAATCCTGGATCTAATGCTTACCTGGCAAATAGCTTAACCATTCCAAGCCTCAACCTTTTTGTAGGTAATTTGGAGATGACAATGATTCTTGTCTCATAGCATTGTTTAGATGATTAAATGATAATGAGCACTTAAAATACTTAGCACGTAGAAAGTAATTCCTAAGTAGTAGTTGTGTAGTTGTTACCATTATTAAAATTCCTACCCAAGATCTCACTGCAAGGGGCATCTGCCCAGCTCAATATGTGTGCAACTTGGACAAGAGGTGCTTTTCATCATTTATTCACTTAACTCAGCAAATAGGAACTGAGCCTCTATCACGTTTCCAGAGATATGTAGGTGAATTAAGCAAGGCTCAGGCCCTACCGGGGAAACAGCACGAGAAGAGGTGCGATGATGTGGGACAGGCACTGGGGAAGAGAAGAGCCAGTTAGTCTCCACTCTCTGGAAGTCAAGGCAGCCTTCATAGAAGTGGTGGTCCTTGGCTAAGACCCAGATAAAGAGAAAGGATAAGCACAGTGGTTAGTGAGGAAAGAGCATTCTGGGCAAATAGAGTAGCAGGTGCAAAAATATGGAGGCCTGATGCGATCGGGCATGTTAGGGGAATAGCAGAGTTCAGTGTGATGGGAGCAGTCAGTGTGTGCGTATTTAGTGTTTGAGCAGTTATAGTTGTAAAGCAGTGGCTCTCAGTTGGGTGTGATTTTCCACTTAAGAAGTTACATGGAGACATTTTGATTGCCACAACCAGGGCCAGAAGGTAACATTAGCAGGGACAGAGACAGATTTTAAACTTCTAATGATGCACAGGACAGTACCCCTAACAAAGAAGTATCCAGTCCAAGATGTCAGTAGTGCCAAGGGTGAGGATAAATAGAGACAAGAACACACACACACACACACAGAGTGTTTGCCCAGGAGCGAGAAAGATTAATTTAAAAAAAATGTTTGTGTGATTAGCGCTGGGTTTTAGAAAGCTCATTTGGGCAGCACTTGGAGAATGCATTGGAGGTGGGGGAGGGTGGTAAGACTGGGGGCAGGAAAAGCAAGTTGGGAGTTGTTGAATGGTCTAAGTCAAAGACAGTCAGCACTCATCTAGGAGAGTGGCAGAGGGAGTGAGGGGGGTGGGAAGATGAGCTGGTAAAGAAAGAGCACAGTGATTTTTGGATGTGTAAGGGGTGGAGCAGGAGAGGGAAGGATGGTTCCAGGATCCTTGGCTGGGAGTCTGGGTAGAAAGTGATGATTTCTCCTGAGAAAGTGGTCACAAGAAGAGAAGGAGAAGTTTGATGCAGGGATGTGGGTGTGCACCTTGTGTTCAGTCTGAGTTGTGTTGAATTCACAATGCTAAGTGGGATTCTTAAGTGAAGAAGCTTATTGGTTGACCACCCAGCTCAGGAGCAGGCCTGAGCAGATTTGGGGGTGACTAGCCTATGGTCTGGTAGCTCGAGCTGTGAGAGTAGCTGAAATGGCTCATGGAACATGTGCAGAGTTCAGAGTTCAAGAAGCCAGGTGAGCCCCACCATTTAACTTAAGCAAGAAGCTGGGGAACCCATCAGCAGGAACTGGGAGTGAATGGCTGCAAAGGCTGTTGCTGAATGAGGCAGACGTTAAGAAGGAAGTGTGGCGGTATCACCTACAGCAGAGGGCGCAAGGGTAGGAACTGCAGAGCGTCTGTCGGGTTTGGTAACTGGGTGGTCAGTGGGGATTTTGGCAACAGCAGTTTCAGTGGTGCAGTGGGGAGAACAGAAACCGGATTTCTATGGGGAGAGGAGTAAGAAGGGGTGGAGGGACAGGACAGCTTGCTGGGAGGAGCTCAGCCTTGATGCAAAGCTGAGAAGCCACTTTGTTCTTCCACTCAACCTTCGGGGAACACCCAATTGTCCATATCCTGGCTCAAATTCCAGCAGTCCCAGGCCATAATTTGGGCACTTGAAGTGCCTGCACTTGTGCACTGCCCACTCTGTCCCATCTGTCGGCTTCAGAGCTCAGCCAAACAGCCTCTTCCAGGAAATCCTCTCTGCCCACCCTTGCCTTTTAGTGACTCCCACGACCCTGAAAGCTCCTGTCTTCTAGATGGTGTCAACTCCCCACTTCTAAGGATCTGCTCAATACAGTGACCTGTTTCACTGACAGATTCATTCTGTTTGTCTCATTCATCAGTAAAATTAAACCTCCCTGACATCAGAGATTACCCCCCGAGTATTTTTTTGAATGAGTGAGTGGATGAATGATTTAGAGCACTGAGGCTGGCCCAGGATTGCCTCCCTGGTGAGAGAGGCTCAGAAAGTACCTGTAGAATTGCAACAAATACACTTAACTCAGAGGAGCTGTTGTCAAGGCTGATTTCACAGAGCAACGGTCCTGGTCCCTATCTCCTGAGCTGCTCACCCCTGGGATGGTGTTAGCCCTTTCACCACCTCTTATCTGCCCCTGTGGGGATGTTGACCAAGCCTGGCCATCAGGCAGTTGATCAGCTCTGCAGATCAAGCCCCTGGAGCCCATCACTTCTCTGAGGGCCAGAGGAGTCCTCCTGAGCAGGACTGCAACTACCAGGAGCTTCTTGGCTTCCTGCAGCCTGAGGCGAGCAGTGCTGAGACCTTGAGCTGAATGGAGGCTCCATTCTCTTCAACTTCGCTGCTGCGCTGTCCCCGGGCTCTTTGCCAGCAGGTCCTCAAGCCCACTCCCTTGGAATACTTCTCTGGACTGATCGCCCCACCAGTAGCACCAACCATGAATTTACTCCTGGGAAGGAGATGGGTCTTGAGCACTGCAGGCGTCATCATTCCAGCTAACACATCACCACCCACGTGAAGACTTCAAACAACATTCAGCCATCAACTCATAGCTCTCTAAGAAGTGTGGGTACCCCAAGGCTGGGTTTTGTGCTCTGGGTCCCCCAAGGCCAAAATTAGGATGTTGGGTGGGCTGTGGGATCTCCTGGACTTCAGGGTCCTCCTCCAAGCTTGTGTGGTTTGGGTAGAATCCGTTCCTTGAGGTTGTCATATTGAAGTCCTTGTTTCCTTGTTGGCTGTCGGAAGTGGGGAACAATCAGAACCTCGAGGCTGCCCCTCTCCCTTGCCACATGGTCTCCTCCATTCTCAAAGCCAGCAACAAAGAATCTCCTTTGGGTTGATTTCCCCCCGTGCCTGCAATCTCTGATCTCAGGAACTGTCCAGGTCCTTTCAAAGGGCTCATCTTGCTAGCGCTGATAGTCTTCATTCCTGACAAAGCCACCAGAATGAAATCAACCATATTCATAGCCCTAGGAATTGTACATTTTATGTGCTGCAGGGTTGGAGATCTTGGAGGGCATCGTAGAATTCTATCACAAGAGTCAAGCAGGACTCTGTTGGCAACCAAGAATGGCAGGGTCATTCCTGCCTTTTGGTGACAGTAAAGCCAGAGGATTTTTTTGTCTGTTTGTTTGTTTATTTGTTTTTGGCCTTTGGAAAGGTTATGAGGCCAGCGCTGTGGCTCAATAGGCTAATCCTCCACCTACGGCGCCAACACACCAGGTTCTAGTCCCAGTTGGGGCGCCGGATTCTGTCCTGGTTACTCCTCTTCCAGTCCAAATCTCTGCTGTGGCCCGGGAGTGCAGTGGAGGATGGCCCAAGTGCTTGAGCCCTGCACCCACATGGGAGACCAGGAGAAGCACCTGGCTCCTGGCTTCGGATCAGCGTGGTGCGCCGGCTGCAGCTCGCCAGCCACGGCGACCATTGGAGGGTGAACAACGGCAAAAGGAAGACCTTCTCTCTGTCTCTCTCTCTCACTCTCCACTCTGCCTGTCAAAAAAATTAAAAAATTAAAAAAAAGAAAAGTTATGAAAGAATGGAAAGTTTTGACCCTCACCTAGAAGCATCACATTACACACAGTCTAATGATTGCAAGGTTCATGTCTCCTTGAAGTCTGTTCGTGTTTCCATATTGAGAAACTGTGGTGCAGATTATGGGGGAGGGATGCATGTGGAGATGAGGGCTGAATGGTATGAGTTGGGAGCCTGAGCTGCAGTGCTTCCTACCTTCAAACTTCCATGAGTTGAGGGCTGGGCATGTGAAGGACATAAAGCAGCTTCTGAGTATTGGCCGTGATACCCAGGTGAGCTGTGCTCCATGTCTGGGACACACATGTGATACCAGTGGCACAGAAGGGTGCCAGTTCTGCCCTTTGACAGGCTGAAGCAGGGACTAGATTGGGATAGTGCCTTGAAATCAGGAAAGATTAAAGGCAGGGCTGACCTGTTAGTGTCCCCCACAGGAGCACAGGTACTGAGGTGAGTGGCTCCTGGACTCTGAATTAACTTTGGACCCCAAAAGGGGGCTTTGTGAGGCTCAGGATCCTGTGGTGTTGATGGAATGCTTCTTGGAGAAGGAGGCAAGGCTGGGGCTCTAGCTGAGATGGTGGGCCTCAGCCCCCTCTTGCTCAAAAGCGTGAGACCCCAAAACCTCCAGCTCTTTGCTTCCTTTCAAAATCCAGGTCTTCTGAGCAAACTGTAGCTTGTGATACAGGGACAGAATGTGCTGATCAGGCAAGTAGGCCCCTTGTGTGTATAGGTGGACTTAAATGATATTATTGGAACCAGATGTAGACTTCAGTCTCTTGAGACTTTGATTAATGTGCATCAACCCCAGAGACTCTGATCACTTCTGGGCCTAATAATATGAGTCGCATTCATTTATTGAGCAGTAATTAAATGTCAGTTCCTGTGCTAAATGCTGCACATCAGCATCAGTCAGGGCTCTTAGTAGCAGGCAACAGAAACCCTCCTGGGCTGATCAGAGTAGAAAAATGAGTTTATTGAGAGGAAATGAGGTAGCTCATAAAATTGAAGGAGGGACTAGAGACCCAGACTCAAGATCAAAACCAGGCTGCAGAACGGGCGGGTCCAGGGAGAACCACACTGCTTCTCTGAGATGCAGACCTTGTGGCTGGCACCCAGGATGTCACAGGGACAGCTTGGGCTCAGGATCCATCCTCTGGCACCGTGGGCTCTGCAGCCACCAGAATGACACTGTCCTGCACATACTTGAAGGTCATCTCCTTCCACACCTTTTCTCAGCCATTCCTCCCATCTGAATGCCTGCTTCCTTCTCTTTTATTCCCCTCCTTTCCACTGGGACAGGAGCCAGCTCCATATTTTTGTAAAGCCTTTTATGCTGTCTTCTACTATAGACAGACTTCCTCATCAGTCAGTGGTGTGCATCCTAGTTTGAATTCTAACCCTTCTCTGGTTTTGCCTGGATCGGTCTCCTCTTAGCAAATGGAAGACAAGGTCCCTGACTCCTTCTGTTTTGTCTCCACCTAGAAAGCACAGTGTCCTGAGACACAGCAGGTACATGGGAGGGGGAAGAGCTTTGTCCCAGAGAGAACCAGATTTGAATCTTTGGGGCTGGGGCTGTGGCATAGAGGGTAAAGCCACCAGCTGTGGTACCAAAATCCCATATGGGCACTGGATCAAGTCCCATTTGCTCTACTTCCGATCCAGCTCCCTGCTAATGTGCCTGGGTAAGCTGCAGAAGGTTGTCCAAGTGCTTAGGCCCCTGCACAACACGGGAAGAAGCTCCTGGCTCCTGGCTTCAGATCAGCCCAGCTCTAGGCATGCAGTCATTTGGGGAGTGAACCGGCAGATGGAATCTCTCTCTCTCTCTCTCTCTCTGCCTTTTAAATAAATAAAATAAATATTAAAAACAGTCTAGTGATACACACTTTTGTAAACTTTGTTCTTACAGATGCTTTTACACCTGAAGTTTAGTTTCCAAAGTATGAAATTGGGGCTGGCTCTGAGGCATAGTTGCTAAGCTGTCACCTGAAGTACCGGCATCTCATATGGGCACCGGTTCAAGTCCCAGCTGCTCCACTTCTGATCCAGCTCTCTGCTATGGCCTGGGAAGGCAGTGGAAGATGGCAAAAGTCCTTGGGCCCCTGCAGCAGCATGGGAAGACCTGGAGGAGGCTTGTGGCTCCTGGCTTCAGATCAGCCCAGCCCTCATCTCCACATGCATCCCTCCTGCATAACCTGCACCAGGGTTTCTCAATCTGGAAACACGAACAGACTTCAAGGAGACATGAACCTTGCAATCATAGACTGTGTGTGATGTGATGATCCTAGGTGGGGGTCAATATTTCAATTCTTTCATAACCTCTCCAAAGGCCAAAAAGAAAACCAAAAAAATCCTCTGGTTTTACTGCAGGATTTGTCGCCAAAGAGGCAGGAATGACCCTGCTATCCTTGGTTGCCAACAGAGTCCTGTTTGACTCTTGTGATAGAATTCTAAGATGCCCTCCAAGATCTCCAACCCTGCAGCACATAAAATGTACAATTCCTAGGGCTATGAATATGATTGATTTCATTCTGGTGGCTTTGTCAGGAATGAAGACTATCAGCGGTAGCAAGATGAGCCCTTTGAAAGGACCTGGACAGTTCCTGAGATCAGAGATTGCAGGCACGGGGGGAAATCAACCCAAAGGAGATTCTTTGTTGCTGGCTTTGAGAATGGAGGAGACCATGTGGCAAGGGAGAGGGGCAGCCTCGAGGTTCTGATTGTTCCCCACTTCCGACAGCCAACAAGGAAACAAGGACTTCAATCCAACAACCTCAAGGAATGGATTCTACCCAAACCACATAAGCTTGGAGGAGGACCCTGAAGTCCAGGAGATCCCACAGCCCACCCAACATCCTAATTTTGGCCTTGGGGGACCCAGAGCACAAAACCCAGCCTTGGGGTACCCACACTTCTTAGAGAGCTATGAGTTGATGGCTGAATGTTGTTTGAAGTCTTCATGTGGGTGGTGATGTGTTAGCTGGAATGATGACGCCTGCAGTGCTCAAGACCCGTCTCCTTCCCAGGAGTAAATTCATGGTTGGTGCTACTGGTGGGGCGATCAGTCCAGAGAAGTATTCCAAAGGAGTGGGCTTGAGGACCTGCTGGCAAAGAGCCCGGGGACAGCGCAGCAGCGAAGTTGAAGAGAACGGAGCCTCCATTCAGCTCAAGGTCTCAGCACTGCTCGCCTCAGGCTGCAGGAAGCCAGGAAGCTCCTGGTAGTTGCAGTCCTGCTCAGGAGGACTCCTCTGGCCCTCAGAGAAGTGATGGGCTCCAGGGGCTTGATCTGCAGAGCTGATCAACTGCCTGATGGCCAGGCTTGGTCAACATCCCCACAGGGGCAGATAAGAGGTGGTGAAAGGGCTAACACCATCCCAGGGGTGAGCAGCTCAGGAGATAGGGACCAGGACCGTTGCTCTGTGAAATCGGCCTTGACAACAGCTCCTCTGAACTTCTCTATTTGCACGTCCCAGTGATTGACAGAGGCCAAGGGGACTGACAAGCTGGAGCTGGAAGGGTCCTTAGAGATGATCCAGGGTGGTCTCCGTGTCTCAGATGTGGACCTAGATACCCTGATTCCCAAGTCAGCATTCTTCCCACTCCCTGCTACACGTTAACTTCCTTCCCCTGCGGGCCTCCACTCTCCCAGAGACGGAGAACACTCAGCAAGCTTCGAAGGAACCCATCTTTGCAGCAGTGCCCCCACCCCACCTCCCACCTCTCCACAGCCCCAGTCCATCTACTTCTTCCTCACTGGCCCACACCAGCACGTCTGGTAACACCTCAAGGCCCATTATCCCCAGGCTCACCCTCAAAGTCTTCCCGTGCACTAGGAACTCATCGCCAGTGCCTGCAAGGCTCTCCACGGTTGGGTTCTTGCCTACTGATCCAACCTGACCAGGAGGAGTGATCCCTCCAGTTCCACTGGCCAAGCTAAAGCCTTTGCATTGACTTCCTCCCATCTGTCAGGTCTCAGATTAATGTCACCTCCCAGAGATGCCTCCTCTGGGAACTCTTTTGACGGAAGCCCACCCTCCCCACTCTCTCATTTGGTCACTTTGTTCCACATCATTCCACTGATTTCCATCATAATAGTGACCAAAATGATATGGTTTTGTTTATCTATTGGTTTCTTGTTTGTTTTCTGTGTTCCCCAGCAGGAAGTAAATGTTATGACAACAGGGACCTTCACTGCCTAGAACCCTGCCCAGGCCATGGCAGGAGCTTTTTTATTATGTGTTGAATGAATTGCTCAGTTGAATTGATTGACTTTACCCCCTGGAGAAAGTCTAGCTGAGTTTAAGAGTTAAGCGTATTTGTTGCAATTCTACAGGTACTTTCTGAGCCTCTCTCACCAGGGAGGCAATCCTGGGCCAGCCTCAGTGCTCTGAATCATTCATCCACTCACTCATTCAAAAAAAATACTCAATAGGGGCTGGCGCTGTGGCTTAGCAGGTAAATCCGCTGCCTGCAGTGCTGGGCTCCCATATAGGCACCTGTTCAAGTCCTAGTTGCTCCACTTCTGATCCAACTCTCTGCTATGGCCTAGGAAAACAGTTAAAGATGGCCTAAGTCCTTGGGCCCCTGCACCCACGTGGGAGACCTTGAAGAAGCTGTTGACTCCTGGCTTTGGATCAACACAGCTCTAACCATTGCAGCCAATTGGGGAGTGAACTAGTGGATGGAAGACCTCTCTTTCTGCCTCTCCTTCTCTCTCCATGTAACTCTGACTTTCAAATAAATCTTTAAAAAAAAACAAAGTGTGAAATTGATCAAATGATCAAGTACACATTTTTTACCCCAGTAGACATGGACAGATATGTTTGCAAAATGTCTGTGGCACTTCCGATCCCTGCAGGTACAGCAGGACTGATGTGTATTCTGGAAGTGCTCTTTTGGAGACTCCTAGGTGCAGCCCGTAAGGAGAACCTTCAGTCCTGAGCAGGCCCCCAGTTTCCTAAGGGGGGTGCTGGGAGAGACTATAGCAGCAGATGGGGCTCCCCAGGAAAGTGATGAAATGGGTGTTATCAGCCCTCCTACTGCCCTTGGGCTGAGGCTAACCCCTTCTTCCTCAGGGGAACTTCCTCCAAGGCCCCTATATAAGAGATCATTGTGAGATGGAGGGGCTGTGCTTCGGGAACTTCTAAAGCCCTGAAGAAAGCCCTCTGATCAGGTGAGTGCTTTCTCCACAAACTCTGTGGGACCATTAAGTGCCAATGAATCAATGTAGCATCCTCTTCTGCAGCTCCAGGCCTGCAGGATGCTCTGCTACACCCTGCAGAGGCACGGACCGGGCTCAGCATTCCCTTTTGTGACCTATCCTGATTTCTGTTTGTGCCTTTTTTCCTCCACCTCACTCCCAATGTCCCCCAGTGGGGTGGTTGTGATATGTGTTTGTGTTTGTGTGTGTGTGTGCGCACACATGCGCATGCATCTCAGTGATAAAATGTGTTCTCCGTTGCAGGACGAAACATCATGAAACTCCCCCTACTTCTGGCTCTTCTGTTTGGAGCGGTTTCTGCTCTCCACCTCAGTAAGTCTTCTTTGACTTCAGCCTCTCTCTTCATTCCTTTCTGCAGTAGATGGGGTCAGAGTCACATCCCCATGCCCTTCTCTGATCATCCCCTACCCAAGATTTTCTGTACACTTGAAGGAGCAGGCACTAGGAATCGAAGGAACCCCCTGAGGGCATCTGCTATGTTCTTGGTTCTGCTGTTTTTTGTCCTTCCCACATAATGCTAATATTGCTCATAATATTAATAGCTTCCTTCACTGAGCATCTTCTATATAAGGTAAGTTGTCTCCTATTCTCATTTCACAAAGAAGTCAAACCAGAAAATGATGGAATCAACACCCAGGCTCACAGCGGCCTGACTCTAAGCCTATGTTCTGACTTCCTGGGGGAGGTTGGGTTCTCCTCATGGAGACCTGTTCCAGGTTCCTCTTCCAGGCAAGGTTGAGCACACTGGTGCCCAGGGTAAACAAGGAGCTGTCCATGGTTCTGGGGAGCAACGGAAAGATGCGAAGCCAGGACACCACTTGCCCTTTCTCCCTGGCAGGGACTAAAATGTCCAACTTTGAGAGCCCCTTGGGAGATGAGACCCTGCCTCAGGATGGGAAGGTGGCAGGACAGGAGGCTGAGGAGACGCCCCCTGGAGCGCTGACGAAGCTGCAGGAGGTGCAGGAAGAGGGGTGCTTCCGATGTGAAGGTGCCCTTGAGGAAGAGGGAGCTGCTGAGTCAGGTTCAGACTTGGATGTGGTGGACACGGCCTTACAATGTCCTAAGGAAGAGGACACGGTAAAACTGGCGATCAGCCCTGGATGCAAGACTTGCAAGCGCTACATCCTGGTGAGGCATGCCCAGACCTTTAATGCAGCTGAGGTGAGTGGCCCAGGGCAGAAGACCCTCAGAGGGGGGTGTCAGCAGGGGCTGAAGCTTGCAGAGGTGCTGGGGTGAGAGTGGAGGGCTACGTGGAACAAAGGCCTACAGCCTTTAGAGGGCTGTAGTGGAGGAAGGAGGGCGTGGATTTTCAGACTCAGGGACCCAAGATGTGAGTCCCTGAGGGAGGCATGTGCCAATCTTCCTCTTCTATCCTGCCCTGCAGGCTGTGTGCCAGAAGTGCTACCGGGGCAACCTGGTCTCCATCCACAGCTTCAACTTCAATTACCTAATTCAGTGTGCCGTTCATGTACTCACCAATGTTCGAGTCTGGATTGGGGCCACAGTCACAGGCCCGGTAAGAGGGGTTCCAGCTCTAATAGGAGAGCATCTCCTGACCCTAGTCAGTGTGTTACTGGCTGCATATCTGTGCTGCTCTATGGTCCCCTGAAGAATTGGGATTGAGAGACCCCCAGAAGAGATGCAGGGGGCTGCCCAGACATCACACAGGAAGTTTAGGTCCAATTTTTTCTCAGTCTTTGACTCACTATATGATTAGTGTAAGACTATCAGCATGTTTCCTTATCTCTAGGGTGAGGTTGGCAGCACCTGCCCTACCTCTTGGTAGCACCAGAGGGACAATTGTGTCACTGGGATGCAAAGAACATGGTGGTGATAATCACCGTGCACCAGGAGTTTAACGGACCAAGAAGTGTCCATAATGATTCAGAGACCAAAGCCACAGGCTGGTGGGCAACAGGAGCAGCAGTCAGGGGCAGCACTGGCTCTTCCTGTCTGCCTTGTCTCCAACCTGCGTCTCCTCCCCCCATCCTCCCTAGAGCAACTGCCAACGCTTTCACTGGATTGATGGCAGCTCCTGGAACTTTGCATACTGGAGTCAACGGCAGCCCTGGGGCTGTAGTGGCACCTGCATAAGCCTGGGTACCCAAGGTGAGGTGGGTCTGGGGTGAACTATGGGAAGGCCTATGAGGTGCTCTTCAGAGGAGGGGCTAGGAAGAGGCTTTTTGGGTCTTTAGCCTTCACCTCCACTGAGATGTGGGGCTGCTGCTGGTGGTGCTGTGGGTCAGGTGGGGGATGGACAAGAAGCTGAAGATCCCCTTTGTTCTGCCTTCACAGGAGGCCATTGGCATCGATCTCACTGTGCAACTAGGCTCCCCTTTGTCTGTTCCTACTGAACAGACCCCAGCCAGGAGTTTAAAGCCATCCGCTTCGGGGCACCTGCCTTCCTTCCCCTGCCTGATGCCCCTCCCCCCATCTCCCTGCAATAAAATTGCTTCACTGAAACAGACTTCTTTTCTCTGTGAATTATTGATCTATGCTCTTTAGCCCTCCACCTTTGAAGTTCCTGATAACGCCTCCCCGCTCCACTTTCACCGAAGTGGTCAGAGGTCGTGGAGGAAGAGGGGCAGTCTGGAGCCTTCTGTGGACAGAGAGGAATGTGCTCTTGTGGGTCTCTCCATGGGACACCCAATTGCTGGGCACCTGTGTAGCAGGTGTTGCCAGGACCACAAACACATCTTCTGGACCTTTCAATGTTTCAAGTGGACTCCCAGTGGCCACATTCCAGGATGCTTTTCCCTTGGTCTCCAAACTCCAGAATGGTGGTTGGTTTGGCATTTAAGGAGACCAACCTATCCTTGGGAACATCCAAGGCCACTCTCAGAAGTGCATGTATAAGTACTCCAGTCCCTTGGCCCTCAAGTGGAATAAATCTAAGGCATATACTGGGTGCTGTTTCCAAGGATTTCCCAGTGGGATTAAATTCCAGATACTCATGATCTTATAAGACACATCTCATTGGCTACCTTCTCTTCCCCATATGAGTTTTCTGCTCTCCTACCAGTGTCTCTGAACCTCCCAAATTTCAAGATGGCAAGACCTACCCTCTGCATAATGTGGGGCTGGGCTGGATCTTGGTTCAAGAGGCAGAGCTGAGACCCCCAGTGAATGTAAATGCAAACAGTAAGCCAGAAACTTTGAGTTCCGTGGAAAACACTGGCACCATAGCTTAGATTATCTGGGACTATTGCATCTGAGTACACCAAAGAAAAGGAAAGCCTTGGGAGTCACAGATGAGCATCCAGTGTGTCACCTGCTACTGGCTGTGTGAACTTGGGGGGATCATTCAGTCTCTCTGAGCTTTTGAATTGAATATGTCTACTAGAGATGGCAATATCTGATTTGTAGAACAATTTTTAAGGATTTAGTCAGTAGGATGATGGATGTGAAAACCTTAGCAAAGCACAGAGTATCTGGTCCATGGTGGCCCTTTAAAGATGTTATTTCCTTTTTAAAATCAGACAGAAATTATCATGGTCATTGGTGAGATCCCTGAGGTCACTGGAATATTTAGGTCTAGGGTTTGTGTGCAAAAATAAGCAAATAAATAAAAATAATGAAAATGCAACCAAAACAAGTGAGAGCTGGTGAGGAGGTAGGACACAAGAAGGGGCTGGGGGAAGGCAGCTGTGGGATGGATAAAGAGCTGCAAGTCCAGGCTGGTGGTCTCTGGCTTGTGTGTGACCTTGGGTAACTCCTGCAAACTCTCTGCGATGCTATTTCTTCATCTGTAGAATGCAACAGTGTGTTATGAAAGCTGATAGTGGTGCTGGCTCAAGTCAGCAGCCAAGTCCATTGCTCATCCCAACCCTTAAATGAAATGGTGAACCTGGGGTGTGAGCTCCAGAGAGAACAATGGGGAAGGAGGTCTGTCCCTACCACCTCCCTCATGAGGGAGGTCTCAAGCTGGAAATCCAGAGACCAGGGCTTTGGATCCTGGCATTAACCAATCCTCCCACAGTCAGGTAGATAAGCTGAGGGTTTGGTCCCTTGGGCAAGGCAGATAATGGCTGATTAGTAATGACCATTGCTCTGCAATTAGGCCCAGAAGTGACCTCCTAGTTACTTCTCTATTTGTGGGTCCCTTGGGCTAGCAGAGGAGGGGAAAGGAACCCAGGCTCTCTGGGCCATTTCCTTGCTGCTCTGGAGAGTTGAACTGGAATGTGGGCAGCAAAGATGCACTGCCCATTAGGACAACCCAGAATTAAGTCGCCCCCTCCCTATCTAAGTGGTCCTGGTGGAGAGATCCTGCAAAGTTAGAGCTCAACCTTTGCTGGCCTCTCTTTGAATGGCAATGAATTTGGCTGGAACTCAGTCAGTTAAAATTTTGATATTTTGTTCATCATGGATATTTTGCCTTAATTCTTATTTTTAAGAAAGATCTCATGTGGCATGGCAGATTAAGCCATTACCTGCAGTGCCGACATCCCATATGGGTGCTGTTCATGTCCTGGCTGCTGCATTTCCAATACAGCTCCCTGCTAATGTGCCTGGGAAAGAAGCAGAGGGTGGCTCAAGTCCTTGGGTCCCTGCGATACATGTGGGAGATCCAGAAGAAGCTCCTGGCTTCAGCCTGGCCCAAATCTGACTGTTGTGGCTGTTTGAAGAATGAATCAGCAGATGGAAGATCTCTCTCTGTACTTCTGCCTTTCAAATAAATAAATAAAGCTTTTTTAAAAAGATCCCACTAAAGTATTATTTCCCAAGATTATTTCAATCCTGGGTCTTTTTGGTGCCTCTTTAAGATTTGTACTTGAGAGAAATGCCTCATTTGCCTGACCCTGGCCCTGACCCTGGTGGGGACAGAGGACTGGCCAGAGATGGGAGGTAAGGGTAGAGTGTGAGGGTGATTGTCAGAGTGTCTGCATAAGGTTTTTTTTTTATTAGATAGGCAGAGTTAGACAGAGAGAGAGAGACAGAAAGAAAGGTCTTCCTTCCATTGGTTCACCCCCAAATGGCAGCTACAGCTGGCGTGCTGTGCCGATCTGAAGCCAGGAGCCAGGTGCCTCCTCCTGGTCTCCCATGAGGGTGCAGGGGCCCAAGCACTTGGGCCATCCTCCACTGCCCCCCCCCCCCCGGTGACAGCAGAGAGCTGGACTGGAAGAGGAGCAATCAGGACTAGAACCTGGCTCCCATATGGAATGCCAGCGCCGCAGGTGGAGGATTAACCAAGTGAGCCATGGTGCCGGCCCCTGCATAAGGTTTTTTTTATCCCAGCTCTTTGCCAGCCCTGAAGACACACTCTGAGGTTGGACAAATTGGCACATCGTTGGTGATCCCCAAATGCTCTCTTCCTATGGTGCAGACCAGTGGGAGGTGCTCCTGCATTAAAGGGTATTGTTGAATGCTATAGGGCCACTTTAGCAGGCATAGATAATAGTTATGCCTGGATAACTGGCATGACATCTGGGGCTGTTTCAAGCAAGCCAGAGTGTATGAGCTAACATGTGAGGCACAGACCCTGCAGGCCCAGCACAGACAAAAAGGCATGACTGAGCAAACCTTATCAGTTCCATTGCTGCCCACCCCAGCCTGAAGCAACCATCCTGGCCCCTCCCCACATCCCCATATGCCTAATATAAGAGCTTCTCCTGGGGGCACAGCAGCCAAAAGCACTGAGAGCAGAGGCCTCAGGTTCTCGGACGGTGAGTGCTCTCTTGGCTGCCCAGGGAGGTGAGTCCAGTATCTGGGGGTAAGCAGGACCTTATATGGCCACTGTCCTTCCGCTTCTCCTTCTGAAGCACAAGTGAAACCAGCTCTGACTTTGCACAGCCCTGTTCCTGCAGGGGTGGTGTCTGGGCTGAGTGTGCTCCCAGGGAGCAGTGATCGGAAGTCTCAGGAACAAAGGATTTTGTTCCCGGATCACCTGTCTTCCCCATTCCTTTCCTAGTCACCCCAGCCCATGGTAGGAGGGGGAAGCCATCTCGTTGGCCTTTCAATCAATCATTTAGACAAATGTCTCATTTACACCACCTGCCACAGGTTGTTCTGGACCCACAAGGACAGACCCAAGAAAGAAGGCGAGGCCGTGTTGCCCACAAAAGACTAAGAGATGAAAGCCTCCTTGCTCATGCCCTTTCTCCTGCTGGTGACAGCGTCTGCTCTTCATCGGGGTAAGTCCTCTCCTTCCTTCTCATCTACCTTTCTCTTTTCTATGCCCTTTGATTTACCTTCAACTGATCCAGCTCCTCCTGGTAAGATTTCTCCTGGACTCAGAGCTGGGAATGGACCTTTTGTTGGGGATCCTGCTAAGGAAAGGACACTCATCTGTCAGGAGGAAGGCTGGAGACTGTTCTAGGCTCCTCATATGTGCTTGCTCTTTTCCCACTGTGCACAGCTGGGATGTCAGCCAGAAGTCAAGTGCTCATGTATTTCAGTGTGTGATCTCTGCTTGCTCTGTCTTGGCTCCAGATGGCATCTCCACTAGCAAAGCTGGAGCGGGACTGTTGGAGCTGTCCGCGGTCCTGGAATAGGGAGTGCCCTATTACCCTGTGACCAAGTGCCCTGTTACCGCCTCTCCCCAGAGAATGACGCCCCCCTTTTGGAAAGCCTAGAGATGGAATCAGACTGGGACCAGGATCTGGATGGCTCAGGGGAGCAGGAGGAAGAGTTGGCCCTGACCGAGGAAAGGATTCAGTCAATGGGAGAGGATGACCAAGATGCCATGGAATCGGACCCAGCTGTCTTAGATGAGGACTTGCAGTGCCCCAGGGAAGAGGACACAGTTCAAATGCAGGGAGGTCCTGGGTGTAAGACCTGCCACTTCCGGTTGGTGAAGAGTCCAAAGACTTTTAAAGAAGCTGAGGTGAGTGGTAGGAAGCTGCTGTGGGGTACCTGGGGGAGGGGCAGAGAGTGGCTGCAACCTTCATGCCTTATTCCTTTACATTAGTGGTTCTCAAAGCCTAGTCTCAGGATTGTCTGGAAGTCTTACATCAGAACACCTGCAGGTTTTCTTTATAGCGAATTCCCAGCTGGTATTGACACGTCGATGGTATGAAATTTTGGAGGATGGCTCTTTGAAAACCACTGACTTAGATAAAAGCCTTTGCTATTGGATATATCTGTGTTAAATCCTGCCTCTGCCTTCCCTTGGCTGTGCTACCTAGGAGGCTGTTTCAACTCCTAGTGCTTCAGTTTCTTTGTTTATAACATGAAGAAATACAGTTGTTGCTCAGCATAAGTGGAGGACTGGCTCCAGGACTTCTCATGGATACCAAAATCCATGGATGATCAATTCCTGTAAATAAAATGGTATAGTGGCTGCATGTAATCCATGCATATATTTCCATATACCTTAAATCATGTCCAGGCTACCCATAACACCTGATGCTGTGCACATAGCTGTTGTATCTTTTTGTCTAGGGAATAGTGACAAGAAAAAAGACACATGAAATTTTTTGAATAATTCTGATGCACCATTGGTTAAATTCATGGATATGCAATTGAAGGATACAGAGGGCCAACTGTAGACTGCTACAGCTTTAAAGCTGTGGTGAGGTTAAATGTGATAATATGTGGAGAGTATTGTGAATAAATGCTCAATAAATGGTGGCTATAATTATTAAGAATATTACCATTTTCTGCAAAAATGTTCTGATAACTGATTAAGAGGCAAAAGATAGGATTGAGCAAGGCAAGTACATCCCTCCTTGCCTACCTGCAAAGGGATGTGGGGCTTTCCTGGTGGAAATATAGGAACTTGAGGGAAAGGAGAGTGAATTCTTTTTTTTTGACAGGCAGAGTGGATAGTGAGAGAGAGAGACAGAGGGAAAGGTCTTCTTTTTTGCCGTTGGTTCACCCTCCAAAGGCTGCTGTGGCTGGCGCATCTCGCTGATCCGAAGCCAGGAGCCAGGTGCTTCTCCTGGTCTCCCATGCGGGTGCAGGGCCCAAGCACTTGGGCCATCCTCCACTGCCTTCCTGGGCCATAGCAGAGAGCTGGCCTGGAAGAGGGGCAACCGGGATAGAATCCGGCGCCCCGACCGGGACTAGAACCCTGTGTGCCGGCGCCGCAAGGTGGAGGATTAGCCTGTTAAGCCATGGCGCCGGCCCAGGAGAGTGAATTCTCTACCCTATCTTGTCTCTCTGCAGAAAGTCTGCAAGAAATGCTATAAGGGCAACCTGGTCTCCATTCACAGCTATAGTTCCAATAAGCGTGTTCTCTGTCTGGCCAGTGCAGTCAACCAGGCCCAGGTCTGGATTGGAGGCATCCGCAAATGCTGGGTAAGTCAGAAACCAATTGTCAGGTCCAAAGAGTTCTTTCTTTTCTTACAGATTGATTGATTGATTTTGAAGAAACAGTTACACACACACACACACATAGAAAGAGCGAGAGAGAGAGGGAGAGAATATCTTTCATCCACTGGTGGTTCACGCCCCCAAATGGCCACAACGGCTGGGGCTGACCCCGGGTGAATCTAGGAGGGTGGAACTCTATCCAGATCTCCCACATGGGTGGCAGGGGCCCTAGAACTTGGGTCATCTTCTGCTGCTTTCCCAGGTGCATCCATAAGGAGTTGGATTGGAAGTGGAACAGTGGGGACTCTAACTGGTGTGCATGTTGGATGTTAGTGTTGTGAACGGTGGCTTAACCCACTGCACCACAACTCCAGCCCTGAAGGATTCTTTCTGATTGATTGTCCTAAGGCAGCACCTGATAAGGCCACACCTCAATCCAGCTGCCAAGGAGTTCTTGGAGTGACAGGCTGGAGCTGGCTTGTACTGGCCTGGGAGAACTGATTCCACACTTCTCAGTGACTACATTCTTGTAGGTTGGGAACCAGCCATGATGGAAAAATGTACACCTAGGCAATGAGCGGTTGCTAAAATCAGGACTCCTTCCTACCCCTCAGCTTTCCCCCAGGAACAAGATGTCTTGAAACATGGATCAGGACATCGCTGGAGTTAGAAGACAGGCACCAGGCTCAGCTCAGTCACTCCCTAGTGGGAGGGCTTCCCTGCAGCCCAATTTCTCCAATTTTTTTTTTAAATGAGGACTTTCTCACAAGGGCGCTCTGGGATTGTGAATTAACAAGTGGATATATTGGACCCAGACACTTTGGTATGAAATCTTGGCATCCCAAGTAGTGTCTTTTTTTTTTTTTAACAGGCAGAGTTAGACAGTGAGAGAGAGAGAGACAGAGAGAAAGGTCTTCCTTTTTGCTGTTGGTTCACCCCCAAATGGCCGCTACAGCCGGCGCACTGCGCCAATCTGAAGCCAGGAGCCAGGCACCTCCTCCTGGTCTCCCATGCGGGTGCAGGGCCCATGCACTTGGGCCATCCTTCACTGCTCTCCCGGGCCACAGCAGAGAGCTGGCCTGGAAGAGGAGCAACCGGGACAGGATCGGTGCCCCAACTGCGACTAGAACCCGGGGTGCCGGCACCACAAATGGAGGATTAGCCTAGTGAGCTGCAGCACTGGCCCCAAGTGGTGTCTTAACTCCTGTGCCAAACGCCCACCCCGATGTGCTGTTACGGTGGGTGCTGAAGGTGTGCCAGTATCACTCGGTAGCTTGTCAGAACCACAGGCTGCTGGACCCCTTGCAGACCTCTGGACTCAGAATCTGCCTGTTAGTAAGCTCCTGAGGAGCAGTGTGTGTGCGCAGTACACGTACGGGAGGAGCCTGCTTGTGTGACAGCCCTGGAGAGAGAAGGCTGCTCTCTTGTTGCCTGCAGTCCTGCAGGGACGGGTCTCCAGGGCTCTGGCAGTGACAGTAGCCAGCAGTGGGTGTTCTCTGGGGCCCCTGGATCTGCCTGCTTCCTGGACCTTTGCCCTCTAATTTGACCCCTAGTTTCTCCTCTTCAAGAAATTCCGCTGGACAGATGGGAGCTGCTGGAATTTTTCCTTCTGGGCCTCAGGGCAGCCTGGGAATGGGCATGGCAACTGTGTGGCCCTGTGTACCAGAGGTGAGGGGGATGGGTCCCAGGGCAAGGAGAAGAAATCTCAGAGGCGGTCCCTCCCCTCTCCACAACTCATACCTCTCCCAGACTCTGCCTGGGGGGAGGGGTGGAGTGCTCTCTAGGGCACGGGGTGTTGGATGGAGGATCCTTTGTCGCCTGTGATGCAAGGGCGACAAATGGAGCGCCCGGTGAGATAAATAACAGCAGATGTGAATGTAAGGTGTGGATGGGGGAGAAGGTGGGACTGGGGTGGCTGGGAGACAGGACTCCAGCTGCGGCAGCTGCAGGGCTGCCAGGTGTGGTGGCTGAGGCCACTCGGCTGGCTTGGTGCCACGACAGGGCACCATTCACATCCCAGCTCCGCCACTCGCCGGCTGAGACTCGGGCAAGTGTTTAGCTACACAAAGCCTCGGTTTTCTCATCTGTGAAATGGGGATGATGACCACTCCCACCTCTTGGAGTCACGGTGAGATGCAAACTCTGTAGCCCATGTAAACCACTCAGCACACAGCCCGGGCCGACAAGGCTGGCGGATGACAGTGGCTGTCCAAGGGGCCGTGTGAGGTGTCGGGGGGGGGGGGGGGGGGGTAGGGGGGGTGGGGAGAAGGGGCGCATAGGCCGCACCCAGGCACGCAGCTAACGTCACTGCATTTTCCACTGCCAGGTGGCCGCTGGCAACGCATTCAGTGCTCCAGGAGGCGGCCCTTCATCTGCTCCTACTAGGCAGTGGGCGTGGGGACCACCTTGGGCGTGGGGACCACCTCGGAGCCTCCCCCTTCCCAGTGCCCGCTTCCTGTCCCTCCCTCTGCCGGTAATAAACGCAGACTGCCCACAGCACTTCCCGCCGCTCGTTTCTTCATTGCCCATTTTGGGGGACTTCCCCGGGTGTGTGTGTTGTAGCGGGGCCGGTGGGTGGAATCCTGGAAGCGTCCACTTTTGCTGGACGGGGACCGACGGGCGCCACCTGGAGGCGGAGCGCGGCCTGGCGGGCGCCCGGCTGGGGCCGGTCCCAGGCTCTGAGGCTGTCCCCTCTGCCACCCGCGAGCAACACTTGGGATTCAGCGTGGGGTGCATGGTGAAGCTGCTTTCCAAAATGGCAGTGAGAGCGCTGATGAAAGAGTTGGCGTGGAGTGTTGAGATCCCACTGGGGGGACCCAGGGACAAGTGGGGGAGAAAGTGGACTTCCTTTTCTTGGGCTTCTGATAATGGCCTCCATTCCCCCACTCTCAGCCACCTCTGTGTGAGTGCAAAGCTCTCGGCTCCTTCTGGGGTGTCCACCAGTCCACTCCCAGGAGGGGCGCAGGCCCCCTCCCTCCATCTCCTCCTGCCTGTGTGTGTGGAGGGGCACAGTCTTGGGGGGAGCTGCCTCCCTCCAGGAGGATCGAGGGCCAGAGGCGAGCAGGGGTTGGGGTGTCAGCATGGTTCCCACTTCCTCGCTGAGAGGGGTTGGGGTTCTTTGCTGTGTCCTGTGTGGGATGTTGGGTTCCAGGAAGGATTTGGTGAAGCAGGATACCCAATCCTGAGATTGGGTGTTAAGAGACTTCCTCGGGGCTGGCGCCGCGGCTCAACAGGCTAATCCTCTGCCTTGCAGAGGTTCTAGTCCCGGTTGCCTCTCTTCCAGGCCAGCTCTCTGCTGTGGCCAGGGAGTGCAGTGGAGGATGGCCCAAGTACTTGGGCCCTGCACCCGCATGGGAGACCAGGAAAAGCACCTGGCTCCTGCCATCGGATCAGCGCGGTGTGCCGGCCACAGCGCGCCAGCCACAGTGGCCATTGGGGAGTGAACCAACGGCAAAAGGAAGACCTTTCTTTCTGTCTCTCTCTCTCACTGTCCACTCTGCCTGTCAAAAAAAAAAAAGAGAGAGAGAGAGAGAGAGAGAGAGAGAGACTTCCTTGGGATGTATTTCTACAAGGGACCCAGGGAGAGTATGCAAGAATTTGTGTGTGCACAAGCCCATGTGTGCATATGCACACAAGTCAATCTTTGCATGTACGCACCTGCATACGTGGGCATCCATGTGGGCAAAAGTGCATGGTTCTGTATGAGACCCTGTGCATTGGTATGTTGTCCGGGTGTGATTACATTTAGAGCTCTCTATTTTTCTGGGTGTGTCTGTGTGCTTGTGTAGTTTTGCAACCATGCATGCTTGGATCATGTGCAGGCATGTATGTGTAAGCTCTTTCTCTTTGACCAGTTGGTGTGTGGGTGTGCATGTGTCAGGGTGTTTCTTCACATGGTGCGTTTCTGTGTGTGTATGTATATGTGTGTGTGTGTGTGTGTATACGTGTCTATTTAGACAGACAGCTGGTGGATGTGGGTTTAGGAACAGAAAGAAGAGTTCTCCCAGATGTGCTGTTCCCCAGAGTGCTGGAGTTGAGGGACTAGGATAAGATCAGAGAGCCCTGGGGAAAGTGGCTGTGGAGAGGCAGGAGGGATGGGTCCCTTGGACAAGCCTCTGGCGTCAGGAGAATGGGCCCTGGCATTGCCACAAACTTTACCAGTGCTGGACCCCAGGAGTTGTCTCTAGGCAATGGGCTTGTCCTCAGCAGAGGTGCCTGTGGCTGCCCTGGATGCAGACTGGGACAGGGGGCTCCTACGCAGGGCATGCAAGGGGAGCTACCTGGGAGGAGGCTCCCCTGGGAGTAGGGCCCCCACCCAGGTCTCTGCGCCACACACTGTGACATGAGAGTTCCTGATGCTGTGCTTTTTTTTTTTTTTTTTTTTTGACAGGCAGATTTAGACAGTGAGAGAGAGAAAGAGACAGACAGAGAGAAAGGTCTTCCTTTGCCATTGGTTCACCCCCCAAATGGCCACTTTGGCCAGTGCGCTGCACCGATCTGAAGCCAGGAGCCAGGGGCTTCCTCCTGTCTCCCATGCAGGTGCAGTGGAGGGCCATCCTCCACTGCATTCCCAGGCTACAGCAGAGAGCTGGATGGGAAGAGGAGCAACCGGGACAGAATCTGGCGCCCCGACCGGGACTAGAACCCGGGGTGCCGGTGCCACAGGCGGTAGATTAGCCAAGTGAGCCGTGGCACCGGCCAATGCTGTGCTTTTTAAAAAAACAGTGGACTCTGGCTGCAGGGGCTGGGAAGGAAAGGCAGTAGGGGAAACTGTGTGGGTCATTCGGGAGTGGGATTTCAGCTGAATGCTATGCCCCTTTTTATAAACTTCTGCTTAACTCTAGCCCAACCCAGTAGCACAACATTAGCCAAAACCAGGGGTGCATGTAGAGAGGAGGAGGGAAGGGGGCTAAGACCCCATCCAGACTAAAGACTACGTGAAGCAGCACGGAGTAGCTGACGTCTCTCAAATCTCCAGCACTATCAGTTACTGGGCCTTAACTTCAACCCTTATATATTCATTCCTCTGGCTTTTTAAGGCCTTCCAATCTCGACTAAGCCTTGATTAAAAAGCAAGTACTCTAGAGAGAAGAAGTTACCCAGAACGTTGTCTATTAAAAGCCCTGGGAGGCTGATTGGCACCTTGCAGAGAACAAGGTCTTGTGGGAAGGAACGCAGAGGGGAAGGATGTGTGGAATTGTCAGTGGGTTTGGCGGAGGTGGGCTGGGCGGGGGAGAAGAGAAGTTATTTTTAAAAAGAGAGATAATGAAGCAGAGACAGCGCTGTGTTTGCCATCTTCTCTCCCTGGAGACCCACAAAGACTACATTTCCCAGGATTCCTAGCAGCCAAGGTGTGCTCTGCACCTGGCTGTCAAATCCAAACATGGGAATGTTATTGCAGCAAAGCCTGGTTCAGCCTAACTACCACATAGAGAAGAGAGGGTGCCAACAACTTTTCTGGCTTTTCCCAGACACGTACAGCACAGAATCCAAGATCCCAGACTCCGGAGTCATAACGTTCCAGGTGATCCAAGCCCCAGTTCTCCCATTTCAGCTTTTTAAAATCAGAGTAAGCCCCTGCTTCTTCTTTTTTTTTTTTTTTTTTTTTTTTTTTTTTTTTTTTTGACAGGCAGAGTGGATAGTGAGAGAGAGAGACAGAGAGAAAGGTCTTCCTTTTTGCCGCTGGTTCACCCCCCAATGGCCGCTGCAGCCGGCTCATCGCGCTGATCCGAAGCCAGGAGCCAGGTGCTTCTCCTGGTCTCCCATGCGGGTGCAGGGCCCAAGCACTTGGGCCATCCTCCACTGCCTTCCCGGGCCATAGCAGAGAGCTGGCCTGGAAGAGGGGCAACCGGGATAGAATCCGGCGCCCCAACCGGGACTAGAACCCGTTGTGCCGGCACCGCAAGGTGGAGGATTAGCCTGTTAAGCCACGGCGCCGGCCGCCCCTGCTTCTTATGTCTCACATTTTACCCACTCTTTGTCAATGATGAGCAACTGATGCATGTTAGCTTTTATGTCGAGTAGTGCTAGGAATGACCGTGGGTGCCAGTTCCAATGTCCCTGCCCCTGTGCATTTCATTTGCCTTCAAGCCGGTCTGATAACCAATCACCCAACCTCTCCCCACAGTGGGTGTGAGGGTCCCTGCGATTGTGTTGGTGCCTGGAGTAAGTTGACCACGACACGACAGAGACACGAGAGCTGCTGTTATTACTACTGAGAGTAACCTTGCATCTGGCACGCAGGAGAGTAACTGGGTTCAGACATGGGGAGGATGGCACCAGGCTCACACACGCGCACTGGCAGGCTCAGGATGGCCTGGCAGGAGGACCACCCCAGTCTAGGGGCTGGGGAGGCCCTGGGGTCCCTACCAGGACACAGCCACCTCCGTATCCCCCTCAGAGAGCATCTCTGGGAGCCGGCCTCAGTCCAGCCTCCTGAGAGCTGGGACTCCTGGGTGGAGAACGTGGCACTGCCTTCACTGATACCTCTGTCTGCTGGAGAAATGAAGTCTGGTCAGACCTCCAGGCACAGCTCAGTTCCTGGGGCTGGCCCTGGTCAGAGGGGGGCACTATCCCACTGTCCTGAGGATGGGGCTGTGGGTGAAGGAAGGGGCAGGGGGCCGCGACTGGGGGTCTTACCCCATCTCCCCCAGGAAGGGGGGTTCATTGGGGTGGGGCAGTATCTGAGCCCCCAGCATCTCCCACCGAGGGGCCAGCCCTCCATCTACGGGCAAGCTCATTCCTGCTAAGATCTCAAGGTGGGGCCCACACGCCAGCTCTTCCAGAGGCCGGTTCACTGCGAGGCTAATGAAACTTACACTCAGGACACTCACTTGCGGGTATCCTTCTAACACCTCCCTTTGTACTGTTTTTGGAAAGATATCCCCCCAACCCTGCGCCATACACACACATTGAATATGCTTAAGGTTTCACAGAACCTGGGTGTGTCCTGAGCTCTGCCCTGGTACAATTTCACCCACCTTGGCGGTGGCCAAGTCATTTGCCCTTTCTGGCTACAGTCTGTTCATCAGAAGCAGGAGCACTGGACAGGATGGTTTCGGAAGCCCCTTTGGGCTCCAGCCTGGCCAGTTGCTTAGTACCCAGAGAGGGCCAGGACTGGCTGACCAGCTTTGCAGGGCACTGGGCCTCCTGGTGCCTTTTCACCACTGTTTTAGGTGAGGATAGCTGGCCAAGATGAGACCCTAAGTCAGGGAAACCCCTTCCACCCTGGAGGTGTCCTGAGCTGGCTCCCGGAGCGAGGGGGTCCAGGTCTGTGTGTGGTCCCAGAAGGAGGACAGGAATGGTCCCTTCCCTGGTTTGGGTTCAGAGCTGTGGGGTGAGGTAGGGAAAAACTCACTCAGTTTCACCTCTTGTTTCCTTCTGGGTTTGGAACACCCCTCCCCAAGTCATAGATGAGAACCCCACAGGCCCCCTAACCTGTGACCTGAGTTCCTAGGAAAGTGGGGACTTACTCTATGGACCTGGTCAGGGGGCAGCTGAGCCACAGGGGCACACGCCTCCCCCCGGGGGGACTCATTCTCTCGTGGGTGTGGGCGATGGAGTCAGACCTGGGGTTCAGAATCCAGCTCTCCTGCTCTCTGGCTGTGTGGCCTGGGGAAAATGACTCAGTCTCTCTGAGCCTCCAAAACAGGGAAACGAGTATGTAGCTTGTGGGATTATTCTAAGGATTAAATGAGATAGTGCATGTGAAAGTGCCCGGTACCACGTAGCCCTTGTGGCCACTTGTCCCTACTGTTATGATCTCTACTTGTTGGAAAGGGGATGACTCAGGTGCTGCTGCCCTGGGTCGGGTAGAGGCAGGCAGGGAGCAGGGGTGAGGGTGCAATCTTAGTGGGAGCAGTACCTGTCTGCTGGAGCAATGGGAGGCCCAAGGCCTGGGTCCTGGCAATGGCCTCATGGAATGGGCAACAGAAATGACAACCCCTCTTCCCCCCATCCACCTTGCCCAGGAAGGGCTCCCCTGTCAGAGATCTGCAGCCCATGGGTGAGTACCGGACTCTGGGCAAAGGCCCTAGTGGCCAATGGAGAAGGCTCCGGAATCTGTGGACTGCTTCTCCTCCGTGGTCTGGTCACTGGGGTCCATGGTGTTGGCCGAGGCAGTGACCTTCAGTGTTGTCTCGTTCACCTACAGGTAGAAGGACTGGCATTGTCATGCTCTGCTACGGGCAGGCTTTGACAGGAGCGGGAGTAAGGCCCATGGCTTGCCCACTAGGGAAGCTAGGGCAAGTCTGTGTGATTCCAACAAGACTCTTTCCACGTCCCCAAGGGCAATCAGACACTGGAGCTGTGCCATGCAGGGTTTGTGTTCCCCAGAAAAGGAGAGGGGATGAAGTTCAGGTGAGGATGCTGGCGGTGATGACCCCAAGATTTTCTGCAGGGTCCACTCTTAGCCACACCCCTCTCGTCTGAGGTTGTTTGTATGCTGAGGCCCAGTGAACTCCCCTGAGAGCCCCCGAGTGTCCCCCGAGAGTCCCCGAGGTCCAGCGCCCCTCCATGCCCTGTTTCCCTCTACCTTTCATGCTCCCCCGCCTCCAACTCACTTCCTCGAACTTCTTGGCTTTGTACTGGTCGGCCCCCTTGAGGAAGTTGAGCAGGATGATGTCACAGAGAACAGTTCCCTGGGGAGGGGAGGCGCACAGGCTCAGAGGAGCTCTCTGGCCTGGACAGGAGCAGGGTGGCTGGAAGAGGTGGGCTCGGGAGGCCCCTGAGCTGCCCGCGCCCTCCCTGGACGGAACTGCCCTTGGCAGACAACAGACCAGAGATAAGCTTCGAGTCCCTCAGCGAGGGCTGACTGAGGTTTGCTCTTAGAAAAGATCCCAGGGGCTTTGCAGGATGTCTTCATGGCCCCCTTCCCAGCTCCAGACCACAGCTGTGCAGACAGAGGGTGGAGACGTGGAGGGACAGAGGGGGAGGAGTCCCCACCTTGCCCAGGTGGGTTGCATTCCTCGTTAAGGAGTCTCGGGTTTGTGGAAACCCCTGAGTTTCTTTTCTCACCTTCACGGTGAGACTATAGGCAGGTAGCTTCAGCAGGAAATGAGCTCTTGAGACTCCAGCCCTGGGTGGGCTCAGCTTAGGTGGTGGGGAGGAGGACTTCATGTTCTAGGTAGAAGCGGGCCTTACGCCTGCCCACCCAACCATGCCACCCTGGGCCCTACCCTGGAGGGGCTGAACTCACCACTCCCACGGATGTAAAGGCTGCCACGGAGCTGATGATGGTGGGGATGATGTTGAACTTGCCTGCCTGGATGCACAAAGACCGAAGCGAGTGGGCAGAGGGCTCAGCGGGGTAAGGGTAAGGCCTAGGCTAAGCCAGAGGGACTGTGGAGCCACAAGGGCCCTTGGCGGATGAGCAGATTCCACCCCGTCATAGTACAGGTGGAGGTGGGAGATGGGATCAGCCCAGGGTTTCAAAGTTGGTCAGTGGCAGAACCCTGCCCCTCCCCCAGGGGAGCCTTTTCAGGGCCCAGGAACCGGTCTGGGCCACCTCCCCGGTCCACCCAGCTGCCCAGCCTGGGGACTCACATTCCCATATACCAGCACGTCGAAGCGGATGCCGAACGCCTTGAGCAGGGTGCGGTACTCACTGCCGTTCTCCATCTTGTAATACTTGGCAAACCTGGAGGCGAGAGGTAAAGGTGGGTCCCACCATGGGCTCCTTTCTCTTCTGCCTGAATGCCAGTGGTCCCCTAGAGCCCCGTGGCCCTCACCAACCTTGGCAAGACACCTGCCGTGGTCCTCTCAGGGGACCATCTGTGCAGACATCATCCTGGGGAGTTGTTAGAATCCCAGGGACTCGGCAACATCCCTGTAGGTGGGGCCCGAGACCCTGCCTTCTAAATACTTTGTCTAAATGATTCTGATATCTAATGACAGGCTTCTCCAGTGCTACATGGTGGGGTTTCCAGGACCCAGCTCATTACAGATGCCCCACCACGGGGGGTGCTTCTCGGCTTGCCCGGGCTCAAAGCCTGGCTCTGCCACTTGCTGGCTGTGCACCCTTGGGCCAGTTACTTAACCTCTCTGAGACTGTCCTTGCTTCTGAGTGGGAACAATACAAACGCCCTGCTTCAAGGGGCTGCAGTGAGAACTGAGTGAAACCGCATGTACTGGGCTTTTGCACTCAGAAGGTGGTTAAGTACCTGGGAAATGCTCGCTGATTGTTGTCAGTGCTGAGGAAACAGGTTGTGCCTGCGGGGTGACACCTCCTCTCCTCTCACCCTGGCCACACACCTACCGGGTTCTGTTTTTCAAATGAGCCTCTGGGGGCCTCAAAGCACCCAGAGGTCCCCCACTGCTGGGACTCAGCACTGGATTTGCCCCAGTGGGACACCTTGTCCTCTACGCCTTCTCTCTGCGTTGGCTGCTGGGGGCTGGGAATGGTGCTGGGGACTTCTGAGGAGGGTCTCATCCTCACCACCAACAGCTGTGGGCGTCCTGTCCCCACGGGGCTGGTGGCTGCGGTGGGGAAGGGCTTTACTCAGTGCCGGGCTTGGGATTCGAGTTGCATGGGTCCTTGGCTCCCTGAGCCAGGGCCATTTCCCCCCTGGGTCTGCCCAGCGTAGGCAAGGCCCCTACACTAGCACAGAGTCACCCCTCTGGGCCACTGCTCCACAGCTGGAGGATGGGGTCCTCATGCCAGTGTCTTTGGTATGTAGGAGTAAGTGAGCCGAGTCAGAGGCCCAGCAGACTGAACACCCTGGCCTTTCCTGTGAGTGTGTGGGGTTGACACGGATGGGGTGCTGGCTGCTCCCCTTGCGGGCTCCCGATCCCTGCAGATTCCCAAGCCTCTCCCAGGAGGAAGAGGGGCTGTAGATACTCCTCCCCTCGCAGTGTCACTGCTGGCTGTGACGTCCCTCCCCAGGGCACTTGCTTTGCACACTGCACAGCAGTGAGAAGGAACTCACAGCCCAAGCAAATCAATAACGGAGGGGCTGCAGATGTGGGAGGCACGAACCTGGGATGGGGAAGCGTCACCTTCCACCAGGAAACACAGGCCGCCGTCTGCTCCGGCTGCCATGCAGAAATCTTTGCAGCCAGAAAGAAACCAGTCTAAATCCCGTCTCCACCACTTGCTAGGGGTCTTTTATGTTACTTAGCCCTCGGGGTGTCAGTTTCCTTATTTATACCAATGGGTATGCTAGGGACACCTGGCAGGTCTGCTGGGAATGTGGGTAAACAGAGACCAGGCCTTCCGTGCAGGCACCATTGTGGGGTCCCTGTGTTAAATTCTGTCTGCTCTTATGCATGCATGTGCTGTCCCTACTCTGCCCAGCTCTGGGCCCTGGGCACTGCTTCCAGCAGCTCCTAGGTTTAGCCAGTGGCAAGGGCAACAGGGCATTAGAGGGTGGGAGGCAGGAAAGGTCAAGGCGCTTAGTCTCCTGGGCCTCTGACAGGGGCTTGATCCCCACCTCCATCACCACTAAGGCCAAGAACCTGTGGCACAGTCCCTGTCCTGCAGCCTTGGCTCCCTCCAGGTTCTGGGACCTGCTCCCTCTGCGTGCCGCGCCAGCCTCAGTGGGAGCTGCTTCCAGTGTTGCCAGTGCTAGGCTCCTTCACTGTCCCTCCATGCAATTGCTCCTCTTGAGCCTGTCCACTCTTTCCTCCCAGGACACCTCCTGCCCCCACCCCACCCCACCACCCCCATTCTGCAGAGGAGGAAGCTCAGGCTTGGAGAGCTGCATCTGGGCCATGGAGGGATGAGTGCAGGAGAACTGGGGCCATATTTTCTGTCTCTGCTATGCTTGAGCGTGGCCAGAGCCCATGGCCTTGGTGAGGCACCTGTTGCCCTTGTGAGGCTGAAAACTGTGGCCAGAAAAGTGTGTCGGGGGCAGCTTGATCCCACAAGGTGTTTCACGTAGGTTCTGCAGTAGAAGGGAAAAGCAGGCTTAGGCGAGAGGATCTTCTCCACAGAATAAGACCTACAGTAGGCCAGCACCGTGGCTCAATAGGCTAATCTTCCACCTGCGGCGCTTGCACACCAGGTTCTAGTCCCGGTCGGGGCACCGGATTCTGTCCCGGTTGCCCCTCTTCCAGGCCAGCTCTCTGCTGTGGCCCGGGAGTGCAGTGGAGGATGGCCCAAGTGCTTGGGCCCTGCACCCACATGGGAGACCAGGAGGAAGCACCTGGCTCCTGGCTTTGGATCAGTGCGGTGCGCTGGCTGCAGCGTGCTGGCCACGGCGGCCATTGGAGGGTGAACCAATGGAAAAGGAAGACCTTTCTCTCTGTCTCTCTCTCACTGTCCACTCTGCCTGTCAAAAACAAACAAACAAACAAACAAAAAACCTACAGTAACCATCAGTAGGGCCACAGAAAGGAGGTGATAGGAAGTACAGCCCCTTAGCTGGAGAAGAAAAGACATGGAGGTCAGGGACAGTGGGAAAAACCAGCTACGGTGTGGGAGGTGGCCAGAGAGAGCTTCACGGATCAGGACAATGAGAGCGACTCTGCTATGGCCCGGGAAGGCAGTAGAAGATGGCCCAAGTTCTTAGGCCCCTGCACCCACGTGGGAGACCCGGAAGAAGCTCCTGGCTCTTGGCTTCGGATTGGTGCAGCTCCAGCTGTTACGGCCATCTGGGGAGTGAACCAATGGATGGAAGACCTCTCTCTGTCTCTACCTCTCTCTGTAACTCTGTCTTTCAAATAAATAAAATAAATCTTTTTTAAAAAAAAAGAAAAGACAATGAGAGTGAATTCAAGTTACAGCTGCCTGAGGATAAGAGGACGGACACCAACAGGGGTGTTTCCAGAAAGATGCTGCTGCCCAAGAACCTCACCTCCAAGTAGGCTTCCAGGAGATTGGAAAAAGAAGTATCAAATGGCTAGAAGCTTCCAAAAGTCCTCCCTGAGGCTTTCAGACAGATCTGAGGCTAAGAATAGCTCGTCACCCACCATTTGTAAAGCCCCAGAAACATGCAAACCCCTTACTATAAGCACCCCAGTGAATCTCATGAAGGATGCACTGCTGTGGACCCATTAGACAGACAAGTAGGCAGATGAGAAGGTAACTAGCCAGGATTCGCACCCACACCAGAGACTCCACAGTCCCTGTTGCCACCACTGAGCCACCTTGCCCACCGGGCCTGCTAAGGAGAAGCAGCCCTTGTGAAGCTCTCAAAGCCCTCCCAAACTCTGGGTCTGTTTCCCAGGCCGGGAGAAGCTGAGGCCCCGCCTCTGAGCTGTGGCAGCTGATGCCTGGTGGGGACTGAGCCAGGGTTGGCCTGAGGCAGAGGCTTGGGCCAGGGCAAAGGTGGGGACTGTGGTCTTGCAGTCTTCATTCCCGGCCTAAGACTTCAACCATGAAAGACGCTCTGACATCGACTTGGAGAACGAGAAGTCGGCATCCGGGGCGCTGCTGCTCAAAGCGAGGGCTGGCTAAATTTATCCTGGGAAGGAATGGGAAGGGAACAGGGAGAAAAATGCAAGCGGACTTGGTTTCCCTCCAGCACCTGCCTTCCAAGAGGCAACAAGCAGGGGAAGATCATTATCTCACCACCACCCGCCCTCGGAGGAGGCTTGGCAGGGACCTGTTCCCTGCCTGGGTGGGAGGGAGGAGGAGCAGAACTCAGGGCGGGAGGGCCAGGCTGCAGACAGGGGAGGGGCCCAGGAGCCCTGACTACTGCTGGCAGGGACCCCAGGACGCAGCCCATCCCCTATGGAAGACATGGCTCGGCGGTCACCGGGGACTGGGTTAGCTTCTCTCTGGCACCTGGCTGGGCCACGGTTTCCATGTCCCTCGCACCTAGATGGGGCCCTGTGACTAGCTCTTGCCATGGAATGTGAATGCAAGCAAGGCTTGTGACTTTTTCCTCACCTGCTGGCCAGCTGCTCAGGTGCCACGCGGGGAGGATCCTGAGGCCGGAGCAGAGACAAGTCACTCCTTGAATGACTGTGCAGAGCTCCCCACCCCACCGGCCCACAGTGCACTGAGCTGTGAGCAAGGAAGCAGTGTGCCAAGCCACTGAGACGAGGGGCTGTTTGTCACAGCCGGGAGCGTACTTAACCCACGCTGCTACAAACGCCCCTCGTTTTATGGCTGAGAAAATTGAGCCTCAGGGAGGGGAAGTCATTTGCCAGAAACCAAGAGTTAGAGTTGGATAGTGATTCCAGAAAGAGAGAGAGAGAGAGCAGCAAATCACTGCACAGCTCCGTCCACAGGAACAAGCCCTCTGAGAGGGCCCTGGCAGACCTGGGTGTGGTGCCCAGGCAAACTGCTGACCTCTCCAGGGCTTTTATCTCCAAGAAAAGAGGAAGGAGACAGGGCTATAAGGGGGCTGAATCCAGAGAGGGCCTCTCAGTTCATCCAGAGCGTGCCCAGCCGTGGTGAGCACCTTTCTTTCTTCTCCTAGGATCAGGATTAAAGGAAAACATAATTCCTACATTTTCCTTCACCATCACACCCTGCCGACTCTGGGAGACAATCAGGTTCTGCAAGGGACATAGCTGGGATGTGGAGTTGGTTGCAATGTTAACAGCCAACATTTAGTTGAGTGCTTGCTATGTGCCCTGGCATTGCACCAAGTGCTCTACACTTAACTCATTGGACATAACCACCTCCATGAAATTAGGTATGGTTGTTCTTCCTATTTCACAAGTGCAGAATCGGATTCAGAGAGGTTAGGCCACTTGCTAAGCACTGCTGGGATTCAGAACCAGGCAGCTCAGCGGCCGAGGCCATATTCCTAACTAGCAATCTCATTCTTTGTGTTGCCTGATTTCTGTTAGGTCCTGACTAATTTCTTTCAGGTCTCCAGTAGCGGCTCTTTCAAATGTGCTTGATGTCGCTTGGCTGAGGGCAGAGCAGGAAGCACAGGAGAGCCACAGAGTGTTGGAAGAAGGACCCCCGTGGCTGAGCTACACCATGCCTGGGCCTTGGTCTCTCCCAAATTCTCCCATTCTCACCTCTCTGCATTTAGTGGTCTTCTCTGGGAAATGGGGTTGGTGGGGACAACCCTATCTTAGAACAATTGGCCTGGGATGCAAGGTCCCTCCCAGCCTGGCTCAGTTGCCTTTCTGGCCTCATCTGTAGGTTCCACTCTCACCACGCTCCTCAGTTCCAGCTGCACCACACCCCCTGCCTCCCTGTGTGTCCCCCAACTCACCCCATGGACACAGACAGATGTCCATGCTCCTGCCTGCACGTTTCCCCTCTTCTGCCCTTTCCACCTTGCAAACTCCTATTTACCCACTAGGGCTCAGCTCAGAGAGCCTCTCAGTCAGCAACCAACAGATGTTGCACCTGCTGTGTGCCAGACCCTGTGCTAGGCACCGCTGATAAGGCAGCAAGCTCTGCTCGCACTAGAGGCAGAAAATAGTCATCAATCACATAATCCCATAAACAGCTAAAATGAGACAGAAGGGAAGGGCTGGGAGGCAGAGGAGCTCCACTCTAGGAGCCCAGTTACCGAAGACATTTGACTTAGCTGGGGCTCTGGCAAGGCTTCATGGGAAAAAGACACGAAATTTGAGACTTGACGAGTGGGCAGTGGAGAGGAAGGCAGGCCAGGGGAAGGGGCGGCTTTCATGGCCGAGGGACCTGCAAGCCCTCTTGTGGGAAATGAGTCCCGAGTGGGCTGCACGCTGGAGGTGGATGGAAGCCCCTGTGGCCGTGTCCACCTTGCCCTGGCCAGCTGGGTGTGGGCTTTCCCAAGTCCTCCTTTAGTGACTTCATGCTTGAGATTGGCCACAGTGGTGTATTCACACCGTGGAGGTCAGCAAGCACCCCACATCTGGGCTTTGCTTTCTTTTCCTCTCCCGGGTGGGTTTACTGGTGTGAAATCGAGGCTGCGAATCACCCGAGCTGCCGTTCCTATCCCCACTGCGTCGAGACCTCTAGCGCAGCACCTGCCACACTGGCTCAGACACAACCATTTGGATTGCAGACTACGAGCTGGGCGTATCTCACAGCCCGTCTGCCCAGCGGCCTAGAGCCGGAAGTCAGGGGCTGGGCTGGATAAATGCTTGCTGGGAGAACAAATGGATTTCTGAGATTCTTGAACATCTCAGAGACTGAGTTTTGCAACATTGGCCTTAGGGTTTCCTCCTGCTAACTTGGGCCTTTCTGGATTCTGCTTGGGCAGGTGGAGCCAGGATGATGTGGTAACAACAGGCTGTTTCTCTCCCAAACAGAAAACATTTAGATCTGGCAGCTGGCGAGGTGGGAAAGGAGGTGCTGCGGGTAGGAATCAGACTCTGTGTTGGAAAGTGGGACTAAGAGTAGGGACACAACGTGTGTGGCGCCAAGCCCTAGACTGTTACAAGTTTCTGCGTCCATCATTTCTCTCAGGCCTCATAACAACAGCTCAGAGGGCCAGCTGGTGGCTTTGGGACTTTGGAATGAGGCAGTTCTGGGCCTGAATCCCGGCTCAGCCACTTGAGTTTGTTTATAAGGCCTCCTTGGGCAAGTTATTTGTCCTTGCTGAGCCTCAGTCTCTCCACCTGTAAAATGGAGATAATAGCAGTGACTGCAGGGTTGCTGTAAGGATTTAAATGAGTCCACTGGATGTGAAGGCTGGCACAGGACCTGGCACTCAGCTTTCAGAGAATAGTACCCACGGCTCAGCCGGCAACACAGTCCCGATTTTACAAGGCAGGAGAAAGGCCCAGCGATTTTCAGGCTATTCCACCTTGTAAGGTGTACAGCTGGGACGTGAACTTGGCTGTTGGCATCCAAAGCTCCTTCCTAGCCCTGCTGCTTCCCATGAAGAGCCAGAAAAGAGCCCTGGCTGCAGCCTCAGGGAGCGTGCTAAGCTGCTGTCGTGGAAACACCGCCTAGAAACTGTGACCACTGCAGGGCTGTAAGGAACAGAGGAGGGGACAGAGCCCAGACACCTGCCAGGGAAGGGGAGGGAAAGAATGCAGGGGCATAGGCAGGGTGGGAGCTGTCGGAGGCTTGGAGCCTCTCTGGGGGTGGGGGTGGGGGTCTGGCTGGAAGGGCCACCTGAGCCCAGATGCTTGACAGCGAGTTGGGGCTGACTGCCTTGCCCTGGCCCTGGGACCCAGGCTCTGGTCCTGGGAGACCTGCAGCTGCCTTCTGTAGGCTACACTCTCTGGCTCCCTGGTCCTCTAGTTGCTGGGGCGGTTGGTCCGTGGGAGGCCCCAGCAGGGCGGGAAGGAGAAAGGCGGGATGTGATTCTGCTCACTGCTTCCCTGTTCCATGCTGTGTTTGCCTGGGGCCCTGTCACTCTGCTACTGCTGCTTCTGTTGGGACTCCAGTCCCAAACTGAGCTCCCGTTCCTCCCGGGCTTCCCACCTCACAGACCTAGGTCAAGTGTGTTTTTTCACGGGCCCTTCACTGAGACACCCAAGGTGTTCTGGACTCCCTCAGGGTGGGCCGAACACAACGTGCATGTGTGCGTCCTTGTGCCGTTAGCGGTGAGAGATAAAGAATGAGTGAGTACAAACGTCAATTACCGTAATTAATCACTTGTCATATGTGCTTGTGCGGGCAGGGTTGAAGCTCCATCCCAATGTGATAGGTCTATAAATAACAGTGTGCACGCTTTGGCAGCACCAGCCTCCAACGCCCTTCCCCACGCACCCACGTGTGTTGACTCAGACTTTCAGCACCTGAAGGGGGCTTGAAGGTGAGCACCTTTAGCTAACCCATTTTATAGAAGAGGAAACTGAGGCCCATGGCAGGGAGGTGACTTGTGCCAATTCATACCCAGGATTTATGGCAAGGCCTGAACTGTAGCCTGACCACAGCCTGATCACTTTCTCTTTCTGTTGTGTGCTGATTACTCTTTGTCCTAGTACTAAACATGGTTTTATTTTTCGGATGACATTTATGTGATCTGGGTTCAGGTTGATCATTCCTACTCAATTAAAAATCCCTTGATCGTAGGAGTCGGTCTCATTTGGCTCTGTTTTGGCCAGGAAGCCCAGAACACGCCACAATCTGGCAGTTGGAGGAGACACTCCATGTCCTCCCCACATAATCTACAAGGGATTTCCCTCCTATTGCCTGAAAACACCAGGCACAAGGAAACTCACTACCTGTTGGAGCAGCCCAGCGGCTAAAAGTGCTTCCCCACGCTGAGCTGACACTGGCAGGCAGCAGCCAGCAGCCAGCAGACGCCTGCCGAATGGAGGAGGGCTCTTATCAGCACGCACGAATCCCTGCGAAGCTCTCTGACATCTGTGTAGAGATGATCCACCCTCCCCTAGAGCGGTGGAAACTCCTTCTTCAAGCAAGAACATGTAACTGTTACAGCAGCCCAGAAAAACAGCAACACGCTCTCGGAATCTGGGTTTGACTTGCAAGAGACAACTGAGGCCTGGAATTTGGGTTTCGAAGGGAGGGAGGTGGCGTTCTCAGCAAAGCTCTGTCTGGTGAGAAGTAATCTTGCCAGCTGAAGCACACTTGTGCAGTTGACTTTATCTGATGGGAAAATATCTCCTGGCAGACCCACTGCATGTGGTGGGGCCCCACCCTCAGAGCATCCTTGGAGGAGGCTGAAAACCTCCCCTCAGGGGAGGGCCCAAGGCCGTGTTTATTTTCTCCTGTTCTAGGGAGCTAGTCCAGGACATTCAACCCAGTGGTTCGCTGGTGACCTTTCCTTGAGCACTTTCCTATGAATGTACCTTTGACTAACAAGGCAGGGAAGGGCCAACGGACACAGAGCCCAGAGCTGTACCCGAGAGCCAGGTTACTTAGCTGGGAGTGGTGTTGGCCTCAGTTTCCTCATCTGGAAAATGGGGGTAACCATACTGGTCCCACCAGGACACTCGTGGTCGCAAACTCAGGCTCCAGAGCCAGGCTGCCAGGTTGAGTTCAACACTGTGAGGTGCTGTGGGCTGCAGCAGGTCCATGAAACCCCGAGGCTCTGGTTTCCAGCTAGAAGACACTGTCTTTTCCAAGTCAGAGAGATCATCTGTGTGGAGCACCTGTCAAGTCCCTGGCACACGGGAAAGTGCTTAGTGGCTGCTTGCTAACATTTTCCACTGCTCATAACTGGGTGTGAGGACAGGATAGACGGGAACGTAACGCAGGGCTTCATCCAGCCAGGATCTCTTGAATTGTCTCGCCTCCCACTGGCACCTAAAGAAGGTGAGGAAGACGGAAGCACGGAGAAGTCGAGCAAATGTGCTCCACGGGAGAGGGCGTTCGCGACGTCTGTGGCAATGATGGGAATGGCAGCTTTTTAACACATACTCTAGAGCTTCTGGAAGGAGAACAGTCCAGATTGCAGCGAGAGCGATGGGAGCCAGGGGCGCGCTTCCACTCCGTCTCTGTGGGATTGGCCTCAGATCTGGCTGATGTGCGTGTGCTGCCGTGGTGCGGGGAAGCAGAGCTGGTGCCAGATCTCAGAGATGCAGGGAAGCTGCTGCGGGTACCTCTCCAACAGGGCACGAGCGCTAGAAACACCACACGCACCACGCACATCTAGCAGCTGAACAAGTGTTTTCTCTTGGGCCCAGACAACAAGAGAGGAAATCCAAAACTGCGTTGCCTTTTAGTAGCAAAGCTGTCTTAGGAACTCTCCGGAGAGAAGCAGGCAATCAGACGTTGCTAAATGCACCATTTTACTTCTCACCCATCAAGGCAGCAATCGCTGCTGGGTATATCTCTTACAGCTACTAGAAGCAACAGAGATCGGGCCCTCTGGGTTTGAGGCCTGATGTGCCTCTTAATTAGGCTGGGTAACCTTGGGCAAAGTCTCAGAATCTTTCTAAGTCTACCTGGGTGGGTGGGGTGGGGTGGGGGAAGGTGTGAGGAGCTGAGACTTCCATCCAAAGCAGGTGTGAAATGGCTTTGCAAACTAGCAGCTCTTGATCTGAGGTCTATAACAGGAACTTTATGCTGCATAAATTTGAATGTATAGAGAAAGGACTAGAAAGAAACTCGCCCAACGGCCCACGATGTTAACTTCCTGCGCTGGAGTGGTGGTGGTGGTGGGGTTCGTGTGTTATTACTCTGTATATATATCAGCACTGCTGGTGTTTATTGCTCTCATGTGTGTTTATATCTTAATTGTGGAAATAAAGCATCCTGGGGGCCAGTGCAAGTTAAACTGCGGCTTGAGGCACCAGCATCTTGTATCAGAGTGCCGCTTTGCTTCCAATCCAGCTTCCTGCTAATGTGCTAGGAAAGGCAGTGGGAGACGCCCAAGTGCTTGGGCCCCTGCCACACACATGGGAGACTAGGATGGGGCTCTTGGTTCTTGGCTTTGGCCTGGCCTAGACCTGGCTGTTGAGGCCATCTGGGGGAGTGATCCAGCAGGTGGAAGTTTCCCTCCCTCTATCACTGTCATTCTGCCTTTCAAACAAACAAATAAATGCATCTTACAAAAAAAAAATACAGTATCCTTTAAAAAAATAAAATTGCCAGGGCTGGCACCATGGCATAGCAGGTAAAGCTGCCACCTGTGGTGCTGGCATCCCATATGGGTTCTGGCTTGTGTGCCGGATGCACCACTGCTTTTTTTTTTTTTTTAAGTCTTTATTTATTTGTGAGGTAGAGTTACAGAGAGAGGGAGAGACAGAGAGAAAGGTATTCTATCTACTGGTTCACTCCCCAGATGGCTCCAGTGGCCAGAGCTAAGCCAATCCTAAGCCAGGATCCAGGAGCTTCTTCCAGGTCACCCACATGGGTGCGGGGATGCAAGCATTTGGGCCATCTTCCACTTCTTTCCCAGGCCATAGCAAAGAGCTGGATCAGAAGAGGAGTAGCCGGGACTTGAACTGGTGCCCATATGGGATCCTGGCGCTGAAGGCAGAGGCTTAGCCTACTACGCCACAGCATCAGCCCCACTGCTCCACTTCTGATTCAACTCCCTGTTAATGGCCTGGGAAAGCAGCAAAGGATGGTTCAAGTGCCACATGAGAGACCCTGAAAAACTCCTGGCTCTTGGCTTTGGATTGGCCCAGCTCCAGCTCTTATGGCTATTTGGGGAGTGAACCAGCAGATGGAAGATCTCGCTCTCTGCCTTTCAAATAAACAAATGAATCTTAAAAAAAAATAAAAAATAAAAGGGGCTGGCACCGTGGCTTACTTGGTTAATCCTCCACCTGTGGCGCCAGCATCCCATATGGGTGCCGGGTTCTAGTCTCGGTTGCTCCTCTTCCAGTCCAGCTCTCTGCTGTGGCCCGGGAGTGCAGTGGGAGGATGGCCCAGGTGCTTGGGTTCCTGCACCTGCATGGGAGACCAGGAGGAGGCACCTGGCTCCTGGCTTCGGATCGGCGCAGCACCGGCTGTAGTGGCCATTTGTCTATAACTCTACCTGTCAAATAAATTAAAAACTAAACTAAACTAAAATAAAATAAAATAAAAAAATAAAATTACCAGGGGCTGGCATTGTGATGTAATGGGTTAAGCCACTGCCTGCAATGTCGGCATCCCATATGGTATGGTTCTGGCTGTTCTACTTCCAATTGAGCTCCCTGTCAATGTGCCTGGAAAAGCAGCAGACTATGGTCCAATTACTTGGGCCCTGTACTCAGGCGGGAGACCCAGATAAAGCTCATGGCTCCTGATTTTGGCCTGGCCCAGCTCTTGCTGTTGCAGCCATTTAGGGAGTGAACCAGCAGATAAAAGATCTCTCTGTCTCCTCTCTTCTCTCTGTAACTCTGACTTTCAAATAAATAAATAAATCTTTAAAAAAAAACAAAATTGCCTGCAAAATTGCTTGTGTCTAGGAGGGTGGGCATTTTTCTTGAGCGATGGTTGGTGCTTTCAGTAGGAGCATAAAGTCGGTGAGGGTGGGGTGGTTAGGACTCCTTCCCAGCCTCTGCAGGTGCCTCTGTCAGGCCCTCCTCTCTTCCCAACCTTGTCTGTCTCCAGCAACCGCTTCCCCCCAACCCTTGCCCCTTTTCACACTTGGGTGGCAACCGGCATCCTGTTCCTGGCCCCAGGCTCTATGCTCTCTTATATGGTTTCTCCTACACCCTGCCCACACCTTTGAAACAGTCCCTTCATTAAGCTCCCCTCAAATTACCCAATTTAAATGTGCCATCTGCTTCCTGCTGGGACCCTGACAGATACAGTATTATTAATCTGTCATTGCACCACCAATGTCTGCACATTCACACACACACACACACGTATGCACATACACACTCACACATTCACGCACTACGAACACACCCGTTCTCACAGGCTCACATGTGCGCGCACACACACACACACACACGGTCACATAGGACATTGCCTTCTGTCCTGGCACTTTGGGGAATGCTATGCTCTGGTTACAATCCTGCTCTGGTGAATTGAGGTCTCCTTGTCTAACCTGCAGGCTCTGCCTCTTGCCACTGGGGTGCCTTTCACCTGCCCACTGCTGAATGGGTAACCGGCGCAGGTTCCTGACTTTGGAAGCACTGCATTTTGTCCACTACAATGCAGATGACCTCAGCCCTTGTACGTTCTGTATGCGAAGGGGGCTTCATCAAAACGCTATCTGAAGGCGCCGCACAGAACTGTTAGCCATGGAAGTTAGACCCAGGAATAAACACAAAAATCTAGGAGACCACATAAATGAAGATGTTTTACATGGAGAGGACTGAGTACGTTGGCAAGAGTTGAAGGGGGACACATTTTGGCTCATTTTGAGGCTGCCTTTCCAATAACTGGAGCTGTTCGATGACGGACAGGGCCACCTTGTGAAGCAGACCCTTGGCTGAGGCTGTGTCACAGAGAGGCTTATTATGACTTGGGATCGAACACCTCTAAGGGTGCCCTAATGTGCAATGATGACCTTGGGCAAGGCACCTCTCCATTGCGGCCTCTGCTTCCACATCTCTGAAATGACCCCTTAGTCTGGGTGTCTTCCACAGCCATAAACGCACAGAATTTCTGATTTTGTAGGCACAGAGCTGCAGAAAGTTGGGGAGGGGGTGGCGTTTGGAAAGGAGCTGCAGAAGTAATTAGCGATGGAAATGCAAATCTCTAGCTGCCTCTGGGATGTCTGCGTTTGCAGATTAAAACAAGGCCGAATCTTGGATGAATAATTCCATTGCCTCCGGAGTCAGCTGCAACAGTAGGACATGGAAAACCCTGTTCTCTGTTGCAGGGGGAGACTGAGGGCCAGGTTATGAGTTGTGCCCCCAGCACCTGCCAGTCTTAGAGCCTCCTTGCAACTCAGTCTTTGTTTTTCTGCAGGGATGAAAATACCAACCCCAGAGGCACGCTTCTCTGAGGAATGATAAGTGCAAAGCGCATATCTGGGCCTTTCTGGTTGGGGTGCAGATCATCCAAGAAAATATTTCATCCAGGGCTCCCACACTGACCTACCCTGGGATCCTGGAGATTGCATTGAGCTCTGCGAGCCTCCATTTTCTAATCTGCAAAGTGGGGGGCCTGTAGCATTTCCCTTCTCCGGTGGGTGAGGCACACTTTGCAGACAGACAGGGTCTGTTCCTACCAAGTAGCCTGTGAGGTTCTAGGGAGCAGCCTACAATTCCTGCATCAAAGAAGCCACGCCTGTCTTAACGATTCTTTCTCTTACTTGCTCAAGCTCAAAAGCCAGCCTTTCAGCCTCTCCAGCATCTCCTAGCTTAGCCTTGGTGTCAATGCCGTGCCAGCAGCCAGAAGGGAGTGTGAGGGCCATGGGTGGACACCCAGGTGGAGGGTTCCGGGGAGCTCAGGCAGGGCCCTCTGCTTGCCATGGCTGTCAGATATTCCCCATGTCAGCCTCTGAAACTGTTTTAACCACAAGGGTCAAACCAAACAGCCTTGTCTCTTCCCATTTTGGCCTGGAGGGTTTTGGTGAGAGTTGAGTCAGTTATTTGGGGTTGGTGGGGGGGAGGGCACGCTTCTGAGACGGTTTCCTTTAGGACCCTGGGGATGATGCTGGCAAGACTCTTGGAGACCCTGTCCTGAGCACAATCCGAGCAGCATCAGGCAGGCCTATCTCCCCATCCTGCTGTGCCTTTGTGGTGGGGGGTGAGAGGCAGGGGGTGGCCCCTGCACAATAAATTGGAGATAAAGAACTCCAAACCAATTCTTCTGTAAATAAAAAGATGCTCTAAAATGTATGACACCAGCTGTCGGGGTCTTCATAATAGTTACATTCCTCAATAAGCTTTCCTGCCAAGTGAGTTATTTGGAGGATTGAAGAATTCCCTGTGGCCAGGGGGAAGTTATGAAGATGAAAACTTGCATTTTAGATCACGAGAATTTTATTAATTTGTTACTATTTTAAGCTTCCATACAAAAATCCTTTGTATTGATTTCAGTGTGATGTACTGACTGAATAAATATGCCAATTTCTTCCAGTGAGCCAAACAGTATTTTTAACCTACTTTAAAATATGTGTTGTTTCCTACGGTTTTTTAAAGTTTGGAGTTGATTATGAAAGCATTTTCAATTTTTAAAAAATTCTTCTTTCCAGAGAATATACATATATTTTAAGGTATTAAATATAAAGCTTAATGGGTGGATGAGTGTTTTCTAAGTTGCAAATGAAGGTCAAGAAAAAGAGATGAAATGATTTTTTTGTCTTATGTATGCCATTGTATTGGGAAATACTACAACAAAGAAGATTTGAATAAAATTCTCTGCATATATAATTGAAACAGATTCCTACAAGTAGCTTTTTTTCCCATCACTGCCTATTTAGTCTAATTAGTCTATTCAGTGTATACACTGTGTACTTAATCACAGCCCTGCCACAAATGTTGGAATCTTCATACATTAAGGGAAAAACAAGAGGGTGTCAGAGGTTTCCAGGCACTGGCTAATGGGGTCCTCAACCCAACAATAGGAGAGGCAGCCATTCGGCACAGCCCTTAAGACACAGCTTTGTGGGGGAGGGTGTGGGGGGGGCGCGCTTGCATCTTATCCTGGAAGGCCTGGGTTTAAGTCCTGGCTCTGCTTCCCATTCCTGGTTCCTGTTAGTGTGCACCCTGAGAAGCAGCAAGAAATGGCTCAAGTAGCTGGGTCCCTGCCACCCACGTGGGAGACCTAGGTGGTGTTGCTGGCTTCTGCCCAGCCCCACGGACTGTGGGCATTTGGGGAGTGAGCCAGGGAATGGATGATCTCTGTTTCTTTTTCTCCCCATCCTTCTGACTTTCCAGTAAATAAAAGACAAAATAAAATAAAGGCGTGGTGACTTACTGAAAAAAAAAAAAAAGAGAGAGAGAGAGATGCTAATGGTATCATCACCATTTCACAGGTGGGGAAATCAGGTCGGGAGGGGGTCAAGCGCTTGTTCCAAATGCTTTATCCTGGTGTGCCTCTCAATCGCTTTCTTCAAAATGGAAAATTCGCCCAAAGATCCCTGAGTCTCAAGTCATGAGATTTAAAGGCGGGTTTGAGTTCTTGTTGGGAAAGCCACTGTGATCACCATAGTTGTTATTTGTGACTCACATGACATTTCCTCTTTATGGCCAGAAACACAAAACTCTTCTGAAATGTAAAGTCCTTTACTTTGTGGAGTGAGAGGCCTTAGAAGATCCAGGTGCAGGACAGGGACTAGGGGCTCTCTGGGGGTCACCTAAGCACATGTCAGCATCAGGGCCAGAGCTGAGGACAGGAGAGGGGTCACAGCACCCCGACATTTCAGGATACCTTGAACACCTGGTCTGACCTCCCATCTGGAGTAGCACTTCCCCTTCCAGCGACGGAGCGACTACCCATGGAGCAGCCCACCCATCACCCAGCGATGCAGCCACTACCCATGGTACAGCCCATCCATCACCCAGCAATGGAGCCATTACCCATGGTGCAGCCCACCCATCACCCGCGACAGAGCCACTACTCACAGTGGAGCCTGCCCATCACCCAGTGATGGAGCCACTACCCATGGTGCAGCCCACCCATCACCCAGCGACAGAACCACTACCCACAGTGCAGCCCACCCATCACCCAGCGATGCAGCCACTACCCATGGTGCAGCCCATCTGTCACCAGGTGACTGACTGTACAAAGCCCTTCCTGGAGCTAGTGTTGTGGAACAGTGGGCTAAGCCACTGCTTACAATGCCCACATCCCACATGGATGCTGGTTCAAGTCCCGGCCGCTCCACTTGCGATCCAGCTCTCTGCAAATGTCCCTGGGAAAGCAGTGGAAGATGGCCTTTGCACCGACGTGGGAAACCTGGATGGAGTTCTGGGCTCCTGGCTTCTGCCTAGCCCAGCCCCAGCCATTGCAGCCATTTGGGGAGTGAACCAGCGCATAGAAGATCTCTCTGTCTCTACCTCTGTCTGTAACTCTGCCTTTCAAATAAAGCAAGCCCTTCCAGGTTTTGAGCTGAAACCCGGGGGTCAAGGAGGGTGTGTGTGTGTGGGTGGGGTCCTTCCTTTCCTGCTGCTTGAGACAAATTTCACAATAGCCTGTGCCTCTCCTCCTGATGTCCCAGGAGGCTGGGGGTTACCTGAAGTTGTAGCCTGGGGAGACGCTGCTCTTCTCAGAAACGCCGTCCAGCCGGGTGAAGGAGTATTTGGGGATGCACTGGTCCCAGGCCTTGTCCAAGTCACACACCCAGCCGATCTTGATGCCCAGAACGCCGCCCTGAAGGGAGGGGCAGGATGTCAGCTCTCCCACAGCCCTCAGACCCCCTTGATACAGTCAGGCAGCAGGGGTTGTGACTGCTGGGATTTGAATAGGTCCCCTGCAAAGTTCAGGTGTTGGAACCTTAATCCCCAAACTCCTGTGTTCAGGCTGTTTGGGGGGGGGGGGGTTGGGGGTGATTGTGAATGGATGAGGTCATGAGGGAGGGGCCCATGATGGCGTCAGTGGTTCTGGCAGAAGAGAGAGAGCCCAGCTAGCACACTCGCTCTGCCGTAAGACTCCCCAGCCTCCAGCCCCGTGCGCTAAGTAGCTCCCTGCTAAGTAGCTCCCTGCTCTTCGTACTGCTCTCAGGCATTTTGTTACAGCGACAGAAGACCTGCTGAGAGGGTGAAAAGTGATTTTCGCTCAGGAAAGAAGTGCTGTGACCAGGGTGAGAAGCCCAGAGTCTCCAAATCCTACTTTTGGACTCGGTCCATTAGCTACAACACAGGAGGAGAGAGAGACCGACCACCGGTCCACTGTCCTGGGGTGGGACCCCTTCCTGAGACCTAAGGTCTTTCCTGGTGGTGCGGCGTGAGGGCAGGAATGGGAAACTGAGGGTCAGGGACAGCTTTAGGGGGTGGACCTGCAAGGCCACACCACTCAGGGCAAGAGCAGACGGGAAGGATTGACCCAAAGCCAGTGGCAGGCCTGGGATGCTTCCACCAGGTGGTGCTGTCTCGCTGTGGCTCCTTCTTCCTGGTATCCCAGCTGCCTGCAGTGGGGTGGGGCGGCCTGGAGTCTTAGTCAAAGGTTGAACTTGCTCAGTTCAGGGTCACGAAAGAAGGGCTACGTCCTTACCGTGCTGGCCAGTTTGGCAAAATCCTGCCCCGCAAACTTGACCACATCCCCCACCCGTAGGATGGGGCAGAAGGGGGCCTTGTCTGGGTGGAAGCGGCATGTCTTCATGTCCCTGGCTGTCAGGTTGGGCAGCAGATTCCCCCTGGGGGGAGAACAGAAGAGAGAAGCAGGCCCAGGGTGACTGGGGAGACACACACCTTCTTCTCCAGCTGCTGCAGCCTGGGGGCTCTCCTCACCCAGGGAGGGGGGTCTGAGGCCTGAGTCCTGGACGCTTGCCACTCCCCTTCCCCCCCTTCCCCTGCATCTTTCTTGGGTGCCTCTCACTCTACATCCCATATGAGAGTCACATGCATCCATGTCTGACCTCCCCCCATCTCGGGCTGCCAGGCAAGGGGCTCATGGAGGGCAGGAGCCACCCCCTCATTGTCCTTTGCACCTCTCTGGTGCCTGGCATTGTGCTTTGCATCTGGTCAGCGCCCCGCCGAGCAGTTTGAGCTGAACTAAGCAGGGGACCTGGCGGCACCTGTGTTCCAGGGCCAGGTTTACGTTGTTCCCCTGCCCCCATCCTGAGAGCCTCTTGGGTTCTGAGCCCTTAGGGAGGACGTCATGGCTATCTGGGAGGTTGGGAGTTGGAGCCCCTGGGGAGGCAGGAAGATGGAGAGATTGTACAAGGGGGCACCTCTCTCCTGAAATCAAGTACAGGGTTGCGAGGAGGGGTGCTCAGCACCCAGGCTTCGGGCCGGAAGGGAGGACTCACTTCTCGAAGTTGAAGAGGGGGAAGCGGATGCTGTTCTTGATGAAGATGGTGAAGTTTTCAGCTTCCATCATGATGGGCCTGCGGGCAAGAACAGGAGGCCTTGGCTTCTCGGGAGGAAGGGAAGATGGGATGGAGAGGCGGGGAGGAAGGTGGGGAGCCTTTCTCCTTTCTCCTAGGGGCCAGCTCCCCTCCCAGGGGTCACAGCTTACAGCTGCAGGCCTCTGAGAGCTCACCATAGGAAGGCCTGGGGGGGCCTGAGGGTGGCAGGGAGAGGAGAGTGAGTGTGGGACGATGCCCTGGGGCCACTTCCCCACCCTGGGAGGGGATGTTCTCAGGGGAGCCACAGCCCTGTAACCAGCTCAGAGATGCTCAGAGAGGCAGAGCCCACCCTGGCCCTCTGCGGTCTGGCTCAGGTCCCCACCTTTCCACCGTGTCCACTTCGGTGGGGCACCAGCCCTGGATCTCACAGGTCCGAAGTTCAGCGCTGTAGTTCACACAGCGGCCAGTGAGGATGCCTGGGAGGGTGAAGCCACAGTGCTGGGTGGTCTTGCCCTGGGCCTCTCCCTTTCTACTCCTCCTCCTCCTTCTCCTCCTCAAGCCTACCCCAACCAGCAGGTGCAGGGAGAGACAGGCAGGTTTGCCCCGCTGTGCTCTCTCCCTCCTCTCCTCCTCCCTTCTCTCCACCAGAGCCCCAGCCCCAGCCCCAAGCCCACCCATCCACCACCCAGGGACTCCTTGTCTTCTCACCCTTCCACTTTTGCCCCCAGGGCCTGCTGCAGCCAGAGGAGGCCCCTCTGTCCTGCCAAAGCCCACCCAAAAGCCTACCACCTCGGGAAACCTTTGAGGTCCACCCACCCAGAACCAGTCTCGCTCCCTCCCTCAGGCTCCCAGAGTCTTTTCCTCACCTCCTTGACAGCACCTGTCACTTCACAGCACCCATCTGCCACTATGGTGCCCAGACTGGGAGCTCCTCAGGGGCCAGGGGTTGTGTTGCCCCCGTGGCCCCCACGGGGTCTGGCCCCCAAAGACAGAATGACACAGGGTGGGTTGGCTCCCACTCCCTTTCCTGGGGTGGGTTCCGGGGTCCCAGGCACTCACCCCCACCAGGAAAGCGCTCGGGCCCGCACTGGCTGTCAGACACACAGCGGTATTTCTCTTCGTTCTGTGGACAGACAGGTTGGCAGGTGGGTGAAGGGCCCTGCCCTGGCCCCCAGCTGGGCCTCTGGGTCCCCACTGCCTCCCACAGCTGCAGCCTCTGGAGGGCGGAGGTCCCTGGTCAAAGCCCCATAGCTGGATTTTGGGCCTCTGCTTACTCCCACGCCCCTCCCTGCCACCACCACCCGCACTCCCTTCAACGGCTTCCTCTGACCGACCTCCCTCCCTCCCTTCCCTCACCTCTGGGCAGAACCCTTGCATCTGGTTTTCAGTAACGATCATCTTGGTGATGATGACAAAGACAGAGGTGCCCTTGGGAAGAGAAGCGAGAAGGGGAAAAAAAATGCGAGGGCCTCAGTCCATGAGGTCGTGATGGTCGCTCTCCCCACTCTACGGATGAGGAACCTGAGGCTCCAGGTGAGTTAGCTCAGTGCAGAGCTGGGATCCAGACCAGGCTCTCTTCCACCCCCCACATCGTCCTTCTTGCCCACTTTTTGTGTTGTCCCTAGTTGAGGCAGAGCCTGGAGGGGACCTGCCTTCCTGATCTGAAAGGCAGGCCCCAGCAGCTGGGGAGAGGGTCTCTGGGTCACTGACACCACAGGTTCTGGTTTGGGGATCCCATTGCCACTGTCCTTGCTCTGCCCAGCGTCTGAGCATCCACAGGCTGCCTGGAGTAGGGGGTGGGGAGATTGTACCTGGGGTGGAGTCACGTAATCAGACACGTCCATGACTCTGTTGGCATAGCGTCCGAAGCCCTTCACCTTGGTCACCACCGAGGACTCGATGGCAGTGTCCCGCACCTGGTAAGCCTTCTCATGCAGGAAAACCCACCTGCGGCAGGACAGCAGGGACAGGGAGAGAGGGGAAGAGACAGAGAGACAGAGAGAGGTGCCCACAGGCTCAGCAGATAGGGGCTGCAACCAGATCTCCTTCTACCTACATTAGGACGATGGGGATGGGGGTGGGGGCGTCGCCTGGCAGGGGGAAGCTGGCACTGGAGGGGAAGGAGCCCTTGGTTGGTTCACAGCAGCCTTCCCCACATTTTCCCCATGACCACCCATCCCCTGAGCCTTTGAACTTTTGAAACTTTAATATCAAAGTTATCTGTTTATGCGTTTTATATGTATTTAGGATTTATGCATAAAATCAATTTGACCTCTTAAGAACCCACTTGCACCCCCTCAGGGTGGCATTGCCCCACTGAGAATGCGTGGCTCCGTTGTTCTCTCTGCTGGAGACACTAGGGGCCGAGGAACCCCAGGGACTCTCTCTCATGCTGGACATCGCAGCTTTGTTGGTGGCTGCATCCCCAAGGCCCAAATCAATGAAGGACCCTGGGGACAGGGTGCCTGGGTGTCCCTCTGTCCAAGTGTGAGGTGAAAAGGATGGAGGAGGAAGAGAGGGGCAGCAGCTGTGTGTACCTGGCAGGTAAATGGGGCTGGGTTGGAAAGGTGGTGGCCGTGGTGGTGGGAGTGGAGAGGGCCCCTAATCTTATTCCTTGGATTGTGCTGCCACCCAGTGGTCATTTACTTGTACTGGCTTCTCCTTGCATCTCTTTTAAGCCATTATGGGCCCACAAGGACCAGGGGAGGCCTTCGCTTCAGTCACCCCACGGGCCTTCTCAGGCTCTCCCAGCTGTCCCTGGCAGCGAGAAGGGCCTGCACACACTTGCTGGCAACTCCTTCCCTGCGCTTCTGCCAGGAACCAGTCTTTCCATTTGGAACCATTCAGCACAGACCTAAAATCTCAAGCCACTCTCCACCTCAATCAGCACTGCTTTTTTTTTTTTTTTTTTTTTTTTGACAGGCAGAGTGGATAGTGAGAGAGAGAGAGACAGAGAGGAAGGTCTTCCTTTTTGCCGTTGGTTCACCCTCCAATGGCCGCTGCGGCCGGCGCATCTTGCTGATCCGAAGCCAGGAGCCAGGTGCCTCTCCTGGTCTCCCATGCGGGTACAGGGCCCAAGCACTTGAGCCATCCTCCACTGCCTTCCCGGGCCATAGCAGAGAGCTGGCCTGGAAGAGGGGCAACCGGGATAGAATCCGGCGCCCCAACCGGAACTAGAACCAGGTGTGCCGGCGCCACAAGGCGGAGGATTAGCCTGTTAAGCCATGGCGCCGGCCTAGCACTGCTCTTGCAGCCTGCGTGACACACTGAGAGGTAGCTGCTGTCACTGTCCCCCCACCACAGGTGAGAAAAGCCCATCCAGTGTGTTTGCAAAATGCTTTCCACTACCCTTACCTCCTCAAGGCAAGACATCCAATGCAAACAAACAAACAAACAAACAAACAAACAAAAAAACAAATAAATCTGCTAAACCTTGTTAACCTTACTGCCTCCCAGGCTTAGGGGACCACAGAAGCTAGTTTGGGAGACATGGTGGTGACATCCCATGGAATCGAGGAGCTCACTTTTGGAAATGTTAGGGTCACTCTCTGCACCGAACCAGGGTGGAATAAGGTTGGAAAACCACCTCAAATGCAGGTGAGCGCAGGAAAGTGACACTGCACAGCTCAGAGACAAAGCTGTGGAAATCCTTGGCTGGGTGGCTGCAGAAGCCATACTAGGGCTGTGTGAAGAGTTCAGAAGGCAGGCAAGGGGTCTCAAGCTCAGGAGCTTCTTTCTTTCAAGATGTACTTGTTGGGGCCGGCGCCGCGGCTCACTGGGCTAATCCTCTGCCTTGCGGCGCCGGCACCCCAGGTTCTAGTCCCGGTCGGGGTGCCGGATTCTGTCCCGGTTGCCCCTCTTCCAGGCCAGCTCTCTACTGTGGCCAGGGAGTGCAGTGGAGGATGGCCCAAGTGCTTGGGCCCTGCACCCGCATGGGAGACCAGGAGAAGCACCTGGCTCCTGCCATCGGATCAGTGCTGTGCGCCGGCCGAAGCGGCCATTGGAGGGTGAACCAATGGCAAAGGAATATCTTTCTCTCTGTCTCTCTCTCTCCCTCACTGCCCACTCTGCCTGTAAAAAAAAAAAATAAATAAAAAAAAAAAAAGATGTACTTGTTGGGACTAGTGCTGTGGCATGGCAGGCAAAGTCATTGCTTGTAGTTCTGGCATCCCATGTGGGCGCCGGTTCAAGTCCTGGCTACTCCACTTCCTATCCAGCTCCCTGCTAATACTCCTGGGAAAGCAGCAGTTGATGGTTCAAGCCCTTGGGCCCCTGTACTCATGTGGGAGACCTGGAAGAAACTCTCAGTTTCTGGCTTCAGATTAGCCAAGCTCTGGTCATTGTGGCCATTTGGGGAGTGAACCAATGGATGGAAGACCTCTCTCTTTCTTTGCCTCTGCCTATCTGTAACTCTGCCTTTCAAAAAATATATATCTTTTTTAAGAAATATGTACTAATTTATTTGAAAGGCAAAGTCAGAGAGAGAGAGAGAGGGAGGGAGAGAGAGAGGGAGAGAAAGGGCGAGAGATAGAGATAGAGATAGAGATAGAGATAGAAAGTTTTCATCTGTTGATTCACTCCTCAAATGCTCACAACAGCCAGGGCTGGGCCAAGCTGAATCCAGGAGCCAGGAACTTTCGCTGGATCTCCTATGTGGGTAGCAGGAGCCCAAATACTAGGGCCATCTTCTGCTGCTTTCCCAGGTGCATTAGCAGGGAGTTGGAAGTGGAGTAACCAGGACATGAGCCAGTGCTCATATGGGATGCCTGTGTCGTAGGTGGTGGCTTAACTCATTATGCCACAATCACCCAGGAGCTTTTAACAACCCCAGTGCTGGCCATGAATGGTCAGCTCTGGGATGCGGTGGGTGCCACATGATTGGGGAGACTCAAGAAGAGACTTTAAAAAGAGAATTTTAAAAATGTATTTATTTGAGAGAGAGAGAGAGAGAGAGAGAGAAACAGACATGCTTCCAAATGCCCATAATGGCCAGGCCAATGCCAAAAACTCCATCTGAGTCTCTCATGTGGGTGGCAGGTACCCAACTACTTGTGCCTTCACTACTGCTTTTTAAGGTCTGATAGGAGAACTGGAACTGAAGCATTCCCAGGGCTCGAGCCAGGCACTCTGAGCTGGGATCTGGGCATCCTAATCGGCGTCTTAACAACTCTACCAAACGCCTGTCCCTCAAGGAGGAACCTGAAGCTCCCCTTCCAGGTGTGCTGGGAGGAGACCCCTTTCCTGGGTAAAAGTCAGACTGGGTGACCTCTGGGGTCCTCCACTGTTGGGAGATGCAAACACATGGGGGTCAAAGTCACTTGTAGGGTGGGAACCACAGTCGTGTTTACTGCAAACACTGGCTGACATTTGCAAGTGGCTCTGTCTCAGTTCTCAGTGCAGGGCATGTAGTTATCCTGACAATGCAGCGTTCTTCGCTTACTTGCTTAATCATTTTTATTTGCAGTGGGCAAGTAATCATTGTATGTATTTATGGGGTGCAAGGTGAGCACTGTGTAATATGTACTGTTGTGAAATGGTTTTAGCAAGCTATTGCATCACATGTCATTTTCCCCCGTCACTCACTTGCACTCGGCATGCTTTCTTGAGTTGGGGAGAAAGGGTGGAGTCACGGCCGGCCCTGGCAAATGGCTCCAAGCCTGTTACCTGTTTTATTGCTGCTGCCTACAACAGCAACATCCAAATGAATGCACCATTAGGAGTTACTCATTTGCTTGTAAAATGCTTTTATGAATGCCATACCTCTACGGAAGTCTGTGGCTCTGTCCACTTTACCTCGCTAGCACTTTGCTCCTCTATTTGGGAGAGGTGGGGTTTCCTTAAGACCTCCCGAGAAGCGTGCCTCACACAGAAACCTTACCCTCCCCACGTTAGTCCTAGCGGAGGAGTGGGCAGCGTGCAGTTCTCCAAACGGGCATGACTGGCTCGTGGCCCGGGATCCTGCACAGTGAAGCGAGTGAGGGCTCCTGGTCCAGGCTCTCTGCTCCCAGCCGAGATGGCTGCTGCTGCAGCTGAGCGCTCTCCAGAGTGGGAGCCACAGCCTGAACACGCCCTTCCGGAGCCCCAGGGTGCCTAGCCACACAGGGACATGTTTCTCAGTGTTCGTCTGAGGAGTGGGTTTCCTGAGACCCCTGCCCTCTCCTCTGAAGTCCAGGAACATCTGCAGATGCAGAGTTGAGACTGACATTGCCATATAACCGCCATGGCCTGCTCAGCGGACACCTTCCTCATGCGATAACTTCATCACTCTCAAGTCACAAATGAGGAAACCGAGGCACGGCGGTGTGTGCTGATGCTCCCAACACCATACAGCTAGCATGTGGGTTCCAAACCCAGCGTTCTGCTCCAGGCCTCACACGGCCGCCTCAATGCAGTCTCCAGCTGTGCCCTAGCTCAGGGCCCGAATTGGACCCTGGTGCTTGTCCTGCCGGCCCCCGCTCCATCACCAGGGACAGCATCTCCTGGCTTAGGAAAGTCCGCGGAGGAAGGGGCCAAGGACTCAGAAGAGCAATTCACACTCTCCTTCCTCCTCCTTTAAGGCCTTCTTGTGCCAAGCAGGGAGGAGAGGCCACATTGGTCCCCGGCGGGGGCTGAGGATGTTATCAGGGCAGCTGGAAAAAAGGGGCAGCTTTGTTTCCAGCACAGAAGGGTTGAGTCTGTCTCTGGAGGCCTGGGCTTGGGAGATGGGGCAGGACTAAGCCTCCAGTTCTTGGCATTTACTCGGATGCTTTTATTTTTTTCTCGCATTCCCAGTTTATTATTTATAGAGCGGAAGGCGGGTGGCAGCTCCTTGGCAGGTGGGATGTGTAGGAAAGAGGCCAGAGCAGTGTCCTAACACCCTCCCGTCCACCCCACAGGGAGCCAGGAGGAGGCCAGCAAGTGGGCATGAAGAATGTGCATTGTGTATGCCCAGGAAGAGTCTCTTCAGGAAGTGTGAACAGGGCAGAGGGAAAGGCAGGGGTGCACTGGGGGTCTGCAGAATGATGATAGTTTCCACCGATGAGAGTCACCATCTCAGGCAAGGCACTTGACGCCTGTTGCCTCCCCTCCTCTTACTCCCTGGGAGGAGGTATTCCTGAACTCATTCTCCAGGTACGAGGACTAAGACCTAGAGATGGACAGGAACTTGTCCAAGGCCCTGCTCCTTGTTGGTGTCAGAGCTGGGTTGCTCCATGTTCCCTGCTCCCCCAGCCAGGGCAGGCACAGAGGAGTCACTAATCTCCTTGCACCTGTGACAGGGTCTCCAGCCATAGTTGTCATCTGTTGACTGATCAGGTGCCGCAGGGTGCTACCTGGGGCTCAGGGGATGAGGTGGGGATGGGAAGAGGTGGAATTCCAAATCCTTCTCTTTAAACCAGGGCAATGCCTCCCTTTTAACTGCTTTAAGCATTGGACTCATTCATTGGATCTACAAAGAGACTGAATATTACAGGTGGTTGTGCACAGGGTGAGTTTGCAGATTGGTCTTGGTAAGAGGAGGAAGAAGACAGGCAAGGCAGGCCTGTGATTGGTTGGAGGAACCATCAACCACCACTGGTTTTCCCAAGGAATGGGGTATCAAAGGGCTGGGAAATGCCTTGCCTGAAATGAGGCAGCTTCTTTGTGAAGGCCCCTTGACCAACCCCAGGCCAAGCACCAGCCAGCATTTGTAAAGATTCAGGTCCCAGGGTTTCCTTCTACTTCCTCCTTAGGTCTCCACATGGGATCCAGAATGGGGGTTAATGTTAGGAAGTCCCACCCCATGGGGTGAGAAGCACCAGGTCAGTCCTGGTCTCTGTGCACTGGGGCTGTGTAAAGGAGACAGAGAAGATGTGGAGTCCACCACAGACACGCAGCCCAGGGCTTCAGGCGGGGGTGACTGTGTAGAGATAGCTAGATGCTGTGCCGTTGCAAATGCACGAAGAAATGGCTGGTTCTCCCTAGTTATGTTCTGGGTCAGTTCTGTCCACATGGTGGGATGACAGGGCCCAGCACTAGTTAGACATTACCATCACGGCAGTAAAAATCCTTACACAGTCTGCCAAGTCTGAACTGCTATTGTCTCTTTCCACTTCTTTTTCTTCTTCTTCTTCTTTTTTTTTGACAGGCAGAGTGAGAGAGAGAGAGAGAGACAGAGAGAAAGGTCTTCCTTTTCCATTGGTCCACCCCCCAAATGGCCGCTACGGCCGGCGCTGTGCCAATTCGAAGCTAGGAGCCAGGTGCTTCCTCCTGGTCTCCCATGTGGGTGCAGGGCCCAAGCACTTGGGCCATCCTCCACTGCCTTCCCAGGCCACAGCAGAGAGCTGGACTGGAAGAGGAGCAACAGGGACAGAATCTGGCTCCCCAAGCGGAACTAGAACCCAGGGTGCTGGCGCCACAGGCAGAGGATTAGCAAAGTGAGCCGCAGCGCTGGCTTCTTTCCACTTCTTAACAAGTTTTCCTGCACCCACTCTCACCCTCTCCAGTGCCTTGGCATGTAAGAAAAAGGTGACCTTCATAACTCAGATCTCATCATGTCTGTCCCTCTCCATCTCTCACACACATGTGTGCAGTTAAACGCTTCTGTGGGCAAGCTCTCTGAGAGTCTGGAGAATGGCCTCTGTGTGCGCATCCACCGGACAGCACCTTTGCCTCTGCTCCCTCCGTTCCAGCCACAGCACCCTCTGCTAGGCTCTTTCCCCATGCTGGGATGGGCTCTCAGCCTCGGGCCTTCCTTTTTTTTCCCCATCAGTCTTTCAGGTCCTGGCTCGGTCATCACATCTGCAGGAACACTTTCCTTCCTCCCTGCCCACCCTCATAGCAATAGTGGCTCTCCTAGTTCAGTACACCTCTGAGTCATAGTTGCAACTCGATGTTTGTGAGGTCATGGAATTATTGTTTTATACTGGAAGCCCCATGAGGGCGTGGACCCTGTCTGCTTTTGTCTACCATTCCATCTTGGTGCACAATGCCTGGCCGGAAGGGATACTTACTGGCTACATTTTTTTTTTTTTTTTTTGCTGAATTTACTATGACAGGTTCATGAAGTCACAGAAGTGCATGGGCTCATATGTCCAGAGATGGATGGGCTCAGGCCAAAGGGCTAGACGGCAGAGTGCACGGATGTAACTGGAAGGCACTGCTCCGTGGGGAGCTGTCAGGCTGGGAGATGGATGGGGCTGGAAACCAAGATGCCAAAGAGCCTCGCGTGCTTGCTGCAGCCCCCTGCACTGCAGCATCCCATCTGATGCTAACGAGGGAGAAACATGAGCAGGAGCGGCTGTCCAGGAGCCTGCATCTCTACCTCCCATGACTCCTGGCTACAGCCAACGGAGCCAGCCAGGCTGGGGATGTGCTGAGACAGCTTTTGCGCTCACCTGGCCCAGCACACTGTCTCGTGGCTATAAATGGTCCCAGCCTTGAGCAAACACACAAACATGGGATGTTTGAGAACCCACTTTGAACTGAGCTCAGGAGATACAGATGCAGAACATCAGCAAACATCACATCTCACCAAACCTCAGTACTGGAAGGGAATGCCAGGCTGTTCAACCACTCCCCAAAGCTACTCTACTAGCCCTGCAAGGAGCACCGGATGCGCACCCTTGCTACAGGATCCTCAAACAGAAGCCTACGGGCTTTTGTCAAGCATGTGGAGCAAAAAAAAATTGCTTAATAAATAATATCTTCCCATTGTTTCACGCACATCCTTACTCACTACTCTAACCTTTCATGTAAGCAGGCTCCAGCACACACACGCACACACACACACACACTCAGGACGTCTCCATCACTTGCCTGAATTCATTAATGATGGGCAATCCCTGGCTTGCTATCTCACACAGAGACCGACTGTCTTGAGAAGCATTGTGAAACTAGGCACCCACACAACAGAAAAGAAAACTTCTGAGGTTCTGCCCATGTTTTCAGATGCCCACTGCTATGTGGAAATGACCACAAGAAAGATAGAACCTGTCTTTTTCCTGCCTCCCTCTTGCCACCCCCAGCCGCTGTCTGGTCCATGGCCCTTTGTGTGTATGGAGGTGTGAGCCTCCAAGAGGTGGGGCCGAGAGGGGTTGTCTGGGCCTGGCTGGCTGCCAGGAGCTCAGGCTGGGTAGTCAGGCACCAAGGCGGGCAGAGGCAGCGAACCTGTGCTGTCCGACAACGGGCAGTCCTGGATTCTTGCAGAGGGACCCCTGCTCTGTTTAGGAACACTACCTTTCCCCTCTGCACACTCTCCCCTTGAGTGTTATCTGTGCCATCCCAGGGGGCAGCTCCCATCTTTGTCCCAGCCTCCAAGAACAAGGGTTTCTCCCCTTTCCAAGCCCTCTCACCGTCTCCCCACGCCAGGAGGGGAGTTCCTCGTCCCAACGCAGAGCGGTTCTCCCTCCCTCTCACCCACCATGAATCCCATCAACCGATCAATCCTTACCATCTCCCTTGTTTCCAGGCCTCCCCCAGGCTCCCTTGCCTTTTTGAGACCCCAAAGAGCTGACTGAAGGGACTGGGAAGATGTGGGGAGGGGCTGGCTGTTCTCTGGTTGGGGGGGCTGGAAGAGAGAGAGAAAGTAGAGGAGAGGGGCCACCTGGGATTGCTCCCGGTGGAGGGCAGTTCCGGGCCAAAGACCCCATTCCTTGGATTGTGGATCTAGAAGCCATTCTCCATCTCTGGAGGACTTACTGGGAAAAAGTATTCACCTGGGGGCCAGATCCCAGGTACGTGGGGCAGACGCTAGTCCGTAGGAAGTGGCTGCACAGTGCAAAATGTCTCCCCCAAAAGGCAAAGCCCATAAAGCTGGACAGCAGCCCTGTGGGATGGAGGGGAGGGCAGGACACCAGGCACAGGGTCACAGACTCACCCCACAAAGTAGGAGATGATCAGAAGCTGAACGGCTCGGTTGATGATCCCAATGGTCCAGCTCTTCACAACCACCGACTTGGTGGTCTCATAGGTGAAGAAGTCTGATATACAGTTCATGCTGCCAGAGAGCTCAGGGGTCCCTGGGAAGCGGCCCAATGGCAGCTCAGGAGAGACAGGTCCTTGGGACCGGGAAGCCTGGAGTAGGTAGCTCAGAGGGGCTCCAGGAATGGGAAACCTGTTCCTTTAAGCCAGACAACCCCAGCCTAGTGCCCAGGCTCTCTCTGCTCTTGACACTCTGGCTGCCAAGAGTCCAGGGCCAGGGCGGGGGACCCCCCCTTTTTATTTGTCTCCACCCCACTCTCCTGTGATGTCACGGCAGGGGTGGGGTCTCCAAGCCTGGGCTCCTGATTGCCTGGGATGCAGCTGGCTAGGGCCCTCTGGGACTCGTGTTTTATCTGCACTCTGTCTATCGCTTCTGTTCCGATCTCTTCTGTTGCATCCTCATCCCAGCTCACCAGCTGCTTTGAGCTCTCCCTAAAGCCCCTTGCAAATGCCCCATCCCCCAGCCACCTAATAATCCATCTGAACTGGGTAGCCCCTTTCATCTGTGAGTGCCTGTCTCCTTCCACCCAATTCTGCAGCCACCCCCTCCCTCCCTGAGTTGCCTCCAACAGCATGAGTTGGGGGGAGGGTGTGTCTTCAATATTTTCCCGGATCTCTTGGGAGGGAGTAAATAGCAAACAGTCATATATTTTTAAACTGTAATTGATCATAGCTAAAGCGCTACCTGTAGCATAGCAGTTTTATATGTATACATACATATAACTTATACAGCAATTATATATATATATATATATATATATATATATATATATAGCAGTTATATGTATATACACACTCTCAGGTCATTTGATGGATTAGGCTTCTGTGGAAGGCTGGGGTTGTTTTCAGTTTGTTCATTGAAATCCTAGAAGTGTGTTGGATTAATTACAGCCCCCGGTACACTGAATTTATATTCAGATAATGCTAGAATAGCCACTATCCAGAGGTTAAAAGCCATGATTTTGGGGTGGGGGTGGGGGTAACGGTCTGTTGTCTCTTATCCCAGGACTGAGTTAGCTGGTGTAACCAGCGTCAGGGAAATCTTGAGTTTCAATATTCCGTGTAACGAATGCTTTTCTGCAGGACACACGGGCTCAGAGGATGGGGACGTAAAGCCACTGTGGTTACAGCAGAAGAGAAGGGGACGGGAGTTCTGAGGAGAGGCGGCTCCCCGTCTCCACCTTGGTGGCCGACTCCCAGAGCCGCTGGGCAACTGCTCTCCGCAGGAGGCTGGAGGAGACAAACTCCCAACCTCTCTCCCAGCTCAGGCCGTCTCCGATGTTGCTAGGTGCACCTCTTCCAAGATGAGCTCATGTGGTTTCCAATCAGTTCTGGCTCTAAGGTGAACCCGACACCGGCGCTTGAACTCGATCCTGCCGTTTGCCAGTCACTGCCAGCGCCACTGCGGTTAGAGGTGCAGAATTTGGGTGTAGACGGCGACCTCATTTCAGAAAGGATCAATCCCACTTAGCAGGGGGCAGCCGGCCAGCAAGCCTGCCACAAAGGACGCGAACGCCCGCACGCGTCTCTCTCCACGACTCTGAGGTATTTTTCTTCGTGTTCCACAGCTTCCTTTCTACCCCTACAGAAATTAACCTTTCCCCCCCAGAAATCTGACAAAATAAAGCCGCAGAACACGATTTCCCTTTAGGATCCAGTCTCCGCTTGAAGTCTCCGCAACGTTCTAAGAAGCCGGATAAGCCTTCATTTTCTAGTCAGTCGGACTTCACCGCTACCACCCCGGCCTCGGGTCCTCCAGCGTCGCCGTCGCTCTAGGCGACTGTCTCTTCGGCGGGCCCGGCTCGCGTCTCTCTAGCCAGCTCATCCTCTCGATGGTCAGTGCGCGGCTTCCGGTGGCGGGACGCGGGGCCGCGCACGCGGGAAAAGCTTCCCCAGCTATCTCCCGTTCCCCGCGTCCCCGCCCCCCTCCCCCGCATCCCCCGAAGCGCCCACCGCCCGCGCCCGGCCCGTCGCGAGGCTGCAGCTTGAGGAGGTGGGTGGTCGTCGTCCCTGGGCCCCGCTCCCCCGCGGGACGCTCCGAATGGGCCGTTCCGCGTTCGAATCTGCAGGCAGCGGGCGAATCCATTTTAGCAGGAGGGGAGAACCATGAGGGCCAGGATGGAACCTAGCGCTCTGAGCTGGGGCGCGGGAGATGTGCGCGCTGCGGGCAGGCCTTGGGGTTCCGCTGCTCGTTACCATGGCTCCCCGTGTGGCGCGCACAGAGGGTGTTGGCTTGGGGTGGCTCTCCCGGCCTGGGGCTACCGGGGATGACCCCCGGAGCACGGCACAGCCGGCCTGTGAACCCCCAGGGGCGGCCACCTGGCTCCATCCGTGAGCAGAGCGCGGCGCTGCGTTTCATGACTCTCTCTTGAATTCAGATTCCCAACCTGCTGACCATCTGCACACTCACCCAGGACTTGGGGCCCAGCGCCCAGTGTATTCGGTTTCCCTTGTGAGGCCTAGGGCTCTGGCCCAGGCCACCAGGGGCAGGTCAACATGGCAGAGACACTGGAGTTCAACGATGTCTATCAGGAGGTGAAAGGCTCCATGGTGAGAAGGGCTTGGGTTTTTCATAGAGATGGAAGGAGGGAGCGAGCTAAAATTGATGAACACGAACGAGAGCTTGTCCTGGTGACGTTTCTACTGGGAAAAGGAAGTCTCTGTATAACGTGCACCTGGTGTTTCCCCCCAATAAAAGGCAATTCTGAAAAGTCGCAGGAGTTGTAGAATCTCAGGGTGTGAAGGGACCGTATTTGCTAATCTGTGTTTCAAACGAGGACACTGAGGGCCTGCACAGGTTCTGGATACCCGAGCCAGGTGCAGAACCGAGACTTCCTGGACACTTGTGTCTCCTTACTGGTCCTCACTTCAGCTGTTGCTCCTGCCCTGATCACCTGGCAGCCAGAGTGAATGCTGGGTAGAGCTGCACCCAGGACACGGTCTGTACTGTCCCCGTGCATCTGGGCTCACTTTTCCAACAGAATGATGGTCGGCTGAGGTTGAGTCGCCAGGGAATTATCTTCAAGAATAGCAAGACGGGCAAAGTGGACAACATTCAGGCTGGGGAGTTGACGGAGGGCATCTGGCGCCGGGTGGCTCTCGGCCACGGACTTAAACTGCTCACGAAGAATGGCCACGTCTACAAGTATGACGGCTTCCGAGAATCGGTGAGACGCCCTGTTGCCGTGAGCCCCCTTTTTACTGTGCCATCCTGTCTGCTTTTAATCTTCTAGAGGGAGTTGAGGTTCCCTCTGGTAGTGTTGCTGGTTTGGGCTCCTTGGGCAGGGCCATTGAGGCCATTGAGCAATCAGTGGTTCAGCTCTGAGCGTTCTGGAGTGTTCACAGCTTTTCTGTGTTTTGGTTCCAGAAGATCTGCTTCCTGCTGTTCTGGTTTAAATAGTGCTTTCTGCTTGGTTGCACGTATCCAGGTTCAGAATCTTAGCTTGATGCTTTAGTTTAGGTTTTGCTTTCCCATCTTAAACTGTTCTGAGTTAAAGACTTAACGTTAATGTCCACTTCTATTAAAACAATAAACACACAAAGTTTAGGAAGTCAGATAACATGGTGAGGTCCAGAGACAGGAATGCCAGTTCCTCTCTTTACTCCTCCCCTAGCCTGAAGTCCAGTTCCCAGGAGCAGTCTCTCTCCACAACCTTTTAAACCATTTCAGAGCTGAGCTGCTGAGTCAGCATGGATTTTTTTTTTTTTTAAGACTTATTTATTTATTTGAAAAGTAGAGTTACAGAGAGAGAGAGGTCTTCCATCCACTGGTTCACTCCCCAAATGGCTGCAAAGGCCAGGGCTGTACCAGGCTGAAGCCAGGAGCCAGAAGCTTCTTCTGGGTCTCCCATGTGGGTGCAGGGGCCCAGGGGCTTCGGCCATCTTCTGCTGCTTTCCCAGGTGCCTTAGCAGGGAGCTGGTTCAGAAGTGGAGCAGCTGGGACTTGAAGCAATACCTTTATGGGATGCTGACACTGCAGGCTGTGCCACAGCACCAGCTCCCTGCATGGATTTTTTTGGTAGAAGTCCCATTGGGGCAGTTTTTTGGATATAGGTAATGTCAGGACATTGATGTTGGTTAAGGCCACTGGAGCTGACTGTGGTTGCACTTTCTCCCTTCCACTCATAGGAGTTTGAGAAACTCTCTGATTTCTTCAAAACTCACTATCGCCTTGAGCTAATGGAGAAGGACCTGTGTGTGAAGGGCTGGAACTGGGGGACGGTGAAGTTTGGAGGTGAGTCCTGGGGAGACGGAGGCTTGGGGAGCAGGCAGGATCAAGGGCTGCAGCCTTTCTCGTGCTCTTCCTCTGCCAGTTTCCGGTTTCCTGTCAGGTGGGTTGCTCATTGCGTATTTACTGGGCACCTGGGGTGTCAGGCTTTGAGCCTGGTCTCGGGGTGCAGCGTGAACAAACAGCCCCAGCACCCCGCCCTGACGGAACTTCAGGATTGGTGGGCTTCTTGTTGATGCAGACTGGTGGGGAGGAGCCTGAGGCTTGAGCAGCGCTTTCCTCACAGGGCAGCTGCTTTCCTTTGACATTGGTGACCAGCCGGTCTTCGAGATACCCCTCAGCAACGTGTCCCAGTGCACCACAGGCAAGAACGAGGTGACGCTGGAATTCCACCAGAATGACGACGCGGAGGTGTCCCTCATGGAGGTCCGCTTCTACGTGCCTCCCACCCAGGAGGACGGCGTGGATCCCGTGGAGGTGAGGCCTCCCCAGGCGCCTCGGGTGCAGACGGGCTGGCCTGCTGCCAGGGTAACAGTGTGTGCTTCGGCAGGCCTTTGCCCAGAACGTGCTGTCCAAGGCGGACGTCATCCAGGCCACCGGAGACGCCATCTGCATCTTCCGGGAGCTGCAGTGCCTGACTCCCCGTGGTCGTTATGACATCCGGATTTACCCCACCTTTCTGCACCTGCACGGCAAGACCTTTGACTACAAGATCCCCTATACCACGGTCCTGCGTCTCTTCCTGCTGCCCCACAAGGATCAGCGCCAGATGTTCTTTGTGGTGAGCAGAGCCCCTGGGGGCGGAGGGTCCCGGTTTTTGTCTGAGGACTTTGTGACTGGGTCTCACTGAGGTGCAGGTCTCACTGTTGGTCCGTCTTACGTCCTGGTGGAGCCCCGCCTGGTGCTTAACCTTGTCTGCTGTTCCTTATCAGATCAGCCTGGATCCTCCCATCAAGCAGGGCCAAACCCGTTACCACTTCCTGATCCTCCTGTTCTCCAAGGACGAGGACATCTCCTTGACTCTGAACATGAATGAGTGAGTGTCTCCCTGGACTCCCTGCCGCTGTGCAGGCAGGAGGCGGATGATGCTGGCAGAAGTCTCTAATGCTGGTGATGTGATCTTGCTCTGTTTGTAGGGAAGAGGTGGAGAAGCGCTTTGAGGGGCGGCTCACCAAGAACATGTCAGGATCCCTCTACGAGATGGTCAGCCGGGTCATGAAAGCACTGGTGAACCGCAAGATCACAGTGCCAGGCAATTTCCAAGGGTGAGCGTGCGAGCCGGGGTCCCTGTCCAGGGAAGGGAAACGCTCCCTCTCCATGGCGGACCCCTTCGCAGATGGGATCGCGTGTAGTGACGGTGGTCAGTGTCTGCTGGAGCAGCCGAGTGAGACTTACCGGGCTGAGGCTTGGAGCTTACCTGTGTTGCCGCTGCCTGTGGGCCCTTTGTCTTTGCTGAGGTTGGCATTGAGTCGGCTCCCTGCTCCTTCCTTCAGGCACTCAGGGGCCCAGTGCATCACCTGTTCCTACAAGGCGAGCTCAGGACTGCTGTACCCGCTGGAGCGGGGCTTCATCTATGTCCACAAGCCCCCTGTGCACATCCGCTTTGATGAGATCTCCTTCGTCAACTTTGCTCGTGGCACCACCACCACGCGCTCCTTTGACTTCGAGATTGAGACCAAGCAGGGCACTCAGTACACCTTCAGTAGCATTGAGAGGTGAGAGCCCCCGCCAGTCACTGCCGGGTGTCCCCCGTCCTGACGCAGCCTCCACTGGGAAGCCTGGCCGGGCCTGGGGCCCTCTCTGGGCCTGTGACTCTTCTGCTTCTCTGAGGTTTGATCCTTCTCCTTGGAGTCCTCAGACTTTGGAAGCCTCTCTTGCTTTCTTTCTGTTCTTCAAAAGAAGGTTATTTTCCCTGTGTGGAAGCCGTGTGCACTTGATTCCAGCCCTGCTTCTCCTCCAGTCTGCCGGTGATGGAAACGCTGTTTCTTTCCTGGAGTGAGCTTCTTGTCTGAGAACACAGCCCCTGATGTTTAGGGTGTCCCCTGTGGGCTAAATGCTTTACCGAACGTCTTCGTGGTTAATCCTAGTAACAAGCTGGTGAAGCATGAAATACAGGCCAGTGAAAAGGTGCACGGCCCCCTGCCCGGACAGTCTTGACCCTGCAGTGTAGGTACCTGGTAAACAGGTGACCTCTGTCCATCTTGGCCTTCAAGAACGCCTCCTTCAGGACTCAGCTGTGACTCTTCCTGGCTGCTGTCCTCTAAGGGTGCTCTCTGAGCTGTTGGGGTTGACCGTGTGGCTCGGCGCTCCAGGCCCACAGTCCACCCCAGCTTCTGGGTATCTGAGCATCGTTTAGTCCTGCCCTACTCAGCTGGTGACGTGGTTCCTCTCCCCTCACAGGGAGGAGTATGGGAAGCTGTTTGATTTTGTCAACGCAAAGAAGCTCAACATCAAAAACCGAGGCTTGAAAGAGGTATCTCTGTGTGGGAAGGCTGGGGCTCTCCTGGTCCCTTTTGTAGGAGAGAAAAGGGAGAGTTTTTTTTCTGGCTTCTTTTTTCACTCTCTTCTCTTCTTACCCTTGTAGAAAAAAGAGGTGCGTGTGACCCTTTCCCTTCCTGATGCAGGTTTCCTCTGCATGACCTTAGACTCAGTCTGTGCAGCCTCTCAAGAGCCCCCCCTGTGGGGCTGGGAGTGGGAGGGGCTTGGACTAACCCAGTTGCCAGGCAGAACATGGGCACAGGCCCTGCACCTTGGCTGTGTGTGCACAGGCTAGCCCCAGGGCCTCCTGGGAGCTGCCTCTGATTTTACAGGCATGGGGGAGTGCTGTGAGTGTGCAGAGAGTCTGATTCAAGGGCAGATTGGGCCTCACTTGCATCTCTTCCCTGGACAGGGCATGAACCCAAGCTACGACGAATATGCAGACTCTGATGAAGATCAGCATGATGCCTACTTGGAGAGGATGAAGGAGGAGGGCAAGATCCGGGAAGAGAATGCCAACGACAGCAGCGATGACTCAGGAGAAGAGACTGGTGGGCCAGCCTCTGCTGGGGCTTGGGGTGGTCGCTGGGTGCCAGGGTTAAGGGAGTGAGATTTCCGTTGGGGCAGAAGCTGATGAATCCTGTGTTCTTTTTGCAGATGAGTCGTTCAACCCAGGTGAAGAGGAGGAAGACGTGGCAGAGGAGTGAGTTTTGGTTAAGATTTCTGGACGTTTCTCAGGTCCTGGCGTCAGCCACTGACCCAGAGTAGGAAAGTGACCTCCAATGAGGTGATACATGAAAATGTGTCAGAACTGCCAAGGGCTTTCTAAGTAAGTGCAAGGCATGTTTTGAAGCAGGAAAGGTACAGTGGGGGAGAGAATAGGAACGAGAACTGGTGCTTCTCCATTTACTCTCTGGGTGTGCCTGGATAAGTCCTTGGCTGCAGCTTCCTCACCTGGAAATGGCAGTGGTAGCCTTTGGGCAGGACTTTGGATTGCCAGCGTTAGAAATGTGACTTGGGGGCCGGCGCCGCGGCTCACTAGGCTAATCTTCCACCTAGCGGCGCCAGCACACCAGGTTCTAGTCCTGGTCGGGGTGCCGGATTCTGTCCCGGTTGCCCCTCTTCCAGGCCAGCTCTCTGCTGTGGCCAGGGAGTGCAGTGGAGGATGGCCCAAGTGCTTGGGCCCTGCACCCCATGGGAGACCAGGATAAGCACCTGGCTCCTGCCATCGGATCAGCATGGTGCGCCGGCGCAGCGCGCCGGCCGCGGCAGCCATTGGAGGGTGAACCAACGGCAAAGGAAGACCTTTCTCTCTGTCTCTCTCTCTCACTGTCCACTCTGCCTGTCAAAAAAAAAGAAATGTGACTCGGACTTGGAGATTTGTATAACTTCATGGAATTGGAGAGTCGGAATAGTAATTGGCTTCAGGCACTGTGGGATCTAGGAGCTCACAAGTTGTAGGGAGAATCTGAGTATTTCTTGCTTAGTGTTTATTCCTTAGTGCTAGAGGGGTTTGCCCCCTAAGGTGCCACAGGACTCTAGAAGCCCTGGGCAGGCTTAATCCTACTGGTATAGCTTCCAGAGGTGCCTCTGCCTCCGGTCTGCAGCTCAGTGAGCAGGTGTGATCACCTGTCCCCTCAGCCTGAGTTAGGAGGTGTGCAGAGGGGGCCCGACCCAGGCCACGTGCCCACCCTTAGTCTGGCTGGTGGTGCCCGACAGAACATTGGGACTCTCAACCTGGAAGGGTGGGGGATGAGTAGTGGGTAGCAGAAACCACCCAGCAGAGGCCTGCAAGCGCTGCATGCCACATGCTTGTGAAGCGTAACGAGCAAGGCCTTGGGACGGTGCCTGGAAAACTTGCGCAGCTTGTGGGTGAGGTGATTGCTGCTTTCTGAGGTTAGGGCACATTGGATAGGACAGCTGGGTTGTGCTACATTGGGTTTCATCGCTTTTGGTAGTAACTGTCTTCATCAGAAACACAACACTGTAGGAAGTGGTGAGGTGGACTTGGAGCATGCTGTAGGCCAGAGCGAGACGGTGTCTCTGTCCCTGGGCACTGGGGATGGAGTAGGCCCTGGATCAGGCCATGACGGAGAGTAGTGGAAGCCCAGTGGCTCCTCGTTTCTTGTTGATGGACTGAAGAAGTAACCTGTGGTCATTCCTGTGGTCTGCAGAGAGGGTGGTTGAAGCCACCCTAGCACAGGGGAGGGAGCAGCACTGGGGCCTGGCACGGGGGTGCTGTGGGGTCTGTGGTCTCCCCCTCCCCACCCCCTCGCTGCTTTCTGGGCAGACGACTTTGGATTTGTTTTCCACCTCCTTTCCTGAGTCCAAGCCCCACTCTCCACCAGGTTTGACAGCAACGCCTCTGCCAGCTCCTCCAGCAATGAGGGTGACAGCGACCGGGATGAGAAGAAGCGGAAGCAGCTCAAGAGGGCCAAGGTGGCCAAGGACCGTAAGAGCCGGAAGAAGCCTGTGGAGGTGACGGTTCCTCCGGACGGGAGGCTGGGGGGAGGGGCTGTTCCCTTCTGTAGCCAGTGATCGTGGCCTTGTGGGTTATCATCGGAAATGTTTGTCTCTGGTCCTGAGATAATGAGCTTCTGGAAGATCTGAAACAGGAGACAGGCTGTGTCTGCCTCAGGAGCCCACGGGAAAGGGGGCCCTTGGTGGGTACCGCCCTGGGTGTGGAGGGGAAGGCGGCACCATCTTGGCAGTCTGGCCTGGGCTACTTAGTCCTTCCTCCTCCGTTCCTCCAAGTTAAGTGGTCTGGATAGTTTCTTTGGGAGAGTGGGAGGTCTGGGAAATATGGCTGAAGGCATCTGGGATCTCTCCTGTGTAGGTGAAGAAGGGCAAGGACCCGAATGCGCCCAAGAGGCCCATGTCTGCATACATGCTGTGGCTCAATGCCAGCCGGGAGAAGATCAAGTCAGACCACCCTGGCATCAGCATCACGGATCTTTCCAAGAAGGCAGGCGAGATCTGGAAAGGAATGTCCAAAGAGAAGAAAGAGGTGGGTGGCAGCCGAGAGCAGGGGCCGGGAGGGGTCTCGTTGCTGGCGAGAGAGACTTTGTTGGGTGGGGAGTCTTGTAACTGGCAGAGGGGGCACGGGAGCCACAGTGGGACTTCTGGGCAGGTTTTGCCTGCGTCACAGAGGGAGCGTCATCGTCCGCTGTTGTCTCTCTGTGTGAGTGACAGGAGTGGGACCGCAAGGCTGAGGATGCCAGGAGAGAATATGAGAAGGCCATGAAAGAATATGAAGGGGGCCGAGGCGAGTCTTCTAAGAGGTGAGTGTTGGGAAGAAGATGGCCCAGAGGCTCTTGGCAGGGTTTTTTTTTCCGAGTGAAGTTGGGAGTTGAGGTGTTGGAGTAGATGTAGGGCTTTGACAAAGCAGGCCTGTGCTTCTCGAACCTGGGTAGGCCATTGCCCAAGAGTGGCTGAATTCAAGTCACCAGTGCAACATGGCCCTTTTCCCTGGAGGGTCAATTTCATTTGAAGATACAGGGAAGTTAAAATTATTATGGAGAAGGGTGAGAAAAATCACCTGAATTTTCAAAGATAAAGCAAGAAATGTCAAATAAGTTTGGCCTGTGGGGCTGCCTTGGGCTATGGCTTTTGAATCTTCTGGTGTATTCACTTAGGGAATGCCCTGGGGGCACCCTGGGCAGAACGGGGCAGCTGTTCACCTTGAGAGTGAACGGGGCAGTGTGGCTGGGACTGGGCACGACCTGATGTAAGCTGGGAGAGGTCTGGCCTCACCGATGACAGGGGGAGCCTGCAGGCCCAGCTCCCTTTACCTCTCCCGGTGCAGAGACAAGTCCAAGAAGAAGAAGAAAGTGAAGGCAAAGATGGAAAAGAAATCCACACCCTCCAGGGGCTCGTCGTCCAAGACGTCATCCCGGCCGCTGAGCGAGAGCTTCAAAAGCAAGGAGTTTGTGTCCAGTGACGAGAGCTCTTCAGGCGAGAACAAGAGCAAAAAGAAGAGGCGGCGGAGTGAGGTGCAGCAAGACAGCGGGCGCCCTTGGGCGGGGAAGGGTTTGGGGCGTGTGCGTCTCGGGGTGCGGGGTGTTTCCGGCTCAGGGGTTGTGGTGGGTCTGAGAGGGAGGAACTGGCAGTGGATGGGAGGGGTTCTGAGGCTGGTGAAGGTGGGTGCTGGAGCTGCCCGGGACGGGGACCAGAGCCCCGCACTGAAGCGTGGCCAGGTGTCTGGCGTGCTCTACCTTTCCCATAAGAGGCCTCTCTGGCTTTCAGGACTCAGAGGAAGAGGAGCCAGCCAGTACCCCGCCCAGCTCAGAGGACTCGGCGTCAGGATCCGATGAGTAAAGAGGAGGAAGAGAATTCGCTTGTCCCGTCACAGCCCCAGGCTCCCCACCGGGTTTTGGGCCCGGTTTCTGCTCACATGACGCGTGGTCCTCAGAGTCTGTGCCCCGGGGACACGCTCTCCCGGTGGTACGCACTTCCCTGGGATGGGGCGGTGTCTCGCTTCTGCCGCTTCACGGGATGGCGCCTTACAATCTGGGGAGAGATTGGGTGGGAGGCGGGGCACAGGACCTCGGGCCCTGCCCCGCTTTGCCCACCTTCGGGATACAGCCACCGCTATTTCTCCTTCAAGTTGCCGCAGCAGGAGTCGTGTGAAGTCAGGCCTGAGACTCCTCGGTGGGGACTATTTCTACCTTTATTTTGTATTTCTGGTCTGTGAAAATCAACATTTAATAAAGGGAACTGACTTTGGAACACGTGTCCTCCGCGTGCCTTCTCTCTAGCCCTCTTGCGCTGCTCCCCCTCGGCCCACTGTTCCTGGGCAGGGCGCTGCCGGGCAGCCGGGAAGCAGGTCTCCCAGGTCCGGCCGCACCAGCATTGGTTTTCACCCCCTCTGCCGGAATGGGCCACCTGAGAGTCTAGAAATGGGAGCTGATCTGATTAGTAAGCCTCCCTCACAGCGCCACTCCATCAGCCAGGCCAAGGGGGAGGCGGCCCTCTGCTCCTTGCTTAAATCACCTTAGGAGTCAAGGGGTCTTGGAAAGCTTGGGCTAACACAATCAGGATCGACTGTCCTCCCTGGCGAGCGGGGGAGTGGAAACCGGAGCTGGCGGAGCAGAGCGAGGGCGTGTGTGTGTGTGTGTGTGTGTGTAGGGCTGCAGGAAAGGTGTGCAGGGTGTGTGTGCGAAGCTTTTGTTCTGAGGTGCGGGAGGAAACAGAACCACACGTTAGGGTTGGAAGGAACTTAGGGCTGAGACACCGATAATGGGAGTGACCCAGGGAAGCAGGGCCGCCCAGCTGGGTGGACACACGTCCAGCAGCCACGTCGCGAACGGCCTCAGGACTCAGGTGGCTGGGAACAGGAAGCCAACCCAGTCCGCCAACACTACCCTCTCGCCCGACGTGGCTCTATGGTGCTGCAGTCCCTACGAGCGGCCGGGCCCAGGAGGGGGGCCGTGCCAAGGCTGCCTCCTCTCTAGGCGATCGTCTCGGTGGCCATTTTACCCAAGCGCTCCCAGCCGCTGAATTGCGTCAGTTTCGCCCGAATCTGAGCCCCGGGGCGGGCCCCTCATTTGCAAGATCATGAATAATTGAGTAGCGGGCCGCGTCTGTTTGCATACGGCGGGACGGGCTCGGCCCGGGCTTCCCACTCGCGGGTTCCACCGGCTCATGAATATTCACGAGGCGAGCTGGGGGCGTGGTCGTGGGCGGAGCTGGGGGCGGGGCCCCCGCCGGGGCTCGCACTGGCTCGGTCCCGCGGTGACGGCGGCGGCGGCGGCGGCGGCGGCAGTGGCGGCGGGGACTGGCGTCGGGGCGCCGGCGGAGCGGAGCCGGATCCCGGGAGAGCGCGTGAGTGTGCGGGGCCCGGCGGGCGGGAGGGCCAAGGAGGAGGCGGGGTCCGCGGTGGGGCGGGGAAGGGGCATGGGAGGAGTGGGCGCGTTCCAACCAGGACCTCGGGTTGCGGTGGTGGTGGTGGTGGTGGTGAGTGTGGGGGGGATCGTGACTAGGAAAGTTTGCAGGGGCTGGGGGCGCCGGGGCAGGGGGGAGGGGGCGCTGGCGCGTGTGCGCGGGCGTGGGGGGCGCAGGTCTGGAGCTCGTGCTGGCGGAGCCAGAAGAAAGGGGGGAGGGGGCGAGGGCTTGGGGCGGGGCTGGGGGCGGGCGGAGCGGCTGGAGGGACCCCCGCCTCCCCGTCCCCCGGGCCCGCGCCGTCCCCTCCTCCGGCTCCCTCGGCACGCCCCCAGCCACCCCAGTCCGCCCCCACGTAGCCGGGCCACCGTCTGCTCGCCTGCTGCTTCTCGTCCCGCGCGCAGGTCCTCCGCTGCTGCCGGCGTCGCCCCCTCCTCCTCCACCCTCCTCCTGCTCCTCGGCGGCCGCCGTCCGCTCTGTGTCCGGAGCTCCCCACCGGGCCCCTCCAGACAGCCCCTTGCCCCGGGCTGTTCTGTCTTCCCGCTGGCTCTCCCTCCTCCTGCAGTTTGCACGCTGTCCCTGCCGACCTCTCTGGCCCCGGACCCGCCTGGAGGAGGTTCTAGGGTCCACAGAGACGCCCCGGCCTGCGCCCCCCTACGCGAGCCCGGAGCCGCCTGGCCCCTTCCCAGCCTTGCTGGCGATCGCCTGTCTCCCGCGAACTCCTGCGGGCGGGGAGTGCTCCGAGCTGCTGCCGCATCTGGCCACCGCCTTGGTCACTGGGGCTCCTGGCCGGGGCCTCTGAGTTGCTGCGGCCACCTCCCTAACTGGGGTGGGGGGGCTCTGAGCCCACCTTCATGGCCACAGCCTCTCATCCTGCCGAGGGGGCTCATCAGGGCCCCCAGGTGAAAGCGCTTTTTGGTTCTGGGCCGGTTCGTCTGGGTTTCCACCCACTCACACCATGTCCCTTTTAATGACGTTCAAGGACAAGGAAGCAGCCTTGTGTTTTTTAATTTATTTTTTCTATCATGTGCTCACCCCCTCCCCGTGCGCGCACTGCACACTTGGCTTGGCGCTGCAGTTACTCGCCCACAGTGGGCAGGCCTCCGCACTGGTTGCCTGACCAACGGGTTGAGTATCTCTGCTGTCTTTGCACCCTCTTCTGTCTTTGCAACCAGCTGGGGCCGGGGCAGAGTCGGGGGTGGGAGGGTGAAGGGGACAGGTTTGCAAAGGTTAGGCACCTGTTTTTGGGGATTTGGTGCTGTCTTTCCAGACTACCTGGAGCAGGTAAGGAAGGTGGTGCCAGGTGCATGTTGGAGAGCCTTGCGTGGCCCTCGCCCGCTCTGTACCTAGCAGGTGATAGGTGACATCCCCCTTTCTTTGGAACCAGAGTGGCAGGCTGGAGAGCCTGGTGTGGGGTGGGGGGTGTCGTGTGGGTGGGAGGGTGCCTCAGGAGCCGGGGTGGGAACTGAGGAGGTGTGCAGCCCAGCTGACAGGACTGGGGCCTGGAGAGTGAAGGAATGGTCTTGGAATGCAGGCAGCCTGGCCTTGGGGGGAAAGGAGGAGGTGGTTGCCAGGGCTGTTAGCTCATTGGTGGTGCTGAACGGAATCCCAGGAATACTGGCCAGCGTTTATTGGACACTAATGTGCTGAGCGTTGTGTGAGCAGTTTCCATGCATCATCTCCCCGAAGCCTCCGGAGAGCCTCTGTAACCCCACTTCTCAGACCAGGAAGTTGAGGCCTGGAGAAGTTGCCCAGCTAAGGAAGTGGCAGACCCACCTGACCCACCCAGATTGGAGTCCTGAGATATCGCAAGTGGAGGCTCACCTGTGTGGCTTCTACCATGGGGCCGAGTCACTTGATTGGCCTGCTGATGCCCCCCTCAGAACCCCTTCAGGCCGGTCCTAGCCTGTGGGGACTGCCCACCTACCCCCTTCCCACAGGCTCTGGCTGTCCCACCCTGACTGTCCTGGAAGGGGAAACCCCAGGGAGTTTTCCCCCAGCACCCCCCCACCACCACCACCATGTTCTCAAGCCCTGTCCCGTTCTCCCAGCCCAGGCCTGGGCCGGCTCCTCCTTCCTCTTGGCGAGGCACTGGAAATCCAGTGGGAGGCCATTGCTATGGCAACGGGACTAGGCCCTGGCTTTACCTCATCAAATTCCAAGCTGAAGCCAAAGCGATTGAGAAATTAAAGAAAAAAAAAATGTGTTCCAGATGTTTACTTTTTTATTCCTTATTTTTCCGTGTTTGGATGAGACAGCTCCAAGGAGGGGGGGGGGGGGGAGAGCCGGAGAGCCGGGCAGGGATGTGGAAGGAGAATGGGGAGAGAGAGGGGAGAGGGAACCACTCCCAGCTGCTGGAGGGAGGGAGGGAGAGAGGGAGGGAGAGCGGGAAGGGGGAGGCATGCCGCGGGGCGGAGCCCCAGGTTGGGGAGGAGCGGGTTTTTCCCGTCTCCCAGGAGGTGATTCACGGAGAGGCTTCAGACTGCACTCTTCTTGCTCTGTCTGCAGTAGATTCCTTCCAAGGGGCTCCTGGCCCAAGCAGGGGGGCTGCCTGGGAGCTGTAAGTGGGGGTGTCTCAGGGAGCTGGTAGGAGGAGGCAGCTCCCTAAAGCTCCAGGACTTTGGGGTTAGGAGAGCAGAGCTGGAGAGGATGTGGGAAGAGTTGAGGACACGCCTGCTGGGGACCTGGCCTGACCTCCCCAGCCCCCTCCTGAAGTTCCCTCTTCCTGTCCCACACTCCGCCTCTGTGGAAGTAGGAGACCCCTGGGCTAAGCCCGCTGCCCACACCCAGCTCTCTCCCGCTCTCTTTTCCCGAGCCTCCAGCCAGCGCCGCTCACGCGCTCTGCTTCCTATTTCTCAAGCAGGATCTGCCGCATGTGATGAAAGTGTCTACTCTCAGGGAAAGCACAGCCATGGCTTCCCCACCGCCCCGGGAGACGGAGGAGGAGCTGCTGCCCGCTGGCTCCGAGCCAGGTACCCATGGGTGCAGGGTGGAGCCGGTGGCTGAGAGGAGTGTGGGAAGGGCGCAGGCTGCACCCCTGTTCCATCCTGGGGGGTAGCTGAGTTGAAGTGTGTTGAGGTAGCTGCAAGGGAGGGCGGCAGTACTAGGAAGTGCGGGCTAGGGTGGGAAGGCCCTCGGCTCGGCTCGCATTGAGAGCATAGATCTCCAGCACCTCTAAGGGCAGACAGGACCCATGGGGGTGATGTGGGTCAAGCTGTGTGTTTTGCAGGTGGGGGTAGGGGCTGTGGCCAGGAGAGGGGACCCCTGAGACCCAGAGGGAGGCCTGGAGTGCACCCACCCGGGTTTGAGCCCAGGCTCCTGCCTCCATGTCTCTAGACTCTTAGCCAGCTGAGTGGGTGCTGGAGGGTTCCACTAGAAGGGCTGTGACCTGGAGTAACTGCGATGCTGTTTATCCGGCATTGGAATGCCTTATATAGAAGGAAGATTTCTGGTCTTGGTTTTGAGTCCCCCCCACCCCCCTAGCAGATTTACTTTTGTTTGGCTTAGGTCAATAGTAAGTTTGCATTCCTTGGTCACACACCGGATGACAGTGGGGAGGTGGCCTGGGTGTGTGCTGGAGGCGGGGGTAGCTGGAAGGCAGGGTGAAGAAACAGAGTTGGGGTGAGAAGTTTACTGTGGGGGATGCAGTGGGGAGAGGGCTCCATGGGAAGACAGTGGGCTGACTGGTGTGGCGGGAGATATTTGTTTATTGGCTCATTCATTCATGTGTTTGATTAGAGCATGTGTTTGATTAGAGTAGGGTGCAAGGGGAAATGAGGTGCCAGCAGGGCCCTTACGTAGCTTTAGTTTAAAAGGGGAACTGGTGAAATAACTTTGGGAGTTTGGAGAAGGGCGAAGATGCTTCTGGAACGTGTGTAGAAAATCAAGGAAGCCTTCATGGAAGAGGTGGTATTTGGCTTGTGCCTACACAAGCGTGAGCATTCTGAAATTGGAGGGTGGGAGATGAGGTGGAACAAGAAACACAAGAAATTCTGCTTCTTGGTTCTTCTGACAGCCCCCCACCCCCACTCCCCTTTCCTTTTGTAGGTGACCCTCGAGCCAAACCCCCTGTGAAGCCTAAACCCCGGGCTCTGCCCGCCAAGCCAGCCCTGCCTGCTAAGCCCAGCCTCCTGGTGCCTGTTGGGCCTCGTCCCCCCCGGGGTCCCCTGGCCGAGCTGCCTTCTGCCCGGAAGATGAACATGTTGGCGGGACCCCAGCCCTACGGGGGCAGCAAGCGTCCCCTTCCCTTTGCACCGAGGCCTACGACCGAGACCTCTGTTGGAGGAGAAGCCACCCCAGAGCCTGGGAAAGAAGAGGCTGGGAAAGAGGAGCTGCCTCCTCTGACGCCCCCAGCTCGCTGTGCCGCCCCAGGGGGCGTGCGCAAGGCCCCTGCTCCCTTCCGTCCAGCCTCGGAGCGCTTTGCGGCCACCACGGTGGAAGAGATCCTGGCCAAGATGGAGCAGCCCCGGAAGGAGGTGCCTGCCAGCCCTGACCGCCTCTGGGGCTCCCGCCTCACCTTTAACCACGATGGTAGCTCACGGTATGGCCTCAGGACCTACGGCGTGGCTGCTGGTCCCAAGGAGGAAGACAGCAGGAGCCTGGCCAGAGATTGTCCCCAGGAGGGGTTAGCAAAGACTCCTCCAGAGTGCCAGGAAGAGAACAGCAAGACCCCCGAGGAGAGGTGAGGGACAGGGTGGGGTGTGCTGCTATATATTTTGTTGTAGCTTGGAGGTCCCTGAGGGCCAAGGACCAAGTGGGTGGCCCTGTTTGGGGCCATGACTTTCATCTTGAGGCTGGTTGTGTGCCGTGAATATGGACAGACCTGGTCTAGGTCACAAAGCCCTGCCTTGGTAGATGGCGTTGTCATTGCTGTGTGCTTTTGAAACAAACATTGTCATTCTCTTTACAGAACTGATGCGTGTGTATCGCAGAGTGTTCGTTCACACAGGATAGAAGTTTGCTTTCTTTTTTGCTTGCTATTGTTTAAAATATTTATTTATTTTATTTGAAAGGTAGAGTTACAGAGATACAGAGAAGGAGAGAGATCTTCCATCCGCTAGTTCACTGCCCAAATGGCCGCAGTGGCTGGAGCGAGGCCTGACCGAAACCAGGAGCCAGGAGCTTCTTCTGGGTCTCCCACCTGGCTGCGGGGGCCCAAACTTTTGGACCATCTCTACTGCTTTCCCAGGCTCACTCATCAACAGGAAGCTGGATAGGAAGTGGAGCAGCCAGAACTTGAACCATGGCTCCTATGGGATGCTGGCACTGCAGGCGGCGGCTTCACCCACTGTGCCGCAGCGCCAGCCCAGTTTACTTTCTATATACTGAGAACTGGGCAGCAAACCTTGCCTCCTGGAATCCTGTTTGGTGAAGGGAATATTAGATCCATTTTAGAGATGGGGAGACAAAGGCTCAGTCCCTCAGCAAGTAAGGAGCAGAAAGGGGGTTTGCATTCAGGTCTGTCTGATTGCCAGGCCCCTCCTGTGTGCAGAGTGTCAGGTTTGGGGTGATGTGTGTGTGTGTGTACCGGTAGGGCGCAGCCCCCTGTGGAGGGCTCTATGGGAGACAGAAGACAGGAGCACATGGTGATGCTGGCCCAGCTCTTACCTGCACAGAGATGACACCTGGTTGGATACATTTGCATATTGCATATGATCCATTTCCCTTTTGCACTGGAGCAAAGGAAGACTGGCTAGGAGGTACCCCTGCGGGTGGGGGTGGGGGCACAGGTCGCTGGAGGAGGCGGCTGAGGAATCTCAGGAGCGATCAGCTGCACAAGGCCCTCTGGGCAGGCAGAGTCAGCTGCAGGCTGGGCTGGGCCCAGGGACTCTCTTCTGCCTTGCATTGCGGTGAAGGCCAGGGCTACTGTGGTCTGGCTGTGTGGAAGCCGAAGGCCCCTGCCCGGCCCTGCCCTGCTCTCCAGCCCTGCCCATCTTTCACCCATCTTTTCACCTGGAGACGTAGACCAGGGCACTGTGAGGTTGTCAGGCTGGGTTCTGCTCTCCCTTCTCTGCCCCTTCCTCTCTCCACGTGGAGCTTAAGAGGAACAACTTCAGCCTTGGAAAACCTCTCCCCCCCTTCCCCCCGAGCCTCCCTCCCACCCCCAATCTCCCAAAGAATATTGGCAGGACAGTCGGGACCAGCTGCAGTCTCCTGGGCTGGAGGAGAACTTTAACCCCTTCCAGGGTAAAGGAAGGAGGCTTTATCTTCTGGGCATACAGGACACTTTTCCTGCAGGAGCTGGGCCGTTTAACTTGTTAGGTGTGGGTTGGGGATTAGCGCTGTCCCCTGGGACGCTTGCTGAGTGGAAGCTGGACAGTCTTCCCGCCCCTCGCCCCTTGCCTGCTCCTCGTGGTGCCAGGCAGGGCTCAGAAGTAAGTGCTTGGGGGTGTGACCTCGCTGGGGGTGTGACCTTGCTCCATACTGAGACAGCCTTTCACATTGGTGCTTCCATTTCCTGTCTCTCTCCCTCACAGGAGCCCCACTTCTGCCGTGGCCGTCAACGGGGACCTGGCTAAGCCGGCCAGCTCTGAGCCAGCTGCTGATGTGAGTTACCTGCGGCGATGAGTCAGGACCACAGTGTTTTAGAGCTGGAAGTGTCGCTGAGAACCTCTGGTCCACTTTCCTGTAGCTCACACGGGGACACGGAGGGAGTGACTTGGCCCAGTGACTGGCTCCAGGACCCCAGGCCGGTGCTCGGGATCACTGAAGGGGCTAAATGTGGCTGATGCTGTCAGACTGTTTGCTATAAACAGTAATCAGAGTGCCCGAGCCCACTTGCACTGATTAAGCACCTACTGTGTGCTGACCAACTTGATCCTCACAGTAGTTCTGGCTAGTAGACCCTGTTAGTCCCATGTGACAGGTGACAATGCCAGAGCTCACAACGACTGAGTGACTTACGCAGGCTGAGGCAGGGACTGAAGTGTCTGCTTCCAGTGCCCTCTCTTCTGGGTTTGGAAGAGGGAGAAGTCTTTCTCTTTGGAGCTCCTGGTTTGCCTCCCCTCTGCTCCCACTCAGTGCCTCCTTGCCCGAGGAAGCATGGTAAACTGTGGCCCTTCTTGCTCAATGCCCCTGCAAACCAGACGCCACCACCCCCTCTACCCTGTGCTGGGGACTAGACTCCATGTAGTTGTCATTCCAGCAAATATTTACTGGGCAACTGCTATGAGCCAGGTGCTGGGGAAACAGCAGAGAATGAAGCACGTACCTTCCCTGCCCTCAGGGAGCGCACCTTGGGAGGCAGTCACACAGCCTGGCGTCTCTGTAAGCCCAGCAGATACGCAGTGTGTCACACAAGTGCGAAAGCTTCAAGGGGAAAGGGTGCTGGACCAGGTAGCCGGGGAAGCCCTCCTTGCAAAGAAGGTGTGGACCATGTGCATGTGTGGGGAACAGCGTTCGTGGCAGAATGCATCGCACGTGCGATCCAGAGAGCTCTGGATCCGGGAGCTCAGGATCGCAGGGAGAGAGGCGGAGGACTCAGCGGTGATGGGGTTGGATGACAGGGACCCCGCAGGCTTCTGTCCCTGTGGGCCTTTGGCTTGAGTGGGGAGAAGAAATCTCAGGTGGGTGGAGTTGAGGAGTGTCGTGCTGCTGACTTGGATGGAAGGTCACTTTGCCTGCTGGGCTCAGAAGAGCTGGTTGTCAGGTGGAAGGGGCAGCAGCAGAGACCAGGGAGGGGGTTCTTGGGATAATCCTGGTGGTAGACGGTGAAGGCTTGGACCCTTGTGGAGCTGAGAAGTAGTGAATTCTGGAGAGAATGCAAAGGTGAGTTGGGCGGGGCCTTCAGGTAGATTGATACCAACAGAGAGAGAGAGCAGAGCCCAGGGCGACTCCAGGGTTTGGGCTGAGCAGCTTGGAGGATGAGGCGGCTGTTTACTGTGATGGGGGCTTCGGGGGAGGAGCGGGGTGGGGGTGGGGGTGGGAAGGATTGGGAAGACAGGAAGCGTTTGCTCTGGATTTGTTGAGTTTGAGATGTTTTTTTAAAAAAAATGTTTGTTTATTTTCATCTGCTTGGAAGGCAGCGTGACAGAGAAAGAGGGTCAGAGAGAGAAATCTTCCATCTGCTGAATCTTTTTTTGTCTCCCAAATGCCCGCCATGGCTAGGGCTGGGCCAGGACAAAGTCAGGAGCCAGGGACTCTATCTGGCTCTCCCATGTAGGTGACAGGGGCCCAAGCTATCATGTGCTGCCTCTCAGGATGCATCAGCAAGGAGCTGGATTGGACATGGAGCGCTCCACCATGGGATGTGGGCATTCCAAGCTGTGGCTTGACCCGCTGCACCACAATGCCTACCTTTTGTTTTTTAAAATTATTTTCAGTTAATTATATATAGAGTTCTTCCCCACCTGCTGGTTCACTTCCCAAATACCCACAATGGTGATTGGTCCCGGCTGAAGCTGGGAACTCAATCCAAGTCTCCCATATGGGTGGCAGGGACCTAATTACCTGAGCCATCACCTGCTGTGTTAGCAGGAAGCTGCAGTTGGGAGTGGAGCCAGGACTCAAGCCCAGGACACTCTGATATGGGGGCCAAGCATCTCAATGATTGGGCCAAATATGTGCCCCAGGATGCTTTTTAGATACCCAAGTGGAAACATGGAGTGGGCAGTTGGAGAGCCAAGTCTGGCACTCAGGGGGACGTGAGTTAGGGAGAGAAGCTGAGGACTTGGCAGTGTAGAGACTGTGGTTCAGACTGGCTGAGGTCACCAAGGGAGCAGGTGAAGGTGCAGGAGGTAAGAGGCCTGTGGCATAGCCCAAGGGACTGGGCGCGAGCGAGAATGAGATGGGAGGGGAGGCCTGTCGAGCTAGGGCAGCCTGTGGCCGTCCCGTGTGCTGTCAGGTGCCGCTGCCAGGTCATCTAGGGTGAGCACTGAGAACTGGATTTGGCTTCTGGGAGGTTCACAGTGACCTTGACAGGAACAGGTAGGTAGGTGGCAAGATAAAGGAAAAAGCCTGTTTGGACTGGGCTCAAAAGAGAATGGGACAGAGAAACTGCAAAAAATGCCTATAGACCACGCTCGCGAGAAAACAGTGGTGGCTCAAGAGAGAGCTGGGGTCAAGAGTGATTGTTCTGATTTTGTATTCTGAAGGCAGAAGAAATGAGAGCAGTTGGTGTGCTGATGGAAAGAGTCCAGTAGCAAGGGAAAAGTCAGTGATGCAACAGAGAGAGGAGGGGTTGGCCTTAGCCAAGAGCAAGGACAGTGCCCTGCAGTGGGAAGGGAGGCAGAACACTGGGCTCACCGGCAGGTGGCAGGTGGATGTGGGCACAGGACACGAGGGTTCTCTGCTGATGGCCTCTGAGTTCTTGGAGAGGACACAGAGAGGTTGGGGAGGAGGTGCTGGAGTTGGAGGAGAGATGTGGAGGCAGTGCCTGGGAGCGTGGGGGAGCAGATGGAAGGGGGACTGCGTTAGGATTCTGGGCAGCTCCGGACCAGTTGGAGTCAGTGGTGAATTTCAAGAGAGGTCAAGGCTGGGTGCTTTCTGCAGCCACATCCAGCTGCTCAGGAAGGCCAGGCTTGGTGGAGACTGGGTTAAACTGTCTGAACAACGTGGGGAAGGGAACGAGGGAGTTGGGGGTGTGTAAGAGGTGGTAAAAAGAAAAGTGAGGAAGGCAGTGGGAAAGATGAGGGGGAGGTAGGCTTCGTGGGCTGTGCTTCCCAGAGGAGTTCAAGAAGGAGAGGATGAGCTAGGGGCCGGCGTTGTGGCACAGCTGGTTAAGTCACTGCATGGGATGCCTGCATCCCATGTCTGACTTCCGGGTTGGAGTTTGGGCTACTTTGCACTCCTGGTCTAGCTTCCCACTAATGTGCCTGGGAGGCAGTGCACTGTGGCCCAAATTCCTGAGTTCCTGCCATCCACATGGGAGACCCAATTGGAGTCCCTGGCTCCTGGCTTCAGCCTGGCTCAGACCTGGCTTTTGGCCATGATGTGGGGAATAAACCGGAAGAGGGAAGATCCGTCTCTCTTTCTATCTCCCTCTCTCTGCCACTCTTTCAGACAAATAAATACATCTTTAAAACAAAAGCAAACAAGAGTGAGCGAGACAGAGAGGAGTAGGGACAGGTGAGCAGGACACACAAAGGTGGCATTGTGGAGGGGTGGCGGGTATTGTTGAGGACGAGATCTGTGGCCTTGGAGGAGGAAGGCCCCAGGATCACTGGGGACTGAGGAAGAGGAGGTCAGAGCACAGGGAGCCAGGATGTTGGAAGGTTCGACTCTGGCTGTGGATTAAAGCAGCAGGGTGGAGGGGGCTGCAACGGGAAAGGGCTGTGGGTGCAGTTTAAGGCCGTGAGCTTTGGAACTAGAATGTTGTAGAGAAGAGGGAGGGTGGCAGGAACAGGAGGGGCCTTGAGAAGCAAGTCAGACCCTTGCCTCTGTCCAGACCTAGGAGGCGCTGGTGCAGAAAAAAAAATGCAACAGAAGCCAGGGGAGCTTGACCTCTGGGGAGGGCAAGGTCAGAGGGAGCCAGACTCACTTCGTTGTCTGGGGACCAGCAGAGCAGAGCAGTGAAACGTGCCGGGCCTTGGTACCCCCTCTGCTGCCTTCCTCCCGCCAGTGTCTTCCTTCTGCAGCAGCTGTTGTCCTCTGTATACCCCAGGGGCTGTGTGCGTGAATCTGACACAGTCCTGGCCTGTCCGCGTCGGGTGGACGTTGTTGTCATCAGCCCCGTGGCACAGACAGGCTCAAGAGACCAGTGGTCGCCATCCAGAGCGAGGGCCTACAGCTTGTAGGAGCGGTGCTGGGTGGCGCCATGCTGGACACTTTCCCTGGCTCCCCAGCTCCCTTTGCCGAGTCCCACGGCCTTCCTGCTTTGCTCGGGCAGCACTGGGACCTGGGGACACACAGGGGGAGTCAGGGGGAGCTGGGGGAGTCACTACTCCTGTGTGCTTCCCTGGAGCTGTACTGGGCTTCCGGTCCTCCCGCTCCTGCACGCCCAGATGGTCAGAGTCCCGGTTCCCCTTTTTGCTTTTATAAAGCAGGTGTTCTTGACCCATTACCATGGCCTGCTAGGGGATCCTTAGATGCCCTTTGGGTTGGGTGGGCGGGGGGTGGCTCCAGCCTCCTGAAATAGTGTCAGTGACCCTGAGTGAACAGAGCCAGGAGCCCTTCCTGGGACAAGACCCACAGGACGGCTCCAGGACCCCAGGAAATTTGCAAAGCCCTCCCTGGGCCACCTCCAGGGCCTCTTCCCACTGTCCTGAGCTCTAGTTTCCTCCTCCCATCTGGGGAGTGAGAGGCCCAGGGAAGAGCTGGCCTGGGGTTTCTACGGGGTTGGAGGGGCCTCCCCGACCCAGCGGAGAGGGGAATGATGGCTCTTGACCTTTCTCTTGCAGGTTTCCAAGCCCTGGGATCCCTCAAGTCCAGGCCCTGCGTCAGAGCCCGGAGGCTCTGCCAGCCTGGACCTTTCTTCCCCAGCCTCTGCCCCCGGGTCTCCTCGCCTTCCTTCCCCCAACGAGGGCTCCCCCTGCCATGCTCTGCTGCCAGAAGCCCAGAGTCCTGTAGCTCCCCACGCTTCCCCCTGCCTCCCTGCGACCCCAGCCTCCCCCAGGGCAGCCCTCCCTAATGAGGGCCCCTGGCGTGGCCCTAGCCCGGGACTCCCTGCTGAGCATGTCCCAGAGGCCCCCGCATCCGGCAGCCCTCCCCTTGAGGGTGTCTCAGGGTGCCACGGTGTGGAGCAGCCCCCACCCGTCTCGCCCCAACCCCCCGTTGAGGGGAGTGAGTTGCTGGATATCACTCGGACTTTCCCGTGTGGGGAGGAGGTAGCAGCCAGGGCTGACCCAGACCCCCGCCCTGTTAGCCTAGCCCAGCGCAGATTCTCTGAGGGGGTGCTCCGGCCATCCGGTGGCGGCCAGGACCAGAAGCTGGGGGGCTCGCTAGCTGCCCTGCCCCAAGGCCAGGGGAGCCAGTCGGCTCTGGATCGTCCCTTTGGGAGTGGGACAGAGTCCAACTGGAGCTTGTCGCAGTCCTTTGAGTGGACATTCCCCACACGGCCCTCGGGCCTGGGGGTGTGGCGGCTGGACTCCCCACCCCCCTCCCCCATCACCGAAGCCAGTGAGGCCGCTGAGGCTGCAGAGGCTGGCACCTGGGCTGTATCCACCAGGGAGGCAGGGGCAACCCAACAGGGTCCAGGGGCCGGGTCACCTGCAGGGGGCTCGGGAAGGCCTAATTCCTGGGCTCAGGGGGATGATCCAGGCATCTCCCCACCTCCAAAGGGCGATGGGGAGAGTCACCCTCAGTCCCCAGCTGTTCCCCCGGAGCCCCTACCCCCAAGCAAGGGCTCCCCTGAATCGCCCTTGCTGCAGGCAGAGGAGCGCTACGAGGAGCGGGAGCCTGTGGCTGGACAGGAGTGCTCCCTCCCCCTGGCCACCAAGGAGGAAGCCCTGCCCATGCTGGAGCCGGTCCTGGGGCAGCAGCAGTCAGCACCCCCTGACCAGCCCTGTGTCCTCTTTGCTGATGTCCCTGACCCTGGGCATGCGATGCCTGCCGAGGAGGAGACCCTGACCCTGGCCCGGGCTGAGACCACGCAACCCAGGACAGAGGCACCAGACCCCTCTCGAGTGTCGCCGGAGCCCACAGGCCCTGAAGGCGGCTCTCGCTGGCTAGACGACCTCCTGGCTTCTCCACCACCCAGTGCCGGCAGCATGAGGCGGGGAGCTGGAGTGGAGCCAAAGGATGCCCAGTCACCGACTACCTGCTCTGAGGTGAGGACAGGGGCGTGGGGAGGTGGGGCCTTGGGATAGAGTTGGGAGCGGGGCAGCTCTGGACCTGCACCCTTAAGCCCTGTGATGTGGCGAAGCTGGCAGAGTTGTACAAGATTGTGTGTAGGGTTTAGAGTGTGTGCAAGTCCTGATGCCAGCAGTCTTGGGAGTGTACCTTAACCTCCAAGCTTCAGAGTCTGTTCATGATAGTAGCGTTTGCCTCTGAGACTTGTACTGCAGGTCACATGAGATGGGAAGGGCACTTGGTACAACGCATGGCCTAAGTGTTCCTTCCATCGTTACCAGGAATGTTCTGCAAGGCCAGACAGCGTAGCCATTCTGAGTGTGGGCTCTGGAACCTGATGGCATAGCTTTGTCACTTGGCTCTGCTATTTCTTTGTCTAGTACCTTGACTAGGTTGCTTTTTTGCCCTCTGCCTCAGTTTCCACATCTGTAAAATGGGGATAACAGGTGAGTTGTGGCTCAGAGGGCGATGGTGAGGATGAAAAGAGTTATGATGTGGAAAGTGCTGAGGATCCTGCTGGGCTCATCATAAGGGCTTTAGTAAGTATTGCATTTTACAGATGTTATTATTATTGATCTTAAGGCCTCCTGTGTAGACCGGCAGCTGAAGCCTAGAGTAGGCAGAGCCTTGTGTGGAATTATCCAGCAAGGTGGTCACTGGACCTGGGCCAGGACACCAGTTCCCAAGCCTTTCTCCTTCCTGGCTGCCTCTGAATTTAAGGCCCAGGGTACGTGTCTTTTGACATCTATTCAAGCCTGGCCTAGGCTGGAAGGGGCAGGGCTACAGGGAGAAAGGGAGGAGCCTAGGGGCTTCTGGGGTGGGCAGAAGAGGAGCAGGAAGGGGTTAAGGCCAAGCTGACTCTTGCAGTGGGTGTGTCTGTCCTGGGATGTGGGTGACTCAACGGGCTTCTGGGCGGGGCTGCCAGAGCCGCAGCTGCTCCTGGAGGGAGCAGAGTGGAGCCGAGTGGAGTGGGGCCAGGGCCAGTGAGAGCCAGAGCTGTCGGACAGGTCTGGGCTAGGGAACTGAGGGAGCAGCCCAGCCCTGTGTCGGTGCCTGCCGCACCCAGCAGCCCCAGGCTGATCTGGGGGCGGGGGCCATGTCCCGGCCTGGGGACGGGGAGGCCAGCATGTCTGTCCTGGAGCGCCTGCTGGCCAACGCAGCTCTTCGAGATGAGGCCGGCCGGCTCCGCGCCCCTGAGCCCCCGCCTCGCAAGCCCACAGGGGTGAGTCAGAGCCAGGTGTGTGTGTGTTGGGGGGATGGGGAGCCCTGTGCCAGTGGCTGCCTCTCCTGTCTTTCTCGGGAAAAGTGAGGGCCCAGAGGTCTTCTGGGGGGAGGGTATTTGCTGCAGGGAAGAGGGGCCTGGGTCCTCACCCGCTGGTGTTGAGACCTCGCCTTGCAGTAGAGGTTGGGGAGGGGTTTTGAGGCTTGACAGCTGAAAGTGTGCTCCCTTCCCCTGCTCCTATACGGAGACCACTCCTCCAGGCAGAATTTCTCCTGGCCTTTGGCCAAGTGTTGCCCAAGGGCTGTAAACATGACCATGGGACCATCGATTGAGTGCCCATTGTACGCCAGGCGCTTCACTGAGTGCTTGGTTTCCGTGATCTCGCTTAACCCCATCACAGCAGCCCGGTGCAGTAGGAATTACGCCAGCCTGGGGATGAAGACCCCGAGGCTAAGAGAGGTGAAGTCATTTGCTCAAGGTCACACAGCTGGCACCCAAACCCAGGCGTTTTGTTACCAGAGCAAGGCTCTCATGCACCAGGCAGCTCCAGCTCACGGTCCAGATTGACTTCCACCCCAGCTGACTCTAAACATTGATTCTTCTTCCCCCCTGCCCTCCCCCTTCCCAGGGACTCCTCGGCTGGGCCCAGAAAGATCTGCAGAGTGAATTTGGGATTGCTGCAGACCCACATCCCACCGGCTTCAGTACTTCCAGCTGGTCCCAAGAAGCTTCTCAGGACTATGGCCTGGGGAGTTCGAGCCCTGGAGGAAACTCAGGCCTTGGAGAGAGGGACTGGAGCAGCAAGTATGGGCAAGGAGCAGGGGAAGGGCGTGCCAGGGAGTGGGCCAGCAGGTGCGGGGGCATCAGCCTGGAGGAGATGGAAGTCACCAGCAGCCAAGATGGGAGTCAGGCATCTGCCCCAGGGGGCTTCACAGCCCAGGACCGGGCCTTTGGAAAGCCAGCCCAGCCGAGCAGCCCGCAGAGCCAGGAGGTGGACATTCAGGACTGGGAGTTCAGAAGGAAGGATTCGCAGGGCACTTACTCCAGCCGGGATGCCGAGCTCCAGGACCGGGAGTTCGGGAAGAGAGACTCGCTGGGTACTTACAGCAGTCGAGATGCGAGCCTTCAGGACTGGGAGTTCGGGAAGAGGGATTCTCTGGGCCCTTACGCCAGCCAGGAGGCAGATGAGCAGGAAGGAGGCAGGGAGGACCACCTCCGCAGCTACAGCAGCCAGGATGCTGAGGAGCAGGACCGCGAGTTCCAGAAGAGAGATTCCCTGCTCGGCTCCTATGGCAGCCGGGCTGCCGCGCAGCAGGACCGGGAGTTCGGGCAGAGTGCTTGGCTGAAGGACTACAGCAGCGGGAGCAGCTCCAGGGTCCTGGGCGCCCAGGACACGGGCTTTGCAGCAAGAACCCTGAGCTCAGGCTTCAGTGCCGAGGAAGCCCAGCAGCAGGATGAGGAGTTTGAGAAGAAGCTGCCCAGTGGAGAGTCCAGCAGGGATTCAGGCCGGCCAGAAGAGAGAGAGTCGGGGGGCTTGTTCAGCCCCAGCACCCCGCAGTTGCAGGACGGTGGGACACAAGCACAGAGAGACCAGAGCAGCTGGCAAGGCAGCGACACCAGCCAGGAGGTTGGAAGGCTGCAGGGGAGAGAGCAGGCAGGGGGCCAGGGCCCTGATGCTGCCCTGGAGGATGGGGAGACGGGGAAGCGAGGCTGGGCCGATGAGTTCAGCCTCGGTGTTGCCCCCCAGCTGGAGGCAGCGTTTAGCCCCGGGCAGCAAGCCTGGAGCAGGGACTTCCGCGCTGAGGCCGCTGAGAGGGGCCGTCAGTTCGGCGTCATCGGCAATGACAGAGTGAGCGGTGCTGGCCTAAGCCCTTCCAGCAAGATGGGAGAGACTCACCCTGGGCCTTCGGGGAAGACCACAGCCGGGCCCATGGACTGGACTGACCAGCTGGGTCTCAGGAACTTGGACGTGTCCAGCTGTGTGGGTTCTGAGGGCTCGGGTGAGGCCAGGGAGAGTGCTTTGGGACAGATGGGCTGGTCAGACAACCTGCACTTGCGAGACGTGGACCTGGCTGGCAGTTTTGAGACTGTAGGGTCTGCAGAGCCCAGGGGCATTGGAGCTGGGGAGAAGGACTGGACCTCCGATGTGGGGGTGAGGAGCAGAGATGTGGCTGGGGTAGGGGAACTGGGAGGCCACGGCCAAGCCAGAGAGAGCGGTGTAGGGCAGACCGACTGGTCAGGCGTGGAAGCCGGAGACTTCTTGAAAGCTCGTGAGCGTGGAGTGGGACAGGCAGACTGGACGCCTGACCTCGGGCTTAGAAACATGGTCCCAGGAGCTGGCTGCAGCCCTGGAGAGCCCAGGGAGCTTGGGGTGGGCCAGATGGACTGGGGCAACAGCCTGGGCCTGAGGAACCTGGACGTGCCCTGTGCCCTGGAGTCTGGGAGTGCTCGGGGGTGTGGAGTGGGCCAGATAGACTGGGCCCAGGACTTGGGGCTTCGGAACGTGGAACTCTCCGGGGCCCCAAGTGAAACCAGGGAGCATGGGGTAGGAGAGGTGGGCCCAGGCCCAGAGCCGGGCCTCAGGAGCAATGGTGGCTTGGCCCTTGACCTGGAGGCCAGCGATGCCTTGGAGACCCGGGAGCTGGGAGTTGGTGAGACAAGTGGGTCAGAGACGCAGTGGGAAGACAACACCTCACCTTCCTTGGAGACTCACCCTGAAGACCCCAGGATGGAGACAGGAGAAGCCCCCAGCTTTGGAGCCAGGTAAGGGAGCTGCATGGTGAGATGGGGGTGGGAGGGTGGGGAGTGCGGTGGGTGTCGGAGCTGTCCAAACAAGCTGGACCTCTTTGATGGGGCCGAGAAGCAGCTTTTCCCATGGACTTTGAGTGTTTGGGAAATGCAGACACTTTGGACTGTCAATATTCAGTTCTGTTTTTGAAATTTGACACCGACAGGTGAAGGTGAGGTGTTTACGTTTTCACAACCCATGCTTGGGTCTTTCTTGGTGGTTTTGCATTGTGTGCTTGGTTTCTGTTGGGTTCCACCCGTGGACACTCTGGTGCTGTTTCCCAGGCTTGCTCTCCCTGAGGCTTCAGGGGCTGCTAGGCAGGCAGCATGGATGCTTTCATAGGCATGGGGAGGAGGAGCCCACGTGTTCTCGGCCTGGGTCACCGGCAGCCCAGGGTGGAGTGAATGGTGGCTCTCACTGGTTCTGAGGGGTTAAGCGCTTTGGGCTCCTGGCCTACTCATGTCATAGAGCCAGGAAGAGCGCCTGAAGGGTGTTGGGACCTGGCTCCTGGCCTTGTGACCTTGGCCTCCGTAAACCAAGGTACTGATAGGGAACTTTCCAAAGGTTCACACTGGTAGTTTCCAGGCCAGCCACAGTCTGGCTGATGGCTGCATCCATTTCAGACATTCCCATCCATTGAGATCTGGCTTTGTTCTCTTTAATGGGTAGGAAACAGCATTTCCAGCCCTGGCGTGGGAACTTCACCCTGGGCCCAAGCAGGGGGCACCGATGATAGGGGGCAGAGAACAGGGACGAGAGAGATTCCTTAGGAGGCTGGAGGGTTGGGAGACACCGTTTAGGGTGGAGAAAAAAGGAGGGAGAGTTGAAAGTGGACAGAGCATGGGACCAGCAATGTACCCAGTAGGGGTTGAGCAGGGGCCTCCCTGGGAAGTAGGCTGTGGTGAGGCCCTCAGGGAGGGGGGTGCAGGTGCACAGGACCAGGCGTCAGGAGGGATCCCGGAGGAGCCGCCAGACCCCCTGAGCCTCCTTTTGAATGGTTAGACCCAGGAAGCCCAGGGGCCCAGCTGCGCTGTTGCTGGTGCAGGGGCCTGTGCAGGCACGGCGTGGCTGCTCCCAGTTCTCTGCCTGTGTCTCTTAGAACTCTGCACACCCTGGTGCTCAGCTGTGCATCTTGCTCTCCATCCTCCAGGGCTGCCCTGTGAGATAGGAAAGGGATTTGGATCCTGTTCCGGGAGGCAGGGTGACCCGCGTGGGTCAGAGTCCGCGGCAGCTCATGGAGACTCATGTTCACTGCCTTCAGGTGTGGCTCCTGTGGTCCGGACTGTTAGACTACCCAGGAGCGGGGCCCGCCACTCTCTGCCTGTCCCTTCTGACTGGGACAAGTCAGGTGGCACTTGATTGAGACAGAGGGACAGAGGGAGGCTGCCAGCAGGTGGGTGGGAGTGGGGGTGGCGATTGTGGAGGCAATGGGTGAGTGGCAGGAGATCAGGGCGGCAGAGACACGTGCTGCTGTGTGAGCTTTTGTGTCCCTCCGACCTTGGTGTGCTCAGGTTTTCCCAGCTGTGTGCCTGTAACCTGGCCGGTGTTGACATGACCTGAATCCAGGGCTTCGCTGTGATGTCACTCGGGCTAGCCTCGCTGCATTGCCACTGAAAACATGCCCCCTCCGAAGCTGAGAGGAAGCAGTTGCCTTGGAGGGGCTTGTTTGCATCTCGGCATCAGCAGGCCACCTTTTCCGAAATGTGTTCTCAAGAATCCCAGGCTGTGAGCGCGTTTGCAAAACGCAGTCCACTCTGGCCGTGCTGGCCTCGGTGTTTGTACCTCGGGACAAGGGCTGCAGTCTTTCCCAAACCTCTTTAACAGACGGCCAGGGACTTAGTGTTCTGAGCACAGAGTCTAGGAAGAGTCCGCATTGTGGAAGGTTGCGCTTGCGAGTCCTGGAGGTTCCCTTTCTAATGAGAAGTCCTCGAGGTTGGCTCCCGGTGGCCTGGCTTTGGGCCTGCCTGCCAGGTTTGGATCCCGAGTCTTTCACCAGCTCTGCGACCTCAGTCAAGGTCCTTCTCCTCTCAGGGCCTCCAGTTCCCTATCTGTAAATTGGGAGTGCTTTGATCCTAGTACCAGGAGAGCTAAGAGTGTCCTGATAAACCAGCCTGGAAGAACAGTCGATGCCCACATTTGCATCTGTTTTGCAAATTTGGATGTGAGGTGTCCATAGAGCATGCCCTGGGGGACATTTCTTGTCATTGTTCCTCATTTGGACAGGGGTGTCCCTAATGGTAGTCATTGGCTATACCACTGTCTGGCACAGCTGTGAGAGACAGCATGGAGGTGGGTGGGGGTGGGGAGAAGATTGGGAGACCTCTGGGTCTGGGGCCACCTTGTCCTGGTGGGAGTGGTGCTCCTGCCCCTCCACCCCCCCCAGAGCTGGTGCACTGTCCTCTCTCTCCCTGGTCTCCTGCCCCTTGCCTGGGCCCCGGAGATACAGAGGCCATTTTGGGGTCTTCACAGCGTCCAAGAGGACCCTTAGAGATCATTGAGCGCAGTTCCCCCATTTCGTGGGTGGGGCAGCTGAGGTCTGGCTGAGACCTCCTCTCAGGCTGGGCACCTGTGGTGAGGAAGATGATGACGACCCTGATAATGTGATGTATTTGCCAGGCACTAGCATGTGCTAGGCGTGTGTTCTGCCAGCACCCGCAGCAGAAGTTGAGGTCCTTTCATTAGCCTCACTTTACAGGTGAGGATACCGAGGCTCAGTGTGGTGCAGCCCTCTCCCCCAACCCCCTGCCCATGGTAGGGGACAGAGCCAGGTCTGTTCTGAGTGCTGGGGCTCAGCACCCACTTCCTAACCACTCTGCTTCTTCTGTGTCCCTGCCGGAAGGGCATCAGGATGTGGGTGTTCTGGGCCCTGGCTGGGGGTGGAAGTGACCTGAGTACAGTGGAGGGTGCAGCTGGGCGGGGGGGGGGGGGGGGTTGGGAGGGGTGCACACTGCATTCCCCAGGACTCTCCCACCCTCTGCCCTCCCTCCCTATGCCTCCACCCCCACCCCCATGCCCCCAGAGCCCTCCTAGCTCCTGCCACTGGCCTCTGCCCAGGTGGCTTGGAAGTAGTTCTGGACCTGGGAGTGGATCTTCCTACCCTCCCTGGGACGTTTCACATCCGCTTAGCTGCAGGGCCTGCCCTCAGCCTCCTCTTCACCCCACCCCAGGGAGAGCCTCTGGGCCTGGCCTCTCCAGGCCGGGGTGGAGTGCCCTCGCCCTTCCCAAGCCTCCCTGACTTTAAGCTGCCCGTCAGGGTGGGTTGGCTTTGGCCCCCAGCCAGGGCCGCTGTCCCTGCCGCTGCCTTGCCGCGCTGCTGCCTCCCTCCCTCCCTGCCACCCCCCACCCCCGCCCCAGACTGCTTTAATTCCAACTGTCAGCAGCTTGTGGAAGGACAAACTGACACGTTCTCCTTCTCCCTGCCCCCTCTTCCTGTTCCACATTGACTCACCTGCCTCACTCTCCTCCCCCGCCAATCCCGCCGGGAATTCGGCGTCCTGGCTTCCGGGCACTGCCCCGCCAGCCTTTCCCACACTTGAGTGCACAGTGTGAGTGTGTCGGGCGTGGCTCTTTGTGGTGCGTGGGGGCCAGCACGCCCCCTCCCTGCCAGAAGTGTGCATGCAGCACGTTCGTGGTGTCGGGAGTGGCAGCTGGACATCAAGCGGGTGCCGATGAGAGTGTGTCTGTGCCGTGCTTTGCTTTGCCGGAGCAGCAGGCAGAAGATGCCTGAGCTGTGTCCGGGTCCAAGGTGACTCAGTGTCTCTTTCACTCTGCAAACATTTGCCTGGTCCGGCTCCTGGCCAGGCACAGGGCCAGGTGCTGGGGGCATAGAGGCAAAAAGGAGAAAAGGGCCCTGACTTTGCCCTTGAAGAGTTCCCAGACAGGCCGTGGTGACAGAGTGGCAGAAGTAGGCGCTGGCACAGGCGGAGCCCATGCTGTAAGGCTGAGAAGGCCCACAGGGGCTGCGGGCAGGGCAGGCTGGGGGCATGGAGGCAGGACCTGAACTTGAAATGAGGGGAGAACCAGTGAGGGGACATCTGGGTATGTGGGGAAAGCTTGCCCGGCGAGGGGCGGCTTGTTCAGACATTACTCAGTGAGGGCTGGGAGTGTTGCTGCCATTCCAGGTGGCTCTGAGACATTGGGAGCAAAGGGCTGTGGCATGGGGCATGGGGCTGAAGATGACCAGAGTGGAACAGGCAGGCAGGCAGGCCAGTACCTGACCCATCCCAAAGAGCGTTACGGCCCCAGCAGATACTCCTGGGAGGGAGCACTTTGACAGCATGGGATGTAGGTACACTAAATGTTTTATATAACATTGTGTTCAGGCTATGTGTGTAAGCTGTATGTAAATACAAATGAACTTTATGTGTGTGTGGGTGTGTTTTTTTTTTTTTTTAAGATTTATTTATTTGAAAGGCAGAGTTACAGAGAGAGAGAGAGTGAGAGCGCTCTTCTATCCTCTGGCTCACTCCCCAAATGGCTGCAATGGCTGGGGCTGTGCCAGACCAAAAGCCAGGAATCCAGAGCTTCCTCTGGGTCTCCCATGCAGGTGCAGAGACCCAAGCATTTGGACCATTCTCTGCTGCTTTCCCAGGTGCACCAGCAAGGAGCTGGATCATAAGTAGAACATCCAGGTCTCAAACCAGCACCCATGTGGGATGCTGGTGTCACAGGCAGTGGCTTAACCACATGCTAGGCTGCAACACCAGCCCCAAGTTTCCTGTTTAGACTTGGGTCCTGTCCCCAGAGTATCTCACATGTATGTGGATATTCCAAAATCTGGGAAAAACCTGGAATACGGAGCACTTCTGGCCCCAAGCATTCAGATAACACAAGCTCCATCTCTAGGACGTGGCAGATTGGGAATTTGAACCCCTCAGGCTGGCCCAGCCCTCCTTCCCCCTGTGCTGTGCTGCTCAAGGCCTTGACCTTGTCCTTGCAAAAGGAGTCTGGGCAGGAGAGGGAGGGAGAGGCTGGGGCAGGAGCAGGTGACTCCTGTGAAGCGGGCTCAGGAGGCTGGGGGAGGTGGGCCTCATGGGTGACCTTGTTCTCTGTCCATCCCCTTTGCAGCCCCAGTGGGTGCCTGGCCCGCTCCCCACCCTCCGGCTCCCAGGACCTGCTGGAGGGCATGCTGGCATCTGGCAGCTCCAAGGCTGGGGCCCGTAGGGAATCAACTGCTTCAGGCCACAGGGACCTGTTGGAGGACCAAGGAGCCACAGCGAGTGCCGACCAAGGGGAGCCTTTGCCCGCCTGGAGACCCCAGCCTGATGGTGAAGCCAGCCGGGTGGAAGAGGTGGATGGCACTTGGGGCCCAGCCGGGGCCAGGCAGGGCGAGCAGGGGCCAGCCCTGAGCCCTTGGCGCCCTCCGCAAGGGCCTCCCCCCAGCACTCCCAGCCAGGACTTCTCCTTTATTGAGGTCAGTGGAGGGTGAGCCCAGGGCCATGGGTGGGCTGTTGGCGGTGCAGGGGCATGGCAGATGGCGCCAAAGCCCCGTTTATGGAGTTTCCCGGAGGAGCCTCAGCCTGGGAAGAAGAAAGTGGCTGTGGGGGGGGTCCTGGGAAAAGGAAGCTCCACCTGCTGCTATTGAGGGTGCTCCTGTGGGTGGGGCAAGGCCATGGCGTAGGGATGGCAGGGTGTCACCATTGTCCTAAGCAGGATACCGAGGTCCTTGACAGTGCCATGTACCGGAGCCGTGCCAACCTAGGACGCAAGCGTGGCCACCGAGCCCCGGCCATCCGGCCAGGGGGTACCCTGGGCCTGTCGGAGGCGGCAGAGTCGGATGCACGCCTGTTCCAGGACTCCACGGGTAGGGGCAGTGTCTTCTTTGGTGGTGTTTCCATTGGCGTTGGGGTTAACTGGGCCCAGGTTGTGGGAGGTGAGGGTGGACATCTAGCGATGCTACCTGCACTCACCCCCTCCCTCCCGGGCCTGTGCAGAGCCACGAGCTGCTCGGGTGCCATCTTCAGACGAGGAGGTCGTGGAGGAGCCTCAGAGCCGCCGGACACGGATGTCCTTGGGCACCAAGGGGCTAAAAGTCAACCTCTTTCCTGGCCTGAGCCCGTCAGCCCTGAAGGTATCATTGGATTGTTCAGCAGACACGTGCAGCCCCTGGGCCAGCTGACCACCTTGCACCCAGCCTTTCTGCTACCCATCCTTCTACTCATCACCCATTTCCCATGCCTCTCTCCATTCTGCTCTCCAGTGAGGGCCTCAGGAGATCCCTTCGGGCCCTGGTGGACCCTGTGCTGTGTGCTAAGTGGGATGGAAGGAGAACACAGTGTGTTCTGGTCCAGGAACCTCAGGAGTAGCAGTGGACTTGAGCCATGCTCATAACTAGCTTGGGTGAAGGGAGAAGTTTAGGGGTCACCAGGGTAGGCATAGATAAGGGCTGGGCCTCTCCAGAGAGGGAGGAGTTTACTTCCTGAGGGTGGGTGGGAGGGGGAGGTAGGCTGGCTTGGGGAGAGTCTCAGGAAAGCACCTGCCCTCAGCCTTGAGGTAGGCACTGCCGTTGGCTGTGGGGGCTGGGGCAGTTGGAGGCATTGCAGACAGAGATAACAGATGAGCAAATGCATAGGAATGGGAAGTGACCGGTCCAGCTTGTCTGAATGCAACCCGGTGGTATGTTTCTGAGGACCTACTGTGTCCTGGCTCAGCTCCCAGGGAAGCTCACCTCTATGTGCACTGGGGTAAACAGCCTGCAGAGGAGTCAGTGCGTGGTCCTGGGGACTGCCTGGTGCTCCATGAGTCCTCCTGCCCGTACCTTTTACATCTGTCTGCACCCGGACTTGTCTCTCAGGCCAAGCTGCGGCCCCGGAACCGCTCAGCAGAGGAGGGGGAGCCGGTGGAGAGCAAGTCCAGCCAGAAGGAGTCTGCAGTACAGCGCTCCAAGTCCTGCAAGGTCCCGGGGCTGGGGAAGCCCCTTGCGTTACCTCCCAAGCCAGAGAAATCCTCAGGGTAGGTGACCGCAGCTCCAGGCACCGCTGACCCTAGAGAATTTGTTTGCAAAGGGAAACCGCACTTCACAGAAGTGCAGAACTGAGCCCGAGGGAGGAGGGTGCATGCCCCCGGTTTACTGTACGAGTCAGTGGTGGAGTTCCAGGCCCCCGGCCGCTCTTCTAGTTGGGAGACGGAGTGGGGGTGGTTCCATCCCTGCCACATCTCCTTGTGTTGTACCCTTTTCCCAAAGTTTGTCTTCCACCCCCTGCCTTGTAGGTCGGAAGGATCCTCGCCCAACTGGCTGCAAGCCCTGAAGCTGAAGAAGAAGAAGGTCTGAGAAGTCACTAAGGTGAGGCAGGTCCTGGGCATGGATCCAGGCTGGGGTTCAGGTGTGAGCAGGGCCTGCCCTGGAGGACACGGGAGAGTCCCTGAACCCACTTATAGCCATGCAAGACTGGGAACAGGTGGGGATGCCAACCTCTCAGCACTGACTAAGGCCATTGGCTCCCCAGGTTTTATCCCCAGGGCAGGCTGTTGTCTGGCCTGAGATGGAAGACGAGTTGGGGCATCTGTCCTGATCCCCGGGCTCAAGGACGGTCCCCCATGCCCGTGGCCCATCTGAGCAGGGTCAGCCAGCTTTTCTGGTCTGGGACCTGTGGGGGCACTCACCAGGCTCAAGGTCTCAGCGGAGACCTCGCTCACAGCTGGGCTCCAGGAGGGGAGCCAGGGTGGGTGCCGGGGAGAGGAAGCAGCAGAAGCTTCCCTAGTCTGCCTGACTGACCTCTTCTCCTCCCTCCCTGCTGCAGGCCCTACCATCTGGCAGTCTCAGGCAGTGCCCGCTCCTGTGGGGTCCCTGGGTGAGGAGACGGCTGGAGCCCCACCATGCCCCAGGCTGCAGCCTCTGTCCCCCTGCACCTCTGAGGAGCATCTGGGGAGGCACATTTATGCACTTTGTATCACCTGCCCAACTTCCCCTGCCCCATGCCCTCCCCTTTCCCCTCGCCTGGATTCCGTCACTAGTGGTCGAAGGTTTTGGTCCTTCCCTCGCTGTCTTCCCTCCCCTGTCTCTGCTTCCTCCTCCAGCCTCCCTTGGGTTTTCTTTTGATACCAGTTTATAGCATTTTTTATAAAAGCCTTTGATTTTTGTAATGGGTGGAGCACTGCCCCAGGCCCACCCTAGGTCTCCCCTCGTCCTGCCAGGTGCCTCACAGACACCAATGACATTTTGCCACTTGAAACAATAAATAAAGTTCTTTTGGAAATTGGTGCTGCCCAGGTCTGCAGTGTGTGGTCATGGCTGCCCGCCCTCCCGTCTGAGACTGTGGTGGACAAATGCTGGTTCTGTCCCTGGAGCATACTCTGACATTGGACGTGTCACTTCCTTTCTACTCCCTGGACTCTGTGTCCCTAAGGAGGGTGTGTTGGTAATAGGATTCAGACAACCCCTAACCATGGCCCAGGCCAGGGTGGGCTATGGGTGGGGAGGCGCTCTGTGCCCTGAGGTCAGTGGAGCCCAGGTTCCTGCCCTGTTGTGGCTCAGCCACAGCCAGAGGCTTTGTAGTGACAGTGGGGAGGGGGCCATCCTTTGGGAGATGGCCGTGGGCCTTTCAGGATGCTGTAACAAAATGTCATGAAGTAGGTTCTTAGAAACCATAGAAAATGTGTTTCTCACAATTCTGGAGGCTGAGACGTTCACAGTGAAGGCACCGGCAGGTGTGGTGTCTGGTGAGATCCCAGCTCCTCTTGCTGCGTCCTTACACGGTGGAGGGGCAAGGCAGCCCTCTGAGGCCTCTTGTGTAAGGACTCCACCCTCATGACCTAATCACCCCCAGCGGGCCCTGGCCACCTCATGCTGTCACCTTCCAGGTTAGGATCTCAGTGTCTGTCCACAGTCTTCTCTCAGTTAGACCTGGATGAGACTTGAGGTATGATTCACGCCAAGGCAAGCTGCTCTCTGGTTGTGAATCTGACACATGTTGTGAGCTTCCAGATATGTCATGTGAAATCAAACACGGATGTCCAAAATACAACAGTGGGATAGGCTCAGGACAGATCTTACCATTCCTAAAGGGAGAAATAGGTAAGAAAGAAAGGGTAACCGGACCCAGGCAAGTCCAAAACCATATGCCTTGGTGATGGATCATCTTCAACTTGAGGCTCTGCCCTCTGGGCCCATGGGGCAGAGGTCCTGCCTCTATATCTGCCAAGGTTGTGGCTGTGTCCCTTGACAGATCTTTGTGTTAGCTTCCCTTCTGTGATGCTTCTGGGCCTGGGCCATGCACCCATGGCTTTCTGTGGGCTGGACATGCACACTGGGGGCTGGTCTGAGGTCTTAGGGGCAGCCCCGCTCCGTGGCTCCACTGGACATTGCCTTAGTTGGGGACTGTATAGTGGCCCTGCCTCTGTGGAGGGTCTCAGCCTGGGCTCTGAGGTTCTTACAGGAATCCTTTGAAATCTAGGGAAGTTGGGGCCTGGTGTTGTGGCACAGCAGGTTAAGGTGTCACCTGTGATGCCAGCATCCTATATGAGCCCTGGTTCAAGCCCTGGCTGCTCCACTTCCCATCCAGCTCCATACTAATGCATCTGGGAAAGCAGTGGAGGATGGCCCAAGTGCTTGGGCCCTTGACACCCAGCTTTGGCTTGGCCCAGCCCTTGTTGTTGCTGCCATTTGGGGAGTGAACCAGCAGATGGAAGATCTCTTTCTTTCATTGTCTCTTCCGCTCTGTAACACTGCCTTTCAAATAATTAGAAAAATAAATCTTAAAAAAATAAATCTACGAGAGTTAACAGCCACATGCCCATAGCTTATGCACTCTGTGTACTGGCTGAGATGGTCACCTGTGTCCTCTGGGGATGGGGTGGCTACTGTGGTTCCCATGGCACTTGGACCCACTGAGATTGAACCTGTGGTGGCAAGAAGAGCTGTGATGGAATGGAGGGAGCGGAACCTTGAGCCACTGCTGGGCAGTGAGTGTTGCTGTCCCTTAGGTGCATGTGGTCTCTGCTTTCAAACTGTTTGTCCCTGACCCTGGCACCGTCCGGCTGCAATGGGAGGGCCAGCTGGATAGTATGACGTGCCTGTGGAACTGTCCTTCCACTGCTTGGATGAACAGCACCTGGCTGGTCCCTACTACTCTCCTTATCAAACAGTTGCTTGGCCATACCTTTGTTTTTTCTCTCCTGAACATCATTCTGTCATTTTTGTTTTTTTGTAATAGGCACAGGTTGAAACATTTCCAAATTTTTAAGTTCTGCTTTTTATTGATCAAGACTTCCATCTTGAAATAGTTTTTGTCTTCTTGCATTTCGCTATGAGCATTCAAGGGAAGCAAAGCTTTACTTTCAACACTGCTTAAAAATGTCTTCAGGGGCTGGTGTTATGGTACCATGGGTTAAGTCACCATCTACGACCTCAGCATCCCATATGAGCGTCCATGTGAGTCCTGGCTGCTCCACTTCCTATCTAGCTCCCTGCTAATGCGCCTGGGAGAGCAGTGGAGGATGACCCTAGTACTTGGGCCTCTGCACTCGCGTGGGAGACCCAGATGGAGTCCCTGGCTCCTGGCTTTGGCCTGACCCAGCCCTGGCTGTTGTGGTCATTTAGGGAGTGAACCAGCAGATGGAAGATCTCTCTCTCTGTCTCTTTCCTCTTTCATTGTTCACAAGTTCTACCTATCACGAAGCACTAGTACATGAACTGAACTCAGCCAAGTTCTTTGCCACTTTATAGGAAGGGTTGCTCTCCGGTTTTCAATAATGCGTTCCTGATTTCCATCTGAGACCTCATCAGCATGGCCTTTACAGTCCAAATGCCACCACACACTGCTGGTGACCGTGGAAGCATCGCCCGAGAAGATGGAGGCTTTCTCTGCAGCTTTCGCCTTCCGAGCCCCTGACAGTCAGCTCATGGCGGTGAAGGCTTCCTCTTGCCCTCATCGCAGCATCCGTCCAGCCTCTGCCCGTTACCCAGTTCCCGAGTTGCTTCCGCGTTTAGGTATGTGTCGCAGCATTGGCCTGCGTGTCGCAGATTTTGTCTTGGCTGGTTGTGCTGCTGTAACAAAATACCACAGCCTGGTGGATTATAAATAGCAGAGACTCATTTCTCACAGTTCTGAGGGCTCGGGAGGCTGAGATGGAGGCACCGGCAGCTTTGGTGTCTGGTGAGGCCCTGCTTCCTGGTTCTCACAGGCTGCCTTCTTGCTGTATCCTTGGGCAGTGGGATGGTCAGGACAACTCTCTGAGGCTCCCTTCACAGCGACTGATCCCACTCACACGGTGTCCACTCTCGGGACCCAGTCACCTCCCGTGAGGCCCCACTCCTAATGCCATCATCGCCTTGGGGGTGAGGATGTCGGTACATGGATTATAGGGGCACACTTTCAGGCCCTAGCAGAGACCCACATTGCACTGGGCAGAGTTCAGTCACGGCTCTTGCTAAGCGCAAGGGAGCCTAGGAAATGTGGTTTGCTGTGTGTCCAGCGAGACAGAGGACCTCATACTGATGGAAAGTCAGGCTTCTTGACTTGAGGTGGGTTTCTTTGACCATCAGGGACCTTTGATCCCAGGCTTCCTGAAGTGTCCTCTAGGCTCTGTCCCTCCCTACCCAAGTCCCTGGCCACAGGCATCCTACTGCCCCCTTAGCCTAGTTCTCTGTCATCCTGCTTTTCCAGGCTTCCCAGCCCTTTGGGGTCAGCATTGTGTTTGCCTGACATTTAGCAAAATGAGGACTTCCCATAGTCTAACCCTGCTAGGGGTCTGAACAGCCCTGAGTTGTAGCAAATCAGAGCTACAAGTGGACTTAGAAGTTATCTCATTTACCAACATCTCTTAGCCTTTTTTTTTTTTTAAAGATTTATTTATTTATTAAAAAAAAAATCACAGAGAGATCCCTCATCCTCTAGTTCATTTCCCAGATGGCTGCAATGGCCAGGTCTGGGCCAGGCCAAAGCCAGGAGCCAGGAGCTTCGTCCACGGGGGTGGCAGGGGCCCAAGCACTTGGACCATCTTCTGCTTCTCCCAGGCCATTAGCAGGGAGCTGGATTGGAAGTGGAGCGGTCAGGAGTTGATGCAACACCCTTATGGGATGCTGGCATCACAGGTGGTGGCTCTACCTGCTATACCATGATGCCAGTCCCAAGCCTTTCTCTTTTGAAGGGGCTTGGGGGCTACTGACCTACACTGAGAATCTGACCAAAGCCGTGGACTCTCTAGAAAGATGCGTGTATACACAATTTCGTGAATCAGCCCGGAATCCTTTTCATTGACTTCCTATAGCAGTGCTTATCAAGCTTCCCTGTGCATCAGTTTTCAGGGGTATTTATTTAAAAAGCACATTCCTGGACCCACCCTTGGGATTCTAGTCCAGGAGGTGTGCATTTGCAGAACACCTCGAAGTGGAGGCTAAAGAAAGGCCGTGGGCCCCAAAGTGCCTGGGTGGGTTTGTGCCAAGCAGCTCCTGCGCCAGCCCTCCCAGGGCTCAGCTGAGCTGAGCTGGCATGAGCGCTGGCCCATTCTCTCCCACCCCCACCTCCCTGTAGGAGTTGGACTGGCAAGAGCCCAAGCCAAACACTTAAGACTCATTAGTGGAACAAATGGAGCCTGGGTGGATCCCAGCGCCTGGGTTCTGTACTGGGATGGAGATGAGGCGGGGGACACTGCTTCTGGGGAAGACAAAGCCGGGTCTGGAGTGCAGGTAGGAGTGTCACACCCTCCTAGTGATTCTAATCACGGATCGAGGGGACAACGTGCAGGCACACTTGGACACAGAGGCTGGAGTCTGATGAGTAACACCGCTGATGCCAAGATGCTATTCTTATCATGCAGTGGGGTTCTCAGGGTGGTGTCAGAGGGGCAGGCCTTGGTCTTTTGGGTATGGATCCGGGGTCCGTCCAATATGGAGTGGTTTCCAGGATGATGGAGTGTGCCTTGGGACTTGCACAGGAGTGGGACCAGCGAGCAGTCCCTGGTGCTCTCCCACATTGCTCAGGACCCAGGAGTTGGTAGTCGGGCTTGAGCACAAGCTGGCTGTTGCCCATGGAGCCCTCGATATTTCAGTGGTGGTGGTGGGGTGTCGTGGGAAGTCTTCAGAAGGGTCACTGCTCCTTGGTGTGGTATTTCCTGCCTCCCAGCATCCTGTCTCTCAGAGTTGGTCCGGCTGTAGTCACAGCTCATCCTGGGGAGGGTTAGAGACAGGAGCCCCAGTGAACTGGGGACTCTCTCAGAGCCTCAGCTTAAATTTTTAAAAATTAATTTATTTGAAAGGCGGAGCGACAGAGAAGGAGAGAGATCTTCCATTCTACTGGTTCATTTCTCAAGTGGCTGGACCAAGCTGAAGCCAGGAGTCAGCAACCCTTTCTGGCTCTCCCACCTGAGTTTAGGAGTCCAAGTATTGGTCCCATCTTCTGCTGCTTTCCCAGGTACATTAGCGGGGAGCTGGACCGGAAGTAGAGCAGCGGGGACTTGAACTGGTGCTCTGATATGTTATCCCTGTGTCACAAGCAGTGGCTTAACCTGCAGCAGCACAATGGTTTAAAAGAGGTGCAGAGGGGCCAGTGCTATGGCGCAGCGGTTAACGCCTTGGCCTGAAGTGCCGGCATCCCAGATGGGCGCTGGTTCAAGTCTTAGCTGCTCTACTTGCAATCCAGCTCTTTGCTATGGCCTGGGAAAGCGGTGGAAGATGGCCCAAGGCATCTGTGTGGGAGACCCAGAGGAGGCTCCTGGCTCCTGGCTTCGGATCGGCGTAGCTCTGTCTGTTGAGGCCAATTGTGGGGGTGAACCAGCAGATGGAAGACCTCTCTCTCTCCCTCTCTCTGCTTCTCCTCTCTCTGTGTAACTCTGACTTGCAAATAAATAAATATTTAAAAATAAAAAAGAGGTGCAGAGATAGACAATCTACTTTCAGGAGTGTGAAGGGCGGTGAACAATATGCCTGGAGCAAGGGCGCGTGGTCCCTGCTGGGCTGGTAGGAACTGCAGACCATAGCAATGCTCCTGCCTCCTGGGCCGATGACCTGGAAAAGCAGGCTGACTCGGCCTGCAAACTGATGCGATTTTCCTGGGGCTGATTTACCTCCAGGGCCTGTCTGAACGAGAAGCCTGGGCTCACCTGGAGCAGCCCACTGGCCGCTGCAGCAGCTGCCCTGGCTCCCTGCCTCTCCCTGCCGGCAAGCGCCCATCTCAGACGGGGAAAATGCTGGGGGGCTTCAGAGGCAGCACCACCCTCCTCGGGGAGAGTGCCAGGCCCGCGTGGCCGGAGCCACCCGGGCGCAGAGTGATCAAGTGGGTTTTAATTGCTACCCAGGGAACAACTCTAATAATAATTTTATGTATGTAGCATTCTGTTTCCAAAGAGCCCAACACCCATTCATTTTTTTCCCCAAGGTTTATTGAATTTTTTTCTGATGACAAAAGCAAAGTGTATTCACAGTAGACCATTTACAAAATACAGAAAAGTACAATAAGTAAAGAAGTGGCCTGTAACAACCACATCATCAGTTAAACTACTGGTGTTTTTAAAAAGAGCTGTTTATCTTAGAATAGATTTAAGCTTACAGAAAACGTAGAAGTGAAAGTACACAGTCCTCCTACCCCTCACTCCCTCATTCCCCTAATTTTTTTTTTTTTTTCCCAAGATCTATTTGTTGGACCCAGTGCTGTGGCGTAGCGGGTAAAGCCACCACCTGCGGTGCAGGCATCCCATACAGCCACTAGTTTGAGTCCTGGCTGTGCCACTTCTGATCCAGCTCCCTGCTAATGCACCTGGGAAAGCAGTGGAAGGTGACCCAAGTGCTTGGGCCCCTGCAGTCATGTGGGGGACCTGGAAGAAACTCTTGACTCCTGGCTTGGGACTGGTCCAGCTCCGGCTGTTGCAGCCATTTTGGGAGTGAACCAGAGGATGGAAGATTTTCTCTTTCTCTCTGTTGCTCCCTCTCTGTGACTCTATCTTTCAAATAAATAAATACATCTTCAAAGAAAAAGATTTATTTTTTCATTTGAAAGGCAGAGAGTTAACAGAGAGAGGGAGAGAGACAAAGAGAGACATCTTCCATTCGCTGTTTCATTTCCTGCATGGCCTCTGCTTTCCCAGGTGCATCAGCAGGGAGCTGGATCAGAAGCGGAGCCTCCGGGACTCTCTGATATAGGATGCCAGCAACGCAGGTGGTAGCTTAACCTGCTGGGACATGACATCAGCCCCATTCCCCTAATGTTAATATCTTCCATGAGTATGGTACATGTGTCATATATCGATATATTTTTGGTAAGTAAAGTCCATACTTCATCCACATTACTTTCCACCTAGTGTCCTGTTTGTTGTTTTGGGATCCCACCCAGGATCCTACATTCTATTGAGTGATGCTCCTTAGGCTCCTATCCCTTGTGATGGCTGCTCAGACTTGCCTTGTTTTTGATGAAGTTTTGAGAAGTCTTGGTTAACTGTTTTGTAGACTGCCCTTTGGTTTGAGTTTGCTGGTGTTTTTCTCATGATAGCTGGGTATGGAGAGGTGGAAGTAAAGTGCTGTTCGTCTATCTGTCATCTCAAAGTCCATGCTATTGGCACTGTTTATTGCTATTAACTTGAACCTTGATCAATCGGAGAAGGTAAGTCCTGCCCATTCTCCATTGCAATGTCATTCTCTCTCCCCTTTCCCCACTGTACTCTTGGGAAGGAAACCACTAGCTGCTAGCATTTTCATGTGATTTACTTCTAGTCTAAGCCTATCCCTTCACCCACACCATCTGCAGAACAAAGGCCTGGCTTTCCTAGATGGCTCTGTTCTGGACGGTTCAGAGAAATTGACTGGCAGCTCCCCCCGGGAGCCTTTGCCTGGGGGCTGATGGCTCTGTAGCCTAGGATAAGTTGCTTCTCATCTGTATACTTCAGTTTTCTTACCTGTTCAATGGAGACATTAATATTATCTTCATTATAGGGCTGTTGTCAGGGTTAAATTGGTTAAAACAATAATCAGCTCAGGGTAAGCAGTGAGTTTTCATTTGCCCTTCTGGCCAGAAATCTATCCAACCAGCTGTGCACCCATTATCCATCCATCCATCCATCCATCCATCCATCATTAAGAAGCACTGCCTAGGGGGCTGACATTGTGATGCAGCAGGTTTCGCCACCTCCTGTGACACCAGCATCCCATATGAACATTGGTTTGGTCCCAGCTGATCCACTTCTAATCCAGTTCCTTGCTAATGCACTTGGGAAAGTGGTGGAAGACAGTCCAAGTGCTTGGGCCCCTGTCACCCATGTGGGAGACCCAGATGGAATTTCTGCTCCTGGCTTCAGACCCAGCTACAGATTCCAACACCCCCCCCCCCCCCCCCCGCCTCCCTCTCTGTCTCTGTCACTCTGCCTTTCAAATAAATTAAGTACACCTTTTTTTTTTTTTTTTTTTTTTTTTTTTTTTTTAAAGAAGCACTGCCTGGGGCCGGTACCGTGACTCACTAGGTTAATCCTCTGCCTGCGGCGCCAACATCCCATATGGGTGCCGGGTTCTAGTCCTGGTTGCTCCTCCTCCAGTCCAGCTCTCTGCTGTGGCCTGGGAGGGCAGTGGAGGATGGCCCAAGTGGTTGGGCCCCTGCACGCACATGGGAGACCAGGAGGAAGCATCTGGCTCCTGGCTTCGGATCGGCGTAGCTCTGGCTGTTGTGGCCATTTGGGGAGTGAACCAATGGAAGGAAGACCTTTCTCTCTGTCTCTCTCTCACTGTAGGAATTCTCCACCTTTTTTGTATCATGGACATTTTTGGCAGGCTGATAAATAGTATGATGAAACTTACTAATTATCCTAAAATACAGTTATCAAAATATTAAAAGAAAATTTGTGATGTAATAATAATACATTTGCTTATTTGTTAATCCGCTAAACTCATGATGTACCCAGCTGTTACAGTTTTGGCACACTAATAATAAACAATGTTTTGAGATTTCTGCAAAGTCTGTACCAAGCTGTGAAAAGACCTGTCATTATTCGTGATGACAAAGTATTAGGTACACCTATTTCTGATTTGCTTCCTACTCTTCTAATAGAAATGCTAAATTTCAAAGTTACAGAGTAATGAACCCTTTCCCCCTTAATCCAAGTTTGTGGATGGCTGAATTCTTTTTTTTATTTATTAAAACTTTTTTTATTTAAGGGAAACAGATTTCACATATTTCATACATACAGATTCAGGAACATAGTTATGATGGCTGAATTCTTATCACAGACCCCAGGTAAAGGACTGAACTGGGGACTACCTGGGCGCTGCCCAGCTCTGAGTCTTATCTGAGGGAGTGCTTGGGGGAGGGGGAGACCCTGTGCTCTTGGATGACAACCCAGCAAGGCCCACAGAGGGCCTATCACAAGCCTGGGCAGGCTTTCCTGGACATTTCAGACCAGCTGGCCAGCTGCTCCCTCTGGAGCCTCGCCTGTCGATCAATGGCGGCTGCTGTGGATTTATTGACCCAGGCCTTTGTTTTCGGGAACCAACCTATCTCGCTCTTTTTAACCCCAGCCAGCCTGGCTCAGACAGGACGCCTTCTGTGCCGAGGGCAGATTGGACACCAGGAGAGGAGCAGCATCTCTTGGATGAAGGGCACCCATATTTCGTCTAAACGCTTGGCTTGTTTCATCCGCTGGCGCCGGAGGAGCTAAGCTTCTAACCAGATCTGTTTGAACTACAAAGGCAGTGCTCTCCTGAGGGTGCCAGAGGCTTCCAGCCCTGCTTTATCACATAGGTGAGTTTAGGGGTTTTTCCACCATAAGGTTCCTCCTCTGGGCCTTCCAAAACATGCACACACACACATGCACACACACACATTTCCTGGGACTCACAGATAGCCCAGGGCTGGTTTCACCCAGCAGGAGAAGGAGCCATGGACTCAAGCTTCGGGGTATTGGGAAAGTTGGAAGGGCTGCCCCTCCCCTAAGTTTGCCTGTGTTCAGATTCTGGCATCCTGCACCCTCTATCATCACTCAATCCCATGTGACTGTGGGTTGAGCATTTCCTTTTCCTGGGCTTGCTTCCTTCCTTCCTTCCTTCCTCTCTCTCTCTCCCTCCCTCTCTTCCTTTCTTTCTTTCCTTCTTGCTTTTTTAAAGTTTACTTGTTTATTTATTTGAAAGGGAAAGAGAGAGAAAAAGACAGACATAGACAAGAGAGAATTCCCTTCAGCTTGTTCACTCCCCAAATGCCTGCAACAGCAGGTCTAGTTACAGGCCAAAGCTGGAGTCTCTTATATGGATGGCAGGAATCCAACTACCTGAGCCATTGTGGCTGCCTCCTAGAGTCTGCATTAGCAGGAAGTTGGAGTCCAAGCAGAGCTGGAACTTTTTTAAAAGATTTATTTATTTATTTATTTGAAAGTCAGAGTTACAGAGAGAGAGAGAGAGAGAGAGAGAGAGAGAGGTCTTCCATCCGCTGGTTCACTCCCCAGATGGCTGCAATGGCCGGAGCTGGGCCAATCCGAAGCCAGGAGCCAGGAGCTTCTTCTGGGTCTCCCATGTGAGTACAGGGGCCCAAGGACTTGGGGCATCTTCTACTGTATTCCCAGGTCATAGTTGAGAGCTAGATCGGAAGTGGAGGAGCTGGGTCTCAAACGGGTGCCCATATGGGATTCTGACACTGCAGGCAGTGGCCTTACCTGCTACGTCACAGTGCTGGCCCTGAGCTGGAAATTGAATCCAGGCACTTAGATGTGGAACATGGGCATCTTAACCACGGGGCTAAATGCCCACCTCTGGGCTTTGGTTTTAGAATATATCACCTCTAATTCCCTGCTAAGTCTTGGCCTTAAAGTGTTTCTTAGTGCAGAGTGCAAGGTGGATGCACGGAAGGGGAAAACAAGAGGTCTGAGACTGGAGAGCCTGCTGGGGGTTGCTGAGACAAACTGAATTCAGCCCAACAGATGTTTTATCATCAAGCCATCTGTTATTCATGCTGGAGATGCAGACATAAGTCAGGTACAGAGCCAGAGACTGGCAAGGGAGATGGCTCCAGAAGATAAACCAAAATGTGAAGTCATAGTGATTATAATGACAACACGTGCACAGTCTTCCCTGTGATCCAGTTTTGTTTTCCATGGCTTCCATGGCCTATGGTCAACCATGGCTTGGCAATATTAAATGGGAGATTACAGAAATCAACACGTTACATGTTTTAAATTGTGTGCTGTTCTCAGCAGTGTGATGAGATGTCTGCACCACCCTGTTCCATCCTGTCTTGGGTGTGACTCTCTCCTTGTTCAGCATACTGACATTGCATACATGACCTGCCCATTAGTCACTTCGAGGTCTTGGTGGTTGGATCAGCTGTCTTGGTATTGCAGCGATTCCGGCCCCAAAGTGTAAGAGGAATGCTTGCAGCAGTTCAGATATGCCAGAGAGACGTGATATAGAGCCTCCCTAAGTACTGTATTGGTTTCTTGTTACTACAACTAGGTAGCTGGCACAAGCTACTTACAGAGGAAGGAGGTTGAGTTTGTCTCATAGTTTCGGAGGTTCACAGTCCAAGATTGGGTGTGACCTTTCAGTTTAGCCACCTGGTGGGGATGGAGGATAGAGGCTGGCAATGGCAGACCGTGGATGGAGAAGCAAGCACATGGTGAATTGGAAGGCAGAGAGAAAAAGAAGGAGCACCCTTGTCATCTGTGTGATCCTTATCTCTAAAGCCACCATGATGGGGTCCTGGGGCTTCAACCCCAAGAACCTAATCCAATCTCACCACTTCCCCAAGGGCCCATGCTAAGCCACCATAATTGGGTCTAAGTTTCCACTGTGAACCTATTGACCATTAACACAAGTCTCTGGGGACCAAGCCTTTAACACATGGGCCTTCGGAGGTCACTCATGAATTTCCAAACCAAACCATAACAGATATCATCTTGGGCCAGTGTTTTGGCACAGTGGATTAAGCTGCCACTTGTAACACCAGCATCACATATGGGCACCAGTTTGAGTTCCATTTGGCCCATTTCCAATCCAGCTCCTTGCTAATGGACCTGGGAAAGCAGCAGAAGATGACCAAAGTCCTTGGGAACCCTGCACCCATGTGGGAGACCCAGCTGGAATTCTGGGCTCCTGGCTTCAGCCTGATCCAGCCCTGGCCATTGTGGCCACTTGGTGAGTGAGCCAGGGGATAGAAAATCCCTCTCTCTCTTTCTCTGTCTCTCCCTCTCTCTGTAACTGCCTTTCAAATAAATAAATCTTTAGGGAAAAAAAAAAAAAAACAAGTATCATCTCACATTATTATAAAAAGAAAGGTTAGTACAGTTACAATAAGATAATGGCAGAGTATCAGAAGGAGAAGACTCATATAACTTATTACAGCATATTGTTATAATTATCCTTTTATTATTATTGGTGTTAATCAGTTACTGTGCCTAATTTATAAACTAAATTTTATTTTAGGCTTGTGCGTATAGGAAAATCACAAGTGATATATATATATAATATATATATGTGTATATATATACACACATATATATATATAGGGCTGGGTACTAGCCAGGCTTTCAGGCATCCACTGGGAGCTTTGAATGTAACCCTCTGTATTAGTCCACCCTCTGTTACTTTAACCAAAATACCCAAGAGGAGCTTCTTGGGAAAGAAAAGGCTTAATTCAGCTTACGATTTGGAGGTTACACTCAGGATTGGGCAGCCCCAGAGTCGGGTGTCTGAAGGTTGTCAGAGCAGGTGCACAGCAGTGATCATGTGGTGAGCCAGGAAACAGAGAGAGAAGCTGGGCTGACCTGGAACTTGGGAATAATTAACCTCTCGCTAAGGCACACCCTCAACGACCCAAACACCTCCCACCAGACTCACTGCAATTAGATCAGATCTCCACCCTTACCCCATCAACCATGAGCATGAAGACCTCAGGGTTTAAACATCAGTGTGAGTTTCGGGAAGACAAATCCTGCTCAGCCCATGACACCTGCTGTGGATGAGAGGGGACCGTCTCAGCAGTTTGCTGACCCAGGGAACCGGAAGGGCTGTCTCATTTGAAGTTAGCGACGAAGGCCTGGATGGGGTTTGGGGTGTGTGTGTGTGTGGGGGGGGGTCTGCTGGAGGGTGAGGGGAGGGGGGGCAGTCACCTCGGCATGGGGCTCAGCACTGGCAAAGGACGGATATGCAAATGTGTGCCACTTGGAGGTAGGAGTGGGTGGCCAGGCTGCTTGCTGTACCAAAATGCCACAGACCTAACAGAAATGTATTTTCTCACAGATCTGGAGGCTGGAGTCTGAGAAGGGGCTGCTGGCAGGTTTGGGGTCCTCTGAGGCCTCTCTCGCTGGCTTGCAGAGAGTGCCTTCTCGCAGTGTTACATGTAGCTTTCTTCTGTGGACAAGCATCCTTGGGGCCTTTTTGGGCGTCTAAATTTCCTCTTCTTGGAAGGTCACCAGTCAGGTTGTTTCTAGGTTTACCCTAATGGCCTCGTTTCAACTGAATCAATTTTTTATTTTATTTTTTAAAAGATTTATTTATTTTATTCAAAGGCAGAGTTACAGAGGGAGAGACAGAAACTGAGAGATCTTCTATCTGCTGGTTTACTCTCCAAATGGCCGCAATGGCTGGAGCTGGGGTGATCTGAAGCCAGGAGCAAAGAGCTTCTTCAAGGTCTGTCACATGAGTGCAGGGGCCCAAGCACATCCTCCACTGCTTTCCCAGGCCGCCAGCAGGGAGCTGGATTAGAAATAGAGTAGCTGGGACCCAAATCTGCTCCGCAGGCAGAGGCTTAAGCTACTACCCCACAGCGCCAGCCCCTGAATCACTTTTTTAAAGGTGTCAAAAATCAGCCAGATTCAGAGGAACCGGGTGGGGTGAAGACTTCAACATTTGAATCTTGGGGGAGACAGCTCAGCCCATAACAGGAGCCAAGTGTGGAGGAGGGGAGAAATGGGTGTAGGGGATTGTGGGGGTGGGGTGGGCAGAGCTAGATCAGAAAAGCCCGAGACCATCGGCACTGAGCATCATGTTTTAGGACTCAAAGGTGCTGGCTCTTGGTTCTGGCCTCGGGAGGCCCATTAGGAAGCAAAGCGTCTCCTCTTCCTGTTCCCAGTGCTGTGGTAATTCTGGGAAGGGTGAGATCTCTCAGGCCCGAGGCTCCCAGGCCTGGCCCCGGGGACCACGCCCCGAGGAGGGGCCAGCCTTGGCCCTCTGCCTGGGTTCTGGGAGATCTCCGCCCAGCTGGGTGGGTCCCGGAAGCTTATCAAGTGGGAAACTTTTCTGCTTTCCAGAAACTTCCACTTGGAGAGACTTGGTTGCCCAAAGCCCACCCTGGGCAGGGGATGTTGGGCCGTGAGGAGCTCAGCTGTGCTGTGAGGAAGACAAAGGCCAGAGGAGCAGGGTTCTGGTTTCAGCATAACATTGCTGTCAGAGGAGGCGTGCAGTGGTGCGTGGCTGTCCCGGGCGGGGAGTCGGGAGGCCTGACGTCCCAGGCTGCCTCCCTGGGTACACGTCCAAGGCCCTCCACCTCTGCTTCCTGCTTTCCTCCTCCATAAAACCAGGGGCTGGACTCAAATCGCTGAGGGCTGGCTCTTCCTGCACCTGGAGATTCTGAAACAGAGAAGGAAGTGGGGGTAGAAAGGCAGAGGAGTGGGTGGAAATGTCACCCCCCATTTGCTACTCCCCCCCCCCCCCACCCCGCCCCTGCTCCCATGCTCCACCTGCCAGCCGGAATGGGAAGGTCTGGGAATCTGCTTCTCCAGGATGTGTCAGTCTGGCTGAGGGCACCGATGGAGAGGGGGCTGTGCTCCGGCTAGAGAATGCTTCATTTTCTCTCTTTCTTTCTTTCTTTCTTTTCTTTCTTCTTCTTTCCTTCTTTCCTTCTTTCCTTCTTTCCTTCTGACAGGCAGAGTGGATAGTGAGAGAGAGAGAGACAGAGAGAAGGGTCTTCCTTTTTGCCGTTGGTTCACCCTCCAATGGCCGCTGCGACCAGTGCCTCGCGCTGATCCGAAGCCAGGAGCCAGGTGCTTCTCCTGGTCTCCCATGCGGGTGCAGGGCCCAAGGACCTGGGCCATCCTCCACTGCCTTCCCGGGCCATAGCAGAGAGCTGGCCTGGAAGAGGGGCAACCGGGATAGAATCCGGCGCCCCGACCGGGACTAGAACCTGGTGTGCTGGCGCTGCAAGGTGGAGGATTAGCCTGTTGAGCCACGGCGCCGGACTCATTTTCTTTCTTTTTTAAAATTTGTTTTAAATTTATTTGAAAGGCAGAGTTGAGAGAGAGAGAAACAGAGTGAGATCTTCCATCTGCTGGTTCACTCTACTCCCCAAATGGCCTCAATGGGTAGGGGCTGGGCCAGACCAAAGCCAGGAGCCAGGAGCTTTTTCTGGGTCTCCTGTTGTCCCTGAGCAAGTGCAAACAGAGGAGCACCACACATTGATAAAATTTAATGGTCCTTTATTGCTGGCGGTGGAGAGCAGACTCGTGCCCTAAGGAACTCTTGACCTTGAAGCTCAAAGCAACAGGGTTTATAAAGGCAAAAACCACAAAAATGGGAGGGGGAATACATGGTTGCTAGGATTGAGGTGGGGGAATACATGGTTACTGGGGTCAAGCTAACCTAAAGCCTATGCGAAACTAATATCAATTATAACCTTAACAATACCAGTTACGATCTTAACAATTTTAATTACAATCTTGACATTAATCCAGGTATTGGCCTAAATCATATGTGGGACATAGACAAATTACAATCTTATCATTAACCTAGGTGCAGCCTATCTGTTTTTTTTTGACAGGCAGAGTGGACAGTGAGAGAGAGACAGAGAGAAAGGTCTTCCTTTTGCCGTTGGTTCACCCTCCAATGGCCGCTGCGGTAGGTGCGCTGTGGCTGGCGCACCGCGCTGATCCGAAGGCAGGAGCCAGGTGCTTCTCCTGGTCTCCCATGGGGTGCAGGGCCCAAGCACTTGGGCCATCCTCCACTGCACTCCCTGGCCACAGCAGAGAGCTGGCCTGGAAGAGGGGCAACCGGGACAGGATCGGTGCCCCTGCCCCGACAGGGACTAGAACCCGGTGTTCCGGCGCCGCAAGGCAGAGGATTAGCCTATTGAGCCGCGGCGCCGGCAGCCTATCTGTTTTTAAGCTTGAGCCATCATGCTAGGGGGTTTCTATGTTCTGCCAAGTGTGAGGTAGTGGACTGTTATTGTCTGTTTTAGGTCACAGTTTCAGACCAGAGTCTCACATTGGGGTGCGGGGGTTTGCTTTTTCAAGATGGAGCCTCAGGTGCTCCGAAATGGAGTCCCTACTGTCCAGGTGTTACTTCACTCCCACGTGGGTGCAGGGTTCCAGGCACGTGGGCCATCCTCCACTGCTTTCCCAGGTGCATTAGTAGGGAGGTGGATCGGCAGTGGAGCAGCCAGGACGTGAACCGGTGCCTATGTGGGAGGCTGGGCATTTCAAGCAGTGGCTTAACTGGCTGCACCACGATGCTGGGCCCTGGAGAACTCTTTAAATTTTTTTTTTTTTTATCCAGGTAGAAAATGCATGGTATGGTCAGAGTGTGAATTGTAAGTGTGGAGCTTGATTAATTTTTTGCAAATGAATACATGAATGTGACCACCACTGGGATTAAGAGAGGGAACTGCCAGAGGCCACCACGCTCCCTTTCTTCTGCTCGTTTGCCCCCTCCCCCAGGGAATGATGACCCTGTATTTCCCATGTGCAGTCACACAGTGTACCACGTTCTTTTGCACTTGGCCTCTTTCCCACATTGTTATGCCTGGGAGATCTTTCCAGTGGGTTCTGTGGGAAACAGGTGGTGGAGTAGGGAAGATGCTCTTCAGTCTTTGCTGCATTTGCCCTGAGTGTGGCTGCTCCCTGGAAGTCAGGGCGTGGAGTGGGTATTTAACCTGGTGCTTAAGAGACTGCATTCCACGTGAGAGTGCTTGGGTTCAGTTCCCAGCTCTGGCTCCTGACTCCAGCTTCCTGCCAATGCAGGCCCTGGGAGGCAGCAGTGATGGTGTCCCCAAAATGCCTGCGATTTTGGACAGGGCCAGCTAGAAGCCAGGAGCCTGGAACTCAGTCTCCCACGTGGGTGGCAGAGACCCAAGCACCTGGGCTAGCATCTGCTGCTTCCCGGGGTGTACATGATCAGGAAGTGGAGTAGCTGGGACCTGAACCAGGCACTCCAATATGGGATATGGGTGCCAAAGTGCTGCCCCTTTGGAACTCTTTTCTGAGGGCCCAACTCAGTGTCAAGTTCATTACTATGTTATGCAATGCCACCCTTACTACAAACATGGAGTACAGTCTGGAACATCAAATGAGGAGTTGGACATAGTGGTTTCACCACTTGCTACCCATGTGACAGTGGAGAATTTGACTCTTCTGAACCTCAGCTCCCTCATCCCTAGAAAGGGCATGGTAATAAATAGTCCTGGCTTTGCAGTGGAGGCTCACAGAGATAATAGTGCACGCACAGCATTTGCTTAGAATATGCAATGCCTTCCATCAATGTCAGCTAACGAAGACACAACACAGCCACACCAGGGCGGGGGTGGGGGCAGTTTGTATGATTGACATCATTACTGAATATTTTAACAGAGGGAGATAGGCTTGAAGTAGCAGAGCTAATTGATAGAAGAGATGTGGTGCCAATTTGGGTCTGTCTGTTGCCAAAGCTCACTCTGCTTCCTCTCTGTCTATGGAGCAGGTGCCTGTGGGTCTGGAGCACCTGCATGACCTGCAGAATTGCGTGTCTCACCTGGACTCAGCCATGCCCCAGGCTGGCCGAGCTGAATTATTCTCCTTGGGACTGCAGCTCATCCTCCAGCTTCAATGAGCCTGGCCAGGCTGGCCATTGCCAACTGCTGGAGAGCTTTGCCTTCCAGAAGACCCTGTTTACTCCTCTGCCACAACCCCCATATCCCCCCATTATGTAGGGATGAAGAGTCTGATTTATTATCTTATTAAACAGCTTCATTGAAAGATATCACTCCTTGAAAGTGTGTGGTTCAGGACCAGGGTTGTGGTGCAGCACGTTAAGCTGCTGTCTGTGAAGCAGGCATCCCATAAAAGTGCTGGTTTGAATCCCAGCTGCTCCACTTCCCATCCAGCTGCCTGCTAATGCACCAGGGAAAGAGGCAGAGGATGGCCCAAGTGCTTGGGTTTCTGCACCTACGTGGGACACCCAGCTGGAGTTCCAGGCTCTTGGCTTCTGTGTGGCCCAGCCCTGGCCATTGTGGCCATTTGGAGAGTGAACCAGTGGGTGGAAGATACTCTCTCTGTCTCTGTCTCTCTCTCTCTGTAGTTTTGCCTTCCAAATAAATAATTTTTATTTAGAAAACATTTATTTCATTTATTTGAAAGGCAGAACTACAGAGACAGAGAGAGAGAGAGAGAGAGAGAGAGAGAGAGAGAGAGTATTCCATCTGATGGTTCACTCTCCAAATGGCTGCAGTGGCCAGAGCTGGGCCAGACTGAAGCCAGGAGTCAGGAGCTTCATCCAGGTCTCCCGCCTGGGTGCAGGGGCCCAAGTTCTTGAACCATCTTCTGCTGCCTTTCCCAGGTGCATTAGCAGGGAGCTGGATCTGAAGTGAAGCAACTTGGTACTTGAACTGGAGCCCGAATGGGATGCTGGCACTTAACTTTCTATGCCATAGCGCTGGCTCCTAAATAAATAATCTTAAAAAAGAAAGAAAGTGTGTAGTTCACTGGCATTTAGATATTCTGAATTTCACAACCATCATCACAATATATTTCAGAACATTTTCCTCACCTTGAAAAGACACTTTGCCCATTTTTGCCATAATACTCTACCTCCTCTCTCATCCCTAGTCTTAGGTAACTCCTAGTCCACTTTCTGTCCCTACAGATTTGCCTGTTCTAGGCACCTCATATAAACAAAGTCATAGAACATGTGGTTCTTTGAGATTGACTTCCTTTTTTTACAGTATTTTAAAAAAAGATTTATTTATTTGAAAGGAAAAGTTACAGAGAGAGAAGGAGAAATTCATCCATTGGTTCATTACCCGGATGGCTTCAATGGCCAATGCTGGGTCAGGCTAAGGCCAGGAGCCAGGAACTCTATCTGGGTCTCCCATATGGGTGCAGGGGCCCAAGTACTTGGGCCATCTTCCACTACTCTTCCCAAGCACATTAACAAGGAGCTGTATCTGAAGTGGAGCAGCCGGAACATGAACTGGCACTCATGGAATGCCGGCATCCCGGTGGTAGCTTTACCCACTATGCCACAACGTTGGCCCCTTGCTTAGAATATTTTTTAGGTTCATCCATGTTAGAGCACTTGTCAACACTTTATTATTTTTATTGACAAGTAAGATTCCACTGTACGGCTGTACCCCTTTTTATTTGATGGGCATTTGGGTTGTTTCCATCTCTTGGCTATTATAGGTAATACTTTTATGGAAAGTCATGTGCATGCGTTTATGGGGTCCTTTGCTGTTTAGCCAGGTTGTTTCCCAGGAGGCTGCTTCCATTTTGCATTCCCTGCCCCTGCAGCGAATGAGGGCTCCGATTTCTCCACCTCCTCACCAACGCCTGTCTTTTTGATTCTAGCCGACCCCGTGGGTGTAAAGTGGTATGTCTTTGTGGTTTTGCTTTGCATTCCCCGATGGCTAATGATGTTGATTCTATTTCTCTTTGCTTATTGGCTTTTGGCATAACCTTGGAGAAATGACTATTCAGCACCCTTGCTGATAAATCTTTTTATTGTTGAGTTAAGAGGTTTTTGTATATATCCTTGGTACCAGTCCCATGTGCTGGTGTGTTTTCAAGGCTCTTTAGGAGAGGCCTTTTCCATAACTTCCTTGTTGCCGTGTTTTCTGGCTGGAGAATCATAGCAGAAACAAAACTTTGGCTGAGCTAACATCTCTTGGAAGCAACAGTGCACATGCATTCCTGTGCTGATAGCTTCGATGCCTGCGTCCCACATCAGAGTGCCTGGTTTAAATTCCCAGCTCCAGCTCCTGACTCCAGCTTCCTGCTAATGCAGGCTCTGGGAGGCAGTGGTGATGGCTGGAGTGACTGTGTTCCTGCCACCCCAGCTCCTGGCTTTGTCCTGGCCCAACTCCAGCTGTTGTGGGCATTTGGGTAGTGAACCAGCTCTCCTTGTCTCTTATATAAAAAATGAAAGCAAACCCAAATCACCCGAATCCCAAAGAATCACCTGTGGGTTTCTGCCAGTCTTCGCAAGCCCCAACTACGTGACAGAGTTGAACTTTCTTCCTCCTGCCTTCTACTTTTGAAAATCCTCCTCCTCAAAGGAATACTTGTGAGAGTAGCCGTGATATAGCATGACATGGCCCCTGGGTGGCAGCAAAGCTGAGACAAAGGCCCAGAGAGGGCGTAGTGGCCAGTGTGACTCTCAGACAAAGGAAAGAACATTCCCTCCTCACAGGCATGTGAAGCCGGGTTAGGTCAGACTGTCCTCTGGCTGAAGCCAAGGGTGTGATGTCCTGAGACGCGATCATACCCTGGGGGATGCAAGAGGGAACGGTGGCATCTTTTTGTCTCCAAGATGGGCCTCCTGTTGTACTAAGCTGTATGAGTTGTATTAAGGCATGGTGTCTTATGTTGTGTGGAGCCAGATGGGTGTTAAGTATTTTATATTCCTCATCTCATTCAATCCCCTCCATAACCCTATAAGATAGGTACAGTTCATCTTTATTGTTTAAAAGAGGAAAGTGAGCCCAAATAGGTGCACTTGCCAACTATCACTCAGCTGGCAGGTGCCAGAGCTGGGAGTAAAACCCAGGTTGTTTGCTTCCTTGATCTCTTGAATCCAAATCCTATTGACATCCATCTTTACGTTGTCAGTTTCTATAGAGATTTGCATGGGAGGCAACTGAGCTGCGGAAGAAAACGCTGAGCGTGGGTTAGAAATGCATGGCACTCCCGGGTTCTGTGTGACTTTGATCCATTACATCAGCCTTCTCTACATTTCCTTACCATACAATGGAGATAGCACACCCGCGTCATAGGGTTATTGTGAGGGTCAAATGAGATTAAAGTTGTAAGTATGATTTGTGAGTGCCCAATGTTTGAAAAGTCAGGGATTGTTATTCTTATTACATTGTTTGCTTAATTCAGGTCAAATCCTGTAATTAGCAGCCCCAAACTCCGATAACAAGAGTCCCAAGTGCTAGCCAAGAAGTTCAACCTCACTTACTTCTTCTGAGTAATATTCAAGACAATGGAAATGAGGTACCGCCCAAACATTAGGTTTTGGAGCTTTGTACTCGGTTAATCCAGGACTCTTATCCATTCCTCCCCACTCCTCAGTCATCAGCCTGGATCTTGGCCCTTTTCCATCCTCCACTCCCTCCACCCCACCCTGACTGGCTGAGCAGGTTAAGCCTTTCTACCTTGGCAGCAGCTGTGTGGTTCTTTGTGGCAGAGATAGGATGTGTTCAACAAATGCGCACACATTCTCCTTGGTTCAGCCAGTGAAATGTGGGCAGACATGACAGGTGTTCTCTCGAGGCAGGGGCAACTGGGAGACAAGTTCCTCTTTCGCCTCCCCCATCCCCCTGTAGGATGGAGGAAGGCCACTTGACCCACATCAGTCTGTAACATGAGCAAGAACTCATATGATCAGCTACTGAGGTTTGGGGAGTTTATTTGTTCAGAGTGTGGCCAGAAGTATTTCCTGCGTCGCGACATAGACGGGAGGAGCAAAGACCCCATTGCACGCAGAGTAGCATGCGTGAAGATTTGACCTGCAAAAGGAAGAGTGAGAACATTGGTGTGGCTGGAGCTGCGCTTCCTTGTGCACAGGGCCCTGGGAAGCGTTTGCCACGGAAGAATTCCTCTCTCTGAGCCTTGCTTCCCTTCACTGGAAATTGTAGACAGTGACAGCCCCCAGGTCATGGAGTTGTTATGATGGTGGGGTGAGTGCTTGGCTCAGAGCCCAACGAAGGATACGTGCCTGATAAAGATCAGCCGTGTTAAGTATCAGTCACTGCTATGGCGAGGGAAACTGAATGTCGGGACAAGGGAAATGCTCTCTATCCTTATAGTAATCTGGAGCCTAGGGTGGTAAATATGAAAAGACAAGGAGATTGAACACTAGCAGGACTCTAATTCATCTGCCTTTCACCCCAACCTTCCATCCCTCTAAAAATAATTCATAAATTTCATTCTCTGAATCTGTAAGGAAGTCTCTAACCAATGGGGATACAGAGTATAAAACACTAGGATTATAGGAGAAGCCCATTTAAGGTCCTGCTACCTCTTTAGCAGGAGCTAGGGGGGAAAAAATAGACAAGTTGGGAAGAGAGCCAAGGTCAATGACGTCTGGATAGGAAGGGCAGCGGCAGGAAGCCAGCATCAAGGCCAAGTGCTTCTCCCTGGGGCGGGTCCTCCCGGTGTGAGGAGCTTGGTGGGGAGTGGGACGTGGGGAGGGGGGATATGGGGGAGGGGAGGAAGAAGGGGGGATGGGGAGGTGGGGGATGGGAGGATGGGGGGTTGCCATTCTAGGGTATCATAGTGAAGGGTGCCCAGCTTTCAGGCCACCAGGCTTCTGGGCTGGCTGGTGCAGGGGGAAAAGAGCGGTGAGAAGCCCTAAGTGAAACCTCTGAGCCGCAGAGTGGGGAGCAGCACCAGGAATCTCTACAGCAGCTCTGGCAGCCCCGGAGGCAGGTCAGGAGCGTGGGTAAGCAGAAGTGAAGAGTGGTCAGAGTGAAGGCGGTGGGTTTTGTGTGCTCTGCTTCATAGCCTTGTCTCTGACTATCGAGGCCGCTCTAAACCCGCTGTTTCAGTGGAGGGCTGATTCCATCTCAGATCCAGGGCAGGGTGAGACCGAGGCCTGAGCGGTCTCAGAATCAATTCTTCCGGGCCACTGTGACAGGCTCTGGGCTGGGTTTGTGATCAGATTGGTTCAATGGGATTCTATTTGTGAACCTTTGTTTGAACTGTTGGGGAATAGAGTCTGTCTTTTCAATAAGCCTACAGCTGGAAGGATCTGGGCCTGGAGCTTTTGGAAGCCAGAGAATACAGAGAGAAATTCTGCTTAGGCAAGAAGCTAACAGCAAAACATAGTGCTTACATCCTGATGCCACTGCATGTGAGACCCTGGATCCAGCCATGCCTGAAGGCTCACTGAACTTTTCAGTTATTTGGGGGTCCTGATTAGTATACTGGCTTGGTTTGCCTCAGACTTATTTATTTAAAGATTTTATTTATTTACTTGAGAGGTAGAGTTACAGACAGAGAGACAGAGAGACAGAAAGGTCATCCATCTGCTACTTCACTTCCCAAATGGCCGCAAAGGCCAGCGATGAGACAATGTGAAGCCAGGAACCAGGAGCTTCTGCTGGGTCTTCCAGTTGGGTGCAAGAGCCCAAGCACTTGGGCCATCTTCCACTGCTTTCCCAGGCCATAAGGAGAGAGCTGGATCAGAAGAGGAACTGCCAGGACACTAACTGGTACCCATATGGGATGCTGGTACAACAGGTGGAGGCTTAGCCCATAACGCCATAGCACAGTCCCTATTTATTTATTTAAAAAGGAGAGAGACAGAGAGAGAGAGAGAGAGAGAGAGAGAGAGAGAGAGAAATGTTTCATCACTCCCCAAATGGCCACAATGGTCAGGGCTGGGCCAGTCCAAAGCCAGGAGTCTGGAGCTCCATCCAGGTCTCCCACATGGGTGGCAGTGGCCCAAGTGCTTGAGTCATCATCTGCGGCTTTCCCAGGCACATTAGCAGAGAGCTGGATCAGAAGTGGAGCAGCTGAGACTCAAAGCAGCCCGGTGTTACAAATGGAGGTTTAATCCACAGTACCCCCATGCTGGCCCCTGGTCTGATTCTTGAAGGCATCTTTGGCTCTCTGAACACCATCACATGGGGCACCTCACCACCAGGATGCATCTCCATTGCCTACCCTCCCACCCTCCCACAGTCACAATGGACAGCTTAGTCTGCATCAGCTCTGAGCTGCACTCCCTGGATAGAAAAAGGAATGGAGGCCTGGGCCTTTTCTTCCAAGGGCGACAGTCTGGAGGAGGTGACAAACCCAGCGAGAACAACTCAATGTAAGATGTACAGAGATCAAATAAGAACCAAGTGTCGTGGGAATCAGAGGAGAATTTCACAGACAGAGGAGAGTTTATTAAAGCTTCCGAGAGGAGGTGATTTCATTCAACCATCCATTCAACAGGCATTCACTTGGTGTTTAATGTGTGCCTTATACCGTGCTGGGCACTGGGGATGTAGTGGTGACAATGGACAGACCTGGTCCCTGACCTCGAGGAGCTGTGGTCCAGTGGGAGCAGGGGCATCAGACTGCTAAAAATGACCTGTGGGGAGAGGACAGGAACATGGTGCTTTGAGAACAAATAACAGATGGACCGTTTGGGGTGGAGTGGAGGTTTCTCTGAAGATGTAATGCTTCCATGAGAGTCGAAGGAGGAGCAGGAATGAACCCGAGTGAGTGGAGGGAATGCGGAGCAGAGGGAGGTGGTGGAGGGAATAGCATCTGCAAAGGCTCTGTGGCAGGAAGGAGAAAGACATAGGAAGAGAACTAACAGGACCCTGGGGTACAAAGAGAGGGGAGGGGTTGGCTGAAGGTGAAACTGGAGAGACAGACAGGAGCCAAGGCCTTGAAGGCTTTTGCTTTCCTATGGATTTTTGGTGTTTGCTCTTGAATTGGATCTGGAGGGGTAAGTGAGTGAGTGCCAGGTCAGGGAGAAGAAATGGTGTGTATGCAGGCAGAAGGTTTCAGAGAAGAGCGGGTAGCTGTGTGAGCCTGGAGTAGGAGGAAGCATCTTGGGGCCAGTATATAAGAGATCTTGTCGGTCTAACTGTGCATCATCAGGTTCTCTTGCCGGATCTTGCCCTGACCCCTGGCCCTGCCCTCTGCCTATTGATGACGTGTCTTCCTCATTTTATACCCCCATAGCTCCTCCCTCTCCAGGTAGTATTTAATCTAACTGTTGTAGAAAAACAAGCTACTCCAAAACTTGATGGCTTAAGACAACAAGGATGATACCACTTTTCATGATTCTATGGGTTAGGGATCTGGGCAGGGTTCAGCTGAGCGGTTTTCTGTCAGGCTGTAGTCACTCACTCTATTGCATTTATCTGGAAGCTGGCCCGAGGATGCTTCTTTCAAGTATCTGGCATCTTGGTGCTCTTGCACTCGGCCTCTGTCTCTCCCTCCATGTGTCCTTGTCTATGACAACCTTGGGCTTCCACACAGTGTGGTAGTCCCAGGGCATCTAGACTTTTACATGGTGGTTGCCTTCCAAGAAAGAAGCAGTGGAGTGTCTAGAGTCTCTTTGGGTCTGTTCTGAATTGGTACAGCATCACTTCTGCCATATTTTATCAGTCAGGGCAAGTCATGATGAATGGGGCAAAAACATAGATTTTAGGTCTTTTTAAAAATTTATTTAGTGCTGGCATTGTGGCATAGCAGGTAATGCTGCCACCTGCAGCACTGGCATCCTCTAAGGGCACTGATTCGAGTCCTGGCTGCTCCACTATCTATCCAGTTCCCTGCTAATGTGCCTTGGGAGACAGCAGAGGATGGCCCAGGTCCTTAAGTCCCTACACCCACATGGAATACCTGGATGAAACTCCTGATTCCTGGTTTCTGCCTGGCCCAGCTCTGGCTGTTGCGCTCATTTTGGGAGTGAACCAGCAGAAGGAAGGAAGATCTCTGTCTCTGTCTCTGTCTCTCTCCCTCTGCATTTCCTTCTTTGTAACTCTGACTTTCAAATAAATAGATCTTTTTAAAAAAGAGAAAAATTTTGATTTTGTTTATTGACTTGAGAGGTAGATGGATGGATTCAGACACAAGCAGAAACACACACATACACACACACAGAGAGAGAGAGAGAGAGAGAGAGAGAGAGAATATCTCCATCCACTGGTTCACTCCACAAATGACTATCACAACCAGGGCCAGGCCAGGCTGAAGCCAGATCTCCTATGTCGGTGACAGAGACCCAAGTCCTTGAGCCTGCTGCCTTCCAGGGTGTGCAATAGCAGGAAGCTGGGATCAGAATGGAGCTGGGCCTCATATCCAGGCTTTCTGCTATGCGATGCGGTGTCCTGAGCAGCATCATAACTCCCAGGCCAAACACCCACCTGACCTCAGTGTTTGACAGGAGGAGTTGTGAACATGAGCCGAGGGGGACGGACTCTATGACACCATCGGTAGAGACAACCTGAGCCTTCCTAACTCCATCTCTACACCCATCAGTTAGGCATAATCCTGGGCTTACTCCTTCTAAGACTGATGTGTGACCTCCAGGGAGGTGGGCTTTTCCTCCAATCACCCCTCCTAGGCTTTAATGTGGAGAAAACATGAGATGCATCTACAAACCCGTGTTAAAGTCCCAGCTCTGCCACATGCCAGGTGTGCGACTTTCAGCAGATAACTTCACCTCTCCTGTTACAGGTTCAGCATGCATGCGATGCCGGTGTGTGTGGCAGAGAGGTTTTGGGTACAGGAGTAGTTTTTCTTTATTTTTCTATGTGATGTGAAAATGTTTTATTAATTTTACATCTTCACCAAGCAGATAGAATGAACTGTCTGCTGTTTAACTGAGGAGTTGAGATGTCTGCGGCTTCTTTAACAATAGATTTATTTTAAAAAAAGATTTCATTTATTTTTTTGAAAGGCAGAATGATAGAGAGATATCTCTATCTGTCTCTGTCTCTATATCATCTATCTATAGATCTGGAACTCCATTCAGGTCTCCCATGTGGGTTGGCAGGGGCCTAAGCACTTCAGCCAACTTCTGATGCTTTCTCAGGTGCATCAGTAGGCAGCTGGATTGGAAGTGGAGCAGCCTGGTCCCAAACTGGCACACATATGGGATGCCAGCATCGAAGGCGATGGCTTAACCCGCTATGCCACAATGCCGCCCATCATCTCCCACCCCCCAACTTTTTGTCCTGTGTCTACACTATGGATTAACAACACCCACTTGACAGCTCATGGTGGGGATGTAGGGAGATGAAGAGGTAAAGAGATGAGGAAGAAAAGGCCTGGAAGGGCAGTCAGGAACCTGCAAAGATCAACAGCGCCCTGTGACCCATCCCCGCCATCACTGCTCCCAGAGCCTCTGCTTCCCTTCTGTGAAGACACCCCTCCACTCACCTGCTCCCCACAGCCACACTCCCCCTGACTCCTCCAGGTGGCCAAGAAATGGGGGTTGGGCCTTGGGCTGAACTGTGCCTGCCCCCGCCCCCTCCTCAGGGAGTGACTACCTTTGGAGACAGGTTCTTGAGAGAGGCCAGTGAGTTAAAGTGGGCTCATCAGGGTGAGCCCTGATCCCGTCCTACTGGCGTCCTACTGAGAGGAGGGCGTTTGGAGGCAGACGGGTGAGAGGGAACACGATGTGAAGTCACACGGAGGCCAGGGCCACCTACACTGTTCCCTCTTGGTCCTCAGAGAGAACCAATCCTGCCGATCTTGAGCTCAGCCTTCTGCCCTCTGGCACTGTGAGCAAAGAAATTGCTGTTAGTCCTCTTGTTCTGTGGTATCCTAACCTGTGGTTAGGATAGTCCTAGCCAACACAGAGCAAGCTAAGAGCCAGAGACACAGGAAGGCACCTGCTTCCTCCTAAATGCTTCATCCCGCCTCTCCCCAGCAGTCCCCTGGGGCTGGGAGAGGAGGCTGCATTCTCTTCTGGGACACAGGTGATGGAAAAGACAAGGGAAAGGAAGAGAGAGGCCCTGGGGAAAAAAGGATCTTTGTCTTTCCCCTGTTGCTTTCACCTGTTTCCCCTGTTGCCTTCACCTGTACTAGGATGTGGACAGCGAACTATGACATCTCTTAAGCCAGGCTGGGATCAGCCTCCTTGATTTCTTATATCCTGACTTCACCACTTCCTGGCTGTGTGACTTTGCAGAAGTTACCTACCTTCTCTGTGCCTCAGCCTCATCTTCATTAAAAATGAGAACATTAAGTATGCCTACCCCACTGAGCTGTTGTGGAGATTACACAACCGTGTCTGCAGCAGGGTCGATGCTATGCAAGGCCTCGTGAGATCTGGGATAGGAGGGTAGGACTGTTCCTGGCCTGCTGAGCTTCTGCTAAAGCCGCATGAGGTCGTGGGACATGAAAGGGCCCACGCATGTTGGGTGTTAAGAACCCAGCTCAAGCCCTGGTTCTGCCACCTGCTGGAGACATCTTGTCATGGGTTTCAGTTCCTTCCCTGGTAGGAGGCTCAGTGTCTCTTCATGGCCCCTGCCTGCCTCAAGGAATCGTCGTGAAGTGCAAAGGAGACAGTGACTTTGAAATCGCCTTGTAGAACTGTGAGGCCCCATGCAAATGTGAATTTATATCTCCATCGCAATGATGTAACAGGAGCTAATACCGACAGTGTGCTCTTCTACTAAGCTCAGCATTTTCCTAGGTGTCATACACACATTTATTGCTTATTCTACTATTTTTAAAGATTTATCTGTTTATTTGAAAGGCAGAGTGACAGAGAAAGAGAGACAGTGACAGAGAGAGAGAGAGAGGGAGATCTTTCATCTGCTGGTTCACTCCCCAAATGCTTGCAACAGCCAGGGTTGGGCCATGCTGAAGCCAGGAGCCAGGAGCTCCATTCTGGTTTCCCACATGGGTGGCAGGAAGCCAAGTCTGAGGGCCATCATCTGCTGGCTCTCAGGCACATTAACAGGAAGCTGGATGGGAAGTGGAGTAGCTGGGACTTGAACCAGGCACTCTGATATGAGCTTCCGTGTCGCAAGTGGTGACTTAATCCAGTGCGTCACAATGCCCACTGTGCATTTCCCATTTAGTCCTTACAACATGCCTGAGGTCTGAGGCCTATAATTCCCCGATTTGTAGGTGAGAAAGCCAAGGACAAGGGCAGCTAGGTGCCTGAGGTCTCCAGTATGTGGTGCATCTGTGAATCGACCTTCAGCGCTGGGACTCCATCACAGGGCCAGCCTGCCCAGTAGGATTTTCTGTCATACGGCGTTGCTCCATAGCGGCCCTATTTCATATTGTAGCCCTGTTGAGCGCTTGAGACACGGCTAGTGTGACTGAGGAACTCAATTTCTAATCCAAATTGATTTTAATTAATTTAAATTTAAGCGGCTACATGTAGCTTTTGGCTACTGTACTGAACCAGGAAAACATTAGGCTACACTGCCTTCCCATTATGTGCTAAAGCTGAACTGTGGATGACACTCAGGTGAGAAAATTCTCTAAAAATTCACAGCTTCCAGCTGCAAAGCTGGGGCTCTAACTCATCGCTGCTGGTGTTAACCCAGGCTCCAAGCCAGTCCTGGCTCTTCCTTAGTGAAGCTTTAAACAACTGGTCTACCTGCCCATTCCCGAGAAGCCACAAAGGCAGAGGAATTGCCTGGTGTGGGGACAAAGTCTTCCACTTCTGAGAGGGGAGGTGATAGCTGGGGTTGGCTGTCCCTCTGCTGCTCCCCGACTCTCCTCCCTTCTCACCCCTTTGGCTGTGAGCTCTGTGGCCCCAGCAAGGTAGAGGGAGAAGCTGCAGGAGAAGCGGAGACGAAGTGCTTGTGTTTCCTCTCTGAGCTGGCAGCTGAGCTGGCTGGAGCTCAAGGTTTAATTAGCTGAAATAACTGTGCATAATAATCTTTAAAATGATAGTGGTTAAAGCTCAGGCCTCACTGCTTCTGATTATGCAGCCGCCCGGCATGAGCATCCCGTTGCCAGCTCCGCCATGCCAGCAAGTCTGCGGGGCTGAGTGGATGACTCCGGCGTGCCCCGCTGCAGCTCTCCTCCCGCCGTCCATCCTCCATCATCCTCCGTGTGCAGGGGGAGGCTGGGCTCAGCGTCTTAGGGGCTCAGCTCTGCACCTGTGCGATGCAGGACGCTTGAGGGGGGCTCAGCCAGAGGCTTTGCAGAACCGAAAGAATTCCCAAAGAGAGACACTAGGACAGGCTGCGTGGAGGTCACAGACGAGGGGATTTGGGGCGTTGCTGGGTGACCTTGAGCTTGGCATTTCACAACTCAAAACTCCTTTTTCTCTGAAAAAACGGGAACACTCACCTTTTAAGGTTGTCATGGAGGATTAAACGAGCCCCAGGGCCTGGTGCAGGGCGGCTGCACCACACACGTGACCGTGACCCCTTTGGCTTTTTCTCTTTCCTTTCTGTTAGCTCCTTGGAAAGTTTCCTGGTGCACAGTGAGAGGCAGGATGTGGTCCGGAGGCTGAAATGAGCTGACACTGCAGAAGGCGTCTTTCCCCACCTCACCTGTCAGCTCTGTCTGAGGCTGGAGAGTTTGGGATGGTGGGTGCAGGGCTTGTGGGGAGGAGGAGGAGGAGGAGGAGGAGGAGGAGGAGGAGGAGGCAGCGTGCAGGACCCCTGTGAGAACAGGCTGTGTTCTCCCACAGACGTCAAGTGAAGGGGTGGCCTCCAAGGCTAAGCCGTGGCCATTGCCATTTTCCTAGGTTGGCTGCAAACAAGACTTGTAAATAAATGAGCCCACTGCACTTGACTTCAACGAATTAATTCAATCTGCATTACCGGGTGTGCTGCTTCTATGGAACTACTTAATGACATAAGAATAAAATTATAAATATTTCAATAAGGAGACTTGAATAGCCCTTCAAAACACAGCAGGAGAGAGACCAGCAAGCTGGCAGTAATGAATTGGCAACAATTTGTAAGAAAGTGATTAGCGTCTGAAGTGAGAGTTGAGTCCCTTTAGGAATTCAACAAATACATATTATGTGCAAAGCCAGCTTCCGGAGGGTAGAGAACAGCCCTCTAGGATCTCACCATTTGTCGGTTTTTGGTCGATGGGTGTGGCCCAGGCTGTGTTAGTCGGGGTGAGTTAGATCATGCTACAGTAACAAGTAAATCTTGAAGCCCAGTGGCTTACAACAACAGCCCGTCTCTTGCTTACTCTGCATTTCTGACCCAGTCCAGCTGCAGCACTACCTGTGAGAACTTTATTTAGGGTCTTGGCTGAAGGGGTAGTGTATCTGAGACATTACTGCTGTTGGAACGGAAGGAAAATGAAATGTGATAAACCCCATGCAGGATCTTACAGCTTCAGCTCAGAAGTGAGGCATTTCAGGGGTCAGCATGTAACACATGGGTTAAGCTGCTGCCTTCAGCGCCTTCATCCCGTATGAGTGCTGGTTTGAGTCCCGGCTGCTCCATTTCCGATCCAGCTTCCTGCCAATGTGTCTGGGAAAGCAGTGGAGGATGGCCCAAGTCTTTGGGCCCCTGTACCCATGGGGGAGACCCAGATGAGGCTCCAGGCTCCTGGCTTTGGTCTGGCCCAACCCCGGCTGTTGCAGTCATTTTGGGGAGTGAACCAGTGGATGGAAGACCTCTCTTTCTCTCTCTCTCTCTTTCTCTTTCTCTCTCTAACTCTGCCTTTCAAATAAATCTTTAAAAAAAAAAAAAGTGAGGTGTTTCTTTGCTAAGAGCAGGCTGTGTGGCCAGGCCAGACTGAGCTTTTTCAGTGGGGTGGGGAAACATCAACCCATCCCCCTTCCCTGGGGAGCAGAGGTAAGTGCCTCTGAACTGAAACCAGCAGTTTCTCACTGACATTTGCATCGGCTGAGAGTGATCGGTGAGGGGAGTTGTGATCAGGGCTTCACTCTTTTTCTGTTGTAGAAAAGCCGTTTAGTTTCCTCCCATAGCCATTCACGGGCATTTTCTGGGTAAGAGAGAGTTCTTTACAAGACAGGTTGCATTGTGCGTGAGGCCCCAAGACAAGTACACATGTGACGTCTCCTATTTAAAGGCTGTCAAGGCTTTCAAGACAGCAAGAGCAGAACCCATGTTGGGCACTGGGTGCCGTGCACCTTCACCAGCCCTGTTTAAGGCAACCCCTGGTTCTGGTTCCATCGCATCCAGGCTGCAGGGAGTGCTTCCAGCTCCCCTGCTTTGCTCATTCTGACGCCTGCCTCTCTTTTGCGCTCCTTGCATCTCCCTGTTCTCCAGGTCGGAGCTGGGCTGTCCATTTGTCACTGGCTTGGCGAACATTCCCTCCATCCCTTTGATAAGAAGTTATATTTGAGATGTGCATGGAGGCCCAGAGGGAGAGGTTGGGAGGAGGAGAGTTGGGGGCAGGCATGGGAGGCGACATCAGGGCTGCAGCACTCCCAGCAGTCTGCATCTCACCTCCGCAGCTACGGCAGCCCTTCTCCGTCTCTTCCCACCCAGGCCAGCGTCCTGCTGCCTGCTGTCTCCTGTTCATGCATCAGCTTGGATCAGCCATCCTCCCAAGTCCACATCTGCACCCTCTCCCAACATCTGCACCCTCAAAGCGAACCGTTTCTGTCTTTCTGTCCAGGGCTAATCTCTGTTATCTCCTCTTGCCCTTATTGGTTTTACTGCTTTTCACTGAATCCTTTCTATGGGCTCCAAAGGAGATGACAGCTTTATAAAGATATAACTTATAGGGGCCACCGCTGTGGGGCAGCAGGTTAAAGCTGCTGCCGCAGGGCCGGCATCCCATATGGGCGCCGGTTCAAGTCCCGGCTGCTCCATTTCCTATCCAGCTCTCTGCCATGGCCTAGGAAAGCAGTAGAAGATGGCCCAAGTCCTTGGGCCCCTGTGCCCATGTGGGAGACTCGGAAGAAGCTCCTGGCTTTGGATTGGTGCAGCTCCGGCCATTGCGGCCATCTGGGGAGTGAACCAGTGGATGGAAGACTCCTCCCCCTCTCCACCTCTGCCTCTCTGTAACTCTGACTTTTAAATAAATAAATAAATCTTATAAAAAATATAACACATATATCATATAATTCAATTTAAAGTACAATTTAGTGGTTTTTAGGATGCTCAGACTTATGAAATCATTCCTGTAATCTCTGGAACATTAAAAAAATTATTTGATTTTTATGTATTTGAAAGGGGGAGAGGGTCCGGCACTGTGGGGCAGCAGGTTAAAGCCCTGGCCTGCAGTGCTGGCATTCCATATGGACGCCGGTTCAAGTCCCTGCTGTTCTACTTCTGATCCAGCTCTGTGCTATGGCCTGGGAAACAGTAGAAGACGACCCAGGTCCTTGGACCCCTGCACCTGTGTGGGAGACCTGGAAGAAGCTCCTGGCTTCTGGCTTCAGATCAGCTCAGTTCTGGCCGTTGCAGTCATTTGGGGAGTGAACCAGTGGATGGAAGACCTCTCTCTCTCTCTCTCTGGCTCTACTTCTCTTTGTAACTCTGTCTTTCAAATAAATATAATAAATCTTTTAAAAAAATAATAAAAAAGAAGGAGAGAGAGACATTTCTCTGAGGTTCTGTTTGCTTTCTGTTCTTTCTCTCTCTCTCTCTCTCTCTCTCTCTCTCTCTCTCTCTTTTTTTTTTTTGGACAGGCAGAGTTATACAGTGAGAGAGAGAGAGAGACAGAGAGAAAGGTCTTCCTTTTTCCGTTGGTTCACCCCCCCAAGTGGCTGCTATGGCCAGTGGGCGTGTTGTGCTGATCTGAAGCCAGGAGCCAGGTGCTTCCTCCTGGTCTCCCATGTGGGTGCAGGGCCCAAGGACCTGGGCCATCCTCCACTGCACTCCTGGGCCACAGCAGAGAGCTGGACTGGAAGAGGAGCAACCGGGACAGAACTGGCGCCTCAACCGGGACTAGAACCTGGGGTGCCGGTGCTGCAGGTGGAGGATTAGCCTAGTGAGCCACAGTGCCAGCCTCTTTTTCTCTTTGTTCTTTATGTTGCATGATCTTTATTGGCCTCCCTTCAAGGTCACAGATTCTTATAAAATTTTAAGAATATTTTATTGAAATACAGTACACATACCAAGAAATGCACATATGTGTACAGATAAATGAGAGTTTTGTTCTTTGATCCCATTTAAAATCACTTCTTAAAATTAAGAGCAAAACATTACTAGCACCCCAAGAGTCCTCACTATTTCCCCTCTCCATTTCTTTCTTTCTTTTAACACAGGGAAGAAAGGTATATTGTCATATTTGTGGTATGACTCAGTGAAGCAATGTTTATAACTATATACCAAATGATATGACCACCACACAATTTTTATACTCTTATAGTAACTAGCACAAATAAGAGATTTTTGTACATTTATTGTTGGTTACCTCTAGTGATTTTTTTTCATGTAGCTATATATTATTACCTTCAGAATTTCCTTTTGTTCTCTTAAAAATAGTTTCTATCTCTTTGTTGCTGTTCTCATTTTTTCATACTTTTACTTCTGGAAGCACAAGTCCCTTTAGATATTTGGATAGATTTATGTTGGCAGCTTTGGCATCTTTGTTAAGTCTGACATCTGGGCTACCTCACGGGTAGTTTCTATTTCCTATCTCCCTCCCCCCGTCCATCTCCCCGCTTATGGGGGCACATTTTCCTGTTTCTCTGAATGTCTTCTAATTTTTTTGTTGAAATTTGGACACTTTAGGTAGTGTAGCAGTCTGGAGATTGATTCTGTCTTCTGTCTGTGGTTTGCTTTTGTTGTTGTTTGTGTATTTGTTTGTTTAATGATTTGGCTATCTTGGGGAAGCCTCTGATGTCACTCTTCAGAGTGTACCCTTGGATATGTGTAGTCACTTTGTGATGAAGGGTTTAGCAGGACTTTTTCTCTTTGATCTCTCTGCAAAACCATCTGCTAGTATCACACCCAGATTTTAACCCCCCCTCTATTTTTTTTTTTTTTTTTAAAGAAAGAGAGAGAGAGAACCTTCGGTCCTCCTGTTCACTCCCCAAATGGTTGCACCAGCCAGGACTGGGCCAGGCTGAAACTAGAAGCCTGAAACTCTATTCTGGCCTCCCACCTGGGTGCAAGGGGCCCAAATCCTTGAGCTCTCTGCTGCTGCCTTCCAAGGTGCATTAGCAGGGAGTAGGATCAGAAGTAGAGGAGGCCGGCGCCATGGCTTAACAGGCTAATCCTCCGCCTGCGGCGCTAGCACACCGGGTTCTAGTCCTGGTTGGGGCGCCGGATTCTATCCCGGTTGCCCCTCTTCCAGGCCAGCTCTCTGCTATGGCCCGGGAAGGCAGTGGAGGATGGCCCAAGTCCTTGGGCCCTGCACCCGCATGGGAGACCAGGAGAAGCACCTGGCTCCTGGCTTCGGATTAGCGCGATGCGCCGGCTGCAGCGGCCATTGGAGGGTGTTGGAGGGTGAATCAACGGCAAAAAGGAAAACCTTTCTCTCTCTCTTTCTCTCTCTCACACTATCCACTCTGCCTGTAAAAAAAAAAATTAGAGGAGCTGGGATCCCAGCTGGTGCTCACATGGGATGCTGGCGTTGCGGGTGGCAGCTTGACTCGCTGTGCCATAACGCTGACCCCAGGTTCTATTATTTCGATCATGCCCTTGTACATAAAGAGACTGATTCGGTTACATTTGGGCCTCTTTGCTGAAGTGGTTTTAAAGGCAAGATGGAAGGTGGCTTGCTGTGATCCCAGGAGGGTCTTTTTAGCTGTCTCCTACCCTGATCATCTGTAGTCAGATGGCTGCTTACGGTGTGGCCTGTGGCTCTAACGGAATGACCCACCACCGAGTCTCTGCTGTTACTGAGCTTGTCCTTTCTTCAACTTCCCCACGCTCTGTTTCAATTGTCCTGAGGAGAGCTTTGGAAGTTTCTGTTCTTATCAACTGCCTCTTCGCTTGGCCACAGTCTCTGAACCCCTTCTGGAGGTTGGGGGCAGGAACAGGGGTCCACTTCTCTTGCGGTGACAGCCCCTGCTTTATGACTAGGGTGTGAGTGCTGATGGTTCCTCTGCTCGTCTCAGCTTGCTCCTCTCTGCATGGGGCCTCCACCCTACACATGAACTGGGGTGAGGGCCATCGGGGTCCTGGTACTCTTTTTTTTTTTTTTTTTAAGATTTATTTATTTGAAAGACAGAGTTATAGAGAGAGGCAGAGACAGAGAGAGAGGTAGGTCTTCTATCCACTGGTTCACTCCCCAGATGGCTGCAACAGCCAGAGCTGTGCTGATCCGAAGCCAGGCCAGGAGCCAGGAGCCTCTTCCAGGTCTCCCACATGGGTGCAGGGACCCAAGGACCCAAGTCATCCTCCAGTGCCATCACAGGCCATAGCAGAGAGTTGGAGCAGCCGGGACTAGAACCGGCGCCCATATGGGATACTGGTGCTTCAGGCCAGGGCGTTAACCTGCTGCGCCACAGCACAAGCTCCAAGGGGTCCTGGTATTCTTAGCCTTCTGTGCCTGGGGTAAGTGTAGGGGATCCAGGCAGAGAAAATGAGCCCTGATAGTTTGTCCACATTTCCCAGCCACTTAGCCGCTGTAACCTGGAGTTTGGGAAAAGGAGAGAGGCTGGCCGACTTTGTCTCCTGGTAAAATACTCTGTTTCTTGGCTGGGAACTTAGGGGAGAAGAGGCACCATTCTGTTAATCACATCCACACCCACAATGGTTTCCACTGAATTTCTGAATTACTAAGTTTTAGTTTTTGAACACGTTTCATTTTCTGTGTTAGGAAACGGGCGCAGTTTTACCTATGGCGTGATCTATACCCTGATTTACATCCTATGCCCCGGTTCCCGCCACCATTGCTGAAAGCCAGGTGGTCACATGGCCCAACTACCTGTGCCAAGCTCCACCCCCATCCTGATGGGATTCGCTGCTCCTGCTTCCCTGCCCGCCCTCCGGCCAAGTTTTAAAAGGACCTGTTCCTGAACACGTGGCGCTCTTGGCTCCTCTCACCTGCCCTCTTCTCTCACTCCCCTCTCTCCTCCCCTCTCTCCTCTTTCTCTCTTACTCTCCTTTTCCCTCTTTGTCCCTTCCCTCCGGTCTGCTGGGTTTTCCCCAATAAGCCCTTTCCCTTACTCCGGTGTTTGGTGTGTTTTGTGATGGCCTAACAGAAATACATAACAGTATGCCCTTAGGACAATTTCTAAGAGGCTTACAAGGATTGGGCTCAAGAATTTTCACCAGTTATGGCTATTTCCTGCAGAGCAAGACTGTGGAACTCTGCATGGTGCCACCCCAGAATTCCCCCGTGGACTTTAAACAAGCTCAAGGCATCACCATTACAAAAGAAGTCTTTCCTGCTACAATGACTGCTTGATTTCCTTTTTGTTTTCATGGTCAGTGTTCTAGAAAAAGTTCTATATTTCCTCTTTTCTGACCTCTTCAATTATTCTACATGGGTTTTCCAAGCCCGTCAGTCCTGAAGAACCAGCTTGGATCCGAAGGTTACCACTGCCTTCCATACCTCAGTCTACACTGAGTACTTTCTTTCTTTTAAAGATTTATTTATTTATTTGAAAGGTAGATCTACAGGGAGGCAGAGGCAGAGAGAGAGGGAGGGAGAGCGAGTGAGCAAGCAGAGAGAGAGGAGAGAGAGAAAGTCTTCCATCTGCTGGTTCACTCCCCAAATGTCTGCAACGGCTGGAGCTGAGCTGATCCAAAGCCAGGAGCCTCTTCTGGGTCTCCCACATGGGTGCAGGGGCCCAAGAACTTTCGCCATCTTCTACTGCTTTCCCAAGCCATAGCAGAGAGCTGGATCGGAAATGGAGCAGCCAGGACTCGAACCGGTGCCCATATGGGATGCTGGCATGGTAGGCGGCGGCTTTACCCACTACACCACAGCGCTGGCCCCCATCCTGTTGATCTGCCAGCAGCATCATCCCAACACTTGCGTGTTCCTTCCTCATTGTTCACTTCTCTTGGAGTCTGTGATTTGGCATCCCCCACCCCTGGATTGGCCCTTGTGCCTGAAGTTGTTCTCTGCCTCCTTCATGGGCTCATTCTCCTCCCGCAGCCCTGAAGGGGGAGGTGCTCAAGAGTCTTAGCTGATTCCTGAGAAATCAACTTCACTAGGCATCTGTGGTTAGAGCCTCGGAGGCTGCAGTTAGGCGTTGGCTGGGGCTGGAGTCATCTGAGAGCTTGCCTGGGATTATGGCCTCTGCTCCAAGCTCCCTCCCTGGCTTCTGCAGTAGGATTCTTTTCTGGGTAGCACAGTGGACTAAGGGCTTGAGTCCCTCACTGGCTGTTGGCTGGAGGCCTCCCTCAGGCTCCCAATATGGCAGTCGAGTCTTCTTGGAGCAGGTGATCAAGACAGAGGGCCATCACGATGGAAGTCAGTTTTCTCGTGATGGCTCATCTCTCTTGCCATTGTATGTCTCAGAAACATGTCACCAGCCCCAGCCCCATTCAAGGGGAGCAAACCACACAAGGATATAAAAACCAGGGGGTGGAGCTCTGTGGGGCCATTCTGGAAAGTGCCAAGCACAGACAGCATCTCTCACTTTCCATCTTCTTCCTAAATTAGGCACATTCAGGCTGGAATCACCAAGCACAGACCAGGGGGAGATAATTCAGCCCAAGGGCCTTCTGGCTTCTAGTTGATAATTTGCATTTCATTGGATTTCTCCAAAGCTCCTAACTTAACTCAATCCCGGTCTCGTCCCACAGTCCCTTATGTGTCAGTAAGATAGGACACAAAGAGGCGGGACATTAAACGTAGTCCTTTTTCTTGCTGCTAACATGGCAGAAGCAGAGGATGGTCCAGGTCCCCTCCACATGGCCTGGTGGCTCCACCAGCCCCTTATTTGCTGTCCTTGTCTGCATGGCCACCAGCTGGCTCGCTGGCCCAAAGCCATGTTTCAGTCTACGGGAGAGGGGAAAGAAGGGAAGCAAAGAGTAAACCATATCCCCTCTTGAAGGATGTGACACAGGAAAAGCACAAAGCCCTTCTGCTCACATCCTGTTGATGAGGTCATAGGTAGCGGTAAGGGAAGCTGGGACAGCTCTGTGTCCAGTTCAAACCTAGGGGCTGTGTTCCTGGCGTAGTCTTTGGGAATGAGGGCTTCTGAATAGGCGTAGCTAACAAGGACTGCTCGAATACGTGCCTCCTGGCGTGTTAACGCTTTTACATTTCTGCATTTGCGTGCAAGAACGTGGGTGTCCAGCCAGGTGCAGTGGTATCAACAGAGGATGGGGGGGTGGCATGGCCGAGGGGCTCAGAGGGGAAGAGCTGGCAGGCTGTCCCTGCTGCAGGGCTCTGATGGGCAGCTGAAGGTAGGGAGCCGGGGGGGACCTGCAGCCACACAGCAGACGCCCCCGTTGAAATCGCTAAAGGGAGGAGGAGAAAGCTCCAGGCATCTCTTGGGGGACCGGGGTCTCCTAACTGTCCCTTGTCCTCCTTTCCTGGATGTTCCCTGGAGGTTTTCAGTGACAGTGGCTGGATCATCTCCCCACATTTTGCTGATGAAAACTCTCTGCCGCTTTCCACTGCCTGAAAGATAAAGACGAAACTCCTCAGGGTGGTTCAAAAGCCCTGGGTAGTCTGGCTTCTGGTCCCCCGTTGTTTTTTTTTAAGATTTATTTTATTTATTTGAAAGGCAGTGAGAAAGAGAGAGAGAGAGAGAGTCTTCCACCTGCTGGTTCATTCCCCAGACAGCTGTAATAGTTGGCGCTGGGCCAAGCTGAAGCCAGGAGCCAGGAGCTTCATCCGGGTCTCACACCTTGTTGCAGGGACCCAAGGATTTGGGCCATCTTGTGCTGCTTTCCCTGGGCATTAGCAGGGAGCTGGATTGGAAGTGGAGCAGCCTGGATTCGAACTGGTGCCCATATAGGATGCTGGCACCGCAGGCGCAGCTTCACCTGTTGTGCTACAATGCCAGCCCTTGGTTGCCTGTTTTAACACAGCCCCTGTTGTCCTCTGTTCCAGCCCCACCAGCTTTCTTTCAGCCTCTGTTTTCCTCAGCTCCAAGCTGCACGTGCTCTGCCCGATGCTCGCTGTAGTTTGTCATCCTTTGCACCTGTCTGCCTTCTCATCCTGCGATTCAGCACAGCCACCCTGTTCTCGGGACGTCTCCCCTGGGTTTTCTGAGTAGGTCAAACTCTTTCATATATGCATCCCCAGTAAGCACACTAAGGCTGCATTTCAGGCTTGGTGACCCAGGATCACTCTTTTTTTTTGGACAGGCAGAGTGGACAGTGAGAGAGAGAGACAGGGAGAAAGGTCTTCCTTTGCCGTTGGTTCACCCCCCAATGGCTGCCGTGGCCGGTGCACCACGCTGATCCGAAGCCAGAAGCCAGGTGCTTCTCCTGGTCTCCCATGGGGTGCAGGGCCCAAGGACTTGGGCCATCCTCCACTGCACTCCCAGGCCACAGCAGAGAGCTGGCCTGGAAGAGGGGCAACCGGGACAGAATCCAGCACCCTGACTGGGACTAGAACCCAGGGTGCCGGCGCCGCAGGTGGAAGATTAGCCTATTGAGCTGCGGCGCCGGCCCAGGATCACTCCTAATACGCCATGCTTTGCTATTTGCTTTTGAAAATTAAACTGGTTTCAAAAATGTCATCATGGGGTTTCTTTCCATGGACCCTTTTTACTCTGTTGGTTTTTATTCTAAAAGATTACGGAGAAGGTCACACTTTTTCTGGTGCCTAAATCCTCTCAAGGTCAGACTCTAAAATCCTGAGTGTGGATGTATCTCCATCATTGCAGCTCCGCTTTTCTATGTCACTTGTTAGTAGGCATCTCTCTTCCACAAGGCTCTCAAGGGCAGCGGCCCATGAGGTGCTATTGATTTATTTGAGAGGCAGAGATATGGCGGTTGTAGGGGGAGAGGAGCATATATAGAGAGAAGGAGAGAGCAAAGCAGACAGAGAAAGACGGCTCCCTTTGCTGTCAGTGCTGGGCTGGGCTGAGGCTGAAGCCAGGAGTCTGGAGTTCAGCCCAGATCTCCCGTGTGCATGGTAAGATCCCAGTGTCTTGAACCACCACTGCTGCCTCTTGGGGTCTGCATTGGCAGGAGCCAGGAGCTGGGTGTTGGACACAGGCATTGCCGTGTGGGGTACAGACATCTTAACCTCTAGCCTGCACACCTGCTCCTGAGGTGGCGTTTGGACTCAATGTCCACTGAGCTTAGTGCAGGGTGCCCCTCCGAGGAGCCACTCCAGGAACAAGCGCTGAGTGAGCTGTGGGGCCCGGAGCTCCAGCTGACACTCCGCTGCTGACCTCTCTCCCTGACCTGTCTGTCCTGTCTTACCAGAGCGGCTGGTGCCTGAGAAATAGGAAGATGTATTTCCTCAGAGGGAGGACGAGGGAGAGAGGAAAGGCATGCTTCTTCTCCTTCTTTTAAAAATTGATTTATTTGAAAGGAGGAGTTACACAGGGCCAGGGCAGGGAGGCGGTTGGACTGGAAGAGGGAGGGAGAGGTCTTCCATCTGCTGGTTCATTCCCCAAATGGCCTAGACAACCAGGGCTGGGCAAGGTTGAATCCAAGATCCAGAAGCTTCATTGGGGTCTCCCACGTGGGTGCAGGGGCCCAAGGACTTGGGCCACCATCCATTGCTTTCCTAGGAACATTAGCAGGGAGCTGGATCGGAAGTGGAGCAGCCGGAACTTGAACCAGCCCCCATATGGGATGCCGGCGTCCCAGACAATGGCTTAATCTACTGCACCTTGGTGCTGGCCCCACACAGCTCTTTAAAGAGCTATGATTAATCGTTGTGTGATCTTCATAGTATCAGGCCTATGACAGGAACCACTTGGAGGGCTCTTGGAGAAGCATACCTCTTGCTTGGGCCAACTCAACGGTGTACCCATTTTTTCCCATGTGAAAATTAGTGGGTTTAGTGAACCAGATTTACGTACAAAGTTCTTGTAGGTGACAGGTCCAGATAAAGGGTTTACAGATGGAACTAAGGCGAAAGGGCACGGAAAAAGTGCTCCCTGATCTTAAAACGAAGCAGCGAGCTGAAGCCGAGGCTGGGCTCGCTGTCCTGAGAGCAACCACAAGGTGGCGCTAGGTGCTCAGCAATGAGGTTCTCGCCTCCAGGGACTTCCCTGCCTGTCAACTACTTTCTTACCAATTGTCAGTTTATTAAAACAATTTCTTAGTCTCTTTCTAGTCCGTAATTTTCCTTTATAAGTCAGAGTTGTAGTTTCCCTTGCGCGTGTTATCTTCACAGACTGACAAGCTCAAGGAAATCATGCATAATATTCGGGATGATTCAACGTCTCTTAGTTTTGCTCCTGCCCCACAGACACTGTAAGAGGAGAACACATCTTTGCTGTGGCAGTGGCACAATGTGATGCTGTGTTATCACAGTGCAGGGTGAGCAGGGTTCAGGAGAGAACTCGCAGCTCAGAACTCGGAACCGGGGTGGAGGGTGGGCAGGGCTTGAGTTTCCAGGAGACAGAACCGGTGCTGGGCTCCAGGCCCTTTGCAGCCCCGGAATCATCAGTTGCTTTGAGCGTGGGCGACGCCCTTGTGCTGAGCGTTCTTCCAGCCTCGGATGCACAAGATTCAGGGCTTGGTCGTTCCACGTGCCGTGGGAGTCCAAGAGGGAGAGGGGTCAGCTTCAGCCGGGCCCTCTGAGCCCCGCAGAAGCCGGGCTGGAATCCTGGGCTCAGGCGAAGGTCTAGGCTGAGTCTCCACCAGGGGTCAGCCTCGCCAAGCGGCTGGTCCCGGGAGGAGGCTTTTTGGCTCAAGTCTGTCTCACCCAGGGTTTACTTCCACCTAAGCCACCCCTAGACCCCCCGAGGGTGGGAGAGGCTGTAGCAGGAGCATGGCGCTTTCTGGCAGTTGGATGCCTGCAGTCCCTGTGGTGTTCTGGGGCTGATGGGTAGCTGCATCCAGGAGCAGCTTCCTGTCTGTGCTCACACAAAGCTGCTCACGGTCCCAGGGGCTGCTCTCGAAGCCTTGGGCAGGCAGAGCAGGCAGCTTGTACACTGTAAAAAAACAAAGGTGCAAGATAGTAACACAGAAAACCACAGGAAAAAAATACCACTTTGTGGATTGTTCAACATCAGGGACGTAGTAAATAAAACTGCAGACCCCACAACCAGCTGTCCCAGGTTCAAATCCCTGGCAGGGCTTAGACAAGTGTCTTACTTTTTTTTTTTTTTTTAAGATTGATTTTATTTGTTTGAAAGACAATTTCAGAGAGAGAGGGAGAGACAGAGAGAGAGAGAGGTCTTCCATTTGCCGGTTCACTCCCCATATGGCTGCAACAGCCGGGACTGGGCCAGGTGGAAGCCAGGAGCTTCATCTGGGTCTCCCATGTGGGTGCAGGGGCCCAAGCACATGGGCCACCCTCTGCTGTTCACAGAGAGCTGGATCAGAAGTGGAGCACCTGGGACTCGAACTGGCACCCATATGGGATGCCGGTGCTGCAGACGGTGGCATAACCCACTGCATCATGAGTGCCAGCCTCTCATGACATTTTGAAGAAATGTTATGCGGGGCAAAAACATTAAGTGATTTTTGTTTGGTAAATTTAAAAGTATTCAGAAATACTATGTTAAAAACACTTAAGTGGTCTTTTAAAATTTAACTAATTTTTATTTCAGAGACAGAGAGTGAACTTCCATTTACTGGTTCACTCCTGAAGTCTCAATAGCTAGGACCATGCTAGACTGAAGCTGGGAGCCAGGCATGCAATCCAGATGGCAGGGACGTAAGTACCTGAGCCATCACCTACCCTCACCTGCTGCCTCCCAGGGTGCACACCAGCAGGAAGCTGGAGTTGGACACAGAGCTGGACCTGGAACCCATCCACTTGGATATGGGATGTGGGCATCTTAATGGCTAGGCTGAATGCCCACCCCCAGGGTTTTCATACAGGACCCAGTCATGACTCTTACCTCTCAGCATGAGAGAAGCAGTCTGTTACTTGTGGTTCTGTTTTCGCAAAGGTCTAGCTTGGGCAGGATTCTATCTTGTCACAAGAGACTATGACTGGGGGACCAGTGCTGTGGCATAATGGTTAAAGCCGCTGCCTGCAGTGACGATCCAGCTCTCTGCTCTGGCCTGGGAAAGCAGCGGAAGATGGCCCAAGTGCTTGAGCCCCTGCACCTGCGTGGGAGACCCAGAGGAAGCTCCTGGCTCCTGGCTTCAGATCGGTGCAGCTCTGGCCGTTGCAGCCATCTGGGGAGTGAACCAGCAGATAGAAGATCTCTCTGTCTCTGCCTCTCAGACCACGACTAGAAGATTTAACTCTCAGTCTTATTCCTATTGCTCCCTTCCAGGACTCCTTCCAGCCCTTTGGTCTGGAAACTTCCTCTGCTTCCTGGAGACCCTCCCCCCTGCACCCCCAAAGATGCCTCAGAGTGAGGATCCCAAATCTGTCAGCTCAGTGCTGTTCAAGAAGGAATAGAAATAAGCCCACAGGTGACTTTAATTTTTTTGAAGTAGCCACACACACAACACACACACAAACACAAAAGCAACACATAAACTTCATTTAAATAATACATTGTATTTAGCCCAGTGTAGCTAAAATATTATCAATTTGACATGCACTCAATACAAACAATTACCAATGAGATATGCTGGGTTCTTTTTTTTTTTTTAAAAGATTTTTATTTATTTATTTGAGAGGTAGAGCTACAGACAGAGAGAGGGAGTGACAGAGAAAGGTCTTCCATCCGATGGTTCACTCCCCAAATGGCCGCAATGGCTGGAACTGAGCTGATCTGAAGCCATGAGCCAGGAACTTCTCCTGGGTCTCCCACACAGGTGCAGGCGCTCAAGCACTTGGGTCATCTTCCACTGCTTTCCCAGCCATAACAGAGAGCTGGATTGGAAGGGGAGCAGCTGGGACTGGTGCCGGTATGGGATGCTGATGCCTCAGGATGAGGCTTAGCTCACCACGCCACTGTGCTGGCCCCTACTGGGTTCTTTCTTTTTCCACACTAAGTCTCTGAACCTCAGCGTGTGCTTTGCACCTGCGGCTCCTCTCTGTTGGCATGGCCCCTTTCCCAGTGCTCCCCAGTCACACACTAGGGTGGCCAATGAATTGGGCGGTATAGGGCCAGCTCTCCAGCAGCTGTTGCTATTTTTTTTTCTTGGCATGTAGAACTTTAATCCTGGGATGTTTAAGCTCCTTATTTTTTGTGTGTGTCTCTGCTCCTTGGCCCACATCTTTCTGCCTGCATGCTGGGTCCGTTATCTCCCATTGAATTCTAATACTACCCCCTGAAAGGAGATACTATAATAACTCTCCTTTTACAGATGAGAAAACTGAGGCTTGAAACCAACGGGTTCCTTGCCCAGGCTGATGGCAGCTTGTTAAGTGATGCCCTGACTGCAGCCCCTGTCCCCTGAACCGCTCTGCTTCATGGAAGGTAACAGAGCCGAATGAGTAGGGATAGACTGGCTGGTACAGAAGAGGCCCTGCAGGGCCCTTGGACTTGGGTGCCCTCCATCAGATTTCTGCACTGCCTCGGGGTGGTGCCTCTCTAGCAGTTCTGAGGCCTAGGATGGTTTCCCTTCTCTGGGGAGAATGGATGGGCTCTATTGTCTCCTCTGTGCCTGCCTGCTCAGGCCCCAGGGTGGGGAGCTGGGTTTCCTCCCTCAACTCTGCACTGCGGTCTTCTCCCCAGCTCCAGGCCCCCTGGTGCAGCCCCTGGGCTGATTGCGTTGATCTTCTCCCCTGGAGGGCCCAGCCCTGCATCCTGCCATTGTCAGCGCTGATACAGAGCCTCGTTAATTTAGCCTTACTGTAAATATTTTTGGAAACAGCGCATTGCTCTCCTGAAGGCTGGTAGGGCTTGGGTGTGAGCTGGCCCAGGTCCTGGCCGCCTCTTCCTGACCTCCTTCCTGCCTCTGCTGTTTCCGGTCCTAGCTGCCTCCTGCCCAAGTCACTCTTCACAGCAGAGCAAAGGTCAGCGAGTCCGAGGAGGAGACACGTTTCTTCGGCATGCGCTCTTCAGAGGTGGCAGGGGCGGCACCGGACACCTGGGCAAACCGATTCCCTCTCTGGGCCTCGCTTTCCCCACCTGGGAGGCCCCGTGTGTGCAATGGATGAGAAGTCCTGAGCTTTCCACCATCAAAGGCCACTTTGCCTGCTTTCCTGTCTTTCTCCGCCCCCCCTACCCCCCTGCCCTTCCCTTGCCCTCTACGTGAATTCTCATTTTGGCCAGGATTCTGTTTATCTAACCCACTGCGTTTATAAAATAATAATAAATTCATCATCTCAGTTTTTATTCATCAAAGCATCCTGAGCAGCACGGGGTAACCCGAGTCATCACGCCAACTTGTTAAAATCCAAGCTCAAAGGCCTTGACATTTAGAGCGTTGTCCTAGATGTGGAGAAGGCAAAGGGCCGTTTCCAAAGGAGTCCGTGGGATAATGATCTGGGTCCCCTGCTCCCGCCTTTCCCTCTGCTGCCATTTTCTAAGGGTCTCCCACTGCAGCCTGGGCAGCCATAGCCTCCGTGGACTTTTGGAGTCTTTTCTGTTCGAAGTCCTAGCACTCCAGTCTCCTCTCCCTCATCCAGGCTGCCCTACAGGAGGTCCTGGCTGCTTCTGAGGTTATGGAAATGGTGGCCCTAGAATCCCTGCCTTTCATACAGGCCTCCATGCACAAGGTGCTGTGCTAAGTAACGGAACGACGGGGGGGGGGGGCGGTGATGGGGAGATGAGGAACGGCTTCTGGACCCCTACTGCTCACTGTCTAATGAAGAACTCACCAGGTAGGGCTTGGCGCCCCGACAGAGAGAATGGATTCTCGTCCAACCCCGCCATCCACTGATGGGGAGGCTCCACTTGCCCCCCCTTTTTGATATGTTTAGCAAGAAACTCTTTTCTCCAACCCCTTCTGGGAGCCACTGCCACCACTGTCGGAATCACAGACAGCCGAGGCCCAGGTGGCTCAAAGTCCTCTTGTCCAGATGAGGCTCAGAGAGGGTACAGCGCAAGCTCTTCTTGCAGGCTTTAGCCAGAATGTCAGGGATCTGTGCTGGCTAAAAGCATGGCCCCTCCTCTGTACTCTGGGGCATCACCCACTTTAACTGCTTCTAGCACCCATCTATATCTGAGGGTGTGCATGCATTGTTCATTCCTGGGATTCGTTCTCTTCCCCACCTCCAGAATCTGCAGCCTGAGGTGTGCACCCTGCATCCCCCGTGTCTCAGCAGACTCTGCCCAGTAGTGCAGCTCCAGACATCTCTCTGCTCAGGGAGTGCATCAGAAGCCAACGTGGGATTAGAACTCATGTTCCCAGGCAATGAATCTGCCCGCCCTTGCTCTCCTGGGAGCCCAGGGAGTTCTTGCGGGGTGTTTTGGAATAATGCCAAATGGTGGGGTAGGGCTGCTGATGGGGGTTCTACTTTAATTGCCAGCAGGCAGCTGGCCATTTGTTTCGGGTCAGATAAGCTGCTGAAGCAGGATGTGTGTGTGTGTGTGTGTTTGTATGTGCACGCACAGGGCTGGGATGGTAGCGGGTGTTATGGGGCTGGAGAAAGGTAAGAGGGAATTCTGAGGAGTGGACTGAGCAGCCAAGTTACATCCCACCCGCTCTTCTGTCCTGCCCTCCCCTCTTCCTCGGCTAACACGGCCAGCTGTTAGTGACACAGCTGTGGTTGCCTCTTGGGAAGCAGAGAAAAAGGCCCTGTTGCCCTGGGTGAGTTCCCAAGCTGTGGAGTTCAAAGCAGACCTGCGAAGTGAGGCGGCTGCAGCAGAGAGCAGGGAGGGAGGAGGTGAGAAGTCAGGGAGGGGCAGCTGAAGGCAGCCCTTCCACTTTGATGTCCGCAGTCCAGAGCTTTGGGCAAGGGCTGGGTGACGTCTCAGCAGAGGGCTTCTGCATTGCCCCCAAACTCTTGGTGATCCAATTAACCACCCCTTCCTGTCCTCCAAGCAGGATGTTTACCCAGATCCCTGATCCACTACACGTGAGCAAGCCCGCTCTTCTCCATGCACAAATACCTGTACCCAGTGCACACGCACACCTCACACACACGAGCAAGCCTGCTCTTCTCCATGCACAAATACCTATACCCGGTGCACATGCTCACCTCACACACACACAAGCAGGCATGCTTCTACAGGCACGAATGCCTGCATCCAGCACACACGCACACCTCACACACACACAAGCAAGCATGCTTCTACAGGCACGAATGCCTGCATCCAGCACACACTCATACCTCACACACATGAACAACCATGCTCTTCTACATGCATGAATGTCTTCATGAAGTGCACACTCACATCTCTCTGTCACACATACACATGAGCAAGCATGTTCTACAAACACGAATGCCTTCATGCAGCACACACCCACACCTCACACACACACAAGCAAGCACTCTTCTACATGCAGGAATGCCTGCACTCAGTGCACACTCACCACACACACACATACACACACATATGAGCAAGCATGCTCATAGCATGCACAAATACCCACATCCAGTGCACAGTCATACGCCAGGCACACACAGGAGTCCAGTCTGCTCCCAGGCATGTGCAGACTTAGTGCCCGAGTGAAGAAAGCACACACAAAGCTTGCACTCACAAAGTAAACACATCCACACACATCCACAGTCCAGGCATCCTTGGCTGCTTAGGCCAGGAACAAACCTGGGGGTGGGCTGCATGAGGACTATTTGAATCACTGACTCCAGAGGTCTCCCAGAATCTGTGCCCTCCTTGAAGGGCATTGCAGCAGGCTTGGCGCACTTTTCTGCCAGGAGCTGTTCATCTCAGGCTCATCACAATCTCCTGAAGAAATCACTCAGGGGGAGAGAGAGAGAGAGAGAGACAGACAGAGAGAGAGAGAGAGAGAGAGAGAGAGATCACCTAGGAAACCTCCTGTGTTCTCCAGAACAGGCCAGTCCCGGGGACCCTGGCCAACAGTCCTGCCTTGGCTTTGGGTTTGCCAGATGGCTGAGAATAGATTATTTGGCATCCACTTAGCCAAAATGATGCTCTTGGTAATGCAGTTGAGCAGCCCTGAGGTGAAGACCCACGTCATCACTGCCCTTCTCTTGAGCACATTTGTATGGCTTTAATTCAGCAGACATATACCAGGCACCTGCCAAGTTGAGGGGCATAGAAATGAAAAGCAGGTCTTTGTCCTGGGTTTAGCATGTGCCCAGTGCTCCCAGGCACACAAGGTCAGCCTTCAGCCTCCAGTCTTGTTTGCCAGTCTCTCTCTCACCCTCTGTTTGGGATGGGGCAGATTCTGCTCATTTCAGTCTATCACTGTGGGGGGCACTCAGGCCATCTGGCTTCAGCTGGTTCCCAGCTGGAGGTCGATCTTATCAGCATTCCGCCAGCTCTGTCCTCAATCAGTAGCCACCTCCAAGCCCCCCATGCCTCCAATTCCCTCCCCTTCCAATAAGTCTGGTTCCTCTGGTGAGAGTCACTGCTTCTGCACCCGCTCTGGGTGGCCACCTGGAGGCCAGTGGATCCCTATCCTCTCCCACAGGGTCTCCAGGCTCCTAGGTGGCTCAGGATCCAAGTGGGAACAGCTGGGGAGAGGGAGTTGGGACCTGATTCCAGGGGCAGCCAAGCTCCCTTTCTCCCCTCCCTGTGTTCCCAGCTGCAAAGTGCTTGGACATCTGCATTTTCTGGGGAGAAGCAGGGAAGATCTGGGGTCACCAGGGCCTTCCGCCTTGGTCCCTATCCTGCTATGTCCGGAGCAGTTTGACTCATAGTAGGGCCCTCCATTAGGACTTGACCTGTGCCAGCCTGGTCCCTGCACACCTCTCAGGTGCCTTTAGATAGGTCAAGGTAACCTAGCTCTGAAGGGGTTAGATGGAAGTAAACATTGCCTCCCAGATGTATTGTCAGGTTACAGTGAAAGCCATTCTGCCATTTGAGCAGGACTTCTTCAAAAATTAAAAGTTTTATTTGAAAGAGGGTGTGGGGAGAGAGAGAGAGAGAGAGAGAGGGAATTTTCAATCTACTGGTTTACTCCACAAATGCCTACAAGAGCCAGCATGTGGGAACTCAATCCGGGTCTCCCACATGGGTGCAGGGACTCAAGTACTTGAGTGCTTACCTGTTGCCTCCTCTGGTGCACACTAGCAAGAAACTGGAACAGGAATCAGAGTTAGGCCTCGAACCAGGCACTAGGATATGGGATACTCCGGTCACAAGAGCTGTCTTCGCCGCTGAGCAGAAGGCCTGTCCATACGTACCTTTAATTAGACAAAGCTGCAGGATCAAACAGGCCCCCAGGCAGTTCTGACCCTGTGTTACTAGGACATTGATGATGTCCCAGTGCTGGCTCCTATGGGGTGTCCCGACCTCCGTTTCATAGACTGCCAAGATTCCAGAAGCAAGGTCCTGCGAACTTCCTGGCAGGTGCTAAGCATCTCGGAGTTCCTTTTGGCAATGGCTGGACACAGAGAAGTTTCTGGATCAAGTTTCTGAGGCGAAGGGGTGCATATTGTGCCCTGGCACGATCCCTATATCCTGTCTAATCAAGGGGGGGGGGGAACTTTCTTTAAATAGTCAACCTATTTTAATCTTACCTAAATGAGCGTATTTTAAAGCAAATCACAGGTCTCCTAGCATTGTTCTACATTTCTACAATGCTTAACAGACGACAAATCTCCCAGTTTGAACAGAGTTGGAGTGCTTTATTCGGGGGCATAGTGGTTTAGTCCATGGGCTCCAGGCAGCTCTGGGCTGTGACAAACATTAGCCGGGTGACCTTGGCCAAGTCATCCATCTCCCTGTGCCTCAGTTTCCCCACCTCTGAAAGGAGGCTGATGAGGGTGTATTTTGATGACTCAGAGAGATAATAAGTGCATGTAAAGTGGGTAAGGTGTTTAGGAGCCTGGCACGCAGTGTGTGGGCAAGACGCGATCCCAGTGATGCTCACTACTGCACACCTGCTCGAGGGGGAGTCATCACAAGCCCTTGGCACCCTTTTCTTTCTCTCCAGCTCTCCCTTGCATCTCCCCCACGGCCCCTGGGGGCGTTGACCAGGCCCCTTCCGCATTGTTCTGCCACCTTTAGAGAGCACCGACTGGGGTTTGAGGACATGTCTGACTTGTCTTGTTCCATTTCTTTTTTAAATGGAATTAATTCCCAGATTTACAACTCTGGGAATTTATCATAAGAATCTAGATTTTGAAATTGTCTTGAAAAAAAAATCCCAAGGCGTGGTAATGCTGAGGTCCACATTTCTGCATGGTGCCAGAGGCCGAAGCCGGGGCTGGAGGCTGCACATGTCAGTTTGCCAAAGTCCCTGCTATTCCCCATGGTCTCAAACTGGTTGTTCTGACCCATGTACACTAGGCCTGCTCCTGTAGGTCATTGAGCCCCTGCTTGAAGATCCTTGCAGGACACTCCGTGACCAATCCTTCCTCCGGGCAATGGATTCCAGCTGTATGAGCCTTTGCCTTGCAGCTGGTTGAGACTCATCTGATTTTGCTCCATCTCACTCCTGTCCAAACTTAGGTGGTCTCCCCTACTCCTGAGAGTGATGTAAAGTTTGCTGATGTATCTTGTCCCATGCCTCCTTCCTTTTTTTGTACCTGGAGGCCCTGGAGGCCCTGGAGAGGTGAGCAGACTGAGCAAAATGAGTTTCTATGGGTCTCTGCCCATGGTGTCCACTCTGTATTTGTCTCTTTCTTTGCATCTTCTTCTAGCTCAACTTTCTGACCTTACATGGTTGTTGGTCCGGGCTGGCCGTAAGAACCCGAGGACTGAAGTGTGCCTGTGTTCTCACCACTCGGTGATGCACACACTTGCTCCTCTCTCTCTGGGCTCCTCACTCCTTTCCTAATTCAGCCACCCCTCACCCCCAAGCCACTCAGTGATCGCCTAGTACACGCCAGACACTGTGTTCCACACTTGCCTGCAGGAGACAAAGAGCACACAGTCAACCCCAAGACAGTTCACCCTGTGACCCTGGGCAAGACGTTACCTTGTTGGGCCTCAGTGTCCCTGTGGATTTAATGACCCGTGAGGCACTGTTTCTGTCCCGAGTTTCTGGCGCCCCGTGACTCGGTCCTCAGCCTTCTCAAACTTCTCTCTGCACACTGCACACTGCCATCCTCTAATGGCTTACAAATGCTGGAGAAATCCCCCTTACTTGTGTGTGTAAACCACAGGAGTTCTCAGAGAGAGAGAGAGAGAGAGAGAGACAGACAGACACACACAGAGAGAGAGAGAGAGAGAGAGAGAGAGAGAGAGAGAGAGAGAGAAAGAGAGAGAGAGAGAAAGAGAGAGAGAGAAAGAGAGAGAGACAGACACAGAGAGACAGAAGAGAGGTAGTCAAAGCCGGGGGTAGAGGAAGAGCAAGGAAGAGGGTCCGGTGCAAAGTCTGCTCTGAGTGGGGGCTGGGAGTGCAGGAGGGGAGCGGAGGGGTCAGATCCCCAGATCTGCCTGCCAGGAGGCCCAGCCAGATGCTCCAGCCATCCTGCGAAATCTCACACCCTCCTCGCCCCCTGCCCGCCTGGCTCCAGTTCAGGCTGGATTCCAATCTGCATAATTTGTCCTATTTAGAGGGGATGGGAAGGGGTGAGAACAGGAGAGCTGGAGGGGACAGAGGAGGGGATGCCCCCAAGGGTGGGCATGAGGTGGTGGCCAGAGGAAAGAGAGGGAGGGAGGCTGGGGAGGGGCTGGGTGGCAGCCAGGGGGAGGAGGCAGGGCCAGGAGAGAGCAGGCTTGCAAGCCACAGATAACGTTCTGCCCAGCACAGCAGGGGTCAATTTGGTCCACTAGTCCAGTGACAAGAAGAAAAAAAAAAAGTGGGCTGTGACTTAAAGATCTTAAGACTCACAAGTGAGGGGTTGGGCTGGAGGTGGGAGGAGGAGACAGAGACCCAGGAGGGGGCAAGGAAGTGTCAGAGCTAGGCTGGGACAGGGCAGGAGACTGTGGAGGGAAGTGTGCAGGGCAGAGGCGTCCTCCGGGGTCCAGGAATCCAGAGGCTGCGCCTGGGACTGCGTCTGGGAAGGGTTCCGGGCACTTTCAGCCCTTCTCTTCCTCTGAGGCTCAAGCCAGAAGCTCGGGCTGCTTGCTGAGTTGTGACACAGCCACGGAGCTGGTCCCCGAGGGATCCCCTGCCCGTCTCCTCTCCGCTCCCCAGCATGGAGGAAGGTGGCGATTTTGACAACTACTACGGGGCAGAAAACCAGTCTGAGTGTGAGTACACAGACTGGAAGTCCTCGGGGGCCCTCATCCCTGCCATCTACATGCTGGTCTTCCTCCTGGGCACCACGGGCAATGGCCTGGTGCTCTGGACCGTGTTTCGGACCAGCCGGGAGAAGAGGCGCTCTGCCGACATCTTCATCGCCAGCCTGGCGGTGGCCGACCTCACCTTCGTGGTGACCCTGCCGCTCTGGGCCACCTACACGTACCGGGACTACGACTGGCCCTTCGGAGCCTTCTCCTGCAAGCTCAGTAGCTACCTCATCTTCGTCAACATGTACGCCAGCGTCTTCTGCCTCACCGGCCTCAGCTTCGACCGCTACCTGGCCATCGTGAGACCGGTGGCCAACGCTCGGCTGAGGCTGCGCGTCAGCGGGGCTGTGGCCACGGCGGTGCTGTGGGTGCTGGCCGCCCTCCTGGCCATGCCTGTCATGGTGTTCCGTTCCACTGGGGATCTGGAGAACAACACCAAGGTACAGTGCTACATGGACTACTCCATGGTGGCCACCTCGAGCTCGGAGTGGGCCTGGGAGGTGGGCCTGGGGGTCTCGTCCACGGCCGTGGGCTTCGTGGTGCCCTTCACCATCATGCTGACCTGCTACTTCTTCATTGCACAAACCATCGCCGGGCACTTCCGCAAGGAGCGCATCGAGGGCCTGCGGAAGCGGCGCCGGCTGCTCAGCATCATCGTGGTGCTGGTGGTGACCTTTGCGCTGTGCTGGATGCCTTACCACCTGGTCAAGACGCTCTACATGCTGGGCAGCCTGCTGCACTGGCCCTGCGACTTCGACCTCTTCCTCATGAATGTCTTCCCCTACTGCACCTGCATCAGCTACGTCAACAGCTGCCTCAACCCCTTCCTCTACGCCTTCTTCGATCCCCGCTTCCGCCAGGCCTGCACCTCCATGCTCTGCTGGGGCCACAGCAGGTGCGGGGGCACGTCCCACAGCAGCAGCGGGGAGAAGTCGGCCAGCTACTCTTCCGGGCACAGCCAGGGGCCTGGGCCCAACATGGGCAAGGGCGGAGAGCAGACGCAGGAGAAATCCATCCCCTACAGCCAAGAGACCCTTGTGGTTGACTAGAGCTGGGAGCAGAGAGAAGCCTGGTGCCCTCGGCCTGCCCCGGCCTTTGCCCTTGCTCTCTGAGAATCAGGCAGCGTGCTGCGCCTTGTGTGCTGCCCATCACTCTTTCCCCTGCTCCCTGCTTCCTGTCTCGGTTTGGCCCTCCTCTGGCTCCTGTATGCTCTCTCAGAGGTCTGGGGTGTAGTAGGAGGGGCTGAGGCCTGCAGGCCCTTGCTCCCTCATTCAGTGTTCGAGAGGCTGACCTTGGACAAGTCTCGTTCGGAACCTCAGATTCTCCGCTGGTATAAAATGAGGGGAAGTCGTATTGACCCTGAAATGCTGACGTGTGAGTCATGGCTCTGTAAAAACTTGTTTCCTGCCCTCCACCTCCTTTTCTTAGATCTCCAGCCCGCTTTGCTCTCTCCTTTCCGTTTGATTTTTCTTTTCTCTCTGAAATTTTTACACCCAATCCTTTCTTTCTGGGCTCTCGTCCCTTCTCCCCCCAGTTCGTTTCCTCCTCTCAGCCCCTCATCCCTCTCCCATTTACTTCTCTATGCTGAAAAGGCTCCTTAGAGTTAAGAATCCTGAAACTTCCAAAGACAGACCTTGTCCAGGCTGTTTGTCCTGTTTTCTGAGAGCAGGTTAGGAAAGGAGCCGGGGCAGGAGTGAGTTGTGTATCAGCAAAGACTTAACTGCTCCAGTCTCTGGAGCCAGGGGCTCCAGAACTTGCTCCAAAACTGGGATCAGTTCACCGTGGGCTCACGCACTGAGCCAGAGTGATTCCCAAAGAATGTTCCCGAAGTGAGTCCTGCAGCCTCCTGGGGAGGCCAGCTCTGGCACTTCCTCAGGCCCTCTTCTTGCCTGTTTTCTGTAGGAATTGGAAGGCAGTGGGCTGAGGAAGCTACAAACTCCTTGATTTGAATGGGGAGTTGGGAAGGGACACTAGAGAAAGAGAGGGTGGAGAGGTGTGAGAACCTACTGTGTGTGCTGCCTGGTTCCCTCCTCAAATCCTCATCCCTCCAGCCTCTCCGACAATGGTGGGCTGCCCCCACCCCACCCCCATCTCATCTGTTGGATGTTTATCTTGGGCACTAGTGATACTTGGTGCCAAGTGTCACTTTGGATGGGTGGGGTGCTTGCTTTGTGTCTCTGTGAATATATATCTGTATACAGATGAGCGGAACATGGAGAATGAATGAACTTGGACATTTCTCCCTGCCACCCCTCACTCTGCACCGCATCTCTGTCTTCACACAACGCCATTAAGAGCAGAAGGGACATACTGGGGCAACATAAGTATAAGAACAAGTCCACTCCCCACTGGACTTGGGGGGCTCTGACGGCTGGTCCGTGCTTCAAGGGAGAAGTCCATATGTGTGCCAGGCTCCCCATAAGGAGCTGTCTGGGGACACCCAAGGCTTGGGGATCCTACTGTGCTGGATGCCTGTTCCTTCTCTAGTTCTCTGCTATGAAATAATAAGCATTCCCATCTCTACTCTCACCTTTCCCAGGGTCAGGGGTCATCTTGCTAAGAAACCATTGCTTGTGATGGGTGAAGGGCAAGGGGAGTGGGCTTTTTTTTCTCCCTGTGCTATCAGAATTGGACCTCCTGGCTCCTCCTGCTGGGTTGGGGGGCTGGGAACAGCGCCTGGAGCAGCTGTGGTGGGGGAGGGGACTGACAGTGTGATGTCTACACTACCTTAGAGGCCTCGAGGACAAATGAATAGTGGGGCCTTGATGAGCCCGTGGAAAGGGGTGTTTATTCCGGGTTTTGTTCTTGGAGAACGGTGGAGATGAAGGACAAGACATGTGCGGCGGCGACAGGAAGAGCTCTGCTCGATGGAAATGGACATCTTGACCATCACTGGCGTGGAGCCAGCTCTGGGAGCAGGGGGAGGAGGAGGAGGAGGGCGTCTCCTCCCAGCTTGCTCTCCCTGTCTAGGCCAGAATCTTTCACAGTCACGTTCTCTGCCCAGGGCTGTCCTGTAAGTGTGCAGCAAAGGTTGGAGAAGGCTTCTTGAAGGCACCTGCTGGGTGGCCCGCAGAGACTCCCAGCCGGAACCAAGTCACTTGCTGTCTGGGACAGAAGGCAGAGGAGGCTGCCTCGTGGCCCACTTGTCCTTTCTTGAGAATGTGCTATTCACTGATCCTGTTAGTCACTGTGGTTCATCAAATAAAACAGTTTCGTGTTAAGTGTTGTGTGCAACGCCTTGTCTCACAACAGTGTTTCAGTGGGAGGAGGGATAAGTGTGGTGGCTGGGGGAGTGAGGAGGAGGGAGTCAAGTGGGAAGCTGGAAAGGAAATGGGGAGGGGTCGAGCAGATGGAGCCATAAGACAGCAGGAGAGGGACAGCACGGGGGAGGAGGGGGCAGGAAAAGGAAATAAAGCCACTGGGGGAGGGTAGGCTACGTTTTGTGCTCTGAAAAGCCACAGAGCAAATGGGGGCATGCTTTGGAGCCCAGAGAATATGTCTGGGAAAAATACTGGCATTTCTTCCCTTGAGGGAAGATCTATTATCCATTCATTCATCCTGTTAGTCACTTACCATCATCTATTAGCTCATTGACCCGTTCACTTAGTATCACTCGAGTGCCACCTGGTTCAGACCAGAGGTTTGAGTCCCTGTTCTCTATCAGAGTCACCTTGGATGCTGCCTGTCACCCCAGACCCAAGGAGTCAGAATCTCCAAGGCTTTCCCCAGTATTCATACTTGCCACCAGCCCCTCCCTTGGGTGATTTCCTGGGAAGGCCAGGCCTAGGGAGCTGTCCATCCAGGTAGATTCTGGCCCCATGAAAGTTTGCCCAGAAGACCAGAGAGTGAGGGCCAGAAGGACACAGTTCTGGATGGTGGCCTCTTTGGGGGACCAGGGGCTGATCCCTGGGGAGGAATGTTCAGGGCAGAGGTCTTACCATTTCAGGGATGACACAAAGGGCAATCAGCTCTGCAGAGCTGACAGGAAGTGCGGATCGCGCGGCTTTACCGCTGTGCCAGGCGATTTCCAAGCGTGATCCCTTGGACTCCTTGCAGCTGTCTGCTGGGAGGGACGTTTTAATTCTCATTTTGTGCTGAGGAATCTGAGGCTCAGAGACATTGGTTAGGTCTCTTGACCATGGTCACATAGCAGCTACCTGGATGAGTCAGGCCCGGAACAGCCAACTGTGTCCAACTTCAAAGCCCATGCTTTGACCACGGTACAGCGATGCTTCTCCCAGAGGCCAACATGAGGCAATGCCAGGTGGGCGGAAAGGAAATAAGATCTCATCTTGGAGACGTCTGCCCTGGATGGGGAAAGGGTTCAGTGAGCAAGGCCTGGGACAGGAGAGGACTGGTGGGAGAGACATGAAAGAGAAATGGGGGTGGGGAGAGGGGGAAACGAGAGAGAGAGAGAGAGAGAGAGAGAGAGAGAGAGAGAGAGAACAAGAAGAAAGACAGAGAGACAGAGACACTGGGGGGAGGGGAACAGAGAGAGACAGAACGAGACCGTGAAAAAGTCACAGTGGGAGATTCAGGAACAGAGAGACAGAGTGGGGGAAGAAACAGAGACACAGAGGAGAGACAGATGGATAGAGGGTCTGAAAACGAGACAGCAGCAGAGAGGGAAGGAGAGGCAGAGACTGCGAGAGAGAGAGAGAGAGAGAGAGAGAGAGATCCAGACTGAAGGGAGAGAGATGGGGGCAGAGAGGGCCAGAAAGTGAGGAGCCAGGGGGGAGGAAGAATCTGGGAGGCAGGGCCGGATTTCTGAGTCTGTTTTGCTTCTTCTGAAAGACACCAGGGGAAGCCCTTCAGGAATTTACAACTGGAACAACAAGCTTTTGAGCTATTTTTGAAAAACAGATGCTGTAAAACAAAAAAAAAACACCTCACCAACTGTCCTGGGAAATTTAAGGTGGGTTACCTAAAAAAGTCCAAGACAATAGAGCTCTTAATCATTCGCTTGTTCTCACATTTCTTCATTTTTCTTTGCTCCTTCATCCACCTATCGGTTCAACACGCTCTTATTTACGCCTGTGTGCCAACCAGTCTGCTGGAGGCAGGATTGTGCAATAACAAAACCCTGTGGGCTCCTTGTCCCGGCTGGAGACAGACAGGGAAGCGAGTGTCTACACTGAGGGCTGTGAGCTCTGAGCGAGGAAGCAGCACAGTGTTCTGAGGACTCACGGTTATGACTATGGCCTGGGTCTACACAGAGCGTGGAGACTTCAGGGCCACGTGCATGCCAGGAGCTGCCCTCCAAAGCATGGAGGGTGAGACGTTGGAGATGAAAACTCTGCTGTGGACAGAGGAGATACCTGGGCATAAGAGCGAGCTCAGCCCCTCTGAGGACCTGGAAGGAGCACTCGCCCCTGCCCCAGCTCTGGGAGGCGGGTCAGCCAGAGGCACAGGAAAACAACAACAACAAAAAAAGCACGTCCAGGTCTCACTGTGTGGGCACTGAAAAGGTTCGAGAATGGGACTAAACGCCAGGTCTCCAGACAATTTTTGAGAGGTGGGAGGACAGGAATTAAAAATTATTTTTGGTTGACTTCCAGTTTCTTCTGGCCCTAGGCTTGGGTTGTTTTCCTGTAGGTTATCTGCCAGGACCTCCTAACTGGGGGCTTGCAGTTCTGGACCTCTTCATTCCGATTTTTTTAGAGAAAGAGACTAAAGGCCGGTGCCGGGCTCAATAGGCTAATCCTCTGCCTGTGGTGCCGGCACACCGGGTTCTAGTCCTGGTCGGGGCGCTGGATTCTGTCCTGGCTGCCCCTCTTCCAGCCCAGCTCTCTGCTGTGGCCCGGGAGTGCAGTGGAGGATGGCCCAAGTCCTTGGGTCCTGCATCCGCAAGGGAGACCAGGAGAAGCACCTGGCTCCTGCCATCGGATCAGCACAGTGCGCCGGCTGCAGTGGCCATTGGGGAGTGAACCAACAGAAAAGGAAGACCTTTCTCTCTGTCTCTCTCTCACTATCCACTCTGCCTGTTAAAAAAAAAAAAGAAAGAGACTAAGAAAGAGCAGATGGGTCCCTTGGGAAGACCTCATTCTCCTGTAGACGCCAGGAAGTCGCCCACTACTAACTCAGCTGCAGCCCCTCTGTCTGAGCTGCAGGGAGGGAGGTGGATGCTTGCAAGGGCCTGAGCCAGCAGGTGCAGCTGCTCTCAGTTACTGCCCAGGTGTTGGAGACTGACACAGAGTGTGACTCAGGGAGATTTTGGAAGATGACATTGACTCTGGAAGTTTCAATTTGTAGTTAGAATCACAGAACAATGTGCATTGATTTATTCTGTCCTAGTCCATTTTCTGCTGCTGTAACAAAATGCCTGAAGTGGATGACACAAATAGAAGAGGTTTATTTAGCTCACCATTCTGGAGGTTGAGGAGCAGGTGCCAGTTACCACTTGGCTTCTTGTGAGGACCTTGTGCATCAAAAACTCATGGCAGGGAAGCAACGGAAGAAATGGCCATGGACAGAAGTGGACAAGAGGTTGGGTGTCCTTGTTTTGTAACAAGACCTAACTATTGCAGGACCTAGTCCAGTCTTGAGAGACCTAACCCCATCTCTCCAGAAAGACATTAATAATCCACTCATGAGGGCAGAGGCCCCAAGACTAATCACCCCAAAGGCCCCCACCTCCTGACACTGCCTTTAGGACTTAAACCTTAGACATGGGGGTCAGCATTGTGGCATTGTGGGTAAAGCTGCCGCCTAAGACACTGTCATCCCAAACTGGCACTGGTTTGAGTCCCAGCTGCTTCACTTCCTATCCAGGTCCCTGCTAATGGCTTGGGAAAAGCAACAGGAGATGACCCAAATGTTTGGGCCCCTGCTACTGTGTGGGAGACCCAGATGAAGTTCTTGGCTCCTGGCTTTGGTCTGGCTTGGTCCTGGCCATTATGGCCATCTGGGGAGTGAACCAGCAAATGAAAGATCTCTCTCTCTCTCTCTCTCTCTGTCTTTCCCTCTCTCTCTGTAACTTTGACTTTAAAATAAATAAATGAATATTTTAAAAAAAGCCTCAAATGTGAATTTTGGCAAGGACAAGCCACACTCAGACCATAGCATATTCGTTTAACAAACAAAAAAGCCTATTCATTCCTTTGGTGTCTCTCATGCACTTGGAACTATTTTAGGAGCTGGAGAGACTGCAGTGAACCATACACCATCCCCGCCTTCAGGCAGCAACTTGAAGAGCCTTTTAGTCTTACTCCCGCATTGAATACAAAGGTAAACTGAGGCCTACTGGGCAGGGGAGACAATTTGCGCTTGGTGGTCCAGTGGATGCTGGCACAGGTGGGACCAGAACTCCAGCTGCCCACTGTCAGGCTAGAGTGCGTTCTAGGGTTCCAGGCTTGGAAAAGAGATGTCTTCTGTCACTGAGAATCTGAGAGCCAGTGGAGGGAGTCGGATCAATGATGGGCCACTAGCTGGGGAGGCAGGGCATAAAGGTGCCCGATGACTTTCCTATGCCCTTGTTAATAACCTTTTGTTTGAAAAGAGTTTCAGGTTATAGAAAAATTGCTGATGTGGTGCAGAGAGCCCCCTCCTATTCCTCACCAAGTCTCCTTTCTTATTAACATCTTGCATTAGCATAACATCTGTCACAATTAACAGGTCGTGTTGATACATTACTGCCAACTAAAGTCCAGCCTGTGTTCACACTTGCTTACTTTTCCGCTAGCATTCTTTTCCTGTCCTTGGATCCTCCCCAGCACCCCACACTGGCAATTCATCATCTTGTCTTTTCAGTCTTCCTTTGGCTGAGACGATTTCTCAGATCTTGCAATTTGTGACAGCTTTGAGGCAAACTGGTCAGCTATTTTGTTCCATGTACTTTTTAAACAAAATATTTATTTATTTGGGCAGACCAGGCACACACTAGGTGAGGAGAAGAGAACAATGAGTAATGCAGAAGTGATGGCTGCTCCTTTGGGGCTGAATTATCACTAACAAAGTGCAGCAAGCACCAGTGCAGAGGACAGGGGGCAGCCACACATCTCCTGGTCTGCATCAAAACGTCATAAATAAGAGTGCCAATTGTTAAATCAACAACAGGAGTCACTGTGCACCTGCTCCCCATATAGGACCTCTGTCCTTAATGAGCTGTGCTATGAGAATTTACAGTAAAACTAGTCTTCAAACAGTACTTTATACTTTGTGTGTCTGTGTGGCTGCAAACTGCTGAAATCTTTACTTAGTATAGAGTTGATCTTCTGTATATAAAGATAATGAAAAATGAATCTTAATGAAGAATGGGATGGGAGAGAGTAGGAGGTGGGGTGGTTTGGGGGTCGGAGGGTGGGTATGGGGAGAAGAACCTCTATAATCCAAAAGTTGTACTTATGAAATTTATATTTATCAAATAAAAGCTTTCTATAAAAAAAAAAGAAAAAGGGGTCAAAAGACAGAGCACCCTCAGTTCCACCAGGCTTAAAAGTGTGATCTTCTCCCCTCTCTGTCCTAGTATTCATTTTCTTCCCTGAATAAATGGAAAAGTGGGGGTGTGAAATGGATCTTTGTGTTGAAGGTGCCGACTCTTCTGGACTTGATTATTTTGTTGTGTGGCACATTTTTTGCCTATCTGAGGCTGCCTCTGGCATGGACAGTGCAGAATCAGAAATGGGTTCCCAAAACCTGTTGAAAGCATCCAACCTCATGCTCCTATGCGGGGTCCTGTGAACAGCCCCTCCAGTGTGGGGGCTCTAGTTATACCTCTTTGTGTTCCCAGTGCCTGGAATCCAGCAGGTGCTCAAGGAATATTTGCTTAAGTAATTAAACAACTGGATAAAGAAAGCACAGGAAGAAAGGTGAGAAAAATTGGTTTTTGCTTACAGCAAACAAGCTGAGAAAGATTTTTTAGAAAGTTTTTTTTAAAAGATTTATTTATATAAAAAAGATTTATTTATTTATTTGAAAGTCAGGGTTACACAGAGAGAGAGAGAGAGAGAGAGAGAGAGAGAGAGAGATATTTTCCACCCACTGGTTAATTCCCCAATTGGCCACTATGGCTAGAGCTGCGCCAATCTGAAGCCAAGAGAAAGGAGCTTCTTCTGCGTCTCCCACATGGGTGCAGGAGCCCAAAGACTTGGGCCATAGTCTACTGTTTTCCAGGCCACAACAGAGAGCTGGATTGGAAGTGGAGCACTCAGGACTTGAACTGGCACCCATATGGGATGCTGGCACAGCAGGCGGCAGCTTCACCCACTACGCCACAGCGCCGGCCCCTAGAAGGTGTGTGTGTGTGTGTATGTGTGCGTTTTAAAGATCTATTTATTCATTTGAAAGGGAGAGTGACAGAGAGGAGGGAGGCAGAGAGAGAGAGAGAGAGAAAGGGAGAGATTGATCTTCTATCTTTCTGTTCACTCTCCAAATTCCTGAAACAGCCAGGACTAATTTAGGCCAAAGCCAGTAGCCAGAAACCTATCTGGGTCTCCCATATGGGTGGCAGGGATCCAAGTACTTGGGCCATCAGGTACTACCTCCCAGGAAACTGGATTGGATGCACAGGGTAGCTGGGCTGGGATGTAGGCATCCCAAGCAGTGTCTTCATCTGCTACACCACAACACCTGCTCGCTAGAAAGATTTTAAGAGAACCCAGAAATATGAAGCAAGGGCTGGTGCCAGAAGAAACGCACTGGAGCTGATAAGTCCTAAGATTCCCAACCGTGGCCCAATTAAACCCGGAAGTCTGGTCCTCCTGGAGCTGCCCCTTGGGAACACAGAGCCAGGGCAAATGACTATTTTGATTATGATCTGGGAACATTTCATTAGGATGCCTTAGACTATGGCTTTGCAGCTGGAAACTCTGTCCTCCAGTCTCTTTGGCTGGATGATGCTGTATGAGGCTCTTGGCTTCCTGGGGAAGCCATCGGAGAGCCAAGTGAGGCCGGCCCTGAGTCTGTTTCTGAGGACCCACGTCTGGATACCCTCTGTTGGCGGAAGAAGGACTCTCCTGATGGTGACGGGGATGTACAGACTAAATGGAAAATAAAACCCTGGATTTTCCCCTCTATAAAAACACTCAGGGAAATCTCCTTTTTCCGGTCCCTGGGAAAATCAGGGCCAGGTTTAAGGCTATCCAAGAGGATCTGGCAAACTGTCTTTTGGAATACGTCTGTAAGTTCAAGAGTCTTCCTGCAAAGTTGGGATGAAGTAACTGGTAACAAGAGAGGAACCCCAGCTTCACCCTTGGCAGTGAGAGGACTTTGGTGGGAGGGAAGACAATAACCTGGAGTGTGGAGATTGCCACTCTAAGGGGATGTGACCCTTGCCCTTAGGAAAACACACACACCAATATGCTTGCTAGTTGGGATCTGGGATAAGACCTGGAAGTTCCCAAGTGTCCTTGTGATCCAGCTGGCTGCAGACCCTGTATTGGGGGTGTTGTCAGACTGTCAGGGTGGTGGTAATTTTGCCGAGTTAAGAATAAACGCTTTTTTTATATTTGGGGAAAGCAACACAACAATTACTAAAGGAACTAGCTAAAGACAGACGCCGCAGAGTGGAGAAGGAAGGGATTTCCATTCTGGATGTGTCAGGAACACAGCAGCCCAACCTGGAAAGGCCTGTTCTTACCCTCTCCCTTCACTAATGAAAAAAGCAAGACTCTGCAGCTTTGCCACTTGATTCGCTGTATTGATAAACAGTGGCTGACTTCATTGGCTTGAGTCTCTGATTCCCAGGCCTGCTTGCTGTTCACATCACCAACTTGCCGCCTTTTGATAGTGTAGATGGCTTTGGAAGGGAGGCTCGTCAGGGTAGACAGGTGATTAGATGTGGTGTTGATGAAAACAGCCTGTGTGGGTAATGTCTGAATTCATCTTCTTCAAAACCATAATGCTTGTGTCTCTGCTGTTCATTCTTCTATGAGTGCCGTCCGAAGGACCTTGTTCGGTTGTATCATCTAGACCATATTCCAAATTTTGTGTGCAGAAGAATCACTGGGGAGTGTTGTTAAGATACCAGTGCTGATCCAGTAGGTCTAGAGAGTGTCCTGACCATCTTAGTTCTATAAGACTTCCAGCAATGCGTGCTTGTTGGACTGCGGATCACTCTCAGAGCAAAGATCTGAGACACGACAGTCGTTAGCGAGCTGTTAGGAGCTTTCTCCTCATTTGTCAAATGGAATAATAAAAGTAGTTACCCTACGCACTGTTCTGAAGGTTACATGCGGTAGTGTTTGCAAGGACCTTGCACAGTCTCTGGGACATTAGAAGTAATCAATAGGTTTTAATTTTGCACCTCTCCTGTTACAAAGAAAAGGGACTGAAGGAACTCCATCCCACCACAGAGGTCTTGGAGGACCTTTGCATTTAAAGAAAGGGCACAAGGAAGAAGGGAGTGCTCATGTGGTGGCTGGTAATTCTTGTAGTTTAAATATTTTTATCTTGGTGGTAACAACAAAATAAAACTGGGAAAATGTGACAGAAGTTTGCATATAAAGTTATTCTGGTCAGAAGTTTGTTGGAAAAGAAAGATAAAAATAATATATTGCATCTTATACACACATATGTAATTTAAAACTCACAGTCTCTGTCATTTTTCAAGTCTGTGTGCATCTTCTCTGGAGGTGTAGAATAGGCAGCCTGACATAATCCCACAGTCCAGAGCGGATTCTGTTAGCATTGCTTGACATCATGGGTACCCTGGGAGCTCATGCCACCTCCCCAAACCTCAGTTTCCCCATCTTTAGCACAAGGAGATTGGACAAGATAAAGACAGCCACCCTATTGTCATGGACAGCCTTTCTTGTTTGATTCCAGCACTAGACCTTAATGCAGCACCTTGGGCAACTACAGAAGAAAATGAAATTTTTTTAAATTAATTTTTTTAATTTTAATTTTTTTTTTTAGTTTTTCACAAGTTCAATATAGTTCATAGATCTGTTCTGAGAATGTAAGGTTAGTCCCTTTCTAACCCCACCCTCCCTTCCTCTCCCATGCTCCCTTCTCCCTTCACTTTTTTAAAAAAAAAAGATTTATTTTTTTATTTATTTGAAAGGCAGAGTTGCAAACAGAGGAGGACACACACACACACACACAGAGACAGAGAGATGGAGAGAGGGAGAGAGGGAGAGAGATCTTCCATCTGCTGATTTACTCGCTCAAATGGCTGCAATGCCTGGGCTAGGCCAGTCTGAAGCCATGAGCCAGGAGCTTCTTCTGGGTCTTCTACATGGATGCAGTGGTCCCAGGTGCATTAGCAAGGAGATGGATCGGAAGTGGAGTAGCTGGGTCTCGAATCAGCACCTACATGGGATGCCGGTGTCACAGGTGTAGACTTAACCTGCTATGCTACAACATCAGCCCTGCCCTTCACTTTGGAGATAACATTTCTTTAATATACATGGCAGTCAAGAGCTTAATGCTCCAGTAAATAAAGAATTCAGTAAGTAAAAAGCAAGAAGACTCCAGTTTATTAGAAATATAGGCAAAGGTTATAAAACTTTAATCAAATGGAAAAATGACTAACTACTGTTTCTTAGCACTGACCTTCTATTATCTCAAGACCAGCAAGGCTGGTGCTGTTGAACAGCGGGTTAAAGCCCATGCCTGAAGCACAGGCATCCCATGTGGGTGCTGGTTTGAGTCCCAGCTGCTCCACTTCTGATCCAGCTCCCTGCTAATGCACCTGGGAAAGCAACAGAAGACACAAGTGCTTGGGCCCTTGCACCCACATGGGAGACCCAGAAGAAGCTTCTGGATCCTGGAAACTCCTGGGTTCTAGGGCTTCAGATTGGCTCAGTTCTGGGCGTTTCAGCCATTTAGGAAGTGAATCAGTAAATGGAAGACTTCTCTCTTTCTCTGTCTCTACCTCTTTGTAATTCTGTCTTTCAAATAAATAAGATAAATCTCTTTTTTTTTTTTAAAAAAAAAAGACTAGCTAATGGTGGAATTTCAGGCATAGAGTTGAAGATGAGCCTTGATGGATGACTAGAATGTGGCATTTGAACTTGGAATGGGAGTACTAGGAGGCATCCAGACGGAGGAGACAGTGTGAGCCAAGGCAAGAACTTAAGGAAAGCCATGGACATTGAGGGAACAGGTCTGACTTGCTCATGTGTAGGGACGTGAGTTGCGAGAAGGAGCGTTAGACTGAAGACAAGTCCTGGTGACTCGTCCATTCATTCGACAAACATTGGCTACATGCCAGTCACTCAGCAAGGCTTGGGGATTATAGTATAGGGTGAGAAAGACCAGATTCTCCCCTTATTAACTTAGCATCTTTGTGGAGGTACTGGACAAACATATTAAATGGCTGCTTATGGGAAATACTGCGAAGGAAACAACATTTGAGATAGAAAATAACATGGAGAAGAATTTCAGCCAAGGCACCCAGGGTACACTGTCTCAGAAGGAGTGAGAGTGAGCATGCTATATGAAGGGCTGGCTGAGACACATCCAGCGGCAAGGACCAGCAAATTCAGGGACTGTGAAAGGGGGGAGTTCTCAGAGGGTTCCCAGAACTATTGTCAGGGCAACTGGAAGGCCATGGACAGGTTAGGGGTCTAGTGACATGAGTCAAAGTCAGAGAAGCAGGCGGGGACCAGATCCCACAGGATGTTGTAAAGTGTGACATTTTTCCAGGTGCAATGAGAAGCCATCAGGACAATGATAGGATGCAATTTGCATTTAAAATCATCCCTCAGTCTGCTGCACAGAGAATTAATTAAAGGGAAGCAGGAGGGAAAGCAGAGAGAGCAGTTAGGATGCTACTTCAGAGGCTAAGTAAGATAAGGGATGGTGGTGGCTTGCATAAGGGTGATGCCCATTGAGACCAGAAGAGAGGCAGACGTGAGCCTCAGTTTCAGAGCAGAGTGAACAGAACCTCTAAGGGTTTGGATGTGTGTTCGAGCGTGGGTGAGGGAGTGAGAGGGAATCATCCAGTTTCTGACCTGAGTAGCTTGGAAGAGGGTGGTTTCTAGTGTGTGTGTGTGTGTGTGTGTGTGTGAGACAGAGAGAGAGAGAGAGAGGGAGGGAGAGAGAAAGGGAGGGGATTCAGTGTACTGTTTCCACCATGTCCCATCTGGAAAGCTACTGACATCCAAATGAAGATGTCAAGAACGCAGTCTGATCCACTTTCTGAAGACTGGTCTGTATGAGTGATACAAATCCAGCTATTATGGAGTGGGAACCGTGGAGAACGCTACCGAGAGGTCACACGGGAGGAAACCAGCAACTGTGTACTGGGTTTGGTGGTCTTGAGACCCTGGGTGATGTGGGCCAGTGTAGTTACAGTGAATTGTGTGGCACAGGCATAGAAAAGACACAGCAAATGCTGGCGTTTTGCAAGGTGGTGGTAATAGAAGAGGGAGACTCAAGGATGTTGGGTTTGTTTGCAGGAGTGATTCTAAAGGACAATGGAATCTAACTGACGTAAGGAAGGATGTAAAGACAGGATGTGGCTGCTGGATGGTGGACATGTGGTAGCATCGATGGCTTAGTGGTCAAGATAAGGGGCAAGGAATGTGGGCTTGATGGCGTACTAGCACAAGTAAGCTGGAAGGACAGGAAGTGGAGGTCAAAGACAAGGATTTGGGTATACAGATTTCTGGCAGTGTCATGGTCTATGGTGTAGCCATTGAGAGGTGGTTGCAGTGAAATGAGGCAAAAAGTTGCTGGAGTGGGAAGCATCAAGGAAGTTGACCAAGAGGCTGGGTGAGTTGTATAAATAAACACTGAGTCCTGAGAATCACTGTAGAAAGAGAGCAGGGGATATGATGCTAACCAGGAGCTAAAGTCTGCAGTGATTAAGGGGGATTGGCTAGAACGTGGGTAGAATGACCCCAGGGAGGAGGAGAGCAAAGGTATAAAGTAGTTAAAATGTGGGGCTGTGGTCAGTCCACATAATGCCTTTGTGTATTTAGAAAAAATATCTTTCCTCTTGTAGAAACAGTCCCTCCCCATGATGCATAGCTTGGGGGATGTGGGCTGGATTTTATTCACCCCCTCTAGGTGAGCATCCTTGGGCAGAACACAACTTACTTGCACAATCCATGTCTAGGTGCCTTGGCTGAATAGCATAGGCACCAAAGGAGAAATAGCCTGAGAGAGGCAATAGGGGAGCCAAGATCAACCCTCTAATTTTACAGACAGAGAAACCGAGGCCCAAACAACAGAAGTAACTCAGACATGTGGGATTTGGGTTTAGAACTGGAATCGACTCTCAGTGCTCTCTGCTGCACTCCATCATGAACGTAATGATTTAGCAAACACTCCAAATTTGCAAATTCAAAAATATGTTGTCCCTCAAAGTCTTTCTGTGGGAGGTGACAGACTTCTTTCTAACGATGCTGCCATTGTTCCAATCGTTTCTGGAAATTCCTTCGGAGAAATGATCTTCCGAGTCAGCCGCTGAGTCATATAGACAGCCCACGATGGTGCTGTTGAGATTCCTTTAGTGTACAAGGTGGGGACTATCCTTTTCTTTGCCAAGTGCAAGGTCCGAGTCCAGGATGCAGCCTGGGAATAAGCACTCTGGTGGTCTGTCTTTGATTTCAGTGTGTATTTATCTCCTGCTCTGTGTATCCCAGGCCCATGAAATCCTCAGTGTAGGTGGGGGACAGGTTGGATCAGGTTCTGCTTTGCTAGCCTGGCAGGCATGAGGTTTGCGTTCTTTGGGCATTTTCAGTGCAAACAACAGACCCTTCTACAGCTACTCAGGCAGAAAGTGAATTTGAGCGAGGATATTAGGTAGCACGCAGAATCTCTGGAGAACTGGGCTTCAGGAAGGAGCCATCCTTAAATTTTCAGAAAGCCTACCTGGGGCTGGACCCTGAGAACTTCCACTGCCGCTCTCTCAGACCTTGAAGTTTCTCTGCTAGCCTCTTTCTTCAGCCAAGAAAATAGGTACCCATAGCTCCTGGATCCTTGGTGGTTCTTTCACATGTATGTGAATGGCAGAGTCCAGGTTTCGTGCTGTGAGTGGCAAAGGAACCTGGGCAAGTGAATTCTAGGGCCTGAGTTGAAGAGTGGTGCCCAGGTTGTGGGAAGATTCCCAGATAGATGCAGTCCATTGAGGGAAAAGTTCGTTTCTTCAAGGCCTTGACACTGAGTGATGGTCAAGGTCAAATCCTCCTGCTAGCCAACCTGTGTCTGTGGAAACAGCGGAGAGGTTCTAACTCGGAAATGCTTTCCTCAATGCTCCAGACTCCCTCCCCTCCAGCTCTATAATAAACAGAAAGCTGCCCAGTGTCCTGCTGTGCAGGCCAAGAAGGATCCATACGATATTTCTTAAGGACTTACTGGGTGTCAGGGACTGAATCTGGGCCTGAGCCTAGGGTGCCGGGATGTTTCTGAGATGGCTAAAATAGGGCCTTTGTTTACTAGAAACCCAGTCTATTGTGGGAGACGGGCAGGCTCAGGTCCATGTGCCAGCGAAGTTTGAAGAGTAGAAGAAAAGGATTTTGGGAATTTTCAGCTCTGGGGGCATAGCCTGGGCCTTGTAAATAGTTTCAAGGTGTGTGTGTGTGGGAGACTTAATGTGGGCAGGTGTTCAGCACAGTGGCTAAGACACTGCTTGGGATTCCCACATTCCATATTGCATGGAGTGCCTCGAGCAGCAGGTATTGGCTCAAGTACTTGGGTTCCTGCCACCCATATGGGAGATCCAGGCTCCTGGCTTTGGTCTGGCTCAGCTCTGGCTGTTTATGGGCATTTGGGGAGTGAATCAGAGGCTGGAAAATCTCTCTGTGTGTCTCTGTGTCTTTCAAATAACAAGAGGGAAAAACAAAAAGATTTAATCTGTGTTGTGACTTGAAGGATCAAGTAGTATAAACTAGCACCTGGCACATAGTAGGCACTCAGCAACTGTTGACCATTCCCACACCCCTCTTCTCTTCCATTTAATATGAAGTATGATGGGACCACAGAGAAGGTGGTGGTTAATTCTGCTTAATGGATGAAAGCCTGGCTGCTAATGACAATGGGAGTCTTTAGGCAGAGGGTGAAGGAGATGCTTCATACAGTAGGAAGTGTGATCAAAGCCACGAAATGCAGTGCTTGGCGGGTCTGATTGGAGCTGTGCGAGAGGGCGAGGAGCCTGGCAGGAGACTGGAGGAGGAGAGTTAAGAGCCCTGTGAGCCATGCTGAGGTCTGGCTGTTACCAGTCACCTGTGGACGTGGTCATCAACGCCGGGCTTTCATCTTTGGGAAAGGCCAGAGCAGCTACTTCTCGGTTGGTGAAATTGTCTTTTATTTGGAACTGTCCTAGACTTCAGAGCTCCCCATACCTCTGCTTTGAGGCATAAGGATGGAAGGGACGGACTGTTTCTCCGGCTCCTAACTAGCCTGGAGCTATGTACAGTTGATGTTGTAGAGAGCTTCTTAACAGCATCACCGTTTCTGACAAGAACCATGATAATACTCTTAGAGCCAGTGTATGTGCCAAAATTCAAAGCCAGGTTCGCCTGACTGTAAAATCTGTGCCGGCTCTACCATACCATGCTCCAGAGTCCTAGGAGAGTCTTTGTAATTGACCATGAACTTGTGACATCTATCTATATGCTTATATATATCTTTTCATACCTCTCTTTATATCATATCCAGTCTATATCTATCTGTTCATATGTCTGTATATGCATCCATTTATTTAAGGGGTTGGCAGAAATTTACCCAGTATCTCAAAATCTCTTGCCTTCTTTTCTTCAGATCTCTGGGAAGTCAAATACATTCTCCTTTTTGAATGGGAAGCTGCAATGTGTCTACCCACTGTCATCAAAAGTTATCTAGATGGGCGGAGTAGGTAAAGCCACTGCCTGCTATGCTGGCATCCTATATGGGTGGTGGTTCAAGTCCTGGCTGCTCTGCTCCCATCCAGCTCCCTGCTAATGTGCCTGGAAAAGCAGCAAAAGATGGCCTAAGTTCTTGGGCCCCTGTACCCATGTGGGAGACCTGGAAGAAACTCCTGGCTCCTGGTTTCAGCTGGTCCAGCCCCAACCATTGTGGCCACTTGGAGAGTGAACCAGCAGATGGAAGATTCTCTCTCTCTCTTACTCTGTGTCTTCTCTCTCTGTAACTCTACCATTCAAATAAATAAATAAGTCTTTTGAAAACAAAGTGATCTAGGAGTGATAGTGTCCTGCTCGACATCTCAATCATGCACAGAGCCAGAGCTGGCCCCAAGACAAGGAAGCTTTGGGAGCCAACTCCCTGGGTGAGATAGAGATTCCTCAAACTTCAGCTTCCCTCTGCAGCTCCCTATTACCCTCCAGCAGTGCCAGAGGCCCCTCCCTGTTCTAGTCTGTTGCACTGTGGTGCAGTGAAATGCATATAGCTCTGGGCTTGCAGAAGCCCCGGCTAACATGCCAGCTCTGTCTTCACCACTTGGTGGGGTCTTGGATGAGTTACAGAAAGTTGCTGCACATCCATTATTGGCCAAGTAGGGCTGGCGCTTGGACCTGCTTATAGGCTCCTGTGAGAATCAGATGAGATGGCTATAAAAGTCTGGGCATACAGAAGCTTATCAGCTCTCTTCTGTAAATTTTTTCTTTCTTGGGTGAAAAATGCAGTAATTCATAACACTAGATAGTTCTTTTGTTAATAATTCTCATTTTTGAAAAGACAGAAGGAATTAGATTGTAAGGGGGGTGTTTAGACTGTAAAGGCACTTGGCCATGGCAGTGAAGACTTGTGTTGGATTAGGGGTAGAAGAAGGGAATAAAGAGCAAATAAACAGAACCTACTAGAAGCGAAGTTCAATGATTTCATGATTAATTCAGAATCCAGGCTCAGGACTGCCCGTGAAAGTGCAGCCGGTGGACCTGGGTGGGCCCCTTTGATGACAGCTGTGTCCGTAAAAGGTTGAGTGAAATCTTCATTGAGCCATAAATACATTCTGGGCTCCAAACAGAACCTTTCCTTAAAGGGCAAAATGCTCTGGAGTGGAGAGGTGGCTTTATTTGGGTTTCCCTGAGATGGGCGGCAGCCCACGTAAGACTCTTGGCAGGAAGCTGCCCTGGTGGCTTGTGGCCAGGCCGGGGCAGACCTCTGACCTTCCCTCTGGCCCTCAGGAACTCCTGCTTCCCTGGCTGGGAGGAGCAAGGTGGTAGGGAGGAGGGGAAGGCCCAGGGAAAAGCAATGGGGATTTCTGGAAAAATAATTGACAGCCAGGGAGCCAAGGTGAGTGGGAGTAGCTACACTTGAGCTGCAACTCCTGGTGGGTGTGTTGGCATTTGCCATCTTGTGTGCTGGTAATCTCGAAGTCATCTAGCAATGAAGACAGTAGGGTCTTATCTTCCCATTTTGCTTTAAGTAGCAAAGACCCAGAGAGGGGCAGTGGGCCAACTGCTGGTTCTGAACTTGTTTTTGCCACCCCTCAGTGCTCTGCTGTATTGTGTTTTTTTTGTGATCAAATTATTCTAGACTCAGATGGGATTGTTAATATTAATGACGGCAACAGCAGCAAAGTTCGAGTCCCTTCTGAACTAGATACTTCCTGGTGGGCTAGACTGTTTCGTGGGTTTTAACGTGTGACGTGTAGGTGCTAACGTGCGATGTGTAGGTGCTATTGTGATCAGCCTCATTTCACAGACTAGAAAATAGAGGCTCAGAAAGGATGAAATAACCAGTCAAACGTCAATGAGGGATAGTTGGGAAGTGAACGTGGGAGGAGGGGACCCAGGGCCTAAGGTTTCTCCACCACAAGATGCTGTTGGTGGTTGGCAGTAGCTGTGTTTACTCATCCCCTTGTCACTGGCAAGGGTTGGTATGTAGGGGTCAGTGACTTATTTTTATGGGTCTGGTGTCATGGTGCAGCCCATCATAAGCTAACACCTATGATGCTGGCACCCCATAGCAGAGCACCAGTTCCAGTCCTGGCTGCTCTGTTTCCAGTCCAGCTCCCTGCTAATGTGCCTTGGGAAGGCAGTGGAAGATGACCCAGGTACCTGGGCCCCTGTCACTCATGTAGGAGACATGGATGGAGTTCCTGGCTCCAGGCTTCATTCTGGCCCAGCCCTGGCTATTAAGGCTATTTAAGGAATGAACCAGTAGATGGAAGATACTTTCTTTTTTTTCTCTCTCTCTCTCCTTTGCTCTGTGTTGCTCTGCCTTTCCAATAAGTAAAACAAACCTTTAAAAATTGTATGCAAGTTCTCGTAAAATTATTATTTTTAATTTTACAGTTCTGCTTGGGTCTTGGTGTTGAGAATACACGTTAGACATCCAAAACTGATTGGTTCAAAATTAATTTTTGCAGGTAAGGAGAGACTGACTTAGAGAAAGTAGACATTAATATGCATGTATAAGACCTATCACCTCCTTGGGGTAAACAATGTGGCAAGAGAGGTCAGGATTAGCGTTGCTCCATATCCCTCCAGCACACGGAAGAGAAGTAACATGTATTGAACATGCATGTGTTAGATATTTTACTATCTGTTATTTCATCCATCACTGCAACGCTCTTGGGAAAGGAAACCTTGTACTGATGTCCATTTTCCGGATTAAATGTAGAGTTTACCTTTTATTTTTAAAAAGATTTATTTATTTGAAAGGCAGAGTGACATAGAGAAAGATGTGTTCCATCCATTGGTTCACTGTCCAATTGGCCACAACAGGTAGGGCTGGGCCAGCCTGAAGTCAGGAGCCTGGAGCTCCATCTGGGTCTCCCATGTGGGTGGCAGGGGCCCAAACCCTTGGGCTGCTTTTCCAGGTGCATTAGTAAGGATGCAGGATAGGAGATGGAGCAGCTGGGACTCGAACTGGCACTCATATGGGATGCTGGCATTGCAGGCAGCAGCTTAACCCACAGCACCACCACAGCAGCCCCCAGAGTTTAAGTTTTCCAGGACAACATGTGCATGAAAGAGTCAGGTTAGAACCCCAGGAGAGTCAGCACCCCAAGCCCACTCTATCACATTGCTTCTCAGGGGTTGGGTAAATGATTTAGTGTACCTTGCATGCTGGGGTGAGACCTCGGCAGAGGAGACTGTGGGAGGTGTCTCTTTTATATTTCCCCTGAAGAAGGGAGTTAACGCAGAGTAGAGGGTAGGGGTGAACTCACAAGGACTTGGGTGAGTCCAACATAAGTCACTGAATCATGAGACTTGGACCAGTAGGCCTCTGTGTTTATCCACCAAGGACCCTGCCTAGATTACTTCATTTAACAAAGCAACTGAAAAACGACAGAACTGCCCACCATTATTCCGGAGTGCCCTGTAACAGCCAATGAGCTCCATCTGGAAGGTTCTTGCCCATTCCAAAACAGAGGCTGGACCCATCGGTCCCCCTGTGCTGCCCTGGCTTGCTGAGCAACCACAGAACTTCTTGAAATATTCCTAGGACTTGGAGGACACCCTCACTCCCAGGCTGAATACACACCCAGGTCTTTGCTCTCCAAGCTGGGAACCTTCAAGGTGGGGAATGAAGGACTTCTCTCGGGCTCTCACTCATCACTTGTCCACTGTCTTTTGTCTCTCTGAGCAAGATTGATGGCCTCTGCTAGGTCGCGGGGGAGAATCTACAGAGGCGTTTGCTTCCCGTCTGCAGCATCTGAAACTCTCCTGTCATCAGCATTTAAAGAGGCAAGAAGCACATTTTTCAGTCTGAGGGTCCTGGGGTCAGAGGACCTGTGGGACTGGAGGTCCCAGGGGAGCAGCAGCTTTGGGAGGTCACCAGAGGGTTTTCCATCTGGGAAGGGACAGAGGCTGCTCTAAGTGTGTGTAGGGTGATGTAGGGAGGTTTGTTTTCTTAGCGGACTGAGCTCAGCTATTCTGGGGGAGATGGGGCTGGTGAGTGTGTGTGTGTGTGTGTGTGTGTGAGACTATGTATGTGTGCGGGTGTATGTGGAGCTGCATATTTGTATGTGAATGTGCATGTGTGAGCATGTACAACTGAGCATGTGTGTGGGAGCACATGGGGGAATAGATATGTATTCATGTGTGGGCACGAATATGCATATATTATGTGTATTTGCGTGTGAATTTGTAGGTATGCATTTGTGGCTGTGTGAGTAAGTGCAGGCATGTATGTGAACATACATATTATGTACTCAGGTGTGCATACATTTGTATGTGACTGTGTATGTGTGCATTTGTGATTTGTAAGCATGCATGTGTGAACACGTATGTGAGCATATGTGTTAGGTATCCATGTGTGTGAGTGTAGTTGTATGTACTGGGTATGTGTGTATTTGTGTGTGTCTGTGTGAGTGTCTGTGAACATGTATGTGAGCATTTGTGTTATGTATTTGTGTGTGTGAGTGTATCAGTGTGTGTCTGTGTATGGGTGTATTTGTGTGTGCCTGTGTGAGGGTGTCTGTGTGGACATGTATGTGAGCATATGTGTTATGTATTTAGGTGTGTGTGTTCCTTGAGAGCTGCAAACCAGGGTTTAGCCTTAACCCAGCAGAGCCCCTTTGAAGTGGAAATCAGAAAGCTCAGGCCTTCCTTCCCGCAAAGCAGACTGGCAGCAGGATGGCCACGGCAGTTACAGTTACGGCTGTTACGGGCCATTTTCCCACTTTCATAGCATCTCCTCCCACCCAAACGGTGGCACACATAATGCTTTTGTGAGAGACCCCCCGCTGCGGGGCCTCTCTGGTTTCCATGGTAACTATAAGGACCACTTGATGATGGGAGGGGCAGTGAGAAGGAGGAAAGGCAGAGGGGCAGAGAGAGCTTGGAAGCTCCAGCCAGAGGGTGGAGGCTTCATCTCCAGACAAAGGGGATGAACAAAGGCTCGAGGTGGGAGGGGAAGGGAGGTGTCGCCAGGGATGAGATTTATTGGCCTTGTCTGTGTCTGTTGCTCTTGGAGTAAGGAAACCGCAGGGCCTGGGGGAGAGGGCTGAAGGGGGATGGTGAGCTGTGCCCTGAGGCCTGAGTGTGATTGAAGACCAGGACAAAGAAGCTGGGGAAGAGCTGGCTCCGTGCCCTGGTTCCAGGAGGGTAAACTTCACACTCATGGGCTTTTTCAGTGTCTGCTGCACTAGAGCTGTCTGCCTTCCTACACGTGGTCCCTAGACCAGTGCTGGCCTCGGGGGCAGCCACCTTATTTCTTATTTCTGTCTACATCTCCAGTGCTTGGCCCACAGCTGAGCTGTGTACATGGTAAAATGTTCATGCTAATCCCAGCACCCAGGCCTCTGCACTGTCTGAGCTCCCGGCCTGGAAGGCTCTGACCCTTCCCTCTCCCCATACAAGTCCTATCCTTACACCTCCATGGCGCTTTCCCACCCCATGTTCATACCCGCGTGCTTAAAAAGATAGATATTAGCAGTGCTACTTTCTTGGCTTCTCTGTCCACTTATATCTGTATAATCACAGATTAATTAATGAGTCATGGTCTGTGTGTTTTTAAAATGCAGACCCTCCTGTTGTATGGGGCCTGGACTTTTTATTAATTATAATACTTATCAATAATTCAGTTCCTAATTATGAGTGCTTCATGTGCAAAAAGTATCAGTGGGAGTAAAATAGAAAAAAACCAATCTGACTTTGACAGTTGCCTCTGCATCTATTCCTTGTGAATCTGAGCAGGATATCTGAGCTCTCTGAACCTCAGCCTTTTCCTCAGGAAAATGGGAATTGTAATAATCTCGTTGGTTAGATTCGTCAGAACTCTGCCTTGAAAGCTGGCAGGTGCCCTGGGGATGTGAGTTAGTGTCGCTGTTGTTTGAGTGTAGGGGAAGTGACTTACTGATTTTATGGCCTCTGTCTGTCTCACTCCATTCAGTACGGGTGCTCAGCCACCACCCAGACACCAATCCGGGGCAGGTGTTTTGCTCAGCTGATAAGAAACTTCTTGGGACACCCGTATCCCATACTGGAGTGCGAGGTTTGAGTCCCAGCTCTGTTCCAATTCCAGCTCTCTGCTAATGTGTACCTTCGAGGCTCAAGGACTTGGTTCTCTGCTACCCTCAAGGGGGGAGGCCCTGATTGAGTTCCTGGCTCCTTTCTTTGGCTGGCCTCTCTGGGCTATTGCGGGCATTTAGGGAGTGAATCAGTGAATGATAGATGTCTTCTCTCTACCTGTCACTATCTCTTTTTGCCTTTCAAATAAATAAATTAAATTAAAAAAAAAAAGCAGCAATACACATGGAATGGTGGGTTGAGTTGACCTCAAGGTTTGTAGTGAAAGTGATGCTGGGAGAGTTGGCTGAGCTTAGTTGGGGAATCCAATACTAAACTGTGTGGTCCCCTAGGATATTTGGGAGATTTTTTTAGGGCGAGAAATCCATAGGGATCAGAGGTCATGGCCTAGGGCAGTATAATGATTAAGAGAAAATGGAGGGGAAAAGGCAACACTAAGAAATCCTATGGACTAAGCCAGGGACGCTCAGACTTTAAAATACACAGGTTTCTGCCACCTGCCAGTCACTTTCATTTCTTGATCACTCTCTGGACTTATTTTCACACGTACTTTGTCGAGCGAGTGTCATTGTCCCCATTTTAAGGATGAAGTGACAAGGCTCCAGATGCCCTGACCCAGGATCCTCTACAGCTTCATGACCCTGGGCTGGGGTCTTCAGGCCCCATTACCCTAATGGAGCCAAAGTAAGAGAACCTCCTGAAAAACACCACTGAGTGGTCCCAGGGGAGAGAAAACCAATAGGTGTGTTGACGGCGAGAAAACATTTGTTTGAAATCACAGCTTGTCACCCAGGAGCAAGTTCACACCCGGGAGAAAATCCCAGAAAGTGTCCTGTGTCGCTGCCCGGTGGTCTGCTCCCTGCACCCCCTGCCTGTCTGTCCACTTAACTCCCAAGCATCCATCATCGCGGGGCATGGGGTGGGGTGACATGGGGGCGGGGAGTTTGGAAGGAGGGAGACGGGAAAACCCACAGTGATCACCAGCAGCTGGCCTCCCTGGCCCCTCCTCTCCCCAAGGCCTCCAGGCTCCACAGGGCAGGGGGCGCCTGATGGGGAGTCATCGGTCAGGACATGCCCACCAGCTGCCGGGTGACCTCAGAGGCTGTTGAATGGCCAGCAACACAATGGCAGTCACAACCTTTGCCCTGTCTGCCCCGTTGGAGGATGGAGTTTATTCCGAAGAGGAAAACGTCTTTAAAATAGAAGTCAACCTCCTCCGCCTGCCTCTTGCTTTTCCTGCAACTTCAAGGCTCTTGCTGGAAGCCTGGGGATGGGTGTTTTCCTTCTTCGGTTGAGCCAAGAAAGGGGCCAGGTGGGAAATTTACCAAATAGAGCAGACCACTGGGACCAGGTGTTGTCTTAGAGCCCATTGAAACGTTGTCATTTCCAAGAAACTGTCTCAGACAGCCCTCACCCTGTTGATGCAGCAGGGAGGACCCCTCCCCACTTCTTTTCATGCTTTAGTACCTGCTGTTACTCAGGGGACAGTGTACACTCCCAGGTCTAAAGCTCCTTGGTCCAATGTGGCAGTGTTAGCCATGTGCGGCTATGCCGATTCAGATGTATATCTTTAAAATTAGATACAATTGAGATTTTGGTTCCTCAGTGGTACTGGCCACATTCCAAAGGCTCACTAGCCACCTGTGGCTAACATCCACCCCACCCAGACCCCAGAGATGCAGAACATTTCTATCCCTACAGGAAGTTCTGGGTAGCACAGGCCTACAAGCTGTGGTTCTATACCTTGGCCACATGTGGGAATTATCTGGCAGTTTATAAAAAGTCTTTGTGCCTGGCTGGGTTCATGTCAGTGGATCTGGGGTGGGGTGTGATGCTGGGTATTTTCAGAAGTTCTCCCGAGTGATTCTGAGCCACCTTATTTCTTATTTCTGTCTGCAACTTCAGTGCTTGGCCCATAGCTGAGCTGTGTACGTGGTAAAATGTTCATGCTAACCCCAGCACCCAGGCCTCTGCACTGTCTGAGCTCCTGGCCTGGAAGGCTCTGACCCTTCCCTCTCCCCGTACAAGTCCTATCCTTACACCTCCATGGCGCTTTCCCACCCACGTTCATAACCGAGTGCTTAAAAAAGATGGATATTATCAGTGTTACTTTCTTGGATAAAAAAATTCTTGGATAATAAAAAATTTCTTGGATAATAAAAATTCTGGATTTTTAGCCAGCACTGGCCTACTGCATCTCAAACTCATAAAGATTATGCAGGATTGCTAAACAATCAAACAAAACCAAAGCAGATTCTCTGGGAACTTACTTAAGGTTCCTGATTCAACAGGTATGGGGTAGATCTCAGGAATCTGTTTTTGTTGATTATGTCCGATAATTCTTACAGGCAAGCAAGTTTGGGAAAAAACTGATGTAGGCTAAAGAGAGGAAGAACCAGGCACCTGCTTGGTCAGGCATTGTTCTGGAGGCTCCGTTGGCCACAACATCCCACAAGCTGAGCTTTATCTGTATTTAAGTTATAGGTAAGAAAAACAGAAATTCAAAAACGGTGAAGTCTTTGCCTTGAGACTGTTAAGTGTAGGCACCAATCTTTGGAACTGGGCTGAGTGTTTTTTAAAAATTAATTAATTTATTTGAAAGTCAGAGATGCAGAGAGGAGGGAGGGAGGGAGGGAGGGATGGACGGAGGGAGGAAGAGAGAGAGAGAGAGGAGAGAAAGAGGAGAGAGAGAGAGAGAGAGAGAGAGAGAGAGAGAGAGAGAATCTTCCACCCACTGGTTCATTCTCCAAATGGCTGCAACAATGCAAGCAGTAAAAATAGTTACATCAATTTTTAATAGAAACAGTAAACAGTAAGCAGAAAAATAACAGGAATAATGATACTTCGTAACAAAGTAGCAGCTGCCACTTACTGGGAGCTTCTAAGCAGGCCCTGTGCTAAGTGCTTTATGTATAAATGTGTTTAATCCTTTTAGCAGACCTGTGAGACAGACACTGTTCCCCTCACCCCCTTTTTTAATCACCAAGAAACAGAGGTTCAGAGTTGTTAAAACACTCACCTGTGGTGCTCTATCTAGAACTGGCAAGATTGAGGTTTGAACTCAGGTGTAGTTCTCAAAGCTGTCCCCCAAACGGAAAAAAGGAGGAAACAAAACCTGCCCAATGGAAGCAAAATTGTTTGTATGTCTCATTTTATCAGGCACTAGGAACTCCTAGATTTGTGTCATGCATCCTTTACTGATAGGAAAACAAGGTCTCCAGGAAGTATGAAATCCCAGGACTCTGCAGCTAGCAGTAGCCAAGCTGGACATGGAAGGAGCCATGGTCTTTGGTTGCCACATTTCTGTCCAGCACACACACATCACTTAGGGGAAGTTCTAGTTGTTGCTATTTCTGGGGTTTGATTAGCCTCATCCTTCTTCTGCCAGGTTGTGTGAACATGAGAAGCCAACCACCTCTCTCCCTCAGGCGTGGAAGTGCTTGGGTTTGGTGAAGCGCTGAGCAAACCCAAGAACGCAGTTATCTCTTCCATCTGAGTTCTAGCGCTTTCCCAGGGATGAGAGAGGAACCCGTGACCTCTAGATTCCCTTTGGGGAAATGTTTGCTTCTGGGAAGGCCTTGTCCTTGAAGCTTTCCACTTACAGAGAAGGAAAACCAGCTCATGGGTGAGGTAGGCAGCAAGGGACTGCTGCAAGAGCACGGGGGTTGGAGCCAAGCCGACTTGTATTTGAGTCCTTGTTCCATTTTCTTCTTACTGTGTGATCTGAGCACATCACTCAACTTCTCTGACCCTCAGATTGCTCTACTGCAAAAATGAGATCAATAACATTGAACTTACATGAGGGTTTGAGGGTTGAATTAGGGAATACCATCACACCTCCATACACAAAAGCATGCACGTGGGAACCATTGCTGTCTGCCATCGTAGGTAGCAGGCAAATGAGTAGGGGAGCAGAAGGAGGAAGGGAAGGCTGCCTTGCTCCACCTGGAGATGCCCAGGGCCCCTTTCTCTTGGTGTTGTTTGGGGACAGAGGAAAAGGGGGGTTGGTCCTGGAGAAAGGACAGAGGCCCTTTAATGAGCTCAGGAAAGCCCATCTCCTGACAATAACAGCCCTGGACCCTGCAATAACATCCTGCCAAAGGAGGCAGTGACAGGATATGTGCTGAGGGTGGGAGTGTATGGCTGCCCTACCACCCGCCTGCCCGCCTGCCGGCCCCTGAGCTCTTAGGAGGCTCAGGAAGTAACAGCCGGGATCAGAGGGAGATGGACTTCCCTCTCCACATGTATCCTGGACTGATACAGAGACTGGAATACCAGCTCTCTTGGGCAGACGCCCATGCTGGGCAGATCGTTGGAGCCTTCTTTAAGATCTGCTCCTCTCATCACTGGCTCTGCCTTAGCTGGGTCCATGCTCAGCAAACTCTGGGGTTTCAGGGAGGGGGAGTGGACCCCACCTGCCAATCAAAACAGGTCCCACAATATTTGTTGAAAGTTCTCAAATGCCAGTGACACAGCTGGGCTATGGAACCACAATGGTGATGGAGAGAGAGGGACCATCCCTCTCCAGGGGAGTGTGCAATTGAGGAGAGCAGAGAGATAAGCAAATACAGTGAGGTGAATGGAGATTCTGAAGTCCAGGGTGCTTTGGAAGCTGTGTGGGGTGTGGGAGAGCACCAGGGAAGGAGCATGGCGGGCATTCTTTTGAAGGATGAGCAGGAGCTGGGCGGGCAGACAGGCAGGGAGGAGTCTTCAGTGCAAGGTGATGTGGAATGAGAGTGGAGCAGCGAAATGCAGAGTGGAAGCTTTGGCTTGGAGTTGCAGGGGTCTGCGGCTGGAAAGGAAGCCAAGGGCAAGGGGCTTTGAGGGCCACTTTGAGAAGAATGAATTTCTTTCGAAGGGTAGAGCAAAGCAAAGAAGTGATGTGACCTGCTTGCTTCGAATCTTGGCTAACGCCATCCCATGGTGAACAAATCTTCCCAGGGGCCTACTCTACTGCACATGGATGGAGGTGACCAGGCAGGCTCTTGTCAGGAACAGAGTCTAACAAAGTAGAGCAGAGAGATGTGCCGGAGACACAGGAGAGCAGGGCTGGGGCGTTGGCTCTGTCCATCTATCACGTGTGGCCTGGGCTGGTCACTTTTATCTTCTGGCCTCCTATTTCAGAGAAGCCGAAACCAGGTGAATCCTAAAGGGGCCTTCAGGTAATATCCAAACTCAAGACATTTCCTTGTCCTTGAGAAGCTTATGTTCTGGGGCTGAATGACCTGGTAAGACAGCATGCTTACTTGTAGAAAGTATTTACTGGGACTAGAGTCGGGGAGGGATCATAAATTCCATGTCTTGGAAGAGAGATTTAATTATTTCTTCCTTTCTTCTTTTTCTTTACTTTTTTTCTTCAAAAGATTTATTTATTTGAAAGTCGGAGTTACAGATGGGGGGGAGAGACAAAGAGATAGAGGAGAGAGAGAGAGAGGAGAGAGGAGAGGAGAGGAGAGAGGAGAGAGGAGAGGAGAGAAGAGAGAGAGAGAGAGAGAGAGAGAGAGAGAGAGAGAGAGAGAGAGATCTTCTATCCACTGGTCCACTCCCCAGATGGCCACAACTACTAGCACTGGGCCAGGCCAAAGCCAGGAGCCAGGAGCTTCCTCTGGGTCTCCCATATGGGTGGCAGGGATGCAAACACTTGAACCATCTTCCACTGCTTTTCCCAGGCCATTAGTAGGGAGCTGGGTCAGAATTGAAGCAGCTGGGACATGAACTGGCACCCAGATGGGAAGCCAGCATTGAAGGTGGTGGCTTAACCTGCTGCCCCACAGCGCCAGCCTCATAAAGATGGGATTTCTATTGACAGAGAAAGAAGGGATTTTTGCAGTGTGCTCACCTTCTGCTGGAACTGAGGCTGGAGTTTTCACCAAGCTCCCTACTGAATAGGACCAGCCCCCCCCCCCCCCATCTGGTGGGCAGTGGATGCCCCGGGCCACAGCTGCTCTCCCCTCAGAGAGTTCTGGGCTCTTGCTCTGGGTGCCTTCCCTATTAAGGAGCGGTTGGCCATCCCTAGAAAGTCCTCGCAGGCCCTTGTCCACACAGTCCTAAGTGGGGCCACCTCCATGAAGTCAGGGAGGCAGTGGGGGAAGGAGACCAGGGTTCTGTTCCTGACTCTCCCAGCGAGAGACGTGCAGTGTGACTCCAGGCGACATGCAGTCCTTCCTCTCTGGGACTGAGTGTCCTCATCTATAAAGTGACCCTTTTCCCTTTTCCCAAGTGACAGCTGTCTTCTTGGCACTGGGTGCTGAGGAGAAAAGATGAGAAGGTCACTGGCTCTGGAGACTGGTGGGGAGACAGAGTTGGAGACACACACTCTCAGTGTTGTGTACTGAGTACAATTCTAAAAGGATGCCTGGGAGACATAGAGGCATGGATATGGGGCCTGTAACGCAGCCAGAGCGCTGCAGGAAGTCTTCTTGGAGGAGGAAGCTATGTTCACTCTATCAGTACAAGGCAGTCGGTGGAAGGAGGTAGGGGAAAGGCACTGTAGACATTCTCCAAGAATCTCTCAGTCAGCTTGCCTTTCTGCCCTCCCGTCTGGTGCATTGGAGCCACCGCTCTGTGCTGCCTGCTGACTGGGAGGGCTGCCAACCCCTGAGGCCTCCAGGATGGGCTTCCGAGCACCCTCTGCTGGAATGAAACCCGAGCACGGCCCACAGTGGACTGAATCACAAGCCTGCCCCGGGCAGAAATCCCAGCGATCAGCAGGTTGCTTCCTCAGAGCCTCGACGTCCTGATGTCTGCCAGTGTGTGTTGGAGGAGACACCATCCTCTCCCCAGGGGTTTCCTACCAGTAGAGCATTCAGCTCTCTCTGCCTATGCAGGGAATATGTGTTGAGTGTAGACTACGGAGTGTGTAGGTGTGATAGAAAACAAAACAACCTCATTGCCAAATACACACTTAGACACCAATAGGAATGCTATGCAAGGGATCTGAGCTAGCCTGGGAAGCTAGCCTGAACTAGCTTAGGAAGCTCCTGGGGTGGGGTGGGGTGGGGGGACTCCTGAGCAGGGAGACTTGGAGTGAGATTTGAAAGGAAGAATGGAGTAGGATGGAGGGGGAGCAGAGCTGCGTTCTAGATGAGGAATGGCATGAACAAAGGCCTTGGGGCCAGCCTCCTTGTCCACTAAGGAGGTGAAAGAGGGACACATGGCTGATGTGCAGAGGGAAAGGGAAGGGGATGTGTCAAGATGCAGAAGGTTTGGTACTGCAGCCTACACTAAGGGTTTTGTTCTTCTCTAACAGGAACGGGAACCCCATAGTAGCACAGGGTTAATATGATCAGGTTCATGTTTTTAATACCTCCCTGGAAGTCTCCAAGAGAATGGATGGATAGGAGAGGAGGCAGTGGATGTCGCTGGGTAGGGGGCTACCGTGAGGGTCCAGGTGGAGATAGCAGGATGGTCCAAACTAGCAGGCAGTCATGGAGATGTGGAGATCGGCCAGTTCTGAAAGAGACATGATTTGGTTCTAGAGAATACGCAGGTGATAAGGACAAGGACATGCCAAGAATGGTTTCTGGTATCTAAGATGACAGAGCTGGGAAGGACGGAGAGATCTCTTGGTCAGCCCCTTCATCTAACTGTGCAAGGAAAATGAGGCTCCAAAATGAAGAGGGACTTTCCCAGGCTGGCGGAGAAGGCCAGGAAGAGAGCCAAATCCTATCTGTGTTCATCCTGTTCTTTTACGGCAGGATCCCAGAATCATGAAGAGTCAGGGCAGGAAGTAACCTCAGAAATCAACTAATTCTTATATTTTATAGATAAGGAAACCAAGGCCCCAAGGGGTGGAGGCTGTAGTGGCCAAAGGCCACCCAGGGAGTTAATTAATTAATCAGTTGAATGGCTCAGCATACACAAACATGGCTCTGTTGACCCCTAGATAGTGAGACATGTGTTTGTTCAGGAGGGAGATAACTTGGCAGAGCTCCCTCCAATGCTCTCCCAAGCATCTTTGCGCCCACTGGGTCCTCTATGAGCTGTCTGCCTGGCGTTTGGGACTCCAGATGTCCAGGGCTACAGAACGCAGCTGGATTTTCCCATGTCACGGGTTCCCAACGTGTGGGCCCAGTAGATGGGCAGCCATGTTGGAGGGGGTGGGTGCCTGGGAAGGAATGCCAAGCTGTTTTTTGGATGAGTTCCCCAGCAGTTGGCTTCAGGGAATGGGCAGGTCCCCTTTGGTGCCCCGCCATGTCCCTCTTCCAATCTGAAGAAGCCCTGCAGCTAAAACCAGAGCCTGCCAGTCACTAAATACAATGGCTGTGCTCTTAGGAACAGAGTGTTTTGATAGGGTCTGACAGATGTTATCAAATATTGTGCTGCTTCCAGATGTACGAGGCCATTGGGGAGCTGTGTTAGTTGCAATTTTCTTTCTTTCTTTTTTTTTTTTTGAGAAAAACAGGCAGAATAATTGGGATTGCATTAAAAATTTCCAGGACATAATTTCTAGTGGCTGGCTGAGTGTCCCATAGTCAGGGTGTGCTGGTTTTGTCCCTGAGCAGTCTCCTGAAGACTCAGCTCTCTGGAGCTGTGCCCTGGAGCCCTCAGGGGTACTCAGGCTAACGGGGAAATTGGGATTCCTCTTTTGTGGAGGCTCAGGTGGCTGGAAGACTGTGGCAGGTGGCAAGCACAGAGTTTTTGGAGCCGTATGAAGATGGGGGTGGGTGTCCTGGATTTACAACACCACACCTGCCTGTATGACATCAGTATTCACCTCTATGAGCCTCATTCTTGTTTCATTAAGTGGGACTGAAGATCCTTGTTTCACAGTGTTGTTGTGTGAAACGAAATAACTGACGAAAAGCCCTTAACATGTTGTCTAGCTTAGGCTAAAGCACGTAGGAAACTTAAATAGTTGTTGTTGTTATTTTTCCACTCTGGGACCCTGAAATCAACTAAGACTGAGTCAGATGGTTTCAAATCAACAGAACCTTCCTTTTAACTGTGGCCAGAGCCACTCCAAGGTGCCTCTTGGGGTTCACTGTCATGGTAACGGGCTGGTGGAATGGTGTGGAAGATGATCAGGGAAGCTAAGCAGCCAGAATGCTGCCTGGCCTGCTGGCGCCACAAGCAGCAAGGGCAGCTGCCTGATTAATGGCTGCCTGGTCCGGTTGGCCTCATCTCAGGCCACCTACGGGAAGCTTCTTGCCTAGGGAGGGGTGGAGTCTCACTCAGTGGGGTATGCCAGACTCTGCTCAGTGGGCATGGTTACAGGTGCCACAGAGACTTAGAATTGCATAAGCAGAATATTGCAGCTGGAAGGGACCATGAAAATCAGCTATTCCAGTCTCCTCTCTTTATGGCTGAATAACGAACAACTGGGTAAGGAACACATTTGGCATGCCGGATGCAGTATGGAGTTCTTTCCCCGTAGGCTAATTTCTGCAACAACCTGGTGAAATGGGTATAATTATTTCCACTAAGGAATAATCATTCAAGATACACAGCTAGTATTGCACCCAAGACTTCCCTGCTCCTATGTCCTTCCCATTGCTTCACTTAGTGTCTGTCCAGCTACCAAGACTGGGATGTGCCTGCAAAGTTCATGTCTTGGAAACTTAAGTGCAGCAGTGTTGAGCAGTGAGACTTTCAAGTGGTGATTAGGTCATGAGGGCTTGCCCATCACTAACGGATTGTTATTGTTATCGGGAGAGTGGGTTTGTAATAAATATGAGCATGGCTCCCTCTTGCTCACTGTCTGGTCCTTCCATCTTCCACCATGGGATGATGCAGCAAGAAGACTCTCACGAGCTCCTGGCCCCTTGCTGTTTGGTTTTCCAGCCTCCAGGACCATGAGAAATTAATTTCTGTTCATTCCACATGATCTTGTGTCCTGGATTCTATTATAGCAGCACCAAATGCGCTGAGACTCCAGCTCTCAGGATCTTGTCTGTCTTAGCCCCTACTATATTTCCCATGCTTCAAACCATGCCTCAGTGAAAAAAAAATGTTGCATAAATGAATTACTGTGAGTAATCTTAGGAATGTTTTTGCAGGTATGGTCCTAAGGGCCAGGGAAGTATGTGTGTGTGTGTATGTGTGTGTGTATGTGTGTGACTTCTATCAGACTCTAAGGATGAGAAAGGGAGTCCTAAGACCCCAAAGATGGTAATTCTCACTGTACATCCCAGGCCCTCCACAGCAAGCCTCTCTCCCACAAGCACCCTTCATTCTTGTCACTTGGAGTATTTATTTTTCCTTCCCCCGGGCCTTCCTCTGACATCGCCCTCTCCCTGGAATGCCCCCTTTCTTCTCTTTACTAGTGAAATCCATATCCATCTTCAAATTTCCCATGCTCTCTTCTCCATGAAGTGTTTTTTTTTTGGGTGTTTATAAGGGAACTTGACCCTTTGCACCTCTAAATTTGTATGGAACTTGCAGATCTCTTTCTTAGGCCCTCAGTTACGTTCTGCATTGGAACCTGTTTTCTGTGACTTGGTGATTCTTTCCTTTTTAGATCATGGGCAACTGCAGGGTCTTGATCCTGTCCCCCCCCGCCCCTGCCTTGGCATCTTCTGGGGAGTTCAGCACACTGGCACCCTCAGCAGGTAGAATAAGTGTTTGTGGAACTGGGTGGCATCGATTTGGTGCTGAGTACCAATACTGTGGTAGTGGATTATCCAAGAATCGAGGTGAGAGCCAGGCAGAGGTGGGTGGTTGGCCGCTGCCTGCCCTGCCCCCAGCATGAGCTGAAAGCACCCTTCTCCAGGGAGCTCTCTAACCTCGACTGACCTTCACCAGGGCTGTTTTCTCATTCTCTTGGATTGGGCTGAGAAAAACAGGAAGAATCATTAAGAGACACAGAGCCTTCCAAGCCAGCTGATTATCGCTGATTCTTTTTACAGACACCAAAAGCTTTGTTTGTGTGTTGTGACAGAAGAGTGACCTTTCCTACTGGTCTCTGAGAGAAGCCTCTACCAACCCTCTGGATCCAACCCAGACACCATGCCCAGCCTCACTCCCCTGTCTTCCTCTGCTTTCCTCTGGTCTTTCTACTGTTTTCCACGCTCGAAAAATATAGAGTTGGAGACCCCTCAGTTGTGTCCAGAATCTTGCCTTTAGAGATCATCTGACCCCTTGCTACTCAGAGTGTGGTCCATGGACCAGTGATGCTGAAGATTTGTTAGAGATGCAACTTCCAGAGCCCCCCAGCTTACTCATCCAGAATCTGAACCTTAATAAGATCCCTGGGAATCGCTGTGCTCTTTATAGTTTGAGAAGTGTTGTTCTAACCTACTGTTACATTTTTTTTTTTTTTTGACAGGCAGAGTGGACAGTGAGAGAGAGAGACAGAGAGAAAGGTCTTCCTTTTGCCGTTGGTTCACCCTCCAATGGCCGCCGCGGTAGCGCGCTGCGGCCGGCGCACCGCGCTGATCCGATGGCAGGAGCCAGGTGTTTATCCTGGTCTCCCATGGGGTGCAGGGCCCAAGGGCTTGGGCCATCCCCCACTGCACTCCCTGGCCACAGCAGAGAGCTGGCCTGGAAGAGGGGCAACCGGGACAGGATCGGTGCCCCGACCGGGACTAGAACCCGGTGTGCCGGCGCCGCTAGGCGGAGGATTAGCCTATTGAGCCGCGGTGCCGGCCTACTGTTACATTTTTAAAAATTTGAGGTGGCAGATGAACTTCAGAAGGAGTAGCTGACTTATTACCAGTGGCAAGAATCATTTGGGTTAGCAAACATTTGTTGAAAACCTGCCAACCTCAGGATGAAATTTGAAGTAGAGATCTCTGGTCTCTTTGGTCTTCAGGAATTCTTCACTTACCCGAACATGACTTTGCCTCACCTCAGGGCCCCAGCAAATGTTTGTTGAGTGAATACATCTCCTGAGTTACAACTTGCGGGTTTTTCCACTTCACTACAGCTGCCTTTCATATGTACCAGCCTGCTTGAGTAAGTTGCCGAGCGCTTTCAGACAGAAATAAGTAAGTTCTTTAAGGAGGAATTCAGAGAGTAGGCTGCATCGTTGGTGTTGCCAACCTGGGCAGCAGAATCCCAATATTTTAATAATAGAGTTCATGCAATCAGGAAATCCATGTATCACAAATGGCAGAAGGGGAGCACCTCTGCTTAGCAAGAACAAATTTCAATAGACCATTTTAAATGAAGCAATACAGGGCATCTAACAGACGCAAAGATGAGTGCCCAGCTCCACCTCATCAGAGATCTGGTGATGGTTTGCGTCTCTGCGGCTGCTGATTTGCATCATCTTCAGGATGTTCATGGTGTTCCCATCCCTTGAGATATGATCTCTGTTGGAGTATCTATTTCCTCCTTAAAGGGATTTATTTATTGTTGATTTAACATTTGCTTAAAGTAATCTTTAGAACTGACCTTTATTTCTAAGGAGGGCTTTGCTTCTGCTTTATCTACGGGTCAAAATGGTGATTGTGCAGGGCTGATCTCCTCTGTATAATTCACAGATTCTGTATCTGCATCTGTGCTTCCCTCGGCTGCTGCGATAGTTCTGGTAGCTCATTATTTCTTGTAGTTCAATAGCTTCCACTACTGTGGGGCGAGACAGAATTTCAAAGATCTTTGCGTGGAAGGAGTTACACACCACTTTCTGTCCGAATTGAAAATGATTTTTTTCTTTAAGGAAAATGCCTTCCACGATCTGTTTCTCTGTGCCAATGTCTTTTTGCAGTTTTAAAAAATTTGAGATGTCAATATCCTTTAAGAACAGCATAGCCGGCGCCGTGGCTTAACAGGCTAATCCTGTGTGGCACCGGCACACCGGGTTCTAGTTCCAGTTGGGGTGCCGGATTCTATCCCGGTTGCCCCTCTTCCAGGCCAGCTCTCTGCTATGGCCCGGGAGGGCAGTGGAGGATGGCCCAAGTGCTTGGGCCCTGCACCCGCATGGGAGACCAGGAGAAGCACCTGGCTCCTGCCTTCGGATCAGCGAGATGTGCCAGCTACAGTGGCCATTGGAGGGTGAACCAATGGCAAAAAGGAAGACCTTTCTCTCTGTCTCTCTCTCTCACTATCTACTCTGCCTGTCAAAAAAAATTTTTTGAGATGTCAATATCCTTTAAGAACAGCATGAAATGATTTGTAATCCTCTGCTGCTAATGTTTGTTATCCTTGTCCAACCCCCTTAATAATCTTTAGAATATCTTGCACTAGAGTTTTCAAGTGATAGTAGAGGAAGCGATACAGATTTCTTTACTTTAAAAGTTCTTTTTTCTTTTTTTTCAATACAGAGTTATAGAGAGAGGTAGAGACAGAGAGAGAGGTCTTCCATCCGCTGGTTCAATCCCCAGATGGTTGCAATGGCCAGAGCTGCACTGATCCGAAGCCAGGAGCCAGGAGCTTCTTCCGGGTCTTCCACTTGGGTGCAGGGGCCCAAAGACTTGGGCCATCTTCTACTGCTTTCCCAGGCCATAGCAGAGAGCTGGATTGGAAGAGGAGTAGCCAGGACTAGAACTTGCGCCCATATGGGATGCTGGTGCTTTAGGCCAGGGCTTTAACCCGCTGCGCCACAGTGCCGGCCCCTAAAACTTCTTTAAAAATGACTTATTTTTGTTTATTTTAAAGGCAGAGAGACACACAGAGTCAGTTGACAGACAGGGATCTTTCATTGGTTCACCCCTCAGATGCTCTCACAGCCAGGGCTGGGCTAGGCTGAAGCCAGGAAACTGTAACACATTCCTGGGCTCCTATGTGGGTGGGGACCCAAGTACTTGAGCCATCACCTGCTATACTCTGGGTGTGCATTAGTGGGAAGCTGGAATTAAAAGTGGTTTCTTCTTCACTTAATATATACTAAATCAATCTTCTGTATATAAAGATAGTTGAAAATGGATCTTGATGTGAATGGAATGGGAGAGTGTCAAATTGTTAAGTCAACAACAGGAGTCACTGTGTACTTACTTCTCATGTGGGATCTGTCCTTAAATTAGGGTCCAATGTGAAGTAATGCTATAACTAGTACTGAAGCAGTATTCTACATTTTGTGTTTCTGGGTGGGTCCAAACTGATGAAATCTTTACTTAATATACACTAAATCAATCTTCTGTATATAAAGATAATTGAAAATGGATCTTGATGTGAATGGAATGGGAGAGGGAGCGGGAGATGGGAGGGGTACGGTGGGAGGGAAGTTATGGGGGGGGGAAAGCCATTGTAATCCATAAACTGTACGTTGGAAATTTATTTTTACTAAATAAAAAATTAAAAAAAAAAGTGGTTTCTAATCCAGGCACTCTGATGAGAGATGTGGGCTAAGTAGCATGTTAACTGCGGTTCCAAACGCCCATCCCAGGAAAGTGATATGAATTTTCAGTGGTTAATTTTTGCTTATTTCTCAATATATGCCAAACGCTAATCTAAGCCCATTAACAATGATTCTATCACCAAGTCCTAGCAGAACCTGTGAGATAGGTAGTATCCCCAGTGGTACTGAGATGATGAGAAATCTGTTTAGCTAGTATGAGGCAATGGCTGAACTTGAACTTGAATGCACTCTGGAGCATGAGCAGTTACCGTCTACACAGCTTTCTTCTGGATGGGATCGTCACTCTGGGTTTCAGCATTGTGTTGCTGACTCAGTTTTGTTTTCAAGAAGCCTTTTCCTTATGGGCTAGTGTTTCCGTTGTGTATCATTGCTGAAGAAATAGTCCCCAACATGGGAGCGTAATACTGTGAGTTGTAGCTTGGATGGGCAGTTTGAAATCTCTCTTGGGGATGCAATCAGAAGAAGGCTGAGATGGAATATTCAAGATGTATCTGCTAATCCAGCAGGTGCCTTGTGGGGATGGCTTGAAAGCAAGTCTCAGCAGGCATCCTGGCATGACAGCCTGTCCCTTGTCTCCACGTGTCCACGTGTACTCGCCATGGCTCTCTAGGGTCTGGAGGGCAGATGTGATCCAAACCATGGTTTTGTCACATTTCTGCTCTGTGATAGATAAGTTACTTAAGCATCTTCCAGCTTCTGGATCTTTCCCTGTGAAAGAGGGATGATAGTAATAGTTGCTATCCCTGACTGTTGCTCCATGCCAGGTACTACTGCAAGCACTTTTCATGTATGAACTCCTTTAATGTTTTCAGAGGCCTTACAAAATAGCTGCCATCTGTCTCTCAAATTTATAGTCATAGAAATTTAGGCACAAAGAGATGATGTCACCCGCTCAAGGCCATGTGGCTGGCAAGTGACGGTGCAGGGATTTGAATCTGTAGTGTGGCTCCCTGGTGCACGCTCTCAATGAAGCTCCGGGTTTCTCAGTAGTAGCTGTCTCCCAGGATGCTGGGAAACATGGACGAGATGTTGTGGGTACAGCATTTGGTTGTATGTAGCACCATGGAAATGCACAGTAACGTACTGGGTTGGGATGTTCCCGGTATTAGCGTGCTTCTGAGAGGCTCAGTTTGCTCCGGTCGCCTTTCATTCCTTGGCTACGATGAGGACAAGCTGTCTGCTCCTGTTTTGCTTTATATGGTTCTTTTCAGTATTCTCATTTCAAACATATTTGGGCCCATCTCGAATATAATTTGTTGCCTGGATTTGCTCCCTTGTCCACAGCCAAGGGAGACTTACATTTCCCTTCTAGGAAACTGTGGATTTTGATCTGCTTCTAACAGGTCACTGTGGGTACGAATCAATCTCTACTGAGAATGCTGCTGATTATGAGGCTGGAACTCCAGTTCCTGGAGCCCCGTTGTCCTGATGAAGACCCGCTGGGACCCTGGAGTGAAGCAGCAGGCTTCTTCTTCTTCTTCTTTTTTTTTTTTTTTTTTGGATAGGCAGAGTGGATAGTGAGAGAGAGAGAGAGAGACAGAGAGAAAGGTCTTCCTTTTTGCCATTGGTTCACCCTCCAATGGCCGCTGCGGCCGGCGCATCTCGCTGATCCGAAGCCAGGAGCCAGGTGCTTCTCCTGGTCTCCCATGCGGGTGCAGGGCCCAAGCACTTAGGCCATCCTCCACTGCCTTCCCGGGCCATAGCAGAGAGCTGGCCTGGAAGAGGGGCAACCGGGATAGAATCTGGCACCCCAACCGGGACTAGAACCCGGTGTGCCGGCGCCGCAGGCCGGAGGATTAGCCTGTTAAGCCACGGTGCCGGCCTGCAGCAGGCTTCTTAAGCCAATGCTGCCTGTTCATATTTTTCCACCCCCATCTCTGGCACCTCAGGTTTGGGCTGTTTCCTGATATTATGAATCTATTTGCATTTCTGCTTCCCCCTTCCAAATTACTCATCACTTGCTGATGTTTGACTGCTTTTTCTTTTTTCTTTTCTTTTTTCATAAAATGAAGACAGTCTTTCTGCTAATTGGGTCTGACTGAGTATAGCTGTGCCTGATGTTAAAAAAGTAGGAGTTATCCTCGATTCCCCTTTTGTCCTGTCTCCCCTTACCCAGTGCATAATCGAGTCCCAATGGCTCTGCCTGCAGTGGTCCCCTTATTCGTCACAGCATCTGTACCTCTTGAGAACATCTTCCCCTGCATGCAGAAGACCCCCACCCCCCCACTTTATGTTCTTTCCCACCTTGTGAACATTTCCTATTCAGCATCCAGAGTGTTGTTTGAAAACCATAATCAGATCATGTCTTTCCCTTGCTGAAAACTCTCCAGCAGTTTCCATTGCATTTACACAAAATGTGAAGTCTGACCAGCACTCACTGGGACCTGTTTGATCTGGGTCTATTTCTTTAACTTTATCCCCTTATCCTCTCCCCATTTCCCAACCTTTGACTCCCACTCTTGAGTAGGAAGCAGGTGCCAACATGCAGGACATTATCCTGTTCATTACCATACACCCAGCCCTTGGAATGTGTGTCCAGCATATAAAGGCGTGTGGTCATTATTTTAAAAGGAATAAAGGCATAAACCAATCCCTTATATGGGAATCTAATTCTTGACCAGATAATCTGCTTATATCAACCACTTCCATGGCTTTGGCTTTTAATTTACACACGCAGGAATCTCTTTTGTAAACTCACTCAGCTACAGCAATAGATTCTTTAGTTTTGTAAAAACCAACCATATTCTTATGCATTTTCTAGAACTTCATGTTGTGTACTGCTGCATGATGTCATGAGAAAAGTGCAAAGTTGGGAAAGAAACATTAGAATTTTTTTCTTAAAATTTTGTCAAAATGGAACTTTTTAAAAACAAGGATGTATTTGTTTATTTGAAAGAGAGAATGAAACACACATGCACAGACACACACACACAACACACACACACATGGGGAGAGAGAGGGAGAGAGAGAAAGAGAGAGCAAGAGAAGCTTCCCCAACAGCCAAGAACTCATGTACTTGAGCCATCACCTGCTGCTTCTCAGGTTCATTGTCAGGGAGCTAGACTGGAAACAAAGTAGCTAGGACTTACTTGAACCAGCACTTGGAAATGGGATGTGGGTACCCTTAGTGCAGGCTTAATCTGATGCACTACAGCATCCACTGCAGTTGTACTTTTTTTTAAAGATTTATTTATTTATTTGAAAGGCAGAGTTATACAGAGGCAGAGAGAGAGAGAGAGAGAGAGAGAGAGAGAGGTCTTCCATCCGCTGGTTTACTCCCCAAATGACCGCAACAGCTGGAGCTGGGTCGATCTGAAGCTAGGAGCCAGGAGCCTTCTCTGGGTCTCCCATGTGGGTACAGGGGCCCAAGGACTTGGATCATCTTCTACTGCTTTCCCATTCCACAGCAAAGAGCTGGATTGGAAGTGGAGCTGCTGAGACACAAACCGGTGCCCATATGGGATGCCAGCACTTCAGGCAGTGGCTTTACCCGTCATGCCACAGCACCAGCCCTATTACAGTTGTGCTTTTAATCTCTCAAACATCCCTGCTCCACATCAAGTGGGTTGTGGGTAGTAATCAGCAATACAACAAAGCCAGCCTTTTCTCCTCAGGTAGCTTTACCAATTTAATTGTTTTGTTTATTCTCATTTTATTTGAAAGGCGGAGAGATAAAGAGAGACAAAGAGAGATCTTCCATCTGTTGATTCATTCCTCAAATGCTCACAGCATCAGGGGAATATTAAGGTCCTGTCCAAGATTCCAGAACTCCATCCTTGTCTCCCACGTGAACGGCAGGGACCCGAGTACTTGCACCATCGCCTGCTGCCTCCCAGGGTGCACACTAGCAGGAAGCTGGAATTGGAAGCGGAGCTGGGACTTGACCCCAGGCACCCTAGTAGCTGATGCAGGAGTCCCAACCAGCATCTTAACTGCTGTGCCAAGCGCCTGTACTCTCAGGTAGGTTTTAAACCACTTTTCATGAACAGTAGCTCTTGGCCACCAGTGCCTCCACTGGCAGGTCTATCCCTGCAGGAGTGATTTCTGGCGGACTCTCGGAAATCTGAGTGCCCCAGAATAACTCTGTAGCTCAGTAGTATTTTTTTCCTTTCAGTACAAGAACCATCTTCAATGAGGATGTTTATTCCCTTTGTGGAATGCATATTGACTAACTGCTTCTGTAGTTCAAACCTTTTGGTCTTAGCTCAGAATGATCTAAACCAAGTTTCTAAATTCTTCAATTAGTCTTAAAACAATTTGAAAGTGGAAATGAAAATGAAGAGCGAGAATATAAAAAACTGGGGATATTTAACACCAGAAACGATAAACTGGGGTCTGGCATTGTAGGGTAATGGGTAAAGCTGCCTCATTGTGCTGGTTTGAGTCTTGGTTGCTCCACTTCCGATCCAGCTCCCTGCTAAAGGCCTGGGAAAGTAGCAGAAGATGGCGCAAGTGCTTGGGCCCCTGTGCCCTCGTGTGAGACCTGATGAAGCTCCTGGCTCCTGGCTTTGGCTTGTTTTGGTCATTTGAAGAGTGAACTAGTGGGTGGAAGATCTCTCCATCTCTGTGTCTCTCCCTCTCTGGCTGTAACTCTGACTTTCAAAATAAATAAATAAATAAATCTATTAAAAAAAAAAAAAAAGAAAAAAAGGAGCTAAAACTGAAAAAAGGATTTGAGCAACAAAGCTGCCTGCAATTTTGTTAAAGTAACTTAGCCAAGTGGAAAGAAAGAAGAAGCATGTGGCCTTCTCATCTATTGTTATAGATAATTGTGAGGTTGCCATTAAGTGGAGATTTGGAGGAAGAGAAAGCAAAGCATCAAGGAAGACTTGAAAATACTGGGAAAGAGCATTGCACTGAAACATATAACTTAGCAGGAGCAAATAGAACAGAAATCTAAGTTCTTAAAGAAGGAAAATTGCAAGAAACTATGACCTTGGCTCCAGAAGGCTTTTGCCTAATGAGACCTAAAAGTAGTTTCTGGCATACTTGCACCAGCAAGAGACTGGCTGCAGAAGCTGGGTAACCGCCAGAGTGCTTGCCCGCCAGTATCCTTCCATTTCGCTGTGGCCATGGGGTGTGAGGGAAAAGGGAAACCCTACAAAAGGATGAGCCAAGGGTCACAGGGAACGATGACAGAGAGTTCTCAGGCAGCAGAGTTGGAGTCTCAGAGGAGAACTCAGCTGGAGGTCTTCATAATGCCCTCCCTGCAGGGTTTCAGAATGGCTGTGTGCTGTGACCGTCCTGTGTGTTCCCCCTTTTCCAGACCAGGGTTTTAATGTGCTGTTGCTCAAACTCTGTGTCTGTGCAATGGGTGTGTGTAGAGTGTGGGGTGGGTGCTGGCAGATTACTTTCTAGTTCTCTGGGCATCAGATGACCAGGGTACCTGATGCAGAGTACTGAGTTAGTGGTGCTCCTGAGCTTTGAGCTGGAAGTGGTGACAGGATGAGAGAAGTGTGAACGAGGAATGAAACAGGTCTTTGGTGCCAAGCAGAGCAGAGTGTCAGAGACTAGTGGGATTGATCAAAGTCTGATTCCTTTCCCTTCGAGGTACACGGTTAGTCTGCTCCCTTGAATGTAAATAGAATCATGACACTGAGTTCTAGTCAATGCCTAGGGCTGGAATTGGTGTCCAATACTTCCAATTTGGCCTCTCCAAATCCCCCGTGAAGTCCTCCAGGCTGCAAAGGGTCCAGTGGAGGGCTCAGTGGCCTCAGGAATGGAAAAGTCGACAGATGAAAGGATCCTGCATCCCTCAGTGAGTGTGGAGAGCGGAGAGAGAGCGGAGCCTCTGTCATGTATTGAAATGACATGGGCAGGGAATAAGCTTTTGTTTCGTTAAATAATTGTGTTAACAAACCTTTATTCTGTTGAAATTTTGGGATCATCTGTTATCACATTGAGCCTACTTTGGCCAATGCAGTTATCAAAGCTACATGCAATTAAACATACAGGATGTGTATTGGGTTTAACTATTATACTCCAATTTTCCTGCAGCAAGTATGGTCAGCCTTCTGTATACACAGGTTCTACCTCTGTGGATTCAACAAACCATGGATTAAAAATATTAAAATAATTGCTTCTTTACCAGATATGTGAAAACTTTTTCTTGTTATGGTTCCATGAACAGCACAGTATACCAGCTATTTATCCAGCATTTAAATTGCATTAGGTGTTATATGAAAGCTAGAGATGATTGATAGTACATGGGAGGATGTGTATAGTTTATATGCAAGTTCCATGCCATTTTATATGAGGGACTTGAGAACCTGCAGATTTTGGGATCCCTGTGGGGTTTTGGACCCAATCCCTTACAGATGTCGAGGGATGGCTATAGTTACAGAGGACTTTTGTGGCTAAAATCTCAAGACTGAGACTGGATTTTTCAAATGTGTCCTTTTATTCTCATTCTTTGGAGTCAATCACTGACCAGCTATTACTGAGTATCTGAAACCTGGACATAGTAGCTATATGACTTGAGGCACCTATTAACTTGTCTGTATTTCAGTTCCCTCATGGTGCTTAGCAAAGCAGCTGGCACATAGCAAGTGCCTGATAAAGATCATGTTGCCATCTTCATGATCATTGTCATCATCATAATTTGCTAGGTACATCCTTGGTACTAGGATGGCATCATCTTTGTGAGATGTTTGCTTATCCCAGGACCCTTATTTTGAATTGTGCACTTGTTCAGTATGCTCTCTGTCTTTCTGTTAAATACTTAAGAGACAGTTTTGATTCCCTCCAATCTAGTAATCAAGAAAACACTAATTACAGTTGAGGATTTTCCCTGTCTACCTGAGTGTTGTGAGTTGGTATTTGTGTTCCCTTTTGTGGCTCTACTCTGTGAGCGCAGTATTTGTCTGTGCCCTGTGGCAACTGGAGTGGGCAGAATATAGAGGGAGGTTAAAATCCCTGTAGGCAGAAGGACCACTCTGTCTAGTGCCACTTCCTGGTTGGATTGACTTCCTGTTGAGAGTCACTTCCTACTTACAGTGCTGGCATAAAAATGGGTACCATTTTACTGAAGGAAGAACACATTCTTCCCTTTTCTAACCTGTACCCAAGGTATGGCACCTAACCATCTCGTTCCAGTGGTGTGTAGGCAACATTTGTGAGACCTTCAAGGTTTGCAATCACTTTCCTTCTTTGTTGACTCATGAGAACAGAGACTGAAATTGTTCCAGTGAGGCCTTGACCATTGCACACATCATCTGTTTAGATGACTGGCTTACCTGTATGTCAGAGAACCTTTTTGCCCATGCTACTGGTGTGGGCCATCTCCTTGGTACACACTCCTCAGTGATGCTAACTGGCAGGCACACCCACTTATCTTGGTATGTTTTATGGATGACCCAAGCTGCAAACGCCAACATGTACAAGACATATGCTTTCTTCTTTGTGTATTTCCAAGCACAAAAATATCCCTACACACAGGGATATGTGCATACAGACACATGCGTAATTTTTTCTGCCTGGTAGAAATATGCTTCTGTGATGTTTCTTCTACTCCCACACAAGCCCCTCCATAGCTGGCGCATCTCCTAGTTATTCCCATCGACTCCCTCCCCATAGACCTTTTGTGTGCATATTTTGGCACACATTCTCTTGGTTCTGCCTAGTCCCTTTCTCTCCCTCTTCCTTTCTCTGCCTCCCTCCCTCTCCCTCCTCTTCACAACTCTTTAGAAAATTTGTTAAACTATACACTCTTTATTGTTAATGTACATTTATGAAAAATTCGTCACAGTTATAAAAGTGCATGATTATAAAATCATCTCCATACAAAGGTTGGCATCTCCCCCCTTTAATCCCACCCCTCCCTCCCCCTCCCACCCCCAAACATCAGCACTCTGCAGGATAGTACTTAGAAAAACAGCTCTGTGGATCGACTTTCCACCTGGTGTGGTGGCAAACATGATGGTGATTTACAAGGGACCTTGTGACATGCTTCCCTCACTTCCTTCTTGCCTCCTTCTGGGGTGGGGAAAAGCAACTGTATTTCTCCAGGTTTGGGAAGATGTCCTTTTGAGGAATGAACAGAGATATCTGCTTCTATTTCTTCTACTGCTGGAAAGGACGCCAGTGAGGATGTCTACAGGGAAAATGGGGGTTATAATCTTCCTCTATAGTTGAAGAGGAAAAAAGCTGTCTTGGGTTATTCAAATTCCATGCATCTGGTTCCTTGAAAGAAGCTATGAAACTCTTTAGCCACTCTGGGAACGGATTTCTGCAAGGCTTTCCTGGGAATCTTTGTGGAAGGGGTGAGCAAAAAATGAGGGTTTTTCTGAGAGTGACCAGAGGCAACTGGTCCAGATTGGTGTGGTGCAGATGTGGGATCTTTTTACAAAGAATGATTTTCTTGGCCTAGACCTTGGCTAGGTGAACTCTGATATCCTCAGGCCCAGTGTGAAGAAAGAGTCTGGGATAAGGATAAAGGTCCCAGGCCTAGAATATAATAGAGGAACATGGGGGAACCAGGTTCTCATGAGGATGTCTCCACTATAGAATGCTCTCTTTTGATGTTTTCTGAGTAGCCTACCCCACCCCAAACCTGGTGGGGTTACATCTTAGTGCATCAAACAAAGCTACAGCCAGATGACTGAGTGGACAATGTCAGATAACTGAACCCAATTTCCAAAGAGATCTTCCCTAAGTCATCAGACAACTAGCATAAATGGAACCTCTCAGGCAAACAAACATAAGGGTGCAGAGATTCCCATCACATAAATGTTAAGCAGTTGGGGACAAGCTGAATGACACTTTATGGGAATACATGTCAACATGACTTTTGGGGTCATCAGGAACATGGGAGCAATTCTAATCAAGATTGCTAGATTACTCCAAAAAAGTTGCTTCTGATCACCTGAACAGGACAGTGCTAGTGGTGGGAGAAACAGGGACTCCCTTGGCAGTAGGAACATTGAGTGCTTTCCTCATTGTGCTTTGTTAACTGGGGACTTTTTAGCAGCTGAAGAAACAATTGGTATTTAAAAGCCTTGTAGCCTGCTCAGAAAACTTTGCCATTCATGGAGATCAAGCTGTCCAACTAGATAGGACAGCTGATCTCAAGTGGCATTTGGTGTCTTGTCTGGTTCTAGTTCTACACAAAAACATATATATTAACTATATTTCAGCAAACGACAGTCCCTTGTAAGATTATTATAGGTGAATATTGTGCCCCTCTATGGGAAGCGTAACTATTTTTATCAGTACAATTATTCTTAATAGTTCCTCTCCAAATACTTTAGGCTGTCAACTTGGCTGCTGGTAGAGATCAAGCAACTTGAGTTTGCCATCCTGGGCCATGGCCGAAGAAGAGAAAGGGGTGTAGATCTGCTGCAGGTGTCACAGGAACACCCAGATATTGGAAGTGAGAGTCAGGAGCTGCAAGGTTCAAGTCCCTCAGGCCTAGCAAAGTTTCTGGGGGCTCTTTTGGTTGGCTAGCTGAGGGATGATGAGCGGGGAAGACTTCGTGGAGGATGATGTGTTATCCTTCTTCATCTGTCTCAGGACTGCCGGCGGATGGGATGAAGGGAGCCTGCTGGGGCTGAGGGCAAGTTTGAAATCCTCCGTTTTTATTCTCACTTTGACCGGTCTTGCCAGCGTGTTGGATTGTACTTTAAAGTTTCCTTCTCCCTGGCAGAAGTTCTCACTACAGATCTCCCCTCTCCTATAGTCTCTCTTGCCAACATGACACAGCAGGGCTCGAGTGGGAGTGATTAACGCAGCTTCCTATTCTGCCTCCCAGAGATTTAATTTTTTTTTATATGACTGTCAGCATGACCATCAGTTCTAATGCTTTATTTATTTCCTATTCAAATGCTACCTGTGGTGCCCCTGTGTTTCAGAGGCTGCAATTTGTCCTACCTTGAGCCCATCTCAGTCTACACAGCAACTAGGTTTTACTGTCCTTTATTTGACTCATCTACTCACACATTCATGGACACTGAACTCACAGGCCCACTTCCCAACCCTGCCAAGCATTCTCTTACCCAAGCACCTGGGAAGGCACTGGAAAAAGAACCATGTTGGAATAAAGCCCCAATTTTGCCACTTAGGCAATCGTGAGATTCCATTTTCTCATCTGTAAAATTCCATATGGGAATTACAGGTAGAATTACTGATGTTTGGTTTGCTTCCTGCTCAGAGTTCAGTTGCACAGAGTCAAGGACACCAATGCCCTGGCACTTCATTAACTATCCAGTGCTGAAGAGACACGGGGAAGGTAATGATGAAGCCGATAAACTGGTGAAAAACACGAAGATGACAACAGCATGATGAGCATTGTGCTTCTGCACATCAAGTGACTTGGTTCTTGACCCACTGATTAGGCACAGTTTCCCTGGATGGAGTTTTCGACCACATTCCTTCCAGGGTTTATCCAGATAACCTTGGGTAAATTTCCCAGCTCTCTATACTTAATTTGCCTGTCAAGTGGGAGTAACAAAAACCACCAGGTAGGGTTGCCTGAGAATTGAGATAAATAAGCCAATAGATACAAACGTGCCCAGAGAAGTGCCCGGTCCTTATTAGGAACCTCATCAGCACTTCTCAGATTGGAATGTAGATCACTTGAGAAGGGAATATGGTATTCCCAACTTGGATGGGGCAGTGGAAAGAGCACAGCCTTCCTTTTGCTCATTAAGTGGCACATGACTTTAACCTTCCTGAATCTCGATTTTCTTACCTGTAACCTGGGAACAACAACATTGGCCTCTAAACATGGCGGTGTGTGTTAAAGGGAATTGTCTGTGGAGAGAGCTTTTCACAGTGCCTAACACTGGCAAGTGCTCAGTAATTAACAGCTCTCTCACCTTTCTGCTTCAACAAGGGAGTTGCTTGGAAGGTAGTGCAAACCCTCCTGCAGTCATGACTGTGGTGGCTTTGTCCTCCCTTAGCCCTGGGCACTGACACCGAATGGGTATACTTTCCTGATGAGATCCTTGTGTGAGCACCGTGGCAAGAGCAGTCAGGTGATTGGAGTCCCAGAGTGCCAGGACTATTGTGCCCCAGTTGCTAGACCTCCTGCCTGCCTTTTCTGAAGTCAAGGCTTGGGTGAGAGACAGGAGACCAAGGTAGGAGAATGGGCACTGAAGATGTCCATTCTCTGCTGCTGCCAGGAACCTCACCAGCAGGTTGCAGTTGGTGACGAAGTATGGGTGGGGAGGGAGAGGCAGTCACTGGGAGGTGGTCTCATCTGGTGGCTGCACGTAGGAGGCGGCCATGGCGTGGAGGCATTCTTACTCTCTGGAGGCAATGGCGGCGGTGCTCAGGGCTGACAGATTGCATGCCTGAGGGAAAATTTTGGTCCTGTGCCACGCCCCCTCTGTACACCCAAGATGCAAGAAATAATACACTGTTCTCCCCCTACCACATATGTTCTGCCCTCTGTCATTTGCTTGTGTTCACCTTCCTTTGCCTACGTGACAAAGTGGACTTTTTTTTTGATGAGTCATCTGACAAATCACACCACTCAGAATTCTCGTGGACTTTGCTAGGCAGAGTTGATGCCTGTGACCTTCCATAACTATGTGTCTGGTGTACTGACACGCTGTATCAGATGGAATCGTTTTGGGCTCTCTCTCCTCTACTAGAAGGACGTGCTTGAGGGCTGGGACTGGATCCGTTCATCTCACAGTTCCCAGTTCCTACCACAGTGCCTGTCCAAAGCAGATGCTTACGCAAAGGTAGTTTCCTGACCTTACTTGAGCCATGACTGAGGTGGCCAGGGCCCCGCGGACCCAGAGTGGGCAGCCATGGCGGGAGTCTCGAATGGTCAGCAGCAGTGGCAGTCGGCAGCGTGGAGGGACGGGAGGCGCTCATGTCAGATCTCCTCCTCTTCACTGGCTTTGCTCCAACGGTGGCAACAGTTGGCTGTGATGCCCAGGAGGAAGTTGGTGGCCACGGACGCGATGGAGACCACGAAGCCCACAAATGCGATGAAGAGGTAATCATCCAAGGTCAGGGTCAGGTGGCAGGCTTTGAAGCTCTCCTCGGTGAGTGAGAAGAGGGGAGCACCCTCCACTTCTGGGGGACCCCGGCACTCAGCCAGCTGAGAATCTGCAGCATAGGAACCCAGGGAGAGTGAGCCATTTGGGTGAGAGAGAATCCCCACAACTCCCAAGAAGGAGGAAAAAAGACATTCACTGAGTATCTTCCATGTGTTTTAAGACTTATGTTCCTTGGGGCAGGTGCTGTGGCACAACATGTAAAACTGCTAAGTGGGTGCTGATTCAGATCCTGACTGCACCATTTCCATCCCAGCTCCCTGCTAATAGCCTGGGAAAAGCAGCAGAGGATGGCCCAAGTGTTTAGCTCCCTACCACCCACATGGGAGACTTGGGTGAAGCTCCTGGTTCCTAGCTTTGGCCTGGCTCGGCCCTGGCCATTTGTGTAGTGAACTAGTGGATGGAAGATATCTCTCTTTCTCTCTCTCTCACCTCCCCCCCACCCCTCCTTCCCCTGTAACTCTGACAGGTTAGAATGTTTATATACTATCTATGACCTATTTATCTAACAGGTTAGAATGTAACCTCCAGGTACATCTTTGTAGCACTGTTTTTATCCATGTGAAAGTCACTGCTTGGAGAGTTTAGGAAATTGCTGTATAGCCAGTGGCAGAGCGGGGACCTTGTGGGGTACCCCTGTCTCTCTCTCCCCCTTTTATTTTAAAAATATTTTTATTTATTTATATGAAAGGTAGAGAGTTACAGATAGTGAGAGGGAGAGACAAAGGTCTTCCATCTGCTGGTTCACTCCCCAAATGGTCGCAATGGCCGGAGTTGAGCCAATCCAAAGCCAGGAGCCAGGAGCTTCTTCTGGGTCTCCCACACAGGTGCAGGGGCCCAAGTGCTTGGGCCATCTTCTACTGCTTTCCCAGGTCATAGCAGAGAGCTGAATCGGAAGAGGAGCAGCTGGGACTCGAACCAGCGCCCATATGGGATGCTTGCACTGCAGGCAGAGGATTAACCAACTGCGCCACAGTGCCGGCCCCAGTACCCCTTTCTCTTACAGCAGCCTCCCGACTGCATTCTGGGCTTCTGTCCTTACTCTGTTTAAGCACTGAGCACACTCAGCAGAGCGACCCTTCTAGACCTGAAGTCCTGCAGAGTTGCTCTCTGCTGGAAACGCTCCGCTGACTTCCCATCTTCACACAGCTGGAAGTCAAAGTCCTCGCCGGGGGCCCCAAGGATGCCTTCCCATCTTCCCTGACCCCAGGCAAGTCCTCCAGAGCCGGGAGGAGGGGGTGCCAGGGCCCCTCCCCTGGATCTCTGTGTAGCTCCGCCCTTCACTTTCTTTGGGCCATTAAGCAAATCAGCACTCCCATTTCATCTCCCCCAGGCCTCTGTCTTACCTACTCTGCTTTAGTCTTCTCTGCGGTATTTATCACTGTCTGTCTATTTATCGTCTGTCTTCTTGAATAGACAGTCCTCCTCTGGTGTCCTTCATATCAGAGCAGTGTCCTGTGCACAGTGAGTGCCCAATGAGGCTGTTCAACGAAGACAGGAACCCATCTGACTGCAAAGCACTGGATCTTTCTACTGACCCATTTGGCTTTTCCAGATGTGCAGTTTGGGGTCAAGAGCATGGGCTCTTGGGGTCGGCACCTATGGTGTGGTAGATGAAGCCTCTGCCGGAAGTGCCGGCATCATCGGTGCAGCTCCGGCTGTTGCGGCCATCTGGGGAGTGAACCAGCGGATGACAGACCTTTCTCTCTGTCTCTCCCTCCCTCTGTCTGCAACTCTACCTTTCAAATAAATACATAAATAAAATCCTTAAAAAGATAAAAGAGTATGAGCCCTCGATCCTCTCCTGGCTGCATGATTGGAAATTCGTTTTTTTTTAACCCTTCTACGTCTTGGTTTCTTGATAATAAGCAAGGATAATGACAGCATCTACCTCATAAGGTTGTGGTGATGATTCAGTGGGTTAATGTATAAGTGGTGCAGTATGATCCTGGTGTGTATGAAGCACTTTGCAAATGTGAGGTTTTATCGGTATACAGGTTGGTGTCTGCAACAGGCCACTGTGGGGGGTGGGTGGGGTTGTATTCTGTAGGCGAGGGCTGCTGCTCTGGCGGACTGCTATTCTCTCCAGCACTGATGCTCCAGTTCTTCCAGGGTCACTTATAAATGCCTCATGGGTTGTCAGCGGTCTTATCTTATTCTCCTTGGAAGTCAGAGTGGCAGTTACGCCATTGCAGTATGAGGCCTGGCCAGTCACGTCTCTGTTCAGTAGATAAACATTCTAAGCTCTCACCTTGGAAAACTTTTTATTTTTTTGCCTTTCTGGCTCTCTTGCTCTGCCTCTAAAGCAGAGGATAAAGCAACCCAAGTTTTCTAAGAGAATCAAGGTGATATATAAATGCTCTGTGTTCATCTGGTGGTTTTTGCAGGCAGAGAATAAAATGATGGTTGTGGTTTGATTCTTTTGAGAAGTGGGTGGAGGGGCATTGTTATCCATGGACATGGAATATCAGGCTTGGAGGGGAGGATGCAAACTTCTGCAAGCCCTGAGTGTGCATAGGACCCAGACGTGCACAACACGTTGGCTTGCACGGGGCTCGAGGCTCTCCTCTGAAAACCAGAGGACGCTGAACCCCAAAGTCTCTGAGTGTCTGGGGGTAGTAGTGGCGAGACAGGGAGACCTGGCTGCTATGGAGTAACCCACGAGCGCTAGCCAGAGGAGACTGGGACACAGCTGGCAGGACCACACAGCATGCTGATGACAGCCTGGGGCTCACAAAGCTCTTTGCTAAGTCAGGGAACCAATCTTAAGTCAGGTTTTTATCCCAACGACTTCCTTAGGATCCTCTTAGTCCTCCCGCCCCCCCTCAGAAAATACAGATACTAGTGAGAATTCCAGCAGAAAGAGAGAAAAAGTAACAGAAGCAGGCCTAAGGGAAGTGTGTCACTTAGTCCTATCCACACTGGGAGGACTTTGTGTCTCCTCCTCCCAAGAGACCTCTTAGGGGCTGCCCTGTGGAGGAGCAGGCACCTGGGGTTCAGGCTCTGGCCTGCTGTCTTTGTCACTGTGACCTGTGGACAGTCATCGTCCCTCCCTGGAGCTTGGGTCCCTCACCTGTCTCAGGATGAGGCTGCATGGACCTTGGAGCCCCCCCCCCCCCCCCACTTCCTGGGCAGTGGGGACCTCTGAGGTCCCAGAGGAGGAGGAGTCTCCAGCTGTGATGGCAGCTTCGTGCCTGCGGGGCTCTTTCTGTCTACTGCACGGGAGAGACAGGCAGACACCGGCCTGCAGAGGCTGAGCAGTGGGCGATTGCTCCAGGCAGCCTCCCCCTCCCGCCCCCCACCATCACCCCATCTCTGTCTCCAGCTATTTTGGGGCCAGAGTACTTCCTCCCACAGCTCTGTGGAGACACTGGAATCGTGACCCACAGCCCCCACGCCCCCCCCAGACTATTCTGGTCTTGGGCGCCCCACTCAGCTCTCCTCCCCCTCCTACCTCATCCGGTGTCACTTTTTCTGAACACACAGAGCCCAGCCTCTGGGGAAGCCCCTGGGACAGTACCTCCAGCTACTCCTGTTTTTGCTTTCCTGCTAGGTGCTTGTGCCAAGGAGGCTCCGTGCCATCACAGAGAGGGGGCTGCTGCCTGGGGCTGAGCTTTGCCTGCCTCTGGGACTTGGCACTGCCACGTAAGGCCGGGCCCCTCAGACCGTGCGACTGGGTCACCATCAGGCCCAATGCATTGGAGTCAGCTGGTGCAGCAGCCACATCCCAGCTCTTCTGTCAGCTCCCCACTCTTTTCCCAAGCCTCGAGACTCTGCCCGGGCCCTCTGGCCAGCCCGGATCTCAGGCAAACCCTGATTCTCCTCTTGGCCCAGAGCCTGACTTCAGGATCCACTCCCCTCCCCCCGCCCAGGTTCGAATTCTGAACTAGTAGCTGTGTGACGATGGGCAAGCTACTGAGCCTTCCTGTTTTGGTTTCCTCCTTTGTGGAGTGGGGACCTCATTAGGGTTCTTGTGAGGATAGGATGGGCTAAAGCATACAACATGCTTAGAATAAGGCCTGGAAGATGGGAAGTACTAGAACACAGTGTTAGTCATTCCTATTTCTCCGAATTTTCCCAGCACTTCAGATGCTTAAAAAGCAGCCCGGTAGAGAAGAACAGGGCTTAGAAGTCAAATAATTCTGGAGCTTATCTGCTACTCTGTGAATGAGTGGCTCTGAGCAAGCCTTTTCATTGTCCTAAATCTCAGTTTCTTTACCTGTAAAATGGGTTCATAACAAAGAGGATCCAATGAGTAATGCATGCCAAGTTCTCATGGTGAAAGCTAGGCCAACATGACCCACGGTTACCCATTCTCACTTCTCTGCTCTCTGCCTGCCTCCTTAGGTGGTAAGTGCCCCAGGGAAGGGCATGTCTGTTTTATTAACGAGTGGGGTCCCAGCACCCAGCCTGCATTGCTGGGACTCAGCAAATCCTTGTTAACAGGAAGAGCTGGTGTATGGGAGGCAAGAACAGATTAGGGTATACGGTAGGTGCTCCAGAGCTCTAGGACCACCCTCCCCCCCTTTCTTCTTTGGAGACCTTGTTACTGGGAAGCGAGCCCTCCTCTCTGGCCACCCAGTCCTGCTCCCTCCCTTACCTGCTGTGCAGCGCTGGATCCGGTTCCGCAGCCACTTCAGCAGGGGCTCCATGGTGCAGCCACACACCCAGGGGTTGCCTCCTATCTGCAGGGTCACCAGCCCGGGCAGGCCCTCCAGGGCCTCAAGGCTGAGGAATGCCAGCCCCCCATAGCTGAGGTCCAGGTCTCGGAGCTGCAGGAGGCCCTGGAAGGCTTGGGGGTGCACCCTCCGCAGCCACGGGTTGTGGCTCAGGTCGATGTGCACGAGCGCATGGGCCTCCTGGAACATGTCAGCCGGCACATGGCTGAGGTTGTTGTAGCTGAGATCCAGGTGTGCCAAACGCTTGGCATGGAGGAAGAGGCCCGGGGGCAGCTCCATCAAGGAGTTGTTGCGCAAATCCAGCACTCGGAGCTCCATGTAGCACGTGAGGTAGCCGGGGGGCACGGCCGCGATGCGGTTGTGGGCCAGGCTGAGGTTGCGGGTGTCCATCGGCAGGTCCGGGGGCACGGAGAAGAGCCGCTGGCTGCTGCAATCCACCACCTGATTGCGACACGTGCACAGGACTGGGCAGCTGGTGCCGGCATCCGAGTGCATCAGGCCGGCTGCTAGGAGGAGGGAGATGAGCAGCATGGCTGGGTGAGCGGGCCCAGGCCACGGCAGCTGGGTCCAGGTGTCACCTGTCTCAGGCAGCTGCCAACAGCAGTACTGAAGGGAGCCCATGGAGGTTGTGTCCATGGAACCGAGAGTCAGTGGCACAGGAAGGCAGCTACATCAGGGGCCCGAGTCACAAAGGTGGGGCTTCTGAGCACGTGGGGTCATGGCTCAAGCCTCTCCTGGAAGCCTCTAGGGGCCAAAGAGCTTCCTTTTGGAGCCCAGGGAGGGCAGGCAACCCCACAGAGGCCCCCCAGGGACAGAAAAGATGTTCAGCACTTAGGGAAGGAAGGGGGCCAGGAAGGTGCTGGCCCAGCTGCCAGCAGGTGTTGGAAGGGTCCCTGTTGATCGTCTGTGTGCCTCTGGCCCATGCCTGCCGGGTGCTTCCTCTCTGCTCTGTGTCTGAGAGGTGGGAGGGGAGCAGTGAGGAAGATGAAAGGTGCCTCTTCTAAGAAAACTCAAGCCTTGCCTGGTAGCGAGTAGGAAGCAGGGCGGTGCTTGGGGCTGCAGCACTCACAGTCTCAGAGGCCATGTCTCCTGGTGACCTCGTGGGCTTGAGTTCAAGGGGCCCCAGGGTGAGCGATTTGGAGAGGAAGCTCAGGGGAGTGTCGTTCTCCACGGGCCTCCTGGAAGCCCGAGACTCTTTGGATTCTGTGGCTTCTGGAATCCCCAGGGAGGGGAGGACCCCAAGCGACACCCACCGCCTGGGCCACAGCTGAGGCGGGAAAGAGCCATGAGTCCCGGAGGTACAGGCTGGGAGTCAGCCAGGAGGGCTGGGGCTGCTTCTCCCACCAGTGGCTCCCTCAGAACAGCGCCGCGCCGCTGGCAGCAGGTGGAGGCAGATTTCACTCTGTCAACAAGGAAAGCACTCAGCAGAGAAAACCAGTGTCCTCGGCACCCATGCGCTCACCTGCGTAGCCCCACCCTTTCCACTTCCTTCTCTTCCCCCCAACACAAAGTTCTCTGTGTTCTGTCTCCCAAGGGTGGGCTATGGGGCGCTCCGGCCCCCTCCTCCATGGTTGCCTCCACTGACCTCCCTGCCCCAACCTGCAGCTGGTTTCCTCTTTTGTTTGTGCCCTGGGCTGGAGGCGTCTGCTTCTCCCCAGAGCCTCACCCTCATCAGCACCCGACACCCCACCCTAGCGGGAACGCGTATCCACATTCTGGACGATTGTACATCCCTGTGAAACCCTCTCTGCCTGTCTCTCTCTTTCACACACAGCATTCTTCTATGACTCCCCCATATCTTGCCCTGCCCCGGGGTCCTGCCTCCACTCCGCACCGCCCCGTGTCCTTGTTGACTTCCTCTGCACACACACTCCAGCAGAACCCCTTCCCCAGTCTGCCCCCACCGTCTTTCAGCCCCAGCACACAGCCCTCATCCCAGCATCCTTTTCCACAAACACTCCCCACTCCTGCTGCCCCCCACCGCCCTGCTGAAGTCCACACCCACACTTGGTTGGGCAGAGGGGCGGAGAGCAACCACACAGTCAGCACCCCCAGTCCTCGGTGGCCCCTCACTTCTCCCCTGCCCACCTGCTGTGTTCCCTTCTCCTACCCTCATCCCCCTCAGACCCAGCACTGCTTCTTTTCTTCACTGCCTCCAGCCTCCATCCCACCCACTGGGAAATCACCCCAGATCCCCTTTAAGCAGCCTCTTTTCTCTGAGCCCCAAGGTCTCCCCGTGCACACCCACAGGCCCTCGTGAGCCTACTCACTCCGTTGCAAGGACACAGCCATCAATCTGCGGCAGACGCGGTCTCCTCCCTCATCCTGGAATCCCGCTCACTCGCTCGCTCGCTGGCTCGCTGGCTGGCTTCAGAACAGATTGCTCTCCCAGCTCTTCCCCTCCCCCGGCCTCTCCTCCTCCATGTCTCCGGGATCCCTGGGCAGCATCTTCTGTGGTTTCCTATCCTGTGGTCCCCGTGGCCCTGCTTTGACCCAACAGGGGAATGTGAGCGAGGATGTTTAGAAGAAAGTTCACAGAATCTGAATGCTTCTTTCCTAAACTCAGGTTGTGCTGAGGCTGCCTGGGTACTCTGCTTCCGCCTGAGCCAGGTCTTCCCCTCCCTCTCTGCTCCCTCCCTCTTCCCCCTCCCTCCAGCGTTCCCCCTCCACACTCCCTTTATCACTCCCCTTTTTTTCCTCGAGGGCCAGGTACTGACGTTTCACTGTCTCTTAGCAACTGCCTCCACAGCTCTGAGCAACAGGAGAACTGGCTTTGGACCCCACCAAGATGAGAGAGAAGGAAGCACTCAGCAGAATTCACAGCCACCCACAGGATCCTAGTGGCAGGGCTAGGGGAAGAAGGGGAGAGGAGGGCAGTCAGGCACAGACAGAGACCAGAGAGAGGAGCAGGTAGAGCAGAGAACAAAGGCCTCCAGTGGGAGAGGCTGGCATGGGGCAAGGTGAGGGTCTGGATGGAGAACAGAGAGCCGAGGGGCATCAGACCCAGAAGGGAAGACACAGGGGGCTTAGAAAGGAGAAAAGAGCTTCATGGATGGGGTAGGGACACTGAACACTTGATTAAGGGTGGAAAGAAGAGGAGTCCATGTGATTGGTTGGCTTGCTGGGTGGGATAGATCCTTGGAGTCCTACCTCCTGTTTATTTCCCTGGGTCTGAAGATATTTCAGTCTCCAGGTGGCAGGTGAGTGGCTCAGGGCTTGGGTGGGGTGGGGGATAGCACTGGAGGTGAGACTTTGTCTCGCTTCCTTTATTGCCCCTGTGTCCCGGCCCCATGAGCTCTCTGAGGCTAGGAGGTTTGGGTGGAGTAGACTCATTTCCCCTTGGCACAGGATCTGAAAGCCTTTGAAAGACAAAAGATGACTGCTGGTCCAGGTGGTGTGCAGGGGGCTCTATATACACTAGGAGCTGACTCTGGAGGGGTGGAAGTTTGGGATCCATTCTTTCTCCAGACCCCTGGGACCCTGCTGTTGTCCTACCCCTGTCTCTCCAAGCTTCTTGTCCCGTACCCACCTCCAGAATGACTAAGATGAGGGTGGAATTTTTGCAACCTCTGTCTTCTTGCAGACTCAATGGACATGTCTCCAGCTGTCATGAATTTAAAAAACTGACTGATTTGGCTAAAGAGCTGGCTTATTTCTTTGATTACGTAGTTTTGAGCACTCTTGGTGTGCTGGGTACTTGGCTAGAAGGTGGGGTTTCATGGCCTCTGGAAAGGACTGTGCCCTCGAGAGGTTCATGTTGGCCCTGTGTTTTCATTCAGTTGTCCTTGGGCCTCTTGCATTGAAATGATATCTTGGGTGTTCGGGGAAAGCAAAGTGGAGGAATGGAAGACAAAAGACTCTGGCATCTGCAAAGTTCTCAAGAATGCTCCCTGTGTGGTTATAGATCAGTGGCTGTCCCTATGCACTCTCACCTGTGCTGACTTGAGGCAATCGTGTAACATGTAACTTCATCAACATTTCTATGCTGAATTAACTGGTGTCAATGTGATTTTCACTCTTTTCCTCAATTAAAGAAGGGAATGGTTGTTCAATCTCATTGATGAGCTTAGAAATAAAAGTGCAATCTTTTTTTTTTTTTTTTTTTGACAGGCAGAGTGGACAGAGAGAGAGACAGAGAGAAAGGTCTTCCTTTTTTGCCGTTGGTTCACCCTCCAATTGCTGCCGTGGCCGGCGCGCTGCAGCCGGTGTACCACGCTGATCCGAAGGCAGGGGCCAGGTGCTTCTCCTGGTCTCCCATGGGGTGCAGGGCCCAAGCATTTGGGCCATCCTCTACTGCACTCCTGGGCCATAGCAGAGAGCTGGCCTGGAAGAGGGGCAACCGGGACAGAATCCGGCGCCCCGACCGGGACTAGAACCCGGTATGCTGGCACTGCTAGGCGGAGGATTAGCCTATTGAGCCACGGCGCCGGCCAAAATTGCAATCTTAACCCAGAAAATACAACAGTGCATTGAAACATGTAATTCATTCTAACTAAGGACCCTTGGCTTTTCTTCCTTCCTTCTTTCCTTCCTTCCTTCCTTCCTTCCTTCCTTCCTTCCTTCCTTCCTCCCCTTCTTTTCTTTTCTTTTCTTTTCTTTTCTTTTCTTTCTTTCTTTCTTTCTTTCTTTCTTTCTTTCTTTTTAGTATTTATTTATTTGAAAGGCAGAATTAGAGAGAGAGAGAGGGAGAGGCAGAGGGGAGAGATCTTCCATCTGTTGGTTCACTCCCCAGATGGCTACAATGCTCAGGGCTGTGACAGACCAAAGCTAGCAGCTAGAAGTTTCATCTGAGTGGTGCAGGGGACTAAACACTTGGGCCATCTTCTGTTGCTTTCTCAGGTGCATTAGCAGGGAGCTGGATTGGAAGTGGAGCATCTGGAACTTAAACCAGCACCCATATGGGATGCTGGCTTAACCTGCTATACCACAGCACTAGTCCCAAGCATCATGCTTTATTAGCATGAACTAGAGAATGATGGAAAGCCTGAATGGACTCAAATAAGGCTAAGAAATGTGTTCAGCCTGATTCAGTATCTAATGTAGACTAAAAGCACTCTCAAAAAAAGAGAATGACAGTTTTCTTCATTTGCATGATATGAAGCTTATATTTACAATTATAATCAATAATAGTAGTAAATAAAAACACTAGTGACAATTATTTAAATAGGATCTAGGTGAGAATACCTTACCACCAGGTGAAAACTTTGTTTTTCTAACCTTTAAGTGTAGATTATAGTAACAGCATGTAACTGGTGGGGTCATTTTTGTTACATGAATTGTCATTAAAGAAATTCTCAAAACAGTACATGGTGAGCAGTACAGGTGGGCTTTCTAAGCGAACAAATAAACAGGAGAATATAAAATTGCTGAATTAGGTGTCCAGAAAGGACAATAAATGAACTGTACAAAAATAGGGAGCAAAGGAAGGACAAATGTAACAGTTGCAGGTGGTTTGAACAGATTCTTATGCAAGGTAAGAGGCAAAACCTTCAGGAAGTCGAAATGTAGGAATATTATCACTGCATAGAACATCTTCTGTCAAAGTGCGACTCAATGGGACAGAGCTACCTTAAGTGATTTTTTACCTTAAATCATTCCACGAAATATTGTGGGACCCTATAAACATCAAGATGTGCTCTTTGCCAGGAGAAAACATTTCTTCTCAAGTAAGCATGAGAAACAATGACTTAAACAAAAGGGAACACACACATTTATTTACTTATTTATTGGAAGACTCCTCAGAGGCTTTTATGTACACGTGGTCGTGGTGAGTCTGCAGTGTGAACACTGGGGTGGATAAGGGTAAATAACATCCAGCATTTCCTGTAACTTATTTTGTATCTTTATATTATTTTATCTTTTGTTCCCCTTCCTGTCCATCTGTGCTTTCTCTCCCTCTCCTTCCTCTTCTCTCCACTTCCTTCTTTTTTTTTTTGTCAGAACTGTTAGTTTTCACTGGAGCCTGAATTGGGAAATACCGAACATCTACCCTTTGCTTAAATGTCTTCATTCTGGTTTTGTACCCCCATGTTTGTTGCAGCTCAATTCACAACAGCCAAGCTGTGGAATCAACCCAGACGTCCATCAGCTGAAGACTGGATAAGGAAATTATGGCATTTATACACTATAGAGTATGGCACAGCAGTAAAAAAAAAAAAAAATTAAATCCTGTCATTAGCAACAAAATGGATGCAACCAGAAATCATTTTACTTAGTGAAATAAGCCACTTCCAAAAAGACAAATACCAGATGTTCTCTCTGATCTGTGATAACTAATAGAATACCTAAAAGGTAATATATAGAAGTGAAATTGACACTTTGAGACGTGATGATTTTGAACAGCTCTTGTTTCCACTGTTGAGGAACTATGTTTTTTTTTCTTCATACAATTGGTTGAACTCTTTACTCAGTGTAGGGTTAATCTTATGAGTATAAAGTTAAGTGAAAATAGATCTCTGTAAAAAAATCAGAATAGGAATATGAGAGGGAGGACAAAGAAGGGTGGGAGTACAGGCAGGAGGGAGGTAGCGTAGGAAGAATCACTGTGTTCCTAAATTTATATATAAGAAATGCATGAAGTTTATATTCCTTAAATAAAATAAAAAGAAAGAAAATAAATCTGGATCTACTCCAAAAAAACACCACAAATAAATGTCTTCACTCTAACACTTGCAATTGGTTTCTATAGAAATCATATTTTTACACAAAAAATGAAAATCGTATCATTTTATGGGAGTTATTATGTCCATAAATTGTAATAAATCCACATTGAGACACCATGCTGGCTGGCTGCTCCCCTCTGTAATGTAACTTTCTTATGCACAGCAGCCTTGCAGTGGATCCAATTTTGAACCCCAGCAAAATGATCTGTTATTATGTATCATGGCCTTTTGGGGTCTCTTGCAAGTTATTAAAACCGTGACTGTTCCATCCGTGAATGTCAAGGATTTACTCTCCTGGGAAAATACAAAGAAATCAATCAAAGAGTTGGAGAAAATGAAATGGGTTGAAAATCATGTTCATTATTAGGGTTTCCTGAAAGCAAGGCAAATTGGCAGTAATGAGGACAGAGCACTTTAAATACTCAGATTTAATTTAATCTACCACGTAAGAAATGTATTCAGGGAAAATAATGAAACCTTAGTAGAGTGAAGATAGAGGAAGAAACGGAGAGCTAATCTCTCTCATTGCTGGGAAAGTTTAAAAATAGGAATGATGACCCTCTATGTTTTAATAACTGAATGAAGTATTTAGCAGAATCTGGTGAATTGGTAGTGAAAGCCATCTGGGAAAAGAATGGACAAATCATGTTTAAAAGATGCTGCTGCTGCTAGGAGTTGCCTGAAAGTAATGATGGTGTTTTTCCCTAACTAAAAGATGGAAAACTATACCATGGGAGCGGACATCTAGCCTAATGGTTAAGGTGCCTTTGTTCTACACTGCTGCATCCAGGTTTGATTCCAGGCTCCAGCCCCTGAATCCAGCTTCCTGCTAATGTAGACCCTAGGAAGCAGCAGGTGATGACTCAAGTAATTGGGTCCTTGCCAATTATCTGGGAAACCTGAATTGAGCTTTAGCTTTGGCTGGGCCCAGTCTTGCAGGCTTTTGGGAAGTAGGGAGCTCTCTCTAGCTCTGTCTCTGTAACTCAAATAAATAAAAGAATAATAACTGAAAACCACTCAGTGACATTATTTGACACCTGTGCTTTGAAAAATAATGATGGGATAGACTATACTTTCAGGAAGCGGTTTTCACTTTTGGAACGTATGATATGAAAACTGGGAAGTAAAGCAACATTGAAAATAACCTCAGAGTAAGAAACATTATGGAGTCAATAGTGCCTTACTGCATTTTTCTTCAATGTAAACATTTCAAATGATTCAAAGAAAGAAAGAAACAATAATAAGACACAAATCACAAAGAGAATAGAATGGCACATTTACTCTAGCTGTGGAGAGAGAAGATATCTTTTTGTTGCATTGAGAAAATGGACAATGTCATTAGTGACAAGATGGCTCTTGTCAAATAAATGACATTAAAGGACAACAAGACTTTGCTGAACAGAAATTGATAAAACAAAACCAGAGAGAGAGAGAGAGAGAGAGAGAGAGAGAGAGAAAGTCATGGACAGCCAGATTTTAGACATAAGTGATTTGAAGTAATACACGCAAAATACAATACAAAATGCTACAAATATAACTCAAACAAACTGATGCTTGTACAATACACACATTGTTCTGATGCAAATACAGAAAAGATGCATTGTGGTAGGTGAGAGTCTAAGGTGCCTTGGGAGTCAAGAGAATAATCAGCCCCAAAGAGGAACACATTCTAAACGTCGAAACCCGAGAATACAGATGTGGTTAAGATGGGCAGACTGTCCTGTGTTATCCAAGAGGGTCCAATATAATCATAAGGATCCTAAAAAAGGAAAGGCAGAGGTGGGCAGGTTAGAGAGGGAGAGGTAAAGACGGAAGCAGAGGCTGAAGATGTTACTCTGCTGGTTTGGAAGACAGAGGAAGGGGCCATGAGTCAAGGGAGGCAGGCCTGGAAAAACCAAAGGAAACAGATTCTCCTGGACCTTCCAGAGGGAGTGCATCCCTGGTGACCTGCTGGAAGGCTCTGATCTCCAGAACTGAATGAACTCCAGAACAGAAATGATACACTCACACTTCTTAAAATCATTATGTTTGTGGTTGTTACAGCAACAATAGGAAGCAGGCGCAGCTGTAAAGAATACCACCTCCTGGTTGCATTTGATAGAATCTGTGAATATGATGGGACAGTAGTGCCGTGATTAGGCCACCAATCAGTTGACTTCATGCTAATCAAAAGGAGGATTATTCGGGTGGGCCTTACCTAATCAGGTGAGCCCTTAAAAGGATCTGGCCCTTCCTGAAAGGGTATTTGACTCAAGGGACATTCTCTGTCCTTAACTCTGAGAATAGAGGGGTGTGTGGAAACGAGAATGGCTAAGATTGGTTCTGAACAGTAGCAAGAAAACAGAACCCCAATCCTACAACCCCAAGGGCATGGATTCTACCAGCAGCTTGAAGAGTTTGGAAGAATGCAATAGGCTAGCATTGTAATTAAAGGTTTGTGATGCCCTGAGTAGCAAGCTCGTCTCTGCTGTGCCAGGACTTCTGAACCAGATACGTGAACACAAAAACCATTTTGTAATATATGTCAGCCTAGTTACAATAAATCCATCTGTAAACTCAATGTGCTGGGTATGGGGGCACTGGCTGCAAGCACACAGCGTGGAGGCACTGGGAATTGGCCCAAGCCCACTCACAGAATTGTTTGTCCTTTGGACCTGGCAATTAGTATGAGATTAGATTCATTAAAAATATTCAGGGTACAATATTTGAGATAATGAAAATGATGGAAATGGTATGAACCCACAGCATTCAGCAACAGAGGGTGCTAAGCAAACATGTTATTAATATAAAAGCAACACCAAGGAGAACATTATTAATTGTGGCATTCTAATGAGGAACATTGTTGCCTGGAAGGCAGGGAGAAGCATGGTACTGAATAAAGCAGAGCAGCAATTAACTCCTGCTTGCTGCACCACTCGCACACTGGCTGTGTGCCCTTAGGCTAGTGATGCAACCTCACTGTGCTCAATTTCCCTATCTCTAAAATGGGCATGATCTTAGCATGTACCTCACTGGGAGGGGTTTGGAAGAGGTAGTATGTGTGGAACCTGGCAGAGTTCTCTGTCCTGTATAAAAGCTCAGTGAATTGGCCATTACTGTTAGTATTATTGGTATCTTTATGTGAAAGTGAACTGGACGCCTTCTGTTTCTGACTCCTTTTTAAAGTTTTAAAAATGTATTTGAAAGGCACACACACACACACACACACGGTGGGGGGAGAGAGAGAGGGAGAGAAAGAGAATCTCCTCTTCACTGGCTTACTTCCTAAATACATGCAAAGCCAGGGCTGGGTCAGGCTGAAGCCAGGAGCCCAGAACTCCATTGAGGTCTGTGCTACAAGAGTGAGTTTTTCATTGCTATAAAGAATTAATGAAGGCAGCCTATGTTTAAAGAAGAGAGGTTAGTGTTGCTCACAGTTTTAGAGGCTGAAAACTGAAATAGTGTGGCTCAGGTTTAGCAAGGACCCCACGGTGGATGGTGGAAGACACAGGGGGGAGGGGATCATATCTTGACACTGGAAGTCGGGGTCCTGAATGGAGCCAGGCTCAGACTTTCACAATCACCATCTCACCAGGACTAACAAGCGGTTGTACAAGAGCTACCCTAGGCTGGCGCCGTGGCTTAACAGGCTAATCCTCCGCCTTGCGGCGCTGGCACACCGGGTTCTAGTCCCGGTTGGGGCACCGGATTCTATCCCGGTTGCTCCTCTTCCAGGTCAGCTCTCTGCTATGGCTCGGGAAGGCAGTGGAGGATGGCCCAAGTGCTTGGGCCCTGCACCCGCATGGGAGACCAGATGAAGCACTTGGCTCCTGGCTTCGGATCAGGGAGATACGCCGGCTGCAGCAGCCATTGGAGGGTGAACCAACGGCAAAAAGGAAGACCTTTCTCTCTGTGTCTCTCTTTCTATCCACTCTGCCTGTCAAAAAAAAAAAATTAAATAAACTTATCTTTAAAAAAAAAAGAGCTACCCTAATCCAACACAAAAGCAGCATCCTCCTTGACCCAAGGCCGTCCCATGAGGCCCCTCCTAGTAAAGGCTCTGCACCACCTCTCAGTACCACCACCCTAGGGACCACACCCCCAACACATGGACCTTTGTGGGGCACACACAGCATCCACACCGTGGCAAATCCCACTCAAGCTTCAAAAAGAGGGGGAATGCTGTCTGTTGTGACAGCACAGATGAACCTGGAGGACATTGTGCCAAGTGAAGTGAGTCAGGCACATAAAGCCAAATACCGCACAGTCTCAGGTATTTATGGTGGGTGAGGACGTCAAACTCATGGAAGCAGAGTGGGAGGGTGCACAGGGCCACCAGGGGCTGGATGTGATGGTACACGGGAGATGTTGGTCAAAGGGTACAAGGTTTCAGTTAGATAGGAGAGGAAGCTCTGGAGAGCTATTGCACAGTACGGTGACTAGTTAACAATAATGTGTACTTAGAGTGGATCTTCAAGGTGTTCACCACAAAAAGGAAGTGATGGGCAAATGAGGAAGTTGGATTTAATGATTGCAAATGCATAATATATCAAAAACACTATGTTGTACACTGTCAATATATACAATTTAGCCACTAAAAATACATAAAAATGTTACAGAAGGCAGGGCTGTCCTCACAGGGGGTGGTGGAGGAAGCCACACAGCTGAGCGTGTTTGCTCTATGCTCTTTCTCTGGGCCTGTGGGGTGGCGTTTTGCATGAGTTCATGGGCCTTAAAGAGCATTGCTCATTTCTGTTTGTCTCCCTACATGTCCTTTCCTTGGTGGGCATCTGCAGAGGCTGGGATCCTCCCAGGTCTCTTCCACTGGACAGTCTGATGGTGCCCAGATGTGCCTGCCGGGCCCCTGACTCCATGGGCAGACCACTGAGCTCTTGCCATCACCAGTCACCATCTCTGACTTGCTCCCTCAGGGCAGACACCTTCTCCTAGGTACCCTTCAAATTCTGGGGAAAGGATGGTGGGAGGGAGCCCAGCTCCTGCCCTGGAATGTTCTGGAAAAGGAGAGTTGCAGTGTCCAAGGAAGGAGAGATGAGAAGCAGGAACTGGGAAGAGCTAGACTCTCTTTCCAGGCACTCGGAAGTCTGGCCTCTTTGTAGGATGATCGTCAATGGTCTGGAAATCGAAGCTTTGCCTGGAAATACCCTGGAAGTGCATTGAGGTCCTGGCCACCCCTGTGACCTACACCTTTGCTCTCTCCCACCCGTCCACATGGGTCTAAGTGCAGTATCCTTCTCTTGGACCAGACAGAGCCCAACTGCTGTATCCACAGAGATTTATGCCTGCCCGTGTCTGGGAGGCCACCATTGCTGATTTCTTCTTTTCCTCACCATTATCATTCTTGTTCAGGCACTGCTGGGCTGGAGCCACAGGCTGTCAGTGGGAGCTGGAGCTCTGTCACTGTCTGGCTGTCTGCCCCAGGCACGTCAGCGCAGAGGTAACATTCACTGAGCACTTCCTTTGTGCCAGGTCATGAGGTTAAATGCTGTGCATGGACTCTTTTATTGGGCTTTTAGGGCAGCCCTACAAAGGGAGGTATTTCTCCTTTGTTTTTAGAATTTTAAAATTATTTATTTTAATTAGACTAGATTAGAGCGTGTGAGACCGAGAGAGAGTAAGCCTTCACTGGCACACTCCGAAATGCCAAGGAGCCAGGAACTCAATCTATGTGGATGGGAGGGACTCAATTACTTGAAGATCACCTGCTGCCTCCCAAGGTACCCATTAAATTCACGAGGTTAGAGTTGGGAGAGGACCTGAAATTCAAACGCAGGTACTCTGAAATGGGATGGGGGCATCACAAGCAGTGTCTTAACTGATGCACCACATGCCTGCCCCTTCTATTTTTTTAAAATCACAATTGTGTAGATTACAAAATGGTGTAGGTTATAAAATTATAAAAAACAACCAAGGTAATTTGCTAAATTAGGTAATTTGCTAAAAGTAACACAGTTAACAGACAGAAGAGTTTTATCCCACCCTCTCTCCCTCCCTCCTCTCTCTCTCTCTCTCTTTCTCTCACCACTACTCCGTATCAGTTGCGTGAGTGTGGATTAGTCTCCTAACCACCAGGAACCTCGGTGTCCCTCTGCAGAATGGCAAAATGTACTTTCTCACTCCATGAGTTGCCAGGGGGTATTTCATCAGCTATTGAGCACTTTATAAACGCTCCGTTAAAATTTTCCTTCTTTTGGGTATAAAGCAACACATTGTGGGGCTCCTTCAGCTAGATTTCTTGTGATGTCAAAGCCTCAAAGAATTGAAGGAGCAAGAGATGAAATTGACCCAGAAAGTTCCAGCACGGCTTTACTCTAATCCCATGAAAGAAAACAACTAGCTGTTCACTCCCCAATTGCTGACTTTCCCAGTATTTTATACGTGTCTGGTCCTGGGCTCTGTACCATCAGGGGATAAAGAAAACAGATCTTGCCTGATGGGAGTCCATGGTTTTAGGTGAGGAGACAAGATTTAGATCAAGTTGGAATAATTAGTTGTAAAATTTAACTCAGTGCCAAGCTGAATGGGGAGTAGTCATGAAAAGAGAAAGCAGAGGCAAGAATAATTAGGGAAGGGCTCCTGGTCGACCCAGGGCTTGCAAGGGGCTGAGAGGGGCAGGGAAGGTGCTGGTGGCTTCGGTGACGTCCCCTTCAACCCACATTGGGTGGACATTGTCACGATCCCTAAAAAGCACTCAGTGCTGACTCTACCCCAGCCCTGGGAGGATGTTACCACTGTAACCCAGTTTTACAGGTGGGAAAACAGGCAGGTGAAGTAAGGTGTGCCCAGGTTGTACACCTAGTCAATGGCAGAGCCAGGTTCTAGCCCTGGTCTGTGTGTCCCAACCACAAAGATGAACACTGATGACATGCCTCAGCTGCATGAAAAACAGTCTTTATCGTCCACTTGGATTGACAAGGTAGGGGCAGTGGAAAGAGGGTTGGGGTCTGGAGGAGCAGATATGAAGGGATTTCTTTCTCACCCATTTGTTCCTATGTCTCTTCCTCCAGAACCACTTTTGGGTCAAGATGTCTTTGTCCAAGAGGCATCTTTGTCCATGAATGCTGAGAGGGACCAGGTCTTGGCGGTGAGGTAGAGGTGAATGCCGTGGCCTTGTTCATGCTCTGAATCCAAAAGAGAGAGGGAGAAAGGGCACAAGGCTGCATTGTTTAGTCCCCAGTATAACTATGAAGGCAGGGAGGAGGGACTACAGCGGAAATCCACACCTGTAGCTACAGCAAGAGCTTTGTTGGGGAATACAGGGCAAGAAGGTCAAGAGCTTATCCAGCCATGGAGCGCCAAGCTCATCAGGTCTTCGAAGTAAAACTGTGATGGTTCCAAGAAGAGAACCAGATGACCTCCCTGTAAGGCCACCACAAAACACACCAAACACCGGAGCTAGGGGGCAGGGTTTATTGACAGGGGGAATCCGATAGGCTGGAGGAAAGGGGTGAAAAAGAGAGAGAGCATGAGTTTGGGAAGCAGGTCCTGTTCTAACTTTGCAGTGGGGCGGGGAAGTAGGAGCAGGGAACCCCATTAGGGTGGGAGTGGAGCTGACACCTGTGGTTGGACCATCTGGTCCCCCAGCTTCTAGCCATGGCGGCAGGGGCCAGAGCCTAGGATGGCGTTCAGGACGTAAATCGCACCACAGACAAGACTGCACCATTTTACTGATACTCTCCCTCCAGTCCTAGGCAGTTTAGGTGAAGGAGCTGAAGCTCTGCTTCCAATTTGCTGTGGAAAATTATGCCCCCTCTCCTGGCGTGGTTTCTTCATCTAACAACATGGGCAGTAGGACGAGATGAGTTCTGAGTAGGTTGGCTGACTGTAGAGTTCTAATAAGGACAATGACTAAGCATTTACCATGTTTCTAGAGGATGTTTAATCATTTTCTTGCCTTTAATGGGATGATTCCTTTTGTCCTGACCACTTGGCTCTGAAAACCCAGATTTCAGATCCTATGTTAATATGGAGCTGGAGAGAGGGTTGGGGGTCTCCCTGTTACCCTAGGGAAGTGGGTCGGCAGGCTGGGGTGATGGAGCAGCCAGTGCCTGCATCCCAGAATAGCTGCAGCCCTCCTGGCATCTGCCATGCTGGTGCAGCTCCCCTCCCATTGGCTGCTCCCTCTCCCTGCCGTCTGGCAGGCCTTGCTTTCCAGGTTTTCGTGGCACCGACTAAGCAGCCCCCTCTTACAAGCTACAGCATGCTGGCTTCTTTCTCTGAGTGGCTGGGATCATAATAGCAACTCTTCTCTAGTTCCCTCAATTCTGCCTCACATTGCTTCCCTGAGGGTTGAGGACAGAGGGATAGTAGAGGACAGGGGAAAGGGGCCTGGATCTTCGGATCTTGTTACTGACCTGCTATGTGACTGGACACAGTCTAAACCTCTCTCTTGGCTTTGATATCTTCATCTGTAAAATGGGTACAATCAGACACTCTATGGTGGTCATCCCAGTAGTTCACAGCTGGGGTCCTTTTGCGTGGCCCACACCATGCTGCTTGCCCAATATTTTGAATATCACCCTGGGGGTGACAATATCTGAGCATTCACAGAGAACTGGTGGGGGCACTGCTGGGGGTAAATAAAGGATGGGAGCAAGTGCTTTGGGAACTGTGAGGCAGTTGTCAGATGTCAGATACACCTATTTTCCCAGTACTGTTTTTCTCCTCTGTCTTGGAGATAAATTGCACCTTGATTTTCTACTCACTCATTCTTTTTTTTTCCTGTTGGTTCACCCCTCAAGTTGCCGCTATGGCAGGCGTGTTGCGGCTGGTGCACTGTGTGGATCCTAAGCCAGGAGCCAGGTGCTTCCTCCTGGTCTCCCAGGTGGGTGCAGGGCCCAAGGACCTGGGCCATCCTCCACTGCCTTCCCAGGCCACAGCAGAGAGCTGGACTGGAAGAGGAGCAACTGGGACAGAGTCTGGTGCCCCAACCAGGACTAGAACCCAGGGTGCTAGTGCCGCAGGTGGTGGATTAGCCTAGTGAGCCACGGTGCCGGCCTACTCACTCATTCTTAATCATATGGCTCAGATGGAGCTCACTCCACCCCCTCCTCCCAGTGCCAAGTCTACATGTGGCCCAGACATGGGCATCTGGGCGTCTTTTCCTATGGTTACAGCAACAGGTGGGAGGATGAACAAGTCCACAAAGGCCCTGATCAGAGTGCATCTCAGGGTTGGATCTGTACCTGGTAGTGGCTCAGTGAGACTAATAGGATTATTTCCCCGTTAATTATCCTCACTGGGAATTGTTAAGTTTATGTTATGAGCTTAAAGGATGTCACTTAGGAATTTTCTTCCACAATCTGTTTGAGTAGAGGAGAATGGAGTCAAGCAGAAACAAAGCCAAGAGACAGGAATGTTCTTACTCCTACTCTCCTCCCAAAGCATCAGTGTGGCAAGGAATGGGGTACACTTTTATTGTTTGACATGGGTGACCCAGGAGGGCTTCTCTACTAGCGCTAAATAAGATGTTAACTTTGAATAAAGAAAGGGAAGGGAATTCCAGGCATAGTTGTGCAAGTTGGGGTCTTCAAGGAAGAGTAAGTGCATCAGTGTGGCTGATGCTGAGTGAGAATGAAATGACGTATCCTAGACGTCATACCTAAGCTGTTTTAGCTTTGCAGTTATTCTCTGCTTGGACTAGAGCTGATGCTGGGACCGGAGCTGCAGATTCACGGGCTCTGTTGTCTGTGGCTTCCAGGGGTTGGAAAAGTCAGGGACCAGCACAGTGGCCTTTTCTTACCCTGTAATTTGGTGTCTGTCAATACCCAAGGGAGTCTGGCCTCCTCATGAGCTTCCTCTAACACCCCACCTAGGACCTGTCATAAATGGCTACTTCTCAGGCCATCCAGAGAAGGGAACCATTCCTTGGAGCTGGAGAAGACAGAAAGCTCAGTGGAAAGGATTTCCTCCAGTACAATTGCTGAGGTGTGACATTCCAAGAACATGTGCCAATTTGTTCCCCCTGTGTTTGTTCCTTTCTTCATTCATTTAGCAAGAATTTATTGAGTGTCTGGTATCTGCCAAGGTATACAGAAAGGCACTGAATATACAAAGATGAGTCAGCCACTGTTTCTGCTTTCAAGGATCTCAGGCTGGGGTGGATGTGGGGGAGGCAGCCACGTAAACAGACAGGGAAACACGGTGGGTTCTGGAGCCGAGGTGGCAGGCAGGGCCACTAAGGGAGCCCTGAGGAGGGAGGGCCTTGGGACAGGAATGACGCTGAACTGAACATTGAGTGTTGGGGGCAGCTTGACCAGTGGAGAGCAGTGTGGGAGATGGTGCATGTGAAGAGTATGCCATCAAGGGAGTAGGCCACGGCCAACATTCAGTGTGGAGGGATTGGAATTTGAGGGTTGGTAGAGAAGACAGAGTAGGTGGTCGAGGCCAACCTCATCTGCAATGGGTGTTTAGACTTCATTTTGCTGATTTGGAGAATCACTGGGATTTCTAAGTTCTGGAAATCAGATTATTAAGCAATAGGATATAAAGGAATAGAATTAGAATAAAATAGAGTAAAATATGATAATAATGGTAGTAGGTCTGAAGAATAAGTGCTTACTTGTTTGGGTGAAGAGAGTTAGAATCTTAAGTGCCAACAGGGGCCAGGAAGATACCTGGGAGAGCAACGGACAAGGTGAGAAGTCGGGTATTTTTTTCCTGTCTAAAGGGGTCAGTGCTACTCAATGCAGTGAATTGTAGCCCCAGTGGAACTCAGGTCCTGGGTTCCCAGAGCTCTTGTTTTCAAGAGCAGCTGGAAATCCAGATCCTTATGTAAAAAATCTCACCATTTTTAAATGTTGGCAACTAATTTGTATTCTACAAAATGCTGTGTGGGCCAAGTATAACACATCTGTCAGCCTGATCTGTCTGTGGGCCACTGGTTTACAACTTTCGGGCTGAGAAAAGAGTTATCTTTCTTCAAAAGAAAGATCAAAATAGTTTTGGATTAAAGATCCATGCCTGGAATGACCTCTCATTCTGGTTCTAGAAAATTCCTTTTTATTTTTATTTTTTTTATTGTTGACATGTGGAGTGGACAGTGAGAGAGAGAGACAGAGAGAAAGGTCTTCCTTTTTCTGTTGGTTCATCCTCCAATGGCCGCTGCGGCCAGAGCGCTGTGGCTGGCGCACCACACTGATTCGAAGCCAGGAGCCAGGTGCTTCCTCCTGGTCTCCCATGCGGGTGCAGGGCCCAAGCACCTGGGCCATCCCCCATGGCACTCCTGGGCCACAGCAGAGAGCTGGACTGGAAGAGGAGCAACCGGGACAGAATCCGGCGCTCTGATGGTGACTAGAAGCCGGTGTGCCAGCGCCGCAGGCAGAGGATTAGCCTATTGAGCCATGGCGCTGGCCTATTCTAGAAAATTCTTAATGGTACTCAATGCTCATGCTTCTATTTTTGTGGAGCTTTTCCCATCACTCTCCGTGCCCTTCTGCAACCCCATACTCTGACCACCTCCTACTCTCCCCACACCCCCCAAGCAGTCATCACTTCTTCGTGTCTACTGAATTTTTAAAGTGTGTCTGTACCTGGAAAAAAACAAGCAAGCAACCATCAAACACAAAAGCCGAGGAGTAGGAGAGAAATCAGTGCCAGGAAGGACACAGAGTTGTTGCTTGATGGCAGGAATCAAGACTTGTGGATGACATGGATGAAACTCACAGTCCAGAGGCGTGCGGGCCACATGGCTGCCTGGCAGGATCTTGGCAGGGGTGGGAAGAAGCAGACTAGGTCTGAATGGGAAGATGAGCTGCTTGGGCTGGGGGCTGGACACCGAGTTACTGTAGGACTTGGTTCTTCGGCAGGGTTGTGTATCATCCTCAAGTCAGGACTCACATCTGTCATTAGTTGTACTGATTTTGAGACTGAAGTCTGCCCCGGGGATTTTCTATGAAGGGGTTTAGGGTGTGAGGGTGGAGAGATCATCTGCTGTCTTTTTCGGTCCTGTCTCCGTTCACCTTTTCTGGGCTTCTCTAGGGATCCATTCTGCCCCAACTTTTGGTCCGCACGCTTGTCACTTGAGGGTTGGACAAGTGACCCAGACACAGTCATCACAGGCTCTCATTCCCAGGACCCAGATGGTTACATTACTTGATTAGGCTCCCTGGGAATCATTTGCAGACCTTTCCTTCGAGTGTTGAGAGGGAGGCATTTTCTCTTTCCTGCTGTACTTGAACCTGGGAGAGTAGATGAGGAACCTTCAAAAACTTTAGAGAAAATGTGTACTGTGAAAAAACTGCATGTATTTCAATTTTTTTTGCATCAAAATAAACATCTTTTCATTTAATTTTCTACATGAATTTTTGAAGTACTTTCATAGGTACAGGGAAACTGGCTAGCATCTCAACAACCTAGGAAAGAAACTGACCATAATGTCCTGTCCTGTGGCGTAGTGGGTAAAGCTGCAGCCTGAAGTACCGGCATCCCATATGGGCACTGGTTCGAGTCCCGTCTGCTCCTCTTCCAATTCAGCTCTCTGCTGTGGCCTGGGAAAGCAGTAGAAGATGGCCCAAGTCCTTGGGTCCCTGCACCCACGTGGGAGACCGGGAAGAAGCACCTGGCTCCTGGCTTCAGATTGGCACAGCTCCTACCATTGTGGCCATTGGGGAGTGAACCAACGGAAGGAAGACCTTTCTCTCTGTTTCTCCCTCTCACTTTCTGCAACTCTACCTCTCAAATAAATAAATAAAATCTTAAAAAAAAAAAAAAAGAAAATGGCCTTAAGCAAGAATGAGAGATGGAGAGAGATCTGGGTACAAATGGTTTTATTTGAGTCATTGAGCCATTGGTACCTAAACTTATTATTATTATTATTATTATTGTCATGGCTAGTATTTGTTTCTTCCTTAGACCAATTGGAGTTACAGTTGCAATCAGAAGGAATCCTCCCACCTTGGTGAAAGACATGGAAGAGGGAGCTCTCCCGTGTATAGTGCCTTAGGGTTTGCAAGCATCCCTACATTCATTGCCCTGATTCTCCTGAGAAGTTGGTAAAGAAGAAATTATTATTTCCATATCACAGAGAAGGCAGCTGAGGCTTTACAAGGTTAGGGTCCTCAGGGAGAATGCCAGGGTAAGGATCTTGTTCTTCTGGTCTGGTACCAGAGTTTCTTTGCACTGATAATGCCATGCTAAATTAAACTCCGGTAATACTGAGGTAATTACTCTAAAGTATGCCTGGAAATAGCCTCTCAGAGTCATAATTCATGCTGGGTAATTACAAAATAACTTTCTTCTTATTATTTGACTACTTACACTCTTCCAAGGGAAATATTGGAGATAAATGTCCTGGTAGGGACAATTTAGGTAATTGTTTGGATGCCTGGCCAATGGATTTCTTCTTTGATGGTGCTACTATCTGCTTGTTTTTAACCTCCACTTCATGTCTCCCACACAAGTCAAATTATTTTGTACAGAAATTGTTGAGAACCTTCCTCATGCTATTCCATTGTGCTGGCGTGATATTTCCACCACACTAGCTCCTGCCACCTTTCAGGTTGGATCTTAATCCAGAAGAAATATTTCTTCTCCTTCTTCAACCTCAATTTTGTTCGTGTTTAGATGTGTGATATTCTTCGTGTCTTCTAATTTTAAAAGACTTACTCATTTTTAATTTTTTCTCCTTGCTAATTGGATGTCCCTCAGCATGTACGTTTTGCTTCTCCATCACTAGCACCTTGCCTAGTGCCTGGCACGTGGTAAATGTTTAGCAACAACTAAATATTTGTTAATAGAAGAAGCCGGTGAATGCGTGGCTTATCTAAGAGTCTCTGGAGAAGGCAGCCTGTGAGCCATAGGGAACTCAGGCCAGAGAAGGGCCTGGGTTACAGGTTCTAGCTTGCGGGTCATACGCAATTGAGGCTGAAGTTGGTGGAGGGAGACAAATCCTGAGAAATAGGGAGCAGAATACTCAAGGGGAGAAGCAGGTTGCTGAAGAGCAAATCCCAGCGTGTGGAAAAGGAATGGGAAGCCGGGGAATGGGGTGAGGTTGGCTGGAAACCAGAAGAGCGCTGGCCCCAAAACCATGTCTCAGGAGGCAGGGCGGGAGGGGGCTTGGAAGGAGAGGGGAGGCAGCGGTGTTGCACACCTCCACACAGAGCCGGAGCATTTGATTCACACCCGACTTGCTTTTCCGATTATTTTTACCCTGACTGTAGCAATTGGCAGGTTTCCAAGGGGCAGTGTGATTTGTTTGCTGTCTACAATTCTCACCTCTCCAGGTTAACGGGCACGAGGACTTTGACCCTGCTGGTGAAGGGGACACCTCTCAATTTAGCTTTCTTTGCAGATGTCAGCTGAAATGCTGTGTGCTCTTCCCATTGGGTATTTAATTTTTTTAATTTACTTATTCATCTGAGAGGCAAGTTATAGAGAAAGGGAGAGACAGAGAGGTCTTCCAACTGCTGGTTCACTCCCCAAATGGCTGTGATGGTTGGAGCTGGGCCGATCTGAAGCCAGGAGCAAGGAGCATCCTCCCGGCCTCCCATGTGGGTGCCTCCAAGCACCTGTGCAATCCTCCACTGCTTTCTCAGGCCATTAGCAGATAGCTGGATTGGAAGTGGAGCAATCAGGACTCGAACTGGTGCCCACATGGTATGCTGATGCTGCAGGTGGAGGCCTAACCTACTACACCATAGCGCCGGCCCCCAACTGGGTCTTTAAGAATATTCATGGGAGAAGTCCGTACCCCATGCTTTGCTCCTCACGTTCTCTGTTACCTCAGAAAACAAGGGCTTCTGCCAGATGGCCATTTTGCCATCCATTTATTCAGGGATCTTTTAAAAAGTTGTTTATTTATTTGAGAGGCAGAGAGACAAAGATGGAGAGAGAGACACAGAGAGACAGAGAGAGAGAGAGAGTGAGCACTCCCATTTGTTGGCTCACTCCTCAAATGCCCATAATGGCGGGGTCTGAGATAGGCCCAAGCCAGGAGCTAGGAGCTCAATCCAGGTCTCCCACATGAATGGCAGTAACCTAGGTCCTTGAGTCATCACCCTTGCCTCCCAGGGTGTGCAATAGCAGGAAGCTGGAGTCAGGAGCCAGAGGTGGGAATCCAGGATGGTACTCAGATATGAGATGTGGGCAACTTACCCAGCAACTAACTTTTAGAGTAAATGTCTGCCACTATTTGGGGATCTATAATAGGATTTGATACTGTTTTGATAAAGGGAATATGAAAATGAATTGAGGGAGGAGTCTTAGGCGGCACAGTAGTTTAAGCTGCTACTTGGGGCACCTGCATCCTATAGCAGAGTGCCGGTTCAAGTTTCGGCTGCTCTGCTTCTGATTCAGCTTCCTGCTAATGCACCAGGGAAAGGCAATGGATGATGGCACCAATGTGGGCGATCCAGACAGAGTTCCAGGCTGCTGGCCTTGGCCTGGTCCAGCCATGGCTGTGGCAGGCATTTGACAGATGGAAGGTCTCTCGCTGTCTCTCCCTTTTTCTGTCACTCTTCTTTTAAAAAAAATAGATATATTTTCTTTTAAAAAAGAAGAACTAATAACATGGAGAGAGACAAAGCTGAATCTTTGTTCATTCTCCCAAGGGCTAGTCTCTTGCATGCTAGGAGCTGTGTCACCATGCTCCTAAGAGTGGCATGTGCCTGGGCCCCTTGCTTCTTTTTGAGGGCACAAGCCTTCTGCACTGAGCTATATCACAGCAGTCAGAGGTCTTCATAGCTGCTCCTTTGGAGTGTTTGCCATAGGCTCAGCACTTTCATGCTCATTTTACTTAATCTTCCCTGGGATCTCATCAGGCTATTATTACTATTATTGTTTCTATCTTACAGATGAGAAAACCAAGGCTCAGAGAGGTGCATGACTCACTGAAGATCGCACAGCATGTATACCATGGATCTGGGAATCAACCTCAGTTGTGCCATTGCCCATGGCCTTGCTGGGTTGATGGAGGCTCTGAGTCACACTGGCTACCTGACCGAGACGGTCAGTGTCTGTCCCCATGACCGGTCAGCAGGGGCCTGGCCCTGTGCCTGCGTATTAGGGAGAGTCCATAGCTGGACAGCTGTACCACCTTATAGTTCATATGGCCTCGTGGGGAGACTTTCTCCCTTATACTCTCTCCTCTGCTCCCTTCCTCATCCACCAGGGTCCCTGCTCCTGGTGGGGCCAGTGAGTTCCACTTAACAACTGAGGTCTTTAAAGGGAAGAAGTCTTTTCTCCATCGATCATTCAGACAAAATCCCAAACTGTAAACAAAGGCCCTATTTGCAACAGCAGTGTTCAGCAGGATTCCTTGCCAGGGAGAGCTGGTGCTTTATGTTTTATTGGCAACCACGTGGGGGTGGGGCACCTTCTGTGCCTCAGGAGAGGAACTGCTGCCCCCAGCCCAGGGTGGCCTGCCCTCCTGGGTCACTGCCCAGCTGCAGCCAGGACACGTGAAGGGCCATCAATGGAGCGGCAGTGAACAGGTGCATAGGGAGGAAGGCAAGCTGAGAGAAAACGCAGTGAGAGCGGGTAAAACCTCCACCGCCATCACTGCCACCCAGGCTCCGGAAGTGCCCTGGGTGGGACTGGGCCAGTCTCTCCCCACTGTATGAAGTCTGCTCGGCTCCTCTGACATCACAAGGAGGCTGGTTGTGACAGGCTGCTGGGGATGGACGGGTGGGGGTGTTTCAGTCCCTCCTGCTGTCCCCTGCACCCCCCCCCCCCCCCAGTCAGTTCCATCTGTTAGCATGAGGAGAAGCAATGGTTCAGAGACTGGAACCCCACTTGCAGCTGACACCTAGGAGGCCGGCTTTCCATTTTCCCTGTTGTGCTGCAGCCCTGGCTATGCTGGCTTCCTTGTCAGGGAGCTCTAGGGTGACACAAAGCATTTTCAGCCTCTTCTGGTTTTTTTTTTTTAAAAGGATTTGTTTATTTATTTGAAAAACAGAATTACAGAATAAGAGGGAAAGGGAGGGCCCGGTGCCATGGGGTCACTTGGTTAATCCTCTGCCTGCAGTGCTGGTGCCAGCATCCCATATGGGCACCGGGTTCTAGTCCCAATTGCTCCTCTTCCAGTCCAGCTCTCTGTTGTGGCCTGGGAGGGCAGTGTAGGATGGCCCAAGTCCTTGGACCCCTGCACCCACATGGAAGACCAGGAAGAAGCACCTGGCTCCTGGTTTCGGATCGGCACAGCGCTGGCTGTAGCGGCCATTTGGAGAGTGAACGAACAGAAGGAAGACCTTTCTCTCTGTCTCTCTCTCACTGTCTATAACTCTACTTGTTAAATAAAAAAATTTAAAAAAAGAGGGAGAGGGAGGAGAGGGGGAGGGGGAGTGGGGAAGGGAGAGGGAGAGGGAGAGATCTTATACCCACTGGTTAAAGCCAGGAGCTAGGGTCGCAAGGACCCAATCACCTGGGCCATCTTCCACTGCTCTTCCCAGGCCATTAGCAGAGAGCTGGATTGGAAGTGGAGCAGCTGAAACATGAACCAGCGCCCATATGGGATGCTGGCACTGCAGCTGACATCTTACCTGTTACTCCACCAAACCAGCCCCAGCCTCATCTGTTTTCTATCCACTGCCCCCACCCTTCCCAGTTCCTTTAAGCTCCTAGGACCACTCTGTGTGACATACAAGCAGGTCCCAGGCACCACTGCGTCTTGCTCTGGGTGACCCTTGAGTTGCCCCTCACCCTCCTGGTTCTGTTGCCAGCAATCCCACTCTGCTGTCATCCCCATGAACTGCTCTCTCATCAGGCATATTTGGAGCTTTACCTGGGGTTTCCAGTAACCTTCAGCTTGGTTTTCTAGTCCTTTTGAGGGCTTCCTTGAAAACCAACTGCATCTCCTCTTATTGGAAAAAAGGTATCTTCATGTCAGACAATTAAACTCAATTCTAATCCATTCACTGATCCTCTAGCTTCAATCCCATGCTTGCTCTTTTGCAGCACATAACAGACTTATCTGTCTGTCTTACCTAATGCATGGCAACCACAGCAAAGGCAACAATCAAAATGATTAGGCTGTGTGATATGCACCCTGTTGACTTTACCTTATTTAACCTGATAACAGCTCTGTGGCTTAGGTGCTATTACAGGGGCCATGATTACTCTGATTCTATAGGTGAGGCGTTAAAAGTAACTTGTCTGAGACCACGATGAGCAGTCAGTAGAGGCACAAAGTAATTCACTAACTTTATGTTGAACACATTTGGGTCCATGTGTTTGTGGCCATTAGGTGGCTGAGAATGGATGCGCTGGGCAGGTGAACTGTCCAGGTAGGAGCTGCTGGAGATACTCAGACAGGCATAAGGAAGAGCTTTGCAGGAGCAAGAGCTCTCCGATGGCCCCTGGGCATTCCAGTGAGGTCACAGGAACGCTTGGTAGACATGTTGGAGAGGAAAGTTAAGTCCTGGGTGCAGGTAATGCAAGATGACCTTTAAGATCCTTTCCACTTCTGATTATACGAGCTTATTGTATAATGCTAAAGAAACCAATAAAACTCTGCAAATATGAAACATTTCCGGCCCCAGCTCAGTGCTCTTCTGAATAGGAGCTGAGTGGATGTTCGTGATGGGGCAATAAATGCCAACACTGGTAAGAGCCTAAGGCCTCTGGGGACCACTGTCATCATTTAGTTATTCACCAGTGATCTCAACAGTGACTGGCATTTATGGAGCGCTCGCTACGTATCAGGCAGAATTTTCAGTATTTGTGTATGCAAATACACAATACACAAATCTCAGTTCTCAACAGTAAACCTCTGTGGTAAATAGAACAAAAGTTTGCTTTTCATTTCCTTAAAGTGCAGGAGGTTAGGAAGTCTTTAAGTTTTCCTCTTGAAAACAGGGGTCCTCCAAGGTAAGCAAAGAGACAGTATAACAAGAGGACATCAACAGTCAGGGCAAGGGCTGATCAAGTCACCGTTTCTCATAGTGTCCCTTTCACTTCAACAGATTTCCTTTTTTGTGCTTGGTTAGTTGTCACCGATCAGGGAGAACATATGATATTTGTCCCTTTGGGACTGGCTTAATTCACTCAGCATGATGTTTTCCAGATTGCTGCATTTTGTTGCAAATGACCGGGTTTCATTGTTTTTGACTGCTGTATAGTATTCTATAGAGTACATGTCCCATAATTTCTTTATCCAGTCTTCTGTTGATGGGCATTTGGGTTGGTTCCAGGTCTTAGCTATTGTGAATTGAGCTGCAATAAACATTAATGTGCAGACAGCTTTTTTTATTTGCCAAATTAGTTTCCTTTGGGTAAATTCCAAGGAGTGGGATGGCTGGGTTGTATGGTAGGGTTATGTTCAGGTTTCTGAGGAATCTCCAGACTGACTTCCATAGTGGCTTTACCAGTTTGCATTCCCACCAACAGTGGGTTAGTGTCCCTTTTCCCCCACATCCTCTCCAGCATCTGTTGTTGGTAGATTTCTGAATGTGAGCCATTCTGACCGGGGTGAGGTGACACCTCATTGTGGTTTTGATTTGCATTTCCCTAATGGCTAGGAGTCTTGAACATTTTTTCATGTGTCTGTTGGCTATTTGGATTTCCTCTTTTGAAAAATGTCTATTGAGGTCCTTGGCCCATCTCTTAAGTGGGTTGTTTGTTTTGATGTTGTGGAGTTTCTTGATCTCTTTGTAGATTCTGGTTATTAACCCTTTATGTGTTGCATATTTGCAAATATTTTTTCCCATTCTGTCAGTTGCCTCTTCACTTTCCTGACTGTTTCTTTTGCAGTACAGAAACTTTTCAATTTGATGTAATCCCAAATGTTAATTTTGGCTTTGACTGCCTGTGCTTCCGGGGTCTTTTCCAAGAAGTCTTTGCCTGTACCTATATCTTGCAGGGTTTCTCCAATGTTCTCTAATAATTTGATGGTGTTGGGTCATAGATTTAAGTCTTTAATCCATGTTGAGTGGATTTTTGTGTAAGGTGAAAGGTAGGGATCTTGCTTCATGCGTCTGCACGTGGAAATCCAATTTTCCCAGCACCATTTATTGAATAGACTGTCCTTACTCCAGGGATTGGTTACTAGTTAATACTATTGGTTGAACTCTATAATTAACACACAATTATTCTTAGGTGTTTAAATTTTAACTGAAAAGTGATCCCTGTTAAATATAAGAGTGGGAATAAGAGTGGGAGGAGATGTATAGTTTGGGACATGCTCAATCGGACTTGCCCCAAATGGTGGAGTTAGAAATGTGCCAGGGGATTCCAATACAATCCCATCAAGGTGGCATATACCAATGCCATCTCACTAGTCCAAGTGATCAATTTCAGTTCACAATTGATCACACTGATAGGTCTAAGAGTCAAAGGGATCACGCAAACAAGGCTAGTGTCTGCTAGTACTAACTGATAGAATCAAAAAGGGAGAGAAGGATCCAACATGGGAAGGGGGAGACACAGCAGACTCATAGAATGGCAGATGTCCTAAACAGCACTCTGGCCTCAGAATCAGCCCTTAAGGCATTTGGATCTGGCTGAAGAGCCCATAAGAGTATTTTAGGCATGGAAAGCCAAGACACTGTGGCAAAAAAAACCTCAAAAAACAAAAAACCCTAAATGAAATATCTCTGCGAGTGAGATCCCAGTGGAAAGAATGGGGCCATCAAAGAAGGAGGTACCTTTCTCTGAAGGGAGGAGAGAACTTCCACTTTGACTATGACCTTGTCTAAATAAGATCGAAGTCGGCAAATTCAAAAGGTTTCCATAGCCTTCGCAACTCATGACTAGAGCCTAGAGAGATTACTGACGATGTAAACAAGAGTGTCAAATTGTTAAGTCAACAACAGGAGTCACTGTGTACTTACTCCTCATGTAGGATCTCTGTCCTTAATGTGTTGTCCAATGTGAAGTAATGCTATAACTAGTATTGAAACAGTATTTTACACTCTGTGTTTCTGTGTGGGTGCAAACTGTTGAAATCTTTACTTAATATATACTAAATTGATCTTCTGTATATAAAGAGAATTGAAAATGAATCTTGATGTGAATGGAATGGGAGAGCGAGAGGGAGATGGGAAGGGTGAGGTTGGGAGGGAAGGTAGGAGGGGGAAAAAGCCATTGTAATTCATAAACTGTACTTTGGAAATTTATATTTACTAAATAAAAGTTTAAACAAACAAACAAACAAACAAACAAACAAAAAACAACAGGAGGACAGTTTGCTGCCTGCAACTGAAGAGGCCAACAGTACATGTGAGTGCATGTGTCCATTGTGATAGCCTAAGGAGGAACAGATGGGAGGCATTTTGTACTATGCCTGCCACAAAGCAGATGCTCACTAAATGCTGATGAAGAGAGTGATGATGATCTGTCAGGCCAGAGAGGTGACAGGAGTCCTGCACTGAACACAGAAGTGGGAAGGGGCAGGATGTGGACCCTCACCCTAGCCAAGACTTCCTTGGCTGGAGTCATCCATGCCAAGTCCCAGTTTAGAGGCTGTTCTAATTAGGAAGAGGGTGTATCAGCTGCCTCAATTCTCTCTCTCTCTCCATCTACTATTTGTCACCTTACTCTATCATTTATGTATCTATAAGGGGACTTCAAAAAGTGTGTAAAAATGGAATTAAAAGATAAACATAGGGGCTAGCGCCGTGGCCCACTTGGTTAATCCTCCGCCTGTGGTGCTGGCATCCCATTTGGGCTCTGGGTTCTAGTCCCAGTTGCTCCTCTTCCAGTCCAGCTCTCTGCTGTGGCCTGGGAGGGCAGTAGAGGATGGCCCAAGTGCTTGGGCCCTGCAGCCGCATGGGAGACCAGGAGGAAGCACTTGGCTCCTGGCTTCAGATCAGCGCAGCACTGGCCGTAGCGGCCATTTGGAGAGTGAACCAACGGAAGACCTTTCTCTTTCTCTCTCTCACTGTCTATAACTCTACCTGTCAAAAGAAAAAAGGTAAACATAAGCTTTGCAAAGTGATGCTTTCTCTTAGTGTCTCAACCTAGCTCATGATCAGACATGTTACAACAGATTAGTACAAGTTCATTTTGACTCAAAAAAATCCCTGAAAACCATGCATGCTTTTTTCATAATACACATTTTTTCCATGAACCATTGAGGACCCCACATACGAATTTGTACCCCATGTACACATATGTATGTATATCCACATGTCTATGTGGAGTTGGGCTGTTTTGGAATCCCTGATAACTTGCCATCCTGCCTGGTCCCTGTGAGTGCCCAGAGCCCTGCAATCTGATGGAGGATCTGTTGCCTGCTAGATCTCCCTGAACACCAGTGACTGCTCAGACTACCTCCTTTGTTCATGTGCTTTGTGCCCTCTGATTGTCTTTAGGGTGACCAGGCTGTAGTTCCCATGCTCTTGTCCTCTCATGTTGTGTCTTTCTTCCTTCCCTCACCCATGTAGTCACCACATACTTGAGTCTGAACCAAGGATGTGAGAGATGGGGAAAGTGGGAGTAGCTATCAGAGGCAGATTGCAGAGGTACTGTATTCTTGGTTACTGAGCCAGACCAACTCTGCTGTTTTCCTGATGACTAACACTGGCTAGCTATTTTTGGTCTCAGTTTCTATAACTGTAAAATGGGGACAATAGAGGCTGGCACTGTGACATAGTGGGTAAAGTTGCCACCTACAGTGCAGGCGGCCCATATGGATACCAATTCGAGTCCCTGCTGCTCCACTTCCGAGCCAGCTCCCTGCTAGCGCACCTGGGAAAGCACCGGAAGATGACCCAAGTGCTTGGCACCCTGGCACACACATGGAAGACTCAGACAGAGATCCTGGCTGCTGGCTTCAGCTTGACTCAGCCCTGGCTGTTGTAGATTTTGGGGAATGAACCAGCAGATGGAAGACCTCTCTGTCTCTTCCTCTCCCTCTCCCTGTAACTCTGCTTTTCAAATAAATAAAATAAAAATTTAAAAATAATGGGGCCAATAATGTTACCTAACTCAGAGTGTTATTGAGGAGATTGAATGAGATAATCCACGTAAAGTGGATGGGATAGCTGCCAGCACATGGTGATAATATATCTTAGCTATAATAATTAAGACATTTATCATTATTACTCTAGTCCGAATCTGTCTGTCTCGCTAAAGCTTCTGCCTTCCTATTCTATCATTTGTCTTAAAAGTACCCATGGATGGAAAGTCAATCTGAGTATATTAACATTGATTTTTCTCTTCATCCTGCTAAATTCACTGAGAATGCTGGAGAAGGGTATTTTTAGGAAGTGTTACTGAGAAGCCTAGCAGGTGTCCAGATGGTAATGACAGAAAACATGGTCCCTTCTTTGTGCAAGAACAACCCAGTGGCATTCAGGTGTGTAATAAAATAAACTCCATTTCTAGAGACCATATTTTGGGTCCAGGTGGAAGAAGGGGAGCACCATGGAAATTTGCCAGAGTGTGTGAAATCTTGAAAAAAATAGCAAAAAGAGACCATTGTACCGGATCCTCCTTTCCAGACAGCCTTTTCCTGCCTTAGCTGTGATGCCCAGGAATTTACCGTCATCCTCCTCTTCCAAGGCTGCCCTGCCGTGGATGGGATGAAGTCACCTCCTGATGATAGTCTCCTGCAACTCATGTTCATAACAGTGCTGACTTCTTGCTATTTAGTGAATCATGGGCCTTGCTAGAAAATCAAATTTTGCCACTGGCGATAACATCTCTGGGGAAAAGAAATTCCCTCGACTGCTGAGCTTCTCACAGGAGCCCTGTTTGTCTGCTCTTGTTTCATTGGATTTCACTTTTACTTCTTGACATAATGAGGTAGATCTGGTAGGTGCTTTGACATCGGCAACTTGGCATTCATTGCTTTCTCAGACCATTTCCACTGTTTTATGTCAGAATTTGATGGGACAATGATTCCCAGTGCTCACCTCCTCTGCTTGAGATCACAAGGAAGACGAGTTATTTCTCTTCCCAGTCTTAACAAAAGCCAAGAGTGGCCATGGGCCTGCTACCAGCCAGCCAGCCTCTTCTTCCCTGGGGTTTTAAACATTTAGTGTATGACTCAAGGCATGGGGATGGTTTTGAAGATGCAACTGGATCACCCATGAGTAAGTCTAGCTTGAGGTTCCTACAGCCTTGGGGCTACTTTCTACTTTGGTTCATTTAGAACAGAAGTTATAAACTTAATGCCTTTGTGATCCAGATAGGCACCATAAGTATGTAAGAAACTGGTGTAAAAGACATAAGAAAAAGATTAGGCCAACAATGAGTTCTGGTCTTTCCAAAACAGAGCATTGCTCATCTTGGGTTTTTAGTGCAACTTGACAGCTAAGTGCCCAATGTTATTACATTTATTTAAAATACTCTATAAATACCAGCATTCTATCATCCATACTATATCCCTTAGAATCTCTTGTTCCCCCAAAAGAGGCCTCCAAATCTTTTGCTAGATCATGGATCCTTATTTGAGGATCAGGGAATAGTCAGTGAACACAGGCAGCAGAGTCTTTGAGGATTGGGCTCTGAGCAGGGGTCAGAGCTGTGCTCAGGATGCCTGGCCCGGGTCCTCCCTCTCCATCTCTGAAAACAGCAGCAGCTGCACTTACAAAATGATGTGGGAATGAGCACAGGAACACCTTTAACTGGGGCCAGGAAAGACATGAACTCTTATGCTAAGAACCAAATAATACTGGCTGAGAAGAAGGAAGTTCATGTCTCATCCATGTGACCATGTGAACAGAGCAGTCTAGCACTTATATGATGGCTCTATGGCTTGGGGTGCCCAACTCTTTCTCTCTCTTTGCTCTGCCATCCTCAATCTTCTCATCTTCATCCTCTGCCTCAAAATGCAAAACTCGTCTCACAGCTCAGATGGTTGATTTAGCCCCTACTACCTTGCAGATCTATCTGGTAAACAGGAGCTGAGGGAAGGGAGGGAGTCTGTTTCTTTCATTTTAAGGTCCTGACTCATGGCTTCTGCTCTTAACTCATTGGCTTTAACCCAAGTGTTTGGCCACAGCTGGCTGCAATAAAGATTGGGATAGAGAGTATTTAGCTGGGTAGCCATGTGTCCATGGATATTGGGGACAAAATTACATTCCTGTGCATGTCCCACATCGTCTATTGACCTCTTGACTCCCTCTTCAGGGCAAAATGCTGCCCTTTATGTTGAAGCCTGAAGACCTAAAGAGGAAGCCTGAATGACCTGACCACAGCTCCACAGAACTTTCTTGGGGTAGATCTTCAGACACTGGGCAGGCACTCCAGGGTGGTCTGCCTGTCTTCCCATGTGGAGTCGCCAGCTCTTCTTGTTGAGCTTCTTCTGTATCCACTGCTTATTCTTCCCTTCAGCTGTGTTTGAGTTCAGACACTATAATTTCACTTTTAACAAAGGTTTCCTGAGCAGATGCCATTGTCTTTCAAAGTGTACACCCTGGAGAAGCCAACCACTGCTCCCAATACAGCCTCTTCTATCCCTCTCTAAATGCCTGAGGCATCTAATTCTCCCGTGTGTACTCTTTTTCTTGTGTCTCCAGGCCACATGTAGGTGCATGGGGTGGCCACCTGAGAGATCACTCAAAGGAAGATCAGAAGATCACGCACAGGCTGGGCTGGGAGAATAGCACCTGTCTTTGGAGAACTGGAACTGAGCTACACAGACGCTAGATCACTTATCTGATGGAGAGACTTGAACTGAAAGGTCACACAGAACTAGGGTCAGAGTTCCTGCTGTGATAAGTCAAAGCAGTGAGTGGTTTTTGATCCGATGGTTTTGGGGTACAAAGGAGCCCTGAGTAACCCCCAAAACTTGTCTGCTCCAGGTTATGCAAAGCAGAGAGGAGTATGAAGAAGAGAAGGAGGAAAGAAAGAGAATGTAGCTCATGAGAGATTTCTTTCATTCCTGTTCCCATTCCTCATGCCCCAGTTTTTACTGATTTCCTGCCCTTGACGTTTGTCGGGCCAGTATAGTGTGACCATTGGGAGTGTGAGCTACAGATGTAGATTACTCTGCATTCAAATCATAGCTCTGTCCCTAAGGCCGTGAGTGTAGGCAAGTAACTTCGCCAGGTCAAACCTCAGTCTCCTCATCTACAAAGAGGGAGTCTATGAGAACCCACTTCACGGGGCAGCTTGAGGGCATTGGAATGACAAGTGCACACATTAGGTTGGAAAAGTGCTTCCTTCCTTCCTTCCTTCCTTCCTTCCTTCCTTCCTTCCTTCCTTCCTCCCTTCCTCCCTTCCTCCCTTCCTCCCTTCCTTCCTCCCTTCCTTTTGTTGTAATCATAGGTTCAGGACAAAGGACCCTCACTGAGAGGCCTGAATAATCACTTTCCCCTCCAACCCTCTGTGAGATATGAACTCATTCTATGAACTAATTCATAGAGCGACTGTTCGATTGATTGGGTCCTTCCGGAGCCCTCGTCTACTTCCCTTTTTGTCTATGCAGAAACCGAAGTCCCTGAGGTTATTGTCACTTTCCCAGGAAGGCACAGTGAGGAGGAGGGGCTCTGGTGTCCTGCTGGCACTGGCTCTGAGTGCAGGGCTTCTTCCTGAAGCACACACAACACCTTTGCTACAGGAAGGACCGAATCTGCCCCTTCCGCTCCTTTCCCTCCATATGGGAAGAGCCAGGCTCGATGTACTTGATGAGCCTTCCAGAAGGCTGCATTAATGAAATCCTATTCATTCTCACAAGAGGAGTTGGAACCTTCTGACCTCAATATGCAGAGAAACGCTAAACATGTAAATCAGCAGCTCTCAGGTTCATAAAAATAGCTCAGCAATGCTGCTCCCTCCTCCCCTCCCACCCAGCATCCAAACTCTGGCTCCTGGTCCCTGTCTCCTTTCTCTCTTTCTTCTTCTTCTTCTTTTTATAAGATTTATTCACCTATTTTGAAAGTCAAAGAGATAGAGATAGAGTTAGAGAGAAAGAGAGAGAGAGAGAGAGAGAGAGAAAGAGAGAGAATCTTCCACCTACTGTTTTACCTCCCAGATGGCTACTCAGGCCAGGGGCTGGGCTAGGCCAAATACAGGAGCTAGGACCTTCATCCAGGTCTCCCACATGGGTGCAGGGCCCAAACACTTGGGCCATCTTCTGCTGCTTTTTTCAGGCCATTAGTAGGGAGTTAGATTGGAAGTGGAGCCTCTGGGACACGAAATGGTATCCATATGGGATGCTGGTGTTTCAGGCAGGTACTTCATCTGCTACGCCACAATGCCAGTCTCCTTTCTCTTCTTTTCTCTTTCCTTCATCCCGGTAACCCTGCCTCCCCCACTTCTTGTTCCTTTTCTGTATTTGTTCTCTTTCCTTTTGCTCTTCCTAGGCTTTCTTCCCTCCTCTTTTTCTACATTTCTTTCCCACTCTTGCTTTTTCTTGTGTGGACAGACAGGGCAGGGCTCTTCAGTGCCCATTGGAGATAGAAAGCACCTGTCAACACTCTTTGGAGGACTTCTAAGTTCCCCTGGATCCTTGGGATCCTGTGTTGAGAGGCTGGGAATGGCAGGGAAGCCTATGGGTGGTGGTTGTGCTGTGTTCTCCAGAACCACTCTGCTAGGATTCAAGCAGGGGCTCTGCCTTGCCCATGGTTTGACCTCAAGCGAAGGACTCCACATGTGTGAGTCATTTTATAGGCTATAGAAAGTGAACAGCAGCATCCGCCTTATAGACTGCTGGGACATGACCATGAGATACACAGGTACCTTGCTCAGAGAAATCAGCCAATGCTGCTCATCCATTGTTGTTCTCTCAAAGCCCTGAAAACTACAGGATAGTCCCCAAGGCAAAACTCAGGCATGAGTGAATGAGTGGGCATGGGTGCTGTCTGGGAGTGGCTATGAAACCGATGGGTGCCACAAGGCTGTGATGGCAGGCAGGGGTGGGGTGGCTCCCAGGTGGCCATAAAGACCTGCCTTTGAATGCTGGCTCCATCCTTTCCAGCTGTCAAAGGGCCCCCACCTGTAAACTGCAAATACAGAAGCCCTGGCTCTGTGGCCCAGGTTTGAGGCTTCCATGGGATTATCCCACGTGCTGCGTGGTACAGAGGCTGGCAGATATTATTAGGCATTATACAACTTGTGGTTTGATTCAGTGTGATGACTTTCTACAAAAGCTTGAATGATCTAGAACTGTGTTTCTCAATCTTTTTTCATTGTCATTCCTCAGAGAACAGTTTTTAGACATCTTTCCCCTCCAATATCCTCCTCTCGTGAATTTTTATTGCTACACACACACACACACACACTCACACACTTTACTATGAAAGGGCACAATATTTTGTCCATCAAGTCAACTTTTGCCCCCTTGAGGGTGATATTGCCCTCAGCGAGAATATATGGCCTCCTACAAGGCATAGGGCAACTCTCCACGAGGCAGATTATCCAGACCCAAGTGTGATGAAGTTGAAAAATGTATACTCAAAAATAGTGTGTCTAGTGATCAGTCAAGCTGGGAGATGCATCGGGACCTCCCCTCCTCCCCCCTCTCTCCCCTCCTCCCCCCTTCCTCCCTTCCCTGCTTCCCTTCTTCCTCTTCTTCCTTCCCTCCCCTCCCCTCCCCTCCCCTTTCCTACAATTCCTTTCCCTTCCCTTCCCTCCCCCCTCCTCTCTGCCTTCTCCTCTTCTTCTTCCTCTTCCTCTCTCTGTCTCTTTCTTGTCAATGTGGGTCAAAGCACCTTCTTGAAGGCACTGAGCAAGACTGGACAAGGAAGTCATACATCATGGGCCTGATCAGGATCTATTCTAGGGTAATTAATTTCATTGCTCTTGCTGTTTCCCACTCAACTTCTTTTCCAACTTTCTGAAAAATGATCTACTTATTTATTTGAAAGGCTGGGGACATAGAGAGAATGGAGAGAAGTGGGGGGGGGGGGGAGAAGGGAGGGAGGGAGGAAGCGAGCGAGTGAGCGAGAGATATTGCCTAACTGTTGCTTCACTCCCCAAAGGACTGCAATGACTTGGGCTGATCTAGGCTGAAACTAGCAGCCTGGACCTCCATCCGAGTCTCCCACATGAGTGGTAGGGGCCCAAGCAATTGGGTCAATATCCACTGCCTTCTTAGGTATCTTAGTGGGGAGCTTGATTGGAAGCAGAGTAGCCAGAGCTTGAACCAGAACTCTGATATGGGATGTTGGCATAGCAAGGGGCCATGCCACAGTGTCCTGTCTGGAAGGACATCATGGAATAGTTAGGGACAAGATTAATTCCTGATATTTACTGCACATTAGCTATGTGCTAAGTACTTTGCATGGATTAACTAATGGTATTTTCACAACATTGCCTATGAGGCAGGCACTATGACCTTCCCTATCTGAGGCTCAGAGTGGTTGAGTAACTGCTCAAAGTCACACAAATAGGAGTATCTGGAATTTAAACCCAGGCTTCAGCCTCCAGAGGTCAGGGATTTGACATTGAATTATACTTCTCTTCACTCTGACACAAGGTGGGCTCTTCTAAGTGTGAGAAGAGGTACCGCTCCAGTGCTACTGGAGGTCAAAGAGAACAACTCCTCGTAGGAGAAACCAGGGATGCCTTCCTGGTGGCAGTGGCACTAGACAGGCCTGGAAGGATGACTGGAATTTGGCACATGAAGATAGGCCAGCTGAGAGCCTCCTGGGCAGAGGGGACAGCCTGAGCAGGGGCACAGAAGTAGGGGAATGCCAGGAATTACCTTCCTTAGGAGTCACTGGGCCAGGTAGGGCCTCAGGGGAGCCCATGTCACCAACATACTTTCTCCTGGTTTTGTAGCTCGACTCCAATAATTGCCAAGGAAAGGACATTTGATTTAAAAGGCATTTGATGTGACTGGTTGATTTGATTCTCAGTCTGGGCACTGTGGACTTCATGGTTTGGATGGGTCTTACCTACAGAGGGCTGTCTTGTGCACTGTAGGATGTTAAACAGCATCCCCATTGTCTAACCACCCCACCTCCCGACTTGAATCCCCTGACATTGCTGAATCTTCCCCGAGGAAGAAAAAAAAATCACCCTTGGTTAGGAACTTCTGTCTAAAGGATGCAGGGAGACATGGTCTGGGGAGGCAGACATCTGGGTTTTTCTACCATCAGGTCAATGCTCTGTGACTCGCGCAAGGCTTTTCCCCACTCCGGGCCTCAGATTTCTCACTCAGAAAGGCAGCTGGTCGCAGCCGATGGTTCCTAATGGCCTTTTTTTTCCCCCTTTCTCTCTCTAATGGCCTTAGATCAGCCCCAAAAGTGTTATCAGCAGCTCCAGCTGCTGTTGCTGCTCCATTATACAGTGCAATGACACCCACACCTCCTGCCGGCCACGCTGGCAACAGCTGGTTCTCTGCTGAGCCAAGGGCTGTGCCTGCTGCTGCCTCCCGGAGCAGGTGTGTGAAGGGCTCCTGGTGTCACTTTCCACAGCAACACCCAGGTGACATCCCTTGTTACAGCTGGGGAGAGGAGGGCTCGGGGAGGTGGCACCGTGCTATACTTGGGTGTGAGAAAATGATTAACACCAGAACACTGGCCAAGTGGGACTGCTGTTGAAGTCATTTCCTGAGGCCCTACTGGTAGAAGGTTTGACCCTCCCATTTCTGTAGTGGGAACTCGGTTCTCGCCTTCACTTTTTGTCCTGGGAGCCAAGCAAATGTTCCAGGCACGGGAAAAACTACCGAGGTTTCATTTGGCTGTTGAATTTAGAATTGTGGCACTTGAAGAGTGAGAGCACAGAGTTTCCTGCCATGCTGAGAGCTGCTTTGCTGTGGGAAAAGGGTGGGAAATCTATTAAGGGTCAGCTGAGGGTACATTTTGTGACCATAGGTGAGTCAGTCAATTTCTGTTTGTCTCAGTTCCTTCGTCTGTAGAAAGTCAAAATGACAGGCTTTCTTTTAGAAGGTTGCTAGGAGCCTGCTCTGGTTTGGAGATGTTGAGTGTCTCTCCAAAAATTTATGAATTATAAGCTTGGTCCTCAGGGGCGGTGATGCTGGGAGGTGGGGCTAAGTGTAAAGTCATTATATCATTGGGAGCATTGGCATAGCTTTTGTGGTTCCCCAGTTAGTTTCCATGGGAATGAGCTTTTATAAGAAATCAAGACTGAGGACAGCTGTTCCCTTGCATCCCATACCGGGGTGCCAGTGCCGTTCAAGTCCCAAATGCTCCCCATGCTTTCCAGCTTCCTACTAAAGTGCAATGGAGGCAGTCCAGGTACTGGGTCCTCTTCACCCATGTAGGAGACCCAGATGGAGTTCTTTTTTTTTTTTCTTTTTTAAGATTTACTTATTTGAAAGTCAGAGTTACAGAGAGAAAAAGAGACAGAGAGAGATCTTCCTTCCGTTGATTTACTCCCCAGATGGCCACAACTGCCAAGGCTGGGCAAGGCCAAAGCTTTATGCCACAATGCTGGACCCCAGTGGACTTCTTGGCTCCTGGCTTTTGCAGCCATTTGAGAGAGTGAACCAGCAGATGGAAGAGCTTTCTCTGTGTGCCATCCTATCTCCATCTTTTAAACAAAGAAACAAACAAACAAGTCTTTAAAAAACAAGCAAGACTGACCTCTTCCTGCTCTCTGGCTTGCCCTGTGGTTTCTCCTTCTTGCTGTGTTCCCACCATTGCACCATCTGCCATGATGTGCCCCGAGGCTGCACCCAGGGGGCTGCTGAATCTGAGACTTCTGGACTCCAAAAACTCTGAGCTAAATAAACCTTCTTTTTTCTTTCTTTGATAAGGTACCCACATTGAGGTATTTTGTTCTAGCAACGGAAAACGGACCCATACCGGGGAGAACATGCGTTAGCACAGGTACAAAGCTGCAGGGTGATGTACGAGCACAGAACAGATCCTGTGCATCCATCACATACGTGATGCTTGGCTTCCAGTGATCCACAGGGGGAGGTGTGCTTAGGCCCTACTTTATAGGCGTGGCTCAGAGAGGTGGATTCCTTTTCCTCATCTCTTAGTATTTGTTGCAAAAATGGTGCAGGCACCAGAGACAAGTTTCCACTGGGTGCTGATTCCAAAGCGTCTGCCTGGTTTGTGTGTGTGAAGTCAGGGGTTTTGCTCACAGAAATGCCCTCTCCTCCATGCCCGGGGCCTGTCACTCACACCTTCACCCTGTACATCCGAGCCTGGAATGCAAACTCTGGGGTTTTTCTATTTACTCTGGGGCTCCACCCAGAAACCAAGAAAGCAGCAGTGTGTGTGCATGAGGGGGTGAGCAGATAAGGGGACAGTGAGGCAGAGAGGGACATCTGATAAGGGGTTGGAGAGCCAGAAGGAAGCAGGCATGGCTGGGCTGGGGGACAAGGCTAAGATAAGGAGATGGAGAAGTCTTTTGGGAGCCGAGTGATGAAGGAGAGGAGATAAGGGGCAGAGTGAGTGGTGGCCCATGGGGGGTCGGGGCGGGGGGGGGGGGGGGAGGTGTGGGGAGTAAAGGCGGCAGGAGAAGGACAGAGTAGCTGGATGGAGCTGGACAGACAGACAGAGACATGCGGTAGTAGAGCCTGTGTTCCCACGTGTCCAGGCCCGTCTGTGGCATTTGGCATGAACTTCTTCTCTTCTGCAAGTGAGTCGACAGCTTTCCCCAGGGTGTGACACTCTGTTAGGCCATGGGGACAAATGTCGTGATGCAAGAACCTCCTCCTGCCTCTGCTAATCAAAGGAGCACTGAGTCCTCCCTCTCGCCTTCCCTCCTGCCTCACTTCATCCATTCGACAGTCAATTTGCTAAATCCTCTTCTGAGTTCTGGGATACGGTCAAGATTGCTGGGCATCCTGGCAGGATGAGACTGAATTTACTTTTCATTTTTTTTTTGTATTATCAGTTTAAAATTTGTCTGAGAGGTAGAGAGAGAGAGAGAGAGAGAGAGAGAGAGAGACTGAGAGCGAGCTCCCGACTGCTGCTTCACTCCTCCCACGCCTGCAGGGATTGGGCAGGACTGGGCCAGGACTGGAGATAGAAGCTGAGAACTCAGTTCAGATCTCCCACATGGGTGGTAGGAACCCAAGCACTTGAGCTATCACCACTGCCCCGCAGGCTCTGTAGTTGGTAGGAAGCTGGAGTCAGGAGTCAGAGGCAGGAATCAAGCACAGACACTCCCATGTGGGATGTGGGCATCTGAACCAGTAGGCCAAATGCCTGCTCCGTGGAAACGGAATTTTAATAATCAAGCAGGGAAATACAGTGCTTTGAGCTAGCCACCACTGCCACTCAGGCAGCAGAATCACACACAAGGACAGGGAGTGCTGGGACTTGGCGGTTCCTAACAGGGGTCTGGGAAGAGGTGACGGTTTAGCTGGGATCTAATGACACTCGTAGGAAGGGAGCAAGCATGAGACTATCTGAGGGGGGCCCTGCATGCAGGGGGAGCAGCAGCGGCAGGGCCTCAGGTGAGCCTGGGTTTGGCTTGTGGGGCCGCATCCCTCTGGCAAAAGGGAGAGCTGTGCAATGCGGTTGGAGAGGTGGTAGGCCCAGAACGTGCAGAAATTTGAAATTCAGATTTTATCTGAGTGCAAACAGAGCCCACTGCAGCTTCACTGGGATGAGGCTTGGGGTGCACCTTGCCAGGTTGGGCACTGAGGTGCAGAGCAGAGAGCCCTGGACTGGCAGGGAGATCCAGGCTACCTCCGATTTTCCTACTAACACACATTAGACCTTGAGGAAATCAATTCTCCTCTCGGGGCTGCAGCCTCAGTCATTTGAGAGCTGGGAGAGTGAGATTCAGTGATCTTTAAGGTCCACTTGGTCCTGAAGTTCATGTATATTTGGACAGAGTCACTGAGGGGCACCTTATGGGATCCCACCTTCACTGCTCTCCTCTGGTTTTACACGGCAGGGCAGCATCAGGTGCACCAGTTCAAATCCTGACTCTGTCTTTTAACTTTTATGTAACTGAAGAACTTAACATCCCTGGGCTTCAGATCCCGTATTTGTAAAATGGCAATAATGGGGGTCAGTGTTGTGGCGCAGCAGATAAAGCTGCCACCAGTGATGCTGGCATCCCTTATGGGTGTTGGTTCGAGTCCTGGCTGCTCCACCTTTGACTGAGATCCCTGCTAATGGCCTGCAAAAGCAGCAGCAGATGGCCCAAGTGCTTGGACCCCTGCAAACTGTGAGTGAGACCTGGATGAAGCTCCTGGCTCTTGGCTTCCTGCTGATCCAGCCATGGCTATTGCAGCCATCTGGGAGTGAATCAGTGAATGGAAGACCTGTCTCTCTTGGTCTCTCCAGCTCTCTCTGTAACTGAATTTCAAATAAATAAAGAAATGAATCTTTAAAAAAATGGCAGTAACAATAGTACTCACCTCATGGGGTTGTCATGGAGGAGGAGATGAAATGATAAGTAAAGGTACATAGTTCTGTAAAGCTACAGCTCCTGATGCACAATGAGCTATAATTACTGATCCTGTCAAGGACCCCACATCTTTGGGGTTCTGCCCATTTTCTGAGCATGGGCCTGTTGATTGATCAATTCTGCCTGAGAATCATGTCTCACTGGCACCTCCAAGTAAACATGATCAGAATCACTCCTCTCCCGCTTCTCCTCCCCGGCCCCTTATCTCAGCTCATGGCACCAAGATTCTCCTACACGGTCATGCTCGGTCTCACTTATCTTGGGCTCCTTTCCCACATCCAATCAATCGTCAAACCCTGTCACTTAGCCTCTGCCATGTCTCATCGCCCCTGGCCCATTTTCATTCGAATGCTTCCCCTGCCCCTCACCCATTGTCTCTGAGCTGTCTTCCTGCTTTGTTTCTTCTTCCTGGTCCCCAGTCTCTGCCATCCATCATCACCCCTTTTCAAACACTGTTCCCAGAGTGGCCTTAACCCATATCTACAACAAAGTCACTTTTCTGCTTAAAAGTCTTTTCTACATCTCCATCCAGTCTAGGCCATGAGATAAAACCCACCACTTCAGCCTGCCTTCGGAGTCTGCAAAAACTGGATTCTAACCCACTATTCCAGGGTCTTCTATCACCTGTTCCCAACTGTGCTCAACCTTAGTCACTCTGTCTTCTCCACCATCCTTGAGGGTGGCTCACCTCTAGAAAAGCTCAGTTAGGTTTGCCCTTTGCCCAGAAGCTACCCACACTCTGCTGCTGCTGGTTCAAGCTCATCCAGACTTGGAATCTGAACTCTGGGCCTTCTGCCTCAGGGAGCATTCCCTGATGTCTCTTGGATTACCCTTCCATTTTCTTGTTTTAAAAATACCCACAGAGTTCTTTGAATTCTTAGATATCCATTCCTCCCCTCTCTGTTGGACCTGTGAGTTCCTGGAAGATGGGGACTTTTTCTTGGGCTTTGTTCTGTTGTTGACTTGTCTTAGTAAGTAGCTAAAAATGTCTGGTAGGTCTCTCAAATCTAACAGAGCTAAAACAAGAGCTCTGAGTCCATTTCCTAAGCAATTCTATTCCTCCTTCCAACCCCCCACCTCTTTCTCTTCTTGGTATTAAAATTTTTTTGACAATCAGAAATAAAAATAATTATTACTATTACTATAAATAATTGTATGCCTATTATCTATAAGGCTATTATACAGTGGAAGAAGTGGGATAAATACACTGATCTTATAGGGTTTTGCAAGTGTTAGAGACAACTGATGTAAAGTTCTTTGTATACTTTAACTCTTATAATCATTTTTTGTCCAGTGTCTCTCAGCTAGTAGGGAGTGAGCAGGAAGGATTCAAGCACAGGTCCTGTTACCTCTAATGTCCAGGGTCTTAACATTACAAGGGATAATTAGGAGTCCTCTGATCTAATTCATCTGATGCTAATGTAATCACAGAGGTCTAGTTATATTTAATAGTTGGATTGAATATTTTTCATCCTTTTCCTTGGAAGAGACATATCTTTAGATTTAAAGTGAGTCTCTTATTGAAAATGAATCTTGATGTGAATGGAAGGGGAGAGGGAGCGGGAAAGGGGAGGGTTGCAGGTGGGAGGGAAGTTATGGGGTGGGGGGAAGCCATTGTAATCCATAAGCTGTACTTTGGAAATTTATATTCATTAAATGAAAGTTTTAAAAAAAAGAAACTATAATCATAAAAAAGTGAGTCTCTTATAGTTGGCTTGTCATTGGATCTTGTTTTATAGCCGTCTGTCAATCTCACTTCATCAGTGGCAGAGATTTGGTTGACATTTAAAAATGATTCATTTATTTGAAAGGGAGGGAGGGATGGAAAGAGAGAGAGAGAGAGATATATATTTTTCATTTGCTGGTTCATTCCCCTAATGCCCGCAATATCTGAGGCTGGGCCATGCCAAAGCCAGGAGCCTGGAACTCAATCTGGGTCTCCCACATTGGGTATCAGGGACCCAAGTGCTTGAGTCATCTTCTGCTGCCTCCAGGGTGCACAGTGGCAGGAAGCTGAATCAGAAGTGGAGCTGGCACTCAAATTCAGGGACTCTGATACGGGATGTGAGTGTCCCAAGTGGCAACTTAATTGCTGTGCCAAATTAACTCTTGCTGTTTTTTTTTTTTAAATTTTTATTTTCTTAGTGATTTCTCGAGGGATTATTATATAAATAATATTTTGTATAGCAACAACATAATAAATTATTGAAACTTCAGTTTACTACTAACTTACTTTTTGCAAAATGTAGAAAGTTTTCTCCAGTATAATTCCATATATTTTCTTTCTTTTGTGCTATTATTGTCATATGTGTGACATCTATATGTGTTGTAATTCAACAGTTCAGTGTTATGATTATTGCTTTATAAAATCTTGTGTCTCTTAAAGAAGTTAAGGGAATATATGAGAAAAACATATATATTTATATATATAAACACACATATATGTATATGTATATGTCTCTTAATGTTTGCTGCATACTTAACCATTTCTGGTGCTCTTTATTTCTTGTTGACTACAGTTAGCATCTGGTGTGATTTAGTTTCAATCTCAAGGGCTATCTTTACTATTTCCTATAAAACAAGTCTGCTAGCAATGAGTTTTCAGTCTGTATTTATTGGGGAGTGTCTTTATTCTTTTTTTAAACTTTTATTTAATGAATATAAATTTCCAAAGTACAGCTTATGGATTACAATGGCTTCCCCCCCATAACTTCCCTCCCACCCGCAACCCTCCCCTCTCCTGCTCCCTCTCCCCTTCCATTCACATCAAGATTCATTTTCAATTCTCTTTATATACAGAAGATCAATTTAGTATATATTAAGTAAAGATTTCAACAGTTTGCACCCACACAGAAACATAAAGTGTAAAATAATGTTTGAGTACTAGTTATAGCATTAAATCACAATGTACAGCACATTAAGGACAGAGATCCTCCATGAGGAGTAAGTGCACAGTGACTCCTGTTGTTGACTTAACAATTTGACACTCTTGTTTATGGCGTCAGTAATCACCCCAGGCTCTTGTCATGAGTTGCCAAGGCTATGGAAGCCTTTAGAGTTCGCTGACTTCGATCTTATTCAGACAGGGTCTTAGTCAAAGTGGAAGTTCCCTCCTCCCTTCAGAGAAAGGTACCTCCTTCTTTGATGAGAGTGTCTTTATTTCACCTTTAGTTTGCAAAGATTTTTCACTTGATTGTAGTATTTTTGGTTAACAGTTATTTTTCTTTTAGTACTTTGAATATTCTTTCCATTGCCTTTGGCTTTCATGGATTTTTTTTTTTCATTTTAAAAGTTTTATTTATTTACTTGAAAGGCAGGGTAACACAGAGAGAGGGAGAGCTGGAGAGAGAGAGAGAGAGAGAGAGAGAGAGAGAGAGAGAGAGAAGAGAAGAGAAGAGAAGAGAAGAGAAGAGAAGAGAAGAGAAGAGAAGAGAAGAGAAGAGAAGAGAAGAACTTCACCTGCTGTTTCACTCCCCAAATGCCCTCAGTAGCAAGGGCTGGGCCAGGCTGAAGCTAGGAGACGAGAACTCTATCTGGGTCTCCCATGGGGGTGGCAGGAACTCAAGTACTTGGGCCATTATCCACTATCTCCTAGGTGTACTAGAGAGATGCTGGATTGGAAAAGGAGGCAACACTTGGATCTTAAGCACTCCAGTATGAGCAGGTATCTTCAGTGGTGGCTTAACCTGTGGTGCCACATTGCCTGCACCTGGCTTTCGCTGTTTCTAGTGGGACATATCTTGTTCATCTGTATGTGAGGACTAAAATTATTTCTTTCTGCTTTGAAGATTTTTCTCTGTCCTTGGCATTCAACCTATTGGACAATGATGCATGCAGGTGTGAATTTTTTTGTGTTTGTCCTACTTAGTATTTATCTGGGGTTTTTGCCTATTCTTCAGAGTATTTTTTGTAACAATTTCCCCTTTTCCTTTCCTATGTGTAGTGGAACAGGTTGGCCATGGTTCCCTCATATCCTAATACATGCACTTATAGGCCACACAAGGAGAGTTTAGTTGTACTTTGATTCGAGTCTTTGTAAAACATCCTGTTTTTCCTAGTGTCAGGAAGGGAAATGAGCCGTCTTGTTAATTGTGCATCTTCCTGACTGAAGATGGTTCTCTTCCATTCTCTCATTTCGATGAAACATAAGATGTTCTATGTTGGTGCCCCATAGGATAAAGCTGCTGACTTCTGTGCATGTCCATTACATTGCTGGTTACAGCCCAGAGACAGCATCTCAGTAACAGAGCAACCCTCCATCTGAGCAGCGTATCCTCTGGCCCCTCTGATTTGGCAACTTCCTGTGGATTTATGGACAGATGGAGCTGACATCATGCCGATTGATCTTGCTTCTGCAAAAGCAATGGATATCTCCTTACTGGCCCAGCTTATGAAATGGTGTTAAACTGCAGCAGGGTTTCCTGTGTCCCTGTTTGCCACTATATTGCTGCTTTGAGAGTGATTGACAGTAGGCTGGGATGCTTGACAATGACTCTATTGGGTTAAACAGTGTTCCCCAAAGTTCATTTCTACCTGGGACGTCAGAATGCAACCTTATTTGAAGTAGGGCCTTTGAAGACGTAAACCACCTCAAGAAGAGGCCATTTTAGGAATACATTGGGCTCTCATTCAATAACTGGTGTCCTTATAAGAGGGAAATCTGGATGCAGAGACATGCACCATAGACAGTGTGAGGTCACAGAGAGCAAGCTGTGATTGGATGAGTCTATGGGCCACAGGATGCTCTGAGAGCAGTCTAGAAAAGGCAAGAGAGAGGCTGGCGTTGCGGCTCACTAGGCTAATCCTCCGCCTTGTGGCGCCGGCACACCGGGTTCTAGTCCTGGTCGGGGCACCGGATTCTGTCCCGGTTGCCCCTCTTCCAGGTCAGCTCTCAGCTGTGGCCAGGGAGTGCAGTGGAGGATGGCCCAAGTGCTTGGGCCCTGCACCCCATGGGAGACCAGGAGAAGCACCTGGCTCCTGCCATCGGATCAGCGTGGTGCACCGGCAGCAGCGCGCCGGCCGCAGCGGCCATTGGAGGGTGAACCAACGGCAAAAAGGAAGACCTTTCTCTCTGTCTCTCTCTCTCTCACTATCCACTCTGCCTGTCAATTTTCCCAGTTGGAGTCTTCAGAGACAACGTGGGCCTAGGGACACCTTGATTGCAGACTTCTAGTCTCAAGGACTGTTGGTCAATGAAGTTCTACTGTTTTAGGTCACCCACTTTTTGGTTGGTTGTTGCAGCAGCTCCAGGCAATGGATATTGAACAGATCTCCGAGGCCCTGCTCATCCTCCTTCAACGTTTTCTTTCTGTTCTTCATATTGCATCACTTATATTAATCTTTCTTCAGGTTTACTTGTCCTCCTTTCTGTTATCTAAAGGTACTATTATGTTTCCTTAGTCAGCCATTCAATTCTAGAATTTTATTTGATTCTTTCAAATAATTTTCATCTCTTTATTAATATTCTCTACTTGCTGAATAATTTTTCCTTAACTCTTTCCTTTAGTTCTCTGATATACTTGTTTGAAGACTTTGTCTTCTGGGGCTGGTGTTGTGGTGCGACAAGTTAAGAGGCTGCTGATGCTGCTGGCATCTGGTATCAGAGAGCTGGTTCAAGTCCTGGCTGCTTTGTTTCTGATCCAGCTCCCCGGTGTTTCACTTGAAAGCAATGAGAGATGACTTGCATGCTTGGGCCCCTGCTACCCACTTGGGAGACCCAGATGGAGTTCCTGACTCCTGGCTGCAGCCTGGCCCAATGTTGGCTGCTGTGGCCTTTTGGGGAGTGAACCAGAGGATGGAAGATTTTTTTCTCTGTCTGTCCTTCTCTATCTGTCACTCTTCCAAATAAACCAAATAATGCTTAAAAAGACTTTCTCCCAAATCCCACATCTAGGTTCCCTCAGACACCATTCCTATTGACTGAATCTTTTTCTGGGAAAGAATCATGCTTTCTTGTTTCTTTGCATGCCTCACAATACTTTTTTGTTGCTGATGAAAACTGGATAATTTAGGCATATGTTATAGGAACTCTGGACTGTGATCTCTCCTGAGGCTGTGGTTGTTGCTGGCTAGTTGTTTAGTAGCTTATCTGAATCAAATCTGTGGCCACAGTCTCCCTGGTAGCGTAGAGCTTTGTCAAGTCCCTTAGAGACTGGCTTCTTTCTTGGTTCTCCTTGTGAACTTTCTGTTAGTCCTCTGGTCTGTGACCTAACCAGGACTTCAATCTCCCTCAGACACCATTAGTAGAACCGTTAGGTTAGACCTGTTGGCTTTCCCCAATCACTTGCCCCCAAGATGTCCGGTTTTAAGGACAATTTCCTTTCTACTCCATACTAAGTGAGTCTCCTCCCATGATGAAGTTACTTATCCCAGCCCATCTTCTGTGCTGCTGTTGACCATGTATAAGGGTACTTCAAAAATTAGTGAAAAAATGGAATTAAAGGTAAGTTATTTCAGTGCAAAAATGTTTTGATATGTGTTCATAGTTTCTTCATAATATCTATTATTTATGAACATTTTGAAGGTCTCTCATATGCATGGACTTCAAAATTTTTGCACCGAATCAGTGTACCTTTTTTCCATTAACTTTTTGAAGTACCTTCATATTAAATACACATATGCATTTTACCCCACAATAAAATACTTTTTCTTTCCTTATAGGCTCAAATTGCCATCTGGTATAGTTTTTTTTTTTTTTTTCAGCCTGAATAACTTCTTTTGGCATTTTTTCTATAGTGCAAGTCTGTTGTCAATGAATTCTCTTAAATAGCATTCATCCAAAAATAACCTTATTTCACTCCAATTTTTGAAGGATATTTTTACTATTTACACAATTTGGGCTGATTTTTTCTTTCTTCATTTTCAAGTTGCTGTTTCCTTGTCTTCTTACTGCTACTATGTATTATGAGCAATCACTTGATATTTTTATTATTGTCCATTTTTAGAGGTTACTTTATGCTTTTTCTTTCTGGCTTTAATTTTCATCAGTTTGAGCATGAAATACCTAGGTATGGTTCTTGTTGAATTGATCTTGTTTGGGGGTCACTGAATTACTCATATCTAGACGTTTGTTTGAAATTTTGCATTGACTTGAAAAGCAGAGAGAGAGAGCGAGAGAGAGCGAGCTCCTATCTGCTAGTCCACTCAACAAATGCCTAAAGCAGCCCTAACGTGGGCCAGAAGCCAAAGATGGGAGCCTGGAGTTCAATCTAGGTTTTCTACATGGGTGACAAGAATTCAACTACTCGAATCATCACCACTGCGTCCTAGGAGTGGAGGAAGCTGGAGTCAGGAGAAGAGCCAGCTATCAAACCCAAGTATCTGACATGGAATTTGAGCATCTTAATCAATGTCTTAATTGCTAGGCCAAATGCTCAACTAGGTAAGTTGATTTTTTTAAGAAGTCAAATTTGTGAAAATATTAGTCTTTATTTCTTTAGCATTTTTTCTATCATTTTTCTCTCTTTTGATTATATTCATATCAGGCTACTTACTACTCTTCCACAGCTCATTGGGATTCTGCATATTTAAAAATATTTGCTATCACTATTCCAGTGAGCTTTTTATATCAGTCATGGTACTGTAGTCCCAGAATTTCTATTTTTTAATGGTTTGTAATCCTCAACTAGCTCTTCACTCATCATGACCACCTTTTCCTTTAAGCCATTGGACATATTTATAACAGCACTGTGCCTGCCTGTTAATTCCAACATCTGGGTCATTTTGAGATCTGTTTTTTTCCATTATGATTTACATATTTCCTTTCTCACACGTAGTGATTTTGTTGTTGTTGTTGTTGAACATTGGCTATTTTTAGATAATACAAATGTAGCCATCATTTTCTCATGTAGGGTGTTGATTTTTGTTGTTGCTGTCCAAAGTGATTAAAGTATTGTGAATTTCTGGTCCAGCTAGCATGATTTTTTTTTTTTTGACAGGCAGAGTGGACAGTGAGAGAGAGAGAGAGACAAAGAGAAAGGTCTTCCTTTGCCGTTGGTTCACCCTCCAATGGCCACTGCGGCCGGCACACTGTGGCAGGCGCACCGCGCTGATCCCAAGGCAGGAGCCAGGTGCTTATCCTGGTCTCCCATGGGGTGCAGGGCTCAAGCACTTGGGCCATCCTCCACTGCACTCCCTGGCCACAGCAGAGAGCTGACCTGGAAGAGGGGCAACCGGGACAGAATCCGGCGCCCCGACCGGGACTAGAACCTGGTGTGCAGGTGCCGCAAGGCGGAGGATTAGCCTGTTGAGCTGTGGCGCTGGCCACTAGCGTGATTTTTATAACTTTCCAAGGTGAATCTCTTTCAGCTTTGAACTTACGTTAAGGCATAATCCTTATTTCTAAGGTCTGCTTTTTTGAAGTCTTAACAGAATTTCTGAAGATTCATCAGATTTCCAACACTTTAGTATTCACACGCAGCTCTTAGTACCTCATCAGAAAAATTTCGCATGGCCTTGAAGAGTCTTTCCTTCTGTATACACAGCCCAGTCTGCTACCAGGAGTCCTTTTTGAGCCCCGACACCAGTGTTAGGGTACTGCCTCTGCAGCTACCTGTCCTTGCAAATTCCAGGTGCTTCAACTGCCCGGTGTTCCCACATCTGCTTTCTTGATGTGATGAGATGACAGCTGTCTTTGGGCTCTGCATCATTGCACCAAAGTAAGGAAGTACGTCCAGTCTGAGGCTGGGTGATTGCAGGTTCACCCCTCAAGTGTCACAGTCCTGTGCTGCTTATTGTATAACGCCTGAAAACAGCCATCTCATATATTTTGCACAATTTTATTGTCTTCAGCAGAAAGAAAAGGTGGAAATTGTCACCTTTTCTTTTACTTTATGCTGTTCAAATTCTAATAGAAGGAACAAAAGTCTTTTAATAATATTCCAGGTTTCCCACTTCCTAGAACAATGCCTTAAATACATATTTCTTGAATGGATGGACCAATTGCAAAAAGTAAAAATATAATCTATAATCAGGTTAAAACAGAAAAGAAAAAAAGTCCCCTTTCTTTCCCACCTTATGCCTTCTGCTTTGAGTTGACCTTTTTTTTTTTTTTTTTTTTTTTTGTATATTATCTTCCAAAGTCCTTCTATGTGTGTATGATTTAAATGTGTGGGTGTAAAGTTTTGCTGTGTTTGCATTTTCTTCTCCTAAATAAATGGGGTCATACCATGCACAACTCTGTAGCTTATCTTTTTGAGAATTTTGTTCCTAAGGGAGATGTGTAGAGCACCTCTCTGCCATAGTGCATAGAGTCCTTATCATGCATTTAAGAGCTGTGCAGTTTTTAGCAGAATAGATACACCATCATTTAGTTAATCAGTTCCCAGTTGAATTACACCTTTATCTTAAGATTTTTCTGTATTAGAAAACTAAAACCCACCTGACTAGCAGGGCCATTCCTGGCCATTCCTAGACATAACTTAATCTCATTTTTCAGTGACACACTGAGTAGCACTCTACAGAAGCACGGAAGCAGAGTTTCCATCCTGATATACAAGATACTTACATGTAGCGTAGTTGGTAGCACGTGGTATAAATGGGCAGAGCGTGTTCCGGGGGAGAGAGAGACCTGAATTTTGACTTGGTGGTACTGGGAGAGGGGGCCTGGGGGGGCTTCATGGTGTTGGTGACATTTGAGGTAAGTCGGAAGTGGGAGAGGGGTCTTTTGAAAAAGGTTCTAGGTGCAGTGAACAGCAGTGGAAAAGGTACAGACAAAATCCTAGTGGGGAAGAGGAGTTGGCTTGAATATTTTGTATTAGAGGGAAATCATGGACCTGAAAACTGGGAAAGTAAACTAGGACTAGCTGACAGTGGGTGTTAAAAACTTCATCAGTGGATGTTAAGTACTAATCCAATGAAACCAGCAAGGACTGAGAACTTTTACTTTGTCTGGGGTGTGTTGTAACATTGGAAGGACTGGGCTTATGGATTATGGGTTCTTCCTGTAACTTCTTATTTTAAGAAAAAATTTCTATAAATATATTACAGGGACTCCCCTCCCTTTCCTTTGATTTTTAATATCTGAGTTCCTTTCCATAATTTATCTTTTTCCAGTTCCTTGTGCTAAGGTGGCTGGCTGAGGCTGACTGTGGGCCCACACTGCCTCCCTGTGCCGGGTTCATGCATAGCACTCAGCACAATGGCTCCCCCAAGGCTGGAGGGGTCAGAGAGCCCAGGGAGCCTACCTTTGTCCACAATGCTCACCCTGCACTAGATTATTTTTTTCAGATGAGGCACCTGTTTCATTACCAATGAGTACTTATATTTGTTTCCATACAGAATCCCACTGAGGGGAGGGTAGATGGTCTGTCTTGAGGACCTGCCTATGCCAATCTCCTGGGTTCCAGGGAGAGGGTGGAAACCTCTGCTTGCTCTTGTCAGCACCCTGACTCCATGGCATGATGCTCCTATTCCTTTTTTGACATCTTTGATCTTCACCTTCTTTCCTAATTTCAACAAGAATTGCTGAATTAGTTTCTAAGTCCTTGGAAGGACTTGGTATGAGATGACCAGGCCAGCAAAGATGGGTCCCAAACCATTGTTAGCAGTGGGAGTGAGGCCCTTGACATTCAAAGCTCTCACTGCCTGAAAGATAAAGTCCAGTGGCGTCAGCTGTATTTCAAGGTCTCTTCGGGTTTGGCCATGCTCTGCTTCCTAGCCTCAGCTCTTGACATCACCCCTTTCTGCATCCTTTGCTTTAATCAGGAAGTTGACAAAATCTCAGCCCTTGTTTCCTCTGCCTGGGGTACTCCTTCCCAAGCTTTGATAATAGCCTGCATAAATTCCTCTACAGACCTTCAACTATCACCCATACAACATCTCTGCAACCTTTTCCTGAGCCTGGCTCAGTCATACCTTCTCCAGAGTCCAGTGATTGCCACATAGCTCATCCCAGATCATCTAGTGCTTGATACAGTGGCCTGACATATTGTAGGCACTCAGTGTGTGTGTGTGTGTGTGCAGATAAGGGCATGACCTGTCCTGGGCTCATGATTTGACAGATGCCAAGGTAGAAGGTGGATGGTGACTTGAAGAGACAAAAGAAGCATCTATAGAGCAGTTGCTCAAAAAGCACGTACAGTTCCTTTGTCTCAGCAACACTGTGGAACAGAGTGTGATGCTACTACCCCCTCCCTCTGGTTGCAAAGCTGTGTTTTTCTTCTCCAGGCTCTGCATTTCCTTGAGTTGACATTTAGTTCTACCCACTCCCCACCGTGGACCTGGGGTTGACTGTGGGAGCCAAGTGCCCTGGGTTACACTGATCCCCTGAGTACCTTCTTGATGAGATCCAGAGGCTAGGTTCAAAACCAGGATGAAAAGTCCATTTATTGACATGCTTCCCTTCCTGGTGGTGAGCTTTTCTTTGTGTCTCAGGTGGCTGTGTGAAAATCATACTTGATAATGGATATGAAAGAGTGGCCTGGAAATGCTGTAGATACTGATGCTGATGATGGTGATAATGATGATGATTGATAAAAATAAATGCATGGACTCTTCCAAGTCCCTGCTTTCTTTTATGAAAGCTAGTCTCAATGTGGGGTGGAGTAAGGGATGGAGAAACATGTTGGCCAACATGTTCAATCAACCTGAAGAAATGAAGCGAATCTCTTGTACTTCCTACTTTCTTTTAGCAATGAAGCAGAGTGGGTTGGACTCTAAACCTGTGGAACTCCTCTACCCACACTGCTTCCAGTGTGGCTTTGGAGTCAAGTGACCAGCATTCAAATCCGATTTCTGCCAACTGGGTAGACTTATTTAAGCAGTAGCTTAGTCTCTCCGTGTCTCACTGTCTTTTTAGTGATATGGGGATGATTTTAATACAGAGCCTGATGGGCCTGTTTTGAGCAGGTGCAGTTATCCCTCTAAAGCGCTTTGCACGGTGGCAGGCACAGTGAAGTTGGCTGTGGTAGTTTCCTCTGCTAGCTTCCTGCTCATGGGGGTTGACAATCTTGCTTTTGCTCCCATCTTGAATACAATAACAAGGCTTAATAATGATCAGGGAGGAAAAAGACAGTGAAAATTGGCTTGTAACTGAGGGTGGAAAGGCTCTTAGCAGCTCTCTAGTCCATTTCTCTCATTTTAAAAACCAGAAACCTGAAACTAAGAGAGGGTGTACTTTCCTGAGGTTATATAACAGATACAGTTCAATTTATCGACTCTTCTCATGCCTATTATATGCCAAATGCTATCCACATTTCTGTGGATAAATGGATGAATAAGAAACAGTTAGTACTTTGTTGAATGTTCCCCAAAGTGTGTCACATGCAAAATGAAGTGATCATGGCCAGAACTTAATCAAGGAAATGGTGGATTAAATAAAAGGAGCTGTCCGCATTTTGTGCTCTGTTCATCTCCAAGAGAGTTTCCCATTTGCAGCGCATGATAGAGTCTCCAGTTCCCTTAGGGTCCATCTTGCAGGACTTGTGTTCTGTGGCATATCCTATGGGGAAAGGACTCCAGCTGGAAGTTCGAAGTAGAGGGGGGTGGGGGATGTATGAGCACATATTTATGAGGAGTTCAGTGGTGATGACACAGAGGTGCAATGAATACAGATGAGGGCTCCAGGAGACTGGGAGACTTGCCCTTGAGGTCACAAATTCCTCTTCTCTCTGCCTAGTTTTTGAGATGCAATCTCTTTCTGAGGAGCTTACGAACAGTCTTAATCAACGCCCAACAGCACACACTTTAGGAATGGCAGTTAAGAAATAGAGATGTTGAAGGAGGAAGAAACAATCAGATGGAGACAAGAACAAGGGCGGAACAAGGAAGCTAGCCACCACTTACCTGATGTCTGCTGTGTCCCCAGCCTGCTTTACCTTCTCTGTATTAGCACATCCAATTCTCACATTAAAGGGGCAAGTACTGTTATGATTCCCATTTTACAGATGAGGAAACAGACCTGGGTAGCTCGGTGACTTGCCCAAGTTCATCTAATAAATAAGTAGAGAAGCTGCAGCTTGAGTTTGAGCAACTGGCTCCAGTCCAGGTAGGAGCTGCTTTGGATGTGACATGAATTTCTCCTTGCTCGCATCCCTTCCACAGGAGTGGGACCAATTATTCAGGAAGTGGTACCCATTTGGCACTTTGATTTGCCACTGTGGTCACAAATAGTGGGGAGGATGGGCAGCGAGGGTACCTGTGTGGGGGAGGGGAGAGGAAAGTTCTCTTTTGCTTTGTCTACATTTCCACCGTTCCAAGCATTTGCTCAGATACCAACTCCCGTGTTTTTACAGCCTTCTCATGTTCAGTACCTTGTTTATGCTTGGTGGGGGATACGTCCCATGTTGAGCCTTGCTTCTAAGTTATTGGCATAGATCTATGGATGTTTCTTAAATAAGCCAAGCTGCTTGAAGGCAGAAGCCTATTGTTATTCTTAACTCTAGATTTCCCACCTCAGGATTTTGCTCAGTCATTCGCGTTACATGAATAAATGAATGAATTCAGGACCATTAAACAGAGCTAACTGAAAAGTCTCTCCTGAATGAGGTTGTCATACTTGTTGTCTGTAATGTAGATGGTACTGTTTCATATGGTCATGCCCTACCAGCCTGCGTCCCAGAGTGCATTGGGAGTAGAGTCTTCTGCTGACTTACAACTGGTAGCCTGGGAGTGCAGTGAGCCTTTGTGATGTAAGCTACCAGAGTTTTTTTTTTTTAAAGGTTTATTTATTTATTTGAAAGTCAGAGTTACACAGAGAGAGAAGGAGAGGCAGAGAGAGAGAGAATTCTGCCAGCGCCATGGCTCACTAGGCTAATCCTACGCCTGCGGCACCGGCACTCCGGGTTCTAGTCCCTGTTGGGGCGCCGATTCTGTCCCGGTTGCTCCTCTTCCAGTCCAGCTCTCTGCTGTGGCCCAGGAAGGCAGTGGAGGATGGCTCGGTGCTTGGGCCCTGCACCCGCAGGGGAGACCAGGAGGAAGCACCTGGCTCTTGGCTTTGGATGGGTGCAGCGCAGTGGCCGTAGCTGCCACTTGGGGGGTGAACCAACGGCAAAGGAAGACCTTTCTCTCTGTCTGAGTCTCTCTCTCATTGTCTAACTCTGCCTGTCAAAAAAAAAAAAAAAAAAAAAGAGAGAGAGAGAGAGAGAATTCTTCCATCTGCTGGTTCACTCCTCAAGTGACCTCAATGGCTGGAACTGGGCCAATCCAAAGCCAGGAGCCAGGAGCTTCTTCCAGGTCCCAAGGACTTGAGCCATCTTTTACTGCTTTCTCAGGCCATAGCAGAGAGCTGGATTGGAAGTGGAGCAGCTGGGTCTTGAACCAGTGCCCAGATGGGATGCTGGCACTGCAGGCAGGGCTTTTACCGGCTATTCCACAGCGCCAGCCCCTCAGAGTTTTAATAGTGCTTGTTTCCACAGCCTAGCCTAGCTCACTCTGACTGAAGTACCACAGATCTCCTGGGGGGATGATTTTGAAGGTAAGCATCACTCTTGCCAAGCACAAAGAGGGAGCTCAAACTAGAGGCTAAGCCTCCAAATCCAGTTTGGAAAGTAGCGGTGTAGCCGTAAGAGACGACACCATAGAGATGCTCAGGGGAACTGGAGGGACAATTAGGTGTGTACGCCATGGCTAGGGAGGGGGTGGGGAGCAAGAGTGACACAGAGGGGAGGGTGCATGGTGTGTGCAGAGGTCCCAACCTGTGGTCCGCGCTCCGTTTTGATCATACTATGCTTTGAAAGTTTGCACTAATCGCCATTGTATCAAAGTCCAGCTTTCTGACTTCTCTGGGAAAACCAGAAGAGGAGAGTGGTGTTGTCTGCTACTCATTTTGCCTGGTACTCATGCTACAGTGCCTCCCTCCGAGGCCAGGCCTGCCTCCTCCTGCAGCCTCGGAATTGGAGTCTCCTGTATGATTCAGACTCGGGACACCTCCTCTCAATACACTTTATAGCTCTAATGTATTATTAGAGGCAAAACACTTTCCTCTTCTGGGTTTTGAGAGCAATTGCTCTTTCTGGTGCTAAGACAAGATTGTCTTATAGTTAGGTTCAGGGCCGACAATGAGCAACGAGGCATGAGACATTTACAGATTTTAAAGTCCATAAGACAAAATGATTTTGTAATGTAAGACTCCAGATAGGGGCCTCAGAAACAGAAGCCTTGCAGAGTGACATTGGCTCTGGCTTGAGAAGACTGGGAAGTCATGGGCTGTTGTACTGGAAGAGAGGGGGAAAGTGGGCAGAGAGGTCTGAGCTTGGAGAAAGTTACATAAGGCTTCAGAGAAACGCGATGGCGAGATTGTTTCGGCTCAGCTGATGAGGGAAGATGTGGAACAAACACAGGCAGAACAAAGGTGGTGGAGGAAACCCGGGCGGGATCAGCCGATAAGTCAGGGGAACAAGACAAAGGGAGCTAAATTTAAACAGGAGAGAAAGGATGCCTCAGCAGGGCCAGCGGCAGCGGCCTATAAATACCTTGAAGGCAACGAGCTCCAGAAAGAAAGGAAGGATTATTCACTGTCTCCCCAGATGTAGGACAGAGACAGGGGCCAGAAGGAAGCTGAGCTGGCGTCAGGCTGCTGGACCCAGGCTGCTGGGGAATAAAGCGACGTTTGTGTTCTGGGCAGTGAGTGGAGAGTCTGGCTCCTGGGTGGCTGCTTCCAGTGGGACCTCCTCCAGGCTCCCCGAGACTTCCCGCTGGGGACATGGCACAGACCACCAGACCCTCGCACTGCTGCATCTCTGCCGACCGGGAAGGAGCCCCCTCGGCTCTGGGTGCCGAGACTCGCTTGGCACCCTTCCGAGTTATTTCATTTCTCCAGCTTTGTGTCTTTCCTCTTTGTAAATGCGGATAAGAGCTGTTCACCTCATAGGGATGGTGGGAGGGTGACTGAGGGTCTGTCTGTGAAAGGGCGTGGGAATCCTCTGTCTGATAACCACCTGCCCTTGTTTTCAGAGGCTCCATTTCTAAACCGGTCAAGGAAACTATTAAAGAGTTAGCAAGGTTCCTTCCTTTCCTGTTTCTCTCCTATTCTCACTCAAGTTCTCCCTTCAGTTTTTAAAGCACTAGCATCCCTACCCGACTATCCCGCCTACTCTCCCCTCCCTTGGTCCTGGAGATGAGCCTTTGAGCAAAGCAGAGTCCGTGGCTTGAGTATTTAAAGGCTCAATGGTAGGGGGGAAGGCATGAGCCCAAAAGGCTTTCTGCTGGAATCGTAGTGCCACTGTAGAGGGGTACAGCATAGCTGTGGGAGGCCCAGGAGAAGAGGTATGGTCTGGGTGAGAGGAGCAGTGTGAATCAATGGTGAGAGATGGGTTCAGCACATTTGGGTGCTGTGAATTGTTCAGCGAGGGCTGGAGCATGGGCTGAGCCTGCTGTAGAGAAGTGTGAGATGAGGCTGGAGAGGTTTGCAGGGCTGTCTCGTGTGGGGTCTCACTGGCTTGGGGCTTGTTGATGGAGAGGATTCAGTGATGTGATGGGAGCTGGGTAGTGCCACTGTGGTCTTCTGATTTTAGAAGGGTCTCTCTGTAGCCAGGGTAGATGGTGGGCATAGGCCAGTGGTGTGAACAGAGTACCTTTGTTGGGGGTTTGAGCCACCAGGACTGATGGAGAGAGATAAAGGCATGAGCCTGGGGCTGTGACTGACGGGTGAAAGTGCTACTTGGCTGAGGTTGTGTTTCCTTGCGTAGGCTGACAATAATAGAACATCCCCACCCCAATTCTCCTGGGAGGAAACACTCCCCCGGGCTCCACTTCCATGGCTGAGGAGCAGGGCCAGGTGTCTCCCCTTGTCACCACTTCCTGCCTGTTTGCATTTTTGTTTGAGACATGAGCGGGTTGGCAGGGCAAAACAACGCCTTCATCCAAACTCCTCAAATAGAGCATTTCATGGAGGAAGAAAGCACTACAGGTCATGTGTAGTAGAAAGCTTTTGGAAGAATCACCAGCTCCTGTGCCTTGCTATTCTCATCCACACCTGCAGTAAAGCGTATTTTTACTTATGCTTGCTTCTCCACTCACAGCTGAATGGGAAAGGGGGTGCATACTTGACTGAAGAAAACTGACCCACAGGCTGGCCTGGTTCAGTGAGACCCTTCCCAGAACACTTGGAATTGGGTAACAGAGAGAACTGTTTAAGCTTGCTTGGGTCCTAAGCTTATTAGATCACGTGGAGTTGAGGTCTGATGGGGCCATCTTGGGTCACAACAGGGTATGTGCAAGTAGAACAGGGAAAGTTCATTTGCAGAGAGAATGGATCAGAAACAAATGGAGTAATCACGTAAGGAAGGCCAGTGAAAAAGAGAGGAGAAGGAAGAAAGGAAAAAGATGAGGAACAAAAGGAGGAGGGGAGAGAAGGAGGGAGAGAGAGAAGGAGAGCAACCTGCCTTAGCTCCTGAATGACTTTTTTCTTTGCTCTTCTAGTTAGCTGCTGCAGAACACCCCTACACTCTCGCAGTAAACTCATTTTGTTGAATTTGAATGGGTTCTTTGTTTTCCTGCCCCTTTACAATCAAGAACGTTGCACCTAATGTTTACATACTTATTTTTTGGGGATGCTGTATGAAAGATTCTATCCTGTGCTCTCTTGCTGCCACTTTCAGTATCTCATATGCTTGTGGTTAGGCTGTCCTAAGACAGTCTTAACGTCTTCTGTTACATTTCAAGGCCAATTACTTTTGTCTGGTGATAGATTCCTTGTTCTTTTTTATGCTGTCTTCTTCTTTTGTGATAACTTCTCAGAGTAATTATTTATGCTTTTTCCCCCCTATTGAATAGAGAAGTGTTCCTCAACCAACCCTAAAAGCTAAATTGAAGAAATAGAAGAGAGGGAGAACAATGAGTCTTGAGATTACAGAAAGAATATCAATGTGTAATTTCATTTTGTTTGGAAAATAGTACAATTTTGTAAGAAAAGGTCAGAGAGCTCAGCTGGGGATTTATCATCTTGGTTGAATAACCTGAAATATCACGTTGGATTTGTTGCTTATCAGCACTCCCTAACATTTTCACAGCAATTTCAAATTGGAAGGAGTTTAAGGGATTCTGAGAAGATAGCTATCTCAAATGGAGGCTTTCTCAATGGTCAAGGAGTTTTTTTTTCCCCATGGCCCTCAGGGACTTTTTGGCTGACTTGGAAAATTTCTGTTTTCTTGGAGTTTCTGATAGAGGGTGAGTAAGAGCGAGGGTATCAGATCAGACAGTTATCCTGTACTGACTTCATCTCAAGAGTATCTTTGAGCAAGTTAGTTAACCTTTGGAATTCCTGTTCTTTTTGTAAATGATACTAAAGATACCCTGCCTGTATAGGAAAAATAAATTGCTTTTCCTTGTATACTATGACACAAGTCTCAATACTTCCTGAACATGTTGCTGCTGACACTAGATGTCTACTTGCCCCTGTACCAACGGATTCTCCTATTCTCTACACACCAGCTGTTTTGCAATTCAGTTGTAACACTGTGTACCTGGAGTTAGCACCAGAGCCACGGGTTAAGGGCTCAGTCCTGCAAGGTTACATCCACTTCTGCCCCCAGGCCCCAGGCCCAGGCCTTCTTTATCCCCTTTACTTCTACTGCTGCCTGATCTGTTATGAATGCCCTTTTCCTCAGGTTGGACAGTTTGCTTTGAGGGCTCATGGAACTCAGGGAAACACTTACTTATGGCTATCAACTTATTATAAGGGATACTATAAGGACCTAGTTGAACAGCCAGAAGAAAATGCAGATATGGTAAGGTCTAGAAGGCTCCCAGGTACAGGAACTTCTGTCTTCTTGGACCTGGGGTGCCCCACTCTCCTAACAGGTGAAGGAGGGGCTCATCATGAAAGCATGACTGTGGCTTCTTTACATAGGCATTTTGTGGAGGCTTCATCATGTAGATGCTGGACGTAGATAATAATTGTCAACTTGACCTCCCACTCCTCCTCCCTCCACCCCCCAGGGGATGGGAAATGGGACTGAAAGTTTCAAGCTCCTAACCATGGCTTGGTGTTTCGCATGACCAGCTCCCATTCAGAAGCCCATCAAGAGTCACCCTATTGGAGCCATAGTTGCTCCTATTCCTTAGGCGATTCCCAAGGATTTAGGAGTTCTGTGTCAGGACCTGTGATTAAAGAGCAAATATTAGAACAAAAGATGTTCCCAGCACTCCCATCACTTAGGCTAGTGTAAGGAGTTAGGAGCTCTGAGCCCAGAATGGGGGATGGTGACCAAATATGTACTTTGTATTCAGAGGCAGGTTTCACACACTACCTTATGCATTAACTCTTATTGCTATACTCAGGAACATGACATCTGAAAGGTCACGTAGCTGGACGCAATCATGGAGTGCATCTGTCTGTGTGCCTTCAACTGTAACAGCAGACAATTCCAACTCCGGCTTAAATGAAAAGGAATTTATTTTATCTGCAATCCCTGGAAGTCCTGAGGTGGCAGATGCAATAGGATTGCTTAAGATGGTAGTCAGAGGTGTCGTTGCTCATCTTTCCTCTTCTGTACTTAGGGAATCATCTTTGCTATTAGAAAGGCTCCCTGTTTGGTCACAGAATAGCTGCAGAAATTTCAGGTGTCTGATCTGGTCACAGAAATTTCTAGAGAAACAAGGGACTGTGTCTACTGTGTCTCCTTGAGCTGTGAGAAAGTATCCTAGAAGCCTCTGTGAGGATTTTCTTCATGACTTCTGGTCTGACTTTGGTCTAACCCCTGTCTCTATGCTAATCACTGGCAATAGGAATAAGTTGAACATAGCTGCTTAGATTATTCACATTGTGTCTCTGAGATGGGAGCAAGATCACCTCTTTCTGCCTTATATGGGAGAATGGCAGATTTTGAATTAAAGCATGTGGCATCAGTAAGACGCAAGAAGGGGGCTAGCACTGTGGCATAGCGGGCTACATTTGATATCCCTTATAGATGCTGGTTCAAGTCCCCTCTGCTCCACTTCCAATCCAGCTCCCTGCTAAGGTGCCTGGGAAAGCAGCAGAGGATTGCTCAAGTCTGTGGGTCCCTGCACCCATGTGGGAGACTTGGAAGAGTCATCTGCTCCTGGCTTCAGCCTGGCCCAGCTTTGGCTGATGAGGCCATTTGGGGTGTGAACCAGTGGATGGAAGATCTCTCTCCTTCTCTCTCTCTCTCTCTCTCTCTCTCTCTCTCTCTGTATCTCCCTCTGTCTCTGTAACTCTGCCTTTCAAAAAAATTGAATCTTAATAAAAAAGATGCAGGAAGGCCTGGATGTTGGATAGGTGACCATGTATAAGCTGTGCAGAGTTTTATTCTTTCACGACTGCTATAACAGAACTTCATATCCTGGGTGGCTCTCCCAACAGGAATTGATTTTTTCACAATTATAGAAGCTAAAAGTCCAAGTTGAAGGTGTCACCAGGCTTGGTTTCTTCTGAGGCCTCACTCTGCCTTGCAGATGGGTCACTCTGTCCTCATATGGTCATCCTTCTGCCTGTTGGTGTCTGTGTCCTAATCTCTTGTAAGAACAGAGTATACTGGGTTAGGGCCCAGCCATATGACCTCATTAATCTTAATTGCCTTTCTAGAGGTCCTCTCTCCAAATACTGTCATGTTCTCAAGTACAGGAGGTGGGGACTTCACCATATGAATTTTGGGGGAGCACAATTCAGACCACAATACCATTGAACCCTGCTATTCTATTGATTGGGAGCTGTGATCTGCTCCACATCACACAAGCTCTCTAGACACACAGGCTATCACACTGCTCCACAACTACGAGAGTGAATTTTTAGCCTCTTGGGCTATAGGTCTAAATCTGAAGAAAGAAATCCATGTTTGGCCAAGTTCTAACATACAAGTTCCAACAGATGCATTTCTAGCTGTTGAAGTCCAGGCAGGAGGCACAGATTGGTTGCTAAGGAGGAGACCAGGCCAGTGGAGACATGTTGGCAGACTTATTTAGAACTTGTCCTTGGTCTAGAAGACCACCATCTAATCTTAGGCACTGTATCTGCTCTAGAGTGTCTTTTGGTAGGAGAATTTACACTTCCCATAGAGAAAGAGCATGCACTTGGTCTTGGAATTGTAATTGTTTCCATCCTTGGCTTTATTTACTTGATGCTATGACATAAGTTAACCAGCTGTGTAGTTTGATATTGGAAGTCCAAAGCAAAGTTAAAGATTTCCCCACTCCATTCCCTGCACTTAGGGGTTCTCACAGCCTTGGCTGTGCTAATACATTTGTGAGTATATTTACAAAGAGGAATGCAATACACAGTGTCCCCATGATTATGGAATCAAGATTTTGGCCTCAGAAGAAACCAAATCTGCTGACACCTTGATCTTGGACTTCCAGCCTCCAGAACTGTGAGAGACAGATTTCTGTTGCTGTCGTGTTTGTCAACAAGCATGGTTTGCACGTGTGCTCTCCCTGGTGCTGATCTACTGAACAGCTTTCAGGGTGTTGTCCTCGAGCAGTGCTCTCTACCTTTCCCTGGTCCTTTCTGAATAGAGAAAATGATAATGTTTATTTGGCATCCAGGGTAGATGCTGCAAGATGCCCACTGTTGGGGGTAGTCTTAAGGAGTCTGGATGCTCAGGTCCCTCTGAAGTTGTCACTGTCGTTGGGAAGCTCTGGTGTAGACTCTTTGTGAGTTAGAGAACCACAGTCCCACAGATGAGAGGATCAGCCTTATCTGCAGAGCTCCTGGATTCCTCAGTCCCCAGCCAGCTGACGACTCTACAGGCTGTGGATTTCTGCAAGGTGCCCCACGGGTTTCTTCCCTGACTTCTCATTCCCTCCCTCCCTCCCCCTATGATTCTCTCTCACTTCATTCTCTTCTCCCTTGTCTTTCTTTCATATCATTTGTTTACATCTTCCATTGCATCTGTTTAACTCTCCCAGATAGACACACCACACACACACACACACACACACGTATCCCCTATTTTTTAACGCAAAGGGAAAGGCAATTGAATAGAGATCTGTGAGCTGGGATGCCAGGTATCAGCTTCTCTAGCAGCCTGGAATGACTTTCACAGCTCCCTGCCCCATAGCTGCGGTGATGCCCCCTGCCCCCACTTCCCACTGAAGGGTAAGGCACCCAGGGCATAATGCCCCAGTCTGAACACATTGAAGGGACCCTAGCACAGACACAGGTGACTCAGTGTCAGACTGTGTCTCTTCTGATTCCCATCTCACACCTTGACTTCACTACCTCCACTTTCTCCTCACATTCTAGTTATATGGGGGCTGGGACTTGGCTTTGCTTTTCTCAGTCATCTCTTTCCTCTTCCCAAAGGAACTGGCATCCTGCACCTGCTGAAAGGGGCTGCATTGTGTCCCCACCTACTCTCAAGCTTTACTCCCCAAATATGACTGTATGTGGAGAGAGACCTTGAAGGGGTAAAGATACATGAGGTCATAAGGGTGGAGCCCTAATCTAATGTGTATTGTGACCTTATAAGAGGTGATGGTGACACCAGAGATGGACATACACTGAGAAAAGGCCATGTGAGGACACCGTGAGAAGGTGGCCATCTGCAGGCCCAGGAAAGAGGCCTCAGAAGAAACCAAATCTGCTGACACCTTGATCTTGGACTTCCAGCCTCCAGAACTGTGAGAGACAGATTTCTGTTGCTGTCATGTTTGTCAACAAGCATGGTTTGCACATGTGCTCTCCCTGGTACTGATCTACTGAACAGCTTTCAGGGTTTCCCACATTCCTGTGGCTGTACTGGTCTTCTTGCCTTTGTGATCCACCTCTCTTATCTGTCCAGAGCTTGCCTACCATATCATTTTTCTCTTATTTATCATTCATTCCAGAATGTAAGCTTCTCAAGGGTCTGGCACATTGTAGACACTCTAGAATGGTTGAAAGTCTCAGGCAATGGCTTAACTTTCTATGCCACAACGGTGGCCCCTATTGTTGACTTTTAACATTGATGAGGTATAGGACAGGTGTCAAAGTCTGTTTTACTGCCTCGTGCCCAGTCCCTCCTCCTTGTGAAGAGGTGGCTCTTCTTCCCCTTCTATTCATGAAGACACTGAGGCACCTTGCAGGTGCCCACTTACTTGAGATCATACAAGTACAAGGGCCAGCACATGAAAACCCAACCCTTCTTGGTCTGATGCTAACGTCTCTATATTTGCCCATGAACTGATTGGTAATAGTGGAATGGGAGAATGTAGAAACTTTGGTATTGTTTTCCCCTGATGGGGAAAAGAAGCTTTGTATCTTTGTATAAATTGTACTTCATTATCTGGGAGAAAATCTCAATTTTTGCAGCGTTTTCAGTTTCTGTCATGTGAGATTGTAAGAGTTGCTACAGCCACAGTAGGGCTGATCAATTCTAAAGCAATTGGAGAGCTGAGTGTCTCTTATTGAGAAAAGGTAATTGTCTTTGATCAAATTTTTTTAGTTCTCAAGAAATGATTTTCCTACAGTAGGCGAATGGTGAGATATTGAGTACTTCAAAAGTAGGTGTAGGTCAAATAGAACTGAGCTTGGTGTAATGTGCAGATGACGCACTTGGGACTTAGGGACTATGCCTAGTACAGAGGTATTTTGTTTGAGATGCACAATATATTGCATGCAGTACATTTCATTTTCCAGTATTACAAAATCAGAATACTGGATTTACCACTCTTTCAGAACAAAAAGTAAGTTCTGGCAATAATAAACCTTGTTTGTTCTATGGCAACAATTGCCTGACCTGAATAGTGGGTGCTCCCTCCAATTGAGGTGTTGTCTTTCAGTTTCTTTTTTTAGATTTATTTTATTTATTTGAAAGACAGAGGGAAGGAGAGAGGGAGGGAGAGAGAAAAGAGGGAGAGGGAGAGGGAGGGAGGGAGGGAGAGAGAGAGAGAGAGAGAGAGAGAGAGAGAGAATCTTCCATCTGCTGGTTCACTGCCCAAATGGCCACAACAGTCCGCACTGGGCCAGGCTGACACCAGGAGCCAAGAGTTTCATCTGGGTCTCCCACATTGGCGCAGGGACCCAAGTACTTGGGCACATTAGCAGGGAGCTGGATCGGAAGTGGAGCAGCTGGGATATGAACTGGCACCCATATGGGATGCCAGCATTGCAGGTGGCAGCTTTACCTGCTACACCACAGTGCTGGCCCCATGTCCTTCAGTTTCTCCTAATCCCCTCCACTGCATATGTCTTAGACACCTGATGACCTGGGAAACATTTCAGTTTGTAGTCTTTTGATTAATGGGAAATGTACTGCACTGGGAGTTGGAGACTTCAGCACTAGTTCTGCCATCAAATTACTATAGTGGTGTTGGGCAAATCTCTTAAGCTTAATGTACGTTGATTGATTCATACATGAAATATTTTTCTACTATGCGAAGGAACAACTAACTCACTTGTCAGTCTACTCATGGGGCTACTATGTATTAAATATATAAAGTATGCATGTTGCTGGAGATGTATTGGCCAATAAAGCATTGTGAATCTTGCTATCTCATGGAGAAAACAGATAATTACTTAATTGGGGGAGATTCAGAGTTCAGGGATGTCTTATCCCATGTAGAATTAAGGGAAGACCTTTGCAGTAAATGGAGGTTTAAATTGATACCTGAAGGAGGAGCAGCAGTGGCCCACACAGAAAGAACTTATACGCAAAGGCTGGAAACAAGGAGGCAAGGCATGTCTGAGAATCTTCAAGGAACACGGTACAGCTAGACAAAGACAGGAAATGAAAAAAAGGAGTAGAAACTAAGAGAGAGAGGAAGAGAAGCTAGATGATGATGATGAGATTTGGAAGGTTCATGAGACCAAGCAATATTGTGGCCAGGGGCCGGCACTGTTGCGTAACAGGTAAAACAGCCGCCTGCAGTGCCGGCGTCCCATATATGGGCACCGGTTCATGTCCCAGCTACTCCACTTCCAATCCAGCTCCCTGCTAATGTGTGTAGGGAATCAGTGGAAGATGGCCCAAGTGTTTGGGCCCCTGCACCCATGTGGGAGACCCGAATGAAGCACCTAGTTCCTGGCTTTGGTCTGCCCAGCCCTAGCTATTGTGGCTGTTTCGGGAGTGAACCAGCAGATGGAAGATTTCTCTCTGCCTTTCAAATAAATAAATATTTCAAAAAATATTGTAGAGTTTTAGTTTAGGACTTTATATTTTAAGGCTTCAAAATGAAACATTATTTTGAGTCTGCCTCTTTAAATCTTCAAGGAGAAGAAGCAAATGGAACGTGAACAGATCCAAAGTACCAACGTGGGAGACAGAAAGCCTTTCCGGCCGGCGCCGTGGCTTAACAGGCTAATCTTCCGCCTTACAGCGCCGGCACACCAGGTTCTAGTCCCGGTTGGGGCGCCGGATTCTATCCTGGTTGCCCCTCTTCCAGGCCAGCTCTCTGCTATGGCTCGGGAAGGCAGTGGAGGATGGCCCAAGTGCTTGGGCCCTGCACCTGCATAGGAGACCGGGAGAAGCACCTGGCTCCTGGCTTCGGATCAGCGAGATGCGCCGGCCGCAGCGGCCATTGGAGGGTGAACCAACGGCAAAAAGGAAGACCTTTCTCTCTGTCTCTCTCTCTTTCACTATCTACTTTGCCTGTCAAAAAAAAAAAAAAAAAAAAAGAATAAATAAAATTAAAAAAAAAAAGAAAGCCTTTCCCTAACAGTAAACAGGAAGATCAGTGATCAGTTATTGAGTGACCCCTCTCCCAGGCTGGTGAGATGCAAAGCTGCTACATTTATGGGTTTGCAGTAAACAAAATAATGTTTTCTACCTAGCAAATACAAAATGCAGCTAAGTAATACCTGTAATAAGTTATATCTTAATAGGAAACAAAAACTGATGAGTTCCTTTTATCCAAGGTAGTTTAAGTACACTAAATGTTGTCAATCAACCAAACCCCTGGGATAGGCCATCTGAAAAATTAATCATCTTCTAGATGAATTTCCCAGAAAACCCACTCTTAGAAGACTTGTAATGGCAACTGCAGAAAAGGTTGCCTAGGTGACATTTAAACACAAAGTCAGCAACAGAGAGAATCACTAGGCAGGGGTCCTTTAAGATTTGACCTCTCTAAGCTTCTGAAAATCTAGGCCATACTATAGTGTGATGCAAAAATAACTTAAATAGCACCAACTTTCAGTTGACATTTTAATATAATCCCGTGAAAATAAAATCTTGTAAATATACTTCTGTTCTTTTAAAGAGCTGGGAGAAAAAGAACCAGAAGGAGTCTCACCATGGTCGTTGCTGATGGGAGTGAGGACAGGAAAACAGCTCTGGTTTTGTCTTTTGTGGTTGAAGGCACCTCTTACCCTCAATTCTCCTGCTCGGTGGTTATCAAGGTGGAGAACATGTACTGCTTCCTCTGTTCATTTTGCATGGGGCAATGCACCTGTCTATTTCTTCCTTCATTAATGTCATCAGAGTCCTTGGTTCCACTCCAATCCCAGTGCTTATTTTAAATTGGAGCATAGAATGAAGGATGTCTTCCCACACAGTCTAAATGTTTCAGTTTAAAGGGATCATTTATATTCTGGCTCATACAGTCAAATAAAAGAGTAACCATCTTGATTTTTCTGACTGCTTCCCTTCGTCTGAGATTTGGCCTATCCAGATTAATTATTAATGATCAAGAGACACATTCTGAGCCGGCGCCGCGGCTCAGTAGGCTAATCCTCAGCCTTGTGGCGCCAGCACACCGGGTTCTAGTCTGGGCACCGATCCTGTCCTGGTTGCCCCTCTTCCAGGCCAGCTCTCTGCTGTGGCCAGGGAGTGCAGTGGAGGATGGCCCAAGTCCTTGGGCCCTGCACCCCATGGGAGACCAGGAGAAGCACCTGGCTCCTGCCATCGGATCAGCGCGGTGCGCCGGCCGCAGCGCGCCTACCGCAGCGGCCATTGGAGGGTGAACCAACGGCAAAAGGAAGACCTTTCTCTCTGTCTCTCTCTCTCTCACTGTCCACTCTGCCTGTCAAAAAATAAAAAAAAAAAAAAGAAAAAAAAGAAAGAAAAAAAAAAAGAAAAGACACATACTGGATTTGGCTGGGATAATTGCCCACCTGATACAATAGGAGAGACCAATAAAAATTCTCTGCCCTAATATCTCAGTTGCTTATTCTGAGGATAGGAATTCCTCCATTAAAAGTTCTCTCTTAAAAATTAATTCTTTTCAGAGAGGTGGTGCATTAGCACAAAATTAGCTAATTCAGCAAATATTTATGGAACTTTTACTTTGCACTGTATATTACGATAGGTGTGAGAAGTGAACAGAACAATGATGACAATAACACTGCTTCTTGAGCATTTACTAAGGAACAGGCACCATGCTAAGTGCTGTGTATATAGTATTTCATTTAATTTTTGCAAACTCTTTGAGAAATATTATTGCCTTCACTTATTAAATGAAAAAAATGAGATTTAGAAAGGTTAATTCTTTTGCCCAATGTCAAGATCACCCACTGAGGATATTTAGAAATCTAACGACTGGTGGCAGAAGCACACACACGCACTGGTGATTATTGTAATTATCATAAGGGTGATTTGTGCTTACAGATAATGTCACGTTCAATGGGTTGCAGAGCCCTGGAGGTCTCATTGAGAAAGCTGGACAGATTTTGGAGTAGAGGTGCTATTTGAGAAGGGTTTTATATAGTCAGTCGCAAGTCAAAAAAAGGGAGCAAGAAAACTGCAGGTGGAGGAAGCCTTAGCACGTGCAGAGTACAGAGTATGGTGCATGTGTTATGGACTGAGTAGGGCTTGACTCCCTGAGCTCAGGCATATGTTTAAATCCCCGTGCTAACACTTAACAGTTAATGCATTAGTGCTAATGGCTGCTGGATTTAATTAGAGAGGCGATCTAGTGATGGTGAGGCTACTGGGAGGTGTTTTTTTTTTTTGTTTTTTTGTTTTTTTTTTTTTTTTTACAGGCAGAGTGGACAGTGAGAGAGAGAGAGAGAGAGAGAGAGAGAGAGAGAGAGAAAGGTCTTCCTTTTGCCATTGGTTCACCCCCCAATGGCCGCTGTGGCCAGCGCGCTGTGGCCGGCGCATCATGCTTGATCCAAAGCCAGGAGCCAGGTGCCCCTCCCGATTTCCCATGTGGGTGCAGGGCCCAAGCACTTGGGCCATCCTCCACTGCACTCCCGGGCCATAGCAGAGAGCTGGCCTGGAAGAGGGGCAACCAGCACAGAATCCGGCGCCCCGACTGGGACTAGAACCTGGTGTGCCGGCCCCACAGGCGGAGGATTAGCGGCACCGGCCACTGGGAGGTCTTTAGGTCATTGAGGGCTTGCCCTTCAAAGGTAGCTCCTGCAAGATTGTTACAAAAGCAGAGTGTACTTCCTGGGTCCCCATCTGCTTCCCGGTGCACCGTGGGGTTGTTCCTCCACACAGGCCCACCACTGCCAGCCTTCCTGAGCTGCCAGAATCATGAGGCCACCCAATCTTGAAGTGAACACCTCCAAGTTGTAAGCAAAAATTAGCCCATTTTTTCCCTCCTGAGTTGCTCTTCTTGGGTATTTTAGTTGAAGTTGTGAAAGCTGACTGCTTCTGGGCCTTAAGGAGCAACTGGAAATTTTGTGTGACTGACGAGGGAAGGTGGGAGAAGATTGGAATGGAATTTGAAAGAGGCATTAGAACAAAACCGTGGATGATTTCAAAGCCTGTGCCAGGAAATCTGGATATGAATTTATAAGGTGGTGGCCACAGCTTTGTTGTGCCAGATGATTCATTTAGTGCTGACATGTAATTTTTTATGATTTATTTATTTATTTGAAAGAGTTACACAGAGAGAGAAGGGGAAGCAGGGAGAGAGAGAGAGAGAGAGGTCTTCCATCCTCTGGTTCACTCCCCAAATGGCTGCAATGGCTGGGGCCACGCAGATCCGAAGCCAGACCCAGGAGCTTCTTCCAGGTCTCCCACGCTGGTGCGGGGGCCCAAGGACTTGGGCCATCTTCTACTGCTTTTCCAGGCCATAGCAGAGAGTTGGATTGGAAGAGGAGCAGCCAGGACTTGAACTGGTGCCCATATGGGATGCCGGCACTGCAGGTGGTGGCTTTTATCTGGTATGCCACAACATTGGCCCCCTGACATATAATTTATTAGAACTCTTTTACTATCCTGAAAGAAAATTTACAAATAGCAAAACGAAATTTCAAACATAGCTTTAAAGCAACAATAAACATATCATTCTAACACGAAAGGAAAGAAAAAATAAGAAAGTAACTCAAAAATAAGCGCTTAACATTTAAATGCTTATAACAGCTGCTATTGAAGTTTTATTAAAATAGCTGCTTGCATCTCTATGCTGCCATGAACGCAACAGTTATGAATGCATATTGATGGGATTTTCATGTGTTGAGGACTCAATGAGAGAGTGTTGCTTTTGGTAATATAATCTCTCCAGTTGGTAAAAATTTCTTTGTACAATTCCCAGCACAACGAAGTGTACCCTCTCCTCCATGGTGGTTGCAATCTCCAATTTAGTGTAGGTTAAACCTGTGCAGAGCAGAATTTGTGTTTATTATAAAGCAGGCATCATTTGTGCTCAGTAATGATAAACAGCTTTTTTCCTTTTATGATGTCTGGAGAGACATCTGAAAGTTGTGAAGGTCAATGAGTATTCTTGTTTGCGAGAGACCATGTGGTGGCTTGCATGGCCTCTACCTCCTAAATGCTTGTAGAGTGCCCCTAATCACGATGACAGCTAACAATATTCTTGCAAGTTAAAGTAAAAAGTAGGGGTCTTGGCCGGTGCTGTGGCTCAACAGGCTAATCCTTTGCCTTGTGGCGCCGGCACACTGGGTTCTAGTCCCGGTCGGGACATCGGATTCTGTCCCGGTTGCCCCTCTTCCAGGCCAGCTCTCTGCTATGGCCCGGGAATGCAGTGGAGGATGGCCCAAGTGCTTGGGCACTGTACCCCATGGGAGACCAGGAGAAGCACCTGGCTCCTGCCTTGGGATCAGCGCGGTGCGCCGGCTGCAGTGCGCCAGCCGCGGTGACCTGGCTATTGGAGGGTGAACCAACGGCAAAAGGAAGGCCTTTCTCTCTGTCTCTCTCTCTCACTGTCCACTCTGCCTGTCAAAAATTAAAAAAAAACAAGTAGGGGTCTCTACCATACAATTATGAATGAAGGTAAAGGGATCATATAAAGAACAATTAAAAAAAAAATTTTCTCATGGAACCACAAATATCATGAGGAAGGTAGAGAAATAAACAGATTGTGTGGAAACTTTGAGGTAAGTGCTGTCAGGGTGATGATGGCCAAAAGAGGGAGCCTCACTTCTGCCTGGAGCCAGGAAAATTCTCACAGAGGAAGTGATGCAAAAGGGGTATTGGAATAACGAATGGAATCCCTACCAAGGTGGGAGAAGGACCTTCCAGGAAGAGAACATAGCAAGTGCGAGGGCGTCAGGCGAAGCCAGGAGAACCTGGCAGAGGGAGGGCACTGCATGGATGTCCCAGCACACAGAGACAGGAGAAGGCTGAGAAGGAAAGCTGGAAATAGTAACTGAGGAAAACCCAGTCCTGAGGATTGCATGTCTCTGGAGCTATCCAGGATTACTGTCTGGAGAGACTCATGTTTTATAAAAAGAACATTAGTTACCACGCTGTGGGACAAAGTCACAATATACCAGTGGTTGTCCCAGGCCAGCAGTGACAGCATCACCTGTGGATTTGAGAGAAAGACAGATTTTTAGGCCTCACTTCAGAGCTATTGAACTAGAAATCCTGGAGGCAGGGCTTAGGATGAGGTGTTTTAGGAAGCTCTTTGTCTCTACTTTGATGTACAACAGACATCTCAAAGCCAACATTTTCAAAACCAAACTTAGGAGAACAGGGACCAGCTTTGCTGTCTCAGCTTGAACAATTAAACCAACTAATTACGAAACAGTGAGAAGGCACAGTTCCCTCTGAGGTCCCTTCTGATCTCTTTCTCTCTTCTAATCTTGTATCCATGCCTTTGAATCGAAGAAAAAAATATATATATGTTTAGATATATATATATATATAGTATATATAATACATTAGGGATTGTGTCTCAACACATGAATTTGTGATAGACACAAACATAAAAGCCGTAGCAGGCTCCCTCATTGGAAGGTATGCTCCTTGAGGGCAAGCACCTTTGCTGTTGTGTTTACCGATGTATCCTAAGCCCCTATTTCTATGCATTTCACATCATAGGTGCTCAATGGCTGTTAATTGTTGTTCGGGTCCCCCAGGATTGAATGACTGACCTGGATTTAGAGCCTAGGTCTCAAGTTATTAAAGCCCACGAGATCTCTCTTTTACTAATGCTGAAACATAGAATACAATACACACTAAGAATTTAAAAAAATAAAACTTGGTGTTATTTTCTGTTTGCTTTATTTTCTTATTATGAAATTAAAAGAGCTAGAGACCATGAAACATATGCTGTAAATTGTAAAAGTGTCTTTAATTTTTAGTTGGATATATTTAAAAAAAATTTTTTTTGACAGGCAGAGTGGATAGTGAGAGAGAGAGAGACAGAGAGAAAGGTCTTCCTTTTTGCCGTTGGTTCACCCTCCAATGGCTGCTGCGGCCAGCGCATCTCGCTGATCCGAAGCCAGGAGCCAGGTGCTTCTCCTGGTCTCCCATGGGGTGCAGGGCCCAAGGACTTGGGCCATCCTCCACTGCACTCCCGAGCCATAGCAGAGAGCTGGCCTGGAAGAGGACTAGAACCTGGTGTGCCGGCGCTGCAAGGTGGAGGATTAGCTTGTTAAGCCACGGCGCCGGCAGGATATATTTTAAAAATTTATTTGAGAGAGAGAGAGAGAGCAAGCGTGAGAGAGTGGGCAAGCACTAGCTGTCATCTGCTTGTTCGCTTTCCAAGTACCTTGCAACAGTTGAAACTGGGCTGGGTTGGATCAAAGTTGGGAGCTGGGAACTGAGTCTAGGTCTCCCAGGTGGGTGGCAGGAACCAAAATACTTGATCCATCACCTGCTGCCTCTTAGGGTCTACCTTAGGCAACCAGAATCAGGAGCATAAGCTAGGAATTGAGGCCAGGTATTTTGATGTGGGATAGACTAAATTCTAGGCTAAACTCTTGCCCCAGGTATCAGTATTATTATTATTTTTAAAGATTTTATTAACTTAACTTATTTGAGAGGCAGAGCCAGAGAGAGAGAGAGAGAGAGAGAGAGAGAGAGAGAGAGAGAGAGTCTTCCATCTGCTGGTTCATTTCCAAAATGGCTGCAATGGCCGAAACTTGGCAGATCTGAAGCCAAGAGCTTCCTCTGGGTCTCACATGTGAGTGCAGGGGCCCAAGCACTTGGACCATTTTCTACTGCTTTACCAGGCTATACCAGAGATCTGGATTGGAAGTGGAGCAGCTGGGACTCAAACTGACACTCACATGGGCTGCTAGCACTGCAGGTGGCAGCCTTTCCTGCTATGCCGCAGTGCTGGCCCCAGGATTCACTTTTTATAATTTTATTTCTGAGGAAAATGATATTACCTCATTAATTGAGAATTGGATTGATTTTCCATAAGTAGAAAGTATACTGAATATGCATTAAAATAACACATAGCTATTAAATTTTAAAAACGTTTGTGTCTGGACTAAAATATCTCATCTACATTTCCTAGTACAGTTGCCACACTTTTGGAAACACAAAGTGCTAGAACACTCTCTAAACCGTGACAGAACATGTAGAAATGACAGTGATTTATAGGATTATTGCTATTGTACCTTTTGCAATTAATAAAGAAGTCAAGAATTCAACCCTTGTTCCATCTGGCTGGTATAAGTGGTTGTTTCCAAAGTGCGCACTGAATTTTATCTCTGGGAAACATAGCTACGTTTATAGAGAAAAAGCTTAAGGAAAGATAAAAGGTTCAGGACATCCTTTTAATATGATGAGAGTCTGAAAATACAGATTTCTCAAATGAAGTCAATGATTACAAGTGGTGAAACCAGCCACCACTCAAGCCTTTCAGAGCAGGAGTGGGTCCTCAGAGATTATCAGGTTGTATTCATTGGGGCAGGAGTGGACTTGCAGGGTCTTGGTCCACCCGTATGAGGATGGACTGGGCCCAAGGAAAGGTAAGTGTGCTGCTTGCCTGTTTCCCAGCCTCCGGATCCAGGAGACAATCAGACGCCGTGGGGAGCCAAGTCATGCAGGAACTCGTTTATTTCGTGTGTAACAGAGACTTTTAAAGCACACAACTGCAGTCATTGGGGCAGGGCATAAGGACCAACCAATCACTTAAAAGATCATTTTATGGGGTGATTTTTATAGGACTAGCCATATGTCTATACACTCGTCATCAGTTGTCATCACTTCCCCTGATGTTGCACAGCCAATCAGCTTTGGTGGTAAACAACTTTGTGTTCCACCCACCTTACTTCCTTTCAGCGCCATCTTTGAATTGCCTTGTGTAACTAATTTTCCCACATGGACTGCTGTAACAGAGATGCTCCAGTGCAATGGTTTGTTTTTCTCTCCAACATGAGGAGCTGGACTCTGATGCATGTAGTTGTCCAGGCTAGCTGAGATGCTATGGCATCCTCCTGCGTGTCCTCCTTGCCTGTGTGTTAGAGTCTGAGTGGTTGGCCGGCGCCATGGCTCAACAGGCTAATCCTCCGCCTTGAGGCGCCGGCACACCGGGTTCTAGTCCCGGTCGGGGCACCGGATTCTGTCCCGGTTGCCCCTCTTCCAGGCCAGCTCTCAGCTATGGCCCGGGAGTGCAGTGGAGGATGGCCCAAGCCCTTGGGCCCTGTACCCCATGGGAGACCAGGAGAAGCACCTGGCTCCTGCCTTGGGATTAGTGCAGTGCACCAGCTGCAGCATGCCGGCCGCAGTGGCCATTGGAGGGTGAACCAAGGGCAAAAGGAAGACCTTTCTCTCTGTCTATCTCTCTCACTGTCCACTCTGCCTGTCAAAAATAAAAAAAAAAAAAGAGTCTGAGTGGTTGTCATGCTCAGTTGGCAGGGCAGGAGACAAAGAACATTAAGGGGACACATTTTTTGCTTCAAGGGCTCTAGCCTGGGGGGGTACACATTAGCACCACTCATATTCCATGGTCAGGAACTCAGCCACGTGGCCACCCAACTGTTGGGCAGCCATATATTCAGCCAGATCTCCTAGCAGAGCAGAATAGGAGAGTACATTTTGGTGGGCAGCTGGCCATCTCAGCCACACTGGCCAAATCCTCCCTTTACAAGAAGAAACAAAAGTGTGCACAGAGGGAAAATGGTTCATTCCTATCACCAAGCCACCGAGGAAGCTTCAAAGTGTTTCATTTATTTACCCAGCTGACCTAGCACATGCTCATTGAACATCTACTCAATGCCATTGTTCTGAGATATTGAGAGATGAGGTCCTCACACCCACAGATGTTACTTTGTAGGTGCAGGAGGTAGAAATTAAATCAGTAAAAAGAAAAAAGATAACTTTAAGATCAGAAAGAAGGTTGATGAGAGTAGGAGTGAGTTACCAGCCGTGGTTGGGACCAGCCTCTACAGAGACATCTAGGCCACCACTGTGTATCTCCCTTGCTTCTCTTCTGTTTGGGGAGCTCACCCACAATGGTTAGGGGAACATTGAAGGGAAGCATCACTAAACCTTAAAGCAATATGAGGGGCCTGCAAAAAGTTCATGGAAATTACGCCTTCATTTTTAATTGCATTTTCCTGGATATTTTGAAGTTCCCTCACATATGCTGGTTTACGGTGTGTTCAAGTTCAGGAACCCTTTGCCCTCTTCGTTTTCTGCCCTTGGCTCTCAGTCAAAGTATTTGAGTTGACTGTGACTGTTAATGGAAACTGACAGCTCTCTTTCAGGACCAGAATTCTGAATTCATCCCAAATGAGCAGTGCTAGCAAACAACCAGTGATTATTAGGTGCCTGATGTGACAAGATTTTGATGTCTTAATTTAGTTCGCAGTGGGAGGATACATGTCACACAAACTGCCTAGCACCACAAAGGGAAAAGCGAGCTGAGTGTAGGGGCTGTAGGTGAGAGCCTGGAGACGGGAAGCAGAGAGGGGTTCTGCATAATATACTGGGCATTAAAGCAGGGGAATGAAAGCAGAAGGAACATACTTATCAACTGAAGCAGGATAGGCTTCTTACCACAGTATAAGCTCAATATCTCTAGTTGTTTTAGAGAAGTCATATTCACAAAGCATTGTCTGAAACTGGTAGCAACTTCTCAATTTAAAAGACATAGTTTAGGTATCAATTTTTTGGTCTATCTAGATAGACTTTAAAATTTTCAAATCATATTTTCTCAATCTGTGAAGTGGTTTTTATCACATTATGCTCCTGTTTTCTCACAGCAACACAGCAAAGAAACAGCTTCTAGGTCCACACTATTGAGTTTGGTGTAGAGTCTTTTATTTTATTTTTTTGTTTTTGAAGGCACTGCACATGACATTGATCAGTATCTCCACAAGGTAAATTCCTTTCAGGGAATAAGGGCCAAGAGTTTTATTTTTCTGAAGATCTGAATGTTTCCTCCTATCAACCTTGAAAAGCATGTGACAGAGTGCAGTTTCCATTTTCCCTTTGGCGACTAGGAAGCTCAGTGTCAAATTCATGGTTCTCTTGTTCACCTATTACTTCCTATAACCTTTCGTGTCCTGTATTTGAATATAGCTCTTTACTTTTTTCTCTCAGAAATCAACTTTCCTAATTGAAACACACACACACACACACACTTACATGGTATGAGGGGAGTAAGAATAAATGAAGGAACATAATGTATATCAACCTTTCAACAGTTCATATTTTCCATATTTACTTCTTTTTAGTCTTGTACAGACTTTCCCATACTTTAATTCAAGGCATGGATACAAGATTAGAGGAGGGAAAGAGATCAGAAGGGACCTCCAAGGGAACCGTGCCTTCTCATTGATGTATGCTTATGAGTTCTCTACCACTTTCCACCTTGTAGTTCTCCAATTTGTGCTTGAACACTTCCATTGAAGGTGAACTTACCATGGGCCAAAGCAGTGCATCTCTAGGAAGTTTTGATGATGGGATACTTTCTGTAGATTGAGCCATCTTGGTTCACCGTCTACCCTTTGATCTCACTTAATGGTTTCTACAATAGCTGTTAATTCTTCATCCATAGCTAGAGGCATTGCATCTAGACAATCAGATCTCTCAGATTCTTCAAAAATTCTGCAGGTGATAAATTTGAGAGTCTTCTCATTGTTCATCATGGTCACTCTTTTCCAACTGCATTTCCTGTTCTGCTTATATCCTCTACACTCAACACTCTCATTGTGTCCTTGTCTCTAATTCTAAATACCATGATCCTATAGTGAATCTGAAATCCCATTAGCTTTCTGTGGAGTCAAATTATAATATTGACTCATGGTGACGTCCTGCTAAACATATTTGCTAAACCCATTCCAGTCATTCTGGATTAAGTTATATCTTCTCCAGTCTGCCTTTTAGGCAATTAGTTCTTTTGAATCTAAGTGGATGGTCTTACATTTCCCCTTATTAACTTTCACCTTGGTGTGTTTAACCCATAACTTTGGATTTGGCAAAATGATTCTAGATTTTAATTCAATGATCCTTGACATTTGCTCACCTTCTTTGCTTTTTGCCATTAGCAAATTTGATGATCTGCCCCTTTGTATTAGCACTTGAGTCAGGGATAAAAATCTTATAGCAAGAAAAGCCAGGAGCCTTGTTAGTAGAAGCCTCTTTCAAAGTCAATATGTTGTAGGCAGGCATACAGGTTAAAATTGATTAGGTTTTTGAGCTTTACCACACCCCTGTGTGACCTCATGCCCTTACTTGGCCATACTTGTGCGCCCACCGGCCAATCAGGCTAATTACCCACTCCCCTTTGGAAGTTGACTAAAAGCCTGGGACACGGTGTGCCCTCACCTTTTCTTTCTTTGGCCTTTTGCCAGTGCGGGGCTTGCTGCGGCCCTGTGCCTCCAGAGTTTGTGGCCTTTGGACTTCCTGGCCTAGGAGCTCCTCCACATGGCTGGCTCCTGGTACTCAGTATGAATCCAGATTTACCTCTCTCCTTTTAGACAGGGCCCTCACTCTCCTAGCATCTTTCTCACTGAATAAAAGCTTAAAACGTATCATGCTGCCTCATTCATTTATGCCGGTATCAGAATTCTTCTCTGAATATTAGATAAGAACCCACACAGGCTTATTAATACTGGGAATTTATTAATAAGCATACAATGATATCATATGGTACCCCATGTTCTGATATCATACGGTATCCCACGTGGGACTTTTAAGGGGCCATATTCTGATTTCATATTTTAGGTGACCTATTTTGATATCCAACACAGTTCTACTCTTCAAAGAGTATTCTGTGTGTATCAATTTTCACTGCTATTAATCTGAAGCCACATCCAAATTAAAAGTTAATAAATATCTACTGAGAACAAATTACATGTTACAGTTGCATTTAGAGCTTCTATATACATTTAAAAAAGATTTATTTATTTATTTGAAAGTTAGAGTTAAACACAGAGAGAAGGAGAGGCAGAGAGAGAGAGATCTTCCATGTGCTAGTTCACTCCCCAATTGGTTGCAACGGCTGGAGCTGCGCCAATCCAAAGCCAGGAGCCAGGAGCTTCGTCTGGGTCTCTTGCATGGGTGCAGGGACCCAAGGACTTGAGCCATCTTCTACTGCTTTCCAAGGCCATAGCAGAGAGCTGGATCAGAAGAGGAGCAGCCAGGATTTGAACTGGCACCCATATGGGATGCCGGCACTGCCGGCTACTCCACAGCGCCGGCCCCTCTATATACATTTAAGTTCATTCTTCACCACATCTCTGGGATAGAAATGTTATAGAGAGCAAGGCCAAGACTGCTGGAGCAAAAGTTCCTAACACAAGTCAGGTCTGACTCATGGTTTATGAGATTTGTGAAGAAACTGGAAAAAAATTAGGTTCTAATTCTGGTGATTATTAACTTCATATTTAATACTCAGTGTAAATTGAGATTCAAATCAAAGTGAATGGGGATGCCAAAAGATCCCTTATGATCTAAGTCCTTCATACCTTCAATTCAACTGGAAAGAAAGAACAAAATAAAGGATAATATGAATTTCTAGAAGTAATTCTGCAAAGATTGTCTCAAGAAGGCCAGGTGCTTTTTGAATTTCACATGTTTTTTCATCTCTGAGGAAAGAATTCTCCTTATGACATGCAAGTTAATTTCCTATCTCAAGTGTTTTAAAAATGTCAAGGGCAGAAATGCATTATCTACATCAACAGGGGACTGCCTTTCACCTCTCTCGCTATTCAGCTAATTTCTGGAGCAGCAGAATCTGATGTCAGCTCTTTTCTCTGATGAACAATGCAGTCCTTGTTTCTCCATCTTGCCTAGGAAGCTAATGTGATGGGCTTTTAAAAATGCCTTGTAGGAATCCCAAGGCACTAATTTGTATTTCACTTTTTTCTTAGTTAACATGAGGTCACACAGACACTTCCAGCCCGGGCTAGGGCTGCAGGCTCACCATTGTCTCACTTTATGAAGTGTTCCACCCGAGTTAATCGACTCCTGTTTGCTTAGCCGTCCATCTATTGTTACCCATTGGAGTCCCTTCCCATTGCTGATGATTATAAATGGACTTTGAGAACTGGTGAGTGCCAGACAGAAGTCAGGCTTGATCATCATGCTTTTGTTATCGTCCTCCCAGGATGCAGGCGTTTTCTGCCTTCCTGACCCTCTTCTTGCTAATGGCGTTCTTACAAATGAGCAGAGATCTGAAAACACACTCCTGATTAAGTCACCCAGACTTAATTTCTTTTCCTCTTCAAGGTGATAGAGTCGTTTCCAAATTCTATCTCTGCATATGTAATTTCTTCGCAAAGTTGCTGATCAAACACCACATTTTCCCCTTCCTATCTTTACTTTGGCTTCATTTTCAAGTAAGTTTATGTCAATTTCCCTATTCACCAATATCTTTAAAGGTAGAATCTAGGAAAACTTGTAATTAAGGAGGTTAATGTTCTAAAACCAATGTCCATGAAACTGAAATATAAAAATAGACATACTAACCATGAGGCTTACATTCAAAGATTTCTCATTATTTGGAATACATATGTATTGCATGAAAGTCAAAGGGGAAATAAGAGTTAAAATCCCATTTTCTCAAAGCTCCCATATTGACATCTTGGTGTATTCCATTCCAGTTTTCAAAACATGAAATTTCTTCTTTACATAGCTGTTTTGAAAGGTTTCAAGACTTTAATTCATTTGAAAGTGTCTTTAGGTTGTATGAGAGATAAGAAGAGGACTCACTGGACTCCAGACTCATCACATGGAATCTTTTTTTATGTCCAATCTTTTGTTGATTGCCTTTCACCTGGGTGACTTTGAGCAAGTTTGAACCTGTGATTCTGAAATTATTGTGGCTTCCTGTGTTGGAATCTTTTGGGAAGAACGTTAATAGCTCTTATTCCTGTGTCTGACACCAGACTTAGTGAATCAGACCCAGAAGTGGAAGATAATATCCTAACCTCTTTGGGGTTTTTTCTCTCTAAGTGGAGCTTGTGCTGGGGAATCCAGGGTAGGAGTTCTTACCAGGGAACTCTGGATGGGGATGGAGAAGCTCAGGGATCCAACAATCTCAGGAGATTTTGTGGTAATGTTCTGTATGTCTGCATTTTTGTGATGAGAATGGTGATAGCTTTAACCTTATACTGATTATCAGAGGTCCTTACTCAAGAAGATGTCCAAGCCGTCCTTGACCTCAGACCTCTGCAGACTCTGTTCTGAAATGCTCCTCTAAGGGAGCCTGCTGTCCCCTGGGGACTTCCTATTCTTGTCCCTTGGCCAGCAAAGGTGTGAATTCCTTGTACTTTTCCTTTGGTTGTGTGGGTGCAGGCAAGTCACATAACATCTTTAGCTTAATTCCAACTCCCCAACTTGAAAAATCTTTATAGTAGCAGGCACTATTCTAAGCGCTCATAACTGATGATGATGATCTCATTTAAATACTAACAGGCACTATTATTATCCCTAATTTATGAATGAGAAAACAGGTACAGGGCAGTCAATTAACCCGTCCATGATAACACAGCTAGTAGATGGTACTATTGGGATTCAAAACCACATTGGCTATCTCTAAAGCCTATCCAAATAATACTGAATAATATTAGTTATATTTCTTCTTTTAAAAGATTTATTTTATTTATTGAAAGACAGAGTTACAGAGACGGGGGGGGGGGTGTCTTCCATCTGTTGTTTTACTCTCTAAATGGCCACAATGGCCGGAGCTAGGCCAATCCTAAGCCAGGAGCCAGGAGCTTCTTCTGAGTCTCCCACGTGCGTACAGGGGCCCAAGGACTTGGGCCATCTTCTGCTGCTTTCACAGGCACTTAGCAGGGAGAGGGATTGGAAGTGGAGCAGCTGGGACTTGAACTGGTGCCCATTTGGGATGCCAACACAGTAGGCTAGGCTTTAACCCACTGCACCACAGAGTGGGACCCTAGTTATAGTTCTAATAATAATACTATCAATAGTAGTAATTAACATTACACCGTTGGTAATATTAGTACTAATAGGAGATAGGTACTAGATTGGCAATTCTAATCAAGAGAATTACTCAAATTCTGAATGAGCCCTCATTTCTTTTCCTTTTTTCCTTTCTTTTTTTCCAAATTTGTTTACATATTTTGAAAGAGTTACAGAGAGAGAGAGAGAGAGAGAGAGAGAGAGAGAGAGGATTCTTCTATCTGCTGGTTCATTCCCCAGATGGCTGCAATGGCCAGCTCTGGGCCAGGCTGAAGCTAGGAGCCAGGAACTTCTTCCAGGTCTCCTACCTGGGTGCCAGGCCCTAAGAACTTGGGCTTTCTGGGCTTTTCCTAGGCACATCAGCAGGGAGCTGTATCAGAAGTGGAGCAGCTGGGACATGAACCGGTGCCCATATGAGATGCCGGTGTTGCAGGCGGCGGCATTATCTGCTAACGCCACAGTGTCACCTCTACCCCTCATTTCTTTGTTTGACAACTGAGACTAACAATGGTGTCTGTTTCATAAGGCTCCATAGAAGGTTTAAATGAACTAATGCTTGCAGAGTACTAAGTACCTGAGGGGACTGTTTGATTGTGGTAGAATAAATTTAACACAACATTCACTATTCCAACCATTTAAAAATGTATAGTCCATTAAGTATTCTCATGCTGTTGCACATTTACCTAATAGGTTTTGCTTGGTTTTGTTTTCTAGGATCTGTAGAGTGCTTAGCACAAAGTTTGGTATGCTGCAGATATTTTTTAAAAAGATTTATTTATTTATTTGAAAGAGTTGCACAGAGAGAGGAGAGGCAGAGAGAGAGGTCTTCCATCCAATAATGCACTCCACAGATGGCTGCAATGGCCAGAGTTGCACCGATCTGAAGCCAGGAGCCATTAGGATTGTGAGAGAAATATCATCTGTGTGAACCTCTACTTGAATATTTCTAGCCATGTTAAATAAGAAGTGTCGGTGACAGTGTTTATTGTGTTATCATCGTCACTGTCCCTGAGAAGAGCATGCATACATGGGTGAAGGAGAACTGGAGGCTGGCTCTGGTTCCAGATGGCTGCTTGCCCGTGGCTCCCTCCTGCCATCCTGAGAGTGTGTGTGCAAGAGACAGAACGATAGTGTGAGGAGGAGGAGTGAGGCCTCTGGGAGCCCACAGAGCTTTTTGTTGCCGTAAAAAGCTTTGAATCGGGCTGCCATAGTGGCCTGGATATTTTTGTGCCTTCTATTTCGAGTACAGAGTTGGCGTGGGAATGTTTGCCTTTATTTCAGGCCTTAAGTAGTTGTTGGGTAACAGCTGTTTTTAAAGATAATCTCTGAGGCACTGAGATGCTGCTTAAAAAACAATTTTTTTTTTCTGAATTCAAAAAAGTGTGTTTTATTGTGTTTGCGTGATTTTATTTTTTTATGTGCCTTTGCTCACGCTGTCACTTCTCCTGGAGTCCTCTCCCCGTCACTTCTCCTACGCTTCTGCTCCTGTTGCAATCATTCCCATTCTCTCACTGACGCCTCTTTCATGGAACTTCCCCTGATTTCCATAGCCAAGGTTATGACATCCTTATGGGTTTGCTTTTCGAACTCTGAGGCAATTAGTTCTAAAGAAGGCACTTCCCACCTTGGGCACAGGTTCCAGATGACTGGAAGGCCTTGTTCTGTTCATCTTTCTGCCAGGTATAGTCTGTTTTCAGTAACTATAACACAACACCCGAGGCTGAATATTTATAAAGAAAAGGGGTTTATTTACCTCATGATTTGGAGGCTGGGAAGAGCAGGTTTGGGTGACCCCATTGATTTGGACTCAGACTGGGGCCGCCTTGGCCGAGTCACACACAGTGGAGAATATGAGAACACAGGTGCCTGGGAGAAATCACATGGCCAGACAGGAAGCCAGTGAGAGATTCAGGAGTCGGGCTCTCACTCTCATAACAACTCACACTTGCAAGGAACTCACCACTATCCCCTGAGCTCTCTCTTAGTCTCTTCCCAAGACAACCCTCTCATTGACCTAACCATCTCTCACTTGGACTCATCTCTCTCTTTTTTTTTTTTTAATTTTTGGCAGGCAGAGTAGACAGTGAGAGAGAGAGAGAGACAGAGAGAAAGGTCTTCCTTTTGCCGTTGGTTTACCCTCCAATGGCCGCCGTAGCCGGTGTGCTGCGGCCGGTGCACCGCGCTGATCCCAAGGCAGGAGCCAGGTGCTTCTCCTGGTCTCCCATGGGGTGCAGGGCCCAAGCACTTGGGCCATCCTCCACTGCACTCCCGGGCCACAGCAGAGAGCTGGCCTGGAAGAGGGGCAACCGGGACAGAATCTGGCACCCCGACCGGGACTAGAACCCGGTGTGCCGGCACTGCAAGGCGGAGGATTAGCCTGTTGAGCCACGGCGCCGGCCAGGACTCATCACTTAAATGTCCCATTACCTCAATGTGGCTGCACAAAACACGCCAAACCATAGCATCAAGCAGAAAACAACCTTGAAATCTTCCTTTTTGCCAAATCAACATTCACTCATCCTACTTGCTTGAGGGAGACGACTATCTAGGTAGGTAAAAGGTTCTCATCTCTTCCGTCAGACGCAAGGGCTTCCTGGCCTCTGACTGATAGGGACATAGGCAAAAATTTGGTCTGGGTTAGCATTGGTCATTCCTGCCCAAATCTAATTTCCAGGCTCCTTCTCAGCTTTGCAAGCTATCAGAGATCTTCCAAAAAATTCATTTTCTGTTTTAGTTCATTAATATTTATTTTTGTTGTTTGCAGCCATGACCAATAATTCTTACTTATAGTATCATGAACAGAGTATGACTTCAGAATTGTTTGTAAGCTTCAGTTTGCTGATATCCCAAGAGGTAATTATCTGTGGTTCTTGTCTTTTCAGCATTCTGGGGCCTCTTCTGGTACTGCACCCAGATTTTCTTTTCCTGAGCCCTTCATCCCCATCCCCGTTCCCAGTCTGTGTGGTTCAAGTAGAAATGACATCAGTCTTGGTGGGCATGCCTAGTCAAAGCATTGCATCCCTCTGGCTGTGTGATCAGTTTAAGGGTGGACATGTGACTTTATCCAGGCCAATGAGATTCAGTTCTAGGACCTTTTCTGGAACTACTGGGATAGAGATGTATGTTTTTCTTGGGGCAGCTAAGCCGGTAGTGTACGAGAGGCTGGAGTTTCCAGGGATGAGGTCCAACTGGAGTTGGGGAGTCAGTTGACCTGAGAATTCACCCAACACAGAGAAAAGAAAACTGCAGGAAGAAGAGAAACAATTTCCTGATGACATCGTTTGAAGACTTAGATCGAACATGCTTGAATGGTAAAACGAACACCTGACATGTAGTAAATACTTCCTATGTATCAGGCATTGGGGGAAGTGTTTCTCATGTTGTATTAGTTTCCTAGGGCTGCCAATAGCAAAAGCATCAAAACTAGGTGACTAGAGAAACCAGAGAGCTCATTGTTTCCCATTCTGGAGGCTAGAAGTCTACATTCAAGCCATGCTCTCTGTTTTATGGACTGACCTGCAACCTTCTGTATTTCGTATTTTAAATTCTTAATTCCCATGTGATGGTATTTGGAGATAGGACTAATAAAGAAATAACTAAGATTAATTGAGGTACTAAAGGTGGGGCCCTGATCTGGTGGGATTAGTGTCCTTATGAGAAGAGATCCTGAGCCGGTGCTGTGGCTTAACAGGCTAATCCTCCACCTTGCGGCGCCGGCACACCGGGTTCTAGTCCCAGTCGGGGCACCGGAATCTGTCCCGGTTGCCCCTCTTCCAGGCCAGCTCTCTGCTATGGCCCGGGAAGGCAGTGGAGGATGGCCCAAGTCCTTGGGCCCTGCACCCCATGGGAGACCAGGAGAAGCACCTGGCTCCTGGCTTCGGATCAGCGAGATGCGCTGGCCGCAGCAGCCATTGGAGGGTGAACCAACGGCAATAAAGGGAGACCTTTCTCTCTGTCTCTCTCTTTCTCACTATCCACTCTGCCTGTCAAAAAAAAAAAAAAAAAAAAAAAAAAAGAAGAGATCCTGGGGAGCCCACTACCCATCACCATATGAAGACCCAGCAAGAAGACAGCAACTGCTAGCCAGAAAGGGAGCCCTTACCAGACATCAACCATGCAAAGCTTAGCCTGGGACCTCTATTGTTCCAGCTGCCCAGTGTATGGTATTGTGTTGTGGCAGTCCAAGCAGACTAATACACTTCCTCTGATATGTGCAAGTCCAAATCCTTCAACTTTTAGCTTCTGCTGGCTGCAGCTTCAGGATTTCGGTCTCTGGCTCCATCACAGTGGAACATTCTTCTCCTGTGTCTGTGACTCTGTGTCTCCTTTCTTATAAGGACACTGGTTGTACTGATGAAAGGCCCGCCTTACTCCAGTTGGACCTCTTCTTAACTGATTACGTTTGCATAGGTCCTGTTTCCTGATAAGGTCATACTTGGAGACCAAGGTTAGGGCTTAACATATCCTTTTTGGGGACACAGTTCAATCCATTCCATATGGGGTAACTTAATTACCCTAACAAAAATATGAAACAAATATTATTGTTATCATATACCTCTAACAAGAAGGCCCAAAGAAGGGAAGTTACTCAAGCACAAAGAATAAAGACTTGAGCATGGATCTGAACTCAGATAATGTGAAGACAAACCTGCAACTGCAGCCACGGTGCAGTTTAGTCCAGAGACATGTTCTGATCAATTATTTAATTTGCTGAAGCTGGCTTGAGAGGGGTTTCTGTCCGTTGTCATTATTCCCTCCTTTCACCTTTTGCCTGATTGCTTGCTGTGTCTAAGCACTTCCTGACCTACAGTGCAGTGTGGCTAGCCTCAGGACTTCGCCTTCAGGTCTATCCCTGGCTCCAGAATTACTGCTTCCTCCTTCCTGCCCCCTCCTCTTTCACATCAATACTCTTTGTGCATCAGATGTTAGCTCTCAGCTGGGGTAGGAAGAAGCCAAGGGAATAAATCAATACAGAGTGAGATGTAATTTATAGATTGTAATTATCCTAGGAGCTTTTAGCTTCTAGAAGCAGGTTGTTAACCCATTGATGATCTCTCTGGCAGAAGTTCAGGGATGACGTTAAGGAGACTAAGAGCATCAGCCCCAGGGAAGAGAGTTTTAGGAGTGGGCACTCTACTTTCCTTGAACAATTCCAAACAAATGACATAGGTGAGAAAATTGGGCTTTCCTGTTGGAGTGTGATTATCGATCTCTTCTGAAGAGCGCTGTTTATGTAGCTTCAGAGTCTTGTCCTTAAGAAGATCATTGCTTTAGTTCATTCAAAATTTTGTCATTTTTTAAAAGTAAAATCTTTCTCCCCTGGTATTCCTTTTGTCCCATATCAAGCTCTCAAACCTCACCTATAATTCAGACATGATCCATATGCATTACACCTAGATAATTCTCATCTAACTTTTTTTCAGAATGACTTTTTCCCTAACTAGTGTCAATCATAGTGATTAGCATTTTCTTTTTTTTTTCATTTTCAATTATCTTTATATACAGAAGATCAATTTAGTATATATTAAGTAAAGATTTCATCAGTTTGCACCCACACAGAAACACAGAGTGTAAAATACTGTTTCAGTACTAGTTATAGCATTACTTCACATTGGACAACACCCTAAGGACAGATCCCACATGAGGAGTAAGTACACAGTGACTCCTGTTGTTGACTTAACAATTTGACACTCTTGTTGATGGTGTCAGTAATCTCCCTAGGCTCTAGTCATGAGTTGCCAAGGCTATGGAAACCTCTAGAGTTCGCCGACTTCCATCTTATTCAGACAGGGTCTTAGTCAAAGTGGAAGTTCCCTCCTCCCTTCAGAGAAAGGTACCTCCTTCTTTGATGCCCCGTTCTTTCCACTGGGATCTCACTTACAGAGATCTTTCATTTAGGTCTTCTTTTTCTTTTGCCAGAGTGTCTTGATTTCCATGCCTAAAATACTCTCATGGGCTCTTCAGCCAGATCCGAATGCCTTAAGGGCTGATTCTGAGGCCAGAGTGCTACTTAGGACATCTGCCATTCTATGAGTCTGCTGTGTATCTCTTCATTTTCACATTAAGATATTTTACTATTATTTTTTCTATTGAGTGTCCGAACTCCTGGAGGAAAGGAGTTAGTATGAGTCATCCTCTTTTCTTAAATTTTTTTTATTTATAAAAAGTGAACAAACTTCATGTATTTCCTATATAGAGTTTTTTTTAAAGATTTATTTATTTATTTGAAAGTCAGTGTTACAAAGAGAGAGAAGGAGAGGCAGAGAAAGAGAGAGAGAGAGAGAGAGAGAGAGAGAGAGAGAGAGAGAGAGAGGGCTTCCATCTGCTGGTTCACTTCCCAATTAGCCACAATGATCAGATCTGCACCTATCTGAAGCCAGGAGCCAGGAGCATCCTCTGGGTCTCCCATGCAGGTTCGGGGAACAAGGACTTGGGCCATCCTCCACCACTTTCCCAGGCCACAGCAGAGAGCTGGATCAGAAGTGGAGCAGCTGAGTCTCGAACTGGTGCCCATATGGGATGCCGGCACTACAGGCAGTGATTTTACCCACTATGCCACAGTGCTGGCCCCTCATATATAGAATTTTAAGAGAATAATGGTACTTCCCATCCTATCTCCTTCCCTCTCACTCCAACACTCTCTCTTTCTTATGTTTCGTTTAAATTTTATGATGACATACTTTCAATCTTCTTTATAGTAACAAGCTCAACCCTCCACTAAACACAGAATTCACCAAGTAGGGAGCAGGGAAACCATCATTCCTCAAAAGTATAGACAAGATCCACAAAAAATAATCAAATCTCACAACATCAATTTTGCTCATATACATTACATTTTTGGTATTCTGTATATTATTAACCACAAATCAGGGAAAATATATTATGTTTATCTTTTTGGGACTGGCTTATTTCACTAAGCATAATGGTTTCCAGTTAAGTCCATTTTCATTTTCTTAATTAAAAGTGGTTTACTGCATTGGTCAGACTCAGATTAGAATTTCAAATGTTATATTTATTAGTTCTAGGGCCTCAGGAAGATGAGCTAACCCCAGCATTTGCAGTCATAATATGGCATTACACCATGTTGCAGTTTTCCAAGGATTAACTTATAACTGATTGTAAGGACCTTAATTCGAGTTCAATCATAATATGTACTAAAAATGCTATTATTTTCTTTATTTTACCTTTACATTCATCTTTCAACAGAAGACAGTAGTTTGCATGCAATTTAATTCTTAGAAAATGCAAAATTTCTGTTGGTTAAAATATGCAATTTCCAGGCCAATACGATCACTTTCCAGGTAATTGGGCCCTGAAGATGAGGGTTCAATTTACAAACATGGGCCTTTATTTCCCAATGGCCCTGAGCTAAGACATGGCCTTTTTTAGTTGCCTTAATATTTGCAGCAGGAGAGTACGTGGAGACTATCTTAATTTATTTAAAATACCATTGCTGTCTGGAATTTCTCATTGAAACTTGAAATTCAGGGAGCTGTTTGCTTGCTTCTCTATTCACAGATCAGTAACTCCTTTTCTGCCCTATTTGTTTAGATTGCCTAAATTAGGGATGAGTGGGAGGTTCCAGTAGTGGCACTAAGAAATTTTGTTTCACACGAGATTATGAATACGAGTGATTTATGATTGATCCAGGAAGAGTGGGAGCCTTGGGAAGTATCGTGCAGACAGAGATGGAGAGTTTTCCATCCTGGCTTGGGAGGGGCCACTGTCATGGAAGCATGGGGTTGCTATAAAGAGGCTACAATGCTCAGTGACTACAAGATTGTTAATTGGGGGTTTACTAAATCTCCTGGACACTCAGTTTCCTCATTCATTCATTCAACACATTTATTAAGCTCTTACTGTGTACCAGACACTGTTCTGGGTTCCAGAGCAATAACTTAGGACACAGACTAAAATATCTGTTTTCATAAAGTTTAAGGTTTAATACAACTAAAATACACAGAAATTTAGAGATTTTTCTCTGAGGGGAGTGGATAGGACATGTTTGTGTAGGAGGCTGAATTTTAGATAGAGTGTCCTGGGCAACCCTCATTTGAGTAAAGTCAGCATTTGAGTACAGATTTGGAGAAGTGAAGGAAGGGAGGAGGATGGCTAATATCTGGGAGAAGATAATCTCTAGTAGAGGGAATGTAGCCAGGGCAAGGGTCTGGAGGCAGAAGCAAGTTTGGAATGCTAAGGAAATGGCAGGAGGCCAGCATTGCTGGAGCAGTGAGAGAGACAGTGGTGAGGTCTGGGGTCAGAAGGGTGATGGTCTAGCCCTGTAGGGGCCCAGAGCACATGATGAGGACCTTGGCCCAGGATCACTGGGGAGTGTTAAGCAGAGGAAACAAGACCTGAGTTTAAAACATTTTAATTAACTTATGCAATTTATGAGATAGAGTGAGTGAGCTCCCATCCTCTGATTCACTTCCCAAATGCCTGCAATGACTGGGGGCTAGAATTCAGTCCAAGTTTCCCATGTGGGTGGTAGATGGTAGAAACCCAACTACTTGAGCCACCACTGCTGCCTCCTAGGGTGTTCATTAGCAGGAACTGGAATTGGGAGTGGAGCTAGGACTCGAAATTCAGGCACTCTTACGTGGTATGTAGGTGTTTCACCACCAGGCCACACTCATGCCCCTGCCATGTGTTGTTTTAAAGTTTTATATTTATATAAGGTCAAAAGATGCCATATATTTCATATATACAGATTTAGGAGTGTAATTATACTTCCTACTCACCATCCCACCCTCCCCCCTCCTTTCTTTGTTATTTTTTTCTTTTCATTTTTACAATGACACACTTTCAGTTTATTTTATAATCACAAGTTTGACCCTCCACTAAATAAAGGGTTCAACAGGTAGTAGTAGAAAAACCACTGTTCCTCAAGAGTATAGACAGGGCTGTAAACAATAATCAAGTCTCAGAATGTCAATTTTACTCCTATACACTACATTTTTTTGTGCTCTGTATATTCATTACCACAAATCAGAAAAAAACATGATATGCATATTTTTAGGGCTGGCTATTTCACTAAGCATAATCTTTCCAGTTGTATCCACTTCATTGAAAAAGACAGGATTTCATTCATTTTTATGGCTGAGTAGTATTCCACAGTGTATATATACCACACTTTCTTTATCCAGTCATAAGTTAATGGACATCTGGGTTGATTCCATATCTTAGCTCTTGTGAATTCAGCTGCAATAAACATGGGGTACAGAAAACTTTTTCATCTGCTGATTTCATCTCCTTTGGGTAAATTCCCAGGAGTGAGATCTGCCCTGTGTTTTAACATGATCCTCTAGATGCCATGTGGGGAATAGCTTGATGGAAGCACGTACAGAACCAGGGAGACCAGTTGGGAGGCTATTGTACTGATACAAGAAAGGAGTGATAGTGGCTTAGTTTAGATAAGGTTCATAGTAATGGGAATGGCGAAAAGTAATAGAATTCTGGATATGTCTCAAAGATGTAGGCAAAAGGAAAGGATGTATCTGAAAGGATTTGTTGATGGATTAGATGTGAGGAAAGATAAGAATTAAGGATGATTCTAGTGTGTTTGATCTGAGCAACTGGAAGGATTAGATAAGATTGGAAATGCTCTGGGAGGAGAACTATCAGGGTATTTGTTAAGTTTGGTGTTCTTTGGATACTCAAAAAGAAAGGTGGAGTTGGCTATTGGATCCAAGAGTCTGGAAAGGAAAGAGGTCTGGGTTAGATACATAAATTGGTAAGACTTGGGCTTCTAAATGATATTAAAGCCATCCATGTAAATGGATAAAAAGATGTTCAAGGACCAAGTCTTGGGACTCTCTTTCTTTAGAGCTTGGTGTCCTGTGGAAGAATAAACACAACAGGATGAGAAAGAGAATCCAGGTATGTCAGAGGAGACCAAGGAAAGTGTGGAGTCCTGAAGCCAAATATCCAAGGTATTTAAAAGAAAAGAGAGCCACTAGCTGTGTTACATGCTAATGAAAAGTGATGTAAGAGCATGATGGAAGATTGAACCATGAAGAAGTTATTGGTGACTTTGATAAAATTGAATGACAACTACACAGTGGTAAAAAAAAAGAAATCAAAATCCTGTTGTTTGCGACAAAATGGATATATCTGGAAACCATTATGCTTAGTGAAATAAGCAATCCCAAAAAGACACATAACATATGTTCTCCCTGATCTGTGGTAACAGAGTACCTACAAGGTAATCTATAGAAGTAAAATTGATACTTTGAGATGTGATGATTTTGAATAGCATTGCCTTGAGGAAGAGTTTTTTTTTTTTTTTTCATACTATTTGTTGAACTCTTAGTGTAGGGTTAATCTTATGTGTATAAAGTCAATTGAAAATATATATTTGTAAAAAGTAAAAATGGGAATAGGAGAGGGAGGAGGAAGAAGGATGGGAGTACAGGTGGGAGGGTGGGAAAAATCACTGTGTTCCTAAATTTGTGTATATGAAATACATGAAGTTTGTATTTCTTAAATAAATGGTTCCAAGATAAAAAAAAATCCATTGACAAAATCCTGGTTGGAGAACATTTAAGAGAAAACAGGAGGAGAGGACTTAGGCACGTTGAGTTTAGGTAATTCTTTCAATAAGTTTTTCTGTAAGGGAAAGGAAAGGAGTGGGCCAAGAAAGGTATTTTTAGAGTTATGTAAAAATGAGAGAAAGAATAGCGTATTTGTATGCTGATGGGAATGACCCAGTAGAAAGGGAGAAGTTACAAAAGCAAGCAAGAAAGGGGAAGAATAGAAGAAGAATGTTCTTAAAGGGGAAAAAAGAGAAGAGAGTTGGTGGAAACATAGGCAGGTTGGCCTTCAACAGGAACACGAATGTGGGAGGGATGCTAGGAGTACACTGTCATGAGCCAGGCAAGTGGGTAGCTGTGGTGCAGAAAAGTTGTGGAAGTTCTTTTTGATTCTCTGTGTAAAATAAAGCAGTGTCAGTGGTTTGAGGAGAAAAGAGAGAGGATGAGATAGTTGTTTGGGAGAATAGATAGACTAAGGAAATACAGTTTGGTTTTCTAACAGCAGTTAGGACCTTAAGGATAATGAAAAAATAAAATGAGACCAATCACTATTGTAGCATGTTTTTACATTAGCTGAATGGATGCCATAATACAAATGCCAGTGGGACGGATTGACTAAGTACTATAATTTAGCCAAGTGAAAATTTAAATCAAGAGCATCGCAAGGGAGTTGAGGGGTATGCAAGGAGATAATGTTAGTCATTGGCCATGGGATTTAAGCTAAATAAGGAGGAGAACAAGTGGAAAGGCAGTAGGATAGATAGTTTGATGGTCCAGGTACAACCAAAGATTTGCTGAAGTTTGGGTTCAGAAGGTGAAGGGTAGAGAGTGAAAAGGTCCAGAAAAGAACAAGATTGGTGGAGGTGAGGACAATGAAATACTGATGGACAAGAATAGGTCAGAAATTCCTATGGAGATATTGACTTGTAAGATCTATGGCAGGAATTGTGTTGTAGAGAATAAAAGTGATCTTAGAGCTTACGTATTCAAGAATTGACTTGGCTTTGGAGGAGGTGGGATAAGTGACTACAAAAAGCAGAGGTAGTAGGAGATGTAGCTTTATGATGTCTTATTCAAAGTTTTGAGTTTCTGGTGAGGAAGAAGAAAGAATGGGCTTAAAACATCACTGAAGTATGAAGTCTCCAAGTATACCTATCACAAGCCCAGATCCAGGGGCCCAAGGAGTGGAAAAGGAGACAGCTACCACTTAAGAGGGCTACTGCGTCCCCAAGGAAGAGCCAGGGTTCAGTTGGAGCAAGAAAGTGTGGCGAATATGCCAGAAGAACTTGAGGACACAAGGAAATTTGCTGGTGAGAGACTTTGCTTATAGTCTCTTTAATTCAAAGAGCAAGTGGTGTTTAACCTGGGCCTTGAAATTATTAAAATTTGAATACATAGAGAAGTATAGGTACAAAGTACATCCCAGAAAGAAGACATTGCAAGAGTAAACCCAGAGTCTTGATAATCCACGGAGAAGGCAAGATCTACATAAACTTGTGTAAGTAGAGCATAGGATTTCTCAGGAATTTAGAATAAAAATAGAAATAGTTTGATGCCATGTGGTCAAGAGTTTTGACCTTTTTTTCCAACTTACTATTTTATTTATTGTTTTGGGATGACATACTTTTAATATACATTATAGTCAAAGGCTTATTGGCTCCACTAAATAAAGAATTCAACAAATAAAAAGTAAAAAAAGACCCAGAGTCCAGTGGCAAATTGGCAAGGACAATAAACAACAATGGGATGAAAAGATCTTCAGCTTCACTCATGCAACAGTAAATTTTAAAATAGTCGCAGAATCATTAAAATTATAGTAGTATATAATTCTTATCAATGTGACACAATTTTAAAGCCACATTTGACAAAACCCTGCATTTGCAGCAAAACTGATACACTCTTCTCTCTCTCTCTTCTTTCTTTTTCTTTCACATATAAGAAAGAAAATGTGGTAATTGTCTTCCTGTGTCTGCCTTATTTCCCTCAATGTGATGTCCTCTAGTTCCAACAATTTTTCTGTAAATGGTGATATTTCATTTTTTTAAACTTTTATTTAGTAAATATAAATTTCCAAAGTACAGTTTATGGATTACAATGGCTCCCCCTCCCATAACTTCCCTCCCACTTGAACCCTTCCCATCTCCCGCTCCCTTTCCCATTCCATTCACATCAAGATTCATTTTTAATTATCTTTATATACAGAAGATCGATTTAGTATATATTAAGTAAAGATTTCATCAGTTTGCACCCACACAGAAACACAGAGTGTAAAATACTGTTTCAGTACTAGTTATAGCATTACTTCACATTGGACAACACCCTAAGGACAGATCCCACATGAGGAGTAAGTACACAGTGACTCCTGTTGTTGACTTAACAATTTGACACTCTTGTTGATGGTGTCAGTAATCTCCCTAGGCTCTAGTCATGAGTTGCCAAGGCTATGGAAGCCTTTAGAGTTCGCCGACTTTGATCTTATTCAGACAGGGTCATAGTCAAAGTGGAAGTTCTCTCCTCCCTTCAGAGAAAGGTACCTCCTTCTTTGATGGCCCGTTCTTTCCACTGGGATCTCACTTACAGAGATCTTTCATTTAGGTCTTCTTTTTCTTTTGCCAGAGTGTCTTGGCTTTCCATGCCTAAAATACACCAATGCCTCTTATGATGGACATTTTGGTCCATATTTGATTCCATATTTTGGCTATTGTACCTACTGCTTCTATACACATGATGGTGCAAGTATCTCTGTGGTACAATGTGTTCATGTCTTTTGGTTATATACCCAATAGAGGGATTGCTGGATCATATGGAATGTATTTCTAGTTTTTGGAAGAAATCTCCATAGAGTTTTAACAATGCTTGCACTAATTGACATTCCTACCAACAAGTGTATGAGTTCCCTTTTCTCCACGTCCTTTCCATCATTTGTTGCTCTCTGTCTTTTGAATAATAGCCATTGATGAGAGACTTGGAGTTCTAGAATCATAGTGAAATGATTTCAGGAGAGGGGAGAAGGATGGAAGATGAATTCATAAAATGTGATGGAGTCATACAAGCACCAGACTTAGTGGATTAGTGGGCGGGTATGAGCTGGGAGTTCTTGGGCTTCATGGGATGACTGGCATGGATAGAGATAAAAACCATAATAAGATACTTTTAATGAGTATGAGGCAGGGACTGAAAGAGATGCTGTAAATATTGAGGCAGGAAAATTATTCTTCCAGACTTGATGTTTAGGCTTTTTTTTCCCTTGAATTTAGTAGATTAGGGTGGGGATGGATTTGAGTATATCCACTCTGCTGAACTTAGAATTGTGACTTCATGCTGATGAATAAGATGCTGTGTTTGAGCTACATCCTTTGGAATGGGATCCTTCTTTTATTTTTATTATTTGTTTATTTATTTATTTTTCTTTGACAATTTCTCTACAGCATTTCTATAGACCTTTTGCAAAGAGACTGAAGTCCTATGTTCTACCAGTTTCTATAAGACCTGTTCCTAGTATAGACCCAGGGTGAAATCTCAGGTACAGTTGAATGAAATCTTGGCATATGCTGCAGCCACCTTGTTCTATCATTTGACATCACCTCTATTGCTTAGTGATTTGGAGACAACAAATGCTTTTTTTCTATTGTGATATGTGGTTAATGGGAGGAGAGGGGACAATTTTGCAAGTCATAATGCTAATGATGAGGAAATGTTATGTCTAACCACTAAGGGAGAGAGTAGAGGCCAAGAGAACCTTTACAGGAAGGGTTTCAGTGCTGGAATTTTTTTTTTTAAAGATTTATTTGTGGGTAAAGATGCCGTCTGCAGTGCCAGCATCCCATATGGGCACTGGTTCAAGTCCTAGCTACTCCACTTCCAATCCAGCTCTCTGCTATGGCCTGGGAAAGCAGTGGAAGATGGCCCAAGTCCTTGGGCTCCTGTACCTGCATGGGAGACCTGGAAGAAGCTCTTGGCTCCTGGCTTTGGATTGGCGATTGGCACAGCTCTGGCCTTTGCAGCCAACTGGGGAGTGAACCAGAGGATGGAAGCTCCCCCCCAACCCTGCCTCTCCTTCTCTCTCTCTCTTTTTTAATAAGATTTATTAATTTATTTGAAAGCCAGAGAGGCAGAGGCAGAGAGAGAGGGGGTGGACCTGATTCGCTGGATTCATTCTCCAAATGGCCACAATGACAGGAGTTGAACAGTTCTGATGCCCAGAGCCAGGAGCTTCTTCCAGGTCTCCCACGCAGGTACGGGGACCCAAGGACTTGGGCCATCTTCCTCTGCTTTCCCAGGCCATAGCAGAGAGTCGGATAGGAAGAGGAACAGCCAGTACTCAAACCCATATGGGATGCTGGCACCGCAGGCAGTGGTTTTACCTGTTATGCCACAGTGCTGGGCCCTGGAATTGGCTTTTGAACCCTGTCCACCACCAACTCCTGGCTGAATAAACTGGCACATTATTTGAACTTTTAAGTTTACTTTTCTTTTCTTCTGGCTGAAAGGTGTGAAATTTCAAGCTGTTGAATAATAAATAGACTTGTGACTTATGACACTCAATTTACATAATTAGCAGCTTTTAATAAACCTTGACTCTTTCAAAATCTCTCCCCCCTTGGTTTTTGTTGCTCCACATTTCAGAGGTTTTATTTTGCCCTAGAAATCATCTAGAAAAGGAGAGGCTTCCTTGCTGGCTTCCTTTGCACTAGCACATCTTTATGGTTGGAAGACCTGAAGGCTTCTTCCTAGGCCCCTAAGCCATCTGTTCTTCTTCCTCCCCCTCTCCTACTTCTCTTCTCTTATTCTTTTCAAAAAAACTTATTCTGTATCCTTACTCTATAATACCCCATTCATGCCACCTTTATGCTATTGACTGTTAAATATCAATTCACAACCTAGTCCTTTCTCTGAGAAACATGAATCTGTATGAAAATCTCTACCCCAGCATCTCTGATGAGAGACATCTCAGCTTCAACTCAGGCACAGTGGAATTCATGTATTATCTTTCTCTAAAATGGGACATCTTCAAGTAACTGGCACTTCCAGAGACCTGAGAGGCAGTCTTTTTAAAAAAATTTTTTTGTTTTATTTATTTTATTTTATTATTATATATTTTTTGACAGGCAGAGTGGACAGTGAGAGAGAGACAGAGAGAAAGGTCTTCCTTTTGCCGTTGGTTCACCCTCCAATGGTCTCCACGGCCGGCGCACCGCGCTGATCCGAAGGCAGGAGCCAGGCGCTTTCCCTGGTCTTCCATGGGGTGCAGGGCCCAAGCACTTGGGCCATCCTCCACTGCACTCCCGGGCCATAGCAGAGAGCTGGCCTGGAAGAGGGGCAACTGGGACAGAATCCGGCGCCCCAACTGGGACTGGAACCTAGTGTGCCGGCGCCGCAGGTGGAGGATTAGCCTAGTGAGCCGCGGCGCTGGCCGGCAGTCTTGATTCTCTCCTCTTTCATGTCCTTCATACTCAGATCCATCCTAAAGTCCTGTTGACTTTATTTACTACATAGATTTCAGATTCCTCACTTCGTGCATTTACTCCATTTTCATCCCAAGCCATCACTGTTTCTCTCTGGGCCATAATAATCATTTCAAAAAGGTTTCCCAGTATCCGTTGTAACTTCCTTCTCACCCATTCTCCATACAAATAACAAGAGCCATAGTTTGACCTTCTGTGAACATCCCCCTCTTTCTCACATTCCTGCAAGTCAGCCTTAACTAAATGAGAATCCTTTTGTGACTTCTCATAGATTCCCATCATGACCCGCATGGTGCTGCTCTTGCCTGGCTTCCTCTTCATCCCAGCTTCTTCTTAAACCATCGTTCCTCATTCTTATAGTCATTATTTAGCACCCAGATGGCACCATGCCACTCCCATCACAGGGCGTTTACACCTGCTGATCCCTTTCCTTAGGGAGCTTTCCCATTAGCCAACCTACTCACTTTTCTGACATTAATACAAATTTTGTTTTTATAGGGAGTTGTTTCCTGATTCGTGCCTAAGTTAAACCTCCCTAGACTGGATCCACTTTTCAGTCTTTGGCACTGTGAAATTCTAGAATAATTCACAATTAACATTTATTTTGGTGATGATTATTGCCTATGTACCCAAAAGATTTCTTATTTAGCCTTTCAGATTGCTTGCTCCTGTTAATCCTTCCATATTTTGCCCTCCATTGCTCTCTTCTTCATTTATAGTATGTTAACATCCTTCTCATTCTTCAAAGGCAGATCTGAGGGCAAAGAAAGAAATGCAGCATTTGGGTCAAATTTTCTTGGTCAGAGGGAAAGATTTTATGTTAAAAACCACGTGCTGAACAGGACATTCCTCGAGCAGCATTGTAGACATTCCATTTGAGAATGATGGGATGTTATCTTGTTTTGCAAGTGGTGGCCTTTCCCAAGCTTTGGGACACTCTGATGTGGGAGGCTGAGGTTGGCAATTTTCCAGCCCTGAGGCTCAGGGTTCTTGGCTCTGCCAGTAGTGGATGCTCTCACCATCTATTCTTTCTGTGCTCTTGATTCCTCATGCTGTGTGTGTTCAGGCTTGTTCAGGTTTTTTCTGGAGGTCTGATGAGACAGAATAACCATTGTAGGGCCACCTTGTGGGGTTATGGGTCCTGCACAAGAGTGCCTTGCTGAAATCCAGCTTGTGTTCTATTCACTGAGCTGTGTGCACTTTCATAGATTGTGTATGTCCATGGGAAGAAAAGCCTATTTCTTTTTCTTTCTTTTTTTTTGGGGGGGGGCCAGGAAGAGTTAGACAGTGAGAGAGAGAGAGAGAGAGAGAGAGAAAGGTCTTCCTTCTGTTGGTTCACCCCCCAAGTGACTGCTATGGCCGGTGCGCTGCGCCGATCTGAAGCCAGGAGCCAGGAGCCAGGTGCTTCCTCCTGGTCTCCCATGTGGGTGCAGGGCCCAAGCACTTGGCCATCCTCCACTGCCCTCCCGGGCCGCAGCAGAGAGCTGGACTGGAAGAGGAGCAACCGGGACAGAATCCAGTGCCCCGACTGGGACTAGAACCCGGGGTGCCAGCACTGCAGGCAGAGGATCAGCTCAGTGAGCTTGCTGCGCCGGCCAAGAAAAGCCTATTTCTAACTTCATAGGGGGCCATGTAGGCAAGTGTAGCTTGAATCTTTCGCTTCCCTTTTAGCGCAAGTGGGCCTGTGCCCTTCTCTCTATTTAAATGTGTGTGTGTATGTGTGCATGTGTATGCACTGCCTCTAACATCATTTTGAGAATTCAGGTCAAATGACTTGATACTTTTTTCTACCTGCAGTGATCTGGTCCTTCCAGAATTTCAGGTGCAATTACATTATTAGTAAATTCTTACAACTTCTGTTTGTTCCCTTTGCTCCCTTTTTCTCTCCCTACTTCCCTCCCTCTTTGGCTTTCAGTTCATGGTAGATTATCACAATGGGATTTGCATAGTCTTGCTCTTTCTCTTTCTTTACATTTTGTTTATGCTTTTCAATTAGATTCTCCACGCCCAGTCTGTGTGTTTCAACAATGTCTTTTTTGGGGAATGTTTTGCAAAATCATAGGTTGTCTTTTTATGGGTGTGTATGTACAGGATTTATATAGAATCTCATTTTTATACTTTGTTTTCTTTTTTAACTTGACGCAATGTTTTTAAGATGCAACTATTTTTAATTTCTATTTTGCTTCGCCCCTACCCCAACCCTTCCTAATTACTTTTGCATTCTTGTTTACACAGCAGGCATATCAATACAAAGCAGAGTTTAAAGGCTCTCTTCTCTGTGGTCTTCCATAATTCTTCAAGGTTAGGCTCCCTCTTCTGGGCTCCCATAGAATTTGTTATGTTTCCTATTATTGCAATTATTGTCTCATTTTGCAATGAAGAAAATCTAGTTTTTTTGTTTGTGTTGAACTTCTCTATGGAAGAGGCTTACAAATATACATCTATGAGATTCTAGCACCTACTGTGCATCTTGGAACATATATTTTCAATAATGTGTATTGAGTGAATGAATGATATTAATAGTGGCAACCATGTGTCAGACATTATTCTAATGGAATCTATGGAAAACATTTAATTTTTTACAAAAACTATGAATAAGGGATTATTATTATCATTTATGTTAATTATTAATATCATTTTACAGAGCAGGCAATTAAGACACAGACTATTCAAGTAACTTTCAAGTTCACGTAACTTGTAAAATTCAAGTAATTTATGCAAGCAGTAAACAGAGGAGCTGGGATACTGACCAAGGTAATCTGCTTCAAGCTCGGGTCTTCACTACTTTGTAGAGCAGTCATGAACGATCAATGGGCTGTGCCTAGGACTTGATCCCTAGGCCAGTTGTGCCTCCTATGCCTCAGTGCAGGTCCATCCTTATTAATTCTTTTCATTTCTTGGCACCATTGCCACTGGTGCTATTTTCTCAATCTCAAAAGAACTTGTTAGTGGGTGATGTATTTAAACACAGTTTGGCTTCCAAAATGTTTAATCATCAAAATCATAAGTTAATGGTATTTGGGGGATAAAGACGTGATCCATTTATGGTGTTTAGTAGGCGAGGCTAGTGGGAGGTCCTTACGTCATTGAGGGGTCATGCCCTCAGAAGGTAGTTCTCATGAGAGGGTTGGTTATAGAAGCCTGAGCTGGGCAAGCAGCTCTTCCTAACTCACCCTGTGAATACCTGTATGCATTGCACCATCCATGCTCTCATCAGGCACTAGACCAATGGAACCACCTGGTTTTGGACTGTGAATTTCCAAGGCCATGAGCCAAAATAAACCTGCTTCCTTCCTAAGTAGCTTGTCTCAGGTGGTCACGAAAGCTGATTAATAGTATGGGTGTCATTATTCCAGTATTAATAGATAAGGAGATGGATCTCCAACAAATATGCTAAATTTTCTGTAATCTCACAAGTGGTGGAAGAGTTCAGAGTTGAACCCGGTGTCCATCTGACTTTAATTTTAATGCTCTTTCCATCATACCACACAGTCACCAGAGAGGGTAACCTTGGTCTAATTCCTTAAATTTTTTGGGAGTTGATGGATATTTCTTAGAAAGGTAGGGATCCTTCTGGCTTTGATCGTAGCAATGTTATTTAGCCACTCCCCTCTCCTTCACTTAGTGAATATTGATTATCTTTTTATTATTTGGCAGGAGCACCCTGATATCCTGTTCAGGAATCACTCTTAGTCCCAGTCCAGGGTCATCGGGTGCAGCTGACTTTGCCCTTCCCTTAAGGGCTGTTCTGTGCCAGCTTGATTAATAGGACATCACACCTTCTAGGACATAGTGACTGGTTTAGGGATGAGTGTGCAATTTGGGTATATCAAATCAGGACAAATAAAGAGGGAATCCTGGGGGTATGTGAAACCAAAATGAAAAACAACCTATTTCTATGGGATATAGAGCAGAGAGATTATAAGTCCAAAGCCTAATGGGGTTGCAGAATGGAAACAGCATACTGAACTCATGGATGCAGTCATTGCCTTAAACAGCTCTACCCTTTTCATTTTCATAAGCCACTAAAGTGGATTCTGTGAGGGCAGGAACTTTGTCTCTGTTGTAAACTTAGCGCTCAGAACAATGTTCAGCATACAGTAGAAGTTTAGTAAATATTCACTAAATGAATGACAGATCTAAGAATCATTATTTTGTGTTCCTCCATGCCAATTTGTGTAGTGCTTTCTGTTACTTGCAATCAGAGAAATCCTAAGCTGATAAATACTCATGGCAGATATTATTAATCAACTATGACACTTTTTGTTGCTGAACCTAAATGTGGATTTAGAATATCTTTCCATATGGCACCTCAGGCAGACTTTATCAATCACTGATGTTGATAGGCAAGACAGAACTCATTTAATCTGTATTACTTTTAATGTTACTATGTAGCAAATTAGCACACATTTAGTGGTTTATAACACATTATATATATATAATATTTTATATATTTATATATATATAAAATTTATAACACAATATATATAACATATTATCTCATAGCTTCCATGGTCAGGCATCTGGACATGGCTTAACTGAATTATTTCTACTCAATGTTCCCCAGATTGCAACTGAGTTATTGGCTAGGCTGTGTTCCTTTCTAGAGCATCAGTATTCTTTCATGTTTATGCAGTTGTTGGCAGAATTTATTTCCTTGGAACTGCAGGGACAAAGTGCTTGTTTCTCTGCTGGCTGTCTGCTGAGGGTCATTCTCAGCTTCAGAGGCTGCTCAGAGCTCCACGTCACATGGCTGTCTCAGAACCTTTGTCATTACATCACAGCCTAGTCTTCCAGGACTACGAGTATCCCTGTGTCTGTAAGGAAGCACCTGGTCTTGCGTTTAAGGGCCTTCATCTGACTAAATTAAACAATCTCTCACGTATTTATTTATTTATTAACAATTTACAAGTTTTTAAAAAAGATTTATTTATTTACTTGAAAGTCAGAGTTACACAGAGAAAGGAGGAGAGGCAGAGAAAGAGAGAGAGGTCTTCCCTCCACTCGTTCACTTCCCAATTGACCTCAATGGCTGGAGCTGCACCGATCCGAAGCCAGGAGCCAGGAACTCCTTCCAGGTCTCTCACAACATGGGTGCATGGGCCCAAGGACTTGAGCCATCTTCTACTGCTTTCCCAGGCCATAGCAGAGGGCTGGATCAGAAGTGGAGTCGCCGGGACTCGAACCAGCACCCATATGGGATGCTGGCACTGTAGGCGGTGACTCTACTCCCTATGCCACAACATCAGTCTCAACAATCTCTCTTTTAATTCAACATCAACTAACTTGGTATTTTAATGGCGTCTGAAAATTTTTTTCACTTATGTGAAAGAATAAAACTCAATAATGGAACAAAACTGCATCACATCTATAGGTTCCATATACACTCATGGGGAGGGAATTGCACAAAGTATGCATCCAGGGGGCAGGAATATTTCAAGGCCATTCTAGAATTCTGCCTACTGGGTGTGATACAGATTCTGGTTTACAGGTGAGACAACTGAAACTAAGAAAAAGAATATAACTTGCCCAAAAGCATGCAGTATGCACTGGAAGAGATGGAATTAACACACAAATTCTTCAATCTCTCCCTCTAGAGCTCTTGGAGGTTTTTGAGTACAGAAGCATTTTCCACATTTTTCAGGGCTATACCAACTCTGAATTTGTGGTGATCATCTCATGTGTTAGTCATTGTGTCTTTCACTTTTCCCTAGTTCCTACTACACCCAAAAGACAGATACACAATAAATGTTTTTAGTGTTGATTTAAGAAAATCTATTGGTTATTTTTAGGAATTTGACATCAAACCAAGCTAATGAGGGATTCAGTCACAGAAGGAAGCCTTGAAGGACTTCAATGAAATATTAATAGAGCCACTCTCAGCGACAACAGCAGGTCTTTTTCCAGCAGAATCTGTGACCTTTAAGAGTTAAGAGTCACCGCAGGGGCCATCCCTAAAGGCCAGGGCCCCCTGCTTTTCAGCCACTCACTGCTTATGGCCATGCTGGGTCCTGTGAAAGAACATGATGAATAGGTGACAAGGATGTTAAAAATGTCAGTGTATTCCCCCAAAGCCTTCTCTGGAGAATTTTCTCACTTTATTTCCTAGCTATTTTGTCCATTTGAATAGACTTTGCTCTTCTCATAGTCCGATGTTATTAAGATGAAATATGCATTTATATGAACCAATGGACCAACAGATAGAATCACTGGGGTACTAAATATATAAAAATAGAAATTTTAATTCATTTATTAGGACTATATTTTGGTGGGATTCCCCCCCCCCCCGAAATTTGTATATCTATGCAATTCCTTGGAAAAGGAATCCATGATTCATTAGAATCATTAAATTCTGAACTTAATTCTATAGCAAGTATATTGCCTAAGAAAAGAACAGGTTGTTGAATAATAAAAGCCAAAACATGATCTATATCATGAGGGGCAGATACAGGGCAAGAGGGAAGAAGATTCTTCCAAAAACTGTAGGAGTTGGAAAGGCATTTTTATTGGTTACTAAATTAGTTATATATTGCTGTACAGTATGTTATCCCCAAACATAGTGGCTTAGAATAGGGAACATTTGTTGTCTTCCTGTGGGCCAAGAATTCAGATGTGGTTTAACTGAGTGCCTCTGGTTCAGGGTCTCACATGTTTAGCCAAACCCCTCTTCTGGGTGAGAACTGTCTTCCAAGGTTGCTTCCATGGTTCTTGGTTGGATTCCTTGAGTGGGGTTGATTATAGACATCAGTTCCTTGCCACTTGGACAGAACATAATTCTTATATTGCAACTCATTTCCCTCAGGGAGTTAAAGGGGAGAGTGAGAGCATGAATGAGAGCAAGAGTGAGAGAGTGAGAGAGAGAGAAAGAGGGAGAGAGAGAAAGTGAGAGTGAGAGAAGGAGAGAGAGAGAGAGAGAGAGAGAGAGAGAGGAAGTCAAAGTCTTTTTGTATATTAATTTTGATAATTTTAGAGGTGTGGTCTCATTACATTTTCCAACTACCAGTAAGTAACAAAGTCCTGTCCACACTTGGGATTTCAAGGGCGAGGGGATTCTGTTGAGCAAGCATGCTTGGAGGCAAGGTTCACCAGGGACCCTCTCAGAGATTGCTTACCACAGGTACAGAGAGACTGAAAAATGTCTTTTGAGATCGGACATTATCACAGTGTTTTATCAATTTGGGCAGACATTCAACAGCCTCAGGTCTCAGCAAGGTCCAAAATGAAGCTTAGACTCATGCAGTACCCAAATCCTTGTCTTAGTGTACAGGGTTTGAGCAGTGAAACTTCAGCTTTACCACTGACCTTCAACTTGCCTGAGGCAGAATCCAGAGAAGGCAGGACCAGCTGAGGGACCACAGTGTGAGAAATGTCTGGTTAGCATGGAGCCTGAAGACGGAGGAAGGAGGACACGTACAGTGGAGGCCAGAACATGGATGCTACAGAGCTGGAGAAGCCAAGAGTTTAAAACCATTTTTAATTTTTCCAGGTAAGGAAACGAGGAATCTCTGTGGATGGACCACTTTCCTTAGTAGCTCAGGGGGTGGGTCTTAGTTACATGGCTACATTGAGGAGTTTGGAAAATAGGGTCTTTAGATGACCAGTTTTCCATCTAAAACTGAGAGGTTCTATTAATAAAGGAAAAAGGGGAAAGTGATTGTTGGGGAACAACCAAGATTCTCTGCTGGCTTTCTCATCTCTGGCCACCCAAATACTGAGTGTTCTCTCAGGAACAGAACACTCCGTTACCTGAAGTGGGGGCGCCTGAAACCCTCTTCAGGGCAATAGTTTACATCCCAGGTTCTCGCAGAGTGGCAGCAAGGCCAGGTATGCATCCACACGAGCTGGGACACCTGTAATTCTAAGAAAAGACTACATCATCTTTGTCATAAGGCAGAGCAACTGAGTCAATGCAGTAAATGCTTTCACATAAAAAAGAATGAGAAACACATGGGTTTGTGGGAGTGATGGAATGTTACTAGGGAGGAATCAGACACTTTGGTCTTAGTAGTGGAATTGACTCTTTTGTCCATTGGGTAACCAGATTCTAAGAGGTCCTCCATGATCCCAACCTCCTTGTGCGATACCTTCCCCTTGGGTGCCTAGAAGGACCTGTAATTTGCTTTTGAATAACTGAATATGGCAAGGGTGCTGGCATGTCACTATTGTGATTGTGCTGCACTGAAGACTGTGACGTAGTTCTTGGCAGAAGACTGCCTCCTTTGCTGAGCGTCAGGAAGCAAGTGGCTCCATGTGGCAAGGAAAGGGGGCGACTTCTAGCCAGTAGCCAGGCAGACACTAAGGCCCTCCGTCTAAGCCATACAAACCTCAATTCTGTTGACAGCCAAGTGACTGTGGAAACAGATTCTTCCTCAGTTGAGCTTTGAGATGAGGCCGCAGTATGGCTGGAGCCTCGATTGCAGCCTTGTAAAAGAATAAGCAGCAGACGCAGCTGCACTGTCCTCAGAGTCCTGACTCAACAGAAACTGTGGGCTCACAAATGTGTGTTAGCTCAAGCATTAAGCTTGTCGTAATCTTGTTCTGCAGCAATAGATAACCGGCACCAGTTCAGCCTTCTGAAACTCCCAGGTCTGCCCCCCGGGGGAAGCAGTCCCTCATGTTCTTTACTGTGTTCTATGGTTTTGCCTTCTTAGGGATTCTTCCTGATCCACTATCCTTTGTGATCCCATCCCAGGTTAGCACTAGAGTCTGCCCTTCCTGATGGCTGTACAGGTCTTGTTGCCCTCTCTTCTCTGGGGTCCTGGAGATTGCTTTTAATTAGATAACATTGGGCGTGTGTAGGTCAAGCTATGGTTTCTTTAGTAACGATAATAGTCCTTCAAAATCAGCTATGTTTTATAGAATGTAATATGCATGGATTCTTATATACATTACTATTTTGCATGTCATTAAGAAAGAAAAAAAGTCCAATTAAACTTGATCATAATGTTTTATCACATCAATTTGTAAGATGTTTTTCAATTTTGATGTGTTGAAATGTGAGATCATGTGCTTCTAGTTTCCATATATTTTATTTCTTTTTTCTTAAGATTAAAAAAATTATTTGAAAGGCAGAGTTACAGAGAGAAAGGGAGAGACAGAGAGAGGTCTTCCATCTGTTGGTTTACTCCTCAAATGGCCACAGTGACTAATGGCTGAGCTTCCCATTCTTTGAGCAGACCTGAGCTGAGATTCCAGAAAGTGTCTATCAGGCACTACTTCTAGGCAAGACCAAATGCTAACTCATCCTGAGGTTGGTAAATAATGATAGAAATAGATGTTTCTCTTTCTAGACTAGGAATTCACTAAAATAGATTCTGTGAGATGGCCAACCTGAGTCATCAGACACCTTTTAAGGAAATGAAGATGGTTTAACTCATAATAACTAGAACAGAGTAAACAACACTCATCCTACTAGAAATCTTTAAGGCACTTGTGTTGGTGACTGAATACAATATTGTTTGAACACAAATAGAACATTGTATTTAGTCTCTGAGACATTATTCAAATGGTATCTTCTAAGTTTACTCATCCCTTGAGATCTGTAGGGGAGTGATTCCAGGACTGTTGCAGACAACAAAATCCACAAATACTACAGTCCCTTATACAAAATGGTATAGTATTTGCATATAACCTGTGCGGATTCTCCCAGATGCTTTAAATAACCTCCAGATTACTTGTAGTAATGAATACAATGTAAATGCTATTCAAACAGTTGTTACACAATATTTTTTGAAAAATAATGAGGAGGAAAAAGTCTCTATATGTTCAGTGTAGAAAAAAATTTTTTTAGCGCTTTTAAAATTTGTGGTTAGTTGAATCTAGGGATGCTAAACCTGTGGATACAGAGGGTTGACTGTACTTTCAATAGTTTGCGTAATATTTTACTCGTTCTGGTTACTTATACAAGTATTTGGTTAGCTCTTTTTAGAAAATGGATATGGGGGCCGGCTCCGTGGCTCACTTGGTTAATCCTCCGCCTGCGGCACAGGTACCCAAATGGGCACCGGGTTCTAGTCCCAGTTGCTCCTCTTCCAGTTCAGCTCTCTGCTGTGGCCTGGGATAGCAGTAGAGGATGGTCCAGGTCCTTGAGCCCCTGCACCCATGTGGGAGACCCGGAAGAAGCTCCTGGCTCCTGGCTTCGGATCAGCATAGCTCTGGCCATAATGGCCATTTGGGGGGTAAACCAATGGAAGGAAGACCTTTCTCTCTGTCTCTCTCTCTCTCACTGTCTAACTCTGTCAAATAAGAAAAAAAAAAAAAAAGAAAAAGAAAATGGATATGTTTTTCAAGTTGTATTATAAGGAACACTGGTTCCAAACTGTTTTTTCTTCATTATATTGTAATACATAGATGTAGATAGATAAATGGATGATAGATTCAAGTATTGCACAAATAACCACCAATTTTAATCACTTTTATTTTTTAAAGATTTGATTTATTTATTTGAAAGTCAGAATTACAGAGAGAGACAGAGAGACAAAGAGACAGGGGCAGGGTTTCCATCTGCTGGTTCAATCCCCAAATGGCCACAATGGCCAGGGCTGGACCAGGCTAAATCCAGGAGCCAGGAGCTTCATCTGGGTCTCCCATGTGGGTGCAGGGGCCCAAGGACTCACGCCATCCTCTACTGCTCTCTCTGATGCAGATGACGGCTTAACCTGCTTTATTAATATAAAGAGAACAGATTTTATGTGTTGCCTTATTAAGTGCATTTTGTGAATTTTAAGACAGTCCCAAGGTCAGAAATATTAAATCATAAGATAAATATGCATTTTAGAATTGAGATGATAGAGGAAATAATTAAAAAGGAAGTTTGGGAAGTGCTCTCTTCTCTTCTGCTAGAGACTTGCAGTGTGCACTAACATGGTATATAATATACCTCAGGGAAGCCTGGCATTGCATAACTCTCATCTTGGCTAACTCAGAACTTTCACTGCTCTCAACCTTGGAATCCTTTTCTTGTTGAGCATCCTGTGAGAACAAGTTCTCTGGACTTCATTGGGGAAATGTTGGCCTAAGGCGAATTTTGTTGACATTTTTCTGAATTGACATAGCTGTCAGATTTTGTGACGCTGGATGAGAGAAATTTTGCCTTGTTATGCCAGCCTGTGTCACCCACGGGGCACAATGCTGCCAGACTTGATGTCGGAGAGCAGACCCAGGTGGAGGCCCATAGGATGGCAGCTGACCTCTTGCCACAGCTGCCAGCACATTGGCTAGCCTGTGTTTTCCTTTCTTCAGGGTTCCTGCAGGCTTCAGACCTTGGCTGAGGATACCTGGGCACTCTTGGATGTTTTGATAAAATGAACACTTTATGCTTACAGGAGCTTTGGAAAATTCCTTCCTTCCTTCCTTCCTTCGTTCCTTCGTTCGTTCCTTCCTTCCATCCTTTCTCTCTCTCTCTCTTTTTCTTTCTTTTTTTTCTTCTATTTTTTAAAAACATATATATGATTTATTTGAAGGGGGGGGAGAGAGAGAGAGAGAGAGAGAGAGAGAGAGAGAGAGAATCTTCCATTTGCTGGTTCCTAAATGGCTGCAATGGCCAGGGCTGGGTCAATCCAAAGCCAAAGCCAATAGCCTGGAACTCCATCCAGGTCTGAAACCTGTTGGTGCAGGGACCCACACACTTGGATCATCATCTGTTGCTTTCCCAGGCACATTAGCAAGAAACTGAATTTGAACTAGAGCAGCTGGAACACAAACACAAAGATGCCTGGCGAGGCCAAGACAACTTCTGCCGGCTGACAAGGTCACAGCAGAAGGTCTGTCTCAGCAAGGCATGAGAACAACAGCTGTGGTCCTCTTGGTGGTTTTAGGTTTTTCGGGAACTAACTCTGCATAAGAAAGCCAGAGCTTCCTGGTGGTTCTGCTAACGATTGCTATATTCCTAATTTTAGGGAAGAGTGTTTAGTCTCATAATCCCCAAAAAGTCCATTATTAAAGCTTTAATTCAATATGTGCCACAAATACAACAATGGTTAGGATGTCAAAACTGTGGAATAGATCTAAGTGAACCTTTAAATAAATACAATAAAGAAATTAGAGTTACAGAAAGAACTGAAACGAGGGGATACATTTAAAAAAGGTCCTTCTTTAAACATTGGGGCTTCTAGTAAAGATTAGATTAGGAAGGTAATATTCTAGCTTTGTGTGGCCAATTTCTGCAAAGCTCGATAGCTTCCAGGCCTTGGCTTGTGTGGGCAGCCTGTTGTCTCGTGCCTGTCTATGATTGTAACCCATGCTCTGAATATGCCCTTGAAAATTGTTGTCTCTCTGGGGGCTGGTGCTGTGGTGCAGCAGGTTAATGCCCTGGCCTGAAGCACCGGCATCCCATTGGGCGCCGGTTCTAGTCCCAGCTGCTCCACTTCCGATCCAGCTCTCTGTTGTGGCCTGGGATAGCAGTAGAGGATGGTCCAGGTCCTTGGGCCCCTGCACCCTTGTGGGAGACCCGGAAGAAGCTCCTGGCTCCTGGCTTTGGATTGGCGCAGCTCCGGCCGTTGTGGCCATCTGGGGAGTGAACCAGTGAGTGGAAGACCTCTTTCTCTCTCTTTGACTCTCCTCTCTATGTGTAACTCTGATTCTCAAGTAAAAAATTGATAAATCTTAAGAAAAAAATCATTGTCTTGTACCTTTGATTGTAACCCATGCTTTATATATGCCCTTGAAAGTCAAAGAAATGGTAACTAGGTGTAGACATAGAGTCTAGAGGCAACATAAAATACAAGGTCAATGGTTCTAAGAAAATGGGCAACAAACTTTTTATTGTAAGAAGAAAGAATCATTATGTGACTTATAAAAATAAAGTCTGGTGCTCGAGAGCCAGAGCCATGCCATAGCCTTACTGTGAGTGTGTCTTTCATTTTTTCGAGCGTTGACACCTCTCACACCTTGGGACCCCTGGACTAGCTGGAGCTGGTCTCTGGCAGATGCCTGTGTCACAAGTGGTGAATTACCTGCTATGCCACAATGCTAGCCCTGATGAGAGAGTCTCTGATCTTCAGAGTTTTTGTTCAGTGATAGAACATTGTATGAACTATTTTAATACTTATTTTTCTCTCTCTCTCCAAAAATAATTTACTTTAAATATATTCTTATTTTAAAAATTTATTTATTTATTTTCTCCTTTCATTTGAGAGGTAGAGACAGAGAGGACAGATACACGCACACACACACACACAGATACCTTCCATCTGCTGGTTCATTCCCCAAATGCCTGTAACACCCAAGGCTGGGCCAGGCTGACGTCAGGAGACAGGAACTCAATCTTGGGCTCCCATGTCGGCAGCCGGGATCCAAGAGCCATCACCTGCTGCTTCCCAGGGTGCTCATTAGCAGGAAGTTGAATTGGAAGCAGAGAAGCCAAGATTTGAACCAGGCACTCTGGTAAGGGATGTAGGCATCCCTAATAGCATCTTAACTGTTGTGCCAAATATCATCCCCTACAATACCCTTTTAGACACTTGCCTGCTTTCCTAGTGTGCAGTAAGTTCAATTTTCTATCCTTAATTTTGCTTGGAAGTTGATGTTGCTTTTTCCAGGCTGATTTTTCTGTCATTCAAATCCTTTTTTGCATGATGTTGTGAAGCTAATTGATTTCTAATTTTTAAATTTTTTTTTTATAAAGAGCAGTCATTAACAAGAGAGGCTGGTCCATGAAGCAGAATGGGCTTTATTGCTTCTCCAGGTAAATTCTTGTCTATGAAAATATGAAAATATATGATAAACTTTCATGTATGTTGGGGGTATAGGAAGCTCAATACATTTTGTGACCTGTTGAAAAATGAGATCAGGTTAATAGTGTTTCTCTCTCTCTCTCTTTTAAAGATTTATTTGAAAGAGTTACAGACAGAGGGAGGGAGACACACACACACACACAGCAGAGAGAGAGAGAGAGATCGTTCATCCACTGTTTGATTCCCCAGATGGCCACAATGGCCAGTGTTGGGCCAGGCTGAAGCCAGTATCCAGGAGCTTCATCTGGGTCTCCCAAACACTTGGGCCATCTTCCTCTGCTTTTCCCAGGTCATTAGTAGGGAGTTAGCTCAGAAGTGGAGCAGTTGGGACATGAAATGGTGCCCATATGGGATGCTGGTGTTTCAGGCAGCAGCTTTACCCACTACATCACAACACAGACCCCCTATAAATAGCATCTTTTAAGATGTTTTTGCTGAGGCTGGCACTGTGTTGTAGCCAGTAAAGCTACCACCTGCAGCGCCAGCATCCTATATGGGTGCTGGGTTGACTCCTGATTGTGCCTATTCTGATCCAGTTCCCTGCTAATGTGCCTGGGAAAGTAGTGGAAGATGGCCCAAATACTTGGGCCCTAGTATTCACTTGGGAGACCTGGAAGAAGCTCCTGGCTCCTGGCTTCCCATTTGGCAGTGCGGCCATCTGGGGGTAACCCAGTAGACGGAAGATCTCTCTTTCTCTGCTTCTCCTCTCTCTGTGTGTAACTCTGCCTTTCAAATAAATAACTCCTTAAAAATGCTTTTTCTTGGATGTTTCTGTGCACCTAGTGTTTGGAATTGAGGCCCCTAATTCGTGAGTAGTTCTTTGCTACTACCATGATTAACATTTAGAGTACTTCTTTGTCTCTTGGGCTATAGATCAAGAGTTTAACATGAGAATAAAATCTTATAAAATATGAAGACTACTTTCCTATTATTCTGGGACTTGTCCAAATTGAACTGGAGGGTCCTATAAACAATGGTGCCAGTAGTTAGTTAAGAGCCACAAATAGCAACGTAAAAGAATTCTTTGGAAAACAGCAGGGCTAGAGGTGTAGGAGAACATGATGACCAAATGGGGAAATCAAGGCTGTGCTCAAGTTGCACTCCACCAAGGCAATGATGGCCATACTGAAATAAATATTGGAGCATGAACGATCAAAACTTGGGTGTTCATGACATAAAAGGATTAATGAGTTAGTCCTGCAGAAGGGCAATTAAGAAATAAGACACACATGTATGTTAGCTCCCATGAACTAATTGTGAGTGAGGTGCTAAGAGAATGCAGATTCTGAGAGCTAGGACTAAGGAATGGATCTAAGAATGAATGGCTCATTTTACTCTATGTAAATTATATTTCAATAGAAAGTGTGGGCAAAAAAAAGTGATAAGCTATTTAGAAAAAATACACCAGTTAGGTTACATTATCTTAACTAAAAAAATTCTGTATATTGTTTTGGTTAGAAGTGTAGTCTTTGAACTTAAAATATCTGAGTTCCAGGATTGGGTTGTCTGAGTGATTGGGTAATCTGAGTGTTATAAGCTACAAACAGGCACTATAGGTTTTACATAATCTGAAGTAGAAATTTTTTGGTCGAAGTTCAGAAGAAAATGCATTTTCTCTATGCTAGTACATAGAAAACACATATTAGTATTTGCTAATAGTAATTCTGAGTCCACATCCGGACCTATAAAACTGTCTTACATGGAAGAAGAGTGTCTATGGCCTCGGTCCATGGGATGATGCTGTTAAGAACGAGGAGCTCTTTTATGAAACGATTTTGCAGGGGACTTCTCCTCAGTGCAATATTCTCTTCAGCTTTCCCTTTATAATTCTTACAGCAATAACTTATTTTTTTCCTATGAATTTTATTTTTTTAAAGATTTATTTTAAGACAGAGTTACAGAGAGAGGTAGAGACAGAGAGAGAGGTCTTCCATCCGATGGTTCACTCTCCAGATGGCCACAATAGCTGGAGCTGCATGGATCCAAAGGCAGGAGCCAGGAGCTTCCTCCAGGTCTCCCATGTGGGTGCAGGGGCCCAAGGACTTGGGCCATCCTCCACTGCTATCCCAGGCCATAGCAGAGAGCTGGATCAGAAGAGGAGCAGCTGGGACTAGAACCGGCGCCCATGTGGGATGCCGGCACTTCAGGCCAGGGCAGGGTGTTAACCTGCTGAGCCACAGTGCTGGACCCTCCTATGAATTTCTCTGCTTCCCTTTATACTATCTACTAGGAATGAAGAGGATATATCTCACCTTGCTTTATTTTATAAATCAGCAAATTGGCATGCCAGTCTTGACTGAAGCTACCTCAATTTCAGATCATTTATGATAAAGTTTCACAGAGTAATTTTCCTCAAATAGAGAGCCTATGTTTACTGATTGAATGGGTCTTTTAACATTAAAACCATCTTTACCCATTGGCATATGACAAAAACTGCTTTGCATTAAAGTAGGTTGAAGTTTTTCATATTAAATTTAAAAAGTGTCTTGAGAGCCTGTAATTGCTTTGAACATTTTCAGGGAGCAAGACAGGGGATAGATAAGTGGAAGAATGCATTCTACAACATGCCTTTGAAGTTATTTTGATTCTTGTCACCTATTAGAAAGGAGAAAAATTGAAAAAGCTGTCACTGTGGATTCCTACAGATTGAACTTATTTTTACTGCAGAAAAAATAGTCTGCAGAAAAAGTTAAACCTGTAATGGGTAAAATATAGAAAGGAAAAAATGAAAAGATTCTAAGAGAAAGTGGTTGAAATCACATGAACAGCATTTTTGATAGTTCTAGAAGCTAGTGAAGTCCAAACCTGGAGCCATTAGGAAATCTTTATCATTTTTATGATGATTTAAAGCTTCAAGTGCTATTATAGAAACCATGAAGCCTTACAAAATGACTGCATTCATAGTCTCTTGTTTGCTTGGCTCTGACCACTCATTTTAGAGTATCACTGGGTGGTTTAAGACATTACCTGTAGATAAGAAAAATGTACGTCCATCTGATAAACCATTAGATGGCTTATTCTTATTGCTATCAGTAAGCTTGGGTAGAATGGATTCTGTTCAGTTAAGTCATAGTCAGAACATGACTTTGCAGAATGGGACATAATGCAATTTAAACCTTTTTTTTTTTTTGTAATCAGTATGTCTGGTTCTTTTTAAAAAATTTTTATTGTTTTTAAAAGTAAGATTTATTAGAGACAAATACTTCCAGCCAGAGTGGCATAGAGCGGAGCTCCAAAAGAGGAACAAAACCCAAAGGGCTGGTGGTACTTGGGTTTTTGAGCACAATTTTGGAGGAAAAAAACCTTGACGATCAGATTGACATTCAATTATAAGGTGAGAACAAAACCCATCAAAAGACCTGATTTGCCATCTTTTATCCTGTTTGGCTTGCTCATGATAAAACAAAAAGCCATCAGAAGGTTGGGATAGGTGACTTGATTAGAGTAAACCGTGAGCTCAGGGGGATGGAATTGCCACTCCCTTGGTATTTCTATGGTAAAATTGGTAGCTTTCAGGGAGTGGGCAGGAAGGCCCTTTGCACTTTGCTAAAGACATCCCTTGGGGGAAAGCAAGCACTCTGCACCCCAATTTCCACTGACTGCCTATTAATCCATCTGACTCCTCACATTCTGCCCCCCGGAAGAATGGACCCTAACTTCTGTTAGGGGAACTGGGTAATGATCTCACTGGTTGCTTCATGCTGAAAAGGGGTGTCATTGGGAATGGGAGTCAAGACAGGGTTTTGGCAGGAGGTGGCTTCTCAGCAGGAGGTGGCTTCTCCAGGGGGACACAGTGCCAGCTTACAGAAACTGCTTCCGTCTGAGGTTTCCTGTGCATGGCCGTCTAGAATTTCACTGGTTCAAATCTGGAGCAAATGAATCTAACAAGCAGTTTAAACTCACAGGGTCTAAAAGCAAAAGACAAAGTCATTATTACAGGACATAAGAAAGGTGCTGTCTAAATCACAAGGAAGTTTTCCCATTGAGAGGGAAATAGAAACTGACAGAAGGGAACTGGTAATAATCAGGTGGGCTTTAATGCCTGGCCAGGTATGAGGTCCAGGCTTATCTATCTCTTCACATGGGTTACTGGGAGAGACATCATATGGGAGGTGTGAACCTCCCTAGGGAAGGCATCCTGTTGACTTCCATTACATAGCTGACCTGGGAGGGGAGCTGGCCTGAAGAGAAGATAGGTGGAATCTCTAAAAGGAAATTCATAGTTCTGCCTGCAATGTTGCTAACCCTACTTGGCCATCTCCTCAACAGCGGTGGTTACTTTGGAAGGTGGGCTGAGTGAAGGGCTTTTCAGCTTAGAGCCAACGAGGTCTGTAGCTCTGACCTGGAAGTACTTTGGCTCCAGAGCAGTCCTGTTTCCAGTGGCTCAACTCAGCTGGCAGAGCTGCCAGGGCTCTTCATAAGCTGACTTCTGCTGAAGCCCTGGCTTTCCGCATCAGAAACCAGTGCAATGGACTGGCCTGTTTTTTCTCCTTGATGGCAAATCACTGTGTAAAGCAGCCATTAATTGACCTGCCCCCTATCTTTACATTGCTTCTGCTGCTAGCTTCCTATGCCTCCTGGCTTCTTTTAAAGCAGACCAGAGGAAACCTTTAAGAGGATGCAAGTCAAGGGGTGCTCAGTCCCATCTCTAATCCTTGGTGGCATAAACTAGAAATCTATAGTCACAGGAATGTTCTGATAGTGTTTTTCTGTGAGGTAAACAATGCTCATGAGGAATGCTATGTTCTCACTTTAACATCAAACATGATGACCACCCTATCTATACGATTTTAAATTGTCACCAGAGAAAAGAGCCATGGGAGCCATAGGGTTCTTGTATTCATGCAAGAAAGAATTCAGGCATGAGACAGTGAAGTAAAAAGGTTTTATTAGGGATAGGACATCAATCTCATCTTAGAGAGTACCCAGTCACTCGGACTGGGAGAGAGCGAGGTTACATGTTTACATGTTTGAATGGAGAGAATGCACCTGGGCAGGCCAGGCAGGTGGCTTAGCAGAGAGCAGAGGGATGAGTGCATAGTCTTTGTTTAAACTTCCAGTTTGTTTTTTTTTTTTTTTTTGACGGGCAGAGTTAGACAGCAAGAGAGAGAGAGACAGAGAGAAAGGTCTTCCTTTTTCCATTGATTCACCCCCCAAGTGGCCACTATGGCTGGCGTGTTGCAGCCGGCGTGCTTCACCGACCCGAAGCCAGGAGCCAGGTGCTTCCTCCTGGTCTCCCAAGGACCTGGGCCATCCTCCACTGCCTTCCAGGGCCACAGCAGAGAACTGGACTGGAAGAGGAGCAACCAGGACAGAATCCAGCACCCTAACCGGGACTAGAACCCAGGGTGCAGGTGCTGCAGGCGGAGGATTAGCCTAGTGAGCCACGGCGCACCAGCCCTAAACTTCCAGTTTTTAAGGGAGTCTGTTTACCCACCTCCCCTCTCCCCAGGACAAAGAATGGGGAGTCCTAGCAGAAGGGTTTGTTGGGTGAAAATTAGAAAATTCCTCCCCAGATTTGCAGAGTAGAGAGGTTTCCATTAGGGCATCTGTGAAGCTTTTATTGCCCCCTGTTATCAGGTCAGGTAACCCATTTGGTCCTGAGGAGAGACTTCTCCTGGGAGCTTTGCTTGGGGGAAGGGCTAGAACCACCTGGAAGGTTAAAGGTTATCAGAGTTTGGGCAGGACTTTGAAATGCAGATTCTGGACGGCTTAGGCCCCTCTTACACATAGAGGCTAATTTCTAACTTCCTGCCTAATCAAGTCATTGGTAAAACTTTCTCTCCCTTTCTTTGGCTTAAAATGGAGGTTTTGCCTGTTTACTGTGCCCGTGGCAGAGTAAATCCAGCTGTGATGTCTTAATTTAAGCTCTCATTTTGGCTATACTATTATTACAGAAAAATATTAGCCATTCCTTTTTTTTTTTTTTTTATTTTGACATGCAGAGTGGACAGTGAGAGAGAGAGACAGGGATAAAGGTCTTTGTTTCCATTGGTTCACGGCCGGCATACCACGCTGATCTGAAGCCAGGAGCCAGGTTCTTCTCCTGGTCTCCCATGTGGGTGCAGGGCCCAAGTACTTGGGCCATCCTCCACTGCACTCCCGGGCCACAGCAGAGAGCTGGCCTGGAAGAGGAGCAACTGGGACAGAATCTGGCACCCCGACCGGGACTAGAACCCAGTGTGCCGGCGCTGCATGTGGAGGATTAGCCTAGTGAGCTACGGCGGCACTGGCCCAGCCATTCCTTCTATAGGGTCTAAAGATCAAACCATCCATCCCAATGGAGAGTCCTTCAGAACAGAATCAGTTTCCCATCTTGAAGAGAATAGACATGAGGGAACAAGTCTTCCCAGATTGCTTACTGTCAATATCTTACTATCAAATGAAAATTAAGCAAGCAGTTTTGACCGTCAAATAAACCAACTTAGGAAAACATTTACCGAAAAGTTGATGCCTTTTATGAGTTTTAAGACAGGAGTACATGCATTTGGAAACATCTCTTAAATATCTAACAGGTGTGACTTGTTTTACCAGAAAAATCAAGTACAAATATGTAAAAACAATTTTTAGTTTCTTTCTGCCAACAAATTTAAAACATCTGATACAGAGATTTATCTAGGTCACCTGAACCAGAAAAGTATCTTTGATTAATTTAGCTATTTAAATTTATGAGCAATCTTTTATCTTTGATCCAATTAAAACAGAGCTCTTAATAATAACAATTTTCTCATGTAGATATATAACATAACATATAAGATAGAACAATAAAGCAGCTTCAGTAATTTTCTTAAAATCGAATTGTTTTTTCAATTACTATCAATTGATTAGAATTACTTCCTGCTCTTAGTAGGCTGAATTAACCATACTTTTTCTCAGTTGGAACCCGTAGTCCATTATTGGGTTTATCTGCCTACAAAACTGTCCTTAAAATACTGAATACAATAGAGGTCAGGGAAAAATAAGTTCTTTGGAACTTAAAAGAGGACACATTTAAACACAGAACCAACAATGTTTTAACTTCACGAGCAGCAAATCTGATTTTTAGTGTTTGGAGAATACTGACCTGTGGATGACAAAATACTTTAAATAAACTCATTAACCAACATGAAAAGGCACTTGCTTACTCCACACAATATTTTTGAAAGCACCTGTAAGATTTTACAAAACATTTATTCCTTTTAGGCCTCTAGGCCCTTCTCATTAAGATGGCCATCATGTCTCATAACAACACAGCAAGTTCATCAGAATTTTATCACTTTTGCAAATTGTATCAGTAGCATTTTACATTATTATAACTTAGATTTTGTGCCACTTCATATCTTGACAGTACCTTTAATATAATCCAAATACCCTTGTTAGTTAGTATCTCTACAAGATTAGAGACATACATCCTTTCAAATTTCCAGGGGTCCAACTGGAAATATCAAAGTCTAAAGAATTTGGTACTTTATTTTTTTGGAATGCCTGTCAAAGATGCCAAGAAGGCTTAAAATATCTGGTTAAATAGGATCCCTTAGTATCAGGATATAATATAGATCAAATTTTATCATTGTCAAGAAGTGATTATTCAAATGCTTTACAATGAGTATATATTCCAACAAACCATAACTCTTAATAAAAAACTCAACTGTTTTTAAACAATCAGAACTTAATAGAGACATTAAAAGAGCATAATAGATTACTTCAACAGAATATAAAATCTCTGTCTCTTTGGTCATCCCAGGTGCACTATATTTGGTGCAAATATGTTTGTTATAGTCATATCTTCCTGTTGGATTGATCCCTTACTCATTACATAGTGCCCTTCTTGTATTAAAGTATATTTTGTCTGAGATTAGGATGACAGCACCTGTAATTTTTTTTCTTTCCTTTAGCGTGGGATATCTTTTTTCATTCTTTCACTTTCAGTCTGTGTGTATCTTTGTTGGTGAGATGTGTTTCTTATAGGCAGCAAATAGATGGGTCTTGTTTTTAATCCATTCAGTCAGTCTGTGTCTTTTAACTGGAGAGTTGAGGCCATTTACATTCAAGATGACTATTGATAAGAAATGACTTGGCCCTGCCATTTTCCCACAAATATTCCTGTTGTTTTCTTAGGATTTTCTTTGTACTTTTACTGGGAGATTTTCTGTCTTCACCTTCTTTCCTAGTGATGTTCCTGTTTCTGTGTGTTGTCTATCCTTAAGCATCTTTTGTAAGGCTGGATGGGTGGTGGCAAATTCTTTCAACTTCTGTTTGTTATGGAAGGTCTTTATTTCACCTTCATTTTTAAATGAGAGCCTTGCAGGGTATAGTATCCTGGGTTGACAGCTTTTTTCTCTTAAGACTTGTACTATATCTCACCATTCTCTCCTAGCCTGTAGTGTTTCTAATGAGAAGTCAGCTGTGAGTCTAATTGGAGATCCTCTGAAAGTAATCTGGTGCTTCTCTTGTGCACAATTTAGTATCTTTTCTTTATGTTTTACCATGGAAAGTTTGACTACAATGTGACATGGTCCTTTTCTGGTCATGTCTGTTAGGTTTTCTATTTGCTTCCTGTACTTGAACATCCCTTTCTTTCTCTAAATTGAGGAAGATTTATGTAATTATTTCACTAAAAAGAACTTCTAATCCATTCTCTCCATGCCTTCAGGAACTCCTAAGGTCTGTATGTTGGGTAATTTGATACTATCCCATAAATCTCCAACATTGTTTTAAATTTTTCTAATTTCTTCTTCTTTTTTTTTTTTTTGGTCTGATTGTAAAATTTCCAAAGATTTATCTTCTAATTGTGATATTCTTTCTTCTGACTCACCAAATCTGTTGTTAAGGTTTTTCAGTACATTTTATATTTGGTCTATTGAATTCTTTATTTCTAATATTTCATTTTGATTTCTCTTTAAAATCTCGATTTCATGGGAAAAATTTTCATTCATGTTATGTATGGATTTGTTTAATTCGTGGATTTGATTTTGGTTGCTTCTGAATAATCCTGTGATTAATCTTTTGAATTCCATTTCAAGCATTTCATCAATCTCTTCATCTTTACATTGTAATATTGAAGTGTTGTTGTGTTCCTTTGGGGGTTTATGTTGTGTTCCTTAATGTTTCTTGAGTTTCTGTGTTTATTTTTAGGCTTTTGTGGTGATATTTGTTGTTTTTTCCCTCTGATGGCTTTTGTCTTTAAACTGCCCTCTGTGGCTTAGTGGAATGTCTGTTCCTTCAGTGATTAGCTAGAGGTGTGAGTTGGGTGTGGTCAGGGAGCTTTGGTCAGTGTTCCAGGGTGGGGTGAATATCAAGGGTGACACCCAAGTTTGGCATAGTAGATCTCTTCTTGTTAACAGAAGAGGGTGTATAGTCACCTCTGTTGGCTTGATCACACCCTCACCTCCTCTCTTCCAAGGTGATTAATCTCTGGGTGTTAGCCTTTAGTGGGTGTAATACTCATTTGTGTTTCTACATGGGATGCACCAAGGATCTGTACAGTCCTCAGTGTGAGCCCAGATCCCACTGCAATGACCCAGCCCAGCCAATCAGGGAGTTCTGAGCATGTGAAGGTGCTCACCATGATTGCCCAGAGACCCAACTACACTGTGTACTCTCTCATGCTGTCATAGTGTTCTCACAGTCTTAGCACTCAGGGCTCCTACACTCATGAGGTACAAGAGGATCCATCTGACACACTAGCTTGTTCCATTCACAGAGAGGTGGAGGGGTTCCCAAGGCCCACAGCCTGGGTGCTCTGCCTAGGTGGATTGAGTCCTGGAGCTCTTGCTTTGTTGAGAGGTAGAGAGGTTGTTCAGTCACAAGTGGATGCCCAGCCCCTGCCAGTACTTCCAGCCAGACTCAAAGTCATTGGGGACCATGGATTTTTCCCTCTGGTAAAATCCCTGGATCACATGTATACACAATACCCGCCAGCTACAGCCCTATTTGTTTCACAATCCTGCTGGGCATGTACAAGGGTCTCTGCAGGCAGAACTTATGTTGGAATGGCTCCCTCACTCCACGTGTTGCTGGGTGGGTGCAGTGGAGTTGGCTTGGTTGCCCTGGTGACAAGGTGGAGACCGACCCTGCCAATTACACCGGAACTGCTGTGGTTGCCCGTGCCGACAAGATGGAGACTGTCCCTGCCTGTTGCTGAGTGTGCACATGAGAGCTGTAGCAGCTGTACCTAGGTATATCCAAAATAGTGCACGTTCTCTCACAGCTGGTTGCAGGGTGCTGTTGTTGGGGGAAGATGAGGAGGCAGAGATATGCTACTTTTTTTCCCCTTCTGGGTGAGCCAGTGCCCTGTTCTCAGGACTCTGAGCTGGACTCAAAGATAGGGTAGTCCGCTAGGCTCTCCCTCTGGCTATATCAACACTGGCATGGGCCCGTGCAGTCTGACCTCACCTTGCTCACCAGAGCTGTCACTTTCTCTAGCTCAGGGCTGCTGGGGTTGTTTGGTCTATCCATGCTGGTTGCTGTGCATCTGCACCTTCCACACAGATCCACAGTGTCTCTTCTGCTTCCGCAGAATCTCCTCTGCAGTTTTCCCTGCAACTTTCCCCTGAGAATTCACTTTCTCCACTTTTTTCTATTTTCGCCTAGCCTAGAGCAGACTGCATTGTCACTATTCTGCCATCTTACAGTCCCTCATTATTATGTTTTAAAACATGTTTTATGTCACCTTGTTTCTCTTCCTCCTCAGAGATTCAAATTACACATACATAAAACTGCTTGAAGTGGTCCACAACTCATTGATGTCCCTTCATTTGTCTTTTTAATTTATTTGCTTTTCTTTTGGATGGTTTCCACTGCTATGACTTCACATTCACTAATTATTTCTTTTGCACATGTCTAACCTTTTGTGCATGATTAATTGCATTAAGTATATACATATATAGTATATATATATTATATATATATATAGATTCTAATGGAAAATTTTATTCAATTCAACAGAGCCAAAATATTGTTATTTCAGCATGTAACCAACATAAAAATATTAACAAGATATTTCACATTCTCTTTTCTTACTAGGCTAAGAAATTCAGTGTGGCTTTTCTATTCATAGCACATCTCAATTTAGACTAGCTGCATTTCGTGTGCTTAATAGTCATGCAATGAGAGGTAATCATGATCTGTAGATATTGCAGAAATAAGTGTTGGAAAAAAGCATGTGTATGTGTGTAGACTTATAGCAAGGCTCAACAACGAAATAAAAATCACCTAAAATAAAAAGTCACCCAAATTAAGATAATTTATGTGGGCTCCCCAGTGACCTCTCCCACTACACACATGAAGTACATTTTTAAAGCATCAGACACTGATGCTTTCCTCACCTCATCTTTCACATTTTACTCAGGGTTTTTGAACATATCGAGCTCAGTGTAGTAATTATTTCCACGCTACTCTTGGCTGATTCTAAGATCACTGGCTATTCTTGGGTCACTTTTTAGTGCTGATTTTTCTTTCCCTTTTTCTGCTGGATTTGATTTTATTTTGAATAAATTTTATGTATATATTTGAGGTTTATAACATGATACTATATATATATAGATATATATGTATATATAGATAATATATAGATATATAATATAGATGTAATATAATATATTAATATGTAATATATATAGATAGGTAGTAAAATGAATATTATATAAGTAGCTTAACTTGCCTACCATCTTACATCTTTTGTGACAAAAGCAGCTTCAATCTATTTACTTAAAAATTTCAATAAAATTTAATCTTATTAACAGTGCTCATGTTTTATATTATTGGATCTCTAGAATTGCTCATGCCATTTACTTGATATTTCATATCTGAGTTTTTTTTCTTACTTGACAGGTGAGTTTTAGACAGTGAGAGAGAGAGAGACAGAGAGAAAGGTCTTCGTCCCATTGGTTCACCCCTCAAATGGCTGCTATGGCCAGCATGCTGTGCTGATCCGAAGCCAGGAGCCATGTGCTTCCTCCTGGTCTCCCATGTGGGTGCAGGGGCCCAAGGACTTGGGCCATCCTCCACTGCCCTCCCGGGCCAGAGCAGAGAGCTAGACTAGAAGAGGAGCAACTGGGACTAGAACCCGGTGCCCATATGGGGTGTCGGCGCCGCAGACGGAGGATTAGCCAAGTGAGCCATGGCACCAGCCCCTCATATCTGAGATATTTTTTAAAAGTAAGATATAATTAATATACTGTAGAATTCACTCATTTAAAGTACATAATCCAATGGTTTTTAGTTTGTTCACATAATTGCACAACCATCACCACAATCAATTTTAAAACATTTTAATAACCAGTGATGATCAAAGGCCAAATTGGAGGAACAATACTATATGATTTGGAGACTAAATAGCTATAAGACTACTGCAAATAAATCATTCTGTTACTAACATAGGGAAGACTTATTAACCAATGGAACAAAATAGAGAACACAAACCAACATATAATGGTAAATTGATTTTCAACAAAAATACCAAGTAAATTCCATGACTAAATGATTGTCTTTTCAAAAATTTGATGCTACACTGAATAGCCATAGAGAAAAAAATGAATCCCAAACTTTTCTTCCCACTATACACAAAATTAATGTGAAAGGATCAAATAATGAAATCTAGAAATATCTCCCTCCCCAGAGGGAGAGTCTAAAGTAGTAGTAAATAAAGATTGGACTGTCCTTTCTAGAGGAGATTTGTTTACATTTCAGAGTATCAATGAGGTTTGCTTCCACAGAGCTGGGCATGGGCAGGTCACCAGCAATGTGACCACTAAGACCAGTTTCTTTTTCCTAATTTTGGGGTTTCTTTCCTTAATTCACCCTACTCCATGGACTGGTACTGTCTGGGTTTTTTTGTACTGATAGGGCTATGATTTGTACCCTTTCCCATAATTCCTGCCTTAGCCATGGATCTGAAACTTCTGGAAATACTGGGAAAAATAGTAAAGTCCATCTTGTCAATCTTCCTACTAAATCTTCCCTGTGGCCTGAAAAATGCTGCTGGGAGGAGAACTGGAGCAAGCCTTTTTGTTTTCAGCTGGATGTGTGTGTGTTTGATTTATATCCAAACATATATAATATATAGATATAAATACATATATGCATGTATGTATCTTTAAATAAACATCTACCCACAGATATAATGCATATAGATAGACATAAAAGTACACACACACACACACATATATACATATATACATATATATATGTACATACTAGAACACTAGGGTCAGAGCCTATATTTGACTTCCAGATTTAGGTCTGGAGACCTGCATCAATCTTCATTTTTGGACATTGGGCGGGACGAGGCTACAGTTCTTGGTAAGTTAGTTTGATATGTACCATCAAATACTGCATTGGATTTAGCTTTCTTAAGATGTATGCCAGCATGGGGAGATAGTTGGAGATTCAAGTTATGTTACCAATAATAAAATTGAACATTCCACATCTCCCTGACTCCCAATTCCCTAATTTCTAAAGGATCTGGAGGGAAAAAAAGAATACTGATCCCTAATTCCCCAATGTCTAGGAAAATTTGCCCGTTCTTTCTTTCTTCATTGTCTTTTATGCACATATTATCCAAAGAAATGGTCTGTCAAATTTTACTTTACACTAATAAATAGATTAGCTATAGAGAAATAGCAAGAGTACAGTAGCTCCCAAGAGAAGATAAAATATTTTCCCTCTGGTGAGTTCTTACACTCTGTTTAATGGGAGTAATAATACATTGATTATGCATTTCTCTTAGATTAACTTCACTGCTTCATTGTTATTTTTAATGGCAGATTTTAGAAAAGATTTGCTTATTTATTTGAAAGAATTACAGAGAGAGAGGGAGAGACAGAGAGAGATACCTTCCAGCCACTGGTTCATTCCCCAGATGGCTACAATGGCCATAGCTAGGCCAGAATGAAGACTGGAGCCAGGAGCCAGGAGCTTCATCCAGATCTCCCAAGTGGGTTGCAGGGGCTCAAGCACTTTGGCCATACTCCATTGTTTTTCCCAGGCCATTAGCAGGGAGCTGGATGGGAAGTGGAGCAGCTGGGACTTGAACTGGTGCCCATTGGGATGCTGGGTGTTATGCTACTAACTTGGTCCCAATGACAGATATTTTTAAATAAGTTTATCACAATGTACAAAAGAAGTATTACAAAGACATCTTTTCAGAAAACTTTTCTTTAAGGACACAAATGTTCATTTGTTTAATCAGTTGAGATATTTTTCCACAGCTTTCAAATGTTATTGCTACAATTAGGTATTGCTTTTGTGTCTATAAATATTTGCTGCATCTTCTGAGATTGAAAATTAAAAGAACATTGTTGGATTTCTTGATGAACCATGTGTAGTAAGAAATCGAGGTTTAAATTAGAAACATTTCTTTCCTATTCTTTTAAAGGCTTCTATCACATCTTGGTTTCTTAGACTATAGATCAAAGGATTTAACATTGGGATAATAATGCCATAAAACACAGAAGCCACTTTTTCTTGCTCTTGAGATTCATTGGTACGATGATGTAGATACATATAAGAGAGAGTCCCATAAAAAATTGTGACTGCTGTCAGATGGGAGGCACATGTGGAAAAGGCTTTTTTCCTCCCCTCTGCAGAAGATATCCTCAGGATGGCAGCCAGGATATATAGGTAGGAAAAGATGACCACCAACACGGTGCATGTCAAGTTCAAACCCACAAAGACAGTTAGTACCTTGATGTTGAAGTCAACATTGGAGCAAGAAAGGGCAAGAATTGGAGGTACATCACAGAAAAAGTGATTAATTGCATTGGACTTGCAAAATTTCAATGAGAAAGTAAAACCTGTGTTTACAGAAGCATTTAGGAAACCCATGACATATGAACCAGCTAGCAGCTGAATGCAGAGTTTCTGGGACATGACAACTGGGTAGCGAAGTGGGTTGCAGATGGCCACGTAACGGTCCACTGCCATGGCAGCCAGGATGTAGCAGTCGATTGTTGCGAAAGTTCCATAGACTAGTAATTGTACCACACATCCTATAAATGAGATGGAATGATCTGTCCCTACAAAATTTTTCAACATCTTGGGAGTGATAGCAGAGGTGTAACAGAGATCCACAAACGCCAAGTGTTGGAGGAAAAAGTACATAGGGGTATGAAGGCAAGGGTCAATTTTGATGAGTAGGACCATTCCAATATTACCCACCAAGGAGGTCACATAGATCACTAGAAATACCATAAAGAGGATAGGCCAAGTCTCGTGTTGGCCGGCAAATCCCAGAAGAATGAATTCAGTCCTTTCAGTGCCATTATTTTGGTCCATGGTTGTCATAGATTGAATGTCTACTGAAAAACTGCGAAGAAAGAATAGGGAAACCATAAAGAAAGCTAACATCATTGTGATCCTTTACCTTATTCCAGAATTTGTATAATATGTGGCTTCTTAGGGAGGTCAGCATATACTTTATTTTTAAGGGTTAACTTTATTGAACATACTTCAAGAACATTCGCATAAGGTTTTTTTTATTAATATAAAGAAAACAAATTTAAGGGCATTCATTTTTTCATAAAAAGTTTATAAGACAGAAGATTCATGATAATGATTTATATAAACATTATGCTTCTTAAATAGACTAGGTAATCACACTGATCTACCAATTCACAATATAACAAAATGAATATAAATCTCTGTTCATGTCTATATTCTAAGACTACTAAATGTGAAACTTGTTAGCAGATCCACTCCCTTCTCTACTTTATTTTTTAATTTACTATTTTATTATTATCACCCTCATGTGAGACCCAGTTGAAGCTCCTGGCTTCAGCCTGGCCCAGCCCTGGCCGTTACAGCCATTTGGGTAGTGAACCAGCAGGTGGAAGATCTCTCTCTCTGCCCCCTCTTTGCCTCTGCCTCTCTATAACTCTGCCTTTCAAATAAATAAAATAAATCTTTTAAAAAAAGATAATATTTTTAATTTACATTACAGTCAAGGGCTTAAAGCTGTACTAAATAAATACTTCAACAAATAAAAAGTACAAAGACTGTGGTCCAGCAGGAAAACAGGCAAAGGATATAAATAATAATCAAATGAAAAGATGTTCAACTTCACTTATATAAAGTAAATTTAAAAATAGTTGCAACAATTGAAGACTGAATAAAAAAATTATGGTATTATACAGTATGGAATACTACACACTGGTAAAAGAAAATGAAATCCTGTCATTTGCAACAAAATGGATGCAACTGGAAACCATTATACTTAGTGAAATAAGCCAATCACAAAAAGGACAAATCTGATATGGTCTCTCTGATCTGTGGTAACTAATAGAGTACTTAAAATGTAATCTGTAGGACTGAAACTGACACTTTGAGATGCCATGATTTGAATAGCCCTTGCCTTGACTCTTGAGAACAGTGTTTTTCTTGTTTGTTTGTTTTTGTTCTTCTTTTTTTTTTTCCTCCATACTAATTGGTGAACTCTCTATCTGGTATAGGGTTGATTTTATGAGTATAAATATTAACTAAAAATTGATCTTTGTAAAAAATAAGAATGGGAGGGCAAGAAGTTGGAGGAAGAAAAGGGTGAATGCGGATGGGAGGGAGGTGGGGGGAAGAAGCATCATCTTCCCAAATCTGTATATATTAAATGCATGAAGTTGTATTCCTTAAACAAAATTTAAAAATCACATTAGCCGGTGCCACAGCTCATTTGGCTTATCCACCGCCTGCGGCGATGGCACCCCGGGTTCCAGTCCTGGTCGGGGCACCGGATTCTGTCCCAGTTGCTCCTCTTCCAGTCCAGCTCTCTGCTGTGGCCCGGGAGGGCAATGGAGGATGGCCCAAGTGCTTGGGCCCTGCACCTGCCTGGGAGACCAGGAGGAAGCACCTGGCTCCTGGCTTCAGATCAATACAGTGCGGTGGCTGTAGTGGCCATTTGGAGGGTGAACCAACAGAAAGGATGACCTTTTTCTCTGTCTCTCTTTGTCTCTCTCACTGTCTAACTCTGCCTGTCAAAAAAATTACATTAAAAAAAGAAAGTAGAAAGACATAAAAAATAGTTGCAACATCATTCTTACACAATTGACTTGAATTTTAAGGGCTGAAACTTGATGCCCAATTTAGATAATTTCATATACAGTTTGGAGAAATTCCCATGGAACACAAGCTGTGATCCCAGTGTACAAGCTGATTAGCGTTTTATAAATGCACCAATTAAGAGGTAAGAAAACATACTCTTATTTAGTTATCTTTTATTTCAAGCTCTATATTTTAACTAAATACCCCAACCTATTTAAATACTAATATTACACTTGAAAATATTGACTTCTTCTTAGGGCTCTATATGACTTTGTTCCAACTTATTTCTATATTCTCATTTTAGTCCTTCTCCTCTTTACTATCTGCCCTGGGATTATAACTGATGAACATGTGCAGTCCACCACGGAAATGTTCATCCAAATAGCCACAAATGATCATATCCTTCCACAAATTTCCAATCTGTTTTGATCCAATATTTTTGTAAAAATAAATGAAAGATCTCAGCATTTAAAACATTCTATAATAGTTTTCAGTATTAGATTTCAACTTTTGAATTTATTTCATTATATGCTGGTAACACAGAATCTAGTATTTGTGCTGGGTCTTAGTCCACCCAAACGAGGATGGACTGGGTCCGAAGAAAGGTAAGTGCGCCGCTCGCCCATTCCCCAGCCTCCAGATCCTGGAGACAGTCAGACGCAGTGGGGAGTCAAGTCAAGCAAGCAAGAACTCAGTTTATTATGTGCATAGCAAAGCCTTTTAAAGCACAAGACTGCAGGACTACTGGGGCAGGGCATAAGGACCAACCAATTACTTAAAAGGTCGTTTTACAGGGTAACTTTTTACAGGACCAGCCATATGTCTGTACACTCATCATCAGTTGTCACCTCCCCTGATGCTGCGCGGCCAATCAGCTTTGGTGGTAAATGACTTTCGGCACAGCCCACCTTACTTCCTTTGGGCTCCATCTTTGAATTGCCACATGTGCCTAATTTCCCTGCAGGCGCCATCTTTGTATTGCCTCCTGTGCCTAATTTCCCCACAGATTTGATACCGGTCTGCACACCAAGCTCTGAGTAGCTCTGCTCTGTGGAGTCTTTCTTTCCTCATTTATCTGTGTACTCTCCTTGTCTTAGAGAGTGGAGTGTCTATAACTTGTCACCAATACAGACAGCCCAGTGTGAAGATTTCTCTGTGGCACTTTTCCTAGGGGAAAAATTGTTGACTCATTTAACTTGACCAAGTATTTTCAGCTAACTTTTCATAATAGATCTTTGTAGTGTATATTCTTACTAAATGTGCTTGTGGATTCTTATATCCTCACTTTCTTACTGGGATTTTATTTTATTTTGTTCAAGGAAAGAGATATAACATGGTATTTCATTTTTATGGTTTTATTTTCCCTGTAATTAGAAATTAAATTGATCATTGTCCAATAATCTAAAAAATTTCAAAGCCTGCCTACTTTTCTGTATATTTCTGTTCATATCTTTTTGCAAATATTTCTACTGAGTTGCTTTATAAATGCTCTTTTAAAATCCTAAATTTGAGTCACTTGTCAATTGTTGACAAAGGCTTTCAAACATTCTGTCATCTATTAACTTTGTCTATAGAATCCTTTACAGACAAGAAATCATTAAGTTTGAAAAAATAACTGGTGGGTTATTTTCTAAAAAATAATTAAATGAAGTCTATTCCCTTCTCTAGCTCAATTTTACAGAAACACAAATTCAGAATAAAATGTTTCTCTTTCTTAGAGTGGGTTGTTGGAATACGATGCTTTATATCACACATATTTGATAATTTTTTTGTGTGTTTTCAATATTTATTTTTTAAAAAGAGCTAAGGATAGAGATTGATAGTAGCTGGGTTATGTGTGTTTGGGCCAAATATTAAATATTTTTAAGCCATTAAATGATTTGATTTTCTATTTTAGAATTGAGTCACCAAAATACTAGATTCAACTATGTTATAGAAAAGAAATTCCAAACATTTGTGGAACAACTAAATTTATATATATATATATATATATATATATATATATATATATTTTTTTTAAAGAGAGCATTCCACAGTTCATTTCCTGAGGTGGATATAACATTCACACACACACACACACACACACACAAACGCACACGAAAGGAAAATTGTAACACTACTCACTTGAGAATATAGAAGCAAACATATTAAAAACATATATTCACTAACGAAATCT